>NC_134139.1:120122500-122622500 GCF_033958435.1 Carettochelys insculpta
CTTTGAAATGGCCATTTGCGTGGCCATTTCGAAGTTTGGGGCTCGTGTAGACACGGGCAATGGCTGGCTTGTGTCCAGAATATCAATGCTCATAGTCTAATTTTTAAACATAGTGTATTATATCTGTAGATGATATACATACATACATACATAATCCACATCCATTTGTAATTCACTGTTTGAATCCCATTGATATCAACAATATCTAGAAGCAGTAATTAACACAGATTAATTATGCTCATGTAAAAATGTATTTCCTTTAACAGATTTTAATCCATTGATTATTAGTTTTATTGTATGCCTCCAGATCTACTTTACAAGTTTGCCTTTCCATACGACTCCATTTTTACCCATCTACATTTTGATTCCTATTCATCTCCTCTGTGGACTAAATAGTTTCAAGTTTTTTAGTCTCCTCATGTGTCCAGTCATCTTCATGCATCTAATCATGTCTGTCAGACGCGTCTGAAAGTCAGAACTAGCACGTTAAACTTTGCTGGTAAGTCATCAGAAAACAGTCTTGCTCCCAGAGTATTGTGATCAATTGTACCATGCCTGGAGCACACCTCAATGGAGAGGCAGGCACATTCTATACTTGCTACTGGTGTAGGTGGAGCACATTAGTAAACTAGTCTAGAGGTGACATGGGCATGGATAAAGGTAGAAAAGTGTATCTTCAGCTAGCATTTGACAGTGACACTCCAACACTGCAAACCTTTGTCATACATGGCACATGAATTCCTCCAACCAAGTCAACACAAATCGCTCATGACAGCACAATCCCCCCAAAAGATTTTACCCTTGCATCAATTAAGCCACAGCCTGCTGCTCCTCATCCATTCCCTGATTACGCAAATGCACTGATCCATTCGTTCCTTTGCTTCAGTTGATCCTAATGAGATGGGATCATTAACTTGAATACCATCGACCTTGTGAACACAATGAAGACCATGTTACCTTACTAACACTCCTACAAACCTCATATACACAATAATCTGTGTACAAAATCAACCCCTGCAGTATCCATACGTGAGAACAATCGGGCTAGATGGCGATTGCCCTCAACTACTTTTTGGAACCTCCAAGTTACAGATCAATGGAACTGGTCAAAGTCAACTCTGTCCTCTTTGATTAACAACCTTAGGCACCGCAGCAAAAAATGACCAGTGATATGAAAGCCAGCTCCCAGAGCAAATAGAATCAGCTTGTAACCATTTCCCTCTTCTGCTATCACTGCTGAGCACTCCCAATACATTTTCCACCTCAAACCCAGTTCTAAAACTGGGACTGCATTAGGAAATCTGAAACCTCTGAAAATCATCAGGCTTGACCTTCCTCAAGAGACTTCCCACAATAACTGGAAAAAGCATCCAGCATCAAGCTATGGGTTCTTAAAGAGGGACCTCACAGTAGTTAATTGAAATATTTACAATCTGTACTAATAACTTACGTTATGCAGGTCTATTTGCTTTTCTGATTAAGATCTTTCCTTCCCAGCAGTTTGGTTACTGGCTACATTGCCAGACAGAAGTGGTTTAAAACAAACTAGTAGAAACTGCTCCTGTTGCTTTGGCTCCTCACTCTCAGCCGAGCCATGGGGACTTTGTTTCCAGACTCACTCTTGCTAATTAAGAGTGTGCCTTTGAAGTACTGTGGCCACTCATGCAAGTCTACTGACAGACAGTGACGAATGATTTAGACCAGGGAAGGAAATACAAAGTAGTTCATTCAAAAAAGAAAGGATGAAGATCCTTTAATAACCTGCACCTCTGGAGTTATTCTGAATTATACACAATGGCCAAGATGATAAAACAATGGTCCCACATCCCATCCCCAGTGTCAAAACATACTTCTGCCTCCTCCTCAGGATTAACTGAAGAAACAGACCTCAGCTGCTGAAAAACGTATATAGTTTGAAGTGCCCCAGTTCACCAGGAGATTCAAGAGGCAGCAGCTAGGAGCAAGCTATGGATCCCTGATCCTGGGCCACCTGATCCAGAAGGAAGTTAAAGTAGGCTTCTACTGTCCTAGCTTTCATAATGGGGCTTACATCAACAGAGGATCAGACTTAGTTAAGCTTGTCTCAGCTGTGTTCCCTTGTCCCTCAGCTGTCCTCCTCATTCTTACAGCAGAGGTGGGAAAGAAGATGGGATAGGAAGCAGACAATCTGGCCTTTGCCATCTGTATACCAGTGGAATATTCTCCCACACAAGAGCCGCGTCTACACAAGCCGGCTACTTCGAAGAAGCCACGCCAACTTCAAAATAGCGCCCGCTATGTCTATATGTGGTGAGCGCTATTTCGAAGTTGAAATCGACATAAGGCGGCGAGACATCGAAGTCGCTATCCCCATCAGGAGATGGGAATAGCGCCCTACTTCGATGTTGAACGTCGAAGTAGGGCATGTGTAGGTGATCCGCGTCCCGCAACATTGAAATAGCGGGATCCTCCATGGCGGCCATCAGCTGAGGGGTTGAGAGACGCTCTCTCCAGCCCCTGAGCTCTATGGTGGCCATGTGCAGCAGCCCCTTAAAGCTCCCCGTCCCCTTATTTCCTGTGCAGGAAGCTGACAGCCCGTGCAGGCAGCAGCACTGCCACATGCACAGCCTGCACGGACCTCCGCAGCCCAAAGGCAAAATCCTGCACCCCATGGCAGCCAGCCAGCCCCCCAAGTGCCCCCAGGGCACCCCCCCAAGGGAAGCCAGGGCTCCCAGGCTGGCAGCCAGCCAGGGAAGAGGCAGCGGGGCCCCTCCTGGACGGAGGCCGAGATCTGTAACCTGCTGGGGCTCTGGGGTGAGGAGGAGGTGCTCCAGGTGATGGGGAGCAAGAGGCAGAACACGGATGCTTTCTCTCTGCTGGCTGAGGGCCTGGCTGCCCAGGGTTACCCTGCCCGCACTCCTGACCATGTCAGGAGTAAAGTCAAGGAGCTGTGGCACGGTTACGCCCGGGCCCGGGATGCGGCCAGCGGATCTGGGGCCGCCCCCGCCACTTGCCCCTTTTACAGGGAGCTCAGGGCCATCCTGGGCCCCCGGCACACCTCCTCCCCCCGCAGCCACTCTTGACACCTCGGCCGACGAGCCCCAGCAGGCCCCGGAGATGGAGTCCGCCCCGGAGGCAAGCCCTGCACCCCAGGGGCCCCCCCAGGAGCCCACCCCTGGGATGCTGGAGGAGGAAGACAGGGGTTCCTCCAGCGACGGGGGGCTCCGCATCACCCTCCCATCCTGCAGCTCCAGCAGGGCATCCACCCAATGGGTGTCCCCCGAACATGGGAGCGGACCGTCAGGTATGTACTCCCCCAGTGTACACCCCCGGGGTTAAGGGGCGGGGACAAGAGACATGACCAGGGCCCTCCACACGCCCAGATGGCAATGGTCCCAAGGACAGCAGTGGCAAGTCCCTCAGAAGAGTCCATCAGCCCCTGCCCCCCAGCAGGACAGCGCCATGCCCCATCCCTGGCGATGGGGGGAGCGGAACCTAGGGTCCCCGGGGGGGTGGGGGTGGGACACCCATCATCATCAGCAGCATCTCCGGGGGACAGGGATGGGGAACCAGCAGCAGAGGGGTGGGGGGACAAGGGCCACAGTTCAGGGCCCACACTAATGGCTGTCTCCACTCTTGTTCCCCCCGGGTTCCGCAGCTGCACCATTGGAGGGCCCGGAGAGCACTGGCTAGGTGTCCGTGGTCCTGGAGAGCCCACCGGGGCCATCCCAGCAGGCCAGCCCCTCGGAGGAGCACAGACCAGCCCCAGGACGAGGCCAATGGAGGAGCCGCCTGTGGATGGCCACGTACCCCCAGCTGCTCGCGACCCTCCGGCGTCAGCTGGAGGTGTCAGAGCGGTGCCTGTGAGTGGAGGAGTGGTGACTAGAGATCCAGGAGCGAGTGCTGGCCTGGCTCCAGGAGGCTTGGGGGGCCTTCATGCGCACCTTTGACCGTATTGCGCAGCACCTGGCCCCCCTTGCCACGCCGTCCGCCGCTCTGCCCGCTGCACGACCCGCCGCTCCACCTGCCGTCCCTCCACCGTCTGCCACCCTGGGGCCTGCCAACGAGGGGGACCTGGGGCCTGCGGACACCGGCTGGCTGTATTTGCCGGTTCTCCCGGCCCCCACACAGCCTTGACCAGGACTCCGGCCGAGACATGGGTCACGCTCCCTAACACCGGGCGCTGGACATTAGGGTGTGGGGCCGAGGACGTGCCCCGCCCCTTTGTACATATTCCCCCATTTGTTGTAAATAGTTTTTGTTGGACCCCTGTTTTAGTATCTGCCCCCCCATGTGAATAGTTTCCCCCTTTTCTTCTGTTATAATAATATGGTTGCACTGTTTTGTTTGAAACAACATTTCCATTTATTTCAAAGAAAAGTGTGTGTGTGGGGGGTGCTCTCGGGTTCTCTGTGGTGGGGGCAGGGACTGTTGTGGAGGATGAGGGGGTGCAGTGGGTGGCTCACCCGCAGCTGGCCCTGCCTGCGTTCACCCCGCAGCCTGGTCAAAATGGGCCCACAGGGCCTCCCGGACCCGGATCCCCTCAGGGTCGACCTGGCGACTGGGGGCAGTGGGTGTCTGGACGTCGGCCCTGCCAGCCTCCACAGCCCAGCCCTGGAAGAATGCCTCTCCCTTGCTCTCCGCCAGGTTGTGGAGTGCGCTGCACGCGCCCACAACCTGGGGGATGCTGGGGAGGCCTGCATCCAGGCGGGTAAGGAGACACCTCCAGCACCCTTTGAGGCGTCCAAAGGTACGTTTGCCCACCTGATGCGTATGGTTCAAGCGCGTGTTGAACCACTCCTGGCTGGTTGTGAGATGGCCCATGTAAGAGTGCATGAGCCAGGGCCAGAGGGGGTACAGCGTATCTGCGATGACGCAGAGGGGCATGATGGTGTCCCCCACAGGGATCTCCCGCTGGGGGATGTAGGTCCCTGCCTCCAGCCGGCGGCAGAGGCCCAAATTTCTGAAGACCCGGGCGTCGTGGATGCTGCCAGGCCAGCCAACATAAATGTCCAGGAAGCGGCCCCGGCTGTCCACCAAGGCCTGGAGGACCATGGAGTGGTATCCTTTCCTATTGAGGAAGCGTCTTCCGCTGTGCTCCGGGGCACGGATGGGGATATGGGTCCCATCCAGAGCCCCAAAGCAATTTGAGAAGCCCAGGCTGGCAAACCCTGCAATGGCAGCATCTGAGTCCCCAAGCCGCATGAGCCTGTGGAGGAGCAGGGCATTGATTGCGCAGATGACCTGCAGGGGAAGGACATGAGAGAGCACCGGTGAGGGGTGTGCAGGGTGTGTCTGGCCCTCCACCCCTGGGCTCCTCCCCACCCCGAGGGCTAACCCCCCCAGGGGTCCCCCCCGGGCTCCGCCCTGGGCTCCCCCCTCCCCCGGGTCCTCTTACTTCCATGAGGACAGCCCCGACGGTGGCCTTGCCCACGCCAAACTGCTGACCCACGGATAGGTAGCTGTCTGGAGTGGCCAGCTTCCAGACTGTGATGCCGACACATTTCTCGATGGTGAGGGCACGTCGCACAGAGGTATCCTGGTGCTGTAAGGCAGGGGTGAGCCACTGGCAGAGCTCCAGGAATGTCTGCCGGCTCATCCGGAAATTCCGGAACCAGCGGTCGTTGTCCCACTCGCCGAGCACCAGCTGCTCCCACCAGTCTGTGCTCGTGGGGTGTCTCCACAGCCGGCGGCGTGTGCGGCAGGGGGGTGGGGGGGGCTGGGAGGGCAGCAAGGTCTGGGGCTCCTTCCTCCTCCCCTGGGGGCAGCTTATCTTCCCCAAATAAAAGATGGTCAGCTGCCTCCTGCATGGCACTGAGCAGGGCAAGCACTGCTTCTCCAGGGGCGGGTGTGTGGACCTCTGGCTGCTGCTGCTGCTGCTGCTGCTGCTGTGGGTCCATGCTGCTTCCAAAGGGTGTGCACGCTTGTGGCTCTGCAGACTGCGTGCTGTGCAGGCTGCGTGTGTCTGGGAGGGGCCCTTTAAGGGAGTGGCTTGCTGTTGCCCGGGAAGTGCTAGTCCGCCCTGTGACCCTGTCTGCAGCTGTTCCTGGCACCTTTATTTCGATTTGGGCTGCTGTGGTGTGTAGACACTCCTCTGCAGCGCCTACTTCGATTTAGTGCTGCCCAACGTCGACGTTGAATGTCGATGGCACCAGCCCTGGAGGACTTGTAGACTCTATTCATCGAAATAGCTTTTTTCGATTTTGCTACATCAAAATAAGCTATTTCGATGTAGCATCCCTGTGTAGACGTAGCCAGGGTGATTAATTTTTGATTGAGGAGAGGGGATCTCTGGTAGTTTTTAACAGGCCTCACAAAGTGGCCTTACAAGACCAGAGAATTTTTGGGTCTAGGTCTAAAATGTGGTCATTGTCTCACATCTACTGCCCACAGCTGCACACAACTTGCAAGGACAGGACAACAACAAAAGCACCTTTTGTTATATTCTATAGCTGTCCCTGATCTCATAGTAATTCAACAATTCAATGGCATTTTTGAAAATAGCAGGGAGTGTCTTGGCCATCAGCTTCTCACTATAACTAATAGGATACGCCAGGGCTGCGTGCAAGCTATTGCAGTATTCATCAGATTATGCCATATGCCTACACTCACTGCACCGCTAATATTTAATGTCTTGCTTTGTAAATTGCTTTGGGATATTCGGAGTATAAGGGCCATTGTATGAAACCAAATTCTGTCCCCAAATCTGCTGTTATGCTTGCATATGCATGTTCAGGCACTGATTCTACAAGACGTGCAGTGAAATGTGACTGTATCTGACAGCAGAAATGAGCCATGAAGTGCCTAGAAATTAGAGAAATGTTTGCTGTTTCCAAGACTGCAGATTATCTTGACTTTGAAGTATTAAGTGGTGAGTATTTTCATCACACCATAAGAGCTAAGGTTGTAAAAGTCAGTACAGATGCCTGAATCCCCAACAGAATGCTTATTTTATGCAGCCTCATGTTTTATGGAGATTAAGGTTTTTCCTGGATTTTTGCCCCTTTCTAGAGCATATTAAGCTTTAGTATACCTACATAGGAAATGGATTCCCAAAAAAATCAGTTAATGTCATAATCTTTATGAAGAAATGAGGGGGAACAATTGGAAAAACTATGTGGAGTGGAGGATATTAGGGAAAAGAGGAGGAAGGATACAGCAAGCCACTTTCTGGTAAATGGTATGAAAACTGATTAAATATACAACACTACCTCACAGTCTGTCTAGCAATGTGAACATTTACAGTATGACTGTAGAATGAATGTTCTCAGAAATGTTGCTATTAAAAAATGAGGTAAATTGTATGAAAATTTTCACTTCCTCCAGATCAGATTTAATTGTTTATACTTTCATGAATAACAGATTGCTTTTATATATAAAGATATTAGAGATATTGAATTCTTCCAAAAATACAGTGTATACCTCACAGACACGCGCAATGAAGGAGAGTCTATGAAGTTTAAGGCTTCCATGGTGCAAATATGCATGGAACTGTTTTCTTTGTGAATTTTCATAGACATGGGAAGTAGCACCATGGGTTTTATGCCAAACATGTCTGTGCCTGGTGCCCCCTTTACTACTGTCTTGTTGCCACCCAGGATTCACAGTTACTGGCCCCATAACCAAAACAAAAAGCAGTCAAGTAGCACTTTAAAGACTAGCAAAATAATTTATTAGGTGAGCTTTCCTGGGACAGACCCACTTCTTCAGACCATAGCCAGACCAGAACAGAGAAACAAAAACAGTAATCAAGGAGGACAAATCAGAAAAAGATTATCAAGGTGAGCAAATCAGAGAGTGGAGGGGTGGGGGAAAGGTCAAGAATTAGATTAAGCCAAGTTTGCAGATGAGCCCCTACAGTGACTCAGAAAGTTCCCATCCCAGTTTAAACCATGAGTTAATGTGCCGAATTTGAATATAAAAGCCAGCTCAGCTGTTTCTCTGTGAAAAGCGGTATGAAAGTTCTTTTTCAGTAACACGCATACCTTTAGGTCATTGACAGAATGCCCCATTCCATTAAAATTTTGACTAACTGGTTTGTGGATCTGGAGTGTTTTGATGTCTGCTTTGCGCTCATTAACCCTTTGTCTAAGGGAGTTAGAAGTCTGCCCAATATACAAAGCATCTGAGCATTGTTGGCACATGATGGCATATATGATGTTAGTAGAGGAGCATGAGAAAGTGCCCGTGATTCTGTGAGTAACCTGGTTGAGTCCAGTGATGGTATTTCCAGAGGAGATATGTGGACAAAGCTGGCAGCGGGCTTTGTTGCAGAGAAAGGTTTCAGGACTGGTATTCCTGGGGTATAGACTGTGGCTGTTTGTGAGGATCCTCAAGGTTGGGAGATTGTCTGTAGGAGAGAACAGGCATGTCACCCAAGGCCTTCTGGAGTGTGGAATCCTGATTAAGGATAGGTTGTAGGTCTTTAACAATTCGTTGCAGTGGTTTGAGCTGGGGGCTGTAGGTGATGACCAGTGGTGTTCTGTTCTTGGCTTTTTTGGGCCGATCTTGGAGCAGCTGGTCTCTGGGTGTTCATCTGGTCCTGTCGATTTGTTTTTTTACTTCTCCTGGTGGGTAATTCAGGTTTATGAATATTTGGTAAAGATCTTGTAGTTTTTGATCTCTGTCAGTTGGATCAGACCAAATGCTATTGTATCTAAGAGCTTGACTGTTACTGGCCCCATAACCAGTGACTCCAAGGTCCTGCCCAGGGTCCTGGGGTACCAGCAGCTGGCATACTGGCTTCTGGCCATGTATCTGGGGACTCCACTGCCACCCAGGAGTCTGAGCAGTGGCTTCAGGGCTTCTCTCCTGGCTCTGGTCTGGGGATCCACAGCCAGGGACTGTGAGAAGTGTAGATAGAGGCAAGGGACATACGTGCCAACTTTGTAGGTGGTCTAGAGCTGAAGCACCCATGGGGAAATCCTGATGCATACCCAGCTCCCACCCCCACCCCCAGCACCACCTGCTCCTTCCTCACAGGATCCCCTGCCCACAAGAAGGTCCTCTAAATCATCACTTCACCCTTCTTTTCCCATGCCTCCCCACCCATGCAGTCAGCTGTTTCACAGCATGCAAGTGGCTGTGGGGGAGAAGGGAGGCTGGAGGACATGGCATGCTCAGGGTGAAGGCAGGACAGTGTGGGAAGAGGTGGGTCAGGGGTTGAGGGTGTGGGAAGAGGAACAGTGGGGGTGTGACCGTGAGGGAGGTGGTGGAGTTGGGGCAGGGCCTGGGACAAAGCCAGAGGATCAAGTATCTCGAGCAAAGTGGAAAGGTGGCATCTGTGGCAAGGGGTGCGCCACTATTATGAGCAGTTTCAATGGGGACAGTCTCCTGAACCATTAAAGTCAATGGGGTGCATCTACACTAGGATCTTAAATTAGTTCACTTCAAAGTAAAGGGCTACTTTGAAGTAGCCTGCAGAGTGTCTACATGCACTTTCCCTTGCTTCAAAGTTAACTTAGAAGTAAGGGAGGCTAACTTCAAAGTCCTTACTCCATTCATGGGAATGGAATAGTGCCTTACTTTGAAGTCTAACTTTGAAGTAGGGGGTGTGTAGATGTTTTGCACTCACTACCTTGAAGTAAAGGGTCCTCCATGGTGGTGGCCCCCCAGGAGCATGGAGACACTCCAGCCAGCCCAGGAAGTTCTCTATGGTCCCTGCTGGATGCCTGACAAGAAGCAGCTCCCCAGCAACCTCAGGCAGGAAGCTGAGAGTGTGCCACAAGCAGGGGCAGCACAAGCTCCCTGTCGGACAGTCCCTGCACAACACAACTGCCAGCACCCACAGCCCCTGGCCACCATGGCAGCACGGGAGGTTCCCCTTCCCAGCCCCAGAGACTCCACATGACACCTTGGAGAGCTTGCAGCACCTGGGAAAGGCACATGCCAAGAGGAGACCCTCCTGGACTGAGGGGGGAGCTGAAGGACCTCCTCACTTTATGGGGGGGAGGAGGAGATCCTTCAGCAAACTGGCGCCCGCCAGCAAAACACGGAGGCCTACAATAGGCTGATCAGGGGGTCGCTGCCCGAGGCCTCCCCAGCTGCACTGGGGACAGCATCCAGATGAAAATTAAAGAAATGGGGCAAGTATATTGCAAAACCCGGGATGCTGTGAGCCAGTCGGTGGCCTGGCCTACCCACTGCCCCCACTACAGGGAGCTGTATAGGGCTCCTGGGGCCAAAGGAGGTGTCTACCCCCACCACCTGCTCAACACTGCCATCCCCTCCGCCCCCATGGGCACTGACAACAAAACGGATCCCTCTCGTGCCACCAGTGCGTCACACAGGGACCAGCTCACTGAGACTGAGGGTGATGACGAGGGCTCCAGCAACGGGACCATTGTCATTGCCTCCCCTCCGGGACAACTAGCCAGGACTCATCCACCCAAGCCTCACCTGAGCTCCTGGAGGTTTCAGTTGATAGGTATGGGGTGATTGGGATGTCACAGAGCCTGGGGACACCGCCCCCACCAGGAACAGTCCCATAGCCCACAAGCTTGGGGAGAGAGGGGGGGCACCAAACCCAGCCAAACCCTCACCAGGTGGGAACCCCTCAGCACCCAGAATCCCATGGGGCCCCCGGGCCACTGGATGGCAGGGTAGCAGGGTGGGGGCCAGCGGAGCAGAGGCCATGGCCCCCAGGGTTGGGACATGGCACTCACGGGCCATCCCACTCTCCCCTTCTGTCTCCACAGGTCTGCCGTCTGGGAGCTGCTCCAGCCCATCCGAGTGGGCTGCAGCCTCAGGGGTAGCCTCAGCTACCCCATCACCCTAGCCCATATCCCTGAATGGCTGCAGCCGGGCCACACAAAGATGACGCTGGTGAGATAAGGAGAAAGCTGCCAACCAGGTGGTCATGTGGGAGATCACAATGTGGGTTCCATCCAGTGTGCTGAAACAATTTGGTAACCCTGGCTCTGCAAACCTGGCGAGGGTGGCATCCAGGTCCCTGATAGTGATGAAGTGTCGCAGATGCATGGTGTTGATGGCTTGGATGACCTGCAAGGGTAGAAGGAAGACACATCCATGAACACCAGATTGGGTGGCCACCACCCCTTTCCCCTTCCCCATTTGGCCACCTTCTCCCCTTTCCACCCTCTCTGACTGGGCCCACCTCCCCCTTGCCCAGTGGTCCCCTCCCTAGCGTGGGTTTGTGGTGTGAGCCAGGCTTACCTCTAGCAGCACTGCTCCAAAGGTGGCCTTGCCCACCTCAAATTGGTGGCCTATGGACTGGTGGGTGTCTGGGGTGGACAGCTTCCACAGTGCAATTGCCACCCTCTTCTGCACTGGGAGCACAGGTCACATCCAGGTGTCTGGTGCTGGAGGACTGGGGCAAGCCCATGTCTTCCTGGTCATTTGGAAGTTCCTCAGCCACTGCTCATTGTCCCAGTCCCCCAGCACAAGCTGGTCCCACCACTCAGTGCTGGTGGCGAAGGCCCATCAGCGCCAGATCATGGGAGGCTGGGGGAGGGGCAGTAGGGCCCGGCCCAGGGACTGCAGGATGGGGCCTATGTGACCGGCTCAGGCTTGCTGCTTGAAGATGATGGTGAGCAGCATGGCCAGCAGGCTGGCCACAGTGGCCAGGAGTTCCTCCTGGGAGAGTGTCTGGCCAGGCATGTTCTCCAGGTCTACTCCGAGCACATAGTCTATGCTGCTGTGTGCAGCCTGGCAGCCTTGAGCATGTGCAAGGTGTGGGGTGTGGGGAGGGGCCCTTTAAGGAGACAGCTGGCTGCGAGGCCGGAAGAGCTTGTCGACCTTGTGACCACTGCTTACATTGCATCCTGGCCTCATACTTTGAAGTAGGGGCTGTTACTGTGTAGATGCGTCCCTTCAAAGTCCAGGGACCCTGCTTTGAAGTAAGGGTGGGCAGCTTTTTGTGTGTAGGCACACAGCTTCAAAGTTGTACTTCGGAGTAAGTAACTTTGAAGTTATTTTATAGTGTAGATGCAGCCTGGGAGTTTTACTATTGACTGAAGTGGGCACGGGGTCAGACACTGGAGTGGAAAAAGCACCTTATTGTCTGCTTTAAGCACACCCATGTCTTTGCAGGATCAAGATTTTAATGTCGTTTCAAGAGAATCCCAACCTGAAAATGATCTTAAACCAGTGTCCCTACTATTGTTACAAGTACTGTTCATTACTACTATGTATTTGCAATACTGTAATGCCTTGGAGTCCTGGCACGTGACCAGAGCTGCTTTGCGAGAGGCACCATGGTTGAAAGAGCTAGAGGGGGAAATACATACTTCTCTGGATTTCCTTCAGCTTGTTTACTGCACGTTTTTACAGCACCTTGAATGTAGCCAGTTTTGGATTAGGTGGTGGGAAGAGAATGAGGAACTGGCTGAACATGCATGTTCCTCTTGGCTCTCCAGGAGATTTGACAGTAAAACGGCGCTGAAAGCAAACACACATCTCAGGCAGCAAGGAACTGATGCTAGGGTCATGTCTACACTAGCACAAATCTTTGAAATGGCCATGCAAATGGCCATTTTGAAGATTACTAATGAGGCGCTGAAATGCATATTCAGCACCTCATTAGCATGCCTGTGGCTGTGGCTCTTCGAAATTGCTGTGTTTCACTCCGGCGCAGATGGTCCAGATTGGGGTCCTTTTCAAAAGAACCCTGCCAACTTCGAAATCCCTTCTTCCTTTGAGCTGATAGGAATAAGGGGATTTAGAAGTTCCCAGGGTCCTTTCGAAAAGGACCCCCATCTGGACGAGCTGAATATGCAATTCAGCACCTCATTAGTAATCTTTGAAATGGCCATTTCGAAGATTTGTGCTAGTGTAGATGTAGCCTAGAAGCACAGAAAGAAAGGGCAGAGCAGAAGAGAGCTCAGTCTGAGGAATTTTAGTGGCAGGGCCACCCCAAGTGGGCTGCAGGGCCTGGGGCAATTCCCGCTGCTCTATGCTCCACCCTCATCTGCCTATTCTTGCCCCTGCTCTACTCTGCCCTGCGTTACCCTGTCCCACACTGCACCCCTTCCCCAATCCCGAACCCTGCCCCATTCTCACCCCATCTCTCCCTTAGCCTGCTCTGCCCCCTGCCAACCCTATCACGCCACTTGCCTGAAGCCTTCTTCCCTGAGAGCCATGAGCCAATGATTACCGGAGGTCCTGGTACAGGACGGCAGCAGGGACTGGGCCCTGGCCCCAGCTCACTTGGCTCTGCTGCCCCAGGCGGTGCAGGGCTGATGGGAACGGGCTGGTGCCATGAAGCAGAGCTACCTGGCAAGGACTGGGGCAGTGGATCAGAACAGGCTGCTGCATTGCTCCAATTCCTGCATCTCCTACTGCCACAGTAAATGTGGGCTTGCCTGAGCCCTGCTTCTGCCCTGCTCCAGCCCCCACCATAGGTAGTCTCCCAGGCCTAGATCTAAATAATTCTCTGACATGCCTTTTTGCTGTCAAACATCTGCCACTTTCCAGTTCAGAGAGCGGTCTGCTTCATGAGCTTTCACGACGTGACTTATGTGTAAAATATGTACTTTATAAAGTACTTTTGGATTCAACAGGATGAAAAGAGCAGTATAGATATAAAGAAGTAGCATTCCTTGCAAACCTATCACCACCTGTGATTCACAAATATCCTGAAGAGTGCTTAGTCTGTAAAGCACTGACTTACAATGTTATTATATCAATGTGAATTACTCAATGGTCAGAAAGATCATTTTTCTTTTAGAGAAACACTCAATAATTGGGAAGTATTCTCCCCTTCAAAAATATGTGTGTCTCTGTGTGCTTGTCTACCCTACTTCTCTACTTCGAAGGGAGGATGGTAAGTAGGGTGTCAGGAGACTGTTAATGAAGTGCTGCGCTGCATATGCAGAACTTCATTAAGCTAATTCTCCTGTGCGGCAACTCTGAAGCGTTAAAATTCAAAGTGCTGGCTCACGTGTAGTAAAGGAAGTAAAGAGACTTCACGGTTGTCCCGGCACTTTGAAGTACCGGCGGGTGGGCTGCAGCTACAAACAAGCTGGCACTTAGAAGTTTAACACTTGGAAGTTGCCATGGGGGAGAATTAGCTAAATGAAGTGCTGCCTACGCAGTGCAGCACTTTATCAATAATCTCCTGACACCCTACTTATCCTCCCTTCAAAGTAGGGCACTAGTGTAGACAAGCCCTGTGTGTATAATTGCTTAATAAAAACACAAGAAAGAAAAACTGATGCCTAAGACTACATTCTTGTTTGAACTATGAACATTATATTGACTCTTTCATCAGGTAAAATATTTATGGTATTACAGGTATCTTTTACTTAATACATTAACTTATCTGTGTCATATTAGACTACAATAAACATCAAATAATTTTGATTACTAATGGAAATCATACCTTGGTCATCTTCAATCATTTCTGGAAGTGCTGCTGTATGTCTTGTAGTAATTCTGAAAATGAAATTATATTGCAATAGGAATACAGGCAATTTCAAGATGACATTTTTGCCTTTAGTACAGGCACACAATAGGTATAAATTTATTCATATGTCTGAACTTGTTCTTGACAAACGGGAACTAGAATTCTTGCTTGAAGGAAGAGGCATTCTATAAGGAATTATCCACAAGTATCTGTGTAAAATAAATTAGATTAGCTTTGGCAAGTTAACACACTGTCGTCTGAATCACAAAATTAGTCCCACATCCTGCAAACAGTCTAAACTAGAGAATTTTGTTGACAAAACCCACTGCACATCCAGATTACCAAGGCCGTGCTTTATGGTCCTTGCCTCTGGCCATTCTTAAAGCCGACGGGAACCCAGGATACCTGGTGGCAAGCAGCTGAGAGTGTGGAAGCAACAGAGGCACCATCTGCACTTCCCCACACCCTTGCAGCCACTCCCTATAATCAAGCCTTCACAGATGGTGGAGAGCCAAGCACCCTGGGACTGCCCTGGGCCCTTGAGGGACCAGACCGAGGTGTCCCAGGACCCACCCCAGGACACAAAGTGGCAGGCCCCCTCATGGATTGAGCCAGAGGTCCAGGAACTCCTGGAACTGTGGGCAAGGAGGAGACCCTCCTCGACCTCAAGGCCAAGTGCTGGAATGCCCTGTGTATACCCAGATGGCCACCACACTTTCAGAACAGGGCGACTGCTCCCACACCATGGAGCACGTCTGGGCAAAGGAAATAGAGCTTTGCCAGGGCTATGCCCAGCCCAGGGATGTTTCCCAACACTCTGGGGCAAAGCCCACCACCTGCTCCTATTACAACAAGCTGCTCCACATCCTAGTGGGGATGGTGGGGGGGCATCAACCCTGAGCCATAGTGTGGACAAGGCACTGGAGGCCCTTCACTGCAGCTAAAGCACCGCCACCACCACCACCACCAGCAGGAGGAGGACGAGAACTCTGAGCGACAACCCCCACCAGAACCAGAGCCAGACACACCATTGGACGAGAGTGGCAGCCTGGTCATCCTCCTGGAGTCAGTCTCTGCCAGCCAGTCCACCTCCCAAGCTTCATCAGTGTTGAGCAAGTGTCCCTCTGGTTAGTACCCTACACATCACACACCCCAGGGTGTGGAAGGCAGGCGCAGATGGGGTCTGTGAAAGCATTGCCTGTCCAGCTCGGGCAGGACCTCACACTGTGGTCCTGGAACATTGAACCATGTGCAAGGTAGCAAGTGTCACTTGCACACAGTGGGCAGCCCCCGGGCACTGGTGCCAGACTGCTACCAGCCTCAGGGGAGGCTGGCCGATCCCCATGGTGGGTTTATGCCAGTACCTGCGACAAGGTACAGTCTGGAAGCAGGCTAGCCACAAGGGCAACAGCCTGACCCCAGACACACTGATGAGTACAGCTTCCAGCACAGGGGCCATGTCTGCAGGTGAGAGTCAGCACCCACTCCCTTGGATAGTGCTGCAAGCCACAAGTGTGGGGGCCCTGGGGAGGGCCAGGCTACTCTTGGCTCACCCACCACCCATCCAGGGACCCCTCTGCGGCCAAACACCCCCTTGGATGCTAGCCCATTGAATGGGGGCGGGACCTCTGTACAGGCCACACATGGCTCTGCTCCTGGGACATCCCTGTCCCTTGGCCCAGGGGATGTTGGCTGCTGCTCATGGTGGGGGGTAGGTCCTAGTGGCTGTGTTGAATGCATGACTCACTGTCTCCCCTCCTTGTCTTCCTTACAGCTGGACTTACACTGTCCAAAGCCAGGCCAGCCCCATCTGCTCACCAGGGCGAGTCAGTCCCAGACTAGTACCGTGGTGACCCAGCTCTACACCACCACAAGGGTGGGTCCATAGCCAGAAGGGATATTGCTGGGTGCAGGAGGATCTCCAGATGGACCATAATGCTGCTCTGTGGAGGATGATGGAGCTGGTAGAGCAGTGGGCTCAGGACGACAGGCAGTAGTGGTTGTGGGCCTGGATCCAACTCATGCCCTGCTTCAATGCCACCACCAGCATCTTGCAGGACATGATGGTACAGCCACCCACAGCTGCCCCCACTCCTGCCCTTGCCACCCATGCCCTAGCCCACCCTCTTCCCTGCCTCCACTGGCCATTCCACAGGGCATCCTAGAACTCATGCAGTGGCTGAGGGCCATGGCACCCCCCCGACTCCCCAGGCCCTCTGATTCCCCTCCCCTTGCAGATCCCACCACAGCCCCACTGCCTGTACACCTCCCCCTGCTCCTGGCCTCAATCCAGTCCTGACAGGATCCCTGAACCCATGGTGGGATGGGATCCTGAGGCTGACACAACTTGGGTCCTGTTCCCCCTCAGGTTCACAGCCTCCCACCCCCTCCATGAACTGAGGCCCCTCCACCCCCTGTCCCATGACTTCCTCACACTGTACATAGGTCACTGGTTATGCATATGGTTGTACACAGTTTTATTACAACATTTATTTTACACACATGTAACTTTTGTCAGTAAACCAGTTATTTGAACACCGCCCACACATACATGTTTATTGGGCAGGGGTCAGCAATGAGTGATGGGGTGAAGGAAGGGGTCGTACTGGGAATGGGGTAGGGCTGCAGGCCCAAGGTCCCCACTGAGGGTGGCCTGGGAAGAGTCATTGGGGGCCATGGGAGAAGCTCACCCTCAGGGTTTCACAGATCCCCAGCCTGTTCTGATGGACTTGTTGGACCGTAGCTGTGCCCATCTACTCAGAGTTGTACCTGGTGTCTGCATCTGACCCCAGGTGGAAGGCCTCTCCCGGCCCTCTCCTATGTAAGTTATGTGGCCATAACTTAAAGGATGTCGTGTTCCCCAACATCCAGGCAGGCACCTGAACCATTCCTTCAGGTGGCTGAAGGTGCACTCAGCCTGCATCCAGGTCCAGTTGAGTCAAGCATTAAAGAGTTCTTGGCTTGGGTCCAGCTACCTAGTGTAGGGATTCATAAGCCATGCCATAACAGGGTAGGCCGTATCCCACATGATGAACAGTGGTATGTTCGCATCCCTGACTGCCAGCTCATAGCAGGGGATGAAGGTGCCTGTCTCCATCCTCCATCACAGTCTGGAGTTGCAGAACACCTGTTTGTCACGTGCCCAGCCTGACCACCCAACATAAATACCTCATAAATGTCCATGGTGGTTGACCAGTGCCTGCAGCACCATGGAGAAATATTGCTTGTAGTTAATGCACTTGGCCGCGCTGCGGTCTGGAGCATCCATTGGAATGTGGGTCCTGTTAATAGCCCTGAAGCAGCTGGGGAATCCCAGAGCAGTGAATACAGCCACAACAGTGTCCACATCTGCCATACGGACAACCCTCCACAGCAGGATTGTGTTGATGGCTCTCATGACCTGCAAAGGGAAGGGTTTGGACACACACATCAGGAACTGAGGGAAGGAGTCCCTGGGTCCTGGGGGGGGGTTCCTGCCCCCTCCCCCATGAGCTCTCCAAGAGTCCTTCTGTGAGGCTGCCCCCTCCCCAGCAGTAGGGCTGTGTGAGGGTCAGATGTCAACATTCCCTGGGGATGGGGTCTTCCTCCATCAACCCCATCCCTCACACCCCCTGAGACTGCTTTCCAAGGATTCCCCTTGGGAGGGACACCCTCCCTCCCTGTGCAGCGACTGCAGCCTGAGAGTGCCTTACCACCATGAGGAGGGCCCCGACAGTGGGCTTCTCCACACCAAACTGTTTCTGTATGGAGTGGTAGCTGTCGGAGGTGGCAAGTTGCCCCAGGGCAATGACAACTCACTTCTCCACAGGAATGCAGGGCCACACCCGGATGTCCTGTCTCTGGAGGGCAGGGGTGAGGCTGGTGCAGAGCTCCAGGAAGTTGTCCTTCTGCATTCAGAAATTCTGGAGCACAGCTGGTTGTCTCACTGCCCCTTGACCAGCCAATCCTACCAGTCAGAACCAGTGTGGTGCCTCCAGATCCGCCTGTGAACCCAGGGGGGATGGGCATACTTGAGACCATGTGGCAGCAATGGTGAGTTCCTCAAAGCTGGTGTCAGGTTTGCCCTCCCAGAGGAAGAGGAGGCCAACTGTCAGGAGCTGCAGCAGTTTCATCCAGTGCAAGCCTGAGGGCTGCTCCAGCACCATGGTTATCTGGAAAGCTCTGTGTCTCTCAGCAAGTATCGAAGCCCCACTGTAGCAGCTGTGCTATCCCTTGTGAAGGTAGGTAAGCCTCAGCATGGGAAAGGAATGGGTGTCTGGCGGGGTGTCTTTAAGGTCTCATTTCGTCAGGGCTCCTGGAAGGGATTGCCAGCCAAGTGACTCTGGCTGATGTGTTGTGCAGGTGGCTGTTTTGTCTACAGAGCAGCTGGGCACTCTGACTGCTCTTTGTTGATAGAGCAGATCCAAAGAGCAATCTGCTCTGCAGTGTGGACGCAATCTGTCAACAGAAGATTTGTTGGAAGATATCTTCTGACAAAAACTCCTGTAGACAAATTGCTGTAAGCTAGACTTAGCCTTATCCACATGCTTAAAATTCAGCAGCCATATCAGAGTTTGTTAAGCCAGGGCCTTAAACAAGAGGAGAATGCTTGGGCTGTCTTTCAATACCACACCAAGGCTACGTCTACACATGAAGCCGATGTAGCAACATCGAAATAGGCTATTTCGATGAATAACGTCTACACATCCTCCAGGGCTGGCAAAGTCGATGTTCAACTTCGACGTTGCGCGGCACCACATCGAAATAGGCGCTGCGAGGGAACGTCTACATGCCAAAGTAGCACACATCGAAATAAGGGTGCCAGGCACAGCTGCAGACAGGGTCACAGGGCGGACTCAACAGCAAGCCGCTCCCCTAAAGGGCCCCTCCCAGACACAGTTGCACTATACAACACAAGATCCACAGAGCCTACAACTGGTTGCAGACCCTGTGCCTGCAGCATGGATCCCCAGCTGCGGCAGCAGCAGCCAGAAGCCCTGGGCTAAGGGCTGCTGCCCACGGTGACCATAGAGCCCCGCAGGGGCTGGAGAGAGAGCATCTCTCAACCCCCCAGCTGATGGCCGCCATGGAGGACCCGGCAATTTTGATGTTGCGGGACACGGATCGTCTACACGGTCCCTACTTCGACGTTGAACGTCGAAGTAGGGCGCTATTCCGATCCCCTCATGAGGTTAGCGACTTCGACGTCTCGCCGCCTAACGTCGAAGTTAACTTTGAAATAGCGCCTGACGCGTGTAGCCGCGACGGGAGCTATTTTGAAGTTAGTGCCGCTACTTCGAAGTAGCGTGCACGTGTAGACACAGCTCAAGATAGTATTACCCAGTATGGCTATATCGACACTAGTGAGTTTTTTTGGAAAAAACTGGAGCTCTTTTGAAAAATCTCATCAAGGGTCTACCCACAAAATGCTTTCTTTCTATATTAAATCTGGCAGCCCTTTTTCTCTCCCAGATGAGGAAGAGTACCTTTTTCGGAAAGATTCTTAACATAGCATTGTAATGTTGACCTAGCGGCAGATGCACTCATATATAGGTAATGCTTTCATTCAGCTGCACATAAACAGTTGCACATAGGCACTGAATTAATTCAGACTGCTACCACATAAAAGTAAAACTTTTCACCACTCATCCAGTCCATGCTCTCACCAAGTTATATTCTCTCACTTTTCCCCCCAAACCCAATCAAGTACATGGATTTTTGCAGGATAGGCACACTTTGTATTAACTGTTTTGAAAGTGATCATTGTTATGTGTGTTCCATTGATATATTTTGGGCATCTGTCTCAAATCAGCAAAATACTTTTAAATCAGAAAAAAGAAGGCATTTTAGGTGTGCCTACTGTATGTTATCTCATAATAGACTTTTGAGGACGGTGTACATTTGAAGAGTAAGTTTGTGATCAAGGTTAGTTAGGTGTTTTCCCTTAATTTGATTTGAATCTCAACCCATCATTTTTAGAAGTTTTAGAAACTGAAACACCTTCCCGCCCCCATCAAAATATAATAGGGTCATAGATTATTAAAGGCCAGAAAAGACCGTTATGATAATTTAGTCTTCCCTCTGATATAACAGAGGCCATAGAATGCTACTGCATCAAGGCCACAATCTCTGCATGAAGCCCATAATATCTAGTTAAGATGAAGCAGACTTACTAGGAGGACATCCCGCTTTCATTTACAGATTTGAAGTGATTGCAAACCCTCCACATCCCTAGGTAAATTGTTCCAAAGATTAAAGTCTTGCTGTTAAAAAAATTACTCTTTATTTCTAGTCTACATTTATTTCACTTCAGCTTTCAGGCATACGATCATGTTACATTTTAACTGGATTAAAGAGTTACCTACTCTTACAATCATCTTTCTGTGTACATACTTGTAAACAATTACCAACTTAACCTTCTCTTGGATAAACTAAATATCATCTTTAGTGTCCCTCGGGAAGGCAGGTCTGCCAGAACTCAAATTGTTCTTCTAGCTCTTTTCTGAATTCTTTACAATTGCTAATATCCTTTTTGAAAATGTGGACTCTGGAGCTAGACACAGTATTACAATGATGCTCTCACTAATACCATTAATACCACCTCCCTAGTCCTTGATGCTTATGCAAGCAGGGTTGCATCAACTCTTTGGGATACTACCTTGCACCTGGAGCTCATGTTCCGTTTAATTCCTGCATCCCTTTTAAAATCATTGATTTCCAAAGTACCGCACCTCATTTTGGGAATGTGAGTTAAAAAATGAATGCTTCTCCTACTCTTTCAAGGTCTTTAGAATATTACACTTACTTAAATTTGGGAGAGGTGCTTAGTTCCTTTAATTAACTGCCAAAGTGTAATGCAGTATGCAAACAGGAAACAAATGATACACTTGTTTGAAAAGGAATGAAATAGGAATGTCTTTGATGTTTGACATAATTATTCTCCATCACAGTGTCAATGGATAAAGAAAGCAAGGAAAAATTAAGGCATAAGGGACTGGCGACAGAGGAGGGTTTAGCCTGCAAAGGCACATCCACACAGCCTCTTCGGTGCTGGCACCCCCTTCTGCCAACGCCAAACTCTCGTGGGGCTGTGGTAATGAGCTTTGGGAGTATGCAAATTGCATGCCATTTGCAATCCTGAGAAGCTCATTTTGCATAGCCCTGCCTGCAGTGGTGCTGGGTGCAGCGCCATGTGGACCCAGCCAAAATGTCCAACAAGTCTCCTGTGGAAATAAAGAAGCCAATGCAACATTCCCAGAGAGTAATTAATAGCTTCGTCATCCCTGCCCTCCCACCTTGCCGCACTTTACTGTGCATTGCTGTGGTAGCCTTCAGTCTGGACTGCTCGCATACAGCTTCCAGAATGTCAGTCACTCACATCTAACTCAGCCAGCCAGCCCTTACTGTATACTGTATGTAACATTCCTATATAATGTATTGTCATCCTTCCCTTTAATAATTAAACTTTTTTTCTGCATTCCTGCATACAACTAAGCAAATGAGCTGGACTTTTCAGGTTGTCTCTTTCTTAGCGCCTTTTCTCCTCAGCTACGTCTATACTACCACACAGTTTTGAAAGGGGATGGCCTTTCAAAATGGAGCATCCACACAGCCAAACGCAGATCAAAGGTACCACTGGCCCTTTCAAAAGACCCAGCTGCTGTTTCAAAAGGGAGTGTCCACGCGTACCAGGGCACCTCTTTCAGAAGAAAAGGGCCAAGAAACACCTTGGGTAGGGTTGCACGGTGGACAGGCCCTTGCAGGGCACTCTCCAGCCACTTCTTTAAAGGGCCCCTCCCCAACACCCTCACCCTGCACACACTGAAGGCTGGCTAGCTGTCCTGAAGCAAGCAGAAGGAGACCATGCAGAGAAGGCACCGCAGGGCACAGCATGTACTCCAAGCAGTTCCCCCCACTGCCATCCCTCGAGGCTGTGGCCAACATACTGGGTGTGCTTCTGGCTGCTATCCTGCAGTGGCTTTGTGTGGCCACCCTGATAGCCACCATCCTGGAGGCTGTCCTTGAGATGTGATGCCCTCACCTAGTCCCCTGGGCCATCCGCTGCTTGTGGGGATACCCCACAAGCATGGACCTGTGGGACTGGCTGGTACTGGAGGAATGGGGTGATGACCAGTGGCTGCAGAACTTCAGAATGACCAAAACGACATTCCTGGAGCTCTGCCACTGGCTTGCCCCAGCCCCCCAGCACCAAGAGAAAAGGGTAGCCATTGACCTATGGAAACTGGACACCCCAGACAGCCACCAATCCATCGTCCACCAGTTCAGGCTGTCCTTATCTAGGTAAGCCATGCTTGGATCACACTCTCACTACAGGCTGGGGGAAGGGAGGAGGGGGCATCCCAACAAGGGATGCCATCAGGGACCAGGGGGATTGGCCCCCAGCAGGGACAGGGGAGGGGAGGAGGATGGGGTGCCTGCAGAGGGCAGGGGCAAGGTGTCCTGGGGAGGAATGCCCTGTAGGGGATGGGGGCGGGGACAGGGCAGCGTGAATGGGGATGTGTGGGCACAGAGGTCCCCAAACCACAGTCATGAGCGTGTTCCCCCTGCGGGTCATCCAGACCATCAGCTACGTCCTCCTCCACCAGATCATCTATGTCGGGGACCTCGCCATCGCCCTCGCGGGATTTGAGAATCTGGGCTTCCCCAGCTGCTTCAGGGCACTGGATGGCACTCATGTTATCATCTGGGCCCCAGAGCACAGCAGTGGGGCCTACATAAACTGCAAGGGGTACCACTCCATGGTGATGAAGGTGCTCATCAACGTGAAGGACAGGTTAATTGACATTTGCATGGGGTGGTCTGGCCATCCCTGTGATGCCCAGATACTCCAGGACTCATGGCTCAGCCACAGTATAGTCAATGGTTCTTACATCCCCCAGTGGCAGCTCCCTACTGGGGATACCATGATGCTGGCTTGCATTGTGGCCAACGCTGCCTACCCGTTGCAGCCATGGCTCATGCGGCCATACACAGGATGCATGCAGTCTAGCCAGGATGTTTTTAACGAGTGCCTCAATTGGGCCCATAATAAGGTTGAAAGGACATTCAGCCGTCTCAATGGGCACTTCCGCTGTCTCCTAATGAGGCTGGAGGTGGGCTTCCCAATGTACCAGAAGTGGTTGGCGTGTGTTGCACCCTGCCCAGCCTCGTGCAGGCCAAGCACAAGCCCTTATTGCAGGGGTGGGCTGCCAAGGCCGGCTGCGGCTGTGAGCAGCTGGACACTGCCCTGTGCCACCAGGCACAGCGAGATGGGGTGCGGGTAAAGGGAGGCCCTGAGTGAGGCCTTTGCCCAGGAGCCCCAATGATCCCCCACACACATGCCATCCACCATGCATACACCCCCACCATCACTCACAACCCCACACATACACAGGGAACACAGAGATAACCATGAATGAACAGTTTACTGAGCATATAGCACAAAAGCCTGGCTCTTCATAACATTACACACTATTTGCAGGGTGATGGGGGGAACTATGTACAAGAGGGGCCTGGAGCAGGGAGGCAGTCACCCAAGCTTGGGGGTGACCAGGGATGGAGGTGGGGGGACTTAACCCCCCTACTCCCCTGCATCTGGTGTCCCCATCAAGGCTGGTCTGGGGCTGGGAGGACAGGAAGGTAGGGGTATTGCTGGAGTGCAGTGTCCATGAACTTACCTGGGTCCACACAGGTGGAGGGAAGTCAGGGGGAGCTGCCTCTGCACAGTTAGCTCTGGCCACTATCAGGTTGGTCAGGTGGAGGAGGCCATCTGGGGGTAGGTCAGGTGGAATCAGGGCAGCAAGGTTGGGGTTGGTGGGGAGGCTGATGCAGGGGAAGCTGGTGCAGGGGGACGGTGCAGTGTGGTGGGTGAGGACAGGCTCATGAGGGGGCACCAGGTGGGGCCAGGTGGGCAATCACAGCCTGGGTAAGCGCATCCAGCTGGGCCACCACCCTGTCCCAGGCCTGCAGCTCCATGGCTAGCCACTCCCAAAGCATGCTGGTGAGTTCCCACAGGGCCACGGTGTGTGCAGGGTCCCCTGTGTCCTCCTCCCTGACCTGGTGGCACTGGCATATGGTCCACTGGAGGCCCCATGCCATCCCCGGTTGGCGTACAGGCTGCACCCCATCACCCTCTGCAGTGGGGATCCCTGGCCCATGGACAGGGCTCAGCTGGATCCCAGGTGCTGGAGCTGTAGAGAAAGAAGGGGACAGAAGAATGGGCCATTAGTCCTGTGCGTTGGCCCCTGTGTCTCTACCACTCTATCCTCTGTCCTGGCGGCCCTGTGTCATCTGGATTCTGGGGGTCCCTGCATGGATGGAGTGAGCACAAGCTTCTGTCTGACCCTCCCTCTGCCCAGTCCCTCCATGTCTGTGCAGCCCATGGTGCTGTCCAGGATAGCTGGTGTTGAGTACTGCGCATAGGTCAGCAGCTATCTGGGTGCTCTGCAGCCACCTCAGGCAGGACCAGGCACCCCCTCCCCAGGTCCCAGGGCTACTGTGATGCACAACACCTATCTGAGGATCCCTCCAGGAAGTCTGGTGAGGCCTGCATGGAGGGGACATGGCAAGATGGACCAGCGGGGATGTCGATGACAAGGGCCCCCTTGCTGGAGCCCTCATCATTGGTGGTGAACTCCAGCTGCAAGACAGCCTGCTGGGCCTGGACGTGGCTGGTGGTCCTGGACAGTCCTCACCATCCATCTGTGGCTCCGGCTCTGGCTCCAGCTTGGCCGTGTTGAGCACCACAGGCATGGGTTCTGCCTCCTTGGGGCCAAGGAGGTGGTCCAGTTCTTTAAAGTAGGGGCAGCCGGTGGGTGCTGCTCCTGACTGTCCAGCTGCATCCCTGGCCATACAATAGGCCTGCCAGAGCTCCTTTACTTTGGACTGTACCTGATGCACAGTGCACCTGGGGTGGCCAAGGCTGGGCCTTTGACAGCTGCTCAAAAGCAGCAGCGTTCCTGTGCTGGACCCGCGTCTGATGCAAGGCCTCCTCATCCTCCCAGAAAGATAGGAGGTCACAGAGCTTAGCCTCTATCCAGGAAGGGGGACATTTTTTGGGTGCCTGGCTCAGCTTCGGGGGTGTCTCCCTGCTGTCTCTGTGGGGCACCTGCAGGCAGCAGGGATCTGGGGTGCTAGCCATGGGTTCAGGGAGCAGGTTTTTGTGCCTCAGGCATCTCTGGGTGAGAACGCAGCTGGGCAGTATGTGCCCCCTGCTGCCAGCATGCTCTCAGCTTCCTGCCTAGGGGTTTGTGGGAGCCTGTGTCCTTAAATGCAGCTGAAGGCAGGAGTCATAAATCTCCGCTTGCGCCATCAGTGCTGTCTCTGCCCGCCAGCAGATCGGTGCCATGGAGCAACCCCTTTTGGAAATAGCTGTTCATGTAGCGTCTACACACACTCTCTTTCAAAAGAGTCTTATGACAGAGGGTGCTCTTCCAACCACAGGAACAGAGGACTGATTTCAAAGGACCGGCCCTGTTCTTTCAAAGAGAATTTTGAAAGGGTGCAGGCTGTGTGTAGACACTCCATGGAGTATTTTGAAAGGGGCCTTTCTTTTGAAGTTCCTTTCAAAAGTACTTGCTAGTGTAGATGTGGACCTCTATTATAGTCTAGTTATGTGTTTCATTTTACTAACACAAGCTCCCCACACAGGAATCTCACATGTATAGCCTCCTGCAACAGGCTCTTACACTGAGCAAAGCTTAGTCTCAAATATTAAGCAAGAGGGAAAATCTCTGAAGGGAAATTTAGACAATATCTTTATTTTATACCATTGCCAATAGGCTATCCAGGCTCAGCAACGTTAACCGTAAGTAAATTGAAAGGCCATGAAATTAGTGCTACCACCTCTGCTGCTAAGCCTCAAGTCATCCGGAACTGATGATTATAACCTCAGTGGTAAAAATAGTGAAAATACAGTACTGCAAGGTCTCTTCTTCTCCCCTAAATAGCAGCTGCAATAACAAAATCATGAAGGTTTGTTTCAGTTGTTACACAGAAGCCTTTAATATTTATGACACTGGCATCTGTCTAATTTCTGCTTAATAGATGTATAAAATAAACCCTACCTGGCTGTGTGTAATGTTAGAGAATCTCAGTGTGACTAACAAGTGATCCAGGAGGTGAAACAGTACTGGTGATAGCATGAGAAAATGCTTTCTCAGGATCATTACAGGATTGGATTTTTTCCTCCAAGTGAGGTAAAATGGCCTCATTATAGTGTACTACCTTCTAAGGGCTAGCTGCCAGTTATTACTGAACATCCATGAATAATAAGCACATACTTTTCCAGGGCAAGCCACATGACATGTAATTTATTAATATGTGGATCTATCCCAAATCCTTCTTTACCAGCCTGTTCAGTCCTAGTATAAATGTACTGAGATTCCCTGCCTTGACATCTGTTTTAATTACTCACAAAGGGTGGCTAGAGCTAATTCAATTTCTCTCTTATCGTTGCCACATAAGAATTGCAGTGGGTTTTTGCAGTTGGCCTATTTCAACTCTTTTATATTTCAGCTGCCACCATGGAGTGCTGTGCCTCACTCTTTCCCACACTTTCCAGCTGAACACTGCACAGAAGGGAATGATCAGCGTTCAAAAACATTTTAAGAAATCCCATCCTGTGTGATTTACAGCAGTGTTTCTTAAACTTTTTGAGACCAGGGAAAACCAAACAATAATATTTTTATGTGGAACACCTATGAAAATTTTCCTTAAAAAAAATCTGTTGTCAGACCAAACCAAAAAACCAAACCAAACAAAAAACAAAGAAGCAAACAAAAAACAAGAATGAAGAACGAAACAAAAGCGAAAGCAAAAAAATCAAACAGCAACATATACAAAAAATGAAAATGAAGTATTGTAATCAGGTATAATAGCAAAGACTAAGTAACTTTGTATCTGGTGTAATACCAGAAAATGTATAACATTCAGGTATGTCTACACTAGGACGCTACGTTGAAGTAGGCTATTTCAAAGTAACAACATCAAAATAGGCTACTTCGACGCGTATCATCCACACATCCTCCAGGGCTGGTACCGTTGGTGTACAATGTCGAAGCAGCGATGGGGAACATCGAAAGGGGCCACCCTGGAAGGAGAAAACAGAGCATCCACACACACAAGCTCCCCCGCTTCAAAATAAGGGGACAAGAAAGCCTGCGGATGGGGTCGCAGAGCATAATAGCCCTTCCGGGGCAACAGCAAGCCGCTCCCTTAAAGGGCCCCTCCCAGACACACCCAGCCTAAACCAAAAGCACACGGCACACGGGTTTTGAAAAATAAAACTGTCTCATTGTTTAAACAACCAAAAACCTTGCCTCTGTTGTGCATATAAAACTAATACAAACAGCATAATGGAAAATAACTATATACAGGTGGGGACAAGTATAATAAACTATATACAGGGAGGGCATCTATAAATAACTATATACAGGGCAGGGACAACTATATACATGGGGGAGATGTGGGCAGGCTAATCATTGGCCCATCATTCTGGGGCGGGGGTGGAAGGGCACAACCACCGCTGTGTTCGGGTGGCTGGGCCCCCTCTCAGCTAGGGTCTCCGGAGAGGCCAGCTGGGGGTCAGGAGGATGGAGAGGTATGGCTGGGGCAGGTCCTTGGCCCAGTCGTCAGCCCCAGTGGGCTCCTGCCCTGCGGAGCAGGTGGGTGGGGTTGCAGGCAGGACGTCAGATGGGGCAGCAGGCGGCACATCAGGCAGGGCGGCAGGGAGGGCAGCAGGGAGGACATCAGCGGGGCGGGGAGGGGCAGCCAGGCCACCAGCTCCTCAAACGTGGTGGCCAGCTGGTTAAAGGTGGCCATAAAGTCCCACCAGGCTTCCCGGCGCCAGGTGGCCTCCTGCTCCTTGAAGTGGAGTCTCCGCTCCATGATGTCCGCCTGGTGCCGGAGGGCAGCGGCCACCTCAGGGTCATGCGTAGTGCACCTCTGGCCCTGGCAGGGGTGGGCTTGTCCCGGCGCAGGCAGTGACCCCAGGTGGTGGTGGTCCAGGGGTCTTGGGCGGCTGTCCGGGACCATGGATGGAGTGGATGCGGAAACAGGGGGGGAAGGGGGGAAGGAGGCTGTGAGTACCCAGCCCTGACCCCTGGCCCACCTCCCATCCCCCCCAAGGGCATCTGGTCCCCATCCCCTGTCCCCCATTGTTGCGCACAGTGACCCTGTGGATGGCCCTTTCCAGTGGTCCGCCCCTCCCACCTCCCTCAGGGGGTAGGGAATGGTACTGTCCATGGGTGGAGGTGCTGATGGGCACTGGTGGCTGTGGCACCATCCCTGGGCCATGGTGGGCAAGCTGGGGTCTTCTGGGGATGTGGGGGGCTCCCTGGCCCTGGGGGTGTGTGCCCTATGGGTTATGTACCCGATGGTCCACTGCCATGGTCAGGGGAGGCCCGTCTGGCAGATACCCAGCTGGAACTGTGGGAAGGGATATCCAGCAGGAGCTCCCCCTCCTCACTGGACCGTCTGGGGGTTCAGGGCTTGCCTCCGGACCTGACCTTGGCTCCGAGGCCTGCTGGGGGTTGTTGGCTGTGGTGTCAAGGGTGGCTGGCAGGGAGGAGGTGTCCTGGGGACCCAGGATAGCCCTGAGCTCCCGGTAATAGGGGCAAGCGGCAGGAGCAGCCCCCAACCAGCTGGTTGACTCCTGGACTTGGGCGTAACCCTGCCGCAACTCCTTGACCTTACTCCTGACATGGTCAGGAGTGTGGGCTGGGTGACCCTGGGCGGCCAGGCCCTCAGCCAGCTGGGCGAACACCTCCACATTCTACCGCTTGCTCCCCATTATGTGGAGTACCTCCTCCTCACTCCAGAGCCCCAGCAGGTCGCAGAGCTCGGAGTCAGTCCAGGAGGGACCCCACTTCCTGCCCCACCGGCTGGAGGCCTGTGAGCCCTGGGATGGCCTGGAGGGGAAGCTCTGGGGCTGCTGGGGGAGGGCTGGCTTACTGCCATGGTCTCCCTCTGGGCCATGAAGGGGCACCTCGTGGCATGGCTGCTGCCTACACGGTGTCAGCTTCCTGCTACGGGGTTTCCGGGTCTGTGCAGCTTTAAGAACTGCTGGACGCAGAGATCATAGAGCCCTGCAGGGGCTGGACAGCAAATCTCCGCCTAACAGCCTATCGCCGCCATGGCGGACCTTGCTATGTCGAAGTAGCGGGATGCAGAAAGTCTACCCGCGTCCTATGTTGATGTTAGACATGGACGTAGGGTGCTATTCCCATCTTCTCATAGGGATAGCGATTTCGACATCTTGCCGTCTAACTTCAATTTCAACTTTGCAGTAGCGGATGCCGTGTGCAGACGCGGCGCGCACTATTCGAAGTTGGGCTTGCTACTGCGATGTTGCATTCTGGTGTCGACACACCTTCAGTGTATGATATCAAAATAGTGTTCTGTGGACCATAGTTTGAGAAACAACTGCTTTACAGCTTCACAATTCATACGTAGCTTCCAAAAAAGAAATTTTGTTAAGATAAAAGAAATCATACTGATTGTTTACTTCTGAACAAAATCTTTCAGAGAAATTAGGTGAATACAAAGAAAGAAATTCACACTCAAACTGGCTCAATTTTAAACTTTCTCTCTTAAAATAAAATTTAAAGAAAACTCAGTAGTTAAATATGTAGAAAAAATGTTTCATTTTGGCAAACAGGGTTTTGGCTTGACTCAGAATGTTTTATTTGTTTTGGTTTTTCAGTGGTGTCTCCAGATACTTGGAGAAATGTCTGTGAAATTACACAGAAACCACCTAATATGATTCAAAGTGCATAGAACTTTGTAATAGAAATATGTAAAACATAGAATCATTAAAATATCATTCAGTAATCATTCACACTAAGGTCTTCGCATAACTCAGCTCACTTCATGTAAGCCCTGTGCCACATATATAAATGTATGCGCATATAGAAACACCCGTCATGAAAGTAAAACGTATGGAGAAAGGTTCCTGTGAGTTCAAAGAACAAAACTGCAAATTTGCCCTGTCTTATCTCCTCCTTTGCACCTCTTCATCTAAGGGATGAGGCTTTGGGGATTACCCAGGGTAGGAGGGGGTCTAGCACAGGGCAGCAACAGGGATCACTTCCCCTGGCCCCTTGTCCTTATGTTCCTGCAGCAGTGGGAGCCACAAGGAAGGGGATCAAGGGCATTTGTCAAGTGTGGTCTGCTTTCCAATAGCTGTTGCCACCATGATGAGTGTGGGGAGAGAGGGCGAAAGGGGGCCTGACGCATGTTCCTGCCTTGTGCCAGGCCTCCTCCAGTAATTTCAAAGACTGCATCTCTGGGATGAAGAGGTGAAATGGGAGGGAGAGGGTGGAGTGATGGTGAGGAAAGGGCAGTGCCTGGGGAACAGGGACAGATATCCTTTCTGCCAAGCTACCAGAATTCCAAGGCTGGATTGTGAAAAGGCTCTGGACATAGACGGGCTGAGGTGCCATGAGTTTGGGACCCCTAAATGGACATAGATGCCCTGTGGGCCATGAGGTATGAGACCCTCCCTCCAATCACAGTGGTCCCATCTGATATTAAAATTTCTGAAAAACGCAGCTCGCTGATTGTGGACTGCCACAGGCCAATCAGTTTATGAGAAAAGTCTCCCATACAAGCTCAGGCCAAATTTTGCCCTTCCCCATGTGCCTGGAAACCAGCTGCACAGGCAGATGAGTGGAGGAAATGTGTAAATGCGTTGTGACTCCAAAGAAACTAGAAATAAAGGATGGCCTGATATTTCCAGTATAAAACACAAATAGTGCTTTATTTTTTCAGGTTGGGAATCCAAACACAAACACCCAAAGTAATGCTTTATTTATAAAAATCTTGGAAATTATTTTCTTCTGTTGAGTTACTCAGATTTTGTCAAACTAAGATCATTAATTGCTAAAGGACATCAGGATCTCAGGGCTGAGATGGACCATTAGGTCTATTTTGGTTTTGTTTTCAGTGCAGAGTTTTAGGAATGTTAGGTTTTCTACTTTCTAGGGGATTGTGTAAACATGCTGTTTAGTTTCAAACTATGTGCATACAGGTAGCTTCCTGCACTGAACTTTACTATTTTTATGTGTTCTGAAATCTATCCCGATTTTTTCATGACTGTAACACCTTAGTATCTCAACACCTATTCTTATTAGTCTCTCTTTGCTATTTAGTCATAGATAGTTCCTCATGGCCTTCAATTTCGTAGCTATATTGGTATTAGAAAAGAGTAAGTTAAATACAAGTGGGGCTCTAATTGCATCAGTCACTAGAAATTGACATTGGAATTAAATCAGCTAAAAAGTATCAAAGCTTCTGGAGTGGTCAAAATCTAAAGATTACAAATAAATGTTAAATAAATGTCCAATCTGTCATCAACTTTTCCCAAAGCAGATAACCATGGCTACCTAAAACTGTTTTTGGTTCTCTGTGCCTTAAATATTGAGTCTGTTCTGGTATGGCTATGGTCTGAAGAAGTGGGTCTGTCCCACGAAAGCTCACCTAGTAAATTATTTTGTTAGTCTTCAAAGTGCTACTTGATTGCTTTTTTGTTTTAATAGTATATAGACTAGCACAGCTCACTCTCTGTTAATATTCTCTTTAAAACACCCTTGCTTGCCTGAAACAATCCAAACCCCATGACTTGTCATCATTCTGGTGTTCTGTCTCCCACTTCACCTGCATTTCACCCAGCTTTCATCGTCCAACCTTTTGACCTTAGAGCTGGTCAAAAGTTGGACTTTCTGTTCTGTGGGAAATTCTAACGTTTCACAAGCAGTAACGGTTCTGGTTTTGAATAAAAGTAGAAACTCTGACATTTCTCATGTAAAGGAAATTCTGAACATTTTTCTTCCAGGAAAAAAATTGAAGCACTTTCATTCATTTTAAATGAAATGGGGCTTCCAGTTCTTAGGGAGTCAGAGGTAGCCTGAAGAGCATTTGGGAGTTGGGGATAGTACAAAGAGACCCTAGGAGTCAGGGACTCTAGAAGGGGACATCCACACAAAAAGCAGTATCCCATGGCAATGAATGATAGATCCCATGTCTGCAGACTTGGGTATGCACTATGGACCTAAACATAGCCATGAGGATGGTCTGATTTGAGCTGGAGCTCAGGTTCTGAAACCTAGGGAGGGATGTTTCCATGAAAAATTCTGTCAGATTTCCAAAAAGTTTCACTTAAAACAAAATGTTCCATAGGAACACCTCTATTATGAGAAATTGGTGTTTTCTGATGAATTCTTTCTGTCTGGAAATGCATGAGGTCTCCAACAGAGTGGGCTGGGGGTGAGGATTTATTTTGTCTATATTTTGTTCGCCTCTTAAGTATTTTGCACACTTCTATTGCACCTTTTAAAAAGTAAATCATAGCAAGTTACTGTTAATTCATGTTTACTGACTGAATAAAATCTATTTGATAAAGAGGTTAGGCATTTCCAGTGAGATTTTGGCCTGAACATATCTAGAAGTAAGCAACTAAACAAAGATAATAAAATAATTCCACCTCAAATGCATTCAGGTTCACAATTGCCACAAACTGTCAATCTCCCAACATCAAAGCTTTCTGCCAGTGTTCAGATGATGTATTTTTCCATAGCCTGGTTGAACATAAAAAGTTCTTGTTGACCTAAGCAATGTTTTTGCCTCTGTTTACTCTTTGTCCTTTTATATTACCCAGCACAGCTAAGCTTTTGATTTCCTCATTGAGACTGCCTGAGGTAAGATTGTTAACAAGGAATATTGCTTGCATGAATTTCTTAGGTTTCGCTCCTGTCTGACTTCCTATTCCATGACATATACTACACGTATTTTCCCTGATTTGTGTCGCTTATATAGAAAACTTTTATAAATGGTGGTAAGGATAATATTTGACTCCCAGTGAGATACATTGTACTACTCTGGAGATGCTCCATTGGAGAAGTTGCCAAGAAAGGGAACATAACTGGACATGTGGTTGTTTCCAGGACTTAGGTGGCTTTGGGAGGAAATTATTAAAGAGATTCATTTTATAACAAAACAATAGTTTCCCAGAGGTCTCCTGACCTTACTTATGTAATGCTCCATTAAAAGGTCTACAGTTCAAACACAGCAACATATTATTCTTATCTCTTTTGTTAGCAGTAAGACTTTGTATTGCATATTATTGGAAAAAATGTGACTTCTCTTTCCTATGGAATTATAGTATATTTTAATATGAACTGTCCTTGTTATGGAAAAATCTTTCACATCAAGTATATGCTCAAGAGAAGCAAGACAAAAATATTTAGCAATTGGGACACTCCTTCTTAATGTAATCCAGAGGAAGAGGGATACTCAGCCAGCAAGCCAGAATTTTTAGTCAATTTCTTTGAACGTTAATCTGATCCTGAGTAATTGGTAAGTAATGTAAAATATGGTGTGTGGTGTTTAAATTCATCAAGAACCATCCGGAGTGGAGGCCTAGTAAATATGTTTAGATCTGCAGAAGCCGTGGTGCCCTGCTATAGGGCTGAAATGCCAAGCCTTGAATGAGGTGGGTGAAGGGGAGGGGAATAAATAATCTCAAAGAATTTAAGTGCTGGTGGTATGTTAATGTTTTATTGTAACTTTGGCTTAATAAAATTTTAAACAACTCAGGAAAACATAGCTCATTTATTTTGGTTCTCGTTCAATTAATGGCTGCATTAAGTAACTGACAGATAGCTAACACAGAATGGGCTGAAGGGGATACAAAATGGAGAATTTGAAAGGGAGGGTTTGCAATTAAAAGCTTATCTGCACCACGTTTGTTATCATTTAATGCTATCCTGAATCCTCCAGTGAAAACCTTCCAGTAATTCTGTACAATTCAAGGGATCAAAATGATTTTGTTTTCTTTAAGTGAAATGGGGTAAATTTAATTAGTAATCACTAGCAGAACACAAGACAATGCCTTGTTTATACAGAGATTACTATTCATGTCAGCTTCCTGAAAACAATTACACACTTAACACTTGGGAGAATTTTTCATCATTATAGAAACTGCAACAATAAACTCCTTGTACAAATTTCTGTTCAACAAACCAGCTACTGGGCACTTCACTTTCTCGCCCTCGCCCCTTCACTCATCCATAGTATAATAATAATTGGAAGTCTGCATGGATACGCTGCTTGGTAAGCTGGATCTCCATTTAAGGGATTGAAGAGAAGCTGCCACTGTTGCAAAGTCCCAGGGTGGGAATTCAGCTTGTGCTAAATTGCACCTTTTCACTTACTAGCTTCATACCACGCAATCTCACTATTGGCTGTGTCTACACTAGCCCCAAACTTCAAAATGGCCATGCAAATGGCCATTTCAAAGTTTACTAATGAAGCACTGAAATACTTATTCAGTGCCTCATTAGCATGCGGGCGGCCACGGCACTTCGAAATTGAAGTGCCTCGCCGCTGCGCAGCTCGTCCCGATGGGGCTCCTTTTCGAAAGGACCCCGCCTACTTCGAAGTCCCCTTATTCCTATCTGCTCATAGGAACAAGGGGACTTCGAAGTAGCCAGGGTCCTTTTGAAAAGGAACCCCGTCTGGACGAGCCACCCGGCGGCGAGGCGCGTCAATTTTGAAGCGCTGCGGCCGCCCGCATGCTAATGAAGTGCTGAATATGTATGTCAGCGCTTCATTAGTAAACTTCGTTTCGAAGTTTTTGGCTAGTGTAGACACGGCCATATATGTGTCAATTAAGGACTAATTTTGTTAGGATTTAGCCAATGGCACTGATGAAGCTGGAAAATATGTGTCCTTTGGGTGCTTCCAAATATTGCATCTTTTGGCCCAAGGGGTATAGCAATAGTGGAACTCAATATCATTTCTAGAAGTACGGGCTTTGGAACATGACCATAGGGATTGCATCAAGAAGTCAGGTAAATAGGTTTTCTGTTACATACATAATTCTCCTAAGTGCCAGAAGATGTACTCATAAGGAACGATGAAAAATAGGGCCAGTGTTTGTTAACCTTCCTTGCTGTGCTTTTAAGGTAATTATCATCAAGCTAGTCGAAACTGAAAAGTGCATGAATAGAAACATATGTACTGTATTGTAGGGCTCCACATGTTGCTAAACTCTTGACCACCATTAATTGTTTTAATCTGGTACTTGAACAACTAGCCATTGATTCGACCTGTTTGAATTTACAGATTTAATCTCATATGGATAATGACTCCTGCAGGAGCTATACACCTGAAAACAATGCCTATATTTTCTAACACATTGATCTGTGAAGTATTTGTATATAAATCAAACTCCACTGTGCACTTCCACTGTACCATTAAAAAGAGTTTTACGATGCTTTGAAAGCTCACTTATTTATTATTGAGTCTACTAGAAGGTTATTGTGGGTTTTTATTATTGTACTTACATATGATACAGCACTTCCTACATTATGCTACCGGTTCTACTGGTTTCCCTAGTGGAGAACACTCACTGCTCTTTGCTTTGTACCTAAATTTGTGGGTGCAGCAGTCACCAATACAAACTAAATCAGAAGAGAAAATAGAGTATTTAAGAACATTTCTCTCTAAAAGTCCTAGGTACAAAAGATGGGACTTATTCCAAAAATTCATAAGAAAATGTCAGCTCAAGCTTGATCCAAACCCAGTCAGTGGAAGGCTTAAAACAGGTTCTTTCCCATAGAACAAGATGCAAATTGAAGGGGAAGAATTTTTGAAGGAAATTCTACTTGAAAATGAGAACTTACCACAGTGCATGTATTTCAGATGTTTTCAAGTACATCTGGGTAACTGTATAAGAAAGGTGGTACATGTCTTTTTGTTGGTCTGACCAATAGTGGGATGAAGCAATAATTTCTATAAAATGCTTACCATTTCTTCCCTCTTCTTCCTCTCAGAATATGCAATTATTCATGTGTTTTGTGCATACATCATTCAATGTGGTACATTATTTTTTCAACATCTGTAAGGATTGACTTTGTTGCAGGTAAACTTGGTTAGCTGTATATGAAGTGTCCTTTCTATACATCGTACTAATTTGTTATTTACTTAATCTATAACTCTAGGCAAAGGGAGACAGCTTGGTAATAGTAAACTATGCAATTCAATGTGCTGTGTACTTTAAATAGATAAATATTAATGATATATAGTTTTATAAAACAAACAGAACATATATTACTGCTACTATCAATGCCAAGCAGTGCTGAAATTCTCTTTTATAGTATTAAGGTCCTAACTCAGCAAAGTATTTAGCTATGTGGCTATCTTTACTGAAAGGTGTAGTGTCATTTTTGCACTAAATTAGAAACGATTCTCCTTTATACAGACCACTACCTTATATCTTAAAAATGAGACTGAATTAATATAATCTGTTGGAGATGCCCTGATCTTGAAGGCTGTATCCAAACACAAAAGAAATCAGTGACAGTCTTTCTGTTCACATCAGTGGGCTTTGGACCAGTCTGGTAAGCCAGATTCTATACCTCTGAGGATAAAAGGAACTTGTTGTGTCAGTAGGATTTGGCTACTAAAGAGAAGTCCGTCACTCTGATACAAAGGTCATTGCACTAATCCACTGCAACAGAGGTGATGGCACACCACTTCTTACCAGAATATTCTTTTCGAAGCTGCAGATGAATATTGCCAAATGAGTTGAGCAGGTGAAATAGGATTTACTGTGCTCTTCAATTTTTACATTTTGAATCACAGAAAATAGTGAGTGCACATGAGAACTGAGTTATTTCATACTTGCAGAAGATCAATCAAGAGAGTTAGTTGTTGGGTGACATATATGTTACAGGAAAATTGTTTCATGGCAATACAACCGTTCCTATCCCTAGGTTGTCTGGAGACCTTTTTGAGAGTAGCTAAATCAATTGCCTAGCACAGGGTAAAAACAGAGTAGTGCAAAGCTACCTAGCCTCCAGCAATTACTGATATTGTAATAAAGCAAACCTTCAAACTTCAACCAACTAAAAGAACTTGGAAATCATTGTAATTATGCAGATAGACTCCATGACTCTGCATCACAGAAGTCAAAGGGAGATGTACCATATAATTCAATGGGAGAAGAAGCAGGGCCATGATTTACAGAAAAGGATCCTAAAACCTGTATGTCTTTGCTATAGGAAAAGCTTGATTGAATTTTTAATTCATCATAAATCTTACAACCTCACAACTGAAAAGTTGATATGGGAAAGATGTGATAAATGTTCTCATATCATCTTTGGGTAGCAGCCTGCTTCAGGCTCAGTGGAGTACTAAAGGCACAGAGTACAGTTTTTTAATTAATTCATCTAACAGACTGTGATTGTCACAGTTCTTGATCATCTCCTGTGTTATCGTAAACCAAGGCATACAAAAAATACAGGGCCTGATGCTTCTGTCACTGACATTGGTTTTACACAGAAGTAACTCCATTGCTTTCTGTGGTGTTACTCGTGCTTTATACTAGAGGACAGAATCTGATACACAGTAGAAAAGGCTTTATTATTATTATTATTATTATTATTATTATTATTATTATTATTATTACTCAGTAGCATCTATAGGTTCCAAGGAATATCAAACTTCATTATTCTATGAACTGTACACACACACAGACATTATGGCCACATCTACATGGGCACGCTACTTCGAAGTAGCGGCGCCAACTTCGAAATAGCGCCCGTCACGGCTACATGTGTTGGGCGCTATTTCGAAGTTGAAATCGACGTTAGGCGGCGAGACATCGAAGTCGCTAACCCCATGAGGGGATGGGAATAGCGCCCTACTTCAAAGATGAACTTTGCAGTAGGGCACGTGCAGCCGATCCGCGTCCCGCAACATCGAAATAGCGGGGTCCGCCATGGCGGCCATCAGCTGAGGGGTTGAGAGATGCTCTCTCTCCAGCCCCTGCGGGGCTCTATGGTCACTGTGTGCAGCAGCCCTTAGCCCAGGGCTTCTGGCTGCTGCTGCCGCAGCTGGGGATCCATGCTGCAGGCACAGGGTCTGCAACCAGTTGTCGGCTCTGTGGATCTTGTGTTGTTTAGTGCAACTGTGTCTGGGAGGGGCCCTTTAAGGGAGCGGCTTGCTGTTGAGTCTGCCCTGTGACCCTGTCTGCAGCTGTTCCTGGCACCCTTGTTACGATGTGTGCTACTTTGGTGCGTAGACATTCCGTCGCAGCGCCTATTTCGATGTGGTGCTGCCCAACGTCGAAGTTGAACGTCGACGTTGCCAGCCCTGGAGGACTTGTAGATGTTATTCATTGAAATAGCTTATTTCGATGTCGCTACATCAAAATAAGCTATTTCGATGTAGCGTGCACGTGTAGACGTAGCCTAACTGTCCTGAAGCACTTACACTCTAAATAGACAAAACAAAAAGTGAGAAGGAATCAGAAGCCTTAAGAGCTGAGTTGTGTTGTTCAAGGTTCTACAGGAGATCATTTGCAGTTCTGAGAACAGAATCCAGAGCTATCTAGATCAAAGCCACTGTTTATCCCTGGGAGATAGCTTGGCTCCCTTTTCACCCCCATAAAATACCTGGATCGAGTTAGATGCCACACACTAGTGGGAAAGAAAAAGTTGGTAAGAAAGTAATAAAATCTAATGTGGAGATGATTATGAGCAAAATGTTTAGCATCCCTCTGTCATTCCAAATTGCACTGAGTGTGTGATATGTGAGTTTAATTTGAATTAATGGGCATATCGTTAGGAGTCCCTCTAGATGTGTGACAAGTTTAATATGCCTGAGTGGCATTATAAAGTGCTAATGGAAAAAACACAACAAGAAAAATTATGAGTTTAATTAAGAATAGAAACTGTAGAAGCTCTCTGGAGTGGAAAAACATTCTTACCCACTTGGCTTTCTCCCCTCCTTCCCTACTTGCAACCTTGAAAATACTCTGTTCAGATCAAAGTTAAGAGTTATGCATGGAAATCTACTTCTCTGAGATTCTTACATCTTAGAATGACTTTTTGTATCCTTTATCACAACACAGAATTAAATCACTCCCAACACAGATGAAAAGGGAGAATATTCCTTCCGAGCAGGTTGGAAAGGAGCTTGAGTTTGCCAGAGAAATAATTAAAAAAGGAGGTGGAGGGAGGCTTTCTTTTTTTTAAAGCATCTTGTGTTTAAATTGCAAATAGAGGTTGTTTTTTTTTTATCAAATGTCTCAAACATGTCTTGGCAACTTTGAATACATGATGAAAATAATACTTTCCTCCCCTCCCCCACTGCCATCAACATCTCTTTATATGCAGTACAATTAATTAGTGTAAGTGTGCATATGTGTGTGTTGAGTGTGGGGGAGTTGTCCCTTCAACTCTTGAAGTTTTAAAAATAGTTGATCTTTAAAATATTTCATAATTTCCATCAACCAAGAGGTAAATTATATTATCTTTTAAACAGCAATCTACGTAGAATGAAATCAGAAAGAAAATAGGCACTGCAGAAACTTTAAGGATAGCGTTAGAAAAATAATGTAATTTCCATTTAGTCAGAGTAAGATAATTGTGGAAGATTAACCAAGACAGAAAAAAAAAATGGAAATGAACATATGCTTGACAGTTGCAGATCTTCTAGATAGGACAGTGAGCCAAATGTTTCAGTTCAGAAATTTCATAGATGGTCATTCTAACATGTGGACAGCTACTTAACAGTACACAGCCCTTTCTAATGCACTTGCACAGTAATTGCAACTATTTGGCTACGTCTACACGTGCACCCAACTTCGAAATAGCTTATTTCGATGTTGCGACATCGAAATAGACTATTTCGATGAATAACTTCTACACGTCCTCCAGGGCTGGCAACGTCGATGTTCAACTTCGACGTTGCTCAGCCCAACATCGAAATAGGCACAGCGAGGGAACGTCTACACGGCAAAGTAGCACACATCGAAATAAGGGAGCCAGGCACAGCTGCAGACAGGGTCACAGGGCGGACTCAACAGCAAGTCGCTCCCTTAAAGGGCCCCTCCCAGACACACTTTCATTAAACAGTGCAAGATACACAGAGCCAACAACTAGTTGCAGACCCTGTATATGCAGCACGGACCCCCAGCTGCAGCAGCAGCAGCCAGAAGCCCTGGGCTAAGGGCTGCTGCCCACGGTGACCACAGAGCCCCGCAAGGGCTGGAGAGAGAGTATCTCTCAACCCCCCAGCTGATGGCCGCCATGGAGGACCCCGCTATTTCGATGTTGCGGGACGCGGATCGTCTACACGTCCCTACTTCGATGTTGAACGTCGAAGTAGGGCGCTATTCCCATCCCCTCATGGGGTTAGCGACTTCGACGTCTCGCCGCCTAATGTCGATTTCAACTTCGAAATAGTGCCCAACACGTGTAGACGTGACGGGCGCTATTTCGAAGTTACTGCCGCTACTTCGAAGTAGCGTGCATGTGTAGACGCAGCTCCAGATGCATTTACACAGCTAATGAAGGGATCACTGATAGGTGTCTTGTTCTTTTTTTGTACAGAATGTCACATACATATGCAACGCTTCACTTTGTTTTATTGTAAGTCAGCACCCACATTAAGACTAAACCCATGTAGAAATGGAGATTACCTCTGCTGCAAGAAGTAAAATAAAAAATAAATTAATCCTATTTCCAAGCCTGATAACGGAGTGCATTTCAGAGGGAGGCCTTTTATTAACTGTTCCTGCCAGAATGTGCCAATGGCAAGTGGGATGAGTTGCTAAGATTGTTCCACTCATGCCTGAAGCAGCATCATTTATCACTCTATGGCTACGTCTACACGTGAAGCCAACATTGAAATAGCTTATTTCGATGTAGCAACATCGAAATAGGCTATTTCGATGAATAACGTCTACACGTCCTCCAGGGCTGGCAACGTTGATGTTCAACTTCGATGTTGGGCGGCACCACATCGAAATAGGAGCTGCGAGAGTACGTCTACATGCCAAAGTAGCACACATTGAAATAAGGGTGCCAGGCACAGCTGCAGACAGGGTCACAGGGCGGACTCAACAGCAAGCCGCTCCCTTAAAGGGCCCCTCCCAGACACAGTTGCACTAAACAACACAAGATCCACAGAGCCGACAACTGGTTGCAGACCCTGTGCCTGCAGCATGGATCCCCAGCTGCCGCAGCAGCAGCCAGAAGCCCTGAGCTAAGGGCTGCTGCCCACGGTGACCATAGAGCCCGGCAGGGGCTGGAGAGAGAGCATCTCTCAACCCCCCAGCTGATGGCCGCCATGGAGGACCCGGCAATTTCGACGTTGCGGGACGCGGATCGTCTTCACGGTCCCTACTTCGACGTTGAACGTCGAAGTAGGGCACTATTCCGATCTCCTCATGAGGTTAGCGACTTTGACGTCTCGCCGCCTAACATCAAAGTTAACTTCGAAATAGCGCCCGATGCGTGTAGCCACGACGGGCGCTATTTCGAAGTTAGTGCCGCTACTTCGAAGTAGCATGCACGTGTAGACACAGCTTTAGATATACATTTAAAAAGGTCGAGAAAACAGGCTTTTCTTGCCTTATTACCTTTCATATAATCAACTCTTTTATCTCTATATAGAAATAAAAGAATTTCTAATCCCTTTTGTTTAGAACAAACAACCTCCAGTATTGAGTGTAGACCTAAGAATCCAATGCCACTTGAAACCAGTTTTTTCTTATTGATGGAAGGAATTCAATATGTTTGCAATGATGATTTTTCTCTTATTTTTTCATTAAAATAACTCAATCAAAAATGAAATAATAACGGATACTGAAAATAGAAAATTGCTTGATTCCCTTGGCATTTATACCATTTATGGAAAAAGGCATTCTCTCTCTCTCTCTCATTTCTATAAAATATCCATATAAATGCATATATTCTTGATTCATGTGCTGATAAAATTATGTTATTTAAAAAAAGCATTCATACAATCTGTATCCCCTGAAAATCCCTTGTCATTGGCCTGACCTACACCTAAAAATTACATTGAAGTAGCAAGTTTGCTCAGGGCTTTGGGAATGTAGTTACTTCAACCTGACCCTCACTCTGGATGCAGCTTTGGCGATCGAAGGGCTCTACCATGGCTGGGAGCATTGAATTAACTACAGTGATGGAAAAAACCTTCCCACTGATATAGAAAGTGCATGAGTGTGTTGCAGCAGCAGCACAAATGCATCACGGACACTGTTCTGCTGTAGTTGTTTTAATGTAGACATATCCATAATAAAGTCAAGTTCCCCTCAGGAGAAGGATCACTGTTGAAAGTCAGGTTTAAGTGTCCCCAGAGCACAATATATTTTACTTCTCAGATCAGCTTTCTTTTTTGTGTCTGGGGTCCAGGCTATACCTCCTTCCTATGTAAGACTATCAAGACCACCAGAGTGATTTATCTCCACCTTAGTAGTTTCAGATGTTCTAGATGAGGAGTGGACAAAAATCTGATCTATAGGCCATAGATCTGCTGCTTATAAACAAGGAAGAACAAATAGGAAGTGAGTGGCAACCTGGGCTGCAGCGACCATGAGATGACTATAATGAGATGATAGATTTCAGGATCCTCACAAAGGAAGAAAGGCGAGCAGTCAAATTCAGACCCTTGATTTCAAAAGAGCAGACTTCAACTCCTTGAGAGAACTGATGGGCAGGATCCCTTGGGAAATGAAGTTGAAGGGAAAAGAGTTCAGGAGAACTGGCAGTATTTTAAAGAAGTCTTACTGAAGGCACAGGAACATACCATCCCGCTACATAGTGAGAAATGCATATGTGGTAGTCAACCAGCTTGACATAACAAGGAAATCCTTGGCCAGCTTAATCACAAAAAGGATGCATATAAGAAGTGGAAACATGAACAGTTGACTAAGGATGAGTATAAATACATGGCGAGAGAATGCCAGGAAGTAATCAGGAAAGTGAAAGCATAGTTGGAACTGCAACTGGCAAGAGGTGTGAAGGGTAACAAGAAGGGTTTCTACATCCATGTTAATAATAAGAAGGTTATCAGGGAAGGTGTGGGTCTGTTACTGGATGACAGAGGCAACCTAGTGAAAGTTGATATAAGAAAAGCTGAAGAACACAATGCTTTCTTTGCTTCTTTCTTCACAGACAAGGACAGCTCCACACTACGGTGCTAGAAAATGCAACTTGGAAAGGTGGAGGGCAGCCCTTGGTGGGGAAGGAATGAGTTAACAGCTACTTAGCAAAAACTAGATGTACACAAATCTATGGGCCTGGATTTAATGCACCCAAGGATACTGAGAGAATTGGCAGGTGTCATTGCTGAGCCTTTAGCCATTATCTCTGACGACTCTTGGAGATCAGGAGAGAGCCCAGACGATTGGTAAAAGGTAAATGTAGTGACCATCTTTAAAAATGGAAAGAAGGACAAACCATCAATCTATAGGATGGTCAGCCTTACTTTAGTACCTGGGGAAATAATAAAGGGGATCCTCAAGTAATCCATTTTGGAGTACTTGAAAGAGGGGAAAGTGAACAAAAGTAGTCAACATGGATACATCAAGGGCAAGTTGTGCTTGACCAATCTGATTAGCTTATGTTATGAGGTAACTGGCTCTGTGGACATGGGGAAGTCAATGGATGTGACATATCTTGACTTCAGCAAAGCTTTCCATACACTCAGCCCATCAATTAGGGAAGTATGGATTGGATACATGGACTATAAGATGGATAGAAAGCTGGCTTGACTTTAGGCCCAATGGGTAGTGGTCAGTGGCTCAATATCTGGATGGTGGGCAATTTCAAGTGGAGTGCCCCAAGGCTCGGTTCCGGGGCCGATGTTGTTCCACATCTTTATTAATGACCTGGATGAGAGACTGGGTTGCACCCTCAGCAAGTTTGCAGATGACTCTAAGCTAGGGGGAAATGTAGATAAGTTGGAGGGTAGAGATAGAATCCAGAGTGACCTGGACACATTGCAGGATTGGGCCAAAAGAAATCTGATACATTTCAACAAGGAAAAGTGTAGATTGTTATAGGCTGGGGTCTGACTGGCTAAGCAGCAGTACAGTGGAAAGGGACCTAGGGATTATGGTGTATGAAAGGCTGTATGTGAGTCAACAGTGTTCCCTTGTAGCCAAGAAGGCTAACTGCATATTGGGGTGCACAAGGAGGAGCAATTTGAACAAATCTAGAGAAGTTGTTGTTCCCCTCTGTTTGGCACTGGTGAGGCCACATCTGGAGTATTGCATCCAGTTTTGGGCCCCTCAGGATAGAAAGGATGTAGATGCGCTGGAGCAGGTTCAGCAGAGGGCAACGAAAATGATTAAGGGGCTGGAGTACGTGACCTATGAGGAGATGCTGAGGGATTTGGGCTTATTTAGTTTGCAGAAGAGAAGACTGATGAGTGATTTAATAGCAGCCTTCAACTTCCTAAAGGGGAGCTCTACAGAGGATGGAGAGAAACAGTTCTCAGTGGTGGCAGTAGACAGCAGAACAAGGAGCAATGATCTGAAGTTACAGAAAGAGAGAAGTAGGTTAGATATTAGGAAAAACTACTTCACCAGGAGGGTGGTGAAGCACTGGAATGCATTGCCTTGAGAAGTGGTGTAATCTCCATCTGTAGAGGTTTTTAAGTCCTGTCTTGACATAGTCCTGTTTGGGATGACTTAGTTGGGGTTGATCCTGCTTGAAGCAGGGGGCTGAATTCGATGACCTCTTGAGGTCTATTCCAGCCCTATGATTCTATGATCTGGTCTATCATTTCTGTCCAGTTCACCATCACTCTCAGTAATTGTGGCTCTTTGTCTGCCCCCTCCCCATTAATGGGAATGCTGAACGTACTGTGGCAAGCAGGTGCTCAGAGAGCTTGGCTGCTGGCTGTGGCCTACAACTGGAAGTGCTTGGCTACTGATGGCATATATCTGTTCACTCCTAGTGGGGGTGGGGGGGGAGGAGGGCATGAAGTGGCAGTTCTGTTTACTGTTCTTAATCCCACAATCCTCACAGCTCCCACCAGGCAGAAATTGGCCAAAGGGAGCTGCAGGGGTGGTGCTTGTTGGCACAGGCTGCACACAGAGGCCCACTGATTCCTCTCCTCAAGAGGCATGCAAAGACATGCCAGCTTGGTGCTTCTGAGACTGGTGTGGGGCCACACCATGAAGGATAGCCTTCCTGAACTTCCAACTCCCATCTCCAGGTCAAAACTCCTTTATGCCACCTAATTCCTACCCAAACTCTGCACAACCTCTTGCACCCCATCCTCTACCCCATCCTGAAGCTATCTCCTGCATCAAACTCCGTCTCAGAGGCCACTCATCCCCTCCTGCACCCCAACACTCTGCACCAGCCTTTTTGTCTTGGTCACATGCCAACCCAGGAAACTACATTCTCTCTGTATTACTTCCCCTTCCAACTTTCCTAGGAAAAAAACGGCATTTAATTTCTGTCTTAAATGCTTATGTAATGTTGCTGTTTACCATTGTAGCTTGTCACTCAGCTGAGAGAGGGCTCCATTTTTACAATGGCAAAATGATCTCCAAGTAGCTTGTGAAGAACTCAGAGTTCAAAACTGCTGTATTAACAGAGGTCATTGTCACACGGTTCTGGTAAAATAAAACAGTTGAAGCAGCTTCATTAGCATGTGGGTTACTAATAGAACTCTAGAGCTAACTCAAATGAATACACATTGAATATTGAAAAGTACACTTACAGGCATGACCCCATGATCTTCCTCAAGTATGTTGCATATGTAATACATGAAGGAAAGATGTAGCAATGGTAAGTACCATTTTTAAAGAGAATAAACATAGATGAGTATAAAAGTAAAAAAAATAAAATAAAAACTTGTTTTTTTAAACCTTTATTTTAATATTGAGACCACAATGACCTTTGGTTTGTTCTGTATTGGGAAACAAAATCTTGATGAAAGTCACAAGTTCAGAATAACTGCCCCTATATTTCCCCTTTGTTGGTCCTTGAAGGTACACAGTTCATAGTTGGGAGCTTGAAACATTGTCTTGGAGGGAAACCCTCCCTCCTTACTGGGGTTTTAAGGCTTCAATGTCCCCTACATTACCATGGGGTATCAGCAGCAAGCCAGATTGCCTAAAGGCTTGGGTTTCACTCTCCCAGTTCTATGAAAAATATATGGCCAGAAGCTACAACTCACCAGACTGTCCTTTCTAAGCAAGCACTTTATTCTTAAGGTAAAGCATTACAGAGAAAACATACACAGTTTTCTCTACATCTGTAAAAAAATTACCAAAAGTCACCTATCAGTCTGACAGGACACCGAGGAGCCCAAGCCTTTCCAACTTTTCCTTCAGCCGGTCCCATGAGGTGAACAGTACTTCAAGGTTGACAAAGTTAAATGCAGTAGAAAGATCCAATAAAATTCTCATGGGTCACCTTCTAGGAGTCATGGACAATGTGAATATATTAAAAATGAGTATTCTGTGGCACATACCAGCTAACTGGGAAGGGTCTTGGATATTGCCAGTGATCATATACAGTCAGAGCTGACTCCTTGCTGTCTCCAGAACTGCTTTTGCTAACAAATTTGAGTTTTAACAACCATGAGATTTTTTGTGGCATTTATAAATAAAAACTAGAAAATACTAACCACGTAATAGAAATTAAAAAAAAAATCTTACACCAGTACACTATCACAAATGGGAGAAAAAGGCCCATCCTATATTCTAGATAGTAAAAAATCATTTTGTAGTGTTTTGGTATTCAACAGAGACACAGATTAACTCCACCATTCACCATGAAATTGAAAGTAGGAAGCAACAAATATAATCTAGTTACTTTTTTCATAGAACTTGGAGAAAGTAACCAAATCATTAGGTAGATGGAAGCATAATGATATGATTCCAATCCCTCCACACAGAAGCCGTGTCTACACATGCACGCTACTTCGAAGTAGCGGCACTAACTTCGAAATAGCGCCCGTCACGGCTACACGCGCCGGGCGCTATTTCGAAGTTAACTTCGACGTTAGACGGCGAGACGTCGAAGTCACTAACCCCATGAGGGGATAGGAATAGCGCCCTACTTCGACGTTCAACGTCGAAGTAGGGACCGTGTAGTCGTTGCGCGTCCCGCAACTTCGAAATAGCGGGGTCCGCCATGGCAGCCATCAGCTGAGGGGTTGAGAGACGCTCTCTCTCCAGCCCCTGCCGGGCTGTATGGTCACCGTGGGCAGCAGCCCTTAGCCCAGGGCTTCTGGCTGCTGCTGCGGCAGCTGGGGATCCATGCTGCATGCACAGGGTCTGCAACCAGTTGTCGGCTCTGTGAATCTTGTGTTGTTTAGTGCAACTGTGTCTGGGAGGGGCCCTTTAAGGGAGCGGCATGCTGTTGAGTCTGCCCTGTGACCCTGTCTGCAGCTGTGCCTGGCACCCTTATTTTGATGTGTGCTACTTTTGCGTGTAGATGTTCCCTCACAGCGCCTATTTCGATGTGGTGCCGCGCAACGTCGAAGTTGAACATCGACGTTGCCAGCCCTGGAGGACGTGTAGACGTTACTCATCGAAATAGCCTATTTCGATGTAGACTTCACGTGTAGACGTAGCCAGAATGAGCCCAGGGTATCATGATGGAAAATTACACCACAACTTCCAGAGCTTTCAACTAAGTTTTCTATAAGACTCTATTCTGCTCCTCCCCCACAATTCTATGTGTATTTTAAAAGTATAGAAGAAAACGTTGTAAGAATGGAACATACAATTAGTTAATATAATCTCTTACAATTAAAGTAAATGTGCATGTGAAAAAATATGACATTGCATGTTCCCCAAACCACTTTTCTTCTATCTCTGTGAAACCACCCCCACTCTATTTAACAAACAGGTGGTTAGATCATTATAACCACAACTTTTAACATTTTTGAAATCACTGTACCATAATGAAAAAGGTATACATTTTCCATAGTAAAAAAAAAAGAATTGTAGTGTCCTGACTTGCTAAGTAGGGTATGTTTATGTCTGTGGCCAATATGTGTAAAGTGAATGGGATGGTGGTGAATATGTAGTCAGTGTGAAACCCATTGCAACTACATTGAATATCTTTGGGGACCAAGATGTATTTCACATTGAAAGCATGAAAACCTCAAAAAGCCATTATACTGAGAGGGGCCAGATGGTATGAGTTACAGAATATTTATAGCTCTTTGTACCAGTACCCGTGCTATGTATTTGTGTGTTCCTGGCTCATTGGAGACGGGGTGCTCCAGCGGAACTCAGAATCAGTGGGGTGATAAATGCAAAATCACTAAGCTGGCTAAATGGGTAACTGGCCTCTGAAGCTTGGCCTCTTAGGGAATGGTGTAGGAGATGACTGATTTTACCTGTTTGTAGGTGCCTAGCAGAGAAAAGGCAAGACTTTTAGTATAAAAGGCTAATTTTTAACAAACTTAAGGCCTTCTTTTCTGATTCAGAAAATGGACAGAATCTTTGATCTCAGGTTTCTCAATTATTGGCGAAGGGCTTGACTGACTGATCTACCAGGACTGAAGGGCAATCTCTGGTATTTTTAGTATGTAGGTAGTACTTTTTATTGAGGTGGGTTTTTTTCCTTTTTGTTTGCTTATTTGTTTGCTTGTTTTTCACACTTTCTTGGTATGCATTGGTCCTTAAGTAAATGAACTCTGCAGAGAAAAAAACGAAGCAGGGTGGCAACTTGTAACTGCTGGTAATACACTGATCATAGCTCTTTAAAAGGAAAAACAAATCTCCACATATGTGGGCCATTAGGCAGACTGGCTTCATGGAACCATCTCAGTGAGCCAGAGTGGGCTGTCCCCTAAAACTCTGAGGTGGAAGAGAATGGGACATGGGTCCCTGTCCAGACAGATTTGAAGTCAAGAGACTTGAACCTAAAGAACATTCCTGGAATGGATGATGAAATAGAAGTTAAAGATACAATTACCCTAAATTGTATCCATCAGTATCTGTCTAGTGGGTTTTTTTACTTTCAAATGAAGGACAGCTGGAGAAATGCGAATAAGGAGTGAGGCTAAGTTTTGGGTTTCATGCAGGAATAATTGATTTTACTTTATATATAGAAGAGAAGAGCTAGTATTTTGAGACAAGTGGAACATATGGGCCGTGTCTGCACGAGCAAGTTCTTCTGAAATATTTTTCAAAAGAAGGGGCTCTTTTGAAATATCCAGCAGAGCATCTATATACAAAATGCATTCTTTCTAATTAAATTGAAGGAAGGTAATGCTCCTTTTCAAAGTGCTCCTCTACTCCCATTTCAAAAGGAGCACCTTCTTTTGAAAGAAAATGTGTGGATGCTTCATGAGCCCTTTTTTGAGAAAGAGCAGTTCTCACGGCACCTAATTTTTCAATTTCAATCCTGTTCTTTCGAAAGAGCAGGGGCTATGTGGATGCTCTGTTTTGAAAGAGTGGACCGCTCTTTTGATCTGCTTTTGTGTGTGTGTGTATGTGCTCTTCTGAAAGAAGTTTTTCGGAAGAGATGTTCCTGAAGAACTTCTTTCCAAAGATTGCTGTAGTGCAGATGAAACCACAGTATAGTTTGGATAAGGGAGGGTTACGGCTCTGGTCTTTCTATGAAGCTAAGATATGACACAGATATGTGTGACTAATGTGTTAACTGAGTTAGAGGATGGGCTATGAAACAAAGGTGAAGAGTAGCTGTTGGTTTAAGAAAATATGTAGCCTACACTGAAATCGATAGGATGATTAGTGAGTGAGTACATGGAGGTGTTATTTCCCCATAGTTCAAGATACATAGGATAGATTAAGTAAGGCTTTTTTCAATACACAATATGATATTTTTACACTTGAACATTTATTTGGGAAGAGTGCACAATGCTATGATCATCAGGACAGGAGATAATCCTCTACTATCTTGATTGGCATCTGGGAAGCTTAGCTCATGAGGATAAAATTTTTAAGAGTATACTGCATTTTCTTCTCTTTTTGTCCTATTAGGTTCAATTCCAAATGGTCTGGACAGTGGCACAGACATTTTATCACAAAGGTAAATATATATAATCTCTGAGTTCATTTAGAGGAAATAAAAATTGACTCTAGAGAAACCTTTGCTATTGTTTACTAACTTGTTCATCATTAAATGAGAAACAATAGGCAACTTTTGTGCTGTAAGTAGATAAGGCATTGCAAACTGATAAAAGGACCCATATTAACATTATTAACAGCAGAAACTTTAAAATGTTTAGAGGATTATGTGAAATTCTGGCTGCTTTGAAATCAATAGCAAAATTTCCATTAATTTCCATTGGTTCAGATAAATACCAAAGGCCAGATTCTCATGTAGGTAAGGCCCATTTATACTGCTCTGGTACTGCAATTTGGCCCCTGAATTTCAAATGTTTTCTATAAAAATATTAGTGTTGAAACAATTTGGCCATGCACAACCAGGCTTTAAATCTCCCATTTCCAGTCTATTTCAAGGTATTTCAGAACGCCTTGCTCCTACTGGGACCTAGAGATGCACAAGCACAGAATAGTGAAAAAAACAGGACAAATTACAGTGAGATTTTTGTGACTCTCATAAGACTGCTTGGAGTTTACTTAGTTTCTCATCTTATCACAACCTCTTTTCTTGTTCCCCTTTTCTTTTTATTATATTTTAGCAGTGTCTATAAATATGGGTTGTTGTGAGTGATGTTCTATCTACTGTTCATGTCAGACTGAAGCAGATTGCCCATAATTTTCACCCTTCCTTCTTCCTCCTCCCATGCAGAACATACGTTGATTTTTCAAGGGTCAAATCATTAAAATTGTAGTTTTACATTTAACCTGGAACTAGATCATCTCTGGTTTAGTGTTTGTTAACTTTTTTCATTTCATACCATACAACCTCAAACACACATGATGATGATGCATAACCAAATTTTTAAGGGGGAGGGGTAGTAATTTTCTGATGTGGAAAGAAAACAATTCAAAATGGTTGTTTTCTATAAGAAATTTTCTTTGTTAAGAGTTCAGTTTAATACTTGTGTATATTCCCTAATTTGTTTGCTCCATTTTCCTGTTGGAAATCTTCATTGAAAGCACATGCTTAGGTAAGTAACAAAATATATGTGCAGATTGATTCGTTGCTGTGAAATTGTAAGAGTCTAGCAGTCACACTAGGGTTGGAGTCCACAAGTCGAGGACAATCATTATCAAGGAGGTGTAAGAGGCATCACTAGAACCAGGTTCAATAACTAAGAGTGAGACTCAAAGTCAGGCTGGAGTCAGAGACTGGCGATAGTACCAGGCAGTCAGGGTGTGACCGGAGGCCAGAAATTAGGAGATTTGGAGTCACAACACAGAAAGCCTGGGTTGTTGCCCAGACAACATCCTGGAACGTCCTTAAGATGTAAATACAGTAGTTAACCAATCAGAGCACTTCAGGGTATTGTCAATCTGTCTTCCTTGGTGTTATTTCCTTCTCCCCAGTGTTGCCAGGGAAAAGTTTTGCATGGCCTCCTGCTGGTACTAATGGAATGTCAACCACCCTGGGCCCTACAGAGATTGTATCTAATCCCTGCATCCTCAAAAGATTTTTTGTAGTCACTTGGACAAAATTTTCTTGGAATGCGCTGCAAACTCTGTTCCTACAAATCATGTAGCTATATAGCTATTCATTACTATTATTTTTTGCAAAAAGAGTGACATTCTTGAGTGGTATTTGGAATATTCACTGGCTATTCTTAATATTTGGCATGTATAAAAATAACCATGTTGGTTGGTTGTCTCCTTCAATAAATGAACTGTGTCCAATTCTGCCATGTAACCCCAAGTAGGCTGTGACAGAAATCAATGGGGATACATGAAGTTGAGGGAGGGAAGAACTGGACCTCTGGCATTTAAAGTTCAAAATAAATTATGGAAAAAATATGATAAATTACCCCATATTCTGACATTTGGACCTTTGAAAATAAAAGATGCTGGGTTGGCAGGTGAGAAACTTTTCAGTTGTATTTACATGAACTATATTGACAACTGGTGATCAGCAAAGTTAGTCACTTCATCTTGTTTAATGTCATGTCATATCATGAGCAGATGTGACAGTCTAAACATAATGGAGTGTGATGTTAGACCACTTAAAGGAGAACCCTTAACTATACACACAAAAAGTTATAGTGAGTGTGACTATTGGATAGAATTTTAACTGGAGGTAGCCTATAATATTTTTTTCATTTTTAAATAATTTCATTTCACCTCTCTTTTTGTTCACTTCTCATGGAGTTATAAGAGAAGTGGTTTTACAGTCACAAATAGTTGCAGATAACAAAATACAAAATTTTGTACATATATATTTCTAGAAACAAATGTCCCAATCCCTCAGAGTGACACACAGAGCTTATTGCAGAATCACAAATTATATACTAATTAATACATGCAGATATACCTCTCTCAGAGAGCTGGAAGGGACCTTGAAAGGTCATTGAGTCCACTCCCCTGCACTCACAGCAGGGCCTATCACCATCCCTAAAAGATTTTTTTTTTAAATCTATTTGACCCCAATCCCTAAATTGCCTCCTTAGGGATTGAGCTCATATCACCGGGTTTTAGCAGATCAATGCTCAAACCACTGAGCTATCCATCCTCTTATGTATTCCAGAATTGATGCTTGGAAGGCTTGTACAGTCATCCAGGCAGGAAAGAGGAAATATATGAAGCAGTCATAAGGAAAACATTTTGGGAATAAGGGAACTTCAAAGTAGCACAGTTACTTCAAAGTGCCCACGGCAAGACTTCTTGCCTCTGCTTCAAAGTTAGCAACTTTAAAGCTCACTTGATGAGAATTATGCTGATGAGGTGCTGCATATGCAGCACAGCACCTCATTGCTATTCACCAATATAGCTCATTTACATGCCCCTTTTGAAGGAGGGGGCTAGTGTAGATGAGCCCATAGACTCAGTTTTGAGAATTCAAGATCAATCCATGCAAAGGTATAGCTGTTGAATAAATCCAAATACCTATTGTTTAGGAAATGATGATCTGCTTGCAGATATCTTGTGAATAAATAAAACAAGTTAAATTTGTCAAACTACTTACTCATTGCATATTCCTCACTACACTAGCTAGCATTCACCTCAAAAGGATGCCGTTTTTCTAAATCTCTCAAGAAACTCACAATCACAAACCATAAACTCTTTGCTCACCTCTAATCAGGGGTCATTAATACCAGGTCAAAAGTAGTACATGAGATAGGCTATGTTATAGGCTTAATAAGTATGAAATTATTATTGGTGATTTTTAATCTTAATCTTAATTAGTTTTGAAAATTAATTGGGTGGTAGCAAACCTTGCATAAAGCTTTTAATTAAAATTAGAAAATTAAAAGTCCCAGAAGGCTTGAGGCTGATAATGTTAACCTCTGTTTAAAGGAATAAATTTTAGTTTCAGAACCAGAAAGGATCTGTAATATAAGGTGAATTGTTCATTAGTGTTGATAACTATTCCATTGTTGCTGGCCAATTGAAAATCAAGTGTGCAGTCCTATAATTTAAATACCATCTTCCCCAGCAAGCTAAAGTCAATTTATATAAACTTGGTGTAATTACAATTTGGTTTCAGTATTAACAAATTCCTGAAAGTTAATAAATATTACAGTATCCCTCAGAGGGGGAAACAGAATTGCCCACACCCTGAGCAAGTGGTGGTGGGGAGTAGGGGGCAGCTCCATCTACCCAGAAGGGGTGTGGCTTCGGGAGGAAAGGGCAAAGGCTGGGGGCTGAGGTGCACCCTCTTTTCCTGGTTTGTTTGGTCGCAGTTTGACATACTGTCAGAGTAACAACAAAACACAATTAGCTTTTCTTGAAACACTTTGGCTACGTCTACACGTGCAGCCAACATCGAAATAGTCTATTTCGATGAATAACGTCTACACGTCCTCCAGGGCCAGCAACGTCGAAGTTCAACTTCGACGTTGCTCAGCCCAACATCGAAATAGGCGCAGCGAGGGAACGTCTACACGTCAAAGTAGCACACATCGAAATAGGGATGCCAGGCACAGCTGCAGACAGGGTCACAGGGCGGACTCAACAGCAAGCCGCTCCCTTAAAGGGCCCCTCCCAGACACAGTTGCACTAAACAACACAAGATACACAGAGCTGAGAACTGGTTGCAGACCCTGTGCCTGCAGCATAGATCCTCAGCTGCCGCAGAAGCAGCCAGAAGCCCTGGGCTAAGGGCTGCTGCCCACGGTGACCATAGAGCCCCGCAGGGGCTGGAGAGAGAGCATCTCTCAACCCCCCAGCTGATGGCCGCCATGAAGGACCCAGCAATTTCGACGTTGCGGGACGCGGATCGTCTACACGGTCCCTGCTTCGACGTTGAACGTCGAAGTAGGGCACTATTCCTATCTCCTCATGAGGTTAGTGACTTCGACGTCTCGCCGCCTAACGTCGATGTTAACTTCGAAATAGAGCCCGAGGTGTGTAGACGCGACGGGCGCTATTTCGAAGTTGGTGCCGCTACTTAGAAGTAGCGTGCACGTGTAGACGCAGCTTTTTTGTGGGAAGCAGCTTAACTTCATTTGTGGGAGGCTTCTTGACCTTGCCGCTGACCCCATGCCACATTCCAGCTGATTAGGTTAGCACACTGTCACTCTATTATTTCACAGCTGCCTTTACCACAAACTAAATAGCTTCTCCACAGGAGGATGCTTGTAGGAAATGGATCCACCAAAGTGGCTCCCTCACCATGATTCCACCCTCACCCCACCCTCAAAATTTACATGCAAAGGGATCGCGGCAGGAATAAAAGAGGAAATGAAGAAATATTTCCATCCTTTTGAACTCTTGAGATTATATCATACCTTATGACATTTGGCATGTGATTATGTGAGAATTTCAGCTTTCATTTAAAAAATGCCCAGAAACCTTTAGTCATCATGGTGCAGAAAAGCTTGAAAAGTTAAATGGAATGTAGCCCAAATGCTCAGGAGCTGGAAGACAATTTTTTTTTAATTTCACAATTTGGGGATGGAGTCTCATTCATTAACTTTGGATGCTTGGGTTTGTCTATATCTTTATGACCAGTGAGCTCTGGTCTCTGTAGGTCTGTAGGGCAACACCTGCTCCTTATGGCAGTCCTCCAGTTGCTCTAGGTAGCACTATCATTACTGGGCTAGCAAAAATCAGGCCATGACAAGAGGTAAGAAAAGAAGCCTGAATTCCCTCCCCATTGAATGAAGCCAAGGGCTCATAAGCTTCCATTCCAGATTTCTACTCTTGGTATTTGGTTTGAATGGTTGATATTAATCAAGATCTTTGCTCTGTTCTTTGCTTTAATGTGCAGGAAAACATACTCAGGCTTTAGCAAATTTCCTCTTATGACCAAATTTTAAAATCCCTTTATAAACCAATCACTCAAGAAAACAATCTTTTGCACTATACATTTACAAGATTTTTTTTTTTAAAAAATCATTTTTGTTCCCACCCTTCAAAGAACTAGAAAATAAGCTCACAAATTACTTAGAAACAAAGATGGCGAAAAATAAACCCAACACACACCAACATATACTGGAAGTATATAATATAATATTATTTCAGCAGACCTGCTAAGTTTTGAGTTTAAATTAGGTCTAAAAATTCCTCAGTATGGCTGAGCATTTATAAATTCCCTGTGAGTGTTTGTTTTCATGCTTCTGTGAAATCTGTGACAGCCTCTTTATATCTAAAGAAATTTAAAATCCCTTTGAAATTCCCTGTGCTGTTAAAAGAGCTCATCAAAAGATACTGCTGTAGTATCAAGAAGAGTTTGAAGAATTATGCCTTAAAGTTTTGCCAGAGATCTCAGCTTTCCTCTTCTCTCTCTTTTGTTATCATACAGAATTGTGGCTTGTTTACCTTTGGGCTAGGTAATTCCTGAGATACTTCCAGGTCCACAGCATGCTGCAAAGTTAAAGATAACAAGGTGTTCTCTTGCTACTCCTCTCTGTCTATATAATCTCTCAATTTTTTTATGCATTGAGAATAATTGAGAGTACTGTTAGGACATCAGAGGAGCTACTCCAAGATCTGCCCGAAAAAGCCAAGAAGAGAACACCACTCGTCATCACCTACAGCCCCCAACTCAGACCACTGCAACGAATTATTAAAGACCTACAACCTATCCTTAATCAGGATGCCACACTCCAGAAGGCCCTGGGTGACATGCCTGTTCTCTCCTACAGACAACCTCCCAACCTCATGAGGATCCTCACAAACAGCCACAGTCTATACCCCAGGAACACCAGTCCCGGAACCTTTCCCTGCAACAAAGCCTGCTGCCAGCTTTGTCCACATATCTTCTCTGGAAATACCATCACTGGACCTAACCAGGTTACTCACAGAATCACGGGGAACTTTCTCATGCTCCTCTACTAACATCGTATATGCCATCATGTGCCAACAATGCCCAGATGCTTTGTATATTGGACAGACTTCTAACTCCCTTAGACAAAGGGTTAATGGGCACAAAACAGACATCAAAACACTCCAGATCCACAAACCAGTTAGTCAACATTTTAATGGAATGGGGCATTCTGTCAATGATCTAAAGGTATGTGTGTTACTGAAGAAGAATTATCGCACCGTTCTGGAAAGAGAAACAGCCAAGCTGGCTTTTATATTCAAATTCGGCACATTAACACACGGTTTAAATCGTGATGGGAACTTTCTGAGTCACTATAGGGGCTCATCTGCATACTTGGCTCAGTCTAATTCTTGACCTTCCCCCCAACCCCTCCACTCTCTGATTTGCTCACCTTGATTATCTTTTTCTGATTTGTCCTCCTTGCTTACTGTTTTTGGTTCTCTGTGCCTTAAATATTGAATCTGTTCTGGTCTGGATATGGTCTGAAGAAGTGGGTCTGTCCCACGAAAGCTCACCTAATAAACTATTTTTCTAGTCTTTAAAGTGCTACTTGACTGCTTTTTGTTTTGATACTGTTGGATGATTCTGTCATTCTTTGTTTACTTGGCTGACAAAAGCAAAACATGTCCATAATCTATTAAACATAACAGCTACCACAAACTACATCTAGTAAATTTTCCAGCTATGTATCAAAGTACATCAACACGTCCCCTACTCCAGTAATTTAATTCTTGGAATTTGGCTAAATGCACTGCTATTTCCCTTACCCTCCTGGTACCCTTTCAAGTCATCAACATACCCTATAAGCAGGCACTATGGCCTTGACTGAGCAGTATATTTATCTTTTGGTTTGTGAATTTTCTATTTAAGAGAAATTGTTTGTATTAGATTTTCCACAGTTTCAGACTTAGGCTATGTCTACACTAACCCAACACTTTGAAATAGCCATGCAAATGGCCATTTCGAAGTTTACTAAAGAAGCACTGAAATACATATTCAGCGCCTCATTAGAATGCCGGCAGCCGAGGCACTTCAAAATTGACACGACTCACAGCCGCACAGCTCGTCCAGATGGGGCTTCTTTTCTAAAGGACTCCGGCACCTTCAAAATCCCCTTATTCCTAACAGCAGATCGTAGTTTTGGGCTAGTGTAGAATAGCCTCTGTGAGGCTGGAACCTGAGACTTGCACCACAGACTTTTAACAGTTGAGCTGAAAAGGTAACAATGCACTTGAAAAATTATTATACAGAACAATCCTACATTTGAAAAGGATGGACTAGATGGGACAGGTCAATTACATTGGCTACGTCTACATTAGCACACTACGTCGAAGTAGCCCATTTCAAAGTAAGAACATTGAAATAGGCTACTTCAACGCGTATCATCTACACATCCTACGGGGCTGGTGCTGTCAGCATTCAACGTCAAAGTAGCAATGGGAAATGTCAAAAGGAGCCACCCTGGAAGGAAATGCGGAGCATACACACACACAAGTACTCTCCATCGAAATAAGAGGCCAGCAAAGTCTGCAGACGGGGTCACAGGCTGGACTAGCTCTTCTGGGGCAAGAGCAAGCCGCTCTCTTAAAAGGCCCCTCCCAGACACACTCGGCCTACACAGCACGAGGTCCACAGAGCTGACAACCAGTTGCAGATCCCGTGCACACAGCATGGACCCCCAGCTGCAGCAGCAGCAGCAGCAGCAGCAGCAGCAGCAGCCAGAAGCCCTGGGCTAAGGGCTGCTACACGCAGTGACCATAGAGCCCTGCAGGGGCTGGACAGAGCGTCTGTCCACCCCTCAGCTGATGGCTGCCATAGAGGACCCCGTTATTTCGATGTAGCAGGACATGGATCGTCTACACACACCCTACTTTGATGTTGAACTTCGAAGTAGGGTGCTATTCCCATCTTCAAATAGGAATAACGATTTCAATGTCTCTCCACCTAACGTCAATTTCAACGCCGAAATAGTGCACGGAGCATGTAGACGCGATGCAGGTTATTTCAATGTTGTGCCAGTTACTACGAAGTAGCTGGCTAGTGTAGACACACTCATTATGTCCAGCTCCTTATCTTCTGTGCCTTCACAATATTTTGTTGGCTATGCACATATCCTTAATAGATTCTAACACCTGCACTGGGAATTTGCATGTACAAAACCCTTCTGCACAAATAAGGTTTGTGTGTGAAGGTTTCATTACTGCATGTTCACAAAAGTGTACAGGCCCATTGGTGCACATATATAGGGTAAGTCTACACTAGGAACTAACTTTGAAGTTAACTTCAAAGTTAGGCACTACATCGAAGTAACCAGCAGACAGTCTGCATCCATTTTCCCTTACTTTGAAGTTAACTTATTATAACTATAGTTAACTTCAAAGTAGGGAGCCCAACTTCGAAGTCCTTACTCCATTCCCGGGAATGGAGTAGTGCCCTACTTTGAAATTTAACTTCAAAATAGGCTGTGTGTAGACACTCTACTTCGAAGTCACTTACTTCAAAGTTGTACTTCGAAGTAAGCAACTTGGAAGTTATTTTTGAAGCACAGACACAGCCACTATGTTACAAGCACACAAGTGGAGGCTGGGATTGAGGGAGGAGAGGCAAAAGTTCTATGATTGTGTGATTTGAAAGGGCACCAAACAAGAATCAGAAATAACTGATGACTCATAGAGAAACTTCAAAGTCTACATGGGAGAAATGTTCATGTTCCCAGAATACTGTCCAAAATGTCAGCTTAATTTTATTGTGTAAATGGTGACAGCTGCTTTAAGGATGCCACTAGAAAGTAATGAAAGCCGCCTGAATAGTTTCATCACAATTTAGAATAATTCAAACCCAGACATTAGCAAGATCAGGAGACCATCAGCACCCACAGTCCGAATGTCACTTCTGTGACAAACCAAGTTTCGACCCTTACAGAAACTGATGTCACTGTTAGCAACTGGAGAACCTATTTGGACAAAAGATTTAAATGGGATATTCTGAAGATTATAAAGACTCCTTCCTTCTCTCTTCTCCCTCCGATGCCAACTCTCCACATCTCTGAACTTCTTGATTTCATTTTAGGCCACAACAAAGTGTCTAAAGCCGTGTCTACACGTGCACGCTACTTCGAAGTAGAGGCACGAACTTCGAAATAGCGCCCGTCACGCCTACACGCGCCGGGCGCTATTTCGAAGTTAACTTCAACGTTAGGCGGCGAGACGTCGAAGTCGCTAACCCCATGAGGGGATAGGAATAGCGCCCTACTTCGATGTTCAACGTCGAAGTACGGACCGTGTAGTCATTGCGCGTCCCGCAACTTCGAAATAGTGGGGTCCGCCATGGCGGCCATCAGCTGAGGGGTTGAGAGATGCTCTCTCTCCAGCCCCTGCCGGGCTGTATGGTCACCGTGGGCAGCAGCCCTTAGCCCAGGGCTTCTGGCTGCTGCTGCAGCAGCTGGGGATCCATGCTGCAGGCACAGGGTCTGCAACCAGTTGTCGGCTCTGTGGATCTTGTGTTGTTTAGTGCAACTGTGTCTGGGAGGGGCCCTTTAAGGGAGCGGCTTGCTGTTGAGTCCGCCCTGTGACCCTGTCTGCAGCTGTGCCTGGCACCCTTATTTCGATGTGTGCTACTTTGGTGTGTAGACGTTCCCTCGCAGCGCCTATTTCGATGTGGTGCCGCGCAATGTCGAAGTTGAACATCGACGTTGCCAGCCCTGGAGGACGTGTAGACGTTACTCATGTTGCTACATCGAAATAAGCTATTTCGATGTTGGCTTCACGTGTAGATGTAGCCTAAGTAGCAGCACAAAAGTCATTCTTATGGTACTTCTAAACTACATGGAACCAGAAGAATCACAACGCTTTTTAGAAATCCTATCCCTCCAACATAAAAGTCTCTGTTTCTTGACTGAGCAACTGCAGATAAATTTGAATGTAGAGATATTTTTACTAAAATGGATCCAGTTTACAATGTGTGCTTTTATATCAAGAATTCACATAATAGCATCGAGTAAACAAATCCCACCAGAACTCAAATGTTTATGCTGTGGTCGGTTTGCTGCATACTCTTACCTGCATTTCGGCTATACTGTATGTTGTTTCCCATAACATTTTATCATGTGCAAGCAGTGTTTAGTCATAGGCTGGGTCTACACTTGCCCCAACTTTGAAGGGGGCGTGTTAATCAGGGTGATGGGAGACTACTAATGAATTGCTGCAGTGAATATGCAGCACTTCATTAGGCTAATTCTCCCCCATGGCAACCTCAAAGCATCAAACTCTGAAGTGTGGACATGCATGTAACAGCAGGCACTTCAAAGTGCCCGCTCTACTTTGAAGTCCCTTTACTAGTCAAAAGTATGACACTTTGAAGTTGTCGCGGGGGAGAATTAGCCTAATGAAGTGCTGCGTATTCACCCCAGCACTTTGTTAGTAATCTCCCATCATCCTGATTAATATGCCCCCTTCAATTTTGGGAGCAAGTGCAGACAAGTCCGTAGAGTTCTGGGGCCTCCTAACGCAAATGAGCAAAACTAAGGAGCATGTAGTCCCAGTAGTTCATGATTGCTGTGAGCTTCTGCAAGGAATTTATTGTACTAGTTCCTACCTTTAAGTCCCTGAATCATTGATGGGTCCAAGTAAAAAGAGACATCATCTCTTCCCTTGATATTCATAGAGCAACAGGAGATGAACGGTTGTCCAAATCTCCTTGACTGTTCAGGCTTTCTGAGGTTTGCCTTTTTACCAAGTGTAAAATTATTTTCAAGTTTAGCAATGTCATCTCAGATGTCTCCCCAGACTAGCTGTGAATCCAGGAGTGAACCAACAATGGAAGGCTCATGTCTAAACTGAGAGATTAGGTCAGCCTACCTTTTTCATTTCTAGGAGACAGAGCCATCCTCATCTGACAGCAGCTTCAAATATCTTCCGCTATGGCATTAAAATATTCCGTTCCTCTTGAGTGAAGTTGTAGATGACAGCCTACTCAGCTGTCATAAGGGCTGACTACACAGATATATTCTGGGGCACAGCAGACCAGATGGAAAGTTGTTAGCCGGTGGCCAGGTAATGTGCAGTGAGGTACTCCCCTGGGTCCTAAACAACCCAGTTTTTTACTGTTAGAGCAGGCAGCTCCTAGCACACTCACCCACGGCCAGGCTGTAGTAACCAAACGGTTAAAGTTCTTTTTGTTGTGCCGGCTGTGTTGCAGTGACAAAAGGGTTAACAAAATGGTTAGGCTCAGAGCTTAACTAGTTACAAGTTTATTTAAGGTACAGTTATAAGCGTGCGGTTACAAAAGGCTATTGTTTACTTCTTATATGCTAGCAAAGTACAGATGTTAACAAGTTATGTTACAATCCAATACAAAGATATCTGTTACCATCTAACACAATGATACAATGACATCTAGTTACAGAGCTCTAATTCTTTAGCTGTGCACAAAAAAAGTCAGAGACCTAGCATGGGTGTATCTTACCCTCTCTGCGTCTCTCGATACCAGCGTAGCCAAGCCGGATCGGTCACTCAATTCCGCGGAAAGAAAAATACGAGGTTGGGCGTCCCCAGTAGTGGACCTCGGGAGGCAATCACCTGACCTGACCAGCAGGTAGTTGGTGGAATGCACTCCAAGTTAGAGTTCTGCTGGACTCATCTTTTATACCCCTTTTGGGTTATGTATTCTCTTTCTTATCTATGGTGCCAGATCATACTGGTCTGTCTTTGTGACGCCAGTTTGTTACAAGGGCATTTCTACTTAGTTTGCACTTGTAAGACAAGAGATAAGCAATTTAGGAGTACAGGACATTCTTTTGTGCGGGCGGGGCACGTCCCCTTCTGGGTGATTGTGTGTGTGCATCATATTGATCAATGCCAGCTGGAGTGATTTCTGAGGGTCCCCCCCCCCTCCTCTCATGTTGACAGTCTGGCCTGTTAGCCTTCTAGCTGTACTTTCTGCTTCTCAGGGTCACGATAAGTTAGCATATCTGGGCCTCAATGAGGGCATCAAAGACTGTGCTGTCAGCAGCCGTTTCCGTGCCCTGTGTGCTCCTCAGTGGAGGGGGGCAACGAGCAAGCTGGCTTGTAAGGGGGAGACTTTGTCTGGCTACAAAAGTTCAGCCTGTATTTAGGAAAAAAGAAGAACACCAATACTGAATTGAAGGAGATAGAAGGGGTGTGTAAATTAATTTGGCAGTGTGGGCAGTGCAATCTAATACTGATTTATTGCTAACATTTTGCTGTAAAATAAAACCAAAACCAGTTTTGGGGCCATTAGAGAATTACTTGGCACATACAGAGGTTTATTATTTTTTCCCCAGTTGCACCTGTGTTTTTTTTTCCCCTCTAAAACAGTCCCTTGCTGAGGTTGTGTCTATGCAATTACTGATGTCAGTATAACTTAGCTGACTCAGGGGAGTGAATAATCAACATAAATTTCTTGGCTGTAAGTGCCAATGTGGACAACACTTCATCAGTGGAAGAGTGTCTTCCCTTGAAATAGCTGCTGACACTCATTTGGAGTAGATAATTAACTCAATGGGATGCCTCTCCCCAGTGTCTTAAACAGTGGCTATGCTAAACATTGTAAACTCTTTAATGTATCCATAGCCTGAAGATCTTGTGAAACAATAAAATGAAAGATAAGTTTTCATTAGTCATCACCTATACCCTGGACTCATTTTCTAGAGTGATTACTTTGTATTATTGTGCTCAAATGAAGTGCACACAGACAAACAGAAAAAATGATCATTTGTCTTTGCAAATATGATATTTGAGAATGAGCCTTGGCTGACTACTTGGAGATTGGGCTTCATGAGTTTAGAAGCAGATGCTCTGTAGGAAATAACTGAGTTATTCTAACTGACCTCAGCTGAATATTAAGCTTTGAATTTGTATCAAACTCTACATTTTATAATGGTTTCTTTATTCAGAAATAAACTTTTGCCCAAGTTGATTATGAATTACTTTAAAAAGATATAATTTGCAATTTAAGTGGGGTGGTAGTGGTGTTTTTGTTGTGTTTCAGGTTTTTGTGGCTTTTTAAAAATAGGCGTACAAGAAGAACAAATATTTTGTTTCTGTTTACTGCATTATTATGAAGCTGAGATAGCTAAATCTGAACTCTCCCTGTACATCTACTGGTGAAATATTGTATGTAAGGACCACTTTGCTTTTTTATATATATTTTATATATTTATTTATTTTCATACATAATAGTGGTTTACATACATATCAACCACATCATATTACAAGGATACAAAACACCCCTAAAGCAAATGTTTGCAAATATTCCAATTTATGAGGTCAAAATAGTTTTCTGCTAGCAACAATATAAGAATATTTGTAAGCCTTTTACTGAGTGCCACAAATTAGCAACTAATTCTTACTTTCCAAATTTCACAAAGGCAAAATAATCTGGTTATGTTTTTTGGCAGTGATACAAAAGGGTTCTTCACAATGGCATCCGGTTGAAATATGCATCAAAATACATCCTTATCAATGTATTCATTGTACTAACTGTTAATTAATGCAAAATAAACCATCATAGATGACGTGTTTTGCTTTTTTTTTTTTGCCTCTAGATTAGCAAGAATGCTAAACACAGTTTTACCAAAAGCAGCTCAGGTGCACTTTGTAGCTCTCTGGAGTTTATTGGATCTTAGGGTATATCTACGCTCGCCAGTAGATTTACCAGTTGAGGGCTGGTATTTCAGGATTCGGTTTTGCACACCTAGTGGGGATGCACAAAATCAAACTATCAGGGATTGACTGTCAACCCCTGTACTCCTCAATCTCATGAGGAGTAAGAGAGGTCGATGGTTGAGGATGGCCGGATAAGTCAATCATAGATAAGTCAATTCCAACCATGCAATTGCCGTAGCTGGAACTGTATATCTATGATTGACTCTAAGGTCTAGTACAGACCTGGTCTTAGCTTTCATATGCCAGGGTGAAATCTTTTCTTAACCCTTTTTGTGGGAAGGGATTTTTATGCATGCAGCACAGTAAAAGGCAGTATATTATATTATATTATATTATATTATGAAACTAATAAGTGGCATCCTGATACATGACTTGAGTTTCTAGGCATTATAGTCTTACTACCATAGGAATAACAGAGGAAGCCAGGCTCATGGAGAAAATACAATTTCATGAACAGGTGTGAGACAGGAATTACTCCTCCCTAAAGCACTACCTACCCAAAGCAACTCAACTAAGGGATATTCCTTTTCCCATGAGCACTTGTAAGTCTTGATCCTGTTCTCAGCTGTGCAGCAGGGTTCAGTCTTCATGAACTCTTTAACACACAAGTAGTCCTGATGAAATCAATGGGACTACTCACATGCTTACAGGTAAGTGTGATGCTTTGCTACTGGCATCTTTGAAAATATGTTTGTTCAATGACAATCTCACAGAAAGGGTGCTTTTTCATAAAAAGTGGATCATTTGTCCCAAAGCATCAGTTATTCAGATCCTAGGATCTCAAATGAGTGGATTAGGAGCACATTTTTTTAAAGTGTGTAAATTATTCTATACATATGGTGGAATAAATAACACACATGACTCTCCCCAGATACACAGTGATTTGATTGGAAGCCATCAGCCATCATACCATTCTGCATGTAGCTCAGAATAATCAGAGATTCAAATGCAAAATCCAAGGTGATTGTGGACATCATGTGCATTTACAAGTACACTGTGGGAGCCCTAGTGTCCATAATATAATGAATGGATGACACTCAGACACTTCACGGCTACGTCTACACGTGCACCCAACTTCGAAATAGCTTATTTCGATGTTGCGACATCGAAATAGACTATTTCGATGAATAACGTCTACACGTCCTCCAGGGCTGGCAACGTCGATGTTCAACTTCGACGTTGCTCAGCCCAACATCGAAATAGGCACAGCGAGGGAACGTCTACACGGCAAAGTAGCACACATCGAAATAAGGGAGCCAGGCACAGCTGCAGACAGGGTCACGGGGCGGACTCAACAGCAAGTCGCTCCCTTAAAGGGCCCCTCCCAGACACACTTTCATTAAACAGTGCAAGATACACAGAGCCAACAACTAGTTGCAGACCCTGTATATGCAGCACGGACCCCCAGCTGCAGCAGCAGCAGCCAGAAGCCCTGGGCTAAGGGCTGCTGCCCACGGTGACCACAGAGCCCCGCAAGGGCTGGAGAGAGAGTATCTCTTAACCCCCCAGATGATGGCCGCCATGGAGGACCCCGCTATTTCGATGTTGCGGGACGCGGATCGTCTACACGTCCCTACTTCGATGTTGAACGTCGAAGTAGGGCGCTATTCCCATCCGCTCATGGGGTTAGCGACTTCGACGTCTCGCCACCTAACGTCGATTTCAACTTCGAAATAGCGCCCAACACGTGTAGACGTGACGGGCGCTATTTCGAAGTTACTGCCGCTACTTCGAAGTAGCGTGCACGTGTAGACGCAGCCCACATGTCCTATAAATATGGGAAGAGGTTAGGCTCCAAAACAGAGCAAAGCAGGTAGCAGCATTTTGTGGCATGTTGAGTGAATGGCAGTGAAGTAAAAGGCAAGCCTGAGCACTCATCGTCATCCTGTAGCTTCCCTGATGGTTATATTACCTGTAAAACAGTGAGTGGATCTAATATATTATTGTACACCATGTTCATTTTCATCTTTGATCATTAAAATTTGGAAAGATTATTTCACAAATGCGTTCTAAATGTAATGCAATCAAGTTGCTAATACATTCAAGATTTCATTTTCTTATACAGCTGTTTAAAACCATAACGTGAGAGAAGTCAAAGAAAGCAGAAATTCCTTCTGAACATGTGAAAGAAACTGCAGCATTTCCTGGCACTGTCAGGCATTACTTAAACAAACATACACATACCACTTCATTACACTTTTTACTTCATTCATTTGTATATTATGCCAATAAAGTACCACAAAGCTTCCTAACAGAGTTTTTTTTTTGTAGTTTTGCTTTGTTATTTATTTATTTGTTTGTTTGTTTATTTATTTTGGAAACTAACCTCAAGGCAGCAGTAGGCTCATGACACTAATAGGGGGCCTGGGGAATGGTGGGGTTACAGTCTAGCATAAACTTGGATGATACTTGGATTTGCTGAGTTTTGGTATAACTTTCTTTTTTAAGTTTGTGTAGCCTGGGTTTATGACTAGACATTTATAATGATTTTTCTGCTAATATCCATTTAAATTTTAAAACAACTCTGTTCTTTGCCTTCTTGTATTTGCTTTGTATTAATATTATAGTAAATAATTTTAGTTGCAAGAACATTAATAAAGAACCAGATTAAGAAAGCATCCCTACTCAGAACAGCACTTCAATAGTCAATGGAAGTCAACGGGGCTTTAGAATTTTCCTGTCTTGAAGAATGAATGGAAGTGCTGTTCTTCGTAAGCATGATAAGTACTGACTTGCGTTTTCCTAAATCAGAGACAGAAACAGCATTTCTTTCAGCAACATTGCAGAAATTGAATTTCAACTTTGTAGTCATTAATTTTCACCAGCATCCTGATTTTATGAGTTGCACTTATGTAATTAGGCCACACATACATACCATGGGTATGTCTACACGGGAAGCATCTGGCAACACAAGTGACTGTTGGAAAGGATTTCCCAACAAAACTTCTGTCGACAGATTGTGTCTACACATAAAAGTGGATTAATCTTTCAATCTGCTCTGTCAATGGAGACTGCCCAAACTGCTCAGCCTCTCTCTCAACAGAATGGCCATCCAGAAGCTCAGCAAACAGGGCTGCCTGGGAAACTGGCAGCCCTGTCTGTTGATAAAAAGGCCCCTGGAGCATCTACACAGCTTTTATTCCTGAACACAGAGAGTCACAATGCTGCCAGCAGATGTTCTAGGTTTTTTTGGCAATCTGTCGACAAAGCGCATTTTTGCATGTAGATGCACTGTGTGTTTTTCAATGAAAGCCCGGTTTTGTCAGAAAAGACCCTTTTATGTAGACGTAGCCCCTGTGTCAAGTGTCCCATATAATAACTCAAACTATGAATAGCAAACACATTAATGACAGGCATCCAAACATGTCACAGACCATGGAAAATGTCATAGAATTTTTTGATAAATAATTCTGAATAAAGAATACATTCAAGAAAATCTTAAATTTGTGGCCAGTTCATGAACTTAAAAAAAAGGTGAAATTTCTTGAACAAAATGATTTTTTATAAATTATTCACACAGGTCTCCTTCAGATTATCCACCAAGACAAAATTGGTTATGTATACACTTGCACTCCACTTTCGAAAGAGGAATGTAAATGAAGGAAATTGGAAATGTAAATGAAATGCTAATTTATATATCTTGTACATTGTTTGCATAATCTCTTTTAGGAAGAGATTCTTTTGAAAGAAAAAAAGTAGTGTAGACAGGGCACTTTCAAAAATAAACCCCGTCTTCGAAAGAACCCTTCTTCCTGAAACAAGCTAGGAAGAAGCGTTCTTTCGAAGATGGAGTTTATTTTCAAAAGAATCTCTTCCAAAAAGAGATCATGCAAAGATGCATAAGATATGTCAGTCAGAGCCTCATTTACATTTTCAATTTACTTCACTTGCATCCCTCTTTTGAAAGAGGAATACAAGTGTAGATGTAGCCATTATGTCAGATTTATCAGTTGAGACTGGGTCTATTAACAGAGACATGCACTACAGTAATTGTACTTAAGACAATGAACTTTTTAATTACTGCAGTGGACAAGGATGGAGAAGAGATGATGAGATACTGATTTAGATGAAAGCATGAGCATGAGCTACTGTACACAGAAAACATACACAATCCCTCCTGGAAAGTGTGCAAATTAGGTTTGAAGGCAATGCACAGGCTAGTTTTGAAGGCAATCCTCCAAAATATACAATTCTGGGACCTACAATAAAAGTAAGTCAGGATAAGGTAGGTATATGTCTTGCTGCCCTAAAGGCAGGCAGAGTCACCCCGTACAATTTTCCCTAATATACTTCATTTTCAGCATTTGGCTCTGATATTAAAAAGGGAAAATATGTTTCACATACTGCAGTCATGCTGTTTGTGAGTCTGTTCTCAAACCGAACAACTTCCAGGAATGCACTGCAAAAAACTAATTGCTTAAGTGGCTTATTATGTTGCTGCATAAGACACAGTCCTTTTTTCACATAGGCAGAACTCCCTGGTTTGCCTTTCTTGCATATTTTTCTGCAGTGGTGGCACTGGCTATCACACTTCACGCTACAAACAAAGCTGAGAAATTGTAACCATTGTTCTTGTATATCCTTCTTATGGCATAAGGAGGAGAGAAAGAGATATGAACAATGTAATTAAAATGAAAAAGATAAACACTGTACCACTCATTGTTAAATATGGGCCTGAGCTGATTTTAGATGTGTGTAAGATAACTCATCTGTACTAGACTTTTTCAGTAAGTGACATTAGACAATTTAAGCAGTACATTATCAAAAATAGCATTTTCCCCTCTCCTTGACAGCACTAGTAAAAACCCTGGAAGACACTGATCAGGCCTTCCCCTCAGTGGTGTCCCACAGAGCAAAGATTCACTCACCCTAATGAATAGAAGGTATATGAAAAATAAGTAAAAACAAATACGTCTTCCTTTCCCCCTCAATGTGAATTCAATATGTGGAATTCTTGCTACAGGAGGCAGCAGAATGAGAAGCTGTAACCGAATTTTTAAAGAGGACTGGGTTTTTGTAGTTACCCAGGCTAAAATAAATGCAATCAAATGTCATGTTTCAGACAATTGGATGATCTCTACAAAAATAAGAGAGGAATTTTTCTCTACAATGTACGGCATTGCATAACTACATTTTTTTATGTTTCTCCAAAGCATCCGTATTGCCCAGTGTCAGAGACATTTTGCTGCATTTGATGTCTCAGTAATCTGTTTTTGTATAGCGACTCCTACATTCTGGTGCTTCCTAATTTGAAATGTGTATTTATGGTATTGTCTGCTGCCCCTTTCATTTTGCAAAATATGTGAAGCAAAACAATAAAGAGACATTTAGCAACAGACCACTACCAGCACAGAGGAAAACTACATGGCTTTCTTTCTTTCTTCCTTTCTTTGTCAAGAAAGCGACTTCTTTTAATTTACTAGTCAGACTTTTTCTTGTTGTCATCTCATTTATATTTTTATAGTGAGAGATGAAGAAGTCCCATAAAGGATAAATCTTTAATCAGGCATAGATCCAAACTTCTGATTCCACTGACAGGAGGCTGAAAATAGCTCTCAAGTGCACTGGCACTTTCTGCCACCACACAGTAATGACCTGTAGGGATAAATGTGCCGAAAGGGAAATACATGCCCTGTTTTTTGATTTACTACCCCATTTTTAAAGGCAGGGGACAAAGAAATAGCAACAGAATGCACTTGTAAATCCTACTGTTTTTTAGAGTCAGCTTTCAAACAGCGAACGTGATCAGATAATTTAAGTATGTTTGAGTCAAAATGAGAGTGGGCGTGTGGACTGTGGTTTTACAAATACCCAGGGCCTTGTTTCATGCACCATTCTCCCCTTCAGCAATAAAGAGAGAAAAAAAAATCTGCTCTAAAGAAATCAATTCTGAGCTGATGGAGATCAGGCAATTTATTTCCTATTGTGTATATCTTCTTTGGTAAAATCAGGAATGCTTGGTGAAAATGCCTATCATGGACTTCAACCAAATTAATTCTGTCACATATGCCATTGCTTCGTGGTCTCACTTTTTTGGTCTTGATCAAAGGTGATTGGACTGCTTCTGTGCTTAAAGTTAGGCATGCAGTGGAGTGCTTTGCTGAATTGAAACAATCTACCATAGGTTTTTGGCTGATTTGTTCTTTAAAAAGTGAAAAACAGAAAAAAATAAATACATTTTTGTGTACTTAGAAAAGAATCTACCAGAAAACCTTTGTTTAAAAACACATGCCAATCAAACAGCACGTGTTTACTTCATTAAACGTCATGTATTTCATTATGAGGGAGAGAGTTAAGTGTTATAGCTAAAGTTACTGCAGAGATGGAGAACACCTTAACTGTCTCTAAGTGTTGGTAAAGGGAAAAGCATAGATTCTGCTGTCAGTTATTCTGAGCTAAATGCAGTGCTGTGGGGGAATTACTCCGTAGTGGTACCGTTGTACCCCAGGCCACAATACAACCAAATGTATTTAAAGATCTGTGAACAGATGAAGCATTTTCCCCTCTCTCTCTGCCTTCACACATAAGGCTATTTTAAGCATTGTCCATGAAAAGGTACTTCTAAGCAAGTATGGTACATTCCCACTACGTATACAACAGTGACTAGAGTTTACTGTTATGCTGTTCTCAGAAGAATTGACTTTTAGGGAGTACTTGTGGAACGGATAGAAAAACTTGGCAGTCACCCTGGGCTTTTTATGGAGGTGTTCAGATACACTTTTAGATGTGCTCCAATGGCATTTGAGGTCATGCTTGTGTTGTACCCAGAGGCACTGAGACCTCATATTAGGGTGAGTGAAGTCTCTGCTCTGCAGCCTTGGCTGTGAGCCAGCTAGCCTATAGATCATGCGGTAGAGCACAGGGCTTTAGCCCCTATGATCTCAGGTTGCCTGCACCAGGGATTGAATGAGATTCTTTTCCAAGTACACAAAAATGTATTTATTTACAGTACTACAAATTCTACTCACAAATGGCAAGTTGTAGCCTACAGAGTTTAACAAGTAAGAGTGAACCTCATGAATTCAGGATCTTAACTATGAACATCAAACCAGTTTTTCCAGAACTAATTCTCAGTGCACCAAACTTTGGCACATTTCAAAACCATGCATGTTTATGCTCAGCCCAGGAAAGCCTATTATATGGTGTAATTTATTGGAAAGACTTCATATTTAATGAAATCGACTTACAGAAAACCTTACATTATTTTGCTTAAATTAAAAAATGGAAAATTTTATTATCTCAGCTTTCTGTTATTGAAAGATGCAAATAACTTACAAAGTAGCTTCAAAGCAGAAAGTAATCACACAGCATAATGTGACTGGATAATCCAAAGGAAAAATATTGTAATTAATTTGTGGAAACAAATTTATCTATTATATAATAAGCAATTACAAATAGCTGTGAAAAAAGTAAATATTCAAAAATGTGTCACAAGCAGAAAAGTTATCTGCATGTTAAAACATGACCCTCTTCTAGTTTCAGATTTAATATTGAACAGTAATGTCAAAAGAGAATAAAATTATAAAAAAGAGTAGAAATATATAACATTTTTACAAAGAACTTATTGCAAAATATTTCTACTGAATGTGAATCAGTCTTAAATATGGTGAAAGTATGCACAGATTACTCTACCATATGTTTAGAAACTTTGTGTACCTGTCTTTCTGCCCATCCATCCGAGAGTTTGTTCAAGAACTCTTTCTAAATGGTAAGAACTAGGACCACCAAACTGGATATGCAGCTTCCTCTTATTATAACTTGAAGTAAGGTAATGGTTTAGTTGTGCCAATGGGATGTGCCTGGAATTTGGTGGTTTCTCATAAAATGGAAAGGGAAGGATCTGGTAGGACGGATACTGCAGAATTGCTTTGGGATGCTAGAACTGGGGACTGGCCAGTGATAACCCCACAGGATCAACAGGGAGCAGGAGTGGAGAAAGGGACCACTCTGTGCTGTATTTTTCACAGAGTTTGTCTATTTGTGTGTCCGTATGCTCCCCCACCAGGGGACATGCACGTCTCCCTTTGTCCCAAGCTGCTGCAATGAGAGAGGGCTGGGGTTGTCCTGTCTTCCCAGGGCAGCCTGCTGACTGAACCCTTCCTCCCAAGCTCCACACTAGAGCAATGATTTAAATGAAAAAAAAAAAAGCCTTAAGTTGAGGAACTGAGCAATGCCAAATTGTTCATATTCATTAGCATAAAAATGTTTTTTAATGTTCCTGATTACTTGGGTTTAAACTCTCTATGAACAAGGCCGCACTTCTACATTCTGTTTTGGAATCTGGAAGATTCTCTTCCAGACTCCAAATCATGTGACCTTATGCTAATGAGGCATGGGAAATTTACATCCACATCTCATTAGCATATATCGAGCCATTTATTAGCATGCCACTTTTGCAGAAAAGTGGCATGTGTAGAAATGGCCATAGATTCTGAGTAGTCCCTCTGACAAAAAAAAAAAAAAGTGGGTACTCATACTCAGCAGTACCAAGGATAAGAGAATCAGACTTTTAACTTTATACATAGCCTGAGTATGCAAGTTTTCAGTGCTCTGAACCAGGAATAATTTGTTAGACCAGCTGTATAGAATATCCATACAAATCTAGAATTCAATAGTTGACACTTTTTTAACATCTACTACAGAAAGAAATTCTGAAGGCAAAAAACCAAAAAATGGTGCTGCGGAAGAGGTTGGAATACAATCACTCAGTAGTGTTGTAACACGGCATCAGACTAGAGACGTTGTGAAACCTGTAATCAGCAAGGCATTCTTCTGTCATCTTGAATTTAATCAACTAAGTTCAGACTACGTTGAGAGTGTTGAAGGTTGGGATTACTGTCTAAAATTTACGTAAGTAACTACAAATAAACTTAAGACAAGAGAAAACAGTTCTGATGCAATCAAAACAGTTACTGTTGGTGGTGATTGGCAATGGTAATTGAAATGTAGCTACTTTACTGATATTTAGAGCCAAACAAGCCTGAGTTTTGTACTGTTTACTCCCCTTTTTACAAGCAATAAGTCAAAAACAGTTAATTTCTTCATTGGCTTTGTACATTTGTAGAAGGCATTCTGAAACTAATGGAGAATGCTTGAATTCACACTTGCTATCTCATCGTCCACTATCTGAAGACCTTTTTATTAGATCAATAAATACATTAGCAATCATGTAACCCTTCTCTTTCTTTCATGCAAGTATACAAGATAGATTACTGGGGTCTAAAACCAGACTTTGACAACTGATTGAAATATGGCCCATAGAAAACAGATGTGAAAGAACACTTCAGTCTTCAGGGCAACTGGAGAATATGCAAACAATTACAATTTCCCATATCTCCTGCCCCCAGATACTGCCAGAACACTCAGCATCCTGGCTGCAGTCAGTATCCGCATTATGACAAACCTGTACCATCACAGACCAGACCTGTGGAACCACTGGCCACTGAAGTCAACATCTGCTCCTTTGCAGGGTAGCTCTGCTGAAATTCAGTATCCACTGCACTCTACTTTCAAGAACAAAATTGTGTTTGACCTGGACATACACCTCTTCCCAGGACCCTCCATTTCCCCATCTCCCTCAGTGCTGATGTGTATTTTGTTTGTGTCTCTCTTCTGGGTAATATTGCTTAATAAAATAATGGTTTTGGTTTGAAAGCTGCCTTTATTTCATTAGCTGCAAGCAAAGATAGCAACAAGCAACTTTCTTAAACCATCACAGTGCATCATCCTCACCAATCAAAATCACTGCTACAAACATCGAATTCCCAAGGACAACAACAAACATGATAGCCTTTCAGCTTCAAATTGGAGCCTCAAGGACCCCTTATCCTTATGGCTCCATGCTTCATCTCTCCAACAGCCCCGATTTCTGGCTATTTAGCCACTAGGTGCTGAATCTCAACTGTCCAGCCATGAGTGAAGCTTTCACCCTTTTCTTCACAAATATTATGGAGTGTTCAGCATGCATATATAACCATAAGAATATTATCAGAGAGGTAGCTGAGTTAGTCTGTATCTTCAAAAACAACAAGAAGTCCTGTGGCACCTTATAGACTAACAGATATTTTGGAGCATAAGCTTTCATGGGCAAAGACCTGAAATATCTGTTAGACTATGAGGTGCCACAAGATGTCTTGTTTTCATAGAAATATTGTCATCGGCCAGGACCAGCCTCCTATATAGGCAGCACTAATGGGCTTTTAAACAGTCAAAAGCACACTCAACAGTCATTCTACACTTGTTCAGCTGGTTGTTGCACTGGTGCTCGCTATTCTCAAGGGCCATTTCTACACAGACCACTTTCTGGAGGCCCCTTCGTTCCAAAAACTTTCAGGACGAAGAGGCCTCTGGAAGAAGGACTTCCTTCCAGAAGCTCCCCGGGGGCCGCACTTCTACACTGCATTGTGGAGTCCAGAAGAACGGTCTTCCAGACTCCAAATCATGTGACCATATGCTAATGAGGCACAGGGAATTTGCATCTATGCCTAATTAGCATATTTCAGGCTGTGTATTACCATGCCACTTTCAAAGAAAGTGGCCTGTGTAGGAACGGCCGAGGTTCCCTATTTATGACTTCATAAACCATGGCATTAAAGAGTAGTCTGGGCCTTTCACGATATTTTGACTTTCCTTACGGTAATCATCTGGCTTCGAAAAAAAGAGTCCCCTCTTGCAATTTCCTGAACAGGCTGGTGTTTTGCATTATGCATCTTTCTGGACCAACCTGCATAATTGTCCATGAAACTCCCTCAGTGATCCACAAATGCCTGGAAAATCAAGAAGAAATACTTCTTTTGGTTAATGCACTCAGTGAGGGGCTAGGTGGCCTGACACCAGGGTGGAATGTATGTGACATCTACTGCCCCTCCACAGATAGGGAAATCTATTTGTGCAAAGCCATTGACAGTGACATGCAATAGGCCCAGAATCATTGTCTATCTCAATAAGACGCAATTAATGGCCTTTCACACTTTCATCACAATTCCAATAGTTGGCTTTCCCATTCTGAACTGGTTAGTGACTGATCATCAGCAGTCCAGCATAGCTAGTTTCCATGATGTAATCAACACACACTTCTTCAACGGCAAGACAGCTCTCATTCTTACATCCTCACACTGATGAACTGAACTCTGCAGCCACTACTCATCACCCCAGACATGCATGACAATGTGGTTCCACCACTCAGTGCTTGTTTGATGATCCCTAAAGTGACATTCCACTGTGGTCAGCACCTCTCTGAATGCCTTAGATCTGGAGAAGTGGGTCTGCCCCATGAAAGCTCATCATCTAGTAAATTATTCTGTTAGTCTTTAAAGTGCTACATGACTGCAGCTTTGTCTCATCTCCTTAATGAGAATATTGATGGACTCCAAAGGTTATTGTAATAATGAACTGACAATAATTGTGTTGATTTTTTATTAAATTGAATTTTCAGTATATTTGTACAAATGAATAATGTGCATTTTCTTTGTTTTTGCATTGTGTTAATCAGGATTTACAAACAAACCAGCAATCAAACGAAAAAAGGAAACCAGATCAAGTTTGCCTCTTCCCTCACCCATCATTCCTGCAAAATAAAACAAACAAACAAACAAAAAACCCTACCACTATTGTGATGTGGCCCAAAATGAAGCAGATGGCCCAGATGCCTTTGGTCTGTGAAAAAGTGCTAAACTCATCAAGCTGCTCAAATTTCATGAACATTTGTAGAAAATCTATTTCTCTGCTCTACAGTTGGGCTAATGGTACTTATTTGATTACCAAAACATAATGCAGATTTGTCAAGATTCCTGTAAGTTTTCATGTGAGTTGGATAAAATTAATTATTATTCAGGGACAGACTCTACTCTTAGGTCCAGATTCACAGCTGTAAAACTGAAAATAGATTTGGACCCCTAGATATTGAACAATTGGCTGTGTCTACGCTATGAGATAAAATCGAATTTATTTCAGTTAGCTTGAATTTACCATGTGACTGTCTTCATTGTAAAGACCATTAGCTCAATTTTGGGTGAACTAATCTTGAGATTACAAAATTACAGTTACCTGATGGGTGTAGCCTCAAGCTCGAATTCAGAAGTTTAAGTAAATACAAGCGTGGAAGCGCCATGTCTTAAAAGTGAATTAGCCTTCAGAGGTGTCCCATATATAACCCATAATCCCCCTCTTTGTGCTCCACTCTGGCTGCTGCTCTCCAGTAACAGGAAGAGCCTGAATTTCCAAGTGGGAGCAGCAAGCCTTTAGCTGTGGGTTCATGTTAGTATGACAACCTGAGAAATGGCTTCTTTCTATGCTGTTAGTGTGAGTGCATCTACCCATTCAAATAGCCCCTGCAGGGAGTTCACAGCTCTGTCTGTACACTTGCTGATTTTTTTCTGTGTTGCCTGGCTTCAGCCCCTGCCCCGCCATACCACATGTCAACAAGGCTGTGCTGGGGGTCATGCTTGCATAACACGCCGAGAAACTTCTTCTCAACAGTTGACATTTGTTTGTTAATCCTCATCCTTCCCCCAACAGGCGCCACACAGTCTGTGTGTTTCCTGCACTCAGCTACATCATGTGGGTAACCCCCACCCCAACCCAATAAAAGGATGTGCTTGCCGTTCAGTGCTGAGAATGCTGCCAGTCACGCGGGAAAGACTGGACTTTGCTGCTGCCATGGAGAAGTCTGCACCAGTGGTTAAGATATGGGGGGCTTTGCTGTCACCATGTAGAAGTCTCCCCCAGTGGTCAAGATACTGTGGGTTTTGCTGCTGCCATGGGGAAATCTCCCCCATCGGTTAAGGTACTGGGGGCTTTACAGCTGCCGTGGAGAAAGAACAGTTCTACTGGTCATCCGGCCACACACCCCCATGTGGCCCATACCTGGGCTTTCTGCTGCTGGGGAAAACCAACAATTCTCTTTTTCTGTGATGATGGGAGGTGGGAAGGATGGCCAGTTGACAATACAGTCACCACACCCATGTTGTCAATATAGTGTAGTGGGAAACCATAAATTCTTTCTTCATACATTCTTCTCAATCTAACATTCCGAGCTCCTGCCTGATTTTCAGGGATCATATTTTGGTAATGATGGGAGGTGGGATGGATGGCCAGTTGAGAACACAGTTGTTGCACAGAAGCCGTATAGTGCACTGGAAAGCCAAAAACCCTTTCCGTTACAATGACATATGGGGAAAACGAAAATTCTTTCTTTCTTCCTAAACAGAGTTTAAAGCGGCTGTGTCCGGGCCCCCGCATGATTTTCAGGGATCATATTTTGGCCATTATCAGAGGTGGGATGGATGGCCAGTTGAGAATACAGTTGCTGCACCCATGTTGGCAAAATAATATGTAGGGAAACCACAAATTCTTTCTTCTAATTTTGAGGGTCTCTGAATTATTTCCAGGGATCAGGAGGGGAATGATGAAAAGGCAATGGGGGAAGATGACATCAAGACCAGTGAGCATACCCAGAATGCTACAGGGATGAGGGAACTGTGAGATAGCTTCCCACAATGCACTACTGCAACAGTTGATCTTAGCCAGTATTTGTGTGGCAGCAATGACTCGACTTTGTGGGGAGCAAGGTGCGAAGGGAGGATGGTCAAAATCGAACTTATAAATTCCAAAATTAGAAATAGACATAAATAAATTAAAATTTATCTAGGAGGGTAGGTGCAGCCTAAGAGTTATACTTACCAACGAAATACCATTTTTTTAAAACAATTAGGCTACATCTACCCTAAAGAGTTTTGTAAACAAAACTCGGGTTTTATTTACAAAACTTGCAGTGCATTTACACACAAAATTTGTTTTGTCAACAGAAACTGATGACCAAAAAGCTGTATTGATGCTCCAGGGTGCCCTCTTGTCTACAGAGCAGGTCAAAAGAGTCTATGTGTAGATGGAATCTGCTGAAAGAAGTTGTGTCAAAACATCTCTAGTGACAGTAATATCTGTAAACAGATGCTTCTAGCATAGATGTAGCCTTAGAATACAAAAAAATGAAGTAAAATAGTATGCATTTACTGACTTATCCAAAACTAGGACTGCACTGCAGAGTGGTTGGTTTCTTGGAGCACTTAGGTAATGCTTACTATACAATAGGTTATCTCATGAAACCACATATCACCATGGGCTGTACCTGATGTACTCCCAGATAACTAAAAATACACATCATTAAAACTGTACTAAATATAATTTAATCTTTCTTTGATGATTCAGAAGTCATTGTTTGTAGTGCCTTAGGATTATAATTATCGAATTACATTTTCATTGTGGATTTAGAAGGTGTAAGAGATTGGGATGAAACTGTAATGATCCTATGACATGAACCAGAAGCTACTTTCTTTAATAAATCCCTGATATCAGCTTGCTTACTTGTTTTCTGTCTCTTTTGCATAAAAGTAGAGTTCACAAAATGCACATAACTTGCTGAGCAATATACTAGTCACAGTTACCAGGCTGAAATTTGTTTTGGGATATACCAGAAATTCTGGGTTAATGGAGATTTCTGGTGGTAACATGCTAAATAGCACAGCTTTAACTGCTTAGCAGTCCAATTCTAGAGACAGCACTGAACTTCATACAGACCAGACAAAGCTCTCAATCAATATAGCTACCATGTATTTTGCATTATATATCATATGCATACCACCCACTTGTGCCAGCCTAGAAGGAACGCTTTTCTGTTCTTAATACAGTTCACAGTCTTCTCCGTAGATTGAAATGAACTATTTTAATTGAATCATGTTTTTCACTTATTTGTTTGTTGGTTGGTTTGTTGGTTTCCGGGGAGGAAGCTTAACTCTAAGTACATTAAATATTTGAAAATTAAAATCTTTTTGAGAAATACAAGCTGAACCTCTCTAATCTGGCACTTTCTCATCTGGCATCATCTGTAGCTTGGCATAATTTTAGTTAGCTGGACAACCCATGATGAGTATGGCCAAGTTTCTTTCACCCCATAAAGTTCTGGCTTTCTGTCTTCTATGCTGTTATTTAGCTATAATTTACCCCTAAATGTCTTCTAAGAAACCAGTAAGCAGTGGAAGTATTGGTAATGTACTAGACAATCTTGACTTCCCATCATCTGGCAAATTTTGTCATTTGGCGCTGGGCAGTTCTTGAGGGTGCTGGTCTAGACAGGTTCAGCCTGTAATTGATAAAGTTTGCCTACTCTTGAATTTCACAGAGTTCTACTCCTCTAATCTGTCTGTTTGTCTAATCTATCTAGGCATTTATACAAAACTCAACGGTGTTGTGTCTGAATGCCTGATGTTCACTCATCTCTACTGGCTAACAGAGGAAACAAAGACAGGCTGCTGAATAAAGAAAGAGAGATGTAATATTGTAGGTATTTTTCTTATGCTTATTGGCACCTGGTGGTCAATAAGAAAATAACTATTCATTGTTAGAAGACCAAAGGCTGAGTTGAGCAGTGTCTGGGGTTTTTTTTGGTGGTGATAGGAAGAATCAGATTTTCCAAGATTGAGGCTGATTGGCTGTCAAGGTAAAGGGTATCAAAATAAAATATTTCCTATTTTTAGTTTTAATCTGATTTTGGTCTCCATACATTACAATGGCAAAAGGAAAAACAAATCAGGAAAACTAGTGTTTTTCTTGATCTTTCTGTAGCTATTACTGGCTGTGATTGTCTTCCCTGATTACATCTCTGCATGGTTAAACTGTCCAGAGAGGGGATTCATTTATTTGTGCAACCATTGAACAATAACACAGTGCTCCCTGCCAATGTCTTGAGTTTAGAACCCAAAATCATAAAGTTCTGATCTACTAAATTCCCCTACTAGCAGGGTGACCATCCATTCCATTTTTACTTGGACAGTCCCTTATTTAAGCTGTCTCACAGGCATCCCAAATTTTTTAAAAAAGTAGGAAAATTGTCACATATTTTGTGGGTCTCCTGTTCCCTGTTACCCTGTGTCTAGGGGTGGCAGCCTCTCCTGTCAGGGAGCTCCTCCACTGGGTGGCTGCCCTGTTCCCTGAAGCATTATACCTTGTGGTAGCAGCTCCTGCAGCAGGTGAGTTCCTCGTGGAGCAGCTTCCTCATTCCCCAGCACCCATAGTAGTAGCCGCTGCAGCTGGCAAACTCCACAATGGGGCAGCTGCCTTGCTTTCTGATGCCCTATACTTAGGGTAGGCAGCTCCCACTGCCTGGGAGCCCCTCCTTAGGTCATCTGCCTCATTCCCTGGCCTCCCACACCTCAGAAAGGCAGCTCCTGCATCATTCCCTGGCTCCCCTTTTCAGGAGGCTTTGGAACACCCCCACCACGGGGTTCTGGAGCCCCCATCCTCCACTCCCCTTCATCCCTGGTGCCTCTCCAGCAGAGCCCCCATCCTTGGGGCCTCACCCTGGAACAGCAATCCCCATTGTTAAGGAGCCCTGACATAGGACAGCAACCCTGCCTCCATCCCTGGAGGCTGGTGTCCCGTATTTGCAATAGGGCAATGTGGTCACCCTACCTATTAGTGAATTACACTTTTCAACACAAATAGCAAAAATGGCTAATAACTGCTTCACTTACCAGTTTTCTACCTTGGATTGGCAAAGAGCTCTGATCTATAGCTATTGGTTCACCTTCTTCATTTTTTACTTTCTTGAGACTGAAAACTCTTTCTTTAGAAAAGTCAGCTTCCAAATTCCAAGGTTTCATTAAAGTAGAATTCAAATTATTTCCCATGTAACAGAGATTCTGTCTTTGTTAAGGGATTGAGTTCAGCAGGGAGACCCAATTCGCTGATGATTCATACATTCTTTCACTGTACTTTTTCTGGAATTCAGACTAGAGCCTTTAAAATTCTAATGAGCAAAGATGTTCAATTTCAGTCTCAATTGAACTACAGTTTCCATCCATAACCTCCATCAAAAACTGGTACACCAGGGAACTCATCCACTTCTATTGCTTTCCCACCATAATATATAGCTGCCAGATAAAAAAACACTGATTTCTTCTGGGCTGCCTGACTTCAGGTGGGAAGCCACTGCATACATTTTAGGAATGCTCTGGGATTAAAGGATTTTTGAGTAGAGCCATATTCCAGGATTTCTCTCACCCTCCACGTGGTGATCTTACTCATGTCACAGATATTCATATGGGCTATGTCTACACTGCAGAGCTATTTTAAGATACCAAGGTATCCCGAAAGAGCTACTCTGCATGGCCACATCTACACTAGCCCCAAACTTCAAAATGGCCATGTAAATGGCCATTTCAAAGTTTACTAATGAAGCGCTGAAATACATATTCAGAGCTTCATTAGCATGCGGGCGGCCGTGGCACTTCGAAATTGATGTGCCTCGCTGCCGCACGGCTCGTCCCGATGGGGCTCCTTTTCGAAAGGACCCCGCCTCCTTCGAAGTCCCCTTATTCCCATGAGCAGATGGGAATAAGGGGACTTCGAAGTAGGCGGGGTCCTTTTGAAAAGGAACCTTGTCAGGACGAGCCGTGCGGTGGCGAGGCACGTCAATTTTGAAGTGTTGTGGCCGCCCGCGTGCTAATGAAGCTCTGAATATGCATTTCAGCGCTTCATTAGTAAACTTCAAAATGGCCATTTGCATGGCCATTTCAAAGTTTGAGGCTAGTGTAGACATGGCCCATATGTTAAATATGCCCGGTATTTTAAAATATTTTTCAAAATAACAGGCATGCTATTTCAGCTTCCCTGTATGCTTCTTTGCTGGAGGTATAAGGGATGCCTCAAAATAGAGCAGTATTTCAACATTTGGCATTGTGTAAACAGTGCCAAATGCTGAAATAGCCTATTTCAAAATACATTAATTGCAAATCTTATTTCGAGTTTAGGGTGCAGTGTAGCTGTAGCCATAGTGATGAATATCAAGGTCATTTGGATCTCTCAGACTGCCAAGTACATTGTTTCTCTACCCCTTCTTTGTGCTTAACAAACTAATCTTGCAGAAATAGAAATTCTGAGTGTCCTCAGATGTACAGGACTGTACTTATACAGTTGTTGTCAGTTTTGTATGCTAGAAATTCTGAGGGATCAAAACAAGCTTGAATAATTTTTAAACATATGAACTTTATTCCTTGACATGAATGATCAATTCTTATATATTGAAAACCTCTGAATCCTTTTTATGTTCTCTTCATTCACTAGACACCGTCTGTTGACCACCTCGTCTAAGCTTCTTTCTTATCTTTATCCTCCCCACTCCTTCCTTTGGCATTTATTTTTCCCCTGGATTTCTGCCTCTAACTCTTTGAATTGCTTGTATAATTAGTTTATTAATAAGAATCCAATAAAATTTTAATTAGACTGTGGGAAATAAAAAGATGTAAGCATTTTGCAAGATGGACTTGAACCAAAATTCCAGCTGGACAACCATTAATCTTTGGGGAAATAGGTTTAAAATCTGGAGCTGTGTTAGCCGTTGGCCAAAAAACAAAACAAGAGTCTAGATCTAAATCCCTGAAGTATGGAAAATTCAACTCTGCCTTCTGAGCTGAACTTTGACTTCCTGATTCCTGTGTAGTTTACAACAGAGATTGTATACAAACCAAGTTTATTTACTATATATTGATTGGGTTGGGATTTTTTTTTTCATTTAATTCATTCTAAGATACTAGTTCAGCTTTATCAGTTTCTTATATTATTTTCTGTTTCCTGATATCACTGATGGTATCCTGATGTCACAGTGGTGCTAGAGTGTCTCAATGAAACTGTAGGAATTTTTTTTTTTAAACATGGATGAAACAACTGATTTTCCTTAAGCTCTGTCTCAGTAATGGCTGAATTTTTTTCCTGATGATTTTGCCTGAGGCAGCCACTTGGTGGAAAGAAATGACAAACAACTGAAAACAAGTCTTAAAATGAGAAATGTTGAGCAACCTTAAGAATAGGTGGTGCTACCAGCTCCACCTACAATAATATAGCTGAGATACTGAACGGCAGTGAAAGCAGTTAAAATTAATTTAAAAAAATCACTGTTAATTATAAAAAAAAAGGAAAATAATTTAACATGTAAGGTATAATTTTCTTTATTTGGGACCTTATCTCAAAATAGTCTACTGTGTAGGATATTACAGAAGCACAGATCCATATCAATAATGAATATACAAGCTAACCTAAGACTCAGAGGGTAATACAATACCCTGAAAATACTCTATAGAAATCTTTTTCTTTTGTATGTGAACAATTCCATCTCATGACATTTTGTTAGGGACATTTTGTTGGATGTCAATATTGTATTTAAAATCTACTTGACTACTAATCCAAGTCATTCACATATTTGTGAGAATTAAATGCACCTGATGAAAAATGTCCCCGATGAAATTGGGATTTTTACCAGCTGTAGCCATGCCAAAAGATCCCTGATAAAAATATTACATGAAGGAAAGTAGTGGAATTTGATGAAGATAGCACAGCACTCTTTGGCTATTTTTAGACTGCAGGCTTCTACAGGGAGACTGGAGGTTTCTCTGCAGAAGTCAGCTGCATTGGGAGCATTCTACCAACATCCCTGTTGCCCTTGTTCCATGAGCAAGGAGGGATGTCTCAGCAGAGGAGGTTTGCTCAACATTTAGCCCTTTGTGCTCAGGCCAAATGTCAGAAAATCCTCTCCTGAAGGAATTGTCAGCACAAGACACACACATGTGGTGCACAATTTGCTTATCTTTTTCCAATAGCTCGCGGCAATCTAGACAAAGCCTGAAAACAGGTGACATAACTCACAATACACACACACACACACACACACACACACACACACACTGTTCCTTATTTCCATCTTTATAATTGTCATTACCTTTAATCTTTCTGTTTCCCTTCCAACAATAAATCAACAGAAACAAAGAACAAAAATGACACTGATATCAAAGATTTAATTCATTTGCAAAAACTTATGAAAACCGGGAAAAAAGAATGTCAAAGGAAGTTTATTTTTTCATAGTATATTTAAAGAGAATATGTGTCAATTTGTGTTATTAACACAAAATTCCAAAACCCATTAAGATACTGGGTGGAAAGTGGTTTTCCTATCCTGAAATATTTTCCAGATTTTAAAAGTCCCACAGTAAGAAGAAAAGTTGAAATCTCACAAGTTTTCTATTTTAATGAACGTAGTGCATCTATCGCACAACTGCCTGTACTGCTATTTTTCCAGCTGTCCAGTACATTTTGCAGTAGTACAGAGATGAGATTTGACTAGTTAAGCATAGGAAAGACGTAGATTCACTAATGTGTGAATTTCATAGGAATTCTTTTTAATATTTTTTTTAATACATCAACTTACAGAGAAGAGGTACCATTAATGCCTCAGAATGCTCAGAGTTTGATTAACTCTTACTTCACCACTTTTTAATCTTTTCAGTTTTATATGACTCTTATGCCAATGCAATATTTCAGTGACATGGTCCATTTGGTAAACAAGCCCAGTTATGCTGATTTTCCTATTCTGTACCTGAATAAAAGCAGAAAGCTTTTTATTTTAACAATATGAAAAATGTCACTGATATTTTAAAAATAAATCCACTATTTTTTAACTATTTTAATGAAACTTATAACTGCATTGTTTTTTAAGTTGACAGCTGCTGATGGCTATACATTCCTCTTCCATAAATTCCATCTCACTCTGGTAGGAAGCATTGAATATTATGCTACAATCAGAGCTGAGTGTCAGAGCAAGAAATATGTTTTTAAAGCCTCTTCAAGCTTAAGGCATAAAAATAATCAGATCTGAGAAGCAACGTTACTGAAGCCACTGCAGTTACACAGAGACGCATATGACTCACGGTATTTTATAACCGAAAAGCCATTGGGTTAATCAATAAAGGGTGGCAAAATATAAGTACTCAGATCTTTGCAGGGAAAGTACTGTATCAGAACACAGTATTTGTGGCTTTTTATTTAATTTGCATTATTTACTAATAACTTGGACTTATTTCTGATGTCATAATCAATGCTGTAACCGTCTGCATAATTCAGTGTTGAACAAGTTTGTTATGTGAGGGAGGAGGGGCAAATCTTTGAAGAATGTCTTTTATGTCATCTAATCAAAGCCGTTACTCCCAGACTCAAATAAATCCCTGTACTCTTCTAGGACCATTTTAAGCATTAATACCTATACCTTCCACAGTTGGAGCAGTTTAATATTTTATTAACTGCTTAGCACAGTAATATTCAGATACATTAATTTTTATAAATCCAATTAATATGAATATTCACAGAGTGATGTTTTCTCAAATGCTGGATCAAAGGACCAAAACAGTGTGAAGGGGCCCTAAAAGCCTCAGATCTGACCAGGAAAGAATTCTCTGTTGCAGGAATTTAGGAAAACAGCAATAAACTGTCTTACAATGAATGCCCCTGGACTCACTTGTTATGGTGTAAATGCCAAGTGGCAGGACTGGAGGTGGGAAGGACACATTAGGGTGGGGGCCATAGCAGAAGCATGAGAGAACAGTTGGCAGATATTCATTTTTATCCTATATTCCCTCATATTTACTATTGCTATCTTATTTTCTTCTGTCTTCTTGGGCACACAGGTTATATTTACAAAATTCCAGGGAACTGGGAAAATAAATATGTAAATGTCAGACAACTTTTCTATTTATTTTTCAATCATAATGCCAGTACATACATAAACATACATATTTCAGAATCAATAATAATTTAAGCTGTATTATATTCTTCCTTTTTTAGCATTTTATGATTAATGCATATGTATAAAAATCTTCTAGAATGTATTACTCTATATATCTACTCCAGCTGTATTTACCCAGCATGAAAATGACAGTTATGATTGTCTTCTTTTTTAGAATTGGACCAAAGTGTTTCCAATGACAGGTCTAGTGTCTAATCTCTTCCACCTAATTTCTTTTTTTTACCTGTACATGCCAGCGAGCTACCCCAGAAAATATTATGACATTTGCAATAATTCTTTCAAGAGAAACAAATTCCCCTGGGGCACTTTAAATATGTTGTGAATATTGGGAAGAAAGGCATTCAGTGTGAGTGCTACTCTTTGGGTAATACACATTGCTACAACACTTGGGTTAAATGATACTGGTGGACTTATTCCATTTTGCTGTGGAACACTGTGAAATTACTTGTTCATAAGAGTCTGTAAATTGTGTGAGCAGAAAAAAAAGTCTGATAAAATCATAAATGGCTTTTCCATTATTGCTGAAACTCTAATTTTCTTGCTTATTGCTTGAGTTGATAAAACAAATAAAAGAAGGAATCTCAGACAGATTTCTTTAATATGCAAAGTGAATTTCAATGTACTGTCTTGCTGGTATTTTTATGGAAAACCTGACTAGATGGTACACATGGAATACAGAAATCTGCATTTAGATGGAAATATTATGAAATGTTTGATGTGATATGAAGTAAGTCTTTTAATGGAGATAGCACAGTGTTGCATTATATGGATGAGTGGTAAGACAGCATGCACATAGGCTTTCATGTCCTAGGATAACTAACCGCTCTGATTTGCACAGAAGGGTCCCACTTTATTTGACTTTGAACGCAATATTGATAACAAATAATAAAAAAATACAAATAAAATGAAAATCAGTGGGGAAATGTGTTACACTTTTGTCACAAAAAATGTTGAGACCAGCATGAATTATAATTGCAAGCAACAGTATTTTTTCCACTTATATAGCACCTTTTATTAAAGCACCTCAAAATCTTCTATGCTTCTCAGGTGAGCCTAACAACAGCCTTCCTGTGACAAAGTAAACTGATGGAACAAACATTAGAATCTACCTTTAGGTTTCAACAACTAGAACTTCAATAAGTGATGCAGTTTGAATGTATGTCAAGAGAACATGTGAGTGCTTTTGAAATGTAACTGTAAAAAATACTTACATTCATTAAACAGACTAGCAAATTGTCACTGAAAGGTGTCAGTTACACATTTATTTTGTAGAAGACACACAACACAAATCATAACAATTAAAGCTGTTGTTTGTGTAAGGTAAAGTCTGCATTTCTTTGTCAGGATTTGAATTTGTTGCCCCTTTGGTAGTTTCAAGTCTTTATTGATCAAAGATAATCAAAAGTTAATTAATAGAGTTTATTCCCCCCTCCCAATAATGTATTTTTTCATTTAAGCTTTCTGAAAATATTTAGAATCCCCCCACTATCTCCCTGCAATGTATTTTTTGTAAACAAGAGCTGTTACTGACACTGTTGACGTGTTTCAAGGGTTATGTGTAAATGTTACGCATGTGATTGATAGATTTAGTGAATCTCCTTTAAAGATTTTTGTATCACTCTCATATCTGGCTTTGAACTCAGTAGAGTGCATATATATCTCAAAGCCCTGAAAAGACTAAACTGCAGTTTGTGTCACAATAGAGAGGTATGGAAAAGGAGAAAGGAACGATTTACCTAACATTAGCATAGCACTTTTCTAAAGCCTGGTACTAAGAAGTGTTTGTAGAATCAGGCCCCTAGAACGCACTGCCAACCTTAAGAGATCAAAACTAATAAACAAGAGTCCCACAATCATAATTCTGAGCCCCAGAATCATAAGCTTTTATAAATCAACAAATCATATTTTAGTAACAGAGAGGAAGCCGTGCTAGTCTATACACTATCAAAACAAAAAGCAGTCAAGTAGCACTTTAAAGACTAGCAAAATAGTTTATTACGTGAGCTTTCGTGGGACAGACCCACTTCTTCAGACCATAGCCAGACCAGAGCAGACTCAATATTTAAGGCACAGAGAACCAAAAACAGTAAGCAAGGAGGACAAATCAGAAAAAGATAATCAAGGTGAGCAAATCAGAGAGTGGAGGGGTGGGGGGGGAAGGTCAAGAATTAGACTGAGCCAAGTATGCAGACAAGCCCCTATAGTGACTCAGAAAGTTCCCATCACGATTTTAATCATGTGTTAATGTGCCAATTTTAGTGCCTATTTTAGTGTTTTTGCTTTTTAACTCCCTTCTATTCCTCTGCCAATATACAGGTGTGCTAATTTTAGGTTGAAAACTTTAATCCTCACAAAAATGCCTACTTCTCCGTGGCTTCTCAGATGAAAACCACATTAACTTCTCATCAGGAAAGGGAATGGCTGTCCATTTCCTAATACCTTCTTGACTGACTCACTCTCCTCCTGTTTATTCCCTTTGATAAAATAAGGGATAGATGGTAAATAGTTTGAGAACTACTGACCTACTTAACGTACAATGATTTACAATTATATTTTCAAAAGGGCTAGTGAGTTACACACACACACACACACACACACACACACACACACACACACACAGAGGCTGGGTCTACACGTGCCCCTTCCTTTTGGGAGGGGCATGTTAATGAGTGGGTTCAAAAGATGTTAATGAGGCACTGCAATGAATATGCAGCGCTTTATTAGCATAATGGCAGGCATGGAGATTCGAAAGTGCGGCTTTTCGAATCACGCCGCCCGTGGCGATGGGACCTTCCGAAAGGACACCCCCAGTTTTTGAAAGCCCTACTTCTGATCATCAGATAGGAATATTCATTATTCAATATTCATTGCAGTGCCTCATCAGCATATTTCAAACCCGCTCATTAACACGCCCCTTTCAAAAGGAAGGGACACGTGTAGACACAGGGACAGAGTCTTTACTTATCTATACAAGTGATATGGTCATGGTAAAACCAATATGGGGTTGTTTGTCTAGCTCTCTAAACCACAGGAACAACCATTTTGCCCATGGGTCTTCCTTCAGTTTCATTAAACACAGTGGGAGGTGGCAGACCGCTCCTTAAGAGCAGTCTTCCTTCTTCATGCATACAGACTGCAGGGAAATGGTAGCTATTTTCATGGTCTCAGCCCAATGGACAATAGTAGAAGAAGGTGGCCATCTTGAATAAGTGAAAGTCTGGGAGTTGGTGCCTTTCGCCTTTTTTCATGAGAGAAGTTGAAAAAAAAGAAAAACATATACCTCCAAATCACTAAAATTGTCAGTGTAAAATTGTGAGAGTTGGCAATACAGTGTAAGCTTTCCAAGATATAGATTGTGTCTCCCTATATGACTCTAGGGCTACGTCTACACGTGCCCCAAACTTCGAAATGGCCATGCAAGTGGCCATTTCGAAGTTTACTAATGAAGCGCTGAAATGCATATTCAGTGCTTCATTAGCATGCGGGCTGCCACGGCGCTTCGAAATTGCCGCGCCTTGCCGCTGCGCCGCACGTCCAGACAGGGCTCCTTTTCTAAAGGACGCCGCCTACTTCGAAGTCCTATGAGCTCATGGGAATAAGGGGACTTTGAAGTAGGTGGAGTTCTTTCGAAAAGGAGCCCCGTCGGGATGAGCCGCGCGGTGGCAAGGTGCGTCAATTTCGAAGTGCCGTGGCCATTTGCATGGCCATTTCGAAGCTTGGGGCACGTGTAGACACGGCCTAGGGAACTTAATTACCATGCTCTTGATTGTTGACTCTGACCACAACAACATTTTCTGTCTGGTGTTTACAGTCTCTAAAATCTAATAATCTGTTGATTTGTGATCGGATCACTTCATCCCTACATCTTTGGTTATTGTTCTCAACTCATCCCTCAAACATCATTGTCCTTTCTTCATTACCATCCCTTGTACCTAGAACGCATTCCCTGAGCTGACCCTTTCATCCAATCCCTTCTCAAAACTCAGTTCTGCTACAACTGGAAAGAACCCATGATTGCTGACTAATCTGAAGAGCAGTTGTGGTAAGTAGTCATGGGCATAATTATGATTTTTTTTAAAGTTAGAAGCACTTCACAGCAAGGACACTGTATGTATCTGTATTTATTCAAAATCTAGCACAATAAGGTCCCCAATTATTACAGGGGCACCCAAACTGTAGCATTATGTAAATATTAAGTAATAACAGGAGTAATAATAATGAATATAACCAACACCATTTTATAGGCCTTTTAGATGCTAAATTTATTTCAGCATTGCAAAAAAACTAAAACATTTGCTCTGTTTTATCGATAGATCAAATCAGATTGCATCAGGTTTTCCATAGCTCTGGTTTCAGCTTTCTAGTGTAATTGATGCATGGTTAACTCTTGAATGCCCTTGAATATATAATTTATCCTTTGTGCAGCTACATTACTTTAATGCTAGTACAGCATGGATGAATTTGGCCCTGTGTCTTCTACTGAAATAGCAACCTTCGGGTGTTTCTATATTTCCTCTTGCTTTTCCTACATATTTGAAAATAATGGGGACACACTAAATGACATGACCTCAGGCATGTAAAGAGAAAGTTCTCTGGGGGTTAATAGATGACTGTGGTTTAGTTGAGTAATCAAATATAATACTATACTTTTGAATCTGCTATGAAGGCACATACATGTAGACTAATAGCTATTACTGTAATATGCTTTCAACCTTGAATACACTTTAAAGACATTGCTTGTCTTTTCAATATTACATTATTACAGGCTTTAGAAACTCACTGTCCTTTTCCAATACACGGTTTGATGAAAGGGATAACTTTTATTATCATTCTATGAACAAAACTGTCCTATTCATTTCTGCAAAGGCAATTTTACATTTTAGAACACAAAACCTTAGTAACTACAGTTATAACCTCAGAGCTCACACTAACTATAAACTATTGTGAGCAAAAATTACATTCTAAAATGTGCATTTTTCATAGAAAACATTCCTTATTACAGGTTGTGAAAGAAATTAATCTGTGGGTTAACATTATATCGTCCTTGTGGGAGACGTTCAATGTTTTGGGGGTCATTTTTGTGATAAGCAAGCTTCATTTGGGAGAGGAAAAGTGGGCTTTATACCCCCCATTCACTCCCCAGGCTTCAAGCATGTCCAACCAGCTTGGCCTCTAAACATAAATTAGAACAACCTCTGTGCTGCTATAATTGACACCAACTTGTAACAAGCCTTCAAAGATCTCTGAAACCAACTGAGGATCAGTGGGACTTAAGTAGCACTAAGACGACTTGGTCTCTCCTTGAGCTCACCTCCTTACAGGTGAGAAGGGGAAGCAGGGACATAGAGTAAGATGTGACAGCTAATAGGACTACTCAAATGTTTAAAGTTACAAGTTTTCAGTTTCTTTCCTGGATCAGAGTCACAACAACCTTTTAAATAACAATCCAACTTTTTTAAAAGGCAAAACTTTTAATTTACTGTAGGAATCAGATAATTAAGTTATTCAGTAATCAACTGATCTTAGCAATTTAGTTATGCAGATTTTCATTAGCTTGCATTAGTGAACGAAGTACAATAGTCACCAAAAAAGTGAGCAACAGAACAGATGGACTAGTTTTAATAATGAAGACTTTTTCAACAGAACAGTCTGTTTCCCTTGTTAGGCATCTCAGTTTTCACTTTTCAAGCCTGTATGCAAGAATTTCTGTTGGGGAGAGAGGGAGGGTAGGTTTTTGTTTTTTTTTTGTAAATGCAGACAATGATTTTTTTTTAAATATAAAGGAATTCAAACTAGTCACACAATGAGTGTGCACCAGACAGGTTAATGAAAAATTTGAGTGGAAACAGTGATTGGGTAAAATGATTTTGTTACACTAAAAATAGATATAGTAATACAGGTTTTATAAAAATTACCTTTTGGGATCTTGTTGCAATACTGTAAGTGAAAAACAATATTCTAGTCTTTGTCTTTAGAGTTTTTCAGTTGAGACTATACATGCCCTAATCCTAACCCTTACCCTAAACCTATAGTCTTACGGATTCCCCCTGGACTTTTCTGTTGCTAGAGCCAAGGGCATGCTGAGAAATGTAGCTTCTTCCCTGGTTCAGGGACAACTCTCTAGTCAGGGAACTGACCAAAGAGCTATAGCTTCCAGGGAGCTTTGGGTTCCCCCCATAATGCTCTGTAGGCTCCCAGTGCACAATGCAGCAGAGAGGAGGAGAGAGAAAGCGGACAAGAGGGCATGTTCTCATCCTTTGCACCCCCCTTTGCATGCAAGTCTGCTCTCAGATCATATGATCCAGATCCATCAACTGAAACTTCTGCTGTTGATAATACCAGATAATCTTTTATCAACCAAGGACTCATTTAAAGGTCACTAACATCAAAGGAATCAGAGAGATAGCTGTGTTAGTCTGTATGTTCAAGAACAAGATGTCTTGTGGAACCTTATAGACAAACAGATATTTTGGAGCATAAGCTTTCGCAGGCAAAGATCTTTGCAAAGGTAACAATGTGAAATTTCTAAAAGATCTTTGCTCACAAAAGCTTATGCTCCAAAATATCTGTTAAAATATAAGGTGCCACAGGACTGCTTGTTGTTCTCTGACATCAAAGGACTCTTGATGTCAACGGGGATGAAATTGTCCCCTCCATCCCCAATCAATAGCAGCTTTGATTCTGTTGTCTGGTCTCCAGAATATATTGTATTATTTCCTAAACTGATTTAAAATTAAAATACTGTAAAATAGCTTCTACCTCCTATTACCAAATGTTAGAGATGGCTGAAAGTCCTTTTTAAAACTGTCACTAATTTGTTTTGCAAATAAAACCATGACTAAGTGATTGTAACAGGATTCACAGGTGCCCAGTTGGAGGCCAGCTTGCATCTTTCATTACTTTTGTGACCCAGTATGAAATATTTCTATTGAATGCCAGAGCTGAGTGACAATAGAGAAAGCTTTTTTGCATAACTGCCCAATAAGGAGTTCCATTAAACTCAAGCATTAAACCTATTTCATTAAACTTTGTTATTCCCATCAATGCAGAACTTCAGTAATAATTAAGATTGGGAAAATTAACATTCTTTGATGGATTAATGATTGATAATGCTCATGTTAATATTGGCAAGATAAGAGTACAGGCTTACTTTATTATTATTCATTCCCACCATCTGTCATACTGAACATAAGCAAACTTGCTTTCCTTCTCTCTCCTTAATGGGCTATAAGGTATTGACCTGGGCCTGCAGTATGCTCATTTCTGTGATTGATGTATTGCTGCTAAATAATATACATTCTCGTAACTTTTGGTGGTGCAGTTTTGAATGCATTAAAAGAAAATTTGATATTTAATAAAGCCCTCATCTGACTCCTTGGATTTGATGACTATGACAGACAACACAAGAATGACAAGGAAAAATAAGAGTTGCTTACACATTTAAGCTCTACTATCCAGGAGATGCCAAGGAAATTTAAGAGAATTTTTTCTGTGAAGTTTCTTCAGTGAATGATGCACTATTACTTACAATCAAGGATTCTTGCCCAGTACTTTATTGTAAGAGAATCTGTCAGTGTGTCTGCATATTATATATATTAGAGCCGCCCATCTCAGCTAACTCAAGCAATTAACTCAAAACTAAGTTGATTTTACAAAGTGATTTATCATTGTTTTCTATATTTTCAAAACATTGGTTTCTATAAAAGCACAAAATACAAAGTGTATGGTTCTACTTTATATTGTTATTTAAAAAATATTTGCACTGCGAAAAAGATAAACAAAAGACATAGTGTTTTTTTCCAACTCATCTCATACAAGTATATTGGGACAAACTTACAAAATTTTATAGCAAAAAATATACCAGAACTCAAGAACAAAATACTCTAATATCTGAGATCCTACAAGTCCACTTATCTAATTGCTGAAGATATGCTTCCATGCTGAAGATGTTCATAAAAATATATTAATTAAATTTATGATTGAACTCTCTGAGGGAGAATTGCACGTTTCCAGGCCTGTGTTTTAACCTGCATTCTGCTATGTATTTTGTGTAATGGCACTCTTGGATGATGATCCAGCATATGTTCAATTTGAGAACACGCTAATTGAAAAGGTTCTAAAACGCAAAGGTAACAATGTTAAATTTCTAAAGATAGATAAGAGTACTCAACCCAAGGTTTAAGAAACTTAAGTGTTTTCCAAAATCTAAAAAATGGAGAATGCAATATGCTGTTGGAAGTCTTAAAGGAGCAATACTACAATGAAGAAACTGCATAACCATGAGCCACCAAAGAAAAACATCCACCTTCTACATTTGTATCTGACTTAGATGATGAAGATGAACATGCCTCAGTCTGCATTGCTTTGGATTATTATCAAGCAAAACCAGTTATCAACATTGAAGCATGTTCTCACGAATGGTAGTCAAAGCATGAAGATGCATACCAATGTTTAGCATATCTGGCATGCAGATACCTTGCAGTGCTGGCTACAACAATCTATGGCTACCTCTACATGGCATTTCTCTTGTGAGAAAGGAATGCAAATGAGGGAACCTGACATTGCAAAAGAAGTGCTGATTCACAAATCTCACAATTCATTTGCATCATCTCACGCAATCACGCTGTCAGGACAGATTTTGGTGAAAAACAGCTGTGTAGTTGGGATTCTGTTGCCAAAACCCCTCTTCATTGACAGACCTTTATACTTCAGTTTTTTCCAGGAATAAGGGCCTGTTCATGAAAGGGGCTTTTGCCAACAGAATACTATCTACACGGCTGATTTTTTTTTGCCAAGATCTCTCCTGACAGCGTGAGTGCACAAGTTTATGCAAATGAAGCACAAGATTTGCAAATCACCACTTCATATGTAAGGTTGGGTTCCTTCATTTGCATTCCTGTCTCACAAGAGAAATGCTATTTAGAAGTAACCTATGTGAATGCTAGTTCTCACTTTCAGGTGACGTTATCAATAAGAAGTGGGCAGCACTATGTACCATAAATGCAAGCAAACTTCTTAGCAACTGGCTGAACAAAAAGTAGGACTGAATGGACCTGTAGCCTGTAAAATTGTTTATGTTGTTTTGTTTTTCTGTCTGGTTATCTGAAAAAAATATATTTTCAAGTTGCACTTTCAGGATAAAGACATTGCACTATAGGATTTGTATGAAGAGAATTGAAAAAAATATTTCTTTTCTTTATCTTTTTCACAGTGTAAATATTTGTTAAAGAAGAATATAAAGCGAACATTATACACTTTATATTCTGTGTCATAATTGAAGATAATTGGAAAATGTGCACAGATATTCAAATAAATGGTATTCTGTTATTAACAATGTTACTGTTCAATTAAAATAACATTACATTAATTCATCATATTTTTATATCTTGTGATTATTTTTAATTTTTACATATATTTATTCAAAAAACTAAAAACAGGACTATGGTCACATTTTCCAGGCTAAAGTCTTGATTTCAGCAAAGTATTTCAAGAGCATGCATGATAGTAATCACATGAGTAAACTTAATGGCTTCAGTTTGAACACATTAGCTATGTCTACACTATCCCAGCATTGTTACAGTCTGGGGTCCGACTGGCTCGGTAGTAGTTTTGCAGAAAAGGATCTGGGAGTTGCAGTGGATGAGAAGCTGGACATGAGTCAACAGTGTGCCGTTGTAGCCAAGAAAGCTAATGGCATGTTAGGTTGCATCAAGAGGAGCGTTGCCAGTAGATCCAGAGAAGTGATTATTCCTCTTTATACAGCTTTGGTGAGGCTGCATCAGGAATACTGTATCCAGTTCTGGGCCCCCATTTATAGGAAGGATGTGGATACACTGGAGAGGGTCCATCGGAGGGCGACCAAAATAATTTGGGGGCTGGAGCATATGACTTACAAAGAAAGGTTGAGGGAATTGGGACCGTTTAGTCTGCAGAAGAGAAGAATGGGGGGGTGACTTGATAACAGCCTTCAACTTACTGAAGGGAGGCTGCAAAGAGGCTGGAGAGAGGCTGTTCACAGTGGTCACGGATGGCAGAACAGGGAACAATGGTCTGAAGTTGTGGTTGGAAAGGTCCAGGTTGAACATTAGGAAAAACTTTTTCACTAGGAGGGTGGTGAAGCATTGGAATGCTCTACCAAGGGAAGTAGTGGAGTCTCCATCCCTGGAGGTGTTTAAGTCTCACCTCGACAAAGCCCTGGAGGGGCTGATCTGATGTGTTTGGTCCCACTTAGAGCAGGGGGCTGGACTTGATGGCTTTTTTAGGTCTCTTCCAGCTCTATTGTTCTATGATTCTATGATCCCAAAACTTTGAAATGACCATGCAAATGGCCATTTTGAAGTTCACTAATGAAGTGCTGAAATACATATTCGGCGCCTCATTAGAATGCTGGCAGCCATGGCACTTCAAAATTGCTGTGGCTCACTGCCGTGTGGGTCGTCCAGACGGGGGTCCTTTTTGAAAGGATCCCACCAACTTCAAAATCCCCCTATTCCTATCAGCAGATAGGAATAAGTGGATTTTGAGGTCCCCGGGGTCCTTTTGAAAAGGACCCCCGTCTGGATGAGTTGCGTGGCAGTGAGCGGTGGCAATTTTGATGTGCCGTGGCTGCTGGTGTTCTAATGAGGTGCTGAATGTGTATTTCAGCGCTTCATTAGTAAACTTCGAAATGTCCATTTGCATGGCCATTTCAAAGTCTTGGGATAGTGTAGACACGGCCATTGACTTAATGGAATATCTTCTTAGACTATGATTCAGTATTTTATTTAAGCACGACTCTAAGATTAAGTATGCTTGGTCAAACTGAAGTCATTTCTGCCTACTCACTTGATCTGAGATAGGCATGCACTAAAAAAGTTCGAGGCCTGACTAAACAGTAAACACAACAGTTTTAGGTCATCTTCTTCTGTTTGTTCCTCCTCTGCTCCCCCAACTGCCATGCAGTTGTTCTCCTGTAAGCAGCAAGGAATTATGTGTAGGCTGGACGTTTACCTATTGAAAACATTTCACATGCTCCAGGACCTAAATCTGAGTTTATCTTGCTCTATGACATTTCTGAAGTACCATCTCCTAGGAAGAGGAGAAGAGGATCCACTTTTTTCAAAGGACTGAACTGACCTTTTCTGAGTTGGCCAGTCTATGGCAGAAAGACAAGTTCCCAACTGCCCTGCCTCTCTCTACTCCTGCTACACTCTTCACTTTGTCCTTTTCCTCTCTCAGGGACAAACTGTGCAACAATGATTTCAATCTGACCCAGTGTAAGCCTCCAAAAGCTGCAGGAAGCCAACCCTCTTCAACAAGGAAATCTCCGGCAAACAGTGGCCCTGCTGACCACAGGTCTTCATGACATGGGCTATGTCTACACTAGCCCCAAACTTCGAAATGAGCAGATGGGAATAAGGGGACTTCAAAGTAGGCGGGGTCCTTTCAAAAAGGAGCCCCGTTGGGACGAGCTGCGCAGCGGCGAGCTGCATCAATTTTGAAGTGCCGCGGCCGCCCGCATGCTAATGAGGCACTGAATATGTATTTCAGTGCTCCATTAGTAAACTTCAAAATTTTCGAAGTTTGGGGCTAGTGTTTACACGGCCATGGTAACTTTGCTTATGTCTTACTGATGATCCCTATACTTATGCGTTACATTCAACAATGTGTTTTCTACGTGATTGTAGGGAGGAGAGAAGAGCACAAAGATGCATTATATCCTGTGGTCTATCCCAATTCTGTGTCTGATTTACTGTGTAACTAGAAATTTGTTTTCATTCAAATTCCAAGCATGTTTTAAGTTTGGATTTTAAGAAGTGCGATAAATTGTGTTTTCCCACATCCCGGTTTTTCAAACAGGTCTGTGTGTGACCTTGGGTGCCTCATCTTAACCTTAGTTTACCCATTTATTATAAAATTATTTATTATTTCCTTCCTGGGTTACAAGGTTTCATGCTTTATGGCTACAGTTACACTGCAGCAATCTGTTGACAGAAGCGACTGTTGGGAGAGTTTTCCCAACAAAACTTCTGTCAACAGAGTGCGGCTACACACAAGATCCAGTTGGGAAAAGTGCTCCACTCTGTCAACAGAGTAGCTGGACTGTACGGCCATTCTCTTGACAAAATGGGTACCTGGAAGCACATTGTTCTGGATGCCCTGTTTGTCGATAGAAGGCCTCTGAGAGCATCCATGCAGCTTTTTTGTTGACAGAATCTGCCGGCAGCAGCATAATGCCTCGTGGTGGACCTACAGTTCACAAAATTCATTAAGTATGTGGATGTTCCACCAATTTTGTGAACAAAACTGGTGATTTGTTGGCAAAACTCTCTAGTGTAACAATAGCCATTTAATATAAGGAACTTTGGTATCCCTGGATGTAAGCAAAAAAATAGTTTTTACATGATATTCCTTCCATTTTCCATCAGAAAGCCACAACAATGAAGACAGTTTTAGCAGTTTCCCATTCAGTAGTTACATTAGAACCAGAGGTGTTAGTATGTTCTTTTGTTCTTTTCTTTTATGTTTTCACAGGATTGTGTTAGCATTATTAGGATCTTGCAATCTATTCATCAAAGATACAAAAGACCTCAAAGAAAATGTACTGAGCCCATTTTTGACACTAATGAAGCACGATGCGGTAAAGAGACAATAGGAATCTTATAAGACCTGCAGAATTAAAAATAACCCCCTTTCAGTGAAGAATGGGTCAATATCACCAGGTAATGTGTAATCAGGCTTATAAAGATTCATCATATGCCAGCAAGTTACTATATCAATTTGAAGCTCTCTAAAATTTTATTTAATATGTGGCATTTTATCAGTGCTTTTAACCCAGAGATTTTTAGATAGAGATAAAAACTTTTTTCCTGTTGCATGCCTTTTATTTAGAAAAAAAGAGAAAACAATGTTTCATCTGTCTTTGAACTATATGATTGAATACACAACCATTTGTTTTAACAGTCATATTCAACGGTAATACATTACTTATTTAGTGCAAAGAATCAATCACCCTAGTCCTGTCTGTCGTCTTCTTTTACATAAAAATACATTTACGTTAAAATGGAGAAATGTGTACAAATTTCAGATATATTTAATTAGTCATCATAAAATATCCTCACAAACTTCGACTTCCTGAATGAACTGATGGGCAGGATCCCTTGGGAAATGAAGATGAAGGGAAAAGAGTTCAGGAGAAAAGGCAGTATTTTAAAGAAGTCTTACTGAAGGCACAGAAAAAAACCCCATCCCCCTGCATAGTAAGAAAGGCAAATGTGGTAGGCAAGCAGCTTGGCTTAACAGGGAATTCTTTGGTCAGCATAAACTCAAAAAGGATGCATATAAGAAGTGGAAACGTAGACAGATGACTAAGAAGGAATATAAATATATGTCAGGAGAATGCTGGGCAAAATCAGGAAAGTGAAAGCACAAATGGAACTGCAGCTGGCAAGGGATGTGAAGGGTAACAAGAAGGGTTTCTACAGGCATGTTAACAATAAGAGGGTTATCAAGGAAAGTATGGGGCCCTTAGTGGATGAGAGAGGTAACCTAGTGACAGATAATATAAGAAAAGCTGAAGCACTCAATGCTTTTTTTCCCCACAGTCTTCAAGAAAAAGCACAGCTCCCACACTATGGTGACAGACAGTGCAGTATAGGAAGGTGGAGGGAAGCCCTCTGTGGGGAAGGAATGAGTTAAGAGATACTTAGAAAAACTAGATGTACACAAATTCATAGGACTGGATTTAATGCACCCAAAGGTACTGAGGGATTTGGCAGATGTTATTGTCGAGCCTTTAGCCATTATCTTTGAAGACTCTTAGAGATCTGGAGAGATCCCGGATGATTGGAAGAAAGCTAAATGTAGTGCCCATCTTTAAAAAACAAAGAAGGACAATCCAGGGAACTATAGACCAGTCAGCCTTACTTCAGTCGCTGGGAAAATAATGGAAGTGATCCTCAAGGAATTCATTTTGGAGCACTTGGAAGAAGGGAATGTGATCAAGAGTAGTCAACATGGATTCACCAAGTGCAAGTTGTGCCTAACCAATCTGATTAGCTTCTATGATGAGGTAACAGTCTCTGTGGACATGGGGAAGTCAATGGATGTGGTATACCTTGACTTCAGCAAAGCTTTTCATACAGTCTCCCACCCATTCTCACCCATAAGTTAAGGAAGTATGGATTGGATACACTGACTATAAGATGGATAGAAAGCTGGCTTGATGGTTGGGCCCAACAGGTAGTGGGCAATGGCTCAATATCTGGATGGCAGTCGGTTTCAAGTGGAGTACCCCAAGGGGCGGTTCTGGGAGCGGTGTTGTTCCATATCTTTATTAATGATTCTATGACGTGGATGAGAGACTGGATTGCACCCTCAGCACACCTGCAGATGCCACCAAGCTAGGAGGAGAGAGAGATACGTTGGAGGGTAGAGATAGGATCCAGAGTGACCTGGATAAACTGGAGGATTGGGCCAAAAGAAACCTGATGTGGTTCAACAAGAAGAAGTATAGAGTCCTTCATTTGGGATGGAAGAATCCCAAGCATTGTTATAGATGGGAGACTGACTGGCTAAGCAGCAATACAGCAGAAAGGGATGTAGGGATTATGGTGCATGAATGTCTGAATATGAATAAACAGCCATGAAGGCTAACGGCATATTGGGGTTCATTAGAAGGAGCATTTTGAGCAGATCTACAGAAGTTGTTTTTCTTCTCTATTTGGCACTGGTGAGGCCACATCTGGAGTATAGTGTCCAGGTCTGGGCCCCCCATTATAGAAAGGATGTGGATGTGCTGGAGCAGGTTCAGCGGAGGGCAACAGAAATGATTAAGGGGCTGGAATGTATGACCTATGAGAAGAGTCTGAGATCTGGGCTTATTTAGTTTGCAGAAGAGAAGACTGAGGGGTGATTTAATAGGAGACTTCAGCTTCCTGAATGGGAGCTCTAAAGAGGATGGAGAGAAACTGTTCTCAGTGGTGATGGCAGAACAAGGAGCAATGGTCTGAAGTTACACAAGGAGAGGAGTATGTTGAATATCAGGAAAAACTAATTCACCAGGAGAGTGATGAAGCACTGCAATGTGTTGCCTACAGAGGTGGTGGAATACCCATCCCTAGAGGCTTTTAAATCCTAGCTTGACAAAGTCCTGATTGGGATGGCTTAGTTGGGGTTGATCCTGCTTGAAGCAGTGGGCTGGGCTCGATGACCTCCTGAGGTCCCTTTCAGCCCTGTGATTCTATGATTCTATTTTCAAATGCATAATGTGTATTTCTGGCCTTGTCTAAAGGAAAGAAAAGAAACCATTCTTAATTTTAGATAAAAAAAATGAATAAAGTATTTTTGGGCATACAGGCATATTAGCTATATTTTGGTATCTTAGCAAGATAATGATGAAGCCAATTAAACCTGCTATATGATTTAGGACTTTCTTGGTTCAGGGCCATATTTTTTTATAAAAAATGGTCCCAAACTATGTTTGCTAACTTCATACATATCACTTCCACGTGCAACATGACATTTAGAGACACAAATATAATTAACAGTCTTACTTGTATCCACATAAAAATCAAATGGAAATTCAATTTCTCCCACATTAACTTCAATGAATGTTCTCATTATTTATTTGACTTCATTCATTAAAGTCTTCTGCAATAGACACTGTGCTCATTTCAGATGCTTGGGCTTAGCTCCATGAATTATCATCAAAGTTGGATGATATAAGAGGTGGGATGATAGAAGATAGTAGGTGTCCTATTTATCCATCTGTGGCTGTTTATGTTTCCAACACCTCCCCATGCAAACTAATACAAACTGAACCAATTTAGCTTCAATTTGATTCAACAATTGACTCCATTTCTCCCAGCCCAACTCCTGTACCCTTTCCAGCTCATAACTTTCCAACTCTTACCCAGGCTCACCCCCAATCAGTCCTGCACACCACACTTGTTGAGCCAGGTCCAAACCTCAGGGTCTCAACAACAACCTGCTTCTATGGGAATCCCCATGCATCTAACATCATTTAATTGGCTACATCTACACTAGCAAGATTTTTTGGAAAAGCTGGGGCTCTTTCAAAAAATCTATGGAAGGTCTACCCACAAAATGCATTCTTCCGAGGTTAAATCCGAAGAACGTGACACTTTTTCTGATGGCTCTCTTATGCTACAAGATGAGGAAGAGTTCCTTTTTCCAAAAGATTCTTTCAGAAAAAGCATGAGTATATGCCCCGGGGGGCCCTTTTTTTGAAAGAGCAATCCCCCATGGTGCCATATTTTTTGATCTTTGGCATTTCCTGACCCCTTCTTTCAAAAGTGTGGGCAAGGCGGGGCCGCTCTCTATCAAAAGAGCAGATAGATTTATTTTATCCTTTTTTTGTGTGTGGTCGCAATGTTTCAAAAGAATTTTTTTTGGAAGAGCTCTTCCTAAGTACTTTTTTTGAATGATTGCTGAAGTGCAGCCCTAGCCATTCTGTATGACAATACAGTCAATTGTATAGCATAATTAAAATATTATACCTTTCTGCTCACAAAAACACACATAACTTTGCTTGATCACACCCACACAATCTGGTACCTGAGTTTAGTCTCCTTAATTGTACAGCTGCTGTCACTAGAATAATAGTCTGCACTGTCAGTTTTATTCTAATTTGGTGTGGTTAAATCAATCCATTACAGAGGGCATATTTTCTATCATATATAAAAAACAATCACTACTCCCCAAACCTTATCACTGAATGTATATGTCTGCTTGAACTTCACCACACATTTATATTCACCTGTGTACTTACTTGAATTAGAATTTCATCAGTAGTCACATGCTAAACTGGCAAGTAAACAGTGTGGTTGAAACCCTAAAGGAGTGATGTTTGTGTCAAGATGGATCTCCTTTGGCTGAGTTAATACTAAACCGCCTGAGCATGATATTTCTGAAAGTGACATCTTTCAGAAGTAATGAAATCAACCTCAGAAAAGCTGAAGTTATTAAAGATCCCCTGTGATTTTCTGCAGAGAGAAGTGTTATCTTGGAATTCATCAAGGACGACAAGATTTAGTTATTCCTCCTTATTTTTTCCCCTTAAAATTGTAGGAATTGTCCTTTCCCTACTTTCTTAAGTATAGCTGTGCAGCATTGCTTGTCCAAAGCAATTACAATTTTCTTGTAGTCTTCAATATATGAAAAAAAAATCCTGCTTGTATAGAACTGGTATAGAACTTACATAGAACGGGTTGGGTATTTTCCAGGGGAATATTTTATTCTATTGGAAAAGTGACAGTTTGTCTAAAGCAAAATGATCAGTGGAAACATGTCAGTTTCAAGAAAGCATTTTGAAAAAAGGTTCAAATGCTACATTTCTGAGAAAGGAATCTTCCACTTTTCATTTTTAAAGTGGCTGCCATGGAATGCATCAGTCGCTGCTGTAGCTCTGCTTTCTGTCTGCAACCAGGGATTACTTTGACCAGTCCAACAGGGCTACTGGGGTTGCTCACTCTATTACCACCCTGTCATTCTGTCAGGGATTCTATATTCACTTAATGGCTTGGCATTCTGGCCAGGTCACTGCAATTCTCCATTTCTGGGGTACTGCCATGTCTCAGGGTCCACTGTCACAGATAATCTTTCTTCTTGTCCCTAAACAATGCCACTACCCATTGGCTAGTAGGGGACACCAGACTGTACGCTCATTTCTACAGAGTGTTCCTCCGAAGTTAACCTACAAAAAGTAGTTAACTGGCCCATCCAGGCACTTTAATCCCTTCACAACAACCTCTTGTATTAATTTTTAAAAACTTCATATTATATAATACTTTCAAAAAGTCTGAACTGGCATTCAGACACAAAGTGATTGGTTTTAAATGATGATTTTGGTTTCAAAATTTCATTTCATGGAACATTTTGAATATTTTGCTTTTCATTCTGTTTCTGAACAGAAACAAAAATTGAAATTGTGGATTTTCCAATGAACTAAAATATCCAGTTCACATTCAGCTCTAGTTTTGTGTGGATTTGATAAAATACTTCGATATGCATGTGAGTGAAAATGCACTTTAAAAATACAATGTATACTATTTCTAAGCAAGCTGCACAAATTATATTAAGATTATGTCTACACTAGGAAATTAGGTTATTTTGTTAAGGTCTCTTTTGTACCACCTGCTTTGGTAAAGTCAAGGGTGTATATCCACAGTGGCGCATGAAGTTGATGAAGTGCATCCCCATTAAAGTTGGCAGCTTTGACTTTGTCAGCAGTGCATTGCGGGTACCTATCCCACAGTTCCTGCAGTCATGTTGCATTGTAGGTTTTTCTCACAGTGCCTAATGGGACAAAAAAGTGCCCCAGGAGGTTCTGGGTATGTGTTGTCAGCATCCCATAGTACTCTTGTCTCCTCCCCCTCCTTTTTGAAAGCAATGGCAAAAAAAGCGTTTTCACACCCTTTTTTCTTCATATCCATGCTGAGTCCATTGCAAGGCTAGCATGGAACCCATACAGCTTCAAGCTGTTGTAGCAAGTATTATGACTATCTCACGCATTGTGCTGTGGTATGTGCAGATCCTAAGCAGTTGCCCGAGCGATGAAGACTCTGAGGAGGACATGGACATACATATATGAAACGTCGGAGAGGAGGAATGGGGAGATACTGACTGCACTCAATACTTTTTACACAGTGGTGTGCCAATTGTGGTGCCATGAACAAGCTCAGACTGGTGTGACTGCATTGTTCTGCAGGTGTGGAATGGTCAGCAGTGGCTACAAAACTTGTGCACGTGTAGGGCCATTTTCATGGAACTTTGTGGATTGCTTTCTCCTGCCCAGAAGCACCGTGATACCAAAAGGAGGCCTCCTTTGACAGTTCAGAAGTTAATGTCTCTGTCGAAGCTTGCAGCATCAGACAGCTAAAAGTTAGTAAGCAAACAATTCCAAGTGGGTGAATTTACAGTGAGGGCTGCTGTCATGCAGGTAGCCAAGGCAATCAGTTCACTTCTTCTACAAAACACAGTGACTCCGGGAAATCTGCAGGATCTAGAGAACAGTTTTGCTGTGATGGGGTTACCTAACTGTGGAGGGGCAATAGGTGGAATGCCTATACCTATCCTGGCACCAGATCATCTTGCTACAGAGTATATAAACCACAAGGAGTATTCCTCCGTGGTGTTGTAGGCATGGCTGGATCACAAAGGTTGTTTCACGGATATCAGGAATGGTCAGGAAAGGTGCATGACACGCACATCTTTAGGAACTCTAGTCTGTTCAGAAAACTGAAGAATGGAACTTTCTTCCCAGACCAGAAGATCACCATTGGAGATGTCAGAAGTGATCCTGGGTGAACCACCATACCCCTTGCTCCCTTGTCTCATGAAGCCATACATAGGCAGCTTGGACTGCAGTCAGGAGCAGTGAAACTACAGGTTGAGCAAGTGCAGAATGGTAGTAGGAAGTGCATTTGACCTTTGAAAAGCCACAGTCAGGAGGCTCCTGCCTCAGTTAAACCTCAGCAAAGGCAACATTCCCATCATGGTGGCATCTGGATGTGTGCTTCATAATTTATATGACAGCAAGGAGAAATATTTCGTGCCAGGCTGGAGATCACCTGGCCAGTACTTATGAGCAGCCAGCCACCAGAGCAATAAGAAGAGTACAGTGAAAGCCGCTTCAGATCAGGAAAGCTTTGAAAAACAGCTTTATGACTGACCAGACAACAAAATAATGGTCATATCTGTTGCTTTCAAGGAGGACCTCTGAATGAGTGTGCTGGTCTGTAAATCCTCTAACCCTATCCCACCCTGGGGACAATACAAGCAATAAAAACCCTGTTTTTGTGAGTTTAATTTTTTTTTATTCAGGGGACTGTACAGGAGTTCATGGTAGGGACTTCAGGAGTGGGTAAGCAAGGGTGAGAGGCATTTTAGCATCACAGGTATGGGGAATGTCAATGTTCTGCTCTCAGAAGTGCCCGAGAGTGGAATGCAAGTCTGTCCTTGACTCCCACTCCTCTCGCCCACATTCTCGGGTACCGATGTGGGAAGGTTAGAGAATATGAGGGCATGTTGTTCATCGTGGTCTGCAGTGGAGCTCTGTGCTCCTGTATCAGGTACCCTAGGAGCTCTGGTTGCTGCAGCATCAGCTTCAACTTCTCCTCCTGGGTCTGGACTTCACACTCTCTAAGTGGTCTGCTCTTCTCATGATCCACTCTCTCCTCCTCCAGCATGGTTCTCCTCTATGCATTTAGCTGTGTCCTGTCTATGCAGGTGGCTTCCACGTGCTCTAGGATCATGTCTTCCCACATTAATTTTCTCCTCTGGATCTCTGCCAGTCTAACAGCTGGAGGGGGAAAGGGTGAGCAATGGTCATTGTTGAACATACTACAACAAAACATAAATGAAGGCCAGCCGTAAGAGAGACACATTTCTGTAGATGAGATAAATTTAACAACGCACATGGGAATTTCAGGAACTAACCTCTGTGGAACACAATATAGCTGCGTTCGATGCAAGAACAAATTTTGGCTTTTAAACATCCTCTGTGCAGCAGGTACTACGCAGAGATCCTAAGGCACCAGCTTAACTCTGTTTGCTTCCAGTTAAGATAAGCCACAGAGTGGGGCATTCTTTCAAGCCTATGATTGCAAAAGCATCTTCTGCAGCTGTGCACATTGCAAATGGGTGGAGGGTGAAGCATAGGTGTTGTGGCAGTGGCAGTCACCAGGCGCTTTTCCTTTCCACTTTGCCAGGGCATTTAGCCTTTCCCTTCCAGTAGTGGCCTGGGGAAGGGGAGGTGGGGGACAGGCATAGTAGTGTGGCTTATGGTATTGGGGCTGTGTTTCTCTCACATGCTACTACTCCTTACTCTGTTGGGAAAGAGAAAGTTTCCCTTCCCCTAGGAGCCTGTGGAAGGGTGCAAAAGCAGGTGGTCCAGGAATGGCAGAGCAGCTTGTGCTTTCCTCCTTGTAGCTATGTAGGCATCTTTTTTGGTTGAACCATACTACCTGCTTCCCTTGGCTGATATAGTAAAAGTCTCCCTTCCCCCAGGAGCCCTGGGAAGAGATGGGAGGGAGTGTCTGAGGCAGGGAAGAGCAGCCTGTGCTATCTGAATAGCTTAATGCTCCTTCCCCTCCTTCCTCTAGTCTGTGAAAAGAGACATTAGTCTCTTTAGAACAGCAAATATAGATAAGGAATGAAGGGTGACTGAATGTGGGCAGAAGGCTGGTTGGTATGCTCCCTTGCTCTGTGAGGCAAAGCAGCCAGATTACTTACTGGTGGCTTGGTGTAGAAAGAAGTACAGTTGCACAGGTCCGAATAAGGCAGTCTGCTCCAAAACCCTTGTGAGAAGAATTAAAGACTACCTGACTGAGGACTCTACAGAGATGTAAGAGGAGGACTGGTCTTCCATCCCCAGACACATACATAAGCTCTTCCAGGGGGCCCAGGCAGTATAGGTGCGGTGCCACCCAATTGTCTTAACCCACTTCTAGCAAGTTTAAAAATGAGAACTTACCAGAGGTGCCCTCCCTGCCATCAGGTTCTGGCTGTGAAACATCCTGGGTGGAGGGGTGAGATCCAAAGTTAAAAAATAGGTCCTAGCTGTCAGTGAGAAAACCTGCACCATTCCCCAGCAGACCATTATCGTCATCCTCCTCTTCCTCATCCACCATGGCTTCTTTAGCAATCTCTTTGGAGATATCCATGGACTGCTTAGGGACAGTGGTTTGGTCACATTGGGGAACTGTGGGACACCTCCAGAAGGACAAGAACATTGAATTTTGCAATGCTATGTCTCCACTATCCTAGGGGTCAACTATGCAAGGTCGAATTCAGTGTTACCCCTCATGAAAAGCAGGAGCACAAAAGTTGACCTTAGGAGCCCTTTAAGTCACTGGAACAGACCCTGTAGTATGGATTGATTGCTCAGAAAACTGACCTAAATGACTTAAATTTGACCTAGCCTCCTAGTGCAGGCCAAGCCTTAGTCATAATTGGTAACTCATGCTACGTTTTTGCAATTTATTTTTAGGAGTATGAAATGAAACATTTTGGGTACTCATTGGCAGAAGCATAGTCTGATTATTGCACACTATTTCCTACACACTTTCTCTGGATGATTTATACCATTTAGAATGTTCTGCTCTAACTTTGGATTCTTCAATAGTTTCTTTATAAAGACAAATGATATTAGAGTTCAACACTTGTCAGTAGCATCATCTATTATTGGAACCACTAAAAGGAAAGGAAATTCAGAGACATATATTTGCAACTGGGAACGGCTTGATAATTTATTTGGAAGAAGGTAAAACCACAAACAAACACACACATTTAAATATACTGGAAACTGCTCTTCAGCCATTACAAATATCTGTGCTGAATGAAATATCTGCTTTGAATAAACTTTTAATGATGGACCAGATGACTATACAAAATGATATGTTTTTCTCAAGTTCAGCTAGTCTCTTTTTCTAGATCAATAAAAATATTTGCTTGCGTTGGCAAGCCTGATCTAACATAAATGTTTTTTCCACTACATTAGAAGTTGATTGACTCTGTATACTGCTGTCACCATTATATGCCAAACGTTCGACTTTCCAAATATTAAAGCAGCATTTTCTCTTCTTTATTAATAATCAGTAGTTTCACTGGGGACATTTCCATCATTGTTTCAGTTTCTGACAGACTCGCTCTTGGGTCACTTTGCATAAAGTATAATATTGGCAGTTTATCATAAAGGATGAAAAAAAGCACAAAAAAAGAAAAATGTATAATTTGCCATCTGTTAGCTTCCAAAGTCTCATTCCCAGTGAAAAACAAACATACCATTTTCCCCTTTAAATAAAGATGAAATGATATTTCCATACTTTTTACTCTCTTTTGTGTGGTTTAACATTTTCTGTTTCTTGTCATCTTTCTTTCTCCATTCCTACTATCTCATATAAAAATAATGGAAGAAACTTTATCCATTGTCTTTGAAATATTGCATGTCTGAGCTCATTTAAGCTATAGCTTGTGAAAACACTGGAAAAATTATTCAGTTTTTTTCCACATAACACATCTCAATCAGAGGAAGGGATAGCATAGTACCAAACTGTAGTGTTCACATTTTCTCTACTTTCCACATCCCTCATGCATTTTACAGTCAGAGTTTTGTTTTAAAAATGGATCATTTCCGTGCACCATTTTTTTTTTTATTAAAAGACAAATTTGTCATAGTGAATGGGCATGGTCGAGGTTGGTAGGCCTATACTTGCTATTTGCCATATTGGCTACGTCTACACTAGCCCCAAACTTCGAAATGGCCACGCAAATGGCCATTTCGAAGTTTACTAATGAAGTGCTGAAATGCATATTCAGCACTTCATTAGCATGTGGGCGGCCACAGTGCTTCGAAATTGACACGGCTCGCCGCTGCACGGCTCGTCCCAACGGGGCTCCTTTTCAAAAGGACCCCCCCTACTTCGAAGTCCCCTTATTCCTGTGAGCTGATGGGAATAAGGGGACTTCGAAGTAGGCGGGGTCCTTTCGAAAAGGAGCCTGGTGAGGACGAGCCGCACGGTGGCGAGGTGCATCAATTTCGAAGTGCCGCGGCCCCCTGCATGCTAATGAAGCACTGAATATGCATTTCAGCGCTTCATTAGTAAACTTCGAAATGGCCATTTGCATGACCATTTCAAAGTTTGGGGTAGTGTAGACGCGGCCATTGAAGGGAAGCTGTAACATTATCACTGTCAATTTCTCTTGATTTGAGAAATTGATTGTGTTACTGTGATGATGATGATGATGATAGCATCTAAAGTCCTCATACAACATCAAAGGCCCATTGTACTAGATATGGCACAAACACATAACAGGTAGTCTCTGTCCTGGTTATATTCTAAATATATCAGACTGGTAAATATTCTTGTACATGCAAAATTATGTTCAGAATTTAAACAAAAATCAAGGAGGAGCTCATAGTATTTGGGAATATAACAGTATGTTGTATAGCATAAACAACCCAGCAGCTGTCATTATTCTGGTGGGAAGTCTAGTAGTGGGGATATGGCAAAGAAACCTGTAAGAAGTAAGCTGATGGAATAAATGGGAGGAATTCAAGATAAAAGCAGCATAAACACCATCAATAATTATTTGCTTTGCTTTTTGCGCAGGGTGAAACTTCTGTTCCATTTTGATTTAGATTGTTAGGGCTGGTAGACCAAAACCACATTGCTCGTGATTCATTTGTCAGCATCTCCTTCACCAAGAAAATACTGTGCCATTACAACAGCGTAAGTAAGGTCAGCAGTGTGCCTGTAGTCCCCAAAGCTCATAAAACCCCATAAAAATAAAAATAAACTTATTGGGCCTTTGGAGAATGTTCCAATAACTAATTTATTGAAAGAAAAAACCATACTTCAAGATGAATCATTTGGTGGACATGAAAAACCAGAAATACTTATCATTTTGCTTGGTTTCCATCACATTGTATTGAAATCAAAATGGCCATTTTATCTAGCATCAATTGATGTGTATGTTTTATTATATATATACAAAGGACCAATGTCTGAAAAAGTCATATCCAGATATAACCAGAGGTTTTAGTTTTGTTCATTTACTTGTATAAAATTGAATTCAAGTCCCTTGCCCTCTCACTCTTGTATTGCTGTTTGCTTTGATTTCTGCAACGTAAACAACATATGTGCTGTGGCCATACTACCCCTCCCTTTCAGAAGGGGCATGTAAATTACAGCCATTCAAAAATACAAACAAGGCACTTCCATGCATATGTAGTGCCTCATTAGCATAATGGCAGCCACGCAAATTTCGAAAATGCTACTTTGAAGTGCTGACTGGCGGTCTAGCTGCAGGCACATCAACATACTTGCCCAATTTCAAAATTCCCTGACTCCCAAAACCACTTGGGAATAAGAGAATTTCAAAGTTGGACGCCTATTTCAAAGCACCCGCAGCTAGACTACCGGTCAACATGTTTGAAGTTAGCAGCTTCAAAATTTGTGTGGCCGCCATCATGCTAATGAGGTGCTGCATACTCATGGCACTACCTTCTTTGCATTTTCCAACAGCCATAATTTACATTCCCCTTCCAAAGAGGAGGGGTTGTGTGGCCACAGCCATAGAGTATAGAATGTTCTGCTTACAGCAGGGAGAGGAAACCTGAAGAGAGTAGAGAGAAACAAAATTGTCTGAAATCCTTTTGCAGGCCAAGATGATATGTCGCAGGGCCTTGAGCGGCCATTCAGAATCCAGGTCCTCTAGGAAACCAAGAACCTTTATGAACATTGCATTTTAAGTGGCTTTTGAATGTTGTTTTATCTTTAGCACAAGAAAAACGTTTATACATGCATTTAAAAATATGAAACCAGATGGAAGCAATATGGATGCAGAGAGCTGTACTTTTATGCTGAAGTGCTTTTCAGTTCCTCTGACAGAATATTATACCTCTTCGGTCACAGTGAAAAAGCTAAGATGTTTAACCTATAAAAATGCACATCTGCTGGAACAGACATGGAGATGATGAGATGTTTTGGTTCTTAGAATTCCCTAACAGAAGAGAGAAGCCCCGATCCTACACGGTGCTGCTGATTCCTCCTACAAGGTGCTCAGAGCCAGGCTGGCCAACGTGGGTGTGTGTGTGCTAAGGGGACAGTTGCATGGGGCCCTGTGTTTCTAAAGGGTTCAGAGCTTCAGCCACTACTGCTGCTACTTGAGCAATGGTGGCGGCCGGAAATCTGGGCCCCTTTAAAATGCCATAGCAGTGTTGCTCCACCATTCTGCATAGCTGTGAATGAAGGGTGGGTGAAGTCCAGCACTGTGGCTGTTGACCCTGCTGCTGAGAGTTTTTCCCTGTCCTGCAGTTCACAGGATAGGAATATAGAACTTAGCCACTGTACACTTGACAAAATCACTGTTCCATCTAGTTCAGTAAACTGTCTCTGACTGTGGCCAGTCGTACCACCTCCTGGACAATGCAAGAAGTGGGCTGCTGTGTGATAACCTACATTACAAAAATCTTCATCCCAACACCAACTGTTAGCAGGTGGTTTGTGCCCTGAAGAATAATGGTTTAAATGACTCCCAAAGATCTTGTTGTTTTTCATACAGTATTTAGTAGCTGTGGATATTTGTAAATGTTTGATATTTTTCACTTTCACTTTATCTCTTGGCTTCAATGATAGCTCATCGTAATGTCAAGGAAGCCAAAAGGCTACTGCACTTTTGATTTTAAAGAAAGAAGCAAATTAACAAGATATAATCTCCAAACTACTTAATCTTTGAAGCACCATGAAGTTTCTTTAATTGGCTAGGGTGAATTTTTGCTCTTTAGTTTGGAACAGAAAAAGTTAAATTTTTCCCTATTTCATATTCTTCTCCATAGATGGGGAGTGTTAGCAAAGTATTAAAATTGTAATGTATGTAATTACTGGAGTTTTTCTAATATGAAAAAGCAAACATCAGTCTAATTCCTGATCTTCATTTTGAAGAACAATAAAGAGGTGGAGGGTGCAATTAATTGTCTCTGTCAACCCAATAACCCTTTGTGTTATACTTTGCAATGGATGATGATGAACAAAAATGCCACACCGTGCAGTAATAAGGGACTGGGGTTTTTTATCATTGACAAATCTTAGCACCCACTACTGTCTTGGCACAGGTGGATCCTAAACATATTTTCATATCTCCCATTGTTTTCAGATTATCGATTTCCATCTGTTAGCACAGTACTTGAAGCTCTTTATTAGGGTGTTTTTTTAAAAAATTCTCAGTAAACTCCTCTGCCTGTTAACAGAGATTTAAGATTAAAAAATGCAGCACATTATTTAGAAAAAAGCCAGGAGTCAGCTGAATTACATCTAGAGCTGCTTTTCCCCAACAAATTTCAATTTGCCAGTAGTGGTGTTGAATCTAATTCCTTTTAATTACACAACAGTCATGTCTTCAGGAGGCCCATCATTCTTATGAGAAACTAATCTTCAGACTGTTTTACAATAATCACAAAGCTGGAAGATGAAGAGGCAGAACAATGGTACCATCAGCTCTCAAATTCTCAGAAATCTACCATGAATGAGAAAAATTAGACAACATACAGTACAATTTCCAAAAGGAGAACGGAACTCTGGAAAAGTTGTAAATCTTGCAGGCAACCAGAAATGAACTAGAAAAGAAGCAAAATAAACTCCAACTTATGAATTAAAACATTGAAAGCCCTAATTTTTACAAATTTTCTTTCTTATCTTTATATAGTAACTTTTCATTTATTTCATTTCATCTCTACACTTCAAAAATCAATGATTTGAGTTAAAGCTATATAACTGGCAGCTCAGCACTAGACAGATAAGTGTGGTAAGATTCCATGTATAGGCCAGCTCTGTCATCATATTATCTGAGCCTACAGCCCTTTCAGCTGAGCTAGGGAGGTCAACGTATAAGAATATTGTTTGATGGTGCACAGCCAGCATCAGGAGTGTGTGGGTGGGAGGGTGGGGCAGGGGAATTGCAAGGTTCTTATGCCAGTCTCCCTCCCTGCTATTGGTATAGCATGGAAAAAAGGGATGTGATTGGAGGAAAGTGGGTCATGACTATTCCATGTCAATACTTGACATGGTTTCAGACCCCTTTAGCAATTCAAGCCTAATGTCAATTAGAGAATCCTTAGGGTTGAGCTGCCCCCCACCACAGAGGAACCAAACTGCATAAGAAGAGTGTTGAATCAGGGTAGAGAAAAGGTAAGCTTTGTATGCCACCCACTGATATGAACTCTGTGTGGGGTAGCCACACTCCTGATTCAGCTTCCCTTGCATCCAGCTGAAATCTATGACTCCTCATTAAGGAAACAGTGTGTAGAAGGTAGGAATCTGTCTAGATGGCTGACAAGGCCACAGGTCTTGTGATAACACAGTATATAACAAACTGTTGAGCAGTTCTCACCTTCCACCAGCTTCACAGTAAACCTGATTTTCAGGGACGTCTCAGAAGAGTAACATTCTTAACAAATCCTTGTCATATGCTATGGCTTTTGTGCTCCGTGATGGCTCTGGACATGTGATGGAATTCTTCTCTATCAAGAGTGTCAAGACTTTCCTGACTTCAGCAAATTATGAAGCAGAGAATCTATTCTTTAGCTTCTTCGTCTCACTGGCCTATTATTCAGAAGTATTAGAATCCATAAGATAACTGATTGATTCTTATGGGATATGTGGGACTAAATTCAGAAGTTATGCAAAAGGTGGTGTAGATTAAACCACTTTTCACTCAGCAGGTATAAAAGTTGTCAAGCTAATGTAAGCTGTATTCATGTGTCCTTCTAGTTCCTTGGTGTAAGTTAGATCCACTTAGATTTCCTTATATCTCAGTAGAGCAGGTCTAACAAGTTCCAGGAGTGTCTAAAAAGAGCACAGGAGAATACAAACTCTGCAAGCTTTGTCTGGACAATTTACTAAGGCTATGTGTAGATTACTGTGATTTGTTGACAGAAGTTTTAGTCAGAAAATATCTTCCAACAAAACTTCCATTGACATATTGCAGGCAACCTGCCAAGCGGATCGCAAGATCCGCTCTGTTGACAGAGAGTAGCTGGACTGCCCAGCCGCTGTATCTGCAAAACAGCCAATCAGAAGCACAGATTACAGGGCTGCCTGGTGTTCCAGAAACCCTGTCTGTTAACAAAGGGCCCCCCAGAATGTCCAGTCCTTCTTTCTGTCAACAGCTCTCTGTTGACAGAGGCGTTGTTCCTCATGGGGAGTGTGATATAGCTGTCAACAAAAAGTGCTGTTATGTCAATTTATTGTCTACAGAACACCTTTGGAATGTGGATGCTCCCTGGGTTTTGGCAACGAAATGCCAGGTTTGCTGACAAAACACTCTAGTGTAGACATAGACTAAGTTATCACACAGAAAACATGATTTCCCTTATGTTCTATCGGGTCACAATTACACAGACCTCTGCTGCTGCACTGCTGCTGGCAGTGTGATGCAAATGAGGGCTCTCAAAAAATACAAGTGGATGCTCATTTGCGTATCTACACAGCTAATTTGCATAGTTCCATGAGATTACCCTGACGTCAGAAACTGCGCCCCAAGCCCCTTCAGACCCTCCTCCTCCTCTCTCTCCCCCACCCCCTCTCCCTCCGCCTTCCCCTGCTCTCCATGACACTCACCCTCCCCCCAGTACATTCATCACCTTTGCCCCCATCCCCATTCCTCCTGCACCTCCCCTTGACCCTCGTCTGCTCATAACTGCCGCCGAGGCCGCAATCCCTTGGGAGGCCCCCTTTGTCTCGCCCTCTCCCAGCACCTCTGGGACTGCTTTCCCTCCGCTACCCCTAGTCCTCCCAAAACCAAGCCCCAGACACTGCATGACCTTCCCTGCTGGCCGCGGAGCCCAAAAGGATATGAGGCCGAGGGGCACTCAGGACTCCAAGGCCTCGGCACCCCATGCGCTGGCGGACGAGATGCGCAAGTTCTTGGAGTACGTTCGTGGCTCCAAGAACAAAATAGCTCTCACCCTCCAGTGCTGGGGTGAAGTCCATCTCATCCTTGAGTCCATGAGGGCCCTTCTGAAGGAGGGCAAGGGGTCCAGGAGGAGGGACTCCACTGCCTACCAATAGGCCTGCGGCTTCCATGATGCCCTAATCACCTATGGCATCGGCCACGGCTTGCTGTGCGGCCCCACGTGGACCACTGGCGTTCCCTCCAGCGAGGATCCTCCCCAGCCCTCTAAGTGCTGCCAATCATCTTTGCCACCTTGAACACCAGGGGCTGCGGGTCAGATCTGTGCAGGTGCCGGGTGCTCTCCTTCCTCTGATGGGGGGGTCACCTTCCTCCAGGAGACCCACACTACTCTGGCCACCAAAGCCAGCTGGCGGCTGGAGTGGGGAGAGGGAGTCCACCTTAGTCACCTCTTGGCCCATCACGCCAGGGTGGTGACCCTGTTCTCCCCAGACCTGCAGCCCAAGGTGCTGGGGAGTGTCGAGGTTGTGCCAGGCCGCCTGCTGTATCTCCAGGTACAGGTGGAGGGGCTGCCCCTCCACCTCGTCAACGTCTATGCCCCAACATCCAGCCTGAAGAGAACATCCTTCTTCCGGCAGGCGGTGGCCTTCCTTGACTCCATTGATCCTCGCGAGTGCCTGGTCTTCAGCGGGGATTTCAACTGCACCCTTGAGGAATGGGACTGTACGGGGATGGAGCAGTGCCCGGCCACTGCAGACATCCTCAGGGAGCTTATCAATCATCGCTCCCTGGTGGACATCTGACGCAGCCACCCCCCAGATGAGGATATCGTCTTTAACTACGTCCGGGTGGTGGGCCACAAATCCATGCACTCCCGGTATGACTGCATCTACATCTCTCACCACCATCTCTCGTGGGCCCACTCCTCCAGCATGCAGCCGGCCCCCTTCTTGGACCACCACTTAGTGGCCGTGAAGGCTTCCCTCTCGCAGGGGAAGCGGGGGTCGGCCTACGGGCATTTTAATAACAAGCTGCTGGAGAATGTGGGCTTTGTGGCATCCTTCTGGGAGTTCTGGCTGGCCTGGCGTGGGCAACAGTGTGCCTTTCCTTCGGCACGGCAGTGGTGGGATCTGGGAAAGGTGCGTGCACGGCTCTTCTGCCGTGACTATACCCGGGGGGCCAGCTGGCGGCGGGATGCGTTGATAGGACAGCTGGAGCAGGAGGTTCTTGAGCTGGAGAGATGCCTGGCCTCCAGCCCTGGAGCTCCATCCCTCTGCGGCATGTACCGGGAGAAGCGGGATGAGCTCAGGGCCCTCAATGCCCTTCGGGCACAGGAGGCCTTTGTGAGGTCGCAGATCCAGCTCCTTCGGGAGATGGACCACGGCACCCGCTTCTTCTATGCCCTGGAGAAGAAAAGGGGTGCCAAGAAACATATCCTCTGCCTCCTTGCGGAGGATGGCACCCCTCTAAAGGATCCGGTGGAGATGCGTGAGAGGGCTCGCGCCTGCTACGCCACCCTTTTCTCCCCGGATCCGACCGACGCCGACGCCTGCAGAGTGCTTTGGGACCAACTCCCTTTGATCAGCACGGGCGACCAGGACCGGCTAGAGCTTCCTCTCACTCTGGCTGAGCTCTCAGAAGCCCTCCGTCTCATGCCCACCAACAAGTCCCCGGGCATGGACGGGCTGACCGTGGAGTTCTACCGCGTGTTTTGGGATGTCCTCAGTCCAGACCTGCTCAGCATCTGGGCCTAGTCCTTGCAAAGCTGTTGTTCAGGCAGGCCGTCCTCACCCTGCTGCTCAAAAAGGGGGACCCCTGCGACCTTCGGAACTGGCGTCCCATCTTGCTCCTCAGCATGGACTACAAGATTATCGCTAAAGCCATCTCCCGTCGCTTGGGGTTCGTGCTGCAGGAAGTGGTCCACCCCGACCAGACCTACACCATTCTGGGCCGCACCATCTTTGACAACCTCTACCTGGTCCGGGATCTCTTGGAACTCAGGTGTAGGGATGGTCTGTTGTTCGCCCTCCTGTCCCTGGATCAGGAGAAGGCGTTCGACAGGGTGGACCACGGGTATGTCCTGGGCACTCTGTGGGCCTTTGGCTTCAGACCTGTTTCATCGGGTTTCTCCGGGTGCTGTACACTGCCTCAGAGTGTTTGGTCAAGCTCAACTGGGTCCTGACCACTCCGGTCAGCTTCGGGCAAGGGGTGCGTCAAGGCTGTCTGCTGTCAGGCCAGCTCTACTCTCTGGCCATCAAGCCCTTCCTCTGTCTCCTTCGACGAAGGTTGATGGGGTTGGTCCTCTGTGAGCCAGAGCTGCGTCTGGTTCTGTCAGCATATGCCGACGATGTACTCCTCGTGGTCCAGCACCCAGGAGACCTGGTGCGGTTGGAGGCCTGCCAAGCCATTTATTCGGCAGCCTTCTCTGCCTGGGTCAACTGGGTCAAGAGCTCTGGCCTGATGGCTGGGGCTGGGTGGCAGGTGGGCCACCTCCCACCTGCACTTCAGGCCATTCGGTGGAGCACGTGTCCGCTATCCTATCTAGGTGTCTTTCTATCTGCCATGCATCCCTGTCCACTGGAAAACTGGCAGGGTTTAGAGGGCAGGGTGGCTGAGCAGTTGCGGAGGTGGGCGGGGCTGCTCCAGTGCCTCTCCCTATGCGGGAGGGCACTGGTGCTTAACCAACTAGTCCTGTCCATGCTCTGGCACCGTCTCAACACCCTTGTCCCACCCCCAGGTTTCCTGGCCACCCTCCAGAAGGTAGTTCTGGAGTTCTTTTGGCCAGGACTGCACTGGGTCCCTGCAGGGGTTCTTCATCTCCCCCGGGGGAGGGAGGGCAGGGACTGACCTGCCTACGCACTCAGGTCCATGTCTTCTGCCTCCGGGCCCTGCAGGGATTCCTTAACAGCAATAGTGCAGATAGTCCGGCGTGGAGCACGCTAGCGCACGCTTTCCTCCGTTGCTTCCGAGGACTCCAATACGACCGGCATCGCCTTTATTTGCCTTTGAGAGGCCATCCACGAGACCTCTCGGAGCTGCTGGCCTTCCACCACCAGGACCTCCTCCTCACCTGGCGGCTGCTTTCAGTCTCCAGGTCTTTAGGGGCTGCCGCGTGGGAAGACCTCCTCGCGGAGCCCCTGCTACACAACCTGTACCTCCATGTGCAGGTGGCGGAGTCCCCTGCGGTGTGCTGGAGGCTGGTCCTCGGTGGAATCACCAGGGTTGGAGACCTCCTGCACTACGGCTGGGGAGACTGGATGGAGGCCCCGGCGCTCGCCCAGCACATGGGGCTCTCCACTCTACATTCTCCCTGGTGCGTACTCAAGGAGGTGAAGGCTGCCTTGCCACCTGCCGCTCATGTCTACCTGTGCCGGGTTTTGCGAGAGGGTGCACCCCGCCCCACTCTCACTCCTGACCCTCCGGATCTCTCCGTGGGCCCCTGGCTCCATGAGCCTTCCCACCCCCCTCCCCTGTATCATCCCAGCCGGCTGCACACCTTGCAGCTGGTCCCCTTTCGAACCGTACCCAGACATCATCTGTACACGCTTGTGCTTCACATGCTCCACTATCCCACCCTCATGTCCCGCCCAGACCACAAGTGGCGAGACCTTCTACCATCTTCGGCGGGTGGGGAGCCCCGGTGGGCCAGCCTTTATTCTACCCCGGTCCCGCGGCCCACCGGAGACATCAGCTGGAGAATCCTGCATGGGGCGGTGAGCATGGGCAGGTACCTGGCACGGTTCACCCCCCTCCCGGATACCTGTTTCTTTTGTGGCATGAGGGAGACCCTGGCGCACATTTACATTGAGTGCATCAGGTTGCAGCCCCTCTTCCAGCTCCTCCAGAACCTCCTGCTGAGGTTCTGGCTGCGCTTCTCCCCGCACGTCCTCATTCTAGCACACCCCATCCGTGGCCCCGCTAAGTCGCGGGAACTCCTCATCAGCATCCTCCTGGCTATGGACAAGGTAGCCATTTATAACACTTGGGAGAGGAGGCTGGCGGGGGGGAAGCCTGCGACTGTGGGGCCTATTTCCACTCCGCTCTCCGCTCACGAATACGGGCAGAGTTCCTTTGGGTGGCATCCACTGGCTGTCTCGACACCTTTGAGGGGCAGTGGGCGCTGTCCAGGGTTCTCTGCTGGGTGTCCCCTTCTGGTTCCCTCATTTTAAACCTTTGACCTCCACTCCCATCCCTGGTTTTAGTTCAGTTGTCCCCCGCACTCTGTTGGGGCCATGTTTTTTTTTAAGGGGATCCTTCTTCTCTTAAAAGGGGCCTTTTAGTCGTGGGCCCTGGTCTCCAAATAGACCCAATATACTGTCCTTCTAGAAGGCTCCGGAAGATTCCAGGTAAGGGTCTGCCACCGGGTTTACCACACTGACCAGAGGCAAACTGGAACCTGAAAGCTCTTGAGCTTAGACTCAAGAGTTTGCACTTGAAGACAATGCAGCTAAGGCTGCAGAAGAGACTCATTTGTTCTTTCTGTAAGTGGTTTAGTCATCACTACATGGGGCAGAGAACCACACCACTACCTACGGGGTTAAAAAGGCTTGAAGGGAGTGGTAAATGGTAGATAGATAAGTCAGTAACCTCTGTGGTGCTGAAACCACTGACAAGGGAGAGTGAGGTATCTCCTCTACAGCCTTAAGTGAGAGTTGGTGGTCTTTTAGCTCATGTGGTAGGGAACACGGCTTTAGCTCCTCAGATTGCAGATTCACTCCCTCCTGCTGACAGCCTAGCTGCATTGCCTCTACAGAGTGATATAAGCCACGTCTACACGTGCACGCTACTTTGAAGTAGCGGCGCCAACTTCGAAATAGCGCCCGTCACGGCTACACGTGTTGGGCACTATTTTGAAGTTAACATCGACGTTAGGCGGTGAGACGTTGAAATCGCTAACCCCATGAGGGGATGGGAATAGCGCCCTACTTCGACAGTCAACATCGAAGTAGGGAATGTGTAGTCATTGCGCGTCCCGCAACATCGAAATTGCGGGGTCCTCCATGGTGGCCATCAGCTGAGGGGTTGAAAGACGCTCTCTCCAGCCCCTGAGCTCGATGGTGGCCACATGGAGCGGCCCCTTAAAGCTCCCCGCCCCCTCCCTTCCTGTGCAGGAAGCTGAGAGAATGTGCAGGCGGCAGCCCAGACAAGCGGCCAGCCTGCACGTCCCTCGGCCGCCACAGACACCCCTCCAGCTGCGATGGCCGCATGCCAGCCCCCTAAGGGCCCTCAGGGGAACCCCCCCAAGGGGAGCCAGGGCTCACAGCCCAGCAGCCAGGCAGGGAAGCGGCAGCGGGGCTCCTCCTGAACGGAGGCCAAGCTTCAAGACCTGCTGGGGCTCTGGAGCAAGGAGGAGGTGCTCCAGGTAATGGGGAGTAAGAGGCGGAACGCGGATGCGTTCGCTCAGCTGGCCGAGGTCCTGGCCGCCCGGGGTCACCCTGCCCGCACTCCGGATCATGTCCGGAGTAAAGTGAAGGAGCTGCAGCAGGGTTATGCCCGGGCCCGGGATGCGGCCGGCCGAGCTGGGGCCACCCCCGTCACTTGCCCCTTTTACAGGGAGCTCAGGGACATCCTGGGCCCCCGGCACACCTCCTCCCCTCTGGCCACTCTTGATACCACAGCCGAGGAGTCCCAGCAGGCCCTGGAGGCGGAGTTCGCCCCGGAGGCAAGCCCCGCACCCCGGGGGCCCCCCCAGGAGCCCACACCCGGGCACCGGAGGAGGAGGAGGAGGAGGGGGAGTCCTCCTCCAGTGACACTGGCCTCCAGATCATCCTGCCATCCAGGATCTCCAGCTGGGCGTCCGCCCCCCGGGTGTTCCCCGACCGTGGGAGTGGATCGTCAGGTATGTACCCCCCCGGTGCACACCCCCGGGGTTGAGGGGTGGGGGTAATAGATATGACCAGGGCCCTCCACGTGCCCAGATGGCCACGGCCCCAAGGACAGCAGTGGCATGTCCCTCAGAAGAGTGTATCAGCCCCTGCCCACCCCCAGCATGACAGTGCCATGCCCCATCCCCGGGGCTGGGGCAGCAGAACCTCTAGGGTCCCCCGGGGGGAGGGGGTGGGACACCCAGTAGCAGCAGCAGCAGCAGCAGCATGTAATGGAGTGGGGGGAGTGCAAATGTGAGACTCAGGCTAGATATGAGAAACAAGCTGAATAGCTCCCAGTGGCTAAGGATGACCCTGGGGCTACAACTGGCAGGTTACACCTCTGCCCTGAACAAAGAGGAGGGAGGAGCTGAGCTGGGTTTGAATCGGGGGTGGCAGTTAGAGGCTAGGGGAAGGGAGAGCTAGAAGGCAGCCAGCCTGAGGAGGGGGAAAGCTACACCACAGAAGGGCACTCCTCGGGGGTCTTCTTCCCAGGACGGGTTGGAAGGACTGTCTCTGACTGCTGTACTGTCGCTTCTGTGAGAAACTGGGCACCTGTTGCCTAATAAACCTCCTGTTGTACCTGCTGAGTGAGAGTCACTCCTGCCAGCGGAGGGTGTGCAGTGCAGGGGGACCCCTGAACCCCATCACAGCAGCATCTCCCAGGGACGGGGATGGGGAACCTGCAGCAGAGGGGTGGGGGGACAAGGGCCATGGCTCGGGTCCCACACTAATGGCTGTCTCCACTCTTCTTCCCCCACTCCTGTGTTCCACAGCTGCACCATCGGAAGGACCGGAGAGCTCCAGCGAGGCATCAGTGGTCCTGGACAGCCCTCCGGGGCCATCACTCCAGGCCAGCCCCTCGGCGGAGGACCAACCAGCCCCACAGCAGGGAAGACGGCTGACCCAGCACCACCAGCCGACGGCAACGGACCCCCAGCTGCTGGCCCTCCATCGTCGGCAGCTGGAGGTCGCCGAGCAGCAGCTGCGGGTGGAGGAACGCCGCCTCCAGCTGCAGGAGCGGGCGCTGGCCTGGCGCCAGGAGGCGTGGGGGGCCTACATGCGGACCTTCAACCGTATCGCGGACTACCTGGCCCCCCATGCCACGCCGGCTGCCGCTGCGCCCGCCCTGCCTGCTCCACCTGCTGCTCCACCCACTGCTCCAGCCGCTGCGCCATCCACCGTCACACCGCCACCCGCCACCAAGGGCCCTTCCGCCGAGGGGGACCTGGGGCCAGCTGACACCTGCCGGCCGTATCTCCCGGTCCACCCGGCCCCCAGCCAGCCCTGGCCAGGGCTGAGGCCAAGGCGGGAATCCCAGCCGCCCACCCCCAGCGCTGGACTTTAGGGGGTGTGGGGCCCAGGACGTGGCTCCCCCTCCCCCTTTGTATGTATTCCCCCCAGTTTTAAGTTAGTTTGTTGTAAATAGTTTGTATATTTGACTCCTGTTACTATGCTGATCCTTACCCCCTTATGTAAATAGTACTCCCTTTCCTTGTCTTCCCCTTTCATTTTATCCCTATTTATAATACATATATATATAAGTTAGATTTTGCCTGTAAATAGTTAGTCTTGTTGATAACAATAATAAGAGTTCTACAGATATTTGAGTTGACGAACAACTGTCTGCTTTTATTTATAAGAAAAGAGTGGGGTGGTGTGCTCTTGGGTGCTCTGTGGTGTGGGTGTAGGGGCAGGGAGTGTTGTGGAGGATGGGGGGGGCAGTGGAGGGCCTGCCAGCGTTCACCCCACGGCCTCATCGAAGTGGGCCCGCAGGGCCTCCTGGACCCGGGTCCCTTCGGGGTCCACCTGGCAACTGGGGGCAGTGGGTGGCTGCACATCGGCCCTGCCGGCCTCCACAGCCCAGTCCTGAAAGGCCTCCCCCTTGCTCTCCACAAGGTTGTGTAGGGTGCTGCACGCGCCCACAATCTGGGGGATGTTGGTGGGGCCTGCATCAAGGCTGGTGAGGAGACACCTCCAGCGCCCTTTGAGGCGGCCAAATGTGCGCTCCACCACCTGGCGTGCGTGGTTCAGGCGCTGGTTGAAGCGCTCCTGGCTGGCAGACAGATGGCCTGTGTACGGGTGCATGAGCCAGGGCTGGAGGGGGTATGCCGCATCTGCGATGACCCAGAGGGGCATGGTGGTGTCCCCGACAGGGATCTCCCACTGGGGGATGTAGGTCCCCTCCTCCAGCCGGTGGCACAGGCCCGAGTTCCGGAATACCCGGGCGTCGTGGGTGCTGCCAGTCCAGCCCACATAAATGTCCAGGAAATGTCCCCGGCTGTCCACCAAGGCCTGGAGGACCACTGAGTGGTAGCCCTTCCTGTTTAAGTAGCGTTCTCCGCTGTGTTCTGGGGCGTGGATGGGGATGTGAGTCCCATCCAGAGCCCCGAAGCAATTGGGGAAGCCCAGGGTGGCAAAGCCCGCGATGGTGGCATCTGGGTCCCCAAGCCTCACGAGCCTGTGGAGCAGCAGGGCGTTGATGGCACGGACGACCTGAAGGGGAAGCACATGGGAGAGCACCAATGAGGGGTGTGCAGGGTGTGTGTGGCCCTCCCCGGCCAGGGCCCCCCTCCCCCCCCACCTGGGTCCCCCTCCCCCGCCCTCCCCTGCCAGGGCTGCCTCCCTCCCCTCCCCTGCCAGGGCTGCCTCCCCCTCCCCCCGTGGGTCCTCTTACCTCCATGAAGACAGCCCCAACGGTGGCCTTGCTGATGCCAAACTGCTAGCTCACGGATCGGTAGCTCTCTGGAGAGGCCAGCTTCCAGACAGCGATGCCGACCCGTTTCTCGACGCTGAGGGCACGCCGCATGAAGGTGTCCTGGTGCCTGAGTGTGGGGGTGAGCCACTGGCATAGCTCCAGAAATGTCTGCTGGCTCATGCGAAAGTTCTGGAGCCAGCGGTCGTCGTCCCACTCTCCGAGCACCAGCTGCTCCCACCAGTCTGTGCTGGTGGGGTAGCTCCACAGCCGGCGGCGTGTGTAGCGGGGGGGGCGGGGTGCTGCAGGGTTGGGGGTTGCGTCCTCCTCCCGTGTGGGCAGCTCCTCCTCTGTGGCAAGGAGGTGCTCAGCTGCCTCCTGCATGGCATGGAGTAGGGCGAGCACTGCTCCTGCAGGGGCAGCTGGGTGGACCTCTGGCTGCTGCTGCTGCTGCTGCTGCTGCTGGGGGTCCATGACTGCGTCGCTCGAGGTGTGCATGCCTATGGCTCTGCAGACCGCGTGCTGTGCAGGCTGCATGTGTCTGGGAGGGGCCCTTTAAGGGAGCGGCTAGCTGTTGCCCCGGAAGCGCTAGTCAGCCCTGTGACCCTGTCTGCAGCTGTTCCTGGCACCCTTATTTCGATGTGTGCTACTCTGGCGTGTAGACATTCCCTCACAGCGCCTATTTCAATGTGGTGCTGCGCAACGTCGACGTTGAACGTCGACGTTGCCAGCCCTGGAGGACGTGTAGACGTTATTCATCGAAATAGCCTATTTCAATGTCGCTACATCGAAATAAGCTATTTCGATGTAGCGTGCACGTGTAGATGTAGCCATAGAGAGATGTGTTTATATACCAAAGTAATCATTGATAAAGTACAATACTAAGCCATTTGCTTGTGATAAAGAAGCTAATATACTCAGTGGAGATAAAGTGAAATAAATGAAAAGTAAAAAGTCTGTGAAGTGAAGCCTGGTGAAATCTAAGTTCTGCCTGGACATTTTGCTTGATTACCCATTGGACAGGCATTTCTTCATGAGTTCTCATAACATAAGTAGCTACCCTTCCAACTCTCCATGAAGTGTAAAGAATAACCTACTCTGGGTGCAAGAGGATCCCTGTTCTGTTTTCCAGGTCCAGACTGTTTAATCATCATCATCATCATCATCATCATCAACAACAACAACCATTGGCTCGGAAACCTTATGCTTTTCTTCAGTCACTAATGGCAAAATTCCTTATCTTAGAGATACAGAAAAATATACATTTCTGGCACATAGTATTTATAATATAATTCACTTCCTTTCCTATTTAACCAAAAGACTTCTCATCTCTTGCTTATAGATTTTGACATGTTTCAAAATAAGATTTCAACAGCTCAACATGTCACAATGCCCAGTAGTCCATAAATAAAGACATTCCTTTTCCTGTCTATGTTGGAATCTTTTCTCTTCAACAACATTGAGCTCCCAGTCAGACTTCAGCCATGAAGATTCTCTACCTTCTGTTTGCTGTCTTATTCCTGGTGCTGGAAAGCTCTCCAGGTAAGCTCTTAATTAAAATGAAGGGACAATATTCAAGGACATTTGTAAATCTGCACTAAGGTTTCCTAAAACTTCGAATTATGATTTTCTAGCTATTTTTCTCAAGAGTCATATACTCGACATCTGTGTGGAGAACAGTCCTGGGGTGAGAAAGATGACAATAATGTACCTGTTAAGATCTGTTCAGATTTGGGTGAACTATGACCTGTAATAATATCGCTAATATTCTACTTGCTGTTTTTTGTCATTACACTAATAAACCTTTTTTATAAAAGATCTGAAAAAAAATTGTAAAATCTTCCTGGGAGGATGTAGAAATGCTGGGCAGTAGGGATAGGATCCAGAGTGACCTAGGCAGATTGGAGGATTGAGCCAAAAGAAATCTGATGAGGTTCAACAAAGACAAGTGCAGAGTCCTGCACTTAGGATGGCGTAATCCCAAGCACTGCTACGGGCTGGGGACTGACTGGGTAAACAGCAGAAAAGGACTTGGGGATTACAGTGGATGAGAATCTAGGCATGAGTCTCATCCAGTGTGCAATTCCCTTGTATGCCCTTTTAGTCCAGATGGCTCACAACACATTGGGGTTTATTAATAGAAGCATTGCCAGCAAATCTAGGGGGACATCCTGCACAGGTGTGGGGTTGTGAAGGGCACCTGAGCTCACCATGACAGCTCTGAAATATGCAGCCAGGAGACCAGCACATTTGCTGAATTCATTCAATCTGGCCAGTTCTTAGAAGCAGTTGCAGGCTGGGCACACAGCTGCAGCCATTTATACATTAATGGAAGAGGCAAAGTGAGATTATTGGGCTGTCTTATCCTTGTTTCTGTGAACTGGATATTCAGCAAATGAGAAATCTTTACAAGATTCTTTTTCTGTGTTCAGGGTACACACGCTGTATCAATAACCCCACTGCGTGTAGTATGGCTGGGGGCTGCTGCTGCTGTATATGTTTTCACAAAGAAATACTGATTGGATCCTGCGATCAGGCACAGAATTTCTTTATAAGAAGGAGGGTAAGGTCAAGATTCTATAAACCAGATATTAGAGCATAAACAGAACATTTGCATCTCTCCTTTCTGTAGCTGCTCTCTAATTACTACAGAGGCTCAGAACACTTGTCACCACCCTGGGACAAAGGAAACTTTTCAGCTGTCCTGATCTTGGACCCTGGATCCTGATCTCTGGTTTACCTGTCTACACTTACCAGGAGAGCAGTCTGTTCAAAGTTGATCTGCTGGAGTTCAATTTCAAGCATCTGGTAAAGATGAAAGAAATTGACCTCCCTGGCATCCACAGCTGACCCCCTATACTCTTCCTTTAGCAAGGATTAAGGGAGGTCAACAGGAGAAATGCTCCAGTGAACATCCCTCAGTGAGGACAGAACTTGCTGTCAACTGCAGATGCGTAGATTCTAGCTATGCGATTGCCATAGCTAGAGTTACGTATCTGCAGCCTACTGTAAGGTGTAGTATAGACCAAGCCTTAGTGTAGCCTGATAGCTGATTGACTAAGGCTGACCATGGCCTGTCGACAACTCAGAGCATCCCAGAGACTCCACAATGCTCAGTGCTGCAGAGCTTGCTTCTCTGAGATGCAACAACACCCAGTACCACCCCAGGACAGTGCTTGCATAGGGCAGTCATACGAGATATTTATCATTCGTGTATTGCAGTTGACGCTAAACAAGTCCTTGCAAAGCCCCTTTGGATAGCAACATAGACTCATACACAGCGCTCCAGTATCCAGACTGTGGCGTACATCTACACTGTTATTTTATTCAAACATATGGAAAACAACAGCAAAGGACAGCAGTAAGTTCCCCAGGGAAGAGACGGGGGGAGGATAATTTCGCCTTTGTATCAGCAGGCAGCACCTCTGAGAACAAACTAGCTTTATAAAATCACACTTACTTTACCATAAAAAATGTCATTTATCCTATAATTAAATATTTATCATTTTAGTTTTAGCTAGGAATTAAAGTGAGTTTTAAGACAAATTGTATGTCAGTGTGAGTCCTGTTTTAAAATGTTTTTGGTTTTGTTTCTGACTCCCTTATTGGAGAGCTAGGTGGGGAAGAGACAGGAGATCCATGCTGAAAAGTTATGCCTATTTACTGAGGAAGTCAGGTGGGCAGCCAGTTTGCATGTTTAGACATAGGCAGAGGAACTATGGGTACTGGACAGTGCTGCAGCAGCTCCATATATGTGGTTTCCACCCTCACTCCTCTCTGTGGCCCCAGCCTCAGCCTCCTTACACCTCTCTATGTCTCCCTCTCTCAGAGACATGGCCCTGCTCCCAGCCCAACTCAGAGATAAGGAGGCTGATGGTCCCTCCAGCAGGCTAGAGGCCTTGCCACACCCCATCCCAGTGAGAGGAGCATAAGAGAGATCCTCCAGGCAGGACAGAGTGACTGTCAATACGGCAGCCAATAAGGACCCAGCAAGCCCATACAAAAGAAGGTGTTGGGCTAAGGCCAGCCAGTTCTTCACAGGAGCTCACCACTGGTAGATCTAGATACTGTCTGGGAGACTAGCAGCACACTGGGTAGCTTTGACTGGCAGCTTGACTGTTCCTGGCCCAATGGACAGAGACTGGCCACACAAGTATAAGAACTGACAACATCCTACAGCTAGTCAGATCTCATCTTCAGAATCTTGAAGACAACCAGAAATGACCTAACATGACACCCTTGGCCGCAGAGGGGTGCTCACAAGTGAGTGGACCCTGTTATATACCCCTCCCATAAAAAACATTTTAGCACCACAATTGTTAGCTATAACTGATTAGCTTCATTAAAATTCTGTCTCAGCATGTGGCAGCAGGGAAGGTATATTCCCTTCTGTGAAATTAACAAGGAATACCTGTGCTCCCCTTTCAATGTTGGAGATTGCTCAGCTTTTAAATTTTAAACACAGTGCTACATTTTTTCTTGATTCAGTGGATATAAATGTAGACTGTGAGAGTTCCTTCTCTTTCTGCAGTTCAGCCAGTGAGTGATGGTAGCAGAGACTGTCAGTGCAGCATCTCTGGGAATCTTGCAGATGATGCCTGGCTTCCAAATCACTGACTACTTTTCATCTGAGCTGCAAAAAATTTCACAAGCTGGAAAAAAATCCACAAGGGAGCTCTTGTGTCACCACTTTTAGCTTGTTCCTTTCCTTTAAATGAAACTAATTAGCTATGATGGCATATCACCATCATGTTTGTGAGTCTTTTGATTGTAATGCAAGGGGTGTTGTGTGATTTTTCCCCACTATCACTTTTTTCTTTTATTTAACTTTGAAGTTAGTTCCTAGCGTAGACGCACCCTGAGAGTGTAATCTCTGTGCTTTTAGCCAAATCACTGATGAAAGATATAGAACCAAACCAGATCCAGAATTCATCCCTCTGAGACCTCACTTGATAGGTCCTTGCAGCTTGACTGTGAACCACTGATAACTTCCCTATGGGAATGGATTTTTATGCATCTACCTTATAGTAGCTGATAGAAGGCATTCCCTTTACCCCCCACCCCCTTATTTGTTATGCAGACAGAAAGCAAATGACTAGAATTCCATAGTACAGGTAATGAAGTGTCCATTGGTGTTAATTCCAAGGAAAAAGATTGTGGTCAGAAATCACTGGTGTGGTGTCCTGTCAGATGTGGATAACTGTTTGGCTGTTTGCGCGTACTCCCTCTGTATGCTGCCCCTGCTCTGCCCAAACAGTATAACAAACCCTTACAAAACCCTCAAGGACCACATATTCCAATAAGGGATAAAAACACAAGGCCAGGTTTATTAACAAACAAAGCACAGTCTCTATCTCCCCCGATAGAAACTGCCTCTGACAATAGACTAGCTCAGTCAGTGGCTGGACCTTCACTGCCTCTTAGATCTGATGAAGGGTTCAGGCCAGAAGTCTGCAACTGCAGATCCTGAGCTGCATGTGGCTCCTGAAGGACTTCTTTGTTGCTCCCAGTGTTATATTTGCTGAGAAAACTGACTATTTTTTAATAAATAGCAAATGTCAAAAAGCCCATAAATGCAAAACTCCTATCTAAATAGCAAACAATATAATCTTGAAATGTTGAATAGCTCCCCCTAGCATCCTCCAGAGAGACAGAAGGTTCAAGGTTGAAAGTCAAGAAGATAGTGGTACGTATGTAAAGTGTGAGGAAATGGAAAATGTAAAAAATGTGTGGATGACCTGCAGTAAACATATATCACATTACAAATTGTTGTGTGTGCACTGTTCTTAAAATAGGAGTTACAAAAAGTATGGTTTGATGTTATTTATTAAGGACCATCTTGTATTTACATGCATTGCAGCTCTCAAATTATTGAGTTACTTACCTAGAAGAACACACTGTACAAATCCTTTAGAATCTAAAAATTCAGAGATTTATTAAAAATAGAAAAAAGAATAAGCAGACAGTAAAATGTTTAAAGCAATCAAATTACATACACGAATTATCAAGTTCTTGGTTTAGGCTTGCAGCAAAGGTGGAATAGACTGCTATCTTAGAAGTAGCTGGAATACTGCCTTTGATTGGATGTGTCATTAGTCTTGATAGGCTCAAGTTCATAGCAAATATGCGCCTGAAGTGTTGGGCTGGAGTGTAGACAACAATGGAGGAACCTCAGGGCCCTCTTTATACTCTTATCCATGTAAAGAGAATTCCATTGTTCTCCTGTGCCAAAGCATGCCCAAGATGGAGCATGTCGTATAAGCAAGCTACCTGTCTATGTCCTTCTTAGGCAATCAGCCTAACTGCTGGTCTGCATATTCTCAGAAAAGTTCTTCATATGTGAATTGGAACCGATGAAGGCTCTTTATCAGTCAGGTACTGATTCATTTCACTGGTAACTCTTTCACTATAGATTGCTAAGCCTCTGGTTGAGGTTTTCCAGAAGCAAACATTTCAAATACTAGTACGTATACAACACTTATAACATCAACTATAAAAAATATACATGCATATGAGCAGTGTAAACAGTTTATTGAATGCAGGTCCAGAAATAAGACAAAGCCGTCCTTTAGATTTGGGGATCAAAAAGTAGCAGAATTTTAACCCTTGCTTCTGGTAGCAAAGCAGAACCTCTTCCACCCCCCCGCCAAGTACAAGCAATCCTGTGACAGTTCTCCCCATGCTTTACAAAAATTATGTTATGAATATAAATATGTATACCTCAGAGATGCTTTAGACAAATTACCTCATGTAACCTATCAATTCTAATTCATGCATGTATCATTCCTACATATAACGTTAGAAATACAAAGTCTGTGTATAGTTTACATGTGCTAATGAGAGCCACTACTGGTATTCAAGAAAACTAATGACTGGGTGACCAACTCAATGAGTTGAAAACAGCTTTGTTTGTTCTGTAAGTATAGAAGGTGGTTGGTCTAGAAAGACATGTGAGCACTTGGTACTGAAACCCATTTTGAACCTTGGAAGAGGGGATGGGGCTACTAAACAAGGGAGTCCCTGGGGGAGAGTCCCATGGGTTCCATCTCATGCTCGTGCACATTACTCCTAATTCCCTCAGTCTCCAAAAAGAGATGTTGATAAGGAGTCTGGCTGCTTCAAAGCCACAGGAGTCTCTGAGGTGGCCTCTGCATCATGCCTCTGTCCTGACTCTGGCTTATCTCAGGGTCAGAATATGAGGTCACCACCTCCCCACTACTGTCCCCTTTGTGAGGTCACTGCCACACCCAACCCTGCCTCTGAACCCTGCCTGTCCTAACCATAGGCATCTCTGTAGCTAAGTTTTGATTTAAGCACATGCCAGAAATGTGTCTAGTCTTCGTTAGAAAACCACTGGGGGCCAGGTGTTACTACATACAAGTCTTTCCCAGCTGTCTGGCTGGTGGGTTTTGCAAAAATCCTCTGGTCTGACTGACCCCGTGTTTGGGGTGGGGAAGCCTTTTTAATGAGTAAAATTTGAAGAGATCTTGGGAGTTGGGTGGGCAAGATCGCCTTCCTCTCTATCAGGCTGAAAACATGACCTGAGTTTGTCCTCAAGACTCAGAAAGCAAAGGCACATAAACAGACCCCAAATGAATGATTTGATTGTTTCTCTTTAATGTTTGGCAGGCACACAATGAACCAGAGGTCTCCTGGACATGACCTCTTCTTTGGTCCTCCAGGCTCCATCCATTAACCTCAGCCCTGGCAATCCAGCCCCCTCTATGGAAGTTGTGGGAAATGGATGCTGCAAACCTCTGGCCATGTTGGAACTCGGGTTCATAGAGGAATCCCCAAGTACAGCATTTCTCATGCTGGGTGTCCCCCCCAGAAGGGAGTGGCAAGACCAGTGCAGGAGGGTCGCTGGCAGGGTCACCATCTGTTTGGGTTTCCCCAGCCATGATGTCCTCCTTAGTCCTCCGATCCCTGGCTAGGTGGACTTTGGAGATATGAAAATGTCCATGATTTTCCCTGGCCTTCCAATGTGGGTGTCTGGAGGGGCAGCTGCTCTCACCTGCTGAGCTGAGAAAGCATTGCCACTTCCAGCAACAGTGCAGAAGGAAAGGTGGCAAGAACGTACCACCTAACTCTTTCTTCTGCACTGCTGCTGGCGGTGGCATTGACATCTGAACTGGATGTCCTACCAGTAACCACCAACCACCACCCCTCTGATACCCACTAATTCCCAGCCTCACCCCTCTGATTCCCACTGATTCCTAGCCACACCCCTCTGATTCCCAGCCACCCCCCTTAGAACGCAGTGCCATTACAAGCAGGGGCAGAGAAGGAAGGGAGACAAAAACATAGGATGCAACCCTTCCTTCTCTACCACTCTTGGGGGTGGCATTATCTTTCCATCTACCCACATTGGAAGTTAGCACTACCACCAGCAGTGGCACAGAAGGAAGGACAACTGTGCTGCTGTTGGTGGCAGTGCTGCCTCCTGAGCTCGGTTCCTGGCTACCCTGTTTGGAGGACAGCCCCAACACCAGCAGCAGTGCAGATGGAAGGAAGGCAATACCACGTCATTCCAACCTTCCTTATGTGCTGTTGCTTGTGGTGGCACTGACTTCTGAACTGAATGACCTGCCAGCAGCCACTGCTCTGCTGCTCTCCTGTTCCAAAGACAGTGCCAGCACCAGCAGCCATGCAAAAGAAAGAGCGGCAGTACAAATCACACCATGCCACCCATCCTTCTGTGCTGCCGCTGGCAGCGGTGCTACCATTCAACCTGGGGTGCTCAGACAGTGACCACTGCTCTCCAGCCACCCAGACTGGAAGGCCAGGAAAACTCATGGACTTTGTCCAAGATTTCCAAAATCAGCCCGGAGGAAGACCTGAGGTCCAAAGAAAGGGTCATGACTGGGAAAGCCTGGATGGCTAGTGGCCCCACTCATGACCTCCCTACCCTGGCCGTGCCGCCCTCTTTTGGGATGGGAGACCCAGTGGGAGAAAGGCTGCGCTTAGAGATTCCACAATGACCCTGAGGTTCAACATGGCACACCATTTCCCACAACTTCCTCCTTGTGGGTCTCCACTGGCTGGATTGTGTCAGGGCCTTGCCTCGGATGGAGCCGGAGGGAGGACCACATCTCCTCTCTTCTTCCCCAGTGTAGGTCACAGGATCAGACTGAGTGGAGGACCATGTCTCTCCTCTCTTCCTCCCAAAAGGAGGTCACAGAATCAGATGGATCCTCTGGAGGATCATATCTGTCCTCCCCCTCCAATGGAGGTGACAGGATCAGATGGAGAGAAGGATAAGGTCTCCTCTCTTCCTCCCCAGTGTAGGTCTCAGGATCAGATGGTGCCTTTGGAGGACCATGTCTCTTCCTCCTCAATGGAGGTCACATGATCAGATCAAGCAGAGGACCATGTCTCTCTCTCTCCAGTGGAGGTGACAGGATGGAGCGTCAATGACTTCTGGGTTTTGTCAGTATCACTTTTCCATTGAGCCCCATCTCTCAGAGGGGTTCCCTTACTCATGGTATAACAACAGTTTGTAGAGTTGATAAATCCCCTCCCAGGCCAGCCGGCAGACATCCTTGGCTGGATATTGACAGTCACAGATAATCACCAAGTTCTTTAGGCTGGGGAACTGTGCTGCGTTCTAAAAGAAGGGAAGGAGAGGGTGCTCCATTACCATTGTACCATCAGGACTCTGTCTCACCGGGGACAAGAGTCTTTCTCCCGAGTCTCTTTTCTGAAGACACTGGGGGAAAGGAGCTCTCAGACCCTCTGCTCTGTCTGCCTACAAAGGGTACGAGAGCAAAGGGCTGTAGGCATGGCCTTCTGTCATGTTATTGGATTGTCAGGTGAACATTGAAATTATTGTTGTAGCCATTGGTCTATGTTTGCACCAAATGCTGGACAACATGGCGAAGTGAGATGTCTATGGAAAGATGTCACTCGTTCTATTGATACTCCCATCTCTGCCACAAGCCTCGAAGGACTTGCAATTGGTGTATATAATCTGATTCCTTTGACCATTATACTCTCACTCCCAAATCCAGCCAGAGGCCTATCCTGAAGTTCGAAACTCCATCCCCTGTTGTTGAAGGAGGAAGGGACTTGCACAGCTCTGCATTGACTGCTACAACCAAGGCTGTCCCATTGGGCTAAGAGAACAGATGGATTTCCAGTCTCCTCTTCCCACTTCGCCTCCCACCTGAAAGTGAAACTGCCCCCTGCCACTCCTGACCACGCTCACCTCCAAGATGCTTTGGAGATGATCTGTGTCTGGGGACTCTACCAGTGAGTTCCCCAGCATGTCATGCCTGAGGTCAGAAAAAGACCTTGTGCAGAACCTGCAAAAAAGGAAGACCCATGGATCACAACTGGGAAACTGGGAAAACTCCTCCTCCCAGTCAATAGCCTCCTGCTTGGCCAATCTGCATCGAGACTCTTACCTTCTAAACGTGGACCTCAAAATCAATAATAAGGAAGGAGATAATGCCGATGAGGTTCCACCTCAGACTCATGCACATTATTCCTAATTCTCTCAGTCCTCAAAGAAAGACCTTGAGAAGGAGTCTGGCTGCTGCACAGCCACAGGAGTCTCTGAGATGGCTTCTGAATTGCACCTCTGTCCTTACCCTGGCTTACATCAGGGTCAGGATGTGAGGTCACCACCTCCCCACTACTGTTGTCTTTGTGAGGTTACCACCACACCCAGTCCTGCCTTGGCTGTGTTCTAACTCTGGCCTGTCTCTTGGGATGTTTGAGTAGGATTACCACATTTGACCTTTCAAAAAAGCAGCCACCCCAGAGAGGGAGCGTGTATGTATCAATATCTACCCACTCATGTTGTATTAATGTACTAGATATATTATAACATGTTAATGCAACGTGAGTTGAGAGATACTGATACAGATACGTTCCCTGTTAGGGGTGTCCTCTTTTTTATATGGTAACCCTCTAAGTGGATACTTTTGGATAATCCTGAGTCTAAGGATCAAGCTGGCTGAACAGTAAAGCTAGCTGTTCATTATTTCTAAAATGAATTTGTCTTTGGTTTCACTTTCAAGTCACTGGTCTTGTCCTGCCCTTGGACACTTGAATGAAATCACCTCTCAGCCTTCTTTTGGAGAAATGAAACAGATTGGGCTTTTTTCAGTAGCTCCCAAGAAGGTGTTTTTTGTCACCCTTACGAATATTGGGCTCTTTGGTGTCCCATCTCTAACTTTTCAACAGTTTTTTAAAATGTCGCAGGTCCAGAATGGCCTGGAGCCCACCTTTAGCTTTGGGGATCAAAAAGTAGCAGGACTTAAACCTTTGGTTTTGATATCAAAACAGAATCTCCTCTATCGCCCCCCAGTCTGAGCAATCCTGTGACAGTTCCACCCCTCATGCTTTATAAAAATTATGTTACAAATATAAGTAGAATAACTCAGAGAAGCGTTATACAAAATATGCCCTGTAACCTATCTATTCTAATATGACAATCCACTGGATCTGTATATCTTATTTTGGTGCATGCAACCACTTAAATCCTACTGTTTGTACTTAATAAAACACTTTTGTTTACTATCAGTGCAAATGATTGGTACCTGGAGTAAGCACCATTGTGCTTATCTCTCTCTAAGTAAGTGAGCTTACCTGATGAGTTTTTAGAGATCTAGAGAGGCCAAGGCCACTTCCAGTTCTTGAGACCCTTCTACATAACAAAAATAAAAAATGATGAAACAAAAACAAAATAAGGCACCAAAAACACTCAGCTCTCCACTGAGAGAATGGGTCACATTTTGGTCTGAGAGAGATGTGCATTAAAACAAATAGCAAAAATTATCAAGTTCCTTCTCAGGGGGCCAGTGGCTCTCAGGCCAGTGCCTCCACTGCTTAGGACTGGGAACTGGGAAGTGTCTCTGCTTTGGCCCCTTGAGGAGACCCCTTGCTCTTGGGCCCCTGAGGTCTCCACTCTTCCAAGAGGGAGAATGCTCTTACTCTGACACTGGGGAGTTGTCAGCCTTAGATAATTAGCACCTTGCTTTGGGAGTCTTGCACAAAAAGCCAAGTATTGGGCCCTCGCAGACATTTTTGCACAAGACTCTGAAAACAACTTGCACAGTTGGCATCTTTGCTAAAGAGTCTCATGCCAGAATATGACAAGTACTGTAACGCATTCACCATCATCCAATTCATCCAGCTCCCTCCAGCTCCTCTGCCTTTCATTATTAAATTGCTCTTGAAATGCAATGGGCAGTGATTATATTTTCAGAAGCAAGCAATATGATATTATTATTATTTACAAGATACACCCTGCCTACATGCCTCTGGAGACCTTATACAACTTTTGATATATTGTTGAGCTTCTTTCTCAGGTACCAAAAGAGCAAGGTTCCTCTCCCCATAAACAAATTCACTCTCCCCAGCCAGCCATCTCAGTATCTACAGAAGTTACACAGAATCAACCCTTGTACTTGTGAGTAATCTCAGGGATCTGTTAGATGTTTGGGGTGTTGATTGATTAATTCTGCTCCTAGGTTCCCCTACAGCTGAACTTAGAACACAGACTGACCACCTTCCCATTTTTCAAATCAATGGCTCTGGAAATGACCAGGATGGATGCTCATGAGAACTTTCTACCTCCCATCTCACTGCAGCATCTTATACTGAGATAGGAAAGGAAGGTGTTCTCAACCTTCTGCGTAGTATCTGTATCACCCAGCTTCTCTGGAAGTAAATGAATCATAAGCTTTCAATAAACATCTTGCATACCCTACCTTGCACAAGATTTGGTGCAAACATAGAAGAGTGGTTGCAACAATGTTTTCTGTGCCTCAGAATTCAATAAAATCACAATTCTGTTCCCAGATCAGAAGCTGCAGAATTTTTCCTGTGTTCCCAATACCCATTCCCATCACCTCCTTCTTAGCTGGCCAAAATATACCTGCAATGCATGTTCCCAGTCACGCCCTTTACAACTTAGGTTCATTTTCTCTTTTGGAGATTGGTGAGTCTGGGGTCTTTTTTCACACCATTTGCATCCCATAGAGGGGAGAGGAATGGAGTTGTGTTCAGGCCAAGGCCAGGGTTTTCCTTGGTGCTTAGAATTTCTTATGCCTGTCCAGTTATATTTGACCTGTCCAGCTTACTTTTGGACTTTGGAATTCTTATTAATTTGCCTCAGGGAAATTCCATTGTCTTTGTGCAGAATATCTTGTGCTGTCCAAGTTTGCGTAAGACATGTTAGGCCGCAGTAGTTTCTGCAAAATGTCTTGGGACACACAATGGACATTTGTTGGTTTAGCCATAGTCACTAACTTGCTTCTACAGGCCACTTCTCATTTTCCTTTCCCAATTTTGTACCTTGGCAAACTTGATGCGACTTTCCCTATGTGATAATTTCTTTGTCAGCACTTTGATCTGCTGCATAAAGGTCAGTTTTGAAGGTGGAAGAGATTATTTATCTCAGGTACTTCACAATCATAAAAATGTAGAGCTGAAAGGTGATCTTCTGAGGCATAACAAAGTCAATCTGGACCATACCTCACAGGTTTTCACCTTACCTGTTCTTAATAATCTCTAATGATGGAGATTCTACTACTTCACTTTAAAGCTTCTTCCAGAGTTTAATTACCTTCTTTGATGGAAAGTTTTCAAATATCTAACCTAAAACCCGCTTGCTGAAAATTAAGTCCATTATTTCTTCTCCTAGGAGCGAACTTCTTCTTTTCCTTTTTCAATGGACCTGGAAAACAATTGATCCCCATCCTATTCATACACCTGTTTACATATTTGATGGATGTTTTTGATCATCCACTCAGTCTTCTTTCCTTAAGAATAAACATTCCCAGTTATCTTTGCTTTTCCCCATAGACAGTGGCTCCTGTAAGCTGAAAACTTGGGTGGTTGTGAAGGAGAGATTCAGGTGCTGCCCACTCAATTAGCAGAGTGCCCAAAGCCACCCACAATTGGCAGCATATGTTTCTGTAGGTGATCCATATCCACACATACCTTGCCACACATAACAAAATGTATTCCATCCACGGATGAAAAAAATTCAAGGGCACTCTGCTCATAGGTCAAGTTTTCTAAGCCTTTGATCATTTTTGTTGCTGTCCTCTGGACTCTCTCCCATTTGTTCACATCTCTTCTTAAGTATCGGAGGGGTAGCCGTGTTAGTCTGGATCTGTAGCAGCAACGAAGGGTCCTGTGGCACCTTATAGACTAACAGAAAAGTTTAGAGCATGAGCTTTCGTGAGTTAACTGAAGCATCTGAAGAAATGAGTTAACTCACGAAAGCTCATGCTCTAAACTTATCTCTTCTTAAGTGTGGCACCAAGAACCATATACAGTACTCCAGCTGCAGCTTCACTAGTTGTGGCCAGAACAGGACAATTACCAACAGGGTCTTATCTATACTACTTTTTAAAATACACTACAAAGTTATACAAGGCTGTACCATATTCTTGACTCATCAGCCTCTTCCAACACCCTTTGCAGCCTGTGAGCCTCTTTACACTCACTTTTGTCAGTTTGGTATCGGGCTGAGGTTGTTTAGTTGCTATACACGTTCAGGCTGCAATTTTGCACCCACAACAGTCTATGACAAAACTACTGTAGCACCCAGAGGCACTGAGACCTCATCTGGGGTGAGTGAAGTCTCTGCTCTACAGCCTAGGCTGAGAGACAGCTGGCCTTTAGCTCATGTGGTAGAGTGCAGGGCATTAGACCCTATGCTCACAAGTTCTCTCCCTAGGGCCAGCAGCCTGGGTCTGTTGGCATTACACTACCCTTGACTTCCATACAGCCAGGATTTTAACCAGGATTGTAATTTCCTCCAGGCAACAACTTGTCAGCTGTAATGATAACACAGAACATATGGAATAGATTTTTAATAATGTCATATAGATAGTAGGCTAGGCCCTTAAAACAGGTCAAAGAGCAGGTGCTGCTTTTCTGGCTTCCAAAGGAGTTAGACTGAGTAACAACAACAGCCACTAGCCAAGCTTATCACAAATTCTCATTCAGTTGTGAAGTAACATCATCTGTTACTGGTTTCTTCTGATTTATTTCTTTTATATCTAGAAGTTAATACAGTAAACCCCCAATTTAACAGACCCTGATATAACAGACTTTGGAAATTGCAGATGACATGTGCCAGTCCTCCATCCACACCCCCAAATAAATGCTGGTGACTCACCAGAGCTTCTGGAGCCAGAGACACTGGAGCTGCCGGGACTGGAAGAACGGCTGGAGTGGTGGGGCTGTCACCATGGCTGGGGCCACCAGGGCTGCTGCAGCCTAGTTCATTCTCCTGAGCCTGCTGCGTTCCTCCCAGGTATCAGGCGGAGCGCTTCCTAGTGCACCTTGCAAGGTGCCTCCAGCCCTGCAGATTTGAATATAACAGACTTTTGGATTCAGTGGACACCCCTTCCCTCCATGTGTCTGTTAAAACAATGCTTTACTGTAGCACTAATATAGCAAAGCAAATTCAAGACATAATAGGCTTGTTTCTCAGTCTGCAGTCCACAGGTAGAGAGGAGGCATATTATTTTGACCATGATCCACCATGGAACAATTAATTAAATAATGTGAGATTTTGATTAACTAGAAGGAGCAAGATTTAGGTCTGGATTCCATCAGTAGCTGTGTCCCATATGGTATATGAATAAGTGCAGGAGATGAGAGAATAATATGTCTCTATCCATGTTTTTCTTCAAGTGAGGAAACTTTTTTTATTGAGAAGAAGCTGTATATTAAAATTAGTAGCTCTCAGTGAGACCTGGGCTTCTAAGTTAGTTATGGCTAGATTCACAGATGTTCTTAGGCATGTAAGTACTTAGCCCCTCCCCCACACTGGGGGCTCCCATGTGTTTCAATTCCCCATCAAATCCTGCAAGTGCCTAAGTTCACTCTATACCTACATTTTTGGGCACAAGTTCTATATATAAACACCTACATTTCTTCCTCTGAGCACATGCACTGCTGCCTCATTCTGGGAGTCTAGAGACATCTCTCACCTAAGATAAGTGTTTATCTGCCTCATCTCACAGGTATAGCTCAGAAGCCACCTACCAGCTCAGGTTCTATACAAAATCTGGCGGGAGGAGGAGCTGCTGACCTTATAACGTTTACCCCATTCTTTAGAACACCCATCTGAGATGTAGGATATCCAGCTTCTACTTCCTCCTTCCCTTGATGTTCACAAGAGATTTGAATCGGGGATTCCCATGCCTTTCGGAAGTGTGCTCTAATCAGTGAAATGCAGTGATATCTCAGTCTCTCCTACTGAAGGCATTCCATTTTGAAGAATTGCTTACACTGCTGCTACACTACCATGGTCCCGTTGGAGAGGCCATGGTAATAAGGAAATTTGAAGCAAGCTAATGCAGATGGTGGCAGCTTCAAGATAAGTGCCCTGCTTTGACATTCCCTTACTCTGATCTAGTTCTTCACTGAAAATCTGAAAATCAATGTTTGTTCACGTGGCAGCCATTATGCTAATAAGGCACTAAATATGCATGTAAGCGCCTCATTAGCTTTCTTCGAATTGCCTCATTACCATGGCGCCTCCAACGAGACCATGGCAGCGTAGCAGCAGCCTTAGTCACTGGGTCAAAGAGAAAGAAAAAGCACACATAACAGCACAAGAACAAATCTGTAGCCTGGTGCTTAGAGGATCCACCGCTTAGCTGCAAAACCCACATTTCAGTTCTCTAAGTGCTAATGGCTATTTCCCCCATAGCAGAATGGCTTCAACAGGAGAGACGGAGGAAGCCCTATATCAGCACATCCCATACGACAGTGGTTCGAGCATTCTTCCTCCTCTGGCAGAAGAGGGAATCAAACCATATTACATATGACTGCTCTAACCACTGAGAAAAAATGTTAGAGATAGCTCCTCCTCCTCCAATCATTGTGTATGGAATTAGGCATCTGCTTAACTTCTCACAAAAAACAACTTAGACACCCAAATCACCTGAGTCCAGAAGAAGGTCTCTAATAGAGACAAGTCAATGCTACAGGGAGACACCTACATGGCTAATTCCATTAGAGAAATGGGGCTTCGGAGATACACCTCTAATGGGTATGTCTGCTAGGCTAACTTAGGAAGTGTAGACTGTGATTCACAATAAAACAGCACACTAGTGGGGAGGTGCCTATATCTCCCTACTCATCATACAGGGATTTTAGATGCCTGGCTCTGGCTGTGTGGATTGCCGTGTTGTTCCTATGATTGACAAGATGCCTAAAAGTTAGGCTTTGCAATGCAGAGAGGCACACTGCACAAGTTCTTATGTGACCCTAAGCCTTTTTTTTTTTTGACATTAGCATTTATATCTACTTTAACTGGTCCATTTGTGGTTGCAACATGGACAGGGCCAACTTTGGAGATAGTTTATTATGCCCTACTTTGAAAATGTGGCCTGTGGCTTCACTTTCGGTTTTCATAATACAGACCACCACTTTAATGGTTTATAGCACAAAAGATATATAATGATTGAACAGAACCATACAGAAACTCATAGGACGATGAGATGACTGTTTTTCAGTTTTTCCCTACGTATGACTTCGTTATGTTTATGACAAGCTGCTAGATACAGTAGTCTTGTTTTGCTTTCATCCTTAATTTTCTGTGTAATTTTGCAATCTCCTTTTTTATGTAAGCTTCTCTTTAAAATGAATGTGTCCTTTACCTAAGATTTAATGTAGAGCTCATTTTACAGAACCAATGGCTTCCTGAGAATTGATTAATAGTATGCACTGTAGTACATTTTATTCACTTGTCTACTATAATCATTTCTGTATCCTGTCTTATATGGAACTGACTTCTTTCATAGGGCCTTAACATAAACTTTACTTCCTACGGTTAGTCAACATGTCAATTCACTGTGTAGTTTGCTCCACAGTGGATCCCACATTAAAAAAATATATCTCCTGTAGTGTAGGTGGACTGCAGGCAAAGACTGGCAAGCCTTCCATAACTCAACTTTACGTGGCCCTTGACAGCTAGGCGACATTTACGTGTAAAGTTATTTAGTCCATAGGTGACAAATGCATGAATAGAATAATTTCAACATCAGCAGCTGAAATTTTTGCGACCTGCAGTTCCAAATAAATTCAGTCAGTGGAACTTTTTCTGACCATTATGACATTAATGGGAGTGGCATGTAGCTGGCAACAAGCATGTGAGAGTTACACATGCCCAGGCACCTAGATTTGAAAATAGCCTTACAGTATATCAAAGTACACAGAATTTTATTCTTGTTCTGACTGACTTTGTCATATTTATTTATTTTCAGGTTGTCATATTTTGTATAGTTTAGTCTCAATTTACTTCTCATAAGCAGAGATTGGCTAGGTATTGCTAACTCTTTGACAGGGTCTAGGTATATTTTTAAACAAAGAAGTATTTTTATCCTATCAGCATGCAATGTCTGTCTTTCCGCTTTGCTGTGTTATGCTTTTTTATGTAGAACATCTTATAAAATCCCTCTTTTATTTTGTAATTTTGCAGCAGCTCATGTTTTCTACTAAAGCATATCCCACGTCACCGTTATCACCTCCCCATCCCCACCATCATTCACAAATCAATATAATTAACATTCAACCATTTACCCCACACTCAAGCTGGCATCTATCCAATCACCATATTTTTATTTCCCATGACAGCTTCCTGATTATCGGGCATGTTGCACTCACCCTTTTCATCACTTCTCTTGCTTGCTCTTGTGGTTTTTGTCACTGTTTGAATTGTTAAGTAACGTCTGTCATTCAGGTCTTGTATTGTTTCTTATTCTTTGGCTCAAAACACATTTCTTCTTTCATTTCACTGTATCTTATCTATTACCAGCTCTTCCGATCCATGCTTTTCCTTATTCATCCAATTCTGAGTTTCAATACATAGAAAAAAATCAATTTTTTACAAGGTGGGGCTTGATATTCCATTCCAACAGGGCAAAGCATACGTCTGCGTATCATAAAATCAGTTTAATTCCTAGCTCCATGCACACCAGATCACTGATTTTACAAGACAAACATCTGAGTATTAAAGGGCAAGAGCAAGCTTTTTAAGTGATATCAAAGTATATGGCTGGAGACAGAGGACAGCTTTTATTTCATTTATTAATAGAGGCTTGTCTATGATGTTCAGCACTTAGTATTTTAAATGCATTAATTTAGTGGCAGAGAACCCACATAGAGCAGGGCCATGTCATCATTCCCCATTTTACAGCTAGGGATTTGAGTCACAGATGAGGTAAGCTCTGTTAATATTGCTGAAGATGATTCCTAACTTGGGACGTCTTGGTTTTGGCTGCCTTACCTGACATAGGTTGTCCTTGAATTTCAGAAGTGTTGAGCATCCACCACTCCATTTCAAGTCAATAGCAGCAGTGGCAGCTTGATGCCTTCAAAAATCAGTGCAAAAATTATTAAAGTGGGCACCCCTGAATTGAGGCATCTAAAAATGTTGTCTCATTTTGGGGAGGGGGAGGTTTGTGCTTCATTGACTTGCTCAAGGTCACTGGGAAATTCAGAGGGAGAGATAGAAACCAAAATCAGATTCTTCTAATTCCCATCAGTGTTTTAACTGCAACGTTACATTTGGCTTTATAATTTCAGCTATCACGCTCAGTTATTTGGAATCATATAGTGAACAAACAGGGGAAATGAATTTCCGTTTTGAGTGAAAAGCTTTTCGTAACTTTTCTGGTACGTGGCCCTGCATCTCAGCTTCCAGCAAGTCAAAAGAAGTTTATGCTGCATTGCAGAATGACGACAGCCCCATTCAGCAGAGTACTCAAGCACTTGACTAATTTTAGCACACAAGTGATCTCACTGAAATTAAGACTATTTGTGCACTTCAAGTTAGCCAAATGCCTAAGTACCTTACTGAATCAAAGTCTATGTTAACAATAAACAAATATAGCACAAAAAGAAACAAAAATGAACTAGACTTACAAAAATCTGAAAGTTACAGTGAAACTTTTAAAACACTGTAGTCACAAATTCCAATACTGTACTGTTTTGAACTTCACCTGATTCTCTGTTCAATTTGCAGCTCAATCTCCACTCACCCAGAAGTCCCTCAGTGCTTGGAAAAGAACGACTGGACTTCAGAAGTAAACAAAAAAAATCCTCCTCAGAATTCTCTTCCCAGTTTACTGGCCTCCAAGCATAAATAAAAATATATGGTCAGCAAGCCATTAAGGGTCAGAATTTTAAAGCTGCTTGGATGCCTAAAGATGAACTTTCTACTCCTGTAGGTGTTGTGAAGGGGTTGATTAATTAGCAATGCTTCTTTGTGGCATGGCAGTTCTCTTTCCCTATGCTAGGTGTGTCCTCCCAGCAGCTGCTTTGTCTCAGAAGTGGACCGCCTCTTCCTGTAACGTGGGCCTCCAGATCACTTCAAAGTCTTTCCTCTTCTTGGGCAGTTGAGCAGAAAGGAAAGGGAAGCCTGAAAACATTCAACAATACGATAGAAGAAAGAGGCAAAACAGGGACCCAATGAGGAGAGAAAATAACAGAAAATGTGGAAATTGCAAAGGTGCTTAATGACTTCTCTGTTTCTGTTTTCATCACATAGAGTGCAGGTGATTGGACCTCTAATATAGTGAATGCCAGTGAAAATGAGGCAGGATCGGAGAGTCAAATAAGGAAAGAAGAAATTAAATATTACTTAGAAAAGTAAAATATTTTCAAGTCACCAGGGCCTAATGAAATACATCCTAGAATACTCAAGGAGCTGACTAAGGAGATCACTCAGCTGGCAGCAATTATCTTTGAAATGTCCTGGAAGATGGGAGAGATTCCAGAAAAGGGGCAAAAATAGTGCCAATCGATAAAGAAGGAAATAGGAACAAACCAGGGAGTTACAAAGCAGTCAGCTAAATTTCTATAGCTAAATAATGGAGCAAATAATCAATTTGCAAACTCCTGGAAGACAAGATGGTAAGTAACAGTCAGCATGGCTTTGTCGAGAACAAATTTGTGTCAAACCAACCTCCTAGCTGTCTTAGATAGGTTAACAGGCCTTGTGGATGGGGGCAAGCCATAGATGTGGCATCTCAACTTCAATAAGACTTTTGACACTATCTTACATGACCTTCTGAGAAATGAGGCAAATACAACCTACATGGAGCTCTTGTAAGTGGGATCCAAAACTGGTTGGAAAACCATTCCCAGAGAGTAGTTATCAATGTTTCACATTTATGCTGGAAGGGCATACTGAGTGGGGTCCTGCAAGCATTCTTTGTGGGTCTAGCTCCATTCAATATCTTCAGTAATGATTTAAATAATGACAGAGAAGGTACATTTATAAAGCTTGCAGATGATACCAAGCTGGAGGGGGTTGAAAGTGCTTTGGGGTATATGATTAAAATTCAAAATGATCTATGAAAACTGAAGAAATGGTCTGAAGTAAATAGGATGAAATTCAATAAAGACAAGTGTGACTGCCTCAGAGTGAGTACTGTGGAAAGGTATCTGGTGGTCATAGAGGACCACAAGCTGAACATGAGTCAATAGTATAGCATTGTTGCAAAGAAAGTGAGCATTATTCTGGTATATATTATCATCGTTAGTAAGGTATGAGAAGTAATTCTCTCACTCCACCCCACACTGATTAGACCTTAACTGTAGTATTGTACCCATTTCTGATTGCTACATGTGAAGAAAGACACGGGCAAAATGGAGAAAGTCCAGAGAAGAGAATCAAAAATAATTAAAGATCTAGTAAACATGACTTATTAGGAATAACCCCCTAGGGAGAGTATAGAATCTCCATCAATTTTTAACAAACACCTTTCTGGAATGATCTAAATAAGGTGTGGGCAAACTTTTTGACCTGAGGTCCATATCTTTATATGGAAATTGTATGGTGGGCCATGAATGCTTACAAAGTTGGGAGCTGGGATGCAGGAGGGTGGGCTCCAACTTGGGGTACAGGCTCTGGGGTGGGTCCAGAAATGAGGCAGTGAGGGTGTGAGAGAGTCCTCCAAGACAAGACCGAGAGGTCCAGAGGGTGGAAGAGGGCTCCTGGCACTCTGCCTTGTCTGCAAGCACCACCCCTGAAGCTCCCATTGACCATGATACCTGGCCAATGGGAGCAGCAGAGCTGGCACTTGGGGTGGGGGCACCCTGACTGCCCCTGCTTCCAGGAGCCACTGCGTGCACAGAGCAAGGTAAGGCAAGGCAAACTTCCAACTCTGCTCCCCATGGGCAGTGAGTGAGGCTGCTGCTTGAGGGCCCAAGTTCCCCAGCCTGTGACCTTGCCCATAGTCCACTCCTGCTCTGTCCAGGGCCTTCTCACTCCCCACTGTCTCCCTCTTCTGTTTACCTATTCCAGACAAATCCCTGAACACACGTGACATTGGGAGAAAAACATTTTTCTATTTTTTTTTCTAAAGACAGCGTAGCATGTTTTCCACTTCATGTCAGATTGTGAAGACTTAATCCTGCCATGAGTGCAGGGGAGTGGACTGGATGACCATTCAAGGTACCTTCCAGTCGTAAGACTGTTAAATGAGTCTCTGAATTCATACTTATAAACTAACTTAATGAGAGAGTGGAAAGATTTCCTCTCAAGATGCATCAGGATCTGATCCTCCCTTACCTCAGCAAATGCCTTCTCATGGCGGTTCTCTGGAATCTGAAGTCACCTCTTTCCTTGGGAGATGCTTGTCGAGTGTGGGGTTTGTATATACTGCAACAGTGCCAGAATATCATATAAATTAAAAATATAGATTAAAAATCTTAGTTTCTGAATTGTTCCCCCACCCCACTTAAGGCAATGCAAGGAGGGAGTCCAGGTACCTGGAAATTTAAGCCAGTTTTGCTGCCAGTTTACAAAGGATTATGCCCTTGACTAAAGAGTTTTAGGAACATAATTTAGTTAGACTACAATATGTGGTTGGGTTTGTTCAAATGGTACTTAGCCAGGGAAGTGGTATTTTTATACTCTTGAAATCCATTTCCCCTTTGTTGCACAGAAAAATCTTTCAAATGTCTGAATGTTCAGATCTCTTGCTTTTTACTTTTTTTTTAAAGTAACAGGACAGTTCATATTTGGAGGAATTTGTCATAGAAACAGCTTTTCAGCCTTAAATGTACTATATTTTTGTAACGAGCTTACTGTGACATTGTGTACTATGTGTTACATTAGTTCTAGTATATTTAAAAATAATGAGATTTTTTTCATGAACTTCATACATCTCCATTGCAGCAGGCCTCGGGCAATTGTATATAATATGTTTAGGAAAAGAAAATAAACTGGAGTGCTGGTGGTGATAGATATGGCATTCCCCAGTACAGACCTTGCTGCCACTGTTATTAACTCTTCTTCTTTCTTTCTTTCTTTTTTCTTCTCATGGCATAAAATATTTCTTTAAAATCTGGTCCATGTACCATTATATTTCCCTATAGCCTTGCCCTGTTTATTTTCTGTATATTATATAGAAAATATATTAGCAAATGAGGTTTTCTGATAAAAAGATACATATTTTACGAATAACTTGGCCCTATTTTAGTGTTCTGAAGTAATTCTAAGCCTTAGAGGTTTTTCTAAGCTCATTTCTCTCTAGTTCTTTAGTCTCAGGGAGCACTAACAGTGCATTTTGACTAGGTCTACCGGAAACGTGCAAAGGTCATATAACTCCCCAGAGCTCTCTTCTTTTTGAAGCCACTTAGAAGACTGAAGAAACTGTAGAAAATCATGTACTCTAGAGGAGTTCAAAGGAGGATAAGGTCAGCTTCCTCTTGGGACTACAATGAAATCTTGCTCCAAGTCCATTGAGATATACAATTATACTACTCTGTTTTTGCAAAAATGAATCAATTGCTGAAAAAAATACACATTGCATATATAGCACTGTTGCCACAGGGACATGGCATGTATGCATAAAATGGTGAAATACATAGCAAAGAACTGCTTTAAAAACTTGTAGGATAGAAATAGCACTGAGCTGATCAGCCAGTCAGCTAGATTGGAACTTTCCCAAAGTGTTAGGGCTTTTAGAGTGAGAATATTAATTTGGACACATTTCCACTGCAAAAAATTTTCAATGAGTTACTTTTTTCAAATATAATTTTCACAAATGGACCTGAACTATTTCTGGCATCTCTAGTTGAAAACCAGAGATAAATAAGTATTCCCAAAGGCAAAATAGGCAAGTTAGCTTCTTGGAAACCACATGTTTGTTTCTATGGTCGGTCTGCTACTCTGTTCAGTGACAAAAATTACATTTGGCTGAAGGTCAGTCAGAAATCAAATGACAATTTTACAATCCAAAAAACTGAACTCCTCTCAAAGTTATCTTGACATATTCTGATATAGGGTTTTAAAAGAAACAACATTAAAACATGGTGGACTGTAAGTATTTTTTACATGAGGAACTGTGATTATAAACAGCCACAACTGAAATAAATCATTTGACCTTTGTAGAGCAGAGCAATTTTGCACAAATGTTATCCTTGCTGATACTGGCTCAGCTGCACCAGTTTTATCTATATGGGAGCTCAAGTGTAGGGGCAGGAGATGGTTGGTACTACAAGGTACCATGTCACTTACACCTGTTGTGAGCTTAGTGGGTGCGAAAGAAGTCACAGGGTAGGTGAAACTTTATACAGAAAGTACCCAAGAAAGTGCTCCTGTTCTTCTGCCACAGAGATTTCTCTGAGGACACGGGTCATTATAAGACTGGAGAAGGGAGGAAGTATGTTGAGGAACAAATAGGCAAGCTCAGGTGGCTCTTATGTCCTGGCATCACTGCAGTGGCCCTCTTGGCTGCCCTAACCAGCGCCCATGGCCAAAACAGCCCTCAATTAACCATGACTAGACTAGACGATCTGGGGGCTGGATTAGATGACCTCCTGAGGTTCATTTTGGCCCTAGAATTCTCTGATTTCTATGAACACAGGGTGTGCAAGCCACTGATCCAGATAATTTGTCTGTTGGTCATAGGATTTTACACTACTGCCAATCAGCAGAGTATGGGAGTACTTCTTGACTAAAATCAGCAGCAATAGTAAAGTTCCTTGTGGACTCCATGGGGTTTGACACTTTATTTTGGATTTAAATCACCACTTGGAGAATGGCTTCAGAGTTATGATGGGGTGACAGGTTAGGTGAAATGAAAGGTTGTCTGTCATTCTTATGGTGGGAAGGTTTTTTTTTTTTAAAGAGAAACCACATTGCTGAATATAGGCTCTTTGTCTGCCCTAAGGTGTCCAAGACTGTCAACAGCAGAAGAAAGATTTGTAAATGGCTTTTAACCACTGTTACAAAGAGGGAATGGGCAGAACAAACCACTAAGAAGCAGTTCTCAGATGGAGCTATTCATTATGGCACCATGGCACGTGGACAGCTCCAACTTCTGGTGCAGAAGGGCCAGGGCATTTATAATCTCTCATTATTAAACCTCAAACAAAAGATTTGGTTTAACAACAGCTTGCTCTTCCAATTCATACTTGTTACTTGGGTTATATTAGCCTGTAAACTGTTCAGTCCCACAAGCTGGCACTATGGTGCAGCTTTCACATGCACATAAGACCACGTGAGACAGAAGAGGCTGAGACGTTTAAGCAAAATATTTTAAACAACACAGCAGAGAGGCTAAGCACAGACGACTGTGGCAACTGACTTTGCCTTTCCCAACTAGGCTGAGGTCCAACTGTTTTTTTCCTGGCAGCAGTTAAGCCAGGCACAATCAAGCCCAGGTGCAGACTTTGTCAGCTTGGAGAAGTCTGTTTACATCTGCCCTTTCCTCTCTCCATTGCTCTGCTCAGAGGGAGGAACACACTATTGGGAGATAAATTTCCCTCCTTCTAATTATAGGGCTTGCCATCTTCTGCCCACTTCAAGTGTAAATCACCTAATCATAAACAGTTCCCCTTCAAAGCAGAACACAGATTGGATGTAATTCCCTAACAACACTATTCTGTTTACAGCATTGCGTGTGAGGGCCAGAATTACACTGAAAATCCTTCCAGTCTTCAGAAAGAGGGAGAAACAAAGAAAGAAAAGCAAGAATCAACAATAAAAAATAATAAAAACCTGCTGCTCTCTCAGTGCTTTAGAAATGGATTTTGTTACCACTGGAATATTGCCACTTGTGATCTCAGAAAAAAAATTCAACTGAGAAATCTCCATTGTCTATTTAAAAATATTTTATAGTCTGTAAATTCCCTCATAAAAGGCAAGGAAATCTCTGATGTGTGTTTATTTACATTTTAAAATAAAATGATTAATCATTCAGATTTGTGAAGTTAGTCTCAGTGTTAAACTATGCAATTGTGTGACCTTATTACTGCTTACAACTCTTGCTTTTCTTCTCACACTTTGTTCCCACTGATTGTGACAATCACATGCTGTATCTTGTCATAACTTAGGTTCCTGATCCCCATAAGTAATTTACTTCAAGTGAGCCATTCCACAGAAAAAAGTCTCAGAGGTCTAGCCGTGTTAGTCTGTAACTTCAGAAATAACAAGCAGTCACCTTAGAGACTAACAAATGTATTAGGTCAGGAGCCTTTGTGAGGAAAAGCTATTTCGTCAGATGGATTCGGAGCAGAAATACAGAATCCAGAATTCAAAGTAGCAGAGAGCAGAGAAAGGGTGGGAGGAGAAAGAAAGTTACCTGTTGCTAGTAGGACCTGTTAATGAACTAAATTAAGCTAATTAAGATCTCTATTCAGGCCAAGGTAAAGGTTAAATTTATAAATAAATTCCAGTTCAGATGCAGCCCTCTATAAACTTCCTATGGAAGTTCAGACGTTTTCTGAAAGTTAAGTTTTTGTGTCAAGCCTTTGCAGGATCAGAGCCTTGTGAGATCTTTGAAGCAGGGCTCATGTTTTCCTAAGAGTTTGTACAGTGGTAAGCTGACACTGTCTGAAGCTTTAAAGGTACATAAGAATAGCCATACTGAATCAGACCAGTGGTCAGTAAGCCAGAGCCACGGCGGAGGGAATGAATAGAGCAGAGCAATTACTGAGTGAGCAAACCCTTTTGTTAAGTCCCAGCTTCTGGCAGTCAGAGTTTTAGGGCATCCAGCTCATGAAAGTGAACAACAGAATATGAATAACAATGGCTGATGCTAAAACCAAAGTCCCAATTCTGATCTAATTTACACTGATGGGAACGCCACTGACATTAATGGAATTCTCCCTGATTTGTACGTATGTACAGTAAATGAGAATGGAATTAGCCCCTAAGTTTCCTGTGTGTCTCACAATTCTGGAAAGAAGTATGGGAACAACGGTAGTTTAATATTTTTAAATTGCTATATGTAACAACAGCTATACACTGAAGTGTACAAAAAATCTGCATCACATGACTTGCCCTTGCAGACTATTCTGTTACTTGGCAATAAATCAGTGTGGTTTAAGTCAGAATACTGTGGAATTCATCCATCATGAGGAAACTGGGACAGAATTTTCTTTTTTACATTTTGGCTACATTTACACTATAGGGATCTGTCACCAGAAGTGTCTTTTGGAAGGGATTTCCCAATAAAATTGCTGTTGACAGATCACGTTGACACATAAAAATGGATCAGTCTTTTGATCTGCTCTGTCGACAGAAAGTGGCCACATGCTTCGGCCGCTTTGTCAACAGAACTGGTCCCAAAACCCTGGAAGACAGGGTTGCATGGACGCCAAGCCCTTCTGGGACCACTGGCCACGCCCTTCCTTACAGCCCCCACCGCTCAACCCATGTTTCCTGCCCATGCCAAGCCCTGCCTACCTCCTTAAGGGAAGGTAAAGCTGTTGCAAGGCTTCTTAGCCGTCTGTGAGAGACTTCAATCTTTCCTGACCACAAGCATGCCAGAGCAATCACTGGGCTCCCCCTGGACTGAAGTACAGCTGCTGCAGGTGCTGCCAGTGATCATGCTGGCAGTCTTCCACCACTTATGGGGGGACGAGCCTGCCAGCTGGCCCATGGAGCACCCATCTGGTGCCCCTGTATCCCATCTGCCCTCACCCACTTGGGTTCTCAGGTGGGTCTGGAGATACCCCACCGGCTTTGACTGGTGGGAGTGACTGGTCATGGAACAATCAGGTGACCGGGAGTGGCTCCAGAATTTCTGGATGTGCAAGGAGACCTTCATGTGCAAGGTTAGTGGGGAATCCCCTTCCCTGGGGGACCGTGCCAGCCCACTCTCACACAGCCCTGCTGCTGGGAAGGGAGGAGAATGGCCTCCTCAGGTGGGCTCCCAGAAAGCTCGTGGTGGGGAGAGGACAGAAGCATGCAGGGGAGCTTGCTGGGGCCGAGGGCCACTCCGTCTTTCAGTCTCTCAAGTGCATGTCTGGTCCCCTCCCTTCACAAGTGGCGTGGTCCATTAACACGCTCCTGCTCATGCACATCGAGGGCCTAGATGCCAACTGAGGCCTGCTTCAATGCCCTCGGCTTTGCCAATTGTTTTGGGGTGATAGATGGGACCCACATACCCATCTGGGCCCTGGACCATAGCGCAACATGGCACGTAAACTGAAAGCTCTATTAATCTGTTGTGCTGCAGGCCCTGGTGAACCACTGCAGACAGTTTCTGGACATCTGTATTGGGTGGCTGGGCTGAACCCATGATGTGCAGTGTTCCACAACTCCAGCCTGTGCTGGAGGATGGAGGCAGGCGCCTATGTCTTCCACCAGGAGCTGGCAGTCGGGGATGAGGACATGCCTTTGTGCATGGTGGGGGATGCAGCCTACCCATTCATGCCAGGGCCCTTGAGGCCATACATTGGGGATCTGGATCCCACCCAAGAACAGTTCAACATCCACCTTAACCAGGCATGCTACCAGGTTAAGTGCACCTTCAGGCACCTGAAGGTTAGATTCTGTTGCCTCCTGATATGGCCAGATGTTGGGGACCATAATGACCCACACATTATGGCCTTCCTCCTGGAATGGGGGCCAAATGGTGGAGGCACCTACAAGCAGCTGGTCACAGATCCAGCCCACCACGCACAGGGACAGTGTATACATTTGGGATGACCTCTGGGACAGCCCCTAATGACCCTCCCCAGGGCACTTCCCCTACAGGGGCCTTGGATCCACAGCCCTACCTTGTCCCCACCCTCCCTTTTCCCCCTCAGCCCCCTGACCCCTGCCCAATAAAGAGGGGCATGGATGTGGAGAAAACATAACTTTTACTGAAATCTAGATTAATGTAATCTAAATAAACCTTTCTTATATAACAAACTATTGATATGTGTACATTATGGGGGGGCTTGGGAAAAGGGGTGGGGACTTCTCAACTTGGACAGGGCGCTTGGGACAGGGGGTCAGGGGCATTAGTCCAGAAAGGGAGTGGAGGGCCTTGAGACCACAGGGAAGCAAGATCCTGAGCAGCACTGGCTGAGGGATCCCCTCCTGCCACAGGTTCAGGGTCCTTGTTGGGGCTGGGATGGAGTTAGGAGCATAGGGAGGTCTGGGTGGGGTGGGGCTTGGCAGGTGAGCAGAAGAGGTGGAGATGGTCTTGGGGGAAGGGCCACTGGCCACGGCCATTGTCCACTGCAGAGCCTGCAGCACCACCGGGAACATGGGGCTGGGAGGGGCAGAGGCAGGAGGGGGAACAATGGCAGTGGGAGGAAGGGGAGCAATGAGGGCGATCGGTGCAGATTCCTGGGCTACCCTGGCCTCCCAGATGGCCAGAAGGCCATTGCTTTTGGTCAGCCACTGGTCTCAGGCCCACATCTACTCCCATCACCTCTCCTGGTCCTCATGCAGCCATTGCTCCAACAAGTCATTTTGCTGCAGCAGTGTGGCCATGTATGCCAACAGGGTATCATTGTTATGCCAGTGACAGCCCCTCCAGCCATGGGCCTGCCCTGGTGGTGGTGGGGTGTCATTGCTATGGAGCTCTGCTCCTGTGCTACCAGCTCTGAGACCAGGGTGGGGCTGGATGACCCTGGCAGCATGATGAGGCTGGCCCAGTCCTCAGATGGTACAGATGTAAGGAGAGAGTGGGAGACAGTGAGTCCTTCACACAGCACAGCCCCTAAGGACCTGACCCCGACCCCTGGGTGTGCTGTGGTTTCTTGGGGACGGGGCCCACCCTTGCACCCAAAAACAAGCTAGTGGCCCCCGGTGGGGGCCAGCTATGGATGTGTCTCTGCATAGGTGGCAGGTGAGTTGGGCACAGCCTGGCCTTCCACAGAGGCCCCCCACATTCATGGGGTGCCCCACATTCTTGTGGTTCACAGCGCTGTCCACAGGGGTGGGTGCTGCCTGTCACCTCTGGGCATGCCCATGAGCTGAGAGCCATACTCCTTGGTGGTGTGTCTGTGGTTGGGTCATCAACTGTGTGGCTGGCCCATTGCCAACTATGACTGTGGCAGGGGACCCCACCCCACCCCTGGGGCCCTGGGGCTTGTGTTGTCCCCTGTGGGACTGGCAGCAGACCAGAGCCCATGACCAGGGGCAGCCTGCTGGGTCCAGGTAGGACACTCTGCTGTGACATGGGTGAACATGCTGGGCCTGCAGCATGGGGTTCCTCCTGAGCCAGCCTGATGAGTCTCATGGAATGCTCCATCTGTACCCCCACCACCCTCTGCCCCAGTATGTGAGACTCATGGGGTGCTTACCTGATGGTTTCCCCAAAGGAGGCTGTCTTGCTGGAGGGCCCCAAGTCCTGGGAGATGGTCAGGGTCCCCTGGATCCACTTGCGGTCCGAGGGTGGCTCCAGCTGGGGCTCTGATGTGGTTTCCAACTCCTCTAGCTCCAGCTGTGTCATCAGGGCCTCCTATGCCTTATCCATGGTCTCTCAGCTGGGGGCCCCATCCTTACCCCCCAGGAGCTGGTTCAGTTCCATATAATAGGGTCAGTTGGCCATCCCCGCCCATGACCTTTGCCACACTTCCTGGCCTGCACATAGCTCTGGTGGAGCTCCTGCCCTTTGGCCCACACATGCTGCAGGTTGCCGCCGGAGGAGTGGCTGTGCTCTGCCAAGTCTGTGGCAAGATGGGTATACTCCAAGGCATTCTGGTGTTTGGCTGTGGGGTTGAGGAGGATGACATTCTTGCCCCAGGGGGGCAGCAGGTCCTGGAGCTCTGGGGCAGACCATGATGGGGGCCATTTCTTGGACCCCTGTGGTGGGTCCTGGGACTCCTCTGAGTTATCCTGCGAGGGGCTGGGGGGCTCAGATAGCCATTAACATTTATCAGTGTCCAAGGTGTGGTTGTGAGGGTGTGGAGCTGGGAATATGGTGGCCCTGCTGCTCCATGATCTCAGCTTCCTGCCACAGGTCTTGGGGGGCTTCCTGCACCTATAAAAGAGTTTGGAGGCAGAGAGCATAGAGATGTGGTTGCGGTGGAGAGGGTGCCTCCCAGGTCCAGCTGTCTGGCACCATGTCGGATCCCTCTGTCAACTAAAGGGCCCCTGGAGCATCTACACAGCTTTTTTTGTTGACAGAAACTATTGACAAAGGCGTTCTTCCTGATCCCAGAGAGGTAGAATTCTGTCGGCAGAAGCGTCAGGTTTTGTTGGCAAAACGCATTTTGTGCGTAGACATTTGGCAGGTTTTGTCAAAAAAAAAAAACCCTCTCGTGTAGACGTAGCCTTTGGGAATGTTTGACTTTCAAAGGAATGGTATTTTCAACCAATTTATCTCTTTTCAAAATGTATAGAACATTCTTAATGATAACTAATTGCTATGTTTCTATATTCATGGGAAATTGACACAGACTGCCGCTGGTGAGAATAACTAAATCCAATATTTATGAAGTACAAGAAATAAAAGAAAAAATAATAGCCCAGTAAATCAGCCCACAGTAGCTTAGTGCTAATATTTTTGTAGTTGTAATATACATGGGAAAAATCATTGGGCTTCTCTCATTTGCACTGGTGGTTCAATTAAATATTGCATATAAAGAATCTGAAATATTTCTCTTAGGAGGTAAACTTTATTGTGTTACTATGCAGAAAGAATGCTAATGTCTCCTTAAATTTTCAAACTTGTGCTCCATACATGATCAAAATATTTAGTCTAAAATTGTGTGTCTGGTGGATCTTAAAAATTTGCTGTTTATAATATTTCTATATTTAGAATTTAATATCATGCTGAGACAACTTTACTGAGCAAATCCTTTCTTAATAAGAACTTTGAGTCATCTTTCTTTCTAAGAACACAATAAAGATAATTTTCATCTTAAAAGATTTTTTCTAGTCGTTTAATCTCCTGTTTTCCATTTTTGATAGTATCTATATGAGTACTAACAAATGGATAAAGAGAGGGGCACTAAGACCCAAACTTTATGGTTCAATTAAATTTTTAGAAGCAATGTTGCCTACTCTTTTGGGGGTGCTTTTGGATTTGTTCTTGCCCAAGTTTGTATTGCCACATGTCAGACAAAGGTTTAATGTAGGCAGATGGGGCTGTAATATAAAATAGTGCTGCTGTAGTAAAAGACAGGTTTTTTTTCTTATTGACTTTCTAAGAGGTGTTGTTCTTTATTTCAGAGTTTGTGTGCAACCCAAGCACTGGGGATAGGTCAGAAAAGTTACATTCATGGATGTAATCACCAAAAGAGCATTCAGGGAAAATATGTAAAGTTTATTTTTCTAATAATCACACTTCCATTTTTCAGTGCCTTTGTAGCACAGTAAATGTATATGGAATTATGCAGACATATAGGAAAATATAGTCCCTATCTGCCAACTGTCCTCATTTGATTAGCACACAAAATGGCCTTGACAAAGACGAGAACTGATCTCTAATCAAGAAGACTAAAATCACTAAGACATGCACAGAGTACTATACTCAGGGAGAAAAATTCAGTTGCACAAATATAAAATGAGGCAAAACTGTCTAAGTGGTAGTATTACTGTAAAGGATCTGGGGTTATAGTAGATCACATATTGAATATGAGTTAAAATGTGATGCAGTTGTGAAAAAAGCTAATACTGTAGGATGTATTAACAAGAGCGTTGTATGTAAGACATGGGAAGCATGGGAGGCTGCTCTACACAGTCCTCAAGAGACATCAGATGGAGAACTATGTCCAGTTCTGGGCTCCACCATGAAAGAGATATGGACACATTAGAGACAGTTGAAAGGAGAGCAAGAAAAATGATAAATAGTTTAGAAAGCGTTGTCTATGAGAAAAGATTAACAAACTGGACATGTGAAGCCTTGAGAAAAGACAAGTGATGGTGGACCTGATACCATCTTTAAATATCTTATAAGGAGGATGGTGACCAATTGTTCTCCTGCTTACTGCAGGTAGAGCAACAGTGATCACCTTAATCTGCAGCAGAGGTGATTTAGGTTAGATATTGAGAAAGAACTTTCTGAATATAATGATAATTAAATTCTAGGATAGCTTCCAAAGAAGGCTGTGGAATCCCTATCACAAGGTTTCTAAAAGCAGGTTGGACAAATATATGTCAGTATTGGGCTAAGTGCACTTGGTCCTGTCTCAGTGCAAGCAGCTGGAGTATGGAGTACTTGATGTTCATTCCAACCCAACTGTAACAGGGTGGCTCTTATCTTTGATGAGAACCCCCATCTGGTCCAGTGCATGTGCCTTCAATGCCTCAGTTTAATCAGCCTTTTTCTGCGACTGAGCCCTCGAACCAAGTCACGCTCTGTATGAGTCAAACATGCCTTCCAGGGTGGACATTTACCAGGGCCCATTTTGGTGCTTTCTGCACAATCTCCCAAACTATTCCCCTCTTGGACAGGGAGTGGTGCCTCCAGGGCTTCTCCTCCTGGAAACAGTGCCTTCTCCCTTAACTCAGGGCTCTATCACAGTCCATCTGTGTCTGTCCACAGTCTCTCACCAGCTTTCCACTTGGAGCTCTTCATTGTGCTTCCACTGTCTCCGTCAGCCAGTCACCCCAGTTTTCTCTCCCTGAGATTTCCATTGGTACTAAACTGACTTTAGTCCTGCAGACCCTTTTATATGGCCGTTCTGACCCTTAATTGGCCACTTCTTTCTGAAAACACTCTGGGTGTATCTACATGTGCACGTTATTTTGAAAAGACAGGCCCCATTTCTAAAGAACAGAAGGAGCATCTACATGTGCCATGCGCTCTTTCAATTGCAAATCAGAGGAACGCAGTTGAGATGTGGAAAGCTGAACCTTGATCCCAAAGTGGGAAGAGCTCCCACTGTCCACAAACTGTGTTGAAAGAAGGCACATGTAGACACTCCATGGCCCACTCTTTCAAAAGAGGAGTCCTCCATGGCAGTGTCCAGCTGGAGCACGGAGACATCCTGTCCTGCAGAGCGGTGCTCTATGATCCTCAAGTCCGGCCACTCTGAAAGCCTCATGGACCCAGAAACCCCATGAGAGGGAGCTGAGAGCAGGCGAGCTGCAAGTGCATGAGCTGCCAACAGGATGCCTGCTCAGCCACCCTTGACAACTTCAGAGGCCACATGGCCAGAACCTGGCAGCCTCCTGAGCACCAAGGCCCTCCTTCAGAGCCCTCACAGGGTTCCCAGGACCCAGCCCTGGAGAAACAAAAAAGCCCGCCCCCCCAGACAGACCATGAATGCCAAGACCTCCTAGGTCTCTGGAAAGATGAAGAGATCCTCTGAGAGATGGGGGTCAAGCAGAGGAACTTTGCAGCTTTGGCCCACCAGGCTCGGGGACTGACCAGCCATGGCCACCCGAAGCAGACCCTGGATCAAGTCTGGAGCAAAGTTAAAGAACTCTGTCAGGACTACACCCGGGTCTGGGACAAGGCTGGACACTCAGATGCAGGTCCCACCACCTCCCCCTACTACCAGTAGCTCCACTCCATCTTGGGACCCTGGGACAGCTCCCCGCCTCCAGTGGTCCTGGACACCTCAGTGGACCAGCCTGATCTGGAGGGGTTGGAGGAACCAGGACCAGTCAGCCTGAGTCAGGGGGCAGACATTACCTGGGACTGGTCCAGTGAAGAGGGCAAACTCATCTTCGACATCCCCTGAAGTTCATACAACTGGGCCACAGGGAGCCAGGCATCACCGGAGGTCATTGAAGGATCCCCTGGTAAGTGCACAGCAGGTCTGGCACCATGGCTGGCAGGGTGGGGTTTGCACTGCTGCTAGTGGGCCACACATGGGCCCAGAGCCAAAAGGCAGACATCCCTGGCTGGCTGTGGCCCATGGCACACCCCTCGCACCCATCTGCACCACCCGGCACCTGGACCCATGGACAGCTCCAAGCATCCAGATGATCAGTGGTATGTATGTGGGCCAGCCTACAGCTGGGGACAGTCCCAGCTGGGGAGGACCCCTGTCCACACCCAACACCGCATGGATGCCTTGTCCACCATGCCTGGGCACTGAGGGGATGGGAGGGTGGGGTCCCAGGGGAGTCTGGGGATATAGGAAGGGGGTCATGGGACGAATGGGGGATTTGGGGGGAGAGGGCACTGGGGGGGTGGGGTCCTGCTTGGGGACTGGCATGATGCCCTTCTCTTCCAGGTGCAGCAGTGAAGGCCCACACAGCTCATCAGCCTCAGTGGTTCCCAATAGCCCCCCGGAGGTGGTGGGTGGGGGTCATCCTCCTCCAGAGGCACCAACGTGCCATGCATGCAGCCAGAGATCTCTGCAGTACACAAGGGACAAAACCGCCAGCCTCCGCCAGGCTGAGCTGACTGAGTGGTGCCTCCGGCTGGATGAGGCCAACCTCGTGTGGCGGAAGGGAGTGTGGGACCAGCTCATGTCCCACCTGGAGGGCCTCCATTGGACCCTGGAGGAGCACGTGGGCAACAAGGAATGGCTCCTGGCCCTCCCTTCATCCACCCCCTCCACTGGCCACCCCCTGGGCCTTCTTCAGAGGCTCCCCCGAGTAGGTGTCCCCCACAGGGACCCCTGCCCACCCCCCCTTCACAGAAACCCCCCACTCCACCCCATGCTGATGCCCCTGTTGGCATCCCCCAGTACCCCTACCTTCCAGTGCTTCCCAACTCATCCCAGCCCCATAGTGGAGCTTGCACCCGGGGGGGGAGAAGGGGATCTCAGGGCTGACAGGGTTCTCAGCATGCACCCTCACCCACAAGTGACCATCCTAGTTCAGGACCCTTCCCACACCCCTCCTGGATCAGGCTCCTTCCCGCCCCATGACTTACATGGCTGGCCCCCCACCCCTAATTGTTAATAGCTAACATTTGCACAGGCACTGGGTTGTGGTTCATGTTGATAAAGGTTTATTACACACCAATGTCTGTGTCCCATGGTCTCATGGAGGGAGAAATGGGTGTGGTGGTTGTGGTGCTTGTGTTGAGGGATGGATGCGTGGGGGGATGATGAGGGGTAGGGTTCGGGGGGTTAGTGCGGCCCACGGGTGAGTCTCACTTGAAGGCCCTCCCAGATCTGTACCCTCTTGCAGTTTGCCTATTTAGTGGTGACAGCAGCTGGCTGCTCGAACCCCACAGCGGCCTCAGCTGCCCGTCTTTGGATGTAGGCATCCCCCTTTCCCTTCACGATGTTGTGGAGGGTGCAGCAGTTGACCATCCCTGTGGGATGTTGCACATCCCAGCCTTGAGGTGGGCAAGGAGGCACCGCCAACTACCCTTGAGGCACCCAAAGGCCCACTTGACCACATGCCGGGCTTGGTTGAGGCAGGTGTTGAAGGCCTCCCAGCTGGGATCAAGATGGCCACTATAGGGCTGCATCAACCATGGCAGTAGGGGGTATGCCACATCCGCGATCATACACAGTGGCATGGTGCTGTCCCCAACTGGCACCTCTCGCTGGGGGATGAAGCTACCGGCCTGTATATGCCGGCGCAGGCCAGAATTGTCAAAGACCCTGGCATTGTGGGTTCGCCCCACCCAGCCCATGTAGATGTCCATGAACTGGCCTCTGTGGTCCTCCAGGGCCTGGAGGATTACTGAGTGGTAGCTCTTCCAGTTGATATAGGCTACATCTACACATGCCCCAAACTTCGAAATGGCCATGCAAATGGCCATTTCGAAGTTTACTAATGAAGCGCTGAAATGCATATTCAGCGCTTCATTAGCATGCGGGCGGCAGCGGCGCTTCGAAATTGACGAGCCTTGCCGCCGCGCGGCGCGTCCAGACGGGGCTCCTTTTCGAAAGGATGCCACCTTCTTCGAAGTCCCCTTATTCCCATGAGCTCACGGGAATAAGGGGACTTCGAAGTAGGTGGCGTGCTTTCGAAAAGGAGCCCCGTCTGGACGCGCCGCGCGGCGGCAAGGCTCGTCAATTTCGAAGCGCCGCTGCCGCCCGCATGCTAATGAAGCGCTGAATATGCATTTCAGCGCTTCATTAGTAAACTTCGAAATGGCCATTTGCATGGCCATTTCGAAGTTTGGGGCACATGTAGACACAGCCATAGTGGCCAGTGCTGTGTGGCAGGGCACAGATGGGGATGTGTGTTCCATCCAGGATGCCAAAGCAGTTCAGGAATCCCAGCAAGAAGAAACCCCCGATGATGGTATCCAGGTCCCCAGCATGGATGACCTGATGCACGAGCATCGTGTTTATGGCACAAACAACTGCATGGGAGGGAGGCCATGCGCTCTCATAAGGGTGCAGCAGGGCATTCCCAGCCAGCATCCCTTGCATGCCCCTTCCTGTCCAGCAGTCCCCAGGGGTTACCATGACCCTTCCAGACCACCAGCCCCTGGGGCTCCCCATGCCCAGGGGCCCCCTCCCCATGCTGCGGGTGTGCCCTGGGCCTGGCTTACCTCTGTGAGCACTGCTTTGACAATGGCCTTGCCCATCCCAAACTGGTGGCCCACTGAGTGGTAGAAGTATAGAGTGACCAGTTTCCAGATCAGGATCACAACTTGCTGTCACGTGGCTGAACTTTTATGTTGGGTCTGGAAACCATTTTATATGCCCAGTGTGGCTACTGGCCCCCAAATATTGTGCTGAGGTGCCATGTGAGGTGTCAAAGGAAAGATGATGATGCCCTGAATCTGTGTTTTCTACTTGTGTGTCTGTGTCATGTGTGCATGTAAAGTTATAGCCTTTATCTCTGCAGCTGTGTGAGAAACATTTCAGTGCTGAGGTTCACAATGGGAGGTGGGGCTTCACCCCAGCCAGGACAATAGACTGAGCAAAGGCCCAGACGGTCAACACCCATTTCGTGATGGTGGCATTTTCCTACTTGGATAGCAACAAATGGAAACTCAGCACAGAGATCCACCTGGTCAGGTGGTATGCCAAGACTTTTGGAGAAGAATGGAATTTTCCCTGCGCACATGAAAAGCTTTAAGATGGGCTGTAGCAGGTATTTTCTTGGTTCTTCAGTCCTCAGACGTTAAGCCTGTCTAAACTGGGGGCCTGTCCCTCAGAGGGATTACGTAAATTTAGAAGTGGCCATCTTAAATCTTTTGTCTTGTGGCCTCCAAGGGTCCATGTCTCAGCACATGGACCTCAGCAGGCCAAATCTACAATGCTCCAATAACTACAGCTAGGTAACCTAAAATAAACTTTCAAAGACTTTCAAGAATCAGAAAATAACGCTGCTGGCCTGCATCAGTAGTTATAACTAATGCATGTAAAGTATTGCTTTAACAATTTTTCTCTGTAGCCCTATTCTTTCTTTTGTATTAATAAAGCCTTAGATATTAAATCTAAGGATCTGGCTTTTGCGTGGTTGTTTGGGTAAAATCCAAGTATATATTAACCGGGGTCTGGGGCTGGGCCCTTTGGGGTCTGCAAGAATCTGTGTGGTGTTTGGTAAAACAGGTGTAATAACCTCTCACCTAAATTGTGGGGGTTTTGGTGTGGGCTGGTACAGCAGCTAAAAAGTCTGTGGGTTTGCTTGCGTGGCTTCTGGTTGGTCAATGGGCCCCGCAAAAGTTCTGTAAAGGCTGGTTAAATTTGCCTTAGTAAAGAAAAAATCCCAGCCTGAGGCAGTAAGTGGCCTAAATTTCAAGCAAAGGTACCCTAAATTATTTCTCTAGTTGTGCCCGAAAACCCCATCCTATCACACCCACTTATTGAGGGGGAGTGCAGGCCACATGGTGGTGTCCTGGTGCTTCAGTGCAGGTGTCAGCCAGTGGCATAGCTCATGGAAGGTGTCCCGGCTCATTAAGAAGTTTCACAGCCATGTGGCATCATCCCATTGCCCCAGCACCAGTCGCTCCCCCCCGTCTGAACTTCTGGTGTGGCTCCACAGGTGCAGAGATGGCAGGGGATAGGGTGCAGAATTCGGGGGGGGGTTCATGTCCTCAGGGGGGCTGCTCAGTCTCCCAAGGAGGAGAGGGTGGCCATGGAGACAGCGCAGACAAGGTGGGCAGCAGTATCCACAATGTCTGCTTCCAGAGCCAGGAGCAGGGTGTCATTGGCCGTTGTGCTGCTGTGCTGGGGTCGGCATCACAGCTGGCAGCTCGGAAGGCCTTTGCTCCTGCATGGTGGGGGAGTTGGGGGGAGCCTTTAAGGAGGAGGCAGATGGCTGTGGGCCCTGGAAAGGCTTGGAAGCCATGCGACCCCAACCATGGCATCTCAGCCTCCCTTCTTTCGTAAGAGCACTCGTAGCTGTGTGGATGCTCCCTGTCGAAAAAATGGGACAGATCCTCAAAAGAGGGGGTCAGACCTGCAATCCCCCTTTGCCATGTGGTCATATGTTTTCAAATGCTGGGATGTTAATTCCTGGCTTTCAGTTTTGCCCTTTTGACAGTGGGCTCCCATGTAGACACGGCCACTAGCATCCCACGGAGGACTTCTGTATGGTCTACTGGAATGGGATGTGACAAGGTCACAAGCCTCCAGCTGGACATTTGGGGGCCAAGTCCATTCCCTCACATCAACATTTGTATGATTCATTAGGAGCTGGCTGATAAGCACCTCTAAAGTTCATCATCATCACCATCATCATCAATAACTGTGGGCTCAGCGTCCATTGGTGTCTGATGCCTCTCTCACTATTTCCTTCCATCTTTCCCTGTCCAGTGCAGAGTGGCTTAGTTTCTGTAGACTAGTGCCACACCAATCTACTACAGCATCTATCCTTCTCTGTGGGGTCTGCCTCTCCTGTTCGAACCATCCATTATGCCGAATGCTTGGGTCTTGATTTTTCGTTCATTCTGCAAATATGTCCAAACAGTTGTAGCATCTGCTTTATAACCTTCTGCAGCATGTTCTCTTTTGGCTGTATCTTCCTATATAATTGCTCATTGGTGACTTTCTGCATCCAATCTATTCTCAGAATCTTTCTATAACAACTCCTTTTGAACGCCAATATTCTTCTTTTCAAATCTTTCGTTATCAACTATGTCTCAAATCCGTACAACATGCTGCTGAATACACATTTTCAAGACGCCCAGCTTCGTTCTTAAGCTAATTGCTTTGCTTTTCCAGATCTTATCCATCGCCTTCAAACTCGCTCTTGCTTTTGCTATTTCCTTCTTACAGTCTAGACCATAAGTTATGTTGCTCCCCAGATATGTAAACATCTCTACATTTTCTAATTCAATTCCATCAACACTGATCTTCCTTCCTATTTCCTTATCTCCAAATACCATTGTTTTTATTTTATCGATGTTCATAATCAGTCCGTACCACTTCCCTTCTTCGTTTAACACCCACACCGTTTTCACTAGCTTCTCCTCATCTCCCTCAATGATAACTATATCATCCGCGAACCTCAAGTTGTTAGTTTTTTTCCCGTGCACAGATATCCCTTCTACCTCGTCCTTGATCTTGTCCATCACTCTCTCCAGATGTGTGATGAAGATACTTGGTGATATTGGATCTCTTTGTCTTGTACCTCTACTTGTTTTAAACCAACTTCCCAACTCCCCGCATGTTCTCACCACTGCCTCTGCATTATCACTGTTATCTTTCAACAACAGTATTAGCCTAGATCCACTCCGTATGACTCCAAAACTGCCCAAGTCACATTCTGATCTATACTGTCAAATGCCTGTTGAAAATCGACGAAGCAAGTGCATACATTTTTGTTCTTTCATAGAGCTTTCTCTCCTATCAGTCTGAGTGCCAATATTTGCTGTATGGTACTTCTATCTTTTCTGAACCCTGCTTGCTCCTCTGCGATCTTAGTCTCTCAATCAGTATCATCATCAGCACTTTACCTAGATGACTTGTTAGGGCAATCATTCTGTAGTTCTTGCACTCCAATGGACTTCCTTTCTTGGGTATTGCCACTAGCACAGACCTTGTCCATTCCTTAGGTGCCTTCCCTTCTTTCCATGCTATATTACATAGTCAGTGTATTTCCTGAATCATGCTTTCTCCACCATATTTGATCATCTCTCCTGTGATCTTATCATTTCAAGGGCTCTTGTTGTTCTTTAGTCATTTCACTGCTTTTTCTACTTCCTCCTGTGAAATATCGGTCTTGCTCTTGATGCTCGGGGGAGATATCTCTTTCAATTCTTCAATCAGTCTCTCTGAGACACTCAGGTCCAGCTGTGCTGTGTATCGATCAGTGCAATATCTCGTCCATCGCCGCACAATCTTCTCCCTGTTCATGAGAACTTCTTCATTCTCATCTCTGATTGCCATCCGCTTCTTGGACCACTAATTTAGGCACATAAAGCACAGCTGATCATAAGAAATGCCAAGGAGTTGAGATCTGTGTGTTCAGAGTATGTGGTATTAGGCAGGACTGGACTTCTAATTAAGCAGATATCTGTAAACAAATACAATCTGGCTATAAAAGTGGGAATATATCATGCCCAGTAGGGCTACATCTACATGAGCAGTTTGTGGATATAGGGCCTGCTTTAGATTCCTTCCCTGGAGTTGTGACCAGCTGGTAAAAGCAGTGACATAGAACAACTGGGCCCAAACAGAGTATGATTTATTTATCATATACCATTATAAACAGAGAAGAGAGAGTTAAACATGAGAAAAACCTAATTATATGTTGTTTTGCCTAACCTAGTCACTCCTTGACGGTCTGAATCATGTCTACTTAACCCAGGCAGCCACTGAGCATTGACTTTGGTGAGACCAGTTGTCCTCCTGCAACTCCTACCCTTAGGCCTCTCTGACCCCCAGTCCGTGAGAGTCTGAATGCACAGGCTGTCTTTTATCTAATTCACAGTTCTTTCTTGTGACCAGAGCCCTGAACCTGGTCCAAACTTCCTTATGAATTTCTCCAGAGAGGACTGGAGGTAGCTTTCATGTAATAGATTGTCTGTGATCCATCTGAGCACAAGGCAATTTAATTCTGTTTACAACCCTGGCCTTGAGTTGCTGTAGGATTTAACTTTTAGCTACCTTTTAGCCAGCAATACAATAAGCACCAAACCCACATACACACGTCTGCATAGACATTTATAGATATTAAAGCAAATAATTCCTACATTCTTCACTAGTGGCTAGCTGGGGAGAAAATGCAAGAAACGGAGATGAGGCAAAGCCGAAAAAGAAGAATCACCATAAGGCTTGGGGAGCAGACAGCACTTGATGGGAGATAGTGGGGAAACGCAGGCTGGTACTGACCCTGGGAGTCTCACATGTTGCAAACATGTACTCTGCCAACATGCCATGTGGTTAGTGCCTGAAACTAGTCTCAAGCATAAAGTACACTTATCCCTCTTTTAACAAGTACTCTACTTATGAGTACTTGCTAAAATGAGGGATGCATATACTTATCACTGTTCACTATCTGAGTGAACTTCCCCCACTCATATGAGCTGGCCGCAGGGTCCCTGGCTGAGTTGAAGGGAGACCCTCAGTCCCACAGCTGGAGCTAAGCCTGCTGTGAGGTCCCTGGCCAGTGGGCAGGGAGATCCCCCACCCTGTGGCTGGAGCTGAGCCTGCTGCAGGGTTCCTGGCCTGGGCACGTGGAGATCCTCAGTCTCACTCAGCCCAATCCTAACACTCCCCCTGGCCCCCCACCCAGTCCCAACATTCCCCCAGCCCACAGCTCACCACGCATCCCCCCACAGCCCGCTCCCAACACCCACCCCATCCCCTTCCGAACCTCCCTGCCTGCTTCATCCCCATCCCCACCTCTGCTGCAGACTGGAGGAACAAGCTACCGGAGCCTCCTGCAGGTTTTAACCCTCCCTCCTACTCACGGCCCCAAACTGCCCCCAACCTTAACCCTCTCCAACCCCCCTCCAACCCCAGGTTCACTTACCTTTCCAAAGCAGTGCCACATGCTGCCACTGCTTCGCTGAGTTTGGAGTATTAGGAACCAATCAGACACTGTTACACGTATTTTAATGGCAATTTAACGTCCCTCTTACGAGTTTTCGCCTACGAGCACAAAAATTGGAAACCAATTGTGTTCGTATAGCAAGGGATGAGTCTACTGATGACAATTGAGTCTTTATTAGACATAAGTTGTGTTTGGTTTTGCATCTGCATATCACTATCACCTTTTACTGTTAAAGATAAGCACAAGGCTCAAAATTAACTGAATTCAGTGCTTAACCATCAAATTCTACACCTGAACACATAAGATATAAAGCAACAAACACAGCTGGATATTCAATATGGATAAATGCTACTTGACAAGACAAATTCCAGGATTTAGTAGTCCTTCCAGAAACAGAACAACCAGTTCTGTAGTTTCTTTCTGTAACAGAGAGCCCATGAAATAAGTTTTGGGCAACAAACTCATCAGATTAGCTTGGTATGCCTTATGGCTCTCTCTCTCATTCTGTCATGGCTTCTCTTACACACATGGACACACATGAAAGGGACTAGATATTCTAGCAGTGTGTTACATTTCTGGGGAAAATGAAGTGAATCTCCCTAGATCCTGCCTTGAACCTTCACAGTACTCCAGGGTTTCTGGACTGGAAACTACTTTCCCAAACAAAAGTCTGTGGAGCCACAGAGCTCCATATAGGAAATGGTCTCTGCAAGGTGACTGTTTCTGTCTGAGTTGGCAGAGCAGATCCACTTGCAGACAATGTCTTTACACACAGCTGAAGATGAACGTTTGGGCCCACTGTTTTTAATTGTCTTCATATTAAGGAAACACTCTGAGGTGGCATAAAGGTAATGAGTTCTGTGATTCTTGAGGATTACAAGAAATGTTTTTAGGTATAACAATGGATTGGGGCTTTTTAAAGGTTAAGAAGTCTCTTTCTCTCATTTTCATCTAAGTCAGCCTCCAAAGAGAATGTGCAAAGCATAAGTCATCTTAATAGGATTCAAGCTTTAGATCATAGTATTATCTCAATAGAATGGATTTTTATAAGTGCTGTCCTGATGCTGATTTTCAAGAGAGAGTGTTACTGTACCTTATATTTCATATACTGTAGTTATATTATATATTACACTCTTCAAGAAGTGGTGAGCCTAGTTCAGTTGAAGGCCATCCTGGAGATTTATGGAGCTGAAAGTCCATATATTTTAAATTAGGTTTCCGAACTGCAGTGTAATTTTTATCAAGTAACAAGAACATTTCATTTACAAAAGACTGTCCTACCGCTTTTAAAGTAACTGTAAAGATTAAGATTGGTTTGACAGATGGTGGTCGATTTAATTTTGAATTTTGGGAAAAGTGGAAAAATCAAATTACCAATCACCTTGAGAAATACTGAACTCATGGTCAGACATGTCAATCTGCTTTTCAAATCATTGCTTTAAGTAGTAATGAGGGATCAGTGTTTATATCAAATTTCAGCATTTTTCCTATTCTCAGCATTACGCTAAGGATGAAATGGTTACTGTCAGATTTTTTTTTGAGTGAAAGCTAAATAGTCCAATAAAATCTTTAGTCTGGTTGACATTTTTCAAAGGTATAAACAGGATTTTTTTTTTTAGTCTCCTGTTATAGTTTCTAGTGGTTTCAACCTTACAATATCTCCTTTATGGGTGAAGCATCCTGGGTACCTCTTGATATGAACACACTATCAGGTATCTTTGTCCAGTGTTGCTTTACAGTAGGATGAATCTGTAAGCTCTGGGTCTAATGTCAGAAGGTGTCCTCCCAATTCACCAATGATACAATGCCATAATAGTAGGAAGAGCAAAACTCTAAAGTGGACTGGGCTCCTTCACTGAGGAAGAAGACAAATTAAACAATCAAAGCAAGAAAATAACCTTCAAGTGTTATTGAATTCAAATGCAAACACTGAAAGCTCAGATTCAAGTTCAGCCTGGATGATTAATGCAAACAAATTATGATTTATACTGCATTTGTCAGTGACTTTGTTTTGACTGTGCTCATAACTTTTCTTTTACATTTCCTGAAAACATTTGAAGCAAAGTTTGATTAGTTCAGATGTTGCATACATATAAACCAGAAACAAATGGTACCTTACAACATGGTAATTGCAAATTTCTGTTCTCTTCCTCTAGGTCTTACTTACCTACTTTCATTGTATTCATTTTCCTGAGTCCCATATGCGGTCTTCCAGTAAATTATAACCTTCTCACCCGTCGGTCCAATTTGTCCTCAAATGTATTTATGTGTTCCTCCCATACCATTTATTCATGGGAACAGCTACCTGTAACCAAAACCAAACCAAAACAAAAACAAATACAAAAATAACCCTGAAAAACACCACACGCTACATTAATCTCCTTTACATCTCTCCTTAAAATTCACCTCTGCCAGGATTCCCAAAAACAGACTGACAATACTTAAGCAGCAGGTGCTAGAACAGCTGCTTATTAACTTAATCAGACCCCTCTCATTATTAGCTTATGCTTCTGTTATCTTTTTGTCATATAAGCCTGTTTTGTCTCATTGTGTGTGTACACTGCACAGTATTGGAGATAAGAACCATATTTTATCTACGTGTATATACAATACCTAATGCGATGCAGCTCTGATTCCTGATCACAATCACTAGGTATTATCATAACACAAGAAATAATGGAGTATTGGCATGGGAGTGGTTTCACCCAATCAGGAAACAGAAAGAATGTGTGAGCCTTGGCAGTGGCTCGAAAATGAATAGGCTGTCTTTCTGTCACCCACCTATTTATGAGTCGTTTGATGACTGACCAGCCCAATTCTGGATCTGCAGGTCTTATCACAGAAGGGGCAGGTGCTCTTATCTGTTGGAGGGGGATGGGGCAGTTCTTGCTGCTCTTTTCTTCTCCACCTGTCCTCATTTGCATTGTGGTGGGACCTCTCAAATTTCACTACTCCCTCATGGATTACCACTCTCCATTGGGGATGGTTCTGAGCAGGGCTCTCCCAAATGTCATCCCCAATGCTGCACTTTTTGTGTGTGCCTTCAGCATGTCCTTATGGCAGAACAAGCAGAGGACAGCCGGGGTAATGCTACAAAGCCTGTAAAGGCAGATGAAGGCTGAGGTGGACAGGAAGCTCCCAATTGTCATGGATCCTATGCCATTGGACGTGGGCCTTCTATCCATCCAGGGACACATGCTGGCTGAACTGCAATAGTCCCATTATGTTGAAGGAAGTCTCGCAGAGGTATCTTCCTATGTGTGCTACTCTCACAGAAAGAATACCATACCAAAACAATGATTAAGGTCCTTCATTTTTAGAATTTAAACATTCTTTTTTTAAAAAAAAAACTGTTTTGAGGATATCAGTATTTAGGCTTTACCAATTTTCACCCAGATCTTGGCTTTTCTGGGACTGGGCTTCCCCTTGCGGTTCCTGACAGACTTCAGTGTAGCCACATCTGCTTCCTCTACACAGAGTAGGAGTGAGATGAGGAGGGTTCTGGCTGCAGAGACACCAGATCATTGCAGTGATAGGCCCAAAGGGAACAGAGACCCCCTCTACTGAGTCTAGGCCTTCAGCACGTCCCCAGCCTCAGGAAGTACTCTGTCAAGTGGGGAGCTAGTACTCATAGATGTAGCCTCCCATTTCCCTCCTGACCACAGTCCTCAGACCTTCAGCTCATCCCTGTACAGCTCATCTGTGCATGGGGGAGTGTGATGGGCAGAGAGCTAGCTTTTGGGCATCTGAGACAATGCAACCATGTCAGCAACAGGCCCTCAGAGACTGCAAGACTTCCTCAGCTGCTACATCATGACTAACTCCACAAGACCAGTACAACCTGTGAGTCTGACACCCTCACCCCTACCCACTGGCCATTATTTTTGAAGCTTAATATCTATGAGTCTAATAAACATATGATTTTACATAGACAAATACTATTAATACCTGTCACAAGCCTTACTTTTATGAAAATAGAGGCAGATAATTGCAGTAACCCTTTAAAACCCTTTAGAAAATATTAGCATGTGCACGTCTCATGAATTCTCAAAAGTACTGTCATTCAAAGAGTTAAAGTTCTGTTTCCTTTTCTTGTATGGTAGAACTTTGAATTAAACGTAATTAGTAATATATAACTGTAAGGATTGGCAGAGACAATTCAGCTACTAGAGAGCTGTGCTGATGATTTTGATGATTTACGAAACTGAAAGGACAGAGACCATGCAACCAGAAAATTTATTTGCTTTAAGACTCTCTTGCTGGTTTGAAAGTCACTACAAAGATAATACCCTGATCAGCAGACGGTCATAAGTGGCAAGAGATTAACAAGAATTTGGGAGAAGAAAAAAAAAAGTAATATTTACCAATCATCTGGAGGAAAATGCAAGAGTGCAACACATAGGGGCCAAACACAAGAAGCACAGAAGAAAAGTTGGGTTTATCTTTATTTAGTTATGCCTCTGATGGAGTGTACCAACCCTGCACTCAGCAAGGGGGTGACAGCCAGGCCTATTGGACAGAAAAGGTCCTGGTCCCAAGGCCCTGCAGGGCATGCTCTGGCTGTAGACCAGGTATAAAGGCTGGGGAAGCCTGGCAGTTGGGGCTGGCCAGCAGGAGGGAAGGAGCTCCCACAGGAGTCTAGGAGCCACAGCTGTCAGAGTACCAGCCACTGCCGCTGCCAGCACACCTCTCGGAACAGCAGCAGCAGCAGCAGATGTGGTGGCAGCCACTGCCGGAGGAGCAGTCACAAGCAGGAGCGGCTGGAGGAAGCACGGCCAGAGCTGAGATAGTGTACCCCACCGGGAATGGGGCAGGAATTAGCCAGGGTGGGCGAACTGGGAAGGTTACCAGTCAGCTCAGCATGTTGCAGTGAGGATCCCTGCTGAGCTGGTGGCTGGGATCACACAACCGCCACCAACAGGGCCCTGGGCTGGAGCTTGGTGGAGCAGGACGGCCCAAATTCCTCTACCCCCACCTCCCTGCAAGCCCAAAGCTGGGAGAACTCAGGCTGCTAAGGCCTGGCTGGGCCATCAGACCTATGTACTGTGACTACGACATGGAGGCCTGATTGGGCTGTGGAGCCCTGAGGGTAACTTAGGAGCCCTCCGGAGCAAGGTGGCAAGGAGACCCCACCACAATGCCTATCTACATTATCAAGTTTGTCTTAGTGCTGTTGATTGACTTACTTAGGCTCTGTCTACTCAACACAGTTGTTGGTAGAAGGATGGTCTGACAAGATTATGGGAAAGAGTTATTACGTTTTGGGGGGAAAGCAAATTGCATTGATTTTACATTAAATGCTACAGGTTGAACCTCTCTAGTCCTGCAACCTCAGGACCCTGACTGGTGACAAATGAGAGAATTAGCCAAACGATGGGAGGTCAATATTTTCTAGCAACATTACCAACATTTCCACTGCTTACTGGGCTCTTGGAAGACATTTAGGGGCAAATTACAGCTAAATAACAGCACAGAACACTGAGACCAAGGAATGGTGGCTGTAGACAAACTTTATGGAATCATGGGAAATTTAGCCACACCTATGAAAAACCAATATCCTGCTAACCAGTGCTTTTTTGTGCTGGTACTTGATGGTAATAAGTACCGGCACCTTGGCAGCCCCACCCACAGGATTGGCCAAAAAAAGCAATGCAGCTAATTAAAATCATGCCAGATTATGGATGTTGCCAGACAAGAGAGTACTGGACTAGAAAGGTTTAACCTGTACTAGGGAGCAAGTCTTGAACCATAATTTCAAACTGAATGTGAGAAGCTATCAATTTTCACTCCAATATTTTTTCTTCTCTACGGTACTTTCAGTTTGATAAAGATTGGTGTACTGCTAATCTGGGACAAATTAACCTTTATTGTGCTTTCTCTGACTTTTATTCAACATGTCATAATAATCCCCTGGCACACCTTTTTCTATACACATATAAAACTGCAAGAGAACACTCAGTTTAGGTAGTTTAAATGAAAAAGTCTTACAGCATCATTTTTGGTTCAAATTATTCCGTGAAATATGCAACATACTGGGCAAAATTAGGAGCCCTTTATTTCTAATTACATTATGGGCTTGTCTACACTACCACCTTCTTTCGAAGGAAGGATGGTAATTAGGGTGTTGGGAGTTTACTAATGAAGTGCTGCTGTCCATAGGCAGCACTTCATTAAACAAATTTCCCCCCATGGCAACTTCAAAGTTTTACACTTCAAAGTACCAGTATGCATCTAGCTGCGGCTCACTTTCCGGTACTTCAAAGTGCCGGGGCAACTTTGAAGCCCCCTTACTCCTCAAAATTTTGAGGAATGAGGGCACTTAAAAATTGCCCCAGCACTTCGAAGTACCAGCGGGTGAGCTGAGGCTAGACGCGTGCTGGTACTTCAAAGTTTAAAACTTTGAAGTTGCTGCGGGGGGGGCGGGAATTTCCTATCAAGACAGCACTTCATTGGTAAACTCCCAACACCCTAATTACCATCCTTCCTTCAAAGGAAGATGGCAGTGTAGACAAGCCCTATGTGAAGTAGTTTATGTATAAAATATATTGACATAGTTTGTAGGAAACATTAATTGCTCTTTGTTGACTAGCTGTTCAGTGCTTCAGTTCTGAGGGTTAATAAACTGAAATAAGTTTGACCTTATTGCTCAGACTCTATAGAATTCAGATTACTCACAATATGTGGTAAGATGTTATCCAGTGATATTTCTGGAAGTCCACTACTTCACTTGAAAAGTATTTCCGGTTCAAAGAAATTAATTTCTCACAACCTGTGAGACATAAATCGTGTAATGTCAGATTAAACAAACAAGCAGTCATACAGTGTCTTAAAGACTAACAAAATAGTTTATTAGGTGATGAGCTTTTGTGGAGCAGATCCACTTCTTCAGATTCATGAGTCCGCCCTACGAAAGCTCATTGCCTAATTAAGCCTTTAAGGTACTACATGACTGCCTGTTTGTTTTGTTAGAATATGGACTAACATGGTTACCTCTCTGTTACAATGTCAGACTGAACTTTTGTAAAGGGGAGCTGTGAAGGGTGAGCAGTCAGGAAGGTGACTTTGCAAAACTTCCATCATGTTTAATGTTACTTGAAGTCTAGTCCTGTAGGCTGAAGTGGTGGAATCATGGGGGGGGAAAGAGTTATAAAAATTGTAGCTTTAGAAAAAAGGATAAAAAATTGGAAACTGAAAGTTAGATCCCCACATCCATAATTAGGTACCTAAATTAAAGTGGCCTGAGGTTTCAAGAGCTGCTAAATAATAGCTACAAATCCCATGCAAGTTAGACAGCCACAATTTTTTTTGCACTTTTGAAAATCAGAGAAAGTATTATTTTCAAGGGTTAGCTACCTTCAGCACATGGACCATCAGGGCATTTCGCTTATGGACTGTGACACATTCTGCTGACATTTACCATCTGCAGGACTGGTTCTTCATAGCTCCTAATGGTTGCAGTTTGCTGTCCTAGGCCAATAAGAGCTGCAGGATGCATGGCAGGATCCAGGGGCATGTTAACAACTCCCATTTCCTGGGAATGGCAAACCATGGCTACTGAAAGCAGTGGGTGTCTGTGCCTGTGGGAGGTCAACATCAGCAAAATGGCTTGTCAGCAGATTACTCTGCCATGTGCCATGTGCCTAAGGTTGCTAACACCTGATTTAAGTGCATAAATATAGATTTGTAATTAGGACCCTCTTTTGTAACGTTTTCTGGTTAGTCTTCACTACCCTGCTGCAGTGGATCTTCTGGAGTTGGTTTTAGTTGAACTGAACTTAGAGGTTTCCACATCAGTGCCGGTACTCCTGCCCCTTGTTAGGAGTAAGGGAAGTCAAGAGGAGCAAATATTCTTGTCCACCTCCCTTGATGGAGGTGGTATGGAAGCCCAAATTAAGGTAAATTGACTCAAGCAATAGAATTAGGGTAGCTGGAATCATGTGCCTTAATTCAACCTTCCTTTCTATTGTAGGCCTACCTACTCCTGTTTGCACCCATTGGCCTCCCTTAGTTTCCAGTAACATCTTCTTCTAGTTTCAAACCTTAAGCATTGATTTAGCTATGGCAGAACAGTGCAGTACTCCAAATGTCTCTGTTTTATCCTTTTTTAATGCAGTTTATTGAGAATCAATGAAATTCCAGGTTCACTCTGTTTTTCTGGCTTATCTTGGTTCAGTCTCTTTCATCATTTGCTCAATAGATATAAAATATGTAGTGGATTATACTTACTGTTTCTTTGGGATCAGGTTAACAATCAAGGAACCTGACTAAAAATTCTGGTTTGGTAGCTGGCAGTGTTGTTCTCCTCCTCTGAGAATATCAGAAAGATGGTCCAAATTTTAAACATCTATTGTCTTTTTAGGAGCTTGTCTTGTGTATGTACTTGGCATAAAAGTATTTACAGTATATACTCATTGATTAGCCCATTCCTTTACAAGTCAACCCCACCATCCCAAGATGGGTAGGCAAAAATGGCAAAACAGTATGACCCTTTCTTAAGCTGACACTATATTTCAGGGGTTGGCAAACTTCATTTTCCAGCTCATCAGGGTAAGCTGTTGGTACTCTGGGGTATTTTATTTACCTGGAAAATATGCAGTCATGGAACTCTGAAGCTCCCAGTCCCTGCAATTTGCAATTCTCAGCCAACAGGTGCAGAGGCCAGTGCATCCCACAGCCCGAACTGCTTCCTGCTGCTCCCATTAGTGGAAACAGTGAATCACAGCTACAGGGAGCTAAGGGGCTCTGTGCCTACCAATGCTCCAGGTGCACAAAATGTCCAGACACACCAGTAGTTCACCCTAACAAGCTGGGAGCCAACATTTTGCTGAACTGTTGATAAGTCAAAGTCTGTTTTTTTGATTATTCATATTTTACCAAAAATATTCTTCTTATGAATGAGAATATACAGTACATTACAAAGACAGTCCATAATTTGGTATAACTCTACAGCAAGAGGTCATATTTTCCAATAATATGCAATTCAGAGTCTAGCTAATAAAAGTAATAATAAATTAATCTGTTCAGCATTTTAAACAGATTATTTATTGGAAGAATAAATAAGCAGGAGTGGGATCTCTACGAAGTTGGCACACTGTCACAAGATGAAATTCCTTAATAATTTTCTTTCCAAATAGTCCTAGATATATCCACCCACAAGTTAATTCCGCTTTGTCCACTGCTTTGCTAGCAGAGTACCTCTCTAGTAGCACCCCAAAAATTCAACTGGAATCAAATCTTACCTATATAGGTATGCAATATCTTTTATTATACAATAAAACTGTGTGAGCTGCATACATTCAGATATATAGTCCCTTTCTTATATAGAAACCCCTTCCTTCAGATCAATTTCTTTGTCCAAATCCTAGTTCTTTCTTTCTGAAGCATAATTTTAGACACAGTTTTCAAAATTTTACTTTATCCATAAAAGCTGACCTTTATATTAAACTGCTCTTCATACCTTTTTCAGTAGCCTATGCCAAGCCATCACTATTTAAAATAGTGATTCCTCAACTACAGCTGTTAAATTCAGATACGTAAAAATGTTTAAATGTACAAAAAATGGTCCCCTTTCCCTGCATATTAAAAGTAGGTATATTCACAAATAAAGATTAACATTAATCCACATCAAGATATTTGGATGGGTTTTGATTCAAAGAAGTATTGCTCAGAGTTTATTAATCTTTCAATAAATTCACTGCTTCTTGAAGTCTTTGAAGACAGATTGTCATGATCCACATATGACTGATGATATTTAGAACATTGCCAGGGATATAATAAAGTTGAACCTTTAATACCACCCATATCTGTAGCCCATTCAAGAGATTTTAAAGGGCATGGAATAGTACACAGGTGCTGTTACCCTGGCAGTGGTCAGGCCCCCTGGGCCCCTTAAATTCACCCAAGCCCCTTGTCAACTGTCCCTTTGCACCCCTTCAGTGAGTCATCTAGGAAGGAAGGGAGTGATGTGCATTCCTGGGAAAGGAATTTATTTTTCTTTGATCTAAACAAGAATGTAAGATACATTACCAAACCTTCACCTTAAATTTTCATTGGTAACTTGCCCTATGCTAGAAAACTCCACTTACTTTGCATGAAATGAAACAGATTATTGACATCTCTATGTTACCATAGAGACATGGTTCGTCATGGATAGTACAAGTCTCAAAATGCAGGGCTTCTTATGGAGCTGAGCATCCTCCTCTCATAACAAAAGTGGAATTATATGCTAGTGTTTTTAATCTCCCAATAATGTGCTTCTGTGTGAAAAAAGCTGGGAGGCTGAATTGTTGAATGCCAAGGCCTGCTTTTGTCCTGCAGGCCACAATTTGACGATCACTGATTTAAGACAAATTGCCAGATAAAAATTCCTAACTTTAGACAGCTGGATCCAGCTTTCCAAGTTATAGCATGTCACCCTGGGTATAGACAACTCCTGAGTCAAATTCCTGAAAACTAAGCCTTTTTGAGTTTGTGTGCAGACTGAAGAGTGAAAAGTTATTTTAAGACAAAAAATATTCCTTTATCTCTTTTTTAAAAACCTTCAAAGAATGGCTCCAATCTCTAGAGGATTTTTTTTTCTTATTGAGAATGATCTGAAAAGAAAAGAAAGAATGGTTATGAAAAAAGGGGCATGTTTTCCCAAACCAATGAAGTTGAAAAATCTATCCTTATTCTCCTTGGAAGTTTCAAATTCAGAGATGCTGTCAAAATCCTCAAAGTGACATTGATAAGTTCAGAACACTGAAGCTAAATACAACTCTATGAGGTTAAACTTTTCCGTAAAATAAAAAAATCTTCTGCGCAGCACACCTGCTTTACCTCCATTAAATTAGTGCTGAATATAAAATTATCTGTTTTTCAAATGTATATGCATTATCATTTGAAGGTTAATAATTAGCACTGAGTTAAAGTCCTGTGAAAGAAAGAAAGAAAGGTCCATCTATTTTCATCTGCTCCTTTGTGTAATCCAGCACTACTTTATAAAGAGACAGCATTGTCTGTTTTGTAGAGCCATGACTGTGGGTTAGTTCTAGCTTTCCACTCTCAGTTCTATTTCTGACTTGCCGCATGACCTTGGTAAAGTTACATTTCCTGTCTCTTTGAAAGAGAATGGGAGAAAAAAACAGAAGACGTGAAAAGTTATTCAACAAAAATGTGATGTTTCCTAAGTAATTGTCCTCTCTAGTAAGTGAGAATAGCAGTCATATGGAGAGGGAAGAAGTTTAGGCATCTTCAGGTTTATGTCCAAGCATCCTTTGGATGTCAAGGAATGTTGAAGAAGCTGTGAGAAGTTTGCAGATCTATGATCTATGACTGTTTGGCCCTGGAGGAATTTTGAACAGCAAGCCTGTAATGAATGGGCGAGGGGAGCATACCCTTTTCTGGGCTTTCCAGCCATTCAGTTAACTAAATGAGTCTTTTCTCAGTCATTAACCCTTGAGACCTGACCCTAACTGTCTTGCCTCCAAGGGCTAAAACCACAGGCAGTGGATCCTGTAGAGTCCCCAGGAATGCTAGAGAAGCAGGAAGTGAGTTGGCAGGAGGCCAGGAGAGAAAACGGAAATATAGTGTGGGCTTTTGAAGTGGAAACAGTAGCCCTTCCTGTTGCTGTTGTGTGGCCAAAGCAGAGCATTTGAGGACATGAAAGGGCCATGGAGAATAAAATGACATCCATGCCTAGGGAAGGACTAAGACTACATCTACACTCACCATGGAAGATCAACCACTCAGGTTCGATCTTTGAGTATGCAGGACCCTGGAACTTCTTGCGAACTGCTCCGATTAAGGAAGGTCGATGAGAGGAGCACTCCTGTTGACCTTCTGCTATGAAGAGAGGCACTGAAGTCAACAGCTGAAAAGCTGATTTTTAAATATGCAGCTGGCAGAACTAATATTGTATATCAACCTTCAACCTTCCGGGTGAGTAGAGACACAGCTTCAGTCTTGAAACCACAGACATGTGAGTAGAACAGGCATGTGTGTCATTGTCTAGTCAGAGGCAAATCAGGTTATTTTCTTTATTTCAGAGTTTGTTAGACTTCTTTATGCCGAGCACATGTAACTATGCCCTTACACAGTAACTTTCCAAACTGAATCCCAGGGAAGCAATTCTCTGTGTTTTAATCCTTTTTTCAGCTGCTATCTGACACCTAGCAACCAATTAATGTTTCACAAAATACATTTCCTTTTTCATTTATTGTAGTTTAGAAAGTGAACCATTTTAGGACCATGATCTGACCCCTGTGTCCTTGAAGGTGGGAGATTCTCTATGCACATGCCTAAGACTGCAAAGCTAAACAACCATGGGAAATTTCAGTTTTTAAGCTCTCTCCAGGGGGAGGGTTAAAAGAGCTTGAGGGTACCGCACAGGAAGGATTTCTGAAGTTCACTTTCTAGATTTCTAAAAGGATTTTTTTTTTCATTTTGATGACGACAGTGATGCCAATCCAAAGCCAGGGAATCTGGGACCTTGGGGATTTTTTTAACACAAGCCTTTAGTGGCAAGGTATTTTAAAGTTTCTTATAGGCCCGCATATTTTGCACTTGAAGTTTCACAGGGGGGAACATCCTTGACAAGGTCTAACAAGCCTTACCTCAGTGGACAAACAGGAATAGCAGAGTTTCACTCGAGCATGCCTCTGTCCATGCCTTCCCTCCAGAAAAACCTCGATATGTCATCCTGTGGCACCCTGTGCCCTATGTTCACTATATTTATATGGTTATGATAAATTTTGTACACAGTATGCCTTGAGATGTGGCACTTTAAAAGACATAGGATGTATCTACACTACAGTGATCTCTTCCAGAAGATCTGCTTTTGAAAAAGCTCATCCAGACACAGAAAAGTGGATTGAAAAAAACCGATCCCCTCTTTCGATAGAGAGCATCCACACATCCCCCGCTCTTTCGAAAGAATGGGCCAGAGATTGAACACTCCAGCACCACGAGGACCAGACTTTTGAACAAAGGGCCCCCGGAGTGTGTACACATGCTTGTTTTCTGAAATAATCTTTCAGAAAAAAGGTGCTCTTCCTCATTTGGGAGAGGAAGAGGGTGTCCAGAAGAAGTGCCACTTTCTTTTGAAAAGAATTACAAAAAGCACATTTTGTGTGTGGATGCTCCACTTGTTCTTTCCAAAGAGGCTGTGATTTTCCAAAAGGACTTGCCAGTGTAGACACAGCCATGGTCTGCTGAGCATCAGGGTCCCTTTAAGATGTGTATAACAACAGTGTACATCAAACTGACATTTTATTGTGTGATTGTTACTGACATAAGTTGTAGTTATGGGCAACACAATCCAATATCTAAGAGACAAAGGTATACTGGAATGCTAGCAAAATGCTAAAGAACCATTATGGCTGTGGCTACACTTGGCCAAAACTTTGAAATGGCCATGCAAATGGCCATTTTGAAGATTACTAATGAGGCACTGAACTGAACATTCTGTGCCTCATTAGCATTAGGACGTTTCCGGCCATGGTGCTTTGAAAGCGCCGCTTTCTAATGCTTGCAGCTTGGTGTGGCTACACGGGGGTCCTTTTCAAAAGGACCCCACACTTTTTGAAATCCTCTTATTCCCCTCCACCTCCTAATGCTAATGAGGCGCTGAATATTCAATTCAGCACCTCATTAGTAATCTTTGAAATGGCCATTTGCATGGCCATTTTGAAGTTTTGGCCAAGTGTGGCCACAGCCTACCTGTTTAATTGACTATTCACTGGGTGGGAGATAAACAAAGAATTTATCTTTCCTTCAGAGAAGATTCAAACCTCAAATACATGGTAAACTGTGTATACCTTCATGAGAGTAATTCCCAGAGAGGTTGAAAGCATACAAATAAGAAACACTGAGTCCCAGATCACCTCCCACTCCATCTCTACACAAGGCAGCAAGAATATGAAGCAACACTGACTTGAAGAGTGGTCCTGGCTTGGAGGTTATCCTGCCAGTACAAACTGCAGTAGGCTTTCGGTAAGAGAAACACCTTCTTGCATTTAAACCTGTTATTTGTTTATAAATTTCAAGAATTATCTTGCATGTTTATCCTTTTATTTATTTTGTAACCAAACCTGACTTATATGCCTCTAATTGTAATAATTTAAAGCTATCTTTTTCTAGTTAATAAACTTTTTTTATCTAAACCAGTGTACCTAGAAATCTCTGCTTAGGTCAATAAGCCTAATGCATATTGATTACCCATTGTTGGAATGATGAATTATCTATATGCTTATACTGTCCAAACAATGTCCTGATGTAAGATGCAGACTTCTGGAAACCAAGACCAGTGCTGAGGGAGCTGTGGGTGTCACCCTGTATGTAATTTGTGAACAGATGGGGATATCATTCATGTGTTTAGCTTTACATGCTGATGGGTGTGAGAAAGGAGATCCAGGAGGGGTTTGCTCTTCACCAGCAAAGCACTATAAAATCATACCAGTTTGGAGAGCAAATGGGACACAATGGGCCAGCATTACAGATTACTCCCTGGGTAATGTCACAGCTTTTCCATCCATTTATGCCAGGCATGGAGGACAATACTCATCAGAGGTAGCAGAACTGCCTCTGCCAGCTTTTTACCCATGGAGAGTTCTGGAGGGCAAGGAGGAAAATCTTAGTATGAGAGTTACCAGTAAAATCATACTGCAGGATTTGAATACATTTGCTGTGATACAGTACTTGTGGAATTAATTTGAAACAGAACAGGAATTCCACAGGCCCACTGACTCACAGAGGATGCTTACAGCTGTTCCATTATACCACTGGGCATCTATACAAACACACAAAGAATTATACAGTGCTCATGATTGAGCTGGTTATCTGGCAGCATAGCTAAGTAAGCTAAATTGAAACCTCCACATTTACTTAAGCTCACAGATATTGTATTGATATTTGTAGCAGAGCTAATCATCACATAACCAAATTTTGTTATGTATCTGCAACCAGTGAAGTACAGCAGGAAAGAAAAGTTATTGTGTGTGCAGTGAAGAAAGAAAGCCTAACGCATTTGGTAACTCATGAGGAAAGAGATTACAGGAAGACTGCAGAGAACATCTTAAAAAAACTAATGGATTTTCTGTTATGATATTGCAATAACTGCAACAGACGAATAATTAGAGTAGGATAAGTACAGAAACTGCATGACAAATTGATGTGTTAAACAAATATTGCATAATTTCCCCCATATTTTCATTGAAAAATCAATAGAAAAAACATTAAATACAAAATTAAAAATAAAATTTAAAGATTTATGTTTTAGAACTCACTAAATAGTCATGTGGTACAGCATAAAATAGCAAATACAGTTTTTTTAAAGGGATTTTCTCAGTATCGTGTTTGACTCAGCTGCTCTGTTACTTCTACCATGGAGGTTCTTTTAAAAACACAAGTAGTGTATTAAGGCTCATTTTTGTAGTTTTAATTGGTTTGCTATTTTTAAAGACAATACCCTGTTCATTTTACCAGTCATTGTCATTGTATTTATTGTTCACAGTGTACTCAAAATATTTTTCATAATGCCTACATCAAGTGCTACCTTTGTTGTTTATTCATTTAAAAGTTATTTGCACAAAACAACATTTGTCCTATATTTTCATGGAAAAATTAAGCTCAAGGCCAGTATTAGCTTGGTATGCAGAATTCTTCATCAGAATGACTTTCAACACGTGTTTAAGCCTCATACAATTTTCTTCTGAATCACAGAGCCAGATACAGTTACTTACAGTAGGTAGCTTATTGAATAGTTATTAACTCGTAGGACTACACACAGAGTAAAGATATCAGAATATGGCGCAAAATTGTCAGTATTTACAACAGAAATATAAAGAGCGCACTATATGTATATGACAACCACTCATGGAAACATTTCATTACACTAACCTGTGTAAATGATCTCACATCATGGTCTGTATTAGGAGAAAAATTCCTTGGGAATCATTTCTTATCATGGCTCTGTTTTGTTTTTTAGTTAATATATTTTAATATGATTTGTTATTTAAAATGTTGCCAAGTCAAATGCAAAAAAATAAATAAATAAAAGCCAGAACCTTCCCCCACTCACTCATCTATACTCACCAACTTTCAGGAAACATGATTAGTTGTTGGTTAAGGCAGAAGAATTATACACAGAAGATTCCTTAAGAATCCTGCCTTCCTTCACAGGTATACTTTAGATTCATAAGTAGATTCACTACAAATATGTTTAAGTAAACCAAAACAGCAGGATACAGTTATCTTATAATATTCAAATCGCTTTGGCACTATTACTGTCACTGAGGTTCACTTGTTAGAACACAGGACTTGGAAATGTTTTGGTTTTATTCTACTGCCTATACTGTCTGTGATATGGAGGTGGTTTTTAAAAGACCTGTAAGAACTCTCTCCCAGTACTAATGCTATGACTACACTGTTGCATTAAGGAGTTGCCAACTCAGCAGACTCTAGCGCGGTGCTGGGAGTGCCTCAAGCCTTTCAGGCTCTTGTGCAGTAAGACCAAATATTTTGCCAATTGTTTGGCAAGCACTGCTTGTACATTTCCTCTCTTCTTCCAGGAGATTGACCCCGGTGCTTTCAAGAGTTCCCATTACAGACTGCTCCTGGGTGCTAATCAATGTGCAGTTACTGTACTTACATTACTGGGTCTTTATGAGTTTGAACTGCAGTGCTGTAGCCATAGCATTGTCATGCCCCATGGACTTAATAAATTCCGCTAAATTTTCCCTCTTCATCTACCATCTCCCTCCTGCCCCACTCCACTCCAACATGGTGCTCGGGGAAAGACTCTGCTATGAGTCAATGATCATACTGATTTCTGGTGAATCATTATGATCCATTTGGCTAAAGTTATTTATCAAAAACAAATTATTCAGAAAAAAACAGTGTGCCCCAGGCTGTGTGTTTTGTGGCCAGCAGTCAGGTAGCAATCCTTGTGGGGCTGGCTGGGCTAGAAAGGTCACAGTTGGGGCTGGGGAAGTTGTAGAAAATGAACAACAGCCCCTATCCTTCTACTTCAGCCTTACTGACCACTTACAAATGGGAGCCCTGTGGAATGGAGAGGAAATGAGAGCTGAGTTAGCACCAGGAAATGGGAGGGAATAAAACAGTTACAGAACTCTTTGCTTGTGTTCAAGGAAAAGTTAATCATATCAGTCCTTTCTCCTTTGGGAGATCATAAGCATTTTTATCCTCTGTCCCCCTGTTCTATGGACTGCTCTGAGCCATGCTGAGGGGAAAAGGTGGTAGGAGAAAGATCTGGGCTGGTGGATGGATAAACATATCAAGAAGTGTCTTTGCAGGGGGGAAGTTAAAGGCTTGTATGCTGAACAGGAACATGTTGTTGGGTCTCTTTCTTTCCCTGCCCATTTCACCATGGATAGGCAGCCATACAGACAAGATACGTGTTTGATGTGTGGGGTGGGCGGGGCAGCAATCAGCTTTCACATCTCACTTTTTATGGGAGCCCTATATGCATTTTGAGGATATTGTTAATTTCCAGTTGAATTGCCTCCCCCACCTGTAAACTTCTGAAACGGTAGACACTCCACCTGGGTTTGAGCCTCAAGAGCTGTGCATATGTGCTTGGTCCACCCTCATGGTTGGTCAGTCAGTGCTCTTCAGCAATACATAAATAGATGACCATTAATAGATACGTCTCTCTGGCAGAGATGGCCAGATCTCTACAGGCCTGGCAAGCCATCATTTCCATTTAACACCTTAAAAACCATTATGTTCTCCAAGTGTTGCCAGCCTGCGAAGAAGAAAGTTCAAACTTGTTTTAGAGTTACACTGTTCCCTGAAAAAACACTATGTAAATTTTAATTAAAAAAATACTATAGTTTTTTTACTATTAGTAGCCTCTGCTCCTTCCTCACAGGCTTCAAAAAGTGTCCAAGAAACAAAGATAGTGTCATAGTTGCATTCCTGAAAGGACACAGCTTTGAGTTATTTCATCCTTCTAAAGTAAGGATATGCTGTGTGTTGGAGGCAGGGAGTGTTCTCTGTTCCTTCCAAAGGGAAAAAATAGTATGATGGAACCCTTTCCTTGAACTGGCACCACCTTTGGCTCCTGAGAGGGAAATCATTCTGTCAGGAGCAGCACTCCAGAGGCAGATGAAGAATAATACTGGAAGAGCATCACATAGGTACTGACAGGTGAAACTAGAAGCCATAAAACACAATCCTGAATCATTTTTATACACCTTCAGAGAACTAAGTATTAGCATAGGCAATTATTACTACAATCCTGTGCAATACTGTGTGGGATTTTTCAACAACATTTCACAGGACGTACACAGTTATTCTGATGTAAGGGGTGGCAACTCTGTGGAAACTTGCAGGAACACTGATAAATAAAACTTGTCAAAAAGCCCAAAAGTTAACACGTACTTACAATGAAAGAACAGTGTGACTATTGCTGTATTTTTAATACCTAGGTTTACAATGAATATGTGAATTATTGCTCATTTAAATGATGATATATATTTAATGAAATTATATCAGTGAGATCCATTTTAGCAAAGCTAATATTGTTTAACAAGTTCCATTAAAAGCCCCAAATACATATAGTAATTGAAACATGATTTCAGCTGCTACTGATCCCCGGCACAATTGTTTTATCCTTCCCAAAGAGCACGTCACACCACATATAAGTTTGGATGTTCGCCTCAGGACTAACAGCTAAGAAGCAGCTTGTCTCATGCTTCACTAACCTCAGTTCTGAAAGTTAAAAAAGTAAAATCCCTGTCAACTGGAAAGAAAGCAGAAATGAAAAGACAAAATCAATTGCTTTCAAAATACTCTGAATATGAATAAGGTGATACATCTTCGCTTTTCCATTCCCAGTTAAATGATTTTCCATTTGTCACTTGAAGCCATCATTCCTAGTGTGAAAGAGGAGCAGCTGGAACATTCATTGACAACTTTGAGCTTCTCAGTCTCACACATTGTCTTGGTTTACAGCAACCTATAGGATTTAGGCAACAAAGTAGAGAGGTCTGTGTCTGAATGCAGTATAATAACCCTCATTCTGTACTATAATGAGGACCACTCACTTTTTGAATGCCTCCTAATGTCTGGGAATGGCATGGTCGAATGGACAGTCCCATTTCCTGTGCTAGGGACTTCACTCCCAGTTCTTTTAATACAGCATTTTGTTTGGGCTCTCAAATAACACCTGTTTGCATGTTGCGGCTTATGGCACTGTGGCCAGTAGGCAAACCTTGGCATGCCAACGACTCCAATTTCCATTTAAATGGTACCCCTTATTTGCTTGATTTTTAGTTCATTGCTACTTCTTCGGCAGGGGCTTCCTACTGAGTAGGTTTTAGTTTTATACCCTAACAGGGTTAAGCATCTCAGATCCTCACCTCCCACCCTTGTAGTACCTTTGGTTACCTTTTTTCATTTTTGGTCCTATCCAGGACCTGCTAAGAGTCTGCAGGTCCTTTTGTCAGACCCTGCTGGGCTTTGATCAGCTGCTTCTGTGAGACCTTGCTTAGCAGACCTGGAGGACTGACTTTTACAACTTCTTTCCTGCCACTTCACTGCTTTTAGAGGCATGGTTTAGCAGGGTGGTAGTGTGAAGGCTGGGTACATGCTTACCTAGACATTCAACCTACATACATTAGAAAGAAGCACTAGGGGATCAGTACAATAAAGAGTATTCAGTTTAAAATTAATAGAATTGCCTGGATTCATAGCAGAAGTAAATCTTCATATTAATGAAGATTGATTCGGATTTTGTTTTAAGTTCCTTTTTATGAGAACAGTAAAAATTATACAACTTATGCATAAATTATACCTTACTTATTACAAATAAGGGGTGAAAGCTTGGTCCAACTTACTTTCTTGCTATTGCTCATGTTAGAATAGAGTTTTAATTGATATACAAGTAGGAATTTAACTAACATAAACCACATACTGATTATCACTAGAGAATTTTGGATGAGCTTGCAGGTGTACACAAAGTGACAGATACTGGGGAAAGGTTCTGAATGAAACTAAACAAATACCTCAAGTGGACTATGTCAAGACTCCTCTTTCCTCAAGGTCTCTCTTCTATGTCTTTGTCACTCAAAAGGAGGGGAGACCATTTGTCCTCATACATGTTACCCACATTAAAGATGACAATATTTCTGCATGCTGAATATGGGACACTTAGTAAAATTACTTGTAATTGAGTGAGTTCAACAGCAATCAATCAGAACTATGCAGTGAAGATGTTCAAATTAACATTACGTTGACTGACCGTGGTAAAAAGAAATATTCTGCAAGTGAATTTTTTTCTATTTACCTTCTTATCTTTAGGGCTTTAGCATTCACACAGGGAGGGTGACACACACACATTCCCATACACATTTCTCACATGGGTAGATGATTCACCTACCTTCCTTATAGAGTGCCCTCCATCCTCCATGTCTGTTTGGGGCTACAGGATGGTCCTGTCTCTCTGCATACTTGGTGCCACATCTTCCTGAGGCAACACATTGGGGTCACATCAGAGGAAGGATTCTGCAACATTGGTTCTCAAACTGATTTGCAAGTCAGTACTCCTTCACAAGAGTCTTCATCTTGTGCAGGTGAGGAGTCATGAGTCAGCCCTCTTCCCTGTCTTGGATTTCTCTAAAGTTAATTTGTTCTTTTACCTGCAACCAATTCTCCTCACTTCTCAGAATTATCCCATCTACAACACATTGATATTGAACTAACTTTTTCAAAGTGTCATTGGAGTCTAGCACACATGTAAGGAAGATTAAAAGCAAGAAGATAAATATAAATTGTCCCAGAATGATGTAGGTTAAAAACCACTGTGCAGATGAGTCTGAAAATCAATTGTATCTTCAAATAATTCGAAAAGATCCTATGAGTTCTCTAAGATTTTTGGAATTCTTACTCCATTTCTTGAAGATTCAGAATGCATGCTGGAAAAGCATTTTTTAACATCTATCCTTGTGCAATTTTTCTCACTTGCTCCCCTTTTTCCTGAGCCTTCCCTCCTTTTCACTGGCAAAATGGACGATAAGGAGGAGAATATATGGAGAACAGAAAATAAAGTGTATGGAAAGTTGAGAAAAGAAGACATTTTTAAAATAATTCCATTTTTGAAAAAAAGTTTTTGAAGTTTTTGGTGAAGTTTTGCGCATAAATTCAAAATTTTGAAAAAAAATGAGCAAAAATCAAAACAAAAAAATCCAAATTCATCTATAATAGTTCTGAAGGAAATATTTTGAGCAGCTCTACTGATTGTGCAAATTAAGGGTGAGGGGTAATTTCTTCACTGAAGAGCTATTATCTGAGTGCTACTATTTCCTTGGCCATTTCCTCTTAGAGCACATTGACATGAGCTCAGGTACAATGGCCTTTAAGATGGGATTAATACGGTGTTGTGAAAATGTTACTACACAGCTGTCTTTCCTCTCATTCAACAATCTTTATTTTCTTTTCCACGGATTTTCTGCAATTTTGCTCCCTTCTATACTGCTCTGACTTAGGAGGTGATTCACATCATAAATTTATTGAGTAAGGCAAGAAATCCATGTTTTATAAAACTCTTAAGGCCTTATTAAATCATTGAAAGAGAGACAGTGATCTTTTATACTGTGTCTCTGTCAGCCATTATGGACATTACTACTAGCCTAGAAGCCTACTAGCTTCTAATTATTGCCCCCACCATGAAACATAAAATTATGCAGTAACTATTTCTAATGCCATTAAAGGCATATCTTTTGGACTAAAAAGATAATTTCTCTTTTCCAACATTATGCTTAATATTAATTCTAAACCTTGCAAGCAGTATGAAAGATTTAGATTGCTCAGCCTTTCCAGCTATATATTTCAATGTGTTCAAATTTAAGTTAATAAGAGTTAAGCATTCTCATTACTGGTGATCTAAGAATGTGGTGGTCCTGAATGTTCCAAAAGCCAGAGTATTTTTTCCCCTTCTTTGAATACTGATGAATTTCTGGAGCATCAACATTCTTATATTTTGGATGACTGCATATCTCTAGCTGCACCTACACTAGCGAGTACTTTTGAAATTTCAGGACCTCTTTTGAAAGAGAGTGTGAAGCACCTATACATGCTGCATGTTCTTCCTAAAGGAATATCGAAGGAATGCGCCCCAGCTTTCAAAATTGCTCTTCCTAAATCGAAAGAGGAAAAGCCCCCCACCTTTCGAAAAGCTCTTTCAAAAGAAAACGTGTTGATAACCTACAACCCACTCTTTTGAAAGAGCAGGTCAGCCATGGCGCTGGCCAGCGGGTGCATGGAGATGTGCTGGCCAGCGCCTGCGGGGCTATCTGGTCCATGTGTACAGCAGCCCTTAAAGCTGCATGGACCCAGAAACCCCTTTGCAGTAAGCTGAGAACAGGCAGGCAGCTGCCATTGCATGTGCTGCCCCTGCACTTCACAGAGTGCACTTTCAAAACAAGCTCTTTTGGAAGAGATGTTCCAGAAGGGTTTCTTTTGAAAGATCCCTGTAGTGTAGGCATAGTCATACTGTTTGACTAGAGAACAAAATGCAAAGATAGCCATTCCCATTCTCTTCCTATGTATCTTGTTGTGAAGGTGGGGTATATTTGGTAATTTTAAGCCATTGCATTATTTTATTTCTGACAGCCCAGAAGAGCACCCTTTCACTATTCATAAGTGTGCAATGAGGGATGCAATCCAGACTAATGAGCAGCTACATCACCATAGACTTACAACCTTGGGTGCCTATAACACCTTGCTGATGTAGCTCCCACCTAGCTAATTCATACAAGTAATAGATGCAAACCTTATCCCGAGTGTGTGTGTTTAACTGCAGTCTGCCTACCCCCTTTGGGTTACACCTGGACCATGGAGGTACTTCAATGTTACCCCAATACACTCCAGCCTTATGTTCCCCCCTACACAAAAATGTAAATCCTATAAGCCGTGTCTACACGTGCACGCTACTTCGAAGTAGCAGCACTAACTTTGAAATAGCACCCGTCATGGCTACACGTGTTGGGCGCTATTTCGATGTTAACGTCGACGTTAGGCGGCGAGACGTCAAAGCCGCTAACCCCATGAGGGGATGGGAATAGCGCCCTACTTCGAAGTTGAACATCGAAGTAGGGCACGTGTAGCTGATCCGCGTCCCGCAACGTCGAAATAGCGGGGTCCGCCATGGCAGCCATCAGCTGAGGGGTTGAGAGACGCTCTCTCTCCAGCCCCTGTGGGGCTCTATGGTCACTGTGTTCAGCAGCCCTTAGCCCAGGGCTTCTGGCTGCTGCTGCTGCAGCTGGGGATCCATGCTGCATGCACAGGGTCTGCAACCAGTTGTCGGCTCTGTGGATCTTGTGTTGTTTAGTGCAACTGTGTCTGGGAGGGGCCCTTTAAAGGAGCGGCTTGCTGTTGAGTCCGCCCTGTGACCCTGTCTGCAGCTGTGCCTGGCACCCTTATTTCGATGTGTGCTACTTTTGCATGTAGACGTTCCCTCGCAGCGCCTATTTCGATGTGGTGCTGCGCAACGTCGATGTTGAACGTCGACATTGCCAGCCCTGGAGGACGTGTAGACGTTATTCATCGAAATAGCCTATTTCGATGTCGCTACATCGAAATAAGCTACTTCAATGTAGGCTTCACGTGTAGACGTAGCCATGCTGTCCAGCTCTCTCCTGGACAATACAAGTTCCATTACGTTTGTCATTCTGTTAACAGAATAATATGCACACAGTTTATCACCCCAAATGGAGCTACCTAGATACCTCAGTTTAAAGACATGGAAATAGATGAAACTTTAAAACGAGTTTATTAACTACAAAGAGGTAGATTTTAAGAGATTGTGAGTAATGTGTCATAAAAGTCATAAATGATTTCAAGAAAAATAAATATAAAATGACTGATGCCTAACTTACCAAGTTATGTTACATTCAAAGTTGTTTTCTCATGACATGCTTTCATAGTTCAAGTTCTTAAGTCCAGGCTCCTTCTCCCATTGTCTAACTAATGCTTTCTTTGTTCTCTCAGGTACAGTGAATGTGACAAGCAGGGAGAAAGGTGTCCCTTGGGGTGTTAGTCCTTGCTTTCTATATTTTCAGTCACCCACTTGTATGAGAAAGAAATTCCCTTTATTCCCTCCTTTCTTGACGACTCTGTTTATATCTTAAATGCAAATTAAGCCAAGCACACATTCCTTTGTTTTGGACAGGCTTCTTTGCCAATTTCAGTTTGGGCAAGGCTGGGGTGGGTTGGAACATGTATTAATAATGCCACAGAGTGGAATCATAGAATGTTACCACACAAATTTTATCAGAAGAGTACTAAGCAGGAAATCATAAGTTTTGAAATTATATCTTAGAAGGCATTCTTTGTACCAAGATTATTACCGTACTGTGTAAAGTTTGAATACAGGAATGTATTCTGTTCCAATCAGTCATTGTAAGTATTCATGGGAAGCTGGAGAGGGTTATGCCTTTGAGCACCCTTCAGTGCTTGCCTTCATGCAGATGGCACACCCAATCTACTACCAAACATCTATTGAACTGGTGTATCACACTACCCATGTTGAGTCCCTGCCATGGAGTTGGTTAAAATAAATTAGAAAAAAATCTTATACTAAATCTCCTGGGATTAACTATTGTAGGTCTTTTCTAACTCTTACTTCAATAGTTGTGACATTCTGAATTCAAAATTAAGTTCTCATTCTGTTGTTATACTTTACAATACAACTGACAGAGAAGAAATTGGCACACAGCAGGTTTTGTACTTCTTGCACTCATATTTTATTGTGTCCTTCATTCTCACTCTGTCCCCTTGTGCATCCACCATTTGGAACCTGGCATTGTGCAAATCATGGTCACTCCAAATGCCAAATTAATTTCTTGTATGTATTAAAGCCAGCCTTTGTCTTGTTTGAAATGAGCAGGTGCAACATGGAGATGCTGTTTTTGACAATCTGTTGATACCATTTATCAATTTGGTATTGCTACAAAAGAATTATGGCAGCCAAATTCACCCAAGTCAGCTGTTCTGTTAGCTCCCTTTAACAGGAGAAAAATCTTTAAATAAGAGCTAATGTAGATTTGAACCAAAATAAAACATTTATTTTTCTAATAGGGTGTTTAAAAAATTGTGCACTGCCTCTCATAGCTATGCCACATTCAGGTGTAATAAAATTGATGAACCCATCTAATAAAATTTATGGAACCACAGCGAATTCAATTTATTGGAATATTCTCAGTTATGTTTTTGTTTATTCCCATAGCAGATGTTTAATTTACAAACCAGGCAATTACAACAGCTCTTCCAAACAAATAAGAGCAGATTAGTCAAACGTTCACATCAGTTTTTATGCTTATCATTAGTTTTATGATGTGTCATGAATATTCATTGGTAAAAAAATGGTTATTATGGTACCTGGAAAATCTCAAAATGATGTTTTGTGTCTGTAAATGCTATTTCCTGCTCTTTAATAAAGCTTTAGTGTGTGTCCTCATTACCACTGCTTGGGCTTATGGACTAATGGGAATGTTCAGAGATCCTCCTAATGTCTCTTACAGACTAGGCATTATATTTACAGTGCTCAAGTGTGTATGAGTTCAGCTTATTCCATTTTTGCTCCATAAATAATTGCTGCTTTGTATAGTCATTCAAGAGCATTCCCAAGATTGAAGTGTTTTGTAACACACACACACACACACACACACACACACACACACACACACACAACACCCCACCAATGCAGGTGTTCTCGTTAAAGAAAATCTGTTCTACCTCCTTGTTCTAGGTACAATCAGTGTTAGCTTTTGGCTTGTTTTATATTTTCGATAGTATCTCCTGTTGTGTCAGGAAATAGTGCTGTCAATTTAGCTGACATATCACCAGCTGAATGGTCTAGTTACTGCATTCCTGTTGATGGAGAGGAAGTCCTTACTAGCAGTTTTGCTTCTGTTTCCTTTCCTAAGCTGTTGTGAGTTTCAGAGCTCATCTAGCAACAATATTGCATTCAGATCGTGAGGGTGTACATAAAAGAGCCAACTAAAAAGACTTCAGGAGATCAATTTACTGAAGAAGATTTGAGGGAATTTGTTCAGGGGAAATATGTTTTGTAATGCAATAGCTACCAAATGGTGCAAAAGAATCCAGTGGAAAACAAATGTGAAATTGATAAAGATGTTTTGTCCATTTTCTCTTTTACTTACTAGCACTCTTTGTTGACAACAACCAACATCTGCTTCCCCTTCATTAGTTACAGTACAAAGCCCTCTGGAATGCTTACCTTCAAAAATATCTTCAAAATTAATATGTATATAGGAATTATGCATATTTTGGTTCAAGTCCATTTCAAGATTCTTTTGGATGCTAAATTAATTTGGTGATTTTTTTGCCTCCTTTATTGTGAGTGGAAATTCATAAACATTTGGTATTATAGAAATACAAGTAAAAATAATGTCATGTTTCCTGCATACCTTCCCACTACAAACCCTGCCTGTATAGCAGCCCACAGACTGCATTCTTATATCTTGCTGTAGCAAGTGTAGTTTTAACATAATTGATTGCTCCGTTTGAATTAGAGCACAAACCTCCCAGGACAACAAGCAAGTCACTCTCAGTTCACACAGAAAATTCTCTCTCTTTTTTTGTGTTTTAAAAGCTCCAGCAATCTTTTTTCTATGAAAAAAATCTCATCAATAAGACATCTCGTGGTAACATGTACCAGAGAGGTAGCCGTGTTAGGCTGTATCTTTCAGAACAACAAGTCCTGTGGCACCTTATAGACTAACAGATATTTTGGAGCATAAGCTTTCGTGGGCAAAGACCTGCTCCATCAGATGCATGGGTGCGGGGGGGGGGGGGGGGGGGTTCAGAGGGGTATTTTAAAGAGTGGGGTCCCAGTAAAAGGGAGGGCCAGGGCTGATAAGGTCTATTCAATCAAGCTGGAAATGGCCCATTATCAGTAGTATGTATCAAAAGAGGAAAAAAACAAGTCAGATCAGACAGGGGGAAATGGTCCATTGTCAGAGTCTAATGTGGAACTGTTAACACCCAGGGAAGAGAAACTGCTTTTGTAAGGGGCCAGCCACTCCCAGTCTCTGTTTAATCCTTGGTTGATGGAGTGCCGGCATGCCGTGTAGCCATGGTCACTTCAAAGTGCCCACTTTACTCCGAAGTGCCTTTACCCCTGCCCCCAAAATTTGCCTAATGAAGTGCTACATATGCATCACACCTCTTCATTAGTAATCTCCCATCACCCTGATTACCATGCCCCCTTCTAAGTTGGGGGCAAGTGTAGACATAGCCAAAACGTATTTCTAAATAGCCCTCGCACACAGTAGAGCCTGTGTGGAAATAGATCCATTGAATGCACTACGGTTTATTTTGAAATAGGCTCTATTGCCTGTCTACTCAGCCCCTATTTTGAAAGAGGCGCCATTCTTCACGGAATGTTTACCTATTTCAAAAAAAAAAAAAACAACCACTATTTTGAAATTATTTTGAAATAGTGGTTGTATTGTGTAGATGATAGAAAAGTTATTTTCATACAATGGCTATTATTTCAAAATAACATTGCTGTAAAGGCATACCCTCCGTCACAGACTGTAATGGGCCTATGGAACCCACACACCTACTGGGTGTGGTTCACTGTTCTACTGAGTGGCACCTAGATCACTTACAAAGAGAAAGAATGAGTCACCTCTGTAGCCTTAGCTAGTAGTCAGATGGCTTTTAGCTCACACTGTAGTGGCTCACGCACTAAGCTCTAGAGATCACAAGTCTGAGTCTTCTTGTTGGTAGTTACATCTGCATGTGATAACAAGTACCAACCATGCCATGGTGAAGCCATGACTAACCAGTCACTTTGGGGCCATGCACTTTTGACCATGCTGGACATCCCCCAGGCAGAGACAGAGTATTAAAGGAAGCAGCTCAGCTCAGACTGGGATGACTGATCTGGTGAATGCTACAGCTCCTTCCAGGAAGCTGCTTGAATTCCAGACTGCTGAGACCCAGCAAATGGCCTTTACTGCAAGATCCCAGCTGACCACAGAGACAGAATGTTGGTAACCAAGAAGGAAGTTCCACAGCTGGAATCAAGACCAGGAAGTGGCCTGCACTGAAGTCACTGGTGCAATATCAGTTCACTTCAACTGAGGATCTACTTCAACCCAAGTTCTGTGTAAACAGGTGTTTTTCTCATGTACACCAGATGAACAATATCATCAGATTAGTAACAAAGCAAGAAAAAGGCTCCATTGTTGCTCACTACCACAGTGACACCAGCATTTTTGTAAAGCTATTATTTTAGTGAGTAGTGTTTGCATAATTCCCCAATATGATTTTTTCCTACTAGCTGAACACAAATTTATTGCCAGATATTTTAACCTGGCTGCTGTCCTGTCCACCTGATGAGTACACAGGGATGTGCTTCTGTTATTCTGCCCACTTGTGCTCTGTTTGACACTTCTTTCCTGCTGACTGGTTCACCACCAGACAACCAGGTGTCGCCTGTTTGCTGCCCATTCTGCATGTTTGCTGCCAGTTGCTGTTCTCCTGTTGCCCTATTTAAATGCTGACAGCTTCATGCTGCCTTCCTGTTGCCATTGTCCCATGCTGAGTGGCAGGTGTGTCCCTATTTTCCTGTTCACCTGTTGTAAATTTAATTCCTAATCTCCCTGTTTCACTTGTTGCCCTATCCCTGACAAGTTCTATTTTTAATACAGTCTCCCTCATGGGTCTATTAATATTTTAGCATGGGCCTTTTTAATGGCATACTCTTATTACCATTGATGTCTGATTTGTATATACTGTATACAAACTGTATATATAAACTGCTCTCAGTAATCACTGCTGTGATTACTGAGAGCAGTTTTTGCTGTACAATTCAGGGTAAACTATTGACAACTCACTCACCTTGGAATATTTGACTGCGTAGGCAAAAGGGTTTTGTTGAGTATTTTTTGGGTAGGGCATGAGGAAGGACAGAATAGCCAGAAATAGACAGGAGCAAAAAAGCCACACAGCCATCCTTGAAGGAACAGCTGGTGCACCAGATATGACCAGGTAAGAATCTTGGAGAGAATCGGGGATATGCACTGAAAAGAATGTCCTTCATACTGTGAGTGAAAAGGGTAGTTTCCTACTCTCTGATCCCTCCACTTGTTCAGTAACACAGTAATTTGTGCATTTTTCAAAGAACTACCTCCTAGCAATTTCTCCTCCTCTCTGGAACACCTTACTGGGTCCTGAATTTTTGGCTTGCTGCTTGGGTCTAAAGGGCTAACAATGTTAAGAGAGTTGAAAGTCAGTTCAAGCCTACAGACAGCTTCTCTAGCCGGATGAACCACAACAGGGTCTCCTTATGACTAAGCTGTTTGAAGTTGTGCTATGCTCTTGCCAGTGGGAATATTTGCTTCTAAACTGTTTTATCTCACATTCACAACTAGTTCCTAAAAAGCACCTTAATGAGAGGTGGTGCTATATCACTCAAGAGCCTACTAAAATTTTATTATACACTGGTATGTCCTATTAAATATAATTTGTGAATACTTACTTTTATGTTGCTAACTTGCTAAGTGTTTTTCAACTCTGCATTTAAACCTTCTGGAATAAATTTTAAATGTAATTTTAACAAACAAGTATGCAATTTGCAACAAAGAATAAATATTTTCCCACTTAAAGCTATGAGACAAGACTTTTCCCTGAATAACGTTTAAATGGCCTTTCCTCCATAAAATGCAAGAATTTTGCTGCCTGCCAGGGAAAAAACAAAACCGAAAGACTAAACCTTTGGGGGTTTTGCTGTAAGACCCATCCGATGAATTTATATTTTCTTCATGCAAATCTTTGGATAATCTGATTTAGAGATGCAATCTGCAGAGCTGTTTTAGGAGACTAGTGCTTTTTTTACAGCTGCCAGGAGAAGTAGAACAGACAATAACAGTGGGTCAGACCCAAAAAGGAACTTAGGTGCCTGAAAAACAGATCTAGGCACAAAGCATTCCACAGGCCCCTTGCTCAGTAGGTCCCTATCTCTGGTAAGTGCCCAAACTCACGTGGCACTTAAATTTTTGCTGTAAGTTCCTTAGGCACTAAAGTTTCCAACTCTGGGCATTCACACTTCTGCCTCAGGCAATCAGTACTAGGAGCACATCCGGAAGGTCAAGTTGCCTGCTTTACAATATTTATTTCAGCACTCACCCCATTCACATCAGATGCCAGGTTCAATTTCTCCCCCAAAGAAGAGAAAGAACAGTCTCCTGTTCAAATTCTAACCTCTCTATTTTTGCTTTGGCACATTGAAAATTGAGGAGGAGGAAAGTTTACAAAGGCTACGTTTTGGTTTGGAAAGTGCTGTATTGTTGTATCAGCATTTTAACACTCCAGACAACTCAGATATATTCTTTGGTGCAGAAACTTGATTTTTTTTTTAAGAAAACCACTTTGCAGCACTCTGTAAGTAGGCTTCTGCTTTCATGCCTTTTGCTGGCTAAGCCACTGAGCAATGTTGTGCTAGGATAACTTTGTTTTCCAGAATGGAAAAGGAATTCAGTGCAAATACGTCTAAGTTTACCCTGAGTAAAGGAGAAAATATTATGGAGCACCCCCAATGTCTTCTAAGAGCCCAGTAAGCAGTAAAAGTGTTGGTAATGTGCTAGACAATATTTACCTTCTCCTGTGGTCCAGCAAATTCTCGCGTCCAGCACTGGTCAGGTTCCAAGGGTGTCAAAAAAGAAAGATTCAACCTGTAGTTATTTCACCTCTTTTCATAATGAGAAAGGATTAGGCTGCAATTCCTGATTAGATACCATTCAAAGCGAGAACACGTAAGCAATATTGCTGATATCAATAGGCTTACTTCCAGAGTGAGCGGCTACTCATCCTGAGCATAAGTATCACAACTAGGCTTAAAATGTCAATTTTGCTGTTGTTTCCCTGCAAGAGCTCTTGAATCAGTAAATAACAAATTGTAGTAATGTTGTAATATGACAGGGTTTCTGGGCACAACTAAGGAAATCAATCCAGTGAGTCTTTCCTTAAAACCAGGCCACTTACAGCCCCAGTCTGGGATTTCCTTCTCACTAACGCAAATCCAACCAGCCACAATAATATCTCAGCCAGCCCAACTGGCCATCCAGAAGCCAAACAGGCAAACCCACAGATTCCTAGCTGCTACAGAAGCCCAGAACAACAGCCCCCTGCTCAGATGACTGATTCTTAAAACATATTTCTTCAACTCCACACAGATTCTTTCAGACCCCAAAGGATCCAGCCACAAGCCCCTGTCAGTATAGACTTGGATCTTACCCAAATCACCACACGTGCCAGATCCTTCAGACTCTAAAATCTAAAGGTTTATTAACAAAAAAAGAAAGAACAGGCTTGGAGAGAAAAATTATTAAAGCAACATTCTACATACATCAGTCACAGTTATTGATGCAGGCCAGTGATGTTCTGTGTTGATTCTTGAAAGTCTCTGACAGTACACCCCATAGAGGTATGATTTCAGGTTACATCGTCTTAGTTACTGGAGACTTAGAGATCTGATGAACTTGAGCCAGCAAGCTGGAACTTGGAACAGGAACAGGAACTGGATCTAAAAGATGAATGCTGCTATTCTATGGTTTTATGGTTTTCTCTTGAGGTGGGAAAAAAAGTCTTTTCTCCTTTCCGTCAAGCACTGGAGAGTCAGGATCACCAGACTTGGGTAGTCTGCTGTGGAACTCTGCGATTGGTTGTTGAACTTTGCAGCACACGCCAGACCATATACATAAGATGTGAAATGGATGTTCAAGCATCTGATTTCCATCCCACTGCTTAGTCCAAACTCCCCTGACTCAGTTGGGTTATTGTGGCCCATCACCACTGGATGCATTCCAGGACAGAAGTCTCATATTTCTGAGATGTGTACTGGCTTTCTGAACCTTTGTTTACAGTCCGTTCTTACTGGCTGGGGTTGCAATCCCACCTTCTATTCTGAATCTTAGCAACAAAACATTTCTAATACAGCTACTGAGCTAAAATCTATAACTTTATCTACAATCATGGCACATACATATAAGTAGCATATTGTGATTCAGGGCATCCTCAGCTTTCATTAGACACCTCCCATGGCCCCCTGACACAATATTTGATGCCAATAGATACAAAGGACACATAAAATGGCTGCCATATCCAATATAAAAATCCAGTCACATCACACACACCCATACCAAATTGATGCACAAAGGAATGCCAGTAATATCACTGAGTGCATCTCAGGGCCTTCCAATATTTGGCTCTGGGTCACTACCGAGTCTAAATCAATATCAGACATACCAATGTTCAATTGGAATGACTTATGAAAACCTTGTTTGTCCAACACAAGCTTCCTCAATGCAGTTACAGTCTCAGTATATCCTGCTACCAATTTAAAACAATGCCCAGTTAGAACAACAGTGGATGGGATCTACTTTTGCAGCATGGCTCCGACATATCCTATGTGCTCATGCCCAGAGCTGCTGCACAAAACAGTGAATTTATCCATGCAGGCTCTGGCAAATGTTTGGTATTTAGTCACTATCTGGTAAATGTACATACAAATGTTATCCATAGTGTATGATCCTTGGTATTTAGCCACACAAGCAAAACAGTTGTGTGCCTCAGTTTCCCTTTCCATGCCATACAGTAGGTTTGGACTGCCTTTTCTCATGTGAGAAGTTACAAGTCTAATTATAGGCAACACCTGTGACATTGCAGAATTACAATCCCCCCCACTTTACTTACCGTCCGTGCTTGTACATCAATGTTGATATGTTACAGTGTTCTTTCAATACATCAAGTACATTGTACAATTTTACAGCTTTTGGCAACAGCAACACATTAGTCAGAATTGCTAACATCAGTAGCAAGAGCACTCATTGCAAGTGTACAGCTACATTGCTCTTTGTTACACTACAACCTTGGTTGAACTTCCTTGGAATTCTGGCATCTTAGGGTTAAAGGCTGCAGCTTCCCTTTGAATAACCAAGTTAGCTTTTTCCCCTTGCTCTGTGGGGTGGGATTTTGAATTTCCTAGCTGACTGCATGTGTCTTTTCATCTAACAATGGCTAGGACATTGCTGATTGTCAGGAAATCTCTCCTCTCCCAACCAGGCTGGAAATTTGCATTTTCACAGATACTGAACTGCTTTCCCAAAGCTGCTTTCGGAGTCTGACACAGAACCCGCATGAAAAAATTTCTTTTTTAACCCTTACTGGCCCTCCTGGCCCACAGTCTTTTGTACTCCCACCTCCAACTTCTGTTTCCACATGGAATCAGAAGGGGAGTCCAATACAAGTGTTCACAATGTCTGGAGATGAGCAGTTGCCTGTCCTCTCCTGCCTTTTAGAGAAATCAGTTGCACAGCTGGTCTTTCTGCTCCACATACTTAGCCACACAATTTCTTCTCTGAACCAAAGACCCATTTGGCCCAGTTACTACACCCACCTGGAATAGCGTTACATTCCTAGTAAGCTGGTTACACACAGCCACTTGGTCACCACTGGGCCTCTTAAATTTCCTTACAGTTTCCATTTTACCTGGACCAACTCCTAATTCCTGTGAAACCTTTACACTGTCTGTGTTGGACCTTTCCAGAGCACTACCAGTGGTTTCACATTTAGACAGGTCCTGGCCCTCAGGAACTGAAACAAACTTTTCCACAATCAATCCTCTGCCTTCTACAGACAAGCAGCCTTCCTGCTCACTCTCACTTACCTTGCTACCATTCCCTTCAGTCACCACAGACTACTTGGGAAAACCTCCAGGGGGATTCTCCTTCTCAGGAGTTCCCTCAAACACCAATTCACCTTCATCTGGATTACATGGGTGTCGTGTCACACGTATCTCTGGCATACGTGCAGGTTTGTCAGAAAAAGTACTCAGTGATGCTACACTGATAAATCTTACAGCATGGTAGTCCAACTGCTGCTGGCATTTTAGCTGTGGTATGGTAGACCTTAAGCTTTGAAATCCGGTGACCTGGATAATAAATGCAGTGTGGATAGTGTGTGTCAACTCAGACTACAGAAAGCAAAGTCAGTATTTTGCCTCTGAATATGGATGCCAAATGGACTTGGATGCCCTTTAGCTGCTCTCTTCATCACCCTTTTTCCAGAGTCAGTTCAACAAGGGTGCATCTACACTAGCAAGTACATTCGCAATCCAGGTAGGAAGACTGCGGTCTTTCAAAAGAACCCATGGAGGATCTGCGCACACACACCACGCTCTTGCAAAAGTAACTTCAAAAGAACGAGGGAGTTCTTTCAAAGTCAGTCCTCCATTCCCAAGGTGGGAAGAGCTCCCTTCTTCGAAAGATAATTTCAAAAGAGAGCAAGTGTGATTCTCTGCGGCATGTTCTTTTGAAAGATGGAGTCCTCCATGGTGGCTGTCAGCTGGCAGGTGGCGGCGTGCTTACAGCACAAATGGAGCTCTATGGATCCAGCATCTGGCTGCGTTTAAAGACACAGGCTCCCAAAAACCCTTAGGCAGGAATCTGAGGGCATGCAGGCAGCAGGGACCCCACATTGCTGCTCAGGCCATAGGCACCCGCGTTGCTCCTGCTGGACCAGCGCCCTCCACAGCACCATGGCCGGTGCCCCTGATCCCAGCACACACCAGGGGCTCCCCAAGGACACCAGGGAGCACTCTGGGGAGGGGAGCCAGCCCGCCAAGTGCCAGGCCCCCTCCTGGATGGAGACCAAGCTGCGGGACCTCCTTGCCCTCTGTCCAGATAAGGAGGTCCTGAACCAGATGGGGGTCCGGTGCACGAAAGCAGTAGTGTTCTAGTGCCTCACCAAGGGCCTCACCAGCCAGGCTAACCCTACCCGGACCCCGGACCAGGTGAGGTCCAAGGTAAGCAGCGGCACCAGGGACACTGCAGAGCCCGGGACATAGCCAGGCGGTCAGGGGCAGCACCCATCAGCTGCCCCTACTCTAAAGACCTGGACCACCTCCTTGGGCCCACAGTCCTGGGGACAGAGCAGGAACCCGAGATGGGGACTGAGGGGGAGTACTGTAACAGACCTGCAACTGGCACCAGGCACCCACAGAGGCTGGACACCACCACCGATGATTAGGACTCAAGCTAGGGGGCCCTTGTCATCGACATCCTGCCTGGGCCATCTAGCCAGGCCCCATCTGCCCATGCCTCACCCCACTTCCTGGAGGCACTCACAGGTAGATGGCCTGCACACCAGGCACCCTGGGGACTGGGGAAGGGGCATCAGGTCCTGCCCAGGGTGGCTGCAGCCCTCTCACAAGTCTGCCACCCCAGGGCCTGTGGACCCTGGATGTCCGCATTCCCTGGGCCCAGGAAGGGGGCCGATATGTGGAGCTCAGCACCATGTGGCCAGGACAGCACCACAGGCCAGCTGGCTGTGGAGAGACCAGAGGGACAGAGGGTAGGGGGGAGCCCTCACCCTTGGCACCCATGCAGGGAACCTCAGGACATGGGCATCACAGGGAACCCAAGTAGAGCGGGACAAGGTTCTGTGCCTGGGACTAACGGCCCCCTCTGCTCTCCCCTTCTGTCCCTACTGCTCCTGAAGCCAGTGGCCGGAACAGCCCAACCATGGAGGGCAAGGGGGAGAAACCTGGCACCACCAGGAGAGGGGAAGAGGAGACAGGGGACACTGCCCACACCACAGCACTGCAGGATCTCACCACCTTGCTGCAGGAGTGGCTGGCAATGGAGGAGCAGGCCTGGGACAAGGTGGTGGCCAACCTTGACGCCCTGACCCAGGCCATGGTCAGCCGCCTGGCCCCAACTGCCACTCCATTGCCACCCTGTGGTGTAGACAAAGACAAACAGTTTTTGCTACTCTGTGTATTGTAAGAATATATTTCCATTCCACACAAAGAGCATGATTGTTCACTAAACTTGAACATTTACTTCACCAGCCATTTCATAAAGAATACAAGAATGGCCACACTGGGTCACACCAAAGGTCCATCTAGCCCAGTATCTTGCCTTCCAGCAGTGTCCAGTGTCAGTTGCCCCAGAGTAAGCAAACAGAACAGGTAATCATTGAATGATCTATCCTACCATACTTAATCCTCCATGATTTAATTAGTTAGTTCTTGAAACTTGTTATAATCTTGATCTTCATAACATCCTCTGGCATTGAGTTTTCCACAGATTGACTGTGCATGGAATGAAGAAATACTTCCTTTTATTTGTTTTAAATCTGCTGCCTATAAATTTCATGTGGTGACCCTTAGTTTCTGTTTTATGAGAAGAAATAACACTTCCTTATTTACTTTTTTCCACACCAGTCATGACTTTATCGACCATTATCATAACACATCCCCACCCCGCTTAGTCATCAATTCTCATGATGGTTTTCTGATGATGAAAATATCCTTGGGTGGGTCAGAAGTGGCGTCCATGGCACTGGTGAGAACAAATTCTTGCTGAACATGACAGCACTTCAGCCACTCACCAAGGTTTCCAGCTTTACGTGAGTAGTTCAATCTGGGTGTGTCTACACTAAGAACTAACTTCCCAGTTAACTTAGAAGTTATTCACTACATTGAAGTAGCCAGCAGACAGTCTACACACATTTTCCCAACTTTGAAGTCCTTACTCTATTCCCAGGAATGGAGGAATGCCCTACTTCAAAGTTTAAGTTAAAATTTAAGTTTAACTACGAAGTGGGGTGTGTGTAGATGCTCTACTTTGAATTTGTTTACTTTGAAGTAAGCAACTTTGAAGTTATTTTTGTAGTTTAGACACAGCCTCTTTTCTGTGCCAGGAGGGAGAGGGATGGTGCAGTACATACTTACCAGATACTGGTTGTTGACAATTATTGATTCATTTTCCCACCTCCCACAAAACATGGGCAATTCCAGAAATAGTAAATTCCCAGGAATCTTAACTCATTACCTCGCTGGTGATAAGCAAGATCTTTAGCATTCCTGTAGTTTAATCATTACCTTTGTTTATGGTATGTCAGCTGAGAATGTGGTCTTTATCAGGTGAGCTTGTCAGGTGGTTAGCTGGTTGCTGCTGGAGTTGCTGAGTATGTTATTACTTGTGCATCAAGGCAGAAAAAATGTTAATTTTTGTACTTGCCACATATGCAGTGATTTGCTGTATACAGTTTAAACCAGGGGTCAGCAACCTTTCCCAAACAGAGTGCCAAAATTTGACCTTTTGATCTCTATATACAGTCTGAGTGCTGATGATACTTTTTAAAGTTGCTAATAGTCCTACTTACAACAGCTTCATTAATAAATATATTAAGATGAAAAGCTTTACCATTTAAGTCTTTAAATCTCCATCCAGCTGGTTTTTTAAATATCTAAAAATGTCCGAGATTTTAATACATCTTAAATATCTTTTATCCCAGATTCTCTGATCCAGCAAGTGCCAGGGGTTGCCAGCCTCTGGTTTAAACCCTTATTTCATCCCCATTATGTGCACTTCATCTCCAGGATTCTCAATCACCTGTCTCTTCAACCTAGATAACAGTATTTTACCTACTCATCTCTATATTTCAGCTTGTTATTGGTGCTTGAATTTCTTCCACCCTTCAAGAAATCCCTGGTGGGCAGCAGGGCTTCAGCAAATTCCATATTCCCAGCCTGTTCATTCTTTCTATTTGTCTGATTCTGCTCTAAAAAGGCTTCTGGCCACAGGTAAAGTTGCCAAACTTGTTTGAGTACAACCCACACATAGGAGCTATTCCTCAGCAGGTGGGAGGGAGGAAGATTTAGTCAGAGAAAATCAGAAACCAAGACAAAGCAAATTTCACTTGTGATATATCCACCATCTAAATAGAACTTTATCACAAAGCGTAAGATCCTCCCCACTCTCCTAAGAGCTATGCATTCAATCTCACGATACTGTCTGTAACATCGATGTGTCTTCTGAGCTCATCACACTAAAAAAGGATACAGAAATATGAATGGGAAGATTTTTGAAGGCATACATGGAAATTAGCTACCCAATGTTAGCCAATTTTTAATGAGAAATTTAGAAACTAACTCTCCTTTGAAAATGAACCCATTCTCATATGTGACCCTGTACCTCTCAGTTGATATTTTCAACACTTAGTTAATTTTGTCACTTTTTCTCCCCTATTGCTACTGTGGAGAAGCTAGGCTGAAGTAGGAGTTGTAGTGTCAAAGCAGCCTTTTTTTCTGAAAGTAAAGACTTTAGTAATATATTAATCGTGTCATCTTGACCTACCGGTGAGGACAGGAAACAAGGTGGTAGCCATCAAAAGGACACAGACAACTGAAGTGAAGTATCATTTAGTTTCTGCCTTTAGTATGGCTTTTTTTTCACTGCAGTGTAAACAGATCCCACACAGTCACCTCAGTTCTCATATTTAATTTGTATAAGGATTAGCTCATATTCAGCAATAAACCCTGTTTCTTTCATGACTGGTTAACTCCACCTCTTATTTTTGTTTTGTGTTTCATTCTTCAGAGAGGATTTAGTATCACAATTCTGGATTATTGAAGAATGATTTTAAAAAAAAAAGCTTGCAGAAGATCTATACAACTTACTCTCAAAACACTAAAAGAATAATAATAATAATAATAATAATAATAATAATAATAATAATAATAATAATAATAAAACCCCATAGACTTGAATGCTCAAAAACACCTTGAGCCTGGAATAAGAAGAGCTTAGTGAGATTGAAAGGAATGCTCTAAGCTTTCCTTGTGAGGCTATCAAAACAAAAACGAGCTTTCTCTGAGCCTGAAAAACCCATCTCACGTGTATCCAGGGAGAACTGAGAAACACACAGTCAGTTATTTTTGATTGATAATTTACCGTCATCATTCTAATTAGCTATTCTGTCTTCCATTCTACATCAAATATTTAAATAAAGACATTGTTTATACTTTCAAGAGTTTTTTTTTTCTCTCTCTCTCTTGCTTTGGCATATTTTTGCCAACATGTAAATTTTAACTCATGCAATTTTCCATTGAAACTATCTACAGCTGCTTTAAAATATTGTATGATATTTGCCAGTTTTCCTTCGAGCCATAAAAACACTATCATGGAATTTGGAGCAGAACATTTTCCTTCTTGTTAAATGGAAATGAAGAAACATTAGTATAATATGTAGGGTGAGTAATGAAGCAGACGGAAGAAAGGAAATTCAAAACTGAAGGTTTGCAGCGGTCATTGTGAACTCTGTTAACATCGTGTATATTTTATGGTATGAATTGTTCAGTTTCATATTAGTAGGGAGAAAATGAGTGTAAAATACTACTGTTAGTAAAATACAGTATGGTGCATATGTGCAGTACTGTCTGATTAATCTTGCTTTACACACAAGAATTGAGTTAACAAACGTGGACAAATCCAGAGCTAGTTTAGGCTTAGCGTGTGATCCAGAACCAGTGCTTGTATTTGGAGTCTTATTATCTTGAAAGCTGTTTTTGTGAGACCTAGGTCCAAAAAGTCAGGAATTTTATAGTATTAAAACTGCTATCCTCATCTGAAATTTCATTCACTCCTACTCGAAGCTGGTTTTGTTCCATTATGACTTTTAATGTTCATGGCTGGTTTTTTTTTAAATGTTCGATTTCTTAGCCTTCTTTAACTTCTACACTAGAAAGCGGGGAAAACATTTCTCAGCCTACCTGAACTTTTACTACCACTTTGGGGAAAGGATTTTTGTTTGTATTTTTTCTCTATTTGCATAATTCAAAAACAGCTGAACCAATTAATCTGAAACCTGAAAAATAGTATTTTTTGGCTAAGGCCAACTGTGGAAAATGTCAGCCAAAAGACAATTTGTTTGACAAAGTTAATATTTGAAAAAAAAGTCTTAGAATTGGAACTGGAATTTAAGCTTAGTTTTAGCATTTGCTATTTAGAGATTTTGTAAATCACTGTAGTGCCCCAGGGTGAATGAGTTGGTCTCAGTAAAGTAAGGTCATCTTTGGACTTTCTCCATAAGCCAGACTCAGATCAAACAAAGAGCCTCTTTTGGAAGTTCTACAGTCTGCAGGCTAGAACTCTGAATCTACAGTACCTTCCACATCGAGGGAGGAAAGGGTAATGTGAACATTCTCATGCTGTGCAACCAGGGAGGAGGATGCTACATGTCTTCTGAAGCACTTTTGGGTCTACTGGAGGGAAGGCGAGCGTACACCTCTCTACTTGTAGCAACCTACCCATGAGCTGAATATCTATTTTTAAATGATTAAACAATAAACAAACTTAGATTTTAACTGTCTGCAGTCTTTAGCTAGCAAACAAATAAAAGATAGCTGCTTGGACACAGCATTCCAAGCGAGGACTCTGACTTCCTTAAAGGTTATTACTGAGATGCTCCTCTCCTGTTCCAGAATTCTCCCCTGAGAGGATGCAGGTGATCCTTATTAATTGGCCTGGTGACTCCTCACTGGCCAGTGTCTCCTACTGACTCTTCTGAGATCAGTCTTGTTGTTTCCCCACCCTGATTAGATTTTCATTAAACAGGAGGATATCAAGGCACTGGTGCCTCCAGCAGGGATCAAAGACACCTGATAGACCCGATCATCTGATTCTTCAGGATTGGCTAGGAATAGGCAAGATGTTCCTTTGGGATGAGCAAAGTCTCTTGTATTTATTTCTGCTTTACATATACATTTATGCCTCTTTTGATACGAAGGTGATCCAGAGAGGATCCATTGGAAACAACTTCTTATTGCCTTTCAAAATATGAAGCCACTGCACTGATTTGAATTCAGTTACTTTGGAGTACAAATAAGAGCAGAAGCTCACGCACTGTAAATCTGTGTTCTACATACAGATAGTCCAAGAGAGATTATGGCAAATTAGCTGTTCTTTATGGGAACACTACCAAATATTTAAAATCATCTAATACTTCTCTACTTTCCCTGATCTGCAACATAGTTGGATAACAGTAAATAATTTTGGAAACCAAAGAGCTAGTGGCTGCTTTTATGGCTGTCTTCTACCCTTCTCATTCAAGGAAGCATAATTTTCTTTCAGGCAGCAGACTTTGTGCTTGAGGCTGGGCATGAATCAAAAAGACGTGGTATAGTGCATTCTATAATTTTATAAACTGCTATGTGGGGGAAAATAAAGTTTAAGCTATAATCTATGACAGAGTTATTTTTACTCCTAAGAAAAACTGAGTAATGTTCAGACAACATCAGTGGGCTTTTGGAGATTTGTTTTCTAGAGCCTCTTGAGGAGTACAGGAGTTTGATAAGTTTCTCTTGGATAACTCAACCCTCATCTCTCTGTTCTAAAGATTAGAGAGATGGTTTCTGGGTAACATGGACAGTTACTCCCTAGTACAGTGCATCACAGTGAGGTTTAAAAGAGCTTTAAAGCAAGGAGATAGATTTTCCAACTATGGCTTGTTTTGCTAAAATAATTGACAGAGTTGTGTATGAATACACACACATTATTTTCAACATCAGTAGAATAATCTAGGCACAATTCTCTCACTGATGGTTTGATATGGTACAGTACACGAAGAACCATACAACTACTTCAGAAAAAAACTCAACCTAGTCAAAAGCCATTAATAAAAGTTATAATCCATATTTATGACTGCCATTAATACACTAACTTTTATTTTATAGCTCCACTGGTTAAAAAGGATTATAGCCCTGTCAGACAGCCAGGGTTTCTAGGCACTGATTTAAGGCTATTGTCCCCTTTTTTGAAAATCAATTGCAAGTGTTGCATAATAAGAATATTGCTTGGAACACTAACATTTCTCAGTGTTTTGCCAAAGCTGTAATGTTTCACTGAGACATAGTAGTTTTTGAATAAATTTTTATTGGGAAGGTTTTTGGGATCCTGAGCACTCTATTCACAGAGGGTGCATCTACACTAGCGCTCTATTTCGAAATTAATTTCGAAAGTGGCCCCAATTTTGCAAGAGGCTGAGGAGTGTCTACACACTCAACAGCTTCTTTAGAAATTGTTTTCGGTGAAAACAGGTCCGAATTTCGAAATCGCTCTTCCCATCCGGATTGGGAAGAGCGGACCCTTTCAAAATTGAAATAGTGCATGTGTAGATGCTCTGTGGCCCACAATTTCAAGATTGTGGGTCCACCATGGTGGCGGCTCCAGGGAGCACGGGAGATGTGCTAGCAAGCCCCGGTGGGGCTCTATGGTCCCTGGGCCAGCCCATTAAAGCCGCAAGCTCCAGAAACCCCATGCAGGAAGCTGAGAGAGTGCCTAGGGCTCGAGAAGCAGGCACTAAGCCTTATACATGCTCCAGCAGCCAGATGGCCATGCCACCCAGCCCATCAGTGGGATGGCGAGCCCCCCTCACTCTGAGGCACCCCAGGAGGCCCCCTCTTCCCCACCCGAGGGGTCACCAGAGGAGAGCCAGGGCCAGAGAAGGAGGGGCCCATCCTGGATGGAGGCCAAGGTAAAAGACCTCCTTAGCCTCTGGGCGGAGGAGGAGGTGCTGCTCCGCAGCACAGGAAGGCCCTGCAATTTAGCAGCCTTTGAGCGGCTGTCCCTGGGACTGTAGAAGCAGGAATACCCTGAGTGCACGGCTGCTCAGGTCTGCTCCAAAGTTAAGGAGCTCAGGCAGGCCTACAGCCAGACCAAAGATGCCTGCAGCCAATCGGGGGCCGGGGCCGTCATGAAGTGCCCACACTACTGGGCATTGCAAGATCTCTTCAGCCCGAAGGACATCCCAGAGCCATCGGTGCTGGTGGACACAGGCGGCCCAGACCCCGACCGGGAGATAGACCCACTGGAGCAGCTGGGACCCTCCAGCCAGACCACACCTCCAGGGGCCAGGAGCGACTCGGAGGAGGGGGGCCCATTACTTATCACAGTCAGCTCCAGGACCTCCAGCCAGGTGCCCTCGAGGCTGGTGTCGCAGGACCTGTTCTCCGAAGGCCCAGGTAGGTGACAGGTGGATTGGGTGGCCTGGGTGGGGGGGGCCTATCCCACGGTACCCTGCCCCATCCCAGACCCAAGCACAGCGCCGTCCAGCACCTGCAACCATGGACAGCACCCTAGCCTGCCCGACCAGGGAGGGATGCAGGGGCCAGGCCGCAGCTAGCACTTGCCCCACAGACGAGGTCCTGGTGGGCACATGGGAGCCCCAAGGTGGGGTCGGCAAGGGAGGCACCACCTCAGGGGATGGCCTGGGGATGGCGTGGGTGGAGACCCCGGTCCTGGGAGACAGCACTGATGGGTGGCCATTCTCCCCTTGTGTCTCTACAACATTGTCCTCTGAGGGCCGGACCACACCCATGCCACCCTCACACGGAGCCGGAGAGCCCTTCTCCCCATTCCCTAGGTGCCGTCTGCCCAAACCCGGACGGCCCAACGCTGGCGGCGCTATGACCCCCAGAAGGCAGCGGAGGCCTACACTGCAGCCGTCCAGGAGCAGACTGCCGTGCTTTGGGAGTGGCTGCTCATGGAGCGGGAGGACAGGGCCTGGCAAAGGGAGGTCTGGTCCAAGGCGGTCGCAGCCTTCCAACGGCTGGCCCCGCAGCCGTCCCCTCCGCCGTCCTGCTCTGCTGCCCCTGAACCCATCCCCCCTGCTGCCCCGAACACATTGCCCACCCTCAGCCTATCCGCCTGTCTTGCCCTGGCTAACTGGCTGGTCGCCAGTGCCAGCCAGGAGGGGGATCCCATCCCCGGCTCCCCCAGCCCCTGCCCCAGCCCCGCCTCTTCCAGCCCACCCTGTTCTTCAGCCCCTGAATGACCCTACCTCCCCGTCCTTCCAGCCCCCTCCCGGCCCTGACAGGGCCCCCGAACCAGGGGTGGCAGGGGCACCTGTACCCACTGGGGATCTTGCCCCTCCACCCCTGTGGGGGACTAGGCCTGCCCATGCCTGTGGCCCCAGCCATGGGGGCATGCCCCTGCCCCATTGTATATAGTTCTCCCCCTGTTCCCCCCATATTTAGCCCCAGTAGGAAGACCTCACACCATTGTTTAACAGCCATTTATTTACATAGTTAGTCTCCAGTTAATTAACCTTTTTGTGCACCCCAGTGTCCCCTGTGTGTGTGTGTGGGGTGGGGCATGCTGCAGGGTGGGTGTGAGCCATGTGCCAGGTGGAGGTCAGCATGGCTCCTGCTTGAAGGCCTCCCGGAGGGCTTCCTGGACCCTAACCCCTTCATGCTGTGCCTGGCAGCACGGGGCTGTGGGCAGCTGCTCATATCAGCTGTGTCTACACGTGCACGCTACTTCGAAGTAGCGCCACTAACTTCGAAATAGCGCCCGTCGCGGCTACACGCGTCGGGCGCTATTTCGAAGTTAACTTCGACGTTAGGCAGCGAGACGTCGAAGTCGCTAACCTCATGAGGGGATCGGAATAGCGCCCTACTTCGACGTTCAACGTCGAAGTAGGGACCGTGTAGACGATCCGCGTCCCGCAACGTCGAAATTGCTGGGTCCTTCATGGCGGCCATCAGCTGGGGGGTTGAGAGATGCTCTCTCTCCAGCCCCTGCGGGGCTCTATGGTCACCGTGGGCAGCAGCCCTTAGCCCAGGGCTTCTGGCTGCTGCTGCGGCAGCTGGGGATCCATGCTGCATGCACAGGGTCTGCAACCAGTTGTCGGCTCTGTGGATCTTGTGTTGTTTAGTGCAACTGTGTCTGGGAGGGGCCCTTTAAGGGAGCAGCTTGCTGTTGAGTCCGCCCTGTGACCCTGTCTGCAGCTGTGCCTGGCACCCTTATTTCGATGTGTGCTACTTTGGCATGTAGACGTACCCTCGCAGCGCCTATTTCGATGTGGTGCCGCGCGTCGAAATTGAACGTCGACGTTGCCAGCCCTGGAGGACGTGTAGACGTTATTCATCGAAATAGCCTATTTCGATGTTGCTACATTGAAATAAGCTATTTCGATGTTGGCTTCACGTGTAGACGTAGCCATCCAGGGCCGCTGTCTGCAGCCCACCCGGGCATGTAGCGCTCCTGCTTGCCCTCCACCACATTATGCAGCGCACAACACGTTGCGACCACCCTGGGGACGTTGCTCAGGCTCATGTCCAGCCGCACGTTGAGGCATCAGAAACGCCCCTTGAGGCATCCAAAGGCCCGTTCAACAGCATTGCGGGCCTGGTTCAAGGGCCATTAAAAATGTCCTGGCTGGTGGTGGTGTGCCCAGTGTAGGGGCGCATCAGCCATGGCTTTAATGGGTATGCCCCATCAGCCACTATACAGGGTGGCATTATTCTGTCCCCCACGGGGAGCTCCCGAGCAGGAATGTAGGTGCCCTCCTCTATGCGCCGCTCCATCCAGGAGTTGCGGAATACCTGCACATCATGGGGTCGACTAGACCAGCCAATGAAGATGTCAGTAAACCGGCCCTGGGCATCTACGAGTGCATGGAGCACCACCGAGTGGTACCCCTTGGGGTTTATATAGCGTCCTGCAATATGGTCTGGGGCGCGGATAGCAAGATGCATGCCATCGAGTGCACTGAAGCATTTCGGGAATCCAAGGGCTGCAAATCCCGCCATGGTGTCATCCAAGTTGCCGAAGCAGACAACCCTCCACAGGAGGAGGTGGTTGATGGCCTGGACCACCTGTAGGGACGCACCGACATGTGGGCCTGTGCATCGGGGGGGCCCCCCTGTCCCCTGCAGGCCCCCAACGGAGCCCCCTGCCCCTGCCCCCTGCCCCCTGCCCCTGCAGAAGTCTCTACCAGGGGCCCCCTGTCCCTTCCTGTGGAGGGTATGGGGCCCTTGTCTGACTTACCTCCAGGAGGATGGCTCCCACGGTGGCCTTGACCACCTCGAATTGGTGCCCCAATGACCGATGGCTGTCCAGGGTGGCCAGCTTCAACAGGGCAATCCCCACATGCTTCTTGACTGGGAGTGTGGGCCGCATGCGGGTGTCCATGTGCTGCAGGGCGGGTGAGAGCCACTGACACAGCTCCATGAATGTGTGCCTTGTCATTCTAAAGTTGGTGAGCCACCTTTCGTCGTCCCACTGCCCCAGGACCAGCCTGTCCCACCAGTCCCCACTGCTGGGGTGGCTCCAGAGCCACTGTGGGGGACAGGGGATGGGGAACAGTGGCTGCCCCCTTGGAAGGGCCTGCAGGACATGTGTGGGTGGGAAGGTGGGCTCCAGGGCATCCACCAAGCCCAGGATGGTGATGACTGCCTGGGTCCTGGTGACGGTGCCAGCATCGGACTCTGGCAGCTGCTGTTGCTCCATTCTCCTCTTGGTTCTGGGTGCACAGTCCACACAGTGCTGTGTACTGCTCTGCTGGGCTTTGTGGCTACGTCTACATGTGCGCGCTACATCGAAATAGCGACATCAAAATAAGCTATTTCGATGAATAACGTCTACACGTCCTCCAGGGCTGGCAACGTCGACGTTCAACTTTGACGTTGGGCAGCACCACATCGAAATAGGCTCTGCCAGGGAACGTCTACACGCCAAAGTAGCACACATCGACATAAGGGTGCCAGGAACAGCTGCAGACAGGGTCACAGGGCAGACTCAACAGCAAGCCGCTCCCTTAAAGGGCCCCTCCCAGACACAGTTGCACTAAACAACACAAGATCCACAGAGCCGACAACTGGTTGCAGACCCTGTGCCTGCAGCATGGATCCCCAGCTGCCGCAACAGCAGCCAGAAGCCCTGGGCTAAGGGCTGCTGCCCACGGTGACCATAGAGCCCCACAGGGGCTGGAGAGAGAGCGTCTCTCAACCCCTCAGCTGATGGCCGCCATAGCAGACCCCGCTATTTCGATGTTGCGGGACGCGGATCGGCTACACGTGCCCTACTTCGACGTTCAACTTCGAAGTAGGGTGCTATTCCCATCCCCTCATGGGGTTAGCGACTTTGACATCTCGCCGCGTAACGTCGATTTCAACTTCGAAATAGCTCCCAACACGTGTAGCTGTGACGGGCGCTATTTCAAAGTTGGCACCGCTACTTCGAAGTAGCGTGCATGTGTAGACGCGGCCTGTGTGTGCAGGGTGGATGTGTTTGGGAGGGGTCTTTTAAGGGCGCTGCTGGCTGTGTGACCTGGACGGGCTTGTCAGCCATGTGACGCCGTGCGTGATGTTTTCTGCCTGCTTATTTTGAAAGGCAGAGGAAGGGGCTTTCAGGAAGGCCAGAGCTTTTTAAACCCTGCTGGCAAGTGACCAGGGAGCTTGCAAACAGGGTGGTTGCTAACAGGAGGGAATTTTGGGAGGGGAGTTTAGAGGGGGAGCTTAGAGGGAGCTAGTTACTTCTACAGGGGTAAGGGGCAGCAAGATAGCAATGGCAGTGGCATTCCCAACTGCTGGCTGGAGCTGAGGGACCTGCTGCCCCCATGGTGCTGTGTGGGCAGCAGGACACAGGTGGTCTTTGGGGAGAGTGGGGGGCGGGGGGTGAGACCGAGGGGCGTTGGTGGTGGGCATGTGATTTGGGGGTGTGTGGTACGACTGTGCAGATGGCAGTGCCCACGGAGGCTGGTGGTGGCGCATCCAGCTCAGATTGCCTGGGCTTTCAGACCCAGTCCTGCAATCCCTGCACGCGCGTCCCGCAGCAGCTTTGTGGGGCTGTGTGGGCAGCCACAATCAGAAGAAGAGTTGGTAGCTTTGGCGGGGACCCAGGGCGTGGCTGGGCCACGAGATCGGCACCTTCCTGGAGGATGTGGGGCTGCAGCAGCGCTCGTCCTGGTGCGGAGAGTCCGGGGGAGGGGGGACCTGGGGGCGATGAGAGCTGATGGGGGGGCAGTGTGGCGAGGTGGGGGGACATGGGAGTGGATGGGGGCAAGGGAGGGGAGGGGGGAATCTGGGGGTGATGGTAGCTGATGGGAGACAGAGGGGTGGGGAGGAAGGTCCTGGGGACGAAAGGAGGTCGTCAGGCCATGGGGAGCTATGGGAACACATGGTGCCAGGGAGGCACAAGAGGTACTGGGATCATTACCCACATTCTCCATGCCCCACTGCCTTGTGGGTTATCCTGGGAAGGAGCAAGGCTAAGGGAGTAAACCCTGACAGAAAATCTGGAGGGGAGTCCTAAGGCAGTTCTGTGCCAACTTCTGGCATTGACCTGGCAACTCCTGCAGCTGAGCTGGTACCAGACATAGAGGTTATCCTCTCCTTTGAACTATATCAGTAGAGCTGAGAGGGGGACACTGGCATCTGGGCAGCCCAGGGTCCCAAAAAAATTGCCCAGGCTTGCGCCTGGAGAGGTATTCCAGCGTCGCTTAACAGCGTTGAACCAACACAGGAGGTAACAGATACCGGTTATACACTCTTGCTCGATTGGTGTAGAGAACGAGCTCCAGGGGTTGCCTTCAATTGTGGGAGAGATCATCACATCTCACTGGCCAGTCACCGCCCGCCTCAAGCTGGGCAGCCCCCAGCCAGAAGGGTACCGTCCCGCCACAGTTCACCTGCCTCACTGGGTGAGTGAGGCTTAAGGTTCCCAAACCTGACAAGTGACTGAAATTTGAGCACCAGGCAAACCAATAAGAAAATCAACAAGAAAAGGCAACCATCAAAGTTTTAAGCTTGCTTGCTGGAATGTGCAGACCATGCTGACTGGTTTGACTGAAGATCTTCAGGACATCAGTGACACCTGAAAGACCGCTGTCATCAATAAGGAACCGAAGAGGCTCCAAGTTGACATTGCTACTCTGCAAGAGATGTGACTCACAGATTCGGGATCTCTAAAGGAAAAGGACTACACCTTTTTCTGGCAGGGTAAAGCCCAAGATGAACCCAGGGAGCATGGTGTTGGCTTTGCAATCAGAAACACTCTTCTACAAATGGTGGAATTAGTCATGGGCGGATCAGAAAGGCTCCTTCATGTCATACTTCAAACTTGCGCCAGTCTTGTCCACCTGATCAGCGCTTACGCTCCAACCCTGTACACCACACCAGAAGTAAAAGACAAGTTCTATGATGTGCTTAGTGCTGCCATAGTGCAAATACCTGCTTGTGAACAACCGTACATTTTGGGTGACTTCAGTGCAAGAGTTGGAGCCGATCGTGACTCATGGCCTTCCTGCTTAGACCACTTCGGTGTGGGAAAAATGAATGAAAGTGGACAGTGTCTTCTCAAACTTTGCACGTGCCTCAATCTGTGCATCACAAACACTTTTTTCCAAACCAAGCCACAGCACAGAGTATCATGGAGACACCCACTCTCGAAACACTGGCATCAACTAGACGTGGTCATCACTAGACATGATAACCTCAAAAATGTCCTTCTGACACTCAGCTATCATAGTGCTGAGTGTGATACAGCTCACTCGCTAGTCTGCTCCAAACTCAAGGTGAGACCCAAGAAGCTGTACATCTCTAAACCAACTGGAAGGCCCCGCATTGATGCCAGAAAGACAGCAAACTCGGAGAGAGCTGAAAAGTTCAGAGTGACCTTCGAGGAGAATCTGAGCAGCAGCCCTGTGGGGGTGCCGATGTGACATCCAGATGGCAGCATCTGAGGGATAAAATTTACAACATGGCCTTGTCGGTGTTTGTGAGAAAAGCTAGTAACACAAATGACTGGTTCAAAGCTAACTCCGATGAGATGAGTCCAGCCATCAAAAAGAAGTGTGCTGCACTCCTGGAGTACAAACGCTCACTGAGCCAGAGTACCCTGCAAGCACTCAGAGCAGCCAGAAAAACAGTACAGCAGACAGCCAGGCTCTGTGCCAACAACTACTGGCTCGAGCTATGCAGCAGCATCCAGGCCAGTGCTGACTCTGGTAATCTCAGGGGAATGTACAAGGGCATCAAGAAGGCATTAGGACCCACCCAGGACAAGATGGCACTTCTGAAATCCAGGTCTGGTGAAGTCATCACTGACAAAGCCAAACAGATGGAGCGCTGGGTTGAGCACTACTCTGAGCTGTACTCACATGAGAACATTGTGGTTGATACAGCCCTCAATGTCGTCGAGCTCCTACCAGTAATGGATTAACTAGATCAGGAACCAACTGTGGACGAACTGAAGAAAGCCATCAACAGCATTGTGGTAGGAAAGGCCCCAGGCCATGATAGTATACCACCAGAGGTAATCAAGTGTGCCATGGACACCCTCCTGGAACCACTACGTGAGCTACTGTGCCTCTGCTGGAGAGACGGAGAGGTTCCACAGGATATGCGTGACGTTAACCGTGTAACCTTGTATAAGAACAAAGGAGATAGAAGTGACTGCAACAGTTACCATGGAATCTCCCTCCTAAGCATCACTGGTAAACTGTTTGCTCGCATCATCCTCGGCAGACTCCAGAAGATTGCTGAGAGGGTGTATCCCGAATCACAGTGCAGATTCCACACAGAGAGATCTACCATTGACATGGTCTTCTCTCTGAGGCAGCTGCAGGAGAAATGCAGGGAGCAGAGGAAGCCACTCTACATAGCCTTCATCGACCTGACCAAGGCCTTCGTCTTGGTCAGCAGGGATGGACTGTTCAAACTGATCCACAAGATAGGCTGTCCACCACGGTTACTCAAGATGATCCAGTCTTTCCACGAAGACATGAGAGGAACCATCCAATATGACGGCACATTATCGGATGTTTTCAGCATCAGGAGCGGCTTCAAATAAGGATGCGTCCTCGCTCTGACATTGTTCGGGATCTTCTTCGCACTCCTCCTGAAGCACACCTTTGGATCTTCAACAGAGGGCATCTTTTTGCACACAAGATCTGATGGAAAATTGTTTAATCTTGCAAGGCTGAAAGCTAAATCTAAGGTGCGGGAAGTCCTCATCAGAGATATGCTGTTCGCAGATGATGCTGCTGTCGTGTCACACAAAGAAGACCAGCTTCAGAAACTGCTAGATCAGTTCTCCAAAGCATGCAAGGACTTTGGGCTTTCCATCAGCCTAAAGAAGACAAACGTACTTGGTCAGGACGTTGCTGAACCTCCATCAATCAGCATTGACAACTATATGTTAGATGTTGTCCACGAGTTCTTTTACGTCAGGTCCACCATCACTGACACCCTGTCATTGAAGACAGAGCTAAATAGGAGGATCGGAAAAGCAGCCACAACTCTGTCCAGACTCAGCAAGAGAGTGTGGAATAACATCAAGTTGTACACCCACACCAAAATGCAAATCTACAGAGCCTGCAACCTCAGCACCCTCCTTTATGGCAGTGAGTCTTGGACCCTGTACGCCCGCCAGGAAAAGAGGCTAAATGTCTTCCACTTGTGCTGCCTCAGGCACATCTTTGGAATATCGTGGAAGGACAGAGTGTCCAACACCGCTGTCCTTGAGCAAGCTGGAATCCCAACCATACACACCCTCCTCAGGCAGTGTCGGCTCCGCTGGCTTGGCTATGTCCACAGGATGAATGTTGGAAGGATCCCAAAGACATCCTGTATGGCAAGCTAGCCTCTGGCAAAAGACCTCCCAGGTGCCCCCAGTTGCGCTACAAAGATGTTTGCAAGAGGGACCTCAGGGAGGTAGACATTGAGCCGGACTGCTGGGAGGAGCTGGCAGACGATCACAGCAGATGGAGGCAGGAACTACACAAGGGCCTTCAGAAGGGTGAGATGAGGATCAGACAGCAAGCAGAGGAGAAGCAAGCCCACAGAAAGCACAGTAAGGACCTGCCAGACACCCATTACACATGCAACAAATGCAGCAAGGACTGTCACTCTCGTGTGGGCCTCCACAGTCACAGTCAACACTGCAAATGATGATTCCAAATGGAACTATGAAGGGTGCGATCCATAGTCTATGTAGACTGAAGGATGCCTACTACTATTTCAAAATAGCCCATTTTCCTGTGTGGATGCTCTCTTTAGAAAAATGGAGGGTGTTCTTTCGAAATAGCAGATCAGTACAGTGATCCGTTTTGCGTGTGTAGCCGTGCTATTTTGAAATCCCTTGTTTTGATTTTCTTTTTCGATGTTCCCCCTTTCCAAGTTTCTTTGTAGTGTAGACACAGCCAGAGAGTCTCTTGCACTCTACAGTCCAGTACTTAGGACACAGATCAGAGGGAGACTGAGGTTCTAATTCATGTTGTGCTTGATTCAAGTAGAGTGTTTTATTCCAGATAGCTCAGAATCAGGGAGAACAGGACCTCAAACCTTGGTCTCCTTCCTCCATGCTAGTACCACAATCACCAGGCTATGTACACTGATGGCACTTCCACACTCTCTAATTTGAGCTAATAATATTTACAGTGAAGACAGTGACAGTATCAAGCTAACTGCCTTAACTTCAATTTTATCTCACAGTATAGATGTGGCCTGTGTGTCTCATACTTACTTTTCCTATCTCTGGGAACAGAAATCCCTGAGCCCACAAATCTCTCTGAATGGAAAAGCACATAGCTGAATCCAAAACTGGACATTCTGACACAATCCATTTTTTCAAACATATTCAAAAGGTTTGTTTTCAGAACAACACAGAACAAAACAACATAGAACAAAAACAATTTATGAATCCTAAAGAGTTGCTGTGAAATTGACGTATACTCCAGAGAGCCCTAATATTAACAAACACCACAGACCAATACAATCATTTGGGACCACATAATTAGAACTCCTTAGGGAAGCAGTCAGGGTGAGTGATTTGTGCCTCTTCATCCATAATAAGCTTATTCTGCATCATTGGAAACGGTCAATAACTATTTTCTTTGACTCACAACCAGTCACTTCCTCATCCCAAAAATTTTCCTCTGCAGCAACCTCTTTGTTTGCTGAGATGGGTTTGCCATGTAAAAACCTGCATTTGATGTTCCTAGAATTTTTTCATTGTCAGTATCTGACTGAGCCAGTGTATGTTCTGTCCATAGGGAGCAGCACTCTGGGGCTATGGAAACACTCCAGCGATCCTTCAAAAGAAGTTCTTCTGGAAGATCTTGTCTGAAAAAAAACTTCTTTTGAAGGATCAGGTTCACACACAAAAAAGCAGATTGAAAAAATCAATATGCTCTTTCAATAGACAGCATCCACACAGCCCTGACTCTTTCAAAAGAATGGGCCTAAGATTGAAAAATCTGGCACCATGAAGACTACTTTTTCAAAAAAATGAGGCCCTGTGGCATCTACAGATTTTTTTTTCTGAAAGAATCTTTTGAGAAAAGGCGTGCTTCCTCATCTGGGAGAAGAAGAGGGCTACCAGAAAAAGTGCTACCTTCTTCTGATTTAATATAGAAAGAATGTATTTTGTGTGTGGACACTCGGGGAAAGGGGTGTTTCCCAAGGGCCCTGGCTTTTTCAGAAAAACTCACTAGTGTAGACGTAGCCTGGATGTCCTCAGAGAGAAAAGTAGCTTCCCTTGATTATCTCTACAGTATTCCTGTTCAGCCTGCAAGACTGACCCTCTGAGATGTGGACTACAGCCACTGATGCATATGACAGATCTGTTGCCTTGACAATTTGCCAGTCGACTTCCTCTTTTAAATGTAACATTTTCTGCCAGAAGAGTAATTCCCAAACATTCAGGTCAAGGCATTGGTTCTGTCCTAAGTGCCTGACATATAGCTATTTTCTACTTTCATTCATAGATTCATAAATTCCAAAGCCAGAAGACAGCAGTGTGATTGTGCAGTAAGACACAGGACATAGAGTTTCCTCAAAATATGTTCTAGGAAATAACCTTTTGGATGCAACATCCAGTCTTGATATGAAATTGGTCAATGATGAAGAATCTATCACAAACCTTGATGCAGTATAAACGTTGTTATCTGACACTTTAATATCTGAAAAACTCACTTGACTATCAATACACTTCCGCCTTCAGTTAACTGGAAGAATTCTTATAGCTATTCAGCATAAATTTCTAGCGTTTGTGGAAGTCATGTTTGTTTGATAGCCCTGAGGTAGAAGAGGAACAGTAAATTACTGTGTCGTACCCAATAATACTATTAAAATGTGTGGTGTTAAGTAAAGTTATTTCATTTCTTAAACATTTTTGCATTTGGTGAAAAAGCTTGATTAACCAGCACACGGCCAATGCATGCAAGATAACAAAGCTTGTACTTTACATTGTTCCATTGGTTAATGTCTCACTGTGAAAATACATATCTAATTTCCTGCCTGAATTTCTCTGGCTTCAACTTCCAGTCAGTTGATTGTGCTATACTTTTGTCAGTTAGATAGAAGAACCCATTATGTACTTACCTATGAATTGTAATCAAGTCACCCTTAAAATTCTCTTAGCTTCACAAAGTAGATTGAGCTCCTTGAGTCTATCACTATTACGCATGTTTTCTAATCTTTTAATTATTCTAATGGCTCTTCTCTGATCCCTCTCCAATTTTTCAACTCCCTGCTTGAATTGTGGGCACTGGAACTGGACACAGTTTCCCAGTAGCCGTCTCATCAGTGCCAAACACGCAAGTAAAATAACCTTCATACTTCAACTATTTTATCAGCCCTTTTGGCCACTGTGAACTAATTATCATCCATCACCACTTCCAAATCTCTTCTAGGTGATTACTTCTTAGAGTAGATACCCTGTGATATGAGTACTGCCTAGATTCTTTTTTCCTTGATATACTCATTCTCATTTATTTATGTTAATACCCATACTGCTTGCATGAGCCCAGCTTACCAAGTGATCCAGATCACTCTGTAACAGTGAGCTGTCATCTTCATTATTTCCCAGGCCAACAATTTTTGTACAATCACAAAATAGTTATCAGTGATTAGCTCTGTCACACTTCTTTCTGGGTTATTAATAAAAAATATTAAAAAGCACAGAGTCAAAAACCAATCCCTGTGAGACAACACTAGAATCACACCCACTCTGTGATGATTCGTCATTTATATTGACATGTTGCGATATATCACTTGGCCATTTTGCAATTATTTTTATATGTTCTATGTTCATTTTATATGTTTCTAGGGTTTTTTTAAAATCTAAACTCCATCTGACACCCTGTAATTCTGTCAAATATCTTACAGAAGTCTGTTAACATTAACGTCTTTATCAACAAAAATACTCTCATCAAAAAAGAATATCAAGGTTTTTTTGACAGACTCTGTTCCATTACACTTGACTTACTTGACTTAAACCTTTGTACTCTGGATGGAGCTTAGGTCATCTACAAGTATCCTCCAATACACTGTCTCTGGACAAAACTTCTAACTGACCCCAGGAATACCCCAGTTGTTGTTCTTCAGTCTCAGTAGATCTTCTCCACATTGACAGAGGTCTTCCTCTCTTGACATTAATTATATTGTCCACCTTAATTTTTTTATTAATCGAGTTCCATATCAGGCACTTTATTATCTTGCCTGAAATCAATGTTCCATTGATTGCCCAGGTCACCCCTTTTATCCCTTTAAAATGTTCTCACAACATTAGCTTTCTTCCAATTTGTGGAACTTCCTCCATGTTCAAGCCTTATTGAAAATCAAAAATGATGACCTAACAAGCTCCTCTGCTACTTTTTTGAAAAACTTTTTAGCTTCAAGTTATCAAGAACATGCTGATTTTTAAATGTCTAACTTTAGCAGCTGCTGTTCAATCATTCCCTGAGATATTTATGGAACAGAAAGAGGGTTAACATGGGCTATTGACTACCTCATCTTTTTTCCACAAATACAGAACAGAAATATTTAATTATTTATTTCTGCATTTATTTTGGTAAGTCTATTGCTTTCATCTAGTAATGGACTGAAGCTATCACTAGGATTCTATTTGTTCCTTATATAGTTAAAAAAATAGTTACTATTTTCCTTAACTCTGCTGTCTATAGCCTTTGCCTTGTGTCCCCTTTGCTTCCCTTATCAATTTGCTTCAATTCCTAGCTTTTGCTTTACATTAATTACTACAAAATTCCCCTTTTTTCATTTGTTTATCTCTAAACTAGGCTTGTTTTTGAACCAGTAACCCCTTCTCATTAAATTATACCTAAAATATATCACCAGTCTGGACTTTATTGTCTTTCCAAAGTAAAATGTGTTGCAGTTATGGTCATTTGTAACATTAATGTTTAAGTCTGTCATCAGTTCTTCTTTATCAGTCAACATGAGGCCTAATGCAGAATTCTCCATGTTGAATAGAACACTTTTTGACTGAGAAGATTGTCATGTCTGTATATGTACTTTAAGATTCTCAAACCAAAACAGATTTAAGATAAAGACTCATTGATTTGAATAGGCTCTGCATGACTGGTTGTTAATTTTCTGCTGATTAAGCCTATTAAATGTTCACAGTTAGGTTTAACATTGCAAAAGGAAACTAGATTTCTAATTTAGTGAGCCAGGCATGAATTTTTTACTTTATTTATCCAGTTCCAGTGGTGGCTAATGCTGGTTAATTGCCGGTCTTTAGTGGTAGATGTCTTGTCTTGTCTTCTTTCTGATCACAGCAGACTGCAGATGTTCACACTTCTGATTGAGGCATGCAAGGTAAAGGTAAAAATGTAGATCTTCTGAATACAGGATGAGGAATAATTAAAACTTAAAATAGGAGGAATAGTTGCATGAAAGGAGAGTACTTTATTTAATGTGTATAATTTAATTAATTCATCTTGTGCTCATGGCAAGATCATTGATCATAATGAATTAATTTGATATTAAAGTGGATGTCATATGTAGTTCCACAGGAATTTCAGTGTAATTCTGTATTAGCTAAATGTACCATTAAAAGAAAGTGTTACTCATAAAAAGGTTGGGTTGGTGCATTTGAATTTGCTTTATGTTCTTTTGGGGCAATTATAGGATATTTATGGCTCAGAGAAAAGTTAAAGGTTTTGAAGCTGCTAAAGAGGTACAAAAAGTCTTCATTTGGAAACTTAACATTATTTAAATTTGTTGCAGTTTGCCCTTTTGTGATCTAAATCTTGGAGAATTAGCTAAAATAGTGGTACTTAGAACAATCAAAAGCAGTAAAAAGAAGTTCACTAAGTAACAGCAATATGTGATTAGCTTTGGCTTTTGTGCCACTGTTATGCATTCTCATCACACTCCCTTCTGCTATGTCTGTTATTTAACAAATGTATACTGTTTGCCTCTTTCTCTAATAAAAGTCCGAAAAAAAATGTTTGCTAAGAAGAGGTTCTAAATAAGGTTGTCAGAGCTCCTCTTTCAGTTATGTTGCTGTATATATCTTAATTACAGGAGTAGACTACCTAAACAATCAGAGACAAATCTTCACTTGGAATAAAATCATCATCACTCACAAGCACTTCTACTACACACCCCCACTCACGCATCTGATGAAGCAGGTCTTTGCCCATGAAAGCTTGTGCTCCAAAATAGCTGTTAGTCTATAAGGTGCCACAGGACTTCTTGTTGTTTTGAAGACACAGACTAGCACTGCTATCTTTCTGATACTAAGCACTTCTAATGAAACTTGTGATTCTATACAGAACACATTGGCTATGTCTACACTTGCCCACCCTACTGTATTGTGGGTCCAGTTGAGCTGCCCATTAAAAACATCCAGGGTAGCCTGGGTGTGACCCATGTACAGCCTCATGAGCAAGGACTGCAGGGGTAGGCTGCATATGATATGATGCAGGGTGGCATTGTGGTGTCTCCACCAGGGAGCTCCCACTGGGAGATGTAGGTCCCCTCAGCCATCTGATGGCCCAGTCCCAAGTTCCAGTGCACCCTGGTGTCAGCCCAGCTCATGCAGATTTCCTGGAACCATCCCTTTGCATCCATGAGTGCCTGCCAGACTGTGGAGTGGTAGCCCTTGTGATTCACATAGGATATGCCACTGGGCTCTGGGGCCCAGATGGGGATGTGTGTGCCATCCAGTGCCTTGAAGCAGTTTGGGAAGCCCAACTCCTCAAAGCCCCAGATGGTGTCATCCAGGTTCCTGATGTGGACCTGCTTCTGCAGGAGGACCTTGTTGATGGCTTGAATAACCTGTAAGGTGTGGGAGAAGAATTAGCTTGTGGGTGTGGGGTGGAAGCAGGGTGTCTGCCCATCCCCCTCCCCACCCCCACTTCCCTGTCCCCTCCCCCATTCCCTGTGGTGCATGCCTCCCCACGTCACTGTTCCCCTGCCCCCTGCATGCCTGTGCTTCCCTGTCCCCTCCACCATCCCTGGAAGGGGCAGCCCCTGCATTACTGATTGTGCCCCTTACCAGAACCCCCCATTCTTGCAGGGAGGTGTGACCTGGGGCATGGCTTACCTCATTCAGGAGAGCCCCGATGGTGGCCCTGCCCACCCTGAACATGTGGCCGATGGATCAGTGACTGTCCAGGGTGGCCAGTTTCCCCAGAGCAATGGCCACCCTTTTCAGCAGGGGGAGCACGGGCCTCATGCATGTGTCACGGTGCTGGAGGACTGGGGCGAGCCAGTGACACAGCTCCAGGAATGTCCCCTTGGTTATCCTGAAGTTCTGCAGCCACCAGTCATTGCCCCAGTCCTCCAGTACCAGCTGGTCCCATCAGTTGCTGCTTGTGGGGAAGATAGATGCACAAGCGGCAGATGACCCAGGGGACTGGGCAAAGGAGTCATGCCCTGAGGACAGCCTCCAGGAGGGTCATCACCAGGGTGGCCACCCAGAGTTGCTGTAGCACTGTGGCCAGCAATGTAGCCAGTGTTCTGGCCATGGCCTTGATGTGGGAGGAGCTGCTCAGGGTCCATGGGCAAGACTGGATTGCATCCTACACCTGCTCTCCCTCTGCCTGCTGGGGGACAGCTAGCCTGCCCACAGCATGTGCAGGCTGAGACTCTGGGGGGTGGGTAGGGACCCTTTAAAGGGGTGGCTGGCAACGGCCTCAGATGTGCTTGGCCACCTTGTGACCCCGCCCATGTCATTTCCTGTCCCTGTACTTTCAAAAGAGTGCTTTGGGAGGCATGAACATTAGCTTTCAAAAGTGTGGTGGGACCTTTCAAGGTGATGGGTTGGGTCTTCTTCTCAAAAGGCCATCTTTCAATGTTAATTTTTGAAAGCCATCCTTTCAGGAGGGTGTTGTAGCGTAGATGCAGCCATAGTGTACAGTGATTGGTCTTTTGTTCCCCTTTACTAATTTAGATATTCCTCTTTTGTAGATGTGTAGAAATCTGGAACGCGTGTATAAAACAGCCCTCTTTCAAACAGCCAGTCAAGACACAAATACATGAATCATTTCTGAAATATTTCGATCATGCAGCACACTGATTATGCTCAATCATTTTCCTGTGGGCTTGCAGTTTCCTATCCAGCTCTCTCTGAACAAAAATCTGTGAATCACAGCACCTACCTAAATAATCCCCAAATCATCAGTCACTAGAAAAACAAGCTGCCACATAAATGTCACAGCACCAGGTCTGAAGAACTCACTGAAGAAAGCCTCTATGAAATTATATATTTGTTCAGTTCTTTATATCCCTGAGTGACCTGAGAAATAGGTATCATAGTTATAACCAGGGCAAAAATGGTGAAAGGACAATGGGGTATAAATATTCATTTTCTGAGAACCTGATGGGAAGTTCAGGGAATACCATATTCTACACTTTAGTGTAAACACAAACTTTCTGAGAGCAACGGCAATTTTCCATTAGCAGCCTTTCTGAAGTGATGATCAAGACAAATTTTGTGTAAAAACCACTTTTTATTGAGGAATTTATTGGTCATGCAGAACAAATATTAAACAACAAAAATATGAATATTCAAATACTTTAATATTCATTTCACATTTGTCTGTTTCCCCATTGCATTCATTTTTTATGACTTTTCTAAGCAATGTCAATAATGTTAACTGAAAAAGTTATTTTAAGTGCTGCTAACTTATTATAATAGTGTCCAGTGACAGTAATTTTGCCACTGTGGCAGGCACTCTCTATGCCCAAAGCAAACAGACAAATGTTGCTCCAAAAAGCTGACTGCCTAAACACATTAAAGTATTGATGGAAAACTACTTCCAGTTAATTTTCCACTATTTTTCTCACTGGCAATCTGATTCTAGATATTATGCTCATCCAATCAAGCCATGCAAACATACCACATGACCAGTGAGAGGAGGTTTGTAGATTTTTTGGTGGTGCCCAAAACAGGTCCAAGTTCCTCCCCTCCACCGTTTTTAGGCTCTGTGAAGGAGTTTGGCTGGGGGTGTATTTCAGACTTTTTGAGGGAGTTTGAGTGTGGGCAGAGATCTGGGGTGCATGCTTTGGGATGGAGTTTGGGTGCTGGCTGCAGGCTTTTGGATGGGGTAGGAAGTTGGCATTCAGGAGTGGGTGTGGGGTTTAGGAAGGAGTTTGGGTGCAGAAGAGTTTGGGGTGCTCACTCTGGGATGAAGTTCAGGTGGTGGGTGCAGACTCTGGACTGGGGCAGTGGAATAGGATACAGGAAGGATGAGGGGTGCTGGGTCTGAGACAGAGTTTGGGGGCAGGAGGAGATGTGGGGAGAAAGGATGTGGTACTTACCTGGACCAGTATCTGTAAGTGACCCAAACGTCTCTCTGGCAGAAGTGTCTAAGGGGCATGCTGTGTGGGGCGGAGGTGATCTCCATGTGCTGCTGCTTTCAGGCACCACATCTGCCATTTCCATTCACCACAGGGCTGTTAGGATGGGGCAGCACCTGGAGACACACCCTCCCTCACCTTGGGGCCACAGGGACATGCTGGCAGCTGTATGCAGTGAAAGAGCAGTCAGGCAACAGCTTTAGCCCTGTTGCACTGGCAGGGTCGGGGAAACCCCTTGGGCTCTTTTAAATTGCTCGGGGGCAGCAGGGAGGCTGGTGGATGCACTCAGGGGAGGCATGCAAAGGTGCAGCAGATGCAGCTGTGGGAAAGACCCAGCCCTGAAATTTGATGGACCTGGACCTCTGGGAAAGGAGTATTCCTTCCATCCCTTTGACCAACTTTGCAGTGTGCCCCCAGATCTTTCCCCAGTTCTTTCTATCTACTAGTGATCAAAATTAGGCACACTAGCTGAAGATTACCTAGTAACAAATAGTGGCAAACCCCTTCATTTCCACGCAATGCTCTGCTACTGCAATCTAAAATTGCATTTATTTTTACTTTAGCTTGACTTTTCAACAGCATTGTATTGCTTACTCATGCCGCTCTTGCGATCCACAACTCCCAGGTCCTGCTAATCAGTATTGCTGCCAAGCCAGTTATCCCCTATTGCGTATTTGTACATTTGAGTTTTCTTCCCTAAGAATAGCACCTTCCATTTGTCTCTGTTGAATTTCATTTTGTTGTCTGTAGCCCAGTTCTCCAATTTATCATGACCCTTTTGAATTTTAACGGTATCCTCTAAAGTGTTTGCAACACCCCACCCCCAGCTTCGTTTCATCTGCAGATTTGATTAGTAAGCACTCTATTCCTACATGCAGCTATTAATAAAGACGTTAAATAGGATCAGAACACAGAACTGATCCCTGTGGACCTCACCCCAGACCTCCTTCAAGTTTGATATCATTCCATTAATAATTACTCTTTGTTTGCAAATGTTTAACCAGTGTTGTATCCACTTAGTAGTTCTACTGAGCCTGAATTTCTCAAGCTGACTTAGTAGACTGCCATGTGGGACTGTGTCAATAGCTTTTCAGCTGTCCAGGTATATAATGCATCCAAGGAAATCATGATTCATTTCCAGACACTTTATGATAAAAGGGAGCTTATTAATTACATTTTATTTCCTCAATTCTATTTGCAGACTACTTGAATTACACTTTGATAATGTCTGCCAGAGGAAATATTTTCACTAATGTTCAAATTATGTGAGGCAGAGAAACTTGTTTCAAAATATTCTTGCTAGAAAGGTGCTATTTTTTGAGACATCAGAATAGATCTAACCACCTCAAGGTTCAAATATAATAATGCTGTAACTTCACAAACTCTTATTTTTTAGCTGAAATAGCATAAATCTTAAAAGATTAGTTGGTTTTGAAATATGTTCAACATCTTAAGCTGGAATTTCTATACAGAAGATACTCATGAAATACTTTTGCTGCACTCAAATTGGCAAATTAGGCTTTTCCAAGTTGGGGTCCAACCTAAAAACTAAACTCTCAGAATGCTGCTATGTTGCATTAACAGGTGTGTTGTGAACAAGACACGAGAAGTCATTCTTCCACTCTACTCTGCGCTGGTTAGGCCTCAGCTGGAGTATTGTGTCCAGTTCTGGGCATCGCAGTTCAAAAAAGTTGTGGAGAAACTAGAGAGGGTCCAGAAAAGAGTGACAAGAATGATTAAAGGTCTAGAGAATGTGACCTATGAAAAAAGGTTGAAAGAATTGGGCTTGTTTAGTTTGGAAAAGAGAAGATTGAGGGGAGACATGATAGCGGTTTTCAGGTATCTAAAAGGGAGTCATAAGGAGGAAGGAAAAAACTTGTTCTTCTTGGCCTCTGAGGATAGAACAAGAGGCAATGGGCTTAAACTGCAGCAAGGGAGGTTTAGGTTGGACATTAGGAAAAAAGTTCCTAACTGTCAGGGCAGTCAAACAGTGGAATAAATTGCCAAGGGAGGTTGTGGAATCTCCATCGCTGGAGATATTTAAGAACAGGTTAGATAGATGTCCATCAGGGATGGTTTAGATAGCACTTGGTCCTGCCATTGGGGCAGGGGGCTGGACTCGATGGCCTCTCGAGGTCCCTTCCAGTCCCTAGTGTTCTATGATTCTATGATTCTATGTTAACTTTAGAAGCCAAGAATGTCTGAACTCTAGGATCCTGTTTTATCATATTATAGCAAATACATATATTTTCATCGTGTAGGTCCATCTATATAATGTCACATGAAGGCAAGATCATAAGATTATGGCTGCTGCATTTATTTTAGCAGATAGTTAATAAGTTATTTCAAACACTATTGCAACTGAAAATATAAACAACCAAAATAACTTTAATTAAAGGAACAGATTAAAACAGTTAAGACAGACAAGCAAAAAAAATAAAATACATACTTTAAATTGCAACAGTTGAGCACCACGTGTCTGAGTTTTTGTTGCAAAATTGTCTTTTAAGAGTGTTCTTCATGTATTTAGCAAAACTGAACTCAGTGGTTCATTGGTCAAAAGCTCTCTGGGGAAAGGAATGTTACCCTATATTTGATTTTACTTTGTTCTTCTGTCTTAAAAAATTGCTTGAGACCTTCAATTTTAATCAGATAATAGTGTATTAAGACACTTGCCTGGATGTCTTGGGGCCCTACATCTAATAAATAGAGAAACTCTGAGTGTAAAGACTTTAAATCAGAGTGAGAAATTCTGAAGACCTTAAAATCATATCAGCCTATTCATCTGTTGAAATACATGTATGTTTGATTAATATTAGTATGTTTTATAAATGCATATTAAGAAAAACATATGTCCACTCCATGTCAGAACTGCAGGAATAATAATGTATTTCAGAAGCAGGTAGACGTGAGTAAATAATTTATAGTGAGTAATTTACTCAGCAAATTTAGTTTCTTTTCCAAATCACAGAATGTCTACAGGAAGATAATGGTATGGGCTTTTTTTTTTTTTAATATTTGCCATCCAAATTACTCAAGAATTTTTTATTTTTTAGGATTTAATGTATGGACTGATGAATTACACCTGTAGTTATGAATACAATTCTATCTCAAATATAATCATGTTCATTGATTGCCATTGGTCACCTAAATAGAAATGGTATTTTCTTCTCTTCTTAGCTGATCATAACTGCTTTAAACAGGATGAGGAAACGGGGGTGAAGAAGAGGGTGGGCGGGAATGACAACATAACTCTGGGACCTTGATTCTCTGAGATACCAGTAGAAGATAAATATATTTAAGGAGTTTTAGGGTAAAACATTTTCCTTTCTGTGACTCATAGGATTTGCACAAAGTATCTGTCTTAGAAAATCCACATTGTTTATATTAAATTTCATTTCTTACGTCAGCTTCTCACAAAGGCTATAGTTATAGCGCTCTGTTGACAGAAGTCACTGTCAGAAGAGATTTCCCAACAAAACTTCTGGTGATAGATTGCAGCCACACACAAAAGCCAGTTGGAAGAGTGATCCACTCTGTCAACAGAGCAGATGGACTGTCCAGCCACTCTTTCAACAAAACAGACACCCAGAAGCACAGCAAACAGGGCTGCCCATTGTTCTGAATACTCTGTCTTTCACGAGAAGGCATCCCAGAGCATCCACACAGTGTTTTTGTGGACAAAACCTGTCAACAGCAGTGTTACGCCTCATGGCTGAGCGGCAGAACACTACTAGCAAAAGTGCTGAGTTTTGTCAACAAACTGTTGACAAAAGGCTTTGTGTGTGTGGACGTTCCACGAGTTATGTTGACAAAACTCACTATTGTAACCATAGCCAAAGTAATTGCACACACATTGTGGTGATTGCATGAAGACTAAGGAAAGAGTGTCCAACCTTATATATTCTGGTGCAACAAAAACTCAGTTGCTTGAATATTTATGCAGAGAAAACATGTAACAGATAGAAACCTGGACAAAAGGACTTTATTGTATAAATATACATGGCTGTGTCTACATTACAAAAATAACTTTGAAGTTGCTTACTTCAAAGTACAATTTCCTTTCTGTGACTCACAGGATTTGCACAAAGTATCTGTCCTAGAAAATCCAGATTGCTTACATGAAATTTAATTTCTCACATCAGCTTCTTACAAAGGCTACAGTTAAAGCAATCTGTTGACAGAAGTCACTGTCAGAAGAGATTTCCCAACAAAACTTCTTTCAACATATTGCAGCCACACACAAAAGCCAATCGGAAGAGTGATACACACACTCTACTTCAAAATTAAACTTTGAAGTGGGGCACTGCTCCATTCCTGGGAATGGAGTAAGAACTTCATAGTTGAGCTTGCTACTTCAAAGTTAACTTACTTTGAAGTAAGAGAAATTGTGTATAGACCCTCTGCTGGCTACTTCAATGTAGTGCTTAACTTCAAAGTTAGTTCCTAATGTAGACACACCCAATGAGTACCAGGGCTCTACCTAATTTTTTCCATATACCAAGGCATGTGGTGAAGAACCATGAATAGAATCATATGATTCTGGCTGTGGGTGCTGTGGGAACTCTGATAATTCACTGGGATAATTATCTGAATCTCTCCTGGGCATCCTCCCAAGCACCCAGCATACAGGGAGCACTGATGAGTACACAGACAAATGTTTGCAGGTATTCATTTATCCAGCTCTAGTTTTAAAGTAATGATCTAATAATCTAAAAGCGAATTTCAGTCATATGCCTTAATAAAAATTAAATAGCTCTTATACAGTCTCTCTCTCTCTCCTTATGGTTCAGAGCTCTAGCTAGTAAATTTCTTTGACCTCAAAGGGGTTTAGCCAATATGCAGCATCTAAGAATCTCACCTCTAACAGTTTACAAGTATCACAAACAATATCAAAAATAACAGCAAAGGACATCTCCCATTTCCTTCAGGGTTTCATATAAAACATTTCTGGAGAATATTTGGACCGGTCTCATCTTGTATAAATGAGTGTACCTGCATTGATTTCAGTGGAGTTATGCTGGTGTGCACCATGATTATTTGGCTTTTTAAACTGAATTTAAATTCCTGCATGCTGTTAGCTAGATAAAATTTGTTTTCTTTCTCTTGAAGATTTTAACACCTAATAGTTAACAAAAACATTAAGATTATTTTGGGTGAAGGCAAACTTTCTGCTTTAAATGCCTATGTTATCCTTTCAACTATTTCTCTTGGAGTAAGAGTTTATTGGTAGGTGTATATTCTGTAGACCAGCAATTTCAACTGCAACATTAAATATGTATTTACCCTTAAGCTTAAAGAACTGTCACCTTAAGATTCATATGAAATATAATGGTAGAATTTTACTTTTGCCACGAGAGTGATTTGCTGAGTTCCATCGGCTTACTAATATGACCTAACAAAATTAGGTTTGCCATTGTCTTGTGCAATTATCAAACATTCCCCCTGGAAAGTCAACAGTTTGTCGTGTTTTGCTCATTCTGTGCATATAGGAGGGATGATTTTCTATAGTGGAGAATCAGTCAAACAAACAGGTTGCTATTTTCATTTTCAAAGAATATTGCTCCTTCCTAAAAGGGAGGAATCAATTTCAATTGGAATTACATTACCAACTTTATTAGGGCATGGTTGATTACTCACCTGTGCAAAGCTGCAGGTTTACAACAGATGAAACAAACTTAGAAGCAGGGTTTTGAAGATTTATAGAGGCATCGCAGTGGCCTGGGAATTGTTTACCTTTGAGATTATAGAGAGTGTTAAGAGATGAGATAATCAGATCATAGGACTGAAACAATGAAATCCCAAATGAGAAATGTTTCAAATTAAGTCTGAAAATCTTTGTTGATTCTTTTTTTTTCTCTGTCATCTGTGAAAACAAAAGACCCTTACAAAACAGATGCAAAAAATAAATCTACACCAGAACTTGAGGATCATACACCACTAAGCATAGATATCTGAAGGAAGAGAGTATTGCTGCTGGTATGTTTCAGGAAGATGGAATAAAAATTGCAAATCTCCCCTTTTGTTTGCACGCTTATTATCTGTGTAAAAAACCTAGATAGAATTGGAGTCCTTGCATCCAGGTTAGTGTCTAGAGTGGCACTAGGCTTGCCAAAGGAGGAAGGGCAGGAAGCTATGCACTCCTGAATAAATTATTCTCCCAGCTTTTGTTGTCTCAACTAACCTACAAGAAATTGGCTGCAATATTTGTAGGCTTGTGTAATAATTCACTGTCTAACTTACACAGCCAAATAGCCTTATAGCCTGATCATATTTTTTCTACAATGCTTTTCTTTCCCAATGGCCTTAGCCTGCAACATTTATAAAATAAACAAAGGAGTTCAAAAAAAAGTCAGAGTTACTGCAGAAGTGAAGGAGTAAGTGGCTGTAGAATCTTCATTGGTCCCAGTCTTCCTTTATCCCCTGTTTTTCTCCTAGCACAACTGTCTGGGATGTTCTGCTGCCTTCCTGCTGAGAAGATTGATTGACCCACAGTGTCCAACCATATGTTTGCCCAAGGTATTATGAGCTTACATCCTCCCAGAGGAGGGACCAAACCTAGAGAAAGGCCAAGCAACACACAGCGCTCAAGGTTTTTTCTAGACATGTAACCAATCTACAAAGCTTTCAGGCACATGGAGGCTACACTCACTCTGCTAGCATTCCTACCCAAGAAGCAATGTCTCTGTAATGTGGTACAGTGCTACCAGAAACAAACTTGCAGCAGTTACACCTCAAGTTTATATGAGAGAAGTTCCACTCCAGCAAGTCCATAGCTGAGATTGTCTAGGCTGTAGATAGTTAATTTGTAATGTTTTTGCATGCAGAAATTAACGTTTTTGAACCTATGAGTTTGATTCTCTCCTGTGCTCATTGAAAGATGTCAGAAGCATCAATGGATAGGGAACTGATTCTTAGGTACAGCCCCAGCAACCATTAGAGATACTTCTTAGCAGTTAAGTTGTTCCACTGACATGGTCCTGATTAGACCCTGAACCGAAGAAGGATTACTATGACCAAGCAGCATGCTGCTGAGCCTACATCCTTCCACAACTTTCTTTGAAAAGGAGGTACAGTAGGTGCAGGGCCCAGAGACAGACCCTCTGCATCATCAGAGAATTCTCATTGACCAGAAATTCTCTGCAAGCCATTTATGATCTGTTTCTAATGTCTTCCAGCTGAATAGCATAAAGGCACCAGACCTGATGAAATTATCCATCCCCACATTCTTTGACATTCATTATTACATTGCTGTTCATTCTCCCTTCTTTACTTGTATATGACAAATACTCAGTTGTCTATGTAAATGTGACTTATTAAATTAAGTTTTGTTCTATGAATGCACATTCCCCCAGTTATTGTTCTACCTTTAATTTACAAGCACCCAGGCTTCATAAATAACAAGCAGTCATGTTACACCTTATGGACTAATAAATTTATTTATTAGATAATGAACCTGAAGAAGTGGATCTTACCTGTGAAAGCTCATTACATAATAAATAAATTTGTCAGTCTTTAAGGTTCTACGGGACTGCTTGTTACTTGTGCAGCTACAAAGTAACACAGCTACCCTCTGAGTCTAAACATGTGCTATAGTCACATGCACTTTTCTTTACTCTGTATGAAGAACATTTGCTAGAGTTATTTTACAATAAGATATAGATACAGATGATATCAGAATGAGAAACTGAAACCACTTAGCTCTAGGCCATAGACTGGGTAAATAGTTAATCAAACTGTACATTATGGTTCCAGATTTACAACAAAGAAATGTAGCAAGCTATTCTACAGCACCTGAATGACTTGAGAAACTTGTGACAGATATGGACAGCCCAAAGAATTAAAGTTGGATGTATTAATTAATGCCAACATGTATTCCTGAATATGTTCACAAACCTTATTCATGGTGTGATTCAGCTTCATGCCTCTCTACTTTTTTCTCAAACAATCAAACAGTTTTTGTTTGTCCAAATGGCTAAGTAATGGTTGCTATTTATCCAAATGTCCATATTTGTAATTGTAAACAAAATTATGCATTATTCACTATTCACCATTCATTTTCTATTGTTTAAAAACTTTTAAGTGTCCAGTCATGAAGGAGAAACAATGTCATGTGACCAGTCAGAAATACTGAAATCCTTGAAAACATAACAAAATAGCCTTTGACTACAGAAAAAATAACTACACATAGTGTAGTGAAATAACGGATGTAAATTAGAAATATAGGCTATCTTGTCAATCTGTATTTGAGAGGTGAACAGTGCAGATTATGTCTAGAAGATATAGAAAGGAACATGTGGGTGCATCTACACTAGGAACTAACTTGAAAGTTAACTTTGAAGTTAGGCACTACTTCAAACTACCCAGCAGAGAGTGTACACCCATTTTACCTTACTTGCAAGTAGGGAGCCCAACTTCAAAGTCCTTACTCCATTCCTGGGAATGAAGTAGTGCCCTACTTCGAAGTTTAACTTTGAATTAGGGTGTTGGAAGATGCTCAACTTCGAAGTTGCTTACTTCGAAGTAGTGTAGTGTAGTGTGGTGTACTTATTTCGAAGTAAGCAACTTCAAAGTTATTTTTGTAGTATAGACACACACAAGGGTTTTTAAATGTGTGATTTTTAGAAGGGTACAGCAGTGGCTTATTTATTCCCACTGAAGTCAATAAGAATTTTAGATCAAGATGGAGCACTTTTGGAAATCTCCCCCCAAAACTGATAGCTCTAAAGACTTCATTTCTGAGATGATCACTGGAACATTCTGGTCATTTAATAATGGTTAAAACAAGGACTATAAATCTGAGATAAGGGCTACAATTATGCACACCTTATGGCTTCCAGCAAATGGGAACATATCACCACACAAAGTCTTACATTTGGTGTAGTAATGTATTAGCTGAAAAAATAACTGCTGTTGCCTGGAGAGTGGATATTATTCCCCTCATGTTAAAATATTTACATAATCCAGCAGCAGGTGGCTGCTTGTTTTTATTATACATATAATCTAGTCTAATGCTTATTATCCTTTTGACTACAATTGGAATAAATAAGCATAGCAAACAATTTCCTCATTGAGGTTAACTCTTTCTACTATTAGTTGTCTGCAACCTATGTGAATGTGTACAATGCTCTAAACTATTCAATAATATTTTATGCAAGCATATTTCAGCCTATGGGCTGCTTGAGAAGATTTCCTTGTGCTTTCTAAGGGTATTTGATATTCAGAATTCAAATTTTGAGCTGTTTTGATTGAAACATGAATCACATGGTGGTCAGACTTATAATACCTGTTGAAAACAGTAGACTCTTAGGCCACATCTACATGAGAAGCCTCTGTCAACAAAAGTTACTGTCAAAAGGGATTTTCCAGCAAAACTTCTGTCGACAAATTGCATCTAAACATAAAAGCAGATTGAAAGAGCAATCCGCTCTGTGACAGAGAGAAGCCAGACTGCCTGGTGCTCTCTTGCCAGAATGGCAGACTGGAAGCTCTGCAAACAGGGCTGCCTGGTGAACCAGAAGCCCTGTCTGTGAACAAAAGGGGCCCAGAGTGTCTACGCAGCTGTTTTGTCAACAGAAAACTGTTGAGAGCGGTGTTATACCTGAACGGGGAGAGGTATAAAACTGCCTGTGGATATGCTGGGTTTTGTTGACAAACTGTTGACAAAGCACATTTTGCATGCAGACACCCTATGGTTTTTTCCCAACAACACCCCAGTTTTTCCAGGAAAAGCCTCCTGTGTAAATATATCTTAACACTCATTAAGAAGGGAGGGCTAGCTCAGCATGTTGAGCTTTGGTTTGCTAAATACAGGATTGTGAGCTCTATCCTTGAGGTGGCTGTTTAGGGATTGAGGACAAACTGATTTAAAAAAATGTGTCAGGTATAGTGATAGTCCTTCTGAGAGGGTAGGGGAGTGGACTCACTGACTTATGAGATGTGTACATCTCCATATTAAGCATTTATTTGTAGAAAATAGAAATACACTATTTTCTTTCAATACCAGAAATAATTATACACTTTTTTTCCTTATTAAGCATGTTATGGTACTTCCTAGAGGCTACAACCAAAACTAGATGTGATCTGAGGAAGGAAATGAAGCACAGAGAAGTTATGTGACTTGCCCAAAATCCTACAAGAAGTTTGAAGCAGAGCTAAAATTGAATGTAGATCTCCTGAGACCTGACTCAGCATTTTAACCATAAGACCATCCTTTCCCCAGTGCTTAAATGTAGGTACAGTTTTATGAAGTAAAATAACAGTCTTTCAGAAGCTGGGAATAATAATATGATAAGCCTAAATAATAAAATGCTTGAAGCAATGATAAACTCAAGCTTTCCATATTGTTGGGTTGTGTTATGTTACATCGAATGCAAAAAGATGTTCACAGATTTGGAACCAAATTAGCCCTTGTTTAAGAAGAAACTCCCATTGACTTAACTGGAGATACTGTTATGTACGGTGGAAGCTGAATTTGGCATTTGACTCCATGGTATAAAACTAGGCTTTCACACAGTTAAGTAGAATAAGGAACTTGTAACATCACATTAAAAATTAAGTATCAGAGGGGTAGCCGTGTTAGTCTGGATCTGTAGCAGCAACGAAGGGTCCTGTGGCACCTTATAGACTAACAGAAAAGTTTAGAGCATGAGCTTTCGTGAGTTAACTCACTTCTTCAGATGCTCCAGAATCTGAAGAAGTGAGTTAACTCACGAAAGCTCACGCTCTAAACTTTTCTGTTAGTCTATAAGGTGCCACAGGACCCTTCGTTGCTATTAAAAATTAAGACTTCTAAAAATGAAAATTCAACTATAGAAAATAAAATAACTTTTTAGGCACTGAAAATTGCATGTGGTATGCCCATCCAGCCTGACTATGAATGACTGATAACTACTCTCTGGCATTGGTTTTCCAACCATTTCTACATCCATCTTATAGTAGCTACATCAGTTTGTATTTCTGTAGTTTGTTTATGAGAAAGATTTGTATGAAAGTAGAAATTGCTCAATGAAAGAGTACATAACAAACGCTAATTCATATTATAGGGAAGTATGATAAAATAAGTCCTCTCCTCCTTCAATTGCAAGTGGCCTACAAGAGAGACCACTTTGAAAGAAAATTTGTCCCCAAGTATTCATCAGGTTTATAATTTTTATAGTCAAACAATATTGTAAGTACATATTACTGAAGTGATAATTTCATACAGATCTAGGATAAGAGATATTCTTAATTATTTAAAAGAGAAGGCTTAGAGAGTAAGCCTTATCTGCTGGTTAATGGTGTTGCCCAGGACGCAGTATTCTGCCAGAGACTTCCAGTGTCACTTTGGGAAAGCTACTCTGTGCCTCTCTCTCCCATCTACCATACAATTGTAAAATAATAGCACTTTCTAACCTCACAGTGATGTCATATGGATAAATACATTAAAGATTGTAAGGTGCCCAGATACTCCAGTAATGGAGACCATATAAGTACCATAGATTGATGGGAGTGTGGATTTTGTTTTTGTTTGTTTGCTTGCTTGTGCCCACAAGTTAGAGACCAGTGACCTGTGAAGATTAGCTATCTGAAAAGGTTAATCTCAAAAACATCTTGGTTACAATGGATGCATAATAAAATCTTACAGCCAGATCTTCCTGAGTTTTTCTCCAGCTGCAGGACTGGACTGGCAAGTGAAGGTGTTTTTCTTCAGTTTTCTTCATCCTCTAAAATCAAATCCAGTGAGGTGGAGCAATGGTAATTAGACATGCTTTTGCATGTAGGTACCTATTTGTCTCTGTAATCAATATAACTATCTGTAGCTTTTTATGTAAACAATTGTATTCCATGTTATCTGAGACCTTAGTGCTGACACATACTTTTTATTATGAAGTTTTTTAAGTTTTGAAGTTTAGAAAACACTTGCAAGTGCTCTATAGACAGCAGACATTTCACCCTTCCACTAAAATGTACCCATCCCAAGTGTATTCATACCAGCTGTTTTAACACTACATACACATTTAGGGTAGGAAGTGAAACAAGAGGCCTGTAATCAACTGAAACTTCAGGAAGGTGAGTAGAATGTGATTATTTGAACTGGAAATTCAGTAGGCAATTAGGCTACTTTATATGGACATATACACACCAGACTTGTGGTGAGGACAACTTCCTAATCCTGTATGGTGTCCAGAAGGAATCAGGTTGGACAAAAAATAATCAGGTTGGACAAAAAATTTGGTGTGTGTGTGAGACAAAAAAATTCTCTATGTGTGTGTGTGTTTGTGGTAGGGGTAGCTTTGCATTTTTTCATGACTGGTTGAAGTAACTACAGAACAGTTTGTAGTTTTCTTACTTGTATATCCTGGGATTTCTCTTACCATATGTTCTTGTGTATTGTGTATCCCTTCATACACTTAACTTTCCTGCTACTCCCTATACAAATCATGCATCCAGGATAATGGCAAATGTTTTGAGTTTCTGCTTTGCATTCCTAGTTACTGCATTAATGTACTCTCACTCAAAGGCTTCAAACTCTTTCAGTTCTCTTGGTTGCTATTTTATAACTGTAATGAGGCAACTGAGGGTTTCAGAATTATATAGTATTTAAACAGACTTACTTCCTACTGAGCATCTTTGTGTCTGGGAAATTGCCACTTGTATGTTATAAACCTCCTTAGTGTGTAGTCAGCTACTTTTATTGTAACACTATCTTATAATCAGAAAAGCTGCACAATGAAGGATTTTTATGACTTCTTTTGTGCATGTAGTCAGATTACCTCCTAGATCTAATTCATTCTAGGCAATGAATTTGTCCTGATGCCAAGTGCTTCACTTTCTTTCTCAAGTCAAGGCTAATACTTCTTTAGTCCTTTTTCAAACATATTGTTAAAATTTCAGCTCTTTTGAAGAATCATGGGAAACCTCTTCTAAAAGAACTTACACATAGCTGATATTTTAAATGAAGTTCTTTAGAAATATTTGGTTTTTGTACTGCAGATAATTTCAGTGGGAAGCTAAAAGGTTCTTTTTGTATTAAAATGCTTAGTCTTCAATCCCTTAGCACATACCATTTTTCCTTCTGTTATTTGATTTTTAACATCATATTTAAACATATCCTATAAGCAATCAAAAATGTAGAACAATCTTGAATTTCAAACACAATACAAACCCTTTAAGTTCAGATATTTTTGTGCCTCACAAACATGTTCCCTCTCATTGATCCTTACATGTCCCAAGGCAAAATCTCTTTTACTAAAATATATATTGAGGTCTCCATTTAACTGCCAATTTCTTCTGAAATGTGAGTTCTTGTGTTTGTATTGGAAAGGGAAGATAGGATGTTTCAGTGCCTGCTTGAGCACTATTATCCTTGTGGGAAACTCCAGCACATGATATTTGAACAGACCACTGTTGAAAATGAGCAGTGTCAAAATAAGAAGAGATGTAGAATATCATACGGAACTTGGTTGAGGGATTTAGGACCTATCATAAGATTAAGGTTATTGTTGATGGCTATGAAAAGAAATCAAAATCCCATTTCAACTTTTATCCCTTAACCTGTGTGAAGAGAGGGAGCATATGGATAATAGAGTGATGGCCATGGTAACCAGATGTGCAGTTAGTGGTCAGTTTCTATCCAAACTTCACAGCAACAGAAAGCTAACAAAGAAGGGCCTAGCAGAACCTCCAGGTCAGCATAAATTCAAAAGATGGCACTAGGATGCTGCTGTAAACAAGCAGTTCTCCAGGGTTACAAAAGGAGGGAGTTGGTAAAAGGAGCACTGAATTGAGAATTGCCAGTCTGGTGAGAGTTCACTGTAATTCCAGCTCCCACTCAAATAAAAGATACTGGGAAGATTACTTTCTTTTCCTTGTATGTTTAATCTCAGTCCTGATTTGAATCAGGCAGAACAGAGGCAAATAAAAAAAAATGCAATTGTAAAAGTTAACCCTACTTCTCTAAACTTAAAAAATGCTTAATCATCTGCTGAATGTGACAGTTCAGATCACTTCTTATGAAAAGAAGTTCACTCATCAGTACTATTTGCAAGTCTGCTACAGAGAGATCAGAGCTCTGTTACAAAGCCATTTACTGTTAAAATAGGACTTCACATTTTATTCCAAACGGTGCATTTATGTTCAGTAAGCACTTTATAATCAAACACACCACTCTTCAAGCACAGTAAATGCACTTTCTGTAGTGCTAGACCCAATTATTTAACAAGCCATTTATAATAGAACACCTACCTTTGAAATAAAATAGCTGCAATGGTTGTTGATGTGTTTAAAACTACTCTGCGCTGTAAATACACCATAAATTATTTGTAAGGAATTTATGCAGTGCTATACCCCGTCTGTTAGGTGCTTATATATTATTAATTCTTTATAATTCTTTGGCATGCAGCTCATGAAAATCAGGCATTGTCAGTTCCTGACAAAGGTGTAGGAGACAATGATGAAGCAACATATAGTACCGGGAAGTCACTGATTTCTAATTTTAAATAGGCAACTTGGGGCTTATCTGTGGCTGTAATTGGTGGAAAATGTTAGAAACTCCAGTGTCCTCTGTCATGGAGCATTTATTTTTTTGGGAGAGGAAGTGGGGAAAGTTGCCTACAGCTTCTACTGCATGCAAAATAAGGTTTCTCTTGTGGTTCAGATTCTCAAAACTGACCACCTAAACTGTACTCTCAGTTTGTGTGGATGGGTGCCTACAAATCCTATTAATGCAAATGCAAATTGGAATTAGAATGGACATGGCAGGAAGAGTTAATATATGCCTCATAGATAGTTCATAGTTTAAAACAAATGACCACAATTTTATTAACCAAATAACCAAACTTTATTACTGAACATTTTAATTCTTAAACTCTGCTCTGATCTTACCTTGCAGGAATCTGTCCAGGTGGTGCTCTATAATTAATAATAGTCAATAAACCCTTAATGGTAAGAGTAAAGCTGCCCAGGGCTTTCCCCTCTACATAAAAGCATGAGCATCTAGCCTCATACTGAAATTCCATATTTAAGACTTTCTGTGTATGAAGAATTAGGATGCTGACAAGATACCTCAATTTGTGTTTCAGTTTTGTAGTTCAATGCTCTGAATTGCTGAACTCTCTTATATTTCTTGTTCATGTGCTGCCCTCATCACTTTGGTATCTGAGTGCCCTCCAGTAGTGCATTAAGTGACAAGACTAACATCTCCCTTGGATAGTTGATTCTCTATATTATCCTATCTGCGAGAGAAAAATGTCTGCAATGTGGAGTTTTACCTTGGTAAGATTTTTGAGGATTCTTTTAAATGTGCATGCTATTATCTTTTTCTGTAAAAGAAGACAGCTTGAGGAAGAATTCCTTGCTCTTGGATAGGAAGGTGTTAAAGTTTTCAACAGTCTTGTGAGGTGGGATTATTCCACAGTTTCAGACTCACGCTTAGAAATCATCCACTCCTCCTTATTGCATACCAGTTCCCTGGGTCCTTGGCAGCACCATAGTCCAGTACAGTGAGAAGTTTATGTAAAAATTCCTCTCCCCCTTACAAACTGGTCTAACCCCCAGAGAACCAGTCACATTACCAGATGAATGTCAGTTTGATCTTACCCTAAGTACAATGCTGCCAGCCAATTGTTTAGCTTCTAAAACTAAAGTTTTATTATAAAAGAGAGAATGAACAAGAAGAGGTTTTTAAATGATCAAGCAATCAGATACATACACAGGAATTCAAAATCCATATATCTCATTCTCAGAAGCATCAGTGAGTCTGCTGGATTAAAGGTCTCTCTGGAACATATCAACAACTTTGGATGGGTCATTGTCTTTTGTTTTGTGGATCAATTTGTAGAGAAGTTGCTCCAGGGATAGGAAGGAGGATTGAAGACAAAATGGAGATAATGCAGCTGTGTTTTATACCTTTCGCCACATGGCTTGTACTTCCTTTGTCCCAAACACAAGATTCATAGATACATAGCACAGGGCATGGAAAAGCTGTACATTTCTGTCCATAGATGGTTCTGCCCCTGCACCTCTTTCTGTCTCATATGGTGTCACACCTTTTTTTGTTTTTGTTTTCCTTTTCCAGTGGGCTCATTGGGCCATTAAGTAGGCATAGGGCAGATGCTAATTTGTCTGGGACTGTCATTTTGAAAAGCACCACGTTTGGAAATACAGATTCCTATACACAGGGCTTTTTTCATATAATCATAGAACAATAGAATGTTAGAACTTGAAAGGACCTCAAGAGGTCATCAAGTCCAGTCTCCTGCCACACAGCAGGACTAAGAGCTGTCTAGACCATCCCCAATAGGCGTCTATCTAACCAGCTCTTAAATATCCACAGTGATGGTGATTCCACAACCTCCCTGGAGTTACCATGGCTGGGGCTGCTGGTGGGGCTCAGGCCCCAGCCAGCTTCCAGCTGTGGAGCTGCCAGAGTCCCCCACCCCAGCCCTGAAGCTCTGGAAGCAAGAGCCCCTGATGTCCCCACAGCAGCATGGAGGCCAGGAGTTGGAGCTACCACTGCTCCTTGGCCAACCCCAGCCATGGGAACCCCGCAGGGCAGGGAAGGGAGAAAAGGACCTGTACTGGCTCCCCCACTTTTTTCCCCCCACGAAAAAGCACTGTCCATACATATGCATAACTCACAATACAAAAGTGATACAAACATAGACAAGATTATCACACTTGGCAAATCATAATATTTTCAGAGATCTCTTACATGGCATATCTGCTCAGATTACTTCCAATTTTATAATATTTCTATCAGTAATATAGGATTATCACTAACATCATATAGGGTCTCCCATATTCCATACAATGCCACATTTTACCCTTCATGTTGAAAATGCCACTGGGGCTGAGAAGCAGAGCTGTTGACCATAGTACTTATCTCAGAATTTTAAGTGAACATATAAAACCAGTGCCCTGGTCATTGAATACTTTGGAGATGAAGATGGAACTCTTGAGGGTGATTCAACATTCAACGGACAGTAAGTGTAAGAGCAGATCATAAGTTTGATTGGGTCACAGGTTACTCCGTTAGAGTGAGTGCTGAATACAGGATGCTTGCCTAACATTAGTGCCTTGTGGCCCTCCTCTCACTTTGCAAGCAGGAGTGGGATTTACACTGTCTGCAGATGACATACAACTGTCTGACTCATTCTGGTCCTTGCAGTTCTCTTCTTCTACTTAGGCAATTTTGTGTCTGCTCAGCCAAAGGGCACAGGTCTCATCGAGGAGGCCAGGGCTGCAAGGGAACCATCATGGACATTGCCAGGCCCATCAAGCATGCTGAGGTCCCAAGAAGATGTCTACAGCCATAGTCTGAAACATGTGGAGAAGAACTTTGGTTTTTGTGGAAGGACAGCTGATCAATTTGACTTCCTGCTCTCACCTGTGGCTGGCTGGCTGGTCTTTATGTGTCAAATTCCAGTACTTGCTGGAACCTCCAATTACAAGCCTCTTCTCGGGTGGACACTTTGTCCACTGGGAGCCAGGATGGTTCTTCTGGTTCCAGCACACACTTATACCTTCTACTATCAAATAAAAAGGGTGAAGACACCAAGGAGGTGACAACTGAAATTTGACTAGCCACTTGTAATGAATGGGAGCCAGAGCAAGGTATAGGATTCAAGCTCTTCTCCTCCCCAGTGGGTATTGCCCCACCTCAGTACATCAGGATAAGCATTTGCAAACCCAGCACTGTTCACTGCTAGCTTCTTCCGCTTTTTCTGCAAATTATCCATTTCTAGAGATTGTGGGTCATGTGGCTGAATACTCTTTTTTTTTTTTTTTTTTTGGGCGGGGGGGGAGGCAAAATTAAGTGGCCAATTCTGAAAACTTCGGTAATTCCATGTGTACATGATGCAAGCTGCATTGGTTTCCCTGGAAGTGCGTCATATTTGTTAATATCTATGTGTGTATATATGTGTCCCTTCCAGTCTAGTATTCTATTGTTCTATGATCCTATGAAAAAAGCCCTATGTATAGTAATCTGTACTTCCAAACTTGTGCTGCTTTTCAAAATGACACCCCTAGATAAACTAGCATCTGCCCTATGCCTGCTTGATGGCCCATCAAGGAACATCAGCTGCCCAATGTGATACATATATCACATCCAGTATTTTTAAGCAAATATTTACAGACTATTTAATATGCACAACTTGCCTATTTACTGAAAGTTAGTGTGGGCAAAATTAACCTTATCAGTAGGTGATATGATTTACTCCTCAAGATTGAGCTAATGTCCACTTCTGTGTAAACATAGGCACTTAATATTTGGTTTTGAAGCGTATCAGTAGCAGAGATATGCATATTGAGAATTTATATAGTGTTTCAACCAATTTACTTAAACACAGCACTTGTGCTTTGAAAAATGGCATCCCATTTAACCAAGCAGTTTACTGTCTTCCTTGACTGTCTCATTTTGGTTGAAAGCCCAATAGTGCAGGGGCAGTGTTTTTTGTCTTGTACAATACCAGACGTAATATCATTAGTAGGCAATAATGGAAATCATATTCTGTGCAGTTGTGGACCCTTAAGCATTTTTGTCCATTTGAAGTGGATTCTGGAATAAATGTTTAAATGCTAAGAAGAATGCAGTAACTTGCAGCTTGCAGTAACTCAATGAAATAAAGCATTATTGCTTTGTCACAACATAGGCACCACCGTTTTCAGTGGAATGTGAGTGAAGTCTGTTTTCCCTTAGGGAGTACATAGCAGCTTGATCTATTTTTCCCATGATATATTACCCTTCAAAAGCTCTTCCTTCATTGTGCATGAAGTACCCATTTATAATTCTAAAACAATGGCTTGTAGCTTGTAGCAGAAAGAGATAAGTGAAATCAGAAAGATGGAAAATGCATAGGAAATAAGTACATTAGCCTATGGAGAAGAAATCTGAACAACAAAGTATTAAGAAAGATAAAACTAAATAACCAGAAATCATAGAAAAGTCAGGGGTGAATTTTATATTCTCTTCCCCCAGACACATTGCAGAATTTCTTGGAGAATGTTGATAACAGTGTGGTAGTGATTTTAATCCAAATCTCTTGTTTTCCTACTCTGCATCTAGTTCTCTATTTCTGGAATGAAGGCACTCAGGCTACGTCTACACGTGCATGCTACATCGAAATAGACTATTTCGATGTAGCGACATCGAAATAAGCTATTTTGATTAATAGCGTCTACACATCCTCCAGGGCTGGCAACGTCGACGTTCAACTTCGACGTTGGGCAGCACCACATCGAAATAGGCACTGCGAGGGAACGTCTACACGCCAAAGGAGCACACATCGAAATAAGGGTGCCAGGAACAGCTGCAGACAGGGTCACAGGGCGGACTCAACAGCAAGCCGCTCCCTTAAAGGGCCCCTCCCAGACACAGTTGCACTAAACGACACAAGATCCACAGAGCCGACAACTGGTTGCAGACCCTGTGCATGCAGCATGGATCCCCAGCTGCAGCAACCAGAAGCCCTGGGCTAAGGGCTGCTGCACACGGTGACCATAGAGCCCCGCAGGGGCTGGAGAGAGAGCGTCTTTCAACCCCTCAGCTGATGGCCACCATGGTGGACCCTGCTATTTCGATGTTGCAGGACACGGATCGTCTACACGTACCCTATTTCGACGTTCAACTTCAAAGTAGGGCGCTATTCCTATCCCCTCATGGGGTTAGCGACTTCGACGTCTCGCTGCCTAATGTCGATTTCAACTTCGAAATAGCGCCCAACATGTGTATCTGTAACGGGCGCTATTTCGAAGTTGGCGCCGCTACTTCAAAGTAGCGTGCACGTGTAGACGCGGCTCCAGTGAGTTAAAACAACTCTTGCAGTGGTTCATGGATGTGTTTTATCATGCTGCAGTGTTGTGAGAACACCAGTTCCACTCCTGTACTGTCTTGAAGAAACAACCTGGCTCCTGAATCCCCATTACTTAATTATCATCAAAGCCATTTGGAATCAAATTTTTAGATGGACTTCAGTCTGCTTTCCATTGTTGTATGTGCTAATTTATTTATTTAATGCACATGCAAAATGTTGCAGTATTTTTAACTAATACCAGTAATAATTTAACTATCTGATTTACATGTGCAAGTAGGTAGATATCTAGCTATTGGTATTAGTACACACAAATATGAGCACTATTTTTATCTAGAAGGATTTAATGAAAACCTCTTAGGCCATGGGTGAAATTGTCAAAGTGCCTACATGTCACATAAGCCCCATTTTCCACAAGTGATGAATGGACAGATTTTATAAGTTATTTAGGTATATAGGTATATGCAGAGATGTTGAATGGGATTTTCAGAAGCACTGGATATATAACTATGTGAAAGAAGGGTCTGAATGAATAGAATGAGTTCTCTTCAGCAACTAAGTGGGAGGGAGAGCATCAGGAACAACTATATTTACATGAACATGCCTTCTCTGCTTAGATATCTAGTAGCAAACAGAGATGTGTTGCTCAGAATAATCAGCTTTGGCTAGTGCTGGGATACAAATCACTTTAGTATTGCATTCAGAGACAGCATAAAGCTGTCATCAATGTAGTGTTATTATTGTATGAGTGAAGGGCAGCAGAACCACATTTAACTGGTCCTGAATGGGGTGGGAGGGTCACTTTCAGCTGAAAGGATCTCATTAACCCAGGTGTTTGAATGCCAGAGACCCGTGAAAGTAAGAGGGATGAGGATAGATATCCCAGTCAAAGGTGGGGGTGGGTCTAGTTTGCTTTAACTTGTTCCTTCCTATTGTTCAAGGATGGAGCTAAATGGGCTTCTTGGGAGACTCTGTTATTTTCAATGCTCAGTCTGAGCTGACATGGTTTGAGGTGGGGCAGTGTTTCTTCCCACCTGCAAAAAACTAAAAATCACTGAGAATGACGTGCAAAAGTGACAGAAAAGAGAGAGACGTCAGCAAAAAGTGGCTGTCAACTGGCAAATGAGCTATTGATGAGCTATGATTGATGAATAAGCCCATGGTGGGGCTCCCAGGCACAGAGAAACTGCAGCTGTTGGGGCAGCCAGACAAAACAAGTGTTCAGATGGCAGAGCAAGCCAGGTGTCTTCTTCTGCATGTAGGAGGTGAACTCACACAAATGTGTCCCTGGATACTGGGTCCTCTCTGACCCAGGACAGCCACTGTGCATGGGGTATGGTGAAATGGCAGAAGGGGACATAGAAAAGAAATTTTTGGTTGGATAACTGAAGATTATGATGCAAAGGGCACTGCTCCCCATGCTCTGTGGCTGGTGTCCTGCTCACTGTGTTATGATTATGAATCATAGGTGTGGCATTTTATGTAATTAATGCTGGGTGATTTCTCTCCTTTCATTAGAAGTTGCTTTTCTATGCAAATCCTCCAGTTCATGCTGGAACTGCAAAGGGAAACCCAGAACAGAACTCATAGTTATGTGGACTCCTCACTCTGTTGCCCAACCTCCCTTCCATGTTGCCTGACCTCCCCTCATCAGGGCCCTCGAATGTGGTAGGGAAGGGTCCAGGACAGTCACACCGTCCACCCCCAGGACCTCTCCAAACTGCAAAAGGCTCACGTTGTCCCACAGGTAATGCCAGGATTCCCTTTCATTTTCCTACGCCTTCACCCTCACCCCCTAAATAAAAAAATGCCATTGTGAAAACCACATGGGGTGTGGTGCTACTGGAAGTGCTTTCATAAAGATTAAGCACACATCATTGTGAAAGGAGGTGGTGGTATCACAATATTTAAGTGCGGCAGATTCATGTGGCTGTCTGCTCATTCATAAAGCTATTTTTCAAAGCATACCTGATTTTCATTGCATCTGTCTGTGCATTGCTGATTGCCCTTGTGTCTGGCTGTTCATAAACACTGACCAAGGCATCTCCCTCTGCCACCCCTTTGCTTTGTAAATGATATGGAGAATACAGGAAGCTGAAACCATAGCATGAATATTGACTTTACAGAGGTCCAAACAGGTCAAAAGGCACCTGACTCTGGCTTTTAATTAGCCAAAAGCACATTCCACCTCCATTCTGCACTTGCTCAGCCTGTATTTGAAGTGCTCCTTGCTGCAGTCCAGAGTGCCTGTGTATGGCTTTATGAGCCAAGGGAACAGAAGTTCAGCAGGGTCACCCAGTGTCACTATGGGCATCTCCACAGTTCCAATCTTGATTCTCTGGTATGAGAAGGAAGTTTCTTCCTGGTCCTTTCTGTACAGACCTGCATTTCTAAAGATATGTGCATCATGCACCTTTCCCAGCCATCCCACATAGGTGTCGGTGAAACAACCTTGGTGATCCACTGAAATCAGCAACACCATGGAGAAGTACCCATTGTGGTTTATTTTCTCTGAGTCTAGGTGGGCTGGGGGCCAGGATGAGAAAGTGCATTCCATCTATCATCCCACTGCAGTCAGGAAATCCCATGGCAGCAAAGCCATCCACTACACCCTGTACATTTCCAGAGTCACAGTCTTTCACAGAAGACAGGCATTGGTTGCGCTGGCTACTTGGATCCCCACTGCCCATCCTGAATGATTTGCCAGTGAGTGCTAGCTGTCAGGTGTTGCAAACTTCCACAGAGGAAATGCCACTCACTTGTGGACCATCAAAGCACATCTCATTTTGGTATCACAGCCACATCAGGGTGGGAGACAGCAAATCACAAAGTTCCATGAAAGTGGCTTTGTGCATGCAGAAGTTCTGCAGCCCCTGCCGGTCATCCTGGACCTCCAAAATTATGCAGTCCCACCAGTGTGTGCTGGTTTCATGTCTCGAGAACCAGGACTGGACTGCAAGCAATGCATCCAGGGCAGCCAGCAGCTGTGCATTCGTGGTCTCCAGTGCTTTAATGTGATCTCATTCAACATTCACATCTTCTTCATCCTCCCGCTCACTTTATCTAATAAAATCCTGCATGACACTTTGGGAAGTGACCATAACACACTGTGTAATGGCTCTAAACTGTTCAAGATCCATGCTAACACTGTGCAGAGGCATGAGTCGGGGCAGGCTTTGGAAAAATATTGCAAAATTCCTTGGACTGTTGTTTTCAAACTACAGGCGGTGAGGGCAATACACTCTGGGATGATGACAGCAGACACCCACAAGCACTTGCAGCACATTACTTCTCATAAAACACTGGCACAAAAGCCCAGAATGTAAGCGGGCTGCAGGCACTGTGGGATAGGTACCCACAATGCATTGCTGGCAAAGTCTAATTTAGCAAAGGCAATGAAGACTTTCTGGACATGTGTTTCACCTTCAATTTCATAAAATCTAATGGTAAAAAGTTAAGTTCAATAAATTTGGCTTTATTTCACAGTGTAGACATAGCCTGAGACTCTGTGCTTGAGGGTCAGGAAGTATTGCCTCTCAGAGATACCCAGCATGATGTGTAATTTTCTGAGATTACTGCATAAGGCTCAAGAGAGTTCTTTGTTATAGTAATGAAATAGAACCTCTAAACATTGAGCCTGGCACTAGTGGCTGCTGCATTGCCTGACAGAAGGGATACAGAGGCAAGCCTTCAGGGTTCTTTGAGAGCAATTTGTTTACTACAAGTGTGGTGTGGTAGATATCAAATAACGAAAGTAACATGATGGATCTTCACTCAGGCCCTCCAACAAGCAGGGGAACGGGAAACTGCCTCCAGGCCTGACATTTCAAAGGGGCCTGGAGTTCCAGACACTGCCACTGCTACTTTGTCTGAGCTCTGGGTCCCCCTTGCACTGCTGCAGCAGCACTGTTCTAGCTACATGCAGCTGTAGGGGGCAGGGAGGGCAGCACTGCATTCCAGATGTTGCTGAGAACTGACGGATCTTGGCCCTACCCATTACGCTCTTGCTCTGCCTCCTCAACCTAGCTACGAGGCCCACAGTGGCTGTCAGCCCCACTGTCTCCACTTCACCCTTTGCAATAAAAGTGGCACAGATGCAAATGGGATAAATCCATAGCAGCCAAAATGAAGTTCTTTTGCAAAAGAGCACTATGATAGTCCAGTCTATTCTACTCAGATTCCTGCACTGCATTCAGTCACCAATGTAGTATCTGAACACTTTCCAGAAATATATTTAAAGTGGTCATTATTAGCCCTCTGCTGTTTTAATATTCAATGTGAACATGAAGTTTCTGTAATTCCTGATCTTTAAGTGCATGTTACATTTTTTTAAAGAGAAGGAAGGAGCAAAAGGTTTCCTTATTTGCAACATTACATGCCTTTTTATTGCCTTTCTTTTTGTCTAATGAAGGGCTTTTAAGTACCTTATTTCCCCGTAAATTCTGTACTTCCTCTGTTGATTATTAGATATAATATCAATGTAATATTACTGGCATTGGATTTTGCTATTTTTTACTGGTATTTACATTATGCATTCATGATGAAGATTGCTTTACTCATTGTGGAAAATTGGATTGCTCAGTAATACCTGTACCAAGCCAGAAGTGTTCTGCATGGCCTCTGTAGTTTGCGTACCCAGTGTGGGAGTCAGGAAACATTATCTTTCCAGCTTTCACAATAAATATAGTTTACTCCTCTTGCTTAGCTAGGGAAAAGAGATATTATGTCGTTCCCCAAGACAATGCATTTGCATTCCCCCAGGTCAAGATCAGGGAAAAGTCACTGTTCTATGGGCTCACCCCTTCTTGGCTCAGGGCCTTCAATGATTTACTATTTCATTACTGTCTCGCGGTGTATCAAAGTTAGTCAGTGATGCTATTTTTTTTCAAAACTCTTTTACATCCTATAAGAAAATGTCCTTTCTTCCCCCTAGACTATCTCCAGACAGTGCCAGTACTGGATTTGCTCTACAATTCCTGGGATAGTCCTGGTTTTCAGTAGCACTGAGCAGCACACAAGTAGGACTAGTCCCTTCATTTTAGCAGAAATTCAATGCAATTTTCTTTGCATGCTGTGTTGCCCTACAGTATAAAGAAGAGATTTAAAGATTCAGAACTATGATAAACCTCAGGAAAATGAGTAGAAGAGGCAGTGAACTGTGTCATCAGCTGATCTGCCAATATGGAAGATGATTTCCTGGACAGCCCAGCACATCCACCAGAGTAAATCTGGGATGAACTTTCACTACATGAGTGATTGAAGGATAGGGAGCGTCAGGTACTAACCATTCATCTTAACATTTCATAGTGCTACCTCTTCTGCATGTAGTAGTTTAAAAAGGGTAACATGAGATAATGTACTGTGCCACATATGAGACTACACAGTCAGGTGTGAGATAATCTCCTGCAACCAGATTTCCCTCGAGGTCAACAAAGTGTAAAAGGAAATGTGTGTATCATGAATCTTAAATGAACTAACAGCGTTCATTCTGTGTTCAGAGTGCAGTAGGCATGTGTTACCTTCCATTTTTTGCATGGAGTCAGAACTCATTATTTAGGTATATTGTGTTATGCTGCTTAAATAACATGGTAAAAGACAGAAAGTGTCTTGAAAGAACAAGCAAATGGAATTAAGAGGGAAACAGTTATCTCAGGAGATGATAATTGGCTGTGGGTCCTGGAGCCTGTATGTCACTGATTCAGAACCACCACTGAATAGTAAAAATAAAGAGAAGTCCTGTGGCACCTTATAGACTAACAGATATTTTGGAGCATAAGCTTTCATTGGCAAAGACCCACTTCATCAGATGCAGTATAGAGGAGATTCCAGAGGAGAGTCTAATATTACAGGCTTTTGAAAAGGAGGGATTCCCAATCAGGAGGAAGGCCAGAGTTGACAATGTCAATACAGTCAGGGAGGATGTGGCCCACTTCCAGCAGCTGATGTGGAGTTGTCAACACAAAGAGAGGAGAAACTACCTTTGTAGTTGGCCAGCCACTCCCAGTCTCTGTTCAATCCTTGACTGATGGTGTCAAATTTGCAATGAATAGTAGCTCTGCAGTTTCTCTTTGCAGTCTGTTTTTGAAGTATTTTGTCACAGGATGGCTACTTTTAAATCTGTTACTGAGTGTCCAGGGAAATTAAAGTGTCCTCCTACAGGATTTTGTGTTTTACAATTCCTGATATCTGATTTGTGTCCATTTATTCTTTCACATATAGACTGTCCAGTTTGGCCAATATATGTGCCAGAGGGGCATTGCTGGCACATGATGACATATATTACATTAATAGATGTGCCTGTGAATGAGCCTCTGATGGTGTGGTTGATGTGGTTATATCCTGTGATGGTGTCTCCAGTGTAGATCTGTTGGCAGAGTTGGCACTGAGGTTTGTTTCAGGGATTGGTTCCTGAGTTAAAGTGACTGTTGTGTGGTCTATAATTGCTGGTGAGAATTCGTTTAAGGTTGGCAGGCTGTCTGTAGGCAATGACTGGCCTGCCTCCCAAGGTCTATGAGAGTGAGGGATTGTTGTCCAGAATGGGTTGTAGATCACTGATGTTACATTGGAAAGGTTTTAGCTGGGGGCTGTATGTGATGGCCTGTGGTGTTCTGTTATTTTCCTTATTAGGCCTGTCTTGTAGCAGGTGGCTTCTGGGTACACGTCTGGCTCTGTCAATCTCTTTCTTCACTTCCTTAGGTTGCAGTTTTAGGAAAGTTTGGTAAAGGTCTTGTAGGTGTTTGTCTGAGGGATTGGAGGAAAAGATCCTAGGATGGAGCATAGGATAGTAGGAACCAAAAGTTGCCTGTCAGCTGAAGGCCAGTTGGTAGCTCATATGAAATGAGTTGGTGGTCTGAGCCTAGGACAGATGTACTGATGCTCACTGACATCCCGTGCCTGTTCACAATCTCAGCAAAGAGGCAAGTCAGCATGGAGACTCAAACTCATCTTTTCCCTTGTTCCTCTATCACAGAGTTGAAGGACATTGGGTGTCCTGGTGTGGGTAAACTGCAGGGCTCCAGAGATTTATCAAATATTAGTTTCAGAACGGCGGAAGAGTTAATCAAAAGTTAAGGGGAAACAATGTATTGTTTTAAGAGAGATTAGCATCCATAACTGCAATAAAGGATATGCAGCGGCAATAAGTACTTACACAGAACAGATCATTGTTAGTTTTAAAAAATGACTTGTTCTTCACCTCTGGCCCTTAACCAAATCCTGTACTATTCTCATCTCACTTATGGAAATCTACACAGTTATAACATCGCTTTGTATGTCATTTGACTTAACTATAATTTTTAAACTCTTGTTTTGCAGATCTGAGCCGTGTCTACACATGCACGCTACTTTGAAATAGCGGCACTAACTTCGAAATAGCGCCCGTCACGACTACACGTGTTGGGCGCTATTTTGATGTTAACATCGACGTTAGGCGGCGAGACGTCGAAGCCGCTAACCCCATGAGGGGATGGGAATAGCGCCCTACTTCGAAGTTGAACGTCGAAGTAGGGCACATGTAGACGATCCGCGTCCCGCACCATCGAAATAGCGTGGTCCGCCATGGTGGCCATCAGCTGAGGGGTTGAGAGACGCTCTCTCTCCAGCCCCTGCGGGGCTCTATGGTCACCGTGTGCAGCAGCCCTTAGCCCAGGGCTTCTGGCTGCTGCTGCTGCAGCTGGGGATCCGTGCTGCATGCACAGGGTCTGCAACCAGTTGTCGGCTCTGTGAATCTTGTGTTGTTTAGTGCAACTGTGTCTGGGAGGGGCCCTTTAAGGGAGCGGCTTGCTGTTGAGTCTGCCCTGTGACCCTGTCTGCAGCTGTGCCTGGCACCCTTATTTCGATGTGTGCTACTGTGGCATGTAGACATTCCCTCACAGTGCCTCTTTTGATGTGGTGCTGCCCAACATCGATGTTGAACGTCGACGTTGCCAGCCCTGGAGGACGTGTAGATGTTATTCATCGAAATAGCCTATTTTGATGTCGCTACATCGAAATAAGCTACTTCGATGTAGGCTTCATGTGTAAACGTAGCTCTGTTGTTTAACTGCAGATTAACAGTTACTACAAAGCTCCAGCTGTATTAAACAATTCATGTATGTGAAAGTTTGCAGTCTATTAATGTTTCACAAGGTCATTATCTTATGGAGGCAAACATTTTACAATGGAGGCAAAACGAAAGGTAGCTTTCTGCTGTAACTCCATTATTTTCCAAGATAAACCGTAGCGTAGTGACTTGGGACTCAATACTGCACTAGCAAACATTGTCTCCATCCAGGTAGCACTTTGTCTCTATTACCTGGAGGTTAAAAAGTCAAAAAACAATCATCCACATCAGTGATTCCAACAGTGGGTTGTTACTGAACATGTAAGGTTGTTTAAAGGGGAGAATTAGTTACCAGACATTTCACTTATCAGAGATATTGCAGTACTCTTCAGCCCTATATCTTCTCCATTTAAAGCAATAACTGAGTCCTGTGGACTGCTCATCAAAGGTATCCTGCGGAAGAAAAAGGCAATGCTCTTTTCTTTTGCTGGGTATGCCTTGCTTTATTAATAGAAAATGTGTAAAGATGGATGGTGAGACAGACCACAGCAAGTGTGGTGACTTTACCAAACTAATGAGGAGTTAAATTACACATGGATATGGCTAGAGATGTACTGAATATGCTAAACAGAGCATCTTGTGCAATTAACTTGACAAAGTACTGGCAGGGTGTATTCTGTATGTCTGTCATCAATTCATGTCTTTTTAAACATGTGTATGTGCATGCTCAAAAAAATGGAGAATGAAACTTGTCGTCAGTGACAAACTAGTGACCAGTAACTTCATTTGTCTAATGGGATAATGTGGACTCCCAAGGTCGCTCATGTAGGGTGCACTGCAAGAAATGGGACGGCCAAGAGGTCAAACTCCAAAGCTGGTACTTATTTCAATATTTATAGTTACTAAGCCAGCAGAAAACAGCCTCTGTCCCACCTTATTGGTCAACCAGAAGGGCAGACCACACAGTGCCCTTAAAGTATCCAGCCTCAGTCCACCACTTAGACATCCCAGACAAATAAAGTTCTGCTAATCCTAATGAATTGGACATCTTCAAACCTTATATAAAGTACATGCTTATAGACAATTCTTACTAATTAGACTAAGATTAATTAAAAGAGAATGAAAGAGTTTTGGTTAAAATATCAGTATAGACACAGACATGACTTCAGTTCTTGCAGTTCAGTCACATAACAGCCATGATGACCTTGTAGCTGCAGAAGTTCTTTTAGAATTTAGTCCACGGTTATAGTCCAAAATCCATATCCAGGGTGATTCCAGCCAGTGAATGGGACTTCAGTCCTTGTGGTTTAGGTTTCCCTTGCATGAAACCTCAAACAGTTCTGACACCCTAAGGCGATGCCCACTAAAGGGGCACCAGGATATCATGGGATCTCATTACTTATAGCTTGTAGCTTTCCCCATGAGCACTGAGACAGATATGGGACAGAAAAGACCCTATTCAAAAGGGCTACAGTTACACTACAGTAATCTATTGACAGAAGTCACTGTCAGAAGAGATTTTCCAACAAAACTGCTATCAATAGAGTGTGGACACATACAAAAGCCAATTGGAAGAGTGTTCCTCCCTGTCAACAGGGCAGCCAGACTGCCCAGCTGCTCTTGAGAAAACAGGTACCTGGAAGCACAGTAGACAGGGCTGCCCATTGTTCTGGATGCCCTATCTGCTGAGAGAAGCCCCTCTCTCCTTCCCACCCCTGTGTTCACACAACTTTTTTGTGGACAGAGTCTGTCCGCAGCAGCATTATGCCTCATGGCTGAGAGGCATGGCTACTGGCAAAAGTGCTGAGTTTTGTCAACAAACTGTTCACAAAACACATCTTGTATGTGGACATTCCACAAGTTTTGTTAACAAAACCAGGGTTTTCTTGACAAAACTCACTAGTATAATCATAGCCAAGGACTTTATACCTTTACAGCAGCCTCTTGGCCTGGGAGAGCACAACAGGTTTTTGACATAACCTTTTCCCAAACATTGCAGCAATTAGCATATGGTAATTTATCCAAAAAAAACAGTTCACATACAGTTTACTGCAACCACCAAAGAGACACATGAATGGTAATACCATTTCGATCAAGTTTCATCATAAATGTTACAAGAGTAAACTATTTCATGTCCATCACCCTGGGGCTGGGAGGTTGCGGAATAGTTAAATATTCTGGATAATGAAGATGTATACCTAGCAATGCATAACACTAAACAAAAAATAAATAAGAAAACAAGATTAGATATTAAAAAACAAACAAAATGTATGTACAGTACTTTATTTACCAACAACAGTAGTATTGCACACTGTAAACTTACACTGTATTTATTTGTATTTACTTTCATTATGCTATACTTATGAAAAATGTATATAAAATTTTCTTATGGTTAAAATTCTGGTTTACTTGAGAGTTCCATGTGATAGAACGACTGGTATGAAAGAGTTTACTGTATTCTCTTCTAACCTTGAATTGAAGCTATAGTAGCAAACAAGGATTACTTGTTCACATTACAGAACCTGAGCAAACACCTACCGTTCTATTGTTCTAACAATACAAGAATGCATTTCAGAGTTCTCTTCTTGTTTAATGCAGTCGCCCACTCATCACGTATGCGTGTTCTTTACACATCTCTAAAGGTCAACCTTGGATCAGTCAGCCCATGAGGTGGTTAGCCCTTTCTGACCATGTACCACATTTTATTCAGAGGCCTAATGTTTTAATAAGATAACATCACACCTAGTAAATGTGGAATAGTAATAGAAAGGGAGCCGTGCTAGTCTAGATACTATCAAAACAAAAAGCAGTCAAGTAGCACTTTAAAGACTAGTCTTTAAAGTGCTACTTGACTGCTTTTAGTTTTGATAGTAAATGTGGTGATTGAATAATGGATGGGCAAAACAGGACTAGATACATTTGGGGTAGACTAAAGGAGTCATCAAATTCACAGTGCTATGTGGAGTAACAAGCATGCTTAGTATAGGTTTCCTTCTTCTCTGGAATTTAAATGCATAAACTGGACATGTGGGAGGCTAATGAACATTCTCATCACATGTATATTTTATATAACAGCCCACAACTGATTTTATTAGCTATTTCCCTAAAAACTCCTACTCAAATCAAAAGGAAAAAATGTGAGAGAAAATAGTTTCCCTGCAATTTTTATGGTTGAGTAGAGGTTTTTGTCTTCTTCTTTTGAAGTGTTGACAAGTATCAGAGGGGTAGCCTGTCATGTGACTGGATTTTTATATTGGATATGGAAGCCATTTTATGTGTCCATTATACCTACTGGCCCCAAACAGTGTGCCAGGGGGGCCATTTGAGGTGTCTAATGGAAGCTGAGGATGTCCCGAATTCATGTATTTTACTTATATATCTGTATCAAGTTGGTAGGTAAGGTTATACATTTTAGCTGTGTAGCTGTATTAGAAAATGTTTTAGTGCTTAGCTTCACAATGCGAGTTGTGAACTCAGCCCCAGTCAGGCTATTGGACTAAACAATGGGATGGACCCTGGGGGCTCAGACAGCCAAATCCACATCCCAGAAAGATGAGACTTGTCAATGGGATGCAGCCGACTGGTCAGGTGACCTGGGCTGAGCAAACAAACAGAAATCAGATACCCAGACATAGATTTCACCTGCCATGTAAATGACTGGGGCATGCTGGCAAAAACAGTGATCGATGGCATTTTGCCACAGAGGCTCACCTGAGTCAGGTGACTTTTGGCCCTTAAAGGCCTGATGGGAAGAAGAAATGCTTGGTCTCTGAACGCTAAAGGAAACCATGAGGTGAACCTAGCAGTGTCCAGCTTGTGGAGAGAAACAGTTGGCCCATTCCAAGGATCCGTGTAAGCATACTGACTCTAGCTGGCCAGATCTACATTTCTCCAGCATCAAGAACTATGTAGCCTGAAATGGACTTTCAGAGACTTTCAAGAATCAGCAAATAACATTGCTTACCTGCATCAATAGCTATAATTGATGTATGTAAAGTATTGCTTTAATTTTTTTCTCTAACCCTTTTCTTTCTTGTTTTTTTTTTTATTAATAAACCTTTAGATTTAAATCTGCAGGTTTGGTAAGAATGCTGTTTTGGGTAAGAACCAAGTATATATTGACTGGGGACTGTGGCTGGACCTTTTGGGGCACAGAAGAATCTGTGTGGAGTTGGTGAAATAAGTTTAATAATCTCTCACCTGAATTTGGAGGTTGTTGATCTGGGCAGGTATGGCAGCTGGGAAGTCTGTGGATTCATTTGTATGACTTTGAGATGGCCAGGGCAGCTGGCAGAGGTACAGATTGGATTTGCTGGGGCTGTAAGTGTCCCAGATTTTAAGCAAAGATACCCTGGGCTGATTTCTGTAGTTGTGCCCAGAAACCCTGTCATATTACATAGCCGTGTTAGTGTGCATCTGCAAAAACAGTGTTGTTATTTAAAATCTTCAACAACTTTTGGGAAGGCCTCTGGTGCCCAGTTCTGTGGAAACAGAAGCTGAGACAGTGGTAGAGTAGTACAACTTGCAGTTTAACATTTTGTCTTTCGGCCATGAGTGGAAAAGCTTGGCAAACAGCAGTGTACTGAAATGCATTTTAGTTTATGGGTTAATTCTGTATGCTTACCCAGTAGTACTTTTCAGATAGTTCGGTTCACTTCCACTGACCTACCCATGGAGTGAATGTTAGTAAAATCCAGCCTTAGACGTATGCTTTAAATGTTAGTATTGAAAATTTGCTTGAAATAAAGGAAACATATTTTGTGTCCTAATCATCAGTTTAACACATGAGCTGGGTCTACACATGAGCATCCTTTTGAAAGGGCAAAAATCAAAGTTCGGCTGTCAAAATAGCGGCCATCTACAAGGAGCACCCGCTGCCATTTTTTGGATCGGCATTTCAATCCGCTTTTTTAAAGTGCCACCGCAGGTCTTTCAAAAGAGAGCATCCACACGGCTCCAAGCCCTCTTTCGAAAGGGAGGAAATGCCTCAGACGGTGTCCCATGGCTGACAAGCCCTTCCCGGGCTGCAGCCATCCACCTCCTTTAAAGGGCCCCTTCCTTCTGCCCTCCCCTCCGCATAAGCCAAGTGCTGCCCAGCCTTTCCCAGCCTGGCAGAGCCCACTCGTGCCCGCAATGGAGGCACAGCGACAGCTCCTGCAGGAGGACGCCCTTATGGTTGCCCTGCTGGCAATGCTGTGCACCATTGCTGCAGCTGCACCTGAGCTCATTGGGTGGCTGAGCGGTCCCCCTGGGGCTGCGGGGCTCCCCCACACAGGGCATCAGCAGGCACCCCATGGGTGCCCCGACACCTCTGGACCCACCCCAGCAGCACCCACTGGTGGAAGAACCTGGTGCTGGGGGAGTGGGATGAGGAAAGGTGGCTGCGGAACTTCCGCGTGTCGAGGCAGAACTTCAAGGAGATCTGCCACTGGCTCACTCCCGCACTCCAGCACCAGGACACCTGCACGCAGCCAGCCCTCACCCTGGAGAAACAGGTCATAATTGTCATCTGGAAGCTGGCCACCCCGGATGCCTACTGCTCCATGGTACAGCAGTTTGGGGTGGGCAAGGCCACCGTCGGGGCTGTACTTGTGGAGGTAAGGTGGGGCCGGGGAGGGGCAGGGCTGGGGTAAGGGGAACCCACCGCTGCAAGGGGCTGGATGGGTGGGGGGAAGAATGGGCCCGAGGCAGGGGGAGACTGCCGCCACACCCACACTAGAGCACCTGTCCCATTTTCCCGCTTGCAGGTCATCAGAGCCATCAATACGATACTGCTACATAGAGTCGTCCACCTGGGGGATCTGGACAACACCACCTCCGGCTTCCAGGACCTGGGCTTTCCAAACTGCATCGGCACTTTGGATGGCAGGCACATCTCCATCCACACCCTGCCACACAGCGCTGGCCAGTATGTGAACAAGAAGGGCTACCATTCGGTGGTGCTCCAGGCCCTGGTGAATGCAAGGGGCTAGTTCATTGATATCTATGTGGGCTCGGCTGGCCGCACCCATGATGCCTGGCTCTTCTGGAACTCCAGCCTCTGCTGGCACATGGGGGTTGGCACCTTCGTCCCCCAGCAGGAGATCCCGGTGGTGGAGGACGTCACTATGCTGCTGTGCGTGGTGGCAGATGCGTTGTACCCCCTGCAGCCATGGCTCATGAGACCGTACACGGGACACCTTGACCCCACCCCGGAAGCATTCAATCAGTGCCTCAACCACACCTGCAACATCGTGGAGTGGGCCTTTGGGCACCTAAAGGGACAGTGGAGGTGCCTCCACATAAGGCTGGAGATCGGGGTCCTCAACATGCCCCGGATGGTGGGCGCCTGTTGCATCCTCCAGAATGTTGTGGAGGGAAAGGGGGATGCCTGTGTCCCTGGGTGGGGCCCTCCGGCCGGCACTGGCTATGAGCAGCTGGGCACCACCCCCATCCACCAGGCCCATCAAAATGGCCACCACATCTGGGAGGCCCTTAAGCAGGCCTTTGCCAACAGTCACCTCTGACCCATGTGCACACCCACATCCCACACACATCTACCACCCACCATCCCCCTGAGGAAAACAGCACGGAGTAATGAACAATAAAATAAACAGTTATCTATACTATTTTCCTTGTTAACTACGTATAGGGGGTGGGAACCTAACTTGAAGAGGGGTGAGGCACTCACTCTGGGGCAGGGGTGGTGGGCTGCGAGCCCCATCAGGCCCTGGAGCCCCTGCTTCCCCGGGTGTGGGTAGCACCAGCAGATATTGTTTGTGAGTGTGCCTGGTGGGGGCAGAGGGTGCGGGCTCAGTTGGGGCAGAGGGGGCAGGCTCGGGGTGGGGCAGAGGGGACAGGCTCATTGAGGGTGGGGGGCAGAGGGGGCAGGCTCAGGGGGGCAGAGGGGGCAGGCTTGGTGGGGGCGGGGTGCAGGCTCAGCAGAGGGAGGTGACGGGGGGGCCAGGAGGTGGGCAACGGTGGCCGTATGGTCCTGGAGGGTGTGGTCAGAGTCGTCTAGAGTGGTCAGCAGCCTCTTCCAGGCTGCCCTCCACCACTCCATGTCAGCCTGGGTGAGCCTCAGGTGCTGCTTGGCCACCTCAGCCTGACGCTGGCTGGCTGTGTCCTCCTTGGCCCAGCAGAGGGACCTCTGGCCACGGCCCCAACAGCACATTGCCTGGGGTGGCCTCTGGGCACCTCCGAGGGCTGCTGGGAGGGTGCTCTCAGGGACGACGGATGGTGTGGCTGGGTGGAGAGGAGGAGACCATGTCAGTAATGTGCCCCGGACAGAGGGGACCAGGCTGTGGCCCACCCCCCTGAGCCCACCCCATGGGGTCCCCACACCCCCAAAGGACACTGACCCCCGCCAAGGGGAACAATCCCTCCTCCCCACGGGCTGGGCCTCCCAACCTGGGGGTGCATCCAGGGGTCTCTCGTGCAGGTGGCCCTTCCTGACCTACAGTGTGCAGGCCCCAGGTGCTGTCCAGCACTAACTGGCCACCACCACTATGCAGCTTGTGGCACTGTCCACTGAAGGCAGATGCTGGGCATCGCTGGTGCGCCACCACGGGGTGCCGCATCCCATGTGCAGGGTGGCCTGTGTCCGGCCCGCAACCACCAGTCCTGTGTGCAGGCAACTAGCTGTTGCGTCGCCCCCACCCTGTGGAGTAGGTGTGCGCCCCTCCCTGTATGTACCAGAGGGTCCCTCGGCAATGTCTGGGGATGTCCGGCAGCCAGTTGCCCGGCTGGAGGAGTGGGAGGGTATGATGATGGTGAGGTCCCCCTCCTCACTAGACCCCTCGGTGGTCCTTTCGCCCTCCTGGGTCCCCGGTCCGGGCTGCTCCTCCTTCTTTAGCTGCAGCTCCTCACCGGATGTGTCCAGGAATGCCAGGGTTGGGGAGCTCTCCTGGGGCCCTAGGATGCCCCAGAGCTCCCTATAGCAGGGGCATGTTGCTGGAGCTGTCCCGGAGTGACTGGCCTTGTCCCTGGCCTGGGCATAGCCCTGCCACAGCTCCTTGACCTTGGAGAGTACCTGCTCTTTGGTACGCTCCGGATGGCCCTTGGTCTGGAGGCCCTGCGCCAGGCAGGCGAAGGCAGCGGCATTACGCCACTTCACCCACATGTGGTGCAGGACCTCCTCATCCTTCTAGAGGCCAAGGAGGTCCCGCAGCTCCAGCTCCATCCAGGAGGGGGCCCTTTTTTTTTCTCCCCCTGGGAGCCCTGCAGGGGCTTGGAGGGGTGGGGACATGGGGATCATGGGGGCGGGGGCTGGCTGCTGGCCATGCTGTGGCGCTGCAGCGTGTGGCTGGAACACATGGGGAGGCTGCTCCCAGCACGCTCTCAGCTTTCTCCCATGGCAACCAAACACAGGGACCATAGAGCCCCGCTGCTGCCAGCTGGAACGGCCCTGCGCTCCGTCTGACTGACGCCATGGTGGACCTGTATTTTGAAAAAGTGGACTGTGGAGTGTCGACACATGGAGTCTTTCAATTCAGTATTTCAAAAAGGAGCGATCTTCCTGATATGGGATCAGGGTTTGGATTTCGAAGTCTGTTCCCCATTCTTTCGATTTTCTTTCAAAAGACAGGTTTACAGGTGTGGATGCTCCTCCCGCTCTTTCAAAAAAGGTCCACTTATTTCAATTTTTTGTGCAGGTGTAGACACCGCTATTTAGTATATCTTTAATTTTAAAAGCAATTTAAGACCATCCAAAAAGATAAACAGTAATGTACTCTGAATACAGTGTAATATAATTGTAGCTGTGTAAGTCCCAGAATGTTAGAGATGCAAGGTAGGTGAGGTAATCTCTTATTCTGTGTCCACACTTGCATTCCCCTTTTGAAAGAGGTATGCAAATGAGGGGAATCAAAAATGAAAATAAGGTGCAGATTTGCGTATCTGACCCCTTATTTGCATATTATTATTTCGAAATAACTTCTTTTGAAAGACTTATAAACAGCTTTTTTCTTTATTCTCGGCTTAGTTTTACTATTTTTCCCCAGGAAACCATATTTCTCGTGTGAAGTGCAAGGGCAGCTGGTGTGCAGTTCGTGTTAACAATAACAGAAGGGGGCGAGATCTGTGCCTAATTCCTCCGTGCACTGTGATGAATATTGCCCACATTATTGTGACATATCCTGTCCACAAGCATCAGTCAGACCATAGTGGATTACATGACATAATGGCTGTGTCTACACTACAAAATAACTTCAAAGTAAGCAACTTCGAAGCAGAGTGTCTACACACAAAATGCACCCTCCCTTACTTTGAAGTAGGCTTCCCCCTACTTCTAAGTTCAGGGTCTACACACAATTAGCCCTATTTCGAAGTAAGGGGACAGGAAATGATGCAGACATGGGATCGCATGGCCGACAAGCACTTCCAGGCTTACAGCCAGATGACCCCTTAACGGGCCCCTCCCAACACCCACACCCTGCATGTGCTCATGGCTGCCAGGCTGCACATAGCAACAGAGCACATTCTAGGGAGAAGAGCCGAGCAACATGCCCACTCCAATGCTCCCTGAAGACAATGTCCTCTCCACCCTGCCCAGCCTGCTGGCCACACTGGTTGCCCTCCTCTTCCAGTGTCACAGCTGGGTCACTCACCATGGACCCAGCCTGCAGTCCCTGCCCATGGCACTGCTGGCTCTCCCCCAGGCCACCCCGATCTGGTGCTGGTGGGCCTTCGTCACCACCAGTGAGTGGTGGGACCAGCTGGTGCTGGAGGACTGGGATGACAAACAGTGGTTGAGGAACTTCAAAATGACCTGGCAGACATTTGAAGACCTCTGCCACTGGCTCACCCAAGTCTCCAGCTCCAGGACACACAGATGAGGCCAGTGCTTCCGGTAAGGAAGAGGGTGGCCATCGCCCTGTGGAGGCTAGCCATCCCTGACAGCCTCCAGTCCATCAGCCACCAATTTGGTGACAGCAAGACAACTGTCACATTGGTGACAATTGAGGTACATCTGGCCTGCACCATGGACCCACCCTGGGGAGAGAGCTACCGGGCAGGGGACAGGGGGCTCCTGGTGGGCAGGGAGCACGTGGAAGAGGGGCCGTGTTGGGGAGGGGTTGGGGGCCTTCCAGTCTGCCATTTGTGGGTGTGTCTTCCTTCCCCCCTGCAGGTCATCCGAGCCATCAACAGGTGTTCCTGCCATGAGATGTGACCCTGTGGAACCTAGATGCCACTCTCACCAGGTTCACGGACCTAGGCTTCCTCAGTTGTTTCAGAGCTCTGGATGGGATGCATATGGCGATCCTGGCTCCAGACCACAGCAGGGGTGCCTACATTAACAGGAAGGAGTACTACTCGGTGGTACTGCAGGCCCTGGTGGACGTGAGGGACCATTTCCTGGACATGTGTGTGAGGTGGCTGGGCAGGGCTCATGATGCCTGGGTGTTCCAGAATTTGTTGCTGGAACACTGGATGCTGGAGGGCATGTATGTCCCTCTGCGGGAGCTCCCGCTCAGGGACATCATGATGCCCCCCTGCATTGTGGCTGATGCTGTGTACCTGCTCCACCTGTGGTTCATGCAGCCCTGTAATGGATGCACCACACTGGCCCAGGACACCTTTAACGGTTGCCTCAGCCATGCCAGGGGCACAGCTGAGTGGGCATTTGGAAGGCTGAAGGGGACGTTTCGCTGCCTCCTCACCAGGCTGGATGTCAGCCTCCCAAACATCCCCACGATGATTGACACCTCCTGTGCCCTCCACAACCTTGTGGAGGGTTGGCAGGAGCCCTTCAAACAGGGCTGAGTTGCAGAGCCAGGGGCTCGGTATGAGCAGCCACCAGCTGCTCTATGCTGCGAGGCACAGAGGGATGGGGTCAGGATCTGGGAGGCCTTGTGCCAGACCTTCATGCAGGGCCTGCCCTGACCCCGCCCCCAGCCACACACTGAACCATTGCTCCCCCCACTCCCCAACCAGTTACAGTTATCCCCCTCACCACTCTTCCACCAAGCACTGGGGACATGGAGTTAGGGTGGGGAACTCTAACTTTACTATTGAGGGAATATACATGTATGGCAAAACAAAAGAGAAGAACATGAAAAACTATTTCCAGTGCATGGGGGGAACAGTCCACAGGATGGATGCGGGGGGCTTGGTGGGGGAGTCTGAACTGGGAGGGAGGACTAGTGGGACAGGGCTCAGTCACCCAGGGTCATGGGGGGCCAGGAGCTGTGTTGGCCATGTCTGCCCCTTCTGCCCCAGATCCTGGGTGTCCTTGGGGCTGTGATGGGGCCAGGGCCACAGGGAGGTAGGGCTGGGATGCAGGTGCTATGGGCCCAGCCTCCTCAAGGTGTGTGGGAGGTTCCACTGGGGCTGGTCCAGGTGACCCTGCCTAGGCCAGCAGCCACTGGGCCAGGTCCAGCTGGGCAGAGGTTGACAGGTCTGTTGGGAGGTGTTCAGCTGCAGAGGTTTGGGGGGCAGCTGCCGGAGGGGCAGATGCAGGGGGACAGCTGCAGCCAGGCTGGTGAGGGGGCAGGTGGTTGGGTGAAGTGGGAAGCCAAGGCCTGGGCCACAGCATCCAGGCTGCCAGCCAGCTGCAACCACACACCCCACTCTGTTGCCCGCCAGTCCTGCAGCACCCCAGTCATCTTCTGCATGACTGCTCTGTTGGTGGCTGCCTCCCTCTCCCTCCAGTATCATCTGCAGGAGGCCCTGCTGCAGCCAAGGGGGTACACTGGCTGGGTAATGTGGTGGTCACCAGGCCCCCTGAGACTGTGGTCTGCTCTGGTGGGCAATGACATGTTCCTGCTGATGGACCCGTTGAGAAGGAGGGGATGCAGGGATGGCCCATAAGTTCCGGGTCCCAACCCCAGTGGCTCTGGGGCCCCCACTTCACTTGCCCCCGCTACACTGGCCCCCACCCTGCTCCCCTGCCACCTGATGGCCTGTGAGTCCTGTGGGATCCCAGGTGCCCAATGGTTCCTGCCTGGAAAGGGATGGCCCATGTTCCCTCCCCGGCCCCCTTCCCCAGGTGTGTGGGCCGCAGGGCTGTTCTGGGTGGTCCCCATCCCTGGTGAGATCCCGCTCATCCTGGGGCTTGGGCAAGGCCCAGCTGGAGAAGGCTCAGCTGGGTGTCCCAGCGGCAAGGTGATGGCAAGGATCCTGTCACTGGAGCCCTTGTCATCACCATCCATCTCAGTTGACCACTCCCTGCATGGGGTCTTGTGGTGTGAGAGATGCCTGCCACATCTTCGCTGTGTGTAGCGGGGGGGGCGGGCAGCAGTGTCCACTACATGCTCCAGGGTGGCCACTTCCTTTGATCCCAGGAGCCTGGGCAGCTCCTGGTAGTGGGTGCAGTGGACAGGCCATGGCACCCAACCGGCTAGCAGCATCGTAGACGTTTATGTAGGTCTGGCAGAGTTCCTTGACCTTGATAAGGATGCTGCTGCTGGTGTGGTCGGGGTGGCCTTGGGCGGCGAGCTCTCTGGCCAGCTGGTTGAAGGCCCTCAGCATTGCTCTGATGGGTGCCAGTTTGCTGAAGGACCTCCTCCTCTCCCCACAGAGCAAGGCGGTCCTTTAGCTCCTCCTCCGTCCAGGTGGGTCCCCTCCTGGCACAGCCCTTGCCTCGGCGGTGTGAGCCCTCAGGCACTGCTAGGAGAGCGGAGGGGGCAGGGTCCTGGTGTGTTGCCATGGTAGCCGGGGGTGTGGAGGCTAGCTGGTGCTGCGAGCAGGGGCAGTCTGAGGGAGAGCTGCTTGTGGCACACTCTCAGCTTCCTGACTGGAGTTGCCAGTGAGCTGCTTTCTTTAAGGCAGCTGGCAGGAACCATAGAGCCCTGCCTGATCTGGCTAGAGTGTCTCTGTCCTCCAGGGGGGCAGGGGCTGCCTCCATGGTGGACTTCTTACTTTGAAGTGAGGAATGCAGAGCATCTACACATGCTTAACTTTGAAGTCAAACTTTGAAGTAAGCCACTACTTCATTCTCGGGACTTTGAAGTTAGGCTCCCTTAGTTAACTTTGAAGTAAGGGAAAGTGTGTGTAGACGCTCTGCTTGCTACTTTGAAGTAGCGCCTTACTTCAAAGTTAACTTCAAAGTAAATTTGTAGTGTAGACACAGCCAATGTCATGTAACAGGAACTATGAAATCAATGAGAAAAATCTCAGGAGGACATGCCTGCAGGGAAGCTTTGAAAAGACCCATTTTTCTGAACAGTCAGAGGGATATAAATAAGACTCTGTGCTTGTATATTGAATTTAGGAAGAGTATAAAACTGAAGCAGAAAGCCAGGCTATATTTTACTTCTATTATCAGGTCTTATTGCTTGGAGAAGACATAAAAGTATTTTGATCCAATACACTTTATTTTATTTTATTTTTCTTTTCTTTATGATGTGATCCCTCCCTGGCCATTCCATTAGCTCTCAATCACCAGGGTAATGAGTTTGTTCTCAGTTGGCTCTTGAGGTGTTGGGTTCTACCACTTCATGTTCAAGCAGTATTTGCCAGGCTCAGTCTACTTCATAATTTAAACCTGTTCAGCCAACCAGTTAAAATCTCCAGTGGGGAGTTTCATTTATATCAGCAGACAATGGGACCCACCAGCTATAGCATCCTTCATGGTAATATCTAGCTCACCTCTCTGAAGTTTGACCTTTTGCCCTCTATGTACAGCCCGAGCACTGGTGATACTTTTGAAAGTCACTAATAGTCCTCCTTGCAGCAGCTTCATTATTAAATAAATTAAGATGGAGAGCATTACGGTTTAGGTGGTGGTGGGTAGCACTAGCTGGTCTTTTGTTAATCCACAGGTGGCATGGCTTTGAACAAGCTCCTGGCTGCAGGGGGGAGGAGGGCTGGAGCTGAGCTCTTGCCCCACGTGCATATGAAAATCACCTCACAAGCCACTCTTGGCACCTATGCCGGGGGTTGCTTACCCTGATCCAGCTGCTTCCCAGGTTCATTGGCTTGCCATAGTAAGACTCTTAGGGGGCTTCCTGGAGGTTGCTTCACTTCTCAGTTCTCTGGTTAGGAGCTTTGCATGCCTGTAAGCACACATGCCTTTCACACACAGAGTGTGTGCACTGTAGCAGGGCTGCTGGCTGCTGTTTATGGATCACTCCTCTATAGCCAGAGGTGCCTCTGTGGTGCCTTTGCTCAGTATTTCCCCTTTCAGGGCCCATTAATATTTCTCCACAGTCTTTTTTGAGCCTACCCCTCTGCCACTGACTAGGGCTGGGTTCATAGCAAACGCAGTTCAAAATCATCCTCAGTGTTCCCTAAATAAAGGCCATTACAGCAGTGAAAAACTTTGTTTTTCTCACTGGCTCTTCTGATGTGAATGAGGCCTTACTCTGCCCCAGCCCCTTCTCCATGGAGCTGCTAATCCTGTCCTTCCTGCTGGGAGCTCAGCCTTCTGGCTTTGGCTTCCTTCTCCCTCTCAGTGCACTCCCCATTCTGAGAGACACAGCAACCTCTCTACAGCCCTCTTTTAGAGTGCTACTCTCTGACTGGTTGGATGAGCGGAGAGCCCTGCTCCACCCTGCAGTCCACGGGTCCTTGGACCTGTACCTTTAAGTGACATGTCCTGTTCTTTTTTCTACCCAGTTACTAATTCCCCAGAGCCTGCTTCCTCTCTTCCTGCTACAAGGCCATTTCCAGGCCCTGTGTTTATTCCACTTGTCTTAAAGATCCATTATACTGCATTACACTCAAGATGAACACTTTCTGGCTTTAGAGAGAGGACTGTTTATTGTTTTATTCATTATGCTGACACTGGGAAATGCCACTGTAATGGGTAATGTCTGCAGAACCCAAATGCCAGAACAAACTGGAGAGAGCTTAACACCTTGTGTCTGTTACAGAGGAACTGCTTTATAATGAACAGGATTTTAAAGCATATTCTGAAAGTGGTCAGTTCTGCATAAGGATCATTTGTCCAAAAACTCATTTGGAACTGAAATCCCTTTTCTTAAGAATTCCTTATTTCTAGCTCTCACCTGCTTCATCCTGTACGTTGCTTAGGCCGAGAGAAGCACAGATGTCCAGGCTTTAGGCGTGGATGCTGAGAAGCACCTGGGCCTAATGTGTGGATGGCTTTGTTTGAGTACTGCAGTGTATGGGGAACCAGTGGAGGACTTGAAGCACAGGCATGGTCTGCTCCTGACATTTTATGGGTGGCTGAATTCTAATCCGCCAACAGCTTCTGGTTTGTGCCTACTGCCTTGCCTACAGACTGTCTGGAAGTAGCACACACGGATCATTACGGCCAGATCCTCATGTGGGATACAGAGGAAGTTTCCTGGAACAGTGTGGAGGAAAGAGGCTTCTCCCCCAATAGATACCACTTGATCCTCTAAAGTAAGTAATGAATTAAATTCAGTGCTGCATAAAAGGCTGCTGAATACATACTCCCCGAAGAATTAAAGCTATATCCATCAGGCGTTCAGAGCCTGATCCAAGGTGCATTAAACCCAGGAGAAGGTTTGTATTGACTTCAGTCATCCTGAATCAAACCCTATTTTACCGGATTTTTAAAATGTCTCCTTGAAGTTGAAGGTTACTGCTTAAACACTATCAAGTCTCTGATCCTATCAATGAATATCTTCCCAGTGACTGTACTTATGAGTTGTCCCATTTTCATGTACATAAAGATACATCCCGAACTGTTTTCAGAATTGGATTCCAATTTTATCCCTCAGGAGCACCCATACAGTTCTTTCCCAGAGCATAATTTCAATTAACAGAAATAAAATTTACAAATGACACTTCAGTTGACGTCTTTATTGGAAAGATGTGAATCGCTTTGCATAATCCCAACAGTCTGTCTTCAAGGTGCAACTATTACAAGGTGCTCTTGCTGTCAGAGGATCAAAATAGCTTTGCATCATTACAAAGCTGCACGGTAGCAAACCGCCTAGAAAAGCACTTGTTATTTTTTGTTTGTTTTTGCTTTTGTTTTCTGGTGGGGGAAGGGAGTTCCCTCTCAAGGTAAAACAATGCTTTCATTTTAAGCATTTTTTCTTAGACACATGCTTACAGAGAATTGGGATTCTGCCTCCCGCAACTTGTTTGATAAACTATATGAGGCCCTTCTGCTACCTGGCATTTCAGCTGTAATATAAAGAGCAGGGCAAAACAGGCCTAACCTTAATTTCCTGTGTTGAATGTGCAGCTGCCTGATTGATGGCCTGATGAAATATTAATGAAAGTGCCGTCTGTGCATATTCATGGAAAGATCTCTTTATTAATTCATAAAGCAGCTGCTGCAAAGGCAGAGAGTGGTGGGCTCAGTCTCCTCCCACATGAGGGCATAGGAGAAGTGCACCTCTTCCCTAACCTCTTAACAGATTATTGCCCTTACTGCCGCTCTGTTTATTTTCTGCAGCAAGAGCAGCACGTTCCTATTTTGTTTAACCCTACTTCTGTGCACCAACAAGGGGATGGTGGCTGCCAGCCAGAAACCAGAGGGACCGAGAAGATTCACCTCTAGTTCCCAAAGAATGCTGCGGACCAAAAATAAAATGCATTGGAGTAACTAGAGTCCAAGGCTCATTTCAATTACTTTCTAATTGTTTTCAGATGCTGTACTGCATGCTTCATTTAGTTCTACAATGAACTACATGCAGCATGGTGGTGTTTGTAATGGGAGACTGAGGAAAAATAGAAATATCCCACAGGATATGATGCAAAATAATATGATAAATTTTTCAGTGAGATGAAACAGTAAACACAAGTGGCTGGAAGGTGAAAAAAAAGCCTTTGTTTATAAACCAATTGCTATGAAACTTTTTTTCCAACCAAAGGAAAAAAAAAAAGTTAAAAGCCATGAAAACTTCCAAAATGCCCCCATAATGGAAGAGCTACAGCATTTTTGCCTTCATGGATGTGCAGCTCTCTTTTGCACTCTGAAATCAGCCTTAACCTTTAATATGCTGGTCTGATTCTCATTCTGTCTGCCTATATATCCAGGTAGGGTAGTCATAAAAGGAAGGGATAAACCCTGTGCTTACTAGTATCTAATCAACATAATGAAAGTGAGTGACTTTATACTAAAGTTACAAGCCTTTCATTTTTAGAAGTGTGAACCTCAAATTGTTTAGAAGATGAGCTAAGAGGTGCATGCTTACTGAAAGTTTCCATAAATATATGCAAAGGATTTGGATCTGGAAATCATGCTGGGAACGTCACAGGTACTGCAGTCATATCATCATGGGCTTAAAAGATGACACATGATAAGCAAGTCTGGGCCTAGTCAGTTCTTGAATAAGGAGTCTCCAAGGAAAACTCAGCTGATGTTGTTAATGGGGTTGGTGATACAGCAGGTAGCACTCATTTCTTTTGGGCCTTGGTCCTGTAAACACTTGCTTGCACACTTGGGCTACGTCTACACGTGCACCCAACTTCGAAATAGCTTATTTCGATGTTGCGACATCGAAATAGGCTATTTCGATGAATAACGTCTACACGTCCTCCAGGGCCGGCAACGTCGATGTTCAACTTCGACGTTGCTCAGCCCAACATCGAAATAGGCACAGCGAGGGAACGTCTACACGCCAAAGTAGCACACATCGAAATAAGGGAGCCAGGCACAGCTGCAGACAGGGTCACGGGGCGGACTCAACAGCAAGTCGCTCCCTTAAAGGGCCCCTCCCAGACACATTTTCATTAAACAGTGCAAGATACACAGAGCCAACAACTAGTTGCAGACCCTGTATATGCAGCACGGACCCCCAGCTGCAGCAGCAGCAGCCAGAAGCCCTGGGCTAAGGGCTGCTGCCCACGGTGACCACAGAGCCCCGCAAGGGCTGGAGAGAGAGTATCTCTCAACCCCCCAGCTGATGGCCGCCATGGAGGACCCCGCTATTTCGATGTTGCGGGACGCGGATCGTCTACACGTCCCTACTTCGATGTTGAACGTCGAAGTAGGGCGCTATTCCCATCCCCTCATGGGGTTAGCGACTTCGACGTCTCGCCGCCTAACGTCGATTTCAACTTCGAAATAGCGCCCGACGCGTGTAGACGTGACGGGCGCTATTTCGAAGTTACTGCCGCTACTTCGAAGTAGCGTGCACGTGTAGACGCAGCTTTAGTGTTATGAACTGAAGTAGTCCCATAATAAATTCATACTCATGGATTCGAAGGCCGGAAGGGACCGCTATATAATCTAATCTGATCTCCTCTATAATACAGGTAATACAGTATTTCACTCAGTTACCTCTGTAGCGTATCCAAAAACTGAAAAATAAGTCAGAGGTATTTCACTTTCCCCAGTTTTGCATAGAGCAGCTGCTCTATAAAACATTTTACTTGGTCTTTTGGTAAATAGGAAACATTATCTCATTATCTGTGGTGTTCTCTGTATTTCCTTGTCCTTATTACAAGAAAGAGCTATAGAATACTGCAAATTCTGAGGTAATGCTTTTCAGTGGAGTAAGGCAATACACACTTTTTTAAATGAAATCTACTAGCTGGCCTTCTACTTGTTGTTTTAAGCATGTCTACAAACATCTGCAGGGGTGTCTTCCTATGATAAATAGGTAGTCTCTGCTATGTAGCAGAGATAATAGTAAGCAACCAACCATCAGAAGTGCAAAAACACACTCCACTAGAGGTAGAACCTGGAAAAGTTGTACAGACTTGTCACAGTAACAGAGTCACACACTTGTCACAGGTATTTCAGTGTGCACCAAATGTCAAGCATCAGCACTGTCCTTGGTTATCTATTTATCACACTCACAACAGCGAAACCTGAGCTTTAGTAGCAGAGGGCATTCTTTTCAGCCTCTGACTTTTTAGTCTATTTTCCCTATTTACTTTTTCTGTCACTTCAGAGCAAAATAGATCTATCCTCAGAGTATGACCTCAGTGCTTACTATTAAGCTAGAGACAGCCATAGTCACATGGCTGAAACAAAGAGCGCTGTGTAACATTGTTTGCTTAAATCATACACATTTTTCCTGGTAGACAATTTGTTTTACCCAATCCCTGCAGAAACCTGCTACACCTAGCAGTCTGTTTTATAAATTATTTTCTCATCTTCCCCCTGGTGTGTGCAAACATTTCTTCAGATATGTCAGGAACAGTGCCGTGCAGGGCATCTCTGCAGACTATGCACGAATGTACATTTGTGTTATTATTATCTGAATCTGCTTGTGATATGGGGATAGAAATATAGGTCAGTGACAATTCATTCCATGAAGTAAAGGACAGGGAAATTTTACTGCATGAGGAGGATAAAAGACACATCAGAATTTCAATCTGGGCTGCAGGTGAATATCTTTGCTCTTCTCTGATGTAGCTATGTAAGTGAATGCTGTTGATAAAATTTCCATTTCCATGACATAGTTTGCAAAAGCTTTAATGCAGTGGTATTATTTCCTGATACCCTGCAGTATTTTACCAGTATCTGACAGTCCAGATTATCTGTTCTCCTGATATTTTTAAAGAGAAAGTGAAATTCTTTCTTGGGGGAAACACAATGCTTTTCTGACAGATTAATGGCCCAAACTACTGCTTGTTTTGGGGAAAGCTTGATCTTGATATTGTAACATAAATCCTCCTGTCATTTGTCATAGGTATTATGCTTTAGATATATAACACTGGGTTCCATTTGATTTGTCTAGAATTCATCTGAACAAGGGCTTTTGAAACATTACACACTTGATGGAATTATAAATTCCAGGTAATTAAAAATAAATGAGATCTCAAATACAGACAAATAATCTGAGATAAAATAAGAACCAAGTCAGACATTTACCTGAACTGTGAACCTTGATCCAAAGCTATTGGTAAATTACTTCAAGTTCTTGTGAATGAAAGCATCAAAACACTCTGTATGACAAATTTTTTTCCAGCTACACAAAACAAATAGTTTGAAGACCTTGAAACCATGGTGCAGTCTTCACTGGTGGAAGATACACATCCATAACTGATCAACTCAGTTTGTAATCAAAAAGTACTTTTGAATTTCTCACTGATGCTGGAAGACACTGTCACTTTCCAGGTGATGAAGAATAGGACTTAGTTATGCATATCTTCATCACCTCTCAGATGAGTTCCAGAAGTCCAAGATATTTGAGCATGAAGCTCTCTGCACTCAGGAAACTCCACCTGGTACAGAATGCTACAGAGTCTCTGCAGCACCACAAGCTTCAGCGAACATTTCAGAAACAATCCTCAGCTCTGTACACCAATTCCCTACAGAAATGTAAATCAATGCCAACAATCTGGTGTTTATCTTTAGTCGACTCTATAGCCTGACCTAAGATATCTAAAACACTTAAAGCTCCAGCATGAAGACTGTGGTTGACAACGTTTCCCCTCTGGCACAATGGAATTCTCAAGAATCAGAGTAAAGTTAGTCTGTATGCAAGACAGAACTCTTCCTGAGTGCAGTCCATGAACTGAGGGCAGTCACAAAGCTTACCACTTTCTGCTTTGAGTGTAAAGCACATTACTTTGATCTTGTCACCAATAACATAAACACATAGAAAACAAAATCGATCAATCTACACTACTGAAAAAAGAAACCTCACTGTCCATAGTTTTTCCTCTGGAAAGATGAGTAAACAAACATTGTGTTAAAGAGCTGGAAGGCTGGAAGTTGCTCATATCATAGAATCATAGAATCACAGAAGAGTAGGACTGGAAGGGACCTCGAGAGGCCATTGAGTCCAGCCCCCTGCCCTCATGGCAGGACCAAGCACTTTCTAGACCATCCCTGAAAGCCATCTTCTTAAATATCTCCAGTGATGGACATTCTATCACCTCCCTTGGCAATTCGTTCCAGAGTTTGATCGCCCTGACAGTTAGGAACTTTTTCCTAATGTCCAACCTGAACCTCCCCTGGTGCAATTAAGTCCATTGCCTCTTGTTCTATCCTCAGAGGCAAGGAAGAACAAGTTCCCTCCCTCTGCCTTATGACACCCTTTTAGATACCTGAAAACTGCTATCATGTCCCCCCTCATTCTTCTCTTTTCCAAACTAAACAAGCCCAATTCTTTCAGCCTTTCTTCATAGGTCATGTTCTCTAGACCTTTGATCATTCTCGTTGCTCTCCTCTGGACCCTTTCCAATTTCTCCACATCCTTCCTGAACTGCGGTGCCCAGAAGTGGACACAATACTCCAGCTGAGGCCTAACCAGCTCAGAGTAGAGCGGGAGAATGACTTCTTGTGTCTTGTTCACAACACACCTGTTAATGCATCCTAGAATCATGTTTGCTTTTTTTGCAACAGCATCACACTGTTGACTCATATTTAGCTTGTGGTCCACTATAACCCCTAGATCCCTTTCTGCTGTACTCATTCCTAGGCAGTCCTTTCCCATTCTGTATGTGTGACACTGATTGTTCCTTCCTAAGTGGAGCACTTTGCATTTGTCCTTATTAAACTTCATCCTGTTTACCTCAGCACATTTCTCCAGTTTATCCAGATCCTTTTGAATTATGACCCTATCCTCCAAAGAAGTTGCAACCCCTCCCAGCTTAGCATCATCTGCAAACTTAATAAGTGTACTTTCTATGTCAATATCTAAATCGTTAATGAAGATATTGAACAGAACCAGTCCTAAAACAGACCTGCGGAACACCACTAGTTATACTTTTCCAGCAGGATTGAAAGCCATTAATAACTACTCTCTGGGACGGTTATCCAGCCAGTTGTTCACCCACCTTATAGTAGCCCCATCTAAGTTGTATTTGTGTAGTTTATTGATAAGTATATTATGTGAGACTGTGTCAAATGCTTTACTGAAGTCTAGGTATACCACATCCACCGCTTCTCCCTTATCCACAAGGTTCGTTATTCTATCAAAGAAAGCTATAAGATTGGTTTGACATGATCTGTTTTTAACAAAACCATACTAGCTGTTCCCTATCACCTTACCACCTTCCAATTGCTTGCAGATGATTTCTTTAGTTACCTGCTCCATTATCTTTCCTGGCACAGAAGTTAAGCTGACTGGCCTGTAGTTTCCCGGGTTATTCTTGTTCCCCTTTTTATAAATGGGTACTATATTTGCCCTTTTCCAGTCTTCTGGAATCTCTCCCATCTCCCATGATTTTCCAAAAATGATTGCTAAAGGCTCAGATACCTCTTCTATCAGCTCCTTGAGGATTCTAGGGTGCATTTCATCAGGCCCTGGTGATTTGCAGACATCTAATTTTTCTAAGTAAATTTTAATTTGTTCTTTTCTTATTTCAACTTCTAAACCTACCCCTTTCTCACTAGCATTCTCTATGTCAGGCATTCCTTCAGATTTCTCAGTGAAGATTGAAACAAAGAAATCATTAAACATCTCTGCCATTTCCAAATTCCCTGTTACTGTTCCTCCTTCCTCACTGACCAATGGCCCTACCCTCTCCTTGGTCTTCCTCTTGTTACCAATGTTGGTAAAAAGCCTTCTTGTTTCCCTTTATGCTTGTAGCTAGTTTGAGCTCATTTTGTGCCTTAGCCTTTCTAATCTTGCTCCTGCATGCTCGTGCTGTTTGCCTATATTCGTCCTTTGTAATTTGTCCTAGTTTCCATTTCTTATACGATTCCTTTTTCAGTTTGAGATCATGCAAGATCTCCTGCTTAAGCCAAGGCAGTCTTTTGCCACGTTTTCTATGTTTCCTATGCAGCAGGATAGCTTGCTTTTGGGCCCTTAATAATGTCCCTTTGAAAAACTGCCAACTCTCCTCAGCCATTTTTCCCCTCAGTTTAGCTTCCCATGGGACCTTACCTACCAGCTGTCTGAGTTTACCAAAATCTGCCTTCCTGAAATCCATTATCTCTATTGTACTGTTTTCCCTTCTACCCTACCTTAGAATTGTGAACTCTAAGATTTCATGATCACTTTTACCCAAGCATCCTTCCACTTTCAAATTCTCAATAATTTCCTCCCTATTTGTTAAAATTAAATCTAGAACAGCTTCCCCCCTGGTAGCTTTTTCAACCTTTTGGAATAAAAAGTTGTCTGCAATGCAATCCAAGAATTTATTAGACAGTCTGTCCCCTGCTGTATTAGTTTCCCAACATATACCTGGATAGTTGAAGTCCCCCATCACCACCAAATTCTGGGCCCTGGATGATTTTGTTAGCTGTTTAAAGAAAGCCTCATCCACCTCTTCCACCTGGCTAGGTGGCCTGTAGTAGACTCCTAGTAGGACCTCATCCTTGTTTTTTACTCCTCTCAGTCTAACCCAGAGACTTTCAACCCTTCCATCTCCTACGTCCATCTCCACCTCTGTCCAAGTGTGTACATTTTTAATATATAAGGCAGCACCTCCTCCCTTCTTTCCCTGTCTGTCCTTCCTAAGCAGGCTGTACCCTTCAATACCAGTATTCCAATCATGAGTATTATCCCACCAAGTTTCTGTGATGCCAACGATATCACAGTTGTATTCATTTATTAGTACTTCCAATTCTTCTTGTTTATTTCCCATACTTCTTGCATTTGTATATAGGCATCTCAGACATTGATTTGGTCTTGCCTCCCAGTTTTGCCCTGCCCTCTTTTTACTCTCCCAGTGTAGCCCATACTCCCTCCCATTTCAAGTTCATCTCCCAGGTATCCACGCTCTCCACTTACCTGCAGGCTTTACTCCCCTGCCCCCGTTGAACCTAGTTTAAAGCCCTCCTCACTAGGTTAGCCAGCCTGTGTCTGAATTTCGTCTTCCCCCTCCTCGAAAGGTGAACATCATCTCTGCCTAGCAGTCCTTCCCGGAAAAGGATCCCGTGGTCAAAGAAACCAAAGCCTTCCTGGTGACACCATCTATGCAACCAAGCATTCACCTCCAGGATACACCTGTCTCTGCCTGGGCCCCTACCTCTGATAGGCAGGATTGAAGAGAATACCACCTGCGCCCCAAACTCCCTGACCCGTGCCCCCAGAGCCCTGAAGTCACTCTTGACCTGCTCAGCGTCACACCTTGCAGTATCATTAGTGCCCACATGGATGAGAAGCATGGGATAGTAGTCAGAGGGCTGGATAATTCTCGACAATGCCTGCGTAACATCTCGGATACAGGCCCCCAGCAGGCAGCACACCTCCCGAGAGGAAATGTCAGGGCAACAGATGGGCGCCTCCGTCCCCCTCAGAAGAGCGTCTCCAACCACCACTACTCTATGTTTCCTTCTTGCAGGGGTGGCAGTAGACTTCCCAGCCTTGGGGTACAAGGCTTGTCCTCTTCTGTACGGGGTAATTCTTGGTCTCCTGTATCGAGTACAGCATAACGGTTTTCCAGTACCACGGTGGGAGGGTTCTGAGCAGGGGTGGGACACAGCCTGCTGCGAGAAGTAACCAGCTGCCAGTGTCCACCCTGGTCCACCTCCCCCAGTGGTTTATCAGCCATCCTGTGCACTGGGACAGTTACCTCCGCAGTCTCCACCTGAATACTATCCAGGAACTGCTCATGGACTCGGATACTCCTCAACCTGGCCACCTCCTCCTGTAGCTCCCCCACCTGCCGCCTGAGAGATTCCACCAGCAGGCACCTTCCACACTGAATATTCCCCTCAGCCTGGGTGTCAGTAAGTGGGAACGGCAAGCCACAGTCCTTGCAGAACCACACCAGGATCTGGGTAGCAACATCCATGGTCAGGCAGTCTGTCTGGCTACAGGCACAAGTGGAGGAGACAGCAGTAGTGCTGGCACAGGTGTTGCGGGTCTTCCTAACCATTATAGTCCTCTCTGTCACACTCCCTCTTAAACTCCCCTGTCTGCAGCTACCTGTCCGCTTCGCTCCCCTGGTCGCTCCTGCCTCTGGCTCTTAAGCCTGCTGGCCTCTGTCAGGCCCTCCCCCTATGAGTCACACAGGGGAAGGCTGATCAAGGGGGCAAAAGGTCAGGCAGGCAGTCCCAACTGCCACTGAAACTGAAACTGAAACTCCCCCCACCTGGAATCAAAATGGCAGTTCAAATGCCAGCAGTTCAAGCACACGCTCACTCATCCAGAGATCAGCACTCTCACCTGGTAGCTTCTTCAGCGGCAGGCTCACTTGCTCTCCCCCTCTTAAACTCCCCTCTCTGCAGCTCCCTGTCCACTTCGTATTAAGTTGTTTTGCAAGGTATGAGGATCTGAATGGAATGGAAGTCAGAAAAACTGGAAATATCATGAGAGCCTTTTTTTTTTTTTTTTTGCCAGCTATCCAACCTTATTTTTGGACTAAAAAATCTCGGACCTGGAGGATGAACATTCCGACCCCACACAAGTATGCATTTGAACCAACCCTTCAACCTGCTATAATTAAAACATGAGACAAAAACTCTGATTTTTGTCTGACTCCTGTTTAGGTCCTTACAAAAGAGAAAATATGATTCCTTGCTGGAGTTGAATTGCCTGCTGTATGATGTGCTTCCTGTTACCTGGACTCAGGCTAGGTTTTTATTGTCATACTAATGAAGGCAAATCTGTCGCATATGACAAATCCTCCACAAGTAATTTATTTCCTTGCATGGTAACCCTAGTGTGCAAACCTTTTTTATTCTAAATTCCTTACAATAGCGCCTTTGTTATCACTGTTTTTAATAACGATGCCCTCTGGTACTGTAGCAGCAAGACTACAACACCTGTTTCCATGCTGATAGACTTCCATGCTGGTGCCAAGCCACTGATCTGGCAACACACTCAGATGCAGTGTCTGACACATCCTGAATATAACTCCCCTCAAACCTATATACACACACACACCTTTCTTTGCTTATCCAGAAGACTAAGGTAACTTTATGTAGCTATGTGCCTATTTACATGGGTGTGCTTTTCAGGTATTAGATAGGTGATACACTTAGCAAATACTGTGATTACATACTTTATTCTCCACAACTGACTCATTGCGTAAACAACAAAGAGTCCAGTGGCACCTTAAAGACTAAGGTTGTGGCCACACTTGGCCAAAATTTTGGAAGGGCCATGCTAATAGCCAAAATCGAAGAATAGTAATGAGGTGCTGGTGCAGAAATGAATATTCAGCGCCTCATTAGCATGCTGCTGGCTGCAGCACTTCAGAAGTAACACGTTTCCATTGCGTGCGGCTCAGCTATACGGGGTCCATTTTGAAAGGACCCTGCATGTTTCAAAAACCCCTTATTCCTGTCAGCTGATAGGCAAAAGGGGATTTCGAAGTGTGTGGGGTCCTTTTCAAAAGGACCCCACATAGCCCAGCCACACGTGATCGAAACGCATCACTTTCAAAGTGCCATGCCGGCAGCATGTTAATGAAGCACAGAATGTTCATTTCAGAGCCTCATTAGTATTCTCCGATTTGGCCATTAGCATGGCCCTTTCGAAACTTTGGCCAAGTGTGGCTACAGCCTAACAATTTTATTGTTGCATAAGCTTTCATAAGTTCCAACTCACTTCATCAGATGCATGAAGTAAAAGAAAAAGAAACAGATAATAGGGATACAGAGATGGGAATGTAACAGAGTTAACTCAATGTGGATGAGGTGAAAATACCTACAGTAGAAAGTTACTTATTCTAATGAGAGAGCCATTCCCAGCCCTCTTCAAACCTATTCTGATGGTGTCAAAATTCATAAGAATTTCAGCTCAGCAGTTTCACTTTGTACCATTTTCCATTCTAGGTATTCTCATCATCTTAACCATATTCACTCTGACTGAATTAGCTCTGATGTAACACTCACATCTCTGCTTCCCTACTTTTTAATTTTTCTTTCACTTTATGCATCTGCCAAAGTGAGTTGCAACCAATGAAAGCTCATGCCATAACAAAATTTTGTCTTTAAGGTGCTACCAGATTCCCTGTTGTTTTTACTGAAACAGACTAGCAAACCTGTCAGATTGCAAAGAAAAGATACGGAAATGTTGAAGAGAGAGAGAGCACAACAACTATGTTTGAGCCAAATGATTCCCTTCCTCCTTTCCTAATTGTAATTATATTGTTCTTGCAGACACTTGAACATGGGTTAACGGGCAAGTTCTATTCTCAAGTATAGATGCATAATTTCAATGAAGTCAGCTGAATGATTCTTGATTTATGTTGATGCATGCAAAAGCAGAATTTGCTCCAAAATTCTTATTTTTGAAACATTTTCCATATTATAAAATAAGGCAGTTTGTTGCTGAGATACAGAGCGTAAGATTTGGTAATCATGCTAATAAAAAGTAGATCAAATTTTTATAAATTATTTGACATATCTCTGTTTTGTTGCTTCAACAAATGCAATTCAGAAAAACATCAGCAGTACCCTCTAGCTTGATATTTAAATTGCACTCTCATCTTTTCTAATGGAAATAGGAATATTGTCAGTACAAATAGCCTTTTGATGTCTAAATAAACCATCATATTTTCACTTCGAAAGGACACTCAGACGGATTATGTCATCTGTAGATTGAGCAGCATCTGTGGGCAGCTCACAGAATAAAATGCTACTCACAGGCCCACCCTCAGGAAGAGGGAAAAGGTGACAATTGCCCTAGGGCCTGATGGTTCAAAAGGGAGTGGAGTTTATGCTGCTGCTGCTGCTGCTGCTATTGAGGCAGTGGTAGTGATTGGAGTCCTGGGCCCTTTAAATTGCCACAGGAGCTCCATGAAGCATGCTTCAAGCAGTGCTTTGGGCTGCCCAGGGGATGCAAGCCCCTGCCTTTCCCTGTTTTCCCTCATGCCTTCCAGGGGCACAGAACAGTATTCCCTGTAAGCTGAGCACTTGGGCAGCTGCCCAGGAGAGATTCAGGTGCTACCTAATTAGCGGAGTACCCACAGCCATCCACAGCTGGCAGCATGTGGTTTTATTGGTGGTATATATGCCTCGGTGCAAATGACAAAATTTATTTTGCCCCTGGATGGAAAAAATTAGTAAGTTATCATTCCCCTAGAAGCCAAGAATTGGTTCCCTCAACAAGCAAGACTAAAGTGTCTTCCTCAGAAGGCCAATTTATAAGTGATCTTGGTCAGTGAATGGAGTTCTTACCACATTCTCTTTGCTAGTACTAGTGAAACAGTCCTTTGACTTAATCGTAAGCAGAGGTGGCACCAATACCGGTACTGAGTCTGCTATCACAGGATCCTTGCTCTGGAGCAACTTTCTATCATTGCACTGTTTTAAGACAGTCTGCATCGTTGAAAAGTGGGCATGAAGTCTCACATGACTTGGACAGAGTGAGGGAGGGCTTCAATCACATGCTTATAAGAGTGACTTTTTCAGTCATGCTGATACCTGGGTGAAGAGTCCCTGAGTTCTCTTCTTCCTGATTTCACATCAGACTGCATTCTAAGAGACGTGTCGTCTGCTGATCATGGCTGGGGCACTCCTGGTCTGTGATCTGACTGGGGCCATGTTTTTTTCTCGTTGAGGTTCTTCCTAAACTGTAATTCCCATGCCTGACCACTCTGGTGGCAAAAGAGCAAAGATATGAGCTTCTGTAAGACAAAAGGTTGTTGTTGTTGACCAAGAAGGAGGAGGGGCAGGAGGCACTGTTCTTAAAGCCTGTGTTCTGGGAATAATGTAAGTCACTTGCTGGGGAGGCAAGACAGTTCTATATAACTGTGTAAAATAGCGGTATGAAACTTTGAAATATTTAGGGATTTGAAGACAAAGAAGGCAGGAAGAAAAGCTTTGCACACTAGGGCTATGTCTACACCAGCCAAAAACTTTAAAATGGCCATGCAAATGGCCATTTCGAAGTTTACTAATGAAGTTCTGAAATATATATTCAGCGCCTCATCAGCATGTGGGTGGCCACAGCACTTCGAAATTGACATGGCTCGCCGCTGCGCAGCTCATATAGACCGGGCTCCTTTTTGAAAGGACCCCGCCTACTTCGAAGTCCCCTTATTCCTATGAGCAGATGGGAATAAGGGGACTTCGAAGTAGGCGGGGTCCTTTCAAAAAGGAGCCCCATCTGGACGAGCCGCGCAGTGGTGAGCCGCATCAATTTTGAAGTGCCGCGGCCCCCCCGCATGCTACTGAGGTGCCTAATATGTATTTCAGAGCTTCATTAGTAAACTTCGAAATGGCCATTTCATTGCATGGTTTCAGTGGTTCCTCCATTGTATCCCAGGCCATTTGCATGGCCATTTCGAAGTTTTTTGCTAGTGTAGACACAGCCTAGAGGTTCTGATTCAGGTCAAGCAGTAATCAGCAGTAACTGCTGTGCCACAACAAGGGCGTGGCATGTGAAGCACTTGCCTTGGGCACCTAGCTGAGGTGGCCCAGAAAAATTATTTTCTCTTTTTCTACAAAATAACAACGATATAAATAACAAATATATAAACATGAAGGGGCACAATTTTATATTCTTGCCTCAGGCACAAAATTAGCTAGTTATGGCACTGAGTAACTGGAGGAGCCTGGGTCCTTTCCACCCCCTACCCTCCCTCCATAGCAGAGGAAGAGCAAGGGCACAGGTTTGAATCAATGGACACTAGTTGTATAACTCTATGTGCCTGAGAACAGAGAGCATGTGAGCTGGTCACCTTGAAATATACACAGGTAGGAAGAGCTCTCTGAGAAGGACTGATGAATACATAAGCTTTTGACCTCTGCTGGCAAGCATTGGAACTGTTCGAGTGAACATTAAGTGCATACCTCTGATAGCTAAAGGAGAATCAAGCAGTTGGATCTTGTGCATTGTGGCAGGAGGACCTGAGATCAGCCACTGTTAACAGTGAAGTACTACACAGTCTGCAGGTGCAGGGCAGTGACTACTGAAGATCTAGATCAAGTGTTATAATTAAAATATGTGTATTTTGCTAAGCCTAAGTAGAGTAGGTCATAATGAAAAGAAACATTAGCCCAGCAAAAAAATAATAATAATAATAATTCTAACTGGTAAATAATTTTTGATGGAGAAAATTGATCATATGAATTATTCACAGAATATTAATGAGGCATCTAATGCACTAGTTAATTTAAAAAATCCTGACTAGCCAAAGGTTCAGCTGAATTGCTGCACACAGTAATTTACATTTAAAACATGGAGCCTCTTTGTAAATAAGAAAGGTTGAGACATTGGCTACAGCACTTTAGTGGAGTTAAATTGACTGCTGGTCCAAGTTCGTACTCTGGCAATCAGCTTCCTGCAGTGGGCCCCTCCCAATCTCTGCTGTGACAGCAGCTTTAAGGGTTTAACAACACAGTGACTTTTGATCTCATTTCAGCAGCTGTGATTAAACAGACACACATCACTTGCTGTGTTACTATGTGAGGAGCCCATGGTTCACCTTCACTGAATTAGTACCCGCTGAGCACGACGAATATTTGAAATGTCAATCCATTTGATAATGTCAGAGAGGGACTGTAAATACCACAAAATGACACCAAGGAAACACTGAACACATGCGGTGGCATGTATAGCAAGTCTTTTTTTCCAGACAAAAATTATAGTTAAACAGAAACTGCAAAACCCAGATGAGGTCACGTTCAGTAGATCTAATAACCCAAAATGGGACATGCTCCTGCAAGTGGCTATCCTAATGTTGTAATGAGTTAGCATGGGTGTGCATGAAAGAGAGAAAGAAAAAAAAAACCACAAATTCTCTAAAGCTCAGGGGAATTAATTTGTATCAACAAAAGATTTGGGAATTCATAGCACAATATTCCTGCTGGTTCAATTAGCATTCTGCACAGACTCACTACATCAGCTCATCTCTAAATGGAGAGTGTAGCCTTGCTGTGACCTCTTCCTTGCATTCTCCCAGGCAGGACTCCCAAACCAGAGGAAGTAGTTGGTTTGAGTAGTAGAAAGTAAGGAATCAATATTTTCAGAAATGGGAGCTCAATGAGCAAGTGAAAGTGGAAACAATTGAGTGAGCTGACCACTACATTGCAGCCTGCTATGCATGCATGTATTTTAAAGAGGAAAGCAGGAAACAGCAAGTTAAACTTGGTGCTGGAAGCTGAATCAGAATGTCTTTGTCCTAAAACGGTATATTGAACCTATGAGGTGTTGCACCTAATCATATGATGTAAAGTAGTCAGATTAATACATTTCTTTTAAAATGTTATTTACTAGAGGGTAAAACTCCATTTAATTAAAGAGTTGCAGCATTACCCGTGGCTTTGGCAGAAAAAGTAGAACACTGGCAACAGCTGATCGGGTGTATATACCATGTAGTCTATTTTGTGGGAGGTGGGAGGAAGAGCTTTTGCTTCCTTTGTGTTCTAATGAAACCTAATGCTTCACTGAGTACAAATGTATCTAATTTGTAATTAGCAGAGTAAACATTAGCAGGGGAGGTTTTAGCAAGACTTAGTTTGTGTTTGCATTATCCCAACATCCAGTTATTTTCAAGAACGTATACACCATTTCCTGGTTGCGCTAATGAGTGATTTGTAATCTAGGTACCATGAAAATGATCAGATGGTAGTGTCTCACAAACACTACTCAGGGCAATGTTCACTAACACCAGCAATCCTGTTAAAGTTGGGTTGGCAGTCAGGCTGCAGGTCATTATTAGCTTTAACAAACACTATTTTTTTCCCTTATTGTACCACAGCAGAGAAAGAAGCAACCACGGGAGAATAAACATCTTTTGTTGTGAAGAAAGGGTGTTATAGCTCCAAATTTACCAAGCTCTTTATCTTGATACAGAGGAAAAGATGCTAAGAGGGTGATGTGATAATGATGTTTTATTATTTTCATTTTAGTCGGACCTAGGAGTGCTATTCATGGGCCAGGAGCTTATTGTGCTTTATGTGATACTAATATTTAACAAAAAGAGTCCTTGCCCAAAGATACTACGACTGAGGTACCAAATCACATAACTCCTGTGTCTTCATAGGAAGATCCTCCAGGAGAGGTTTGCATTTTGGTGGAGGCTAGGCCTCAGTAGTAAGATCAGCCTGCCCTGCTATGGAAGAGCAGGTTTAAAATCCAGTTAGGGTCATTTAGAGCATATTGGTGGAAGCTTCAATGGAGGTGGCCTGAATGAGAGCAGACATCCTGGCTCAGCCTCATCACTTTTCTGGCTTCCACTGAGTAAATCAGACTTACAATTCTCCTGAAACAGCCATAACATGGCTGTCACTCAAGAGGAATGTATATGGTGGTACAGTTTGCATGACAATACTAAAGATGTAAGCTGAAATCTTCAGCCTCCCTAAACCACTGCTGATAGCCAACAACATCTATCTCAACTCCAACCGTGTACAAAACAAAAAAGCACCCCAGTAGCACTTTAAAGACTAACAAAATAATTTATTAGGTGATGAACTTTTGTGGGACAGACCCACTTCTTCAGATCATAGCCATACCAAAACAGACTCAATATTTAAGGCCCAGAGAACCAAAAATAGTAATCAAGGTTGACAAATCAGAAAAAAATGATCAAGATGAGAAAATCAGAGAGTAGAGATGTAGAAGGGGGGTGGGGGGGAGTAAAGAATTAGAGTAAGCCAGATATGCAAAAAAGCCCCTATAATGACCTAAAAAATTCCCATGCCAGTTCAAACTATGTGTTTATGTGTCAAATTTGAATATAAAAGAGATTTCAGCAGCCTCTCTTTCCAAACAAAAAGCAGTCGAGTAGCACTTTAAAGACTAGCAAAATAATTAGCCTTGAATATCGAGTCTGTTCTGGTCTGGCTATGGTCTGAAGAAGTGGGTCTGTCCCACGAAAGCTCACCTAAATAATTATTTTGCTAGTCTTTAAAGCACTGCTTGACTGCTTTTTGTTTTGATAGTATATGGACTAGCACGGCTCCCTCTCTGTTACTCTCTTTCCAAAGTGTTGTGAAAAGTTCTCTTCAGTAAGACACAAACTTTCAGTTCATTAACAGAATGGCCCGCTCCATTAAAGTGGTGACTCACCAGTTTGTGGATCAGGAATGTTTTTATGCCTGTTTTATGTCCATTAATTCTTTGTCTAAGACAGTTTGAAGTTTGTCCAATATACAAAGCATCTGGGCATTGTTGGCACATGATGGCATATATGATGTTAGCTGAGGAACATGAGAATGTGCCCGTGATTCTGTTAATAACTTGGTTAGGTCCAGTGATGGTATCTCCAGAATACATATGTGGACAAAGTTGACAATGGGCTTTGTTGCAAGGAAAAGTTCCAGGACTGGTGTTCTTGCAGTATACACTGTGGCCCCTCTATTCTCTGATTTGCTCACCTTGATAATATTTTTCTGATTTGTCAACCTTGATTACTATTTTTGGTTCTCTGGGCCTTAAATATTGAGTCTGTTCTGGTATGGCTGTGATCTGAAGAAGTGGGTCTGTCCCACAAAAGCTTTTCATCTAATAAATTATTTTGTTAGTTTTTAAAGTGCTACTGGACTGATTTTTTGTTTTGATAGTATATAGATTAGCACGGCTTTCTCTCTGTTACTATTCAACTGTGTACAGTTGCATCAATTAACACTACCATATGTATCTTTGCCGGGCGGTGTTGGGGATGTCTAATTAATCCCTTGCCAGTCTACCTAGCAAAATTATAATGTATGCAACCTGATTTTTCAATGACTGGTACAAACACCCCTAAGAATCAAGCTGAGTCTAAAGGCCATTCTCCAGAAAAATTCCTCTATACTGAAGGTAAAGGACCATTAATAGAACTTTTGACATTTAGAAGCTATTTGGTTGTTGGGTTTGTGTTTACTTATTAATATTTGCACCTTTTACCTTTTCTAAACAAACAGTATATCACTTCATATTACATAACAGCAAAAATTAGTACACTTAGTATTGCTTTTTATGCCACTCTTTTTGGAGTTGCTTTATATTTTTCTCCTTCCAGTCATTTTCAATTAGAGAAAATGGCTTCCATTCCAGTTTCATATTGATTACTTCCATTAGTCCATTGGGCACAATCTTTGGCCTATTATTTTTTTGCTAATTCTGTAACTTCATTGGCTGTAAATGTGTAAGCGCAGCAGATAAAATTCAGGTCTGTTTTGCTGATGTCTTTATATCTGTCTTTGTCTACTAAACATGTACTTAATTGATCCTGAATGATGAATCTTAGCTAAGAAACTGGTCTTCAAAACCAAGTTTATCAATTATTGGCTCCCATAGGTCTTCGTCTAGAAAGAGAAGAATAAGACATTACTGTCAAATATGTGCAGGCTGGGAAAAGCCTGTGCATTTTGCTGTTCTCTGGTAATTTATCCTTTGATGGGGTTATTAAGCAATTATTTTAGATATTCTTTTTCATCTGCCTAGTATATCTGAAATGTGTGCTTTTTTTCTCTAATCAGGATACTACCGTGTATCTGATTAATACTTGAAACTTATTGATTATTTTGGCAAAAAGCTTAGCTGAAAGCCAAGAATGTGAATGATGTGTCAGTGGTACAGGGACTTGAAATGACCATTGTAAAGACCCTCCAGTAAAGTTTTGTTTATTTGTCCACTTCATATTTAGGGTGTGGGCAGTATTCTATTCCACATTAGCTAGCTTCCTGTTTCTCCTGTTTCCTTTGAATTAAAATACAGTACAGTCTATTTATTAAATAGACCCCTGTTTGATAGTTAGGGGTGGCACTAGGGCTGGTATATTAGGTTGTGTCTCTAAAGAATTCCAGTGTAGATTTAGCACTAAAGGAGTAGGAAAATCCAGGCTATTTATGTCTTTAAGTAGGGAGAGCCATCAATAATTTAGGGTATATTTGTTCTTTTATTCACCTTAATACTCATTCTTTAACTTCCTGAGGTTTTATTGAAAGGAGCTCAAGATAATGATACTTAATCACATGGAGGAATAGGGTATTAACTTATATTTTCTATGCTTTACCACATGGGAGGTGGGAGGTATAATTTTCTTCACCCAAGTACATAGAGTAAGCTTGAAGTGGTAATTTTTTCTTTTTTTTAATGAAACTCAGCTACTGTGATGATTTGGGCTCAGTTAAGTCTGTGTTGCTTTAATAAATAAGGAAACTGAACCTTTGCTTGCATCAGAGAAGCAGTCAGACCATGCATGATTCAGCCAAATGTCAAGATGTGTAAAAAATGTACGTGTATTAAGCATAATAAATGAAAATTGCCCAGGTACACATTCTGGGAGCATAAGACTTAAGCAAGGATGGGGAACAATACCAAGTGGTGGGGTCTATGACCAGGCCACTGTGGCTACGTCTACACGTGCACCCAACTTCGAAATAGCTTATTTCGATGTTGCGACATCGAAATAGGCTATTTCGATGAATAACGTCTACACGTCCTCCAGGGCTGGCAACGTCGATGTTCAACTTCGACGTTGCTCAGCCCAACATCGAAATAGGCACAGCGAGGGAACGTCTACACGCCAAAGTAGCACACATCGAAATAAGGGAGCCAGGCACAGCTGCAGACAGGGTCACGGGGCGGACTCAACAGCAAGTCGCTCCCTTAAAGGGCCCCTCCCAGACACACTTTCATTAAACAGTGCAAGATACACAGAGCCAACAACTAGTTGCAGACCCTGTATATGCAGCACGGACCCCCAGCTGCAGCAGCAGCAGCCAGAAGCCCTGGGCTAAGGGCTGCTGCCCACGGTGACCACAGAGCCCCGCAAGGGCTGGAGAGAGAGTATCTCTCAACCCCCCAGCTGATGGCCGCCATGGAGGACCCCGCTATTTCGATGTTGCGGGACGCGGATCGTCTACACTGTCCCTACTTCGACGTTGAACGTCGAAGTAGGGCGCTATTCCCATCCGCTCATGGGGTTAGCGACTTCGACGTCTCGCCGCCTAACGTCGATTTCAACTTCGAAATAGCGCCCAACACGTGTAGACGTGACGGGCGCTATTTCGAAGTTACTGCCGCTACTTCGAAGTAGCGTGCACGTGTAGACGCAGCCTGTAAGTGAAATATAGTAGGGCTGCCGGGACTGGAAGAAAGTGAGAACAAAAAATCACTACAACATCTAACTAAACTGTAGGGTACTAATGTGAGAGTCTAGCCAGATATTTGTTGGATAACAAAGTGCAGCAAAATATATTGTCATCAAATAGGCTCTTCATCTGCGTACGTGACCATTTATTGATGAAGAAACTGGAGTCTCCAGTGGCAGAATCTGTTCTGGGCCTAGTGAAGCTCTGGTGAAGAATTTGAGCAGTGAGTGGAGGAGTTCAAAATCAGTGGGGAGCAGTCACATGAAACCTATGCAGAGCACAGCATTCAATCACCAGGTAAAGCGTTCGATGTCAGATGAAACAAATATTGCGGAGTTAATCTCATAAGAAAGCATTAAAATCAATCCTTGAGGCAGAGGCTACAGAGGACTCTAAAAGATACCACAACTAGGTTATAATAGATGCAGTTCCTTCAACCAACAGGCTGCCCATGAATTATGCACTGGAGATTTTCAAGGCCCACACACCCACCCCCTGCAACACTAAAACAAACACACAAAATTAAGGACCCACATATCCCCTACTGCATTATGCATATGATGGACAGCCCCAAAGTAAGAACAGATGTAGGGCCCAAATTCACAAAGGGACTTCACTGCCTAACTCTTTCAGTGCATGTTGTTTCATAGTGAACTGTGCAAAACACCTCTCACTTTGGGAGAAGGAGTAAGATTACATAGGGCCGGTTCTTGTGCTGCAGATTCTGAGACATGCACAGAAGATTGGGTAAGTATCACTTTTGTGGAGATGGGGAAACCGAGGCAGAAATTATCTATTGGTTAGCACTACATCTGAAGTCTGTGACAGTGCTGGTATTAGAAACCAGAAGTTCCTGATTATCCAAACAGCCATGCCTGCTCTTCTCACCAACAATTACTTCAAAGTATAATATGAGTAATTTGAACAAGCCAAGTAAACAATTATATTTTCCCCAAGTATAACTTCATTGGATAGGGACAACTTCACATATAAAACGAAGTATGGCTGGGCTTCTCTCTTCATATTCAAGCCAAAAAATAACACAGTGAGATCCTCAAATTCAAAATGCTGAATCTCAGAGCACAGTTTACATGAAAGAGCTACCAGTTCTGCCTTCTGACTTAATTTCAAACAAGCTCATTGGGTGTGATCTTTTACACGAGGGGAAAAATTGAGCAAGACAAGGAAAAAAATATGTGCACCCTCTTAATAGGGTATGGATGGAAAAATCTCATCTGCTGTGCATTATATGAAATGCACTGCATTTCAAGTCTTGCATTGAAGTTGCTCCATGCCAGCCTCCTGAATGTTCTGCCTATGGTCCATTCCCAGGAGGGGAGGGAAGTAAGAGGAAATGGGCCTGACTTTGTACTTGAACTTGATCTTACAAACAGCAGGAGCAATACCATGAAGCTAAATAACAAATTACAGCTAGATGAAGGAAGCAGAGATGACTAAAGTTGGTTAAGCCACTGGGCCTGGCAGTTTTAGAATGATAAGCATATTGCTTCAGTTAACCCCTCTTAGCTGGAAAACCATTAACAAACAGCAACTACTGTGGTTTCTTTAATTCATTAAAAAATTATCCATATAGTTGCTGTATTTTAACACATTTCAGTGGATATTTTTTTTAAAAAAGTGAAATAAAATAACCCATCAAAACAAAAACAGCAACATGCACCCTATATCATTTTAGCTCTTTGTTACATGTTTTGGAGATGCACACTACATATTTGGAATGGGAATCATTTCTGGGAGGGTGTCTGTGTGATGCTAACTGCATAACTGGGGTATTCAGTCAAAATTCTGAGCCCTCTATAGAGGGCTTGTCTCTTAGGGCTAAATTTTAAAGCATTTGTTCCTTTAATTGCCACACTTCCAGGCCAAGTTAAGATGAGCAGGAAACCCATAACAAATTAATGTTCATGAGTGATCAGTGGTCATCATGCAATGACTGATGACCTACCTAAGGGCTTTCAGTAATATGCCCCACTGAAATTAGAAATTAAAAGATACAGATGAAGAAATATAAAACATTCTCATCAGAAAACAGGAGATTCTTTACTCTTTAAATTCTTATCCTGCACATGCTTCCACAAATAACTTTTTTCATGTAACTAACCCCATTGGGCTAACTGCCTTAACTTAATGAACCTTTGTTCTTCATAAACTGTTAGGTTAGTCAGTTTAATTATACTACAAAAAACCACCATACTACTATTTTATAAGAAAAAAATATAGTCTGCTTGACTGCTGAATGAGCATAGATATGTCTCCTCCTGTTTATTTCCATATAAATATAAATATGTGCATCTTGCACTATAAAGTTTAAATAATTACTCTCCATCTAATTCCTCAGTTTAATAAAGTGGACATTTGCCAATATCATTTATTGGATGTGGAAGTAGGAAGTGAACATATTATGCCAGATATGATCATTAAAAATGTTATAAGCTGCTAATTGATAAGGCATGAGGACCTTACACCATACATCTAAAAAGGCTAAAGTACTGTAAGTAATTAGACAAATTTACAAAGATCAAGAAAGGTCTGTGAAAACTGGAAAATGACCAGAATAAGGCTATCATTTAAAAAAGAGACTCAGAAGAAAATTTCTCAGTTGTATAGTTTATTGCAGGCTGTGGAGAGGTTTTAAAATAAATTGCAGCAGAAACTACTGAAACATTTGTAACTGATTAGGGAACTTAAGAATGGACATTCATTGCTTTATTTACTGGATAGGTTTCAGCAAAGATTATGAATTAAGAGGATTTGAAAAGTTTGTCACACACTGGGGAGATTGACGTCTGGTATTGCCAGTCTTCAATGTGATGATCAGACAAACACCACTATGTGAAAACAATGGGCTGGACCCGGGCCGTCTCAGAAGATTGGGCATAAAAGGGATAATACATAGAGGAATCTTCCACCCTTATAAAAATATGTGTGCAGAAGTAATAAAAGACATAAAAGACTAAATGATGGCCACTTGAAGCTAGACAAATTCAGACCAGAAATAATGTGCACTTTTTAAAATGAGAGATTAATTTGCCACTGGAAGAACATATCAAAGAATATGATGGGTTTTATGATTGATTTTACAGTCTTTAAGACATAGTAAACTTTTGTTTGAGATATAGTATATATTTTAGGTGAAGAATTTATGAGCTTGTGTTCTATGGCCTGTGTTTATGCAGGAGATCAAACTAGCTGGTCAGAATGGCCTTCTGGCTTTTAAAATTGGAGTCTAAGGAAATATTCCCTCTCATGATCAGTGTACAACATCTTGGGTATGCCATGACACTTCAGTTATCCCCAGCTACAAGACAGACAACACCCTGATGTGATAGCAGGTAGAAATGTAAAGTAAAATTCTCAGATGTACCAAAAACAGCATATAGATTAAAGTTAATACTTCATGCTGTGATAAGCTTTATCTGAAAACATTGTTCTCTATTTCAAAACACTGATTTTTGGAGAAGAAAGGAGTTCTGTGTGGGGGCATATTTTGTAGAAGAATGATCTGAGAAGAGATCTGCATTATATTTTGCATGAATTAATTGACCAAGCATGATAGCTTCTGAGATCTAGAGAGATCCCCCTGGAATGCACAGCCTCCATAGTGAACGTAGACATTTGATGAATCTTCAGTTATGAGTTACTAAATCCAGTATTTTAATATTGCTGACTGGGGAGAGCAAGGGAATATTAGTTCTCTTGAAAAGTGGAGGGTTTTTTGTGTAGCCAGCACATTCTACACACTCCTGGCTTGCAGACCATCCCCAACCAGAACTGTTCCAAGAGTCAAGCCTGGGAGTACCATTCGGCTGGAGTGTAAAACTGCTCCAGCTGGGGATGGCCCATAGACTGGGAATTTGAAAACCCTGTTTCATCATATACTGAAGTATGCACAGGAGAAGATACTTTAAATGATGAAATGTTAAAGAGGGAATCACTGCAATTTTCCTCTGATATCATTTTGAACAGGTTGAGCTCTTTGTTGACAGATACTAGCATATGTGTAGTCTTCATCTGGGAAAGAGGAGATTGTGGATTACCTGTCGATGCAGAGGTCAGATATCCCTCAATGGGATTATGCAGCACCACAGAATGACACAAATAATGCCAGTTCAAACTACAGGATGGACACTGTGGGGGCGTATCTTAGGAAAGTGAAAAGCCTTAGTGGTTTTCTCAATTTCTGATTGCTGACTAGCTCAATTTTACACTAGTCAAATGCAAAAAAGTGTTCAGTCATTGGAGTGGGGCCATTGGACGGGGGACATGGGGCTGGCCACAGGGGGTAGGTGACATGGCCCCCATGGCCAGGTCACAGGGCTGATGGGTTGCCCCTCTTGCCTTCTGTCTCCACAGCACTGCCATTCGAGGGCCAGGAAAACCCCATCCAGGGCCAGGGGAGCCCCCCTACTGAGTGCCAAGGGGGATGGGGCACCACAACGCCTGCTGCCCTGGGGGGCCCTTGACAGAAGGCAGTACCTCTGCCACTGCTGCCACCACAGGGAGGAGGAGGATGAGGAGGCTGCCTCGCAGACCACAGCCATTCAGGAGCAGACTGGCTTGCTCCAGCAGTGGCTGGAGCTGGAGGAGGAAGATATGGAGTGCCCATGGAAGACCTGAGGTGAGGTCACTGTGGCCCTCCGGACCCTCACCCAGGTTGCTGTCTCACACCTGCCTCTGCAACCACTGCTGCCCCATATCTCACTGCCCTGATCCCACCTGACCTCCCTGCAGACACCCTGCTGGAACTGGCCCAGCTGCTAATGGCCAGGGCTGGCAACGCCAGGCCAACTCCCCCCACCCTCCCACTCCTCCTGCTGACACTGTGGCTGGAGCACCCCCACTATGCCCCTACCTCCCTGTGGAGCCATCCCTGTTCCAGCCCCACCGGGAACCCTAGACCTGGGGTGATAGGAGATCCCATGGACAGTGTGGGCCATGCCCCCCCACCTGTGTGGAAAAATGAGGCCCCGCAACCCTTCTCACTTAAAGGTTCAGGTGCCCCCACCCAATCTCGCCTCACTGTATATAGTTCCCCACAGTCACCCGTGTACATACCCGCCCTCGTTCATGTAGTTGTTCAAAGAAGTTTCATTTAACAACTTTAATTACAACCACCCCCGTCTCCTGTGTGATAGGTGGGGGAATGGTGAGGGGTTTGTGTGTGTGTCGCAGTGGGGAGGAGTGTGCATGTGGGAAGACAGTGGTGGGACATCTGTGGGTAGGTGTGATGGAGGGTGCCTGGGAGACGGTCATTGGGACCCCCTGGTGAAGGTCACCCTGAGGACCTCCATGACCCACAACCCACCCTGGTGCACCTGACAGCACAGAGCTGAGGTTGTGGCTGCTCATAGCTGGCCACAACCTCAGAGGCTCACCCCTGCACAAGTTGCCTTGCTTGCTCTCTACAATATTGTGGAGAATGCAGAATGCACCCACAATTGCAGGCATGTTCTGGAGGGTGACCTCTAGCCACATGAGAAGGGACTGAAAACACCCCTTCAAGGGGCTGAAGGCCCAATCTACCATACTCCGGGCCCCATTCAGATGCTCATTGACCTGCTTTTGGGTGGGATTGGTTTGTCCTATGTAGGCATGAGCCACAGGTGCAGGGATTAGGCAGAGTCAGCCACAATGCAGGGTGGCAGCCAAGACAGTAGTTGTGAAAAATCAAGATGTTGTGGGCTCGCCCAGCCCAGCCCATGCAGACATCCGTGAACTGGCTCTTGGCATCCATGAGAGCCTGGAGTACCATGGAGTGTACCCTCCTGTATTGATACGCTGCTCTGCACTGTGGTCTGGGGCCCAGATGGGGATATTGGTCCCATCCATGGCCCTGAAGCAGTTGGGGAAGCCCAGGCCAGCAAATCCCTTAGATGGCGGCATCGAGGACCCCAACTTGGACAACCCCACAGAGGAGGATGATGTGGATCACCTCAACAACCTGCATGGAATGGAGGGCGCGCCCATTGTGAGTGCATGTTGGGGTGTCTGGAGCCCCTTATCCCTGGTCCCTGCCCTCATGACCCTCCCCTTTCCCTCTCAGCCCCCACTCCTCTGTCCCCTCTGTTATTCCTTCCACAACCCCTGCCCTGTCCTCTTCTTGTCACCTCCAGGGCCCCTCTCCATTCCCTCCCCATCCCCTTCAGGGCCCCCATTCCCAAGACCCTGACAATCCCCCTTACCTGGGAGCCCCCTACTCCAACCTTGGAGGGTGTGTGACATGACTATTGCTTACCTCCAGGATGACAGCCTCAGTGGTGGCCTTGCCCACCCTGAACTGGTGGTCAACTGAGTGGTGGCTGCCCAGGATTGCCAGTTTCCATATGGTGATTGCAAGCCATTTCTCCAAGGGGAGCACAAGGCCACATCTGCGTGTCCCAATGCTGAAGGGAGGGGCCCACCCAGTGGCCTAGCTCCAGGAATACCTCCTTCCTCATCAGGAGGTTTTGGAGCCATTGCTCATCATCCCACTCAAGCATAAACACCTGGTCCCACTACTTGTTGCTGGTGGGATAGTGGCGTAGGGAATGGGGCATGAATGATGCTCTGTGGTGAGGGCCTGCAGGACCAGAGGACAGAGATGACAATTGTGGTCAGAAGTCTGACCTGGTCGTTGGTGGCATCCCCGTCGGGGAGCTGAAGGGGATTCATGGGGGTCTGCAGGATCTTGGCTTAGCTCGGGGCACAGGGTCTGCAGTGTTGTGTTTGCAGAGCAGCCCTTGGTGTGTGCAGGGTGGGGGTGTTTGGGAGGATCCATTTAAGGGAATGGCTGGCTGTGGGGCCTGGAAGGGCTTGTCCACCATGTGATCCCATCTACAACATTTCCAGGCTTGTTGTTTCGAAAGAGCACCCGTTGCTGCGTGCATGTTCCCTTTCAAAAGAACACATCGCATTTTCAAAAGGATGGATTGGAAGGTCGATCAGCTTTTGGGTGTATGAGCACTCTTTCAAAACCCAGTCTTCTGGAATTTTTCTTCTGGAAGATCACCTTTCGAAAGCACGCTTTAGTGTAGACACAGTCTATGAGCCTTGTCCCTTACCTTTTCCTTCACTGAGCTCTCATCAATTACTCTCCCACACAGGAGCGAGGGGATTTGTGGTTGGCTGGTGACTGGGAGAAGGAGACCTTTGAGTGCTTACTGTAGATTGCTGACTAACTCCTTTGGAATGTTTAGAAATGCTAAGTATTTACACGTCCCAATGGAGTCGAAGGGAGCTCTGACATTCTGCACAGGTGAAAATTTGGTCTTTGGCTCTTAAGGGCACTAAATATGATGCAAGAATGTAAAATGTGCAACTAAATTGTAATCAGCAAGACAATAACTTATTGGCTAGAAAACTGGCTGGAGGGAGAATTCAGGAGGTAAGTAGTAAATGAGCTCAAACAAATTGGCACTTTTAATTAGCAGAGCAGCCCAGAGCTTGATTCTTGGGCCTATCCTATTTAATATTGATATAAATAAGCCTGGATAAAGCAATACACTATTTCATACTATAATTTCCTCACATCACCAGGAGGAAGAATACTGGATACTGATGAGGACAACTACAGGTACAAGAGGATAAGAACAGATAAGGAATAGAGAGGGAATAGTAGCAGATGGTAATTTAATGTTAGAAAAGAGAAAGTCATACATTTGGCAAGTATAAAGTGTCACAAAGGGTGGAAGAGAGTAACAGAGATTAACCGGGATTAAATAATATAGTCCTGGCACAAACTAAAAAGGAAACAAATCAAAGAGCTGAACAGTAATGTGAGGAATCAAGAGTAATGTGAAAGTTAGAGAATCATGTAAGGTAGTTGCTATACAAGAGGGTTAACTATTGAAAAAAATAAGATTAACAAAATGGGTACATGGGAAAATTGTAGACAAAAGTGACACATCTGTAAAAATTAGTCAAATTCATAAATACACACTGACACTGTGGCTCTTTGCCCCCTTCGAGGAGTTAGACCATTAAGATATTACAATCTGCTACCACCTCTAAGGCAATGCCATAGTTAAACAATAAAGGCTCCCCTGACCCTGGAAGGTTGTTCCTCTATGGGATTGATAGCTATGGAAGAGTGAGAGAATTTCCTTAAGTCCCAGGGTATAATCATATTTACATTTCAGTTTGTTTGGCTGGGTAGCAGATAAGGGATTCTAAAGTCCTAGTGTTGGATAAAGATAGGGATTACTACACTGTTTTTTATGACTAGCTTATAATGTGTCATGGAGAGAACTTTGAGAGGTCTGAAAGAGCTGGTGACAAAAAAAAAAAGCCATGCAGGAGATTGGATAACTACAGGAATTAAGACTATAGGGTTTGTTTGTTTGTTTGTAATTTCATTATTAAAAGGACATTTTCCTTCCTTACATATTTATCCAAAATAACCTGAAAAATGAACCTTCTTGCAACAAGCCGTAATTTCCTGAATATTAAAACTCACGGCCCACACAAGTCCTGCAGCATGTCAAGGTGCAATGGTTTCTCTTGCCACAGGAAAAGCTGTCTCTTGCCAAACAGCTTCAATGAGGCATGCTGGGGCTTCTCAGTGGACCAGGACACATGGAAGAGACAGATGACTGATTCAAGAGTAGATGAGAGTGACAATGAGGCCTGCTACAAGGAATGGAAGAAAAGACTCTGTGATTGAGAGAAAAAAAGACAATAGGGAGGAAGGAAGAAATAATGGAAAAAGGGGAGCAAATAAAGACAACACACACAGAAAGGGACTGAAAAAGAAGATGAACATTTTAAAAAAATTACAGATGAACAGTATAAATAATGTCAGCAATACACCAATGTAAGTAGATTGACTAGGAACATTTAGCCTTCGTTTTATTACATGGAATTACCAACATAAATCTCATCTTGAACTCTCTCTTGAATAATCAATACACAATACAGTGCCATAATACTAGTCAATATGGCAAAAAAACTTCATAAATGTTCCTCAAAAGCCTCATGAACAAATCGTTCCATTTGCTGTGTGCATTAGTTTGCTTCAATTTAATTTACCTACCTCAGTTGCTCCTTGCTTCCCAGAATAATTAATGGTTACCAGAGTTCAATGGTTTTGTGCCTTTGCTAGTTATCACTGTGCTGTAGACAAGGCTCATCTTTCTGGGTTTCTTGAGAGTCCTTGAAATCTGTTCTTCCCTTTAAAATTCAATTAAGGGCTGATTTATTGATGCGTTTTGTGATATGGACATTTGTTCACTACTACTAACTGAGACCAGTAATTTTGCAAAGGACTCTCATTGCTCTTATGTAACCCATGTTGCTCAGGGGTGTGGAAAAAACGCCTTTACAAGTGATGCAAGTTATGTTGACTTAAGCACTGTCTACACTACACCATGATTTCGAAGGAGGTTATTTGGAAGTTCAACTTCAAAGTAACGAACTTTGAAAATGTATGTCCACACATAGAGCAGATCGAATTCACCATCCGCTACTCAAAGTAGTGGCTGAGCATTTTGAAAGGAAGCATCTCCACACCCATGGCCCCTATTTCAAAGTAAGAGACCAGGATATGCCATTGACAGAGGTCACATGGCTGACAAGCCCATTCCGGGGCCCTCAGGCATCCGCTCCTTTAAAGGGCCCCTCCCAGCATGCACACCCTGCACATGGTCAGGGCTGCCAGGCTGTACACAGCACAGCACATCCTCAGTGCAGAGATGAGCCTCTGCAAAGACCCTTTTGGATCCTCAGAAGCCCCCAAGGGGCTGGCAATGCTGGCAACACTACTGGTGGCTGTCCTGCAGGACGGCAGGGCCAGCCACATAGGCCCCCTCCTGCAGGCCCTCTGCCAAAGACTGTGGCTGCACTCCACCCCAGCAATCCAGTGTTGTTGGGGCTTTCCCACCAGCACTGACTGGTGGGACTGCCTTGTGCTGGGTGACTGGGATGACACCCGGTGGCTGCACAACTTCAGGGTGACCAGGCAGACATTCGAGGATTTCTGCAACTGGCTCTACACAGCCCTCCATGACTGAGACACCAGGATGCAGCCCGCACTCCCCCCTGTGCAAAAGGGTATCCATTGCCCTGTGGAAGCTTGCCACCCGGGACAGCCACCGCTCAGTTGGACATCAGTTTGGGGTGGGAAAGGCCACCTTCAGGGCAGTCCTCATCGAGGTAAGCCAGGCCAGGGCTACAGACCCACCATGGAGTGGGGTACCCAGCAAGAGGTGACACTTCCTGGGGTTGGGGAGGGGGGTCCTGCATGGGAATGCACTCATGGACGAATCTGCCTTGCACCTCATGGAGGTTGTCTGGGCAATCAACACTCTCCTCCTCCACCATGTGGTCACCACTGGGGACCTGGTCATTACCCTCTCTGGCTTCATTGATCTGGGCTTCCCAGACCGTTTCAGTATGCTGGATGGCATGCTCATAGAGGAACCCTAGACCACAGGGTGGGTGCTTTTGTAAACAGAAAGGTGTACCATTCTGTGGTCCTCCAGGCCCTTGTCGACACCCGGGGCTCATTCATGGACCCATGTGTGGGATCGTTGGGCAGGGTCCATGACTCCTAGGTGTTTCAGAACTCGTGGCTCTGGTGCCAAATGCAGGACGGCACCTCCCTCCCTCCACGGGAGCTCCCAGTACAAAACCTTACCAGGACCCCCTGCATCATGGCTGATGCCACATACCATCTACACGCATGGCTCATGAGGCCGTACACAGGACGCACCAACCCATCCCAGGACATATTCAACACATGCCTGAACCAGGCCAGGAGCACAGTTGTACGGGCACTTGAGTGGCTGAAGGGGTTATTTAGATACCTCCTCACAAGGCTGAAGGTTATCTTCCCAAACATATGCACAGTGGTCATGGCCTGCTGTGCTCTCCACCATATTTTGGAGAGCAAAGGGGAGCCCTTCATCCAGGGCTGGGCTGCTGAGCCTTCTGGCAGCTATGAGCAGCCACCCACAGCCCCGTGCTGCCAGGTGCACAGAGACAGGGTGTCTGTCAGGGAGGCCCTGTGGGAAGCCTTTGCCTGGGACTCACAGTAACCCTTCACCAGTCAACGCCCTACCACATCCCCCCGCACTTCTCATCATGCTTCCACCACACAATAAGGACACAGGAGTAGGAGTGGAACTTAAACTCTACTGTTGTAAATAAAACTTGCATGTTTATAAACCTCTGAACAACACAAGTGCCTACAACTATGTAAAAGTGGGGAACTATATACAAGATGGATGGGGCAGGGGCATTGGGGGAGGGAACTAAGTTGGAGGAGGGGGCAGGGTGGGTGAGGACTCATTCATCCACTGAGGTGGAGGGCCAGGAGCTGCAGCAGCCACAGGGTCCCCTACCACCCCGGGTGCGGGGACCTGTTTAGGGATGGGCTGGGGCTAGGATAACAGGAAGGCAGGGATCTTGGGGGTACAGCAGCCTCAGGGTCGGTGGGAGCTATGGCAGGGGGATAGAGGAGCAGCTGGGGAAAGAGGGACCTGCTCACCCTGGGTGGCATGGGCCACCAGCAACTGGCTGAGTGCCAGGTGGCAGCAAGTGGGAGGGTGGGCAGGAGCAGGGCCCCAAAGTCAGTGGCCATCCCAGGAGCAGTACAGAATGCTGCAGGAGTTGCTGCGGGGGTACTGAGTGGTGGGCTGGCGAGGGACTGGGAAGTTGGGCAAGGCAGGTGGCCACAGCCTGGGTCAGAGCTTTCAGGCTGTCAGCTACCTGAACCCACAACTCCTGCTCCATCGTGAGCCATTCCCAGAGCGCTGCGGTCATCTATAGTGGGATGACCCTGCTGACAGCCATTGGCAACTATGTGGGGACGTGGGCTCAGGTGGGGTGGCTGGCTTCTGGCCCTCCCTGGCTTCAGGCTGCTCTCATATGGGGCTTGGGTAGCTTCTGGATGGTGGACCTGTGGAGACAGAAGGGGACAGGGGAACAGCCCATGAGTCTTGTGTCCTGACTCCAGGGCCCAGGGACCCCCCTCTCCACTGGCCCCCACCCTACCCCCCTGCTTTTGGATGTCCCAGGGGTCTCCTGGAATTTTGGGTACAGAGGTGTTCCCGCATGGTGAAGGTCAAGCCGAGTTCAGTGGCCAACCCTCTTCCCCGGGTGTGTGGACTTTGGGTCTGTGCAGGGGCGGGTGCCGAGTGTCACATGGGCATTAACCCCCTGCCACCTGTGGCAGGGGACGTGGTCCTCCTCCCCAGATCCCCGAGGAACTCAAACACCCCCAACCTACTGGCTGGTACCTCCATGAACTCTGGTGTCACCCAGCTGGAGGTGTCCCGGCTCATTGTCCTAGAGGGGAGGGTTGCTTGAATCCTTGTCTGCACTTCCAGCCTCTGTCCCCTGCTACCCTGGGCAGGCGCTGGTGGTGCCTGCAAGTCCCAGCTCCTTGTCTGTGGCTGCCTCCAGCTCCTCCTCGGTCTCCATGTGGGGGGTTGGCAGCAGTGTCCAATAGGTGTTGCAGGCATTGCACCTCCTTTATTCCCAGGGGGCGATGCAGCTCCTTGTAACTGGGGCTCTAGGTGGGCAGTGAGCCCGACAGGCTGGTGGTATCCTGTGCTCCCTATGACCCATAGATCCCTTTCCACATTACTCCTTCCTAGGCAGTCATGTCCCCTTTTGTATGTGTGCAGCTGATTATTCTTTCCTACAAGCATTCACATTTGTTCTTATTGGATTTTATTCTATCTACTTCAAGTCATTTGTCCATATTATTTTGAATTATAATCCTATCTTCCAAAGCACTTACAACCCCTTCCAGCTTGGTATTATCCACAAACTTTATACATGTACTCTCTATGCCATTATCTAAAGCAGTGGTTCTTAACCTGGGGTGCATGTGCCCCCTAAGTGTGCATGATGCCCTTTCTGGGGGTGAGAGACATGCCAGATTTTTCTGAAGGTAAATCTCTGAAGACACAAATTAAGCACAGGCATGTAAGTACAACTACTTTGTTTCATCAAACCTATGTATGAATTCAGATAGCCGCTAACTGTCAGCATGCCAGCTACAATTTACTTCCAGAGCAAAACTCAACAACATCTCTGGGTAGTACTTGCATATGTTTGTATGCCTACTGTACTATTATTTGTGATAAGTAATAACATAAAACAATTTACATATATTTAATATGCATTTAAAAGCATATAGGCCCCTCATTTCCATTTCTGATTTTTGATAAGGGGTGCGAGAAAATATTTTGAGAACCAAAGGGTGCAAGCTACAGTGGAGGTTAAGAACCACTGATCTAAACCATCTGGTGACGATCATCTGAGCCCTCATGACAGTCCTCCATGGATTCAAGTGGTGAGATGTGAGGCACCCCAGTAAATTCAAAGTCAAGAGACAAGAGCTTGGTGATACACTTTTAAGTTTTACACAGCTAAACCTAACAAATGCTCAAGTTAAACTCCAGTGCATGAACTATCCTGACCATAATCCACATTAGCACTGAGATGTACAGTACTAACACCGAACACATGGACAAAGATATGAGAATGTGTAGTTGGAAGACAGTTAGAGAGCCAGGGCTGTGTATTCTCTATACCACAGAAGGGAAAACCGAAGAGTGTTTACAGACGGAAAAAAGGAGATGACAGAGCAAAAAGGGAACAAATGAGTTGGGGTGGGAAAGAAGACAAGAAAACAGTCTGAAGTCAACTGAGAAATGGAAATAAAAGCAAAGCAATGTAGGGAGGTGGCAGCAGGGGAAGAAAGACATTTATATTATTTTCTTTAATTAACACGTTTTTATACTTTGTCATGGAGATTCCAGAAAGACATCTTATTTCTCCAAGTTATTGGTGAAAGGCTGTTGAGCATGTACATATGTGTTGTCTTTAATGTCCATTATTTCTATTGGCACCTACAACCCAGAAACGCTAAAGTGAAAGAACTTTCTTTCCCCTTAAGAGACCTTCATCCTCATACTCCTGTAGATTCAAGTATTCCCTTTACTTCAGTGAGATTACTCACATGATTAAATAATGCCTAAGGATTTGCAAAACTGAGCCCATAATTTGCACATTTGATGAGTGACAATGTAAAAGAATTCTCATCCATTTAACAAGCACATTGGCTCTGATCCACAAGACTTAGCTGTTAATTTCTCCTGCCTATAAACAAACAGTATCTTTGATCATGCAAAATATACCAGGTGATGTAGACTTTTAAGAAGTCCAGGAATGAATTCTGAGCTACTATAAAGTAGCACAGGCCCAGCATTTTCCCAGATTTACTCTACCCAAGGATCTAGCCCTCCATGTTTTTGGATGCATCTACATTTTAAGCTAGGTGTGTTGCTTCCCAACTCAAGGAGAAATATTTGCACTAGTTCTCATTGAACAAAATGTGCTAAAAATTGAATTTAGCCAAGGCACAGATGGGCATTTACTTGGGAGGGGTAGCCTGTCATATTTCCATCCATACATTCTCTGTGTAGCTGTGCTAGCTCTTGAACTGGGACTTCTGAGCTGGGGTATAAGTGCATATGTACCCTCTGAGTCAAACTGAAGGCTGTTTGAAAAACGGATGAAGTAAATTTATGCAAGTCAATACTGTGGTTAAATAAATATATGAATTACAAATATAATGGAATAAATTATCTTCAAACTAATCTGTTTCATATTTAAATATTCAAGGCTTCATCACAGTGTAGCTTCTTGGGTTATCTTACCTCAACAAGGTGTTGTAAAGTTAAATATATATAATTACTGGATAATATTTTTGATAAATTACCAGGCAGAGACTTTTGCCTGGGAATTTACTTAAGGCCAGATTCTGCAACCTTTACTCAGAGGTTGTGTCTACATGGTGATTGTGGTTTTGGGATACATCGGGATAGCAACACAGTGTCTTTTCCCCAAGCTGAAAATATCACTGCTATTTCGAGTGCAGTATTCTGGTTCTAGTACCCCTTGATAGACAAGGAGTAATGGAGCTTTCAGAATGGCCACTTATTCTGAACTCTGGTGCCATTGGGATGGCTCCAAGTTTGGAATAAGGAATTTTGAAATAATTTACATAATGTTAGTAGCACAAATTGAGTAAATTATTTCTAAAACAGCTAGCCTTGTAGACATAGCCAGATTGGTTAGTCCCACTGGTTTCAGTGATGCTGCCTGACGTGAAGTGTGATTAAAGGGGGCACAATCAAGTTTCTAATGGTTGTATATGTGATTTGAAAATAGCACATGATAATTCACATAGTACCTTTCACCTGTGATCTCAAAGAATTTGGTAAACATTAATTCTCATAACTACCTTGAAATAAATACTATCTCCAATAAATATTGTCTCCAAATGAAGAACCTGAAGCATGGAGTGGTTGTGATAGCAATGCAACATGTATATTCATGAATAGAAACTAGTTTTAGTCTCTATTGGTACGATTTAGTTGCTCTCTCTCTCTCTCTCAAAGTCATTGTCTCTCATTTTTTCTCAACATACATTTCATGTCAGTAAACATACTCCTTTCTAGTGACAGGTTGTTTCTTCTCAACTTAACTGTCCTTCCTACAATAAAAACTGCTGGTTTTAGATGTCCCAAAGTTTTCTTCTATTCGTCTTCTCTTTGCTATTTTTATGAAAAGTAAAAAGTCTAGTCAGAACATTAACTAAGCCATAATCCACTCAGAAGTGGTACTCACCAGCAGTTACCAGTCAATTATTTAATGACTAAGAAAAAAGAAAAGAAGGTTAATTTGTTAACAAATTAGCCATTCACTAAAGTAATACTGGATATTGCAGTGATTATTGGTATTTCATGGCTGCAAATGATGATTTATTTTGCTTTCAATGTAGCAGCTATAGTAGCTACAGATATTATTGGAATTATCCTGAAAACCAACAATTGATTTCACAACAGTAAAATCTCAGAATGTGTTCCCTTCAAGTACTAATTTAAAGTCTAATATTTATTTTGAGATCTTTGATTAAAGGTTTAAACCCAAGCTTCAGATTTTCCCAAAGAACCAAACAAGAGTCTGTATTTTTTAGGTTTCTAAATCAAAAATACCATTCTTAATCCTGACAGAAATGAATTATTATTCAGTAGGAACATTTTATGGCTAGCATTTGTAATAAAATTCTTACAAGAATAGAAGGGACATTTCTACATGGTCTATAACTTTGCTAAGAGCTCTTACAAAATCACATTAAGACTCATAACTCAGCTGTGCCAGTTACACTATAACTATGCCAAAACTCTCATCCATGCCTTTATCTCCACATGTCAGATTACTGCAATAGACTGTGAAGAAGACTTCCTAAAAGAATTATAAATCATTCTAATGGGACAAACCAACATGAATCTATCCCAGCTCTATAAGTAAGATGCACATTTTTGTTATACATTCTTCTCTCACAATAAACTCTTCAAAACTACATTTTTAAATATGTTTTGTCTTATAGAATACAGTATATTTCCAGGCTCAGGGTGATAGCCTTTCATCATTGCACCAGAGCCTGTCCACTGAGATGCACAGGAGGCAGCCTGGTTTTCAGATAACTCTACTACAGCCATTTCCTGATACTTCATTGTAAATAAGTTTAAACCGTAGGTCATTAATTTTTTGTGTATCATGAAGCTGCTAGGAGAGCTAGTGAAGAAATAGGGGCTGCAGTATATTAGTTACATTGTTGATACTCAGCTATCCATATTCATTATATTGGACCTGGCTGGTAAAGTGGAAGGCCCAATCAAAATGCAGCATTGTTATGAAACTGATTGAAAAGAGTGAGACAGTGCTGGCCGAAGTGAGCCGGACAAGACTAAAGTGATTTGGGGGAAACAACCAGACAATTGGCAAGAGTGATATCTGTACCCTTGTTTGTGCTATGTCCATCACTTGTGACTCAGCTTCAGAATTTTGACATCTTTTTTCTGGTGCTGTACTTGAAAAAACATGTAGCAGCTGTAGCCAAAGAAACACGCTTTTTCATTTCTACCTACCTGAGGGTCTGACCTATCATGTCAGATGAAGACATCGATTTCATCATCCACATGTCTGTCATTGCAAAACTAAGCTCTTCTAGTGTGTTGCAGATGGCTCTATAGTACCCAATATGAGCCCCTGGAAACTCAACAGCAACCCATCTAATGAGTGGTGCAAAAATGTAGTGGACATGGAGCACTTGTAATCCAAGCACTTCAGTGTCTCCTCCACATTTCTGTATGAAGTTGAATGTGTTGGATTTAACATAAACAGCCCTAAAGTCTAAGATCTTAGTGGGGAGAGTTCCTGTTATCCCATTCTGTATTGTCACAGCATGATCATACTATAAACCTACCAGTTAATGCTTTGAAAACACACTGTATTTGGGATTTAAGGAGTAGAACATCCCTTTTGTCATTTAAGCACATATTTAACATCTTGATTATGAAATAGCAGATTTTTTCTAAGATCTCTCCATCTCTCAAGACAATAACTTGTTAATATGTCTCTTTAAACAGGTATCTATTTTCTCATTTAGTGAGCACTATGGAACAATCCCATTTATAGCTGCTCAGAGAATCAAGGCTTAGAACAGAGTAAATGTTTCTGTAAAGAGCGCTTTCATATCTTGTGTGCAGAGCAGCCATTAAGGTAATTATGTGGAGGGCTAGCAAGATCAGGCTTTAAAAAAAGCTTTGAGATTCTCTTGGATAAGTATCTGTATATTGCATATGTAAAACATTTTTGAGTGAACATCAAGTTCCAGTAACTAGAATATAAGCCAATGTTAAATGCAGATAGACTATCAAGCAGTTGTGCAAAAGCAAAGATGATCAGGTGCAAAGTCACAATATGAATATATAAACAAAAAGGCTGTTTCTACACAGGCCACTTTCTTCGAAAGTAGCATGGTAATACACGGCCCAAAATATGCTAATAAGGCATGGACGCAAATTCCCCGCACCTCATTAGCGTATTGTCACGTGAATTTTTGGGAAGAAGGGGCCTCTGGAAGAAGGACTTCATTCCGGAAGCTCCCCCAGGGCCACGCTTCTACACGGCATTTTGGAGTCTGGAAGAATGGTCTTCCGGACTCCAAATCACGTGGCTGTATGCTAATGACGTACAGGGAATTTGCATCTGTGCCTTATCAGCATATTTGGGGCCATGTATTACCATGCCACTTTCGAAGAAAGTAGCCTGTGTAGAAATGGCCAAAGTGGGTGAAAGTGATGCTAAACTTATGCTTTGGAAAGTAGATAATACACTTGTATCGCATTCTTGTATAAGTTTGGTTAAATGCTGGAACTGGTATAGTTTGAACCTCTTTAGTCTGATACCCTCAGGACCAGACTGGTGCAGAGTGAGCGAATTCACCGAACCATGGGAGGTCAAAATTGTCTAGCAGCATTATCAATACTTCCTCTGCTTACAGGGCTCTTAAAAGATATTTAACGGCAAATTACAGTTAAATAACAGCACAGAACACTGAGAGCCAGGACTGGTGGTTAGAAACAACTTTATGGGACTATGGGAAATGTGGCCACATCCATGATAAATAGTTGCTGGGCTAAAATCATGTCAAATTACTGATGTTGCCAGAGGAGAGAATTCTGGGTTAAGGAGTTTAACCTGTAAGTGAAAGTGCTCCTTTTTGTTCAGGACAAGTGTAAAAGGCAAGTGAACTTCCCAATGGAACCCAAAAGCTAGGCAGCCATCTCAAAATTTTGAGCATCATGCCCCCGCAATCCTGTTCATGTCCCCTTGTGGCTTGGAAGGGGGATACTCAGAGTGGTAGGGGAACCAGGCCTGGGGCTGCAGCTGGGGAAGGTCAAGAATAGGACTATGTCCAGGGGCAGCTTCTTTCCCAGCCTTGTCCCTAGTCTTAGACCTGAGCTGGGAAAGATGCTGCAGCTGGTGGCCAAGGCTAGGGGCAGGTGTATGGCTAAGAGAAGAGCTGTGACACAGCTGGGAATGGGACAACCAAGGAGCCAGTAGCCTGAAATGTGGCTTGAGGTGGAACTGGTGCAGGGAGGGGCTGGAGGACAGTCTATCCCCACCCCCCCACAAGCTGCATCTACACTAGGCAATTTCTTCAAAAAAGTAGGCCCTACACACTCCGCCTGCTCTTTTGAAAACGAAACTGATGGGAGGCACTGCAGGAATCTAAATCACTCTTCCAAACAGGAAATAGGAAGAGGCCCCCCTTCAATGGCCTTTTTCGATAGAGGAAGTGTGTAGATGCTCTGCTTCTTGCTCTTTTCAAAGAGCAGAGTCGACCATGGAGGTTATCAGCCGTTAGGTAGAGACGTGCTGTCCAGTGCCAGTGGGGATCTATGGTCCATACATTCAGCAGCTTTTAAAGCCACATGGACCCGGAAACCCCACTGCTGAGAGTGTGCAAGCAGCAGCCCTCGCACGTGCTGTCCCTGCATGCCTCAGTGCCACCTCGAGCAGCTGCCTGACAGTGATGGCCAGCACCCAGGCAGGTCAGGAGCCCCAGCCCACCCCGCTCCGAGCATGTCTTGGGCTCACACGGGTCCAGCCAGGGAACAGGGGAAGGGTGCCCACTCCTGGACAGAGCACGAGCTCCAGGACCTGCTGAGGCTCTGGTAGGAGGAGGAGGAGTTCTGGGTCATAGGCACAAAGTGGCAGAATGTGGCCACTTTCACCCAGCTGGTTGAGGGCCTGAGTACCCAGGGTCAACCTGCCTGCACTCCTGACCAAGTCAGGAGTAAGGTCAAGGAGCTGTAGCAGGGTTATGCTTGGGCTGGGGACTCAGCCATCCAGTCGGGGGCTGCCCTCACTTCATGCCCATATTACTTGGAGCTCCAGACCATCCTGGGTCCCCGGGATGCCTGCCATGCTGGACATCTCCAATGAGGAGACCCAGCCTGGAGACGTGGAGGAGCTGGGACCATTAGCCAGCCTCACACCACCTGGGCCAAAGCCAGAGCTAGCCTCAGCCAGAGACTGGTTTGGTGATAAGGGGGACCTTGTAATTGACCTCCCATTCTGCACCTCCAGCCGGGCATTGGCCAGCTGTGCAACTCCCTGACCTTGACAGTGGACCCTTAGGTACGTATCCAACAGGGCATCCACCCCAGATCATAGGGCGGGGGCACCATACACAACTGGGGACCCCCAAGCCCCTGGCAGACCACGGCCCACCAGGGCCCAGCTGGCCTATGGCCCTTGGCATGGCAGTATGGCCACCAATGACCATCAGTACCCGCTCCCACAGACAGCTCCATGATTTCCCCCATGGGGCGGGGTGGAGGGAGTCAGACCACACAAGGGGATCACCCACAGGGTCATCACACCCACAGATGGGGGACAGAGGACAGGGACCCACCACCCCTGGGGGGGGATGGAGGGCATGGTCCATGGGGCAGGGGTTGGTACTCATGGCCTGTTGCTCTCTTCCCTCCTATTTCTGCAGTCACACCATCTGAGGGCCAGGACAGCCTCATCCCATTGGTGGTCCCAGACAGCCCCCCAGAGGTGAGGGACAACAACTGGCTGGAGCCACCCCCAGTACCAGGATGTCCCTGGCCACAGAGAGGCCAACAGTGGCTGGTGGAGGAACCCCCACCTTGCCACCTCTATCTTGTGACAGCTGAAGCTGGCTGAGCAGCACTTCTGTTTTGAGGAGGAGGAGGCTGCCTGGCACCAGGTGGCCTAGGGGCAGTTTATGGGCACCTTCTGGGATGGCCTGAATGCCCATCCCACCACCCCTCCTGCTGCCCCTCCTGCTACCCCCCCGCCACCCCTTCCACCGTGGCTTCACCCGCCAGCACCCCAGGAGAGGGCCCTGCTGGGCCAGACAGTTGGGCTGAGGCCAGTACCCGGCCCTACCTCCCCATCCTCCCTGCATCCTCACAGCCTTGCCAGGGACCCCTGACAAGGGGGAGGTGCAGGTCCTGGGGCCAGCATGGGTCACAGACCTTCACCTCTGCCCTGGACTTATGGCCCACCAGGCTGGCCATCCAGGTCCCCCTCCTCCTGTAAATAGTTAGCTCCATGTGTAAATAGTTTGTTGTTATGTTATTCATAGCAGGCATTATGCACATGCTTTAGTAGTGCAGAATATAACTGTTTATTTTTCCAACAACACTGCATGATATATGCTCAGTGGGGGTCAGTGTGTAGGAGGTGGGAGGCAGTGTGCAGGAGGTCGGGGGCAGTGTGTGGTAGGTGTGAACGTGGGGTGCGCAGGGTTGGGGGAGTGTGTGGTAGACCCACTGTGGATGTCCATTGCTGTGCTTACTGGGGCCCCTGTGCAAAATACTCACTCAGGGCCTGGAGGGCTTGTCGTGGGCCTGGTGGCTAGGGGTGGCAGCCAGCTAGGGGTAGACTGTGCCAGACTCGGCCACCCACTTCTGTATGAAGGCCTCCCCCTTGCTCTCTACAATATTATGCAGAGTGCAGCAGGTGCCCACCACCTGAGGACATTGAGGACACCCACCTTCAGATGGGACAGAAGGCAGTGCCACCGCCCCTGCAAGTGACCAAAGGTTCACTTAACCGTGTTGTGGATGTGGTTGAACTGGGTGTTAAACCGCTCCTGGCTGGGGGTGGGGTGGCCTGTATAGGGCCACATGAGCCAGGGCTGAAGCGGCTATCTGGCTGGCAGAGGGGCACAGTGGTGTCCCCCAGCAGGATCACCCTCTGGAGGATGTAGTTGCCCACCTCCAGTTGGTGGCACAGGCCCGAGTTCTGAAAAAACCACGCATCGTGGGTGCAGCCACGCCAGCCCACATATATGTCCTGGAACTGGCCCTGCTTTCCAAGGTGGCCTGCAGGATGATGGAGTGGTACCCCTTTTGTTTTATATATTGTCCTCCGCTGTGCTCTCGGGTGTGGATAGGTATGTGGGTCCTGTTGAAGGCCCCAAAGCAATTTGGGAATCCAACTGCAGTGAAGCCAGTGATGGCCGTGTCCAGATGCCCAAAGCAGACGACCCTTTGGAGGAGCATGGCACTGGGGGCACACACCACCCGTGGGAGGACATATGTATCCATGAAGGTGTGTGGGGTGTGCCAGGCTACACCCCAGCCCCACCCTGGGCCTACCCTGGGCCCACCCCAGCTCTACTGCATCCTGGGCTTCCTCCTGCCCCCCCGCCCCATGGGTGTGTGCCCAGGGCTCCTTACCTCCATCACAACAGCCCCAACTGTGGCCTTGCCCACACCGACTTGGTATCCCACAGAGCGGTAGCTGTCTGGAGTTGTCAGGTTCCAGACAGCTATTGCGACCCTCTTCTCCAAGGGGAGACAATGCCACATCTGGGTGTCTTGGTGTCTCCAGGCTGGGGACAGCCACTGCTAGAGCGCCATGAAGGTCTGGCACCACATCCAGAAATTACGGAGCCACTGGTCATCGACTGACTGCCCCATGACCAGTTGCTTCCACAACTCTGAATTTGTGGGGTAGCTCCAGAGCTGGCAGAGTTCCTGGGAGGGGGCCACCAGAGGACCTGATGGTCAGCGTCATCCCCATCTACCCCGGGGGGGGGGGCTTCCCCTGACAGTAGTTGCAGGGCAGCCACCACAGCTGTGGCCAGCAGGGCACCAAGCCAGCAGAGTGTGAAGCTGCTGCTACTCCCTGGCTCTCCCTGTGGCCACTATGCCTGCAGGGCCTGTGGCAGCTCCGCAGGCCTTGTGCTGTGCAGGCTGAAGGTGATGGGGAGGGACCCTTTAAAGGAGTGGCTTAGCTGTGGCCCAGTAAGGGCTTAGCTGCCACGTGACCCTATCCACAGCGTTTTCTGGCCCTTTGTTTCAAAAGAGGTCATTGGTGAGTGTGGACACGCTCTTTAGATGTCCTGGATGGCCTCTTTCACTGGGGTGGGTGGCCTTTTCGATGGTGCTTATCAACAGCACCAGCCCTGGCCTATGTGTAGACGCTCCTCTTTGAAAGGACGTCTTTCAATTCCTATCTTTCGAAAGCATCCTTTCGAAAGAGCACTCTAGTGAAGATGTAGCTACAGAATACTATTTGAAAGAGTCTGACTGAAAAAGCCTTTCAGCCAAGACCCTATTTCACATTCCTTTGCTATTGTGTTCAGGCAACTGGATTTTGTGTGTTCTTTGTAAATATACGAGATTGCATTATATCATTACTACAGACTACACCCTCAATTTCTCCTTTTCTTGGAGACAACTTGCTAGGCCCTGAACTTTAGTTAAGCAACTTGGGTCAAAAAGGAATAACAGTGTTAATGTGTGGCGGGGGACAGACATTGGGAGACATATAATAGACAGAAATGTAAGTAAAACATAAACAGATAAAACACTGTGTAAGGGACATATGGATGCTGGCAGATAGCACTTTATGATGATATATAATACTGACTTTGTTTATGTTATTGTTACTGTATAATATTTCTCATACAATATAAAGTAATCATTTGACAAAGTATAATTAAATCAAAACTGATAAGGGTAGAAAGCATAAGGAATAGTAGATATTGGTTAGAAATTTGATGCTTTATTTATGGGCTGGCAGGAGCATTGAAAGCAACACATTTTTCTCTTGGGAGAAATGAGCCCCTTGTATTTCTGTCTAGTGACCTATGAAGTAGCACCTTCTCAAATGAAAGCGTCATTTGTTTGGTGTGGAGGAGAGGGCGTGAAGATGTTCCATGAGGTGCTTAAGGGAGCCCCTGGGGCAGTAAGAAGTAAGTGCATTAAGACGGAGATTTTAGCTGCCATTTATGCTTTGATACACCTCCTTCTAAATATTTAACACATAAAAATAACTCTCCTCAGAACATTGAACATGATTAAAATCTAGCATGTTGTAGAAGTACAGTAAGTATGGTTAAAGTTCTGAAACTGTCATCCTTCACATGGTGCCTCACAAATTAGAATGGAATAAACAAATAATGGGATAAGTATTGTTGGACAATTCACTATCCCATTCTTAGAAAGCCTCAGGTATGAATGAAGTATGTAGGCAGCAGAAACTGGTCCAAAAACTTGATTAATTTTTTTAACAAAGTTTGCACAAATAAGCCTATTTTACCGAGCCAAACCTATGGTTTATTAAAAGGAAGGACAGTCAAAACATATAGGACTTCTCCCTTGATGCTAGTATTGCTGCCGTATAACAGCCACTTTAAGTAATCTCAGTGCTACTTAAAAGATGAACTGGGAAAACTTTAATTGGAGATTTAGCCTCTAATTCTTTGCTTAGAAAATTCCAAATTCACTGTCCCACTATTTTGTCCTGAACTGATATCAGGTTAATTGACCTGTGATCATTAGGTCTTTCTTATGGAGAAACTTACTAAGCAAAACATCAAGTCATAGAATACTAGAACTGGAAGGAAACTTAAGAGGTCATCAGATTCAGTTCTCTACACTCATTGATGAATCAGACACCATCCAGACCACCCCTGACAGGCATTTATCTAATCTCCATTGACGAAGATTGCACCCCCCTCCTTAGGCAATTTATTCCTTTGCATAACCACCCTGACAGTTACGAGTTCTTCCTTATGTCCAAGGTGGTTATGCATTTCTCTTGCTACTGTTTAAACCCTCTTCTTCTATTCCTATCATAAGAAGTTAAGGAGAACAATTTTTCTCCCTCCACCTTGTAACAACCTTTTAAATATATAAAAGCTATGTCCCTGCTCAGGCTTCTCTTTTCCAGATGAAACAAGCCACGATGATGTTTGCTGTGTTTTCAACAGTATCATACTGTTGACTCAGATTTAACTTATGTTCTAATATGACCACAAGATCCATTTCTTCACTACTCCTTCCCAGACATTTGTCCTTATTAAATTAATCCCATCTATCTCAGATCATTTATTCCATTTGTCCAGATCATTTTGAATCACAATGTTAAGCATTCAATGCACTTGCAACCCCTCCCAAACTGGTATCATCTGCAAATTTTTAAGTGTACAGTCTATGCCATTATCTACATCATTGATGAAGAAAATGAACAGAACTGGTCCCAAAACTGACTCTGCAGAACTCCACACATCACATGCGTGAGGCATAATTGTGAACCATTGATAACTACTTTCTGGGAACAATTATTCAACCAGTTATGCACCCATCTTATAGTAGCCCTATCTAGGTTGTATTTTCCTAACTTATTTATAAGAAGGCCATGTGAGAGTCTGTCAAATGCTTTGCTCAAGTCTTGGCATACCACTTCTACCACTTCCCCCTTACCTGCAAGGCTTGTTGTCCTACCATAGAAAGCTCAGGTTGGTTTGATATAGTTTGCTCTTTACAAATCCATGCTGACTGTAACTTATCACCTTATTATCCACCAGGCATTACAAATAGATTCCTTAATTATTTGCTCCATTATCTTAGTTGGTACAGAAGTTAAGATGACTAGTTTGTAAATATTATGAAATAAAAATTACATAATTATTGTACATAAGAACATAAGAACGGCCATACTGGGTCAGACCAAAGGTCCATCTAGCCCAGTACCCTGTCTGCCGACAGTAGCCAATGCCTGGTGCCCCAGAGGAGGTGAACCAAAGACAATGATCAAGCGATTTGTCTCCTGCCATCCATCTCCCGCCTTCGACAAAAGGCTAGCCACCATACCTTACCCCTTGCTAATAGCCATCTATGGGCCTAACCTCCAAATATTTATCAAGCTCTTTTTTAAACTCTGTTAGAGTCCTGGCCTTCACAGCGTCCTCTGGTAAGGAGTTCCACAGGTTGACTGTGCGCTGTGTGAAGAAAAACTTTATTAGTTTTGAACCTGCTACCCATTAATTTCATTTGGGCTACGTCTACACGTGCACCCAACTTCGAAATAGCTTATTTCGATGTTGCGACATCGAAATAGGCTATTTCGATGAATAACGTCTACACGTCCTCCAGGGCTGGCAACGTCGATGTTCAACTTCGACGTTGCTCAGCCCAACATCGAAATAGGCACAGCGAGGGAACGTCTACACGCCAAAGTAGCACACATCGAAATAAGGGAGCCAGGCACAGCTGCAGACAGGGTCACGGGGCGGACTCAACAGCAAGTCGCTCCCTTAAAGGGCCCCTCCCAGACACACTTTCATTAAACAGTGCAAGATACACAGAGCCAACAACTAGTTGCAGACCCTGTATATGCAGCACAGACCCCCAGCTGCAGCAGCAGCAGCCAGAAGCCCTGGGCTAAGGGCTGCTGCCCACGGTGACCACAGAGCCCCGCAAGGGCTGGAGAGAGAGTATCTCTCAACCCCCCAGCTGATGGCCGCCATGGAGGACCCCGCTATTTCGATGTTGCGGGACGCGGATCGTCTACACGTCCCTACTTCGATGTTGAACGTCGAAGTAGGGCGCTATTCCCATCCCCTCATGGGGTTAGCGACTTCGACGTCTCGCCGCCTAACGTCGATTTCAACTTCGAAATAGCGCCCAACACGTGTAGACGCGACGGGCGCTATTTCGAAGTTACTGCCGCTACTTCGAAGTAGCGTGCACGTGTAGACGCAGCTCTACATGCCAAAGTAGCACACATCGAAATAAGGGAGCCAGGCACAGCTGCAGACAGGGTCACGGGGCGGACTCAACAGCAAGTCGCTCCCTTAAAGGGCCCCTCCCAGACACACTTTCATTAAACAGTGCAAGATACACAGAGCCAACAACTAGTTGCAGACCCTGTATATGCAGCACGGACCCCCAGCTGCAGCAGCAGCAGCCAGAAGCCCTGGGCTAAGGGCTGCTGCCCACGGTGACCACAGAGCCCCGCAAGGGCTGGAGAGAGAGTATCTCTCAACCCCCCAGCTGATGGCTGCCATGGAGGACCCCGCTATTTCGATGTTGCGGGACGCGGATCGTCTACACGTCCCTACTTCGATGTTGAACGTCGAAGTAGGGCGCTATTCCCATCCCCTCATGGGGTTAGCGACTTCGACGTCTCGCCGCCTAACGTCGATTTCAACTTCGAAATAGCGCCCAACACGTGTAGACGTGACGGGCGCTATTTCGAAGTTACTGCCGCTACTTCGAAGTAGCGTGCACGTGTAGACGCAGCTTTGGTGTCCTCTAGTTCTTATATTATGGGAACAAGTAAATAACTTTTCTGTATTCACTTTCTCCACACCATTCATGATTTTATATACCTCTATCATATCGCCCCTCAGTCTCCTCTTTTCTAGACTGAAAAGTCCCAGTCTCTCTAGCGTCTCCTCATATGGGACCCGTTCCAAACCCTTAACCATTCTAGTTGCCCTTTTCTGAACCTTTTCTAATGCCAATATATCTTTTTTGAGGTGAGGAGACCACATCTGCATGCAGTACTCAAGATGTGGGCGTACCATAGTTTTATATAGGGGAAGTAAGATATTCTTTGTCTTATTTTCTATCCCTTTTTTAATTATTCCTAACATCCTATTTGCTTTACTGACTGCTGCTGCACACTGTGTGGATGTTTTCAGGGAACTATCCACTATAATTCCAAGATCCCTTTCCTGATCTGTTGTAGCTAAGTTTGCCCCCATCATATTAGATGTATAATTAGGGTTATTTTTCCCAATGTGCATTACCTTACCCTTACCCACATTACATTTCATTTGCCATTTGGCTGCCCAATCACTCAGTTTTGTGAGATCTTTTTGAAGTTCTTCACAGTCTGCTTTGGTTTTGACTATCCTGAACAGTTTTGTGTCATCTGCAAACTTTGCCACCTCACTGTATACCCCTTTCCCTAGATCATTGACGAATAAGTTGAACAAGATTGGTCCCAGGACTGACCCTTGGAGAACGCCACTAGTTACCCATTTCCATTGTGAACATTTATCATTTATTCCTACCCTTTGTTTCCTGTCTTTTAACCAGTTCCCAATCCATGAAAGGATCTTTCCTCCTATCTCATGACCACCTAATTTACATAAGAGCTTTTGGTGAGGGACCATGTCAAAAGCTTTCTGGAAATCTAAGTATACTATGTCTACTGGATCCCCCCTGTCCGCATGCTTGTTAACCCCTTCAAAGAACTCTAATAAATTAGTAAGACATGACTTCCCTTTACAGAAACCATGTTGACTTTTGCTCAACAAATCATGTTCCTCTACGTGTCTAACAATTTTATTCTTTACTATTGTTTCTACTAATTTGCCCGGTACTGATGTTAGACTTACCAGTCTATAATTGCTAGGGTCTCCTTTAGAGCCCTTTTTAAGTATTGGTGTTATATTAGCTGTCTTCCAATCATTGGGTACCTAAGCTGATTTAAAGGATAGGTTACAAACCACCATTAATAGTTCCGCAATTTCACATTTGAGTTCTTTCAGAACCCTTGGGTGAATACCATCCGGTCCCGGAGACTTGTGACTGTTTAGCCTATCAATTAGTTCCAAAACCTCCTCTAATGATACTTCAGACTGGGACAGTTCCTCAGATTTGTCACCCATAAAGGACAGCTCAGATTTGGGAATCTCTCTAACATCCTCAGCCGTGAAGACTGAAGCAAAGCAATCATTTAGTTTTTCCTCAATGGCATTATCGTCCTTGATTGCTCCTTTTATGTCTTTATCATTCTTATCCCTACCCCTTGGTGCTGGGATTCCCTCTGAGACCACATTCCACCTAGGTTCCCAAGCACTCCATTCTCTTCTGGATTTATTCACTCTGGGAAGTGGGGTAGACAGATGCCCACACTGCTGTGGCTTCTTCCCAGTTTCCCCCAGCTGGGGGAGCTGGGGACAGACAGATGCAGCAGATCAGGAAGTTGGGGAGAAGTGGCACTGCTGCGACTGTTTACCTCCCTAGATTTCCCCAGCTGGGGGTAGTGGAGAGAAGTTGCACCTGGCTCCCAGAGTGATAGGGAGCCTGGAACCAGGCATCTGCCAGGAAACTGACCAGATGTGGTGTGCTGGTCAGTTTCCTGGCTCCCACAAGCCCAGGAGAGCCAGGAGCCAGGCTTCCGCCTAGTTCCCAGATCCCCCCAGCTTGTGTGAAATTTGAGTTATGTGAAGGTGTACAGAAGCACAACCATCACATAACTACAGGGTCTACTGTATGAATACCTTCATTTCTGTAATATGATGAGCTACAACAAAATAATGAGGCATTTATTTCACTTCTCAAATTTGAAGAAACTATCTTCTATTCAGTTTTACTAATATTGTTTTCTCCTCCATGATCTTGAAACACCATTTGATAGCTGCATTTCTGGCCTGAAGCATCTTTTTTTGTCATGTTTTCCTTTCATGGTATCCTGAATGTGGATGGTATTGTACCTCAGTTTATCTCCACATGCAAACAAAACACCTTCATGCTGAGGAAGTTCACAAAGACTTGCCAGCATGGGCAGTGGGAGTTCCTAGGGATGGGGAAGGCAAGACCCAGTCCTGCCCCTTCTTCTCAAGAACCTGCCCATGCCAACCATGGGAGAAAAGCCTCCCTCCTCTATATGGGCAGCCCCCCACACAAGCACAGGCAGCCCACAGCCTGCAGTTCTCTGCACGCCACCAAACACAAGCAGTCCATGCACCACCCAAAGTGTGGACAGACCACCACAAGAGCATGGAGAGCCCACAGCCTTTCCCAAATCCTCCCCAGAGCATGAACATCTCATCCCCCACTTAAGTATGGGTGACCCACCCCCCCATCTCCCAAACACAGGCAGCCCACATCTTTCTCTGTCCCCCCAGAGCACGGGCAACCCACGACCCTTCCGAGAACAGGCATCCCATGGGCTAGCCACCCGCTGGATCACTTGAGGCCCATGGACCTGGCCTTCCACAGCTCCCCCACCACCACCTCAGAGAGCAGATATTGCAATCTGTTCTTTAAAATCTAGTGGATTACATCCACTAGACATCCAATATTCCTCAGCAGCTCATCCACATCTTTGATATGTTGTTTTAATACTTTCTTGTTTTTATGGGAATACTTGTAAAGCGTATGCAGTTTATCAAAGAGGATTTCAAAGTGGTTTTCTACTGTTAATTCATTTATCACAACAGCAACTGTTAATTCCAAGTTGGGGTTCAAACAGTGGCACACTGTAAAGGTTGAGTACTTCTTCACAATAAAGCTAGCTACATCAGATTTCTTGCCAAGGGTAACACAAGCACCTTCACTTGCAAATGCCACAGTTATTTTGGAATTGTCATCAAAATTGTACTTTTGAAGTCATTTCTGCATGAAGCCCACAATAGCTGAAGCAGTCTTATCTGCACATTCAATCCAGTCAAAAAACATGAAGTGGAGCTCATCAACCTTTGAGGCCTCGCAAATTGGATAGATTATAACTGTTGCTTCATTGCTCAAAGTAGTTCATTCATCAATAGTAATGGATATTTTTCCTTCACTCTCCAGATCTGAGCAAATGCCTTTCAGCACATTTCAGATGAGAGATGGTCTATAATGTTTAGAGCAGTGAACTGTGAATGCAGACCTATTCCAATAAGTACACTTTTTAGTATCTGTAGAGCAATCATATCAAAATGGTTGGAATAGGGGCTCTCATCTCTAGCAATGCGTTGCACCATTCTTCTTAATTTCACACTTGCTTCAATCTCTAACTCATATTGTCAACAATGTGTTTTTTAAAAGTTGATGTTTCTGTTTCTTTTGACATTTGTACTGCTAGCTTATATGCACATGAATCCTGTGTCCCTTTTTTTCTTTTGCAAGAGGTTAATTTGGACTTTTGAGTACATCAGTAAGAAAAAACAGAAATCTGATACCAATCTACTGCTTTACAAAGGCATAAATGCTTGTATATTGATAGAAGTGAACCTTTGCCATAGATAATGCTTCAAAACATATCATCATAGCAGCAGAACAAAGGATAATCCTTCTTCACAGTCCACTTACCAGCCAACCAGACCAGTTTGTCTTTGCCGGTTGATCACAAACAGGCACCTTCTTTTGGTAAATTATTTTCATATTTCACTGTTTCTGTGGTATGCACTTCACTGTGTTCTAATCTGGATGGAGTTTCATTTGTGTTTACAGTTAGACTCAAACTTACTGCACTATTGCTGCTGTGTTCATCAATGTTTTCTGTCTTCTTAAAGAATTAGGTAGTAATAGGAGAAATTCCAAACTTTCCCCCTACATCATTGCATTAGAAGACTACTGACTTAGGGTTCATTTGTTCAAATGAGGTCACCTTGGAACAGTGCATAAACTGTTACTCAACTGGCGGGCCCTTCACTGAAATCCAGGAGACAATGGGAGGAGAGACTGCCTCAAGCCCTACCCCTTCCATTCTTGGCCCTGCTCCTTCCAGGGACAGGGAACTGAGTCCCCCTCAAAACTTGGCCCCAGGTGTGTGGCAGCACTAGTTTGAGCTTATATTATATTTCCATTCCACCAGGATGGAACAGCCAATGAATACAAAGAAGCAACATCAATATGAACCCATCAGTTTGGGAACTGATCATATTGTACATACTTCTGATAAGAAGGCCTTGCCTAAACACGGGCACGGATTAGGGCCAAATGACACAAATTATCTGTGAATGGAATAGCCAACAATTCACCAGGATAAGCTTGTTCTAGTGAGAGGATGAGCAAGAGGGCAGACAACACATCACTGGTAGTCATGCCCTTGAATAATGCCTACTGAAAAGTATTCAGATAATGTGGTAATGAGTGATGCCGTTAGACCCTATATAGAATAACAAATTTTCTTAGTGTAAAACCATGTGTGACATTTGGAGGATCACTCAGAACAGTAATGGGTTCACTCTTACCTTCCCAGTAACTGTGCCTTAAAACTACGCTGCTATGGCTCAAAGCCCTGAGTAGTCTAACGTATAAAGGTCTTAACCCAGCTGCCACCAGCCTAATTACTCCTTGCATATTGATGCCAACTGCTCATCCAGTTCTAAATTACCAGGCACTGAGCCTTTTCCTTTCTGGTTCATTATCACTGAAGGAATGAAATCTGCTCCCCAAGTTATCAACTCACTTTGGCAGGAGCACTGCACACAGGCTGTACAACACAGTCCTGCTTGGGGTAAAATTAACAAAATGTTTATTTCATAGAACACAAACTCAACTCTACAGATAATAAACATAAAGATGCAAACTCAGGCTTTATATTTGTATGTTAGCTAAATTCTCTTTGCCATGAAAAGTGACTTACTGCATCTGAACAGTGGGCCAGAATAGCTTCTGTCCTACATGAGATTCAATGTTTCACAGATACGCTGGCCTTCCATTTCTGGACAGAAAGCAGAGGCAAGCCTGTTCTTAAAAGGTCTCTCTCTCTCTCTCTCTCTCTCTGTCTCTCTGTCATTAACTTCTTTCTCTTAGCATAACGATTCATGGCCATTCAGAAGGCAGGAAACTTTGTTTTTTCTTTGGTCTTGTCTGCACTATAGGGTTAGGCTGATGTAAGCTATTTGCATTGACCAAGCTGTGGAAATGTCGTCACTTAAATTTAGCTCCCACTGGTGTAAGTGCTTCTCTACACCAATTTAGTAACACCTCATGCCCAAGAGGCAGAGTCTCAGACGATAATATAATTAGGTGAATAAAGAGTCAGAGTATGATGCTGTGCTGTTACTTCCTAGCCACAGCCAAAAATTAGTAAATAACAGATTGTATCACTTTCCTAGATGGAAAATAGACTCTTGATCTTAAATTCAATGTATTGAATTATCAAAATTCCCATTTCACTTATTTTAAGTAGTATTTAACGCATTTTGGAAGGAATTCACACATCTATTTTAATTATCATAGATATTAAGTTGCCTTCCATGTTACATTGAGAGCTGCTGTGGTTTTTATATTGTACTTTTAATGTCAATGTCCAAATGTTATACAAAATAATATTATGATATATCAAATACAATTCAGGCATAACATACATTGAGAGACAGCTAGCCAGCCAGCCAGCCAGCCAGCCAGACAGAAGGCTCAGTAATATCTTATGCTTTGGCAAGTGGAGTCAACTCAGTCCCAGTACTTTTCAGCAGAGGTTGCTAAGTGGAAGATGTAAATACATGGTTTCTTCCCAGCCTTCTAGGAATACCTATACATTTTCCCAGTTGAAACTGGGCTTTATAGAATTTTGGGACAGTCCAAAGCTGACCAGCTATGTCATCGGATGCATCACTCACTGCTGGATGGGCATCAGCTCCTGGTTACTCTGGGGATTAGCCAGCATCTCCATGCATGGCTTGCACACCATTACTGCATTTGTCTGCAACTCCTCTCACAGTCACAGGATGCACAGCACCCTCTTCATGACTTGAAGGTCTGACAGTGTCAACATCTGTGTTCCCCACTTTTGGGGTTCATATGTCTATCCAATAACTATGACAGTTCCCTAATGGTGTAAGGCACAGGATGGAACACAGGCTTACACATTGCTACAGATCCAGCCCAGACATCCTATGTATAGCAGCCTGCTGCTACATCTCTGGTATTTCCCAGGAAGTTTATGATCCTTTGAACTACTTCCTCACAGTCCAAGCTTCTCTCCCCCCCTCCCTCCCACCTAGGAACTCACTCTTGTTCCCCTACTCCCTGCCAGCAACTGACCTGTTTGCAGTGCTAGCTATCTTTCAGTCTGATGGGGCACCCTCAGGCTCCCTGCAACAACTGACCTCTGTTCTGCTCTGCAACTCTTTTTGTGTGAGCTATTGGATGCTGATTGGCAGCTTCTAGCAGCCTCTCCCTGACTGACTGTACCCCATTCTGGGCCGCTTTTAGCACTCATCTCCACTGCTCCTGATGACATTAACCCTCATCACAAGGAGACCAGCCAAATTCTCCAGTATCATGACTTACTTTTCCTACAAATTTTCAAGTGGAAATTGACGTTTGAAGCAACATTAACTCAGGCTCTGTTCCTGCAGAAGTTGAGGAGCAGCTGGGGCTGGAAGAAAGTCCTCAGAACAGTGAAGATGGGCTGTTTCTCTGTGGACTTTTGCACCTGGAAGGCATACGGCTTTCTTTCACACTTAACTTCAGATTGCATGGGGTCAAGAGACTGTAAATCCCCCTCTTTCCTCCCCAGACCATTCCAAAAAGGCTGAGCAGAGGGTGGGAAGATGACAAAGTGGAATCTCAACCAGAACAACATTGTGAGTTTCTGGACTCTTTGCCCTTCCCTCCTGCACATTTCTCCACAGTGCGGGCTAACCTATTCCACATTTCCTCCAGGGCTACATAAAGCATTCTTGAAACAAGATGTAGCAATCAGCTAAAAGCCTGATCAACCAGGTAAGTCTTGAGCAAACATTTCAAATGGCCTTGGGATGGATTTCCATTTTTTTAATAGCATTTAAGTGTCTTCCTTTCTACAGCACAAAATCAGTCCTTGGAGAAACCAAATCAAATGTTAAATGCAAAAATCAGAGATGCCTCAATGGAGCTGGGAAAAAAGGGATGAAATGCAAAATTACAGTGTTCAACAATACATATGATATAACTTTGCCATAGTATCTCTATCTATCTGTCTATCTATCTATCTATGTTACTTAACTGAGAGTATTGGAAAAATCTGGTTGGTGCAAGGAAAATGTGAATATATGCCCAATGAAGTCATGAAATGAATAGTCAATGCAATTCCTGTTCAGTAACATTGTAAGTTTTGGTGTATTGCACATGGCACAGAACTGTACTTTTAGTTCTGTTGAGGTTCGTATTCAAAAGAAAAAACGGAGAGAGGAAGAATAATCAAACATTGTTTTCTTCATAACTGCTATAATATCCACGTTTCTGTATGTAGCCAGTCCCAAGTGGATGCCTGTGTTATTAGTTTGGGGCATAGAATGTGAAATTTTGATTTAATAATGTCCTCCTCATTAGTTCCAAGGCAAAACAAAAAACAAAACAAACAAACAAAAAAACCCCTAGGCTACTTCTACACTAGAAGTGAAGTGGGTCTTTGCCCATTAAAGCTTATGCTCCAAAATATCTGTTAGTCTATAAAGTGCCACAGGACTTCTTGTTGTTCTCAAAGACACAGACTAACACGGCTACCTCTCTGATACTTGTCCACATACGTTACTGAGCCTGAGAAAACTCTACAGAACCTCTGTCGACAGATAGCTAGTGCAGACAACTTGCTCTGTTGACAGATAACTGCCAGACTGCACTGCCATCTGGTGACAGAAAGTGGAATGGAAGCTCTGCAAATAGGGCTGCCTGGCCACGGGAGCTGTGTCTACACGTGCACGCTACTTCGAAGTAGCGGCACTAACTTCAAAATAGCGCCCGTTGCGGCTACACGCGTCAGGCGCTATTTCGAAGTTAACTTCGACGTTAGGAGGCGAGACGTCGAAGTCGCTAACCTCATGAGGGGATCGGAATAGCGCCCTATTTCGACGTTCAACGTCGAAGTAGGGACCGTGTAGACGATCCGCGTCCTGCAACGTCGAAATTGTGGGGTCCTCCATGGCAGCCATCAGCTGGGGGGTTGAGAGACGCTGTCTCTCCAGCCCGTGTGGGGCTCTATGGTCACCGTGTGCAGCAGCCCTTAGCCCAGGACTTCTGGCTGCTGCTGCTGCAGCGGGGGATTCATGCTGCATGCACAGGGTCTGCAACTCGTTGTCGGCTCTGTGTATCTTGTGGGCTGCGTCTACACGTGCACGCTACTTCGAAGTAGCGGCAGTAACTTCGAAATAGCGCCCGTCACGTCTACACGTGTTGGGCGCTATTTCGAAGTTGAAATCGACGTTAGGCGGCGAGACGTCGAAGTCGCTAACCCCATGAGCGGATGGGAATAGCGCCCTACTTCGACGTTCAACATCGAAGTAGGGACGTGTAGACGATCCGCGTCCCGCAACATCGAAATAGCGGGGTCCTCCATGGCGGCCATCAGCTGGGGGGTTGAGAGATACTCTCTCTCCAGCCCTTGCGGGGCTCTGTGGTCACCGTGGGCAGCAGCCCTTAGCCCAGGGCTTCTGGCTGCTGCTGCTGCAGCTGGGGGTCCGTGCTGCATATACAGGGTCTGCAACTAGTTGTTGGCTCTGTGTATCTTGCACTGTTTAATGAAAGTGTGTCTGGGAGGGGCCCTTTAAGGGAGCGGCTTGCTGTTGAGTCCGCCCCGTGACCCTGTCTGCAGCTGTGCCTGGCTCCCTTATTTCGATGTGTGCTACTTTGCCGTGTAGACGTTCCCTCGCTGTGCCTATTTCGATGTTGGGCTGAGCAACGTCGAAGTTGAACATCGACGTTGCCAGCCCTGGAGGACGTGTAGACGTTATTCATCGAAATAGCCTATTTCGATGTCGCAACATTGAAATAATCTATTTCGAAGTTGGGTGCACGTGTAGACGTAGCCGTGCTGTTTAGTGCAAGTGTGTCTGGGAGGGGCCCTTTAAGGGAGCGGCTGGCTGTTGAGTCCGCCCTGTGACCCTGTCTGCAGCTGTGCCTGGCACCCTTATTTCGATGTGTGCTACTGTGGCGTGTAGACGTTCCCTCGCTGCGCCTATTTAGATGTGGTGCTGCACAACGTCGATGTTGAACATCGACGTTGGCAGCCCTGGAGGATGTGTAGACGTTATTCATCGAAATAGCCTATTTCGATGTTACCACATCGAAATAGGCTACTTCGATGTAGGCTTCACGTGTAGACATAGCCGGGAAGTCCTCTTCTGTCGACAGAAGTGGCTGTGCTGTGCTTTTGTTGATAGATGGTGTGGTCAGCAGTATTACCTCGGCAAAACATGTCAACAGAGGGCAGCCACACATTAAAAAGGCTCCCACTATATCGACAGAAAAGGTCTACATGGCAGCCAGGTCTGTCAACAGAGGGATCCCATCAACCCTGGAAGTGCAGTGTGCATGGACGGCGAGCCCTTCCAGGTTCACCAGCTCTACATGTCCTTAAAGGGACCCCATCCTGCTGCAGTCCCTGAATGAGGTGAGAGCAGCAGAGACCTGCTGGACGCAGCTAACTGCCTACAGGGAACACAGCTGGATCTCACAGAGGATGATGGTGATGCCTGGCAGCATGGCAGGGCAGCCTTCAACCATTGCCTGGGATGAGGGGCAGCTGCTGATCTCACTTCCCCTGGTACTTGTGGGGGGGGGGTCTTCCCTCAGACCTGGGAGAGTGACCCTGAGGAGGACCCCACAGACAACAGATCCATGGGCCCAGTACCCCAGCAACCCGCTGGGGGCACTGACTAGTCTGGTGGTATCCCACCAGCAGCAACTGGTGGGTGGGACCATCTAGTGATGGGTCAATGGGACAAACACCACTGGATTCGCAATTTCTGAATGTGGAAGACCACCTTCCTCAAGCTGTGCTAGAGGCCTGCCGCCATCCTGCGGAGACAGGACACAAACATGCAGCCTGCCCTCACCCTTGAGAAGAGGGTGGCCATAACAGTATGGAAGGTGACGACACCTGACAGCTATCGCTCCATGGCACATTAATTTAGGGTCAGGAAGTCCACTGTTGGAGCAGTCCTGATACAGGTACAGCAGCCTCGGGCTGCATGGTGGGCAGGAGTGGTGGGGGGCAGGAGGCAGGGGATGGGGGCAGGAGATGGGGGGTCGGGGGGCAGGGACAGAGGGAAGGGGGCGGGGGTTGGAGGTGGGGGAAGGGCAGGGAGCAGTGGACAGGGGTCAGGGGGCTAGGGAATGGGGGACAGGGGTGGGGAGGAGGTTGGGGACATAGGGTGGGGGTCGGGGTCAGGCGAGTGTGGGCCAAGGAGGACAGGGGAGTCAGGGGAATGGGGGATGGGGAGCTGAGGGGGCCATGGAGCTCCCAGGATCCCAGGTGTGCCATAACCCCCAGTGACTCACAGCCATGTCTTGTCCCCTTTGCCTACAGGTGGTGTGTGCCATCAAGGAGACCCTGCTAAGGAGGGCCATCCAGACCCACGACATTGACACCCTTGTGGCTGGCTTCCACCACCTGGGCTTCCCCAGTTATTTTGGCGCTGGATGGCACACATCCCCAGCCAAGCAACAGAACACAGTTCATCAACTTCAAGGGGTACCACTCAGTGGTCACGCAGGCCCTATTGGACCACCAAGGCCGGTTTCTGGACATATACATCAGGAAGTCGGGCCAGATGCATGCCGCGTGGCTGCTGCGGCACTCCAGCCTGTTCCGCAGGATGGAGGAGGGCACCTGTATCCCCCACCAGGAGGTGGCCTTGGGAGATACACAGATGCCCCTCTGTATCATGGGGAATGCAGCATATCCACTCCTCCCATGGATCATGAGGCCCTACATGGGCCACTTTGATACCACACAAGAGACCTTCAATGGCCTCCCTCAGCCACCTGGAGAGGAGGTTCTGGTGCATCCTCACAAGTCTAGTCTTGGAGGAGGTCTGTCCTCATGGTCGTGGCTGCATGTTGTGCACTGCACAGCCTGGTGGGGGAGGGTTCCTCCAGGCATGGGCACCTGAGGAAGGGGGCCATTACGAGCAGCCCAGGGCAACGCACACCCAGCAGGTATATGTGGATGGAATGAGCATTTGGAAGACCGTGTGGGAGGTGTTTGCCCGCGGCCTCCTGTGACCATCCACAGGCCACCCCAGGGGGGTCACTATCCTGGTTTGCCCCTTTCCTACTGCACCCTCTCACCAGCAACCCCCACGGAAGAACACAGGGATGTGAGAAATGGAAACATTTAATCCCAAAAATATAATTGGGCAATAAAAATATAACTTTGAAAAAATGGCCCTTCTGATTTCAAGTGGGAAGGGAAGCACCTGAACTGGAGGAGGGGGCATCCAAACTGGGGAAGGGAGTATCTGAACGGGGGGAGGGTGATCACTCAGGTGCAGGGGTTGTGGGCTGTGGCCCATGGCAGCCATATGAGACCCTCATACCCTGTGGTTGACCACCTCCACAGGGCTGGGTTGGGGCCAGGATGCCAGGGAGGTAGAGGTTGCTGGGGTGGCAGGGGCTGGTGCAGCCTCAGTGAAAGAGGCAGCAAAGCTGGGGGGCCTTGTGGGGGTGGATCCCTGCCATGTCAATTGCCCATGACATGGCACGTCCCATGACATACGGCATGGGGTTCAGGTGGCAGGGGGCAGGAGAGGGAGCCATGTCTGTCAAGGGGGTGATGGCAGGGGGCCCTGTGGGCAGGGCAGGCTGTGCCACCCAGGCCTCAGTGATCTCAAGGAGCCAGTCTACTTGGACCAGCCACTGCCTCATCCCCCACATGCGGTCCGGGCACTGGTCGTCCTCCCTGCGCATCCTTTCCTGCAGGAGGTTGTTGTGGTGCTGGACGGCAGTGGTGTACGTCTGGAGGGTGTCCTCATTAGGGAAGTGCTGGGTCATTCGGATGCACAGACGCGCTGGGGCCGGTGGGCTGTCTGCGCACAGGGGCTCTGGGCTCTTGTCCCTTGCTTCTGCCTCACTTTCTGCCTCCTCCTCAGGCCTACCTGGATGCATGGCAGCCAGCCCTCAGATGCTGCAACTGTGGGGAGAAATGGGGAGGGTAAGTCCCCCTTGAAGCACAACTCTGGGTCCCCATCCTGCCCCCTACCCTTCCCCCCTGGTTGCAGCACCCATGCGTAGGCTGGGAGATAGTGCTGTCCAGGGTGCACACTTCCACACCGTCGCATGGTGGGCCCTGCTGCACAACGTTCCTGTGCCATGGGGTGGGGGAGGGAGGGCTGGACTGCATGTCTCCAACCCCTGGAGGCACATGGGGATCCTGGCGTGGGTGGTGGGGGGCTCAGTGCAGCCAGCGCCTCCCTGGGGCCTTGCTGCATGCATATGACATGTACAACTGTGCGGGGACCTTGCCAAGGGTTGGTTGCCCCCCATCTCCAGTGACTTGGGATGTCATGGGCCGCCCCAGGGGGGCTGGCGGCAGTCCGGCTGCTGCCCACTGTGCAGGTGGTACACACTGCCATGGCTGTGTGCGCAGGTGGTGAGCCCTCGAGAGGCCTGCTCCCAAGGCCGGGTGGGTGTGACAGCCAGGGTACTCACTGGGTAGTCCAGAGAACAGGTCCAGGGATGCCCGTATGGAGCTGGCAGCACTGGTGGTGGTGAAATACAGGGCAACCACCAGCACGCCCTGGCTGATCTCGTAGTCTGAGGCTGGTTCCTGCTGGGGTGGCTCCGGTGAGCTGGGCAGCTCTGAGGGGGCACCCTCTGGTGGGCGAGGCCTCTCCCTGGCATCCATGGGAGCAGTGCTGTGGGCCCCCTCCTTACTCCCCAAGGAGGTGGTCCAACTCCCTGAAACAGGGGCAGGTGGCAGGCTCTGACCCCAACTGCCAGAGTGTCCAGAGCCAGCATGTAGCCCTGGTGGAGCTCTTTGACCTTCTCCTACACCTGCTCAAGCATCTCGTCTCTTGCCCAGAGGTCCAGCAAGTCCCTTATTTTGAGGCCAGACCAGGATGGGGCCAGCCTCCTGCAGCTCCTTCCCGAGCCCTGGGATCCCTCCCCTGGGCTGTGGGAGAGCCCAGAATGGTCTGAAGCTGCCTCTGCCATGTCTTCTGTTTGCAGGGAGTAGCTGCTAGGCCATGCATGCGGCCACCTGCTGCAAGCCTTTTGTCATGCCCCCAGCTTCCTGCAGGTGGTTCCTGGAACTGCTGGCCCCTTTAAGCTCAACCACAGGCAAGAGCAATTGAGTTGTGGCGGGGGGAAGGGTGCTTCCCAGCTCCAGCTGTCTGGCACATGGAGGACTTATTTTGTTGACAGAAGGAGCCCTGAGCATCTACACTGCAGTTTTGTTGACAGAACACTGTTGACACAGCTATTATGCCTGCTTGGGGAGAGGCATAACACTGCCAGTTGAAGAGCAAGGTTTTATTGGAAAAATCTCAAGAGAGAGCTTTAATTGTGTGGATGCTCTATGACTTTTGTCAACAAAAGCTTTACTCTGTTGTCAGAAAGTGCCTTCGTAGACCCAGCCTTTGAGGGATAACAAGATTGAGGCAAATGCGAAGTTCTATCAAGACTATTTCAACAGATCGCTTTATGTTTGTAGATGCTGCCAGTTATGTCGACAGGGGGCCTCTTCTGTCAACAAAACTCTAGTGTAGACACAGACCTAGACTTTTCCCCTTTAGGGTTATGTCAATTTACTTATTTATATTAATTATATTGAAGTTCATTTGAGGGTGGAAAATTCAGACTTTTAAATTGAAAATAATGGCACCTTTTAAAAAGTTTTGTACATACACAGAGGCTATGTTGAATATAACTGCCCTTATTATTATTCTTAGTTGGTGCTAAGCATTTTAATTACTGATGCAACAGATTATTCAATGGAAATTCAGGTAGTATCAAAAGCTACCTACATCCAGGAAGTTATTTGCACAGTTGTAGCCCTATTGGTCCCACAACATCAGAGAGTCAAAGTAGACAAGATAATGTCTTCTACTGGACTAGCTTCATTAAGTGACCAAGACAAGCTTATGAGCTACACAGAGCTCTTCTTTAAGTCTGGGAAAGGTAATCAGACTACTAAATGACCATGCTGAACAATATAAGTTACACCATCATAAACACTGGTATAGGCAAGAGCTTCTTCCACCAGTGTTGCTTCTGTCACTCATATAGGCTGGAGCAGTTAAGCCAACAGGAGAGCTATTAGAGAGCTCACAGTGACATAGCTGCATCAGTGAAGTTCGACTGTTGTAAACTTCTATTATAGCCTTGCCCTCATAGCTAAATTCAAGGTTGAACAGATTGTTTTGCATAAGTAGCTAACCCATATTGTAGGGAACTTTTCAAGGTGAAGTGGCCTGATAGCACCTCTGAGGACATAGGACAAAAAGTGCGGGAGGGAGACATTTCTGGGTTGCAGATTCCTATTACAGACCATAAATCCAGTGCCTCAATTAAGACTGTCGGGTTTTTCAGTGCCTAAAAAATATGAATATAAATTTTCAGGCTTGCATTTAGAAAACAATACGGAGAGCAAGGAGACCTCTTGACCTTTACATTCAAAGCAAAGGTTGAATCTGTGATGCTCTAGAATTTTATTCCACACCTTATCCATCTTAGATTTTGGATGACACTCCAGAGTCTTAAACCTTAGTCACATGTTGTAGCTAACTGTACAAATCTTGCATTTGGATCTTCTTTGCATTTTGGCCAACCTGCTGTGAAAGTATTCTTAAAATAAGCATGTGCCAAGTCATCCGAGAATTCTATACTATGAAATGCATGGCAGAATGAGGGAAAAACAGAACAGGAGACATACAATTTTCTTTGAAGGAGCTCAGTCACAAACATAAGTAATATATTATTTTTTTAATGAGCATCATTAGCATGGAAGCACATCCTCTGGAACGGTAGCAAAAGCATGAAGAAGCATACAAATGCGCAACATATCTGACTATAAATACCTTGCAAAACTGATCACAAAAGTGCCATGTGAACACCTGTTCTCATTTTCTGAGGAAATGGTACATGAGAAGCAGGCAGTTCTACCTCCTGTCAATGTAAACAACCTTCTTCGTCTCAGAGACTAGCAGAACAAGCAGCAGAACTGAGAAGACTTTTGTGCTTGAAAGTTTTACATTGTTTTAGATTGCAGTTAAAAATCGATATTTGCGTGCTTTCATGGTAAAGACATTGCACTTCAGAATTTGTACAAAGTGAATCGAAAACTACTATTTCTTTTGTTTATCTAGTAATTTTTATTTATAATCAAAATAAGACTATAAAGTGAGCCGTGTATACTTGCATTTTGTGTTGTAACTGAAATTAGTATGGAAAATGTAGAAAAGCATCCACAAATGTTTAGTAAAATTCAGTTGGCATTGTATTGTTTTCCAGTGTGATTAATTGTGCTTAATTTATTTAATTATGATTCATTTTTGAGTTAATTGTGTGAGTTAACTGTAATTAATCAACAGCCCTATTTAAGAATAAGTTCTAACTGTGTGCTTGAATTACACCTGACAGCCTCTAAATTATAGAATTATTTGATACAATACAGGTTGTATCTCCCTGGTGCAGAACCCTGGGACCTGAAAAGTCCCAAATGAGGGAATTTGCTGGACAAGGAGAGGTCAAGCTTTTGGGTCACCTGGTGGGTTACCCCTTCAGGGTGCAACCAGCTCCTCCACCCAGGCTGCCTGGGAACTTCTTTCCTGGCGGGACACCCTGCTGCAGAGTTGCAAGGGGGCTCCCCCGCCCCCAGGCTGGCACTGATCCCCAGCCGTGGCCCATCCCCCCACAGCTGCAGGGCTGCTGGCAAGGAGCCCCAGCCCCAGCGTGACTCCCTGCTGCTGCCAGTGATCCTTGCTTTGGCTGGGCTCCCCACCCCAGACAGACTCCCCACAGTGGGCTTGCCAGTGGGGTTCTCCAGCCACTCTCCCTGCAGGGGTCTCAACCCTATGGGGCTCCCCACTGTGGGCCTCCCTGACCCCCACCTAACTCTCCCACAGCACTCCCAGATGCCATGGGGCTGTTGGCTACCGGCTCTGGGCAGCTGGGGCTCTCTAGTCTGGGCATTCTCTTATCAACATGTGATGACAGAGTACCAGACAAGAGAGTTTCAACTTGTATTACAATGATAAATGCATATTTCAAATATATGCACAGGCATTATGAGAAACAAGAGTTTATTGTAAGCTTCAGAATGTTTATAAACCATATATGCTTCAAAAGCCCCTCTTTCAGTTACTGCATAGAAATTTTTAACCAACTGGATATTGTTTACTAATCTCAAAATGACAGAAGACATCAGACAAAGAGGTTGAGAGGATTCAAAAGATGAAAATAAAGGGAGAAAATTGAGGTCAGAGGAGCTGTAATAAGGGAATCTAAAGCCCAGATCATTTTTAAATCCCTGAATTGTTATCCATTTTAAAGCTTTCCAGTCTTACAGTGCTTGTTGCCACTGAATGTTCCAAATAGAATCCAGTTTATTTTTCCCATGAACATTATATGTGATAGGTTTCATTAAAATGGTATAACTTGTAAAATTCCTTGGGAAATCTTTCAGATACCTGAATGATTATGAAATCTATTAAATTATAGACATATAGCCTTGACGATAAGTTCACTTTCAGAAACTCAAACCATTTTTGTCCCATGATACAAAAACTCTGCTTAAGGCACTCGGTGTTAACACAATGGAAAAATAATGGAATTAATTTAATGTAGCAATAGATTATTGTTGGCTAGATGGGGGCGGGGGAGCAGGAACTGTTCCACAGGGATACATAAGCATGCTCCATTTCACATACTAGCAAAGAAATAGGGGAAGTAGTTGCAGGAAGCAGAGAAGAAGGAATAGTGAGTTGAAAGAAAGATGAGACAAGATTATACAATGTCAGTGTAATACATAAGATCAGAATGTCATAAAACTACTAGCATCAGCTGTGTTATGTTATTCAAGCAGGTATATGCTTACAGAAGGAAAATCCCTTTCTATTTGTGAAGAAATGCTTTAATATGCACTTATCAGGCAACTATTGATGTACTGAAAAACAGGATAACTTATAGAGTCCTTGATGTCTTACGGAGAGAGATCAGGTTCAAACAGCAGGTTAGCTAAATGCAAAGAGCAGAGATCTTATGTTTACTTCTCTTTGATTTTTTTTTCTTTGTGACACAGTCAGAATGAAAGTCAGTTATTGTAGCTGAGATTCCTCAAAGGAGACTAAAGGAGGTTGTAACCAAATCCCCAACTGAAATTCAACAGGAGTGACTCTTCTGAGCTCCTTTGAAAATTCAAGCTTCTGTCTCACTGACGCCCTGAAATCTAGAACTCTACCTCCCCCCAGGGTTTCAGAAGGTGAAACAATGTGCACATACTCAGTCAGTGATCTCAGCACAGTTTATGAAGGACAGGAGTCCATATCACTCTTCTATCTAAACAGTCATCTTTGCTGAAAGCCTTAGCAAAGAAGTTAAAGATCAACTGGGCATGAACATCATACTACCTTTTCACTTCTTTAGGTGGCTTCTGCAGATCAGGGTTCAGGCTCTTTAGTAGGATAATGTATGAAAACTTGCAGTGCAGTTGCTTATATGGTACTTCTGCTGTGAATAAATACTGCATTCCCCAAGGCTGCCATGGTTCCATTAATAAAGTCATTCTTAAAACAAGGATTTTGCTGGTTGTGTGATGTGTACAGCACCCCAGGATGTAGTCCTTTTAAAAGGCATTCATTTACAAGTTGTACTGTGTTTTAATGAGAGCTTCACATCCCATTCTGCTCCCAAGTATATAGAATCATAGAATCATAGACACACAGAGATGGAAGGGACCTTAAGAGGTCATCGAGTTCAGCCCCCTGCCCCAAATACCTAAAAAATGTGATGAAAAACTCAGAAGAAAAATGCATGTATCATCAAAAACCATTTTTGTAGTTTAAATTATGATGAAAAATATTGGTAAAAACCAATTTTGGAAAAAATTGACCAGCTCAGACAAGCACACATGGGGTTCTGTAAATAACAAAGATGAAGGCTTATTGATTTGGAGGCTTTATGTTGATAACCATCAACATAAGGTCTGATCACTTAATTAATTTATCCCCATAATGCTGCTTTGTGATAGGGAAGAATACATAGCCTTTTGTTCTGTAACATGTTGCAGCTAATTGTATATTTATACTGATATGTAATGTATTTATAATGGATTGGATTTGCATTGTAGGTTTAAGTGGCAAAGTATAAATAGGATTACACCACAGAGGTATAGGGCTAATGAGTATGTACCACTGATGAATGTGTATTCAATATTTAACTAAAAGAAAGCTGTAATACAAGGCCTACAGACCTTTGGTCTGTAAGATATATAGCTTGGCAATAGGAGGCTTCAGGACTGAGAAAGGTTAGCATAGCTAGTTGACAGATAATTGCGTACCAGGAGAGTGTAAGACTACAGTAAAATATGTGTTAAATTCTGATGGAAACTGTGTTGCAATAGACTGGAAATATGCCATAATGTACCAGTTTACACTGCAGAAGTCCTCATAATAACATTTTGGGGATTCTGTAATAATCACAGATTGGTATGGTAACATATTAACATATATGTTAATGGGACAAAGGAGAAAAAAAAAAGGTCAGTGTATGAGAAATGGAGCAGCCTAAAATCTATGGACTGGCAGTACAAAGAAAGAAAAGAGGTGTTAATATTTCTCTCTCTATCTATTCCTTTGTGGGCATAAATATGACTTAAAATAAAAGGTATTGGTCAACCTTTGTGCTTGGGTCAGGGAGGGGACATTCCAGGGTGACAACCACAGGTGAGGAGGAGAAGGACAATAAGCGACACCCCAGAGTCTACCAGCAGGGACTCTGAAATGTGAGATGTAAGTGAGGTCGGTTATATGGCTAAACATTTTATTCTAAGGGCTCATCTACCACTGTGGTTTTTCTTCTGGAAGGAAACACATTGCGGCCACGCAGCTGAGCCTGTTATTCAGAAATAACAGGGCATTTACCTTGGAACAAAAACTCCACCAAAACGAATGACTTTTGCCAACTCCCTCTCTTTCAATTCTGCAGTTGAATCAGTGTGTACAAAGGAGAGCTAAGTACATCTCTACTGGCCTCCTGGGAGGCATCCTATCAGCTCAGACCTGAGTAGCCCTTCTATGCAGTGCTGCAAACTCTGCTACTTTTTTTCCCAGGTATCCCAAATAGAGAGCCCAGAGGCAATAGGGCTCTAGTGCTGGCTCAGCAGATCTCCAGCTCCTGGGGGTCTGGTCCACTCCATGGGCTACAAACCAGTTTGGGCTCCATGGGGCTGTAGCAGGTTTGCCTGACAGCCCCATGCTTCCAGCTCCAGCCCAGATCTGTAGCATCACTGGACTGCAGCATAGGCTCCTCCCTGCCCTGCCTCCCCTCCCCCCACAGGGCCCATGCATGCAGCTCCAGCCCTGGTTCAGGGCAGCACAGCACTGCAGTGGAATTACCCCACACTCTGAGCTCCAGCCTCAGTCTGGGCACCATGGGGCTGCAGTGGAGTCTGTCCCCAAGTCCCGAGCAAGGAATTCCAGCTTCAATTCAGGGCTGCAGTGGGGTATGTCTGCTGGTCCCGTGTTCAAAGCTCCAGCCCCAGTTCAGAGCTGCAGCGAGGTCTCCCTGCCAGCCTTGCACACAGAGCTCTAGCATTATTTGTTTGTTTTGAATAATGTAAAGCATTTGCTGAAACCTATTCTGAAAATTGCTCTACCTTTAAAAAGATTACAAGCATCGGAGGGGTCGCCGAATTAGTCTGTATCTTCAAAAACAACACAAAGTCCTGTGGCACCTTATGGACTAACAGATATTTTGGAGCATCAGCTTTTGTGAGCAAAGACCCGCTTCGTCAGATGCATGAGTGCCTTTGGAACCCCTTGCCCCAGATTGGGCTCTGGCATCTGACAAAGTGGGACTTTCAAAGAATGATGATTCACTTCAGAAGGGACCTTTGTTACCTTGTCATTATCCCCCCAAACATTTTAGCAGTCAGTTCAACATATGAGCATAACACGTTGATCTTTGTTTAAAAAGTAGATTTTGGGGGACCATGAAAAAAATGTGTCAAAAATTCCTGGCCTCTTACGTCTACACGTGCAGCCAACATCGAAATAGCTTATTTCGATGTTGCGACATCGAAATAGTCTATTTCGATGAATAACGTCTACACGTCCTCCAGGGCCAGCAACGTCGATGTTCAACTTCGACGTTGCTCAGCCCAACATCGAAATAGGCACAGCGAGGGAACGTCTACACGCCAAAGTAGCACACATCGAAATAAGGGAGCCAGGCACAGCTGCAGACAGGGTCACGGGGCGGACTCAACAGCAAGTCGCTCCCTTAAAGGGCCCCTCCCAGACACACTTTCATTAAACAGTGCAAGATACACAGAGCCAACAACTAGTTGCAGACCCTGTATATGCAGCACGGACCCCCAGCTGCAGCAGCAGCAGCCAGAAGCCCTGGGCTAAGGGCTGCTGCCCACGGTGACCACAGAGCCCCGCAAGGGCTGGAGAGAGAGTATCTCTCAACCCCCCAGCTGATGGCCGCCATGGAGGACCCCGCTATTTCGATGTTGCGGGACGCGGATCGTCTACACGTCCCTACTTCGATGTTGAACGTCGAAGTAGGGCGCTATTCCCATCCCCTCATGGGGTTAGCGACTTCGACGTCTCGCCGCCTAACGTCGATTTCAACTTCGAAATAGCGCCCAACACGTGTAGACGTGACGGGCGCTATTTCGAAGTTACTGCCGCTACTTCGAAGTAGCGTGCACGTGTAGACGCAGCTTTAATGATTTTAAAAGAGTTTCCCATCTCACTGCCACTTGCTTATTTCCTTAAATGTGTGCCTGCTTTTGGTAGATTTCAGTTATATATTAATTGTTTTTTATACAAATAAAAGTAACAGGCCTCCCTATCTGTGTTTAAAAACAGAAAAAAATGGGATTGGATTTGGAAACATAAAACGTAAAAAGGCCAGTGATATAGAGGTGACTTTATCCTCTGGGATAAATAGCTGGATTTTGAACATCGCCATTCCTAAGTGCCTTTGCAGAGTATTGTATTCATTACGTTGTCAGCTTTCCTTGGAGGGGGTAGAGGGGAACCTCATCAGTTCTCTTCCTTGTGCTGCCTTGCAGTTGGTGAGAAATGCCTCTCTGGCGTTGAAAAGTCACTCCTATTTGTAAATCAAAGGCAGATCCTCTAAACAAACAGGAGCGCTGTCTTCCTTCTTTAGGAAAGAATCGCCTGTTGGGTGATTGCTCCCAAGTACCACTGTCGGCCTCTAAGGGCTTGTCTACACTGGGGTAGCAGGGCACTGTCGGGCTGCAGTAGGAGCTCTGGCCTGCCCATACATGGGGCTCCTGCCTGGTCCTGGCTTCTTTGGGGCTGCAGGAGGGCTCTGGCTGGCAGCACTGTCAAAGGACTCCAGTCTGTCCTGTGTTCCCAGGGCTCCGGGAGCCCCTTGCCCCAGTTTGGTCTCTGACAGCAGTAGCAGGTCTAGCTTAGCACATCTCTTCCCAGGATTTCTCACATTTCATGCCTCCCTTCCCCCATCCAGGCACTGACCTCCCTCTACTTCTCCCAGCCAGGCACTGATCTTCCTTCCCCATTCCCCACCATCTGATGTACTTTAAAAACCCCTCATGAGTGTCATGCATTGGTTCCATTTTTTCTATTTTGTTCTACAGGATAATTCAATACACAACGTATCTGCTTTTTTTTTCCTTTTTTTTTGTTTTTGTTTTCTTTTTCTACTTTTATATTTTAGTCACGGCTTCTGCAGAGGCTCTTCTCAGGCTGGATACTGATACCAGATGGCACCAGCGTGGAGCCCAGGAGAGATCTCTGAGATCCTTAATGTGTGTCACATTAAAGACAGTGATTGCTCTGCTGCCACATCTTGATCTTGCAATGCAAGCTCCATGGCTGCTTCCTGGCACAAGTGGGTGAGCTGGGTTCCCTGTAGCACTTTGAAATGGCACAGAAAGAAATAGGAGACTATGGGGGGAGATTTAGGAAGAGAAGTGGCTCATGGAACAACTTTCTGACTCCCAGGGCACCTTGTATTTCCTGTTGCCATCCCACAATGCCTAGCAAGACCAGACATGATGGGGTACACATCCAAAATGCATTGCTCTTATTTCTGGATAGGCCTCTGTAGTGCAAATACTCAATCTGGAAATGCTCTTGCAGCATTGCGACTCTATTCAGAAGCAACTTATTTCTACTTAACAAAATATCAAAGTAAAAATAAGTTATTCCAGAAAAATCCTGCAGTGTAGACATAGCCCTAGTCTCCTTCTATTATGATTTTGTGTTTGTGGGATTGTTTACCTGCCTACTGAATTTAATAAAGGAACCTGTGGTAAATTGTAATGGTTTGTCATGTTCTTCTAGAGTCTTTCATTTTAATTACTCTGACAATATTGCTCTTGCTGTGGCTTGCAGAAGACCAAAACTTAGTTGACTATTGTGGTTTAAAAGCTTTTCAAAATCAATACACCAGTCCATCAGGAAAGCTAAAATGGCAAACTTAGATGCAGGTTGTGACTTCCTCAATATCACAGAGATCACAGGTTAATTGTACCTCCTCCCCCAGCCACATCTTCTGAAGAGCACTGCGTAAATAACTGCTTATTCAGTTCTGAAAAATGTCCCAGAATTTTTATTCATGTTAACCCAAACATGGAGTCACTGGCAAATCAAAATATGGGAAAAATGTAATTTTGAATTGAACATCATGTTTCATTATCAATATTTTTAATAGAAGCAAAGGAAAGGTTGGGTTAGTTTCCCCTTGGCAGAGTTATAAAAGTTAGCCATATGATTAGGGCATTTGCCTAGTATGTGAAAGACCTGTGTCCAAATCTCTACTGTGCTGGAGTAGACCAGAGCATGTGTTTCCCAGCTCCCATGTTTGTGTATTTAACTCTGGGAAACTGTCATGGGGCTTTCCCACTGGAATATGGGTGCCTCCCTTCCCATCTGAGGGTCTTACTCACCAGATTATAGAGTATTTTGGGATTGGTCTCTGAATGTTTCCTGTTGAAGCTGTTCCACATTTCACAACATATATTGATGGTCACTGGGCCACAGGGAGAGGGAGAATTGCTATAACCTGGTAGTTAGCGCACTCACTTAGAAAGCAGGACCCTGGCTTTGTTTGTGTCCAATAAATATTTCAATAGTTATAAAAATTGGAACAGCTTCCACAAAAGTTGAGAGAGATCCCCACCCTAAAACAGCCTACTTGGTTAGGGAGCTCAGCTGGAAGGAGACAGCCAGGGTTTCAAGTTCATACTCCAAATCTAGGACTCTCAGATTCTATGGAGATGTTCTAACTACTGGAATACTAAGAATAATAGGGACAGTAAAAACTTTCTCTAGTTTTGGGAATGATATTTAAATCCCTCTTTGCATCTATTCTGAAACATTGAAATATTCTATATTGGCAACACAGAGACACAGCGGGCGAGGTAATATATTTTATTGGGTCATCTGGCAATGAACATGATAAAGCTAATTGGTTTACTCAGAGATCTACTTCAGATAGGGGAAAGGTACTCAGAGCTCACTCACAGCTGTGTGCAAGATGGAACAAATAAGGAGGTAACTCATTGCAAGAGACTATTTAAGGTGAAGTGAGCAGTTAAGATCACTGAAATGAAGGTTAGTGAGTTATAGCTTATGTAATGAGCCATAAAACAGTGTCTTTATGGAGTCCATTACTTTTGGTGCCTAGCAGAGTTCTGAACGTAAGTTCCCAGGCTCATGTTGTGCAGGAGTTGTTCATGTTTGGAGTCCACAACACAGAGGTCAAATAGGGAATAAACTTTTTGTGAAAAGTGTTTGCCCATGAGTTATGTATTTTTCCTGTGTTTTACCATTTTTGTGCATAAATTCGTTTGAGTGTAGAAATTGCCTCATTTCATCCACATAGTTCTTACTGGGGAATTTTGTGCACTGGATTAGGTACAAGACATATTATCACGGGTATCTGTAGGATACATGGCTCTGGAAAAATGTGTTGGTATGGGTCACTGCAGAGTGAGGATATGGTCTGCAGGTTTTGCACTTGTTGTTCTAGCAGAGTTTGGCACTGCTTTGAGTTGGTGAGTGCTGGTCCATGGGGAGCTTGCTTCTGATGATGATCATTGTGGGGGTTGTCTGAAGTCCAGAAGATAGATCTTAAGAAAACTTTATTTTTTGATGTCATCTAATGAAGTACAGAATGCAATTGTTCGATATCCTATAGGGGTTCCAGTGTGGGGTGGTAGGTGAAAGGGAGAGTGTGTGATCAGAGAGTTTCTCATGCTGTATTGAAACAACCTATCACAAGGTATTAGGCTGGCACATCCCATGATGCAATCTACTCTAATGGAGTGTCCTTGTTGGGTAAAGGTGGCTTTAATTGCATTAAAGTGTGTAATATGTGCTTTTTTTCCTTGGACTGTATTCTGTAGATATAAGATGTTTGTGTGTTTGGAGTGGCTACTGGACCTATGAAGGTAAATGTAGTGATCTGTGGGCTTCCTGTACATAGTTTTTATGGGCTACGTCTACACGTGAAGCCTACATCGAAATAGGCTATTTCGATGAATAACGTCTACACGTCCTCCAGGGCTGGCAACGTCGATGTTCAACATCGACGTTGCGCAGCACCACATCGAAATAGGCGCTGCGAGGGAACATCTACACGCCACAGTAGCACACATCGAAATAAGGGTGCCAGGCACAGCTGCAGACAGGGTCACAGGGCGGACTCAACAGCCAGCCGCTCACTTAAAGGGCCCCTCCCAGACACACTTGCACTGAACAGCACAAGATACGCAGAGCCAACAACGAGTTGCAGACCCTGTGCATGCAGCATGAATCCCCCGCTGCAGCACCAGCAGCCAGAAGCCCTGGGCTAAGGGCTGCTGCCCACGGTGACCATAGAGCCCTGCAGGGGCTGGAGAGACAGCATCTCTCAACCCCCCAGCTGATGGCTGCCATGGAGGACCCCACCATTTCGACGTTGCGGGACGCGGATCGTCTACACAGTCCCTACTTCAACGTTGAACGTCGAATTAGGGCGCTATTCCGATCCCCTCATGAGGTTAGCGACTTTGACGTCTCGCCGCCTAACGTCGAAGTTAACTTCGAAATAGCGCCCGACGCGTGTAGCCGTGACGGGCGCTATTTCGAAGTTAGTGCCGCTACTTCGAAGTAGCGTGCACGTGTAGACACAGCTATGGAGTGCCATGACTGTCCAGGAAGTTGATGCTGGTGTGGGAGTATTCCAAAGACAGTTTGTTGGGTGGGTAGTGGCAGTAGTGGAAATCTGTAAGGAAGTTCAGATCATCTGTCTAGAGCATGAAAATATCATATAATTAACCTTATTTTATGAATTTCATAGTGCATTTGTCCAGCAACTCTTCCTTAAAATGGCCTACAAAGTGGTTGACATATTAGTGAGCCATCCTAGCGCTCATGGCAATTCCCATGATTGGGGATGTTTGTTGTTAAATGTGAAGCTGTTGTTGGTTAAGTGGCTTCATTTTTCTTGTGCTTGTAAATATTTCAGAGTTGTTCATTGTTTTGTATATATTTCAGAAAGGATCCTAATCCATCACTGTGAGGAATATTGGTTTATAGGGATTTGACATCAATGGTGGCAAGGTTAGTGTTCTGAGAGAGTTTGTTAATCTTATGGAGTTTGTAAAGGAAATCTCTCTGTCTACACTCTCAAAGGAAACCTGCACCACATTCTCTACAGACAGTGAATTTAAATTTGTCCAACAGAAATTGAGCCAATAAATGATACTATCTCAGCTTGCTAGTCTTTCTAATATCCTGAAAACAACATGGCTACAGATACATTGAAAGCAATGTGATATATTGTTTTATTAAAATCTATGTTTTAATATTTCCAATAGTTTTTATTCATTATGACTGAAACAAGTCACAGAACTTGACACAAATTTGCAAAATGTTTTGGTCTATGCCCATCTACATTTTTCTCCCACCAAAAATCTGATACAAAATTTTTGCCTAGTTTGTAGGTCACAAACAAGTATCTCAGCCCTGAGATAGCTTTTATACTAAATATCTGAAGACTAAGGCTGAACAGTTTATAAGACCAGGATTTTATTAATAACATGACTGAGGATGACGAGGGACCATTTAGAACCTGAATGAGGGACAAGAGACACCCAGTGAGGGACATGACTGGAGACAACAAGGGACTGTGCCTGGGGAAGCATTGGCTTCCATACCTGATGGACTGAGTTAAACTGGACTAATCTAATTTCTTTCTTTTTTTTTTTTTTTTTTGAAATCTTAGGACTTATCCCCAAGAGGGGCAAATACCTGAGTTAAGCTATTTGTCTCTGTTGACAGGCTAAGAATCTGCTATATGGATATTGGCCCAGGAGCTACTCATTGGCTTAAATGTAACCTTCCCATCACATGTATCTGGGGCAAGGTGGGTTACAATGATAATTGTTAACCAGGTTCAGTGCTTGTTACTGCTGTAACCCATCTGCACTGCAGACGACTTATGTGTTCTATTTCTTACGCTATGCAATTTGGGTCTTCATTGATTGTAAGCATTCACTCAATAAATCTCATTAACTTTAAAAAGGTACCTAAATTTTTTGGGCCAGCTCCTCTGCTAGTGTAAACTGTCAGATATACACTGAAATAACACATCTATCTTGGTTTATACCTGCCAAAGATCCCCCTCACTAGCTTTCAAGCTAAATAGTTTGTTTATGTATTTAAACTCTATAAGCTGTGTCTACACGTGCACGCTACTTCGAAGTAGCGGCACTAACTTCGAAATAGCGCCCGTCGCAGCTACACGCGTCGGGTGCCATTTCGAAGTTAACTTCAACGTTAGGCGGTGAGACGTTGAAGTCGCTAACCCCATGAGGAGATAGGAATAGCGCCCTACTTCGACGTTCTACGTCGAAGTAGGGACAGTGTAGACGATCCGCGTCCCGCAACGTCGAAATTGCCGGGTCCTCCATGGCGGCCAACAGCTGGGGGGTTGAGAGACGCTCTCTCCAGCCCCTCAGCTCACTGGTGGCCGCGTGGAGCGGCCCCTTAAAGGTCCCCTCCCCCTCCCTGCCTCTGCAGGAAGCTGAGGCAACGTGCAGGCTGCAGCCTGCACATGCGGGCAGCCTGCACAGCCATCAGCCACCCAGCCAGTGGCGATGGCGAGCCAGGAGCCCCCCCAGCACCCCCAGGGGACCCCCCCCAAGGGGAGCCAGGGCAGCCAGCCCAGCCAGAGGGCCAGCCAGTCTGGGAAGCGGCAGCGGGGCCCCTCCTGGATGGAGGCCGAGCTGCGGGACCTGCTGGGGCTCTGGAGCGAGGAGGAGGTGCTCCAGGTAATGGGGAGCAAGAGGTGGAACGCGGATGCGTTCGCTCGGCTGGCCGATGGCCTGGCTGCCCGGGGTCACCCTGCCCGCACTCCGGATCATGTGAGGAGTAAGGTGAAGGAGCTGCGGCAGGGTTATGCCCAGGCCCGGGATGCGGCCAGCCGATCTGGGGCCGCCCCCATCACTTGCCCCTTTTACAGGGAGCTCAGGGACATCCTGGGCTCCCAGCACACCTCCTCCCCTCTGGCCACCCTTGACACCTCGGCTGACGAGCTCCAGCAGGCCCTGCAGCCGGAGTCCGCCCCGGAGGCAAGCCCCGCACCCCAGGGGCCCCCCCCGGAGGCCATCCCCGGGACATCGCGGCAGGAGGAGGAGGAGGAGGAGGAGGAGGAGGGGGGCTCCTCCTCTGCAGAATCCAGCCTGCAGATCCTCCTCCTGCCATCCCGGAGCAGCAGCAGGGCCTCCGACCCCCGGGGATCTCCGGACTGTGGGAGTGGACCCACAGGTAGGTACCCCTCTCTGGTGGACACCCCTAGGCTTGAGGGGCGGGGGTAACAGAGATGTGTCCAGGGTCCCCCACACGCTCACATGGCCATGGCCCCAAGGACACCAGGGCCATGGCCCTCACAGCACTGCAGCCATCAGTCCCTGCCCCCCCCCAACCCTGCATGACAGTGCCATGCCCCATCCCCGGGCCAGGGGGGAGCGGAACCTCGAGGGGCCCCCGGGCAGAGGGGGTGGGACACCCCGCAGCAGCAGCATGTGATGGAGTGGGGGGAGTGCCCAAGGGAGACTCAGGCTACATATGAGCCACAAGAGCCGAAGAGCTCCCAGGGCCAAAGGAGGATCCTGGCGCTACAGCTGGCAGGTGACACCTCTGCCCTGAACCAACAGGAGGGAGGAGCCGAGCTGGCTTGGAATTGGGGGGCGATGGCGGGGGCCACAGGTAGAGGCTACGGGAAGGGAGAGCTGGTAGGCAGCCAGCCTGAGGAGGGGGAAAGCTGCATCCCAGAGGGGCCCCCCTTGGGGTCTTCTCCCCACGACGGGTTGGAAGGACTGTCTCTTCCGACAGCTGGTGCTGTCACTCCTGCCAGAAACTGGCCATCTGTGGCCTAAGAAACCTCTCCTGCTCTCAGACCCTGCGGGGTGAAGTGAGAGTCGCTCCCACCAGGGGATGGGGTGCAGGGCAGGGGGACCCCTGAACCCCATCCATCACAGCAGCATCTCCCGGGGACGGGGATGAGGAACCTGCAGCACAGGGCAGGGGGGGCAGAGGCCACGGCTCGGGGCCCACACTAACGCCTGTCTCCATTCTTCTTTCCCCCCTCCTCTCCTGTGTCCTGCACCTGCACCATCAGAAGGACCGGAAGAGAGTGCCGGCGAGGCCTCAGTTGTCCCGGAGAGCCCTCCAGGACCATCACTCCAGGGCAGCCCCTCAGCCGAGGAACGACCGGCCCCGAGGAGGGCTAGACGGCGGACCCCGCGCCTACTACCAGTGACGGCGACGGACCCCCAGCTGCTGGCCATCCTCCGCCGGCAGCTGGAGGTATCAGAGCAGCACCTCCAGCTGTAGGAGCGGGCGCTAGCCTGGTGCCAGGAGGCATGGGGGGCCTATATGCAGACATTTAACCGGCTGGTGGACTACCTGGCCCCCCATGCCGCACCGGCCGAGCCATCGCCCGCCCTGCCCGCTCCTGCAGCCCCACCACCAGCTGCTCCGCCCATCGCCGGCCCATCCGCCGTCGCCCCACCACCCACCCGCGAGGGCCAGAGTGCCGAGGGACCCCTGGAGCCACCTGAGACTCGCCGGCACCGATACGTTCCGGTCCAGCCCGCTCCCACCCAGCCGCGGACCAGACTGCAGGCGTGGCGGGGCTCCCGCCCAGGCACGCCCAGTGCGGGGCTATAGGGGCGAGGGGCCCAGGACGTGGCCCCCCCCTTGTTGTATATAGTTGGACCCTGTTGTTTTGGTGCCCCCGTTTGCCCCATCACCCCCATGTAAATAGTTCTCCCCTTTCTCCTCCCTGGTTTTCTTTTTATTATGTATGCCACACAGTTGTTTCTTTGGTTTGTTTTATTTGTATACATATTTCTTTGGTTGAACGTTTGTACTTAGTTTTCTGTTTGTGCCTCACATATTTATTTACACCCCAAAAAAAAGGTTCGTCCAGAAAATAAAAATTTACGTTCACCCACAAGTTCGTGCTGTCATTTGTCCAGGACAAGTGGGGGGGGGGCGGTGGGGTGCTCCATGGTGTGGGCGTTGGGGCAGGAGTGTGGTGGAGGAAGGGGCGGGCAGTAGGGGGCCTGGGCAGAGTTCACCCCGCGGCCTGTTGGTCGAAGTAGGCCCACAGGGCCTCCCGGACCCGGGTCCCCTCGGGGTCCACCTGCCGACTGGGGGCAGCAGGTGGCTGCACGTGTGCCCTGCCGGCCTCCACGGCCCAGCCCTGCAGAAAGGTCTCCCCCTTGCTCTCCACGAGGTTGTGCAGGGCGCAGCAGGCACCCACAATCTGGGGGATGTTGTTGGGGCCCGCATCCAGGCAGGTCAGGAGACATCACCAGCGTCCCTTGAGGCGGCCAAATGAGCGCTCCACCACCTGGCGCGCACGGTTCAGGCGCTCGTTGAGGCGCTCCTGGATAGCGGAGAGGTGGCCCGTGTAGGGGTGCATGAGCCACGGCCGGAGGGGGTATGCCGCATCTGCGATGACGCAGAAGGGCATGGTGGTGTCCCCCAGAGGGATCTTCTGCTGGGGGATGTAGGTCCCCGCCTCCAGCCGGCGGCACAGGCCCGAGTTCCGAAAAACCCGGGCGTCGTGGGTGCTGCCAGGCCAGCCCACGTAAATGTCCTGGAAACGTCCCCGGCTGTCCACCAAGGCCTGCAGGACGACAGAATGGTAGCCCTTCCGATTGAGGTGTCGTCCTCCACTGTGATGCGGGGTGCGGATGGGGATGTGAGTCCCATCCAGAGCCCCGAAGCAGTTGGGGAAGCCCAGGGTGGCAAAGGCGGCGACAGTGGCATGTGGGTCCCCCAGCCTCACGAGCCTGTGCAGGAGCATGGCGTTGATTGCACGCACAACCTGCAGAGAAAGCACATGGGACAGCCCCAGTGAGGGGTGAGCAGGGTGTGCGTGGCCCTGCCCTGCCCTGCCCTGCCCTGCCCTGCCCTGCCCTGCCCTAGCCGCCCTGCCCTGCCCTGCTCTGCTCTGCCCTGCCCTGCTCTGTCCCCCCTGCCCTGCCCTGCCCTGCCCTGCCCTGCCCTGGCCCCCCTGCCCTGCCCTGGCCTCCCCCTGTGGGTTCTCTTACCTCCATGAAGACAGCCCCGACGGTGGCCTTTCCGACACCAAACTGCTGCCCCACGGATCGGTAGCTGTCCGGAGTGGCCAGCTTCCAGACAGCGATGCCGACCCGTTTCTCCACAGGGAGGGCACGCCGCATGGCAGTGTCCCGGTGCCTGAGTGCGGGGCTGAGCCACTGGCACAGCTCCAGGAATGTCTGCCGGGTCATCCTGAAGTTCCTGAGCCAGTGGTCATCGTCCCACTCCCCAAGCACCAGCCGCTCCCACCAGTCGGTGCTGGTGGGGTAGCTCCACAGCCGCCGGCGTGTGAGGCGGGGGGTGGAGCGGGGTGCTGCAGGGGTAGGGGTTGAGCCCTGCTGCCCTGGGGGCATCTCCTCCCCTGGGGCAAGAAGGTACTCAGCTGCCTCCCACATGGCATGGGTCAGGGCAAGCCCTGCTCCTGCCGGGAGGGCTGGGTGGACCTCTAGCTGCTGCTGCTGCCGCTGCTGCTGCTGCTGGGGGTCCATGACTGCGGCGCCCGGGGTCTGTGTGCCTATGGCTCCTCAGACCGCATGCTGTGCAGGCTGAGTGTATGTGGGAGGGGCCCTTTAAGGGAGTGGCTAGCTGTTGCCCCGGAAGCGCTAGTCCGCCCATTGACCCTGTCTGCAGCTGTGCCTGGCATCCCTATTTCGATGTGTGCTAGTTTGATGTGTAGACGTTCCCTCGCTGCGCCCATTTCGATGTTGGGCTGAGCAACGTCGAAGTTGAACATCGACGTTGCCAGCCCTGGAGGACGTGTAGACACTATTCATCGAAATAGGCTATTTCGATGTCGCAACATCGAAATAAGCTACTTCGATGTAGGCTTCAAGTGTAGATGTAGCCCTGATGTCCTGGTGAGCATAAGAACGATCCAAATATTTTCACTTTCATTCATTTGATGCTAGTGAATTTTCAAAACTATGATTGTTATTAGAATTTTGCCCAGTAAGTCTGCCTAACTTATAACCAGTTATTCGCTTATTTCTCTTACAGTGCTACTGTATTATATTAATGTATCAAATATATTCCCAAGGCCCAATCCTGCATTTTTTGAGTATCCTTAACTTCCACTGTAAGGTTTAAGGTTTTGCTTTTATTTCTTAAAAATAAATAAATAAACAAACAAACAAACAGCCTTGCTGATCATTTAATATTCTGTAGAAGGTGACAGATTGCTAAACTAAAGACATTAAATTCTGCTCCTGATATTCAAAATAGCCTGAGCGATACCATTAAATCTCTGACTAGTTCTTGTAAAAGTTAGAGTAGATGTACAATACATGATGGAAAATCTGCTTATCTTGAGCCGTGATGTGGATAATATTTTATAGAATTTAGTGTTTGAGCAAAAATATTTTAAAGGTGAAATTATATTCTTTAGTGCTTTCATTTCAAAGAATATTTTCACTTCTTTCTTATGTTTATTGAGTGCTTATATCAACATTGCCTTTGAAAACAACTCAAGTTGTAATAATGTCTTAGCAAAATACAGTACTTCACTGGTACAAGGGTGGGTGGGATAAATTATTCAGTAATTTATTCACAACAATTAAAATGATCCTGGCAGTTTCCTAGCAACTGTGATAAGGAGTATGGAGTTTCACTACGTCAGCGCTCAAGATGGCTTGCTGAAATGGGGAGCAAGGGAGTTATTTCTACTACTTCAGCATTTGTTGCTGTTCTTTCTTTTATTTTTCCCCCTATGTTCTTTGGTAGTATAGGAAGAAGATAATGCAACAGAGGTGGGAAAAGTAACCAAAAAGATACTTGAGTAGAAGTGTAGCTGCTGTTGGTGGTTCTTAAGTACAAGTTACCAGCGTCCCTCCAGAAAACTACTTGAGTAAAAGTACACACATGCATGCACACAGACATGTCCCATCTAGATTGTACTCAAGTATCCAGAAATGAAAGCAGCAGAACTTTTACTCAGGTAACATTTTGTGTACTTTTTCCACCTTTATCTTATAATTTATTTTAAGATAAGGAAAAATAGTCACATATAGGCCAAACAATCACATTCCCTCTCCCTAGCCTGTTCTTTAAACAAATGATAAAGATGGATGAACTGCTTTGTATGCTGAAGTATAAATGTAATTTTGAATTCTTGTGGGAGGACAAATACTTGATTTTAAAAAAGTCCAGGGAGGAAAGGAAGAAACAGATTCTAATCTAAACTTGGATCTAGAACCAGTGTTCTCATCTGGGAGTTAAACTCCTCCCCATCTCTACCGGCAAACAGAAAGTGGATTACATTAACACACACTCACTCTAAGCTCATTGAAAATGTTTAAGAACCTGGGCCAAGTTTCAGGTTTCATTATAATAGTTAACAATATTTAACCAACCAACTGTCAGAATTGAAACCATTACTAAAAATGCCCATTTAAAAAAGTAATTATAATATCATGTTATGATTATCAAATATACATCTAGTCTTCAGAAAAGCCAGACCTCACAATGTAGGCAAAAGGAAAAGGTAATTAGCCAAAGAGTAACCTGGCCTCAAGAAAAGTGTTTACCTTTTCCAGATTGAAATTTTCAGATGGCAGTGCTGTAGAGAATATTACAAGTTCTCTTACATTGACTGTATGAACAGTTATATCTCAGAGAAGTATTTATTTTAATAGTGGAGCAATTCTATTTACAAGTTGGCTATATTTACAGTAGCAAGTTCTTTCAGAAAATCAAACCCTTTTTCGAAAGAACATGTGGAGCATCTATACATAAAACGTGCTCTTTTGAAAATACACTGAAAGAATGCAGCCTTTCTTTCAGAGGCACTCTTCCATTCTCAGACCAGGAAGAGCACGTTCTTTCGACAGAAGGCATGCGTAAACACTCAGCGGGCCATCTTTTTTTTTTTTTTTGAAAGAGGGGTCTTCCATGACGCTGGCCAGCTGGGGCACAGGAACAGCCTGGCCAGCATTCACAGAGCTCTATGCTCCCTGTGTCCAGCCACCTTAAAGGTGCAGGGAGCCCCACAGACCCTGTGGCAGGAAGCTGAGTGCATGGTGGCAGCGAGCACCATGACTGAGAGATGGTCACTCTGCAAACCCCGTGTGCACCCCAGGGAGTCTCCAGAGGGGTCCCAGAATCCCAGCCTGGATGCGAGGCGGAGGGTGCCCTCATGGAGCAAGGCCTAGTTCCTGGATCTCCTCACTCTGTGGAAGGATGAGGAGGTCCAGTGGGCAATGGTGGGAAGAAGATGAAATGCTGCCACCTATGACTGGCTAGCCACCAGGCTCTCAGCCCATGGACGCCCTGGCCGCATTTTGGAGCAGGTTCACTCCAAGGTGAAAAAGCTGCTGCCGGGGTATGTGCGGGCCAGGGATGCTGCCAGGCGCTTAGGTCAGGGCAGGCCACCAGCACCCTGTCCTGGGAGCTGCACAGCCTCCTCGCAGCAATCAAATGGTGTCCAACAATTTTGTCTTTCAGAATGGAAAAATGAAGGTATGTGTTTATCAATTTTAACTTTGAAATTCCTATAAACTCTTGTAGAATGCACTCAGTCAGAAATGCAATGGTCATCTTATTCAGTTGTGCAACCTCCCAAAACGCGCCTTTCTGGTCACTTCATCATTATTCTCAGTTGCATATTTTGATATCTCTATAAAGCAAATGATCATTGTCATCTGCTTGGTATGACTAATATCTGCTGTAGTTTCTTTTTTGTTGGGAGTCACTCAATAACGAATAGGATGTCTTCATGTTACCCCCCCCACATTTGTGAGTCCATTGATGGCTGATCAGCCTGATTGTAGAGCCCCAGGTCTTATCCCAGAAAGGGAGAGGTTGGTAGCTGTTGGAGGGGCATGGGGCAGTTTTTGACGCTCTTTTCTTCTTCTCCATGTCCTCATCTGCAATGCAGTGGGACCTTTAAATTGAGCCACCCCCTCACAAATTATTGTTCTCTACTGGGAATGATCTTGAGAAAGGTTCTCCCAAATGTCAATGACAATGCTGCACTTTTTCATGTGTGTCTTGAGCATGTCCTTATATCGCTTCCACTGGCCCCCAACGATCCTCTGTTCTTCCTCCATCTCAGAAAACTATTTTGCAGAGTGAGCACCTTCTAAAATTTTCTCTTTAGTAACATTTGCTAGGATTGAATCAGTTCATGCTTCAGAGTTTTTCCAAGGTAATGCACATGAGTTTCATGGTCACTTATTTTATGCAGATACTCCTTCATGAATGGATTCAATAAAGCTTAAACAGTTCCTTTATCTGCTCTGTATAATTTTTCATTTGTCCAATGGAATGCCAGGTCTTTCCCCCACATCAAGAACTCTCACTAAAGCAACCAGATGCTCCGAGATTTGGCTCCAGTATTCTTCTTTCTTGATTAAAAGCACTTTTTCTTCATCTATAGTTTTCTTTTTTTTCACTGCAGTTCAATTATTTCCAATTTTGTAAATTTTCCAAATATTTAGGATATTTCTCATTAGAAGACACAATTGAAGATTTTTTTTCAGTCCTTTAATCTATTCTCAGTAAGTGAAGTACCAATTACGTGACTCCTAAACAGCTTGCAGCAGAAGCAAAACACTGGTCTTTTTGACACTGACTAGTGTAATCACTGTTGATGTATTTCTTCCCCATTGGCAAGTTTCATCTCATAATGGTGTGCAGAGTATTTTTTATTTCCATCTTTCCCAAACTTGTTTGGGTCCATGTTCCGGTAGATTTTGTTGTATACAATCATCGCCTCTAGGCTATGCAGCAGTCTCCATACCATAACTCCCTTGAAAGTTTTACTTCTACATATCTACTTCTGCTCCCTTGTTATCCTTCTTTTCTTTACCTCAACCTTGGGAAGTGTATATTCAGATAACTGTATTTTCCATTTCAGTGTCAGTTTAATGCCACAAGCTGCCTCCATTTTGATGTGAGCTTCCTCCATCTTGAAGTTAGCTGCCTTCATCTTACATATACTTATCCTATCTCATAGACCTGGAAGGGACCTTCAGAGGTAATCAAGTCCAGTTCCCTGCAGTCACAGCAGGACCTATCACCATCCTTAGCAGATTTTTTTAAATGTATCTGTCCCAGCTCTCTAAATGGCGCCCTCAGGAATTGAGCTCACAACCCTAGGTTTAGCAGGCCAATGTCTATCTTCATGTTTGTCAAATCAAACACATTGGAGGAAAGAACCTTTTTACTTTGCTTGTTCTTTTACCTGCTCAGCTTTACTTTTACAACACAGAGCTCCAGATGGTTTGTTTTATGTCATAGTGTCAATTTTCCTAAAAATTTTAAGCAACAGTTTGAAATAAATGATCAAAACAGAGAATGAACATGGTAAAGTAGAATATGATTTATGTGAAGCTAAAAGATACATTAATCAAAACGATTAGCAATATGATGAATGTAGGGTAAATCATGTACAAAAAGAGAAAAATTATAAATCTGCAATGGCATTGGGACAATAGAGCATGTACCTATTGTAACCTTTCCTGGTGAGTTATTTTGCTTGAGATGACAACACAGTAACACAAATCTGGAAATTTTTAATTTATTTCAACATTCAGTGAAATCTATTTGAAAGCTAAACAGAAGGCCAGAATGTTATTAGTGAACATTGCTGCAGTTGGAATGGAAAAGAATATATATGTTAAGCAGTATTTGTTAACATTAACAGTCTGTTGTTCAAAATCAGGGCTTTACTATTATTTTAACAGTGATGGTCCAGAATAAATACATAATTTTAAGCTTACAAGTATTTGTGATTCTCCTTTTACAATCTTGTTAAAACCTCTTGCCAAATTTTTCCAGTCCAGCAAAATACAAATTCTTCATGGGCACAGCATCTTTGGGATCACAGCTCATAACACTGCAGAACTGCTGTTGCAGGTCGCGAGTCAGCTTTCACTAAGCAGTAAGCCAGTCTGACTCAACTGTATGCTTGGCAAACACTGAGCTACTGAAAATGATTGAAATGCAAGACCCCTGCCCCAGAGAGCAAACCCAGGTGGTGCTTTTTTGAAGATATGCCAGGATATATTTTAACTGTATTTACATACCTGGCTGTGCTCCACAATGTGAAATAAATAATATAACTCCTGACATAACAGTGATGCACTGTTTACAAGTACAATATTCAGGACTTTGCTTTGTAACAGATAAGAGTAGACAACTGCCTACCTCGCCCATATGGTGGGGGCCAGCCCTGTGTTAAGAGCTGGACTATGGCCAGAGGTGTTTAGGTATGTATAGAAATGTCTGAGATTATAATGGAAAGTAGGATGCTGCAGCAGGGGAAGCTATTAATCTATGAAGTGCTATACCTTGCAGCATGTTCAGCATCCAAAGCATTCAAGTGGTTGATAGGTGTAAATCAAATATTAATATGTACATAGTTTCCAGGACAGTTCTAATATCAGATGGACATGCTAGACTATATAAAATTAAATGCATGGCTCATCAGTTGCTTTCAAAGTAACCATAATTTTTTTAAAACTATTTTCAGAAAGTGTAAGAGTCTCTGGGCATAATTCAATTATTTTTGCAACACTTAAGGTGGAAGGATTGACTGGACGTTTCTAATTCTTCAGTTAACCCTTTAGAAAACAAAAGAGCATAATTCTGCACCCATGATGATAATGTGTCAACCAGAGTCTGTCAATGTAAGAAAGTGGTAAAAGCAGACCAGGCTTAGGAGATCACCTCTGTGACAAAAGAGCACATAGAGAGGAATGAGATATCTTACTGACATCCCCGTGGAATGAAAGAAGAGAAATGTTCTTGACAATGGAGGCCATGGGATTTTTCTTTGTCAATGAAAATGAAATGCAACTGACAGTCAGCAGCAGAGAGTTAGTGACAGGAGTGAAAAATGTATTATAGGGCAAATAGGCCATGGAAAAGAATACATTGCACAGGTTTGTAGGGTAAGTTTAATTCAAATTAATTGGATGGATCACTTGATGATTACCTGCTCCGTTTATTCCCTTTGAAACACCTGGCATTGGCCACTGTAGGAAAACAGGATACTGAGCTAAATGGATCTTTAGTCTGAGCCATTATTATCATTCCTACGTAAATCGAATACTAGCTTTTAACACCCTTCCTAAAGATGGCCCTTGATTTTGCAGGCTGGGTAAAGGGAGGTAGAGATGCCACACATTACATAATTTTATTCCCAGAAAATTGGAATGTAATATTATTTTTACTGCCTTACATTTTGTCTGATTTTTGGCTGACTTTTTGTTGTTTGATGGTATCTTGGGAATCAATGTGAAAACAAAAAAAATGTACTTGCTTGTGAATTTATATAAGGGTATTTATGACTAGCCTCAGTTTCAGCATTAATAATTTTCATAAGAATGAAATTACCTGCACTTTTTATGATCATAATTCACAGTATTATATAAAAGGGAATTCTGATTCAAAAGACCAACAATTATTTTTATTTATTACAATAAGAACTATAAAGTTATCAGGTAAAGAAATATTGATCCTGCAAGTTTGAATATCATAACATTTAGATTTCTTGGAAACCCAGGGCTTTATAAAGAGAACTAACTGCATCCAAATGTAGATGGAAATTCCTTATTATTCTTACTAACCTTGACTATTAAGGAGGAAGTGGGTGATTTTTGAATTGAAAACACTGGAATGGGACTCTGGAGATGTGGTGTTCTATTACTAGTACTGTCTCATACTCCCCCAGGCACTTAATTTAATTTTTCTATTGTATTCCATCCATATACAAGTACAGGCTAGCAAAGCTTCTCTATCTCACAAGGTTGTTGTGAGACTAAGTGAAATAATAATTGTGAGATGTTGAGATGCAAAGGTGCTATGGGTTATACAAGTATCTGTAAAGCTAATATGGTCAAAACATGGTATTAACATTTCATCATTTAATGGATCTTATGACCTATTCATTTCATTAATAATTGAACATGCTAATATGCATACAACTTACACACACAAATAAGGCTGCAAAATTGCGAGCTGGAAAGAATTTTCAGGCCAATTTTTCAGTTTCAGGTTAGCCTCTAATATTGTAAATCTAACACCAATAGAAATTTGGTGTTTCTGGAGTCATGAGAGCTATGACAGGGCATTTGGAAGGTCAGACAACCTAAAAGTCAGCATTCCTGGCATCTAACCCCTGGATCTTTTGACTAGGTAGCAAAGGTGCCTGATTTCTGACCTTAGGGTCAGATTCTTCTGGCTTCCCCCAACAGACTTCTGCCCTTTAGGCAGTACGTAGAGAGACCAAGGCCTTCTCTGTCCATCAAGTCCAAGTCCAGGCTAACACCCTGTGGGAAGCAACATTGAGGAGGTCCTCCCAGCATGATATCTATGTCAACTGCATGGGGCTACTTCATACATCCCTTCAGTTTAGGGCGTGAACTCCACAGTCTGAACAGCCCTTAGCTGCTCAGCTGGAAGTAGAAGCCTCTTCTTGACTTTTGAGGTCTCTTGTGGAGGTCTCAGGCTCCTCTGGGCAAGATGAGATATAAAGATGGAGACAGACTTAACCCGATAGTGTTCTTAGTCCGATAGTAAAGTTCACTCGCTTCTGGGTACACCTCAGTATCCTCAACTATGTTTTAATGAGGGACACAGTGTTTCTCCCCTTACTGCTGTCCGGACTGTCAGACTTGTGGTGATGCTCCACTCCTGTGCAGAAACAAAGCAACCACCTGCCTCCTCACCAGTCAGCCCTGTGTTGATCCAGGAACAGTGCCTATGTCCCTTTGTGAATCTAGCCTGATTTATTTTTCTTGGCAGAAACTGTTGTGCAAGTTTGTGTCAACAAGATGAAATTCAGTAAAGTCACATGTCAAATACTACACTCAGGAAGGGAAAGTCAAATGCAAAAGGAGAATAATGGGCTGGGCTGTAGTACTGTGGACAGGATCTGGGGATTATAATGGATCACAAATGGAACAGAGGTCAACAGTGTGACACAGTTGTGACAAAGATTAATACCGTTCTGGGGTGTATTAACAGGAGGGTTGCATGTAACACATCAGAAGTAAATACCCAATCTAATTGGCCCTGATGGGGCCTCAGCTGGTTAATTGTGTCCAGTTCTAGATACTACACTTAAAGGAAGAAAGCTCAGAAAGATGGAATAATTGGAGTGTCCTGACAACAACAAAAATTATAAAAAGTTTAGAAGACATGCCCTGCAAAGAAAAGTTTTAAAATGGATGTGTTTAGTCTTTAAAAGACTAAGAGTGGACTGATAGTCTTCAAATATGTTAAGGGCTGCGTTAAAGTGTTTGACAGTGAATTGAGCTCCACAAACATGGACGGTGTCCCAGCAAGGATGATTTAGGTTAGATATTACGAAAAAGCTTTCTAACCAAAGAATTGTTAAATTCTGGAATGGGCTTCTAAGGAGTTTATACAATCCCTATCATTGAAGGTTTTTAAATGTAGATTAGACAATGACCTGCTCCGGCGGTAGCCTTGTTCCAGAGCCAGTACAGGGGGCCAAACAAGACAAAACCTTGAGGCTACTTTCAGCAATACAGTTCTATGACTGCATACTATTTTTTCCACAGGGCTCCCAGCTTAATTCAGTACAGTGGATGTATGGTGCTAACTCAATGAATGGGCATTCAATCATTTATTTTTTCTCATTTTTCATTGGGTGGTCCCAGGTCTTTTCTACTGCTTCTTATTGAAACACTGCATTGAATTCCTACATGGGCTTTCTATAGCACTCATCACTGGGTATCTGTGGGCTTCAACTTTGTTCAGGTACCTCAGTTCATCTTATGAGAGAGCATATTTTTACAATTGCCTTGTGACACGGAAACAAATGTACCAAAAGATCAAGGTTAAAACACCTACTTATTTTGGGTACCTAATTGGAGAAAGCCCAGAGCCTGCTATTTTGCAGTACTGAGTGTGATAAAACACTTTGCATGTTCAAAGATAAACTCCTATTTGACCTCAGTTACAGCTGACAGCGTTCAACACTTCTGCAAATCTGGCTCAAGGTCTCAAGCTGGGGATCCTTGAAAAAAGGAGCTTATAATTAGTGGCCACCAGTGAGAAGTTTAAACAACTTGCCCAACCTCATGGAGGAACTCTGTGGCAGAGGCAAGAATAGAATACAATTTTCCAGTGCAGAATTCAGTTGTCTTAATCACAGAATTGACCTTTTGCTTCCTGTAATGCCCTGAGTCATTCATAACATGCCTTCTGGGTTTGAATGTATAGATTTTATCAACTTGTTGTAAAAGGTCTTACAGGAGCATTCTAAGTTGTTCATTTCTTTTTGTTTAGATTTTATTTTAGATACATGAACTGATTGTAAATCTTCAGCAAATAGTGGACTTCAAAACACCAGAGTATAGTCACATGGTTATTATAACAGGTAATAAATACAGTGAAAATAATAAGGCACAATGCCTATATGACCTCATGAAATCACTTTACTTACATGCAGCTATGAGCAATAAATATGCAATTTTCCATATAACTTTTGGCTGATTCTGAACTATGTGCCAGTAAATTAGAACAATTTACTAGCACATATATATATAGTGTGGTTTAAAAGTGGTACGGGTGATAAGTGAATCAAACTTCAATTCAGCTACAGTAATGTTTCATCAATTTAAACCAGCTGTAATTTTGGCTGTGCTTATTTTCACATTCAACTGTTACTATTTCTCAAACCTCTGCTAAGATCCATCCAGTGCACACTGCCTGTAGGAACAGATACACAACCTTTTAAAATATCTCAGCATTTTTCTAAATTCCAAATGTATCTGGTTATGCATCATTTTGTTCTTTAATATACACTTAAAACACTGGGTTATATCACAACATCAGTTTTGAAGCAGAGTTCTTCATTTTTGGTGACATGAATAGGCTCACTATTCCCTTATTTGTCTGCAGTTGTGTATTACAGGCTGCATATTCATAAATAAAACTCATTAGAGTGGGGCATAAGTGTAAAGTGCACACATCTACTGTGTGTGGTTCACTGTTCCATGTAGTGGCATCTACAAAGCTTACAGAGAGAAAGAATAAGTTTCCTTTACAGGTTTAGCTAAGAGCTGGCAGGCTTTCAGCTCAAACTGTAGAGGCTCATGCATTGTTCTGTAAAGGTCCCAGGTTCAAATACACCTATCAGCAGTTACATAAGCACCACTGATGGCTTCTCTGGTTTCAGTCATGCAACATGAACTAGCTTGTAGACTGATGTGACTAGAAAAATCTAATTCTCTACCCATTCCCAACTGCATTGAATTGCCCCAACACACACTAAATGAAATAAAGTAAAATCCTGCAGCCTAGTTCCTCTTTTTCAGCATTGTCACACCAGATGAACAGAGTTACCTGAACAAAGGTGAATGGAAACGTACAATTTACCAGCATGCTTACTTTAGACCCATGAGAAACTGCATTAGTTGCAATGCTTCTTGGTGGAAGACTGAATCAGGTTTCAGTGCATAGTAGCTGCACAGTACATCACACATAAAGTGCTAATGCACTACGTAAAAAGTAAGGAGACAAGAAGAAAAAAGTTTGACCCAGCTTGTATTGATCCTTATTTCCTTGTAAAGTGTTGAGTACACATATCAACCCTGTCCTGCATTGCTGCAATACCATTTTAATAATATTTAATATTAGTATTCCTTTTCTGGCACTATGAAAATTCCAAACAAGTGTACAGTGAACAACGTATTTCAGACACATTTTTGAAAAGTGTATCAGCTGTCTAATGAATGCATTTTCCACCACTGACCAGCATAGTCTCCTGACCCTAAAGTCAGAGGGTTCCCAACTGTAATACTTTAATGCCTTTCTGTCTTCAAAACTCCTTTGCCTTCTCAATCAAATATGAAATGCTTTGCAAACGCATTGCATCTACCCTTGAGAATCCTAAAAAAGTGGGACGATCTGGAAAACTAAGTATTAGCTTATGCAGAAGAAGGCGACGTTAGGCAAGCCAGGAAACTGAAGTGTTTAAGTTTAGATCTAAATAATATTCCATTTTCATTCACAACTTTATCTATCACTTTCTATTGGGTGTTTTAGGTCTGTCATATTTCAGGGACATAAAAATAAGCACACTGATAAGTACAAAGTTTTTTCAGGTTTGCATTACTCAATGAGATTATCTGGCTGAATTTCTATGCAGAGGGGTTCCAAGGAAGATGTCCCATTCTTAGCTCAACATCCATTAACAGAGTCAGAAGCTATTTTTCTGTAAAGTAAAAAGAATCTTATTTTGAGTCAAAGAGTTGCAAAATGTGTATCAGTCATTGTTCCCTTTTTCCTCTGGAGATTACTGGTACATACCCATAGTTAAGAACATATGACACTTGTGTAGCACTGTACAGGGCACAGAAGATATATTTTTGTTGAATGATTTAACATTCTGTTTAACACATGTTACTCAAGATTCTTCATTAGAATTCCAAAAACCCTTCCTGCAAAACTAAGTGAATTATTTCCCCTCTCCACCATTTCCCGATCAGCGGAGACTCGCTGCCCAGCGCCTGTGGGGCTCTACGGTCTGTGTATGCAGCAGCCCTTAAAGATGCACTGACCCAGAAACCCTGTTGCAGGAAGCTGAGAGTGCACAGGGTACTTACCTCTCAGGGCACACACCCCAGATCATAGGGCATGGGCACCATACCCACCCAAGGGCCCCCCACCCTCCTGGCAGACCCTGGCCAGCCACAGCCCAGCTGGACCTCAGCCCTCGGGACAGCAGCATTGCAGCCAGTGCACTTCTGAACCCACTCCCAAGGACAGAACTGCGCCCTGTCCTTGGGAGGCGGGGGGTGGACTGCACAAGGGGGTCACCCAAAAGGCCACCCTGCCCTTGGATGGGGGACAGGGGCTGGGGACCCACTGTCCACAAAGGGACAGAGGGGCGTGAGCTATAGCGGAGGGGTCAGTACTCACAGCCTGTTCCTCTCTTTCCTCCTGTTTCCACAGCTGCACCAATTGAGGGCTGGGAAATCCTCGACCTGTTAGTTGTCCCAGACAGCACCCTGGAGGTGAGGGATGGCAACTGGCCAGAGCCACCCCCAGCACCAAGACATCCCTGCTCCCAGAGGGGTCAATGGCAGGTCACGGAGGCCCCCCACATCGCTGCCTCCATCAGGCAGCTGGTGGAGCAGGTGGAGCGGCACCTCTGATTTGAGGCAGGGGAGGCCACCTGGCACCAGGAGACCTGGGGGGAGTTTATGGGGACCTTCTGGGATGTGGCAGCCACCTACTGGGAGCTGTGGGCCTGGATGCCCCACTGCTGCCCCTCCCACTGCTCCCCTGCTACCCCTCCTGCCACCTCTCTTACTGCCCTCCCCGCTGTCCCAGCCCCAACTCTCTTGGCCAGCACCCCAGGAGAGGGCCCTATTGGACTAGACTGCTGGGCTGAGGCCAATCCCCAGCCCTACCTCCCAGTCCTCCATGCCACCTCCCAACCCCATTGGGGACCCTGAACCAGGAGGAGCATGTGTCCTGGGGCTGGCATGGGTCACGGCCCTCCACCTCTACCCCAGAGTAATGGCCCCCCAGGTGGGCATCCTGGGTCCCCCTCCTGCTATACAAAGTTTGCCCCCCTCCCACTGTACATAGTTTGCCTCTCTCCTGCTGTACATAGTTTTTATGGTTAGGTTACTCACATACAGCATTAAGCACATGTTTTTCAAGAGCAGAATACAACAATTTAATTTCTCCACAACCTCGCGTGATGTGTGCCTGGTCTGGGGTGGTGTGTAGGAGGTGTGGGACAGTGGGGGGGCAGTTTGAGGGACGTGGTCATGTGGGGTGTGCAGGGTGGGGGGGAGTGTACAGTGAACCCACTGCGGGTGGCCGTGGCAGTGCTCACTAGGGCCCCTGTGCAAAGTATTCACGCAGCGTCTCACAGACACACACCCCATCGTGGTGGGCCTGGCAACTAGGGGTGGTGGCCAATCGGGGGTAGCCAAGGCCAGACTCAGATGCCCACCCCTGAATGAAAGCCTCCCCCTTGCTCTCCACTACATTGTGAAGATGCAGCGGGTACCCACGACCTGGGGAACATTGAGGACGCCCAGCTCCAGGAAAGCCAGGAGACAGCACTGCTGTCCCTTCAACCACCCGAAGGTTTGGTCTACCACATTGTGGGAAAGGTTGATCTGGTTGTTAAACCTCTCCCGGTTGGGGGAGGGGTGGCTCATATAGGGTCACATGAACCAGGGCTGGAGCAGATATGCCACATTGGCCACCAGGAGTGGCCAGCTTCCAGACAGCTATTGCCACCCTCTTCTCCAGGGGAGAGTGCACCTCATCCAGGTGTCCTGGTGTCTCAGGGTGGGGCACAGCCACTGGCACAGCTCCAGGGATGTCTGCCGCCACATCCAGAAATTCTGTAGCTACCGGTCATCCCGCTCCCCCATGACCAGGTGCTCCCACCACTCTGAGCTGGTGGGCTAGCTCCAGACCTGACAAGGCACGTGGGGTGGGGGTGGGGCAGAGGACCCGAGGGTCGGAGCATCCCCGGCTGCCCCTGTGGGGACCTCTGCTAACAGGAGCTGCAGGGAGGCCACAAATTCTGTGGCCAGCTGGGTGACCACTCCACTGGTGGCCGTCATCAGGATTTTCAGCTGCTGTGGCTGCTCCCTGGCTGTCCCTGGAGGCACTGCATCTGCAGTGCTTGTGGCAGCTCCACAGGCCTCGTGCTGCACAGGCCGAGGGTGTTGGGAAGGGGCCCTTTAAAGGAGTGGCTGCCTGTGGCCTCAGAAGGGCTTCGCTGCATGCAACCCCATCTGCATTGTTTCCTGGCCCTGTCTTTCAAAAGAGGGTGTGGGTAAGTGTAGACACTCTCTTTCAAGTGCCTGGATTTTCCATTTTCAAAAGGGCGGGTAGCCCTTTCGACAGTGCTACTCAACGCACCAGCCTTGGCCTGTGTGTAGAAGCTCCCTTTTGACAGGGTATCTTTTGATTCCTGTTTTTCGAAAGGTGCCCTTTCAAAAACACACTCTAGTGTAGAAACAAAATGCAGTCAAGTAGCACTTTAAAGACTAGCAAAATAATTTACTAGGTGAGCTTTCGTGGGACAGACCTACTTCTTCAGACCATAGCCATACCAGAACTGACTCAATATTTAAGGCACAGAGAACCTTAAATACTGAGTCTGTTCTGGTCTGGCTATGGTCAGAAGAAGTGGGTCTGTCCCACGAAAGCTCACCTAGTAAATTATTTTGCTAGTCTTTAAAGTGCTACTTGACTGCATTTTGTTTTGATAGTATATAGACTAGCACGGCTCCCTCTCTGTTACTCTCGTGTAGGTGTGTCTAATGAGAATAATTCAGGGAACTGCAGAGTGATTCCTGCAAATAGCTGAGCATCCTCATTTCCCATCAAACTCACCAGGATTTATGGATGCTCTGCACTATGGATAATGGGGTGGGGGCTGTTCTAAGTTTAATTTTTTTTTTGACCAGCTCTGTCTAGCCACTTAGAGGCTTTTTAAAACCAGGCACCTCTTTTCTGCACCCCCTTCTGTTTACTAAACTCCCAAAGTGAAATTAAATGAAATTATTAATGTATTAAATTCCTCTACAGGCTAAACCTCCCTGGTCGAACACCCTCAGGAGGTGATGGTCCCAAACTAGGGCATTTGCTGGACCAGCAGAGGTATCCAAACCATATTTCTTTAGCTTTATGGCAAGAATTCTGTGAGACAGTGTATTCTTACACATTCATTGAGAATGAACGCAAACCACTTTACAAATATAGTGTATTGTGCCCTGATGCAGATACAGCAGATGGCTTGATGGACACTGCACAATGCCATGCCCATGGTGTGGCTGGCCAACAATCTTTTGCACTGACTCTCCATGTACCATGTGTATATATACCATACTAAGCTAGTGAGGTCTAGGACTGGGACAGTCTATGTTCACTTAATATGCCAGTCTACACCTTTTGATATGTTAATTGTGAACATTGCAAGTGTGGAGGAAAATAGAAAGAAGCACAAACTCTGATAAGTCAAAAAAGTATAATTAAGTAGACCAAAAATAACTTAAAGTGCATCTTGCAGAAAATGCAAAACCAGCAATTTTTAAGCACTTAAGACTCAGGAAGCCCGTCAACAGTCTGCTGGTGCACTGGAAGGTACTAAGAGAATACTCGAGGAAGGTAAGGCCAATGCAGAAAAGCTAAATGAATCCTTTGCATCAGTCTTTGCTACAGAAATCGTGAGGAAGATTCCCACACCTGAGCAACTCTTTTTAGGTGATAAAACGGTTTTGATACAGGAGCTTTTTGAACCAAGATGATATATTAAACAGTAATAAACTACCAGGACCAGATGATATTTACCCAAGTAATAGGTGGCTTGTGGTAGCATTTGAGAGATGCTCTGTCTGCCTATGTCCTGCCAAAATTTTAACTGCTAAATGGGGCGCCCCCCAGGCCCTCTCCGTGTTCCTCTGGGTGGCCCTCCCTGCTCACCCTCTCCACACAAGCGCCAGTTGCTCATGCCAAAAGTTCTAAAGCAACTCAAATATGAAATTGCAGCTATTAACTTATTTTAACATATCATTTACATGATCTTCTATATCAGATGACTGTAAGTTAGCTGGGGTGATGCCAGTTGTGTGTGGGGAGAGGAGTTAGAACACGACAGTAAATCTAACTTTGCCCCATCTCAAAAAAAACCCAAACAAACAAACTGCATTTGAAATGGAAAATAAGAAGAGATGGGAAACATAATTTATTAGGGGGTATGGAACAGCTTCTATGTGACCAACATTGAAAAGACTGGAAATTTTCAATGTGGAAAAAAACCAACTGAGAGAGTATATAGCAGAACTCTGTCAAATTATGAACGATATGGAGAAAGGGAATACAGAAATTGTATTTGCTTCTCCGCATAACACAAGAAATAGGATACACCCCTCAAAAGTATTAGGAACAAGTTTAAAACAAACAAAAGGAAGTATTTCTTCACAGAACGAACAGTCACCCTGTGGAACTCATTGCCAGGGGATGTTGTGATGGCCAAAATTATAACAAGTTTCAAAAAAGAATTAGAAAACTTCGAAGAGGACAGTTCCATCAAATGGCTATTAGCCAAGATGGTTGGGAATGCAACCCTATGCTCTAGGTGTTCCTAGACTCTGACTGCTGGCCACTGTGATTGGATGACAGGAGCTGTATCACTTGATAGTTAGCTACTATGTTTATTACCTCTGAAGCACATGGCATTGACCACTGTATGGAGACAGTCATTTATCCTCAGGAGGGAAACAGAAGTAGTTTGCATGAAACCACTCAAACTTTATAATGCAAGCATTGGGCATCAGATCTCTTTTCCTCCTACCTTTCCCAAAAACATGTTAATAGGTTTTGTTGGCTTGTTTTCGGTTTAAATATATCGTAGGGTGTCTTGTGTCGTGCTATTCCTGGGGATCCACAGGATTTGGGAACTACTTCCTCTCTTTCCCTTCTCTGACCCTCTCATAAATTATAAGGAAAATCCCCCCAGGGGGACTCGCTTCTCCAGGTTTTAGTAAGAGAGCATGTGATCCTCCATTATTGTCCATAAAACTCCACACACAATGCTTAATAACCTTGGGAAGGAGGAGGAGGGGGAGCATGATATGCTAATTCCAGCCATTCTGCATAAAAATATAGTAAAATAAATGAATGCTAAAACCCAGCCAAAGCTGGGTAATGAGCATTCCTATAAGTAGCGTGAGAACCGATATAAATCCATGTTTTCTGTCTAAAATAATCCATCTCTATTGATCTTTTAACTTAATTTTCTCTGACTAAGATTCAATTTTCAAACCTAGTAAAGCACAACTTTCTTTGATGTTATTAGATCTTGTTCAGTTGTTCTCAGACTCAAGGTATTTAATTTATCCCTCGATATAGTTTTTTAAATTTCTTAGACTTTCAGCACTGGCTGCAATCTAGATAGGAGACAAATTGGGTGTGATTTGTACTGTTCTCCATTGTACAGAGATCAGCCTTCAAGATGACAGAGAATTACACACAAGTCCTCCCTACAATACAAAACCATAGTGCTCTTTACAGACTTTTTGGTGCCAGTTAGTGTTGCTAAAGTTTATTTCAGGGTATGGTAGCAGCTGTTTCACACTTAGATGGATAGCATGTGGTTTAGAATTTAATGCTCACATTCCAGTGCTACCAACAACCCACCTACAGTGCCAAACGCAGCAAACTTCCACTTCTTGGGCTTTTCTTTTTTTTTTTTTCTTGAACACCAATTCATTCATAGTGCCATTTCAAAAGTTCTTGAAATTCTGGTGAGCAATGGTCTGCAGAAGTGGAATTTCTACTCAGGAATGAGGATTTTCTTTTTCCTTTTTTTTTCTTTGTATATGTGGGTTTTTAAATTAATTTAAACTTTGTTCATTAATCTATTTTTTCCAAGATCAGAATCTTTTCTAATGTCCTCCTGTCCCCCAAAAGAAAATAAGAGCACAAATCCTAGCAAGATATACCCAAAGGACCGAATGACTCAGTGACTCTAGAGACTATGTAAGGGAAGAAAGGACACTTCTTCTGGAAGTTGTGTGTTTGATCCAAGGTAGTTGTAGCCAAAAGTCATCATTGCTTGAGGGCTATTTAACCTATAACAAACAAGCTAGGCACGTAATGGTGAAAAATCTACATCACTAATTGACATCCTTGCTGACTGACTTAGTGGAGAAGTGACAGACTGACTGGACAAGGAAAGTGAACACCACTCATCATCAGAAGCATCCCTCCAGTGCAAGTCTAGAGCAACACTGAAAGCAGCACTGGAGGAATCTCACACTGCTGCTGTGCTTGTTCTGTGAGTTGCATCACTCTCAATCCAGCACTTTCCCAGACCTTAAATTTGTGAGAAAGTTGTGAATTAATAATTCTAATACTACTAATTCTACCACTGTTAGAGTGGAACCTGGCTCTTTTAGGCAATAGCATCACCAGGAAAAAGCTCTCTTGATCATAAGTTCATCTCTAATTCACAATGCTTGGCCAACACTAGACCTGCATAAAACAGTCCCAGCCTCCACATGATTTCAATAAATTTCTACAACATGATTAATAAGAAACCACTCTCTCTCTCTTTAGATGCCCGGAACCACTGAGTGGGCGTTAACACAATTAACTCCTTTTCTATGCAAATATTTAACCATAGGCACAATAAGTTTCTAGTAAATAACGTAGTTAGTACTAAATTCAGTCCTGTCCAGCCCCCTAATTTCTGCCAGTAGGGGGCATGTCTGGGCAGAAATCCATGCTGGCAGTGCTTGAGGTAGCATGCTAAAAAGAGCTGTATGGATGTCACGGGGACTTGGGCTAGAGACTATACGTTGGGGACCAAGTTGGGTCAAGAGTGTGAATTACCACCCAAGCCACAATGACCACACTGATATTTTTGGCTTGCTTGCTCAAGCCCTGCTGATGTGAGTCTGTCTGCTTTGGTCTCATTTTTGTTGCTGGGTTTAATGTGTGGGTACTGAGTGCTGCTGGCAACCTGTAATATACCAGAAGTCACCTAGTTGATCTAGCGTTCTCTTTTGGCCTTAATTCCTTGACTCTGTGTTGGCTTGACACAAGGGCTATGGACACTCTACAGGGCTTGTGGACCAAGTTAGTGGGGTAAAGTCTGAGTTCCCCATTAGTGAGAAGTGATCAAACACGCAACTTACAATACTTTATCAACTAGTCATTCTTCAAAGTTCTGAACCAAACGTCATATCTGAGTTTTATAAACTGATAGATCAGTTGCATGGAATGCACTCCTTAAGCATCCAATACCCATTATACTGCATGTAAGTTATCTCTTCTGACATGCCAGGAACAAAGGCTATCAATACGCACAGAGATCTTCTAAACCTAGTTCTTTAGGTTGGGCGTTTTATTTTTTTTTAATCTTCCCTCTCCAAACCAGCTCACAATGAACATATTGCCACAAAGGGCTCATTACTCCTCATGCTTTTAAAGCCATAGTAAACTGTCTGCAATAATTGTACAATAAATCATAGAAGGATTGATCCAAACCCCTCTGAAGTCAGTGGGAGTCTCCCTATTGACTCCAAATCATCCTGGAGCAGGCTCAAAGACCATAGTGCGTCTATAAGCTCAGGTGAGCTCATGGTCCTCCTCCTTTTACTAGTCATTCCATTTTCTAGGACTTTTTGGATCTAGAACTTTATTTTCTTGAGCCCTGTACAAAATTATATTAGCCTTTAACTACTGCTTTTGAGCTCAGATCTTGTCAGCACAAACACTCTGTGATGATGTATTAAAATAATTATTTCAGGAGCAAGCTCTTAAAGCAGATATTATCAGGATTTAATTGACTAAATACAGTACTCTGGCACCAACCAGTATTAGCTGATGAAAACGATCCTATTTGGGCTAATCACTAGAGCTACTCATTTCAATGATTAACGTAGAAGAGAGAGGTTAAGACAATGATTTAAACTACACTGTGATGAACTATTCTATTCAGGTCTCTGGTTGGGACATGCAACCCTAACATAATATGAAATAAACAATACTGAGGTCCTGTTCTGTTCCTTCTTGTCTACTTATAGTGTAAGGTCTGTCAAGTAGAGATCCTCTGCTATTCTGTGTTTCTACAGTCCCAGACACAATGGGTATCCATCCTTTGTGGATGCCAAAGCACTGTTAAAATAAATATAATTAATAAGAATAATCCTGATCCCTATTGATTTCAACTGGAAAAGAATTGGGTCATTAAAGAGTACTCGCCGAGGGAAACAATGCATTCTTCACACCTAGAACAAACTTTTACCCATCTATCATGTGGTAGATGGACCCCTTCCCTGTAGGGCCAGAGTTTGACAGAGAAGTGCTGTGGGCTGCTCATTGGACACTACTGTGACAGCAGTTTTTGCATGGTGTGTTTACCATGTATGGGGGAACGTCCAGTAGATTTGCAGAGCTGTGGATCCACTGGCCCTACCTCCTGCCAACACAGCTCCCTTATTTATCCCAGGGGAAGGCGCTCTTGTGAGGCAGAACTCTGAAACCTGGAAGTAATGATGAGCCATTGTAGGAACTGTTCTGATCCTACATTTCTCCCATACAAGGAAACTTCGGCAGTTCCTCTGTCTTCAAGGTTGTGTATATTTGACAACAGCAGGACATTTTTCCTACTCGATCTCACAGACCTTACTGCTTGAATCAGTAGCAGGTCAGTGGCAGAGTGGGGGACCCAGGATGACTGAAGTTTGGAAATTCTCATACTTTGCCGACAGAATCATAAAATGCCAAGCCTGTGGTTACCCAAAATAGCAGAGGAGAATGAAACAGAAAAAAAGGAGAAAGTAATAGTGCAGCATAGCAATGGGAAAGAAAAATGATCAACTGAAACAAATTTGATTATCTGACAAGGTAACTTAATCAAAATATGTCCTAGAAACACCTCAACTTTAAATACATCTAATTTCCAGATTAAATATAGATAACATAGGTAGCCTTCTGGAAAAGTATTTCCTTGGAAAAGAGACAGTAGCACAATGCATGAAAAAAACTCTTATATTTAAAAAATCTCCTTACAAGTATATACTACTAGGACAAAAATGTATAGTTTAATCTTCCCAACTGCTAAAATGTAAACAACCTACTATTATTTTAGTTATTTTACCATTAGGCACCTAGGCTGTGCCTTTTCAGAAAACCTCTTTGCAATTAAAATAGCACAGTTGATCATCTCTGTGTGATAACATGTGTGTTGTACATCTTTGAAATACAAATCAATTATAGTCGACCTAACAACTAGCCAGAAGCTGTACTACTAATTAACAAGTTGAACTGGAGGATCCCTCTGCTACTGCTCATTAAAGAGTTCATTGCAACTGTTAGAAATCTCAAGATAACAGAACACTGCATTATACAGGAGAAGGCAGATGTCCATATGGCAATGATTATTCAGACTTTTGTATGAACAGTTCGAGATAGAGGTTTTATGGGTCTGAGACTGCTTTACTGATTCATAGAAGCCCATTATTGTTTTATAGGGGGTTAGTGTCCCAGTGTGTTAATGAAAAATTGGTTCATTCATAAATTCCCTTCTTACAGATCTTCTGATTCTCGGTCACCATGCAAACAATTAGTAGAAGAGATAGAAGGGTGGGAGCAGGCAGTATATCAATCAATCAAAAATGGAAGGCAAGATAGAGGATGCAGATATTATGGACAGTTTTCAGTGCGGAGATGGAGAAAGCATGACACGTGGAACAACTAGTCAGCTGTTCCAAACAGTGGTGTTCAGGAAATGTTTTCTTTTCTTTCCCTAATAATGTTATCAGGTGACCAATCTTCTGTCAGAATAGTTACCAGTCCAAAAATTTTTAGCCCTAACTACAAAGTATGAAAGAAGACACAATCGGGGAAGGAGCCTGGTGCAGAAGATGCAGACGAAGAAGTGCCCGAGGCCTTTAACAAAGTGAATAAGTCTCCAAAAACTTAAACAAAGTTCCATCAGAAATGTTAGTTACACCTACACTAAGAGCAACTGTTGATTCCCAGTTGGCAAAGGCCTACTGCCATTGGCTGTCACTGAACAAGCAGTAACACAAACTTGCAGTGGGTCTTTGTCCCATATAAATACCCAGAGTGCTCAGGCAGCAATACTGCTGCTTGCTTCTGGCCTTGCAACTAACTACACTATTATTTATGTTCATATAGCTTGTTGAGAGCTAGTGCAAATATTTCTATCTATATTGGGAATCACACCCCTTGAGCAAGTGCAGGCCTTCTGATGGGGAGGAGATATGGGAGAGGCAACTGACATGGGGCCAGGTATCCCAGCTGCTGGTGCTGCTACTGCAGCGGTGGTGGCACCTGAAGCATAAGTCCCTTTAAATTGCCACGGAAGCATTGCACAGCATGCTCAAGGAAGTTCTGAGGACACACCACAGACTGGGCAGAACTGAGGAATGGTTGCCCTGGTCCCACCCTTTCTGCCTGAGGCCTCGACCCTTCCAGGAATGCAGATCAGGGTCACACACCCCTTTGCACAGGCATGTGGAAAAACTCTCAGCTCCCTTGAGAAAGTGTAAAAGTAGCCAAGAAGCTGAGGCATTAGCTGGTGTAAACTGATTTATGCCAGCTGGCAATTTGGCCTTTCCAATACAGGAAATAAAAAGACATGATGACTATATAGGAAGCCTGTACTTTTGTGCCACCTTTATAAATTTCTACCCTTGAAGAAGAACTGTTAACAAAACTCAAAATGAGTCTTAAAGAGGTAGGTGGGATGTTGAGAATGATGTTTATGAGTGGGGTTCTCAATCTGGGATTTATAATCTCAATGTTCTTCCCATATTTCAGAAAATAAGGTGGTAGTCCCAGCTAGACTGGAAATAAAGTCCATGTGTTTCCTGGTGTAGGAAAATGGAGAAGGGAATGGAAAAGGCTGACTATTGCTGAACAGAACAAAGGAGGCCCCCTACTCACAGCCAACACAAGGATCATCTCTGCATTCAAGAGGAGCTACAAAGATGAAGCTGGCCACAGAGCATGAGGGGAGTTTGCCCAAGAAAAGATGCTGCTGGAGACTGTGAGGGAGCCAACTGGCCAGGGGAATGCAGACCAAGGCAGTGACTAGCCCTTCCCCAGTGCCTTTTCTTAGGGTGGACGGAAACTGTAGCTATCAGCATGGCTCTGGACATTTGCTCTCCATCAGTGCCCTAAAGAAGAGTATCTGAAGAACAGCATGAGGTACTGGAGATAATTAGACTCAGAAAGAACCCCATGGATGAGTTCCATTCCTGAAGGGAAGAGTGAGCTCACCTAGCACTGGGGGATTCCAAAAAGGGACCCCCCAGAGCAAGGGACAGAGACCAGGCTGGAAGTCCATTGGCTAGATAGTATCCATGTCCAAAGTAAATGCTTTCTGTTTCTTCCAGTAAATCAGACTTTACCACAGTCCCACTTGACTCCACACAAGCAACAATCTTCTGCATCCCCAGAATCAACAAGCTCTAGCTAAAGCTTGTTGGGTCATTTTTTCAGTGTCTTCATGATTCATGACATCCTATGTGTGTTTACTGAAATATGAGATATAATCTAGTCTCCACAGCAACGATGAGATGTCTCCTGCGCAAGCATCCAAATTAAATAATGGTCTCTGCTCCTTTAGATAATCTATCTCTTGCTCCTGCAGCTGACTGGCAGCATTGTGCTAGTTATTACAATCATGTTAATTGATTTTCCAACAGAAGAGCACTGCAAATGCCATTGGTCATGTGAAAGAGAAAATTACTTGGCAGCACAGGTTTTGGGGAAATACAGATAGATACTAAATTCACATATACTGTTGTAGTCCTAGAACTTCAACATTTACAAATAGGTCTGAACCAGTCAATCACTTCTCCTGACAACTGTGCTCCATTAATCAGTGAAACGTAAATTAATCTAATGGAGTTTTATTTGATTTATACTAGTTTAAAATAAAAGTATGTACCAGGGTGACTGATATACTCAGTGCTATTTCTGATGGAGAAACCCAAGATCATGCCACTTTTGTTTTTTCAGATGAGCATTAGCTATATTTTGATTGCAACAATCTCTGTACTTACATGTTGTCTACACATCAGCAACTTGTATATGTGGTCCACTAGTAAGGAAAAAAAAATCACCAACAAGAAATCTGAGCCTCACATTCACACACACGGTTACACATCCCTGTACTCTGTCAAAGTATGTTTCTGTCCCTTTCCTCCTGCCTTTATCCCCTCACTCCTCAGCCTTCTGCATTCCAGGCAGGCAGCTTCCACCTCATGGGAGTCAGCAGGAAGAACACTGATAGAAAATAAAATAGTTTCCCTGTTCTCAGTTCCTATGCCTGTGCAAGTGCAACCTCTGAGTGATGGGAGGAACAAGTGTGGGGAAGGGGGCATGTGTAGAATAAATGGAATCTCAGCACTTACCTGCTACATTCAAACTAGTTTCCATTGAGTACATAGATGACTCATAGAAGCACTTGGGAGGGGCACCGCACCCCATACACCTCCCACAAGTGCAATTGCTAAATGGGGTATCCCCACTTCCCCCCTTGCTGACCATCTGGTTGGCCCTCCCTGTAACCCCTTTCTCCACAGGTACCAACTTTGATTTTTTCGATGGCTTATAATATGCCCACATTTTAGATTTTCATAGGCATGGCACATGTCAAGACAGAGATAATGCCCCTGTCAAATTTTAAGCCCCCTGTGCAATTTGTGGACCTTCTGGAGCTTCTCAGTGAAAAGTTCTGAGAATGTTTATTTAATATTGTTGTGAGAAATAAACTGGTTTTTTTTCTGAAAAATTACAAGATAATTCAATCTGAGGCAGATGCCAAGCACAGAAAATTTCATTCTGAATATTTGAAGTTTAGCCAACTTATAAAAAATGGAAAGCAATTTTTTATAATGGAATCTGTTAGGCTAGCTTAACTAACAGCATCACTACCAGCCTCATTTGTAATATAAATGCAAAGGACTAAATTATTATAAGCTTAGTGTTTACATTTTCACATTCAAAAATAAAGGAATTTAAACTTACAATGGTTTCAGAACTTGCATATATGTATGACATAGTACAACATTCACATAACATTTTGTAATAATGCTATGTGCATTTCAACATTTAATGCGTGGAGGCTACGTGGTCAAATTACACTTGTAGCTGTTCTGATCACTTTTTACTTCATGGTTCATTATACTGTCTCACTGTTCCCTGGTGCGGCCCCTTTCTTTATCATATCTTCCTGTTCCGTCTCTTGTCTCAAACATTGACTGAAAGCTCTTTTGAGTAGACACTGTCTTTTTATTCTGTCATTGTACAGTGACTTTCACAGTAGGGCCCTATCTTTTGCATTGTTGTGGTAGCACAATACAATAAATAAATGTAGGATGGAGAAGTTTTAATTTAGTGACTTACATGTCTAAAAGCCTACTCCTGATCCTAATGTGCCACTAGCAAAGATCTTTGCATTTTAATTTACTTATGATTTAACACGTACTCAACCAGTCCCGCTAATAGACATTTCATATGTGTAAGGAACACAGGATTACTCCTCTGATGATTATGCATTCAGCTGCGTCAAATAAACCATATGCATTAGAGTTTACAGGTTAATAATAAAAGTATTTTTTTAATTACAGCACACACACAACTGAAACACACTAGGGATTCAGGCTTATGTAAGTCAATAAAATGGCCAATCAGAAAGTTATTAAACTTTAAAAAAAAATCTGAACTGAAAAGAAGCAGAAAAAATATTTCAGTGAGTTGTAGAAAATCTACATCTCAATCTCTAAAATCATGCTCTTGGAACAAAAATGACTTTTCAAGCCTACCTCTAGCATTGTTATGTCTACACCACCAAAGGTATGCTATTTGCAGTTTGATGGTAACATCACCTCTTTAAAGCTAACCCTGCCCTTTTTTGCAGTACTTCAGGAACAGCAGAACTGTGAATGAGTTCTCAGTCATATTCTAAACGAAGCACAAATTACATCAGTTCAGCCACTGGGTATTAAATATAGCATCAAATATTTTTATAATCAATTGTGTTTAATATTAAAATATAATATTTAAACATTCATATCAATATAATATTCCAGTTATTCTATATAAAATGCTACTGTTTTAAATAAATATCTTTAATATAAATGTCTGATCAAGTGAAAGATGGCGGCCAATGGAGATCCAAGGGAAGTATATGAATGTGCATAAATTGTGAGTGTCAAGCAAAAGGGGGGACTTGAGCTGCCAGAAAAGGGACATGAGTAGGCAGTAGACATCAGTGTCTAAATTCCATTGATGGTGGTCAGGGTAACCTGTGAATTTAAAGTCACTCTGTCCACAAGTAGTTGCTTACATTGTCTATTGTCCTAAGTACAGCACCAGCTGCTCCACTGTACCCTTCTGTAAGAGTGCATCCCGTCAGAGTGGATTCTTACATTTCTGCCTCGTTTGAAGTTTGGCTACATGGGAAATGGCTATGTAATAATCAAGATGTGAATCTATAGCACACTAGTTTACTGTGCCTTAACATCCTATGCAGACACTGCCCTAGAACAGTGAAACACCAGACTGTGGTTTAGCTAGCCAAGGTGCATTCTAGAGGTTTCGGTTTGCAGTAGTAGAATCTACCTGGGTCCCTACCACAATGCAATAAGTTGGGGGACACCATCACAGCACACCAAAAGTCCCCCAGTGTGCTTAAAGCAAGACTTTATGTGTGTTGTAGCACAACTCACATGAAGAATAGTAACAGAGAGGAAGCCGTGCTAGTCTATACACTATCAAAACAAAAAGCAGTCAAGTAGCACTTTAAAGACTAGCAAAATAGTTTATTAGGTGAGCTTTTGTGGGACAGACCCACTTCTTCAGACCAACATGAAGCATTACTATGAAGTAAGCTAGAGCACTGGAGAGTCACACGCTGGTTTGCCATGAAATAAGGTTCCATGTAAACAAGAATTTAGACTGAATAGTCTACCTGACACATATCAGCTCCTTATTACCATGTAGTTGATACGCCCTCTTGGTTTGGCCTTAATCTTCCCAAGAGAACCTGAAACTAATTATGTTGATCTGCAGCCTTCCTACAATGAAATTTGGTCCTAAAGTTGACCTGCTAACTCAAATAAAACTGCCAACTGCTTTGGCTTCAGAAGGATTTTACTTTGACTTAGATAACTTGAGTTAGCTATTTGAGTTAGGAACATACCTTTTTTCATAACGAAGTCACAGATTTAAGCACAACCTAAAATCTCACCATGGATTGCTTAAATATGAATTTAAACAGATTTATGCATGCTAAAATAATACAAAGGACCATATTTTCTATGAAAATAGAAGCTGGCTCCCAATATTTTTCCTTTTAGCATTTATAAAGTTATTATCACAGATTCATATAGTGGTCACTTGAAGGGTAATGCATCATTTTGATTGTAATTAGCTGAGTTCACAGCTTGGAAGGAAAATCTCACAGCTAAGAACAGAGCTGCTTATAGTCCAAGTTAAGAATTTTTGTTAAGTAAGTCATATTAGTAGCTTGCTCTTGAGTATTTTATCACATTTCTTAGAAAATATAATATGAATTTAAATTTTAATGTATCAAAAATACCTGTGTTTGATGGATGGGCTAGTTCCTGGCCCCTGGTGAGGACAATTTGGACCATTTCTTCAGCACAAAAAAGCTTAACTCCTTATTTTAAAGGTATGGTGAAGTACATGAGGTATGACCAAGTGAAAAAACATCACTTAACACCCGCAAGACATACACCTTATTTTAACAAAACCCAAGCAATCATGTCGATTTTAGAGGACTTAGAACATTCACCACCTATACAGAAAGTGATGCTCAACCTCAATTGTAGCAGAAGTGCATTCAGCACAAGTTACATTATGGGACTTGCTTCTTGACCAGCAGCCACAAGACTGTGGAAGCTCGCGGGTGGCATAAAACCATCTTTGTATGCCATCGGCACCAGCGTGTCAAGTGGTTCTTGGTTAAAAAAAAAAATCTGACTCCACTATCTGTCCCACAGTCTTTAAATGATCATTATCCACCCTGACTTACCATTCTAAGCGTTTTATAGGCTATCTTTAGGTCTATATTATTTCATAAAGGTACAGCCCTGGGTTTGAAAGATGGGATTTCTAGAAGACACTCCTCCTGCTTCGCTCGGCATTCCTGCTGAGTGAGAGCACATTACAGAAGGAACACACCCTTCCCTTACCCCAAATTGGTACAGTGTATACTACTCCGTAACCAACACCAGCTCCATTCTGGCACAAAATAGGCGTTTCTGAACCATACTCTGCACTCATGTTGCCATTCTCAACCCCCTTAGAAAGACGAAACTTGCTAGTTCAGGACGTGTCTTGAAGTTTCCATCCTTCCCTACTGAAATCCAGCAGGAAGAATTAACCAAAGTTTAATCTGCATTTAACAACCTTGCTTTTTTCTAGGAATCGGATCTGGGAATCCAAATCATGCCCATACTGAAATTCAGTGGGGTGAGGTTTCAATTTGTACTTCTGATTCTGAATCACCTTTAGTGATAATTGAATATATGTGCAATAAATATGTTATAGAAATAGAGATTATAGCAACTTTCAACTGTAAGGCTAGTATCAAGGCATTTGACATGCTTATGCAAATCAAAAATAAAAACAAAAAAAAAAGAAAAGCAGATGCAATGGTATTTTGCTTATTAAAATCAACTTAATTTGTCACCCAACACCCATTGGCTGCTTCTACACTAGCAAGATCTTTCAAACGATTTTTTGAAAGAAGGAGGCTGTTTTGAAACAGCCCTTGGAAGCTACGTCTACACATCAATGCTACATCAAAATAGCATATTTCGATGTAGCGACATTGAAATAAGCTATTCGATGAATAGCGTCCACACGTCCTCCAGGGCTGGTGCCATCGACATTCAACATCCAACATCGTTGGGCAGCACCACATCGAAGTAGGCGCTGCAGGGGTGCGTCTACACGCCAAAGCAGCACACATCGAAATAAGGGTGCCAGGAACAGCTGCAGACAGGGTCACAGGGCGGACTCACACTTCCGGGGCAACAGCTAGCCGCTCCCTTAAAGGGCCCCTCCCAGACACACTCAGCCTGCACAGCAAGCGGTCTGCAGAGCCATAAGCACGCACACCTTGGCGAAGCAGTTATGGACCCTCAGCAGCAGCAGCAGCAGCAGCAGCAGCAGCAGCAGCCAGAGGTCCACCCAGCCGCCCCTGTAGGAGCAGTGCTCACCCTGCTCAATGCCATGCAGGAGGCAGCTGATCACCTTTTATTCGTGGAAAAGGAGCTGCCCCCAGGGGAGGAGGAAGCAACCCCAGACCCTGCTGTCCTCCGCTCCCACCCCCACACTGCACACGCCGCCGGCTGTGGAGCTACCCCACGAGCACTGACTGGTGGGAGCGGCTGGTGCTCGGTGAGTGGGACAATGACCACTGGCTCCAGAACTTTCATATGAGCCGGCAGACATTCCTGGAGCTCTGCCAGTGGCTCACCCCCGCACTGAGGCACCAGGACACCACCATGCGGCGTGCCCTCAGCGTGGAGAAATAGGTTGGCATCGCTGTCTGGAAGCTGGCCACTCCAGACAGCTATTGATCCATGGGGCAGCAGTTTGGCATTGACAAGGCCACCATCAGGGCTGTCCTCATGGTGGTAAGAGGACCCACAGGGAGTGGGAGGCAGCCCTGGGGGTGGAGGGGAGCCCTGGGAGGGGAGGGCCAGACACACCCTGCACACCCCTCATTGGTGCTTTCTCATGTCCTTCCCCTGCAGGTCGTCCGCACCATCAGCGCCCTGCTCCTCCACAGGCTCGTGCAGCTTGGGGACCCGGATGCCACCATCGCGGGGTTTGCCACCCTGGGCTTCCCAAATTGCTTCGGGGCTCTGGATGGGACCCATATCCCCATCCGAGCTCCGGAGCACAGCGGAGGACACTTCCTGAACAGGAAGGGCTACCATTCGGTGGTCCTTCAGGCCTTGATGGAAAGCCGGGGCCGCTTCCTGGACGTTTATGTTGGCTGGCCTGGCAGCACCCACGATGCCCAGGTATTCAGGAATTCGGGCCTGTGCCGCCGGCTGGAGGCGGGGACCTACATCCCCCAGTGGGATATCCCTGTGGGGGACACCACCATGCCCCTCTGCCTAATCGCAGACGCGGCGTACCCCCTCCGGCCCTGGCTCATGCACCCTTACATGGGCCATCTCACAGCCACCCAGGAGCGCTTCAACACGTGCCTGAACCACACATGCCAGGTGATTCAGCGCACTTTTGGTGGCCTCAAAGGGCGCTGGAGGTGTCTCCTCACCCGCCTTGATGCGGGCTCCCCCAACATCCCCCAGATTGTGGGCACATGCAGCACACTCCACAACCTAGTGGAGAACAAGGGGGAGGCATTCTTTCAGGGCTGGGCTGTGGAGGCTGGCAGGGCTGACGTGCAGCCACCCGCTGCCCCCAGTCACCAGGTGGACCCCAAGGGCACCCGGGTCCGGGAGGTCCTGTGGGCCCATTTTGATCAGGCCACAGGGTGAATGCTGGCAGGCCCCGCACTGCACCCATCCCATCCTCCATAACACTCCCTGCCCCTACGCCCACACCACAGAGCACCCAAGAGCACCCCCCCTTTCCTTGCAAATAAAAATAGACCTGTTGTTCCTGAAACCACAAAATGGTGAATTCTCTTATTATTACTACAAATATATATATTATACGATAAATAGTGGAACACAAGGAAGAGGAGAACTATTTACATGGGGGGGCAGGTATCATAAAATAACAGGGGTCTGATACAAACTATATGCAAAATAATGGGGATATGTACAAAGGAGGGGGGGCACGTCCTGGGCCCCGCACCCCCTACTGTCCAGCACTTGGGGTTGGTGGGGATGACCCTCGCCTCGGCCCCAGCCCTGGCCGAGGCTGGCTGGTGGCTGGGCGAACCGGCAGATATGGCCGGCGGGTGTCAGCAGGCCCCAGGTCCCCCTTGGCAGAAGGCCCCTCGGTGGCAGACGGCGGTGGGACGGTGGGTGGAGCAGCGGGTGGAGCGACAGGTAGAGCGGGCAGGGCCGGCGGCGCGGCATGGGAGGCCAGTCTGCTATGCGCTCAAAAGTGCACATAAAGGCCCCCCATGCCTCCTGATGCCAGGCCAGTGCCCGCTTCTGCAGTTGCAGGCGCCGCTTGTCCACCCGCAGGCACTGCTCCGATACCTCCAGCTGTCCCCGGAGGGTCGCCAGCAGCTGGGGGTCCGTCGCCATCCGGTGGTGGTGCTGGGTCTGCTGTCGGCCCCGCCCTGGGGCTGGTCAGTGCTCCACCGAGGGGCTGGCCTGCAGCGATGGTCCCGGTGGGCTCTCTGGGACCACTGACACCTCGCCGGCACTCTCCGGGACCTCCGATGGTGCAGCTGCGGAAAACAGGGGGGGAAGAAGAGTGGAGACAGCCGTTAGTGTGGCCACTGAGCCGTGGCCCTTGTTCCCCCACCCCTCTGCTGCTGGTTCCTCATCCCCATCCCTGGGAGATGCTGCTGCTGCTAATGGGTGTCCGACCCCCTCCCCCCGGGGGACCCTAGGTTCCGCTCCCCCCATCCCCAGGGATGGGGCATGGCACTGTCGTGCTGTGGGGGGTAGGGACTGATGCACTCTTCTGAAGGACATTCCTCTGCTGTCCTTGGGGCCATGGTCATCTGGGCATGTGGAGGGCCCTGGTCATGTCTCTTGTCCCCGCCCCTCAACCCCAGAGGTGTGCACCGGGGGGGTACATACCTGACAGTCCGCTCCCACGGTTGGGGGACACCCTCTGGGCGGACGCCCTTCTGGAGCTCCAGGAAGCCAGGATGATGTGGAGCCCCCCGTCGCTGGAGGAGGATTCCCCCTCCTCCTCCGGCATCCCGTGCGTAACCCTGCCACAGCTCCTTTACCTTACTCCTGACCTGGTCAGGAGTGCGGGCAGGGTGACCCCGGGGGGCCAGGCCCTCAGCCAGCCGAGCAAATACATCTGCATTCCACCTCTTGCTCCCCATTACCTGGAGCACCTCCTCCTCGCTCCAGAGCCCCAACAGGTCCCAGATCTCGGCCTCCATCCAGGAGGGGCCCCGCTGCCTCTTCCCTGGCTGGCTGCCAGGCTGGGAGTCCTGGCTCCCCTTGGGGGGGGTGCCCTGGGGGCGCTTGGGGGGCTGGTGGGTGCCCATCGCAGCAGGGGGGTGTCTTTGGGCTTCAGTGAGGCGTGCAGGCTGGCCGTGTGTTACTGCTGCCGCCTGCATGTTCTCTCAGCTTCCTGCACAGGAAGGCAGGGGGCGGGGAGCTTTAAGGGGCTTCTGCACGCGGTGACTATAGCACTCGGGGCTGGAGAGAGCGTCTCTCAACCCCTCAGCTGATGGCCGCCATGGCAGACCCCACTATTTCAATGTTGCGGGATGTGGATCAGCTACACGTGCCCTACTTCAACACTGAACATCGAAGTAAGGCGCTATTCCCATCTCCCGATGGGGATAGCGACTTTGAAGTCTCGCCGCCTTACGTCGATGTCAACTTCGAAATAGCGCTCACCACGTGTAGACGCGGCGGGCACTACTTCGAAGTTGGCACGGCTACTTCGAAGTAGCTGGCACATGTAGACGCAGCTGGAGTGTCTACACACAAAAAAGCATTCTTTCAAAAGCAAATTGAAAGAATATGGCACACCTTTCAAAATCACTCTTCCTTTCCTGTTTCAGGAAGAACACACTCTTTCAAAAGCTTCTTTCAAAAGAAAATGTGTGTAGATGCTCGGCAGGGCCCTTCTTTCGAAAGAACGCTCTTCATTTTCTATCCCTGGCTCATCTTTTGAAAGAACAGGGTGTGTGTGGATGCTCTCTTTTGAAAGAGCAGATCACTCTTTTGAGCCGCTTTTTTGTGTGTGGACGTACTCTTTCAAAAGAAGGTCTTTTGGAAGAGATGTTCAGGAAGAGCTTCTTTTGAAAGATCTCTGTAGTGTAGATGTAGCAGTTATGTTTGTATTGAATGCAGGTACAGCTGAAACACTGTTACCAACATTTGTAATTTTGAGGGAATATAGAAAATTAGGACTCTGTTAAATTATTCCAAAGGAAAAGGCTCACAGTTAGCAGAAAGAGCTAAGGCTGAGCAGGGGCTCGACTTTGGGCTGTAGGAGAAAGTGGGGGTAGGGGTGGGGAGAGAAGTTTATTCTGGTGAGGAGGCTCTAATCCTTCACTTGCTTGGACTGATTTGATATGTATCTCCCCCCACCCCCCCAACACACATGTCCTCTGTTCAAAGAACAGAGCTAAATAGGCATCATTGAGAGCCTCTCTTTATGCTAATTGTACTGGAGTTGTATTTCTTATATCATGCTTGCTAAGAGTTAAAATTACTGGGAGCTGAAATCACTTAAGACAACGGGCAGAGGTCACAGCCAAGAGGTGGATGGCAGTGAATAGTGACTGACTGCCAGCAGAGTGGCAGTGGAGAAATGGGTGAGAGGCCAGCAGGATGATGGCAGAGTAATGCAACAGTCATCAGGACGGTGGCAGCACAAGTGCCCGGTAGAGTGGTGGCAGAGAGGTATGACAAGCGGCCAGAGGCTGACAGTGGAGAGGTATGACAGGCAGCCAGCAGGGTTGCTCAGAGATTAATGAGCAGGTTGATAGTGAGTGACCAGCAGAATGAGTACAACACCTGTTTACCTGACCCCCGCACCGACTCAGGATGGGAGATGAACTCTGTGGATGCACCTCTGAACTCTGGCACTGACCAAGGCCAGCAACAGTGAGTGGGGTGCCAAGAAGGGCTGGGCATTTGAAAGGGACATTAAAATTGCTGGATTTAAGAACATGAGAGAAAAAGGACATTGCCCAGCCGACTTGGGGTAAGACTTTTACTCATGGTTTGTGTTTATCAACCCTGTTTGTGGTGTTTGTGGTGTTTTCCTAAATTAATGTCAAATTACTTCCCTCCCTTTTATTAAGTTTCTTTTTACACAAAGTCTCTATGCTTGTGAGTGGGGAAGTATTTCCTCTCAGGGGTGTCTGGGGGTGGTGTGTGAATTTTCCAGGTTACTGAGTGGAGACACGAGCCAGTTCTATGTTGAATGAATGAAGAGGATCCCCTCGATATTGAATGGGGCCCTGGCTACTCTTGGCTCCACCTGGCAGAAGGGTTAGATTACACTGCCCATGGTTATAGAGCAAATCAGTGGCAGCAATACAGGACTGAGAGTCTATTAGTAGTTGTCTACAAGTGCCACCTTATAAATGCTAATTTACTTTACTATTCAGTGCAAATACTTCTGTCATTGCACTCCATTGAAAAAGGTTCCATGACAAAAGTAATTAGATTTACATGTCTCAATAAAAAAGAAGCATTTCTTATGCTGGGAAATAATTGGTTTTATTTCCTAAAAATGAATTTGACATCTATAATAAAGTGATTTTAATTATAGCAGGAATAAGCCATTTTGATCAGAAGTTGGAGATCAGCTGTTTTTCAAAGAAGTCTGAGCTCTGAAAGATATATATTTTTCCAGAATATTTAAGCAATTCCTCAAATGAGTTTGAGTCTTCAATAAGGAAAGAGGCACTTACACAGGCTAGGGGGAAAAGGCACTTACTCAGTGGTTTCAATTTTACTTTGCTAGACAGTGACATAAACCGCAACACATTATAGTCAATAATGAGCTTCTAGCATTCACTAAAACCTCATGAGCTTAAATCAGATCTTAGTCTCTCTACCCCCATCTTAATTTTCCATTGGAAGTAAAGAAATTGCCTAAAAACAAAGACAGATGGGCAGAGAGACTTTAAAATCATCATAATACAGACACACATCATACTGACTTTGACAGGCCTCTCAGAATATTAAAGTGTTTTCCTGCGCACTGTGGGTAGCTATCTGAAAAGAGCTGCCCTTGTTAAAGAACATCGTGTCTGGAATGATGATATTATTCTGAGATTTCAATGGGTATGTGCTCTAATTCTTTACTGTTTTCACAAATGAAGTAGTGTGTATTATATCAGTGCTCCGCAATCGGTGTGCTGCAGCACCCTGCTGTGTTGAGCAGTGGAGCTTATTGTGCCTCAGAGCTGTGCACCAGGAGTGCCATCCACTGCTCCATGCACATGCCCAATGCTTGGTGAGAGAAGCGAATGGCAGCAGCAGCTCTGGGGCGGCCGCAGTGACTCTGGGGCAGAGGCAACAGCTCTGGTGAGTTGCTGGCATTGAGTTAGAGTGAGCGGGGCTGGATGTGCCTGGATCTGGGGGATGGGGGATTGGATTAGAGAGGGGAGGTGGAGGAGGGCAGGGGATTGGGTATATATATTGGGTATGCTGTGAAATTATGGCAAGTGATGAAGTGTGCCACAATGTTCCTGACCCCTGCTTCAAAGGAAAAACAAACAAAATATCCTCTGATTTCATTTGTTCGCCAAGAAGGAAAACAATATTTTGCGTTTTCAGTTTCATGTTTTTTCCCCTCCTTTTGGTTTCCGTTATGGGTCCTTCACTTGTTTATGCACTGAGCATAAACAAAGGACCCGATCCTGCATTTTTTCCATATGAAGCCCAGGAAAAGTCAATGAGATATAATACATGCACAGGGTCTCCCTTCTCACTGCTGCAAAATAAGATAGAGGTCGAAATATGTGTATCACCAACATGTATCCATATGTCTGCCTCCTTCCGAAGAAGTATTTGGAATTAGTATTTCTAAGAATAGGAACCTAATTTGTCACTTTTTGGTGAAGCAAAGCCCCCAAAAGGAAGGTGATGGCACCAGCCCAGGTAACAGAAGAAATGGGTTCCATTGCCTACTCCACTACTAACATCCTGCGTAACTTTTGGCAAAGCACTCAGGCTATGGTTACACTAGTAAGATATGCTGGCAAAACCCTGGTTTTGTCAACAAAACTCATGGATTGTGCACACACAAATGGGATTTGTCGACAGTATCTCGATAAAACACAACAGTTTGGCTGGCAGCGTTCTACCTCAAAGCACTGTGGCGTAATGCTGCTGTTGGCAGATTCTACCAACAAAACACCTGTGTAAAGCCCCCCCAGGGCTCTCTAGACAGACAGGGCATCCACAACAATGGGAAGTGCCCTCTTGGCTCTGCTTCCGGGTGCCTGTTTTGTTGAGAGAGTGGATAGGCCATCTGGCTGCTCCATCAACAGCGTGGGGCACTCTCCCAATTTGCTTTTGTGTGGGGCCACGCTCAGTCAAACAGAAGTTGTGTCAGGAAATCTCTTCTGACAGTGACCTCTGTCAACAAAGCGCTGTAGCGTAACCATAGCCGAAGGGCAAAATTTTGAAAACCAGCTCGATCTCATTTTAAAATGCAACAGCAACACTTAAGCACTAGAGTTCTGCTGACTTTGAATGAGACGAGCACTTGGGTGACTCTTGAAAATGTTACCTTAAATCTCACTGAAAATCAGGAAGAGTCAGGCTGCTTGTGCCTATGTCATTAGGGGCACACCCTCAGTAGAACTGCACGTGCTTTTAATATTTGGCTTTACTGCTTTGCAATTTCTCTCTTGTTCTCTTTGAGCATCTGTTCCTCATGCATAAGAAGGGACTAGCAGCACTTTTGTACCTCCCGGGGGTTATAAAGATAAATGCTCAGATTTTGCAAAGATGCTCAGATATTACAGTCGCAGGGACTCTACAGATGCATTAGATAAATTGATTTTAAAGGAATTTTAAAGGAGTACAAGATAGAATTTCAGGTTTCAAAAGAAATGTGGTGATGCAACAGATTTGTATGGGCATGTTAAGGGAAGCAAGCTGTCAGTATTAACCCACAGGTGCTTGACTCATTAGTTCTATTGGAAGGGAATATTAGTTTGTAAATGAGCTCATGCCACTCTCACACACACAGACAAAAAGGGAGGCAGATGAGAGGTGTATATGAGCATCAAAATTATTTTCTGATGCCTTTTCAGGAATCTGCTGGTTAATCATAGCTGTATTATGCGGGACCATTTTGAGCTTCTGAAGAATTGTTGACAAACTGATTATTCTGCTGAATCAACAGAAAAAATGTAAGGCACGTTGATTTTTGTAGTCCCCGTAAAACAAGACCACACACGCCACATTGTGCATTACTCCCTAATTGTACATGAAAAGACATTGTATCTAGGGGCAAGGCCTGTGGAATGAATGTGGTAGTGAACTTCTGCACACATGTAGTATGAATTTGGTCCCGTCCATTCCATTTAACCCACACACATCAATTAGCTAAGAAAATTTGTGAGCAAGGTTGTAGAAGAAAAGAATCAGAAGCAACCCAGTGCAATGTACCTAAGTCGTTTCTGAGTACTGACGTTTCCTCATCACATATCCTTTATTAGAGTTCACACAATATCTTTAAACCACTTGCTGAGAGAATTCAGGTGTATGAAACAAGCTGTCGTGAAACAGGCTGACCCCTCGTTGGGAAATGCTTTATTTAATTACTGCTGTCTGGACATAGGAAAAGGAAAATCTTCTCTCTGCTCCATTACAGTCTAAATCAGACAAAATGATATGGAGTATGAAGAAGACCCAGCCATCAATCCTGTGGGCCTCTGAAATCAAAAATGAAATAAATGAACACTATGGTGGTGCCATTCGCAAAATCTTTTTCAGCCCACAGTACTAATCACCTGGACAGCACCTGAGTCCCGTCCAAGCACTCAGCTCACAGGGAACAATGCTCAGAACAGGGGATGGACTTGATGACCTCTCAAGGCGCTTTCCAGCCTACGTATCTGTGATTCTTATTGTACTGTAGTAGGCTGGATTTTTCGCTCACACTTCATTGAATAGCTTTGCTTCCATGGAAGATATTTCATTGTCTTCTGTAATACAGAGTACCACCAATATTTCACTCTATTTGCATACAGGACTCAAAATGCAGAGAATGGCTTGTAAGGGTCAGAGTACAGTGATCCCAAATTCCTAGCTTATTCAGAGAGCAACATGGATATATCCAAATAGCAGGAGACGTAGATGTTGCTCTGCTGTTTGAAGATCGTCCATGCTTTAGTTTAATGCCAGATCTTTTTAATAAGTTTTACATACAATGGGGCATGCAAGACAAAATAAAAGAAAAACGTGTGACTGGCTGAACTAAGTTGATGGCTGAAGAGTTGAACTAAGTGATTGATGGCTAAAGAAGCAAAAGACTCACAATAACATCTGTTGCAAAAAGGCCCAAGGGTGGAAACATAATGGTGATTTAATAGCTGTAAAGCTTCAGCCATGTGGTATATTTTCCTCATGAGCTCACATGGGTAGGTATGGACTGAATATTTTCACTGAAGAACTTCAATCTTTAAAAATAAATCAGATAAGGCAGCAAACCAAACAAAAACACACTGTTGCAGTTTGGTGAAAATGATCAGGTTATATAAATGGTATTATAGTGGTAAATATTGGTATTAAGACGATCTGCTAACCCATGTTATTTTCTCTTAAAACAACATAAATACATGTAGGCTGTGTCTACACTACCACTCTCCTTCAAAGGAAGGATGCTAATTGGGGTGTGGGAGTTTATAAATGAAGTGCTGTGCTGCATACACAGCACTTCATTAAGCAAATTCCACCCCCGTGGCAACTTTGAAGTTTTAAATTTCAAAGTACCGGCACGCCTCTAGCCACGAATCACCTGCCGGTACTTAGAAGTGCCAGGGCAACTTCGAAGTCCCTTTACTCCTCAAAATTTTGAGGAGTAAAATTTGAAGTGATGCGTATGCAGCACAGCACTTCATTAGTAAACTCTCAACACTCTAATTACCATCCTTCCTTCGAAGGAGGGTGGTAGTGTAGACAAGCCCCTGGTCTATTAAGACTTTAGCATAACATGGATGGTGTTATTTTATGACCCATAACTTAAACTAGCAAGAATTGAGGTGAGCCTAGATTCTTGTGCTGTTGCAGTGCAATTCTCTGAAGTCTGTGGCGTTCCACTAGATTACTCCATTGTATCTGGAAATAAAATTGGGCCTGCTGTCTGTTATGGAACTTGTCCAACGTAATTTTCCCCATATTGAAAGTCTGGGCATCCGACAAACCAGTTCTCAACACAAGGGTTTTTGCCACAATTAGAAACAAAAATTTGGCTTAGTTTGTTTTTAATGCAGTGCTACTAAAATAGCAAACCTAGGACAATATCATATGGAGGTAACCACTTCCAAACACAAGTAACTCAGTATTGTTTTCAAACCCAGAAGCAATGGAGGAGTTCTGAATCTCTGCTCTAGGTGTTTCAGAGAAACATGTTAATGAATTATATCAACCTGAATATATAAAAATATTCTACCTTATGTGCATAATGTAACGGTTAAAAGATTAACAGCAAGACACCTTATAGAAAAATCAAGAACAGAAACACACTTGAGGAAAACCTATTGTGAAATTCTGTATACACAGCTAATAAGCAATTGGCTAACTGACTCTGAAGAGAGACAGATCCAAGAGACACTGAATTAGTTTTATCAGGGTTAAAACCCAATTTCAACCACAGACAGAATCTTTTCCCCTTTCAACCACCCACCAGGCAGAAATCATTAATTTTCTCAGCCATTAAGTTTCAGGCCTACCTGCAAATATTTGCTTGTATACCAGCTTTGCAAAACTGTAGCCTATCCTTTACTGTGGCTATGTCTACACTAGCCAAAAACTTCGAAGTGGCCATGCAAATGGTCATTTCAAAGTTTACTAATGAAGCGCTGAAATACACATTCAGCGCCTCCTTAGCATGCAGGCAGCCACGGCACTTCAAAATTGATGTGGCTCACAGCCACATGGCTCGTCCAGACTGGGCTCCTTTTTGAAAGGACCCTGGCTACTTTGAAGTCCCCTTATTTCCATCTGCCCATAGGAATAAGGCAATTTCAAAGTAGCCGGGGTCCTTTTGAAAAGGAGCCCCGTGTGGACAAGCCACATGGCAGCGAGCCGCGTCAATTTCGAGTGCTGCGGCTGCCCACATGCTAATGAGGTGCTGAATATGTATTTCAGCGCTTCATTAGTAAACTTCGAAATGGCCATTTGCATGGCCATTTTGAAGTTTTTGGCTAGTGTATACACGGCCTGTGTTAGTTAAAGTTATAGTGATTGCATTGTAGCACCATGGAATAATATGTTTTAAAAGAACAGAGGGCCACCTGGCAAGCAAGCACATTTGTCACAGTACGAATGCAAAAGAAATGTAAGGTATGAGAGATTCTTCCCATTCTGCTTTTCATTCTTATTCAAAAGTCCTTTTTTGGTGCTCCATCTAGGTCTGTCATTTTCCTATCCATTGAGCCCCATCCTGCAAGGACTGATTGGCTTCAATCACCACTGAAATGAACTTTCAAGAAGCTCTCAGCATTTTCCAAGAGCAAGTTCTGCCTTCTTTTTCAATGAAAATCAAACTGATGTCATTTTGCAATATAGGAGACTGGTGCCTGCTGGGGGAAGGGGTACAAGGAGAGCCAACCAGAAGGGTTGGAAGGAGACATGTGGCAGCACTCCATTTAGCAAATTTAAATTTTCGCAGGGGCTGAGAGGGCTGATGAACCTCTTGAACGCTACCATGAGTCACATATGTTTTGCAAGGTATATAAAAATGTTCACTATCAGTTGCTGAGAGGACAGCCAAACTATCAGCATCTGAAATTTAGGATTCAGTTCTCACTGCTTTACCTACTCTCCAAAATGGATAGCACAATGTTAAAGTACTTCTTTCTAAATATCACTTTTCTTCCAGCAACTGCTTTTTGTCCCTGATCCTAGAAAAGTTTGACTTTTTCAGCTGCGCAAAGCCAAATTTTCCAAATGCAAGTGCATCTGCAAAATCTGTCTATTCATGTACCACATGCAAACAACTTGCATTTGTAGCAAATTGTGTAATTACAAATGCAAATGGTAGTTTTGCATGCAATTACCAAACTTTCATGTGCATATGAAAGCTCAGCAGGTGTAAATCATCTGTATTTTGAAGGCTTAGTATTATGCATTTGTTTTAAATGGCCAAGAACAGTAAGACTGAAGGAAAAATCATTGTGGCATGGAATTACAGCTCATGCCCAGAACAGTGCACAAACTTACACATCATTGTAGAGGCAGTAATAGCCCAACACAATGAGATAAGGTAAAACGAGATAAAGCTACGTTACTTGAGTTCCTTCCAGATTTTCTGATTAAGAGTACCTCATTATTTGTAATATGCTTCCTTGTTGTAACAGGAGATTGTTGCCTACCATAGACAGACAATTTAATGAATAATTACACGATTAAAAGGTAATGTCAGTGTTTTATTTATTATTCATTACCTAGCACTTTACTATAGCTGTTCATTAGCAGTCAAAAGGAACTAGGTGGTAAATGGGTCCTACTCAATGTATGGGACTCTATTTAAATCAGTACTAACTTTATCCAAAAGATACGTTACCTACCAGCTCTGTGTTTTTGGGGAACCAGAGCATGACGACTTGTCAGCCCTGTGCTCTTGGGGAGCCAGGGAGTGACACTAGTGGAAAACGAATGCCCTTCCCCAAGGCCTCTGCTTGATTCAAAGACAAGGCACTGAAACTGGCAGGGGTAGACGCACCGAAATCCTGCCAACAAGGGTGATTAGGTCAAGGAAATGCCCCTAGCCTCACCTGAACTGAAGATAGAACAGAAAGACATCACCATTATCATAGTGAATGAAGCACTGCCTCATGGGAAATCCCTGCTCCAGATGCTAAAGAGCCCAGGCCTCCTCACACCCAAGTTAGTCATTATCAGACCAATTCTAGTAAAGGATCCTTTTGACACCCAAAATATTGAAACTGTCTAGTTGCATTGTGAGCTCCTTCAAGGAACATCACCTACAGCCAGGCATGATCTGTCTCTATTGTCTCACCTCTGTTTATCCATAATCAAACCCAGTGTTCTTCTTGAACCATTGTCCTGCCTCTACAAAAACACTTACACTTGCTCAAAAAACTGTTCTGATGCCTGGACGTAAACTCTACATCAGTTTGATTGAGACATAATCATCTCCTGCCTGATCATTCTGGGGGCCTGCTTTTCTCCTGCTCTCTGGATTCCCAGGTATCATCACCATCTGGGACACCCGTTCAGTGCAAGTTCCACGGCATGGTGAGATCTCTAGGCAAAGCCTCCTAACCTATGTAATTAGTTCTATGGTTTGCTAGCCCTAACATTTGTAATCTGTTTATTTACTATTGTAATTGTTAAATATATATTCACTACCCAGAAATAAATAACTTTCATTGGTAAACTGGTTGCTTCTCTCTCTTTTTCTCCTTCTCTAGCTCACTCTTCCTCAGGGGTGTTGTTTTGGCTTCTCCATTCACTCTGTAACAATGTTTCTTGAACCTAGCTAAAACATTCCTGTGATGCTCAGAACTCCTGTGGGGTTTCGCCATCAAGTGGGTTACTAATAGAATGCTTATGCTGAGAAAGTGGGGATTAAGAGAGTGGAGGGGGCTGAACCAGGGTGGCATATGAGGGTGGCAGCTGAGAGTGCTGTTTAACCCAGTCTCAAAGGCTGCTGGAGGTGCCTCCTCACCCTCCTGCACCTGGGGCTCCCCAACATCCCCCAGGTTGTGGGCACGTGGTGCTCACTCCACAACCTGGTGGAGAGCAGGGGGAGGCATTTGTGCAGGGCTGGGCTGTGGAGGCTGGCATGGCCTACCCCCAGCCACCCACCTCCCCGAGTTGCGAAGCCAACCACAAGGGGATCGGGGTCCGGGAGGCCCTGCTGGCCCATTTTGATCAGGCTGCGGGGTGAGCACCAGTGGGACCAGCCTGGTGGGCCACCCCCCCCACCATCCACAGCATACTACACGGCCCCCACACCCACATTACACTCCCTGAGACCACACGACATGTTTGTTTTGTTTTAAATAAACCAAACATTCTCGAAGCAACAAAAATGATGAACTTTCTAAACATGAATGGGGAACTATGTACATTGGGGGGGACAGCTAAAAAAAGGGGGTGGGACAAGACAACTATATACAAAATGGGGGGACTATGTACAAAGGGGGGGCCTGGGGGGCCCAGTCCTTGGCCCCCTTCTCCTCCTACTGTCCAGTGCCCAGCGTGGGGGGGTGTGACCCATATCTGGGCTGGAGGCCCCATCGAGGCTGGGTGGGGGCCGAGAGGACTGGCAGGTATGGCTGGGCTGGCCCCTGAGCCCCACGGTCCTCCTCCTCAGCAGGCTCCAGGGCAGCTGGGAGGGACGACATCCAGAGCGGCAGGGGGTGCCATCTCTCGGCGATTCACTCGCACATCATCCTGAAGGACCCCCAGGCCTCCTGGCACCAGGTCAGTGCTCTCTCCCACAAGTGGAGCCGGTGGTCCTCCACTTGCTCTGATACCTCCACCTGATGCCGGAGGATGGCGAGGAGCTGGGGGTCAGCGGCCGCCCATGGTTGGCTCTGGAGATGGTGGGCGTGTCTCGGGGCTGGTCTCTGCTCCGCCACCTGGCTGCATGGTGTGACATCCCCTCTGGGTTGTCTGGCATGAGGGATGCGGTGCCCATGCTGTTGTGGCCCTCAGATGGTGCTGCTGTGGAATAGAACGGGGAAGAGTGAAGACTGCTGTTAGTCTGGGCCCTGACCTGTTGCCCACGCCCCCTCACCCCTCTGCTGCTGGGCCCCATCCCCAGTCCCCCAGGATGATGATGGATGCGGTGTCCCCCCATGAGCGAACCCCTTTTGGGGTTCTGCTCCCCTCTATCCCCCGGGGATGGGGCAGGTGCTGACAGGCTCTGAGGGATGTGCCACTGCTGTCACAGGGCCATGGTTTGTCTGGGCCATGGTGGGCCGGGGTCAGCTGGGTGTGTGGAGGGCCCTGGTCATGTCCCTTGCCCTGCTCCTTAACCCGGGGGTGTGCACCTGGGTTACATATCTGACAGTCCGCTCCCATGGTTGGAGGACACCCGGCAGACGGACACCCTGCTGGAGCTGTGGGAGGGGAAGTCAATCAGGAGCTTTCCATCACTGGAGCCCTCGTCCTCCTCCTCTGCTGTCCCAGGGGTGGGCTCCTCTGGGGTCCCCTGGGTTGCAGGACTGGCCTCTGGGTCGGACTCCAGCTCCAGGGTCTGCTGGGGCTTGTCGACCGAGGTGTCAAGTGTGGCTGGCGGGGAGGATGTGTACCAGGGGCCCAGGATCTCCCTGAGCTCCCTGTAAAAGGGGCAAGTGGCAGGGCCAGCTGGCCATGTCCCAAGCCTGGGCGTAACCCTTCTGCAACTCATTGACCTTACTCCTCACATGGTCAGGTGTGCGGACAGGGTGACCGCGGGCAGCCAGGCCCTCAGCCAGATGGGCAAACATGTCTGCTTTTTGCCACTTGTTCCCCATTACCTGGAGCATCTTCTCCTTGCCCCAAAGCCCCAGCAGATCCCGGATCTCGACATCCAACCAGGAGGGGCCCCGCTGCCTCTTCCCCCCTGGCCAGATGGCTGGGAGCCCTGGCTCCCCTTGGTGGGCATGCCCTGGGGGCACTTGAGGGTCTGGCTGGCTGCCATGGGTGCTGGATGGGGGATCAGGGCATCTAGAGGGTGTGCAGTTTATGCACATGTCTGTGCTGCTGACTGCATGCTCTCAGCTTCCTGTCATAGGAAATCAGAGGGCATGGAGCTTTAAAGGGCTGCTGCAAACGGTGACTGTAGAGCCCATGGGCTGGACAGAACATCTCTCAACCTCTCAGCTGATGACCGCCATGGAAGACCCCGCTATTTCGATGTAGTGGGATGCAGATCGTCTACACTTGGCCTACTTCAATGTTGGACATTGAAATACGGCACTATTCCCATCTTCTGGTGGGGATAGCGATTTTGACGTCTCGTTGTCTTACATTGATTTCAACTTCAAAATAGCCGGCTAGTGTAGATGCAGCTCAAGCAAATAAGCATACCCCACAGTGATGGGCAAATCTGGTAGCATAACAGGCTTCTGCTTTAACAACCATGGATTTTATGCAGATATTGAATGCTTATCTGTGAGTTTTGAATTTCAGTAGAAGGTTTTTTGAACTATGAAATTATCATTTTAATCACATACTCTTCCCTCTAAAATGTTTCTTTGTACCTGCCCAACCCCTCTTCTCTCTAGGGAGTAAATGAAGAGGTCTTCCCTGCACTCCCTCGTAGTCATTTCCTCTCTTTATAAAGCTATCGCCAGTTTCTCTCCCAGCTGGTCTTCATCCACAATTAGGCCTTCTCAACCCTGTCCCTCCTACCAGTACAGCCCATAAGGTCAACTGGCCTGTTCCCCCCGCCTCCCATCACAGGTTCCTCAGGTTAAACTCCACAAGGGCATTGCTCATGGGGGAATTCTGTGCCACTGCATTTGTGCAAAATTTGTGTCTCCTGCAGATTGCTTTGCTTTGCCACAGAAAAATGTCTTTCTAACAGAGAAACAAATGAAAGTTGCAATAGGAGCTGCACATCCCTCCCAAGCACTGGAGGTACAAACTTGCAGGCACCTAAAGCAGCTGACCAAGAGGAAAATTACCACAGGACTCGAGATACCCTAGCTAGTGGCTCCTACCCTGAGATGGGATCAGCAGACAGTCCTAGCTGGACTGGAGGCAGGAGAAGATGAACCTTTCTCTTCCCCTGTAATGAGTGTCTGGGTGTGCCAGACACCCTTCTCCCCACCCCCCCATGCCCCCAAATCCTCCGCCAGCTGCAGGAAGCTCAGCATCCTCCACCACTCCCTGCCCCGTCACTCCTCAGTGTTGGGATAGGGGCCACTGTATGAGGAACTGGTCCACCATTAGCCCAACTCCTGTGGAACTGGATGTTCCATACCCAGACTCCCCCACCTAGTCCATATCTACCGCCATCTTAAAACCCCCGCCCTGCACCCAGACCACTCCCCTGCTTAGTTCCCTGCACTCAACCCCCAACTCTGCTGCTCCACCTACTTCACTCGTCTGGGCCCCCACATACAGCCACTCACACCACTGACCATCAGCTGGCTGCACCCAGATCCCCGCCCCACCAAGTCCCACTAACCCAGTACCCCAAACCCTCCCCTGAGCCCCAACAACCTCCACTTGTAATCCCCTCAGAGTCCAATTGCCCCTGTGCCTGGAATCCATGCAATGATCCTCTGTGCATTCAGACCCCTCTACTCCTAGACCCTCCACTGAGTTGCCTGCACCCCGATTGTTCCAACCCCAGTCTTCTCACAGGATCCCCCTACACTGCACCCCCCCCACATTCAGACCTGCATGTTTGACCCTACTTTCCTCACTCCTGCGGCACCTACTGCAGAGGAGCATAGCCCCAGAGTGTTTCCGGGGCAGGCCCAGGCCTTGTGATGTCAGGGTTTGGTGCAGCCTCATAGCTGAGTCCAGGTCCTGTGCAGGACCAAATGGGGGCAGGAGGGCCATTTGGCTTGTCCTCAAGCTCAAAGAGGGCCTCAAATTTAGACACTTGTTAATTTTTTTGGCATTTGATACATTTCAGAACTTGGTTTTATGTGTATCCCTCAGTAATTAGTGTGTTTACACAGAAAAAAGTTGCCTTATTTTGCTTCCATGTGATGTCGTATTTTATTTTTATTATGGTTCGGGGCCTCAAAAGCTGAAAGTTGCCCATGCCTCTCTGCACCTCTGAAAGGCTCATGTCTTGAAGGTGTGGGGAACCTGGTGCAGCCAGCAGCCTCTGATCTTCTCTGCCGTGCTGGAGCATCTGCATTTATTTACTGAAAAATAAAATGAAGAATTTTAAAATATTTGCACACGGATTTTTTTTCCTTCTTTTGGGCATGGAATACCCTCAGGGATATGGGAATTTAAATACCTAACTGTGACTTTAGGTACCTAATCCCAAAATTTAGATCTCCAGAACCCCTGCACAGTAGCCATTTAACCCTGCAGGGATCTAAATTGCATAGGCACCTAAATATCTGCCGATAAAGCTCCTTAGGTTCCTAAAGATCTTCCAGCCACTTCACTGCTGTCACCTAATTTTTATCTAAAGGCCAGTGTGATATTCAGACTAGGAATCTCCTCCCTATAGCACCTGAGAGTCCCAGTGCAGTACACATGATCTGAAGCTGCCTAACTGGGTTCCATACAAAACAGTGCTGCTGTTCTCATAATATTTATCCTAGCAGCTAGAGCACAGAGGTGGGATATGGCAGACTTGGGCTGAAATCTTTTGCTGCCTGAGGTGACTCAGGCATTTGAACCACCATTTTTCAGGAATGGATCCTAATCAATGGACTATAGTATGTCCTGGGGAAGGAATCTTTACAATTGGAACCTGCAGTCACTGGAACAGAGAGCATGAGAATGGCCATTTAGCCCAGGAGTTCAGGCACTCACAGGAGATGCTGTAGTCCCAAATTCAAGGCTTTTTACCCATGGCTAATTCAAAGAGCTTCATCAGGAGAAACATGGAGACAGCCATCACAGAATATTCCACAGACTAGTTAGATAACTAGCTACTTATGAAAATCCCTCCTGGGTATCTGTTAGAAAACTCCAGGGGCTTCATCTCTAGCTGCCTACATATGTTTACAAATCTAACTTTGGCACTGCTGAGTGAAGCAACGTCTAACTCCTTCTACAAATTTAGGCCATAGGCACTTTTGAAACTTTTAGCCTAAGGGTCTGTCTATATAGTAATTCACACCCCTCCCACTTTTCTGGTTTATGTCAGCTGACTTGGGCTGGGGGGCAGAGAGTGGGGGTTGGGTTGCAGGGCTGTTAACCGTGATGCAGGCATTCAGGACCAGGATGGACCAAAGCTCTGGGACTCCGTGAGGTGGGAAGACCCTAGAACCCAGGCTCCAATCTGAGCCCAAAAGTCTATACGGCATGTAAGCAGCCCCGTGGCACAAGCCCAGCAAGCACAAGTCAGGCCAACCCTCAACGTTTAATTTCTGTGCCAATGTCCAAGTCATTTTTCAAAAAGTGACTTATGTGCTTTTGAAAAAAAAAATACCATACGGGATTTCCCCAAAGTCTAAAGGATATGTTACAGGCAGACTAGAAATAGAACCCAGGGGTCCTGAATCCCAGTCCTCTTCTCAACTCTGAATTATCCATGAGGCCTATGGATTTTGTGGAGTTCCTCTTATGCATGATCCTTCTTCTGGAAATACTTCAGTGTGTGTAACTTTACTGATGTAATTAGAACCAAATTACCTATGTGTCTAAGATTTGTTTATTCCAATTCTAAATGTATTTAGCGAATGAGCTTCCACCACTGCTCTTCAAAGAATGGCTACACCAAATAGTAGCTACACTAATAGTAACTTTTCCCACCGTACGTTTTTCCAGTCAGACTACCTGACACATGCATCATGGAAATAAAAATAAAGTGAAAAAAGATTCCTTTTTTCCTCTGTCTGCTTCCCCATAACCATCTCATTTTCCCCTCCCTAATTAGTAATTCCTTCTGTCAGCACCAATGAAGGCACTTGAGCATCGGAGAAACTCATTAACTTATGTTTTTACATTTATTAAAAAAGGGCAGCAAATCTTCTCTGACATGATATGGCATTTGTGAAACATGCACGAAATATAAGTACAAATTAATATGATTACTAAATCTGAAAAAGACAAATACTGACATAGAATCCCATTCAAGCTTCTGTTTGATACTTTGTTCATGATGTTCAAATGATTCATTATGCCAGAAAAACCTTTTGTTAAATGTTTCTAAACATGCAGAGGAAGCAAGGCAGTTGGAAAAGTCCAGACTGCATAACATATTTTAAGTATGCAAGATTCCCATGAAACAATCCAAGGGAAAAAACTTAGGCACAGTGAACAAGCACTGTGACATATAATCCAAGAATAATGATGCAAGGTATTTTGATCATAGGTGGAAACTGGATTTTAGGAAGCATGATGCTTTTTTAAATTAATTTGTGGGAAACATAACATTTATTTTATCCATGCCGGTTTTTTTATTGATAGTCCATCGTGTCTGATGATGATGTCTTGAGCTTGCACAGACTCAGTTGTGGACTTGCAGGTGGCTGAGGAGTCCAAGCCTTGAACAGCATGGGAGTTCACTGCAGGGACAAGGGGATTGTCCTGGTTCTGTTGGTGTGACTGCTGCTGTTGCTTTCCTCCTCTCACGAGCATCAATCAGACATATGTGTCATTGCTCTTCAAAGTTGTCATACACATGTCGTATGAGAACATGCCAGCCTGTTCGGTCCTCTGCATGCTGCTCTAGTTGCTTTGACTTTAATCCAGTGTAAGCAATGTTGGCCTTCATGCAGTCTTTATACCTCTTGTGAGGCCTACCTTGATTCCTTTTGCCCTGGGAGAGTTCACCATAGAGGTGTTGCTTAGCAATTCTTGACTCCTCCACTGGTATGACATGCCCTGTCCAGTGAAGCTGGGCTTTCAGAATCATGGGTTCAATGCTTGTGGTTCCTGTTCTGTCAACAACTTCTACATTTGTGATTCTGTCCTGCCATCGAATGTGCAGTATTGACCTCAGGCTGCATGTGTGGAAGTGCTCCAGTAGTTTCCCGTTTTCTGTGCAAGGTTTGGGTTTCACATGCATACAGGAGACTGGTCAGGACTACAGCCTTGTACACTTTCAGTTTAGTGGTCTGTTGGTTATTGTGCTGATTCAACACTCGTGCTCTTAGACATCCTAGTGCCCGCTTGGCCTGGTAGATCCTAGGATTGATTTCTTTGTCAAGGGAGCCATCATTGGCTATCATGCTGCCGAGGTACTTGAACTCCTCTACTGTTTTTAACTCTGTTCCTTGAATAGAGATTGAAGTGAGGAGAGCAGCAGATCCTGGATCAGTACCTTGGTCTTTCCTAGGCTGATGGTCACACCAAAGAGGCGAGAGGCTTCAGCAAACTTGTTGACAATAAGTTGGAGATCAGATTCCCTGTGTGCCATAAGTGCACAATCGTCAGCAAAAAGGGTTTCAAGAATGAGCCTCTCAATTGTCTTGGTTCCAGTATTCAAATGATAAAGGTCAAAGAGTGACCCATCAAGCCTGTACTTTATGTAGTCTCCATTGTCCAGGCTCCTGAGTGTATGGCTGAGGATGCACAAGAAAAAGAGGTTGAATAGCACTGGGGACAGCACACACCCTTTCTTCATGCCATTGGATACCTCAAATGGCTCTGAAGACTCACCATTTGAAAGGACAAATCCAGTCACGTCATCGTGGAACAGGGATATGACGTTGACAAATCTTGGGCAGCTGAATTTTGACAGAATAAACCACAGGGTTTCTCTATTGATGGTGTCAAATGCCTTGGTTGGATCTATAAAGACAATGTGTAGATCCATGTTCTGCTCTACGCATTTTTCCTGGGCCTGATGAACAGCAAAGATCATGTCAATGGTGTTGAGGCCTGGGCTGAAACCACAATGTGCCTCTAGTAGATTATCCTCTGAGAGGCTCATGATCAGACAGTTGAGGATGACTCAAGCCAAGATCTTCCCAGCAGTAGAGAGAAGAGAGATGCTCTGGTAATTTCTACAATCAGCTTTATTGTCCTTGTTCTTGAAGAGCGAGATGACTGTGGCATCCCTAACGTCTTTGGGCATGTCTTCTTCTTCCCAGATGCTGGTCAAAATGCTGTGAAAAGCTTCCTTGAAAATTTCAGCAGCGGTACCATCCATCCCAGGGGCTTTCCCAGAGCTGGTCTGGCTGATTGCCTTTTTAATCTCATCCATTGTAGTGGGAAGGTCAAGACTGTCTGTTGTGGGTTTCTGAGGGAGCTGGTCTATGTCCACAGAGTTGAAAATGGAGGGCCTGTTGAGAATGTTGCTGAAGTGCTCTCTCCACCTATTGTTGATGCTGTTCTTCTCCCTCAGAGGGGTCATGCCATCTGTAGACAGGAGAGGTGTAGTGTTTGGCCTTGAAAATCCATATACAGCTTTGATAGCACTGAAGAACCTCTTGGAGTTCTTGGTATCAGAGAAGTATTGGACTTCATCAGCTTTTCTCTCCCACCACTCACGTTGCATTTTATGAAGGTGCTTGAAATGGTCATGCGTGGAGACTGAGGACTGATTGTTTTGCTGTGCCAGAAATGCGTTCTGTTTTTCCTCTAAGATCTTCATGATGATCTTATCATTTTCATCAATCCAGTCCTACTGTCAGCTTGGCTGACTCTGTCACTAGGGCTGTTTCCACACAGGTCACTTTCTTCGAAAGTGGCATGGTAATGCACAGTCTGAAATATGCTAATTAGGCATGGATGCAAATTCCCCGTGCCTCATTAGCATACAGTCACGTGATTTGGAGCCTGGAAGACCTTTTGGGAAGATTTTTGGGAAGAAGGGGCTTCCGGAAGAAGAACTTCCTTCCAGAAGACCCCCCAGGTGCCGCGCTTCTCAACGGCGTTTTGCAGTCCGGAAGAAAGGTCTTCCGGACTCCAAACCACGTGAACTTCATTAGCATATTTTGGGCCGTGTATTACCATGCCAGTTTCCAAGAAAGTGGCCTGTGTAGAAATGGCCCAGGGTTTTAAACAGTCAAAAGAAAGATGATATTGGGAGCATGGAATGCTTACACCCTCTTGGACAGGGAGAATGCTATGAGGCCTGAGAGAAGAATGGCCCTCATAGCAAGAGAACTGGCACCCTATAACATTGACATAGCCACCCTGAGCGAGACCGGAGTTGCAGAGGAAGGATCCATCTGAGAACTGAAAGGAGGGTACATCTGCCTCAGGAAAGGCAGGCCTGAAAACAAAGACAGAATCCACAGAGAGGGGCTTGCCATCAAGACATCACTTCTACACCAGCTTCCTGACCTACCAACTTGCATCATTGAGCATCTGATCAAGCTCCACTTCCCCTTCAAATCTACTCACCATGTCACAGTCACCAGCACTTACTCCCCCATTCTGACCAGCTGCGATTAAGCAAAAGAGAGTTTCTACAAGGACCTTGACTGTCTTGTGATAGCAACTCCTCCTAGTGACAAGCTTCTCCTGTTGGGTGACTTCAATGCCAAAGTCAGCAAAAACTGTAGGACCTGGAAAGAGGGGCATCACGGCATTGGTAACATGAATGCCAGTGGCCTTCTTCTGCTGAGCTTGTGTGTGCAGAAAATGACCTGATGATTACCAACACTCTTTTCAGCAGGCCAATAAATACAGACCACATGGATGCACCTGAGATCAAAACAGTGGTACCTGATTGATTATTTTATCAGTCACAGATGGGCCATTCATGATGTTAAGATCACCAGGGCCATGCGGGGAGCTGAGTGCTGGGTGATCATAGACTCATGAGATCTGTCTTTATGCTGCACATCACACCACTGCACTGCAAGAAGCCCAAGGTAGTCAGACCCTCCTTCAACATCAGGAAGCTGCAACATACTGGTCATCATGACCAATTAGTAGCCTGCCTTGATGATGTGCTGATGTCCCATGGACCTCTGACTGGAGACCCATCACAAAAGTGGGACCATTTTTTTTATACAGACATATTTCCAGATACATTTACAAAATGCAATAGTCTGATCTACACTGTAAGAAGGAAATAGCAACTAGAATAGAGAGAGAAAAAATGAGTTTGAAGGCAATGGATAAGATCTGGAAAAGGAAAGCAATTAGCTTAAGAATGAAGCTGGGTGTCTTGAAAACGTGTGTATTCAGCAGCATGTTGTAAGGATGTGAGACATGGGTGATAATGAAAGATTCAAAAAGAAGAATATTGGCATTCAAAAGGCATTGTTTTAGAAAGATTCTGAGAATAGGATGGATGCAGAAGGTCACTAATGAGGAATTATATAGGAAGATGCAGTCGAAAGAGAACCTGCCGCAGAAGGTTATAAAATGGAATCTACAACTATTTGGACATATTTGCAGAATGAACGATGAACAAAAAATCAAGACCCTGGTATTTGGGATAATGGATGGTTCAAATAGGAAAGGCAGACCCCACAGAGAATGGATAGATGATATAGTAGATTGGTATGGAGCTAGTATACAGAAACTAAGCCACTCTGCACTGGGTAGGGAAAGATGGAAGGAAATAGTGAGAGAGGCATCAGACACCAACGGGCCCTGAGCCCACGGTTATTGATGTTGATATTGATGATTAATAGTCTAATTCTCCCTTACACTAAGGCCATTTTACAGTTCTCTAACAACATAGAGAACTTAGGGTGGATAAATATGTGAAATGCATCAATTAGAAATAGTCCCAGTGTCTCCCATGGACTGGATTCTCACTATCAGGTCAAGCAATATATGGAATAAGGTGCGAAAAAAGTTGAAATATACGCAATTATGGCAGATGAGAAAAGGGACTTCAGGAGAGGAACGTATTGTATTGAATGTAAACAACTTGGCATCTATTAAATGTTTTTATGTTTCATCTATTAAAATTGATTAATTGTCTGGGCATCCACATTTGCTCTTTGGGTGACTTTGCAGGTGTTTCCTGTAAGACGCTGAGCTTTAAGACAGTTCATTTGTTATGAGAAGCAGTTGTTCTTTTTTTTTTTTGGAGGGGTCCTTTTTAGTGTCATATTTCTATTCTTATTTGATTATTGTTTTGGGAATAAACACCTCAAAGCCTGCTGCAGTGGCAACAGGATTTTTCTTTTCTATAGTAGCTGAAAGTTGTCTTCTCAACAGCTATGTCTACACATGCTTCCTTCTTTCGGAGGGAGCATGTTAATGAGGTACCTTGGAAGATGCTAGTGAAGTGCTAAAATCGAATAGGATGAAGGGACTTTTGGAGTTCGGGGTCCTTTTGAAAGGCTCTTGTCTACACGGGCAGCAGCATTCCAAAAGCAGCACTTTTGAATTGCACACAGCCACCATTATGCTAATGAGGCACTGCATATGTCAGCGCCTCATTAGCATCTTCCAAAGTGACTCATTAACATTCCCCCTCTAAAAGGAGGAGGCATGTGTAGACACAGCTAACACGTGCAGGCAGTATACTGTACAGAAAAAATGTAGAAAAAGAAATATCATTTAAAGAATGCATCAAAATTTAAACGAATTGTTGCTGAATGATGTGTTTGCCAGTGCAATGCTATTCACAGCTGGAATGTCAGCATAGATTACATACTAGCCCTTTTTCCAGAACCACTTGCTTCTTCATAGACAAGACAAGAGTGTTTACGGTAGCTAGCAATAATAGGATGAAAAGAGCGAAGAGAAATATAAACTGAACTAGGAGATGGGGGAAGGATAGCTCAGTGGTTTGAGCATTGGTCTACTAAACCCAGAGTTGTGAGCTCAATCCTTGAGGAAGCCATTTAGGAATTAGGGCAAATTGATATCAGGGATGGTGGTTGGTCCTGCCTAGAGGGCAGGGGACTGGACTGGATGACCTCCCAAGGTCCCTTCCAGCTCTAGGAGATGTGTGTCTCCAATCACAAACAAATTAGGTACATTACACTGTGGTGTAGTGTGTCCTGGAAGACAAATGGTAGACATCCATTCTTTGAAGACATTTGGAATTGAAAGAGATTCCTTAAATCAGAGTGTCTATATCTCCTGCTCCTATCAATGAATATTAGGGGGTGCCCTTTGAGGACTGGAGCCATGGCAGCAAGAGCACATAGGTAGAGTAAGTTCCTTGGTGACACTCTTCAGTGTAACCTAGAGTTGGCTTGAGTAGTCCTGTTGATTTAAATGGGATTACTCATCTGTTTAAACCTAATTACAGACTTAAATGCTCAGGTTGCAAATTATAGCATGTAAAGCCTCTCTTCAAATGGAATGGAAATTGTACAACTGCCTTTCTTGAAAAGAATCATCACTTTCCATTCCAATCCCTGTAAAATCCAGAAGTGCAAGAAATGAAAGATAATGGACAAGAAAAGTAAGCAGACATTTCAGAGACTGCCAAAAGATTTGGTTCATCACATTTCCTGCAAGAAAGTAAAAGTTTGAAGTTTTTTTGGTACTAGTTCCCCTACCCTGTTTAAAGTAGACTAGAGAATAGACCTATATCTTACCTTCACAAGCACATACTATAACCTTTAACTTTCTGAATGTTAGTATTTGTGTTTTTCAGGTTTTCCCATCCCCTCCTCAAGCAACCATTATATCAACTGGTTCAGTATGTCTTCTTATACTCCCTGGAGTCCTTGCAAAGCATCACAGTAGATGCATTGCTGAAGCTGATTAGTCAATTGATAAAGACATTGGACCATTTGCAAACTTCGCCGGGGTGACTAGACATAAGAACAGCAATGAAGGGTCCTGTGGCACCTTATAGACTAACAGAAAAGTTTTGAGCATGAGCTTTCGTGAGCACAGACTCACTTCATCAGATGCTGGTCATGGAAATCTGCAGGGCCAGGTATTTATAGGGCCCTGCAGATTTCCATGACCAGCATCTGATGAAGTGAGTCTGTGCTCACGAAAGCTCATGCTCAAAACTTTTCTGTTAGTCTATAAGGTGCCACAGAACCCTTCGTTGCTGTTACAGATCCAGAGTAACACAGCTACCCTCCAATACTAAACATAAGAAGTCCACAGCATACAAATTAGGTATCTGACTCCTAAAGCAGCAGTGAATATCTTTGAGAATATATAGAACTGCCTCTGGAGGCGATAGGTCAGGTGAACGTGTACAACAATTGAAATTTTAGATTAAACTATTTCTGAGATGTGATGCAACAAATATAAGAATCTCTCTAATAGGAAAAGTAGTGGCAAGAAACTAGTTTTATCTGTAATATGCACTCTGAGATTCTTAAGCCTGCCATTTTAAGGATGTTTGGCACTGCCCAAACAGCACAAAACAGCTGTGAGTGGGGCAGCCCACACGACTGCCTGTATTTATTCTAACCAAGAGTCCATTAAAACATATTGTTCTCTGTGCCAGAGCTGCATTAGTCTGAGAAGACTGCTTCAGCTGACTGTCTCCTATTTCAAAATCCTGCTCCTTAATTTTCTCCCTTCTTTTGATGCTGGTCACCTTTACTTGTCCCAGGTTCTAAAGATTTAAGTGACTACAGTGTCTGTACATTCTGACAGTGCTCCATAGTTCTCTGATCTCTTGAGCTCAGCAGGAATAAATCTCTGCTCCAGAGGAACTGAATTATTAGACAATGCATGAATGAAATACTTGTGAATTAGCATGGAGAGCACCAAAAGGAAATGGGAAATGATTGTGAGAAAAGATGGTGCTTCTCATGGAAAAGGGAAAATAAGAGAAACAGAACAGGAGGTCCATGGAGGCAGCAAGGAATACAGACAAAACAACCTACTACATTATATAAATATTGCTTTTCCTAATGAAAAATAACAATGTAGGTCAAGAGTCATTTTACAGGCTTTCTTGTACCTGTGCTACTGAAGCAACAACATGAATTGCGTAAAATGAAAGTTTGATGTTTGTTTCTGATTCTCAGCCTAATAATGTTGCTGTTAATTGCTTTTCCCTGTGTATTGGATTTCTATTAATGATTTCAAACTGCTGAGTAATATTTTATGCAAATGCAATACTTGGCACTTAATGTAATGTTTACATTGTAACAGGCAAAATTTAAGGGGGCCAGATCTTCAGCAAGTGTAAATTGGCATATGTTCCAGTGCCTAATATTGAAACTTACAAACTGGTAGGAAAAATTTTAACAGAAGGTGATCATGTTGAAACATGTACATGTCAATGAGCTAATGTTTACAAAACAGATGACTTTATATATATAACCTGTCCATAAATAAACAAGAATTAATAGAAGAAAACTTTACAGATACTATGTACTAGATTTCCAGAATATTTGTGTCTGTGCAAAATTTAGAGAAACCTGAAAAATAATCAGATGTTGCTTCCAAAATTAAGGTGTCTTTCAATGTTAACATTTTAAAGTTTTAGAGGTAAAACAACTATGGAAGTTTTGATTGACCAAATTAATTCATTTATTGACTATAGACAGTAACCCCTTCCAAGGTATTATTATTATTATTATTATTATTATTATTATTATTATATTGAAATTCACAGGGACCCCAGTTTGGATTAGCACCATGCTTTGTAGAATGCCAGCAAACACAAGGTGACATGTTGCCAACCTAATGACCATAGAGTTTAAGTCAAGCCAACAAATGGATATAAGAACTGAGGGAATAGAAGGGCCAGGAAGTCTGAATGTAACAGTCATAGGAAAACTGACAAACAGATCTATAATATTTGAATGAATTATGTTTCAGTGGTGGGCTTATCTTTAGTAGCATAAATTCTGTGATTTGTTGATAAAACTCTATTATCTGTAAAAAACCAAGGTCTCAATCTACCATGTGAAAACTTTTACCTTAATTTTATCAGTGGAGGCATTTATGGAAGTGACAGATAAAAAGAAAAACACATGGCATTTGATTGCCAGTCTAAACTAGATTCATATAGAAGAAGGAGTTTAACTGTGCAAACCATTTACATTTTTACAGTTAGCAGTATAGAAACCAGGAACCCAATTGGGCTGACACTGCAGAAATGGCAAAGATTATCTGATGGATCCATTGTGGTTGCTGAAAATGAACTGCAGGAGACAGATGGTGCAAGATTTTCTGCAGCTCTCAGAAAACAAAAAAACATGCATGAGGGCATGGAACTTACACTGTTGGCTTCAAGATGAGTCTCTTTTGATAATGACAGGCCTTGGAAATTGTAATATCAAGCTACAAATCCCTTCCAGTAACTCTGCTTCCAGCTACATAGGCATATTTCATAATTTTAGCCAACATGTTAGGGGAAATAGATCATGATTTTGTACCATGTACCATTTTGTATCATGATCATTGTGAATTGTCCAAGCCTATTCAACCATACAAATGGCAAAACATAATCACCAGTGACAGCCCTGCAACGAACAGATTTTGCTTTTCAAATCCACTTGAACAGCAACAGACAATGGAGGGAATAGATGGTGACCCACTTTTATAAGATTTTTAATATTGCTGGATCCAAAAAATCTGCATATTCTCTCCCTAGATAGTCTTGGTGGACCTTCAGTTTCTCTATGAATTTGTTTTGCTTTTCCACACAAAGGGAGCATGTAGACGTATACCAGTAAAAACACTCTCATTTCCAGACAAATATCGGAGGATTTTTCCCATTATAGCCATGAACATTTCATATTTAATGACGACGCATTCTGTATACATTTAACTGCATTGATTATTAGCAATGTGAAATCTAAAGATATGGGGGTATTTAAGAAAAATTCCATCAAATGAATTACTTCACTGAAGTTACTCTGGATTTTGACAGGTGTAACAAAGAGTAGCATTTGTCACATTGGCTTAACCTTTTCAGTTAAGGAACACTATCAATGATAAGAAAAGGGCAAAAGATCCAAGTCGAGCAGAAGATATTTCAGATCAGTTACTACATGTTTGCAAACACCGGATCTAGACCTGAAGGCTCAGTGCTCACTCAGTGCAGCAAGCAGCTATCTGCCAATCTCCATCTGGCATTCTCTAGATATAGCAAGCAAAAGACTGTCTCCTTAAGAAAGCCCTATTCAACTAAGATTAATATTCATGACCAAGGATGACAGAAACACTTCATTTTGAATCAGTTGCTTACATAACACCATAAAAACATATGGCCCTATCTACCTCTGAAGCTGATGGAGAGGTCACTTGTGACATTCCTTGGAAATTAGCAACTGCCTAAATGACCCTGCACCACAAAAAATAGAGAGCATATTTAAGGAAAATCTTATAGGACATTTTACCCCTGCAGCTATTGATGATGCCTATGATGCTCTTGCTTTCACTTGTTTTTAACAAGCAAAATCTAAAGACTTTCCTAAATAATAGCTCTAATTTATAGGCTAACACTTAACTCAGCTTCTGTATCAAATGATTGTAGGATAGGTAATGTGATGTCAATTTTTAAAAGGCGCTACAGAAATACTCCCAGCAATTACAGGCTGGTAAGTTTAATTTGGGAATCACGTAAATGGGTTGAAATTATAATAAAAACCAAAATTGTTAGACACACGAGCTATGTCTACCCTAGAGGGTTTTGTTGACAAAACCCGGGGAATGGCAAGGTTCCTAAGGCATTCTGTTGACGGTAAATTGACAGAATGCAGCACTTTTGTCAACAGCATTCTGACATTTCCCCATAAGGCAGAATTCCTCTGTCAACAGAGATCTGTTGAGAGAAAGCCAATCTGGATGCTCTGGGAGCCCTCTGTGGACAGACAGGGCTTCCAGGACACCAGACAACCAGCAAAAAGAGAGCCTTTCAGTCTTTGACTAAATGTGCCTGTATTTTCCAGCAACACTCAGAATGTTTCACTCTGGACATCTCAGAGACGTCTAGTGGAAACAAATCTACGACGTATTTACCATTGCTATATTCTGAAGATATTGTATCTTACAATACCACTATGTATGCAATACCTGAGTTGAAAGGATGCCTCTCTTCCAACATGTACTCAAAATGATGACAAGCTTTTCATTTTGGATGTCAAGAATAACAAATAAAAAAATAGATGAAGAATGAAAAAATAGTGAACTGATGGGACAAGTGGGAGAGAGAAACACAACAGGCTGAATGCTGAGTTAAATGTACACAGATTTATTATTAGCTTACTTGTGTGTTTTAACAAGCTGTGAAGAAATTTTATTGTGAACTAATAATTTCAGACTTGCAGCTCCTTAATGACCAAAGATCTTCTCTCCTCCCCACAGAAGCAATGTGGCTCCTATGCAACTGCTTACTCTACTGCCACCCAAGAGAATGAATCCCATGACCCTTCCATTGTGATTCCCATATATGGCATTAGAGATGCTAGCAGATAACATGTGGGAGTGGGAGTAGGTGCAGTCTCAGAGAATTGAGAGGTTGAATGGGTCAGTGTGGCGCAAAGCCAGAGGCCCCTTGTGAGAGCTCCTGAATGCCATCTGTCAGGCAGAGAGGAAAGGATAACCTATTGTTTTCCAATACATTATAGGGAATCTAGTCCCAGTTGCTTTTCCCCTTCTCCATCTGCTCCTGGCTTACTAATGGGACTTTGTCTAAGAAAGAACTGAGTTTAAAACAGAAAGAGAAGCTCTGGATTTTGCCCCATGTTTGTGGCATGCTTTCATTTGATAATCAAGCATTCAGGAGCAAATGGGTTCACGCCGTTCTAGTGTTACAACAGAGGGTCTATGAATCCTTCATTTGTCTTTCTCAGTGAGTATCTTGGTATAGTTACATTTAGCCATAGGCCCTGTATTGGGAAAGTCCTTCCCTAAACTGAACTCTGAGACAACTGTTCTGTGCAATGCCCTCAGCTACACTGAGCATAGGGCTTTTTGGACTGAATGCTCCTGAGCATATTAAGACTTGACATTTTGCAACTTCTAATTAAGATGCAAAGGAAGGGATAAATTAAGTAAAAACAGATTATACAGGTTAATTAGGAAGAAAACATACCTAAACCCTGAGTTTACTGTTAAGTGGAATTTAAACATATAGGAAATGAACAAAATATACTTTGATAGATAGATAGACAGATAGATAGATCCTTTCTCTGTAGCAAATTAAGTGAGGTTCCAAAACAAGAAAACACGCATCACTACTCATCTGCTTTTAGAAAGCAGAGAAATTAGCAAAGATGTATGCATTTCTGTTCTTCATTCATAGTCCTAGCTTGCCCTTCTGATTCTAGCACATGCGCTATGACCAACTTCTGTCTGCAAATCTGGTCTGCATTGTTAAAGCCATAATAAATGCAGCCAAGAGGTTGCAGTCTTCAGTGAATCTTCCCTGTTAATAATTCCCAGTTTTAGTCACTAGAGGTGAGCATCTAGGCGTACAAGACATTGAGAGGGTTCCTTGGAGTTTCTACCCTCCTCTGGAGGAATAGAGGAACAAAGCTAAGAAGAAGCAGAGTAGAATGACCATGGCTGTTTGTGTACACTGACAGTAAGAAGGAGGCACTATAAGGGGTGGTGTTGAAAACTTGGACATGAATGAAAGGAATACATTGTACATGAAATGAAGAGCCCTGTCATCCTTTTCCGAGGTGGCATTTTACAGGCTTTGAACTAATTCCTCTGTGACCACCAGACAAGTCACATTTAATTTTAAAAATATACATGCTGCTCAGGTTGAGATAAGCAAATACAATTAAGATATTTTACATGATTTAAAACAATTTCAGTGCTCTCAAAAATATTCAAATAAATACTAAAATACAAACTATAAGTACAAGAGCAGTAGAAGCTAAACTGGACTTAGGCATACAAAGGGAAGAGAGGAAGGATGATTTCATTAAAGCACTGGAATGAAACTCAAAGTATCAATGCAAAGAATTCATATATAAAACTTATGGCAAGTCACTAAAGCCCTAACTTTTATAGTTATTCAGGCACCTAAAGCTGAATTTATGTACTTTTGGAAATCCCACTAGACACCTAGCTGTCTAAATGCCTTCACAAATCTGGTCATTTGTTCTTGTGCTCAGGGCCCCCTCTCCACATCTGTAAAATGGGAGATAATCAGGCTTCTTTCCTCCTAGATTTTTTATTATTTAGTTAGATTATAAGCTGTTTAGGCTACAGACTTCCTCCAGTTCTGTGTAAGTACCATATCTAACACGACTGAGCTCCATTTTTGTCTGGGGTCTATCGCTGATATAAACTTTTTTCCTCTCATTGAAGATGAGCAACTATTTACCTACAACAAGATTTACTCCTTGAGAGAGCAACTGTATTTCCTTGCAACATCCTTTTTTTTTTTTGCCTTGAATATTTTTGAGAGCTTTCATCCCAAGATTTCAAAACACTTACTAGCTGAATCTCACAGCATCTGTTGGAAATAGGGTGAAAGCTGATAAAGCCAGCAATTTATTAGTTCAAAAAGCCCCAATGTTTGTTGAGTTTTTGGACCATGACACATTGGGATAGCTTCACTCGAGGTACAAGTTGGAAGTTACAGCAGCAAGTGGACATCATAATTCTATTACATTAACCAGACGGTATCATGTACAACACAAACTGTGCAGCAGATCTCTTTTGATTGAATAACTCTCTTTTGCAACAGGCAAGGGAAGCATCTTAAAGAAATAGAGGGGAAGCTATATGGAGCCTTCCCTTTGCCAATGAAACATTGGGTTTGTCTTGCTTTCAGCATCCTCTGCCATCCACTCATGGCAGAACAGGAAAGGGGCCAGAACAAAGAGAATTACATTTCTATAACCATAAGTTGAAACCTGCTCCATGTTATGCATATAATTACAACTCAGCTCTCAATCCTCTTGACCAGTTACAGAGTAGAGGTTTGAAAACTGGGCCCCCTAACTCCAGTTGGCACAGTACTCCTTCCAGTGTTTGCTCAAGCAAAATTCGTAATTAACAGGCAAACCCTTCTGGGAGATGCAAGTTGTTTAAAAATCCATATGGCTCTTCTGTCAACTGTGCCTGGTAGGAAAATGCCTTCCTACCCACAAAGGGCAATTCAACAAAATCCTACAGCAATGCATGTGATTCTTCAACAAATACCACATGTAAACAGTGGAAAACAAAGGTGAGAGAAGAGCAAGAGCAGCCCTGAAATAAGACAAGGAAAAGCACTGCCTCCTACTTCATTCAAGGGGAGACACCATAGCCATTTAAACTAGACATTCCTTTTCACACCAGTTTGGTGGTGGCTAGTGATGGGGGGAAAGTCACAGCTGGGGCTGCACTTTCTACACTGAGGTGGTGTCTACACTAGCCCAAAACTTTGAAATGACCATGCAAATGGCCATTTTGAAGTTTACTAATGAAGCACTGAAATACATATTCAGCGCCTCATTAGAATGCCAGCGTCCACGGCATTTCAAAATTGACGCGGCTCGTCCAGGCAGGGGTCCTTTTTGAAAGGACACTGGCAACTTCGAAATCCCCTTATTTCTATCTACTGTTAGGAACAAGGGGATTTCAAAGTTGCCGGGGTCCTTTCGAAAAGGAGCCCTGCCTGGATGAGCCGCGTCAATTTCGAAGTGCCACAGCTGTCGACATTCCAATGAGGCGCTGAATATGTATTTTAGCGCTTCACTAGTAAACTTCAAAATGGCCGTTTGCATAGCCATTTCGAAGTTTTGGGCTAGTGTAGACATAGCCCTGGAGAACAGCCTGACAACCAAAGTGGGCAGTTTCAGGTTTTTTTTTAACCTAAATTTTCAATTCTTGAAAAATATTGATCAGTTTTACTTGGATGCCCATTAAACAGATGTGTAAAACAGGGTGATCTGCCTAGCACCCACCTAGTAAATCATGGACAAATTCAGAAGCAGGTAGAAATCACAAATCCAGATTTCTAGCTGCCTGTGCTGCTTATTGCACTGGAATCCTCTGTAATCAAATTTTGATTTTTGCTACAGCAATCTGAAAGCAAAAAGGGGAAAAGTAGAAAATTTGCAAATTCTTTCCAAGCATTTAGCAGCATGCTGTCCTGTGCACACTTTGTGGCACTCATTTGCAGTATACTCTTGATGCCAGTGAGACAAACAATGAAATTAACGTGGTCAGGATAAAACAACAGTGATGTTGAAAAGCATTTAAGAATATTGATCCCTTACAGGCTCTTATAATCTAAAGCCGCTGTTGATTAGTGTTATTATCTGGCTACAGGCATCGCTGCTGCTGCTATAATATAATATAATATCAAATGCCTGAATTCTATTGTGAGGATGAGAGGTTCTTCAGAAATTCAGTTTAATTTTCTAAACTTAAGATGAAAATGATGGAAGGGAGACAGGAAGAATTTTTGCTATTGTGTTTCTCCAATGGGATCACCTTCTTAGTGCTGAAACACTATAGAATAAGCTACAGTTATCAAATGATTCCTTATCTGACTCCCATGGAGTGTCAACTCTCTCATTCCCCTCCTCCACCAATTCCGTAGTCCATCTGTAACTTCAAGGCAAACAAGCTATGTCTCTTTCCTACCAATAGCATATCCTAATGGTGGGGCATTAGTGGCTTCCTTTCCAGAAGTTTTGTTCCCTGGTTTCTAGATGCCTATGGCCTTTTAATTAATCTATATTGCTCTATTCCTTGATGAGAAACATCACTGGTAAGCACCCACATCTTGTCAGTTACTGTACAGACAGTACTATACCCACACAAGAGCCTCGGCTTTAATCAAGGACTGCAATGAGCACAGACGGCCTTACATGCCACAAATAACAAGCAGTCCTGTAGCACCACAGAGACAAACACATTTATTAGGTCATGAGACTTCGTGGGTAAGACCCACTTCTTCAGATGAAGTAGGTGTTACTCACGAAAGCTTGTGACCTAATAAATGTGTTAGCCTCTGTGGTGCTACAGGACTGCTTGTTATTTGTGAATCCACAAACTAACAGGGCCACCTCTCTGAGACTATTACATTCCATAGCAGCACAGATGAGAATTAACTCAGATGGCCATCTGAAATAGAACTGAAACTCAATTAGGATCATACTGTAACTACTTTATCTCATCATTTAACCGCAATTGGGGTTTGGTGCTAAAATGAGACACAAATGTGGCTCAGCAGTGTTCAAGATCTGGAAAAAGAGCTATAGTCAGTTCTCTTATGATCAGGGGAAGACCACAAAGGAGATATTTGGCTTACAATGTATTTATCTCAGACATTAAGTGAGAGAAGAATCATTATTGCTTTTATATGGGCAGTTCCTTCTTGCTTGCAGGACTCAGGCTTCCAGTAACAAAGTTCCTTCTGAAAACAACTAAATAGTTCACTTTTGTAGAGAAGAACATTTGTCGTGCCTGGAGTGCTTATTGCACTACCACATTAGTCTTATCATTACTAACCACACATTAGACATACTGTGAATCCAGAATTTTCATACAGGAAAAGGAATGCAACTTTATTAATACTCTGGGTCACCCTGAATCATTGTGGTTTATGGCTCAGAGCACCAGAAGAAAAAATGACTGTTTTAGTGGATTCATCCACTGAATCTTGAAGCTGTAATATAGTACTGGGCAGTAATTAGAGAACATAGATGAACTCAGTATTCAGTAGTTTTTCTTCTATCCCTCAAAGTTTTCTTTAAACTTAATCAAATGCTCACTCACTTCATCAAGGATGTAAGAAAGATGATCTGACAGAGGAGGAGAAGAGGCTGTATTATATTAACTGGGACAGAGAAGAAGGAAAAAGGCTTTGATTTTCATAGCAGGCCTCTTTGCAATAGAAATAGCAAAGAGATTTAAGGAAGCCTTTTGTGAACAAAATAATCTTTTGAGTAAAGCTTTTTAAAAAGTGCTTGGAGAAGTTAGGCTCTGAAATCCCAATGAAACGCATGGGAAGCTGGGTGTCAAATATCCATGGGTACCTTTGAAAACCTCAGCCACACTTTATTAAAAAAAAAAAAAAAGAAAGAAACCAGTAAGATCGTAAGTTTCAGAAGTCTACCTGTCTCACTTACCCACCATCTATATCATTCTTAACTTCCTGCACTCTGGCAGCAGATATAGCATGATTGAAAGTATGACTGAACACATATAACATAAAAAAACCTTCTCTCGTCTGGTACCCTTGGGACCTGACTGGTGCCGGACAAGAGAATTTGCTGGACCACAGGAAGTCAATATTGCTTACAGCATTACCAAGACTTCCACAGCTTCACTGCTTACTGAGCTTTTAGAAGACATTTAGGGGAATTTACAGCTAAATAGCAGCACGGAACACTGAGAGCCAGATTGGTGGCTATAAACAAACTTTATGGGACCATGAGAAACGTGGGCAAACCCATGAGAAGTGGTCGTTCAACTAACTAAAATCATGTTGGATTATGGATGTTGCCAGATGAGAGAGTTCCAGAATAGAGAGATTTGACCTGTAAAAGAATGTTATTAAGATGGCAAAAGACAAACACTCAAAAGCTCGAAAATACCAAAATAAAGGATGTATGTGCAATCTCATTTCAGACACCTTGTAATTTAGAGGCCTGGCTGGGCATAAATTACTTGACATAAGATCTAATTTTTTTTTTTAATCAGAATGACCGAGAAGGTGAATGGAAGGGTAAGTTGTAACAAGCAGTATTCTGGCATCTAGATGTCTGTGCTACCTAAGATAAGTGACAACCTGATTCTAGAAGCAATGGACAAGATATCCCTGGAATGTAAAAATCATATTAAATGTGGACAGCATATGGATGGAGGATTTTGTACAGAGTTTGGTTCCAGAAAAAGAAACAAGCCAATCATGAAGCATACAATGCAATGTACAGTTAAGAATACATGTGTTCTTGGTGTTAGTAAAAATGTATTTAAATTACATTTTCTCCAAAACTTTGGGTATGTGCAGGATGAGATTATAATAGTCTGAGGCTCTAAAGTATGAGGCCCCATACCATAAAAAATTAATGTATTATTTTCACAGAAAAGACATTGAATATATAAACAGGAACACTTCACGGCTTCAAAGGAAAAGAAAGAGGACATAATTTTTTTACACAATTAATAAGGAAAATTACTCCTTTTAATATGAAAAACTGAAAAAAGTTTTGGTTAATTGTGTTAGGGAAATACAAAATTTATCCAGACTATATATATAACATATTTGTCAATGTTTGTTCCTATTTAATCTTCAGTACTAAATATCATCGGGATTTTTATTTTGCCATATAATAAGAAAATAGTGAAGGTTACTGAACTGATTCAGGAAAGTCAGAGATTTATCATCCTCAAAATCCATGGAGCTCAACTCTGTAAGAAGATCTCCTGCAAACTCAATCACGTAAACCATGGATAATGCATGAATCAGAAAGCAGCTAAAATACTCAATATTACATATGTACAGATCAAAGGAGAATGAAGGAAGACTGGAACAACAGTGCTTTACAAATGAGCATGCTAGTTTCTAAAAAAAAGATGGTCGCCTTCTGGCTTCTCGCTATACCTAAGCGAGATTGAGCTTGGTGGGAATGCTTCATGACATTGCTGTCTCCGACCTCACATTTTTCTGATTTTCTTGGCAGTAAGATTATATATTTATTTAAATAAGTTATGAGGGCATGGCTAGAATTTTACCATTAGCAGCTGGTCAACAACATGCTGCCTTAGGAGACTGATAGCTGACTTGCTTGTAAAAATACTAATTTTATGAGCGCAGTTATTGTTATTTTTCTCAGCCCTGACCTCACACCCATCAATAATGAATAATCAGTGAAGGGTAAGGGTGAGGGAAGGGTATTTGTGCAGACAGATTTGCAAATTTTTGTTATATTCAAGCAAAAAATGTCTATATTTCGAATCTTCTCTTTTTCCATATCACCTTTATTTGTAAATGGATCTTGATATAAATTGAAATTGAATCAGTTTTTATTTTCTTTTAGAGGCCCCTCATGTTGCAAACTGCATCTTAGGAAGCTTGTGCCTTAAGCCAGCCCTGGTCTGTATGTGGTGTGTCCTATATTACCTCCTACATTTGAGTCTGATCACTTCAGAGTAGCTTTGCTGTATCCCAACTAAAGGAACCTGAGTGATACGATTGGAGCTGAATTGAGTTCTTGGAGAACAAAGTGGAAGAAGCATTTGGAGAATCCCAATATGCATTTGCATTATGATACAGCCACTAATGTCTTGAGCACATGATATTTTTTCTGTGGGCCCTCTTCATTCAGTGCACAGACAGGACAGTTTTCTCTACATGAGTAGTGAGATGATTTTTTTCCCTCATACTTGAAAATGTGTTCCCATGCCATGTTACTTCAGGCTAGTCAAACTCTCTTCAGAAGACAGAATAATTGTATTGATTTCCTCCTGGGCTTTTTCATGGCACTTATCACTGGTGTATCCAAGTGCTCCACAAAAGTTAACACATTTACATTCAAAATACTACTGTGATCTGAGGGATAGCACTCTCCCCATTTAACAGATAAGGAACCCAGGAGCACATAGATTAAGGTCAAAAGTGTCCATTAATTTTAGCTACTCAATTTAATTCACCTAGCTCTTGATTTTTGAGAGTGCTAAAGCAATGTCATGCTTTATATGCTCAACTGAAGCTATGAGTGCTTCTGCAAATCTGATCTAAGACCTCAAGTCAGGAACCCAATTAGTGATCACCTTGAAAAAAGTAAGATGTAAGTGACATTAATAGGATCACATAGGAATTCTGTGGCATAGACAAGGATAGAATCCTTTTCTCCATCTATCGGCTGCTTCAGCCATGAAATCATCCTTTTGCACTAGCAATCCCCTGGCTCAATCACTACATACCTAGTAACAGAGAGGGAGCCGTGCTAGTCTATATACTATCAAAACAAAAGGCAGTCATTAAAGTGGTACTTGACTGCTTTTTGTTTGGATACTACATACCTAGCTATCTGTGCCAAAAGGGAGACCTTAATTCACATTTACAAAGGGTATATCAAATGGCCATCCCTCTTCCAGCTCCTCCAAAACGTCTCACTGAGGTTCTAGCTGCTCTTCTCCACTCACCTGCTAATTCATGTACTTCTCAGTTGGGGTGCCACAAAGTCATGGCATCTCATGAACCTCCTGTTGCTGACCAAGATAGGCATCCATTATACCAGGAAAGGGAAAGTTGGACGTAGGCAAGTGGATTTCCTCTGTAGGTCTGGTGCCTATTTCTGATATCTCATCTGAACATGTCTCCAGACAGCGTGCCTCGCAGCACTGTCAAGTGTCTCCTTACACACCTTTGAGGAGACGTAGGCATTATCTGGTGTTCTGCGCTGGATCCCTCATTTTTAACCACCTCTCCTATCTTTGGCTCTTTTCCACCTCTGAGCTGCGTCTACACGTGCACGCTACTTCGAAGTAGCGGCACCAACTTCGAAATAGTGCCCGTCTCGTCTACACGCGTCGGGCGCTATTTCGAAGTTAACTTCGACGTTAGGCGGCGAGACGTCGAAGTCGCTAACCTCACGAGGAGATAGGAATAGCGCCCTACTTCGACGTTCAACGTCGAAGTAGGGACCGTGTAGACGATCCGCATCCCGCAACGTCAAAATTGCTGGGTCCTCCATGGCGGCCATCAGCTGGGGGGTTGAGAGATGCTCTCTCTCCAGCCCTTGCGGGGCTCTATGGTCACCGTGGGCAGCAGCCCTTAGCCCAGGGCTTCTGGCTGCTTCTGCGGCAGCTGGGGATCTATGCTGCAGGCACAGGGTCTGCAACCAGTTGTCAGCTCTGTGTATCTTGTGTTGTTTAGTGCAACTGTGTCTGGGAGGGGCCCTTTAAGGGAGCGGCTGGCTGTTGAGTCCGCCCTGTGACCCTGTCTGCAGCTGTACCTGGCATCCCTATTTCGATGTGTGCTACTTTGACGTGTAGACGTTCCCTCGCTGCGCCTATTTCGATGTTGGGCTGAGCAACGTCGAAGTTGAACATCGACGTTGCCGGCCCTGGAGGATGTGTAGACGTTATTCATCGAAATAGACTATTTCGATGTCGCAACATCGAAATAAGCTATTTCGATGTTGGCTGCACGTGTAGACGTAGCCCTTGTCTCCTGTGCTTACTTGTGGTCTGGTGATATCATGCAGATCACAGTAAGCACTGGAGAAAAGAAGTGGAAATAAAAAAAAAGGAAGATAAAATGATATTGACACTCTACTGGGTCATTAGCTAGACTGGAACTTTCATATCCACTGTATAGGACTCTACCACCTGAACTCACAAAGTAATTGACAGTAGCAGTACATTTTTCTATGTGGATCAGCAACAGAGGAAGATGGGACACAATTTCCCCACAGGTTTCACAGATATTTGCTGACAGACGATTGGTTAGACTCAGAAATCTTGGGTGTCATTCCAGGCCCTTGGAATATGCTCTGATGGGCCCAGATTCTTCTGCTTATTCTCCACTGGGTTGACCCTATCTGCCCTATCCCCTCCAACCTGATTCTATTACAGTTCTATCTCTTCACCTTCCACACTTTCAGATCATAGGGATAGAGTACAATTCTAACATGGAATGAACTTGCACCATAGCTAAAAGTTAGGCTTGCTCTCTGTTTTATTCACTGGCTTCCAACTTATATCAAGCAGTGGAAAGGAACTGCCATACTGATTCACCCAAGGTACATCTACTTCAGCACCCTGTTTCAAACAATGGCTAGACCCAGATACTTCTGAGTAAAGTGTAAGAACCCAGTAGCAGGCAAACATGGGATAATCTGTCTCCAATGTTAGGTTTCATTCTGGTTTGTAACATTTAGATGTTTCCTCAAAACCCTGAAGCATGGAGTTTGATATCCCCTTCATATTTTCTAGCATTAATTATAACAATCCCAAATAGTCTTGTACAAATGTCCAGTCCTTCTATGAATTTTGCTAAATCCTTGGCAGCAAAAATTTCTTTTGGCAATGCATTCCAGTGGCTTACTACACACTGTATGCAAAAATATTTTCATTTATTGATTTTGAATTTGTCAATTTTTCATATAAATGAGTGTCTTCTTTTTCATGAGTCATGAGAAAGTTACAGGAACGCTAGCGAGTTTTGCCAACAAAACCATGGCTTTGTTGACAAAACTTGTGGAACATCCACACACAAAATATGTTTTGTTGACAGTTTATTGACAAAAGTGAGCACTTTTGCTGGTAGTGTTCTGCCTCTCAACCATGAGGCATAATGCTGCTGTTGACAGCTGCTGTCAATGAAAAAGGTGTGTGGACACTCTGGAAGGTGTGTCTCTTGACAGACAGAGCATCAAGAACAATGGGCAGTCCTGTCTGATGTGCTTCTGTGTTCCTGTTTCATTGAAAGAGCAGCAGGGCAGTCTGGCTGCTCTGATGACAGGGCTGAGAGTTCTTCTCACTGGCTTTGTGTGTGTGGCCACCCTCTGCGGACAGAAGTTTTGTTGGGAAATATCTTCTGACTGTGACTTCTGTTGACAGATTGCTGTAGTTTAACTGTAGCCAGAGAGAAGAGACGGTCCCAGTCTGCTTTCTGTAGATATTTCCTGGTGAAGTAGAAAAGCTCCACATGCAAAATAAAACAATCATTCTTCCTTATAAAAGAGGTATCTGAAACAACAGAAATTACCACCCTGAACACTGGCCACGTGAAAGACTAGAAAAGGAGTTGAGCCATAAAGACTGAGTGGTTTTCTTTGGCATCAGAATGCAAACACAAGAGACTGTATATTGTTTGATGGAGCTGCGTGTGACCATTTGTCTGCATGTATGAGTGAGAGAGAGAAGGAGCCAAAAATACCACAGAAGTACTCAGAAAAGCAGCATGGAAACCATAAAGACAACCAGAGAAGCACTTTTAGCTTGACTCTGAGAAGAAGATAAGAGATGGTATATTGGTGTAGAATCCAGGCAGGAAAGAGAACAGATGTGAGCAAAGAAATTATGTCCTGTTATTGGACTCCTACTGCACTCAGAGAATCAGGACTGTATCACAAAATCATTGAAATGTAAGGCTGAAAAGGACCTTCAGATGATCCAGCCTAGATCATTCCTGACAGTCAGTTGTCTAAGTTGTTATTAAAATTTTCCAGGGACGGGGATTCTGCAATATCCCTTGGAAGCACATTCCAGTGCATAATTACCCTTACAGTTATTTTTTTTCTTAATATCTAACCTAAATCTCCCTTGCCAGAGGTTAAGCCCATTTATTCTTTTCCTATCTTCAGTGGAAATGGAGAACAATTGATCACCATATTCTTTCTCATAGCCTTTAATATTTTGCAAGCCGTACTAGGTCTCCCTCAGAAAATATGTCTGGTTTTTTAAAAATCTTTCCTTGTAGATCAGGTTTTCAGAACTTTTGGAGTACTATTTTCATGAATGGCTGAGGTAATGGGTTGGATCTATTTACAAAATATATAGAAGACACCAAGCTGAGCAGGTTTCCAGCATTTTGAAACATAGGATTAGAATTTAAAATAACCTGGGCAAATTGGAGAATAGATTTCAAATCATAAAGATGTAGTTCAGTAAAGATAAGTGAGAAGTATTGTGCTTATGAAGGAAAAGTCAAATGCACAAGTACAAATAGAGAATAACTAGTTAGGCAGTAGTATTGCTGGAAAGGTTCTGGGTATCATAATGGATCACAAATTTGATATGAGTTAACCATATGATGCACTTGTGAAAAAAAAGCTAATCTCATTCAGAAGTATTAACAAGAGTGTGGTACATAAGACAATTCTCTGTATTCTGCATTGGTGAACCTCAGCAGGAGTATTGTGTCCAATTTTGGGTTCCACACTTGATGAACAAGTAAGATGAAGACAAATTGGAAAGAGTCCAGAAGAAAGCAACAAACATACTAAAAGATTTGGAAAGCCTGTCCAAAGGTTACACAGGAAATCAGCAGCAGATAGGATGAAATCTAGGTCCCAAGCTAGTGTCTTAATCTCTAGACCAGTTACTTTCCCAATTCTCTGCTATCTCTCATACACCTTCTTCCTTGCACTCAGCCTAGCTTTTTCCAGAACTGAGCAGAACTTTATGTAGGCTTGTCTTTCTTTTGGAGCCTCTGAATTTTACTGGGAGGATCTTTTGTGATGCAGTCTGGCTCTAGAGACAACAACTCTCATCATTATCTTGGAGAAACAAAGAAAGGAAACTGGGTTTTCTTCCAGGCACAGTGAGAAGATTGTTATCTCCATATTTTGGGAAGTGAAGGACTGATGGTGAGGGAATGTTGTGGCCTGTGATTGTGTAGGCCATTTCAGGCATACGTGGAACTGTTTTCCAGTCCAGAAACTGATACTAGAAGCTACAGGCTGTTGAAGAACCAGGCAGAGTAGTCGCTGTATTTGTGCCTTTTAAAGTGCTGCAGGGGCAGTTCAGCTTGCTGCCTTGCCTGGACTGACACATGGAACTTGGACCAGCTGTCTCTAAACCATATGAAGACCTGCAAGCATGTCAACACAAGCAACTGCAATTCTGATACATGAGGAGCGTACACTCTGGGGTGGACTCAATGATGTCAGTGTAAATGCCAGTTAGGTAAGTTTCATTTACTTCTGTGTACTTTGTCAGTTGTTTTTATTCACATTTAGTCTGCAACCCTGTTTCCTTAAGTTATTAAATAAAGGTGTTAATTTTAGCATGATCCATAGTCTACGTAGACTGAAGGATGCCTACTACTACTCCTACTAATTTTAGCGTGATCAGTTAGATGTGTAGAATTGCTGTTTTGGAGTTAAACCCAGAGTATTACTGGAAAAAGTATTCCAAGCAGGTTTCCAAGCTGAACCATTAAGGCTGGGTCTACACTAGAGAGTTTTGTCAACAGAAGAGGTCTTCTGTCAACAGAACTCAGGGAGCGTTTACACACTTAAAGCATTCTGTCGACAGATTCTTAACAAAACTCTGGATTTGCCTCCGCAGTACTATTCCTCAAAAATTTGAGCCATAACAATGTCTCGACAGACTATTGCTGACAGAAGTTCAATGTAGACACTTCGGTCAACAGAGAGGGCTTCCAGTTGCCAGGCAGCCTTCTTTTCAGAGGTGCCATTCTTCTTTCTGGCACAAGAGGGCAGTGCGGTCTGGTAGCTCTCTGTTGACAGTGCAAGTTGTGTGTAGATGCAATCTGTTGATGCAGGTTCCGCCGAGATTTCCCTGTCTACAGTAACTTCTGTTGACAGATATTTCTAGTGTAGACTTAGCCTAAGTGTATACAGGGCCAAAGTAGGTATAAGCACCCTCATTTTATATAACTTTAGAAATGAGGGACTGAAGCAAAGGAGTGGAATGGGGATTCCCAACTATCCAACATCACCACTGAGATACTGAGAATCTCCTTTAATATTAAAATCCTCAGGTGCCCAGGTACACAAGAGAATGTCATCTACTCCCAAGTAAGCCAGGAAGGAAAGAGGGGAGGGGGGTTACATCTATACAAATAGATTTTATGCATATATAAAACAGACTTATTCAACATCTCTACTTACATATACATGAATACAGACATTAATTATTTTTAAAACAACAATTAACTGACACAATGTCCGCAGAGGAACTCGCACCAAAATTTAATTAGAAAATTTGGTGCCCTATCTTGCACAAACTGTCCCTGTTCCTCCACAGAGTGATTTAGATTGAGACAAAACTCAGCCTGGTCTGAATGATACAGTTGAAGAGCCAGCTCTGCACTATCATATTCATCCATTAAGTGCCTTGGGAAGAAACATAAGCTACAATATTCCCAAATGAAAAGATATACAAACACAGAGATCGCGTCTTCGGAAATATTTCATTACACTGAACACATCTTCCTGATTTATTACGTCCTTTAACACAATACGAGTGTTTTCATATGTGTGTGTAGGCATGAACATATACATATGCTAGTAAACTTCCATCAACTCCTGAATGTTTTTCCCATTTGCTATACACTCTTGAAGCCTGCCTTGCCTAATCGAAATGTGAGATTTCATAAATGCTGCAGCTGAACAGAACAAAATTACAGCACTCCCTAATATTGCAAACATAATTAACTTTGAATTATGTGAATTAACCATGCCTGACAAATTATCATTCAGCTCTGAAATTAAATTCTTTTGTACCATTAGATTTGTTTGTTAAGCTCAAGTAGGCAAAAGTAGTATTTAATAAAGTAATAATGATGCTTTGCTGAGAGAGTCTTTGAGAGATATATGGATTTATCCAAAATAAATCATGGAAGTGTTATTATTAGTTTATTCGCAAATTCTACATACCATTGGATCTGCAAAATAAAGCAATGAAAAAATGTTTGAAGCAGCTATAGGTGCTCTATGCCTATTAAAGCAAACTTTTTTAATCACTTCTATATTTTTATACACTTATTTAACAATGCACACTACAAATCGTATTAATATATTTAATCTGTCTGTGCCAAATATGGTTAAAGTTGTGGCAGCATTTCTACTAAAACAAAAACCCTATTGTCTTACACTCAGAGACATCAAATTCAGCTGCATTTTAGTTTACCAAGGCTTTCTTAGGAAAGGGATGTTTGGACTTTTTTCAGAACAGCAATATATGGAAATGTGAACAGAAAAAATATCATGCACATGAGAAAGAGATAAGATCTGTTAGGCTACTTCATCCATCTCATTCAAAATAGTTTCTTACTGCATATTCTCTGATATTTTATGTAATTTAATTTTAAATAGCACAAGACATGGAGCTTCTACCATGTCACTAGGAGGTAGGTATTACACAGCCTCAGAGATCTTCCTAATTAAGGAATTCTAATATTTAGCCTATTTTTAATGTGCCTAGTTCTACTACATTAAGGCCTTGAATTGGTGAGGGTCTTGAGCATATGCCTTAATTTAAGCATATATGTAACCACATTTTAATCAGTGGGGCTACACACATGCACAAAGTCAGGCACAGAATAAATTACTATGCTGAAATGAAGCACAATATAGGTGGGCAATAAACAGACCTTTTTATACCTCCCTTTATCTTTCAAAAAATATTAATGGATATCATATCTAGCTCAAAGTGTTGTATAGATAGATAGATAGATAATCAGCCCCCTGCAGACTATTAATCATTCACCTTCTCAGTCTCCTTTGTTTGTGACATGATCTGGGAACCACCGATATTAGATACAAAAAAAATTATTTGGTCATCTACTCTATGTCGAGACTGCAGGGTTTTGTCAACAAAATGGCCATTTTGTCAACAAAACCCAGGGGACAGCCAGATTGCAAAATGTGTTCTGTCAACACTAAATCAAAAGAACAGAGCAGTTTTGTCTACAGTCAGACCCCGCTTGCCATGAGGAAGATCGCCTGTCAACAGAAGGAAGGTGTGGACATAACAGAGGGCTTTCCGTCAACAGAAGGGGCCTTCAGGACACCACGCAGGTGTCCTGGTGGACACCCTGTCCACAGCAATCACACTCTATGGTTCTTAAAGATGCAGGGAGGCTGGAAGGTCCCAGGAAGCAGAGCATGGGACCAGCTGTGAGCCATGGATCTCTCTCCAATGTGCTCATAGCCACACTCAAGAGCACCATGGCCGAGCCACAGGCCCACCAAGACCCCACTGGGCCTTCAAGGGAGCAGCCCCGGAGGTCTCTGGACCCTTTTGGGGGCTCAGAAAAGCAGGCCCCCTCCTGATCTGGCCCACAGAGCCAGGTCCGCCTGGATCTCTGGGCCAAGGAGGAGATACTCCAGGACATCCACACCAGGAACCATAATACAGATATTTATGGCTACAAGGCCAAGGCCCTGGCCAAATGGAGCCACCCCCACCACACCAATCGAATAAGGGCCCAAGTATAGAGCTGTGGCAGGGGTATATCCGGGTCTGGGACACTGTGGGCCACTCAAGTGCAAAACCAGCCAGCTGCCCCAACTATTGTAAGCTCTGCTGGATTTGGGCGGGGGGCACACAGCACCCCAGCCTCAGCCTGGGTTCAGGGTCCAATTCTCCCATCATCGCCTGTGTTGAGAACAAGATAGAGGCAAAAGGCAAGCCAGAAGAGGGGCAGCAGCAGGACCTGGATGAGACTGGCAGCCTCACTATCACCTTGGAGTTGGTCCCAGGAAGCCAGGACACTTCCCAGGTCTTCTTGGACATTGGGGAGTGTTCCTCAGGTGAATGCCAAACGCAGAGTGTGGGAGGAGTGCACAAAAGGGGTTGGGTGTGCACATCACTCAGCCAGCTCAGGTAGGACCTTGTGCTGTGGTCCCAGCATGTGGAACCATGTGTAGTGTTTGTGTGTGCCATGCAGACCCAGCAGACAGCCCCTGAGCATGGGTGGCATTCTGCTGTCAGGCTCATAGGAGGCTGGATGAGCATCAGGCCACATGGGAGGGGGCCTCCGAGCACCTGCCATGGCTGGAAACAGGCAAGCCACAAGGGTGACTGCATGACCCCAAGCACCTTGAGGAGTGCCACACAGAGCACACAGGTGTGTGACAGGCCCCACAGAGGAACAGGCTGCACCTGGTTCCCCCACAACCCATGAGAGGACCCCTCTGTGGCTGGACAGCACTCTTGGCTGCTAGCGCGCAGTCTGGTCGGGGAGAAGCATGATCCCATAGGCACCTTGGAGTCCTCATGTGGCAATGCCCGATATGCAGGCCACACATGGCTTTGGTCCCAGGGCATCCTCCTCCCTTGCCTCAAGGGGTGTTAGTCACTGCACACGGTGGGGGGCTTGGCCTCAGGGACTGTGTCTTCATGAATGACTGACCCTCTCCCCTTCCTTGTGTTCTGTACAGCTGGACGATCACTGACCAAAGACCAAGCTTCCCCAACATCACCACCGCATTGCCCCCAGAGCCAGAGGAAGTGATCCAGAGTCCATGAGGGCATCATGCAGCAGCACATGGCGGTGCTGAAAGACTTCCAGCAGAGGCTCTCATCCTGCATCCACAAAAATGTGCACTAGTGGTCGCAAGCATGGGACCAGCTCTTGTCCCACTGTGATGCACTTACCATGGTGTGGTGGGACATGCTGACACAACTGTCTGCTGCTGCCCCTGCAGCATTACACCCTCCTGCCCTCCCACAAAGAACCTTGGATCCCTGCCTGCTCCCCTGGGCAACGGCTATGCCCCTTCCTCCCCTGCCTCCCCACCCCCTGTGCCCTGCACCAAACCAGCCCCTGCCCCAGCCCTCATTGTCCATACCGCCCCTTGTTTCTGGACCCAGCCAGCCCTAATGGGGGCCCTGAATGCAAGGTGGGAAGGGCTCCTGAGACTGGCACCATTTTAGATCCTGCTCCCTCCATGGCTCATGGTACCTCTCATCCCATCTTCTGAGGACCCCCACCCCATGTCCCAAGCCCCCCATCAACAAGTTCTCAGGGTCCCCACAACTCCACATTCCCAACCCCCCTCCCGCCACATTACAAATAATCCAATACACAGTTTTTCATTTAACACACAAACGAGTGGCCGTATTATTCAGGGGTCAGGGTGAATGAAGGGGCAAAGGGGTCATGGTGAGGATGGGCTGATACTGTGGGCCTGAATCTCCCAATGGGGGAGGGGACTGGAGAGAGTTAATGGGGTCCTTAGGAGAAGCTCTTCCTCAAGGCCTCCCGGATCCACATCCCATCCCAATGGTTCTGGAAGATGGAGGCTGTGCTCGGCTGCTCACAGGGCTACCACTCACAGCCGGAATCCATCCCACTATGCAGGAGGAAGGCTTTCCTTTTCCCCTCCATGACTGTGAAGAATATAGCAAGCTGACACAGTCTCAGGGATGTTGCACTCCTTCACGTCAAGTTGGGTCAGCTAACACCTGAAACTTACCTTGAGGTGGCCAAAGGTGCACTCAGCCTGCATCCCGCTGTGGTTCAGGCACTCACTGAATTTTTCCCTTCTGGTGTCCAGCTGTCTGGTATATGGCTTCATCGGTCATGGCATAAGGAGGTAGGTATTATTTATAACATTATTAATGCTGCTGTAGCCAAAGCACTCAAAGTATATGGCTGACATGCAGGGCAAGATACACTCTTCATTATGGAATACTGACCAGGACTGGAAATCTGCTGTTTGATCTTTCCATGTGTTAGGAAGGACCTTTTTGAAGAAGCAGTAGTAAAGCACTGGCTGTGCCTTTCATTTGAGAGTTTGAACCCTATCATTTTTACTTCATGTAGTAATGAGCAGGGAAAGCTAATGTGCAATTTAACAGTGAAATCAGTGTTGTTTTCATTATATATTTCTCTCTATCAGATAATCCCAAACACTGTTCCAGACTTTCCTTTTGTTTTTAGCCTGTAAGAGATAATACTGAGGAATTGCAGAATTGTAGGTAATACAAATCATAGTTAAGAAGTTGTCTGAATCAACAGAACAGACATAAATATGGATGAAAACCTAGAAGCAGATAATGAAAAATTTTGCAACACACAATTACAATTTTTAAAACTGCCACTGACACAGACTTTTCAGAGGATTGTGTTAAAAAAGCCAATATGCAAAGCATTTATGTTGTATGTGTATCTCACTCAGACAACCTATTGGTACAGAGAACAATTTACTCTATTTCATGTTTGTTTGTAATCGCAAACTGGAAGTAATGTCAGTGCAGACTATTATCATTTTTATTGCATGAAAAAAAGTGTTTGCACCTTCTCAGATTTTTATTTGCAGTCCTATAGGTTGATGGAGTCTATGGAATGTACAACAGTATCAACGAATACTTTTTTTCCCATCAAACATAGCAATTATATTGGAATATAAGAGCGATAGCTACTATAAGCCACATCAGCGAAATAGGTAGCTATGTGTAGCAGAATTTCAAACAAGTAACAACAGTTTGTGCATCCCATAATGTGGGAGGATATGTTTTTGCCTATTTTAAAGTTTAACACTTACCACTTTTTGGTTGAATCTAGGGACTATTTGTGGTCATGAACAAAACAAGCAAACCACTGAAGGTGAATTATCACTAAAGTTGCTGCATTTAGTGATAATATAAGATCGACTCACACAGGAGTTTCCCCCAGCCTTTTTTTAGGGGGGAAGAAAATCAAATCTAAAACTCATCCATTGCCAGCAAGAATGGAAGAAAGATATTACTGTTGTTATTTTGGTAGTTGTTCAAATACTCAGTGATGGGTATTAATATAAAAATATTAGGTTATTAGGCATGCTGCTTAAACTTGAACCATACCAGATGCAAAGTTCTTTTGTGATTTGATTTCTATAACCCTAATGAGCTCAATCGTCCACCAGATATCATTCAGCATAAGCCTCAAATACATTCAAATGATGTTTATATATCCTGAAACAATTAAACTGATAAAAGCTTTAATCCTAACATTGTGCCTTCAATGAGAAAAAGTAAATGGCTAGGAAAACTTGCAGGAACATTCCTCAGTACTAAAGCTGAAACATAACAAACCGCACAGAGTCCTGCAAGTAACAGACAGGAAGCCGTGCTAGTCTATACACTATCAAAACAAAAAGCAGTCAAGTAGCACTTTAAAGACTAGCAAAATAGTTAAAAAAAGCTCACCTAATAAACTATTTTGCTAGTCTTTAAAGTGCTACTTGACTGCTTTTTGTTTTGAGAGTGCTGCAAGAGCACAAGCCAAGAAGAAACCAAACTTCAGTGTCTAAATTCTGATCTTTGTATAACTAAAATAGCCTAACAGTGATCCACAGGGTGATTTTTGGCAGATTGTTTTTTTAGATTCTCAAATTATGGCATATATTTATCAAATGTATATTCCAAAGCTGGGTCTCAGAAGCTGTGTCTACACGTGCACGCTACTTCGAAGTAGCGGCACTAACTTCAAAATAGCGCCCGTCGCGGCTACACGCGTCGGGCGCTATTTCAAAGTTAACTTTGACGTTAGGCAGCGAGACGTCGAAGTCGCTAACCTCATGAGGGGATCGGAATAGCACCCTACTTCAACGTTCAACGTCGAAGTAGGGACCGTGTAGACGATCCGCGTCCCGCAACGTCGAAATTGCTGGGTCCTCCATGGTGGCCATCAGCTGGGGGGTTGAGAGATGCTCTCTCTCCAGCCCCTGCGGGGCTCTATGGTCACCGTGGGCAGCAGCCCTTAGCCCAGGGCTTCTGGATGCTGCTGCGGCAGCTGGGGATCCATGCTGCAGGCACAGGGTCTGCAACCAGTTGTCAGCTCTGTGTATCTTGTGTTGTTTAGTGCAACTGTGTCTGGGAGGGGCCCTTTAAGGGAGCGGCTTGCTGTTGAGTCCGCCCTGTGACCCTGTCTGCGGCTGTGCCTGGCACCCTTATTTCGATGTGTGCTACTTTGGCGTGTAGACGTACCCTCGCAGAGCCTATTTCGATGTGGTGCCGCGCAACGTCGAAGTTGAACGTCGACGTTGCCAGCCCTGGAGGACGTGTAGACGTTATTCATCGAAATAGCCTATTTCGATGTTGGCTTCACGTGTAGACGTAGCCAGACAGTGACTTACTGCAGCATTGATAGTATTATGCACGTTTCTAGTACAAGTATTGCAGTAGCATAGGGAGTTTTCATCATTAAATGGTACAGAGTGATTTAAATCTGTTTTCATGCCAAATTGGGACAAAATTAAAAAATGATGAAAAATTTAAAGGACTTAAAATTTAACAAAAAAGTCATTTTGAAATCATCAAAATGACTTAATTGTTACGTTTCATTTTAATTCAATAACATTAACAAATAGAATATACTGTATTAATTATTAAATATAAAATTAAAATAACATATAACCAGGAGTCAAAACGAAATGGGAAATTTGGAACAAAGTGCAATGATTGAAAAAATACTTTATTATGATTGCAAATCATTTAAAAAGTCCACTGATAATTTCATGAAAATGACACATTCCTGTCACAATTTAAGTGTTTCCAGAACAGCATTTTTTGACAGAAAACTCTGTCACCAAAAAGTTTTCAACCAGCTGTTGCAAATACCATGTAATTTGTCCCTTGTGATTATTCCTGAGAGCACACAGTTAAAACCACAAATTCACTTTTGGAATATACACAAATGTCTTTATTGACACATATGAAGCTGTAATGAAATATAACTAGTGCATGGATAGCAGCCAACTCCTGCCAGGCTTAATTCTGAATACTTTTTTTTGGTTGAATAGAGCATTTCACAAATTTGTAGTTTTTGTCCAATTGTAGTTTATTTTTAAATGAGCCCTCAAACAGTAGTAAGTAATGTATATGTCAGTCCACAAAATAGAACAAAATACCATGTGCGTGTGTGTTAATGAACCATAATTACATAATTGCTGGTCTTGTGAAAAACAGAAAGGCAGATGTCTTCATCCCTCCTCTGCTCCTCCCGTAAGTAAGTGGTTGGAAAAGCAATGTAATCTAATCTGATATAACACAGAACCTTATATATTTCACACAGAGTTTAAAAAAATCCACAACAACAGTTAAAGTATTAACCCACTTAAGGCAATGAAAAATGAAGTGGATGGTTAAAGGAGATTGGTCTAACCTTTTACCTACAGAGGGTCAGACTCTAGAGGCCAGAGAGAGTTAATGTCCATGGTTCAGGATGTACCTTTGTCAAAAACGTAATCTGCATGATAAATGAATATGACATTTAAAGGACTTTCATAAACCCATTGGCATAGTTTGATTGGTATGATGCAGGGTTGTTCTGCCACTGACCAGAAGCCAACGAAATGTGGCATTTCATTCCTGGAGCAGCGACAGTGAAGTGAGAATCTGGCCCAACTGTCTGTTATCTGTTCATACTGAAGAAGACTCATCCATGATTTAGACTAGGCTTACCTCAGTGCATGTCAAGTGTATGCTTCTTTATTTCATGTTCTTAAGTGCTAGGGCCATATTCACAGGGACAGCTTAAGGACTAACTTACTATTCAAATGGAGTTAGCAAGGAAAATCATCAGATTATTATTAAATGTTTTAAACAACTTGTTGTAAAAATAAACAATTTGAGCTTTCTTTCCCAAAGCTCCTTAAGATAAACTTATTTAATTTTAACATTATGTACCATTTCTTTTCCTTTTACGCCTGCAATGAACAATACAAATTTTTGCCATGACAGTCAGCTTTAATGAATATTTTCTAATTTAATTGCTGTTCTGATAAAAGGCTGCACAATATTTCCATGCTCCCCAACCAAAAATATTAAAATGTACACCCAACACTGAAGCAATGTGAAAGTGCCCCTTGTAGGAGTGGAAGTGTGGTTGGGGAAGCTTAGGGCTGGCAGAGAAAGGTGACTGGGACTGAAAAAACAGTTCAGGGTAAAGGAAGAGGAGACAGATCTGATGAAGAGCAGTAATGCAAAGAAGAGCTATGACTGGCTGGGCAAAGAAACTGTGACAAGGAATGGGAGGAGGGAAAAAAAAACATATGCACAGCCATGTGATGGAAATTAGGACTGGAAGACAGTGATGATGTGGAACTTAGTTGGGAAAAGCAACTGCAGGCCAGAAAGAAGTAGGGAAGAGATAGTGATCCATTGACTTTGTGACAAAGGGTTGGCTGGGGGAGGGAGTGGTCCTGAACGTGGATGTATTTTACTGTATTTTAAAGGTACACTACTGTGACAGGAAATTTGAAGGTGTGTTGATATGAATTCTTGGTAAGGAGATTAGGGGTCTGTCTACACTCCCCGGAGTTCAGGTTTGCACCCCTGGTAGAGACTCATGAAATCAAACTATCTGGGGTCAGCCTTCAACCTCTGTACTCCTTGATATCACAAGGAGTAAGGGATGTCAACAGGAGAGTTTCTCCTGTTGACCTCCATCTGTGTAGATGTCCAGGTAAGTCATTTGCCAAATAAATTGATTCTAGATACACAATTTCTGTAGCTAGAATTGCGTATTTGCAATCAGCTTACCTCCCTTGTGTGGATCAAGCATAGGACTGTGGTGAGACACCTGAAGAATAGAGTCTGGGACTGGCTAGATGAAGAGAATGGGACTGGGACAAGGAGCCATGGTACAAGGAAGACATAGGACTGTGACAATGGCAGGTTGAAGGGGACAATATGGACAGAAGAATCTGTACTTACTGAAGCACACTTCCCTCCTGGTTCTGAAATGGATGTCTCAACATTCCTCTTCTGTCATCAAATAGCAGTGAAACCCACCTACAAACTGCATCACATCCTCTCATAGTGCCAATCCACACAGAAGATGACAGTCTACTTCTGCTATCAATACTCTGTGCATTGGATCTAAAGGTTTTATGCTGGTGAACAATATGGGTGTCAATATGATGCTGCATGATGGAACTTTTTTTCAGATCCTTGTTTAAAAACAGAGAATTTATACAGATCTACAGAGCTATGTTAAAAAAGTCCTCTGATTGCAAAATTAAGCTGTCATATATTCATAAGAGATAATAGGTTTACTAGATGAGCTGAGGATTATGCTTTTAATTTCCTAATTGTTCTATAGGCCTAAACTCTTAAATCTTAAACAGGCAATTTCAGTACTCTCAGGCTATATCAGTACTCTGTTTACATCTAAACCTGAAATTTCCTAGTGGGTTTATTTGCAGAGTATTTTAACTGTAAATAAGCAGAGGTTTCCCAGAGGGTTTACTTCCACAGCATTGCAATGTGAAATGTGTTAATTGACCTATCAATAATGCATTCTTGCTCTTCTGATGAAGAAGAAATCCCACTATTAATCGATTGACTCATTTTGTAAATACTCATTGCCTTTAAAATGCCTAATTGATTCTACATATTCTGTTTGATTCAAAACCACATTTTCGTTCAGGTAAGATACTAACATATGGTTTATGCATCTTTTGTAAAAAGAAAGAAAACACCATCCAAAGGACGTGTATTGGAATCATGCCCCCCCCACTACCATGCTTTGTGGAAAAGGAACTATGAATATAAATATGAATAACTCAGAGATGCTTTGGACAAAATGCTTCTTGTAACCTACAATTTTCAATAGTATAATCTGCTGAATCTGTAAATCCTATTTTTGTGCATGCATCGTTTTTTGTATTTGAAGTTATGAATATTGTCTACATATTTGTACTCCAAATATTTGTTTCCGCAAAGATCTCAGCGGAAGGTGTGGCTACCCTGTTATGTGAGGATGGCTTGATAGGTGATTAACTTCACTTGACAAACAAAAAGGTTTTAATGGGTACCAACCCACATCTGAAGAGCTCTTCTGTATAAGTTCAGACCAGTAAATAGGCCATGTCTGATTGCCTAAAGAGGACATGGACAGGTGACTTGCTCAGGTGACAAGCTCCATCTCTTACACAAGAGAACAATGGAATTAGCTCCAGAGAGGAAATGTAAGAGAAAGGTATAAAATGAGGGCACCTCCATCTTTGGTGGTGTCTACACATGCCCCCTCCTTTCAGAGGGGGCATGCTACCGAGGCAGCTCAGAAAATACTAGTGGGTCATTGACATGAATATTCAGCACCTCATTAGCATGATGGTGGCCATGTGTGATTCAAAAGTGATGCTTTCAGAACACAGGCCACCTGTTTACATGAGGGGCTTTCAAAAGGACCCTCCTGACTTTGAAAGCCCCTTCTTACTATTTGATTTTAGGAATAAGGGGCTTTCAAAGTCAGGGGGGCCCCATCTACATGGGTGGCATGTATTTTGAAAGTATGGGTTACATGTTAGTGCCTCATTAGCATCTTCCAAACTGCCTCATTATGTGTAGACACAGCCTTTGTCTTCAGCCTGCCTTGGAAATTGCCTGACACCTCCAGTGTAGTGCCTACACTAGCACACTATGTCGAAGTAGCCTATTTCGATGTAAGAACATCGAAATAGGCTACTTCAATGCGTATTTTCTAGATGTCCTCCAGGGCTGGCGCCATCAATGTTCAATGTCGAAGCAGCAATGGAGAACGTTGAAAGGAACTGCCCTGGAAGGAAATGCAGAGCGTCCACACACACACAAGTGTTCCCCATTGAAATAAGGGGCCAGAAAAGCCCCAAGCCGCTCCCTTAAAGGGCCCCTCCCAGGCACACTCGGCCTGCACAGCACAAGATCCACAGAGCTGACAACCAGTTGCAGACCCTGTGAACGCTGCATGGACCCCCAGCTGCAGCAGCAGCAGCACCCAGAAGCCCTGGGCTAAGGGCTGCTGTGCACAGTGACCATAGAGCCCCACAGGGGCTGGACAGAGCATCTCTCATCCCCTCAGCTGATGGCCGCCATGGACGAACCCACTATTTCAAAGTAGCGGGACATGGATCATCTACACACGCCCTACTTCAACGTTCAATGTTTAAGTGGGGCGCTTTTCCCATCTTTGGATCTTTGGATGGGAATAGTGATTTCGATGTCTAGCCACCTAACGTCGATGTCAACGTCGAAATAGCCCATGGTGTGTGTAGACGCGACGTGTGCTATTTTGACATTGTGCCAGCTACTTCGAAGTAGCCAGCTAGTGTAAACACGCCCCCAAAGAGAAAGAAAAAGCTTTATAGTATTCTGGAAGCCCAGGTCAGGATTTCTGCCCTGAAACTTTCACCAGATATAAAAAAAGGCTGTTTAGGATAAGAGCATGTGGCATGGCAAAGGGGGATCCATCAAAGGATGATTCTCCTAAAATTGAAATAACCCTGCTAAATATTACCAATATACACATTTTAAATATTTTAAGATTTAATAAATGGTCTGTTTAAATCCAGGTCAACTTTTGCAGTTTTGTCATTGATCGTGATAGTCTTTGCCCAGTAACAAAATTTCAGATTAGGACAAAAAAGGATACTTTTGTTCTTGGATTTGAAAGAGTAGACTGGGGAGGAGGCGTGTCTCTTTTCTTGCCAAATACAATCTTTGACCATTTCACTGATTTTTATTTTTTAAAAAACATTATAAATTCAAATAATTGAAAGCATTGAAAAAGTAAGTCAAGAGAGTACTGTTTTCACATGTATTTTCCCTAACCAATTTATTAACATCTCAGAGAGGTAGCCATTTTCATCTCTATCTTCATAAAACAAAGTAGGCAGTCCTGTAGCACTTTAAAGACTAACAGTATTATTTATTAGGTAAAGAGTTTTCATGGGAAAGACTCACGTCTTCAGATTCTGGAGCAGTAGTATTGCTAGTCTTTAAGGTGCTACAGAACTGCTTCCACAACTTACTATAAGGTGCTTCCAGTTAAGGCCATCTGAGATTTGATTCAGTAAAAGGATATAATTAGCTTCCTATAAATATTCAACATTGGGAGTTAATGTGGTCCCTAAATACTTTCTTCTGTTGTTTGAAACTTGAAAAAGGCATTCTTTAATCAATCATTCCTTAATTACATTATATTTTTATCCATATTGTGAGGAAGATTATTTCCATTAAGTTGAACCCAGAGATCACTCAATACTCTTCAAAAACATTTAACATTAAAGCATCCGGATTTATTTAAAAGAGAAGACAAAAATATCATCTGTCATCTAGAGATACAGGTGATCACCCTTTTCAGTTCTAAGCAGTTTCATTTTTTGTATGTATAATTAACATGCATGCATATGGGTCCAATGAGAAGTCAAAGAGAAATGGAGAATGGGGGGAGCCCTGCTTTGTTTCTGGAAGAAAAACACAAATCCTCAGACTTCTCTCTGTTAATTAGGATTTTGATGTACATTTACCAGTTGGGAAAACTGAGATCTAAATTTATTTTCATGACTGTGACCTGAAGCTCAGACGAGAGCGGGGGTGGGCAATATGCAGTCCACTTCTGATGAGCGACCAGATGCTTCATTTACCTGTTTGTCCATATCTCTCATTGGCTGCAGTTTCTCTTCTCAGCCAATGGGAGCTGCAGGATGTAGTAGACTAGCTCATATCACTTCCCGCAATTCCCATTGGCTGGGAGCTGCAAACAATGGCCAATGGGGGTTTCATGTAGCAGTGCAGGCCACTTATTGCCCATTCCTGGACTAGATTAACATAATGACCTAGTCCAGCCTTAAAATATAAAAATGATGTCACTGTTTTTACTGATTTTTCCTTTAATGAAGAAGATAGATTTGTTTCCTATTCATACTTTAAATGTATTTCAAAGATGAAGTAGATGAGTTGGTTAACCATTTGTTGCTAAGAAATAAAATCCGGAGAAACTGGAGAAATTTATATACTATTACAATTTATTTCAGTACAGTAATTTGTTGGGTTTCCATTTCTATGGCTTCTTACAAATGAGGCCCAGCTTTATTTTCAACCTGGAGTGTGATCTGAAAATGTGAACTGTTCCACATTGCAGTTTGAGAATTGTTTTGTGTCCTTCCAATTAAATAATCTACAAACTTTTACAACACATTATGGGGCATAGAGGAAAAAAAAAACCACATAAGTGCCGTGGTTGAGAATTTTTGTGCTTCCAATAATCTATTAATCTTAAATCCCACAAGTGATTCAATAATGCCTTTGAACTCAGAAGTAAATACACTAGAGGATAAGATCTGCCTTATAAAAACAGAACGTGGGTAAGACTTCGCACTATTCTCATATTATTTCAAAATGAAGCTAATTCCAAGAAAGCATTTCTTTAAAGGGTGGAGGGGAGAAAGAAAGAGAGAGAGACCTAACTTCACTCCATGTTATGGGCTGGCAAATCTGACTGCAGCTGTTCCAGATTTTTATTTTATGTCATATCCTTAAAATAGCCTATTAAAATTTCCAGGATTGCTTTCAGTTGTCACTGGGACTGTGTCTAACTTGCCAAGAACTATTGGAAAATGATACACAAGTTTTGCAATGCATTTCAACATCATTTGCTGACAGTTCTGTTGGGAGAGGCTTTTCTGATATTTGTTCCATGCACATGGGCCCAAATGTCATAAAACCTGCCTGTGTCAAGACATCACTTCTTCCTCATAGAACAAGGTGCACAGAGATGTTGACAGAATGCACCTGACCGGCAGATATCTTCTGAGAGGTCTGAAATCTAGACACAGCCTGGGAGATTGATGCTGATTCTTGGAGATTCCAGGCCCATCCTGGAGGGTTGGCAACCCAACCCATACCTCCAGTCACCCATTAGGAGAGAGCTGGAATTTTAAGAGTGGCTCTGATAGATTGATCCCCAATACAATATTTAATTATTAATCTCTGTTTCATGGTACATAAAATAATTCACTTAAATATGACATAATCTGAAATAACTTCATATAATATTAATAGACACAAAAGCAAAAAAGTTGAGGAGTGATGTTTATGGGAAAAAGCGAAATTTAATTCATATTTGTGCTTCCTGGTTATTTAGCAGTATTGTACGTCACAATGTTGATTTTTCTTTTTTTATTTACTGTATTTTAAAAATATAATATTTTTTATTAGAGGCATTTAGAGAATTCAGACTGAAAAAGCCCAACACAAATGTGCTGTGTCTACACTAGCACCCCTTTTTGAAAGGTGCGGGGGGTTGTGTAGACACAGACATGGTGATTTTTAGTTTTAAGAATACTTGTGCCTGATATTCTTAAGAAATAAAACCTACCATATGTTTAATTTTGCTACATTTCAATATCATTGACTGTCTCCTTATTCTTGTATTATGGGAAAATCTGTACAGAAATTCCTTCTCTGTTTTGTACCCTGGTATCATGTTCCCCTTCACTCATTCCTCTCTAAGCGTTCATCCTCTCTGAAGTTATGCCTCTGTAGTTTAGTTGCTTCTCACATTGAGGAAAGGGTTTTTCTGCCACTGTACTCACTCCACTTCTCTGAAAGGTGGTAGGTACATTTATGAACAAATTTTTCTGTCAAACTAACCGATTCTTCAGTGAGGTTAGGTTGACCTAACTACTTCGCAAATGGCACAACATTTTTCTTAGCCTTAGCTATATTATTAAGCTGACCTAATTATAAAGGTGTAGACCAAGCCAAGACTGAACAAGCACTGTCTTTTCAGTCTTTCTTTATACAGAAATCTTTCCACACCTCTAAATCCCTTTACTCTCTGATCACCTATATCTGCTATTTTTTAGTCATGCTGACCAAAACTTAACACATTATTCTAGCAAAGGGGCATACTATTGATTTCATGCAACATTTATTTTCCATATTTTATTCATAAGCATATTTTCTTTGCTTTCTTTTTAGCTGCTGCTGTACAATAAGAATTTTTTACTTGGTTTTTTCTTGAGTGTTTAGTAGGTTACAGTTTTTTCAGGTTTAAGATTAGTTCAAAATGATTTCTTCCAATGCCCCTGGAACCTCAGAGACAAGTGAGTTTTGGGTTGGACTGGCAGCTGGAAAAGATCTGTGGCTCCTTTAAGGAATGTCTTCCCTCATTTCCAACCCCCATTTCTTTCTGTTCTCTATTTTAGCCAGTTATTCAGTATCTCATTCCGTAACTGTTTAATTTCTTTAGTAACTTCTGCCCTGGCAGAATCCTGATCTCCTTATTCTGCTGAATCAGTCCCACTGATTTAAATGGGATCCTCTTCAGAAGTATTCCTTAGAATGAGTAAGAGTAAGATTAACAGAATCTGGCTCCAAATCTTTCACAAGAATTGTTCTCATGTATTTCAGTATTGGCACATGAGAAAACAAGGGTTTTACTGGGGCACCATCATCAACTCACTTTATGTAAAGAGAGTGCTTTATAAGAGAGATATCTGTATACATGCAAATAGTTACTGGAAAGAATGCTGTCTACTGGCATAAATTAGGAGACTGAGTACAGTAATTGCTGTTAAGCACTTTAAATGGCTTCCGGGGTGCAGCTTTAAACAGTCAGCTCACCAAGCTAAAATGGCTGTTTAGTAACAAAACTGGGGCCTTATTTCCCCCACAGGACCATGTCATCAGAGTACATAACAGCCTAGATGAATTTGGGAAGTGAAGAAACTGCTGTGAAAAAAGTGCAATAGCAATCTATGGCCACTACTAATATTCCAGTTTTAATTAGAACCAGGCAGGCTAAGATTAGTTCAAAACTCTGTCTTTTACTTCCTGCAGCTCACATATCATCAAAACACTGATAACAGGCAACTTATTTTTGGTATGCAGAAACTGGAAAAGGAAAGTATATTAAAGCACAGTGTCTAATCTCTGTGCCAGTGCTACGAATCAAACACAAAACCATGCTCAGAGCTAAGTCACCATGCTGGCAGCTAATTGAAAAGGTGGGTGGCTGCTATAACACAGAGAACAAAGTTGAGTAAATGTTACACGTTTTAAATGTCATCGTATCTTACTGAAAACATTAATGTGCTTCCTCTTGTCTTTTCTCTGATAAGGGATACATTTTTACATGACTTAACGTGATAAGTTGTCAAAATGCTAACTGATTTGTGATCCTCCCCACCCCTGACAATTACTGTAGCAATTGCAATTTCCTTCTACTGTAAATGGCCTGTGAACACAAAGGACCATTTCTGGTTGCATGCTACTGTGAACAAATGCTACTTTACATCTGGTGCAAAGAGTTACTTGACTGAAAAGGCATTGTTAGTCCATAAACTGATCTCTGCTTATAGTACCATGAATAAGGTGCATGCAAGATATGTAATGTGACATTGACACACAAGTGACTACACTGTGATCCCTACTCACAACTTCCCAATGGCAAAATAACAAAAACTGTAAATTGAACAGCAATAGATTTTTGCAACTGAATTTGATATATTACATAAGATAGCAAACCACGGCCGCGTCTACACGTGCATGCTACTTCAAAGTAGCGGCACCAACTTCGAAATAGTGCCCGTCACGGCTACACATGTTGGGCGCTATTTCAAAGTTGAAATCAACGTTAGGCAGCGAGACGTCGAAGTCGCTAACCCCATGAGGGGATGGGAATAGCGCCCTACTCCGAAGTTGAACGTCAAAGTAGGGCACGTGTAGACGATCCGCGTCCCGCAACATCAAAGTAGTGGGGTCTGCCATGGCGGCCATCAGCTGAGGGGTTGAGAGACGCTCTCTCTTCAGCCCCTGCGGGGCTCTATGGTCACCATGTGCAGCAGCCCTTAGCCCAGGGCTTCTGGCTGCTGCTGCCACAGCTGGGGATCCATGCTGCATGCACAGGGTCTGCAACCAGTTGTCGGCTCTGTGGATCTTGTGTTGTTTAGTGCAACTGTGTCTGGGAGGGGCCCTTTAAGGGAGCGGCTTGCTGTTGAGTCCGCCCTGTGACCCTGTCTGCAGCTGTTCCTGGCACCCTTATTTTGATGTGTGCTACTTTGGCGTGTAGACGTTCCCTTGCAGCGCCTATTTCGATGTTGTGCTGCCCCACGTCGAAGTTGAATGTCGACATTGCCAGCCCTAGAGGACGTGTAGACGTTATTCATCGAAATAGACTATTTCGATGTAGCATTCACGTGTAGACGTAGCCCATGAAAGTTATCCATAGCATTCTGCATGAGGGTCCTAGCCACAGCTTCAGGTTAGCTTCCTTTTCAGCAAACCACTCTGTGACTCAGCAACCCATTGGTACCAGCTGGCAAATGACACAGTGGATGCATATAGTTTTGCAGAATCCCTAGGTCAGATGTAAGCACTTCACCAAAGGGTGGCAAGTGATGTCTCTACTGAGGCTATGTCTAAACAAGCTCAGAAGCTTGATCCACTCAGGGCTGATCTTCCATGGTTCAATTTTGCATGAAATTGCCATAGGTAGAATTGCGTATGTGCAGTTGACTTACTTTGCCTTATGTAGACAAAGCCTAAGAACCAGCAGCTTGCTAGCTGTCCTAATCATTGTGAAATGTATGCATGGATATTATTTGAGAAATTAGATAGCTATACTGAATATTATGACAAGATCTTAAAGTTAAGGCAAGTCACCAGGAGATATCTTCCTTTCATAAAGGAAGTACCAGACACACATCTCCTGGTATGTCCAAATCTGTACTGTATGCTATACAATGTATGCCTTTTTGTAAAGTCAGACAGAAGTTGACGGAGCACCTGAAAAATCTATAAGTGAAAATCCACTGCTAGAAACAGGGTATGTGTGTGAGCAGTGTTTTTTTATTGAAAAGAGAGAGAGAGAGACAGAGAGGGTATTCAGCAGGCTCTCCGGCTCTACCCCCAGCCAATCCTGTGGCTGGGGCTGTCGAGGTGCGGGTAGTCAGTAGTGTCAAGTACTTGCACAAAAAAGCACTCTGTGGCTACAGCTACACTACAGAGATCTTTTGAAAGAAGCTTTTCCAGAAGATCTCTTCCAAAAGAACTTCTTTCAAAAGAGTGCGTCCACACAAAAAAGGCAGATCAAAAGAGTGATCTGCTCTTTTGAAAGAGAGCATCCACGTACCCCTTGCACTTTCAAAAGAACAGGCCAGGGATCGAAAATGAAGACTGTTCTTTCAAAAGCAGGGCCCTGCAGAGAATCTACACATATTTTCTTTCAAAACAACCTTTTAAAACGAGGCGCTCTTCCTGAAACAGAAAAGGAAGAGTGATTTCGAAAGGATCACCACAGTCTTTTACTTTTGAAACAATGCTTTTTGTGTGTAGACACTCCCCCTTCTTTCAAAAAATCTTTCAAAAGAACTTGCCAGTGTAGACATAACCTGAATGGGAGAGGGTGGGTTGGGAATGTCATATATGACTAAACACAAGTGATTGATTGGTACATCTTGAAATAGAAAGAGATGCAGTGAATCCTTAACTGAGAATGCAAACTGACATAATGGTTGTTTCATGGTCAGGTATCCTAGTTTTAAGTAATAACCTCCCTCCATGCCATTTTTCTGACAGAAAAAGAAAAAAAAACACAAAAATCCATTTTTTCCTTCCCACCAAAACAGTTTGCTGAAATCTACTTTAAAATGCAGAATGTTGTAGTCAACCTGAATCTGCATACACAAATCTTTTTTTGTCAAACAAGGTTGCTGGCTGAAAAAAAATTTACACATCTCTAAACAGGAGTGAATCTGACTTTAAAAGGAAAATTTTGCTCCAAATTAGCATATACTGAAAATGCACTGACTTCTTCAATCCTTAACCTTACCTTTCAAGTTTGCTCACTTACCTTTCTCCTTTGCTTGGATGTGCAGACCTTTAGGTGTGTACTACTGAAATTCTGCTTCCTGAAAATTTAATTACATGCACAATGGCTATCTGACTGCACAGTTAGCCATTTTACATGAACAACTACCTAGTAAGGTCATCATGTTACAAAGCATGAACACAAAAAACGCAAAGACTTAAACAGTTAATTGGCAAGTTGCTAGGCCCAGAGTACAATTTTGGATTTTTTAAACTAATATCTGTCTGGAAATTCAATAGCTGGCATATCAATAACAAAACACAAACCTCTGATTTATCTCAGGGTAGTATGCATTTTTAATACAGCAGCAGAGAAAGTTGATACAGATTCAAAGATTTTAAGTCCAGAAGGAACCATTGCAATAATTTAGGCTAACCTCCTAAGCTATGTTTAGATTACAATGATCTGTAAACAGAAGATTTTGTCGGAAGATATCTTCTGACAATACTTCTGTTGGCACATTTTGTTCTAACTGCCCAGCTACTCTCTCGACAAAACAGCCACCCAGAACTGCAGCAGACAGAGTCGCAGGGCACAATTTCCTTCTGGGACCCACAATGAGATGCACCCTTAAAGGGACACCCCCCAGACACCCATGCGCTACGCAGGCTGAGGTGCAGCTACCTCCAAGAGGAACAGCACAGCTTCTAGAGCTGGGCTGTGACTATTTCTGGGAGACACAGCTCTTTCCAGTGAGACATGGTGCCACAGCACAACCTCTGTTTGTGCTCACCCCACACAGAGGTGCTTCAGCACCTGCTTCACCGCCTGACGGCTGCCGTCCTCTTGCTCATGGAGGGTGAGGTTGACACACCTTAGAGGACATCACCATGACTGCTGGATGATCACACTTGCACCCCCAACCACTCCCGGATGCACAGGTAGATCTGGAGGCATCTCACCAGTTCGAACTGGTGGGACCAGCTGGTAGTCAGTAGGACAAACAGCAGTGGCTCCAGAACTTCCAAATGCAAAAGGCCCCCTTCCTGGAGCTCTGGTGCCTGGCTTGTCCCTGTCATTCGGAGACAGGACACCCAGCTGTGACCCCTATCTGCACAGAGAAGCAGGTCACAGTCAGCCTGTGAAAGCTCACCACCCCTGAACAGCTACCACTCAGTGGGAAACCAGTTTGGCCTGGGGAAGTCCACTGTTGTGGCCCTCCTCATGGAGGTAAGGCACTATCAGGCTGCAGTCCCTGCGCAGGGAGAGGAAGGTGTCCCGCCAAAGGGGGGCCTTCAGGAAGCAGGGTCGGGGTGAAAAGGATGGGGTTGAGGTGGGGGGGAAGACCCAACCCCCTGGGACCATGCTGTCCCACCCTCACACAGCCCTGTTGCTGGGGGTCTGCCTCAAAGGGAGGGCTCCCAGAGAGTTTCGGGGGGAGAGGAAGAGGGGGATCCTCCCTGAGGCCCAGGGACTCCCTCCCTCAGTTCCAGGCTTCTCAGGAACAAAATTTAACCAATCACTTTAGACTATTAACCTGAGCCATATTCTTCTTCCCGGTGAAGAACTGTTGTATTGCCATGGTGGCAGTATTTGCAATGATGGCAGTGGTGGAAAAAGTCTTGGTTGTATCTTTGGGCGATGGGGGTAGATAGAAGCAGTAATTTTAGTTTTCAAAGAGGTAAAGTCATGCCACAATATTGTATTTAAATGGGATGTCTGTAATGAAAATTTAAAAAGTCAAATAAATATCCTCTGTTTTTCAATTAAATTGCATTAGACCACTTGAATTTATTTACCTAAGTTAAAACTGTCAAAACATCAGATGCCACTACATCAGATGTATGCAGTAAACCCTCACTTTACACAATGCAAATCTCGCTTTAACACGAGTTTTACACAATGTGAAGCTGCTGGGTTCTCAGCCTACCTAGCCTCCCGCAGCTGCAGGCAGCTAAACAAGCTAAGAGTCACTTCCCCTTGACTTCCCAAAGCGGCACTAGGTACCACTCTAGGAAAGTAGGGGGAAGACTTTTAGCCTGCCTAGCTGCCAGCCATTGTGGGCAGCCAGGTGGGCTAAACCCCGCTTCCACTGCTTCCCAGAGTGGTGCTGCTTGACAGCCTTGCCAGTTCACCCCCATTAAATCCCCAGCTGACTCAACCCCCACAACTATCCTGCCCCCATGGCCACAGCTCACGGCCTCCATGAGCCCTAGCTCACCTCCCCCCCCAGTGGGGGGGCTCCAGCCTCATGCCTGGGGCTCCCCTCCAACCCCCATGGACCCAAACCCAACCCCAAGCCCCAACCCCTGCACACCTGGGCCTTGACCCCTCCACCCAGCGCCAACCCCCCACGGACCTGGACCCAAACCCCTTGTGGCCCCAGCTCACCCCCCTGCGTGGCTGACTCAGTATGTGCAGGGCTCCAACCCCCACCCCCATTCAAGCGCCCTGCCCCGGTGCACCCCCGTTCAACCCCTCCCCAACACAGCTCAATGCCCTCACGGTCCCAGTTTACCCCCCTGCTGGTGTGTGGGGCTCCGGCTTCAACCCATGTGTGGGGCTCTGGCTCCCAGCCCCTGGCGCACTGCATGGGGCTCCAACCCCTCCACCCGCCCCCACTCAACCATCCCATCCCCATGCACACCCCCCCCCAAATTCATCCCCCAAGCTCTCCCTGACTTATGCGAAATTCAAGGTACACGAGGGATTACGGTATAGCCAAATTATTAGAAATCCCAAAGGATATTTTATTAAGAGAATGTTATGAAAAGTAATCAAAAAATTTAAAAACTGAATATTAATGTTTCAGTCATGGAGGTTCCTGACAAACTTACAGTGTTATTGATAAAGCAACTTCCAGTAAAGGCAAAAAATATATACTGCTTATATAGATATTCTTAAAAATGCAGATGGTTACATTTCCAGTTTGTACTTCAAAAGCTGAAGTGACCAAATTACTAAATATTTCTGTGTCAACCTCATACATCCCATGGAATCAGTATAAGGATTTTATTAACACTTTAGATATTTTCAGGTTCTCTGCATGAAAATGTTTTGAGAAATTGAACCAGGTATTGTGTACGTCTCATGTTTGAGTCAAGGATATGACAAGCTCTGACAAATTCTTATCTACTCTGTTATTGCATCACTTTTTCATGAAATGGGACACATTTTCAAAAATAATTATACTAGAGAGCTCTTCTTCTTATGGGAAGAGAAGGAAATTGCCTGTAAATATTAGCCACCACTGCTAACTGGATTGAGTCTCACGCAATTTCTTATTTATTCTTATAAATAAAAAAATCATAAGTAACTAATATACAGTAGCTTCTCTTATCCATCATTACATTGATTCACTTAACTGATCAGCAAACAGGCTGCCTAAGCTGGACATTTCAATTTCAATATTGTGTAACAATTCCTTAAAATAATTTTGTTCCATTTTTAACTTGGCATCAGGACAGACTAATATTTGCATGGCTGAATTTGATTGACAAGTTTGATTAGATTTAGGGCATTGATTTTGTTTATTTATTAACTCAGAGCTATGCTAACTGTTAAACACAGAATCCAGAATTAATGACAACATTAAATGCTTCTGGCTGGATTTTCACATCAAACATCTTTGTAATAAAACTGTTCTTTGAATAAATAAAAAAGGGAGATTCATTGCTGTTTTGTTGTTTTTCAGAACTTCAGCCTCTCCCTGAACCCTTAAGAACAAAGACTTTGCTGGGGGAGGAATGAGGTCATTCTAGCTACAGCATTATTTTTGTATTGTGCCTCCATAATGTGTAAAAATAAAATTGACTGTCACTCTCATTTGTAAGGTCATATTTCACATCTTTATTTAAACTTGTCACAAAATGTCTTTATTCTCTGGTTGGCACATTATATCCAAATTAAAATGAATATATCATCATCCTGAAATACAAGTGATTCAACATCTCACAAGAATAAAACTTGAATTCTAAATATCGTTAAAAGGAAAGTCAATTCAGTGTGGTAAAAACTGACATCAGCTACAGCCATTTAATTTGGCATGTTTCTGGTAGCAAGGGATGACCCTAAGTAGGTTCAAAGAAAATTTGCTGGGTGATAAAAGTTTCTTAAAATGGGTAGGTGGGGAAACAATGTAATATAGTACACACCACTTAATATGGGTGCACTGAACAGGGAAATCCGCTTATGTGAAATTGATTCCCTGGGAAACATCTAAGCTTAATGGTATATCATGGCTATACTGATGTTTAATGGGGATGATAATTCTGTTTAATAGGGATACCATCAAGTGATTAAGTGGCGCTTAAGTCTTTGTGTGTGTCTCATTTTCATCTTGGTCCAGTTTCCTCCTCTCACTACACATTGCCCTACGTCACTTAGCTGGATACATACAAAAAGTAAGCAAAGCATGTATGAGATAATGACCAATGTTTAGATCCAAAGTATCCCATAAGTTGAGGGCATACAAATTTAGTGTTACACACACACTGACACACTTTCTCTCTCTCTTTTACACACGCGCACACTGAGGTGCTAAGCAGTACGCTGCATGTCTCTCACTGGAGCCGGACAAAGAAAGGGCAGGCTCTTTCCTCGTGCAAAAAGTGGCTTCTCCCAAGTCTACGAGTCTGTCCAATAAAGAAACAGACACTCCACACCTAGACAATTTCTCAGAAAGCAGTTCCTTTCTAAAAAGGAATTCTGTATATTTGAAACACAGGCCATTTACCACAGTATCTCAGACAGGTTCTGGTGTACCACTGTAATTTAGATAATACATCAGAGAGGTAACCGTGTTAGTCCGTGTCTTCAAAAACAACAAGAAGTCCTGTGGCACCTTATAGACTAACAGATTTTTGGAGCATAAGTGGGTCTTTGCCCATGAAAGCTTATGCTACAAAATATCTGTTAGTCTAAATGGTGCCACAGGACTTCTTGTTGTTTTAGATATTATATCTACATGTCAAACAAAAGTTATGGATATGAGAGAGACAATCTAGATGAGGTAATATATTATATGGGACTAACTTCTGTGGGTGGAAGGCACAAGCTTTTGAGCTTCAGGGTGCTCTTTAGAGATGGGAAGGTAACCAAAGAAGCACAGATATGGGCTGCATAAAAGCTAGAGTTTCTCTCTGCTTCCTAACCTTACTTAATCAACTGTACACTTTCCACTTCTTTTGAGCTCTTGACTTTTCTGGTGAGGGTCAGCACACCTAGCATGACTGAACAACAAAAGCCAAAGAAATGGGAGGGAGAATTTATGTCACTAGCACTCAGATCATAGACTTCATGATAGTAAACTTCTAATGTGTATATAAAGGAGGTGAGGGGAAAGAAAAACTTACTGGAAAACGGCAGTACAAATTCCCCCCCACACACCTCACTGGGCTTGTTTATGTTTGGCCCCAACATTGAAGGGGGCATAATAATCAGGGCCCCAGGAGATTACTAATGAAGTGCTGCAGTGAACACACAGCACTTCATTAGGCTAATTTTCCCCTGCAGTAACTTTTTTGAGGAGTAAAGGGACTTGGAAGTAGCATGGGCACTTCAAAGTACCCATGGGTTAGCCATGGCTACATGCATACCAGCACTTCGAAGTTTGATGCTTTGAAGTTGCTGCAGGGGAAAATTACTCTAATGAAGTGCTGATTATACACCACAGCATTTCATTAGTAATCTCCCATGGCCCTGATAACCATGCCCCCTTTGAAGTTGGGGCAAGAGTAGACAAGCCCATTTAGTGCCATTGTTGAGAGTCTAAGATTGACAGATGTTTGTTCTTTACTTGAGCATACTGAAGATCAGCTGAAGCTTCTGGAAATTGTTCTCATAATTACAATATCTGCAGAGACATGGCATAATCTATTGCAGAGAGAGGGAGAAAAAGTGGAAGGTGGAACTGCAGGAAAGGAATTTACAATGTTAGCAAGCTATAATTTTGCAGAAAAGAGAATGGTGAGATAATTCATTGACTTGGACTACGAGAAATTATAAGAAACAAAGGGGACCTGCCAGACAGCATGCAACTTAAGAAGATCAAAAATGAAATATTTCTAGACTAGTTTTTACAGCACTCAGGAAGAGAAAATGAATTAACCAATATTTTAAACACCCATATATCTATTGAGTAACAAATACAGCCAAACACAGAATAAGGAGGCTTCTAAACAAAGTGAAGTAAACAGTTGACTGAAAACAATTTATCCAGCAAATTGGCTTTTTGTTCTTTTCAAGCTATCCACAAAGAGACTTTCTGATTTATGCCAGTCATTTCAGGAACAGTTCTTCAGCTGAACATATTCCATCCTAAAGATTGCTTGCAAACTGTGCAATGCAAATATTTCAGCTCCGATATTAGTCACCTCTGTCATATGGTACTGTATTGTATCCAGTCCTCAACTGTATGATTCCTAGCAATTTGGGTCTCCATCAGCCAGTCTTAAATATGGGCTCCACTGGGCTCCTTGTGCTTGGTTCTTTCCTAACTGGGGTGGGCGAGCGGCAGTTATCTCAAATATCAAGCACGTATCCACCAGAATGAGAAGTTACTCCCAGTAAATTGGTAGATCTGTGACCATCCTTCTCCCTCCTTACAGGAGAATTGACAGGTAATAATGCTGACATTTACATTATAATCAGCCTGATCTAACACAATTTTGTGTTACCTTAAAGGCTAACATTTGTATTGTGGGATAAGCTTATATAATACAATTGTTAATCCTGAAGGTTCCACTGGACTCCTTGTTTGTTTGTTCGTTGTTTTTCTTTTTTTTTCTTTTTGCTGAAACAGACTAACACACCTAACATTGTGATGAATGGGAAAGTTCACTCAAATTTATTGTTAGTTTTCTGCACACACTCAGATTGAAACTTACTTTTAAAATGAAAACTGGGATGCTGAGATGAAGATGGCAGCATGAGATAGGCACAGGTGTGGGATCTGCCAGATGCACAGCCCTCCTGCTTGCTAATGCCATCAGGGGACTTTTAGCCCATTCAGAAGGATAAAGGGGCTAAATTACTACTAGCAGAGAGATTACCAAGAGGTATAAGCAGATTTCAGCAGTATCAGGGTAAATAAGAAATTAGGCTCCATGATAAATGAGGAAGCAGATGTTATGTGACAAAGTCATCAAATGGAGAAAAATCAAAGGAAGGAAACAAAAATAAACAGCAGGCTGGAAGACATAGTTTACCATGCTCTACGCTTTTAGCTTTCCTATGTTTATTTGCAAGAGACAACTAAGAACAGGACCACAGGTAGCTGAGCAAAAATTGGGAGGGTTTGTTGAACTATGGAAAGACAACAGAAAATGCTAAGTGGAGGGATTCAGAAAAGTTATCCTTAAAAGTCTGAATATCTATCTGCAATTTTTAATATATTTTTGTTTTGATAGACCTTAAAATATGTCATATATAATTAGCCATTATACCATGTGTTTATCCAAAATAACATACAAGAATAATTTGCCAAAACCAAATTATGTTTTGTTAAACTACTAGGAAATGCTTCACTCCAAAACCAAACAGCCCCAAATACTTTTGTTGATTTGCCAGCAGATGTACACAATACCAGTTATAAGTACATTGCAAAAATAAAAGGATAGAATCATAGAAATGTAGGACTGGACAGGATCTCAAGAGGACACCAAGTCTACGCCCCACTTCACTCAAGGTGAATCAAGTTAATGTACATGACCCCTGATTGGCGTTTGTCCAACCTTTTATAAAACTCTCCAATTCTAGGATTCCACAGACTCTCTTGAAAGTCTAGTCCAGAATTTAAGTGGTTTTATGGTTAGTGTTTCCTAATCTCTAGCCTAAATCTCTCTTTGCTTCAGATTAAATTCATTAATTCCTGTTCTACTTTCATTAAGGGGTGTATGGGGTGTCCAGGGAGGGGTAGCACCTCTAGTCTGGGGCCTTGTCGTGTCTCTTCGAGGGCAGTTCATGCACCTTTGGTCCCCACCTAGCACCCAGCTCTCACCTGTGGCTCGAAGAAGCTGTAGCATGCAGCAGCCACACCCCAATAAACCACTTCGACAGGCAGGCTAAACCAGGTGAGGGTAGGCAGTAAGTCATAAACCTGTGGTGAGATAGGGAATTGCCTATCCCAGCATGCAAATCGGACCTGGCGGATTGGACGGATGAGATCAACAGCAAGATCCAATGACCATAAGGTGGTTCTGCAATGGTCTGTGGAGAGCGAAGGGCATGACAAGGCACTAAAGACGGCATGGCTATCACTGCAGCCTAGGAAATTGCAGCGTGACGACTTTTCGAACCACTGGAACCAGGCTTCTGAGGTCGAGAGAGTGGAACTGCCTCTGTGCAACAGCTCTTCCACTTTAAACATTCTCTGACACAGGTTCTTTGCACATTCTTATGAGTTCTGTCTACCTGAAAGTCCTGCGGCGATGGCAGAGGGACAAAGCAACAGGTGGTGGTGACCACTGGGAGTCATAGCTCCAAACATGCATGTAGGCGGCCTATGAACTTTGGTTGCTTGACTCTGACCTCGGGATGACAGAGGAGCTCAGCAGCATCCCAGGCGACTGAGCAGGCCTTTTTCGGAACAGCACTGCTCACCTTCAAAATGAGGGAGGGGACTAGAAAAGGTGTCCCAAAAATTGCTTGTCCCAACCAAAATGGCCAGAATGCTGCAGCTGGCAGTTTTACCCTCACAGCAGTCGAAAAACAGTGAAAAGGAAGATGATATTTGCAGCATGGAACTTTCGCACCCTCTTGGACAGGGAGAATGCTTTGAAACCTGAGAGAAAAATGGCCCTTATAGCAAGAGAACTGGCATGTTATAACATTGGCATAGCCACCCTGAGCGAGACCAGACTGGCAGAGGAAGGATCCATCTGCGAACCAAAAGGAGGGTATACCTTCTTCTGGAAAGGCAGGTCAGAAAATTAAGACAGAATCCATGGAGTGGGACTTGCCATCAAGATATCACTTCTGCACCAGCTTCCTGACCTACCAACTTGCATCAGTGAGTGTCTGATCAACCTCCGCTTCACCCTCAAGACCTCTCGCCAATTTACAGTCATCAACTCTTCGTCCCCACACTGACTAGCAGCAATGAAGCAAAAGAAAGTTTCTATGAGGACCTTGATCATCTTGTGAAAGCAACTCCTCCTAGTGACAGGCTTCTCCTGTTGGAGGACTTCAACAACAGGGTCGGCAAGGACTGTAGGATCTAGAAAGGAGTGCTGGGGCATCATGGTGTTGGTAACATGAATGCCAATGGCCGCCTTCTGCTAAGCTTGTGTGCAAAAAATGACCTGATGATTACCAATGCTCTCTCCAGGCAAGCCAATAAATACAAGACCACATGATGCACCTGAGATCAAAACAGTGGCACCTGATTGACTATGTCATCAGTCACAGGTGGGACATTTGAGATGTTAAGATCACCAGGGTAATGCTGGGAGCTGAGTTCTGGACTGATTGTAGACTCTTCATCTCAGTCCTTATGCTGCACATCACACCACTGCACAGCAAGAAGCTCAAGGTTGTCGGACCCTCCTTCAACTTTGGGAAGCTGCAACATACTGGTAATCCTGATAAATTCGCAGCCTGCCTTGACGATGTGCTGATGTTCTATGGACCTCTGACCGGAGACCCAACACAAAAGTGGGACCAGTTCAAAACCCTGGTGATGGAGTCAGCCATGTCAACACCAGGACTGAAAAAGAGAGTTCACCAAGACTGGTTTGATAAAAATGATGAGGCCATCATGAAGATCTTAGAGGAAAAACAAAACGCATTTCTGCTATGGCAAAACGAACAGTTCTCAATTGCCAAACGCAATCATTTCAAACACTGTCAGAGCCAAGTGCAAACGGCACTTCCCAAAATGCAAGATGAGTGGTGGGAGAGTAAAGCTGATGAAGTCCAATACTACGCTGACACCAAGAACTCCAAGATGTTCTTCAGTGCTATCAAAGCTGTATATGTACCATCAAAGCCAAATCCTACACCTCTCCTGTCTGCAGATGGCATGACCACTCTGAGGGAGAAGAACAGCATCAACAATAGGTGGAGAGAGCACTTCAGCAACCTTCTCAACAGACCCTCCATTGTAGACCCTGTGGCCCCAGACCAGATCCCTCAGAAACCCACAACAGACAGTCTTGACATGCCCTCTACAATGGATAAGGTCAAAAAGGCAATCAGCCAGACCAGCTCTGGCAAAGCCCATGGAATGGATGATATCCCTGCTGAAATTTTCAAAGCGGCAGGAGCAATGTCACTTGAAGCCTTTCTCAACATCTTGATGAGCATCTGGGAAGAAGAAGACATGCTCAAAGACTTTAAGGATGCCACAATCATCTCGCTCTTCAAGAACAAGGTCAACAAAGCTGACTGTACAAATTACCAGGGCATCTCCCTTCTCTGTACTGCTGGGAAGATCTTGGCTCGAGTCATCCTCAACTGTCTGATCACCAGCATCTCAGAGGAGAATCTACCAGAGGCACACTGTGGATTTTGCCCAGGCCACAGCACCATTGACATTGTCTTTCCTGTTTGTCAGGTCCAGGAAAAGTGCATAGAACAGAACTTGGATCTGTACGCTATCTTTATAGACCTGACCAAGGCGTCTGACACTGTCATCAGAGAAGCCCTGTGGATTATACTGTCAAAACTTGGCTGCCCGAGAAGATTCGTTAACCTCATATGCCTGTTCCACGATGACATGACTGACTTTGTTCTTTCAAATGGCGAGTCCTCAGATCCATTTGAGATATCCAATGATGTGAAGCAAGGGTGCGTGCTGGCCCCAGTGTTATTCAATCTCTTTTTCACATGCATCCTCAGCCACGCAGTTAGGGACCTGGTCCATGGGGTCTACATAAAATGCAGACTTGATGGGTCACTTTTTAACCTTCGTCATCTGAATGCTAAAACCAAGATGCTGGAGAGGCTCATCCTTGAAGCCCTTTTTGCTGACGACTGAGCACTTATGGCACACAAGGAATCTGATCTCCAGCTCATCGCCAACAAATTTGGTGATGCCACTTTACTCTTTGGTTTGACCATCTGCCTAGGAAAGGCTGAGGTACTGTTACAACCTGCTCCATGATCTGCTGTTCTCCCTGCTTCAACCTTTATTGGAGGAACTGAGTTAAAAACAGTAGAGGAGTTCAAGTATCTTGGCAGTGTGATAGCCAATGATGGCTCCCTTGACAAAGAAATCAATGACAGAATCTGCCCGGCCAGCTGGCCACTAGGACGTCTGAGAGTGTTAAATCAGCACAATATCTGACAGACCACTAAACTGAAAGTGTAGAAGGCTGTAGTCCTGACCAGTCTCCTGTATGGCTGTGAAACCTGGACCTTGTACAGAAAATATATAAAACTGCTGGGCAGTGTCTACACATGCCCCAAACTTCGAAATGGCCATGCAAATGGCCATTTCGAAGTTTACTAATGAAGCGCTGAAATGCATATTCAGCGCTTCATTAGCATGCGGGCGTCAGCGGCGCTTCGAAATTGACGCCACTTGCTGCCGCGCGTCTCGTCCAGACGGGGCTCCTTTTTGAAAGGACCCCGCCTACTTCGAAGTCCCCTTATTCCCATGAGCTCGTGGGAATAAGAGGACTTCGAAGTAGGCGGGGTCCTTTCGAAAAGGAGCCCCGTCTGGACGAGACGCGCGGCGGCAAGTGGTGTCAATTTCGAAGCGCCGCTGACGCCCGCATGCTAATGAAGCGCTGAATATGCATTTCAGCGCTTCATTAGTAAACTTCGAAGTGGCCATTTGCGTGGCAATTTCGAAGTTTGGGACACGTGTAGATGTAGCCCTGGAGTGCTTCCACACACACAGCCTGAGGTCAATACTGCAAATTCAATGGCAGGACAGAATTACAAAGCTGGAAGTCCTGGACAGAGCAGGAATCACGAACATCGAAGCTATGATTCTGAAAGTCCAGCTTCGCTGGACAGGGCACGTCATATGAATGGAGGAGTCAAGAATCCCTAAGCAACTCCTCTATGGTGATCTCTCCCAGGTCAAAAGGAATCAAGGTAGGCCTCACAAGAGATATAAAGTCTGCGTGAAGGCCAACATTGCTCAAGCTGGTTTAAAACCAGATCAGCTAGAGCAGCTTGCAAAAGACCAAACAGGCTGGCGTGCTCTCATACGAGACGCATATGGCAACTTTGAAGAGCAGCAACACGTACGCCTCATTGATGCTCATGAGAAGAAGAAAGCAACAGCAGCAGCCGCCTCAACAGAGGCAGGACAATTCCCTTACCCCCACTGTGAACGCCCATGCTGTTCAAAGCTGGGACTCCTCAGCCACATGCGAGTCCACAACCAATGAGCCTGTGCAAGCTCAAAGCGTCATCATCGGACACAAAGGACTACCTACTTTCATCAAGCACGGAGGGCAATTGATAACAACCCTCTTTATAACATCTCTTACCATGTTTGAGAACAGTTATAGCGTTCCTCCTCAATCTTCGTTTCTCAAAGACAAAGCATGCCCAGTTTAGGAGTTTCTTTTTAACCATTTCATATAGGTTAGGTTTTCATAATCTGAATATTTTGTTGGTCAATCCTGAAATTTCTTCAGTTTGTCCATCTCTTTCCTAAACTGTGGTGCCTATTATTGGAGATTGTTTTCCAGGTGATGCCTCATCAGTGCCAAGCACAAGGCCTTGGGGCAAGGTGGGAGTGAGGCCCAGCTCTGCACCACCCAGAAGGGGTGAGGCCCAGGGTATAAGGATCAGGACCTAGGGCAGTCAGCTCTTGGCACCATTTGAATCATGATGTTGGGCCTGCACCTGCACCTCTCACTGCTACACAGTGAAGCAGGCCTGCTCTTCCACAGCAGTCTCAAAGGGGCCTGGAGCTCTGGACACTGTGTCCACCAAAGTAGAAATGTCAGCGGCTGGAGCTCTGAGCCACTTTGAAATGCTGGGTACCTATGCAAGTGCCCCTTTTGCCACCCTCTTCCCCCACCATTGGTGGGCCTAACTGTAGCTCTCCTGACACCTAACCACTTACTCTCTGTTTTGTAGTTCTGTGTTTGATTTTTCTTTTCCAAGTGAAGTACTTTGTTGATTTTCACTTGGATGACTACAGACCAGTTCTCCAGTTTGCATTTTAACCCTGTCCTCCAAAGTGCTTGCAACTCATGCTTGTTTTTATCTGCAAATTTTAATAATAATAATAATGACCTTCTCATCCTTAAATCATTAATGAAAGTATTGAGCAATATTAGACACAGGACTGACTTCTAAAGAACCGCATTAAATATACCCCTCCCATTGATAACTTTTCTGAATGAGGTCTTTCAAGTAGTTGTAAGCCTATTTTACAGAATTTTTATCTAGGCTGTATTTGTTTTGAGAATGCCAAGGGATCAGTGTCAAAAGCCTCACTAAAAAATCTATTCTACACCTTCATGATATATTCTATATCTCCTGTACTCCCCTATACATAAGGCCAGTAACCCTGTCAAAGAAGCAAATTAGGTTGCTTGGATGTTGGATATTCATTATAATTATATTGCCTTACAAGTGCTTACAAATGGATTGTGTAATGATTTGTACCATTTATCTTTCTAGGCATACAAGTTAGGCAGATAGTCTATCATTTTTCAGATGTTTTCTTTTCTCCTTTGTAAATATAGGTATTATGTTTGCCCTTCTCCCGTGCTCTGGAAAGTCATGTCTCCACCAGGATTTTCAAAGATAATTGTTAACAGTTCTGAGATGGCTTCTGCTAGTTCTTTAAGTACTTGAGGATGAATTTTGTCAGACCCTAATGACTTGACTGAATCTAACCTTTTCTTTCTCTATTGTGACTTATATTTCTTCTGTCTTATTTTTAATATTAATGGTGCTAAGTATTTGGTCAACACAAACCTTTCAGTGAAGAGCAAAGCAAAACAAGCATTGAACACCTCAGTCCTCATCCATTATTTAGCTCTATCTCCCTCCTCCCCCAACCAAGCAGACAAATACTTTCCTTTGTCTTTCTCTTGCTCCTAATGTATATAAAGAATATCATTTTTATGAACCTTGCTTGATGCAACTCTGTTTTTAAACTCATATTTTCCTTCTTCATCTGCTTTCACATCTTCCTTTACTTAGAATCATGAAAATTTTGCTACCAAGTCCTCCCTGGTGGTCAGAATCAAGTCTAAAATGGCTGCTCCCTTGTTACTCCCTCCAGTTTCTGAACTAAGAAGTTGCCGCCAATTCATACCAAGAGCTTATTGGACAATTTGGGTTTTGCTGTGTTACTTTGTCAGCATATCTTTTAGTTAATCACTAATTCTTGAAAAGAACGCATTACAGTTCTAAGGGCCTCATCGACCATGCAAGTATAGTTAATGGTAAAAAAAAAGTAACCATATCCTACCCAGCCTATCCTGTGCTGAAGGAACACTGTGTGAACTATTGCCTTAGGAAGACAGAATGCTTCTTACATGTGCCAGTGTGCATATGAAACATGCACACTCTTACAACTCATAGTCAGCTGCAACTTAGTTTCCTGCCACTTGGTTAGCAACTCCTGCTGCAGGAGTTGGCAACCAAAATAGCAAGAAGAGCCATTTTTCTACTTCAGTAAAAAGCTCAATAGTTCAAGATCCTCCATGCGCATGAATACAAGATGGTCCTTAATAAATAATGTCTAACCATACTTTTTGTAACACCTATTTTTAGAACAGCACACACATAATGATTTCTAATGCTATACATGTTTACTGCAGGGCATTCACAAACTTTTTAGATGTTCTATTTCCTCACACTTTATATGTGTGTGTTTGAACCACTATCTTCCTGACTTTCACTCCCACACCTTCTCTCTCTGGAGGACACTGGGGGAGTACCCAACTTTTCAAGACCACATATTGTTTGCTATTGAGACACTTGCTGTTCATTTTGGGGCTTTTAGCTGTTCAGTATTTATCAAAAATAATCACAAGGGCTGTGTCTACACTAGCCCCAAACTTCAAAATGGCCATGTAAATGGCCATTTTGAAGTTTGTAATGAAGCGCCGAAATACATATTCAGTGCCTCATTAGCATGCGGGTGGCTGCGGCACTTTGAAATTGACGTGGCTCACCACCGCGCGGCTCGTCCCGATGGGGCTCCTTTTTGAAAGGACCCCGCCTACTTTGAAGTCCCCTTATTCCGATCTGCTCATAGGAATATAAGGGGACTTCAAAGTAGGTAGGAACCTTTCGAAAAGGAGCCCCATTGGGATGAGCCGCACAGCAGCGAGCCGCGTCAATTTCGAAGTGTCATGGCCGCCCGCATGCTAATGAGGTGCTGAAAATGTATTTCAGCGCTTCATTAGTAAACTTCAAAATGGCCATTTACATGGCCATTTCGAAGTTTGGGGCTAGTGTAGACACAGCCAAGGTGTTTTTTTAACCAAAATTATTGCATCAGGAGCCACAAAAAGGACTTTAAAGAACTGCATACAGCCTTAGAGCTGCATGTTGCAGAACCCTGTCCTGGTGGATGTATATCAAGGTAGAGCCAGGGTCTGCCTCTCCTGTCTGTTTAGGTTATCATGCACCTCAAGGAGAGTAAACATAAGAATTTGGGCATTCTCTTGAGCTTAGAGACTGCAGTTCTGCCTCTCACTTGTGTGGGTTATACAAGCCGAATTGGAGGAAAGATCTTTCCTCCATCCCCCTTTCACTCTATAGCCACAGAAGGGCCAAGAAGAAGCTATCCTAGATCCTGTAAGCTTGCCTCATTGCTGAACATGAAACATCTGATTTAGATATGTGATAGATATGCTCCTAAATATAGTAATTCCTTGACCCCAGAGAACTAATATTCTAGGCTGTTATGTCAACCAGCAGAGTATAAATGCCTGGATAGTTAGAGACAGATAATGAGGAGTAGGTGAATGGGGGGGAATTAGGAACAAGGTGGCTGAGGAGTCAGACTGATAGGAATAGAGAACTTGTGGAGATAGTGAGGGGGAGAAAGAAACAAAGAGGGGCAGGGAAGGAGCAGTGTGTGAGAAGAATGTGGGGTAACCTTGGGAGGTGAGGAGTGAGGGAAAGGAAGGTAGAGTACTGGGTGAATAAGTATGAGGTGTCAGGGAACCAATGACTAGGGGAACTAGGAAAAGAGCAGCAGGGTAAATGGGGAGGTCTGTAAGAAAAGATAGGGAAGAAAACAGAAATGGGTGGAAGAAGAAAGGAATCGGCAGGCATGATTAAGGGAAAGCTTGCTCTGGTATGCAGTGGAGGAAGAGCTGATGTAGATGTGAAAAGGGAGCACTAACGGGGAACAGCAGTGGAGTATATTTTACACTGGCCTGGGAGGAGGGTACCTGGGAGCTTAGGTAGGCAGTTGCAGAGTGTAAGAAAAGCACTTCAGTGCATTACACAGCAGCTTTCACACTCAGCAGAACTGATTCAGCCAACTGACTGAAGGGACAGGGACATGGAGCCAGCCTCTCCCGCCTCCTTTCTTTGCTGATGGACCTGACCAACTGGGCCATGATAAGTCTAAAATGCTTGAGACATGGAAACAAGAAAAAGGGAGAAGTTTTTTAGCCTGGTATAAGAAGCTAGAACATGGAGTAATTAAATAAAATTAAGAAAGGCAAAATATAGGATGTATATTTAAAAGTTTTGACTTCCTGAGAGTGTGAGTGGCTAAGCTATTGAATAACTTGCAAGGACGAGTGTGGTGATGGTGGTGGTTGGAGGCAGAGGGGAATAAAGGTGTTTAAAATTACATTGGGCAAAACACTATTGGTCAGATTCCGGGGTAGTGGACTTAACACAGAGACTTAGGCAATGGTGAATTCCCCCTACACAGGGAAACTGATTGCAAAGACAACTCTGTCACCTTCTGCCCCGACCACTGCATTCAAACTTAGCACATGGCAAGAAGGTTGAGGCAAAGTAGAACTTTGCTACACTTGATCTTCCCATTGATGTAAAGTCACTGTTAGACCTTACACCTGTTGTACAAATTAGAATTCATCCTTTCAGCTGTAGCTTAGACTGGAGTCAGACAGCTTAGGAAGAGAGGGGCATAATGGATTCCCTGAGGGCTGTTCCTAGAATGTGCAGAATAGGATATATTCCTATGTTGCAGGAGGTTGGACTGGATGAACTCCGATACCTCTTTCATCTCTCTGGGAACTCTATAAATGAATCTGAGACAGCTTCAAACCAGTCAGACTGTCTTGCACCTGAATTCCTACAAACCGCTCAACTTTAAAACTGCCATTACATGATTTTCCATAATTTTAAATGACAGCACACATCTATGATGCTGAAAAATCATTCATATCTAACTTAAAAGGAAAAAAGAAAAAAAACCCTCCTGTGGTGCTTGATATTGTTTTAAGTCCTGGCAAACTGAATAAAAAGACTCTTAACTCTATTACAGTCATGGATTTCTCAATTGAACCATCGAAATATAAACTGATTCATCAGAAGCTAAACAGAATCAATCCGCATGAAATTGTCTCTCAAAATTAAGTTGTGGTAAACCTAAGGGCATTACTTTATATATCATATCACATACTGGAAGATTACAGCAATAGGTATAATGTTGCTTCAGTGCATACCAATATATTATTAAGTGTAATTTGCAAAATGCAGAAAATCCCAGAAGTCATCAATTCTCATATATGTGTAATTACCTTTAACAAATCCAGATAAGTTTGAATCATTCAAATCACTGATGTTCCCCATAATCAGCAGCTTCTAATAAACACACATAATCACTGTTGAGTTCTGCTTTCTTAACAATGAGCTTTTAGAAATATCTGCAGAGACAAAAGGGGTACGAGAGAAAATAAAGTATACCCTATGGAGTATTGCAAGGCAGTACATTCATTAAGCTGTTCTTATGACACTATAAATGCTTTAGTCATAAGAACTCAACATACAATTACAGCTTTATACTGCAATAGGGACTACTTTGCCTTTTATAATATATGGTCTTTCTTTATACAAAAAATGAAAAGTAGCTGAAAGCAATTTATTTCTTCTCAAGTTGAGAGTGACTTCCTCTTTTGAATGAGGTTCAAATGTTTCTTAGTGTGGGCTATGTAGTATTTAAAGTGTCATTCATTACTGATGTCCTACATAAGGATCTATCCAACGAGGACATAAGTGAATGATACATAGAAACACATTTATTATAAGCAGTAACCAACAAAGCAATTGTTTATACAATGTTTCTGTGGAAAACACAATTTAGAAATAGTTTGCAGTGAGCAGTGTTGCAATATAATGGGAGCATCTGGCCAGTTAAGCTACATCTACAAGTGAATGCTACATCGAAATAGCTTATTTCAATGTAGCGACTTATTTCGATGAATAACATCTACACGTCCTCCAGGGCTGGTGCTGTCGATGTTCAACGTCGACGTTGGGCAGCACTACATCGAAGTAGGCGCTGCAGGGGAGCGTCTACACACCAAAGCGGCCCACTTCGAAATAAGGGTGCCAGGAACAGCTGCAGACAGGATCACAGGGCGGACTCAACAACAAGCCGCTCCCTTAAAGGGCCCCTTCCAGACACACTTGCACTAAACAGCACAAGATCCACAGAGCTGACAACTGGTTGCAGACCCTGTGCATGCAGCATGGATCCCCAGCTGCCGCAGCAGCAGCCAGAAACCCTGGGCTAAGGGCTGCTGCACACAGTGACCATAGAGCCCCGCAGGGGCTGGAGAGAGCGTCTCTCAACCCCTCAGCTGATGGCCGCCATGGCGGACCCCGCTATTTTGATGTTGCGGGACGCGGATCGGCTACAAGTGCCCTACTTCGACGTTCAACATTGAAGTAGGGCGCTATTCCCTTCTCCTCGTGAGGATAGCGACTTCGACGTCTTGCCGCCTTATGTCAATTTCAACTTCGAAATAGCGCTATTTCGAAGTTGGCGCGGCTACTTCGAAGAAGCTGGCACGTGTAGACGCGGCTTTAGTGAGCATTGGATGTTAGCAAGAAAGCACTTAATAAGTTCTCCTGACTCACTGGGGCAGGTGGCTCATTGACCCAACTTACAGCTCTAGCGACAGAGGCTGTAGGATGTGATCCCAGTAATGTATAAGGAGGAACTAAACCTGGAAGGAAAGGTTGAGCTGACATTTATGTCATATTTTTGTTATTTTCTTTGTTAATAAAGTTATATGAGGGAAGGGGGATTTGGACTTTATATAGTAGGTATATGTACGCTAGATTTTTTCATATCTAATTAATTCATTGCCAGTTAACTCAAGGCATCTCATGCTTTTATATAGACTAATCTGGACACTCACAACATAGTTTGTAGGGAAACAAGTTGGGTAACCACTGTCAAGGGAACTTTCTGCACTCACAACTCACTAACTACTCTGTGACCATCAAGCCCAGCCAGGCCTGAATTCTCTGGCTGAGCTCTGTGCCTTCAAAGTGGGAGGATTTGAGCCACTGATTTCACTCACCATTTTGCCTCAGGAAGGTATGGGAGCTTAATCCTCCAAAAAGTTATTTCTTCACCTGCACTCTAACTTCTGTGCTGCTGTGGTGGACACATTACTCTTCTGTTCAGGTACAGGTGAATGATTGTTATGATGATTTTTATCTTAAATCCCTGGGAGGTGCTCAGTGACTACAGATGAAAGGCTTACAAATACTTGTACAGATTAAACAGAAAAGCATCTGGACCTACTAACTGTCTAGCAAAATGCTAGAAGGCTATGATGCCTTATTTTAACCTTGATATTTAACCTAATCAGGATTCTAAACTTAGACTGGAGTCTGAAAATAGCTAAGACAGGGAGAATGCTTGTCTGTATTTTGTGGTGGATGTTCAGACAGAATATATGGGAAATGTGGGAAAGTGCAGATGCTCATGGGAAACAGAGCAAGTATTTGATTTGTGCTTGATTTTACCAGAAAATGAAATATACAGCAAGATAGAAGTAAACACATGCACAGGCAGTATGTTAGTGAAGTCTAAATATGCAAGACTATTAAAGAGTTGTCAGTCCATAGATTTAGACGTTTGTTTTAAACCAGAAGTGACTGCATTGATAGATTTTGTTGTAGCATTTGGCAATTCACAAGTTCACCATGCCCATCAGAGCCCAGCCCTCACTGTAGCCACTGGCCTCTGTTCTGTTTCCCATCCCCACCCCAAAGGTTATCACATCCCTCCCCACAGTCCTGAGCAGCCCTACATCCTCCCACACACACACTCCCCTTCCACATGGAGTCTCACAATCACAGCCCCAGCTCCAGCCTTGGGAGCAGCTAGTCAGGTTCACTGTAGTGCCAGCCGTCTATCTGGCAGCCACACCACAGCCAAAGCACTAGCCCTTCCAAACAGCCAGAGTGTGGTGGGCAGAGCCACTCCCTTTGTTTTTGGGAAGGCAATGTCTTCACTTGCCTCTATTACGCATTCCCATGCTCAGGAGGCAGGGAGAAGAAACAATGACTTGGACACAGAGGGAACAAACGACGAATTGTGGAGGCATCTCTAAGTGAGTGTACTTCAATCAGGATTTGGAGCTGATGAGTGTTGAGCAAAGACAGTGGGGCTGAGAGCTAAGAGGAGATGCAGGTGGCGGGAAATGGGACACAATGGATGGGTGGGCAAGACTAAAATAGGTTAAGGAGCTGGGACAGACAGACTGTGACCGGATGGGGAAGAGCCTGAAAATCAGTGTGAGAGAGCAATAGGAAGAAAACAGGCAAAAGGAAATGAGAAGGGAGACCTGGGACAGGATGGAAAAGGCAGCTGGGTCAAGGAATTAAGTGGGAAGAGACTAAGGCTGCATCTACACTGAGATACATTCAAATTTATTGATATTGATTTGGTATTTCTGGAAATTATAAATTCGATTTTTGACCATTCTCACCTCCCCACATGCTCCTCACAAAGTTGATTTGTTGTTGCCACACTCTACCGGCAAACATCAACTGTTGCAGTAGTGCATTTTGGGAACCTATCCCACAATTCCCTCATCCCTATAGCATTCTGGGTATGCTTGCTGGTCTTTGACATCATTTGCCCACATTATATTTTCCTCATTCCCCTCCTGTGGTAAGCAAACATCTGTTTTTTCCCATTGGAATGAACGAAAAGTAGGGTGTCCACAGAGATGGCAAAAAAGTTTACAGAAATCTCTTTTTTCTGTAGTTGAATTTTCAACTGGCCATTGACTTAGTGTCCCTTCCTCCCATCATGGCACCCAATCCCTGAAAATAATACAGGGTCCCTGAAAAGCTTGAAGAAAGAAAGATAGAAAAGTTTTTGAAAAAAGAGAGTTGCTGAGGGGGGAAGTTCTTTGGCTTCCTGGTTCACTATAAGTATTCTGTGCAAAAACTGCATTCTCATCTGGCTATCACCCCCTGCCCCCAACTTCTGTGATTGCTTTCAGTCCCTGAAAATAACACAGAGACCTTGACTATATTCTTAAAGTTAGAAGAAAGAGGATAGAAAAGTCTAGGAAAAAATATTTTGTCTTCCCTCTTCACTACACAGACATTGTCAACATGGGGGATGGCAGTGAAATATCATACAATGAACTTACACCAAAAACAGGAATCCCAGCTTGCCCTCCCCTTGTATTTGGCGGGGGGGGCTCAAAGCATGAAGACAGATAGGAAATGTTAGCAAAAAGATTTTCTAGCAGAAATATCAAACCAGAGGGTATCTGCAATGTATAGCAAGCCTCCAAAAATATTTTTGGTCAGGGGAGGGCTGCAGTCTGTGGCTGCAGAGCATTCTGAAATGTTGAAGTAGTTGAAGTAGTCCCCCCCGACGTTCTTAGCTGCTGCAGGGAGACTTCCCCCCTTGCAGCTTCAAGTCCCTGGGTATGTTAGCCATTGTGGGAGACTTTCCCCCAGTGGCTGCAAGCTCCCAAAATTCTTTCCTGCCCTTGGAGCCCTAACCACGCACAAGCCAGGACATTGTACTGTCTGGCAGCATGGCCAGCACTGAACGGCAGGCACATCCTTTTATTCCGTCGGGGACTACCCATGTGATGTATCTGAGCATGGGAAAGACCCCATCTGTGTGGCACCTGTGGAGGAGGCAGAGGGGTCCGTGTGCAAATGTAAACTGCTGAAAATTTTCTCAGCCTCTTATGCAAGCACAACCCTCAGAACAGCTTTGTTGTCATGTGGTGCAGCAGGGAGCGGCTGGTGCCAAGCAACTGAGAAAAATATGCCAAATGTAGAGACAAAACCACAAACACCATGCAGAGGCTACTTGTAATGGGTGGATGCTCTCACAACACTAATAGCAAAGAAAGGAAGACATTTCTCAGTCTCTCATACAAACATGACCCACAGCCACAGGCTTCCTGTTCCCAATTTGAAATTCATGGTCTTCCTGTTACCTAATTCCTGCGCATCTGGAGAGCAGCAGCCAGAGCGGAGTACTGAGGGACATTGTGGGTCGCATTCAGGACACCTCTGGAGGCTAATAAATTTGATTTTAAGAAGTGGCATTTCCACACTGGCCTTTAATCAAACTTTTGAATTCAAGTTTGACACTACAGCCCTCACGTAATGATGATATTGTCATCTCAATATTCGTGCTCCCTAAATACAGCTAATAGTATTTAAAGTGAAGACAGTCATGTGGCAATATCAAGCTAACTGTCTTAAATGCAAATTTATCTCATAGTGTAGATGCAGCCTAAGAGGATTTGGACAGGGACAGGATGAAGCTAATATGACAGAAAGGCTCAGTTTAGCAAGTGAGGTACAGAAGGGTCTATGACTACTAGCATTAATTTCTCACCAGAGCCTGGAATGAAAACCAAGTTTTCTGTTTTACCATTGCTCTGCTGTCAGCAAGTAACTATGAAATCCACTCTGAGTCTCATCTGGACCACCAAGAAGATTATAACAAACTAATGCTACCAATTACTCCATTAGCTCTGTAACAGAGGTCTGTGGGCTTGATTTATATATTCTCGCTGTCTCTTGGATGCTTATGTCATTTGTTGCAGAAGCTGGGAGTTATGTAAGGAATAAGGCAAGGGGCAGTGAAAGGAGAGAGGATGGTCTCTGTGCTTCAATTTGTTATCTGTAAAATAAGAATAAAATATCACCTATTCTCACAGGGATGCTGGGAAAATTAATTAGTTAATGTTTGTGAAGCACTAAGATACTACAGTGATAAACACAACAGAAAAAATCCCCATGATGAGGAAATTGGTAATTCTGTCTTAATAGCAGGGTTTGCATAGTGTGTAGTAAATAAAGCCTGGGGCTACACATTGAACAAAATATAGAAAACAAAGTAAAAAACAGCTGCTCATTAAGTGAGTACTGTTCTTTCTGTGTACTGAAAGAGGCAAGGGTCTTGTGGAAAAGTAGTTTGTGATCATGTAATTAAAGAATGTATGACGATACACATGCACAATAGGAACAAATTAAAATTGCATGAGTACATTAGTTCTGATATTTCCTACCTGCTAAGCTTGACTTTGCCATCAGTGTTCTTTCAATGTAGTTTTTATACGTATTATACCTAAGGTTAAAATTTTGGCATGGTTATTTTGAGTAAAAGTCAGGAATAGGTTGCATGCAATAAACAAACATTCATGGAGGCCGTGAACTGTATATGACTTTTCTAAATATAATAGCGGGGTCTATTGATGGATGGCAACTAAAGCCCAATCAGGAGCATGAGAGAGGAGAAGGCACCTGCCATGGTGATGGCTGACAGTGTCTCAGGGCTCTGGAGCCCCCACCATGCCTTGGAATTTGAGGGCTCCCATGGTGCCTGCAGTGGCTGGAAGATAAAGGGCCAGCACAGTATCCATAATCTCAGTAATGTAATCTCATCCTTAAATCATTAATGTAAACAGTGTTTTGCAGAAGTCAGTTAAACCAACACTAAACCCAAGTCAGTTAGATCATAGTGTCGTCCAAAACTAATTTCTAAATTCCCTTCCTGCTGCCAGCACTTTTACTGTGCTTCAGTCAATCTCTCACCTGCAGCACAGCGACCTCTGGACTTCTTGTTTCCAAGGTTTCAGCACAGTCCTCGTTAATTCCACACATTATTGTGAGGACGATAGGACAGATAACAGTTCTGTGCATCCATCAGCCCCAGACAGCTACTTTCCAGACTACCACCTCTGGAATGGTGCTCACTCCAGCTAGTGCTGTGACTGGCACCACACACAAGCAGTCCCAAGCAGAAATGAGATTTTAGTTCTTAAAACTTTAGGGGACTGAGTCTGGCACTTTAATTTTTTTCTTTCTGTAGCAAATACAATTTTCAATACTTGGTGGTGATAAAGAACTAAGTGACAATCTTTGATTACATGATTCCAGTTAATCCTTATCTCCAGATCTGAAGAAGTTGGTCTGCCCCATGAAAGCTGATCACCTAATAAATTATTTTGTTAGTCTTCAAAGTGCTACATGATAGCTGGTTTGTCCAGTTAATCCTGTTATTCTTCTACTTTGTATCATCCTTGACTCAGGGATACAAAAACTGACAGGAGACCTCTGTGTGTTTTATCTTCAGCTGCCAGCATTATGGCCTGCAGGGTCTCCTCCACAACCGTGAAGCACCCGAGACAGTTAAGGAGGAGAAAGAGGAGGACATGGGATGATGTGCTTAATGAGATCCTGCAAGTCAGTGCTGCATCAGACTGTAAGAACAAGGTGTAAAGGATGAACTCTGCAGAAGGCTAGGAGAAGAAAAGAATGGAGAGGACAAAGGCCAGGAGATCCATCAGGAAAAGGAGAGGGAGATGCACCAGGACATAATGGGGCTTCTCAGGCTACAAGCTGATGTATCAGACTTTGCTGGGCCTGAAGGTTCAACAATGTCAGCCTAGCTGGGCAGGCCACCGAGAACTCAGCATCAGGACATCCCTATATCACCCTCAACTAGCCACATGGCATCATGGGTCACTGCCCTAGCCCTTGCTCTCCACCACAAGGGACATTAAAAACTACCATAGCTTCACATGCACTGACCAGTGAAAACCACTGTTGGTGTATGCATAGCTGGAATGAACATGAATAGTATTTTCCCTCCACAAATTCTATTTGGTTAATTAAGTTTTTGTATTTGTTTTAAGACTGCTTCCTTTTTGCATAATTTTGTGAGAGTACAATTCTGTTATTCGGGACATAATTCATCTTGCTTAGTTTGCAATTATAGTACTGAGTGATCAAACCAACATTCACTGTCAATCTGTACCTGATAAGCCTTTAGCTGAATCATTAATTGCTGTTATTGAGGTGGTAAGGCATCATGAGAAAGGGGAGCAAACAGTAGACTGTATTGCCCAGGATCACTATTGGCATTTAAACATTCCCAAAGGCAGTACACCAATTGGGAAAAAACAGCCCTGCTTGGATTTTCTGAACAGTCATGTATGCTTAAAGATGTGGGTATTATGTACCTTCCCTGACCAGATCACATGGATGTCAGTGAAAGAACATCACCGATCCACTGATGCTTGCATAATTATATAAAAGTAACCCTTTTTATTGATGTACTCAATGACAAGGTGGTCTGGTGCCAAAATAGGGATGTGCATGCTGTTCTCACTTCACAATAGTTCAGTAACCCCGCAGCTGTAAAGTCATCCACATTATCCTCAACATTTCCAAGAATCACTGTCCTGCACAGCAGGAAGCAATTAATGGTCTTGCATACTTGCATGGCAATGGCTCCTGTAGTTGGTTTCCTGACTCCAAATTGACCCTGGACTGATTGGTAGCAATCTGACTTGTCAAGGTTCCACTCACTTCTTCATGGTTAGTGGAGGTTTCATTCTGGTGTTCCCATACTGGAGTTCTGGGGTGAGCGCAGCACACAGCAGCTGAGCATCTGAATGTTCTGCAGCCACTGCTGTTTGTCTCAAAACCTGCATTTTGCTGCAAACCACCAAATGCCCATTTTGCCATCTGCAGCTGCTCTGTGATTGCCACAAACAACCTTGAATTATTGCTCACCCTGCAGCAATCTGGTCCTCCAAGGAACCATCATATTCCTGATTCATTCTGTGCTTCTTGCAACTCTGCAAATACTGCATGATCACATGCCCTATAATTGCAATATTCATTACAAAAGTGCAGAGCAAAGCAAGCTCTATGAAGCTCTCAGTTGTGGTGGACAGAAAAGATAGCAAGGTGGGTGTGTGATTTTGAACAAATGTGAAAATATCATGAGATATACTGGTAAATTAACTCCATGCTTCCAGTCACTCCGCACAACTTGTTTCTGCGTCATTAAAAACACAATTCTCCTGGTGAGCACATGTGCCACCAACACAAGCAGCCAAGTATGCACCTGCACAAGCAATGTGCTAACTGTGGTGGCTAAATGGCAACATAACTTGTGTTGACAAAAGGCCATGTCTACACTGCAAACTTGAATGAAAAACTGAGAGGCTGTTGTGCCCCACATCCTGCTAGTCCTCTGGGGGCACATTACCCTACGACAGTGCAAGACTGATCCTGCAGTCTCAGCTGCATGTGATTGCTGGCACTGCTCAGAGGCAGACAAAGATTAAAAAAAGAACAAAATCAAAAAACATCCACACTCTGAAAGCAATTCCTTTCCTCATATCCTGTGTCTAGCCGATGTCCGTGAGACTGGGCAGTGGTGTGGGTATAACATTAAAGAGATTTACAAACATAAGTAGGAGGAGAAGGTGAGTAGAGGCTGTCAGATTCCCAACCTACTGCAAAAGAGCTGCCTAGGTAGAGTTAAAGCAAAGGAGCAGAAAGAGATTCGTGGCTCCTTTTAAGTATCCTCCCAATTTTTTCTGTATATTGTGTTTCTAGAGATGTGTATAGACAGAATCCCTTTTCTCTATTGCCAAGCAGCATACAGCAACAAAACAGAAACAGTACATAGCAGATTCTTCCCAACAGCATAGGAAAGATCTTGTTGTGGGTGCTGAGATGACAGCTGCTACTGCACTCCCTGACTCGAGAGGCTTTCCATTATATATAAAGTTTTAAAGCTTGGTTCAATGGCTCTCAGCACCACCATGAGATAAATCCATAGAATTTGGGCTATTGGAACAATAAGTGGGGCAATGAAACACAAGGAAGGCTATGTCTAGATCCAAGAGATCCGTCAGCAAAAGATATGCAAATAGCACAATGTATTTGCATATCTCCTGCCAATAGTTCTGTCAGGAGAGGTTTTCCCCATATCTGGCCCATCTACATGGGGCCAAATGTTGGAGAAACCCCCTCTGCTGACACATCCCTTCTTCCTTGTGGAATGAGGATTACTGGGATGCAGGCAGAGGGCTCCTGGGCTGTTTCTACACTGTCACTTTCTTTGACAGTGGCATGCTAATAAATGGCCCAAATATGCTAATGAGGTGCAGATGCAAATTCCCCACACCTCATTAGCATCAGGTCACATGATTTGGAGTCAGGAAGAAGGGACTTCCAGAAGAAGGACTTCCTTCCAGAAGACCCCATTGGGGGCCCCGGTTCTAAAGAGCATGTTGGAGTCTGGAAGAACATCTTCCAGACTCCAAATTTCGTGACCTTATGCTAATGAGGTGTGGGGAATTTGCATCTGTCCCTCATTACCATATTTTAGGCCATTTATTAGCATTCCACTTTCAAAGAAAGTAGCATGTGTAGAAACGGCCCTGGAGTGGCACACTTCTGTCTGGAGACCTCTGGGCTGTCAACAGAAGCCTGCAATCAAGACATAGCAAAAGTCAATGGCCATTTCTACACAGGCCACTTTCTCTGAAAGTGGCATGGTAATACACGGCCTGAAATATGCTAATTTTCGGGAAGAAGGGGCATCCAGAAGAAGGACTTCCTTCTGGAAGCTCCCCCGGGCCACTCTTCTACACGGCGTTTTGGAGTCCGGAAGAATGGTCTTCTGGGCTACGTCTACACGTGCACCCTACATCGAAGTAGCTTATTTCAATGTTGCGACATCGAAATAGGCTATTTCGATGAATAACGTCTACACGTCCTCCAGGGCCGGCAACGTCGATGTTCAACTTCGACGTTGCGCAGCCCGACATCGAAATAGGCGCAACGAGGGAACGTCTACACGTCAAAGTAGCACACATCGAAATAGGGATGCCAGGCACAGCTGCAGACAGGGTCAACGGGCGGACTAGCACTTCCGGGGCAACAGCTAGCCGCTCCCTTAAAGGGCCCCTCCCACATACACTCAGCCTGCACAGCACGCGGTCTGAGGAGCCATATAGGCACACAGACCCCGAGCGCCGCAGTCATGGACCCCCAGCAGCAGCAGCAGCAGCAGCTAGAGGTCCACCCAGCCCTCCCGGCAGGAACAGGGCTTGCCCTGGCTCTTGTCATGTTGGGGGCAGCTGAGCACCTTCTTGCCCCAGGGGAGGACATGCCCCCAGGGCAGCAGGGCTCAGCCCCTCCCCCTGCAGCACCCCGCTCCACCCCCCCGCCTCACACGCCGGCGGCTGTGGAGCTACCCCACCAGCACCGACTGGTGGGAGCGGCTGGTGCTTGGGGAGTGGGACGACGACCACTGGGTCCGCCACTTCAGGATGACCCGGCAGACATTCCTGGAGCTGTGCCAGTGGCTCACCCCCGCACTCAGGCACCGGGACACTGCCATGCGGCGTGCCCTCCCTGTGGAGAAATGGGTCGGCATCGCTGTCTGGAAGCTGGCCACTCCGGACAGCTACCGATCTGTGGGGCAGCAGTTTGGCGTCGGAAAGGCCACCGTCGGGGCTGTCTTCATGGAGGTAAGAGAACCCACAGGGGGAGGCCAGGCCAGGGCAGGGGGGCCAGAGCAGAGCAGGAGGGCCAGGGCAGGGCAGGGCAGGGCAGGGGGGGCCAGGGCAGGGCAGGGCAGGGTAGGGGAGCCAGGGCAGGGCAGAGCAGGGCAGGGGGGCCAGGGCAGGGCAGGGCAGGGTAGGGGAGCCAGGGCAGGGCAGGGCAGGGCAGAGCAGGGCAGGGGGGCCAGGGTAGGGGAGCCAGGGCAGGGCAGGGCAGGGCAGAGCAGGGCAGGGGGGCCAGGGCAGGGCAGGGCAGGGTAGGGGAGCCAGGGCAGGGCAGGGCAGGGCAGAGCAGGGCAGGGGGGCCAGGGCAGGGCAGGCCAGGGGGGCCAGGGCAGAGCAGGGCAGGGGGGCCAGGGCAGGGCAGGGCAGGGCCATGCACACCCTGCTCACCCCTCATTGGGGCTGTCCCATGTGCTTTCTCTGCAGGTCGTGCGTGCCATCAACTCCATGCTCCTGCACAGGCTCGTGAGGCTGGGGGACCCACGTGCCACTGTCGCCACCTTTGCCACCCTGGGCTTCCCCAACTACTTCGGGGCTCTGGATGGGACTCACATCCCCATCCGCGCCCCGGACCACAGTGGAGGCCGATACCTCAACTGGAAGGGCTACCATTCAGTCGTCCTGCAGGCCTTGGTGGACAGCCGGGGACGGTTCCAGGACATTTACGTGGGCTGGCCTGGCAGCACCCACGACGCCCGGGTGTTCCGCAACTCGGGCCTGTGCCGCCGGCTGGAGGCGGGGACCTACATCCCCCAGCGGGAGATCCCTCTGGGGGACACCACCATGCCCTTCTGCATCATCGCGGATGCGGCCTACCCCCTCTGGCCGTGGCTCATGCGCCCCTACACGGGCCACCTCTCCGCCAGCCAGGAGCGCTTCAACGAGCGCCTGAACCGTGCGCGCCAGGTGGTGGAGCGCTCATTTGGCCGCCTCAAGGGACGATGGCGATGTCTCCTCACCCGCCTGGATGCCAGCCCCAACAACATCCCCCAGATTGTGGGTGCCTGCTGCGCCCTGCACAACCTCGTGGAGAGCAAGGGGGAGAGCTTTCTTCAGGGCTGGGCCGCCGAGGCCGGCAGGGCACACGTGCAGCCACCTGCTGCCCCCAGTCGGCAGGTGGACCCAGAGGGGACCCGGGTCCAGGAGGCCCTGCGGGCCCACTTCGACGACCAGGCCGCGGGGTGAACTGTCCCCAGGCCCCCTACTGCCCGCCCCTTCCTCCCCCACACTCCTGCCCCAACACCCACACCATGGAGCACCCCACCGCCCCCCCCCACTTGTCCAGGAGAAATGACAGCACGAACTTGTGGGTGAACGTAAATGTTTTTTTTGTCCTCACGAATTTTTTTTTTTTAAATAAAAAAATATATATATGTGAAACAGAAACCAAAAAGGAGGGACAAACATTCAACAAAACCAAGATGGGCACAAATAAAACTATGTGCAACAATAAAAATGAAAGCACTGTGCGCCATCAAAAGAAAAACAAAAAGCAGGGAGGAGAACGGGGAGAACTATGTACAGGGGGGGACGGGGCAAACAGGGGAAACACCCACACCACCCACCCAGTCCCCAAAGTCTGTCCAACAAGGAGGGAGGCCACGTCCCAGGCCCCTCGCCCCTACAGCCCAGCACTGGGCGTGCCCGGCCGGGAGCTCCGCCGGGCCTGCAGTCTGGTGCGCGGCTGGGTGGGAGCGGGCTCCACCGGAAGGTAGCGGCGCCGGCGAGTCTCGGGTGGCTCCAGGGGTCCCTCGGCGCGGTGGCCCTCGCGGGGAGGTGGTGGGGCGACGGCGGACGGCCCGGCGACGGCTGGAGCAGCCGGTGGTGGGGCTGCAGGAGCGGGCATGGTGGGCGGTGGCGCGGCCGGCACAGCATGGGGGGCCAGGGAATCAATCAGCCGATTGATGGTATCCAGAAAGGCCCCCCATGCCTCTCTGCGCCAGGCCAGTGCCTGCTCCTGCAGCCGGAGGTGCTGCTCCGAGACCTCCAGCTGCCGGCGGAGGATGGCCAGCAGCTGGGGGTCTGTGGCCGCCACCGGTAGCAGGCGCGGGGTCCGCCGTCTGGCCCTCCGCGGGGCCGGTGGTTCCTCGGCCGAGGGGCTGCCCTGGAGCGAGGGTCCCGGAGGGGTCTCTGGGACGACCGATGCCTCGCCGGCGCTCTCTTCCGGTCCTTCGGATGGTGCAGGTGCAGGTGCAGGACACAGGAGAGGAGGGGGGAAAGAAGAATGGAGACAGGCGTTAGTGTGGTCCCCGAGCCGTGGCCTTTGTCCCCCTCGCCCTGTGCTGCAGGTTCCCCATCCCCGTCCCCGGGAGATGCTGCTGTGATGGATGGGGTTCAGGGGTCCCCCTGCCCTGCACCCCGTCCCCTGGTGGGCGCGACTCTCACTTCACCCCGCAGGGTCTGAGAGCAGGAGAGGTTTCTTAGGCCACAGATGGCCAGTTTCTGGCAGGAGTGACAGCACCAGCTGTCGGAAGAGACAGTCCTTCCAACCCATCGTGGGGAGAAGACCCCAAGGGGGGCCCCTCTGGGATGCAGCTTTCCCCCTCCTCTGGCTGGCTGCCTACCAGCTCTCCCTTCCCCTAGCCTCTACCTGTGGCCCCCGCCCTCGCCTCCCAATTCCAAGCCAGCTCGGCTCCTCCCTCCTGTTTGTTCAGGGCAGAGGTGTCACCTGCCAGCTGTAGCGCCAGGATCCTCCTTTGGCCCTGGGAGCTCCTCGGCTCGGGTGGCTCATATGTAGCCTGAGTCTCCCTTTGGCACTCCCCCCACTCCATCGCATGCTGCTGCTGCGGGGTGTCCCACCCCCTCCGCCCGGGGGCCCCTCGAGGTTCCGCTCCCCCCTGGCCCGGGGATGGGGCATGGCACTGTCATGCAGGGTGGCGGGGGGCAGGGGCTGATGGCTGCAGTGCTGTGAGGCCATGGCCCTGGTGTCCTTGGGGCCATGGCCATGTGAGCGTGTGGGGGGCCCTGGACACATCTCTGTTCTCTCCGCCCCTCAAGCCCCGGGGTGTCCACCAGAGAGGGGTACCTACCTGTGGGTCCGCTCCCACGGTCCGGAGATCCCCGGGGGTCGGAGGCCCTGCTGCTGCTCCGGGATGGCAGGAGGAGGATCTGCAGGCTGGAATCGGTGGAGGAGGAGCCCCCCTCCTCCTCCTCCTCCTCCTCCTGCCGCGATGTCCCGGGGATGGCCTCCGGGGGGGGCCCCCGGGGTGCGGGGCTTACCTCCGGGGCGGAGCCCGGCTGCAGGGCCTGCTGGGGCTCGTCAGCCGAGGTGTCAAGGGTGGCCGGAGGGGAGGAGGTGTGCCGGGAGCCCAGGATGTCCCTGAGCTCCCTGTAAAAGGGGCAAGTGACGGGGGCGGCCCCAGATCGGCTGGCCGCATCCCGGGCCCGGGCGTAACCCTGCCGCAGCTCCTTGACCTTACTCCGGACATGGTCCGGAGTGCGGGCAGGGTGACCCCGGGCAGCCAGGCCGTCGGCTAGCCGAGCGAACGCATCTGCGTTCCGCCTCTTGCTCCCCATTACCTGGAGCACCTACTCCTCGCTCCAGAGCCCCAGCAGGTCCCGCATCTCGGCCTCTGTCCAAGAGGGGCCCCGCTGCCGCTTCCCAGACTGCGTGGCCCTCTGGCTGCCCTGGCTGCTGTGGCTCCTCTTGGGGGGGGTCCCCTGGGGGCGCTGGGGGGGCTGCTGTGCAGCCATGGCTGCTGTCAGGGGCTGAGGGCTGTGCAGGCTCGCCGCCGCGTGTGCAGGCAGGAGCCTGCACATTGCCTCAGCCTCCTGCAGTCAAGGCGGGGGAGGGGACCTTTAAGGGGCTGCTCCACGCGGCCACCAGTGAGCTGCGGGGCTGGAGAGAGCGTCTCTCAACCCCCCAGCTGATGGCCGCCATGGAGGACCCGTCAATTTCGACGTTGCGGGACGCGGATCGTCTACACTGTCCCTACTTCGACGTTCAACGTCGAAGTAGGGCGCTATTCCTATCTCCTCATGAGGTTAGCGACTTCAACGTCTCGCCGCCTAACGTCGAAGTTAACTTCGAAATAGCGCCCGACGCGTGTAGATGTGACGGGCGCTATTTCGAAGTTAGTGCCGCTACTTCGAAGTAGCGTGCACGTGTAGACGCAGCTCTGGAGTCCAAATCACATGACTGTATGCTAATGAGGTGTGGGGAATTTGCATCCACACCTTATTACCATATTTTGGGCCATGTATTACCATGCCACTTTCAGAGAAAGTGGCCTGTGTAGAAATGGCCAATGTGTGAGAAAGGAACAGAAAGGGTGCATCTACACTTGCATTCCTCTTTTGAAAGAGGTATGCAAATGAGGGAAATTTAAAATGCAAATGAGGCAGGTATTTGCATAGTTGGCACCTCATTTTGCATATTCTTATTCAAAAGAGCTTCTTTTGAAAGACGAAAACCAGTGTAGACGCTGCTCTTATGAAAGTAAACCCCATTTTCAAAAGAATCCTTCCCATTAACTAAAGGGAAGAAAGATTCTTTTGAAGATGGGTTTCCTTTCAAAAGAGCAGCATCTACACTGGCTTTCTCTGTTCAAAAGAAGCTCTTTTGAAATTAGAGTATGCAAATGAGGCAACAGATATGCAAATCTATGTCTCATTTGCATTTTTGATTCATCTCATTTGCATACCTCTTTTGATAGAGGAATGCAAGTGTAGGTGTGCCCCTTTCAAAAGAAGCTCTTTCAAAATAAGGATATGCAAATATGCACCTTATTTGCATTTTCAATTTCCTATATTTGCATACCTCTTTCAAAAGAGGAATGCAAGTGTAGACGCACTCAAAGAGAAAGAACTAGGGAGAGGCAGAATGAATCAAAGCGTTGGGGACAGGATCCAAAAGAGCAAGGAGTGAGATAAGGGAGGGAAAAAGCAAGAGGAGAAATGGTAGAGAGAGTGAGGGAGGTGTTTCAGAAATGAGGGAAGAGAGAAATGCTTATTCATAATTAACTTTTCTAGTGTTATTTTCATGAATCAGGTGTCCATGAGAAAAAACATGATGTTCATGGCTATAACAGCCCCTGACTTTCAGAAGGGGTATGCTAATGAGCCACTTCAGCAGATGCTACTAAGGTGCTCCATGAATATGCAGCACCTCTTTAGCATAAAGGCAGTCACATGCATTTTGAAAGTGCTGTTTTTGAAATGCATGCTGCCAGTGTAGACAGGGCCTTTTGAAAGGACACCCTCCCCCGGGACTTTGAAAGCTCCTTGTTTCCAAAACCAAATGAAAAGAAGTGGCTTTAGAAGTAAGGGGGGGGCCTTTCGACAGGCCCCTGTCTACACAAGTTGTGTGTGTTTTGAAAGTGGCACTTTCAAAATGTGTGCAGCTGCCATTATTCTAACGAGGTGTTGCATATTCATAGCAGCCCCTCATTAACATCTGCTGAAGTGGCTCATTAGCATGCCCCTTCCAAAAGGCAGGGGCTATTATAGCCACAGCCTAAATGATCAACATATCAATAAAACCGAAGATTTAGCAACAACTCATAGGCTTAAAATTTGCCCCAACTTCAGCAAACGTGAACAATGGCTACATCCACAGAAACCAAGAAAGGTCTGTGAATGATTTGTAAGGCAAACAGAAGACGAAGGTTTAAGTTCATCTCTTTTTTTAATGAATCATATTTAACCAGCTCTAAGGAGAAAAGAACCCAACTTACCTTTTTGGTTTATGGCTGTTTGTAAAATACAGAATTGATAAATTCTGGGTGAGTAGGGGTTTCTTTTTTTACTTGTAGAGTTGAACCCAAAAACACCGAGATGGTAAATGTGAAGTCCCACACTGCCATTTCTTACAAAAATCACTTTTAAGATTAGAAGGAAGCCTGCAGTCCTCACTGAAAACTCACAGTAATCATGTTTCAATAGTAACATAAGAACAAATGGTGTCATAATGAATCACAACACTGAAAGTTCACACATGGCTGTGGCTACACTATATTCCTCTTTTGGAAGGGGAATGCAAATGCGGCCAATCGAAAATGCAAATAAGGCATTGGTTTACACATAGTGTACCTCATTTGCATAATGGCAGCCACTCACTGTTCTGGAAGTTCTGTTTTCGGAAAAAAGACAAGCAGGGTAGATGGGGCTCATTCAAAAGGAAACCCTGCTTTCAAAAGCACTCTTCTTCCTCATACTTTTGAGAAAGCAGGATTCTTTCAAAAATGGGATTTGTTTTCCAAGGAACCTCTTCTATGCTGTTTGGTTTTTTTCCATAAACAGAACTTCTGGAACAGCGAGTGGCTGCCATTATGCAAATGAGGCACACAATATGTAAATCAGCGCCTCATTTGCATTTCCCAGCAGCCGCATTTACATTCCCTTTCTGAAAGGGGAATGTAGTGTAACCACAGGCATAGCATAGTGCCAGAAGGAGCAGACAAAGAAGGTGACTTTGGCATGTCTCCTCAAATGGTAGCAACTTGGAGCTTCAAATGTACAACAACCACTTCAAAGAAAAAAAAACATGCACAAAGGAGACCTGGATTTCACAAAAATATAGCCCAATTCAGCGACTCTTTCCAGCTCCTCCTATTTATGATGCCACAGGCTAGTTGCACTTTGTTTTCCCCCATGCTCTGCTGCTTATTGACAGCAATGCTCAAATGGAAGGTCGCAATTTCCATTCACTGACAATGCCATGTGAAATTACACTGCTCACCACTGGCCATAACCTACCACCAGAATTTTAATTTCCAAAATGCACACCCCAATACACTTGATTTATTTATTTCTTAAATATTATTAGAAGCTAATATTTCTTGAGGGACAAGTGACAGCAGGCACTGAAGCTGAAAGGGATGTGACAAACACGGCAGCACACAATGGTAAAAACAACTCAACCTTGTAATTAATTTCTGTCTTTAAATTTCCATCAATAAAGTTAGCTGGATGAGTCTAGGAGGGTGAGGCTTTCTAGCAGCACATTTCTTGCTGTAAAGGTTACAATACTGTTTGCATATTTACTGTGGAGGACATGAAAAAATGATGCAGAACAATGAGCAAGGAAAACTTTAATGGATCTGGTTGTTTAAAAGAAATCTTGACAACATTCTTGTGCATTATAAAAGGCATAGTATATTACTAAGGTGGAAATAACCTTGATATTTCAATTCAAAGGAAAGCAGAAAATTCAACCTGTGGCAACCGATTCACAGGTATAGTCAGAATCCATTAAGAGAGAGACAGAAAAGTAATATTTTGGGTTTTCTGCTGAGATTCTTGTTTGCGAATAAATAAAAATGATGAAGTCTAAAAATGACTAACCTTAACGTAATTCATTAAAAATGTTCTTTGGCTAATATGTCTCATCTGTTTTAATCAGTGAAGTACACCAAACTGATGTTCAGCTCAGTGCAATTCCCCCTTTCCTCAAAAAACAGTTTTAGGTTTCCTCCAATTATCTTTTCACCTCTTGTTTTAAGAGACTTTTCATTTGGCTTACTCATTGCACTTCTTTCACATTTATTCTGCAGGTCAACTAATGCAGTTTCTAATCAGAGCTGGGCCAATGTATCAGAAGCCTTTTTATAAATATCCACTTTTATATATAAAAAAGTGAGAGTCAGATCCTCACCTATGGCTGAGGAGATCATGGAAGAAATGGGAAAAGGATAGAAAGGCGACACAGAACAATCTTTGAGCCTCTGTGATCCTGGGCCATTCTGCTCTGGTCTGGTTTCCCCAAAACAAATTGGAAGACCCAAGTGGGCTCTCTGAATTGTGCTGGCTGTCTATTGAATAAAAGAGCTGTTAACGGAAGCGATAAATTGCTGGGGTGCAGCAATGGCATTTGCTGGTCACAAAGACTAGTACTGCTGAAGGACCACTATTGTGGTTCTACACGGCTGAAGGATCCTCTGGGCTGAGGCCTCCCTGGCAAGAACTGATGAAAACAGTGCCACAAAGGAAGCCACCTGCAGTACACGAATTATATCGATCCAACGGAACTCAGTAATTACACTTTATGTTCTTGAGCACCATCTGCTGGTATCATATCTGTGAAATGAGTGTCATGGTACTGACATCCTCTGAGACTTACTGAAATACTGCACCCATGCCTATCTCTTATAAACTATTTACATGTACCCAGCAGTAAAACATCCTTGTGACAAACTCCTTCAGTTTTTATCTAATGTGACTTTGGTACTTTTATGCCAAGTGAGAAGTGGGAAAGTAGCCTAGCAGAGTTGAGAATCTGGCCAAAATGTGGAGGGAATGTCTATGCTGAGAAGGACATGTACCATCATCTTTAATCAATAACTATTAAGAGAGAAGCAGAAAATTAGTTTCTCTATACCCTGCTCTTTTAACATGTAATAGAATTCATTTTATATTCTATACTACCTGTGGAGCTGAATGGCAGTGTAGCCAAGTAGCTAATTTTATCATTTAATAGTGTTATCCATTGTTGTGACTAACTCATATGTAATTTCATAAGTAATCAGTGCGTGATGAATAGACCTAAGTTGGAGGTATGGCTATAAATAGCTCAGGAATGTAGGAGACCACGATTGACAAGTGTTTATGATTGGCAAATGTAGTAAAGCAAGGCCTACAGGTTAAGGGCTGTCATATTTCAGCTTAGCCATACTAAGACTCAGGCTTAAGGGGGGTTAACATAAGTAGGTGACCTAAGAGTAACACTGCACTAGGTAGAATTAGGTTACTGTAAAAATGAGCCCCTAGATGGTGTTTGGAAAAATACTGCACAATGTACACATGTAGATTGCAAGACACCTGACTGAAACATGGAAAGTTTGCTCTCACTCCAGGTTAGCATGGAAACACATTTATAAAAGATGCTACTTATAATAAATGGAAGTAAGAGAACAACCTATGAAAAGTCGGGCACTCCTAAAGTTTATGCAGTGTGGAAGTACAATAAGGAAAAGGGGGTTGGAGACCTCAGCCTATGCATAAGATGGTAGAAGTGGTCATCACAGGATAAGAAGCGTTCCTAATGGAAGACCCATTAGAAGAGATCCATTAGGGGAAGAACCAAGTCAGGAAAACCCCATGGAAATAACCCCTCTATTGATGACACCTGTTGAGAAATCTACTTAACTCTATATTATCTTTGGGTGTGTGCTAAGAATACAGAACAGGTTCTCTCTGAGGTTGCATATACCTGTTTGGGACTGTTGCCTTAATTATCTGCTTAGAAAAACTTATAACACAAACAAGATTCTTTATTTATAGCCATGTTTGGTGTCATAGTTCTTCGTGTATTCCTAGAGTATCCCAACATGAGAGACTCACTGACGGTAATCTTCACCTGATTGATCTTAAAATATTAGCAACACAGGAGCCAGGCTCACTCCCTAGGAACACTGTGTGAGAGAACTATCAATTCATTTTAGAAAAGGCTACAGCAGCTGCATTTTAAAAGGAATGTTGTTAAGAATATCATACACCTTTGAAAAGTTTTATTTTCAAAGAAGCACAATTTATTTCAGAAAAACTAATATTAAATACTTTACCAACAGTGAATGAAATTATTATTCCAGTTTTTTAGCAAGAAGAGCTATATGCATGCCAAAACTGCTCATCTCTATCACTGTTCACAAGGCTAGGCTTTTTTTTTTCATAATAGTAATAAGAATTGTAGTTGGTGCTGCTCTAAACAAACCATTTTGTAATCTACATATTATAGGGAGGCATTGTCAAGAGAAGAATCCTATGTTTTTAAAAACTCCTGATCAGAAGTCCTAGCATCATTTTTGATTTATGAATATTGAAGTAAACATAAGTACTTAATTTTCTCCTCATTAATTTTTGTTGTTTCTTTCATTTCACGCTGCCATGACAATGAACCTAGATTGGCCAATTTTTATTCCATTTTACTTCTTGGTTCTTACTCACTAGACCATGAAACTGCACAGTGTGCGCTGCAAAACCATTTGAATGAATTTTTTAATACTCGTTACCTCTCTGTTAATATTTGCTCTTGTAAAACCATCTCATTATTAGAGCGAGATTCATGGTAAGACTTCAGAGTAGGGACTGTCTCTTTTCTATGTTTGTGCAGCACTCAGCACAATGAGGCACCAAAACTGATGTTATTATAGATATTTCCTACTATTAGGCTGGGCCTACATTTGCCCCCAACTTTGAAGGGGCACATGTTAATCAGGGCAATAGGAGATTACTAATGAAGTGCTGTGGTGAATATGCAGCACTTCATTAGGCTAATTCTCCTCAGTGGCAACTTTGAAGCATCAAAATTCGAAGTGCTGGCCTGCGCTACTTCGAAGTGCCTTTACTCCTCAAAAATCACTTTCCCATATGCTAATGAGGCATGGAAAATTTACATCTGTGCCTCATTAGCATCTTCCGGATGGCTCATTACCGTGCCGCTTCGGCACGTAGAGACACAGCCTTAAAGTTCTGTTACATAAGAACATAAGAATGGCCATACTGGATGAGAGGAAAGGTCCACCTAGCCTAGCATCCTGTCTTCCAACAGTGACCAATACCAGGTGCCCCAGCAAGAATGAACAGAATAGGTGATCATCAAGTAATCCATCCCTACTCACCCATTCCCAGCTTCTTGGAAAGAGAGGCTGATGATACCATCCTTCCCTCTCTGGCTAAAAATCGATGGACCTATTCTCCATGCATGTATCTATTTTTTTCAAATCATGTTACATATAGTTATTATTCTAGCCATAATCTCTCAAACTAAAGCAAAGAAAACTTGAACCGTGCCTTCTATTCTTTCTTTCCATATGGTGCAAATCCAAAGCCAAAAAATATATTCCCATAGTTTTGATTTGACATTTGTTTGTTACCTTGAGGTCTGAGAAACTGAGTTACAGCCAGACAAGAATTTGGTCCAAGTCTTTGCTTTTATGTAAATTAACTTGAAACACCCATAATCAGAGGAACAAACACAGATATAGATGGGAAGAGCATTTTAAACTGAGAAATCAAGACGTATATGTCCCTTCTTCACTCTCCTCATTTCAAAACAAAACAAGCAGTCATGTAGCACTTTGAAGACTAACAAAATGATTTATTAGGTGATGAGCTTTCATGGACAGACCGACTTCTTCAGATCTATAACAGTTACAGTCCAAACCCAGTTATATAGTACAGAGGTCCAAAAAATTTTCAATAAAAACTGGCAAATCAAATATATAAACTGAACGAGTGGGGTGAAGGGTGTGGGATATTAAGTGTCTTGCCTGAGATAATTACAAAAGTGAAAGGATGGGAAGCAGTCCTTGTAATGCGTGAGATAATTGCTGTCTTTGTTTGTATTAAGTGTTAATGTGTCAAATTTGAATATGAACCTCAATTCACAAATCTCCCTATATATTCTGTTTTTAAAGTCTCTCTATTGAAGGACGCATATTCTCAGGTCTTTAACAGAATGGCCCACTCCACTGAAATGGTCACTGACGGGCTTACGTATATTGAGATTCCTAATATTTGCTCTGTGTCCATTCATTCTTTAGCAAAGTGTTTGCCCAGTTTGTCCAATGTACACTGTAGAGCGGCACTGCTGGCACATAATGGCATATATAATATTGGTTGAGGTACATGAGACTGAGCCCCTGATCTTGTAATTAATGTCATTAAGTCCAGTGACAGCATCCCATAATAAATATGTGGAAAAAGTTGGAAACATATTTTTTGGACCTCTGTACTATATAACTGGGTCTGGACTAGAAATTCTATAGATCAGAAGAAGTGGGTTTGTCCCACAAAAGCTCATCACCTAATAAAGCCCTTTGTTAGTCTTTAAAATGCTACATGACTGCTGTTTTGTTTTGTTAGAATACAGACTAATAGGGTTACCTCTCTGTTACTCCTCCTTTCAAGTACTGCATTCTATAAATGCACACTTAACTATTCAATAGTGTCAGCCATTGATTGCCACTTGATTTAAGCCTAATTTATCCTTTACCAGGCATCTTGCTGCTTCTGAGGCCATTGATGACTGCGAGCCACACACAATGCAAAGAGATATGTAGATCGCTTGATTAATTCAGTGCTGCTGAGTATTTTTGAAGTTGTAATTGTATTTTGTGTATGTTTAACCAATTTGTAATTCTGATTTATAGCCATGCTGGTAGGATCACCTAAACATGAAATGATGTATTGCAGTGGAATTTTAACCTGTATATAAAACCAAAGGCAATTAATGAACTACATTTGTGTTCTGTTCTGAGAGAATGAATAAGGTGTATTGCATTCCATGTAAATAACCTATTTGAATACAAATGTGGCACAGATTAATTTATTTAACCACAAAATGATTTCTGTTTGCCTGTATTTTATTACTTTTTGAATACAGACACCATAAATGAAATGGTAACTGATAAGGTATAAAGACATACAAATGTTTTAAGTGCACTGTTTTAGGGTCTGTCTGTCCTGTAGTATATCCTGCTGAGTTACTATGGTGCTGCACATATTTCTGCCTCACTTTCCCTTCCTAGGAAGCCAATAACTCCACTTCTGGAATTCCTGACTCAATAATGGCCTTCTGGGAGCTTGTTTACTACAAAACATCATACAATGTAAGAAAAAGCCCCAAATAAACAAAAGATGCTTCTGCCTTTCAGGGCTCCTCCACCCTTGAGGTTCTGTTCCTACTTCTTTCAGGGTTACCGTCCTGTTTTTTCCTTATGATAGCATCCACAGGTCTGCTTCTGGAGCTAAGTAATTTAGGCAGTTGTTATCCATCTCCTCACCAGGAGTCCTCAGCTCCCTGAGATTAGTTTGCACTTCAGCTCTCTTAGTTTGTCTCACTTAATCCCCAGGAACTCAAATTTTGGTAACATTATCCTGCTTATGTCTGTTCCCTCACTCAGGGTTCTGAGTGAAACTTCATACTGCCTTTATTGTTTGAAGGTTTCTGATAAGGGAGGGGGGTGCATTTATAGTGGTCCCCCTCTTCCACTTTATTCCCCATTGGTTTAGGGAGATGGAAGATTTGTCCTGTTCTCTCTGTAAGGCTTTCAGTGCCATACTCTTCAGAAAATAGTACTGAGTTTTCTTTCTTCATTTCTGCCATGTCCTTTTACCCGTAACTGGACCTTACAACTGTTAAAGAGCCAGGCCAGGAGGAAAACACTGACACGTAAGTAGTACTCCCCTTAAGGGGCAAACCATGCACCACATGCACCTATGAAAGTTGTATCAATTGGAGATATGTGGCATATTTGTTACAAACGCTTTTGCCTTTGAAGTTTATTGCCATTTGAGTTTACCAAACTTTCCTAGGAAGAAATATTACAAAATGTCTCCAAAATGAGATAGTTAAGAAGTATCCAGTAGAAGACTTGAGTGTGGATTTTTGTTGTATTGTAGTTTGTAGCCCACTGTTATAGTGGGTCCCTGGAAGTCGTACAACCAGAGAAATTGCCCCAAGATATGTTCCCACCTCTGCCACTGACAGTTCAAATGCTGCTTTCCAGAGGTGCAATCTTCAGCAACATGATATTGTTAAGTCTCACAAGCCTACATATGAAACTGACATTTATAAATATTCCTATTTTACAGATGGTGAAAATAGGTGAATAAATACATCCAGAGACTCTGACAGAGTCTATCAGAATGAACTGGAGCCTGGTTTCTTGCTTAAATTTCAATTTTAACAATTGCCTCAAAGTAGGATAATAATCTATTAAAAATGGGTGACATCTTTGTTTCAAACACCTCCATTAAAAATGTGCTTATGTGAGCCCCTATGTGTTCATCTACTAGGGAACTTACCCCCTCCTACATTGTTCCATACTCTTTTAACCTTTGCGAGGTAAAGATTCACACTGGCATTACACCAACACAGAGATTATATTCTACTGCATTTATTGCTGTGGTCAAAAAAAAAAAAATATTAGCAGCAACGGCCAGTTTAAGTAGAACTTTATTCTATGATGCCTAAAAGGAACTTTGTTTCCCTAAGCGACAGTCTCACCAGGCTTTCAAGTCTCAACTCCTTAGACCTGGATTAAATCACCTCCTTCTGTATGGAGAGGGCTACTTTTTATGGATGATGCAGGCTCATCAAGACCAAACACTCTTGCTGCTCCCTGGGCTGGCCCCTCCATCTAGTCTCAGTCTTTATTTATTCATTGTTTTTATTTTTTTTGACTGTGTATGCAACATAGGTGAGCGGCGCTTTGTATATAAATCCATTGTTAAAGAGAAAATAACAGGAATTTGTTTCTAGTCTTATTCATTTGTCCATCAATATTACAGATGTCAGCAAATTTTTGAGAATAGTGTTTCCCCAGCTGTTCAGCAAATAGGGAAAGCACAAACACTTCTTATCATAGGTCCCTGATGTTTTAATTACTCTTAAAAATTTGGATTTTAAAAATAGTTTGTAAAGAATTCCTCCACCAATTCTAATAATGTAGTAATATCTTTGATCCAAAATAAAAATATTTCATTATTTATATTTGAAATTAATGGTCAATAATTTATATAGTACCAAAAACAGTGTTAGGTGCTATGAATTTGTCAAGTCTTTGTGAAATTACAGGACTTTGAGACTTCTTTTCATTTTCTATATAAATACAGTCTAGCTTTTTTGACTTTGGAATGTCTCTGTGTTAATATAGGCAATAATACAAAGAAGTTGTCTAAAAAACTTATGGCTATTAGACTAAACTCTGTCTCAAGGAGATCCATGCAACTGACATATCGTTGGGGGTCTCCGTTAGAAATAAATTATTGCTTATTTTTTTCTCCCTCAGGCTATGAAAGAAACATGTAAGTGATTCATTTTTAAAGATTTTGAATTCCTGACATCAATAATGTTACCAGTATTTGTACTAATTCATATGTGAAGAGACAAGTATGTTGAGCATATTTATTGTGAAAGAAAACAAAGAGCTAATCTGCCAATTCCAATCATTCTGAAGCACAGGATAGAAGGGTTTCAAGAATTCAGGACATGGAGGTCAGTCTTATGCTCCAGGTAAAAGCTTGTTTTCTTTTTGCTGTGTGTTTGGCCAAGGAAACTAAATTGAGTATTCAATTTCCAGAGCTGGCAAATTGACTTTATCACAAGTCTTGCAATATTTGTTGTTTTTTTCTACTAGAATCTAGGGATTACAAAAGAATATCAGCGTTCATTAAAAAAATGAGTTTCTAACTGCAGGGGCTCGTGCTACAATAGCCTCCCTTGCTGGGGGGCACAGGCTATCACAGCCGCCCGCAGTCCTAGAGGCCCCAGGCTCTGGCTCCCTTAAGGAACCGCCTGGAGGTCGGTCCCAGCTGGGAGGCTGCCTCTGGCCCAGGTGGGGCGGCCCCAAAGGCTCACCCTTCCCTCAAGGTAAGGAAGCAGGCAGCCTGCACGCAGTTCACAGAGCCCCGGCCCTTGCGGCAGGGCAGGGTGACAGGTAAGGCTGCAGTGTTTGGGGAGAAGGCCAGCCCTCAGTTCAGGGCGGGGTAGCAGTTACAGTGTTTGGGGCAAAAGTCCAGCCCTCAGTTCAGGGCGGGGCAGCAGTACAGCGGAGTTTGGTTCTCCTCTCCACGCGGTGGGCTTTAGCTCGGCGAGGGTTGACCCCACCAGGGAGGGGGTAGGGGGTCACAGGCCCTCCGGCTCCACTGCGACCCAGCCCAGGGCCCTGTGAATCGCTTACACCTGCCCGTGGTGGCGGGGATCCGGGCCGCAACACACTGCTATGGGTTCCAGTGAAGCGTTCTCCGAGCCACTTCCTACCTCCACCTCCATCTGGGTAGGGTCCCAGTCAGTCTGGTTGGCGGGTCCCGGAGGGTAGCTCCCCTCCAAGTCGTCTGCCCTTGGGGGCTCCAGCCAGTCCAACATCTCTATGTCATTGGGATAGTCTGGCGGCGGCAGCACGGTGGTTCCAAGGACGTCGGGGGCTTCTGCATTGCAGGGGTCTGGTGGAACTCCAGGGTCAGCCGCTCCCGGGGCCTCTGGGTGGCTAGGCCCAGGCCATTGGTTTGGGCCTGGCAGGCTCTCTGGGGAGGGGGCTCTCCACTGGCGTGAGGGCCCTGGTAGATCCAGGAAGTCCGGGTAGGTCCCCTGGGGTATCCGTATCTGTAGCTGCCCAGGCTGGTCTGGGCAGCTGGGGGGTAGCTCCCGCCGACAGGCCAGGCGGCGGCTCGCTCTCTGCCCCTGGCATCCAGGAGCCTGAGCAGGAGCCCCCTCCCAGCACGGCGGCCCAACAGTTAATGGGCCCCAAGCTCCGCCCCTGGCCTTTCTGGCTTCAGGCCCTGACTTCTGAGGGGCAGGGCCCCGGTGTTCAGGCTCAGGGCCCGCCCACCAGGGCCTCTGAGTAGCCTCCTCCCCCTCCGAGTCTGCAGAAGGCCACAGTGGCTTGCTACACTAACCTACATGGTTACAGAGAAATCTTGAATCCTGACCTGAGTACATCCAAAAGGCTCAAAATCAGAACATGAATAACTGTAGCCCTAAATGCATTCTTTTTTAAAGAATTCTCATGATTTTTTTCAGCCAATCTCATGATTTTCAGGAGGCTGACTCATTATTCTGAAACTCCGCAGGCTATGCTAGGTTTTGGAATGCTCACATATATTGGTAAATTAAAGAAATTTGTGAGTCAGTGCTCAACAAACATTCTCAGTGAGTCAATGCTTACCAGTAAGTGGAAGGACAGTGTGCCACCAAGCACTAGACTCCACTCAGCTGTGATGGCCCTTGCCCTCCACAGAGTTGCAACTAGTTTCAGAGACCAGGGGAATAAAGTAGAGCTAATCAAAATGGTTTCATTTAAATGGGGGGTTTTTTTGTATGTTTGTTTTTTAATAACACATACACTTTAAAAAGAGAATGTCCACTAATATATACAGTTTGTTTCTGGGGTGGGGGGAATCTCACTCTTTTTTTTTTAATTTATTTTCCCCTCTCCCATATTTCTGTTGAAGTGAAAAAGTGAGATGATGGTAGTAGGGAAGAGAGGGACTCTCTCTGAAACCAAATAACATTCTCAAAAAAAAAAATAGAGAAAAAATGTACTGCAAAATCTTAAAAAAAGACTTAAATCAATGCAACCTCTGTTGAGATTTAAATTGGTCAGTGTCTGCACTAGGGAGGGAGGAGAGGGCTGCATATATTTAACTAGGATGGTTTCTAAACCAACACATCTTAGTCAGCACACAAACTGTGTACACAAGCCTTGACAGAGGCATCATAGACGCTGGGTCACATGTTCAAGCTTTGCTTTGAAACCATGAGAGTGAGAACGCTAAAATAAACTGAGATTCTGAGATCATCCTGTAACCTCAGGAGCTGGAGCTCTAGGCATGAGTCTATAGATTAGCCCTCAGTAAGTGCTCTGCAACCTGCCTCTGAGAACTAATGTAGAAAAACCCTCTTTCTATTCTTCCTGTCTATCGTACCTAAGAGTTTGTTCAAATACCATCTGCTTTAAAAATCCTGGATGTAACATCTTAGGCAGAACTCACCACCCTTTACAAATTAGCTGTGCATATCAATTTTTTAGATGAATTTGTGTTTGAAAACCTCAAAGTGGCAGAAAATTATTTTAAGTTGTGTTTATAGGATGTGAACAGAATTCTAAAGATACTGCCTCTGCGTGTGGCATCTTTTGTCTCCATTAGTTTTATTACCCAACTATGATGCACTCACCTCCTCACTTTATGCCGTGTTGGCTGTGGCCACACTAGGGAGTGACATTGAAATGGCTTATCCCTATCTGTCATTTTGAAATAAGCTATTTAGAAATAAGTGCTATGGAAGAGACTACCCTTGAAATGCGGATCGACGTTGCCATCCGCACATCGAAAAGACTCCTAGTCATTTTGAAATGGAGCGGCTACACAGCCACAGCTTCATTTCAAATAATGGGTCAAGAAACAGCAAGGGCGGGTTGAATGGGGAACAAGCCTTCCCTGGAGCATGGGCCAGCCTATCCCTTAAAGGCCCCACCCAACACATCCCCCATGCACATGCTGAGGACCCTGGCTGCTTGCAGCATGCAACCTCCAGTACAGCACTTGGCAGAGCCTTGGTGAGCCAGCACACCACTGCCTGCCATGGACCCACAGCACTTCACTGACAGGGACACCTCGGACATCATGGCCAGCCTGATGGCCATCCTGACAGCATACCATGTGAGGCTACGTGCTGCCCGACATGTAGCCAGCCTCCTGCAGGCTCCCCCCATGGTGCATTCAGAGGACTCCCTGTTCCAGCCCAGCAGTTGCCTCTGGCAGTACCCCACCAGCGGGGAACGGTGGGACATTGTCCTCGGGGAGTGGAATGATGACCAGTGGCTCTGCAACTTCCAGATGACTTGGGCCACCTTCATGGAGCTGTGCCATTGGCTGGCACCAGCACTTCGCCATCAGGACACCCGCATGTGGCCCGCGCCCCCCCGGAGAAACGAGTAGCCATCGCCCTGTGGAAGCTGGCCACCCCGGACAGCAACTGCTCGGTCGGCCACCAATTTGGGGTGGGGAAGGCCACCATCGGGGTCGTCCTCCTTGAGGTAAGGCACCCGGGGCCACACACCCACCGAGGAGTCTTGGGGAAGGGGGTCCCAAGGAGTGGGGCCTGAGGGAGTGGGGTACCTGGGAGGCGGGTCCCAGGGCACCAGGGAGTAGGGCCCTGGGGAGGGGGTGCCCCATATGCTACCACAAACTCACAGATGCCTGTGCCCTCTACCCTGCAGGTTGTCGCCGCCATCAACAGGATCCTCCTGCGCCGCCTGATCTGCCTTGGAGACATGGACGCTGCCATGGCCGGCTTCCAACAGCTGGGATTCCCCAACTGCATTGGTGCATTGGATAGCACCCACAATGCCATCTGGTCCCCACCACACAGCTGGGGATGGTACATCAACTGAAAGGGCAACCACTCCGTCGTCCTCCAGGCCCTCATGGTTGCCCAGGACATGTCACGGACATTTGTGTGGGATGGCTGGGCAGGGCCCATGATGCCTGCATCCTGCGGAACTCATGGCTCAGCCACAGGATGGCAGATGGGCACCTACATCCCCCCACAGGAGTTGCTGGTGGGGGATGTGACCACGCCCCTGTGCATCGTCGCTGATGTGCCTACCCACTCTAGGCCTGGTTAATGTGCCCCTGCACGGGACACACCAATGAGAGCCAGAACCTCCTCAATGCCCACCTCAACCAGGCCAGGAACACCATGGAGCAGGCATTCAGCTATCTGAAGGTGCGTTTCAGGTGCCTGCTGATGCACCTGGAGGTAGGACTGCCCAGTGTGCCTGCAGTCATGGGTGCCTGCTGGGCACTCCACAACCTCGTGGAGAGCAAACAGGAGGTCTTTGTGGCACACTGGGTAGCCGAAGCCATGCCTCACTATGAGCAGCCAGATGAGGTCCTGTGTCACCATGTGCACTGGGACGGGGTGCACATGCGGGAGGCCCTCCAGGAGACTTTTGCCCAGGGGCTCCCATGACATGGCCCAGCTCATTCCACACAACTCCCCCGCCCCATTCTCACCCCTGCCCCATCAGCACCCCCCTCGCCATCCCCACCCGAGGCAGGACACATATCACTGTTAAATAAATTCAACTGCTATTTTTGGAACAAAAAACGTGTGACTGTTTACAGGGGGGGCGGGGGTGAACAATTTACATGGGAGGCAGGGGTGAACTGTATACATGGAGAGGTGGAGGGCCTCAAACCTCCGTTGGAGTGGCTGGTTGGGAGCCATGATGGTCTCTGGAGCCACGACCACCCCAACTCTGGGGACCATGGCAGGGCCGGGATGGGGCAGGTGGAATAGGGAGGTAAGGCTGGACCGGGGTATCTAGGGGCTTCGACTAGTGGGGTGGGGAAGCCACAGATGGGCAGGGTTCGCCTGGCCACAGCCAGAGCACCAGCAACCACTGTTCGGCCAGAGTCATATAGGCTGGGAGCAGAGCTGCAAGGGGGGGGGGGGGCTGGAGAAAAGGGGGGAGCTCAGGAAGAGGGGGATGGCAGGGAAGAGGGGAAAGCTGGGGTGGCGGGGGGTGGTTAAGAGGGGGAGGCTGGGGTGGACAGAAGGGCCGGGGAAGAGGAGAGGACCAGGGAGGAAGAGGTGGCTGGGGCAGAGGAGGGTGCTGAGGGAAAGGCCAACCATGGGGTGGGTGGCTGGGCCAGGTGATTGGCGACAGCCTGAGTTAGGGTGTCAAGATACCCAGACACCCAGTCCCAGGCCGCCCACTCCATGGAGAGCCATTCCCTCAGCAAGCAGTTCTGCTCCCGCCATGCAGCCGTGTGGGCTGCTGCCAGATCATCTGCCCAGCTTTGGCGGCGTCTCCTCTCACCACAGCGCTTGGTCCAGGGAGGCGTTGCCGCCTCGCCCTCCTCTGCTGCTGCGGCGCTCCCAGCATGTCCAGGGGGCTGGGGTGGCTGGCGCATGCCGAGTCTGTGAAGACATAAGGCAAGAGGGTGGTGCCCCGTTAGTCATGAGCCCGGGTACCATGGGCCAGCAGCCTTGTCCCCACCGCCATCCCACCCTGTTTGTGGTGAGGGGCTCTGGGGTGGCCCATCTGCTGTGGGGTCCATCAATGCGGGGCCGTTAGAGTGGCTGCCCCAGCCCTCCTGGGCTTCTGAACCTCATGGCAGCTCATGGCCCCATGCAGGCCCCCGCCCCCGGCAGCAATGACAGCCATCCCTGGGTCCCTGGGCATGGCTGTGTGCCCAGACCCATACCAGCTGCAACAGGGACCACCTTCCCCCCACATGACCAGGGCACCCCATGCCTAGTCCTACTTAAGGGTTCCTCAGGTGGTTCAGGAGAGGCCCGGGTGAAGGTAGCCTGGCTAGGGCCCTTGGAGGGCTCAGAAATGCAAAGCAGTTCCTCACTCCTGCTGTCGCTGTCCCCGGTGCCAGCAGGTACTTCGGGGCCTGCAGTAGGGGGAGCCATCGAGGGTCCTGGGTGGGGCTCCTCACCCTGCCCCTCTGGCTCTGCCGTATCCAGGGTCTTCTCGGGTGGTTCAGCCTCCCTGGGTTCCAGCAGCTGATGGAGCTCCCTGAAGTAGCATCAGGTGGCTGGTGCTGCCCCTGACTCCCTGGATGAGCCCCTTGCTCGGGCATAGCCTGGCCACAGCTCCTTCACTTTGGAGAGGACCTGGTTCGGAGTCCAGAGGGGGTGGCCCCTTGCAGCGAGGTTGCTGGCAAAGTGGACGAGGGCATTTGTGTTTCTCTTCTGCCCCTCTGTCCTGAGCAGGATGTCCTCATCCCCCCAGACAGACAGCAGGTCCTGGACTTCAGCTTCTAGTCAGAGGCACCCCCCTCCTCTTTAGGGGCTGCCTAGAGTCCTGGGTGGCCTGTCGGCCAGATCCCTTGGCTCCACGGGGATCCTGGGGGTCTTGGCTGCTTGCCACCTGTCCAGCCATGGAGGAGTGTTGCTTTCTGGGGGTGCTAGGGAGTGTCATCTGGCCACCTCATGCTCCTGTGGCTGCCAGCATGCTCAGATTCCTGCACAGGGTTTCTGTGTCCCCCTGCAGCTTTAAGACAGTCGCAGCTGACAGCCATAGAGCTCTGGCTGCTGGTGGGAGGGGCCGGCTCTGTGGAGGACTTTTAATTTCGAAATGGCAGCCAGGGAGCAGCTACACACATTTAATTTCGAAATTAACATTGAAAGGAGGTGTTATTCCCAACACAGGAGTGGAATAGTGATTTTGAAATGAACACCTTTTAATTTCGAAGTTGATTTAAAAATGAGCAACTGCTGTGTAGTCGCTGTCCTGCACATTTCGAAATTGCTCCTCATTTCTAAATAATTTTTAAAATGAGCTGCTGGTGTGGCCACAGCTGTTGTGTTTGACAAAATATCTGTGCAGCCCATCCCGCCTCCTCTCGTTGAAATATGTGCTAATACTACAGGGGAAATCAACTTGATTAAAATTCTAATAAATGCAAAAGTGATTGTTTTCATATATGCTTTCCCCCAAATGTATTATTTGTTCTCCTAAGAAAAAGCCTTGCAAGAACATGCTTGGGGAGTCGTATTTTTATACCAGCTATTCAAGACACTTCACAATTTCTACACTTTGGTGTTTGAATGACTCAATATTATCTCTTAGGCTATGTGATCTTGTTCTGCAATCAGAGCCCTTCTGTAACAAGCTAGTGAAATTAGAAATGTGATTAGAAAATGTGATTATATTATTGAAAACTTACATCAGCTTTTGTATTGCTTCAGCTTTTCAAGTCTCCAGGGAGCTAGCAATGATTAGGATCTATTTCTTGTAAAGTTACAATTGGGAATAAGGGTCTTCTGAATAAGTGAATCAACCTTATTATGACAGAGTCTCCAATAAAGATGTGCATTAGAGTATAGCAGGTTCTGCTATTGAAAGCACATGAATTCTTTGCATAGGAATTCACACTGCAGCCAAAAGTAATAATAAAAGACAAACACCCCTCACCACTCTCTCTCTCTCTCTCACACACACACACACATACCTCTACTAGACAAAAGTAGTGCTGAGCACACAGTAACAGGGAAATTAAATGCTGAATTTGATACATAGCATTAAATTTACAGAAGGGTGGTTTTCTGTTAGCACAGGTAAATGTGGCTGACACTGTGGAATCCCTTTGGTGTGAGCATCCAATACCCAGAAGTTAACAAGTAAACAAAGTCTAATATCTACCTTGTGTGGGAAATAGTAAGCCATTCAGCAGCTGTAATAATTTCCCAGGCTTCAGGAAGTAGTCAAATAAGGGTTGGTCTTTTTTCAGGGTTTATCCAAAGTCATTTAAAATAAAGTGAACCCTTGTGAGTTAAGGAATCAGGAGGTGAACATACATGCCCACTTTCTCCAAGTTAGTTCAACAATCTATCAGTTTAAATTTGCCTTCCATGGGGCCCGTGGACCCTGCTCAAGCAAGCCTTGGTTCTGTCTCCACACGGATCAGGCTGTAACGGAGAAGTGCTTTATGCAAAAGTATCAGGATTCCATGCTTTTTCCTTTTGTTCTGCCTCCCCATCACCTCCCTTTTCTCCCCTGAAATCTTTGCTTTTCCATGTGGCTTGTCCAAAATGACAACCACACAGAAACTGGTTTCGTGTGTTTGCCTAGCAAGTTGTAACTGCCCACAGATAGGGTTGAACCTGGGATCTCTGGAGCTTCGTGCATGAGCTTCTACAGTTTGAGCTAAAAAGCCAGCCGCCGCTCAGCTAAGGCTGTAGAGCTGGCTAATTCTTTCTTGATGTAGTTGGTCCAGGTGCCATAATATGGGTCCATGAACCACACCTAGGTGTGTGGATTACGCAGGCAGAGGACAAAATGATGCAGGTGATGAAGGTGTATCTGTAGCATGAAAAAAATTGGAACCAGGTCAGGAGCATGGAAAAAGACAGAGAAAAGCAGCGACTTATGCCAGTATTAAAGTATGTGCACTCATTAAAACACTAGTGGCCCCTGCCTGAGATAGGAGCTGCACATGGTAGTCCTACACTGAACATTCACCTGGAGCATGAATGTCCTCAGGTAGCCTTCTGTAATTACTGGGGCTATCTTGTATACTAAACCACTAGGGTGCCAGCAATGTGTACAGTGTATTGTGCCTCAGAGGGAAGTATTGTAGGTGCTACAGCTTTAAGGCTTTGTGGGCTCTAGTCTCGGGAGGTCCCAGGTGGCTAAGGGGAAGGTTTTCACTAGGATGGAGGATATAAGGGAAAGATTCTCTTGACTGTGGTGATTTGCAGTGATTCTGTATTGTCACTTGGCTCTGTTCCCAGTGAAAAGGCCACACCTGGATATGGCACACCAGAGTTTGATCCTGCTCAGTGGAACATGTCCCAGTGCTCATCCAGGCCTGGTCCTCTTTGCCATCCGGGCTTTTCTCCGTCATTGCCCAGGTTCTGCAGCAGCAGGTTCTGGTCATCCCTTTAGTTGGGTAAGGAGTTCGGTAGTGTTTGAGCCTGTAACGTAGGACAAAGCTGTTCCCACCCAGGACAGAGGATAATTCATAGTCTCTAACATGCAGATGACCACCATGTATGAGTCCTTGTCCTTCTCTTATAACTTGGAATGCAACCTCCTCTTTTTTGGATCTGTGACAGAAACCAGCTCATCCTCTTGATGTACATGAGCATCCAGAAAGAACTCTGTGATTTAAGCCTGTCTCCAGGAGGCCCTGATCTGGTGATGGTTTACTGCTTGTCTGAGAATGCTGAGGATGCCAGTGCATGGTATTAGTAGAGATCTTAATCCCACAGAATACTCATCACAGTGGCCTCATACAGCAGTTCTACCAGAAGGGCAGACTTGTGCTGAAATGCCTCGTGTGCTAAGCATCCCATGGACAATTGCATGATAGACTTGTATATAATCATGCTAGGAAGACTTCTGTTTTGGCTATCGTGATTGGTACCTTCAAAGGATGACAACATTGCAACCAGTGTGTGGTTTAGATGGTCCACCAGCCCATCTGATTGTGCATGATAAGTTATAGATGGATCTTGTTAATCTTGAGCAAGTCACACATCTTGAGGTGTACTGTACCAGCAGAAAAACTGCCCAACAAATACTTTAACAACTGTCCGAGCTTTCTGGTCAGGCACTGGATGAGACATAACCCATGTGGAAGAGTAGTCTGCCATCACCAGGATACACAGACTGCCTTTCTCAGTGACTGATAGAGGTTTCCAGATTATACATAGCTACCATCTCTCTAAAGATCAGCTCATTTGCATAGTCACCATAGGTGCTCTGGTGCAGTATGCCCCAGTTCCTGGGCTTTCCCCTGTCCTTACTAGACTCTGTATCAGGCCAGAAATGACTTTAACTCCTTAGGTAAACATCTCTACACCCAAATGTCCCCCAGTCTGTTGTTCTGCAACACCTTCAAAATCTCAGGGACTGATCCCTTTGGGAGCACTAGTCAAGACCATGTTCTCAACTACCTTTAAGGTCCAAACTTGTCTTGGTGTAAAGTTCTCTGTATTGGCATACATCTTGGGCTACCTGTACCTTTTTCTTTCTTCTAGCACATTAACTGGGAAACAATAGGGTTATTGGCTTGGAATCTGACTCCTTCATCTGGCATTGCAGACCCTGCCATATTGTCACCTATCCTTTCTTTGGGAGCAGAGCTCCTGCCAGGCTAGCAGGTTTTTGTTCCCATGTCCTTGCTTCCTTTCTGGCACTGCCCAAACTCAGTATCCTGGCTAGGGCACCGGATTTAGTACGCTGTTTCCATGGGCAGTGTCTTGTGTTACTGGAATTGAGTCTGCAGAGTAAGTCACATGATCGAGGGGGATCATAGATATTCGGAAACCATGTGAGTGTCTTCAACAGGAATTCTTTCTCCAGGATGAAGTGCTCAGCAAGTGTGGTGAAAGAAACCACTGCCAGTAACTGTCAGAGCTGTGGAGAAGATCAGTTCTACTTTGCTCAGGCTCTTATTGGCATATTCAATTACAGTAGACCCCCGACTTACACAATTTTGACTTACGTGTTTCTTGAAATAACGTGAGTCAAAATCATGAGTGGTGGGGAGCTGGGAACCAGGCAGCAGCCTGGTCCTGGCTCCCCTACACTTGTGGGACCCAGGAAACTGACCAGCACTGTTGCACCTGGCTCCCAGTTGCTCGCTACTGCCAGGGGCCAGGAAACCAACCTGCACTGACCTGCACTGTGGAGTTCAGTTTCCTGGCTCCCACAAGTGGAAGAGAGCCAGGAGTCAGGCTGCGACCTGGTTCCCAGGTCCCCGCCACCCACTGGAGCCAGGAAACTGACCAGTACTGCTGTGTCTGGCTTTGGGCTCCCCGCTGCTAGTGGGAGCAGGGAGTGAGGTGCAGCCAAGACTGGGAGACCTGAAGGTGCCAGGGCTCCTTCACCACCCAGTCCTGACTTACACAAAATTTGACTTACGCTTGGCTGCCCAGGAATGCAACCTATCCGTAGGTCAGGTGTCTACTGTACTCTTTCCTTGTCAGCATACAGCTGAGACTGAACATCATCCCTGCCAACTTCACTAGTGTTTATAACTAAGATCAATAGTAGCTGTGAATCAGGATAGGCCAGTATTGGTGCAGCCATGAGTTTTCATTTTAGTTCTGTAAAGGATTCTTCAAATCAGGTAGGTCAGTCAAATTTCCAACTTGTGCCGTAGGTGTGGAACTATGGCAAAAAATCAGCAATGAATTTCAAGTAGAATGAAGCTAATGAAACTCTCTGTACCTTAGTGATAGAATGTGACACCAGCTAGAATCTGATGGCTCCTGACTTTTCAGGGTCTGTCCCTATATCCTCACTTGAGATCACAATCCTCATGTAAGTTGCTTTGTCACAAAAGATTGCATATTCATTTCTCCACTTTAAAATTGGCTTCCCATGGCCTTTCTAGCATAATCTCCGGATTTTTGAACTGTTCCTCAAGTGACCTCCTAATAATGATGATGCCATGAAGATATACCACTCAGGATATACCCTGAAGATCTGCCATATTGTCATTCAACTTTTGCAGCATTCCAGAGCCAAAAAGGCATACAATTAACTTTGTAGAGGCCCTGTTTAGAGGCAAAAACTCTCTTCTGTAAATCATCAGAATGCACCTCTATTGTCCTTTAGCCTCTGGCTGGGTCCAAGGTGGAGAATGAACAGGAATTTGCCAGCACGTCTAGAGTGTCATCAGTCCTAGGGTGGGGATATGTGTCACTCATGATAAGATAACTCAGCTGTCCACAGTCAATTCATCTCTGTCCTTTACCCTGCTCCCCATCTTTCTTCATAACCAAGACTATGGGTGCAGCTACTGTACTCATAGAGGTCTGGATGATCCTTCACTCCGTTGCACGGTTTATCAAATTGTGATTCATAGCCAATTGAGATCTTTGTGGTCCCCGTCCCCCAGTCTGGCTTTTCCAGTTTCGGTCTGGTGCTGTGTCAACACTTTGGACCACAGGTTATCTGCCTCAACAGAGAGCACATCAAAATAACATCCTCATCTGGTCCCAGGCTGCTCATTCAAAGTGGTTGAGCCAGCTGACCCAGCCCTGGCCAACCCCAGTATAAGCTCCACGCACAAAGATGAGCTACTTTTTGTCTCCACCTGTACTGTCCTGCCTAGGTGCACTCTTAGAACTCAGAGGAACACTCTGATCCTCAAGGTTGTTCATTTCTACCTACCATGTAGAGCTGGGGTATCTGCCCCTTAAACCATGCCAGCTAAAATTGCGTGTTGGAATCCCACCTCTTTCACCAGTATAAGTACTGAGGTTACTCTGTACTCCAAACCCCTAGGATGCCAAGAGCATGCCCTTTGTAGCATGTCTGCAAAGCCAGCACCATAGATGCTTCAGCAGGTAGGCCTTCTAGCCACCTGTCCTAATGGCTAAAAGAAATGGTTTACAAAGGCTGGTGGCAAAGGCTGGTAGAAAATAATTGGCTTTGGTTTCCCTCAGACTGGAAAATAACATCTCGTAGCCTAAGAGATAATACTAAGACATTGACATTAATTGCCATGGCATGGTTCATGCGGAATGACCCTATGGCACTTCCAGAACAGGAAGGAGGTAGCTGGTGGAATAAGGCAGAGAAGATTTTGCTATCATGGCACTTACCTGTGGAGAGAATTCCATTCCTTAGTACTGCCAGTTGGCACCTTTCATGTGTATTAAATCCAATTTAAAAATGCACTAGTCCAATAGGGTTACTATTTCAAATTTTTCTTTCAAGTACAACTATTTTTGCAGTAATAGAAGCTTCAGATGATATTGGTAATGTTTTTGCACACATGTGAGCCCAAACAATTATTTTTAGGAAGAAATAAACTAAAAAATAGTACCTAATGGTCTGCATTGCTGTATGAATTCTGGAAGTGACATGTTATTCAGAGTCTGAATCATAATTCTCAACCCTCTGAGAAGATCTGAAGCACAGAACTCCTGAAACCCTCAGTAAGCTATAACACAGACATAGTGTCAGGAAAAAAAAATAGAGTCCATTGTTAATGTAGGCTACATGTTCAAACTTAAGCAGCTAAATCTAAATTTATGCTTTTTGATACAATAAACCAACATTCAGAGGTCCTGAGTATTCACAAATACCATTGATTTCATTAGGATTTCTGAATGATCAGCAACTGTAAATATTCAGTCATTTAAATTTAGGTGCCTAATATGTTATTAATAATACTTTGGCTGGCTTATCTTTATCACAAAAGATACTGGAGTTTATTCACTCAGACACAATTTTCCAACATATGAAAGGGTGGAAAGGTGTATGGATTTCAGAATTAATGTACAATTTATTTTCCGAATTGTTTAAACGCCTTTGCTTCTTTAAGACTAGAACAGACATAAATATTGAGTATTCTCATCTATAACCCAGGCAGGACTCATTCATTATGTAGTTTCCTTACGATCTTTCCCAGAAACATACCTGTCCCACTCCACACGTAAGAGGCTTCTTGCCAGCTGTCCCAAATGCTGTAAAGCTGCTCTAAATGCTACAGAACTTCAGAAAGTGAAAATAATAAATTTCTAGCTGCTGTATGCAGCTTAAAATCCACAGCACATCAGATATTTCTCTGTTCATTTTGTCTCTGAATCCCACTTCCCTGTGGTTTCCATTGTGAAATGGAGCCTCTGCAGGGATAAGGGCAAGAGTGCAGGAAATTAGATGACAATGATCTCCAAATGCACAAGTTTCTCAGGTAATTGGATTACCTGAGAATTTGTATTTTTCTTTCTTTCTTTCTTTCTTTCTTTCTTTCTTTCTTTCTTTCTACCAGTTGGCACTTTTTATCTTTTTATCTTCTGGAGGGTTTATTTTCTTATGGCTATTTCAGCCTTCATTTTTATTTTATTTTCAGTCTTACTCCTCAGCTCCCAACCCTTTGCTTAAATAACTGCTGCTTTCCAGGATGGATCTTTTTCCTAAGCATTTCTAACACCAATCTCAAAAAAGATATATTAAATTAAAACAAAAGGAAATAGTAATAACTAAAGACAATTTGAACATATTATAACAAGAAGGGGATTTACAATATCTTTTAAAGTCAGCCCTATTAGCAGAACAAAACGTATTTCAATCAGGAGAAGAAAGTGGACCACACTAAAAAGGCAATTAAAAATGTTGAACTTCCACCTTGTCAAGGAGATTCCCTGGTAGGTAATATGTATCCAATAAGAATATGTCAGTTCGCATTTTCTTAGAACTGTATTTTGTGCCATTCTTCTAACACTGTTTGTCTTTAATGTAGTCTTCCCAATAATCTGCATAATTTCAGTAAATGTGGGTACCAGATCAAGGCAATTGTGGTGGAAGGACAAAGCATACTTCAAGTCAACTAGTAACAAAACACTTTCTTGAAGCACATTTTTCTGCTTTAGAATCTTTATGAGATGCCAAGCCCACATAGTAACCCAATGTTCTCCATGAACAATAAAGTAAAGTCTTGGTCTAGGCAAGTGTAGTTACTTTAAATTCATTGTTGGTGGCTCACTGATACACAAATTTAGCCTTTGTATGGAGATACTTACAGTCTCCAGTCTATAAATAACCTAATGAATAACACTGCAACCTTCAGAGTCACTGCATTGCAGGTGCATTAAGGCAATTATAATAGGTAACATAAGGACAGCTAAGATTTGCTAAAGCACAGTTCTATTTAGCATAATCTTAATTCTTTCTGAATATTCTTTAAAGAATGTGTTTCCAAATGTTATAAAGATGCTGTACAGCAGCCATTGTCTATACTGTGGTGAAGGATCTGTCAGCATTAACAGTAAAATCTAAGTTTTCAGGAATTTATAACATAGCTCAAAATTTTGAGATAATCTTAAAGAGCCTAAATGGGTGCTCAACTGATACAAAAACTCATTTTCTGGCATATAAAACAGAGTAACTAGGTCATCGTTTTATACTTAAGAGACATTTTTATAGTTTCTGACTACCTTATCTCCAGTTTAAGCTCCAGATAAAGCTGATTATGTTTGAAAATGAGAAAATTCTGGTGTAATATAAAATAGGTGTCTTTCTTTTGTTTTATTTAGAAATAGCTGTTGTAATGTGTTGTATCTGAAAAATAGCTCCCGATCACGTCCACCAGCTACCATTTATTATGTTATTTTACTACTTACATTATCACATTACATCTTCACTTTGCATTTATAAATGTCAATTTTGGGAGTTCAATATCTGAGCTGCATAAAATCCCCTCAGGTTTCTACCCTAGATGCAAATAGTGTCTGACAAATAAGGTGAAAGTTGGTTAAGTTATGGCATTTTAAACTCTTATTAACTATTATTCCCTATACATCTGTAAACAAGCACTGTGTGAAGAGGGGATCATCAGCTACACTGCGAGGTGTTGGGGAAGGAGAACCCAGACCAGCAGACTCAGCAACATCAAAACAATAAATTCAAATTGTGCCAATGTTACATCCCTAGAGAAGATGAGAAAAGAGAAGGTATAGATTACAGCAATGTGCGCTCTCCATGTTTCCAATCCTTGCTTAGTTGATTTACACCACATTATTAAGGTTAAATCTGAGTTTTTAAGTAAGTTTCATGCTTATTCCTATTGTTTCCCACAGTCATGAATAATGCTGTATTTCATATAGGGTGTGTCTACGCTAGCCGGCTACTTCGAAGTAGCTGGCGCAACATTGAAATAGCACACTTCACGTCTCCACGCGCCGTGCACTATTTTGATGTTGAAATCGATGGTAGGTGGCGAGACGTCGAAATCGCTATTTCTATCCGAAGATGGGAATACCACCCTACTTTGACATTCAACTTTGAAGTAGGGCATGTGTAGGCGCTCTGCATCCCACTACTTCGAAATAGCGGGGTCCTCCATGGCGGCAATCAGCTGAGGGGTTGAGACTCTCTGTCCAACCCCTGTGGGGCTCTATGGTCCCCACGTGCAGCAGCCCTTAAAGCACCACGGACCCAGATTTCCTGTGGCAGGAAACTGAGAGCGTGCAGGCAGCAGCACACACACGTGCTAGCCCTCCATGCCCTCCAGAGGCCCCAAACCATCCACCTAGCACTATGGCATCCAGCCAGCCCCCAGAGCGCCCCCAGGGCTCCCCCCCCGAAGGGACCCAGGCATGCCCGGCAGCCAAACGGGGGGCCAAAAGGAGGCAAGGCCTCTCCTGGTTGGAGGCTGAGCTCCAAGACCTGCTGGGGCTCTGGGGTGAGGAGGAGGTGCTCCATATGATGGGGAGCAAGCGGTGGAACACGAAAGTGTTCATCCAACTGGCCGAGGGCCTGGCCACCAGGGGTCACCCTGCCCGCACTCCAGATCACATCCGGACTAAGGTGAAAGAGTTGCAGCAGGGTTGTGCCTAAGCCCGGGACTCAGCCAGCTGGTTTGGGGCCATGCCAGCCGCTTGCACCTATTACAGGGAACTCAGGGCCATCCTGAGCCCCCAGGACACCTCCTCCCCAACCTGGCCACCCTTGACACCACAGCCGACGAACCCCAGCAGGCCTCAGAGCCAGAGTCTGAGCCCCGCACGCCAGAGCCCACCCAAGGAGCCCCCCCTTGGGACGGCGGAGGAGGAATCCAGCAGTGAAGGCCCACCCCTCCCGGACCACCAGTTGTGTGTCCGCCCACCAGGGTTCTCCCAACCACAGCAATGGACAGTCAGATACGTATCCCACAGGGCACACACCCCCAGGCCATGGGGTGGGGGCACCAGACATGACCGGGAGCCTCACACACCCCCATCGGACCCTGACCTGCAACTACCCAGCCACAGCATGGTCCCAGTACAGAGGCATGGGCATCAGCACCTGTCAGCACCCACACCCATGGACAGCACTGTGCCTAATCCCAGGGGTGCGACACCCAACAGAGACATCACACCCACCAATGGGGACAGAGACCCAGCACTCAAGGAGGGGCAGGAGGAACAGGCGACAGGCCAGGGCACAGTACTAACAGTCCACCCAGAGCGGAGCAGCATGACAGGAATTTATGGGTGTATTCCAGGACATAGCTGGGTTGATCCAGGAGGCTGTTGCCCGGGTCCCGCCCCCTGCTGCCCACCATACTGCCCTCCCCGCTGCTCCACCCAATACCTCTCTGCTGCACTGCCTGCCGCCCCACCTGCTGTGCCGCCTGCCTCTCCGCCTGCCACCTCACCTGCTGCACCACCTGCCATGCTGTCTGCCAGCCCCACAGGACCGGAGCCCACTGGGGCTGAAGACTGGCCGGTGGAGGCACCCCAGCCGTACCTGCTAGTCCTCCCAGAACCCAGCCAGCCGCACTGGGGACCACGGACAAGGGGGGGGGTTACAACCTGTACCCGCCCGGGGTCGCACCCCTCTATACCCACCCCAGACTGATAGGCCGATGGCCGAGCCATCCACTGGGCTCCCATTTGTATATAGTTGTCCGTCTTATGTATAGTTGTTCCCCTTGTGTATAGTTGTTCTCCTTTGTATATTGGTTGCAGTTTTGGTTGTGCACATAACACAGTTACCAGTTTTCAATAATTCACAGTTTTATTTTCCAAAGAACCTGAGACGTGTGCTTGTTGGGGGGATGGTGTGCGGGTGGTGGGGGAGGTGTGCGGGTGGTGTGTGGGGGGCCCTTCAGGGAAGGTCAGGGTGGTGCTCCTGGGTCTCCCTGATCAAAATGGGCCTGCAGGGCCTTGCGGACCCATACCCCTTTGCGGTGAGCCTGGCAACTGGGTGCAGTGGCTGGCTGGGGGAAGCATGTGCTGGTGTTGACTGCCCACCCCTGGACGAAGGCCTCCCCCTTGCTCTCAACAATGTTGTGGAGCATGCAGCATGCACCCACAACCTGGGTGATGCTCTGGAGGTCGATGTCCAGGCGGGCAAGGAGGGCATGGTTCATGTGGGCATTGAACCACTCCTGGCTGGTGTTGAGGTGGCCAGTGTACAGGCATATGAGCCAAGGCTGGAGCGGGTAGACCGCATCCACCACAAGGCAAAGGGGCACGGTGGTGTATCCCAGAGGGATCTCCCTCTGGGGGATGTAGGTCCCTGCCTCCAGCCAGCAGCACAGGCCCAAGTTCCGGAAGACGCAGGCATCATGGCAGGCGTCAGCCGGGCCAGCCCACATAGACATCCTGGAAGCGGCCCCAGCTGTCCACCCTGGTCTGCAGGACCACAGAGTGGTAGCCCCTGTGGCTGATGTATCTTCCCACGCTGTGGTCTGGGGCGTGGATGGGGATGTGGGTCCTGTCCAGGGCTCCGAGAACCCCATGGCGACAAATCCAGTGACGGCTGCATCCAGGTCCCCGAGTCAGACGACCCGCTGGAGCAGCATGGCATTGAGCACACAGACCACCTATGGGGAGGGAACACAAGCACCCATGAGGGCATGCAGGGTGCCCCAGGCCCCTCTCCCCAGGCCCCACTCCCGGGCACCTCCCCAGTTACCCCACTGCCCAGCACCTCTCTCCCCAGCCCCACACCCAGGCCCCCAGCCCCAGCCCTCCTTCCCCCCCGTGGATGCATGCCCAGGCCTCCTTACCTCCATGACGATGGCTCCGACCATGTCCTTTCCCAATCCAAACTGGTGCCCCATGGAGTGGAAGCTGTCTGGAGTGGCCATCTTCCAGGCGGCTATTGCGACCCTCTTCTTGGCACCCCACATTCGTGTGTCCTGGTGTCTCAGTGTGGGGGTGAGCCACTGGCACAGCTCCAGGAAGGTCTTCCGGTGCATGCAGAAGTTCTGCAGCCACTGGTCATCATTCCATTCCCCCATGACCTGCTGCTTCCACCACTCGGAGCTGGTGGGGTAGCTCCAGAGGCGGCAGAGCACCTAGTCAGGGAGGAAGAGGGGAGCGAGGTGGTCAGGGTCATCCCTGTCTGCCCCCTGGGAGGGCCCCCCTGCCAGGAACTTCTGGGCGGCCTCCTGTGAAGCACCTAGCAGGGCTCTTGCTCCCTGGGTGACTACCTGGAGGGCTTCCAGCTGCTGCTGCTGCTGCTGCTGGGAGTCCATAGCTGCTGTGCGCCGGTCTGCGAGAGTGTGGCTAGCGCTCTGCAGACCTCGTGCTGTGCAGGCTGGGCGTGTCTGGGAGGGGCTCTTTAAAGGAGTGGTTTGCTGTTGCCCCAGCAGGGCTAGTCCAGCCTGTGACCCTGTCTGCGGGCTTTCCTGGCCCCTTATTTCGATGGGGAGTGCTTGTCTGTGTGGACGCTCTGTTTCCTTCAAGGGTGGCTTCTTTTGAAGTTCCCCATCACTACTTCGATGTTGAACGTCCATGGCACAAGCCCTGGAGGATGTGTACATGATATGCATCGAAGTAACCTATTTCAATGTTCTTACTTCGAAATAGGCTACTTTGACATAGTGTGCTAGTGTAGACATAGCCATACTGTTTTTGTTTGTACTTGGTTCATTAATCAGGCGATCAGTCATACTGTCAGAATACAGGGAAACAAAGCACTGTCTCCAAGAGAGGAAAAGAAGAAAATAACGTAGTCATCAAGCTCTTTGGAGTGAAATCTTTTGTCTGCAGTTTAGAAGTAGGATGGGTATATTTCTATACAAATGACATTTAACCTTCTATTTAAAAGTTAAAGATTAAAAAAACATAGAAGCTTACCTGAAAATACAGTGTTATAAACCCTATGATCAGAAACTCCAGAGAGGAAAGAGTTTTCTACTCATCTATTGGAAAAAAAGTGAAAAGGCTTTACGTAGAATTTAATTTGCACAAGCGATCTACCCAGAATTCCTGCAGTGACACATTGTGAGTCATGATAACTATACATGAACTTGGAGTTTCAGGAGCAGTAGACTCCTAAAGATGCTTAAAAGAGTAAAATTCCTATGGCAAAGAGTTCATTTCCAAGCAGTCAGAACTCTGATGAGTTATCTAAGAACTCTTGATCCTCCTGTCCTGGTACCTTCACACCAACAAACAACAGAGACCAAGGACTTCACAGAAAGAGATGGCACAGAGAATTCCAGTGAGAGACAATTCACAGAGCAGGAGGAGAGGTGAAGAGGATCTGGTGATGCCCTGCCTACCTGTCACCTTAGAGAAGCTGAATCACAAATCTTGCATTTGTTGGTGACACCTCCAGCAAGGACAAGGCAAGCAGCTTCCTTGGCAGGGGAGACAGGTATTGAAAGAGACTCTTGGGCTATGTCTGCATTACAGCGATTTGTCAAGAGAAGTTTTGCCAGAAGACATCTTCCGAACAAAACTTCTGTTGACCGATTGCAGCCAAACTGCCAAGCAGATCTCAAGAGCGATCCACTCTGTCAACAGAGAGTGGCTAGGATGCCCAGCCGCTCACTTGACAAAACATCCAACTAGAAGCACAGTAGACTGGGCTGCCTGGTGTTCTGGAAGCCCTGTCTGTCAACAAAAGGCCCCTTAAAATGTCCAGACTATCCTTCTGTCAACAGATCTCTGTTGTCAGAGGCATTATGCTTTGTGGGGAGCGGGATAAGACTATTAACAAAAGTGCTGCATTCTGCTGATTTACTGTCGACAAAACACCGTGGGAATCTGATGCTCCCCAGGTTTTGTTCACAAAATGACAGTTTTGTCTACACTACCCTCGAGTGTAGACGTAGTCTTGGACTACTACTACTTGCTGATACAAATTATGAGTGTCGATGGGAGAGATGGGTGAGGAAAAGGGACTCTTTTGTTCTTTGCGGTCAGATATATTCTGTTACCGCATATTTTTAAGGTTGTGATGCTGTTCCCTTCTCCTCATGAACAATCCCTTGTTTGCATTCAGCCTGAGGGTTTGAGATTGGTGGAAGTTCTGCCTTCTGTGATTATCCAGGGATCTAAGTGAAACTTAAGGACTGTATAGGTTTTCCACCAATTTTCTGAACCCAATGGAGGTAGAAAGAACATATCTACAGTATATTTGTAATTTTGTGGGGGTTTTTGTTTTGTTTATTGCCCGTTGTTGGCCATTGTAGGAATATTTATTGTTAAAAGCCCTGAAGCTGAACTGGGCATGCACCACGGGGTTGTGCGCATGAGGAAATTTTTCAAGATGTCCTGGCTTGGCATGAGTGATTAGATACATGTAAATTAAACAGGCTGTTACATTCTGTAAAGGTGCCAAAAACTTCAATAAATGTGTTTCTCTTTCAAATACCTTCATGCTTTAAAAGCAAAACTAATCCATAATGATTAAGAATCAGTAAATACAAAAATTAAAGCTTAACCATTACCAATTTTATCCAAAAGTTCTGCTTAATGATAGTATTAAGTAAAAATTACTTAATATTTTACATTAAAAATACAAACCTATAAAATTATGTTTTATAAATAACAGGTTATATTAAAACTAACCAATTATATACAGATTAAAATACCATATATTATAAAGAAATCAAACTAATTACTTACATGTAAATCTATTAAGATAGTTATTAAACAATATTTAATTATAAATTTTACCAGTCTGTTGTTACCTAAAAATAGTGCCCACTATAATTTAATACAATATCATTTAAAAAGTATACTTTGAAATGCAGAAACCTTCCAAAGTAACACAGTAACTTAATAATAATAAAACTGGCATAAAATTTAAGCTGCTTAACACTAATATTATTCTTAACCTAGATAGCAAAAATGCTATAAAAACATTGCCAGGCATTTAAAAAATACATGCAAAAGTATTGCATACTTTAAATAAGCAAAGCCAAAAACCTCATTTATATATCTTTGTTAAATATGTATCAAATTAAGAATTATAGTCTTTACAGATGCTGTCATAGAGCTAACAACATGCCCACTTATCACCACAAAAATTAAATATTTAGTACAAAAGTAGTATCAGGTATTAAAAATTAAAACTAAATAACAAGAGTCCAATACCATAACGTTTATTAACCAAAACCAAAAACCTTTGCAAGGTGGTACCAGTAAAATTAATAAAAAAAGAGTACAACTCATAAGATGTAAAACAAAAAAAGCGGGGGTGTGTGGATCTTCCTTCTTAAATGCTATTGCAAAACATATCTGGAATCAAAGCCGAGGGAGGGTTAGTTCAGTGGTTTGACTATTAACATGATAATCCCATAGATGTGAGTTCCACCTGTAAGGGGACCATTTAGGGATCTGTAGCAAAGAAAAAAAAATAAAAAGGCAGTGCCTGACCCTACTAAGGGGACTGGACTTGATGACCTCCAAGATGTTTTCCAGTTCTATGATATGCATGTATCTCCATTTATTTTATTCCTATTTTTTTTTATTGTAGTGCTACGTGCACCTGGGAAATACTTATATGGACACCTATGTGTTTCAAACAAAGTTGCCATATTGTGAGTTAATGCTGAAAAAAGAGTCTACAAAATGCACAATACAGTTAAAAAGCTAAAATTTTAATGAAGTAAAAACTGCCTATATTAAAAATAACAAGTATTGCATGGTAGCTAAAAGAATACACTTGAAATATGATCCTCTGCCCTACCCCAGCAATGCATTATTGGTTGGCCTATATTTCCTACTATAGGAAGTAAAGAAATATATTGCACCAATTTTCATAATGTAATTCAAATAAAAACAAAATTAGTGCTACAAAAAAGCTTTAAAAACAAAACAAGCTTAAGATATAAAATTACCAGTATATTATACTCCAGAAAATAAGCTTGTACTACAAAGTTCATACTTTAATCCTACTATTAATAATAACTCAAATTGTTGTAACCACTGTAGCTTTAAAATATGTTGCAAAACAATGAACTTTTAAAAAAACAAATATATAATGAAAACAAAACAACTGCTAATTTTAAGAAAGAATATAGCATGTAATGCAGGCTTGATCTGACATGAGTAATAAAGTCTAATTTCTTGGGAGATAAGATTTGGAAGGTAAATGGATCAGCAAGCTAGAAACAAAATATATGTGCTAATTAGGATAGGTAAGTGGGTCATTAAACTAAAGGTCAGAATATCTTTACTAGCTGAAATAACTGAGAACACCAAAGGGACCATTTACAAAGGACAAGATAAGCCTATAACGTAAGTTGAGATATAGAATAAGTTGCACATGGACAGAGCATGCTGTACAGGATATGGTTCCTACAAAGTAACCAAGCCAACCTGTAATGGGGTGGGATGCAGGTGTCTGCACTTGCTCATTTTGGCTGTGTCTACACATGCCCCAAACTTCGAAATGGCCATGCAAATGGCCATTTCGAAGTTTACTAATGAAGCGCTGAAATGCATATTCAGAGCTTCATTAGCATGCGGGCGGCAGCGGCGCTTTGAAATTGACAAGCCTTGCCGCTGCGCGGCGCGTCCAGACGGGGCTCCTTTTCGAAAGGGCCCCGCCTACTTCGAAGTCCCCTTATTCCCATGAGCTCATGGGAATAAGAGGACTTTGAAGAAGGTGGCGTCCTTTCGAAAAGGAGCCCCGTCTGGACGCGCCGCGCGGCTGCAAGGCTCGTCAATTTCGAAGCGCCGCTGCCGCCCGCATGCTAATGAAGCTCTGAATATGCATTTCAGCGCTTCATTAGTAAACTTCAAAATGGCCATTTGCATGGCCATTTCGAAGTTTGGGGCACGTGTAGACACAGCCTTTGTCAGTCTTTAGGACTACTCAGCCCTCTGGCTGACTCACTCTATAGGAATCAAATACCCTTCCGCTCAGGGTTGATCTTCCAGGGTTTGATTTTCCTTTAACTAGCATGGATGCGTGAAATTTACCTCCCAAGTTGCAGTTGACCCCAGTACTCCTCACAAGACCCAAGGAGTAGGGAGGTTGATGGAAGAAACTCCATCGACATTCCCCAGTATGGACAGCCAAGTTAGCCAAGTGTAGGTATGTCGATTTTTAGCTACGCAATTGGCGTACTAGAACTGTGTACCTGTGGTCAGCTTACTTTGCATAGTGTAGATGTGTCTACACTAGCAAGTTCTTTTGAAAAATCTTTCAAAAGAATGGGGCTCATTCGAAAGATCCCGTGGAGTGACTACACACAAAAAGTGTTTTTTCAAAGGTAAATTGAAAGGATGTTGTGCTTCTTTTGAAATTGCTCTTTCTATCTCGTTTCAGGAAAAGTGCCCCCTTTCAAAAGCTTCTTTCTAAAGAAAATGTGTGTAGACACTCTTCGGGCTCTTTTTTTTCAAAAGAGCTATCTTCATGGGGCCCGATTTTTCAGTCCCTGGCCCGTACTTTCGACAGAGTGGGGACTGCATGGATGCTCTCTTTCAAAAGATCACATTTCTTTTTCGATACACTTTTGTGTGTGCAGACGCACTCTTTGAAAGACGTTCTTTTGGAAGAGATCTTTTCGAAGGGCTCCTTTCAAAAGATATCTCTGTTGTGGACATAGTGTAAGAGACTACCAATGCTGGAAGGAAGGGTAGGAAACAAACCAGGGAATGAACATTTTCAGATAGAGAGTAAAGCTATATACAGAAGAAGCAGTTCCTCTGGCCCCAGGACCTGGTGGATTTGGCGGGGGTTGGGGTTCTCCTACCCCACACTGCACCCACCACTTGGTTTACCCTCACCCAAAGGAGCAGAACATACTGCATTGGACCCAAGGGCATCTGCATGGGTTGTGGCATTCCATCCTGAGAAAAAGAGAGGTCACCTAGATTTTAGCCATTGGGCATAATTGTCCTGTATCCTAGAACAATCTGACTGACCCTTGTCATTGGCCATGGTATACCCAAAAGGGAGGTTTGTTACCTAGCCATTAGCAACTATGTGTTATGGACCAGAAACCCAGGCCTGTCTTGAGGGGTAATGTGAGGGGCTGGCTGCATATATCTGCACCCCAATAAGTGCAGAATTCCTTTCAAGACACCATTATGTTACTGAAGAGATAGAAACATAAAGAAACTGAGATGTTTCCCCACCTTTCCCCAGCACTTGGCCTCATAATTATAATATGGTAGGATGTGAAGAAAATGAATATTAGTAGATAGTTATGAGGGCAGGGGGCTCCATTGAAAATATGTGGATGTGGTTTCATTAACGAATTTTGTGACAAAACCCAGGTTTGTTGACAAAACTGGTGGAGTGTCTACATACAAAATGTGTTTTGTCAACAAAACTCAGCACTTTCACCAGCAGCATTCTGCCTCTCAGCCATGAGACTGTGTGGATGCTCGGGGGGGCCGGGGGGGGCCTTCTCTTGGCAGACAAGGCATCCTGAACAATAGGCAGCCCTGTCTGCTGTGCTTCTAGAAAGCAGCTGGATAGTCCAGCCACTCTGTCTGATTGTTTTTTGAGTGTGGCCACAATCTCTTGACAGAACTTTTGTGGGGAAATCTCTTCCCAAAGTGACTTCTGTGGCATAAGCATAGCCTGAATCACTCCAGATAATGTAACTTTCATATATATTTTTATATGCTATCTGTACAATACAAATGACAACTATTTCCAAGATGTTTTACATGATAAAACTACAGGGCTGGGCAGCCACAGGAAGAGAGTTTGCCCTCATTGCATGATGTATATTCTAGCACAGCTATATCAACATAAACTAGGAACTGCCCTTGAGCACTCCATCTGGCTTAATCCCACAAAGGGCATCTTTAGATGTCCACGTCCATCTGTCTGGGTCTGGCCTCTTCACAGCAGGCCCATTTGTGTGTGCGACTCTGTGGTTGTGCCATGCATGTTCCCCAAGACTGTCTTTGTGGCTTGCCTGCCCGCTGGAGTAATTCTAATCTGACAACTGAGGATTCTTACAGCAGAGCTGTCCTGCCAGTGAGAAAAGATTATGTAACATTAACTGGGGCTATATAAAGGATTCCATGTACATCCAGTGCTGCCTTGTCATAGGCAATACTAAGAAATAACCTGGCATGACCAAGAAGTGCTGCTGGAAACAGATCCATAAGGAGAATAGTTATCAGGAAGATATGGTTAGTCCACAGTTATGATTAAGGCCGATGAGAATGTCACCTGTGTGCTGCATAAACATCACAGTTTTTTCTGCCTTCCCTGGTTGTGATGGGGCAGTTTCCTTTTATAGTCAATCTCCACCAAAGAAAGGTAGATGGAGTGTTATGAAAGGCAATGCTTGTTACAAATAATTAGGCTTGTCTTTTACAGCTCTTGAAACTGGTAGGCAAACTTCAAAGTGGTGCCACAACCAAGTGATATCTATATCCAATTTATCTGATAGACATGTCTGGCATTATACAGTGTGCTTTCTAGTACACTAATGATTTCCTATGTTCCTGCATGAGTTTCCTTTAAAAAAAATCTACTGTACTGCTACACACAACAACAGCATGACACAAAGGCCGTTTCTGCACAGGCTGCTTTCTCCGAAAGTGGCATGGTAATAGACGGTCCGAAATATGCTAATGAGGCACGGATGCAAATTCCCTGCACCTCATTAGCATACGGTCACATGATTTGGAGTCCAGAAGACTGTTCTTCCAGACTCCAAAAAGCCATTTAGAAGTGCGGCCCCCAGACGTCTTCCAGAAGGAAGTTCTTCTTCCGGAGGCCCCCTCTTCCCAAAAATTTTCAGGAAGAAGGGGCGTCCAGAAGAAGGACTTCCTTCCGGAAGCTCCCCCAGGGCCACGCTTCTACACGGCATTTTGGAGTCCAGAAGAACGGTCTTCCGTACTCCAAATCCTGTGACCATATGCTAATGTGGCTCAGGGAATTTGCATCCGTGCCTCATTAACATATTTCGGGCTGTGTATTACCATGCCACTTTCGGAGAAAGTGGCCTGTGTAGAAACGGCCAAACATAAAATAATGAAAGAAAACAAATATTGAGTCTCATTCAACCAAAAACTTTGGCTGAGACCTGGTTGGAGGTTGGTATCCAGGGAACAAGAGTTCTATATCCAATAAGGGTCTTGGAATTTGTTTGAACTCACTCACTTCTCCCTGGGAAGGTGTGCTGAGCAATGTCTCTCACTGCTGTTCATGCATATAGTCACCATATTCAAAGGAAGTTCACAAAGCACCTTGGTGGAGTCCTATGATAAGAGTGAATCTGCTGACATATTTTATTATGAGAACGACATCCCCAACTGTCTAACCCAATAAGTCTGGGAAAATGTTGATGTCTAAGATACAGTCATAAAAAAGTGTAGAATAAGAAAGCATGTACATATTGATCAAGGGGAAGTATGTAAACTTTGATCAAAAATGGATTTACCAGTGCCATGCAACTTGGCTTGCAAAGAAATAAGAAACTAGATTGAGTTTTATCAGTTGAGTGGTTTTTTGTTTGTTTGTTTCCAGGGGTACCTGTCAGCAATCACAGGCGATTAATGTGATCTTGACTTAGAGTAATATTATCAAAATAAAAAGCATACAGAATACCAACAACCAAGGGAATGGAGCTTCAGGCTCTGCATGTATCAAGCAAAAACCCTAGGATTCTAGGATTCAGAAACTATTCAGTACAGAAGAAATTTCTCAGTATGATCCATCCATTCTCCTTGGTCTCTATGCTTTTGCAGAACAAGTAGTAAGTTGGGGATGGACAAATTAATTAGTTGCAGAGCAGGAATGAGAAGTTTTCATAGATTGATATGTCTGGGAAGACTAGATATCACTCTGGTGAATAAACTGAGAAAAGTTGCATTAATGTTTGGGATGTACAAACTAGTTTTGGTGGGGGAAAGTGACTTGAAACTTTAATCAAAACAAACACATTTTAAAGATAGCAAAATATTTATTTTAATTTCTCATTTTACCTTTAATTTTCATTTACTTCTATGGTTCCTGGTTCTAGCTGAGACTAAGAAAAATATTGCTAAAAATTGTCAGATGGTGCTCTCAAGAGATTTTCAGCACAATTCTGAACACCCAAAATTAGGTTTGAGTAACAACCAAAATTTAGGTTGACTGATTATTTGAACCAGCCTGCTGAGCCATGTGAGGTTCTCTTGTCATTAGTTAATATTTCTTTTTATTACACTATTATAGTAATTGATAATAAAATATGATATTAGCAAGACCTTTCTGTACAATACTGTTATCATCATTAATATTTTGTTTTCATATTCCCAGAATGGCTTATTCGTTAAAGACATTTATAGCAGAAATCATTTTGAGTAAAATTGTTCACACTGGATTAGCATAAACAAATTTGAACACAATACAGCGGTATGAGATATTAGTAAACATGCTTAATATGCAAAGACTTTCTTTTAAATTCCTTCCACCAGGCTCATGAAAAAAAGGTTACCAGGAAAATGAATTAAGAAAACAGACTTGCTCTTTTTCCTCTAGTCTTAGTTGCTGCTATTAGGCCTATCAGGCTTTGTTTGTTTGATGGCAGATTCTCATGCTTTTTATTTTTGGCATCAGCATCTTACTGTTCACTTTGCTAACAATTTGGCTGCTTATGTACAGGATTCTTGCATAACCTTAGTAAGGTTCTAGAACTGGCAATGCAATGAATAAATAGCTCATTTGATGCTTTCAAATCAAATGTTCCTATAATATCTTTTTAGTAACAGCTAGAAGCTTCTGCCCAGTATTCTATTTCTTCTTCTTGTTTTGCAGACCAGGCTTTTGTAGACACCTGCCCATGCAAACTGTAGCTTTTATAACACCACGTTAGTCTGAATGCAATAAGCCAATCTGTGGGATGAATGTGCCTTGAAAGCCTACTTAATAATGTTTCATGACTGAGCATACTGGCATTTTTATTTAAGGGTAAATATAATGGAGCTTCTGAAATTTTGCATGAAAACACCAGTAAGTCTTCCCCCTTCCCTGTTAGATTAGATCATAGGCCTGGGTTGGAGAATGCACTTTTCTATTCAATTAGTAGAAGAGTTCAAATTGAATTGGACTTTCAGCCAACATCCACGCACTAAGATATCTTTTCTTTTTCACAGTCACCCTGTTCCTTCCTCTTTTTCGTTCCCACATGAACACACATATGGGCAAACAATCAAGACCTTTGAAACACTGCGGGAGATTGCTCACTACAGAAGCAGACCCTAAAAAACATCTGCCTGTGACATTTCTGCTTCTCAGGAGCTTGACTTGCCTGCAATAGGCGATTAAATAAAGAATTGAGATAAAACCTAAAGACATGGACTGTTTAAAGGTCATTTTGGAAAGCCTCATATATTTGAATACTGCGGACAGAGTGAATATTAGCCACACTTCAAGGAAAAGGTTAGTATTGAGAAAAATCTGGCAAAAAATCTAGATATAAAAAATTCATGTCAAGCTGAAAAGGTCCATGTAAAACTAAAATGAACTGATGACTTCTGCGTTGCACCCAATTCTATATTGCTATGAACAAGAAAAATGTCTTTATATGTCACCCTCCTTGGAACTCATGGGATTACATAGATATCGCATCACCTAGCAACAGAGTCATCTATAGAAGATACAATGAAGATAGTTTGTTTTTTTTTTCAAACATGTTGCAAATCCCCTAGGTTAGACACATGTGACTTCTGTAGAAAAATACCTTGTTTGCAGGGCAGTTTGTTTGCCCTTGATAAGTCAGTGATTTCCCTATTGAAAGTCTTTGGCCTTGGCTGGCAGAACTGAAAATAACCTCTTTTTTCCAGGATGGGACTCTATAGTTGCAGCTTCTCTTACTGTTCATGGTAGCCCTGAAACAGAGCCTGGAAATCACATTTTAAGTTATACAGGAATATGTGTCTCCTTTTTTTCCAAAGGAGAGCTTGCCTTTGACTGAATTTCAGAACTTGATATATTTATAAGGGCTCTCTACTTGCTAGTTTCTACTTTTATGGCTTTCCCAGTCTCAGATTAGGCAAGGCACTAATTGATCTGTGAGTTTCAGGATTTGATCAATGAGTGCTCGGAGCCTGTGTTTTAGGCTATGTCTAGACTGCAGGGGTTGTTGATAAAATGTCTACCCTGGGCAAAACTTGGGATGCGGCCACATGACAAAGTCAGTTCTGTCAACAGTAACCCAACAAAAAGGAATGGTTTTATCAACAGCCATACCCTGCTTACCACAAGAAAAAGACCTCTGCTGAGACAGATCTGGTGGCAAAAGGCAGGTGTGAACATAACAGAGGGCCTTTTGTCAACAGGCCTTTGGGGTCCCACACGTGTCCCAGTGGACACCCTGTTGACAGCACTCAGCTTTCTATTGTTCCTGCCTCTGGGCCCTCTTATAGCCACAGGAAGGCAGGAGTACCTCATGGCAGGAAGATGAGCTTGGGAGCAGCTGTGTGCCATGTGGCTCTCCCCAGCTTGCTTGCAGCCACACATGGCAGCACCACAGCTGAGCCACAGGCCTCCCAAGATATCCCTGGGTCTTTGAGGGAGCAGCTCCAGAGGTCCCAGGACCGTCTCTAGGGCTCACAGAAGCAGGCCCCCTCCTGGTCCAGCCCAGAGATCCAGGCCATCCTGGATCTCTGGGCCAAGGAGGAGACCCTCCAGGACCCTTGTGCCAGGTGCTGTAATGCAGACATCTATGGCCGCAAGGCAGAGGCCCTGGCTAAACATGGCCACCCTCTCAAGCAACTGAGGGTTGTGGCAGGGCTACGTCCAGGCCGAGGATGCCACAAACCGCTCAGAGGCTGAACCACCCAGCTGTCCCTATCACCATGAGTTCCACTGGATCTGGGAGGATAGCATGTCCCCCGCCACACACACACACCAGCCTCAGCCTGGACTTGGGGCTCAACGCAACCATCATCACCCACAATGAGGACAAGCCAGGGGAGGAGGGCAAGCAACACGTTGGGCAGCTGCTGGACCTGGACAAGACCAGCAGCCTCGCTATCTTCCTCGAGCCAATCCCACTCAGCCAGGCACATTTGGGGTCAGGGGAGATCATTATTCAGCGAGCTTGGGTGGGACATCACACTGTGGTCCCAGCACATGGAACCATGTGTGGTGTTAGTGTGCACCATGTGGACCCAGGAGAAAGCCCCTGAGCATGGGTGGCATTCTGCTGCTAGGCTTGTGAGAGGCCAGACAAGTGTTAAAGTGCCATGGCTGGAATCAGGCTAGCCACAATGGCAGCTGCATGACCCTGGCCACCATGAGGAGTGCCGCACACAGCATGAGGGCATGCCTGTCCACGTGCATCTGCACCAGGTCCTGTGGGTAGTGCTGTGAGCCATGGGTTTCTGGCAGGCCCCACAGAGGGTAAGGCTGCACCCAACTTCCCCATCACCCATGAGGGGACCCCTCTGTGCCCAGACACTAGCCCACCATCTGGGGGGAAGGCAGCAGCAGGAATAATGACCATGTAGGCACCTTGGAGTCCCCGTATGGCAGGACATATTGTGCAGGCCACACATTGCTTTGCTCCAAGGACATCTTCCTTCCCTTCCCTGAGGAGTATTGGTCATTGCTCACAGTGGGGGGCATGGCCTCAGAGACTGTGTCTGCATGAATGACTGACTGTCTCTCCCTCCCTGTGTTCTGTACAGCTGGCCCAGTGCCAATCAAGGGCTGAGCCACCCTGATGTCACCACGACACCATCCCTGGAGCTGGAGGAAGAGGGCCAGAGTCCACGAGGACATCATGTGGTAGCCTGTGGCCATGCTAAAAGAGAGCCAGCAGATACTTGCTTACCAGGTCCATGAAGACATGGAGTGGAGGTTGCAGACCTGGGACCAGCTCATGTCCCACTGCAAAGCTGCACCATTGTGCGAGAGGACATGCTGGTGCAACCATATGCTGCTGCCCCCAACTTCTATCCCTCCTGCCCCACAGCAACTGAGACCCCACCCCAGCCCCTCCTTGTCTGTACCTCCCCTTGGTCCCAGCATCCAGACAGCCCCAATGGGGGCCCTGAATGTGTGGAGGGAGGGGATGCTGAGGCTGGCACCACTTAGGGTACAGATAGCCCCTGAGTTTGTGGCACCTCTCATGCCCATGTTCTGATGTCCCCACCCCATGTCCCAAGCCCCCCATCACCATGTTTTGAGGCCCTTCCACCACTCCACAGTGCCAGCCGCCCACCCCCACATGTTGCAAATAGTTCAATAAAGCAGTTTTTCGTTTGACACACAAATTAGTGGCTATGTTAGTCAGGGGTCAGTGATGGGCAAATTCGTGAAGGGGGGGTTGTGGGTGGGGCTGGACTAGCACTGTGGGCCTGAGGATCCCAATGGGAGGCCCTGGGAAGGGCTATAGGGGATCCTTGGGAGAAGCTTTTCCTCAGGGCTTCCCAGATCAGCACCCCATCCCAATGAGCCCGGTGGATGGTGGTTGTGCTCAGCTGCTTGTAGGCTCACTCCTCATGGCTGGTGTCTGCTTTGCTCCCCATTGGGAACAAGGCCTCCTCCTTCCCCTCCATGTTGTTGTGCAGAATACAACAGGCTGCCATAACCTCGGGGAGGTGTTACTCCCCCATGTCAAGGTGGGTCAGCAGGAACCTGAATCATGCCTTGAAGTGGCCAAAGGCTCACTCGACTTGCATCCAGGCACAGTTCAGGTGCTCATTGAATACTTCCCAGCTGGGTACAGATATTCATTATTAAATAACTTCATCAGCCACAGCATGAGGGGGTAGGTTGCATCCTCTTTGATGCACACTAGCACCTGCATGTCCCCAGCATTCTAGCACAGGGTGGACTTGTGGAACACATGGGTATCATACACCCTGCCTGACCACCATGTCCATGGTGATTGACCAGGGCCTGCAGCATCATGGAGAAGTAGCTCTTCCTTTTGATAAACTTGCTCATGCAATGCTCTGGGAGGCAGATTGGGATGTGGGTCCCACTGATGGCTTCAGCAAAGTTCAGAAACCCCAGGGCAGTGAATCCAGACACAGCCTGGTCAAGGTCCCCCAGGTAGATGGCCCTCCACAGAAGGATTAAGTTGATGGCTCTCACGACCTGCAGAAGGAGGCGAACAAACATACATGTCAGGGAATGAGGGAGGGAGTACCTGGGCCCTTGGGAGATGCCTGTCCCCTTACTGCCCCCTCCCCTGCTGAGCTCTCCAGGACCCCCACCCCCTGAGGCCATCCCCTCTTCAGGCAGGGCAGAGTGAAGGTGGGATGGTATGATCCCCCCAGGAACAGGGATCCCCACCACCCCTGATATCACCCAATTCTGCTTCCCAGGGGGTCCTCCTTTGGTGGGATGCCTCACCCCACCACCCAACCCTGTGCAGGGATTGTAGCCTGCGAGTGCATTATCTCCATGAAGAAGGCTCCAAAGGTGGATTTCCCCATGCCAAACTGGTTGCCCACCAATTAGTAGCTGTAGGGGTGGTGAGCTTCCAGGTGGTTATTGCAGCTCACTTCTCCATTGGAATGGCAGGCTTCAGCTGTGTGTCACATCTCTGGAGGGCAGAAGCAAACTGGGCACAGAGCTCCAAGAAAGTGGCCTTCTGCATGCAGAAGTTTTGGAGTCACTACTGGTCATCCCACTGCTCTATGACCAACCAGTCCCAGCAGTCCTAACTGGTGTGGTCTCTCCAAAGCCGCATGTCCATGGTGGGATGTGGTTGCAAGTGTGTAGCTCCTGCATCTAGAATGATGATCCTGAAGATGATCTTGGGGTCAACCTCACTGAGGAACAGGAAGACAGCTGCCAAAAAAATGAAGCACAAGCCACAGCCTGTGTGGGGTCTGTGATGGGGTTCAGGGGTCCCCCTGCACTGCACCCCGTCCGCTGGCAGGAGAGACTCTCACTCAGCAGGTACAACAGCAGGTTTATTAGGCAACAGATGTCCAGTTTCTCACAGAAGCAACAGCATAGCAGCCAGAGACAGTCCTTCCAACCTGTCCTGGGGGGGAAGACCCCGAGGGGTGTCCCTCTGGGGTGTAGCTTTCCCCCCTCCTCAGCTGGCTGCCTTCCAGCTCTCCCTTTTCCTCCCCTCTAACTGCCGCCCCCGATTCAAAACCCAGCTCAGCTCCTCCCTGCTCTTTGTTCAGGCAGAGGTGTTATCTGCCAGTTGTAGCCCCAGGGTCATCCTTAGCCACTGGGAGCTGCTGCTTGCCTCGGACATCCAGCCTGACTCACCCATGCACTCCCCCCACTCCATCACATCTCTCCCCCCTTCCAGACCGCACTGAGCGGGGTCACTTAGCCAGTGACCTGGGGAAGTTCGGGGCCCTCCCTGCGTGACAGGGCATCGGCTATGGTGTTGTTGTTCCCCTTGACGTGGACCACCTCCATGTCGTAGTCCTGCAGGAGCAGACTCCACTGCAGGAGCTTGGTGTTGGCCCCTTTCATGTGATGCAGCCAGGTCAGGGGTGAGTGATCGGTGTACACGGTGAAACGCCGTCCAAACAGGTACGGCTGCAGCTTCCCCAGCGCCCACACCATGGCCAGACATTCCTTCTCTATGGCCGCGTAGCTCTGCTCCCGGGGCAGCAGCTTCTTACTCAGGTACACGATGGGGTGTTTCTCCCCTTTGTCAGTCACCTGCATTAGCACTGCCCCCAGCCCCACGTCTGAGGCATCGGTGAACACCAGGAAGGGCTTGTTGAAGTCTGGATTTGCCAGCACTGGGGCCCTGACCAGAGCCTCCTTCAGCGCACAGAGGGCCTCTTGGCACTGCTCGGTCCAGACCACCTTGTCAGGCTTTCCCTTCTTACACAGCTCCGTGAGGGGGGCTGCGATGGAGCTAAAGTGGGGCACAAACCTCCGGTAGTACCCCGCCATCCCAATGAAGGCCTGGACCTGCTTCTTAGTCTGGGGTGTTGGCCAATCTCTGACAGCCTCCACTTTAGCTGGCTCTGGCTTTAAGCAGCCGCTGCCCACCTTGTGGCCCAGGTAGGTCACCTCAGCCATTCCCACCTTGCACTTCCCTGCCTTGATAGTCAGACCGGCCTTCTGGAGTCGGTCCAGCACCTGCTTGAGTTGGGACACATGGTCCTCCCACGTCTGGCTGAAGATGCAAATGTCGTCCATGTAAGCCAGGGCAAAGCTCTCCATCCCTTTCAGTAGCTGGTCCACCAGACGCTGGAAGGTAGCGGGTGCCCCCTTGAGGCCGAAGGGCAGGACCAAGAACTCGTAGAGCCCCACAGGAGTGATGAAAGCCGACTTCAGCCGGGCATCTTGGTCTAATGGCACTTGCCAGTACCCCTTGGTGAGGTCTATGGTGGTGAGGTAACGGGCTCCCCCCAGCTTGTCTAAAAGGTCATCAGGCCTGGGCATGGGGTAGGCGTCCGAGACAGTGATGGCGTTAAGCTTGCGATAGTCCACACAAAACCGAACAGACCCATCTTTTTTAGGGACTAACACCACGGGAGAGGCCCAGGGGCTGGACGAGGGTTGGATCACCCCCAGAGCCAGCATGTCTTCAACCTCCCGCTCTATGTCCTGAGCCGTCCTCCCTGTGGCTCTGAATGGCACACACTTGATAGGGGCGTGGGTGCCTGTCTCTATTCGGTGGACAGCCAGGTCAGTGCGTCCGGGTCTGTCCGAGAACAGCTGTTGATGCAAATGCAGCACCTCCTTGATCTCCGTCTGCTGGGCAGGGGTCAGCTGGTCTGAGAGGGGAATAGACTCCAGCAAGGAGCTGGCTCCAGTCCTTGTGAGTAAATCCACCAAGGGATCATCCCCCTGCCCCTCCCAGTGTCTGCACACGGCCAGCACCAAGTTCTGCCTGTCCCAGTAAGGTTTCATCATGTTCACATGATAGACCCGGCGGCTGTGGGCCCGGTTCGACAGTTCCACCACATAATTCACATCATTTAGCTGTTTGACGACCTTGAAGGGCCCATCCCAGGCCGCTTGCAGCTTGTTCCGCTGCACAGGTATAAGGACCATCACTTGATCCCCGGTGGCATAAGCTCGGGCCCTGGCGTTACGGTCATACCAGACCTTTTGCTTCCTTTGGGCCATGGAGAGGTTCTCCCTGGCCAGGCCCATGAGCTCGGTGAGTTTTTCCCGGAAGGTCAGTACATACTGTACCACTGACTCCCCTTCAGGAGAGGCCGTCCCCTCCCACTCTTCTCTGAGCAAGTCCAAGGGTCCCCGTACCCTCCTTCCATACAGCAGCTCAAACGGGGAGAACCCCGTGGATTCCTGGGGCACCTCCCTGTATGCAAACAGCAGGTGGGGTAAGTACTTGTCCCAGTCATGGGGGTAGTGATTCATGAAGGTCCTCAGCATCTGCTTCAGAGTCCCATTGAACCTCTCCACCAGCCCATTGGTCTGCGGGTGGTAGGCTGTGGCCCAGGTGTGCCGGACCCCACACTTGTCCCACAAGCTTTGCAGTAGGGCCGACATGAAGTTGGACCCCTGATCTGTGAGGACCTCCTTGGGGAACCCCACTCTGCTGAAAATGGACAGCAGTGCATCTGCCACGGTGTCAGCGTCGATAGAGGTCAAGGCCACTGCTTCTGGGTATCGCGTGGCAAAATCTACCACTACCAAAATATATTTCTTCCCCGAACGCGTTGCCTTGCTGAAGGGGCCCACTATGTCTATAGCCACTTTCTGGAAAGGCTCCTCTATGATGGGCAGTGGCCTCAAGGCAGCTTTCCCCTTGTCCCGGCTCTTCCCCACCCTCTGGCAGGGATCGCAGGACAGGCAATACAGACGGACAGCTGCAAAGATCCCTGGCCAGAAAAAGTTCTGTAACAACCTTCTCCTGGTGCGGTGGATCCCCTGGGCTACGTCTACACGTGCACCCAACTTCGAAATAGCTTATTTCGATGTTGCGACATCGAAATAGGCTATTTCGATGAATAACGTCTACACGTCCTCCAGGGCTGGCAACGTCGATGTTCAACTTCGACGTTGCTCAGCCCAACATCGAAATAGGCACAGCGAGGGAACGTCTACACGCCAAAGTAGCACACATCGAAATAAGGGAGCCAGGCACAGCTGCAGACAGGGTCACGGGGCGGACTCAACAGCAAGTCGCTCCCTTAAAGGGCCCCTCCCAGACACACTTTCATTAAACAGTGCAAGATACACAGAGCCAACAACTAGTTGCAGACCCTGTATATGCAGCACGGACCCCAGCTGCAGCAGCAGCAGCCAGAAGCCCTGGGCTAAGGGCTGCTGCCCACGGTGACCACAGAGCCCCGCAAGGGCTGGAGAGAGAGTATCTCTCAACCCCCCAGCTGATGGCCGCCATGGAGGACCCCGCTATTTCGATGTTGCGGGACGCGGATCGTCTACACGTCCCTACTTCGATGTTGAACGTCGAAGTAGGGCGCTATTCCCATCCGCTCATGGGGTTAGCGACTTCGACGTCTCGCCGCCTAACGTCGATTTCAACTTCGAAATAGCGCCCAACACGTGTAGACGTGACGGGCGCTATTTCGAAGTTACTGCCGCTACTTCGAAGTAGCGTGCACGTGTAGACGCAGCTGGTGTCCTGCGAGCGGGACATCATGGGCTAGGTACAGCAGCCTGCGCCGGTACTTTTGGGGAACCACCAGTTGCCTCTGGACCTTCCATGGCTCCGCTTTGCGTCTGGGAGCCCATTCCCGGTACAGGAATCCCTTTTCCCACAGGAATCTCTCCTTGCAGCCCTCCCCCAGCTGTGGAGCTGGGCTGAGACTGGCCAGTTCCCTCAGTTTCTGCAAGGAGGGGTCTCTCTGCTGCTCTGCCTCGAATTCTTCCGCTCGGGCAGGAGCGGATGCGACTTCCCCATCCCTGCCTGGCTCCAGCATCCCTGGCCTGTGAGATCTGGTTTTTGGGGGCCCCCTTTCTCTCAGGGTTGGCCCCTGTGGCTTTGGCTGGGCCTGTACCCCTGAATCTGGGGAGCGCACCCCTCGTTTTCTTTGGCTACGGGTCAGGACCAGGGCACGAGGGCGTTCACCTTGCCAGTTCTCCAGGTCAGCCCCCATCAGTACATCTGCCGGCAAATGGCTGTGCACGCCCACTTCCTTGGGGCCTTCCTTCTTCCCCCATTTCAGGTGCACCCTCGCCATGGGCACCTTGAAAGGGGTCCCATCAATTCCTGTTATCGTCAGGTGGGAATCGGGTGTCATGCAGCCCGGTGCCACCACCCCGGGTCGGGCCAGCGTCACGTCAGCGCCTGTGTCCCAGAACCCCGTGACCTTTTTCCCGTCTACCTCGAGGTGTTTGAGACACTTGCTCCACAGAGGCATTGCCGCCCCCACTCTGTAAACTGGCCTCTGAGCATTTGGTCCCCCTGAGGAGCTGGTCTGTGGGGCGGACTCGGCCCAATCCGAGTGCCCATTGTCAGCACCACCCGCCTTGGCCGCCAGCCCCTCTGGCTTCTGGGACCCCACCCAGTTGACTCCATGACCCCCCGGCCTGCTCAACCTGTCTGGGAGCCTGGGGCACTGGGCTGCTCTATGCCCCTTTCGCCCACAGCGGTAACAGCCTGGGTCTTGTTGTGTCCCTCGGGCCGGCTGCTCTGTCCGGGCTCTGTTTGGCTCTCTGTGGGGTGGGTGGCTGGCCCCTCTTTCCTGGGCTTGCCCAAGAGGTGGTCCCCTCTGTCGTACAGTTAGGGACCGGTCTCTCTGAGTTTCTCAGTTTCTCCAGGACTCCCTCTCCCTCCGGGACTCCCTCTCTCTCCGAGACTCCCTCTCTTTGTGGGGCTCACTTTCAAACCTGGCCCGGCTGTTTGTGAAGTCATCTGCCAGTTTCCCTGCATCATGTGAGTCCCCTGGCTTCCGGTCCACGAGCCACACCCTCAGGTCAGGTGCGCACATCTCGTAGAATCGCTCCACGACCGCCAGCTCGATCAGGTCGTCTACGGACTGGACTCCCATTCCGAACGCCCACTTCTGGTAGTATTGCTTTAGGCGGGCGGTTGTATCTACATGGTTTTCCTCTGGCCTCTTCTGTGCCTCCTGGAACTTCTTTTTGTACATCTCCGGAGTCAGGCCGAACTTATGCAGCAGGGCCTGTTTGAACCGTTCATAGTCCCCAGGCTGCAGCCCCACCAGCTGGCTGAGCACCGCTGTGCCCTTCTGGCCCAGCAAGGGGGTGAGGTGCCGGAGCCACTCATCTGGGGGAACCTCGTGCAACTCACAGGCTCGCTCAAAGGCGGTAAGGAACTCGTCCATGTCCCCTGTGTCCTGACACTGGGCCAGCACACGCGTCTCCAAGTGACTGGCCACCCCGATCCGTCTGGCCCTCTCCCCGCTTACCGCAGCTGGGGTCTCTTGGCATCTCGCCTCTGCCATGGTTCGCTCATGCTCCCGCTCTCGCTCTCTCTCCTCACGCTCTCTTTCTCGTTCCTGGCGCTCGTGCTCACGCTCTCTTTCCCGTTCCTGGAGCTCACGCTCACGCTCTCTGTCCCGTTCCTGGCGCTCACGCTCTCTTTCCCGTTCCTGGTGCTCCAGTTCCTTTAATTTCACCTCGAGTTCCAGCCGTCGCAGCTCTGCGGCGGGTGACTCTGCCCGCGATGGACCACCACTAGCTGAGCGCGACCTGGTGGGCACCGCGTCTGTCTGACGGCGTTGAGCCCCTGCTCCTGTCGGAGAATCCGAAACGCTTCCCGAGGCGGACCGGCCACTTTCTGTCGGGACAGGCTCTGCCCCCCCGGATCGGTCATTCTCTTCCAGCTGTGCCATCAGCTGGGCCTTGGTCGCCTTCCCCACGGTCAGGCCCCTCTCTCTGCACAGCCCCGCTAGCTCTGCCTTCAGGAGTCGGGTATAATCCATCTCCCCGCTATCTCCCGGGGTATCCACTCACCAGCAGCAGCTGCAGGAATGGCTCTGTTCCCCCTCTGGCTCTTGTAAGACTCCTTCCTTCTCTGGTGCTCAGTCAGCCACTGCTGGGAGCTCATCCGTGAGTGCAGTGCATCCCACTTCTGACACCAGTGTGATGGGGTTCAGGGGTCCCCCTGCACTGCACCCCGTCCGCTGGCAGGAGAGACTCTCACTCAGCAGGTACAACAGCAGGTTTATTAGGCAACAGATGTCCAGTTTCTCACAGAAGCAACAGCATAGCAGCCAGAGACAGTCCTTCCAACCCCTCTGGGGTGTAGCTTCCCCCCTCCTCAGCTGGCTGCCTTCCAGCTCTCCCTTTTCCTCCCCTCTAACTGCCGCCCCCGATTCAAAACCCAGCTCAGCTCCTCCCTGCTCTTTGTTCAGGCAGAGGTGTTATCTGCCAGTTGTAGCCCCAGGGTCATCCTTAGCCACTAGGAGCTGCTGCTTGCCTCGGACATCCAGCCTGACTCACCCATGCACTCCCCCCACTCCATCACAGGGTCATCGCAAGCCCAAGGGCATCTCCAGCTGCATAGCACCCAGAGACCAGCTGTGTCACCTGTAAATGCTGGCAAGCACAGCGGACATTGTGAGAACTTTGCTGTCCCTCACAGGGGTAGGCAAGCCCACAGCATGTGCAGGGAATGGTTGTCCAGAGGGGTCCCTTGAGCACTCATCTCCGCAGGGCTCTGGCACCAGCACTTCGAAGGAACTGGTGACCTGCAACCCTGGCTGAGGTGGTTCTGGATGGCCATTTTGCTAAGAGGGCATCCCATTTGTTTGGCTACTCTCTGTTGGGAAAGCAGATCACTCTTTCGATGCTCTTTGGTGTCTGGATGTCGACAGAAGTTTATCAGCAGATATCTTCCAATAAAAGCTTCTGTCAACAAAAGCCTGCAGTCTGGTCATATTCTGAGAACCACGCTGTTCTTAGTGAATAGCAGTCGTACGCATCTCTCACCATATATTGTATAGGGAGCCTAGCTACTGAATTCTTCTCTTTAGATGGCCCATTATTGTCTATGGCCGTGTCTACACCAGCCCCAAACTTCGAAATGGCCATGTAAATGGCCATTTCAAAGTTTACTAATGAAGCGCTGAAATACATATTCAGTGCCTCATTAGCATGCGGGCGGCTGTGGCACTTAGAAATTGACGCAGCTTGCCACCGAGCGGCTCGTCCCGATGGGGCTCCTTTTCGAAAGGACCCCGCCTACTTCGAAGTCCCCTTATTCCTATGAGCAGATAAGAGGACTTCAAAGTAGGTGGGGTCCTTTTGAAAAGGAGCCCCGTTGGGACGAGCCACGTGGCTGCAAGCCGCGTCAATTTTGAAGTGCCGCGGCCGCCCGCATGCTAATGAGGCTCTGAATATGTATTTCAGCACTTCATTAGTAAACTTCGAAATGGCCATTTACATGGCCATTTCGAAGTTTGGGACTAGTGTAGACATAGCCTATATGTGTTAAAGTTAGCTCTGCTTTGCAATTCCTTAGTTCCACCCTTATTCCCTTTGTGTTTATTTCCAATGTGGAATTTTGGAATCTTTTGGCTATTTAAAGGCAGATTTTCAAAGGCACAAATGTGAGCTAGATGCCCAGCTTGTGAACAAAACTCCCATTTGTGCCTTTGAAAATCTGCACCTGCTGGAGTGTTGTTTCTTTGGGGCAAGAGCTGTCTATCAATGAGTCTATACCCAGAGCCTAATACAATGGAGTTCTTAATATCGCTTGTGGCCATTTTTTTCCTGTAACATAAATAATAACACATTTACTAATCAACATGAGCAGTGAATCTTGGCAATTTACTGTACTTTGTGTCACTAATTTGTAATGCTTTGTATTTCTATTTAGAGATGTTTATAGGAAAAGGGAACGACTAACCATTTGCCAGTTTGCCTTTCAAAAAGCAAGTGGTATTTTAAAGGAACTGCAGTCTAGTAAGCCAAATATTTAGGAAATTAGGCCTGTTATTTACAAATACACACAGAATTCATCACTAATCCTTATTCAGGAGTCCACAATCACCGTACCCTGCCTCTTTGCTTAAGGAGAGAAAGGTTAAATCCTGGTTAAATCCTGACTAGATAGGATGGAGTATCTAAGGCAGAAGAGAAGATATCCGAGCATGGAAAAGGGAATTCCTGTATGAAAAAAGATAAGAACTAGTTTACTGGCGAAATCAGATGTGCTTGCTTGATAACAAAATAAAAACTAAAAACACAAAAATGTCAGAATAAGATAGTTGGCTTGCGTAATTCTAATATGGTGACTAAATTGAACATACTTCTAAAGCCAACACACAACAGTTGCCCTCAGGAGGATAGATCACAGATTCTAAGACAGAGTATTAATACATCAAAACAATACAAATTCAATGAAACAATTAAAAGGCATTCAGAAAAACTAAGATATTAATACTCTAGGCCTGTTCCTAGGCTCCCATTGTCTTTTTGAGCAAGACTACATATAACTTGGTTCTGAAAAGAACTAGGTGAGTTCCTGGAGGGTAGGTTCACCAAGCACCAAAATTTGGGAATAGGTGAAAGGGGATGGATCACTTGGGCTACATTTACACTGGAGAGTTTTGTTGACAAAACTCACAGAGAATCCACACTAAACATGCATTCTATCAACAGTAACTTGACAGAACACAGCACTGTTGTCAACAGATTTCTGACTCTCCCCCACAAGGCAGAATGCCTTTCTTGACAGAATCTGTCAACAAAAAAGCTCTGGGGGACCCTCTGTCAACAGACAGAGCTTCCGGGTCACTGAGCAGCCCTGTCTGCTGTGCTTCTGGTTGGCTGGTCTGTCAAGAGGGGGGCCAAGCAGTCTCGCCGTTCTCTCTCCATGGAGCAGATCGACAGAATAATCTGCTTTCCTGTGTGGTCACAATCTGTTGACAGATATTTTATTGGAAGATATTTTCTAACAGTAACTTCTGTCAACAGATCGCTGTAGTATAGACATAGCCTTGATGATTATTCGTTCTGCTTATTATCTGAGGGGTACCTGGTACAGGGCACTGTTAGGCTACTTCTACACTACAGTGTTCTTTCGAAAGGTTATCTTTTGTAAGGTATCATCCAGAAGATCGCCCTTCAAAAGACTGCATCTACATGCAAAAATGTATTGAGCTTTCCGTCTGCTGTTTGTTATTTCGTAAGAGAGTGTCCACACAGCTCCAGGTGTTCTTTCAAAAGAATGGGCCAGGAAGTGCTGCTGATGGGGTTGCATGGCGGACAAGTCCTTCCAGGGCCTGCAGCCAGCCTCTCCCTTAAAGGACCCCTCCCAAGCACCATTGTCTTGCATGCTCTGAGGGCCGCTTTGCAACACACAGCTCTGTAGACCCGGTGCACCAAGCAAAGCCATTGCAGGGACCCCCATGGATCCCTAGCAGCTCCCCTGTGGGGATGTCCCTGATGCCACGGTGTGTCTGCTGGCCACAGTGGTCCTTGTCACTCTGTACCTCCTCTGGTGGACAGCCCCTCCTGCCATGGTCCTGCAGCCCTCTCCATGGGGCACAGACAGTAATCTGGTGCTTATGAAACTACCCCACCATGGGACCAGATCGTAACGGGCAAGTGGAATGACAACTTGTTGTATGAGGGAGGGATAGCTCAGAGGTTTGAGCACTGACTTGCTAAACCCAGGGTTGTGAGTCCAGTCCTTGAGGAGGCCATTTAGGGGTCTGGAGTAAATAGATTAAAAAAAATTGCCAGGGATGGTGTTTAGTTCTGCTGAGAGGGCAAGGGACTGGGCTTGACCTCCCAAAGACCCTTCCAGCTCTGTGAGATGCGTATCTCCATATTAACTGCTGGCTCTAGAGCTTCCAGATGACAAAGTGGATGTTTCTGGAGCTATGTCACTGGCTCATCCCCACCCTTCAGCACCAGGACGCCTGCGTTCTCCCTGGAGAGGCAGGTCGCCATTACTATATGGAAGCTGGCCACCCCAAACCACTACCGGTCAGTTGGGCACCAGTTAGGGGGTGGGCAAGGCAACTGTCAGGGCCATCCTCCAGGAAGTAAGGCATGCTTGGGTCACACACATGCCACAAGGAGGGGGATCCTAGGCAAGGGAGGGGGGCCCTGGAGGGGACCGGGGAAGAGGGTTGGGAAGGGTATGGGGGCAGAGGCCAGGTATAGGGGCTCCAGGGCACCCCATCATGCACTCACAAGTGTGTACAACCTCCATCCCATGCTGGTCATTAGGGTAATCGACACCATCCTCCTGTGAAGGGTCATCTTCGTGAGGGACTTTGACACCACCCTTGCTGGATTCATGGTGCTGGGCTTCCCCAACTGATTTGGCATGCTGGATGGGACCCACATCATGATCTGGGCCCTGCACCGCAGCGCAGAGTGCTACATCAATAGAAAGGGGTATCACTCCTTGGTGCTCCAGGCCCTCATAGGTGCCAGGGGGTGGTTCATGGATGTCTGTGTCGTCTGGTCTGGCCAAGCCCAGGATGCCCGGGTCTTCTGGAACTCTTGGCTCAGGCATAAGATGGAGGAGGGGCCCGATATCCCCTCACAGGATCTTACAGTCAGGGACAAGACTAGAAGCTCCTGCATCATGGCCAACACCACCTACGCCCTGCATCCATGGATCATATGGTCCTACACGGACCACACAGATCTGACCCAGGACTTTATTAATGAATACCTGAACTAGGCCCGCAACACTGGGCATTTGGGCACCTGGAGGGGTGATTTCAATGCCTCCTCATGCAGCTGGAGGTCAGCCTCCATAATGTGCAGGCCATGGTAGGAGCATGCTGTGCTCTCCCCAATATTGTGGAGACAAAGCATAAGGTCTTCACACAGGCAGTGGGCTGCCAACACTGGTCCCAGCTATGAGCAGCTGGCCCATGCCCTGTGTTGCCAGGGACTGGGATAGGGTGCAAGTCACAGAGGCTCTCTAGGTGGCCACCTAGAGCACAGCAACCAGGACCGCAGCCAGTGCACTGGCCACAGTCACAATGGAGGGGGGATGCTGCTCGGGGTCCATGGGGGACTGGGATGCCTCCTCTTCTCCTGCTCTTTGAATGCCTGGTGATGGGTTGTTGGCCCTTGGCATGTGCAGACTAAGAATTGTGGGTGGGCTGCAGCCACCCCCGGTGGGACTGTGCACCCCCTCCCCCAGCCCCACGGCCACTGGCATGCACAGCATATACCTGTGGGTCCCTCCAGGAACTCGGGCAAGGCACAGTCGGAGTAGCCAGGATGGATGGGCCAGACGGGACATCAATGACGAGGGCCCCCTCACTCGAGCCCTCATCATCGCTGCTGTCCAGGATCCTGGATGGGCACCTGTGTGTGGCTGGTGGCTCCGGGTGGTCCTCCTCCTTGGTCTCTGCCTCCTTTGGCTTTATCTCTCTCTCCGTCGGGGGATCCGCAGTGTCAAGGACCATGGCCAGGGTCCCACCTCCTTGTCCAGTTCTTTAAAGTAGGGGCAGCTGGTGGGTGCTGCCCCTGACTGCCCGGCCATTTCCCAGAGCCGGCAGTAGCCCTGCTGGAGCTCCTTGACTTTGGACCTCACCTGGTCTGGGGTCTGGGTGGGGTGACCCCAGCTGTTGAGGCTCTTAGCCAGATGCTCAAATGCCACTGTGTTCAGGCTCTGGACCCCCATCTGGTGCAGGATCTCCTCGTCTTCCCAGAGGGTGAAGAGGTCCTGCAGCTCAGTGTCGGTCTAGGAGCAGGGCCCATCGCTTGGGTGCCTGGCTCCCCTCCTGGGAGGACTCCCCTCAGTCCCTGGGTGGCCCCTGGGTGGGTGGAAGCCCTGGCTGCTTCCACCCACCCAGGGCAGCATGGCTGGAAGTGGGCTGAGCAGCAGCATGGGGTCCCTGCTGCCTGCACACTCTCAGCTTCCTGCCTGAGGGCTGCTGGGGCCTGCATCTTTAAGTGCAGCCAGATGCTAGAGCTGTAAAGCTTAGTCTGTGCTGTGAGGGGCACTGCTGCCTGCCAGCTGATCGCTGCCATGGAGGACTCTCTCTTTCGAAAGAGCGGGCTGTGAATCGTCTGCTTTGCTCTCTTTCAAAATGATCTTTTGAAAAACAGCATTCTTCCCATCCTGAGAACAGAGGACTGACTTCGAAAGAATGGGGGAGTTCCATCGAAGTTAATTTTGAAAGTGCACTGTGTGCATGTAGACATTCCATGGGTTCTTTAAAAATATGTCGGTCTTCCGACCTGAATTTCAAATGTACTTGCTAGTGTAGACACACCCTTCCAGAAGAGCTTCTTTCAAAAGATCTCTCTTGTGTATATGTTGCCTATGTCTCTCAGTTCACAGAGGACTCTTCTACACTCCCACACATCTTGTGTGGCTTTCCTAAGTGCCTATGAAATTATAGTTGTCTTGTAGTGCCCAAAAGAGGGTAAAACACCACAAAGAGTAGACGGAGCAATGGCTCTGCACTTCCTAGCTTGGCAAGGGAGGGTACGCTGTACTCCTAAGCTGCGTCTACACGTGCACGCTACTTCGAAGTAGCGGCACTAACTTCGAAATAGCGCCCGTCACGTCTACACGCGTCGGGCGCTATTTCGAAGTTGAAATCGACGTTAGGCGGCGAGACGTCGAAGTCGCTAACCCCATGAGGGGATGGGAATAGCGCCCTACTTCTACGTTCAACATCGAAGTAGGGACGTGTAGACGATCCGCGTCCCGCAACATCGAAATAGCGGGGTCCTCCATGGCGGCCATCAGCTGGGGGGTTGAGAGATACTCTCTCTCCAGCCCTTGCTGGGCTCTGTGGTCACCGTGGGCAGCAGCCCTTAGCCCAGGGCTTCTGGCTGCTGCTGCTGCAGCTGGGGGTCCGTGCTGCGTATACAGGGTCTGCAACTAGTTGTTGGCTCTGTGTATCTTGCACTGTTTAATGAAAGTGTGTCTGGGAGGGGCCCTTTAAGGGAGCGACTTGCTGTTGAGTCCGCCCCGTGACCCTGTCTGCAGCTGTGCCTGGCTCCCTTATTTCGATGTGTGCTACTTTGGCGTGTAGACGTTCCCTCGCTGTGCCTATTTCGATGTTGGGCTGAGCAACGTCGAAGTTGAACATCGACGTTGCCAGCCCTGGAGGACGTGTAGACGTTATTCGTCGAAATAGCCTATTTCGATGTCGCAACATCGAAATAAGCTATTTCGAAGTTGGGTGCACGTGTAGACGTAGCCCTAAAGAGTATGTAGTTGTGGATACACTTTTTCCACCTCATGTCAGAACTCCAGGGAAACATTTTGCCTCCAAACCAGAATTTCCATCAAACCTCACTCTCCTGCACAGGGCTATGCCTGCATAGCATAATGTACTTCTGAATTAGGCAACTGCTCATCTTTGGAAACTTATTATTGTTATTTTCCTACAGTAAGAATTTTTATACTTAATCTAAGCCTCTTGCCAATACTTATCACATCCGTTCTCCCTGGCAGAGGGCCCATAAAATTGGCTTAACATCTTCAAATGATTTTTTTCTTTTCTTGGAGATTGCTTCTGGATGTGTTTTTTGGAAAAGAGTGTGATGGCTACTCAAAAGATTATGTCTTTCCTTTCCTAAGAAAGTCTGGGAGTCTGCTTGTGACTAGTTATTGTGCTTCTTTAAGGCCACGTGTTCTGTTTCGAGGGATAGCCCAGGAATTCTGGTCGTAGGATGCAATATCCTCCTTCACGTGACAAAGAAAAGCTTAGGAGTCATTTCTTAGCCCCATGTCCAGAAAATTGAGGCACATGACATTTATTTTTAGTGCCTTTTTCAGTAGCTTGAGATCCACCAAGGGATGTCTTTAAATGTTGTATGACATCCCCGTGCTTAGACAGACATTTCCTTTTAAGACATCTCATGAAAATACTGGACAAGTCCAGTATGTCATTCGTTTGTTCTCTTTGTTTGTATTAGTTATTTCAGATGCTTAAAATGAAAGGTTTAAAAAATAATTTTACATTCTGGAATCTTCAGAGATTAATTTTTGTCCATTTTATCTACATATGTTGAAAACACCTTGGCTACGTCTACACTTACCAAAGACTTCAAAATGGCCATGCTAATGGCCAGATAGAAAAATACTAATGAGGCATGGAAATGCATATTCAATACCTCATTAGCATGCCACCAGCCACGGCAGTTGGAAATAGCTACCTTTTGCTCCTGCGTGGCTCATGTACATGGCTCATAGGAATAAGGGGATTTCAGTGTTGGTGGGATCCTTTTGAAAAGGACTCCCTGTGTAGGTGAGCCACGTGAGAGCGAAATGTGGCAATTTTGAAGAGCAGTGGCAGGTGGCATACTAATGAGGCACTGAATATGCATTTCAGCACCTCATTAGTATTCTTCGATCTGGCCATTAGCATGGCCATGTCAAAGTTTTGGTAAGTGTAGACAGCCCTTATGATTATTATACACTTTAATTATTTCTTCTGTTCTGTTTCATTTGAATGGTCTTTTGCTGAAAATGTATACTATTTAGTTTAGTGCAATTCTTTTCTTCCTGGAATTTTCATAGATGCTTTGAGCTAAATTGACCTTGGAAAGCCTGGTTAACATAATACTCTCAACTTTTAAAATTATAGATAATTTTCAGGGCAATTCAATCAGGGATGAATACACATGACTGTCATGCTTGTTCTGAGAAAACAGAAAAGTAGATTGCGACTTCGAGTGTAATTGCTAGTCCAGATCTAAGTTCAGCTATACATCACCTGTCCCATTCATAGGATTTATAGCACAGATACCCTCAACTGACACTTCAGAAAGCAAAATTGTGATTACACTCATTAATCATAAAGTGATGACACATACATTTCACATTAATCTTCACCCACAGAGAATCCTTCATTATTGAAATAGACAGGAATAGGTGTTTTAGTAATCTATAAGTAAATCAGCAGGATTAGTAAATTTCTCAAAGAAATATTGGTAGAAAGGAAAATAAAACTGCAAGACATTAAACCACTGTCTTGATGAGGTACCAAGAAAGCAAAATGTTCCTTAGCATGCTACAAAACAGCATTAATGTGTTTCAGTTGACTGAGCCTTTTAAGAACTAAAAACTAGTCATATATATGTTTAATTTTATTGATAATTGTCATATGTTTGAAAATAAATAGAAAATTATCAAACTTTTTAAATAAATGAAGAGTTTGGACAATATATAAGGGCAAGAAAAAATCACCGAGGCTGTGTCTACATGGCTGCGTCTACACGTGCACGCTACTTCGAAGTAGCGGCAGTAACTTCGAAATAGCGCCCGTCACGTCTACACGTGTTGGGCGCTATTTCGAAGTTGAAATCGACGTTAGGCGGCGAGACGTCGAAGTCGCTATCCCCATGAGCGGATGGGAATAGCGCCCTACTTCGACGTTCAACATCGAAGTAGGGACGTGTAGACGATCCGCGTCCCGCAACATCGAAATAGCGGGGTCCTCCATGGCGGCCATCAGCTGGGGGGTTGAGAGATACTCTCTCTCCAGCCCGTGCGGGGCTCTGTGGTTACCGTGGGCAGCAGCCCTTAGCCCAGGGCTTCTGGCTGCTGCTGCTGCAGCTGGGGGTCCGTGCTGCATATACAGGGTCTGCAACTAGTTGTTGGCTCTGTGTATCTTGCACTGTTGAATGAAAGTGTGTCTGGGAGGGGCCCTTTAAGGGAGCGGCTTGCTGTTGAGTCCGCCCCGTGACCCTGTCTGCAGCTGTGCCTGGCTCCCTTATTTCGATGTGTGCTACTTTGACGTGTAGACGTTCCCTCGCGGTGCCTATTTCGATGTTGGGCTGAGCAACGTCGAAGTTGAACATCGACGTTGCCGGCCCTGGAGGACGTGTAGACGTTATTCATCGAAATAGCCTATTTCGATGTCGCAACATCGAAATAAGCTATTTCGAAGTTGGGTGCACGTGTAGACGTAGCCTATGTGCCCCAAACTTCGAAATGGCCATGCAAATGGCCATTTCGAAGTTTACTGATGAAGAGCTGAAATGCATATTCAGCGCTTCATTAGCATGCGGGCGGCAGCGGCGCTTCGAAATTGACGAGCCTTGCCTCCGCGCGGCGCTTCCAGACGGGGCTCCTTATTGAAAGGACGCCGCCTACTTCGAAGTCCCCTTATTCCCATGAGCTCATGGGAATAAGGGGACTTCGAAGAAGGTGGCGTCCTTTCGAAAAGAAGCCCCATCTGGACGTGCCGCGCGGCGGCAAGGCTCGTCAATTTCGAAGCGCCGCTGCTGCCCGCATGCTAATGAAGCACTGAATATGCATTTCAGCGCTTCATCAGTAAACTTCGAAATGGCCATTTGCATGGCCATTTCGAAGTTTGGGGCACGTGTAGACATAGCAGCTACGTCTACACGTGCAGCCAACATCGAAATAGCTTATTTCGATGTTGCGACATCGAAATAGGCTATTTCGATGAATAACGTCTACACGTCCTCCAGGGCTGGCAACGTCGATGTTCAACTTCGACGTTGCTCAGCCCAACATCGAAATAGGCGCAGCGAGGGAACGTCTACACGTCAAAGTAGCACACATGGAAATAAGGGTGCCAGGCACAGCTGCAGACAAGGTCACAGGGCGGACTCAACAGCAAGCCACTCCCTTAAAGGGCCCCTCCCAGACACAGTTGCACTAAACAACACAAGATACACAGAGCTGACAACTGGTTGCAGACCCTGTGCCTGCAGCATAGATCCCCAGCTGCCGCAGAAGCAGCCAGAAGCCCTGGGCTAAGGGCTGCTGCCCACAGTGACCATAGAGCCCCGCAGGGGCTGGAGAGAGAGCATCTCTCAACCCCCCAGCTGATGGCTGCCATGGAGGACCCAGCAATTTCGACGTTGCGGGACGCGGATCGTCTACACGGTCCCTACTTCGACGTTGAACGTCGAAGTAGGGCGCTATTCCTATCTCCTCATGAGGTTAGCGGCTTCGACGTCTCGCCGCCTAACGTCGAAGTTAACTTCGAAATAGCGCCCGACGCGTGTAGACGTGACGGGTGCTATGTCGAAGTTGGTGCCGCTACTTCGAAGTAGCGTGCACGTGTAGACGCAGCCAGCCAGAGGCTGCTAAAGACTAAAACAAAGGTCTTCTAATCTGAATGGTATTGCTTGTATCTTACATAGGCAACACAGATCCAGAGAAACGTTTCAAAAGCAAAGATAACTGGCATTCACCAGAGCAGCTTTTGAAGCCTTCTGGGCAGTGTTTGAGGCTTCCAATGTACTTGTTATCTGCTGCCTCAATAGGCAACTTTATTTATCCTAATCTTTAGCTGTCTCTCATTTTACTGAGAAATCATGCCCCCATTTAATTTGTTGTTTAACTCATCCCAAAGCCAGCTGGGACAGAGGATCCATTTTTCATCCTATATTTGATAATGAAATGATAACTGAGCAGCCATAATTGTTTTCACAACATTACTCATCACAAAGACCATGTATTTCTGTGGCTGCATAAAGTCCTGAAATAATTCACATTGATTGATTGGAACTATTATTATATTCATTGTCCCTAAATATTTTCTCCCCAGTCCCCAAGTGAATGGCAGTAGCTAATAGACATGCTGTCTGACAAGTATATCATCAAAAACCAGCTTTAAGCAACAGAAACAAATGGAAGTATAAGCAAGCTTTCTAGTGCCTTTTAGGGGCACTTAACATTGGTTTACAAATAGGGTATAGAATTAAAGGACTTAGTGGTGGAAAAGACATTGAATCCCTTTGTCCATGCCTTGACTGCAGGATTATTGTCTACAGCACAGCGTGTTCTATAGTATCATGTCCAGTTCCAAGTAATCCAACTGATGGAGTTTCTATCCCATCACCCTAGTTTTGTAAGAGTGTCTTGACAGTTAGTTTAAAACTTTATTTGCTCTATCATGTCCCATTACTATAGTTATATTCTTTACAACACCATGAACATTTCCTTTCTCCTTGGTGCTCATAGTCTTCAGATATTTGTAGAAAACTGTTTTTAGTCAAACTAAATTTATGTCATCATTGTCCTTGACCTAGTGGTCTGTAATACAACTCTACATAGAAGTCCCTCAAGTTACGCAAGAGTTGCATTCCCACACGTCCTCACATAACTTGAATTTTGTGTAAGTCAGAGCAGCGGTTTGTTCCCCAGCGGAATGCATGTGCTACAGCTGGGGAAGCAGCAGCAGCACCTGGAGCTCTTTTTGAAAGGTAAGTTCTGGGGTTTGGGGAGCGGGCAGATGGGGAGGGTTAAGCCTGGCATTGGCATGGGGCCATAGAGGTAGGGTGGTGGGGGGGTTAAGCCTGGAGTGGGTTAAGGCTGCAGAAGGGGCAAGGGGTGGAGTTGAGCCAGAGTTAGGCTGCAACACTTTGAGGGTTTACTGTATTTTCATACAACAGTTGTATTTTTGTACCATAGTGCTTTGCAAATGTCATAGCTAGTGTATTGCTCACCACCTTGTCTGGGTTGTTTTTCACACTACTTCTTATTAATTACCAGACACTCCTTTATGGATTTTGAGGGTTTTTTGTTTGTTTTTGTTTTTTTCATTCCAATGGGTAACCCCATCTGGAACTTCTTCCTTGCATCTAATTCTTAGCAGAACAGTCTGAGAAGAAAACCCTGAATAAAACTGAAAGCAGTTGGCATTGCAACTCAGTGTTGTTCTTTGTCATCTCCTGCAGTTGTGTTAGCCTTCAGATGTCTTCATCTCCAACCCTTTGAGTGCAGTTAGTATCACTGAGAGGAGGACATTTGTCCCGAGACAACCATCTGCCTCATTTTTTCTGCCGAGGTGGACACACCAACAGTTTGGATATGGGAGTCATCATCTTCAAACTTGCTTATTGGAATGTAAGGTCATTGTGCACTGGAATGCCAAATGACCTACAGGAAGTCAATGATCCTAGAAAGTCTACCATCATTGACAGAGAGTTGACAAAGTTTGATGTGGACATCAACCAGACTATCTGAGACAAATTCTCTCCATGAGATGCATTACACCTTTTCCTGGCATGGAAAAAAGGAAAATACACCAGTGCCGATGAGGGTTGGGTATTAAAGTCAAGAATGAATTAGTACCCAGGGTTGAATGTCTCATTACAGTGTCAGGACATGGTCTATCACTAAGAATATCTGCCACAAGCAAGTTTGCCAATGTCAGTACATATGCCCCACCACTTTCCTGAATCTCAGACGTATTGTTCTATCAACATTTCACTGGTAAGCTACCACCAGGCAAGCAATGCAGTTTGTACCCACCTGGCCCTGCACCCTTGGGACCAGACTGGTTTCTAACCAGAGAATCTACTGGACTGGTGAGGTCAAAGCCAGCCCTCTGCTGCTGTCAGCTGCAGGGCTCCACTCCAGTGGCAGAAGAGGGGCCAGAACTCTTTGTACCTGACCAGTGCTGAATGAGAGAATGTGCTAGACCACAGGAGGAGATCAGTTTTGTCTAGCAGCATTACCAACACTGTCACTGATTACTGGGCTCTTAGAAGATATGTAGGGGTAAATTACAGCTATATAACAGCACAGAAAACTGAGAGCCAGGACTGGTGGCTGGAAACGAACTTCATGGGATCATGGGAAACTTGGTCACACCCCTAATAAGTGGTTGTCTGGCTAACTAAAATCATGCCAGATTATGGATGTTGCAGACAAGAGAGTTCTGAGTTACAGGTTCAACCTGTACTGGCATATGTGTGCTGAATATGGGTTCTGCACAGGAGAACTAACCTCTCTGTCAGAGTAGGAGGCATAATGGGGGCATGGCATAATTCCACTTGTTTCCACTGTGATTCACTTATCCTCAACTGTCACAAGACTCAGCGGGGAGGCTGTGTTAGTGTGTATCTGCAAAAACAACCAAGAGTCCTGTGTCACCGAAACAACAGATTCATTTGGGCACATACTTTCATGGAAAAAACCCATTTTGTCAGATGCATTGGAACTCAGTGCATGGACTCCTTGTTGCTTTATCCATTTGCATTACAAACTCTTCCTCTGTGTACCACAACTAAATTTGTCCAGCAGATGTTCTATATGACATGGAACAGGCAGGCCACCAAAATCAGGGAAATGCACCTGTTTCTGTGATGCTTCCAACCCTCTTTTTGCTGTGCCAAACAGAAACTCCTTTTGTCTCACATCGGCTACGTCTACACGTGAAGCCAACATCGAAATAGCTTATTTCGATGAATAACGTCTACACGTCCTCCAGGGCTGGCAACGTCGATGTTCAACTTCGACGTTGCGCGGCACCACATCGAAATAGGCGCTGCGAGGGTACGTCTACACGCCAAAGTAACACACATCGAAATAAGGGTGCCAGGCACAGCTGCAGACAGGGTCACAGGGCGGACTCAACAGCAAGCCGCTCCCTTAAAGGGCCCCTCCCAGACACAGTTGCACTAAACAACACAAGATCCACAGAGCTGACAACTGGTTGCAGACCCTGTGCCTGCAGCATGGATCCCCAGATGCCGCAGAAGCAGCCAGAAGCCCTGGGCTACGGGCTGCTGCCCACGGTGACCATAGAGCCCCGCAGGGGCTGGGGAGAGAGCATCTCTCAACCCCCCAGCTGATGGCCGCCATGGAGGACCCAGCAATTTCGACGTTGCGGGACGCGGATCGTCTACACGGTCCCTACTTCGAAGTTGAACGTCGAAGTAGGGCGCTATTCCAATCCCCTCATGAGGTTAGCGACTTCGACGTCTCGCCGCCTAACGTCGAAGTTAACTTCAAAATAGCGCCCGACGCGTGTAGCCGCGACGGGCGCTATTTCGAAGTTAGTGCCACTACTTCAAAGTAGCGTGCACGTGTAGACACAGCTATCAACTCCTAGTTAGCCGTGTCTACACGTGCACGCTACTTCGAAGTAGCGGCACTAACTTTGAAATAGTGCCCGTCACGGCTACACGTGTTGGGCGCTATTTCGATGTTAACATTGACGTTAGGTGGCGAGACGTCGAAGCCACTAACCCCATGAGGGAATGGGAATAGCGCCCTACTTCGAAGTTGAACTTCAAAGTAGGGCACGTGTAGACGATCCGCGTCCTGCAACATCGAAATAGCGGGGTCCGCCATGGTGGCCATCAGCTGAGGGGTTGAGAGACGTGCTCTCTCCAGCCTCTGTGGGGCTCTGTGGTCACCGTGGGCAGCAGCCCTTAGCCCAGGGCTTCTGGCTGCTGCTGCGGCAGCTGGGGATCCATGCTGCATGCACAGGGTCTGCAACCAGTTGTCGACTCTGTGGATCTTGTGTTGTTTAGTGCAACTGTGTCTGGGAGGGGCCCTTTAAGGGAGCGGCTTGCTGTTGAGTCCGCCCTGTGACCCTGTCTGCAGCTGTTCCTGGCACCCTTATTTCGATGTGTGCTACTTTGGCGTGTAGACGTTCCCTCGCAGCGCTTATTTCGATGTTGTGCTGCGCAACGTCGAAGTTGAACGTCGACGTTGCCAGCCCTGGAGGACGTGTAGACATTATTCATCGAAATAGCCTATTTCGATGTCGCTACATTGAAATAAGCTACTTCGATGTAGGCGTCACGTGTAGACGTAGCTGTTGTGCATTAAGCATATTGGTAGGCAAGCAGGAAGAATGGATTTATTCTTGATTCCATATGACTAGTTGATCATTAGAAGGTCCCTCTTAGGCCACCAATGAAAATGTTTTAAAAATATGAGCGTGAGAAATAGTGCTGTCCAGTGCATGTATTATACTGGAAACCAAAAAGTGTATGTTTATACGTACTGAGATAATGCTGCTTTGTTTATTAGAAGTCAAACACTTTTCTGAGCATAGAGATATGAAAATTATTCACAATATACAGCAAATGTGGAACATTAGGGAAGATCAACACATGCAAGGAGTATGGAAATCTCTCTTTAAAAGCCCACTTTTCTTCATGTAGAGAAATCTTTATAAATAGAATATGCAGCCCTGATAAGCCAAATATGTGAAGAGTGCTAGGTAAAGTGTACACATAGCATTTTGAAGTCTCTGTAATAAAGTCAATTTACCTTGTTGGCTCAAAGACTTCAGCTATCTTCCAAGCTCTCCGTTTTCAAGATTTTTCACATCAGCACTTAATATGCTTAACATCCACTTGTTGAGCTGCAGACTGAAGATAATCTTCTGCAGCTGCAATGAACAGTCTTGTGTTGCATCTTTTCTTTAACCCCCTTTGTGCAAGCTAATGCCATTTTATAGAAGAAGAAAAAATACTGTGAAAGGAGAGATTGTGTTCTATTTAATAGTAACAGAGAGACAGCCGTGTTAGTCTATAGTCTACCAAAACAAAAAAGCAGTCCAGTAGCATTTTAAAGAGTAACAAAATAATTACTTTGTTAGTCTTTAAAGTGCTACTGGACTACTTTTTGTGCTCTTTTTAAAGGCAATAGAGCTACTCCAATTTACATCATCTGAAGTTCTGACCTGATGTCTTGCGTATAATCATTAGAATACAGAAATAGCCCATCTTAATTTGTAGCACTAGTACCCAAGAAGTACATACATAGAGCTTAATTACATCCTGCCCCTTTTGTGGGTCCTTTAAGAGGGAGAAAGGGTAAAGAGAAATGCATCTACTAGCTCTAATTTGGCTCACAGCCCAGGGAAGTGAGACTGGCTAGTGCACTAGTAGGCCTCTTGAAAGCATGCTGGGCAGTGGATGGGTTATGAATGGCATCGTTGTGTGGCAGCAAAAAACATTGCTCCAGGCATCATGGCACTGCAAATTTATCTCTCTCCCTTCCCCAGCACAGCACAAGCTCACAAGAGCTATAATTGAGCCCATAGTAAAGTTAGTTGTTGCTGGATATCAGTTATGTATGTAGTTGGAATGATTTTGCATAGGATTTTCCTACCACACCATCCCAATTCATATGTCGTTATTTCCCTGGTGCCATATTATCCCATAACAGTCCACCACAGAGGTTTTTAAACACATTCTGGTTCTGACCACATCTGGATATAGCAAACTGAACTAGCGGGATCTAGATATGAGTCAATACAATACTTCCTCTGTTCTTGGATTATTCATATAATGTGAAATTTAGGCAGCAACTCCTTTCAAAATGTTGCAGTACAGTGAATTATTCAAAGATTGGCAAAAGCAAAACAGAATCCAAGAAAACAAAACCATTCCACTGATACAGCCAGAGGAAATGCTGACACATTGTATTAGTGGTATGAAAGCATATGAAGCTGAAACTACTCCATCTCTGATCCCTGTGCATGAAAATGTATGAAAGAAGAAAGCCAAGTAAACAGTGGCATGGTGTTTTTAAATAAGTATATACTATTTTTACTCACCATTCAAAAACAAAATTTTCACATTTCATATACATTTGAATAAACAGCTAGGTAATGAATTCCTCTCCAGTAATTTTAGATTTTGCATTTTTGCAACCTTGGTATTCTTTTCATCTCACATTTCTATTGAAAAACCTACATCAGTCTGACAGAGTGAGTCTTCCGTACACAGTTGCTATCAGCAAATATGCCCTAGCTGCTTTTGTTTGAGTATGGAGGAGGAGAAAAAGTGATTAAGAATCCATCTTCCAAAAACTGATGAGCTCACCATGTATCTGAATCATGGATATTTTTTCTCAATAGTGTAACATATATCCAATAAGAATAATGAAATATAATACAGTTCAAGGCATCACAATGTGTAATAGTGAGTAGGAGTATTAGGACTGCATGTCTTTGCACTGCCTAGTTCCACCCTCACCTCCAAGGATATAAAGGCTTATACACCAAACCAAAATTAATTCAGATGGAACCAGAAATAACACAAAGATGGAGAAATGATCTATGTTATAAATGGGAAGTAGACAACATTGGATAGTCAGAGGATGCAGCAAGGTGCTGGGGTATTACTTTGGATTGTGAGTATGGAATTGGAGATGATGGAATGTGGTCAGAGAGCAAAGGAGAACAAAATACTGAATTTAGAAAAAGGTAAAAGATGAAGAGGATTGAGGCAGAACATAAAATTAAAACAACAGAAGAGACAAATGAAGAGACAGAATATCAGGTGTAATATGGAGGAAGGCAATGCAATATGGGCAGAATGAAAAAGGACATTAGAAAAAAGACATAAAGGCCAAGAGTTATCTGTTGCAGCTTTATGCTGCCATCACACGTTTCTGGCACCAGACGAGAAAATGTGTTCCCAACACTTCAATATAATAGAGAATTTTTAGGGAACCAAAGAATAGATTCAGTCAAAAAGCCTGTGTACAGTCCATAGACTGGTTCACTTTGCATGATAGAATGAATGCCTCAGAATCTTCCAAGCCAGTGCATGAGATACTGTTTAAAAAAGATATCACATTCAGCATTCCCAATGAGCCACCTTCACTTCCAGCATAAGTGAGAGAGTTTGTTCACCTCCTGCTCAACAACTCACCTCATGCATGCACAGAAGGAGGCATGTGCAGTATTTATTAATCATTCCTTGGGAGGAAAGCTGATTGCAGAGAAGGCAAGGCACCTTTTTATGAACTACATACACACTCTGCTGAGTTTGTCAATGATCCTGGAAACATCTAGTTCATTTTGACTGTGTCCAGCTGCTTACTATCGTTATCACCAAAGTCATTCATATACTCATTATATTGTTTCATTTGTACAGCTACTCCTACAGAAGTAATAACTGGCTATCTCCAGGGTAAACCAGAAATATGGCTGATAGGTGACTAATGGTGTATCTTCTAAAAAGAACAAAATGCATCAATTAAAGGACAGAGGAGCATGTTAGAAAGGAGAGTAAGAATCAGATGATGGACTTTTAAAAAATGATTCTTAACTCTCATTCTAGCCATTTAGATGGGCTCACTTCACGTTGATTCCAGCGACTGCTGTCATTGAATTGATAACGTGAAAGTTTGTGTATCATCACAGTACTGGCACAATGTTCAGGTTTATAGGCAATCTGTTTGAGTGCAAATTAGACATCACTGTCAACAAGAGGTGACCTTCTTGCCCCATCGTGCCCAGTTACATTGTTCACACAATTGCCTCATCACATCCCCATACATTCTCTTGTTTCTTGCGCCCATGATTAATGTCACAGCTTTCCATCTTCTCTGGCATGCACACTACTATGTATGCTCCTGGTCTGTCTCTTTTTTTTTCCTGTCTGCCTCCAATAGAATGTCAAGAGTGAATAGGCAACAGCTGGTGGGGTCTCAACGGAATTCCGCTAAAACAGGCAGATTAGTTCTAATGCTAGGACAAGCACAAACTTCAGTGAGGTCTGAATGAACAGAGAAACAGCTTTAAAATTGAACGTGCAGATTGCGGCATTCTCTAGGGGGAACGCTTATGCAAGTCATTCCAGAGACTTCACTGGGAATGCTCATGAAGTAAGGTGATGCTTACCTTAATTAAGGGGATCAGAATCAAACCCGCAGGGATAAGTGGGGACACTCTTATATGGCTACTGGGCAGCAAAGCTTTGCTGAGTTAGGACCAGACTGTATATTGCCTCTGGTTGGCCAGGCAGGGGTGACAGAGGCAAATGACTCTCCATTTGCCAAGTAGAAAAGGATCTACTGCTACTTGAACTATGGCTCATCTCTGGTCCCCTAAAAAAGCCAGGTAGAAAAACGGGGGAAGGGCCATGTCTCTCCTCCAAACCCCTGCAGAGTTCAGCTGGTGTATTGTAGGTAGCACAGCCCCCAGTGTTAGCACAGACCTCCTAGAGTTATTCTGCACTCCTCCCTAATCATGGCTGGTGGCTGAATACCAATCTAGTCCTTGGCGTGTTTCTACATTCTCTCAATTCTAGCCAGAATAATAACTATAGGCATTTCTAAAAAGACACAAGTAAAAAGCACACGGTGGCTTTAAACAGTTTATCCACAAAGTAACCTAATGCAATTCTCAAGAAAGAACAGAAGTTCTGTGCCTCATGCAGTCTTCCTTACAGGAGTCCTCTGTCATTGCTAGTGCTCCTACAGTGTCCATTCTGTTCCAACAAGGTGCATCTTTTTGCTCCTGAACATTACAATCCCAACTCTTCAAAAGTGACTGTTGATTTCAATCTGTATTTTTCAAGTTTACGATCAGTGAATGACAATGTGGCTTCTGTATATACAAGATCCACATGAACCGAATACACCAAAAGTAGAACCCTGGAAAGCAAGACAATTTAGGGAGTCTGGGGTACTTTCATTGTGGCAAAATCAAAGACTGTTCAATTGCCATAATCTGTGAAGATCCTGATTCTTTGTTGTCCTGCATTTTACATAGCCTTTTTGCATTGGTGCAAAGGGACTGCAAAATGGGTAAAAAAATCCTCAAATCAGTCTGATATTTTCTACCTCCATTTTGCATTTTCTTTTACTAGCATAATGGTCCAGGGCACTGGTGATTTAGTCCCCAAAACTGGAGTGGCTAAACATCTTAAATTATGTTAGGTAGAAGAAAAAGGAAGAAAAAAGCAGACAGTAGATTCTAATAAAAGCATGGTTTTTCCTAAATCTTGTTCTGTGTGCAAATATTTAAGTATTAGCTATTCATTGATTAAAGATTTGCAAATGAAAGTAAATAAATCCATATTTAATTAAATGTTAATATTGGGTTAGAACATGGAAAGTTAATAAATAATATGCAAATGCTTTATTTCTGCTATAGTATTAGACACAGATTAAACCACTGAAAGCTAGACACCTAAATACCTTAGGTTTTTTTCATGTTTTAGATTTTAAAATATTCAGACTTAAATAATCATTGATGAGCTCTAGAGCTGGTTGAAATTTCCCAGCTTTTGAGTTTCAGGTGAAAGCTTGGGTTTGTGGAGCTCACTTTGGTCCTCTGAAATAGCTATGTAGACAGTGCTTTGAAGTTGTGGCTTGGACTCTGAAGCTTATCCCCTTCCCTAGGCTTCAAAGCCCACACTGTAGCACCATCTGCTACTTCAAAGTGCCTTCTGCACAAATATTTTTGACCATCCTACTAGCCCAAGTCCCTTGACCTGGGCTGGTAGGTTCATTCCCACTTGCTCCAAAATTCTGCATGGACATACCCAGGCAAACAACACAGGAATGCAGGGGCAAGATTAGGAAGGCAAAGACACAAAATGAGCTCAAATTAGCTATGAGCACAAAGGGAAACAAGAATGCTTTTTATAAATACATTAAAAGCAAGAGGAAGACCAAGGATAGGGTAGGCCCAGTGCTCACTGAGGAGGGAGAAACAGTGATGGAAAAGTTGGAAATGGCAGAGATGCTCAATGACTTCTTTATTTTGGTCTTCACTGAGAAGTCTGAAGAAGGAATGCCTAACATAGTGAATGCTAGTGGGAAAGGGGTAGGTTTAGAAGATAAAAAAAAAAAAGAACAAGTTAAAAATCACTTAGGAAAGCTAGATGTCTGCAAGTCACCAGGGCCTGATGAAATGCATCCTAGAATGCTCAAGAAAATGATGGAGGAGGTATCTGAGCCATTAGCTGTCATCTGTGGAAAATCATGGCAGACAGGAGAGATTCCAGAACACTGGAAAAAGGGAAATATAGTGACCATCTATAAAAAGGTGAATAAGAACAGTGCAGGAAACTACAGACCAGGCAGTTTAACTTCTGTGCCAGGAAAGATAATGGAATAAATAATTAAGGAAATCATCTGCAAACACTTGGAAGGTGGTAAGCTGATAGGGAACAGCCATCATGGATTTACAAAGAACAAATCATGTCAAACTAATCTGACAGCTTTCTTTGACAGGACAATGAGCCCTGTGGATAAGGGAGAAGTGGTGGATGTGGTATACCTAGACTTTAGTAAGGTATTTGATATGGTCTCACATGATATTCTTATCAATAAACTAGGCAAATACAACTTAGATGGGGCTACTATAAAGTGGGTGAAAAACTGGCTGGATAACCATGCTCAGAGAGTAGTTATTAATGATTCTTAATCCTGCTGGAAAGGTATAACAAGTGGGGTTCTGCAGGGGTCTGTACTGGGACTGGTTCTGCTCAACATCTTCATCAACGATTTAGATATTGGCGTAGGAAGTACATTTATTAAGTTTGCAGATGATACCAAGGTAAGAGGGATTGCAACTGCTTTGGAGGATAGGGTCAAAATTCAAAATGATCTGCGCAAATTGGAGAAATGGTCTGAAGTAAATGGGATGAAGTTTAATAAAGACAAATGCAAAGTGCTCTACTTAGGAAGGAACAATCAGTTTCACACATGCGAGTGGGAAACGACTGTCTAGGAAGGAGTATGGCAGAAAGGGATCTAGGGGTTATAGTGGACCACAAGTTAAATGTGAGTCAACTGTGTGATGCTGTTGCAAAAAAAATCAAACATGATTCTGGGATGCATTAACAGGTGTGTTGTGAACAAGATATGAGAAGTCATTCTTCCGCTCAACTCTGCATTGGTTAGGCTTCAGTTGGAGTATTGTGTCCAGTTCTGGGCACCGCATTTCACGAAAGATGTGGAGAAATTGGAAAGGGTCCAGAAAAGATCAACAAGAATGATCAAAGGTCTAGAGAATATGACCTAGGAAGAAAGGCTGAAAGAATTGGGCTTGTTTAGTTTGGAAAAAAGAAGGTTAAGGCGGGACATGATAGCTGTTTTCAGGTATCTAAAAGGATATCATAAGGAGGAGGGAGAAGACTTGTTCTTGGCCTCTGAGGATAATACAAGAAGCAATGGGCTGAGTATGGATGGCCTACAGGTCTGCTCCAGTTCTGAAGTTGCCTTTTGCCTTAGTTTCTGTTGCATAACCTGCTTTTGTTGCAATATGCCTAAGCCTACCCACAGGGGAAAAAATAGACATCAGCATAATGAAAGTCATAACTCATCTTCATCAAACGCATAACACTGAATTGTTTTCATATGTGTCTGAAAAGTGCATTGAATTTGAGAGGTGTTTAGAATATTCAGCCCTTGACCTTCAGAATCCTATTCAACATTCTGCCTGTACATTTAGAGGCTTGTACTTGAGAAACCACAAGCAGTTGAGTAACTCTATAAATTGTTCTCTATCTCATTTTGCCCATTTTCCTGACTTTTGCTTGACACAGTGTGAAACTCTGTTTGTTTTTTTTTCTTGCCTCATTAAGTATCTCTACAAAATCTCTGCTGAAGGTCAGGAAATGTTCTTAAATTTTGTGAATATTCTGTTGAACTTGGAGTGAGTTCTGAACTTGATTGAACCTTCGGTTCACTTTGAGTTAGTTTATGGTGTTGGATGCAAAGCTTGTGTATAAATGTGTTTGAAGAGATTTATATTCTGAGTTCAGATTAAAATTGAAAATCAAAGGGGTGCAAACCTGGAAAAAAAGGTGTTTGCATAAACCTGTGCAAAGCAGAATCACAGGTTCTAACAGAAATCATGGATGAAATCCTGTCCTCCATTGAAGTCACTGGAAACTCTGCCTTTGGCTTTCATGGAGATCAGATTTCATCCCAAAATTCCATCAGTCACCTGACTCAAAGAGTAATGTGTAATAGATGAGCTATAAAGCCTGATGTGGGAGGGAAAGGAAGTGGAAGACCTTTTGACATTATTAAGGGAACAAACAAACTCAGAAATTTGCATTCTTGTTCTGTTACTGGCCACAAGATCTGCACCACCCAATGTAACATGGTTAATCTCACCCTTCCATTGTAATTCAGAGTTCATTTTTTGTGGGGCTATGGAAAGGCCCTTCTTTCATGTGTTCTGTATGCTTACCACTGCTGTGAGAGTTGTAGCAAAGTGCGGGGACCTTTACTTCTATACTTTAAGGATGGTTTCCTGGAGCACAGGCTCTGATGAGCCAAATACCAACAACGATAGTTCTAGAGCCACTTTGTGTTCCCAAGTATGGCATTGGAGTAGACCTGTAGGCCCTCCATACTCAGCATCCACCCTCCCCAAGGCTTGCTATTCACAAAGAAGGGCCGGGAGACAACTGTGTGGCCCCACATTTAAAGAAGCAGTCAATTCACCTGCCTCAGGGACTCCCACACATGGCAACTGAGCTACCATATAGCCCCTCCCCACCTCTTTCAAGACAGAGGAACCCCTGGAATCACAGTGTCTGGGGGTGAGAAACAGGAGCACCACAGGTCCCTGTTTGGCTTTGACCGTCTGTGGACTCCAGGAATTTCAGAGAGTTGTGAGTGGCCCTTGCAGCTAGTTCTTTGGAGTACAAATCTCCTATCACTGCACTAGAACACATGAGATGGCCACTTACACCATTCATTCAGACAATATTTGATTTTTCCATCCTAGTGATTCAGATATCCAAGGGCTAGTCCTGACTTTTCAAACAACAGTGCATTACTCTGGTTATGAAAGATACGGTAACCTTATTTGACAAAGATGTGGCGTCCAGGCACAAGAGAACGTGTAGACAACAGCAGGTAAAGCAGATGCTGTCTGAGTCAGCATCACTCAAATTTGAAGGCACTCTCTTGCTTCTTCCCTTTAACAAAGCTTCTGAAAAAGACGTGAAAAGTGTCAAATGCTGAGGACCTGACAAACATGCTAAACGTTTTTAGTCTGTAGGAATGAGTTGATGAATGATAAATCCCAGGGATTCAAAGCAGCTTTGAAAAGAGCATTTGTCTGGGAACTATCTTTGACACCCACAGTTAATGTTTGCAGAGCCAACACCGTCCTACTTTGTAGTTCAGAGATGATATGCTATGACTGCTAGGTTACTATACTTTATCTTTTATCGCAGCAGCTCCCGTATAAAAGACAGCACCGTTCTTGTATATATTAAAGAAATAACAGATTTACCGTTTTGTTTTACTCTTAATTGTTAATTAAATCAGTGTGGTTGTGTTTATTAGTCATAATTACACCTTTTGGGCAAGAGCAAGATCTGAAGTGGAACATGTTTGCTACTTTTTTTTTTCTTTCCCATCTGCCTGAGGGGATGTTATAATTAAATGAAACAAAGCAAAAAGCAAGCGTAGGTGAATGAATGAATGAAGAAACTTTTTGCAGGAGGATTTTCTATAGGCAGACACACTATTCTGTTTGCAAAGCTATCTACTTTTAACACAGGAGTTTAACAAAGCAAAGCTGATTTCAGAAGTTGAGGATTAAAGGCCTGGTCTACACCACAACTTAAAGTTGAATTTAAGGCTCTATGGTTGATTTTATAAACTCTCTCCATCTACACTCCAGTGGTTAATAAGTCGACTGTAAGTTGACTTCTGTGCTGCTGACTTCCCAATGAAGTTACTCAAACGATCAAAATTTCAAAGTCGAGCTAAATCGTTGTCGATTAACTAGGTTTAAAATCAATTTTATTAGACCCAGAAACTGTCCCACAATGCCCCTTGAGATGTCCGTTCATGTCATCACTCCAGGTGATCAGGAAGTAGGAAACAGGAAGCCTGGCATTTAGAATTCATTTGTTTATGATCAGTGTGGTGATCACATGTAGCTATTTTACAGAGCTCCAGGATGGAGCCATCAGGCGAGCCAGGGACTCATTTAATCTTGCAGGCTACCCCACACCCCAACACAGCACATGACAGCTTGGCTGTGGGAGTCATGCTCATATGAGAGGTGGGGGTCATGCTTGTTTGTGAGGCCAAAAAATTATTGTCTGTGGGTCACATTTGCACAGGGGCAGCCCCCTCCCTTAGAGGTGCCATGAAGTTGTGGGTATATCCCCTGCCCAACCCACACAATGGCGCTAGCTTCTGACCCAATGAAGATACATACCTGCTGCATAGTGCAGTCCATGCTTCCATACAGCAGCATGTCCTGGCTTGTTCACGGTGAAGTCTTCAAAGGTGGGAAAGATTTGGGGGTTGGCTGTCGCCAGAAGAAGTCTCCTCCTGTGGCAAAAATTTTCTGGGCTGGCTGTCACTAAGGAAAGTCTCTCCCTGTGGCAAAGATTTTCAGGGGCTGGCTGGCTGTCACTGGGGGGTCCAAGACTCTGGTGCCTGCATCATGTTATTGGGAGCCTCTCTCATGACCCCCTTGCTCCTTGCTTCCCATGGGACCATACAAGAGTGGGGGGCAGCCCTAGCCAATGTGGAATTGTTGGCTGCTCCCCACCCACTTCCCAAAACATGTGGCTTGGGGTAGCCACACAAATGCTCAGAGAAAAGTGTAGCCTGAGCGCCTTTGCCAATCCGCTTGGGTGCTAACCTAAATTACAGGCAACTATTCAACACATCACAACACACCTCTACACACTGACATTCTTTCCCCGGTAGCAGTATCAGTAACAGTAACAGAGAGGTAGCCATGTTAGTCTGTACTCTAATAAACCAATACAGCAGTAATGTAGCACTTTAAAGACTAGCAAAACGATTTATTCTGTGATGAGCTTTCATGGGACAGATCCACTTCATCAGATGAATAGCATTTCCAGTACAGACTGATATCTATAAGTACAAAGGTTCAAAAAAAATTGCAATAAAAACTGATAAAATCAAGTGCATTGGACTGAAGGAGGGAGGTAAGGGGTGGGGGATGTTAAGTGTGTTGCCTGAGATAATTATGAGCATCAAAGGAAGGGAAGCCATCCTTGTAATGTGTGAAGTAATTGTTGTCTTTGTTCATACCAAGTATTAACGTGATGAATTTGAATATTAACCTCAATTCACAAATTTCCCTATGTAATCTGTTTCTAAAGTCTCTTTGTTTTAAGATGCATATTCTCAGGTCTTTAAAAGAATGGCCCACTCCATTGAAGTGCTCACTGACCGGCTTGTATGTATTGAGATTGCTGAAGTCTGCTCTGTGTCCATTTATTCTTTGGCGAAAAGTCTGCCCTGTTTGTCCAATATATACAGTGGAGGGGCATTGATGGCACATAATGGCATATATAATATTGATTGAGGCACACAAGAATGAGACCTTGTTTCTGTAACGAATGTGGTTAGGTCCAGTGATAGTATCCCCTGAATAAATATGTGGACAAAGTTGGCAATGGGGTTTGTTGCAAGGAAAAGTTCCAGGATTAGTATTACTGTGGTGTAGCCTGTGTTTGCTAGTGAACAGTCAAAATAGAGAAAGGAACCATTGCCATTCACAGTCAAAACATTTCTTGAGAGGCGAACACAGGTGCACAGCCATACTGAATGCAGAAAAAGTACAAGTATAGAGGGCTAGCCATGTTAGTCTGTGTGTGTAAATTTTTTAGGTAATTTAGAGGTGTTCTTTCCTGTGGTGGACAAGTGAGGTTCCTGTTAGCATGGCACGGTCAGAACAGGAAAAGGCTCATAGATTATTTTAACCTGAACCTCTGCCACGCTACTTAGTTGCTGTACACATTGGTGTTCTTTCCCCAGGGAACCAGTGAGGTTCCTGTTGACATGGCACAGTCAGATCAGGGAAAGGCTCATAGATTATTGTAGCCTGAGTACCTTTGCCAATCCCCTTTGCCAAAGGTGAACAATGATTTTCAACGGGGGAAGGGAGGCTAACTACTAGGAAGTGAGACACGCTGGCCGTGTCTACACTAGCCCCAAACTTTGAAATGGCCATGTAAATGGCCATTTCGAGGTTTACTAATGAAGCACTGAAATACATATTCAGCACCTCATTAGCATGTGGGAGGCTGCGGCACTTCGAAATTGACACGGCTCACCGCCACGCAGCTCGTCCTGATAAGGCTCCTTTTCAAAAGGACCCCGCCTACTTCGAAGTCCCCTTATTGCCATCTGCTCACAGGAATAAGGGGACTTTGAAGTAGGCAGGGTCCTTTCGAAAGGAGCCCCATCAGGACGAGCTGCGCGGCAGTGAGCCGTGTCAATTTCGAAGTGCCGCAGCCACCCGCATGCTAATGAGGAGTTGAATATGTATTTCACTGCTTCATTAGTAAACTTCAAAATGGCCATTTACATGGCCATTTCGAAGTTTGGGGCTACTGTAGACATAGCCGCTGTCTTTCCTCTTCTTCTTCTGAGTGATGTTAACCACTGGACACCAATGCCCTCTGGGATTTACAGCTTTTCCTAATTTCCTTCTGAAAATTGGCTGTTTGGCTTCAAAGGGAGGGGAATGAGGGCAATGCTCTCTGGGAAGATGAAAGTGGATGCTATCTTGGCGCATTTTATTAAAAAGTGATTCAGATGACTTACGCAATAGCTCACTGGGGAAAGAGACTTCTGAAAAAACACCATTTGTTTTGAAGGCGATGCAGTATGGGAAGATGACATCACACTCCCACAACCACTTGTGGGGAATTTTTTCCCATAATGCAACAGTGAAAAAAACCCAGAATGCAACAGGGCTCAGGGAACTGTGGCATGGGTTCCTACAATGCAGTGCTGCAACAGTCAAACTTTGGTGAATAGTGGGGAAGCACAAAGTCGACTTTGTGGGCAGGTGAGCATGCTCAATTTTGACTTCAAAGAATCCAGTGTTACAAACTTGATGATGATCTATTTGACTTTATCTCATTGTGTAAACCCATAGACAATGGATGAAACTCCCATTGCCTTCAAAAGAGCCAGGATTTCACCCTATATTTTTGTGCTGTATAGACTAGAAGAAAACTTATATTAATTATTTGAAACAATCAAAATATAATATTCATTTCACCATGAAACTGGTAAAGAACCAGCTGTGCTCCCATCAAAGTATAGTTGGAAAAATCTAACCTCTTTTTGGGGATGGGGAGAGTTAAGCTTCCCTGGGCTTCCAGCAGGTACTATCACTGTGTCTTCCTTTGGCCTCTGTGGCCTATTTCTGGTGCACCGACACTCAGCCTGCTACTTCTTCACAGAAATGGAGCCTTTCATCTCATCTGTCTTAGGCCCCCAGCTCCAATGATGACCTTCAAGATACACTGGCAGTTTAACACACAATAGCTGTGTCTACACGTGCACGCGACTTCGAAGTAGCGGCACTAACATCGAAATAGCGCCCGTCGCGGCTACACGCGTCGGGCGCTATTTCGAAGTTAACTTCCACGTTAGGCGGCGAGACGTCGAAGTCGCTAACCTCATGAGGGTATGGGAATAGCGCCCTACTTCGACGTTCAACGTCGAAGTAGGGACCGTGTAGACGATCCGCGTCCCGCAACGTCGAAATTGTGGGGTCCTCCATGGCAGCCATCAGCTGGGGGGTTGAGAGACGCTGTCTCTCCAGCCCGTGAGGGGCTCTATGGTCACCGTGTGCAGCAGCCCTTAGCCCAGGGCTTCTGGATGCTGCTGCTGCAGCGGGGGATTCATGCTGCATGCACAGGGTCTGCAACTCGTTGTCGGCTCTGTGTATCTTGTGCTGTTTAGTGCAAGTGTGTCTGGGAGGGGCCCTTTAAGGGAGCGGCTGGCTGTTGAGTCTGCCCTGTGACCCTGTCTGCAGCTGTTCCTGGCACCCTTATTTCGATGTGTGCTACTGTGGCGTGTAGACGTTCCCTCGCTGCGCCTATTTCGATGTGGTGCTGCGCAACGTCGATGTTGAATATCGACGTTGCCAGCCCTGGAGGACGTGTAGACGTTATTCATCGAAATAGCCTATTTCGATGTCGCCACATCGAAATAGGCTACTTCGATGTAGGCTTCACGTGTAGACGTAGCCAATCTCTCCCCTAACCCACTAAAGATGTAAGACTTCTGGATTCCAGTTTAACTCTCTGACAGCAACATATAACTAGACTTGGAAGAATTCAGTTCATGTATGTCATTTTCGTGAGCAATATCAAAGTTTATTTTAAAGATTTTTTTCAAGTGTCATTGTTTTAAATGTTCATAAGTGCAGGAAATTGTATGGTCTAGACAATGGAGGGTCAGACAATAATTATTTAATGAGAGCAGATGTTCAGATTTAAGTTAAACCTTTTGGCTACATCTACACTAGGGCTGCGTCTACACGTGCACGCTACTTCGAAGTAGCGGCAGTAACTTCGAAATAGTGCCCGTCGCGGCTACACGTGTTGGGCGCTATTTCGAAGTTGAAATCGACGTTAGGCGGCGAGACGTCGAAGTCGCTAACCCCATGAGGGTATGGGAATAGTGCCCTACTTCGACGTTCAACATCGAAGTAGGGACGTGTAGACGATCCGCGTCCCGCAACATCGAAATAGTGGGGTCCTCCATGGCGGCCATCAGCTGGGGGGTTGAGAGATACTCTCTCTCCAGCCCTTGCGGGGCTCTGTGGTCACCGTGGGCAGCAGCCCTTAGCCCAGGGCTTCTGGCTGCTGCTGCTGCAGCTGGGGGTCCGTGCTGCATATACAGGGTCTGCAACTAGTTGTTGGCTCTGTGTATCTTGCACTGTTTAATGAAAGTGTGTCTGGGAGGGGCCCTTTAAGGGAGCGACTTGCTGTTGAGTCCGCCCCGTGACCCTGTCTGCAGCTGTGCCTGGCTCCCTTATTTCGATGTGTGCTACTTTGGCGTGTAGACGTTCCCTTGCTGCGCCTATTTCGATGTTGGGCTGAGCAACGTCGAAGTTGAACATCGACGTTGCCAGCCCTGGAGGACGTGTAGACGTTATTCATCGAAATAGGCTATTTTGATGTCTCTACTTCGAAATTAGCTATTTCGATGTAGCGTGCACGTGTAGACGTAGCCTAGAGGGCTTTTTTTGACTAAACAAGCATTGTGTCAACAAAACTCGTGGAGTGTCTACACTAAATATGCATACTGTTCACAGAATGAAGCACTTTTATTGACAGGCTTCTGCCTTTCACAACAGAATATGTCAACCAAAAATCCACGTGAATGCTCCAGTGGGCCCTGTTCAACAGACAGGGCTTCTGGGTCACTGGCAGTCCTGTCTGCGATGCTTCTGGTTGGCCATTCAGTTGAGAGAGGGATGGGAAGTCCAGCCATTCTCTATCGACAGAGCAGATCACTTTTTCAATCCACTTTTGTGTGTGGCCACAATCTGTCAATACATTTTTGTCAGAAGATCTCTTCTGACAGTGAACTTCTGTCGCCAGATCACTGTAGTATACACATATCCTATAAAGATATGAGCACTAGTTGCCAACATCACCTCTAACTATCTGTACATCAAATACTAGTAAGCTCTCAAGCAGGATTTTTCTTACTTTGTCTTTATGTGTATTTCCATTTACACTGAGGAAAATATTTTTGTTGTTTTGCAGATTTTTGTTTACTGATGGAAATCTAATCCTTCAAAAACCTACATATAACCCATGAAGAATGCTCACAGGATTCTCATGCTATTCTTTAACTTAACCAATAAAACACAAGAGTATGGACAATTTAGAAAATATTTTCATTAGCTTACCCTTCCTTTGGAAGTCCATCTGTACTCAGGAAGGCAACACTTTACCTGACTGTTCAGACCTCATCTTCCCGTCATGAGAGGTTGAGAAAAGACTGAAGTAGAGAAGAGAAAAGAGCAGCTTCTGCCCTTTATAATATTTCCTTTTGTCGGGTGACCCTTTGAACAGTATCTCCTGGTGACCTAAGATCCCTACCAGATAGTTTCATTGCTATGTGCCCTGTCTCCTGAAAAATGAGTTCTATTGTTTGGAGATATTTGGTTTGATTAGGAGATCATTTTAAGTCAATCATTCTCATTTGTTATGCCTTCTGTCTTTTGATCTTGGAATTTCCATCCAACATACAACACAACAGGCAGCAGGAAGGCAAAGATCAGTCCCACAATAACACAGCTATTTTGAGCGCAGTATTCCATTTTTACTACCCCTTGTCATGAGAGGGGTAGTGGAAACCTCAAAGTAGTACTTATTTTGAACTTTGGTGCCATTTGGATGGCACCAATTTCAAAATAAAGTAATTCAAAATAATTTATATTGCTCAAATTATTTCAAGCTAGACATAGCCTTAGGCATCTGATGAAGTGAGAGCATGAAAGCTCATGCTCAAAACTTTTCTGCTAGTCTATAAGGTGCCACAGGACCCTTCGTTGCTGTTACAGATCCAGACTAACACAACTGCCCCTCTGATACTTTGCTCACCTGGAAGGTCAATGGCTGAGACACAATTTTAGGTAGGCTTTTGCTTACTAAAATCAACTTTTCAGCCATCGACTTCTGTGCTTGTCTTCATGGCAGAAGGTCTATGGGAGTGCTCCTCCCATTGTCCCTCCTTAATCCTTGTGGCTCATGAAGAGTTCTGGGGTAGGTGATGACCCCAGAATGCACCATTTTGCACACACATAAAATGGTGCCACAGCAGATCGAACCTGAGACATTGATCTCCATGGTCAGTGTAGATGTAGCCTCAGTGTTACAGAGCAACCACCCACAGAACCTGGGACCCTAGGGCTTCATGCAGGCACCTCTACAGTTTGAGCTAACAGCCCATTGGCTCTCAGCTAAAGCTGTAGAAGACACTCATTCTTTCTTTAAATGGTCTAGATACCACTCCATGGAGCAGTGAGTCACTTGTAGGTGTATGGGTAACAGCAGCACTTCCTGGAATCTCACCCTTTCTCTCCTCCCACTTGGCAATGAGGCCTAATTGCTTTCCCCAGGCTTTCTTTTCAGCCTTGGCATTTACTATATTTTCACATGGCTCCCATTTCTCCTTGAGATCAGCTTGTCTTGCAAGTATTCCCTTCTCATCTCTATTTTTCTGACCTGAAGCATTTATGTTTCTGTTCCAGTACACCGTTTTCTCTATAGTCCTCTTTTGTTTCCTTTCAGGATCTATTCCTTCCAAATATTTTTATTCTGTTTCCATGACCGGCTTCAATTCATTCCAAAAAGCTCACCTAATTGGTTGGAACCTATTTTGAAGGCCTGTTACAAATAATTAAACAAACAGTTTCAAAAACTTCTTAGTAGAACAAACAGCTTAAAATTCAGTTCTGTGAGACTATTTCAGAGCCATTTGTGTTGGTGTGGATTCCTTTGTTCCTATCACTATGCTGGGGGGTAAGGTGAAACTTTAAATAGATGCACGTAAGTGTCAATGTTGGACTTTTGGATGCAAAATGTATGAAAAGTGTTAATAAATCAAGCCCACATTAATATTTTCACCTCATGTGCAAGGTGTGTACCCCATTACAAAATATACTGACTTCGATCCAGGGGAAGAACTCATATCCACCTCTGTGAGAATGTTTCAAGACAATATAAAGCATCCTATGCACAGTCATAGCGATCTTTAACTTTTCTCATTATTCCTAGTGTTTACTTTTTTTATCATCAGGCATTATATAAAACATTTGGTTAAACTTCTGCACCAGAAAACATATTAGTCTCTGTTATCTCCTTGCAAATGGTCATCTGCTTTAGCTAGAAATCTGGCTTTTTGTAGCTGGACAGTTAGAGGGCACAGTATAGGCAAATAACCACAGCAAAATATGTTGTGTACAGAGCTTAAACAAATATGAACTCTCAATGGAGCCCGGCACAGATACAAAATTTGTATCTGCCTATGATGCACAATCTGCAAAAATGAACTATGGATATCCACATTGGCAGATGAGTATACCTCTGGATATAAAGCAGATATCCACGGATTTGAAGAGCTCTTCTCCTCAAAGCCTGGTTTAGAATCCATGGCTATAGCTAGTCAGCATTATGTTATGCTCGTGCTTTCACTCCTTTGAAATAGCAAAATAGAGTCTAGTAAGGTCTCAGATTACATGGGGGTTCCATTCGATGTTCTCTCACGTAAACCTGGACTTCGCGTGAGTTGGGGTCTGTTTTTAGCTGGTAGAACACATGTTCTGCAGCTGAGGTAGCAGCAGAAAGGTAAGTCCTGGGATGGGGGGCAGCTGGGGAGGGTTAAGCCTAGTAGGGGGTTGGGGCTGTGGGAGATGGGTGGAGAAGGTTAAGCCTGGGGTGGATTACAAGTGGAGCTAAGCCAGATCTGTGCACATTGGTTGTGAGCTGGAGCCTTGCTCAGGTGGTGAACCAGGCCACAGGGGTCAGGGGCGTTGAGCCAGAACCAGAGCTGTGTGTGGGTAGTGAGCTGGCTGAGGGGTTGAACTAGAGCCACACAGAGCAGGGGCGAGGGCGGGGTGGCTTGAACCAGAGCTTTTGCAGGTGGTGAGCCGACAGGGGGGTTGAACCAGGGAGGGGAGGTTGAGGCAGAGCCACACCTGGGGGAGAGTGAGCTAGAGCCATAGGCAGAGGTGAACAGGAGCTATGCATGGGTGGTGAAGGGAGCTGGGGGGGGCTGAGTTGGGGCCATGCGGAACTGAGCAGGGTTGAGCCTGGGCATTGGGAGTCAGTTAAGCACAACTGGAAATTGTGGTATACGGTTGTGAGCGATTTGCGCCTGGGCCCGGGTCGCCTAGTGACTAGGCCCCCAGGCCAGGGCCTGTTGGGTGGGTCCTCAGCTCCCACCTAAGCATCTATGGGTGGAGTTTGGGGCATGGCCCTGAGAATCTACTTCCCCCTTTGGCAGGAGAGGGGTTCCCCAGGGAGGGGCTCCCTGCTCCTCTCAGTACCTGGGGGAGGGTCCTTGGCTGCGCCTTCTGGCGGCTAACCGGGCAGCAGCTCTGGCCTGGGTCCTCCTCCCTCACAGCCTGCTCCTGCCTCTTCGCTGGCCAGCCCTAAACTGAGCTGGCTTCCCTGCCATTATACCCCTCCAGGTCTGACACTGGCCACTGGTGAACCAGGGTGGGGCTGATTGGGCTAACAGGCCTTGTTTAACCCCTGCCTTGCCTTGCCTTCGTCTCACACTCCTACAAGGGTTTGCTATAGGAATCGGCTCAAACGCATAAAAGCAGGGTCGCATACTCTGAGACGTTACTATAAATGACTAAGGCTATGTTTACACTGCGCCCTTAACTTGAAATAAGATATGCAATTTGTGCTATGCAAACTGCATATCCTATTTTGAGTTAATTTCTAAATACTGTGCTATTTCGAGGCATCCTCTATTCCTCCTGCAACGAGATGTAGGGGGATGCCAAAATAGCATGCCTGGTTTTTCAAGAAATATATCAAAATAGATGTGGAGTAGCTATTTCCAGACACTTTGACAACCCAAAATAGCTCTGCAGTGTAAACATAGCCTTAAAGTTTTAAGTTTATATCTGTATCATACTTTTTCATCAAGGGCTAAGCATTGCTATGTTCGTTTGTCTCATTCTCATATAAACTCCAAAGTAAACTTAAATAATAAGTTTTCCACCACATTTTTATTTTCAAGACAGCACCATTCCATATTAATGACTCTGTAATGATACAGAAACATCCTCACTTCATTAAGTGAAATGCTTAGGCTGTTGCATTACCCTTTTCAAGAACACTGTCAATGTTACCCTGTCGACCTGATTGATTAGTAGTTTAGAACTTCTATCAGGTTGTTTAAGATAGAAAGAGAAATCAATCAACACGGTATTTCTTGGCTGTAATCCTTTTTTCTTTTCTTTGATGTTAATATATTTCAGTTATTCTTAAAGTTAAAAAGATTCCATAAACTTAAAGGAAATGTTTTATTTGTTTACATATGGTATGAATAAACAAAGACTTAGAGATCCTAGTATGTAAATTTATTGTCTTCTACAATGGGGATCAATCATGTAAGAGAGTCATGCATCAAAGTCTTGAAATGTGCCATAAATGCAATAAAATATAAAGTATTCAAAAGTTTCACAAATTGGGAACATAGGCGCTGAAGGTTCTCCTTACCTACCTTCCATTTGGTCTAGGGCAACCCCGAGCACTCTGAAGATGGAAAGAAGAGTTCATAATATTTCATGGGAATGTAAGGGCTTTGATCACGACGGCGAAAAGCTTTGAGGAATTCAAAAATCTCAAAGTAACATCAGTCACATTATGCTATTTAGTATAAATATAAGGGAAATGGGGTAGTATTGGAAAAGCATTGTTACATTACCTGTAAGACACAGAGCACAGTGGGAGAACAGAATATGTGGGAATCATAAGTGGCTTCAGCAATGGACTATTCAGTGAAGTCTGATTTACCATTTAAAAAAAAAAGAAAAGAAGAGGAGAGTTGTGGCAGGTGGTAGGCATTCCTTGCATGCCTCGGCTACCTTACTATAGAACATTGGTTCACAAACTGCAGGCCACAGACCACTAGTGGTCCACAGCTGCCTTTTAGGTGGGACGCAAAGTTTGGGACTCGCCCTTCACTCTACAGCAAGGAGCTCATGCTAGCATTCCAGCCTTGCAGTGCTGCCTTCTCACCCCCACAATGAGGTTCTTGTACAAGCGCGAGCTTCTGCGAGGCAGCCCCAACCCCCATGGACTGGATCTGGCTTGTGGGTGGAAGAAGTGTGGCTCCATGCATGCCACTCACCTTTCTCCCTTATATACGTCCCCTTAGGTTATAATTCCAGTAGCCTAATATGAATAATTCAGTATTTAAGGTATTTAGAGATGAATGAAGGCATTTTGTTATTTTGGGCAGTTGGTAGGTGGTCCACAGAAAGGTTTGTGTTGAACAGAGTGGGCCATGGACCAAAAAGTTTGAGAACCACTGCTACAAAAGGGCAGGAAAAGTAAAAGAAGGGATCTAACGGGAAAGAAGTTTGCAGTTCCTTTCTTCACACTAGAGTGCAGTAAGATGGGTGAGTTTGAAGAACAGACCCAGAGGGGCAGTGGGCCAAGTCTACATGGATCTGTACTCCTGGTAGCTCCATGCTAATGAGCTGTCTCACAATTGCAAATTGCTGCTCATTAGTATAATTACTTGGCTAATTAGCATAGCCACACGAGATTTTGCTCTCGGCAGAGGGGGGCTGCTGGTAGTAAAGACGCCATGTGGACGTGCCTCTGCCAGCTAAACCCCCTTCTGTCCCCAGTCCCTTATCCCTGAAAAAATCCACATGGCCTCTTTACTGCCAGCAGCCCCCTCTGCTGAGAGCAAAATCTCATGTGGCTATGCTAATTAGCCACACAATTATGCTAATGAGTAGCTGTTTGCAATTACGAGGCTGCTCATTAGCATGGAACGGCTGGGAGTACAGCTCCGTGTAGAAATGGCCAAGATGTTATAATCTTCTGAGTAGCGAAGGGTAGTAAGAGACCAGGAGGGACATGGAGTAGCTACCAGTTACAGCAAGCAAGTCCTCATTTCCAGGGACAGAACTCAGATAGATATTTAATATATAGATACAGATGTAGATCTAGATATTTAATAGAGAAAGGGAGATACTTAGGAGGAATGAAAAAAGAAAGCCTGAGGAGGGCAGAGTTTGGTTTAAATTTTGCGTTTTGGGATTTTTCTGGGAGATAGCAGAGGAGAACCCTGGCTCTGGGGATAAATCCTAGCACGGGTAGGAAAACTTTTAAGGAAACAGCAGCAAAGGATATGAAAGGACAGACTTAGGCTGCTGGCACAAGATGCCTGGGCTTGAATCTCGGGTAGTGGAGATTTTGAGTTTCCCTACCAGCTACTGGGAAGTTGGTGTAAAGCCTCCTCACATAAAGACGAGCTGCCTCAGACAATGGTGGGGCTGAGAGGTGAAGGTGAAGACCAGATGTAAGGATCAGGATTAATTGACTTTGTGTGCACCTCAAAGGAAGGGAGGATTAAAACCTAACCTAGCCGGAGGATTGAGTTGTGAGAGGGGAGACCATCACAGAATCAGAGTGAGTGAAAAGGGTGCTATGCCACACGCAGCTCTGTGGGGGGTGTCCAGCAGTGAATCAGGTCTTCCACTATTTTGAAATGCTATTAAAAAAAATATGCCATTTCCATGAGGTTTTGTTCAACTCTTCCATAAATGTTACTATAATGAACCAAGTCAAACTGAATGGGTCAAATCGGCTTTACTCTACACATGTGCACTTCTGCTCCAATGTTTCTTTTCAAGTTCCTCTCAGCAATCCCAGTTGGCACAGGGAATCAGGGAACATTTTCTAAAGCAGCTGTGTCAATTAGAGAGTCAGCTCAATCCAATGACTTTGTAGAAATAACGAAAATGACTGTCTCAAATGATCTCAGTTATGTAAATATCCAAGTTAGAAACAGCAATTTAAATTAATGGTTTAGAACTGCTTATAGGAACCAAATCAAGTGGGAGAAGCTATTTTTTTGTTTCAATTGGAAAGAAAAGTGCATGTTGTGTGCCAATGACTTGTGGTGGATCAGTCAGTACAGGGGTAAGCTTAACCAGTGCAAATCATGGCTTTCTTTTTCTATAATTGGGGATTGAACCAATATGTCTCTATTGCCTCATGAAGGCTAAATTTGGTTTAATCCCAGATACAGACAAAATCTAACTTCCTACTATCCCAAACCATGAGCAGTGATTGACACCTATTAGTGGAAACCACAATGTGAGAATAAACTGCTACAAAATCAAAAATGTCCACTGTATTGTTAGGGTTTTCAGAGGTTTTTTTAACATTTGTTTTTCAGAGGTGAAGACCTACAGACCAGCAACATGGTTCTACTAAGCAAAGCACTTGAGCCCCTGCTTAACTTTAAATTAAATATGGGCTTGAATGACCACACAATGACAAATAACACAACTACAAGGGAGAGGAGGAAAGGTAGAGTCAAAACAGGGGAAGGGCGATAAAATCAGAGTAAGAGTGGACCATAATTAGTGGAGTGGCCAAAATGGGGAGAGAAGTCAGACAGAAAAAGGGTAGAACAAAAATAAGAAAAAAAAAGAGGACACAATTACCTGCAGTTGTGAAGGGAGAAGGCTGAAATTTTCCTGGCTGATCCCTGCATCCCTTTTTTTTTTATATGTTTATATTTATTTTTATTTTTTGCCATTTTAATGACATGAAATGGTTTCAGTGAAAACTATGTTGCTATTCTTAAGCAAGTCCAGATAATGTTGGGTTTCAAATTGTCTTTGGCTACAGTTACACTAGAGTGATCTGTCTACAGAAGTTACTGTCAGAAGAGATATTCCGACAAAACTTCTGTTGACAGATCACGTCCACACAGAAAAGCGAATCAGTCTTTTGATTCTCTCTGTTGGCAAAAGGCCCCCTGGAGCATTCACACGTTTGTTTTTTTTTGGCAGAGTTTCTGTTCACAAAAATGCATCCTGTTTGTAGATGATCCACGAATTTTTGTCTACAAACCTCTAGTTTTGTCTACAAAACTTGCTAGTGTAACTGTAGCCTTTGTAGCCTACTTGGATGGAACCCATTTTCCTGTTCCTACTGTAATATATTCTATACCCTTGGGCAAAGCAAGAGGGGCAACTCTCCACCTCCAGAAGGGACAGGGCCTTTGGAAGAAAGGTGCTGGTGCTAGCCTGTCAAGCCAGTCCTCACCACTATCCAGAGTGTACAACGTGGGGCTCCAGCAGGTGCCGCTGCCACAATACCAGCAGCAGTCACTGCTGGGAACCCAGGGCCCTTTTGAATCATTGCACCATGAGGCAGTTGCCTCTTTTGCTTCCCCATTTCAGTGGGTCTGAATCTACTTATTGTTGCTCTCATGGTTGCACTGCCAAAAGTCCTGGGACATTGGAGGCAGTCCTGAGGGCCTGAGGTATCACCCAAAAAGCCTTTCCTCTGGCCAAAAATGAGACAAGACAGGTATGAGTGAAAAGGAAAGATAAAAAGCCAGGAGAAAGCAGAAATAGGGGTAAAAGGAGCAAAGGTGAGAGAGAAAAGTGCCTAGAAAATGAGTAAGAAAGGGAAGGCAAGTGTAGAGGGGAGGACGAATGCGGAAAATAAAACCAAGTGGGTCAGGGGAAGGAAGATGAGAAGCACCAACTGAGGATTTCTGACATAAGAAACCGAAGTGTCATCTCCCCACAAGGATTGTCCCATGAGGCATCCCAGGAGACCTTGGTGCAAGAGAAGCATGGAAGGTTGCTAGTAGGCCATACACAGTGCTGTGCTAGTCCCAGTGATTTCTTCTAGCATTTGAGGCTTCCCACTTTGGTTACGTCTACACTGTGCTGTAAGCTCGAAATAAGTAATGCAATTTTCACTATGCAAACTGTGTTGCTTATTTCGAGTAGATTTCAAAATAGGCTATTTTGGCACCACGTGCCAAAATAAAGCGCTATTTTGAGGCATCCCTCTACTCCTCATGAGATGAGATATACAGAGATGCCAGAATAGGGTGCCCGTTAGCGTGAGAACTGTTTCAAGACAACAGGCACATTGCTTAGATGTGGGCAGCTACTTTGGGATAGTTTCATGTAGACATAGCCTTTGTGAGCATACCTGAATCCTAAGACTGACATTAGATAGTGTCCGAGTGGAGGGTGGTTCGGGGGCTGTCACAATAACTTCATCAATTGTCTTGATGCCTGCAGTCTTGAGTTTGAAGAGAATCACCATATCTGATCCACTATCTCCTTTTAACATTTAAAATATATGTTGGTGTATGTTTTTGAGGCAGACCTGAGTATGCAGCACATAGGTCAATATCATGGCTGTTTTTGAATGCATTCTGTGTCCCAGATTTACAAAAATAACTCTGGCTTTCTCTGTTGTTTTCTTCCAGAAACTGGAGACAGGAACGCCGATGGCCAAGGTGAGGGGTCAGCAAGCACTTCTCTATGGCCTTTCTAAAGTGACATGGGCATTCCCCAGTGCTCACTCTTCCTTCGCAGAATACCCCAGGTGACACAGAACTGAATTGGAGATTATCTGGCTAGCTTGATCCTATAGTGAAAGTTTTGAAAGAGACCATCCTTATTAAGCAATGCCCCATTTTAGGAGAGCTGAAGTATGCTAAACCTGTTAAGCTCATCAAAGCAAGCAGTCGTGTAGCTCCTTAAAGACTAACCACTTTATTAGGTAATGAACTTTCCCCCGAAAGGTCCTACCCATGAAACCTAATAAAATGGTTAGTCTTTAAGGTGCTACAGGACTGCATGTTTTGTTTTGCAAGGATACAGACTAACATGGCTACCTCTCTGACACTAGAGTTCAGTTCTGTTCCCCCTCTAGTACAAGCTCATTCATGTTATGCAACTGATTTGAGTGCTTGGCTAAGTTACAATTTACTTTCCTGTGCTTGATGTACATCCGAATGAAAGTTGTACTTGTTTAGGGAGTTGTGATCTACCTAGAAATGTTGGTTTCAAGGGTACAGTCCTTTAGGGAAGAGATAATTTTCATAATGGTAATTTAGATTTAAGTTCTTTGTCCTCTTAGTGCCATTTCTGCAAGATTCTAAAGAACATCACCATTTAGATCTGATCTCAGTCACTACTGCTACAAATTATTCTTTCCTTCAACTGGGCTGTGTCACACAGGATCACAGCTCAAGTTTTGACTGTTCCTTCCCATCACTGGCTTTGAATCTAATTCTCTCCCCTGTTCTACCTAACATAGTGGGGATTAGACCAACACAAGTAACAAGGCTTAATAATTCCTCATGTTAAACCTGCAACTTCTTTAGTTCTTATCTCAACACATTTTCCTATTTATGGTCTGATTTATTACATCAGGGAGTGTGTGGTTTTCAACAGCATTGCTGATTTTTATTGGGTTGGAAGGTATACCAAGTGCAACACACACCATGCATAGCCTTTAGTACTTTACAATTGAAGTGAAACAATCACATGAGGTGTTTTGTCTTTAATAAAGTATCAGGAAAAAATATCTTAAGCCTTTTTAACATGCAAATGTAAGTTTGTCAATGACAGTGAAAGTGGATATTTGCCAAATGACAATGAAATAGGCAAAGTAATGCAGAACTCATTACACTTGACTGAAACAGATGAAATTTGAGACCTTCTGAAGCATTTTACCATTTAGTCAGTGAAACTAGATTTAATGGCCTCTTAAAGGATTAATGAAAATGGGAGAGGGGTCACAAGATGAGAAATTCTAACCAGCTTCACTAAGCCTTGTGCTTTTATGTATTTGTACTGAAGTATATTGCTAGCTACATATTCACTAGCTGCCAGTTCCCAATTCCAGCACATCAATCTTCTGGTAAGTAAAGACAAGCCCTAAGGGAACAGATATGAGCCATCAGAGAGTGATCAATAGGAGCACATAAAGTAAGATCTAGAACATATGCTCCAACATTTGCAATGTGGACCTTCACCAAATGTGAGATGTGCCAATCTCTACATTTCTTTCCCTAACGCCATTTTTCCTTGTTGATCTTCTGTTATGGCTTAAATTAAAACTAGATGTGCCTAAAATACCATGAGGGGAGTTTTTTGGAGTTCTGGTTTAAGTGATGAAGATGGCAGCAAAATCTCACTTAAAAGCTCAGTCTCGTGAGCTTTCCAGACCAGTTCTGCAGTTCCCGGAACTTTGGGCTAGTTATGTATAGATTGGATAAACATCTATAGCCAAATTCTGCTGTCTGTTACAGTAATAAAGTAACTTTATGTAAGCAGGTGGAATTTTTTATGCCATACTGAGAACATCATTTATCCCCTTTCCCTACAGTTGTACAGGTTTGCCAACCACTAATACATAATACAAAACAGAAAATTACCTTTATTTTGCACACCTCAACCAGATGCAAGCACAATCACACTTACATTTCAAGTATCAGAGAGGTAGCCATGTTAGTCTGTAGCTTCAAGAGCAAGAAGTTTTGTGGCACCTTATAGACCAACAGATATTTTGGAGCAGAACCTTTCATGGGCAAAGACCCACTTCATCAGATGCATGAGTCGGGGGTGGGGGGGCCGGCTCAGGGGGGTATTTAAAGAGTGGGGTCCCAGTCAAAGGGAGGAAAAACAAGTCAGATCAGACAGGGGGATGTGAGCCTTTGTCAGAATCTGATGGGGAGATATTAACACCCAGAGAAGAGAAGCTGCCTTTATAAGCTGTGAGCCACTCCCAGTCTCTGTTTAATCCATGGTTAATGGAGTCAAATTTGCAAATAAATTGCAGCTCAGAGATTTCTCTCTCCATAGCTGCGTCTACACGTGCACGCTACTTCGAAGTAGCGGCAGTAACTTCGAAATAGCGCCCGTCACGTCTACACGTGTTGGGCGCTATTTCGAAGTTGAAATCGACGTTAGGCGGCGAGACGTCGAAGTCGCTAACCCCATGAGCGGATGGGAATAGCGCCCTACATCGACGTTCAACATCGAAGTAGGGACGTGTAGACGATCCGCGTCCCGCAACATCGAAATAGCGGGGTCCTCCATGGCGGCCATCAGCTGGGGGGTTGAGAGATACTCTCTCTCCAGCCCTTGCGGGGCTCTGTGGTCACCGTGGGCAGCAGCCCTTAGCCCAGGGCTTCTGGCTGCTGCTGCTGCAGCTGGGGGTCCGTGCTGCATATACAGGGTCTGCAACTAGTTGTTGGCTCTGTGTATCTTGCACTGTTTAATGAAAGTGTGTCTGGGAGGGGCCCTTTAAGGGAGCGACTTGCTGTTGAGTCCGCCCCGTGACCCTGTCTGCAGCTGTGCCTGGCTCCCTTATTTCGATGTGTGCTACTTTGGCGTGTAGACGTTCCCTCGCTGCGCCTATTTCGATGTTGGGCTGAGCAACGTCGAAGTTGAACATCGACGTTGCCGGCCCTGGAGGACGTGTAGACGTTATTCATCGAAATAGACTATTTCGATGTCGCAACATCGAAATAAGCTATTTCGAAGTTGGGTGCACGTGTAGACGTAGCCCATGTGATTTTTGAAATTTCTTTGTTTCATGGCTGTCACCCTTAAATCTGCCACTGAGTGTCCAGGGAGATTGAAGTGTTCCCCCACAGGCTTCTGTACATTACCGTTCCTGATGTCTGATTTATGTCCATTTATTCTTTTACGGAGAGACTGTCCAGTGTGGCCAGTGTAAATTGCAGGAGGGCATTGCTGGCATATGATGGCATATATTATATTAGTAGATGTACAGGTAAAGGAACCCCTGATGGTATGGTTGATGTTAGGTCTTTTGATGATGTCACTGGTGTAGATATGTAAGCAGAGTTGGCAGCGAGGACTGTTACAGGGGCTGGTTCCAGGCCTAGAGTTACTGGTTTGTGATTTGCAGTGGCTGGTGAGGATTTGTTTAAGGTTGGCAGGCTGTCTGTAGGCGAGGACAGGCCTGCCTCCCAAGGCCTGTGAGAGTGAAAGATCATTGCTCAGGATGGGTTGCAGATCAGTGATGATGTGCTGGAGAGGCCTTCGGTGGGGGCTGTATGTAATGGTCAGTGGTGTTCTCTTGTTTTCCTAGCGAGGCCTGTCTTGTAGCAGGTGGCTTCTGGGTACCCTTCTGGCTCTATCAATCTGTTTCCTCACTTCCTTAGGTGGGTATTGTAGTTTGAGGAAAGCTTGGTAAAAGTCTTGTAGATGTTTGTCTCTGTCTGATGGATCAGAGCAAATACGGTTGTGCCTTAGTGCCTGGCTGTAAAAAATGGATCGTGTAGTATGCCCTGGATGGAGGCTGGAGGCGTGTAGATAAGCATAGCGGTCTGTGGGTTTTCGGTATAGGGTGGTATTTATGTGACCGTAACTTATCTGCACAGTAGCGTCCAGGAAGTAAATTTCTTGTGTGGACTGGTCCAGGCTACTGTTGATGGTGGGGTAGAAACTGTTGAAATCATGGTGGAACTCTTCAAGAGCCTCCTTCCTGTGGGTCCAGATGATGAAAATTTCATCAATGTAGCGCCGGTAGAGAAGGGGCGCTAGGTGGTGAGAACTGAGAAAGCGTTGTTCTAGGTCAGCCAAAAAATGTTGTCATGCTGTGAGGCCATGTGGTGCCACTGATTTGCCCATAGAAGTGCCCATAGCAGTGCCACTGATTTGAAGGTATAATTTGTCCCCAGATCTGAAATAGTTGTGGGTGAGGACAAAGTCACAGAGCTCCACCACCATTTGTGCCTCGGTCTCATCAGGGATAATGTTCCTAATAGCTTGGAGTCCATCTTCATGTGGAATATTGGTGTACAGGGTCTCTACATCCATGGTGGCCAGGATGGCGTTTTCAGGAAGGTCACCAATGGATTGTAGTTTCCTGAGGAAGTTGGTGGTATCTCAAAGAAAGCTGGGAGTGCTGGTAGCATAGGGCCTAAGTAGAGAGTCCAAATATCCAGACAATCCTGGGGTGAGGGTGCCAATGCCTGAGAGGATGGGGCGTCCGGGATTTCCAGGTTTATGGATCTTGGGTAGAAGGTAGAACAAACCTGGTTTGGGTTCAAAGGGTGTATGTGTGTGAATCTGTTCCTGTGTTTTTATAGGGAAGGTCTTGAGCAGATGCCGTAATTTCTTTGTGTATTCCTCAGTGGGATCCTCAGACAGAGGCCTGTAGAATGTGGTATTGGAGAGTTGCCTGGCAGTCTCCTTTTGGTAGTCTGTCCTATTCATGATGACAACAGTGCCTCCCTTGTCAGCCTCTTGGATGACAATGTCAGAGTTGTTTCTGAGGCTGTTGATGGCGCTGCGCTCTGCACAGATGAGGTTAAGGGGTCAGCGATGCCGCTTTTCCACAATTGCTGCCTGTGCATGCTGGCGGAAGCATTCTATGTATAGATCCAGTTTGTCATTTTGACCACTGGGGGCGGGGGGTCCACGAGGAATTCTTTTTTTTTTTGGACCATGGGTGGGAGGTTACCTTTGGGTCAGTGCGCTTTTCTGTGTCATGTTGGAAATATTCCTTGAGTCGTAGATGGCGAAAGAAGGCTTCCAGATCACCACAGAACTGTATCAAGTTTGTGTGGGTGGTATGATGTCATTCTGTTTGTATTTGGAGAGGAAGATGATGTCTGTCTGTATCTATGCAATTTTTTTGATGAGGTTGATGGATTTCCACTCATTACGGCTAAACTTACATTTCAAATTATATTACAACATTATGACAGGTTTTGACGTGAGAGCTGATTTAGCCTCTATCAGTTCTGTCTATATATTATTAAAAGAAAGGCTGAAGACTGTAAATGTTTCCTCGTAATAAAAAATATCTGTATTTCCCAGATTCACACATCTTTTACCTTATTTTCTTATGCAAAAATAATAGTCAGATCTGTAAAACACAACATCCCTGCTGCAGACCATCTGCATGCTTTTCCTTTGTGTGAATATCACATATTTTCCCAATCTACAAAGTAGTATCAGGGGACTCCTTCCACCTCAGAAATATCCCACAGAATATTCTGATGCTAACTAAGAGATCTGAGAGTAATTTAAAGGCTTTATGAAATGGACAGTTCACTCCAAAACAGTCAAAAGCAGTGCTGATGAACGATTTACAAATTTCACTATTGTTAAAGTGACCGCAAGCTTTAAAATCCTGGGCCAAGATTCCTGTGTTTTGAAAACTATTCCACTACATCTAAAAATGTATCTTCTATATTCTTTTCAGTATTTTCACTAAATTTATTTTAAGGAGGTGTCAGGTAACAAATAAAATAGTAATTTAAAATGATCATGGACTAGCTGAAGACGGATTAGTGGTCCATAGCAACTATCTGTAATTATACTTCTTTGTCCTCTGCCTGCTGAGTTGTTAGCTACCCACTTCTCCTTGAATGGTCTCTTGCAACTTGTATTATCTCTTTATGCTTGACAATGTGTATTATCTTGTGGTCTCTACCAGAGCTGCAGCTGATGAAGTGGGTCTTTGTCCAGGAAAGCTTATGATCGAAAATTTCTGTTAATCTCTAAGGTGCCACAGGACTTCTCATTGTTTTTGTGGATACACACTAACACAGCTACCCCTCTGATACTTGTTCCCAGAGCTGTAAGAAAAGCTCTGTAATCCAGAAGCCGAGCCCAAATGTACATTACAAATGTATATTGCTACAAGTACATCACTCCTGGTTTGATGTAATTATACCAATCTAAACCCTTACCCTCCAGTAGGTAGCATTATGTTGATGAGAGAGCTCATCCAAACATGCTACTGCCTCTTAAGGAGCTGAATTAACTATGCCAATGGGAGATGTTCTCTGTTTGGCTTAATAGCATCTCCACATGAAGACAAGCCCCTTGTCTCTTACATCAACAAAGGCTGATCTAATAAAACATGTTACCTCACCCACTATTGTATCTCTGATTTAGAATGTCTTTCTTATGCTACTGCACAGATAAAAGAAAAAGCTGCCTAATGTCTAATAATAGATAATGTCTTTATCTAGTGTCTTTGTTTTCCCAATTAATTAAGTTAATTATATATGCCTGCCATATCAACTTTAATAAGTTCACTATCTGTTTTGAAATTTTACCAGTAACCCCCAGACTATAGTTCATTATTTTCTTTTCTCTGTTAGTCATGTCTGGAAGACTGCCATTACTACATGTATAATTTTATTTTTATCCCTAAATATCTCCACTGATTTTTGGCCTTGAATATACCAATCCTGGCATAAGTTAATTACACAAGGCCCAGTGACAAATATCTGGGTGTCCTTATTTACTGGGGTAATGCCTCATAAGAAAGAGCCACAGTCAATTTTGTCTTTAAGATTCTGGACTTTGAGGGTTTCCTGGGAAAATATTAACTAGCAGGTTTCAGGCTCAGTGCCTCTGCTAAAGTTATATAATATTTAGGCGAGAACCCATCTGGGCCTGAAGATTGGAGAATAGGTTTCCATCTGATTACATTATGGACCTCTCTTGCAACAATGGTTCTGTAAAATCTGTCATCTTGTTCCTTGGAGAGACTAGGCAACTTTGTATTCTCAATATTCTCTTATCTGTTCCTTAATTCTCAATATTCTCTTATCTTTTCCCTTTCTTCTTATATGAACAGATGTAAACAAATTTTCAAACATACTATCTATGGCCTTTAGATCAGTAGTCATCTCATCTTATTTGCAAGCATTTTTATTATGTCTTTCTTCAGATTATGATAAAATATGAATTTCATGATCCCTTTACAATAAACTCCTTTAACCAAAAATTCATAGTCACATCTCTGAAACAATCTTATAATTGGTCCAGGAATATGATTGATCTAAAAATTTCTATTTTTGTGATATTTTATATTGGTTTCTTTCAGCCTCTCCTTGAGTTTTAGCCAAAGGCTCTCCCATACAGTTTACTGAGAAGCACTATGCTATGCATCTATTGTGGTTTTAAGAAGTTGAAGAAAACATTCAAATGTATGTGGGAGCTAGATTTGTTAAGGTGTTTAGTTGCCTGAAGATGTTTGTAGATATGTGCTCCATGACCATACTGTGTGGCTCCCCAATCAGGCCAGGGCTGATGGGGCAGTTCCCTGACTCCCCTCCCGTTCTAGGAAGAGAGGGAAGTTGGCAAGCAGGGGGTGCAACCCCCTAGTTTTATTTTTAAAAAATTAAAATCCAAACAAAAAATAACAATGAAGAGTCCTGTGGCACCTTATAGACTAATAGAAAAGTTTTGAGCATGAGCTTTCATGAGCACAGACTCACTTCATCAGATGCCGATACTAAACAAAAAATAGTAATCATGGTAAGTATTTAATCTTGCCCTTTGATAAAAATAATGAATTGAAAAATGCCTCTAAATACTTTCAGCAGGAAACTATTTAATTAGAACTGTAAGACACTATCAAATATGGAAATAGCTAAAACTGTCCCCTTACAGATGCCTGTCCAATCACCACTCCTAGCTCAATGACAATCACTTTGCTGGGTATAATCAAATTAAAGTAAAGCAATATATGCTATCACATTCCATCCCTCTATAATAAATTGCTTCACATGTCCCCCATCCCTTATCTTCTTCCCAACTGAAGAAAAAACACCTAACATTCTTGTTATCCTCATTTACACATATCTGTGTTCTATAATACAATAAACCAGTCATACACAACTTCTAAGAACCAAATATAAAATGGAAAACCTCAGAGCTATGCATGTCCAAGGAACCCTGGATCTCTTTGACTACTTCCTCAGTCACCTCTTTTATCTTGATATGCCTCTTCCTCATTCTGCTCATCACCATATGATCTCTTTAGAAGATGTCTGTTCTGGTTATAGGCCCTCTGGGATTTGACCTGCTGCCATTGAATGGGGATCTGCTGCTAATCTCATTTTCTCTTCTTGATGCTCTGTCTTAAAGTGTAATTTCAAATCTTCTTAGGGAATGTTCACCCTCACCCATAGCTCCGATATTACAGTAATGCCAAAGTAGAAAGACTCAGTGGTATTTTATGTTGGCCTAGTTCAACACTTCATGGATTGTGCTTAGTGTAAGTGAGGCCAAATCTTGAAAAATGACCACTTTTTGTATGTGCACTGACAATATAGCATTTCAGTCTTTGACTTGCAGAAAGGTACACTTGTACTCCCAGTAGTGCAGCCAGATAATAATATTCCCAAAATAAATGCTATGTACTTATATAATATATACGAATGAGCTGCTGCTTCTTCCCTCTGAGTTCTCTTAGCAGGATGTCCAGGTAGTTATTTTGGCATTTCCTCTTTTTTTCAATCCCACATGAAAGTCCTTTCAGATGTATCTTGTTCCTTCTTATTCTAATCTCCACATCATCCATTCCCACCTGGTACCCAGTCTGAAGTCTTTCCTCTGCATCACTTTGTATATCTGCATATTCCTTCCAGTCTGTCTTAACTTCCCTCACTATCAGCAAGTTCTAATACCTCTTCTATTATTGCTCTTCTCTGAAGCAGACTCACATCTCAGGTTTCACTGATTTCATTTCAGATAATTTTCTAATGTCTGCCTTCTTAGCAGGCAAATTCCTATCCTTCTTCAAGGGTCTATTTTTTCTGTTTTGTGAGTGGAATGTGGACCCATAGGCAGGATGATGGAGTGCCCTCCTGCTTCTGTTTTGGGAGCTAAAAAGAAAATTATTATTATTACTATTGTTATCATGATGATGATGATGATGTCACTAGCACACACTTGGTTTGGGGATTAGTTGAGACTTCAAGTTCTGTAATAGAGACTGTGGCCCACCACACTGAACTGGGCAGAGAGTGAAGGAGAGTAAGACTCAGGCTGCTGGCAAGGGCTGCTGCCATGTTACTTTGTTACTTCCTTCCTCTGCCACCTGGGACTATAGGGAAAGTAAAGTAATGAACTGTGCCTGAAAAGAGGTATAATGCCTTCCCTTGACAGCTCCTTCTGTGGTGTGACTGCTCCTTACTGGGAGATAGTGGTAAAAACACAACTTAGACCTAAAAAAATTAGATTAACATATGGGAGACCTCACTTATTAAACAGCAATCATCATACAGGTGTCACCCGCACCTCAGCTTTTTGGGACTTAGTGAGTTACAAAATTTAATAGAGATCAGAAAGGAAAGTGGCAGTAAGGAGAGAAAAATACTGTACAGGAGCCAGCTTCTTCTGGCGTCTTCATATCTTGCGGCTGGGTTCTCCAAGCTCAATGGGAAGAAGAGGAAACAGACAATTCTGTCTCTCTCTTCTGAGCCTTTCAGCAGTTTTTCTAATGGCTTCTTTCGAAAGGAGAGCTCAAAACTCTGTAGTAGTACCTGGAACATTGCAAAAATTAGTGAGAGAATATATGTGCCTATTTGGTTTTGTTAAGGGTATACTTGCTTGAGACTCATTTGTGAGTGACTTAACTCCAACGAAATTGAGGGACCATAAGCACTGACTTGTTCCAAGCAGAGTGTGGACTGAAAGGTTCTGTACAAGATTCCATATTCTGCTGTGCTAAGCCTTATCAGTCAAAATATGCAACACACTCCTGCTTCAGGACTGAGCATCTTTAACACAGGCACCAAATCATTTCAGTGCATTTTGTGCAAATTGAGGAATAACCAGTATGAGAACGCTTACTTTCAGAAAACAAGATTAGAATCCGGCTCATTAGCGGTGAAAACACATGGTATCTGTTCGCTGTGTTGTTGAAGTAATTTTGATCACTCCTGAAGATGAAGAGAAATCGTTTTGCTTGAAAAAGCAAGAAGAGTCCATGTGTGAAATGAAACACCAAATAGCCAATAACTCACTAGTTGCACTTAACCCAGAAGCTTAGTAATATGCTATAACAGCTGTGTTATACAGCAAGAGCACATCTAGGCATCCTTTTAAGAAAAGAAAAACTCAGTGGGTTTTGTATTGCCATAGCATTTATATGTAAAGTAAAAATCTCAAATAAATTATTCATTCAACTGACTTTCAAAACTACATATAACTGATCCTCTTAAAGAATACATATCAGACCCTAAGCTGGTGCAATTCAATATCACTAAGGTTACTCTACTGGTAATATGCTGATTTACACTTCCTGAGGAACTGCCCATCATTTTATTTACACTACAGCAATGGAACAGTACTACTAAAGTCAGATGGTGAAGAACTACATTCAGCCATCAGTCATTCGAGTCTGAGAATTTAAAAATATGACTTAACACAGCAGTAATTCTAAACAAAACAGAACTGAAAATTAAAGCAATTGACTTCAAAGCAAATCATATGTTTTTCAACTAAAATATGTAATAAAGAAGTATACAAAATATGTCTACCAATATCTCTATATTATGGAGGAAAGGATGGTGAGAGGGTAACTAAAACTGAATAAGGCCAAGATTAGAGGTGAAAGTGGGCCAATGCAGCACATCAGTAAGAACTGGCCACCACCGCTGGCCCACACATGGCCAACATTTTGCTTCCCCTTGTTGCCAGCCCTGCAGTGCTCCCCATGCCTTTTTGCCCCTCCCACCATTGTTGCTCAGGGCTCCCTGTCACCATCCTTGAATAATTGGCTGTGCGGGGTAGGGAGGGTGGGGTCTCTGCCCACACTGCTAGCCCTCCTGCTTGAGACTCCACCCCTTCCAAGGGCCAGAGCAGACTGATCCCAGCCCCACACCCCTTGCTAAGGAAACACTGGTAAGCATAATTAAAGGATTAGAGAACATGAGGTCTAGAGAAAGGTCTAGAAAGGTCTGGAGAACAAGAATGATTAAAGATCTAGACAATGTGCTGAGAGGGAAGACTGAAATAAACGGGCTTGTTTAGTTTACAAAAGAGAAGATTTAGAAGGGAGCTAAGAGTGGTTTTCAAGTACTTAAAAGCTGGTCACAAGGAGCAAGGAGGAAAATTGTTTTCCTTGGCCTCAGAGAATGGAACAAGAAGTAATGCGCTTAAATTGCAGCCAGGGAGGTTCTTAGGTTAGACATTAGGAAAAACTTCCTAACTGTCAGGGTGGTTAAACACCAAAATAAATTTGTCTAGGGAGGTGGTGGAATCTTCATTACTGGAGATATTCTAAGAGCATGTTAGGTAGACACATATCAAGGATGGTCTAGAGACTCTAGACAGAACTTGGTCCTGCTGTGAGGGCAGGGGATTGGACTTGATGGCCTTTTGAGATCCCTTCCAGTTCTAGTGTTCTGTGACTTTATAATTTTATACTTCTAAGTCTCAGCATTTGCTTTCACCACTGCCAAGTCTGCATTATAAATCTGTATGGCTATGTCTGTACTACAACAATCTGTCTACAGAAGGTACTGTTGGAAGATAACTTCCGACAAAATTTCAGTTGACATATTGCTACCATACATGAAAGCAGATCACTCTGTCAATCTGCTCTGTTGACAGAGAGCAGCCACACTGCCCTGCTGCTCTCAACAGAATGGCCAACCAGAAGCACCAGAGACAGGGCTGTCCGGTGAACCGGAAGTCCTATCTGTCAACAGAGGGCTCCCTGGAGTGACCGCATGGCTTTTTTAATGGCAGATTCTGTCAAGAAAGGCATTCTGCCTCCTGGGGGGAGAGGCAGAAGGCTGTTGACAAAAGTGACAAGTTCTGTCTACAGTATGTGGACAGAACACATTTGTAATATGGACGCTCCATGAATTTTGTCGACAAAACCCTCTCGTGTAGACATAGCTTATTGATATACTTATATGACACGAGGGCATGAAAAATCCACACAACCAAGCCCGGTGTAGACAGCACTATACTGGCAGGTAACTTCTCCTGCTCACACTACCACTACTTGCGGAGAGGGACTAACTATGCTGAAAAGAAGAGCTTTTCTGTCAGCAAAGGTGTGTCTATACAGACACCTCTGCAACAATGGATAGACTTGGTGGGCAGCATAATATATAGAGAACATTGTAGCAGGACCTCCAAACAGTTTTCCAGCGTTCTACAGAGTGGAGGGCATAATTTCCCCCAGGACCAAGGTGGATGCACATTCTGCTCCTTTTGCCTGTCTTCTAATTCCTCTGCCAATACTCTGTATTATGAACCCTGGTGGAGAGTTGCATTACTTTCCTCAAAAGATTGTATTTTGACTCTATCTAGTCAGTCTTTTAGGTACTTACGTTCAGCTGCCTACTTTCAATATTAAACCGGGCAGTGAGCTTTACACTTACTATAAAATAAGCTCCAATGTTAGGGAAAGTTATGGCTACATTTGAAACATATTTCAGTGCTCACATGTCTGTATTCCTGCATATCCACAGTAAGCGAAGTGAGTATTGTCAGTAAGATATGCTTGTAGTGATTCTTGGAAGAGATGGAGCTCTAAAAATTATATCATCTGGGACATTCAAAATTTACTATGTTGTATTATGATGGTAGATAATGCTGTAACAAACTGAGGAGATATCACAGAGACAATATGGTATGAAGTTAATTGAGAGAAATTTGTATGGAATACTTGTTCTATACCATCCCCCACAGTGTCTTAGTAAATTCTTGTCTGAGGAAATCTCAGACAAATGTGTTACCACATAACAAAAATGATACATCATGTAGCATCTTTCACATACTTATGTCACCTTTTGGGTGAAATGTAGCAGCTATTTAAAATGCTCAAAACAGGTTTAAGAGAATACATGCATATCTTTTAACTAGAAATTAAAAGGGGAGTTTTGGTAGGCACAATAGAAATACCAGCTGTGGCTAAGGCCATCTGGCTATTATTCTTACACTTTCATGGGACATTTAAGGACAATAAGGACAATGTGTTTACATGAAGGATTCACATCCATAAGCAAAATGTTCTCCCTTTTCAGTTACACCATAAGCCTGATTTTCTACTGTGCTGCTCTTGTACACCAGCAGAGCTCCACAAAAGTCCAGAGTCCCACCCACATAAAGCTGGTGTAAAAGTGGAGAGGTAGGCCTAAAATAACTGAACTTCAGTTTAATACTATATCTGAGGAATGAATATCAACTTGTGAATTACCAAACCCACTTTTTGTAACCCTTCAGGTCATATCCTCAGCTGGGGTACACAAGCAAATTTATATCATCTGATCTGGCCCTCCATGTTTCCCAGAGTGGTCTCCTATGCAGGTAATGCTCAGAGCCAAACTTTTCTTACCTTCTGAAAGCTAATGAACTCACAAAGGGGTCTTGTTATGGGTAATCAGTAAATACTATTTACACTGATTATATAGTCATCAGGTTTAATATCACTTTCATAATCATGACTATACTGCAATTCAATATCTTAATCATACGTATTCAGAAAAATGTGTTTCCAGTTGTGTTCATCATCTGCATGTGCAATTACTGCAACTGGGCAGATACTGACATAGCTTTTTCCTCTGTAAATGTAGGCCTTGACATCCTTCATCAAGCACTTAATACAATTCCTGCTGAAGGCACCATAAATTAAAAATGAGATTGAACAGACAATATCTGTTCATTAATGGGTTAGATTTGCTTTTGATGATTTTCACTGTTACTGTAGCTCTTCAACCTCATGTCAACCTTATAAACCATTAAAAGATCCACCTACTCATCTGATTTTACTCAGCTGGGATATTATTTGGAGGACTTGAAAGTGAAGCACTCCTTTGGCAGAGACTAGGTAGCTTGATACAGAGTTTGGTTTCTATGATGCTGCAAGACGAAAACGATCTTTCTTGATTTTTCTGATAGAAATTAATGAGGGACACACAGAAAACCTAATACATCTTGTGCTAAACTCTCTGCTTGTGTGAATTGATGCAGCTCCATCCATTCGACTCTCTGTCCTTATATAGCAATTATATTATTATTGCAGCTCTGTGTAAATACATTCATGTTTTATTCTTGGTAGAAAGACAAGGTGAATCAGGATGACCTACTACTTATGGCAACCAAAACCCAAAATGGCATAGTAACAGAGAGTAAGCCGTGCTAGTCTATACACTATCAAAACAAAAAGCAGTCAAGTAGCACTTTAAAGACTAGCAAAATAGTTTATTAGGTGAGCTTTCGTGGGACAGACCCACTTCTTCAGACCATAGCCAGACCAGAACAGACTCAATATTACTCAATATTATCAAATACTCAAAAATTACTCAATATTATCAAATATTGAGTCTGGTCTGGTCTGGCTATGGTCTGAAGAAGTGGGTCCGTCCTACGAAAGCTCACCTAATAAACTATTTTGCTAGTCTTTAAAGTGCTACTTGACTGCTTTTTGTTTCCAAAATGGCATGTTTACATAAAACATGATTCTGAATCTTTTTTTCTGATACAAGCTTTATATTTTATGTTGGAGTGTCATTATTAGGTTTATGGATAATTGGTGTATTAAAATACATTAACGTTGTCTTTCCATGAAGATATAAAAGTCTGAAGACATTAAACCACTTTTCCTATATTTGTTTATATATATCAGGGATTCCCAACCTGTGGGTCAGGACCCAAACATGAGTCGTCATTAAATTTGTTAAGGGTCACCAGCAGGTTGGAGCTGCATGTGGCTTTTAAAGGAGCCATTTGCAGCTCGTTAATGCTGCAAGGTGCAGCAGCTATCTCTATCAATAAGAAGCAATTACGCATTACAAAGACAGCTTCTCCACCTTTGATATTCATAATCATCCCAGGCAAGCCACTTAATAAACTCTCTCAGTAAGTAATTTTGCTTCCCTCTACCCTTCCCCCTTTTGCCCCCTTCTGTTCTATGTGGCTGATGTCACTTTTCATTTTTTTTCTCCTCTGAGCCCCTGAGTGTGACTCATCCAGCACCTCCAAACTTTGAGTGTGACCGTCCCAGAACCCCAGCCCAATTGTGACTTCCCCAAGCCTCTGAGTGTCCACCCCCAGCTCCCCAGCACCTGTGTGATACCTCCAGCCCCTGAGTGTGACTTATCCAGCCTCCCCAGCCTGAGTGTGATTCCCCCCAACCCCTGAGTGTGACCCCCAGATCTCCAGTCCCCAGCCCCTCAGTGTAATTTCCCCAAGCCCCCACAGTGCCTGAGTGTGACTCCACCCATCCCCTCCAGCCTCCGAGTGTGGGCATTAAACTGGGGGAGCAGGGGAGGAACAGTTTGGGGGTAAGGGTCTTTCCCCCACCACAATTCAGATCAACTATAATAATAAAATAATAATTAACTATAATAGAAGTAGTGTTACCATTTAATTACTAATAATGTATTTTCCTTTTTTCTACGAAATAACTACTATGAATATATAAACATGAGGGGGCTCAATTTTATAGTCTTTCCTCAGGTGCAAAATTAGCTAGTTATGGCACTGGTAACCCCCGCAACCCCTAGTTTTGAATTGCCTTGGGTCATCAAGTCTTCCTGATTTGTCAAAATGGGTCCCTGCCTGGAAAAGGTTGGGAACCACTGAGATATCTATAAAGGGGCAATGGCATCACTCCTACAGGGAAGGGGTTAAACCATCCCTGAGAGAGGGCTGAGGCTGAGGAGCCAGCAGCTTGGGGCAATTAGTTGCCAATTAGAGATGAGCTGTGGCTGTATAAATAGGGTCTTCAGTAGTGAAGGAAAAGACTCTTGCTCTAGCTGTGGAGCAAGAGGGTCCTAGCTGCCAGGGAAGCTACAGAGGCTTGCTAACACAGAGCAGGGCTCGGGGAAAGACAGGCAGAGCTGTGGGGAGCTCTGGCCAGGCAAGCTCCCAGACTGCAAGGCCTGAGACAAGATCTCAGGGTACTACGGATGCAGGAAGGCAGCCAGGGCTGCAGAAAGCAGCAGGTCCAAGCCCAGCCCCTTGCCAATGATGACTGGCCATTTCAGACTTCAATTTATCCCTGAAGTAATGGGCAAGATGATGACTGGCAATGAGTCACTGAAGCGAAGTCAGTATAGGGAGTTGAGGTTCCCTGGGAACAATACCCTGCAGAAAGGCTTACATGGCCAGGGAGGGATGCAGGTCTTGTATAATTTGATGGAGAGAAGACAGACAACATTGGGCAAGAAACGGGCCAGAAGAGGGCTCTCCAGAGGCTGAAGAACTGATTCCCTGAGTGGCTAGCAAAAGGCACCATGGTGGTGAGCTGTGCCCGGTTACAATGGATGATAGTGTTCCAGTACAAATAAATGTGGGAAGGAAAAAGAGTCTTATTGGGATGAGGCTTAAGTATGCAAATTACTTCAGAAGCAGAAGAAAGATCTGGATTATACGAGAGTGTAAACACATATTGAACCTCTCTAGTCCAGCACTCTTGGGACCTGACCAATGCTGAATGAGAGAATTTGTCAGACCATGGCAAGTCAATATTATCTAGCAGCATTACCAACACTCCCACTGCTAACTGTGCTTGTAGAAGACACTTAGACATTTAGGAGTAAATTATAGCTAAATAATAGTACAGAACACTGAGAGCCAGGGCTGGTGACTTTAAACAATCTTTATGCAACCACAGGAAACTTGGCCACATGTATGATAAGTTGTTGTCCAGCTAACTAAAACCATGCCAGATTACAGATGTTGCCAGACCAGAGAGTTCTGGATTAGGGAGGTTAAACCTGTATAAGAGTTACTCTTCCCACCCCCCGCGTTTAACAGTGGTGTTTCCTGGGGAAGACTACTGAGAAAAACAATGTTGCATGAGTGGGTTTAGAAGGTTTTGTTAGAGAAGATGTATTAGTTGTTGTACTTCTCTTGCTTCCAGATTTCCCTGTGAATGTGACAGCACAGCACATATAGATCTGTAGTAGCTTTCAAGGGCTCCATTATTTATGACTCATCAGAGTAAGGATGAACAGCTTATGAAGGGAAACACAAAATGAACATCTTAAAATTGTAATGAGATGGCCTGTGCCATTTCTCCTTTTTGACACTGTTTTCCATGAAAGTGGATTAATGTTCATTATTTTCTACTCTTGTTTCAATCTTTGCTATGATAATAAAGTATCAGAATTTGAATGTCTAGTATCTCCTTGGAATACATTAGCATTTGACATTTTCACATTTAGTACTTAGCCATTGGGGTTTTTGGGGTGTCCAGGGAGGGGTAGCACCTCTGGTCTGGGGGACTTGCCGTGTCCCTTTGGGAGCAGTTTTGCACCTTTGGTCCCCACCTTGCACTTAGCTCTCACCTGTGGCTTCAAGAAGCTGAAGCATGCATAGCAGCCTCACCCCGAAAAACTGCTTCAACAAGTGGGTTAAACCAGGGGAGGGTAGCCAGCAGGTCTGAAACTTGTGGTGAGATAAGGACTTGTCTATCCCAGCATGCAAAGTCGGCTCTGGCGGACTGGATGGATAACATCAACAGTGAGTTCCAACCAACGGGAAGGTGGCTCTGCAATGCTCTGTGGAAAGCGAAGGTCATGACAAGGCACCAAAGATGGCATGGCCATCGACGGCAGCCTAGGAAGTCTCCAGCCATGATGAATTTTCATACCACTGGAACCAGGCTTCTGAGGCCAAGAGATTGGAACTCCCCCGTGCAATGGCTTTCACTTTACACATTCTCCTGCACAGGTTCTTTGCACACTCATCTCTCAAATCAGTCTGTGGTGATGGGGGAGGGGTGAAGCTACAGGTGGAGGTGAACACTGGGAGTCATAGTTCCAAACCTGCACGTAGGCAGGCTTTGGACTTTGGTTGCTTGACTCTGACCCTGGGACAACATTGGAGTTGGGCAACATCTCAGGCAACTGAGCAGGCCTTTTTAAAAGCAGCACTGCTCACTCTCAAATGAGGGAGTGGACTATAAAAGGTGTCCCAAAAATTGCTTGTTCCCAATGAAATTGGCCAGCATGCTGCAGCTGGCAGTTTTACCCTCACAGCTGTCAAAAAACAGCAAAAAGAAAGATGATTTTGTAGCACGGAATGTTCACATCCTCATGGACAGGGAGAACACTATGAGGCCTGAGAGAAGAATGGCCCTCACAGCAAGAGAACTGGCACACTATAACATTGACTTAGCCACCCTGAGCAAGACCAAACTAGCAGAGAAAGGATCCATCTGGGAACTGAAAGAAGGTTACACTTTCTTCTGGAAAGGAAGGCCAGAAAACAAAAACAGAATCCATGAAGTAGGACTTGCCATCAAGACATCACTTCTGCACCAGCTTCCTGACCTACCAACTTGCATCAGTGAGCATCTGATCAAGCGCTGCTTCCTCCTCAACCCTTCTTGCCATGTTACAGTTATCAGTGCTTACATCTCTACTCTGACCAGCAGTGATGAAGCAAAATAAAGTTTCTTTGAGGACCTTGACTGTCTTGTGAAAGCAACCTCTCCTAGTGACAAGTGCCAGGAAAGATAATGGAGCAGGTAATTACAGAAATCATCTGCAAGCACTTGGAAGGTGGTAAGGTAATAGGGAACAGCCAGCATGGATTTGTAAAGAACACATCATGTCAAACTAATCTGACAGCTTTCTTTGATAGGGTAACGAGCCTTGTGGATAGGGGAGAAGAGGTAGATGTGGTACACCTAGACTTTGGTAAAGCATTTGATACGGTCTCGCTTGATTTTCTTATCAAAAAACTAGTCAAATACAATTTAGATGAGGCTACTATAAGGTGTGTGCATAACTGGATGGATAACCATACCCAGAGAGTAGTTCCTAATGGTTCTCAATCCTGCTGGAAAAGTATAACAAGTGGGGTTCCACAGTCTGTGTTACGACCGGTTCTGTTCAATATCTTCATCATTTTTTTAAATATTGGCATAGAAAGTATGCTTATTAAGTGTGCAGATGATACGAAGCTGGGAGGGGTTGCAACTGCTTTGGAGGAGAGGGTCATCATTCAAAATGATCTGGATAAATTGGAGAAATGGTCTGAGGTAAACAGGATGAAGTTTAATAAGGACAAATGCAAAGTGCTCCACTTGGGAAAGAACAATCAGTTTCACATATACAGATTGGTGAGAGACTGTCTAGGAATGACTACAGCAGAAAGGGATCTAGGGGTTATAGTGGACCACAAGTTAAATATGAGTCTACAGTGTGATGTGGTTGCAAAAAAAGTAAACATGATTCTGGGATGCGTTAACAGGTGTGTTGTGAACAAGACACAAGAAGTCATTCTTCCGCTCTATTCTGCGCTGGTTAGGCCTCAGCTGGAGTATTGTGTCCAGTTCTGGGCACTGCAGTTCAAGAAAGATGTGGAGAAATTAGAGAGGGTCCAGAAAAGAGCGACAAGAATTATTAAAGGTCTGGAGAACATGACCTATGAAGAAAGGCTGAAAGAATTGGGCTTGTTTAGTTTGGAAAAGAGAAGATTGAGGGGAGACATGATAGTGGTTTTCAGGTATCTAAAAGGGTGTCATAAGGAGGAGGGAGAAAACTTGTTCTTCTTGGCCTCTGAGGATAGAACAAGAGGCAATGGACTTAAACTGCAGCAAGGGAGGTTTAGGTTGGACATTAGGAAAAAGTTCCTAATTGTCAGGGTGGTCAAACAGTGGAATAAATTGCCAAGGGAGATTGTGGCATCTCCACGGCTGGAGATATTTAAGAACAGGTTAGATAGATATCTATCAGGGATGGCTTAGATAGTACTTGGTCTGCCATTGGGGCAGGGGGCTGGACTCAATGGCCTCTCGAGGTCCCTTCCAGTCCTAGTGGTCTATGATTCTATGATTCTCCTGTTGGGTGACTTCAATGCCAGAATCCACAAGGACTGTAGGACCGGGAAAGAGGTGCTGGGGCATCACTGCATGGTAACATGAATGCCAATGGCCTTCTTCTGCTGAGCTTGTTCGCAGAAAATGACCTGACGATTACCAACACTCTCTCTTGGAAGGCTGATAAATAGAAGACCACGGCTACGTCTACACATGAAGCTAACATCGAAATAGCTTATTTCGATGTAGCCTATTACGATGAATAACGTCTACACGTCCTCCAGGGCTGGCAACGTCGATGTTCAACTTCGACGTTGCGCGGCACCACATCGAAATAGGCGCTGCGAGGGTACGTCTACACGCCAAAGTAGCACACATCGAAATAAGGGTGCCAGGCACAGCTGCAGACAGGGTCACAGGGCGGACTCAACAGCAAGCCGCTCCCTTAAAGGGCCCCTCCCAGACACAGTTGCACTAAACAACACAAGATCCACAGAGCCGACAACTGGTTGCAGACCCTGTGCCTGCAGCATGGATCCCAAGCTGCCGCAGCAGCAGCCAGAAGCCCTGGGCTACGGGCTGCTGCCCGCGGTGACCATAGAGCCCCGCAGGGGCTGGAGAGAGAGCATCTCTTAACCCCCCAGCTGATGGCTGCCATGGAGGACCCGGCAATTTCGACGTTGCGGGACGCGGATCGTCTACACGGTCCCTACTTCGACATTGAACATCGAAGTAGGGCGCTATTCCGATCCCCTCATGAGGTTAGCGACTTCGACGTCTCGCCGCCTAACGTCGAAGTTAACTTCAAAATAGCGCCCGACGCGTGTAGCCGCGACAGGCGCTATTTCGAAGTTAGTGCCGCTACTTCGAAGTAGCGTGCACGTGTAGACACAGCTCACATGATGCACCCAAGATCAAAACAGTGGCACCTGATTGACTGTGCCATCAGTTGCAAGTCGGACATTCATGATGTTAAGATCACCAGGGCCATACAGGGAGCTGAGTGCTGGACGGATCATAGACTCATCAGATCTGTCTTTATGCTGCACATCACACCACTGCACTGCAAGAAGCTCAAGGTTGTCAGACCCTCCAGCCACATTGAGAAGGTGCAACATACTGGTCATTGTGAGCAATTCGCAGCTTGCCGTGATGACGTGTTGACATCCCACGGACCTCTGACTGAAGACCCAACACAAAAGTAGGACCAGTTAAAACCATGGTGATGGAGTCAGCCAAGTCGAGACTGGGATTCCAAAAGAGACTTCACCAAGACTGGTTTGATGAAAATGACGAGACCATCATGAAGATCTTAGAGGAAAAAGAGAATGCATCCTGGTATGACATAATCATGGTGGGGTGACTTAGTTGGGGTTGATCCCGCTTGGGGCAGGGGGCTGGCTCGATGACCTCTTGAGGTCCCTTCCAGCTCTGTGATACTGTTATTCTATGATTCTATGGTATGGCAGGGTCTCCTGCCCCACCTTACTTCTGAGGGCTCTTACATTGCCCTTGGGGTTCTAAAGTCCAGTCAGGCCTCAGCAGCCTAGTCCTCGTACCCAGGCCTCACAGCCCAGTCAGGCCTTGTAGCCTAATCCCGGTACCCAGGTCTTGCCATCCAGTCAGGCCTCAGTGGCCGATTCCCAGTACACAGGCCTCACAATCCAATTAGGCCTCCACGGTCTAGTCCCAGTACACAGGCCTCACAGCCCTGTCAGGACTCAGCAGCCTAGCCCCAGTACATGGGCCTCACAGCCCAGTCAGGCCTCAGCAGCCTAGGTTCTCCCTACCTCCAGCTCAGAGGGAGGTGCGGAAGTATGGGAGCTTGGGCCCTCCCGCTCCACCAAGCTTCACCTAGGGCCCCCTTGGTGAGTAGATGACCCCAGTTGCCAGCTCAGTGGGGATCCTCATTGCAACATGCTGAGCTCACTGGCTACCTTTCTGGTTCCCCCAACCTGGGCTACTTCCTACCCTGTTCCCGGTGTGGTCCACCACCACAGCTCTGGCCATGCTTCCTCCAGCTGCTCCTGCTGGTGACTGCTCCTCTGGCAGTGGCTGCCACCATTGCTCCTGCTGCCACTACTGCTCTTCAAGCATCTATGGCTGCTGCTGCTACTGCTGCTGCTGCTCAGGCAATTTCTGTGGCTGCTGCTTCGGCAGCTGTGGCTCCCAGTCTCCAGCAGGAGCTCCCTCTCTCCTACTGGCCAGCCCCAACTGCCAAGCTTCCCCAGCCTTTATACTTGGTCTATGGCAGTAGCAAGCCCAGCAGGGCCTTGGGGGTGGGGCCTCTTCTATCCAATAGGTCTGGGTCTCACCCCACTGGTCAGTGTGGGGTTGGTACACTCCATCACCCCCCCTGCTCAGTGCAGGGTTTGTACACCCCATCATATATGGCAAAATGATTAGTCCTCAATCTCCAAACATGACCGTTTCAAGCACCTTCAGAGTCAGGCACAGACTACACTTTGCAAAATGAAAGATAAGTTGTTGGAAAGAAAAGCTGATGAAGTCCAATACTATGCTGACACCAAGAACTCCAAGATGTTCTTCAGTGCTATCAAAGCTGTATATGGACCTTCAAAGCCAAGTACTACACCTCTCCTGTCTGCAGATGGCATGACCCTCCTGAAGGAGAAGAGCAGCATCAACAGTAGGTGGAGAGAGCACTTCAGCAACCTTCTCAACAGGCCGTCCATTGTCAACCCTGCGGCCCTAGACCTGATCCCTCAGAAATCCTCAGTAGACAGTCTTGACTGCCCCCTACCATGGATGAGGTCGAAAAGACAATCAGCCACATCAGCTCTGGCAAAGCTGACGGTATCCCTGCTGAAATTTTCAAGGCAGCAGGACCAGTGTCATTCGAAGCCTTTCACAGCATTTTGACCAGTATCTGGGAAGAAGAAGACATGCCCAAAGACTTTAGGGATGTCACAGTCATCTTGCTCTTCAAGGACAAGGGCAATAAAGCTGATTGTGGAAATTACCAGGGCATCTCCCTTCTATCTACTGCTGGAAAGATCTTGGCTCAAGTCATCCTCAACCATCTGATCACCACCATCTCAGAGAAGAACCTACCAGAGGCACAGTGTGGTTTCCACCCAGGCCACAGCACCATTGATATGATCTTTGCTGTTTGTCAGGTCCAAGAAAGGTGCATAGACCAGAACTTGGATCTACATGGCATCTTTATAGACCTGACCAAGGTGTTTGACACCATCAACAGAGAAGCATTGTGGATTATCCTGTCAAAATTTGGCTACCCGAGAAGATTTGTTAACCTCATACACCTATTCCACAATGACATGACTGGGTTTGTTCTTTCAAATGGTGAATTCTCAGACTCATTTGAGCTATCCAATGGCATGAAGCAAGGGTGCGTGCTGGCCCCAGTGCTATTCAACCTCTTTTTCACATGCATCCTCAGCCACACAGTTAGGCACCTGGACCATGGAGTCTACATTAAGTACAGACTTGATGGGTCGCTCTTTGACCTTTTGACTTTTGACCAAGATACTTGAAAGGCTCATCCTCGAAGCCCTTTTTGCTGACAACTGTGCACTTATGGTACACAAGAATCTGATCTCCAGCTCATCATCAATAAGTTTGCTGAAGCCACTCGCCTCTTTGGTTTGACCATCAGCCTAGAAAAGATCAACGTTCCGCTCCAGGATCTGCTGCTCTCCCTGCTTCAATCTCTATTGAAGGAACAGAGTTAAAAACAGTGGATGAGTTCAAGTACCTCGGCAGCGTGATAGCCAACGATGGCTCCCTTGACAAAGAGATAAATGCCAGGATCTGCCAGGCCAACCAGGCACTAGGACATGTGAGAGCATGAGTGTTGAATATCTGACATTCTACTAAACTGAAAGTGAACAAGGCTGTAGTCCTGACCAGTCTCCTGTATGGATGTGAAACCTGGACCTTGTACAAAAAACATGTGAATTGCTGGAGTGCTTCCACACATGCAGCCTGAGGTCAATACTGCACATTCAATGGCAGCACAGAGTCATGAACCTCGAAGTCCTGGACAGAGCAGGAACAACAAGCACTGAAGCCACAATTCTGAAAGCCCAGCTTTGCTGGACAGAGCACATCATACAAACGGAGGAGTCAAGAATCCCAAAGCAACTCCTCTGTGGTGAACTCTCCCAGAGCAAAAGGAATCATGGTAGGCCTCACAAGAGGCATAAAGACTGCATGAAAGCCAACATTGTTCATGCTGGATTAAAGCCAAAGCAGGTAGAGCAGCATGCAGAAGACTGAACAGGCTGGCATGCTCTCGTACAACACGCATATGAGAATTTAGAAGAGCAGCAATGCATACTCCTGATTGATGCTCGTGAGAGGGGGAAAGCGACAGCAGCAGCCTCACCAGCAGAGCCAGGAGAATTCCCTTGCCTCTGCTGTGAACGCCCATGCTGTTCAAGGCTTGGACTCCTCAGCCACATGTGAGTCCACAGCTGAAGAGCCTGTGCAAGCTCAAGACATCATTGTCGGACATGACAGATTACCAAGATTACATTCCTTGCCTATCTCAGAAATAGGTAAAGCTGTAAATAGGAAGTAGTAAGATGTCTAGCCAACCAAAATAAATATTATTTTAAAGGTCAACCACTTTGTATCCTAGGCATTAAATTCTGATACTTCATTCCCTTCACAATGTCTGTTACAAGAAAATAGCATATTTTTTCTTGACAAAGATGATGCTGACGATAACAAATGGAGGAAATCAACCCACATTCCTTACAACCAACAGATTGTAATCTTACAGTCTTTTTTGGATATAGCGCCAGAGAAAACCTTTTTTTTCTTTTTTTTTTTTGTACTTTAACAATTTCAGCAGGGCACAGCTGAATGATATCTAAGTCATACAAAAGTATCCAGAACTAAAGATATGGGACTAGAAATCCTGATAAAAAAGGCTATTCCCTTTGCAGTACTTCATTTTAATATTCCAGGGGGTGTTTTTTTTTATTCTTTGTTTGTCTCTGATATCATCAGAACTGAAGGTTGAATGTAACTGCAACATCCCAAGGAGAAATGGAGAACAGACATTTATCAACTCAAAACAAAACTGTTACAGAGGATTTCCTCTGTGTCTCCATAAACTCAGTGGTAATATTTGTCATAATCTGGATTGTATCCACGCCCTAATGAATAGTTTGAATTATAAAATGCTAATAATTCATTGAATCTTACATAAAGGCATGACTGCCTAAATTATCTTGTACTCCTCAAAACTGAAGAAACATGTCTCTGGACAAACCTTTTTATCTACCCACCCCACATTCAGAGTCTTGCTGCCTGAACAGCCCAGAATGGTTCAGGACAGATTCTTCTTGTAACAGCAATGTTTACCGACACACAAGACTGGGAAAAACCTTTAAAACAGTGCATGTTCGCGCAAGTTTTGATCATTTCATATTTCAAAGTCTTCTAATAATTAGGTAAAAATCTTGTGCTTAAACCATATAGTCATAAAACATCAAGTCTAATGTGACCAAGAGTAAATGAAAGAACAACTCCAATATTAAATACTTATAGAAAAATAGGGAAAGACTTTATACAGATATGCTCTTCATTTCTGCTTTGTCAAAGTTTTGCAGTACTGATTAGACTATATCTACACTACTGCTTATGTCAGCAAAAGTTTAGTCACTCAGGCGTGTGCATATTCCATCCCCCCTTCCCAGCAACACAAGTCACACCAGCAAGTGTGTCAGTGTGCCCAGCAGTATCTTGGAAGGAAAGTGTATCTTGGTGACATAGTTTCTATTGCTTGTGGTGGCAGGTGATAGTTATGTCTATGGGAAAGCTTATTTCCATCATCACAGAGTGTCTTCGTCACATGCGCTGCAGTGGTATGGCTGTACCAGGACAGCTGCACCTCTGGGCACAGTAAGTGTAGACCGACCTTTAGATCAAGTAGTACCTTACTGTGTGGTTCATCAGACAGTTAGTGACAAAGCTCCTATTATTGAACGTAATGGGTTCAACTCATGGCTGCAACACCTCTTGCCGGCCAGTCTTGGAAAGTCTCTCTCTTCCAACTTGAAGCACCCCGTTAGGGTGATTTAGTATCCTTTGGTGTGAATGTCTCCCTGCCATAACCTACTCTCTTTCCACCACCTCAGAGGACCCACATCCCTCTCAGACCAGAATGCCCATGACCCAGTTCCTCCCCTCCCAGGGAACCATGTTACCTCTAAGCCAACCACTCACTTCTGTGGCTCAGTATCATTCTTCATCTAGCTCAGGGGTGCCGAAATTTGATCTTTTGACCTTTACGTATGGTCCGAGTGCCGCTGATACTTTTTAAGGTCACTAATAATCTCACTTACAACAGCTTCATTAACACATAAATTAAGATGCAGAGTTTGGTTGGTAGCATTAGCTGGTCTTTTGTTAATCCATAGGTGGCATGGCTTTGAGCAAGCTTCCAGCTGTGTGGGGGAGGAGGGGAGGACTCCTGCCTTGTGTGCAGATGAAAATCAGCTTGTGTACCACTCTTTGCACCCATGCCAGGGGTTGCTGACCCCTGATCTAGTTCTCTCCCTTCAAGATAAACCATAGTCTGAACTGTCCATTCATCATCTGCGTGGGGGATGGATCTATTGCCTACTCCTCAGCTGCTGCCTTGTGCAACTCTAGCGCCTACTTGTGTCCTGTATCAGGCCCTTGGCTTGGGTGTCGGTCACCTCAGTGTTCCTCTGGCTCCCCCCTGATTCTCTGCAGCACTGCTCTGTCCAAGTACTTTTCCCTCTATAGGCAATCAGTCCTTGTCTCTCCAAAGCTGGAAGGAGCCTGAGCTCCCTCTCAGCCCTGCTGCATTAAATTAAGTGGTAGCCTAGCACTGATTGGCTGCCTTCAGCTTCACCCTAATTGGTTGCTACCACATCCCTCTCCAAGAGCTGCTTAACCCCTTGCTCACCAATACATGGCAATTATGCCCTCACAGTGCAGAATCAGAGTGCCCGGAGACCCAAAGGGGCTGCTTATAGAATAAGATAGTACTGAACCCGAGTAAGGGTAGTAAAGTTTGATCTTCAAAAAGTTGGGATTTATAATTGTCTTTATTTGCCTATTAACTTTTAAAATTAAAAAAGCAAAAGTTGGTTAGTGCTTTGGATTGTAAATCTGTGATCATGAGCTCAATCTTTGAGGAGAGCCATTCTAGGGTAGGTTAAATTAATGAAAAATGTATCAAGGATAGTGATGGATCCTGCTGTGAGTACAGCAGATGGGACTCAAGGTCTCTTCCAGCTCTATGAGATATGCATATCTTCATGTTTCCAGCATTCTTTCCCAAAGTATTTTAGTTCCATAAGTAAGATGGTAATCAGCAAAAAAAAAAACAGTAGATGTGGGAGGAAGAAGCAAGTATATGGGAAGGAATTCCAGCTCAGTCTTATTTTCTCTTTGACCTTAAGCTTTGTGGAAGAAAGACCAGGGAACACTTGCTTTCTGGAACACCAGTCAGTCCTCAATGGTAACTAAAGTTAATGCTGATCCTGACACTGCTACTTACCTGGGTTCCCCCAGAAGGTTCAATGCTGTAAGAGGAATCCATGGCTCAAAATTATTTTCAGAGGCCTTCAGAAATATCAATTTGAACATGCTTTCTGCAGAAGCCATTGCATAATGTGTACCAAAAGCAGTGTGAAAGCACAGTTCCCATGTGACACTCTCCTCAGGGCAGCCCAGAACTGTAAGCTGTTTAGGTAACCTACAGCCTTAGCAAGAGTGCACTTGGCTGGATATTAGACTATGTGCCAGCTCCTTGCCACCCCAATATGTTTGTTTTACCAGCAAACACCTCAAGACTCTATTAGTCTTAACGTGGCCTTGCACGTAACAATCTGTGAACTCCTGTTCCCCAGAAATGTCTCTCTACAGTGTCCAATCCCTCTTACTGGTCACTCACAGAAATAATGAGATTCATTGCTTCCAAAGAGACAACACACACTGCAACATGTTGGATTTAACTGAGGAGGCACACTTAATTCAACATAATAGCACTGAGATGGTTTATAAAACAATGAAAGATGTTATTAGAAAGAACATAAATGGAAGTGATACTAAACAGAGAGCAGAAACAGAAAGTGGATAGAAAAATAAAAGCCAAAATAAAATGTGTTTTACAGAACTTATGACTTAACTTTAGCAAGCTTTCCCTAAACAGCTTTTTCACTTACATCAAGACACCAGCAACTGCACACCTTCCAACAAGAGGACTCAAGGTTCACAGAATCTGAGGGTTAGGCTGCTATCCCCTAAGTGTTGGATAACTACCAGTGTCTAAACATTTGAAATGTATTCTTTGCAAAATAAACCTAGACAGGGGCCTATGTTATCCTCCTCATCTTCTGGTCAATTTGTGATTTTGATTCTCTAATCACTTTGTACCATGGACATGTTATTCTAAAATAGTTTATTTTGGATTAATAGCTCTGAATAAGGTATTCTGGAATAACTCTGTAATGTAGACATACCTGTTTCAGTCCTACAATTTTGTGATTCTGTATTCTGACAACAAACTATAACCTATTTTGGGTGTGATCTTTGCCAGCTTGCAAAAGGGGATTTTAGGGTCACAATCCTGGCATGATTCTGGCATTTAATCTGCTCCAGTACCATGAGGAATGAGCAAGAGGGTCAACGTAGGTTGTCTGAGAGAATGTTAATTATAAATCCTGTAAATTCCAAATTCATCATTTCAATGACTTATAAGAAGAAACAGCCCATACTGCTAGAGAACAGTTTGTCTCTTAATGATTAATATCCTATGGTGTAAAAGTAAATCTGTAAAAAATATTATTCCTTACTATTATTACATTCTATGCCATCAGATTTTCCTTCTGATAATGTTTATGTTTATGGTGTTTCTTTCATAAATCTGCTCCCTTTTAGGAGCTACAAATGGAGAACTACAGATTTTGGGAGACTCAGAAATAAACATTTTTTTCCTCTTTCTCACAACTGCAGAAAGAGCTGCATAGACATCTCTCATTTTTTATCTATACGTTCATTAATTCTGTTCCATACTTCTTTATATTTAATCTTCCTATTTGTGCATAATAGTAGGATGCAATTTGTAATGTTCGTTGTATGTGACAAGAGTTTTGGAGCAGTAAACCACTCAAAGTTCTCTTTTTTTTTAAAGGAGAGTAGGTAGAAGATAATTTTTTCTCTCTTCTCCCCTCTCCCACACCTTTTTCCCCCCTTCTTTCTCTTAGTTCCTACTATTTTACACAGTCATTGGTATTTTCCTACAGCAGAGATGTTTTAATGTGGTAGCTGTGTTCCTGAAGTCAGGATATATCATTTTCTGCTTAAAATGCAAAGAGGATCTTGGAGATAAATAGTCATAAATGGATATTTGTTTTTATATATATATATATATATTTGAAATCCTGATAGGCTCTTCTTTTTGACAACCTTGCTAATGGCTTTTGGGTGCAAAGGGAAAAAAATCCCTTTCTTTTAGTTTCATCCATACCTACTGAAGGTTGACATAATCTACACTTTTTTCAGCCTGCAATGTATGGTGCTGCCTATATTAGCATTGCATTATTGGAAAATGTTAGCCCTGCCGAGTGTGGATGAGCATTTTAATTTTTGTTAGTTTGTTTTGCTGACATGAAAGAAAGATAGGAGAATTACAGAAGGTGAGGTTCAAGGAACTCAGGATACAGGGTATGTTTATATAACTTTTCTTCTCCCTGAGGTCAGATTCTTCTTTACCTCTTAATAATAGAGGCTGAAAGGAGGTACAGGAGAAGGATGCAAAGAAATTCTATTACTTTTAGCTTAGGACAGAAAGAGGAGCTCTCCTCATTTAAGCAGAAATTCTCTCTCTTTTTTCCCCTTTAACCTTCTTTCTGTCAACGAAGGCACCAAACTATAGCCTTTCTTTTTTTTGGTCTCGTCTAACCAAAAATCATACAATGAACTACTTCGGAAAGACAGAACAATGAAATGAATCCCATCTGCTGGACTAGTTCGAAGTTAAAATAATCTTTCTCCATCTAATAGTCTGTCTAATGAGAGTCATCAAGGAAAATGATTTATGCTACAGGTTGCGCCTCTCTAATCTGGCACACTTGGGACCTGACCAGTGCCAGACGAGATACTTTGCCAGACCACAGAAGGTCAGCAATGTCTAGCAGCATTACCAACACTCCCACTGTTTGCTGGGCTCTTAGAAGACATGTAGGGGGAAATTACAGCTACATAAGAGCACAGTATATAGAGACCCAGGACCGGTAGCTGGAAACAAACTTTCGAAGATAAAAGGAGACTTGTCCACACCCATGATAAAGGGCATACAGCTAATCAAAATCATGCCACATGTTGCCAGATGAGAGAATGCCAGATTAGAGAAATTCAGCCTATATGCTATTTTGCTTGTCTGTCAGCAAAAGCCAGGATACATAGTATGGGGAGAGTAACATGACATTTGAACTGAAAATGTTAGCCAGTTTCCAACTATTGGAGTATTTTTTTCAGGGTATATAGATTCTATTTCTGACTCTGCCATTGTGTTGTTTGACATCAGTCATAGCACTTTAATTCTCTGTTCCTCAGCTTTCCTATGCTAAACTAGAGTTAATAACGGCTATCCACCTTCATCAAGCATTTTGAGATCCCCAGATGAAAAGGACCTTGAAACTCTAAAGTATTAATAAATATTATAAGTTTAGACTATTGGTTCTGTTTAACAATATTGACACAAAAATACATTTTTAAACTTCAGTGTTGTTTCACAGCTGTGAAGCAATTGGATTTGGCCCTCAATGAATCAGTAGCCAATTTGCTTCTTGGTTTTGATTTATTGTTAGTGTTGTACAGGGGGATAACTTCTTTTTTCTATTGTGATTTTAGACAGCTAGGAAAAATGGCATTGTACTGCACACTTACATGGTGCTGTTTGTTTGTTTGTTTGTTCCAATCCCATCAGTGGTCAGCTTTTTCCTTTTGCTCCCTGTCATCCTTGTAATAAACACCAACAGTTCAGATCCCTAACTTTTGCCCCTCTACGTTTTTGTCTTTGAAAGATGCATTTCAGTAACAAGTTATGAACCAGTTTTCAATGCTCTACTCATGCTCATGAAATAAAGGGGGATACTCATGGAATTAGGCAATGAGCAATGGAAGAATGAGTGAAAATACTGTTTTCTACCCATAGAATTTTCCAGAGTGCCTAAGTCTGATCTCTATGAAGTCAGTAATAAAATTTCTTGTGACATAAAAAGCATGGTTAGGTCAGCGCTGAACATTTTAATACCACCTTCTGTTTATTGATAATAAGTCATAAATATTTTAAAAATTAGGTTCCCAACCAATTGCTTTTCCAGACCTTTTATACAGCATGTAGTGCCACTCCAGATTAATTATCAGTCTAACATTTACTATCCCAAAAATAGCAGTTCCCCATATGAAAGTATAATACTACTAACCCTGTGTTTTTTTCAGTTTTCATCAAGTTTTCAATATTCAACAAGCTTTATATTGAACATTTTTATTTTCAAAATAAAAAAAAAATTGTGGGGTTTGAATAAAATTTAAAAAAATCATTTAGGGATCAGAATATTTTTAAATGTAGGCTAATTATGGTAAAATATTAAAAAAACACAAATGTAAAGTAAACATTTCGATATCAACAAAATAAATAATTTCAACTGGTTTGGACCTTTTTTAAAAAAAAATCAGTACATGGAAAGGTAAAAAGCCAATCTGGGATTATAAAAATGCTGTAAATTGAAATTGTGTTCTATCCAACTATAGCTTTATGCACAAGAATATACTGCAGCATCAGATATCTTCTTGCCTTATTTTGACCTTTTAAATGGAAACCCTTGGCACTTACATAGATGGGCATTCTGACCACAACTACTTGCAATGTCTAATATCCTTAGTTATATGGATCCAGAAGTCACAGTATTGAGGATTAGATATTTTGATTGCATCTAGTACTTTAGGCCTGTGTGTTCTCTTAAATTCTCCGATATCATTACTAATGATACAGTAATTATGAAATACTGTCCTCGATGGGAACCTGGAGTATTGTATCTCCCTTGTCCCTGAATTGGAAGAGATGGCTTTAGCGATTAAAAAGTCAACCTGCTCTTGAAAATATTGCATAAAAAGGTCTAGAATCTGCAGACTTCCATCTACACCACAAAACGCTAGACAAAAATCAGTACATCTCAAGCCTTTTGTTTCTTTTGAAATTTGAGTGATACCCAGTGCCATATCACGTGTTTGTATTATGCATGCTAATCCTACTGTATTCTAGTGAATCTTTTGTCTTTTTTTTAACATGCTGATAATCAGAACAAATTGATTTTTGTTTCTTGGATTGCTAAAATCCTCCCAACACTTTCTTCAACTCGAATGCTGAATAAATCATTGTAATGTTCCCCTGAAGTGAACTGAAAATTAATTTACACAGCCAAGATGATCCTCCTAATAACAGGGTACATGGAATGGGGAAATTGGAAATCATTACCCAGCAAACATTATCTGCATTATTTTTGTAGCTGCTTCAGATGGCATTGTAATAGAAAATTAGGAGACGGGCTGTGAAGAAGTTTAAGAGGATCCCCTGAAGAGCTTCTGCTTCAAAATTGATTCTTTAAGAAAGCATTAAAAAGCTATTGGAATTGATTGCCTGCTAATACAAAGGAAAAACTCTTTGCCACCATTTGAGTTAAAAAAGAGCATCTTCATTCATGCATGTTATTAAAACTACTGGCCTGAAAGCCTCTGTAGAAAGATAAAGGATATGGATGAGATATTAAAACAGCAATCTTTACCTTATCTGGGATTTAAAGTTAATATGTCGCTTTTATTAATTTAGCAAGACCCATTAGTTAGGATGTCATAGAGATGATTTACAATTAAAATGCCATAGAGCAGAGGTGTCTTTAATAAACAATGGACAAGGAATTCTTCATTAATCTTCCAAGCATGAGGTACACCTCTGCAAAGAATAAATACTGAATTTACACTTTATTGCTAAGTTTGCTAGGCAGCGGCAATAAACGTCATAGTTGATAGCACTTCTATCAGCCCTTGCATCTTCCAGCGAAGTGGATGGTGGCCAGAAGGATTCTCAGCACTCACCAAGCTGGGAAATAACCTTCCCTGTATAAAAGGGAAGTTAGATGAATGACCTTTACAAGCTATCACAAGTTTTACCAATAAAAATAGAAATGTAATTTGGTTTCCTGACACAAGACTCTTTAAAACTTCTTACTGCTTTCTGCTTTCAAATACATTAAGAACAAACTTGCCTTGTTTCTGTTAGTTTGAGATCAGGGGAGACATTTAAGACCAGTGAATAATGAGCCAGAATAATAGTGACTATATTTTAAATAATATTTTAGCAGCTTTCTTACTCAAAAAAAACCCCCCTGAACTCAGAAACTTAGCTGTAGCTTCTTAGCTGTAACTTAGCTTCTCAAAATTTTTTAAAATTGAGAGAGACAGTGGGTATGGGATTGTGGGTGGAGAAATTTCTCCACCATAATTAATAAGGTGAAATTTACTTAGGTAATATTGCCACAAGCTATAAATTGATGAAACTTCATGTTAATTCATATATTTTGTCTGTAATTTACACCTAAATGTCTTCTAAGAGCCCAATAAGCAGTGAAAGTGTTAGTAATGCTGCTAGACATGTCCAGCAAATTCTCTCATTTGGCACCAGTCGGGTCCCAAGGGTACCAGACTACAGAGGTTCAACCTATAGTAACTCTTCCAATACATAGCATCAAAGAAGGAAACAGGGCTAAGAGAACCTACAGAGCGTGACAGCATCTGTAATTCTAGCTGAAATCAGTGGGAACCTTCGGTGCTCATGTCTTCTGAACATCTCATCCCATGTAAATGAAGGCTGTGTCTACACGTGCCCCAAACTTCGAAATGGCCATGCAAACGGCCATTTCGAAGTTTACTAATGAAGCGCTGAAATGCATATTCAGCGCTTCATTAGCATGCGGGCGGCAGCAGCGCTTCGAAATTGACGAGCCTTGCCGCCGCGCGGCGCGTCCAGACGGGGCTCCTTTTCGAAAGGGCCCCGCCTACTTCGAAGTCCCCTTATTCCCATGAGCTCATGTGAATAGTCCTACTTACAACAGTTTCATTAATGAATAAGTAAAGATGCAGAGCTTTAACATTTAGGTGGTGGTTGGTAGCGTTAGCTAGTCTTTTGTTAATCCACAGACAGCATGGCTGTGAGCAAGCTCCCAGCTGTATGGGGAAGAAGGGGCGGGGCTGAGCTCCTGCTTCAATGCTGATGAAAATCAGCTTGCATGCCATTCTTTGCAAGTGTGCTGGGGGTTGCTGACCCCTGCCACACAACATTATAAATACTGCTCTACTAGCAGCACCGGAAGTAGACACATGCCATTCTGAGAATTCTTAAAATGTAAGAACATAGTTGTTCAACCTCCGACACCTAATCTAAGCATCTTTTTTTTCAGCTTTGAGATGCCTGTCACTGAATGATTTAGCTATTAGGACTAATGGTAAAAAACTGACATTCATTAATGAGCAAACACATTGCCTGAAGGCTACACCTTGAGATAAACCTGCCATTCACCAATCTGGAGTAGGAGCGAACTGTGGAAAAAGCAGAAGGACTCTTCTGTCACCTGTGAAAATTACAAAGAAAAAATAGTAGCTAGGCATCTGGATGCCAGTTTGTTGTAATATTTTCTTTGTAAATATCTATGGCTAGGGAGACCAAATTGCTGGTTTATTTTGTTTTTAAGTTCTTAACCTGTTATATTTCCTATTTAAAAAGAAGAAAACAAAACCTGCACTGTAGAGCCGCATCTACAGTAGCTGGCTATTTCGAAGTAGCCACTCCAACTTCGAAATAGCGCCCGCCACGTCTACACGTGCTGAGCGCTATTTTGAAGTTGAAATCGACGTAAGGCAGCGAGACATTGAAGTCACTATCCTCATCTGGAGATGGGAATAGTGCCCTACTTCAACATTGAACGTCGAAGTAGGGCAAGTGTAGACAATCCGCGTCCCGCAACATTGAAATAGCGGGGTCCTCCATGGCGGCCATCAGCTGAGGGGTTGAGAGACGCTCTCTCCAGCCCCTGAGCTCTATGGTCGCTGTGTGCAGCAGCCCCTTAAAGCTCCCCGCCCCCTTATTTATTGTGCAGGAAGCTGAGAGCTTGTGCAGGCAGCAGCACTGCCATGTGCACAGCCTGCACGGACCTCAGCAGCCCCAGTCCAGCACCCTGCACCTCATGGCATCCAGCCAGCCCCCCAAGCACCCACAGGGCACCCCACCCAAGGGGACCCAGGGCTCCCAGCCTGCCAGCCAGAGAGGGAAGAGGCTGCGGGGCCCGTCCTGGACGGATGCCGAGATCCGGGACCTGCTGGGGCTCTGGGGCAAGGAGGAGGTGCTCCAGGTAATGGGGAGCAAGAGGCGGAACGCGGATGCGTTCGCTCGGCTGACCGAGGGCCTGGCTGCCCGGGGTCAACCTGCCCGCACTCCTGACCATGTCAGGAGTAAGGTGAAGGAGCTGTGGCAGAGTTACGCCCAGGCCCGGGATGCAGCCAGCCGATCTGGGTCCGCCCCCGCCACTTGCCCCTTTTACAGGGAGCTCAGGTCCATCCTGGGCCCCCGGCACACCTCCTCCCCCGCCAGCCACTCTTGACACATCAGCCAATGAACCCCAGCAGGCCCCGGAGATGGAGTCCGCCCCAGAAGAAAGCCCTGCACCCCAGGGCCCCCCCCAGGAGCCCACCCCGGGACGCTGGAGGAGGAGGAGGGGGAGTCCTCCAGCTACGGGGGGGCTCCACATCGCCCTCCCATCCCACAGCTCCAGCAGGGCATCCCTCGAACATGGGAGCAGACCGTCAGGTATGTACCCCCCCCCGGTGCACACCCCCAGGGTTAAGGGGCGGGGACAAGAGACATGACCAGGGCCCTCCACACGCCCAGATGACCATGGCCCCAAGCACAGCAGTGGCATGTCCTTTAGAAAAGTGCATCAGACCCTGCCCCCCAGCAGGACAGCGCCATGCCCCATCCCTGGGGATGGGGGGAGCAGAACCTAGGGTCCCCCGTGGGGGATGGGACACCCATCAGCAGCAGCAGCATCTCCGGGGGACAGGGATGGGGGACCAGCAGCAGAGGGGTGGGGGGACAAGGGCCACGGGTCAGGGCCCACACTAACGGCTGTCTCCACTCTTGTTCCCCCCTGTGCTCTGCAGCTGCACCTTCGGAGGGCCAGGAGAGCACCGGCGAGGTGTCCGTGGTCCCGAAGAGCCCACCGGGGCCATCCCAGCAGGCCAGCCCCTCAGCGGAGCACAGACCAGCCCCAGGATGAGGCCAACAGAGGAGGAGCCATCAGCGGATGGCCACAGACCTCCAGCTGCTCGCGACTCTCCGCCGTCAGCTGGAGGTGTCGGAGCGGTGCCTGCAGGTGGAGGAGCGGCGGCTAGCGCTCCAGAAGCGAGCGCTGGCCTAGTGCCAGGAGGCTTGGGGGGCCTTCATGCGCACATTCCACCGGACTGCGCAGCACCTGGCCCCCCCTGCTGCTCCGCCCTCCGCTCTGCCCACTGCACCAACCACCGCTCCGCCCGCTGCTTCACCTGCTGTCCCTCCACCATCTGCCACCCTGGTGCCTGCTGCCAAGGGGGACCGTGGGCCTGTGGACACCAGCCGGCCCTATTTGCCAATTCTCCTGGCCCCCACCCAGCCTCAACCAGGGCTCCGGCCAAGACGTGGATCGCGCCCCCCAACACCAGGCGCTGGACAATAGAGTGCGGGGCCAAGGATGTTGCCACCCCTTTGTACATATTCCCCCCATGTTTGTAAATAGTTTTTGTTCTGCCCCCCCATGTACATAGTTCCCCCCTTCCTTCTGTTAATAATAATGTTACACTGTTTTGTTTCAAACAACATTTCCATTTATTTCAAAGAAAAGTGTGGTGGGGGGGTGCTCTCGGGTGCTCTGTGGTGTGGGCATGGGGGCAGGGAGTGTTGTGGAGGATGGGAGGGTGCAGTCGGGGGGGGGGCTCACCAGCAGCTGGCCCTGCCAGCATTCACCCTGGAGCCTGGTCAAAATGGGCCCACAGGGCCTCCCGGACCCGGATCCCCTCAGGGTCGACCTGGCGACTGGGGGCAGTGAGTGGCTGGACGTCGGCCCTGCCAGCCTCCACAGCCCAGCCCTGGAAGAAGGCCTCTCCCTTGCTCTCCACCAGGTTGTGGAGTGCGCTGCATGTGCCCACAACCTGAGGGATGTTGGTGAGGCCTGCATCCAGGCAGGTGAGGAAACACCTCCAGTGCCCTTTGAGGTGGCTGAAAGTGCGCTCGACCACCTGGCGCATATGGTTCAAGCGTGTGTTGAACCGCTCCTGGCTGGCTGTGAATGGCCTGTGTAGGGGTGCGTGAGCCAGGGACGGAGGGGGTACACAGTGTCTGCAATGACGCAGAGGGGCATGGTGGTGTCCCCCACAGGGATCTCCCGCTGGAGGATGTTGGTCCCCGCCTCCAGCTGGCGGCACAGGCCCGAATTTCTGAACACCCGGGCGTCGTGGGTGCTGCCAGGCTAGCCGACATAAATGTCCAAGAGGCGGCCCCGGCTGTCCACCAAGGCCTGCAGGACCACGGAATGGTATCTCTTCCTATTGAGGAAGTGTCCTCCGCTGTGCTCCGGGGCATGGATGGGGATATGGGTCCCATCCAGAGCCCCAAAGCAATTTGGGAAGCCCAGGCTGGCAAAGCCCACGATGGCGGCATCAGCGTCCCCAAGCCGCACGAGCCTGTGGAGGAGCAGAGCATTGATTGCGCGGACGACCTGCAAGGGAAGGACATGAGAGAGCACCGGTGAGGGATGTGCAGGGTGTGTCCGGCCCTCCCCACAGGGTTCTCCCCCACACAGGTCTCCCCCCATCCCCACAGAGCTCCCCCCTCCCCCTGGGTCCTCTTACCTCCATGAGGACGGCTCCAACGGTGGCCTTGCCCACGCCAAACTGCTGCCCTACGGATTGGTAGCTGTCTGGAGTGGCCAGCTTCCAGACAGTGATGCCGACTCATTTCTCTACTGTCAGGGCACGTCTCATGGGGGTGTCCTGGTGCTATAAGGCAGGGGTGAGCCACTGGCAGAACTCCAGGAATGTCTGTCGGCTCATCCGGAAGTTCCGGAGCCAGCGGTCATTGTCCCACTCGCCGAGCACCAGCTGCTCCCACCAGTCTGTGCTCGTGGGGTGTCTCCACAGCCGGCGGCGTGTGCGGCGAGGGAGGGCCGGGGGGGGCTGAGAGGGCAGCAAGGTCTGGGGCTGCTTCCTCATCCCCTAGGGGCAGCTCCTCTTCCACAAATAAAAGATGGTCAGCTGCCTCCTGCATAGCACTGAGCAGGGTGGCCACTGGTCCTGCAGGGGCGGGTGTGGGGGCCTCTGGCTGCTGCTGCTGCTGCTGCTGCTGCTGCTGCTGCTGCTGCTGGGGGTCCATGCTGCTTACACGGGGTGTGCGGGCTTGTGGCTTTGCATACCGCGTGCTGTGCAGGCTGAGTGTATCTGGGAGGGGCCCTTTAAGGGAGCGGCTTGCTGTTGCCCCTTAAGTGCTAGTCCACCCTGTCACCCTGTCTGCAGATGTTCCTGGCACCCTTATTTTGATTTGGGCTGCTTTGGTGTGTAGACACTCCCCTGCAGCACCTACTTCGATGTAGTGCTGCTCAACATCGACGTTGAATGTTGACGGCACCAGCCCTGGAGGATGTGTAGACGCTATTCATCGAAATAGCTTATTTCAATTTGGTACATCGAAATAAGCTATTTCGATGTAGCATCCCAGTGTAGACGTAGCTTAGATGTTATAAACAAGAATAAGAAGTAAATCAAAATGCTTTACAGAAAATGGTAGTGAGTAAAATTGTTAATGTGTTTACTATAATGTAGAACCAAGAACCCACAACCATGAAAGTGAGTCTGGCATGCCAGACACAGTATGCACAGAGAGAATGTTTCTGCCCCCAGACATTTACACTGCAAAGAATCATAGAAGATTAGGGTTGGAAGAGACCTCAGGAGGTCATGTAGTCAAACCCTAGCTCAAAGCAGGACAAATCCCAACTAAATCATCCCAACCACGGCTTTGTCAAGCCTAACCTTATAAAGCTCTAAGAATGTTGATTCCACCACTTCCCTTGGTCACCCATTCACATGCTTCACCCTCCTAGTGAAATAGATTTTGCTAATATCCAACTTAGACCCCCAATCGCTGCAGTTTGAGACCATTGTTCTGTCATCTGCCACCACTGAGAATAGCCTAGCTCCATCTTCTTCCAAAGAAAACTTAGTTTTTCCATCCTTTGTTACATCATCCAATTTTACAGATAGGGACTGATTCAAAGAGATTAAATGACTTGCCCAAGGACATATATGATGTCTTCAATCCAGATCTTTTGATCTCCAGCTCTCCAATACATTAACCTCAATTCTTTTCTCTCCTTGCAGGTACATCCTTCTGTAACCTACATATATAATGAGCATGCTTTAAATGTACCCTAGCAGGTTCATTTTTGATATTTTTATAATTCTGGGATTGTCTTATATTTAATGTTGAAAAGTTAATTAAACTGATGGTCCAAGGCAGGTCCAAGTTCAAGGACACCATAAGAAGTTCCTTTTGAGATCATTTAGGGACACTAGATGGTCCCTTGTGAACAAGGGGAGTTAACTGTGGATCAGCTTTTTCTTGCAAGCAAGGGAATGCTGCATTAGTATGAAAACTGCAAAGAGAATATGATGACTTTGTGTGGGAGTGGGATCTCTACCCACATAGATCACATTGCAGGTTTCGGGCTGCTTTTGTAACATCTCTGCACCCATTCTTATTTGTACAAAATAATTACATTTCTGATCATTCTGAATTGCTAGTAGAATTAGTGAATATTGAAAAGTAGAGGCCTGAAATCATGGGTATGGTTTTGTTCTGGTCATATACATAGCCACTGCACTGGGCAAAGATCATTGCCTAACATCTTACTATTGCAAGCATGCACATTTTCCAGATACATATTTGGTTGTCATTCTGTGTATCAACAGAACTTTAAGAACTTGCCCCCAAAACACAACATAGTGCTATTCTTTTTCTCTGAGTCAGGCCCCAGGCCTGTATGATATTTGCTATTGTTTTATGATATTGGTGGAAGGGAGGAGGGTACAACTTGTAAATGCTTAATATCTGTGTATTTCCTTTTAATCCCCCTTCTGTGTTTTAAAAACATTTTAATGACAAAATGATCTGTCATAATTTGTTATTGTACATTCCCTAGGAAAGTGATTTTACAGCTTCTGCTTCCCTTCCTGTGTCTTATTTTTCTTACAGCTTAGTTAACTTGATGGAGGTGGATGTAGGTCTTCCAAAATTATAGGAAGAAATCATCATGTTCCCTTCTCCTCCTCTATTTGGAGTGTCTAAACAGCCCTCTTGTTGGCAGCCTCCACTTCTTTTGAAAACTTACATCCAGAGTGTCTTCCCATGCATGTCTTGGACTTTCATCAACAATGCAGCTTTGCAATTACAAAGCAAATTAACACCCCCATGTAATTAAAATAATAGCATAGCTTTGCTCTTGCTGGTTCCTAATGCCTATCTTTTACTCGTTTTCTCTTTCTTCTTCAATTATCACTGTGAACAGCTGTGGTCATACATAAGTTACACCTGGCAGCTAGAAGTATCCAGATGCTAAGCTCCTCTCCCCAGTACTGACATTCCTTTCTGCATTCAGCATGATTTGTAGTTGAGGTTTTGCCTAGGCGAAAGTGCTTCAAGAGTTGATGGTAGAAGAAGGGTCTTAGCCGGAATGACTGATGTCCCCTGTGGAATCTGTTTGTGAGAGGTGACAGGTGTCCTGATTGAAAATGCAAGTGAATTATTGGACTAAGGGATTCCTTGCCTCTCTGGAATCCACTGATGAAGTCTTTATTAGTTAGCATAGTTCACCTGAGTGAATCTTCAAGCTGAGTTTTATTCCTTTTCCTAACAAATGGAAATGGCACCCAGATCAAACCTTTATGAGTGGTGAATAGGTAGGAATGGAACAAATGAATGGATAATAACGTTTTCCTTTCCAAAGCACTTTCCATCTTTAAGCCTTGTAATATTTTTGTGAGGAAGACATAATATTTTCCCCAGTTTTATTTCAAATGGAACATAGGCACAGAGAAGTTAAGTTGTTTGCCTGTGGACACAGAGGAAGTCTTTGGCAGAGCTACGAATCAAACACGCATCTTCTAACACCCAATCTATACCTTGCCATAGGACCACTTAGCAAACCTCAAGCCTCATATCATTTAGCTATGAATAGAACTTGACAGTAAGTGCTCTGTGTACTTCTCAACTAAAGCTGGGAAGATTTGCAACTCTTGAGCCAAAAATGGCAGTATCTGTTAAATAACTGAGAGGCAAACTTTGATTATTCTGAAATTCTTCAGTTCTATAGCTATCAAGGGCTGTGCATTTATAGATTATAAAAAGTTGTATATATCTACTACTGTAGAATGGAAGAATACTCAAAGGGCAAGGGCACAGTTTAACTAGATTATAATGGCTGCTGAATTTCATGACTGCCTCATCACAAAAGTGCATTTTTCTTCCAGCCTGCTTATGGCTGATTTTTCCCTGTGAGGTTTCCTAATTTTAAGAAAAATGAGAATGTAGTCCCTTCATTCAAATTATGTCCCCTTTGAGAATTCAATGCTCATTCACAGAGGCTGCTTCTACACTAGCAAGTACATTCAAAAGAAGCCCATCTTTTGAAATTTCCCCAGGAGTGTCTAGACACAAACCATGGTCTTTCAAAATTAACCTTGAAAGAGTGGGGCCATTCCATCGAAGTCGTTCCTCTGTTCCTGTGGCGGGAAAAGCTCTCCCTTTAGAAATATTCTTTCAAAAGAGAGCAAGTGTAGATGCCCCATAGACAGCTCTTTCGAAAGAGGGAGTCCTCAATGGCGGCGATCAGCTGGCAGGTGGCGGTGCTGCTCACAGCCCAAGCGGAGCTCTGTGGTTCCTGCATCCACCTGCATTTAAAGATGCAGGCTCCCACAACCCCCCAGGCAGGAAACAGGTAGCGTGCTGGTAACAGGGAGGCCATGCTGCTCTCCAGCACCCTGCCTGCTGAAATGCCTCAGCCAGCCCCTGGACTCCGTGGCCCCATGGCCAGACACCCAGACACCCACCCACCCCAGGTGCCCCCCAAGGAGAATGGGGAGCCCTCCCAGGAGGTGAGCCAGGCCCCAAAGTGGTGGGCCGCCTCCTGGATGGAAGCCAAGCTCTGGGACCTCCTTTCCCTATGACAGGTTGAGGAGAGCCTGAACCAAGTAGGGGTCTGACACTGAAATGCTGTGGTGTTCAAGTGCCTCTCCAAAGGCCTCACGAGCTGGGGCCACCCCACCCACACTCCGGACCAGGAGAGGTCCAAGCTAAAGGAGTTGTGGCAGGGATACTGCAAGGTCCAGGATATGGCCAGATGGTCATGGACAGCACCCACCAGCTGTCCCTCAACCCCTGTTGAAGGTTAAGGCCCCCCCACCCCAATCCCCAGTCTTCCTGGGGTGTTGGTGTGCATCCAGCCTGGCCCACACCACCCTTGTACATAGTTCTTCCACCCACCCCCAGTTCATAGTTTCTCCAACCCCCAGCTCATAGTTCTCCCACCCCCTGGTTCGTAATTCCCCCAAGCCACCTGTAAATAGTTCTCCCCACCATAAATAGTTTCTAGGGTTATGAACATGCACAGATTGTTGGTATGTGTGCAGTAAAAGGTTTATTTGTGGTTACCCCGTGTATGTGTGGGGGGATGGTGGGGAGCTGTGCATGGGGGTTCAGTGTGGCTCCTGGGCAAAGGCTTTGTGCAGGGCTTCCCTTACCCACACCCCATCCTGCTGGGCCTGGCAGCATGGGGTGGCAGGTGGCTGCTCGTAGCTGTGCCTGGCCTCAGCAGCCCAGCCCTGCCCAAAGGGCTCATGCTTGACTTCCACCAGGCTGTGCAGGGTGTAACATGCCCTGACCACCACCAGGGACATGGGGGAGGCCCACCTCCAGCCTGGGAAGGAAGCATTGGAAGTACCCATTCTGGTGGCCAAATACCTGCTCAACCATATTCTGGGCCCGGTTGAGCTGCTCATTAAAAACATCCTGTGTTGGCTGGGTGTGACCCGTATGTGGACTCATGAGTCACGCCTGCAGCGGGTAGGCTGCATCAGCCACAATCCAGGGTGGCTTTGTGGTGTCCTTGATGGGGAACTCCTGCCAGGGGATGTAGGTTCCCTCTGCCTTCCAGAGACCCAGCCTCGAGTTCCAGACCACACGGGCATTGTGGGCACAGCTGGACCAGCCCACACATATGTCCATGAACCAGCCCTTGGCATCAATGAGTGCCCTTGCTGGGGAGCCCCCTCCCCCATCGCCCACTGTGCCTGGCCTGTGGCTGGAGTGTGACCCAAGAATGGCTTACCTTGTTAAGGACGGACCCAGTGGTGGCCTTGCCCACCACAAACTGGTGGCTGACAGATCAGTGGCTGTCCGGTGTGGCTAGTTTTCAGAGGCTGATTGCCACCCTTTTCTGTAGGGGGAGCACTGGCCTCATGTGGGTGTCACAGAATCACAGAATCATAAGGCTGGAGGGGGTCTCAGGAGGTCATCTAGTCCAGTCCCCTGTTTCAAGCAGGATCAACCAGAGAGGTGGTGGATTTTCCAACCCTCAAGGTTTTTAAGTCCCGGCTTGACAAGGTCCTGGCTGGGATGACTTAGTGGGGGGTTGATCCTGCTTGAAGCAGGGGGCTGGACTAGATGACCTCCTGAGGTCCCCTCCAGCCCTACGATTCTGTGTGATTCTGTGTATCTTCCTTCCTCCTCCCTTAATGTTTCTGAAGTAGCTTTCTGGCCTGGTCTATGAAGCACAGAGTGGTATGCTAGGTCTGGAGGTTGTGGAATTTTATACTCACAAACAATCAGAGATATTTAATACAAAATATCACTATTTCTACTAATTAAATGCTGACATTATATCATGAGCCAATTCAGGGGGAAATCTGCATTTCACGAGAAGAACTTTCTTCAAACAAAAATGGGGGATTTCTGCACAACAGTGAGTGTTAAGTCATTGCATTGTTAAACTCTTCAGTAAAAGAAGTGCTATTGAAGACTCATTTCTTCTCTAGTTCTTCTGAACAGCTCCTTTCCCTCAAAACTCTTTTCCCCCACAACTTCTGGTGATTCTCTACATGCCTCATGTAAGGCTCATAAAGGAAATAATGTATGTGTAATCTGAATGATGGCAAAATGGTTACATATATGTACACATGTATTTTTTTCAGCTGTATGTCAGATTCTAGAGAGAAGCCACACAAAAACAAACACTACCATTTTTACGGCATTGAGGCTTGGCATTTGACTCCCATTATTTTTAAAAAAAAGGGAACTGTAATGCTTCTGTGCAACTCAGTAATACCTCTATGCAACTTTGCTGTAGGTGCATCAGTCCCTCCAATAATGTTTCTAGACATTTTTATCTGTGCATCTGATATTGATACAGCAGAGAACTAGAGATTGTGCTGACCTCTGAAGTGTGTATAACACTGACAGACCTGTATTGTCAACCCCAGGGATAGAACCTGTGAGCATAGAGTCTAAAAAGCCCTGCACTCTACCATATGAGCTAAAGACCAGCTGCTTCTCAGCCTAAGCTGTAGAGCAGAGACTTCACTCATGCCGGAAGAGGTTTCAGTGCCTTTGGGTGCTACACATGCATACTATCTTTTCACTTAGCTGCGCTGATTTTAAAAAAATATACCACCTATGCGAGTCCAGATCAGGGTTAAGTTCAAGAGAGCTCCTGCTATTCTGATAAGGGGTTTAGTAAGAATTTCATTCTGCTCTCAGAAAATTAGATTTGTGTGAAAGTCACACTGGGCAGCAAGTCTGTTTAATGCTTTATTCTACGAACCTGCGGACACTCATTACTTTTGAGTACTTAGGCACATGGTTGGTTCAATAGGACTATGTATGTGAGTAACTTGCAGCATCGCAGAAAAATTAACTAGGTCTGAAAAATGTTAACCTCTTTTTTTTAAATCAGCATGTTTCATTCTGGTTGACAAGCACAGAATACACTTTCTAGTCATTTAATTACCCTGAAATTATGACCGTCTTCCTAGTATGGAATACCATGGTCACCTCTGAGGCAAATAAAGCACTCAGAAACTTTCCTGAGAAGTGACATCTGAGGATTCCCCTGACACAGGAGAATCTTAGAAAGTTGCAAAGTTGGCATATCTGTGGTACTTAGCAATCCCTCCTCCTCTCTCCCCAGAAGGCTTATGTGAAGGGTGAGAAGACAGGAAGGAGATGTGCCAGGGAATATGTTGGAATGCACTACTCTCTACCTGATCACTGGCCTCTGACTCTAAAGCTATTTAATTACACTAGAACCCTTGTTTGTCCATCAGCGAGCCAAAACTGGAGAAGCAGAAAGGCGGTAGAGAGCCATTCATTCCCCATCTGTCTCCTCAGCTGTACCATAAATCTGAACCTTCACTGTTTGCTAATCCCACCCACTGATATGTAAGGTACCACCATTTGCCTCTTTACTAAGACAAAAATGTAAGTGCATATGATCTGTGTTAACAAACCTTCTACTATTCAGTAGACATGAAGGAAACATGTATATCTGCTCAAGGGTTAATTCCCCCACAATAGAAAATAAATAACCCTGGACTGTGTTTTGCAGAAATGTCACATACGACAAATAGGTCAAATATCCCCATATTTTTGCTGGAATTGTCATGTTTTCTGACAAAGATACAGGTTTGAAAAGAAATCAGTAGGGACTGCAAAATTTTATACCATGCATGTGCAATGGTCCTCACTCAGGGTCTGGTTTGGAACACACCCAGCCTGCCAAGGAGGTTGTGAAGAGGAGAGGCCAGCTCCCCCCACTCCATCAAGCTCTCACTTAGGGTCCTTTCAGCCACCAATAACAAGGCAACTGAGGCTGCATAGGTCTGTCCTCCCTGGTCCTCTTCCACTGATCCTCATCCTCTTCACACCCACTTCCAGGTCCACTTAGTCCAAGGCTTCCCTGAGCTTGGCTTAGTCAGAGGCTTATTCCAAGATTTGGTGGGGAAATTCAAACCAAATTAAATAAGAAGGCATTACTAATGTGCAAGATACTTCGCTCTCTGGTTGTCTCTGGAGCAATGGCCGCTTTGGATGGTTGTGTGAGAGCCCTTTGGTTTGCCTCTACTTTGCAGTAGTGGAGCTGTGGGTGTGCTTAACTCCAGCCCTATCACCCAAATGACATAATTACCTGTCATTTAATTGCTCCAACAGATGGAACATTTGCTAAAGAAGTGGGGGGCAGGGTTGGCTGAGCCCAGAATAATCACTTAGCCCCTTATTGTCAAGTGTAGATTTGGACAACTGGCTCGTATTTAAGGCGGCCATGAACACATCCCCAGATTAAAGGATATTGTCTCAGTGGCATGAAATCTAGACATAGCCCAGGAAGACGTATTAGCTAATAAAGCCTGTACCAAATGTTACTGTATTCAAAATATCCTGCTCATTGCTGGGTATAATAGTAAAAACACTAATTCTGATTTTTGGCAAGTTTAATAACAACAGCTTGCATTCAATTCTCTGTTTGATTGCAAAATGGAATGAAAATGACAACAAAGCTTAGAACTTCCTCAGTAAAATATACCATTCATTTATAAGCTGGGAACAATGTGGCAATGTAAATACAGTTAGACTTGCTGGAGAGAATCCGATTAAGAGGTGTACCTAATTCACAGTATACTAAATGTTGTTTATAATGACCATAAAAACAAAATGTATCCCTTAATTATGCTTTTTGCCCATCTCAGGCTTCCTTCAGAAGTTCTTTGTTCTTGAGGACCTCAGCATACATATTAGTGCAGTTCTCTGTTTAATAGACACATATCTGCAGTTCTGCTTTCATGCTTCCTACATCTAGTCTATTTCCTTCATTCCCCCAAATTGCGGTCATCAGAGAGGAAACTTTCTCTAGGTAAGTGTTGATGCACAATACTGAAGAGATGATTTTCTTCTTGAAGTGTTATTGAAGTATTCCAGTGCATTGGTGAACATTTTCAGGTACCTTGCCTCACAATTCAAACAACCCTTTAATTTAGGAGAAGAGATTAGAGTTTAAACATTGCCAAATTCTTCATCGGTTTCATCCATGTCCACTTCTTTCATGCTGCAAGCTCAAACTGCTTCAGAAACTTTTCAAAGCTGATGGGTTTTTCAAGAGCACACTTGAGCACTTTGCTGTGAAAACTATATTCAAAGAAGTCATAGTTATCATGCAGATATTTCTTTGCTCTTTCATAAAACGTCACAAAGTCCTTCCACCTTCCAGAAATACCTGGAGAGTTTTCTGATCTTATAATTCACTGTGTATTCAAAGAACTTGCCCCAATCTTTGTCTTCTGTTTCATATTCAGTCCATTGCTGAGCTCACATGTTGACAGAATACTAAAATGTGTGGCTTCCAATGCCCCAATACAGTCCATGAATAGCTTTGGCATTATCAGCCGTATCTCCAAATTAATGTCAGAAGCCTTGAGTTTTCCAAGCATTTCTATGGCAATTATTTGCAAGTTTTCCTGACTATCACAGTAGGAATCCAAGAAAAAGTTCTTTTTTTTTTTTAAGCTTAAAGACCTTAAGACTAATGGAAAACACTTTGGTCCTCCCCTATTTTAAGACTCAATAACCAAAAAGAAATATTGATGTTGAATCTCCTCTGAAATAAATATGGGGCTAAAACATTCTTGCTCAATACTTTTGCCTTGGCTTCTCCATACATCTTTAGCCGCAGATGACTCACAGTGAATAGTTTTATCCACATTTATGTTACATTTGATGCCTCAGGAAGAATGCTGATGCATAATAGCATGGAACAGTTTGCAAAGTTCATCAGCAGTCACACTATAGCCATAAAGTAAATTATTAGCTTTAAAGAAATTCTGTGCATGAATGGAAGTGACTACTGTGAATTCTGTGATTTTTAGAAGAAATATGCTGATTCAAATCTCCCTTTCTACATTACACCCTCTTACGTTGCAGAATGCATGGTGCTCCGCTTTCCTGCTTTTAGCAATTAACTCATATTTTTTGACCATTCAGGACTGAACGATGTCATGGTGACTATAAACAAACTCCAGAAGAATGTTGACTTTATAGAATCTTAGAATTGTAGGACTGGGAAGGACCGCAAGACGTCATCTAGGCTAGTCTCTTGCACTCATAGCAGGGCTAAATATTATCTAGACTCTGTCTGGCAGGTGTTTGTGTATGCTGCTCCTAAAAATCACCAGCGATGGAGATTCCTCAAAATCCCTGGGCAGTTTCTTCCAGTATTTAACCACTTGGGTAGCTAGGAAGTTTTTTTGCTAATGTTCAATGTAAACTGCCCTTGCTGCGATTTCAGGCCTTTGCTTTTTGTTTTAGCCTCACAGATTAGGAGAACACTTTTTCTCTCTATTCCTTGTAATTTTTGCAGTCACCATGGAGAACTGACTGTAAATCAGTGTTTGAGGGAAAACTGTATCTGCATAAGAAGTGGTGTAATGCTGAATGAGAAATGTACTGGGACTTCCAGAACAGCATAGTACTGCTCTGGCCTATGTGACCCGCCCCCCCAGCCTGGCTTGGGTGACCTCAAAGGTGATGGTTAAGCACTAATACCTTTATGAAGAAAAAGACACATCCTTCAAAGACAGCACATTTGGAGGAAGAGGAATTATTTAACAAAAGCAAATGTTTTGAACTAGAAGCAACAGAGTTAAGCTGAGGAACAGAGAAGCTAGACAATATCTAGAATAGATGGCCTTAATAAATCCATTCCATTGCTAGCTTATATGGTCTATAAGTCCATTATATTATATGGTCCAAACAACAAAACTGTTTTTTTAAATTGTAATTTCAGATGCAACCCCCAGGCTCCATTATTTGCAAATGGTCCCTTCATGTTTATGAAATCACAATGTTTTTATCACAGGCATACACTGAGGTGCAAATTTCTCCTGACATAAGAATATTACCCACAGACACAATTACTCACATCATGGCTGAGTTCTGTACTCTTTATTCAGGGGGTTAGATTTGCAATGAAGGGAATTTGACCTTGCTAGGGATTGCAGGATGTCATCTGTGCAGGAAGTAATGATGCTTTTCTAGGGTTTTATAGGTGGAAGTTTGGCTTTCCATAGAATTATCATGGAATTCTACAGACCATGGGCTATATATTTTTTGCAGATCAGCTGGCCTTTTTCCCAAAGGCATGTGGTGGAGCAGCACCCTGATACCTCATGTTCACGATAGTAATAAAATTATGATAAGTTTTATTACAAAGTATGCCTTGGGAAGTATCATTTTAATAGTCTTGATTTGTTGAACATTAATATTCTGTTGGATTGTATGAGCTGTCGTATGTGGAGTTAGGAAGTTTTGCTATGTGTGTGTTGCTAAAATATGTTGTAATGTCAGGAGCTTTCACAGCAAGCCTTTCGGGTAAAACAGTGGAGTAGTGAAACATGCTGAGAATCCATTAAAGAGAATTTGCTATCCCAAGAAATATATACAGTATTCTCTGAGAGAGAGCATAGGGAATGGAGACTGATTGCTTCATCTCTTAGCAAAAGATATTCCCAGCAAGCTGGGCAAAACTATAAAGAGAAGAAGGGACATCATGGCTTGGCCTCACTTCTCCAGCAACTTCATGAAAACACACCTGGAGGATGAAGATTTTGAACTGGGGATGGTGGTCCCAGGATGGAGGAGAGTCCAGCCTGTGTGTAATCAAGATCTGTGATCTGTTTGTACCATCAGGCTAAGAAACTGTTTGATGTACATCCTGTCTACTTTATATAGCTCAGATTGCACATTTACTTTTATTTATTAGGTAGCCAACTTTGATATCCATACTACTTATAAGCACATAAAATCTTTTCACAGTTAATACATCTGTTTTTCATTTTTCGTAAAACCATGTGTTTTGGTTGGAATGTTTGAGAAATCTTACCTCACTGTTCAAAGGTTAATATAGAACGATGTGATGGGTAATGAACTTATATTGGTCAGGCTTCTCACTTGGACAAGGTGATATATTCCAGGGATGAAAAGCTGGGTAACTGTGGAGAATTGCCTGGAGCTTCTCTTTTACTGGTTCCTGGGTAACTGGAGAAGTATTCATGTAACTCAGCTGGGTATGTCCCTGCCTGTGGATGTCTGTACAAGTGCAGTATTTGCTAGAGGTTTGTAGCTTGTCACAGCATCGCAGAATGAGAGAGATACCTAAGTTGCTGGGAAAGAGGATGCGGTGGTCCCACAATTCAGTGCACACCTCCAGATCCCCATCTCAGTGGGGATGTTATGGGTGACAAAACAGCACACAGCATTTCGGGCTGGTGGGTTGGAGTCTGTTTTTATCATTTACTAAGTTTCTTTTTCACTATCTGACCTCTTTGTCACATGGGAGAAAGCACATCTAAATCACTCTTCATAAAAAAGTGTAGCACTAGCTAACAAAACATTGAGCTTTGCATTTACACTGGACTTAAAAGGGAGTACTGTAGCCTAGTTCCGTGGGAGATATATGAATAAATATCACATCACTTTATTTTCTTTCAAAAGGTCCATGGAAATACTCTTGAGAAACAGTGTGAAAATAATGGACTTGTTTATCATGTGACTTGATTATGGGAACAACTCCTACCTTTCCTGAAAAAATTCTTTGGAGACTCTCTCTCTCTCTCTCTGTGTCTGTTTATGAGAGAGAGAGGAGGAAGAGCAGGAGGATTTTGTCCTTACATCTTAATTTCAGCAGCCTTTTTTTCTTTCAGCTCTGAGCCAAGTTATACTGAGACAGTGGGGAGATAAATGTGTGAGTTGGAAATTTGACATCTCATATCTGCTACTGAAGATTTGGGATTTGATTAAGTGCTTCTATTGGAAGGTTTGAAAAACCTAAGTCCTTCATCTTCTGTTAATAAATTCATTTTCTGCTGTGCAATTTACCTTTCTGGCAGTTTTATGATTCAGAACAATGGGCTTTTTAGTTGTATAAGTTTTTGGATCTGTTTCCCCTTTCTTTCACATTTATAAACTCCACGCTGCTGTTCAGTAGTTTTCAGAGTGGTAAGACAGAAGTCTTTGCTTCCAAGTTGAGCAAGCTCCACGATGATTCAAGATAATAGTGAAGGTGAGTATTTGACTTTTTAATAGTGATAACTTCTACTTGAACATTACCTGGTCATATTATACTATGGCTGTGTCTACACTGAAACAAAACTTCACAAAGGACATGCAAATGGCCATTTTGAAGATTAGTAATGAGACACTGAAATACATATTCAGCGCCTCATTAGCATGCCGCCGGCTGCGGCTCTGCAAAATTGCTGCATTTCGTTCCTGCGTGGCTTGTCCAGATGGGAGTCCTTTCGAAAGGACCCGACCAAATTTGATATCCCCTTATGTCTGGAATAAAGGGATTTCAAAGTTGGTGGGGTCCTTTCGAAAAGGATCCCCATCTGGACGAGCTGCATGGGCATGAAATGCAGAAATTTTGAAGAGCCGTGGCCAGCGGCATGCTAATAAGGTGCTGAATATGTGTTTCAGCACCCCATTAGTAATCTTCAAAATGGCCATTTGCATGGCCATTTCGAAGTTTTGTTTCGGTGTAGATGTAGCCTCAATGTGAGAAAATTCTACTACATACTGAAGTTTCTTTTGGAGTTATTAGCTGTATAATGATGTATTTTTGTACTATCTGTGTTCTAGCACTGAACAGCTGGCAACAGAGAGAAGGTAGATCGACTCTAAGAGGAAGAATGGAGTCCCAGTACAGTATGACTTCAGCATTATTCAAAAATGGTTTTAAAATAAAAGAATGCCTTGAGCAGGGAACAAAAACTTCATGGGAACAGAGCATTCACTTCTATTATTTAATGGAATGAGGGTTTAATAAAAGTAATGCCAATCTACTTACCGCAAAATATACCAAGAGTTTACACTGTAACTTTTTTCTCAACCGTAGGGTAAATCAAAGGAAAAACACCTTTCTGACAGGCACAAATAATTCAGAAAAGGTATCAGCTCACCTTGAGTCACTAATTAAAGAATCTGAAACATTTTGTTACCTTCATGCTTTTCAAGCCATCACGAGTGGAAGGAAGTTGGCTTTATCTTGGGTGCAGTTACTCCTTTGTTCTTATAAAGTTAGATCTGCTCATGTATTGCAGTGCCCCTCTCTCGTTTGCACCAGGCTGGACGCCGATAACTTTAAATACCACAAAATAATTGTGGTCAAGAGTGGAGCACAATAAGTAGTGCATATTGTAACCGGGTCAGGCCAGCAGACCCTGTTAGGAAGTGGGAATGGCACCTCAGGTTACAGCCTGAGGTAGGGGAGGAAGGGAAACAGCTGTTTAAGCATGCAGGTGAAAGCAACACAGAGGGACTCCAGTTAAGTAATGAGAGCCAGCTGATCTCAGGGCTGGCCCGCGTGCCCAGTCAGGGAAGGCGTGGGGAGAGTAAGAGAAGAAGTGGATGAGGTAGGGCAGGGGGCTGCCACCTGGCACTCCAGAGCCACAAGCAGCTCTTTAAGGAGTTTTTTTTTTCCCAACAGCATAATTGCAAAGTTTAAAAAACAAAACAAAACAATCTTCCTGATTATTTTGGATAAAAGAACAACTCATAACTAAATAGCAAACAAAATGTGATCTGACAACATTGGGTAATTCCTCCAGCATCCTCCAGAGAGAGAGAAGTTTCAGGAGTGAAAGTCAGGAAGACAGTGGTAAAAAACACACACCCATAAAGTGTGAGGAAATAGGATATGTAAAAAGTTTGTAAATGTCCTACAGCAATCATGTATTGCATTACAACTCATTCTCTGTGCACTCATCTTGAGATAGGGATTGCAAAAATATAATTTGACTTTATTTATTAAGGACCATCTCATATTCACATGCATTGAGGCTCCTGAATTGCTGAGTATTTTTATCAAATTGGAAAAAAAATGGTTCTTCTTACCATTTTGGTTGCTGACCCCTGCAGTAGGGAAAGCAGTGGATGGAGGTAAGGAGAGACAAGACAGATGAGGAGACTTGGGAGTATTTGCAAAACACAGCAGGGGCTCCCCTCCCCCAGTGAGACTGAAATCCCTTTCTGTGGCTGGCAGGGAATAGACTAATCATTTGGCCCAGACTGACAGAGGTGGGTGCAGAGGGAGAGGTGGTGGTCCCTGGCAAGACATGGGAGGGCACCCTGCCACATAGCTGTGGTCACCATCTTGGTCATGTTTCCCATTCTGGGCATTTGTCTGACAGCTGTATTTGGATTCCACAACTTGGCCCGCTTACTTTTAAGTTTTCTGGAGTCTTAGCAGAGTCCAGATGCTGTCTTTATCACTAGGTTTTTAGGTATATTTGCTTTCTATTGCCTTCTGAGAACTGAGACTCCACCTTCTCAATGTCCAAATGAGTAGAATATTGTGTTTCCCTGACTTCCCCATTGCTTAAGCAAACCCTTCCAAATTGCCCACTGAACTGGGATTCTGGATGTACACTTTATGGTGTCAGAGATATCTGAGAGTTAAAGCAAACAGACATAGGCTTGGAAAACAGGGCTTCTGAAACAATTACTCTTCATTTTAGACAGCAGAGATATAGAACTCTATGTTTAAAAATAATAGAATTGTAGAATACTTGAACTGGAAGAGAGCTCAAGAGGTCATCGAGTGCAGTCCCTTGTACGCATAACAGGACCAAGCACCATCTAGAACATTCCTGGTAGACTGTAGAATCTCCATCATTGGAGACATTTAAGAACAACGTCCCTAGGCAATGTGTTCCAGTACTTAGCAACCCTGACAGTTAGGAAATTTTCCCTAATGTCCATCTTAAAACTCCCTTGTTGCAGTTTAACCCAATGCTTCTTGTCCTATCATCAGAGGCTAAGGAGAATTTTTTTCTTCTCCCTCCTCCTTGTGACATCCTGTTAGGTACTTGAAAGCTGTTATCACATCCTATCTCAGCCTTCTCTTTTCCAAATTAAACAAACCAAATTCTTTTAATCTTCTCTCATAGGTCATATTTTCTAGACCTTTAATAATTTTGTTGTCTCTGTCAAGAGAATACTTAGAACACACCAATGAGCATCAGTCTGACTCACTGCCAATACCAAGAGAAGAATTCTATGTGGACTCTCCTGGTGGGCATAGTGGCACTCTACATTTCTATATACAGTGCTTGCGCAACCATGCACAGACTGAAATTATATGCAAACAACACCAAATGAAATACAGTCTCAACTGTGCAGAACACTATGCTGTGCAGAACACTATGCTGTGCAGAGTCTCAAAAATAACTCGTACATTATAATCAAGCTGGCTGACAAAGGGGGTGCGATCGTCATCATGAATAAATCCGATTATGACCAGGAGGCAGCTAGACAACTATTCAACACCACATTTTACAGAACTCTTTCCTCAGATCCCACTTTAGAATTCCAAAAGAAACTACACCATCTACCTAAAGAACTCCCTGCCTCTACTCAAGACCAAAGTCACTCAGACACACTGTCTGAGTCCCTACCTGCATTATTCTATTTACAGCCTAAAATACACAAACCTGGAAACCCAGGACACCCTATCATTTTAGGTATTGGCACCCTTATTACCGGACTGTCCAGCTATGTAGACTTCCTCCTCAAACTGTATGCCACCAACACTCCTAACTGTCTCCAAGATACCACTGACTTCCTGAGGAAATTACAAAACATTGGAAACCTTCCTGAGAATTTCATCCTTGCCACCATGGATATAGAGACCCTCTACACCAATATTCCACAAGAAGATGGACTACAAGCTATCAGGAATGCCATCCCTGATGTTACCACAGCAAATCAGGTGGCTGACTTATGTAACTTTGTTCTCACCCACAATTATTTCAAATTTGGGGACAACTTAATACCTCCAGATTAGCAGCACTGCTATGGGCATTTGCATGGACCCACAGAATGCTAACATTTTTATGGCCGACTTACAACAACAAGTCCTTAGCCCTCATCCCCTGTTACTGCTCCTTTACTTATGCTACAGTGACAACATCTTTATCGTTTGGACCCATGGTAAAAAGGATTCTGGAAGAATTCCATAGAGATTTTAACAACCTGCATCCTACCATCAATCTCAGCCTTACCTATTCCACGTGAGAAATATATTTCCTGGATACCACAGTACAAATCAGTGATGGCTACATCAACACCACTCTCTACTGGAAACCTACTGACTGCTACACTTACCTATATGCCTCCAGCTTCCATCCAGTACACAACACATGATGCGTCGTTTATAGTCAAGCCCTTAGATACAATCGCTTCTGCTCTGATCCTACTTACAGAAACTGAAAACTACAAGACCTCTACCAAGCATTCATAAAACTTAATTACCCACAGGGAGAAGTGAAAATAAAACAAAAAACCAAAACTGTTTGACAGGGTTAAACAAATACCCAGAAACCAGCTACTTCAAGATAGGCCCCAGAAAATCAATAACAGAAAACCACTTGTCATCACCTATAGCCCCCAACTCAAACCCTTGCAACACATCATAAAAAACATACAACCTAATCTGGATCGTGATGCTACACTCCAGAAGGCACTTTCCCTTCCTAACCTAAGAAAGATTCTCACCAGCAATCACAGGCTGCACTACAGTAATACTAATCCTGGAACTTTTCCTTGCAACAAACCCCGCTGTCAACTTTGTCCACATATTTATTCAGGAATATCATCACTGGACCTAACCATGTTAGTTACAAGATCAAAGGCACATTCTCCTTCACTTCCAGCAACTTGATATATGCCATTATGTGCCAACAATACCCTGCCACTATATACATTGGACAGACTGGGCAAAACCTTTGCCAAAGAACAAAAGGACACGGAGCAGACATCAAGAAACTCAATATACATAAGCCCGTGAGTGAACACTTCAGTGAAGTGGGCCATTCTGTTAAAGACCTGAGAAATGTGTGTCCTAGAGCAAAAAGAATTTAAAACAGGTTAGAGAGAGAAATTTGTAAGTTGGAATTCATATTCAAATTCAACACATTAACACATGGTATGAACAAAGACATCAATTACCTCACGCATTACAAGGACTGCTTCCCTTCCTTTAATGCTCATAATTATCTCAGGCAGGGCAATTAACATCCCCTCACCCCACATCCCCCTTCTGTGTATTTTATTTGTCAGTTTTTATTGCAATTTTTTTTTTTGGTCCTCTGTACTTGTAAATATCAGTCTGTATTGGAAATACGATTGATATGATGAAGTGGGTCCATCCCACAAAAGTTCATCACTGAATAAATTATTTTATTAGTCTTAAAAATGCTACATTTCAGGTGTTTTATTGTAATCATTTTAGTTGCTCTTCTCTGGACCCTCTTCAGTTTCTCCACATCTTTCCTAAAATGTGGTGCCTGGAACTGGACACAGTACTCCAGTTGCGGCCTAATCACCACAAAGTAGACCAGAAGAATTACTTCTCATGTGTTGCTCACAATGCTCTTTATTGTAAGAAGGACTAGTGATAGGAATAAATCTTTGTTTTTGTTTTTTTTTAATTTAAATTGTTCCTGGGCCCATAAATAGAATGTTTCAGTAATGATAAAATAGATTTATTTCCAGAGATCATTTTAGTTTTGTCTGGAGGAATTTTGAAATGATCCTGTGCTTAGCAAAAGCTAAATCAAAGTGTTATTCCTATAATAAAACATTTTCTGCGCTTTTTCCAGGTTTCTATTGCAGCTCACCATATATGTACTAAGACAACATAATCACACTCATATTTACAGTTCCTTTCATTACCAATTAGACTTAGGATTTTATTTTGACCTTTCATTTTTGAACTAAGTCTCCATTATAGTAAATGACAGTCCTATGAGGCATTCATGGGTGAAATTAAGAACTTGGTCTATACAAATATATTTCAATAACAGTAGAACATTTTCTCATTTCTACAAATGAATCTAACTCTAAGCCACATAATGAGGCATTTTCAGGGTCTACTATGCAGTCAGTGCACACACATAACTCCAGTTGATGTTATTGGGAAATGTGTACTCAGACTGGATAATAGGCTATTTAATCTTAGGAAGAATTACTCTTTTAGCTGAATGAGAATTTTTAAAAAAAAAATCATCTTTAAGTTTATCCCACAGCAGCTATTTTCACTCTAACCATATTTGAAGCTATATTTGGGGTTTGTCCTGCTTTGAGCAAGGAGTTGGACTGAATGACCTCCTTAGGTCTCTTCTAACCTTAATCTTCTATGACACTATGGCTCTATTTTATTCTCAGGTACTGTAGGAGAAATAAAATCTAGTCACAAAATTGCAAACAGAATTTGAATCACAATATTAAAATGTCTCCCAAAAGTAATTGCTAGATGCATTGGAACTACTTCTGTGTTGTTCCAGGCACACTGACAAAAAGGTTTGTATAGGTTTAACAGAGGATTGAATCTGATGCATTATGCTACCTAACACAAGTTCACACAGGTGTGTTCTAGAAGAAAAAGGATTGACAGGACTGTAGGAAATATTTTTGTCCCTTTGTTTTCTAAAGTACCATTTCATATTTAAGAATGAAATTGTGTATTGTTTTCACATTTGTGTCTTATTTTATTTTTCAAAACAAGGAAATAAAATTAAAATAAATCTACATTCGGGGAAGACAGTGAGCAACAAAACTCTTTAGAAGCATTATAGAAGCTTGGTAATGTTCCCCTTTCTTTTTCTGTCTTGTGAGAGAGAATTCCTAGCATAGCAAACCACATAATGCAACAATCTCAAAAAATGATTTCATTAGCTTACATCCCTCATATCAAATGACAAGGAAAGTAACCGAGGTTTTGCAGCCTCCACAATTTTTGTGGGCAATATGCTATTCCTCCTTTGTCGTGTACCATCATGTGGTCCTGCTTGCAAACACACTTTAAGAAAGAAACTGCTGGAATGACAATTAAGTTCCATCTTTCTGTTTAGCTAGCACACCCTGAACATTTATTTCTTCTATGCTAATAGAAGATATAGTTATTTGTAGCTTACTGCATACACTTCAAGGTCACTAGGTTAAAAAAAAAAAAGACATTATTGCACATACCCAGAGAGACTTTTCATTGATTAGACTAGGCTGTGTAACTTAATTGTGTATTTACAGTTCAATATCTCTTGTATTCCTCTGTACAGAATTTGTATTTCATCACAACAATCAAATGTGCCAAATGCTGATGGAATATATCTCATGTAACATTTACTGAGAAAAGAAACTAATTGAATAATGGGAGTGAAAGCTAGAAAAGCTAATACACTTGGTGTACTCAGTAATTTGATAGTGGTCTCACTAATGCTGTGTTCAGAGGTGGAATCACCTTGCTACTCCTCCTTACTGCTCCCATTTTTACACATTCAATTCATGCACTAGCTGTTTGTCACAGCATCACATTGGGAGCTCGTGTTTGGTTGTTTGTCCGCTATGAACACCACAATCCTTTTCAGTGTCACTCCTTGTTCCTAGGTGAACAAACTTGCATTTGGCTGTATTGAAACACATTTTGTCTGAATAATTTTCCATATGATCTTCATCGCTTTGTTCAGACTTTGGACTAGGCCAACTATATTTCTCAGCTATAGTCCAAGTGCTGGTACCCTGGACATTGTTTACCAATATTCTTGTCTCCCTCCCCTATCGGCAACTGATCCGAGCTCCGCTGGAAGTCAAAGAGCACACAAAGGCAGTAAAGACAACTAGCTGGCACAATGGAGTTAAAATCTAGTAGAATTGTCAAAAATATTGAAAAGCACTGTAGAAAATGATTTATTACTTCATTGTGTCAGCAGCAGCTGGCATGAGAACAGGGTTCTAATTACAGATTTCATCAGTCTGTGCTAAGCAGAAGCAAATCTTCATTCCAGCTTCAAGAACCGTACCTTGTTAGAAGGCTCATAATGAATTAGGGTGACAGAAAGACATTATGTGATGCAAGCAGATGTTGCACTTTAAGGCATTCGTCAAATACACTTTAGTTTTGACATGTGCGTGTGGAAACATCTAAACTTTGGATATCTGGTGTTACTCTTCACAGAGCTGTGCATGTGTATAATCACACTTGTATTTGCTTGGTATGTACAACCAACACTCAGGAAGAACCTCTCAGTTCTCATCTTCCTTTCCCTCTAGAATTAGTAGGATTTCAGACTAGATCTGTGGTGTCCAATGCACTACCCGTTTGCCACATGGCAGCAGAGTGGGGAGAAATGTGGCTCAGGAAAGCCGCACACACGGGGCATCCCTCCAGCCACTCCTTGCGTGTGCCTCACCACATGGTGAAACAAGCGTGTGGCGGCAGCAGTGGAAGCAGCTCCTCTGGCCCCAGCAGGCTCCAGCTATGGGGCAGCTAGCACAGCTCCAGCCACGGCACAGTTTCAATGGCTCCCATGAGTAATCTCCCTGGGGGTGGTGCGTGGCTGGGGGTGGGGGATCCTGCGGCAATCAGTTAAATTTGTTTCTGACACCATTGGATTAGATAGTCCTTTTTAAAGGAACTATAAACATACATTTTTGCACTCAGATATGAACCATAACAGATGATGGGTATGTACAACAGGGGACTGGAAGATTAGAATACTAGTGATTTATTTGTTCTCATCTCCAGCATAAAAGAGACAAGCCATCAAAAAGACAAAAAACGTAGTTTGGTTATGGAAGCTCTGGTATCAGTATTTGAAGCCCAGTGAAGCCCCAAGAAAGGGCAATGCTATTCTAGTTTCTTGTCCTGATTTGGAAAAACCTCTTTTCCTCTCTGCTGAGGAGCTACTGTGGTGTTTTACTTGCCAGGCCATGGAAATAATAAGCATCACCATTAGCCAGACCTAACCTTCTATAAAGTTTAAGATGTTATAATCCAGAGATTTTATTCAAGTTGAAATCTGAATATTATTTTATTGTTGCTATTACTTTGATGGTGGTGGTGGTGGTAATCACTCATTGCCAAGTATAATCATCTTCCATGGGAGTTGTGGATCCTTGGGTTGTTGATAAGACCTATCCTTGAACCACAAGTTCTACTGTAGTGAAGACAGGTGCTTCCAGGTATGGCAAGTGGCAGTTGGCCATGACTGGAAGCCAGTCTTTCCTTTCTCCTGTGCCTCTTTTTTAATTCAGCTTGTCAGCGGGTAAGTGAACCATCAGATTCAGTGAATCATCAGATAGGACTTCTCTCCATTTTGATTGATCATGGGCAACTGTCTCCCATGTGTCAATGTCAATATTGCACTTCTTTAAATTATCCTTCAGCAAGCCATTATAATGCTTCCGTTGTACTCCTGCATTGTATGCCTTTCTTTCAGCTAAGACAACAGGAGAGCCACATCTACACTAGCTGGTTATTTTGACATAGCCGGCCCAACTTCAAAACAGCACCTGGAGTGTCAACACGCACCGGGCACTATTTCAAAGTTGAAATCGAAGTCCCCATCAGAAGATGGGAATAGCGCCCTACTTTGATGTTCAGTGTCGAAGTAGGGCATGTGTAGACAATCCGCTTCCCGCTACGATGAAATAGTGAGGTCCTCCATGGCAGCCATCAGTTGAGGGGTTGAGAGGCGCTCTGTCCAGCCCCTGGGCTCTATGGTCGCTGCATGCAGCAGCCCCTTAAAGCTCCACACCCCCGATGTCCTGTGGCAGGAAGCTGGGAGCATGCAGGCAGCAGCACAGACACTTGCCTAGCCTGCATGCCCTCCAGATGCCCCAATCCCCCACTCAGTGCCCATGGCAGCCAGCCAGCCCCCCGAGCGCCCTCAGGGCACCCTCTCCAAGGGGGACCCAGGGCTCCCAGCCGTCCATCCAGCAGGGAAGAGGTGGCGGGGCCCTTCCTGGTCGGACATTGAGATCGGGGACCTGCTGGTGCTTCGGGGCGAGGAGGAGGTGCTCCAGGTAATGGGGAGCAAGCAGCAGAACGCAGACACATTCGCCCATCTGGCTGAGGGTCTGGCTGCCTGGGGTCACCCTGGCCACACTCCTAACCATGTCAGGAGTAAAGTCAAGGAGCAGCAGCAGGGTTACTCCCAGGCCCAGCACACGGCCAGCCAGTCTGGAGCCGCCCCCGCCACTTGCCCCTCTTACAGGGAGCTCAGGGAGATCCTGGGCCCCCCAGTACACCTCCTCCCCCTAGCCACCCTTGACACCTTGGCTGACGAGCCCCAGCAGGCATTGGAGCTGGAGTCCAGCCAGGAGGTCAGTCTTGCACCCCAGCCCGCCCCCCAGAGGACCCCACCCCTGGGACAGTGGAGTAGAAGGAGGAGGGTTCCAGCAATGGGGGGGCTCCTGAATGACCTCCCCTCCCACAGCTCTAGCAGGGCGTCTGCCCTCTGGGTGTCCCCCAACCGTGGGAAGAGACTGTCAGGTATGTACCCCAGGTGCACACCCCTAGGTTAAGGGGTGGGCAAAAGGGACACAGCCAGGGCCCTCCACACACCCAGCTGACCACAGCCCACCATGGCCCAGCCAGACCATGGCTCTGGGACAGCAGCAGCATGTACCTAAGAGCCCGTCAGCATCTGCACCCCAGGACGGTACCACGCCCCATCCCTGGGGGTGGGGGGAGCAGAACCCATGAAGTGGGTCACCCACAGGGGGAACACAACACCCATCATCATCCTGGGGGACAGGGGATGGGGACCCAGCAGCGGAGGGGTGGGGGGTGTGTGCCATGGGTCAGAGCCCAGACTAACGGCTGTCTTTGCTCTTCCCCGCTCTAGTCCGCAGCTGCACCGTCTGAGGGCCATGACGGCATGAGCACCGCATCCGTCATGCTGGACAGCCCAGTAGGGACGTCGCACCGTGGCAGCCAGGTGGCAAAGCAGGAACTGGCCCCAGGATGAGCCCGCCACCTCCAGAGCCAACCGTGGGTGGCCGCTGACCCCCAGCTCCTCACCACCCTCCAGCATTAGGTGGATGTGTCAGACTGGTGCCTGCAAATGGAGGAGCGCTAGCTCCACTTGCGGGAGAGAGCACTGGCTTGGCACCAGGAGGCTTGGGGGTCCTTCATGAGGATGTTCGAGAGCATTGCCGAGCAGATGGCGCCCCCCGCTGCTCCGGCTGCTGTCCCTACCAGCCGCACTCCATCTACCCTGGAGCCTGCCGAGGAGGAGAATCGCAGGGCTCAGGTGCCAGCCCAGCCATACCTTCCCATCCTCCCAGCCCCCACCCAGCCTCAATGGGGCATCTAGCCCAGACGTGGGTCATGGCCCCCACGCCGGGAACTGGACAGTAGGGGGGGAAGGAGGCCAAGGACTGGGCCACCCAGGCCCCCCCTTTGTACATAGTCCTCCCCATTTTGAAAATAGTTGCCTTGTTCCACCCCCCTTTTGTAGCTGTCCCCCCCAGTGTATGTAGTTCCCCATTCATGTTTAGAAAGTTCATTCTTTTTGTTGTTTCAAGAATGTTTGGTTTATTTAAAACAAAACAAACATGTGTCGTGTGCTCTCAGGGCATGTAGTGTGGGCATGGGGGCCATGTAATGTGTTGTGGACGGTGGGGGGGAGTGGGGGTTGGCCCACCAGGCTGGCCCCGCTGGCGCTCACTCCTGCAGCCTGGTCAAAATGGGCCCACAAGGCCTCTCAGACCCGGATCCCCTCGTGGTCTGCTTGGCGGCTCGGGGTGGTGGCTGGCTGGGGGGTAGGCCATGCCAGCCTCCACAGTCCAGCCCTGCACAAATGCCTCCCTGTTGCTCTCCACCAGCTTGTGGAGTGCGCAGCATGCACCTACAATCTGGGGGATGCTGGGGAGCCCTGTGTCCAGGCGGGTGAGAAGGCACCTCCAGCAGCCTTTGAGGTGGCTGAAAGTCTGCTCGACCACCTGGTGTGCATGGTTCAGGCAGGTGTTGAACCACTCCTGGCTGGTGCTGAGGTGGCCTGTGTAGGGGCGCATGAGCCAGGGCTGGAGGCAGTAGGCCACATCCACCAAGAGGCCCAGGGGCATGGTGGTGTCCTCCAGAAGAGGGATCTCCCACTGGGGGATGTAGGTCCCCACCTCCAGCCGTCGGCACAGCCCGAGTTCCTAAAAACACGGGCGTCGTGGGTGCTGCCAGGCCAGCCAACATATATGTCCAGGAAGCGGCCCTGGCTGTCCACCATGGCCTGGAGAACTACCGAGTAGTAGCCCTTCCTGTTCAGGAATTGTCCTCCACTGTGCTCTGGGGTGTGGGTGCGGATGTGGGTCCCATCCAGTGCCCTGAAGCAGTTAGGGAACCCCACGCTGGCAAACCCAGTGATGGCCACATCCCTGTCCCTAAGCCGCATGAGCCTGTGGAGCAGCAGAATGTTCAGCACGTGGATCACCAGTGGAGGGAGGACATGAGCACCTGTGAGGGGTGTGCAGGGTGTGCTTGGCCCTCCCCCCAAGCTCCTCCCTGAGCTTTCCTGAGGGTTCCCCCCTCCCCCTGGGTTCCTCCCCGCTCTCTGGGGTCCCCTTACCTCCATGATGACAGCCCCAACAGTGGCCTTGCCAACACCAAACTGCTGTCCTATGGATTGGTAGGTGTCTGGAGTGGCCAGCTTCCAGACAGCGATGTCAACCCATTTCTCGATGGTTAGGGCATGTTGCATGGGGGTGTCCTGGTGCCGCAGGGCAGTGGTGAGCCACTGGCAGAGCTCGAGGAACATCTGCTGACTCATCTGGAAATTCTGGAGCTAGCAGTCGTCATCCCATTCCCCAAGCACCAGCTGCTCCGACCACTCTCTTTTGGTGGGGTACCTCCATAGCCGGCGGTGTGCCCAGCAGGGGGGAGGCTGGGAGGGCTATGTGGTGGTCTTGGGCAGCTCCTTTGTCCCCTGAGTAGGACAGCTCATCTTCCAGGAGGTGCTGGGCAGACTCCTCCATGGCCCTAAGAAGGGCAGCCACTGCCCTTGGGGGTGGGGGGGGGCGGCCGGGGGGGTAGCGGGGGGGGCAGCAGTGTGGGCTTCTGGCTGCTGCTGCTGCTACTGCTGCTGCTGCTGCTGAGGGTCCATGCTGGGTGCACGGGGTCTGCAAACGGTTGTCGGCTCTGCGGAACTTGTGCTGTGCAGGCGGAGTGTGCCTGGAAGGGGCCCTTTAATAGAGCAGCTTGCTGTTGCCCCAGAAGGGCTAGACCACCCTGTGACCCTGTCCACAGGCTTTCCGAGCCCCCTTATTCCGATTGGTGCTACTTTTGTCTGTAGACACTCCCCTGCAGGGCCCATTTTGATTTAATGCTTTCCTATGTCGACTTTGAACGTTGACGGCACCAGCCCTGGAGGATGCGTGAACGCCACATGTCGAAATAGCTTATTTCAATTTTGCTATGTCGAAATAAGCTATTTCAATGTAATGTCCCAGTGTAGATGTTGCCGAACTGGTTTGGGAGGTGAAGGTCTGGCATCTGGACCATATGATGAGTCCAGCACATTGCTCATGGATGTTCATTACCTCAATACTGGTGTTCTTTGCCTCTTCTGGAATACTAATATTGGTGTGTCTGTCTTCCCATTTGATGTTCAAGATCTTGCGGAGACAGCATTTGTGACTTTCATGTAAACTCAGTAGGTTGCCCAGGTTTCAGACCCATACAACAATGTTGGGGAAAAAACAGCTCGATAAACAAAAAGTTTGATGTCTGTTCCAATGTTGCGATCTTCATAAACCCTGTACTGTGAATGAGCAAAGGCCACACTTGTACAGCTCAGATGGTGGTGGATTTCTGCATCAATATCCGTCTTGGATAAGAGATGACTTCCCAGGTAGAGGAAGTTATTGGCATTCTTCAGTATTCTCCACTGATTTTAATAGATGGATCATGTGGTACCTCATTTGGAGAGGACTAATGGAACACTTTGGCCTTCTTGATGTTGAGTGTGTGATCAAGACATATGAACCAGATCTACACTAGCCCACTACATTGAAGTAGCAAGCAACACTTAGAAGTAGCATGTGTTGCGTCTCCACACACCACACGCTACTTTGAAATTGAAATTGATGTTAGGTGCAGAGATGTTGAGACGGCTATCCCAATGAGAAAACAGGAATAGGGCGCTACTTTGACATCTAAGCTACGTCTACACATGAATGGTAAAGTAGCTTATTTCGATGTACAGAATAACGTCGATGTACAGAATAAGGTCTACACGTCCTCCAGGGCTGGCAACGTTGACGTTCAACATCGACGTTGCGCAGCACCACATCAAAATAGGTGCTGCGAGGGAACGTCTACATGCCAAAGTAGCACACATCGAAATAAGGGTGCCAGGAACAGCTGCAGACAGGGTCACAGGGCGGACTAGCGCTTCCAGGGCAACAGCTAGCCGCTCCCTTAAAGGGCCCCTCCCAGACACACGCAGCCTGCACAGCACACGGTCTGCAGAGCCATAGGCACGCACACCTCGAGCGACACAGTCATGGACCCCCAGCAGCAGCAGCAGCAGCAGCAGCAGCAGCAGCCAGAGGTCCACACAGCCGCCCCTGTAGGAGCAGTGCTCGCCCTTCTCGATGCCATGCAGGAGGCAGCTGAGCATCTCCTTGCCACAGAGGAGGAGCTGCCCGCAGGGGAGGAGGACTCAACCCCCAACCCTGCAGCCCCCCACCCCCCCACCCCGCCGCACACGCCACCAGCTGTGGAGCTACCCCACCAGCACTGACTGGTGGGAGCGGCTGGTGCTCGGAGAGTGGGATGATGACCGCTGGCTCCAGAACTTTCGGATGAGCCAGCAGACATTTCTGGAGTTATGCCAGTGGCTCACCCCCGCACTCAGGCACCAGGACACCGCCATGCGGCGTGCCCTCAGCATGGAGAAACGGGTCGGCATCGCTGTCTGGAAGCTGGCCACTCCGGACAGCTACCGATCTGTGGGCCAGAAGTTTGGCATCGGCAAGGCCACCATCGGGGCTGTCCTCATGGAGGTAAGAGGACCCACGGGGGGAGGGGGAGGCAGCCCTGGCAGGGGAGGGCCACACACACCCTGCACACCCCTCATTGGTGCTGTCCCATGTGCTTCCCCTTCAGGTTGTCCGCGCCATCAACGCCCTGCTCCTCCACAGGCTCGTGAGGCTTGGGGACCTGGATGCCGCCATCGCGGGCTTTGCCACCCTGGGCTTCCCCAATTGCTTCGGGGCTCTGGATGGGACCCACATCCCCATCCACACCCCGGAACACAGTGGAGGACGCTACATAAACAGGAAGGGCTACCACTCAGTGGTCCTCCAGGCCTTGGTGGACAGCCGGGGCCGTTTCCTGGACATTTATGTTGGGTGGCCTGGCAGCACCCACGACGCCCGGGTATTCTGGAACTCGGGCCTGTGCCGCCGGCTGAAGGCGGGGACCTACATCCCCCAGCAGGAGATCCCTGTGGGGGACACCACCATGCCCCTCTGCGTCATTGCAGATGCGGCATACCCCCTCCGGCCCTGGCTTATGCACCTTTACACGGGCCATCTGTCAGCCAGCCAGCAGCGCTTCAACCAGCACCTGAACCACGCGCGCCAGGTGGTGGAGCGCACATTTGGCCTCCTCAAAGGGCGCTGGAGGAGTCTCCTCACCCGCCTTGATGTGGGCCCCACCAACATCCTCCAGATTGTGGGTGCGTGCAGCGCCCTACACAACCTGGTGGAGAGCAAGGGGGAGGCCTTCTTTCAGGGCTGGGCTGTGGAGGCCGGCAGGGCCAATGTGCAGTCACCCACTGCCCCAGTCACCAGGTGGACCCCTAAGGGACCCAGGTCCGGGAGGCCCTGCGGGCCCAGTTCGATGAGGCTGCAGGGTGAACGCTGGCAGGACCCCCACTGCACCCCCCCCATCCTCCACAACACTCCCTGCCCCTACGCCCACACCACAGAGCACCCAAGAGCACACCCCCCCCCACTTTTCTTGTAAAAATAAAAGCAGACAGTTGTTTGTCAAATCAAACATCTTTTGAACTCTTATTATTATTATCTCAACGACTATGTACAGGGAAATTCTAACTTACATATGTATATATTATAAAAACAGGGATAACATGAAAGCGGAAGACAAGGAAGGGGAGAACTATTTACATGGGGGGTAAAGATCAGCATTGTAAAACAGGGGTCACAAATACAAACTATTTACAGCAAAAAACTAACTTAAAACTGGGGGGAATATATACAAACGGGGGGGCCACGTCCTGGGCCCCACACCCCTACAGTCCAGCACTGGGGGAGGGCGGCCGGGATCCCCGCCTCAGCCGCAGCCCTGGCCGGGGCTGGCTGGGAGCTGGGCGGACTGGGAGATACGGCCGGCGAGTGTCAGCTGGCCCTAGGTTCCCCTCAGCGGAATGGCCCTCGGTGGCGGGTGGCGGTGCGATGGTGGATGACACAGCGGCTGCAGCCGCGGGTGGAGCAGCGGGTGGGGCAGGCGCTGCGGCGGCCGGCGCAGCCTGGGGGGGCCAGGGAGTCCACAATGCGGTTGAGGGTCCGCATGTAGGCCCCCCATGCCTCCTGGCGCCAGGCCAGCGCCCGCTTCTGGAGGTGGAGGCGGCATTCCTCCACCCGCAGCCGCTGCTCGGCGACCTCCAGCTGCCGACGGTGCAGTGCCAGCAGCTGGGGGTCCGTAGCCGGCGGCTGGTGGTGCTGCGTCTGCCGTCTTCCCCGCAGTGGGGCCGGTCATTGCTCCGCTGAGGGGCTGACCTGGAGTGATGGCCCCGGAGGGCTTTCCAGGACCACTGACGCCTCGCCAGCGCTCTCCAGTCCTTCAGATGGTGCAGCTGCGGAACACAGGAGGGGGGGAAGAAGATTGGAGACAGCCGTTAGTGTGGGCCCTGAGCTGTGGCCCTTGTCCCCCCACCCCTCTGCTGCAGGTTCCTCATCCCCGTTCCCGGGAGATGCTGCTGTGATGGGGTTCAGGGGTCCCCCTGCACTGCACTCCGTCCGCTGGCAGGAGTGACTCTCAACTCAGCAGGTACGACAGGAGGTTTATTAGGCAACAGATTCCCAGTTTCTCCCAGAATTGACAGTACAGCAGTCGGAGACAGTCCTTCCAACCCGGCCTGGGGAGAAGACCCCGAGGGGTGCCCCTCTGGGGTGTAGCTTTCCCCCTCCTCAGGCAGGCAGCCTTCTAGCTCTCCCTTCCCCTAGCCTCTAACTGCAGCCCCCGATTCAAACCCAGCTCGGTTCCTTCCTCCTCTTTGTTCAGGGCAGAGGTGTAACCTGCCAGTTGTAGCCCCAGGATCATCCTTAGCCACTGGGAGCTATTCAGCTTGTTTCTCATATCTAGCCTGAGTCTCGCATTTGCACTCCCCCCACTCCATCACATGCTGCTGCTGCTGCTGCTGCTGCTGCTGTTGGGTGTCCCACCCCTTCGCCCCGGGGGACCCTAGAGGTTCCACTTCCCCCAGCCCCGGGGATGGGGCATGGCACTGTCGTGCTGGGGGGCAGGGGCTGATGCACTCCTGTGAGGGACATGCCACTGCTGTCCTTGGGGCCATGGTCATCTGGGCATGTGGAGGGCCCTGGCCATATCTATTACCCCTGCCCCTCAACCCCGGGGGTGTGCACCGGGGGGTACATACCTGATAGTCCACTCCCACGGTCGGGGGACACCCGGGGGGGGCGAACGCGCGGCTGGAGCTCCAGGACGGCATCATTATCTGGAGGCCGGTGTCGCTGGAGGAGGAGTCCCTCTCCTCCTCCTCCTCCTCCTCCTCCGGTGCCCCGGGGGTGGGCTTCTGGGGGGGGCCCCGGGGTGCGGGGCTTGCCTCCGGGGCAGACTCCACCTCCGGGGCCTGCTGGGGCTCCTCGGCCGAGGTATCAAGAGTGGCCGGAGGGGAGGAGGTGTGCCGGGGGCCCAGGATGGACCTGAGCTCCCTGTAAATGGGGCAAGTGACGGGGGCGGCCCCAGATCGGCAGGCCGCATCCCGGGCCCAGGGGTAACCCTGCCGCAGCTCCTTCACTTTACTGCGTACATGATCCGGAGTGCAGGCAGGGTGACTCCAGGCGGCCAGGCCCTCAGCCAGCCGAGCGAACGCATCCACTTTCTGCCTCTTGCTCCCCATTACATGGAGCACCTCCTCCTTGCTCCAGATCCCCAGCAGGTCCTGAAGCTCGGCCTCCGTCCAGGAGGGACCCCGCTGCCGTTTCCCCACCTGGCTGCTGGGCTGTAAGCCCTGGCTCCCCTTGGGGGGGGGGTCCCCTGGGGGTACTGGGGGGCTGCCTGGTGGCCATCGCATCGGGTGGGGGTGTGGGTGGCTGCGGAGGAGCGTGCAGGCTAGCCGTGTGTTACTGCTGCTGCCTGCATGCTCTCTCAGCTTCCTGCACAGGAAGGCAGGGGGCGGGGACCTTTAAGGGGCCGCTCCATGCAGCCACCATTGAGCTCAGGGGCTGGAGAGAGCGTCTCTCAACCCCTCAGCTGATGGCCGCCATGGAGGACCCTGCAATTTCAATGTTGCGGGACGTGCAACGACTATACATTCCCTACTTCGACGTTGAACGTTGAACGTCGAAGTAGGGCACTATTCCCATCCCCTCATGGGGTTAGCGGCTTCGACATCTCGCCGCCTAACATCGATGTTAACTTCGAAATAGCGCCCAACATGTGTAGCCGTGACGGGCACTATTTCGAAGTTGGTGCCGCTACTTCAAAGTAGCGTGCACGTGTAGACACGGCTCTAATGTCAAAAAATGAAGTGCGTAGATGCTCTGTATCCTGCTATTTCTAAATAGCGGGGTGCACCATGGCAACAATCAGCTGTTAGGCGGAGATGTGCTGCCCAGCCCCTGCAGGGCTCTATGGTCTGAGCACGCAGAGGATCTTAAAGCTGCATGGACCTGGAAACCCTGTGTCAGGAAGCTGAGAGCATGCAGGCAGCAGCTAGCACATGAGGTGCCCCTGCACACCTCAGTGCAAGCTCCAGAAGTCCATGGACTTGGATGGCGACTGGGCAGCAAGGCAAGTACTCCCAGGGCTCCCTCTCTCAGGGTCCCTGGGGCTCCCAAGGATCCAGCCAGGGGGGCAAGAAATAGGGCGCCTCCTGGACCGAGGCCGAGCTCCATAACTTGCTGGGGTTCTGGAGTGAGGAGGAGATGCTCTGAGTAATGGGGAGAAGTGCTGGAACATGTCTGCCTTCACCCAGCTGGCCGAGGGCCTGACCACCTGAAGTCACCCTGCCCGCACTCCTGACCATGTCAGGAGTAAAGTTAAGGAGTTGTGGCAGAGTTACGCCCAGGCTCAGGTCTTTGCCACCTGGTTGGGGGCCGCCTCTGTTACTTACTGCTATTACCGGGAGCTCAGGGCCATCCTAGGCCCCCTGGATGACTCCTCCCACCCACCCACCCCCAGCCATCCTCAACGCTATGGCCAAAAACCGCAGATGGTCATCAAGCAGAAGCCAGAACCAGAGGCCAGCTGCACACCACCAGGGCCACAGCTGGAGACGGGCACATCATAGACCTCCCCTCCTACACGTCCAGCTGGGCATCCATCTGATAGGCTTTCCCTAACCTTGGCAGTGGACCCTCAGGTACATACCCCACAGGGTACACATCCCTGGCTCATGGGGAGGGGGCATTGTACACGACCAGGGCCCCCCACACCCGTGGCAGACCCCAGCCCACGAGGGCCCAGCCAGACCATGGTCCCTGGACAACAGCTGCCAGTGCCCATCAGCACCCACTCCTGCAGACAGCACCATGCCCTGCCTGCAGGTGGGGAGGGGGAGAGATGGATGACACAAGTGGGGCACCCACAGGACCACCACATGTACAGATGGGGGACACGGCACCCATGGTGGGACTGGGAGTGTGGGCCACAGGGCAGGGGTTGGTACTCATGGCCTTCTTTCTTCCCTCCTGTTTTTGCAGCCACGCCCTCTGAAGGTCAGAAGAGCATTGCCCCATCCATGGTCCTGGACAGCCCTCCAGAGGTGAGGGACAGAGACTACCGAGAGGCACCACCAGCACTGGGACGGACCCACTCTTGGCGGAGCCTGAGGCAGATGGTTGAGAACGCCCACATTGCCACTTCCATCTGGTGCTAGGTTGAGCTGGTGGAGTGGCACCTCCATTTTGAGGAGGGGGACGCCTCCTGTTGCCAGGCAGCATGTGGGGGGAGGTTCATGGACATTTTCATTGACCTGGCAACTTCGTACCAGGAGCTGGTGGCCCATCTGCCCCACCCCTCAGTCCCCCCACTGACTCCCTGCTGATCCTTCTGCCATGGCACCACTTGACAGCCCCCCTGGTAGAGGAGCCCGCTGGGCCTGAACGCCGGCCCAAGGCTGAGCCCCAGCCTTATCTGCCCATGCTCCCCACTCCCACCTGGCCCTGCCAGGGACCCCAGACAAGAGGGGGAGGAGTGGGACCCGGAGCCAGCAGGGGTCATTCCTCTCCACTCCTGCCCTGGAATGATGGTGCAATGGCCAGGCCATCCACATCCTCCTCCCTCTGTAAATAGTTAAGACCCCATCCTGTACGTACTTATCCTCACTGCTGTTTGGCAAAAATTAGTATTAACCACTGTTTCACTAGTTTGCAATATATACAATTTCATTTTTCCCAAACTCCTGTGTGCTTGTTGGGAGGGGAGTGTGTGGGAGGTGGGGGGAGTACACGGGAGGTAGGGGGGAGTGTGTTTCAGAATCCTTGATGTGGGTGTCTGGGGTGGGACACACTGGAGCCCCTGGGCAAACTACCACTGCAGGGTCTCCTGGATGTGGACCCCCTCCTAGTGGGCTTGTCAGGTAGGGGCAGTAGCTGGCTAGGGGTAGCCCATGCCGGCCTCGACTGCCCACACCTGCACAAAGTCCTCCCACTTACTCTCCACAATACTGTGGAGCATGAAGCAGGTGCCCACCACCTGGGAGACACTGAGAACACCCACATCTAGGTGGGCAAGGAGGCAGCACAACCACCCCTTCAGGCGGCCAAAGATATGTTCAACCACCTCACGGGCATGGTTGAGCTGTCCACTGAACCACTCCTGGCTGGTGATGAGGTGGCCCATATAGGGCTACATGAACCAGGGCTGGAGAGGGTAAGTGGTGTCAGCCGCCAGACAGAGAGGAACGGCGATGTCCCCCAGTGGGATCTCCCTCTGGGGGATGTAGGTCCTTGCCTCCAGCTGGCAGCACAGGCCCAAGTTGTGGAAGACCCATGCATCATGGGTGCAGCCCAGCCAGCCAACATACATGTCCTGGAACCAACCCCGGCTGTCTACCATGGCCTGCAGGACCATGGAATAGTATCCGTTCCTGTTGATGAATTGTCCCCTGTTGTGCTCTGGGGTGCAGATGGGTATGTGGGTCCCATCGAGGGCCCTGAAGCAAATTGGCAACCCCAGTGTGGCAAAGCCCACGATGGCCATGTCCAGGTCCCCAGTGCAGATGACCCTCTGCAGGAGCAGGGCGTTCAGAGCATGGACCACCTGCAGGGAGGGGACATAGGCACCCATGAGGGTGTGCGGGGTGTGCCCAGCCCACCTCGTCCCCCAACTCCAGGCCTCAACTGTGGCCTTGCCAACACTGAAATGGTGTCCCATGGACTGGTAGCTGTCTGGGGTGGCCAGCTTCCAGACAGCTATTGTGACTCTCTTCTCCATGGGGAGGGTGCAATGCATTCAGGTGTCCTGTTGTCTCAGGGGAGGGGTCAGTCACTGGCAGAGCTCCAGGAAAGTCTGCCGCCTCATCTGGCAATTTCGTAGCCACCAGTCATCATCCCACTCCCCCATGATAAGTTGCTCCCACCACTCAGAGTTGGTGGGGTGACTCCAGAGCCAGTGGGGCACCCAGGGGGGTGGCCAGGAGAGCCCGATGGTCTGGGGCATCCCCTTCTGCTCCTGAGGGGGAGGGGGACACTCCCCTACCAGGAGCTTCTTGGCAGCCACTGGTACTGCAGCTAGCAGGGTGCCCGCTCTGCTAGTGGCAGCCAACAGGATGTCGAGCTGCTGCTGCTCCATTCTTATTACTGTGGGCACTGTGTCTGCAGGGCTTGTGGCAACTCTGCAGGCCTTGTGCTGTGCAGTCTGGGTGTGTTTGGGAGGGGCCCTTTAAAGGAGTGGCTTGCTGTAGCCCTGGAAGGGCTTGTCCACCCTGCAACCCCATCCACAGCCTTTCCTGGCCCCTTATTTCAAAAGGGCCCACTTGTAAGTGTAGCCACTCCCTTTCTGAGTTTGGAGCAGCCCCTTTCAATGTGCCGTGTCGCTATTTTGACGTTTCGCATTGATGGCGCTAGCCCCAGCCCCTGTGTAGATACTACGCATGGAAGTAGCATTTTTTGAAGTCTCTACTTTGAAAGGTGGTACTTCAAAGTAATGCTCTAGTGTAGACATAGCCATGTAAGCATTGGCAAACACATTCAGAATAGTTTGAAGCTCTTTCTTAAAATGAGCAAAAGCAGTTATCAGCATACTGAAGTTCCACGATAGATATGGTGGAAATCTTAATCTTAGCTTTCAGTTTGCTGAGCCTGAATAGCTTTCCATCAATTCCAGAAATTATTTCAATACCAGCTTGGAGTGTCCCAGCAATTAGATTAAAAAATGACAGCAATACAAACTGCAAACATGGTTGGGGCAATGGTGCAGTCCTGTTTCACTCCAGTTTGGACTTTGAAAGATTGTTGTGAAGCAACTTTAGGACATTGATATATTTACCAAGACAGCCAGTCTTCAAAAGTGCAATCCAGAGGGCATGGTGATTCATTGATTCACATGATTAGATCAATGAGAGCCATATATAATGATCAGTTTTGCTCCCAGCACTTTTCTTGCAGCTGCCGTGCTATAAAGATCATATCCACAGTTCTGGCAACGTGATCAGAAACCACTCTGTGACTCTGGTAGAATTTCTTCGGATAAGGGCAGAAGGTGAGTTGCAAGGCTCCATGTCACAGCTTTGCTTGCAGTGGCAAGGAGAGAGATACTACAGTTTCAGTAGTCTGCTATATCCTCTTTCTTCAAGAGAGTGACAATCAGGGCATCCTTCATTTCACTAGGTATCACCAACTTGTCTAGATTTTAATGATGAGCAGGCAAAGCTGCTGAATTAGCTCTGGTCCACCATCTTTCAAGATTTCAGTGGAGAGGCCATCTGAACATACTGCCTTGTTGTTCTTCATGGCTACGTCTACACTAGCCAAAAATTTCGAAATGGCCATGCAAATGAATATGTATTTCAGCGCTTCATTAGTAAACTTCGAAATGGCCATTTGCATGGCCATTTCGAAGTTTTTGGCTAGTGTAGACACGGACCATATGCTTAATGGCAGCAAATTGGGTGTGTCTTCAAGCTCATCCTTAGGATGCTATTGAGAGAAGATTGGCTTAAGGATTTCATTTGCAATGATGAAGTTATGGTTAAGAAGATCTTCAAAATATTATATACAGCAAAAGTTAATGACTTCATTGTCCTTCAGAAATATGGTTCCATCTAGGGGGGTTCCATTTGTAATGTGAAGAGGACTCATGCTATAACAGGCTCCCCATAGGCAGCCTTAATGGCATTGCAGAAACCATGTGGGTTGTGGATCTCTGAGAGATATTAAAGATCCTGCTCTTTCTCATTCCACCCTTTGTTCTTGAATTCTGTGGTTTTATGTTGGACGTCCACCCTCACCTTGACTATTGCTCTAGTACCATCACTGTTTATGTCTCAGAGAATTTTAGATGTTTTGTTTTATTTAAAATGTTTCCTCCAAGAGCCAGGAGCCCATCCACTTTTCCCTAAGTGATATATAAAATTAATCTGGAAGGTAAAATGGGAGCTGTCTACTTTTCCAAACCCGTGCTTTCCTTTTATTAAAGCTTAATGCAAGTATGTGTGTCTCAATGCTACTGGCAAAGATCTGGAAGTCTATGCACCATTCTGATTGCTGGTAGCCAGAGAGGTGCCTTAGAAGCAAAGGTACAGATTCATGTCAGGTTATAACCTTTATGTCCATTACATCCCTCCCACCAGGTGATGTAAATTGGACATATTCAATTTTGTTCTGTCTCACAGAAAATATAAATAACATGAAGGCTGGCCTCTGGAATCAGAGAACCATAAGCATGTTCTCTCTCTTCCATGTCGAAGGGAGCTCCATTGAAAGACAGAGTCTGTCTCATAAACTATACCAAAGATCTCCTGTTGATACAAATATTGTTTAGTCTGTAAATTAAATTGTGCTTTTGGCGCAATAAGGGAAACATACAAAATGGAAGAACTCTTGCTTTCTGTGTTCTGGTGGGAGGATCTGGAAAGAAGCTGAGAAGCTTATATCATAATCCGATTCTAATATAGCAATTATCTGCCAAGGCCCATGATTAATATTCCCTCTTTAGGAGAAAAGATTTTTTAAATAAGGAGTCACAACTTCAAAAATCAAATTTAAAAATTACATATAAAACCTTTAAAAATAAAACTATATATATAATATATATAAATATATGTATATATATATATGATAAAGCCTTTAGAATGTTTTTATAGTGCACAGTAATAAGCTCTGTGAAAACCCCTTTTTTTTAATATGAGACAATGAGGATGAACACTAAATGCTCTAACCACCTATTACTTTCTTCAGCAATTAGAGGCAGCGATCTATCTATTCCTTGTAGAACAGTCTGAGTGCTCTTCTAGTTACTAATAATAGATTCCCAGGATGCTTCCTGATATGCACTTGCAGGTTACAGATGGAAAAAGCTAATTAATGAATATCAAATTGATCTAATTTTTTTAAAGAAATGGGTCCTGAATATTTGTTTTAAAACAAATACCTAAAATGATGCACAGTTGCTGTTTCTTGGGATTCACATACCAAACAATTGCTTTAGTGTATTTTGAGATGGAGATACTGGAGGTCTGTGCTGTTTGGTTGAACGTCAGTTTTGATTACTCCATATTTTACTCATTTAAATAAGTGTAAAATGTAATGCTGATTTATAAATAAATATGAAGATGTGAATTTATCCCTTGGAGCTGGGTGAAACTAGTTCAGTGATGTTGGTTTATTTATGGTCTGACAGCCCCTTTTGCAGAAATAATCAGGAAAAGAAAGCTCTGAGGATTGTCCTGTGGAGGTCTGTTATGACCATTATATTAGAAAAGGAGGATTTGCCCACCCCCCACCAGTCTTCGTATGGGCAATGGAGTTAAGCTACAAGACACACAGGAGGCTGTGTGTGTCCCTGGTGGCTTTTTGGTCCACTGTTTACCATACACAAACACCTGCTCCCCAGCAGCGTGGCTGTACCCATGAATATGAGGGAAGATTGCAAGAACCGGACTTGTTTAGTTTAGAAAAGAGAAAACTTAGAGGGGATGTGATAGCAGTTTTCAAGTACCTTAAAGAGGGTTACAAGGAGGAAGGAGAAAAATTGTTCTCCTTGGCCCTGAGGGCAGGACAAGAGGCAATGGGCTTAAACTGTAGCAAGGGAGGTTTAGGTTGGACATTAGGAAAAACTTTCTAACTGTCAGGGTGGTTAAGCACTGGAATAAATTACCTAGGGAGGCTGTGGAACGTCCATCAGTGGAGATATTTAAGAGCAGGTTAGATAGACACTTATCAGTGATGGTCTAGGACGGTGCTTGATCCTACTGACAGGGCTGGGAATTGGACTCAATGACCTCTTGAGGTCCCTTCCAGTTCTAGTGTTCTATGGTTCTACATGGTTCCTAGGTAAAGTGTGTTCTATTCCTTATTGAGCCACGGAGAGCTTGTAGTAATGCTCAAGTTATTTTTATTTAAATCATACAGAACACAAACAATAAGAGAAGGGTGGTGATGGCAGTTTGCATGCCAGAAATCAACCATCCAAAAACAGAGAATGATCTTTAATGCCTGGTGCCACCACCAGCATCCTTACATAAAAATAATGGCTACTTTGTAGAATAATGGAAATGTAGGACTAGACAAGACTGCCATAGGTCATCTTCTCCAGTTCCCTGAAGGACTAAGTATTTTTAGACCATCCCAGACAGATATTTGTCTAATATTTTCCTTAAAACCTCCACTGACAGAGATTCCACACCCTCCCTAGGTTATCTATTTTGATGTTTAACCATCCTAATAGCTAGGAAGTTTTTCCTAATGTCTAAGCTAAATCTCTTTTGCATCAATGTAAGCCTATTGCTTCCAGTACAGACCTTAGTGCTTAAAGAGAATAATTAGGCATCCTCCTTTCTTCAAGGACTATTTATATGTGTGAAGACGACTGTGTTCTCCCTTAATCTTCTCCAAACAAAACAAAAACATTTTAAAAAGCTTTTCTCACAGTTCATGTTTTCTAGACCTTCAATTACTTTTGTTGTTCTCCTCTGGACTTTCTATAAATATCTCTTCAAAGTGTAATGCCCAGAACTAGACACTACACTGCTGTTGAGGTATTATCAATGCTCAGTAGACTGAAGGAATTACTGCTGATGTCTTGCTTACAATACTTCTGCTCATACATCCCAGAATGATACTCACTTGTTTTTAGCAACAGTATTACATTGTTGAATTATATGTGGCAAATGATCAATTATAACCTGCAGATAATTTTCTACAGGTTTCTACATTTTCTCCTTACTGGACCTTCATTTCTCACTTTGTGTTTATGTAGTACTTTACATTTGTCCTTATTGAAATTCGCCATATTTATTTCAGACCATTTCCCCACTTTCTGAAGATTATTTTGAATTCCAATTACTGTCCCTTAACTTCCCAACATCCCGTTGAAAGTTCTAAATATGGTGAGGTTAGTAGGTGGTAGGGGGAATGGGCAAGAAGGGTGGGTGGGTGGTTTGTGAAGAAGGTCACAACAGAGCCTAGGAAGAATACTCTATCCTCTTCTGCATATTGAAGAATCACAACCAATATCTCTCTCCTGACAGTAACCTAGAATGCAAGGATCCATCATTTCCTGCATACATGCAGGTCTGTTTACTGCTGACCTCTGTGCCACTTGGGTCCCTAAAGAAATGATTGTTGGTTGGCAAGGAAATGTGGGAGAAATAACAAGACAGATCTGCCAAGGAATCTTTGGCAGAAGATTGCAGAGTACCTGAAGTGCCCAGAGTTCAATGGAGCATTCCCAGATTGTCCTAGTATACATTAACAAACTTATCTGCTAGGTGTTTGCTGCATAGGTGCACCAACTCTGTTGTTAATTTCCATCACTTATCCCTCCTCTACCCTGTAACAAAGCAAATGAGACCTCAATTTCCTATAAAAGTGCAGTATCAAATCAAAATGTGTTCTTTGGAATCAAAAATAAGTCTTGGCTTGCCATGCCTCTAGATGACACTGTCACATGTCCCACATCCCCCAGTTACATTTCCTTTTCCACCACCTGGCCCCCAGAGTTGACTCCTCGGATTGCTACCTCCTGTCCCACAACATATCTATAGGATTCTCGGTAGAGGTTCATTGCCAAATATGGTTCACAGCTCCTTATAGAAGTGACAGGTCTTTGGCACCACACCAGAGAGACAGTTGGCTTCCCTTGCCTTCTGGTACACCTGCCTCAGCTTCTTGATGTAAGCATGTCATTGCTGTGTATCCCTGTCATGTCCCTTACCATGCATACTACAGACCCACCAGATGTAACTGGAGTTGTCCATGAGGGAGAGCATCTGCTGCAAAAGGCTGGCATGGTCAGCTGTGAAGAAGTTGTATGAACAGTCCCTGGCAAGCAAATAGGAAGAGGAATTTCAGAAATTAGCAGTCTTTTAAATGTGGGAGTGGGGAATGTACCTGTGTACCTGCAGGTCAGTATCTGACTGAAGCGGTCATTTTGGGCATTATGGCCTACATCCTGGAGACCCCTAAGGGTACATAAGCTGCCCGGTATCTACACTGACACTATGTTACTCAAACAATGTCACAGAAAGATCTATGCCATTTGCTGAGGTGTTTTTGGGTGGTGATATTTGTTTTTGTTTTGTTTTGTTTTGTTTTTGCAGGAGAGTTACATCAGCAGGAGCAGCATTTCTGTAAGGACACCTCCACTGTTTTGTTGACCAAGGCTGACTTTTCTTAGCAAAACTGCATAGTGTAGACAAAATCTTGTTCTTCTGAGACAGCGAGGAGGGGATAAATAAGGAGAACCTTTCCCTCTGCATTCGCACAGTCTGAACAGGAAGACACCTCATTCACATATCAGGAAAAACTGTAGCCCCTGCACTTGGACAAGCACAGACACTTCTCCCATTGGGGCTGCAAAGAGATGAGGAAGAGGTGCAGTCATCAGACTTCTTCACTTAACTTTTTACCAGCACTGTTGTGGGAATAGGATGGTTTAATTTGCCTTCTGCTTCCTTGCACCATGGAGCTTGGATGGAAAATATCCACCTGAGGCTCATTCCCTCATAAAATGTTCCCTGAAGCATTGTGACTCCACCCTGCTCTCTTCACAGCAGAGTGTCTGAAAGGTATGATTTAGCTCTGGACATTTATTTATTCTTCTTCTGTCTGCCATAGCTTATCTTACAAAGCCTATCTCTATTCTTCTCTGCAAATAGTCCATTTGACTCCTCTGAGTTGATTTTCTATCTTTTTTTGAAGTCTTGTCACCCATGGTGCAAGAACCTTATCCTCTGTGTCCAGGAGTAATATTGTTCTCTACCCACTGCCCAGCTATTTTCAGATCTTATCTACAATTTCTCTCACTTTTCCTTTCTCTGTTCTATTTACAGTGATCTCTACACCCAGCCACCTGCCTTCAACCCTTGCTATGCTTGTATTTTCAATTGCATGACTGAGCTATATTTACCTCCATGAAGCTTTTTAAGATTCAGTTTGCGTGAAAGATACATGAAAAACAACATTTCTTTGCACAGGATTTTCAGTATTATTTGTAGACTGCCTTTTTATGTCAAACTTTACCCTTTTAAAACTGTTTAATCCAGTAACCCTGTAGTCAAGCGGATTTCTTGTTCTCCCATTGAATTGATTCTATCTCACTGCCAACATTATAGCTGCAATGCCTAGTTGCACAACTCTACTTAAAAGTCAGTCAGTATTTCCACTGTAAATCCCGTTTTTCTTGTAACTCAACCACTTCAAACTACATTGAGATGAACCTTTGTACGCAAATATCGTCCAGCTTGTATTTGTTTTATTCATTTATAAAAGGAACATATTTAACGAGTTATCATTATTCCAAAGCCAAGTAAAAGACTGACATAATAATGGTTAAATACCCCTGCCACTGCCCTCCTTCCTATAAAGATACATACTCCACCTAACAAACACAGTTTTGAAACCTCACCCTTACTTCAGAACTGCCTAGAATTTGTCAGAAGTCTGAGCCTCCATATTATTTTTATGCAGGTTTGTTTTTAATTTAACAACAAGACAATCCATTCTGCTGGAAAGAGGTAAACAAGCTCACTGTAAAATGCCAGTTGGAATCGCAATGGGAAATAACTGATCTCTAGTGTGACATTAGCTAAAATGATGTGTCCTACAGTCAACCTTGAAACTTGCTAAAAATTGTTTTGTGACAGATTATCACACACAGAAGCATATAACTATATTCCAAACTTCAGTAGACCTAATCAGATGATCCAGTGTGCTATTTTAAAACAATTTTAATTTGTTTTTTAGAACATGCAAGCATATGTAACTGTTCAGAAATGTGTGTGTGTGTGTGTGTGTGCATAACATGTGAAAATACAGCACTCAACCCAGCATTAATTATGTAGGTGCAACAGGTGCACTGGTTAATTTATAAGTAGTACACAAGGCCAAATTCACTAATATGCTCTGGTCACTTTTAAATAGTCTAACAATACAAATCAACTATAAATGAGATTGTGTCCATCTTTTGTTTGCAGGTGAAAGGATGCAAAAATACATGAGCTTAAATTTCATAGCCAACAAATAAAACTAGTCAGACATTTTTTCCTTCTCAGGTTGCAATGAAGGAGACAAAGATAATGCAACACTGACAAAACAAACTAAGAAAAGAACCATGGTTTCTGATATCTGGTGCGTTATGGATCTAGAGTAAATGAGGTAATTGGAGTCTCTTGACTCACCATTAGATTGTACTTTTTTTCAGCAGACACGAACTGCTAAATTTTTGGAATTGCTAATTTTCTGCCTTATGTAATTTGAATTTATAATGCTGACAGATGAATTGCTCAGTAGAAATACAAATGCATAGCACATACATATAGGGGCAAAATTAGTAAGGGTAAGGCACAAAATTAATAGCACTTAGGAAGGGACATAACATGGAATAAAAAGAGATTATTTAAGTACCAGAAGTGGTAGTGGGGCCCAAGGCAGCAGCCTGACTTTACTCTCGTTTACACTAGTTGCACCAGATGACTCCAAAGATGCCAGTGGATTCACTCTTGATTTGTACAAGAATAAAGTCAGGACTGAGTTCTTGGCTCTGTTCATTTGCTAGAATGAACCATGCTGATGAGCATATTTTTTTTTTCACTCAGCTCCAGACCCAAAGCAGTGCAACACAGAGCAGGTCTACCTACACTAGACCTGAAAGTTGATCTTAGATAGGCAATTCCAGCTATGACAATTGCATAGCTATAAGCGATGTATCTAAGATAGATCTACCAGGCCATCCTCACAGACCTCCCTTACACCTGCCAAGAATGATGAGTACCAGGATTGACTGTCAAGCCCCGATGGTATGATTTAGTGTGTCCCCTACTAGGAGTGCTGAATCGAACCCCAGAAGATCAACCTTGACAGGGTCAATCTTCTGGAAAGCATAGAAGTACCCATAGTCTGCTCTCATACTATGTCATATGTAATTCTACTGAATTTAATGATCCCTTGAATCTGTATTAGCAAGTAGCTCTCTCTTTCTCCCTTACATGGATTACCCACATCACAGAACACAGTCTGGGAGAGAAAGCAAGCTGTGTGAGGCCTCTCCCTGTCCTCACAGGCAGGTGAACAAGCAGAGCAAGGGAGTGAGCAGGGCAAGCACAGCTTAATCAGTACAGAGGGAAAAGTAATCTATGGCCGTGTCTACACTAGCCAAAAACTTCAAAATTGCCATGCAAATGGCCATTTCGAAGTTTACTAATGAAGCCCTGAAATACATATTCAGTGCCTCATTAGCATGTGGGTGGCAGCAGCACTTCGAAATTGACGCAGCTCACCGCCGCGTGGCTCATCCAGATGGGGCTCTTTTTCGAAAGGACCCTGGCTACTTCAAAGTCTCCTTATTCCCATCTGCTCATAGGCGACCCACATCAATTTCGAAGTGCCACGGCCGCCCGCGTGCTAATGAGGCACTGAATATCCATTTCAGCGCTTCATTAGTAAACTTTGAAATGGCCATTTGCATGGCCATTTCGAAGTTTTTGGCTAGTGTAGACATAGCCTATGGCAGACAAAGTGCTAACACAGATTACTTCCCACAGGGGCAAGATCAGGGGGGAAGGAGGATAGAAACCAGGAACCTGCTCTGCTCTTCAGGCAGCCTTCACCACACCTTAGTAAGGTCTTGTGATCAGTTACAACAGAGAACTTTACTGCCGTTATTTTTTCTAATACTGCCCAAAATACGCCAAACTGTAAACTGAGATTTTCTTTCTCCAGTGGCATGTACCACTCCCATCACTGCAGTTTGGGGCAAGGGTGTAAAATAATGTTAATGAAGCAATGTAGTACCACAAGACTCAAAGGAGCCCAGTCAGACATTAGAAAACCATTCTTTTACAAAAATCTCTAAAAAACCTGCTTCCCCAAATATCATTCTTTTATATTAAATCATCAGATTTCCTTTACAGGTAAATTATTAGTCAGGATGCATTGTTTTTTATTACTGAGCATCTATTTGGAGGGAAGGAGAGGTTCCTTTATCTCTGTTCTGTTTTGTACACTGAATGATGTACGATGAGAAAAGAAAGGGGCTTCGATAGCATATACTGTAGATCCGTATGTAATAGAAATAAGCAAAATGTCTTAGCTATTGAGTGCTCAGAGTTAATCCAGCAAACTCTTAAATCCAAACAGAAGTGCAGCGGGGAGTCTTTGCAATACAAGATTCCCGGTAAAAAAACATAAGGGCTTACATGATTCAAGTGCAGCAGTGTAGTAAAATAAGGTCAAATAACATTGTGAACTGTGTTATTGACCTTTCTATGGCTTCTCTGTGTAAGCATTGGGTAGCTCACAGTAGCTGGTAATTAAAGTTTGTACATATTGTACAGTTTTCCAATATCAATGTGAGTTTCCATTTACTGCTCAGTTACAGCCAGAGTCAGCATGTTAAAGGTTGTGTCTACCTTACGTTTGAACTTCTCAGTAAATATTTGCACTCAAGCCAGTTGTGGGACGGGCAGCCTTGCAATAAGTGTGTTTTTCACCCTCCTAGAATATGAGTCAAATATTGTTTAGAGTAGATAGGTAGAGTTCAAGTTCATATCCAGCCTAACTCTGCCCATTGCTGTTATCTGACCTAAAGGACTACCTGACTCAGCAGATACTCCAAGACTTCTGACTGTTCAGATCATTCAGAAGTTATGTGTGGTATATTTGGGCCATGATAAGGACTACTGTAAATATTGCACACTGCCAACAGCCCTGACCCTTTTCTCTTCAGCTGCTAAATATAACCAGCTCAGGAATCTGGAGGACAAGACCACTCTTCTTGTTTCCAATGAAATCATATCTCAGGTTGTAGCAGTAAATGTGGTAATGCCTAAACAGCACCAGGTAATAACTACTCTGCTTCTGGGAATGAACCACCCAACACAGATAGATAAGCACCTTCTCTGCTGGAGCTAGGATGGTAAAAATAGCTGGGTGAATGCTGCAACCTGGGTAGAGACATGGGTTAGCTTCTCAAGTACAAGTACACCTGACTTGTTGGGTCTGTACCCAGTTGCTATCCTGTGCTGCCTTGAGCAGAGCTAGTTTATGTCTCACAGCCCCTCCTGGGAAGTACGCTTCAAGCAGCAGCACAGACATGCTCTAAAGTCTCAGCGTGCTTGGCACTGTACAGACACATCATAAAAACACCAGCATAAAAAAAAGCACATTTACATTTACTTCAGTGGAGGTACTCCTGAATTAGGCCTCTCCCTCCATCATTCACTGTCTCTCACCTTCACTCACATGCTCATTTTCACTGGGCTAGGGAAGATCCCTTTTCAACCAGGTATTTGGTAAAAACCAGACACTGTTTTCACCCAATGTTACCAGTACCAATGTGGTAACATAAGGGGTGCCTCTACACTATCTGGCTACTTCAAAGTAGCTGGCACAACGGCGAAATAGCACGCATCGCATCTAAATGCGCCATGAGCTATTTCGACATTGAAATCAATGTTAGGCAGCGAGACATCGAAGTCGCTATTCCTATCCGGAGATGGGAATAGTGCCCTACTTCGATGTTCAGCGTCGAAGTAGGGCATGTGTAGACAATCCACGTCCCACTACATCGAAATAGCGGGGTCCTCCATGGCAGCCATCAGCTGAGGGGTTGAGAGATGCTCTGTCCAGCCCCTGCAGGGCTCTATGGTTGCTGCATGCAGCAGCCCTTAGCCCAGGGCTTCTAGCTGCTGCTGCTGCTGCTGCTGCTGCTGCTGCTGCTGCAGCTGGGGGTCCATGCTGTGTGCACGGGGTCTGCAACCGGTTGTCGGCTCTGTGGACCTCATGCTGTGCAGGCCGAGCATGTCTGAGAGAGGCCCTTTAAGGGAGCAGCTTGCTCTTGCCCCAGAAGGGCTAGTCCAGCCTGTGACACCCTCCGCAGTCTTTGCTGGCCCCTTATTTCGACGGGGAGAGCTTGTGTGTGTGGGCGCTCCACATTCCTTCTGGGGTGGCTCCTTTCGACATTCCCCATCGCTACTTCAATGCTGAGCATCGACAGCACCAGCCCCACAGGATGTGTAGACGATACGCGTTGAAGTAGCCTATTTCGATGCTCTTACTTTGAAATAGGCTACTTTGACGTAGTGTGCTAGTGTAGACGTAGCCAAGGTGAAAAGGGAGCCTGGTTTTTGACCAAACACCTGGTTGAAAAGGGATCTTCCCCAGCCCAGTGAAAATGAGTGTGTGAGTGAAGGTGAGGGAGAGTGAGTGATGGAGGGAGACGATATGTAGTGAGCATAGTTGGGCTGTGAAGAAGGAGCACAGCAAGTGTTTTCAGTTTTGTTCAGTCAGTTGGCACCCCTGTGTATTTCATCTGGCACTCTTAATCCTGAGGTGGGTATGAAAATTTCACTGCAAAACTGAAAATGCTATCTACGTGAGTGAACTTGCATTTCATTACAGAATATAAATTTGTCCCACTTTTGGACCATCTCCTGAATTACTCACTCAGGCTGCGTCTACACTAGGAGAAAAATTCCAATTTCAAGACTTTAGATCAATATTAAAAAGTAATACTGCTAACTTGATTTCTTGAGCCCTAATACCTATTAGAAAATATCACTGTTACGGGATGGGTATAGCATCAATTTTGAATTTAAAATCTCTAATCAAGGCGAGTGTGGAAGCACTATTTCCTTAATTCGAATTTGTTAGCCTCCAGAATTGTCCCGTATGTATCCCACAGAGCTTTGTGGTGACTCTTCAAGTATGGCTGTTTCATTGTCCACTGATGTCAGGTGTTCAGGAAGAAAGTTAAAGTTAGCCCACGAAGTTTTGATTGAATTTGAAATTGAATTAAAATTTAAGTTGGAATTTAGCAGCCCAGCCCTGCAAATATTAAGGATGGCTATTATGAAAAAAACCCTTTGCCCATCATGTTGTACTGCATCGGTAGCCATCGCACTGCATCAGTAGCAATTTTCAGTAGACTGTACTGCAATCATGAGCACTCAGAGTATTGATCTGACTAGCACTTCTCAGGCTTGCAAGAGAGCCCCAGCTTGGACCCACCAGGAGATTCTCGATCTCGTTGCCATTTGGGGAGACTAATCAGTGGTGAAAAGACTTCAGGTGGCCAAGAGAAATGTGGCCATCTATGATCAGATGGCATGTGAGATGGCCATCCAAGGGTACTCCCGGGATTCTATGCAATGTCGAGTGTAGGTTAAAGAACTCTGTCAGGCCTATCAAAAAGTCTGGGAAGCCAACCAGCGGTCGGGGTGGCTCCATGAACCTGCTGCTATTATCAACAGCTGCACATGCTTTTGGGGAGTGACCCCCTCAAAGAGCCCAGGCTGAATTACGACACTTGTGGAGGCTCTGGTATGGAGTTTGGGGTGAGCCCAGAGGAGCAGGGTGGCCCAGAGGAAAAAGGCAATGGAGAGGAGGAAAGAAGTAATGAGCAGAGAACTGAGGATATTGTTCCAGACAGCCCAGAGCTCTTCACCATCAACCTGAAACCAGTCCCTTCCATGGTTGGCCCCTCCATCACATTTCCCTCCACACTGGGACCATCCACAGCAGTCCCCTCCATGCCGGCCACCTCCATGACGTTCTCTGAGCCCCCTGGAGAAGGGGTTTGGGTGAGTATTTATTCTGTGTGCTAGAAGCTGGATGCGGGGTGGTATAGCTAAAGGGGTGTGTATAGCTACAGGTTTGCTAGCTGCACTTCTGTGTCCCTCCAAACAACGTGTTATTGTTTCTTGGGACGGAGTGCTTCTCCTTTTTGGAGATCTCCTCAAAGGCTTCATCCAGGCACTCCAGTATTTTTTTCACAAGGCTCTTCGGCAGGCCTGACTTGTTGTGGTTTCCACAGTAGCACACCTTGCCATGCCAGGCAACCAGATAGCAATCTGATATCATGGCACCACACAGCATTTTAGCAAATTTTCCAGGCTTTTGGTCAAACAGCAGGAGTAGCTCTTCTTTCTCCATATCTGTTAGTTTTAGGAGGGTGATGTCTTCTTTTGCAACTTGCAGAAGCATAGAAATTTACATCTGTTTTTGTTTTTTTGTTTTTAACGTGCTTCCTGCCACTTTACATTTGCCTGCAGCAGCTGGTAGGTATTCTATTCCCCAGCCCACAATGTAGTTTGCAGGCAGGCTCTGGAGGGGTTCCCCCCACATGTCCCTTTACAATCACCATTTCTTTTCATTTTTCATGACTCCCCCACACCACACTGCTGCCAGACTCTGCTGTGCTTTCCCCATCCCGTGATCCCTTCCCCCAGCATTTCTTTCAACCATTTGTTAACATTTTCCAGGATTCCCATGCTGCCGGGCTCTGCTGTACTTTTCCCAACCCATGTCCCTTTCCCCCAGCATTTCTTTGCGTGTTCCTGGGTGCCCATGGCTGCTGGGCACTGCTGAATATTTCCCTTTCCATTCCCACTTCCCCCAGAATTTTTTTTTTTTGATTTTCTAGGACTCCGCAATGCCTCGCAGCTGCGAGGCACTGCTGGGCGTTTTCCTTCCCATGTCTTTTTCCAAGCACCATTTGTTTTCCATTTTCATGAATTCACCATGCCCCATGGGGGATTCCTCTGCTGTGCTTCTTCCCTCTCATGTCCCTTTACATTCAGCCTTTCTTTGGATGTTTTTTTTCTTTACATTATTTTTATTGTACATCAAACCCCCACGTGCAGCTGTCCATTTTTCACTGCCACAGGACACCCAGCCAGTACACCTGGTGTCTTCCCCTGCTTTGCAGACCTTCCCATTCCCACCAGAAGAGGACAGTTGCTTTCAACTTACTGTGTCACAAAGCAATGTGCTGGAGAAGTGATGGCAAGAGAGGTATTGTGAAATGCACACTTTCTGTTCCATCCTTAATAACCCATGTGTCCTTCAAAAGTCTACTTTCAGTGATATTACACAGAAAGACCTATTCATTGCACTTCAAAGCACATTATATGAATTGTATCTTGATTTTGGTCTTCATTTTCCAGACCCAGTGCCCAGCTCTCCAGAGAAAATCAGAAGATGGAAGAAATGCGAAGATCTGATCCTGAAGCACGTGGCAAATACAGAGGCAGAGCACAAGAACCTGACAAAGGACACTGCTCAGTGGCATCACAGTACCTCTGAGTGGTGTCAGAGTCAAGTAAACTTTAACGAGAGAATGCTTGACCTCCAACAGCAGCAACTGTCAAAGATGAATGAGGCTGCAGCAAAGCAGACCAAGGCCATGGCAAAGGTTGTAATGGCTGTTACTGAGCAGACACTCCCTGCTGCAGCTTCAGAGGGACTCCCAACCCAGTAAGGGCAGCAGCTAACACCCACTGACCAGAGTCCCCTGAGGAAAGGGCACACCCCCACCATCATCACGGTCCCCGTGTTGAGTCCCCTGAGGACAGGCTGCCCGCTCCCCATCGTCAATGTCCCCACATGCAGGGAGAGAGTTCAAGCCCATCCTGCCACTCAATCCCCAAGGCTACTGCAAAAGGCTCTTCAAGCACCCTTGAGAAGGCTTCTTTTCCCAGCCATTTAAACCTCTCTTAACCCCAAAATAAAATAATCCCTTTCAGCTGGGTGTGATTTCTTGTCCTGCAGGAGTGGGTGGGGAAAATACAAATCAGAACAAGTGGTTGGGGGAAGCGGGAGGTACACCCTTCACCTCAAATGGCAAGACTTCATCACAGATGAGGAGCTTTGGAACAGAGCAGGACAAGAACCATTTGGCATTGAAATAAAGAGAGAAAGTGGGGATGGGTAGGCCATACTCTCAGAAAACCATCATCCAGCATAGTCAGTCAAGCTCTCACATGGAACCCACAAGGAACACACAAAAGAGGAAGACACCTAACAATGTGGAAAAGGTCCACTGAGATTGCAGGACAACAACTGGGCTACTCCTGGAGCCAGCTAGAAGTGTTATCACAAGACAGAGTGAAGTGGAGGAGATGTGTAGATGACATGCTCCACATGGAGTACAAGGGTTAAGTAGTAGTAGTACACAAGTATGGGCGTGTGCTCTGACAAAGTAGATTAAAGAGAATTGCTGCATATCTCTCCATATCAAAACTGAATTACCTTTGAGGATGGGTCTTTTTTCTTGTACTGATCACTAACAGGATCTGTGGTCCTGTACCACTAATAAAATGTACATTGTGAATGTGGTGAAATGTAGGTTACAGTACTACAGGATAAAAGGAGATTACTCATGTAATGTCAACGATCTTTTGATTTCATTGTGAATAATCTAGCTGAGATTTCTTTTTTGTTGATGTTGCTGCTTTTGCTTTTGTTGTTGTTGGATATCAGGAATTGCAATTAAATGTTAAGTGAAAGTTTTTGTTTGTTTTGCAGCAGTGTTCTTAAATATTTATGAAAAAACTTAAGTCTCACTTGCCTTGAGGAAATACAGATAAATTAATAATTTATGTGGTTGCTTTATAGAAAATTAAAGGGTAGAAGCACATGTTTAAAAATTAAATCAGCCACAATCTAAGAGAGCAGATGTTATTTAGTTAAAATCTTGCAAACAACAAAGGACCATGAGGTGTTTTCTTCCTCTTGGTCCAAGTGAAATCTTAATGAGTCATTCCACTTGCACAGATTCTAAAGCCTGAGGGTAGCTAATGTTGGCATAATAAAGAGGAACTTCAGTCACAGAGATTAGAATGTTTTGCTGTTTTGATTGTTTGGTAGTTGGTCTCTGCACTGAAAAAGCCTGTGGATCTGAACATTAGAGTAGTAACTGGTAACATTGCGCCAAGTAAAAATCCCTTTTTATGTTTCAGTAGTATTTCTAGATTGGAAATGTTTCCTGTGAATGCATGTCTGCTTCTGTGTGGATTTTTAGAAAGAAAAATGTAGCTAGATTGCTGTTTTTTGTTGCTTTTATTAATATTAAATTATGCATTGGTATTGCAGGGGCAGTAAAAGGTCTCATTGGTTTCAGAAACCTTTTGTCTAAGTCCTATTCAAATCTACAGCAGGATATGATTACTCTCTCAAAGATCTTCCATTCTAATCAGAAATAAGATTCAACAAGAGAACATACCAAACCATTGGAGGGAAGATTATAAAGTCATGCAGGTACATAGCCTAACAGTCTCCATGGTTTGATGGTTCTGAATTATTTTTGCAGCATTTCTGACTTTTAGAAACAAATGTCAGTAATTTCTGACTCCCATTCAGCCTAGCATCATTAGTGGCTAGTAGTTGTGGGTGTCAGAAGTCCAAAGATTATGCAGGTTGGCCTTCATGCTGTGTCTCTACTGCATGCTGGCTTTCCATTTTTGGTGAAAAACTCTAGTTCAGAAGGTGAACAGCAGGTATGGTACAAAATTCTACTATCGGGTGCATCTGCATATTAACATCAAAGTTGAACATATATCAGTAAGAACAAAATTTGGAGCTCCTGAATTAAGTTCTTCTATGTCATTTTGAATTCTTCTTCAGGGTACCATGTTCTTCGCAACCACAGTACAGGTTTCTGAACAGCATTCTAGAGCTCTATTCCACAGTCTAGATTTGTTCCCACTACAGATTAAAATCTTGCAAACATACAAATGAGTTTGGAGTATCTGTTGCGCAAATAAAGAGTATTACTAGAGGATATAAGCAAAGATTTTTGCTTTAAACAAGAATCCAAAGAGGATAAGGGCAAAATTCTCCTCTCAGTCTGACCCATGGTCACTTGACTTCAAAATTATGCTCTTGCCCAATTGTTTGTGTAAAAGTTGGGCATTTTAGCAATGTAGGAAAAGCAGGATATTAGTTTCTAATCATGGTGCAGGTCTAAGAGGAAAATGTGGTATTGTACATAAGCCTCTGAATCATGGGTCAGATAAAAGGATTTTGTGCTTGTATTCGGTTCAATAAGAATCCAAAAAAGTCAGGCTTTTACTGTCATTAGTAAGGTAAGTTAAACAGCGATATCTTCAATTTAAAATAATGCATCCTATGATTAAATAAAAATGCATCTTAGGGTAAAATCTTTAAGGGTACATCTACACTACATGGAAGATTGACCTTGGTGTGGTCAACCTTCCAAGGTTTGATTTAGCACATGTTGGCTGCATCTACGCTACACCTCCTTTTGGGAAGGGTCATGTAAATGCAGCCAATCAAAAATGCAAATGAGGCACCGATTTAAATATCTCATGCCTTATTTGCATACTCCCACTGGATCTTGCTTCTGAAACACAAACAGCCATGTAGATGGGGTTCCTTCAAAAGGAAACCCCACTTTTGAAAGCAACCTTCTTCCCATTTTTTTTGTAGATGCACCCCTAGTGGGGATATGCTAAACCAAATTTACAGGGTGCCCCCATTGACCATGGTACTCCTGCCCCTGTTAGGAGAACCGTAAGTCAATGGAATTGCAGGTTTTCATCAACTTCCTTAGTGGAGATGGTGTGGAAGCCCCTCGACTTTAGCTAGGTAATGACTATAGCTGAAATGGCATACCTTAATTCAAACTTCCCCTGTAGAATAAACCTGAAGTGGTCTTTCAAAGTACTGTGCAGCAATTTAGCCATGTGATTTCCATCTTGTGAATAGAGGCAATGGGTGTGGCCACACTACATTTAAAAACCCGTATCTGGCCCATGCCACTAGACTTGGACTCACAGGACTTGGGCTAAGAGTCTGAACTGTTTAATTGCAGTGTAGATGTTCAGGTGTGGGCTGGAGTACACCTTGTCAAGTCCAGAGCCTGGGCACCAGCCTGGACCTGAACATCTACATGGTCATTACAAAGCCCCCTAGCACTGTGAGCCCAAGTCTCTAGCATGGGCCAGACAGGAGTATCTAACTGAAGTATACCCAGAGTCTCTAAATCTCAGTTTGTTGCTCTGATAACATAATTCAGTTCAGCAGTTTAACATTTTCTGCTCCAGAGATGCCAAGTATTGACAAATCTTTGGCAATCCTAACTTACAGTTGGTTAGAGAGATTTAAGATTGAAATTGCAGAATAATACTAGATGGGAAACTTTACACAAAGGCTACATATATAGCAGTGCATGTACTCAGTCAGTTCTATGTTCTTTGCAAATATTCAGCTTCAATTAAGGGCCACAACTGGGGGAATCAATCTTTTTTTCGCTTTTTCCTGTTCAGCGTATAAATTGCTATTTATGGGATTGGAGGTTTGGGGTGATTTCAGAGATGATTAGTACACACATTTTAATAATACGGCAGCACCACTGAGTGTTTGAAAGTAGAATCAGTTTTCTAAATATTAAGCGCCAGGCACATAATATGCAAATTGATTAGACAGCTTTTAGGAGCTCATGTCTGTTGGAATTCTCTAAATGTGCATTTCCATATATGAGATCTTTCCTTTTTGTAATATGCTTTTTCTGGGCAAATCAATCCAACAAACCTACTTCTAGAATTCGTTTAATCATTTATGGTGTCACTATTCTCAACACACCCAAAACATGAATCTAATATCTTATTAAAGGTCCATTATGTGATATAAATCATTTTGTCCTCCTTTTTCAGATTCAAACAGCAATTTCTGTGTATAATCAAGTTCTAGAGCCACCCTGTGTGATGCAATACAACACTATGACAAGTACCAGTATTAGGCAGTAAATTAAATTAGCAGAAATGGCATCAGAACAGAGGGCCTGATTTGCCATTGCTTTATTTCATTTTTATGCCAGGGTAACTTTACTGATTACAAAAGAGACACAACCTTACAAAACTAAAGTAAACCTAGCTAAAGAGCAAATATGCTATTGATGTTCTACGGTGACCATCCATCCCATTTTAGGTGGGACAGCCCTGTATTTGGGACACCTTCCTGGTGTCTCATTTTATTTTAACAAAGGGGCTAATTGCCCTGAATTTGCATGGCTGATGCGAGTTGGGAGCACAAGGGCCCAGACGCTACCTGGTGCCCAGGTCCCCACAGTTTTGGAGAGCTAGGAAACTGACCAGCGCTGCTACACCTAGTTTTGGGCTTTCCGTTGCTTGCAGAGCTGGGAGCCAGGTGCAGCAGTGCAGATCAGTTTCCTGGCTCCCATGAGTGGTTGGGAACCAGAAACCAGGTGGCAGCCAAGCTTTGCACTCCTGGATCTCAGCCAGCTGTGCCTGACTCCCAGCTCCCCTCTGCTTGCGGAAGCTGGGTAACTAACCAGAGCTGTTGCACCTGGCTCTGGGCTCCCTGCTGCCCGCAGGAGCTGGGAACCAGACCTGTGTGGCTACCCCTTTCCCAGATCTCTGTGGTTCTGAGAGCCAGGAGGAACACCAACATAGGGAGGTCATCCACACCCCAAGGAATGGGGCAGCCAGAAGCTGCAGCTGCCCCTCACAGCCAGGGAGCTCCCTACCAAACAGCAGGATGGCAGCCCCCTGCAGGGCAGCCACTGCCTGACTCAAGGTGATTATCTGTCCTGTTTTGGCCAGGACACTACACCTCTCCACCACTAACTGGAACATTTGATAATTCAGCAACCCTGTTCCCCCCAGGATGCTGGATAATCAAGCTTCTACTGTACTTATAAACCCAGCCAATTTAATAACGGAGTTGCTCTCAATAGCTACGTCTACACGTGTATGCTACATCGAAATAGCTTATTTCGATGTAGCGACATCGAAATAAGCTATTTCGATGAATCGCATCTACACATCCTCCAGGGCTGGTGCTGTCGACGTTCAACGTCGACGTTGGGCAGCACCACATCGAAGTAGGCACTGCAGGGGAGCGTCTACACGCCAAAGCGGCACACATCGAAATAAGGGTGCCAGGAACAGCTGCAGACAGGGTCACAGGGCGGACTAGCACTTCCGGGGCAACAGCTAGCTGCTCCCTTAAAGGGCCCCTCTCAGACACACTCAGCCTGCACAGCACGCGGTCTGCAGACCCATGGGCACGCACACCCGATGAAGCAGTATGGACCCCCAGCAGCAGCAGCAGCAGCAGCAGCAGCAGCAGCAGCAGCAGCCAGAGGTCCACACAGCCGCCCCTGCAGGAGCAGTGCTCGCCCTGCTCAATGCTATGCAGGAGGCAGCTGACCACCTTTTATTCACAGAAGAGGAGCTACCCCCAGGGGAGGAGGAAACAGCCCCAGACCTTGCTGCCCTCCAACCCACCCCCCCCCACCGCACAAGCCGCCGGCTGTGGAGCTGCCCCACGAGCACTGACTGGTGGGAGCGGCTGGTGCTCAGCAAGTGGGACAATGACCTCTGGCTCCAGAACTTTCGTATGAGCTGGCAGACATTCCTGGAGCTATGCCAGTGGCTCACCCCCTCACTGAGGCACCAGGACACCTCCATGCGGTGTGCCCTCATGGTCAAGAAACGGGTCGGCATCGCTGTCTGGAAGCTGGCCACTCCAGACAGCTACTGATCTGTGGGGCAGCCGTTTGGCATGGGCAAGGCCACCGTCGGGGCTGTCCTCATGGAGGTTAGGGGACCCAGGGAGGGAGCCCTGGGGTGGAGGGCAGCGCTGGGGTAAAGGGGAGCCCTCGGGGGAGGGAGCCCTGGGGGGGAAGGGCAGCCCTGGGGGGGGAGGGAGTCCTGGGGGGAGGGCCAGACATGCCCTGCAAACCCCTCACTGGTGCTCTCCCATGTCTTTCCCCTCCAGGTCGTCCGCACCATCAATGCCCTGCTCCTCCACAGGCTCACGCGGCTTGGGGACCCGGATGCCGTCATCGTGGGATTTGCCAGCCTGGGCTTCCCAAATTGCTTTGGGGCTCTGGATGGGACCCATATCTCCATCTGTGTTCCGGAGCACAGTGGAGGATGCTTCCTGAACAGGAAGGGCTACCATTCTGTGGTCCTCCAGGCCTTGGTGGACAGCCGGGGCCGCTTCCTGGACATTTATTTTGGGTGGCCTGGCAGCACCCACAATGCCCGGGTGTTCAGGAATTCGGGCCTGTGCCACCAGCTAGAGGTGGGGACCAACATCCCTCAGTGGGAGATCCCTCTGGGGGACACCACCACGCCCCTCTGCGTCATCACAGACGCGGCGTACCCCCTCCGGCCCTGGCTCATGCACCCTTACACGGGCCATCTCTCAGCCAGCCAGGAGCACTTCAACACATGCTTGAACCATGCGCGCTAGGTGGTTGAGCACACTTTTGGCCGCCTCAAAGGGCTCTGGAGGTGTCTCCTCACCCGCCTTGATGCGGGCCCCACCAACATCCCCCAGGTTGTGGGTGTGTGCAGTGCACTCCACAAGCTGGTCGAGAGCAAGGGGGAGGCCTTCTTCCAGGGCTGGGCTGTGGAGGCTGGCAGGGCTGACCTGCAGCCACCCACTGCCCCCAGTCACTAGGTGGACCCCGAGGGGATCCAGGTCCGGGAGTCCCTGTGGGCCCATTTCGACCAGGACACGGGGTGAACGCTGGCAGGCCCCCCACTGCACCCCCCCATCTTCCACAACACTCCCTGCCCCCACACCCACACCACAGAGCACCCCCCCACTTTCTTGCAAATAAAAATGGACCTGTTGTTTTTGAAACCAAAAACCGGTGATTTCTCTTATTATTAATACTACAAAATATATAGAGAGAGAGCAGAACAACAGGGGGGGAACTATTTACATGGGGGGGGCAGGTACCATATAACAAAACAGGGGTGTAACACAAACCATACCCAAATATGGGGGATATGTACAAAGGGGGAGGGTGGGGGATGTCCTGTAACACAAAGCATATCCAAATATGGGGGATATGTACAAAGGGGGAGGGTGGGCCACGTCCTGGGCCCCACACCCCTCTACTGTCCGGTGCCCGGGGTTGGCGGGCACGACCCTCACCTCGGCCTCAGCCCTGGCCGAGGCTGGCTGGGGGCCGGATGAACTGGCAGGTATGGCCGACGGGTGTCAGCAGGCGCCAGGTCCCCCTCGGCGGAAGGCCCCAGGGTGGTGGACGGCGGTGGGACGGCGGTCAGAGCGGCAGTCGGAGCAGCAGCTGGAGCTGTGGGCAGGGTGGGCAGAGCGGCGGGCAGCGTGGCATGGGGGGAGCCAGGTATTCCGCTATGCACTCGAATGTGCGCATGAAGGCCCCCCATGCCTCCTGGCACCAGGCCAGCGCTCGCTCCTGAAGCTTCAGCAGCCGTTCCTCCACCTGCAGGCGCTGCTCCGACATCTCCAGCTGACGCCGGAGGGTCGCGAGCAGCTGGGGGTCCGTGGCTGTCCTCGGGTGGTGGCTCTGCCGTCGGCCCCATCCTGGGGCTGGTCGGAGCTCCACCGAGGGGCTGGCCTGCAGCGATGGCACCGGTGGGCTCTCCGGGACCATGGAGACCTCACCGGCACTCTCCGAGCCCTCCGATGGTACAGCTGCGGAACACAGAGGGGGAAGAAGAGTGGAGACAGCTGTTAGTGTGGACCCTGACCCGTGGCCCTTGTCCCCCCACCCCTCTGCTGCTGGTTCCCCATCCCCGTCTCTGGGAGATGCTGCTGATGATGATGGGTGTCCCACCCCCTCCTCCCCAGGGGACCCTAGGTTCAGCTCCCCCCATCCCCAGGGATGGGGCATGGCGCTGTCCTGCTGGGGGGGCAGGGGCTGATGCACTCTTCTGAGGGACATGCCACTGCTGTTCTTGGGGCCATGGTCATCTGGGCATGTGGAGGGCCCTGGTCATGTCTGTTGTCCCTGCCCCTTAACCCCGGGGGTGTGCACCGGGGGGGTACATACCTGAACATCCGCTTCCACGGTCGGGGGACACCCTCTGGGTGGATGCCCTGCTGGAGCTCCGGGATGGTATAGCTATCCACAGCCCCCCATTGCTGGAGGAGGATTCTCCCTCGTCCTCCTCCGGCATGCCAGGGGTGGGCTCCTGGGGGGGCCCCTGGGGTGTGGGGCTTGCCTCCAGGGTAGACTGCACCTCCGGGGCCTGCTGGGGCTCATTGGCCGAGGTGTCAAGAGTGGCTGGCAGGGAGGAGGTGTACCGGGGGCCCAGGATGGACCTGAGCTCCCTGTAAAAGGGACAAGTGGTGGGGGTGGCCCCAGATCGGCTGGCCACATCCCAGGCCCGGGCGTAACCCTGCCACAGCTCCTTCACCTTACTCCTGACATGGTCAGGAGTGCGGGCAGGGTGACCCCGGGCAGCCAGGCTCTCGCCCAGCAGAGCAAACGCATCTGCGTTCTGCCTCTTGCTCCCCATTACCTGGAGCACCTCCTCCTCGGTCCAGAGCCCCAGCAGGTCCCAGATCTCGGCCTCCATCCAGGAGGGGCCTCGCTGCCTTTTCCCAGGCTGGCTGCCAGGCTGGGACCCCTGGCTCCCCTTGGGGGGGGGTGCCCTGGGGGCGCTTCGGGGGCTGGTGGGCGGCCATCGCAGCAGGGGTGGTGGATTGAGGCTGCAGGGAGGCGTGCAGGCAGGCTGCGTGTCAGTGCTGCTGCCTGCACGAGCTCTCAGCTTCCTGCACAGGAAATAAGGGGGCGGGGAGCTTTGAGGGGCCACTGCACGCAGCAACCATAGAGCTCAGGGGCTGGAGAGAGCGTCTCTCAACCCCTCAGCTGATGGCCGCCATGGCGGACCCCACTCTTTCGATGTTGTGGGACGCGGATTGGCTACGTGTGCCCTACTTCAACGTTCAATGTTGAAGTAGGGCGCTATTCCCATCCCCTGATAGGGATAGCAACTTTGACGTCTCGCCACCTTACATTGATTTCAACTTCGAAATAGCACTCGCCATGTGTAGACGTGGCGGGTGCTATTTCGAAGTTGGCACAGCTACTTCGAAGTAGCCGGCATATGTAGACGCGGCTAATGAGAGACAAACTCAGAACCCCAGTAACTTTTCAGTTTAACTCAACTTTACTGACCCAGGGTATCCCGTATTTAGCCTATGTGACTATGGTCACCCTAAATGGTGCATATTAGTGTTGTTCCATCAACTTCAGTGGTGCTATTCCCACTCTGACCTGCTGAAGATTTCATGCTCAGAGCCTATATAAAAAGAAGAGTTTCACATTAAATTATCAAATCAAGAATTGGCATAAAATACCTTCTGACTATATTCTGGGAAAGTAAGGATGTCTCAGTCCTAGAAAACAAAGTTGTGGCACCTCATTGTTTTGAAAGGTTTATAAAACTTAGGTCAATACTTTACTTTCCAAGGGATTCAGAATTCACAAACAGCTAGCTTGAATAAATCTACTCGCATTTTAGATTAGATATAAGGTATTACTGTAGACAGGAATAGTCTATCTGAAAATGTGTTCTCCTTTACATTTTAAAAGTAGTCGTGTCTCATTACACAGTTAATGTTCTATTACTCTGTCTAGTGTAACATGACATGAATGGTAAAATTTGAGAAAGAAAACTATTTGTCGTATTAGATACCCACTCTTGGTTTTGGTAGCAGATTCCATTCCACACTGAATGCACTAAATGGTATCTTTGCCTAAATCATCTTCATGTGTGAACTAGATAACTTTGTAGTTGGCTTAGTAAAAACTAAACAGCTTGGCATGTCACTTTTAAAAAAGTACAAGACATATGATTTTTTATTGCTTTCCAATAGCTCTGAAAGACTTATTTTAGCATACCAGCTTTTGTCACTATTTTTCATATATATTTCAACACCAAAATGCAGAAAATATAGTCCAGTTATTGTTTAAACAAGAAAGCTATTCAACATGGAGATATTAAGGAAAACATGTTTCAAAGTTTGATTGTCTTTGACAAGATGTACACTGCAATGTGAGCTCAAATGGGAGTAACCCAGCATGACTTGTATTAAAAGCGAAGTGCCAGATTCAGTGGGCCTCAGTCAAATATAACTCTCGTTCTCTTTCAAACAGAGATGTGTTTGAGTAAAAGACTGCAGAATTTGCCCCATTATGAACAAGTGGTTTGTTTGTTAGGCCACAATTTCAAAAATGCTATGAATTAAGTAAATTGCAAGCCTAATGAGCCAGACACTTAGCTGGTATAATGTGGGTTAGCTCCACTGATTTCTCTGCTGCTTTACCTCAGTTGTGCACCTGGTCCCATTTCCCATATATGACTTCTAATGAATGAGAGGACATGGTTTTTGATAGCTCCTGCTTTCATAAGTACTGAGAGGTAGAGCTGAACGTGAATCCTCTGGAGATTGAGTCTCTCTCTACCCCTTGAGCTAAAAGCCATTGGGTTCTTAGCTAAGGCTGTTGAGGAGAATCATTCTTTCTCTCTCTAAGTGGTGTAAGTGCCACTATTAACCACACCCAGGAGGAGGATGGGTTACACTTGCATTACACAGCCAATGATTCCAGTCCTAAGCCTGAAAAATGCTCATGGAGTTGGGTCCATGGGTTTTCTCATTGATGTGATCAATTTCCCATTGGAAAAGTTATCCATTTACAGCAAAAGCCATGTCATCTGGCACTTGTATAACCAGCAAGTTCAGTTAAGCAGCATTATCTGGCAACAACGGAGCCAGCTGCCTGACCAAGAATGGCGGCAGCAGGCTGACGGTCCCAGCTCGACTGACTGGAACATTTGATTATTTGGCAACCCCTGTTCCCTAGGGGTGCTGGATAATCAAGCTTCTACTATACTTATAAATGCAGCCACTTTAATATTGGAGTTTTTCTCAATGACAGACAAACTCAGAACCCCGTAGTGCTGTTTTTAGAGTAATTTTTCAGCATAACTCAACTTTATTCACCCAGGAGAATGACTTTTCCACAATATTTCCAGTACCAGCAACTATAATAGCGTAATGCTTTGTGTAGTACGGGAAGATATGCTCAGAATCTGAACATCACTCTTCTGATTCTCGGTCAGTTACAAAAATAAGGAAAGATGAAATCATGTGACTCGACTTGGATAATCATAGATACCTATTTGCCATTGTCACCTGCCAATGAAGCAGGAATAGGAGCAGTAGACCCCTTTCAAAAGTAGGTTGCTGTAAGTAAGACAAACATATGTATGTCTAGATATTAAACTGACATCCCCGGTAAGAAAAATCTGTGCCCATCTACAGTTTTCAGCAAACAGCAGCTGTTAACAATATTCCATGCCTGTAGCATAGTTCTACTTCAGGGCCTTAGTCACAGTCCATACCCAAATAGATTTATGCTCTGTCTGTGGTGCCTAATACCTCCTCCTCTGTTCATTTATTTTTCTATCAAAACAGCATTGATCACAAACCTTTGGAGGCTTGGCTTTGGCAGCAGCAGCTATGTGTCAGAAGCCAGTTTGGATTTGGTGTATTAAAATGTCTCAGTGGTTGGAGTGCAGAAACAGTCTTTCTCTTTCTGTATACATTTTAGATCCAGAAGAATCTGGAAATTATTCATAGTTATTTTTTAAAAAAATCCTCTTTCCTCTTCTAACCAAATGACTTTTTTTTGGTGGGGGAAGTGGTTCCTCTTCCCCATCCCTTCCCCATGTGACTATCAGTAATTATCTCTCTTTCCTGCATAAGGGCTCACTATGTTAATTGCTGTGCAGTTTTTAGAGGAACTATAATTAACCCCCTTTCTTGATGCATAATTAGATACCCAGAAGAAAGCCACGCATGTCCCAATTCTGAAATGGGTGGCACATCAGCTAACTTCCTCATGTTCTCAGAGTTCTATTGATTAAATTAGGCTCAGCATGGTTGCAAAAGTTGGCCCACACAAAGCTCTTTACCTTAGTATATTGCTAATTCTCTCCACCTGCAAAAACAAAATAAAATCGTGTGTGTGTGTGTGTGTGTGTGTATTTAAGTAAAACATCTCTTCCCTCCTCTTACAGGATGCTAAATTGTAGCAAAACACATGACAGGGAAAAGAGAAAAAGCTGGGAAATGACACCATGTTTCATTTGCATATTCAGCTTTTATAGCATATCTTCTTGTTTATTTCAGAAAGTATATTTTAAACATGCAGCATCCACGTATGAAATGCGTTTTGTCAACAGTATGTCAACAAAACTTGGCACTTTCGTTGACAGCCTTCTGCCTCTCTTCTAAGAGGCAGAACACCTTTGTTGACAGATTCTGTGGACAAGAAAACAAGTGTGGATGCTCCACAGGGGGACTTTTGTTGACAGAATGGTCCTCCATGGCACCAGCCAGCTGGCTGGGGTGGGATGTCCTGTCCACAGCAAGCACAGCTTTATGCTCTCTGCCTCTGGCCACTCTTAAAACTGCAGGAAGTCCTAGAAACCCAGTGGCAGGAAGCTGAGAGCATGCAAGCAGCAGGGGACCCAAGCTGGCTATTCACACACCCTCCCAGCCACTACCCGATGAGGAAAACATGTCAGAGGACAACAGAGACCCCCTGGACCCTCATGGGATCTCCCCAAAGGGTCCCAGGACCCATCCCAGGGTGGGGAGGGGGCAAAAAAGCGGGCCCCCTCCTGGTCCAGTCCCAAACTCCAATACCTCCTGGGCCTCTGGGCCAAAGAAGCCATTCTGCTGGACCCCTCAGCTAAGCAGCAGAATGCCCCAGGGTATGCACGCCTGGCCACAGCCCCGGTGGAGCACAAACAACCTGCTCGCATCCTGGAGCAGGTGTGAACCTCCACCAGGGGTGTGTACAGGCCCAGGATGTGTGGCAGAGGTTGGGGGCAGTGACTGACACCTGCCCATTCTACAATGAGCTGCACCAGCTCCTGGGGGGTTAGGACAGAACCCCAGCCAAGGAGCTGTTGACACTGTGGCCAGAGCTGGAGCTGGAACATCCAGGAATGTCACTGGAGCCCCACACGGAGCTGGAGTCAGACTCCAAGTCCTGCCAGGGAACCCTCATAATTGCCCTGGACCCAGGCCCTTTGAGCATGGTGATGTCCAGGACATCTCCAGACCTCTTCGGGGGACCATCTGGTGAGTACCCCAGAGGTCACACACCCCAGGACATGGGGGAGTGCAGATGGGGCGTACTGAGAGCCTCACAAGTCTGGCTGAGGTGGAACCCCATGTGCAAGGCAGCATCTCCCACTCGGGCCCAGCAGGTAGCACATGGGCACCAGCCTGCTGCAAGTCCCATGGGGGACTGCACAAGCCCCCTGGCTGCCCAGACTGCCCCTGTCATGGATGGGAGCAGGCCAGCTGCATGGGAGATGGCCTGACCCTGGGCACTCCACAGAGGAATGTGCTCCTGGCATGAGGGCATGCCCACAGGTGACAGTCAGCAGTCACCTCCATGGACAGCACTGTAGGCCACTTGTATGTTGGGGAGCCCCAGGTAGTGCCAGGCTGCACCCAGCTCAACTGCCACCCATGTGGGGACCCTTCTGTGGCCAGACACACCCCCTTGGCTGCTAGCACGTGAAGTGAGGAGTTGGTGGGGCCCTCAATGGTCAGTTCTGTCCCCAAGGTACAGAGAGTCCCTGTGCAACAGGGTCCGCCATGCAAGGCACTGATGCCAGTGATCCTGGGACATGCACATCCCTCAGCCCCGGGGTGGGAGCTTCTGCCCACAGTGGGAGGGGGACATAGTCTTAGGGAACGTGTGGTGGGAACGACTTACCATCTCTCCTCCCTCTCGTCCTACAGATGGCTGTCACTACCTACAAAGAAAGGAGACCAAACACACAAGTGAGGGACTGAGTAGGAGGGAGTCCCTGGGCCCCAAAGGCTGCCCTGCCCCCTCCCATTTCCTACCTGGGCTCCCTCCCTGATTGGCCACCCCACCCCATAGCAAGTCCGTGTGAGGGTCTATCAGCATGGTCCCCTGGAGATGGGGCTTTTCCCCTCCCCACTCAGCCCAACCCCACCCCTCACATACCTACTCCCTGCTCCCCATGACTATCCTTTGGATGGGACCTCCCTCCCCCTACCCCCTTTCTTCCCCCCATGCAGGGTCTGCAGCCCAGGAGTGCCTTACCTGCATGAGTATGGCCCTCACGGTAGACTCCTCCGTGCTGAACTGGGTGCCCGCAGAGTGGTAGCTGTCGGGGGTAGCGAGCTTCCATAGGGCAAAGATGAAGTGCTTCTGCAGCAGATAGCAGGCCTCATCTGGGTGTCCTGTCTGCAGAGGGTGGGGGTGGGCCAGGTATAGAGTTCCAGAAAGGTCTCCTTCCTCATTCCGAAGTTCTGGAGCCACTGCTGGTCATCTCACTGCCCCATGACCAGCTGGTCCCACCATTCGGCACTAGTGTACCTCCAGACCTGCCTGGTCACCCGAGGGGATGAACACAGGTGGAGCACTGGAGGGCCAAAGTCCTACTCTTTGGTCTCAGGGTCAGGCATGTGCCCCCCACCCACAAGAGGAGGTGAAGGAAAGCCATCAGCAGTATGAGCAGCAGCTCAAGTAGCAGGGAGCATGTCCAGTGCAAGCCTGAGGGCTGCTCTGGCATCATGGCTGACTGGAAAGCAGGAACTCTTTCACACAAAGTGGCCATTTCTACACATGCCACTTTATCCGAAAGTGTCTTGCTAATAAACGTCCCAAAATATTCCAGTGAGGTGTGGATGTAAATTCCCCATGCCTCATTAGCATAAGGTCACATGATTTGGAGTCCAGAAGAAGTTCTTCTGGACTCCAAAACAGCATGTAGAAGTGTGGCTCCCGGGGGCGGGGGGGTCTTCCAGAAGGAAGTCCTCCTTCTGGAGGTGCCTTCTTCCCCAAAATTTTGTATTAAATGCTGGAGGTTTACTTTCAAAAGAGCAGTGTCTACACTGGTTTTCTTCTTTTGAAAGAAGCTTTTTCAAAATAAAAATATGCAAAGGCGGTGCCAGATATGCAAATCTGCACCTCACTTGCATTTTTGATTTCCATCATTTGCATATCTCTTTCAAAAGAGGAATGCAAGTATAGACACAGCCAAAATGCACTTCAAAATACCACTCAGCTATTTTGAAATAGAGCATCCACACACAATAGAGCCTATTTCAAAATAAAGGCATTGGGCACACTGTGGCTTATTTCTAAATAGGCTCTGTTCCCTGTCTACACCATCCCTATTTCAAAATACCTATTTCAAAATTGATGCTATTCCCCATACAATGAGGTTTACCTATTTATAAATAAACAGGCTGCTATTTTGAAATTATTTCAAATAGCAGTTGCATTGTGTAGACACAGCAAAGTTACTTCAAAATGGTGGATATTATTTTGAAATAACTTTGCTGTGTAGACATAGCCTAGGTGATAGTAGTGTTTTGTTAATTTCATTGTTGGGCCTATCCTGTAGTACTTGTCATCTGGATACACGTTGTGCTGTGTCAATCTGTTTCTTCTCTTCCACAGGGGAATATTTTAGTTTCAAGAATGTTTGATAAAGATCTTGTAGGTGTTTGTCTCTGTCCGAGGGATTGAAGCAGATGCAGTTGTTTTATTAGGGCGTGCCTGTAGGCAATGGATTTTGTGATGTGTCCTGAATGGAAGCCAGAGGCATGTAGGTAAGAATATCAGTCAGTAGGTTTCCAGTATACGGAGGTGTTTATCTGACCATCATTTATTTGTACTGTAGTGTCAAGGAAGTGGATGTATTATGTGGAGAACTCCAGCATGAGGTTAATGGTGCATTGAAAATTGTTGACATCCCTGTGGAATTCTTCAAGGGCTTCTTTCCCATGGGTCCATATGATGAGGGAGCTGGAGGACAAGAGTTGAGGAAGCATTGTTCTAGGTCAGCCATACAGATGTTGGCATACAGTGGGGCCATGTGGGTACGCAGAGCAGTACTTCTCACATGAGGACATAAATACTCCTCAAATCTGAAATGGTTGTGGGTGAGGACAAAGTCACAAAGCTCAGCCACCAGGTATGCTGTGGCATCATCAGGGATAATGTTCCTGACAGTTTTTAATCCATCCTTATACTGAATATTGATGTAAAGAACTTCCGCATGCTTGGGGGCAAGGATGGTGGTTTTAGGAAGATTCCTAATGAAATGTAGTTTCTTCTGGAAGTCAGTGGTGTCTCAAAGATAACTAAGAGGACTGGTAGTGTTGGTCTGATGAGAGAGTCCAACTAGCCAGAGAGCCATGTTATAAGATTGCCAATCCCTGAGAAGATGGGATGTCCAAGATTTCCACTCCATGGCTGTGTCTACATTTACAAAAAACTTCAAAGCGGCCATGCTAAGGCCCAAATCGAAGAATACTAATGAGGGACTGAAATGAGTAGTCAGCGCCTTATTAGCATGGTGCCAGCCACAGTACTTTCAAAGTGCCACAGCTGGTGACATGCTAATGAGGCGCTCAATATTCATTTCAGCGCCTCATTACTATTCTTTGATTTGGCCCTTAGCATAGCCGTTTCAAAGCTTTTGTAAATATAGACATAGCTTATATGTTTGTTACCCACAAAATCTTATGCACAAATAAATACATTAGTCTTAAGATGAAACAGGACTCCTTGTTGGTTTTTTCAACTACAGACTAACACAGCTACCATGCTGAGATTTATCACAGATTTAGTTATTTGGCACATTTTAACACTGAAGAAAATACCCCTGATATGGTGTCATTGTGCCAGATGAACTGTATTCATTCTCTGTAGCCAGGACTGTTACAATGAAATTGTCTCCACATTATAAAGTGTTCTCAAGCTCTAACAATTCATGACCCTATGATATACTTCTCTTGCACTGTTGAAGCAGATAGGGAGAGCAGAGTTCTGCGTAAAGCGTGAGTACAGATTTATAGGCATAGCAAAAGAGCACTTCTCCAGCTCCCTTTTTAAATAATTATGGCTTTCCATGAATCTCTTTCTAAATCAAGTGCAGAATGACAAAGATTTTGGACCAAAAATATAAAAGCAACAAATATCATTCACAGTAAGCTGCATTGGATTTTTTTTCCAGCAGCACACTACCGCGTCCTACGACGAAAATTCTCTGAATTTTCTTCACTAGGGAAGACATCCTATGCCTTATATGTAAAGTACATAATTATTTGGTCTGCCTTTGTGCTTCAAAAGCCTTCTTTTACCTAAAGCCTTCCATTCCTGCAACACAAGCGTCTGACCTCTATTAACCACCCAAGGATTACACAGGGTAAAATGAGGGTAAGCCAAGCAAAAAAGCTAATTGTAATATGCAATGTAAACCTAAATATACCAAGAGCTTTCAAAGTTATAAGATGTACCCATTTATGGAAAAGAAAACAAAAAACAATAAAAGAAGTAACCATCCACTTAAAAGCATATAGCCCTTAATCTCAAAGAGACATTTGATTATTAGCTCTATGGCAAAGGTTCTACCATGGCTTTTTCATTCTAAGCCCTATTTTAATCACCTTTCCTCCAGCTTCCTAAAAATATTCCTTTTTTCCCTGAAGCCCAGCAAGTAGGGACTTTGGTCTCTAATTAGGGTAATTACGGTACAATAGCATACAATACATATCCTAAAGAGTAGACTTTTAAACATAAGGTACCACTTTCACAAGAAAAACCTAACATTATTTTCATAAGTAGGTATTTCAGAAAGAATTAATCTTGAACTCTCAAACGTGTTTTCTAGATGAGTCTTTTATAAGGACATTATTTCAGAAAACATGGGACACATATTATGAAGTATCTGATATTTCAATCCCAAAATGCTGTATCCGGATTAGACACATTTTATACACTTTGCCAAGCATTTGGAGGCATTTGGAAGGAAGGTCTGCTTGAAAATGATTATTCCAACCACACTTGTAAACCCAGTCATAGTTTTTGGAGTGGCTCACAACTGTAGGAGCCAGTCTCAGGTTAGACTCTCAGAAAATAGGAAAGACACAACAAAGTGGTGGTATATTCATTAATTAGATTTTCCCAAGCTAGTAATAACTTTAAACTCCTGGATCACTATACCAGTCTTAGCATGGAGTCACAGACAGCCCTCTTAAACTCTAGATCACCTTGCTACCTAGACATACTGGCCTTAATGATTATGGTCACTTAAATGACAAATCACACCACAGCCATGTCTACACGTGCACGCTACTTCGAAGTAGCGGCACTAACTTCGAAATAGCGCCCGTCACGGCTACACGCGCCGGGCGCTATTTCGAAGTTAACTTCGACGTTAGGCGGCGAGACGTCGAAGTCGCTAACCCCATGAGGGGATAGGAATAGCACCCTACTTCGACGTTCAACGTCAAAGTAGGGACCGTGTAGTCGTTGTGCGTCCCGCAACTTCGAAATAGCGGGGTCCGCCATGGCGACCATCAGCTGAGGGGTTGAGAGACACTCTCTCTCCAGCCCCTGTGGGGCTCTATGGTCACCGTGGGCAGCAGCCCTTAGCCCAGGGCTTCTGGCTGCTGCTGCAGCAGCTGGGGATCCATGCTGCAGGCACAGGGTCTGCAACCAGTTGTCGGCTCTGTGGATCTTGTGTTGTTTAGTGCAACTGTGTCTGGGAGAGGCCCTTTAAGGGAGTGGCTTGCTGTTGAGTCCGCCCTGTGACTCTGTCTGCAGCTGTGCCTGGCACCCTTATTTCGATGTGTGCTACTTTGGTGTGTAGACGTTCCCTCGCAGCGTCTATTTCGATGTGGTGCCGCGCAACGTCGAAGTTGAACATCGACGTTGCCAGCCCTGGAGGACGTGTAGACGTTATTCATCGAAATAGCCTATTTCGATGTTGCTACATCGAAATAAGCTATTTCGATGTTGGCTTCACTTGTAGACGTAGCCCACATCAGTTTGCTCTCAGTCTTAAAGGACTATCCCGGGGTCAGCAACCCAAAATTGCAAGAAGAGCCATATTTGTTTTGAAGTTGTTAAAACTAAATAATTCAAGAGTCATAATGCACATGAATATGAGACAGTCCTTAATAAATAAAGTCAAACCATACTTTTTGTAACTCCTATTTTAAGAACAAAACACACAAAGGCTATGCCTGCTTAAAAGAGATCTTTTGAAAGATGCTGTTCAGGAAGATCTCTTCTCAAAGAGAGGGTCCACATGCAAAAAAGCAGATCAAAAGAGCAATCTGCTCTTTCAAAAGAGAGCATCCACACAGCCCCAACTCTTTTGGAAGAACCGGCCAGGGATCAAATAATCAGTCCCCCATGGGGATTGCTCTTTTGACAAAAAGGACCCTGCAGAGTTTCTACACACATTTTCTTTTGAAAGAAGCTTTTGAAAGGGGACGGTCGTCCTGAAATGGGAAAGAAAGAGTGATTTTGGAAGTAGCTCCACATTCTTTCAATTAACTTTTGACAGAACACATTTGTGTGTAGACGCTCTCTGGGATCTTTAAAAAGAACCCCCTTCTTTTGAAAAATCTTTTGAAAGAACTTTCTAGTGTAGACACAGCTACTGTGATTGTCAATGTGATACATATTTACTAACAAGATTGTCACCAACTTTTTTACATATTCTATTTCTTCACACTTTGCATGTGTGAAGATACACTTGACTGAAGGTGTGCTTGTGAGAGGTAGGTGCCATGTCGTTACACAACGGCAAATGGTAATACATTTAGACAGTGCTTTTTTTTTTTCCTTGTGCAGACACTTGCCAGTACTGAGTACCTGCACCTCGACAGCCCCAGCCAGGGGTTTGGCTGGGGCTGGGCAGTGGAGAGCCAGCTGAGTACCAGCTCCTCAGTGCATGTTTCCTGCTCCATCAATGTTGATAATCTTTTGGCTATGTACCTGTGCTCCCACTGTATATCACATTAGCCCTGAGTAGATGCTGTTGTGGTAGACTTCAAGAGAGCCTTCAAAGACCACAACATCAGATAACATATGAAGGTACCTAAACCAGGTTTATTATTAAACAAGGTGCAGTAATACTTGTTAGGAGATGCTACCGAACCACTATGCTTATGTACCCCCTAACAACGGACCAGCTCAGCCAATGCCAGGTTGCAACACTTTCCCCTTGGATGGGCAAAGAGTTATGTCAACATTTACAGACTGAGACAATATATATATATATATATGATGTTTCAGACATTCCTCTTCACCACCTGTTGTGCTTTCACTCGTGATAATTTAGACAAAATGTCACCATTCATCACTTTTGTCAAACTATTTTATCATGTGCTAAGTTGGGTTGTCCTTGTACTGTCCAAGTGCAATGTATTTACATGTTCCATATCTTTTAATTGTACTAATGCTGAGTTCATGTCCCAGATACTGACTTGCAGGCAAACATCTGTTCTTGACAGGGAGGTCTGCCTGTCACTCATAGTATAAATCTTGCTTACTTAGGTTCAGGCCATAGACTTTACACCAGGCTCTCCCTCTCTCATGCAAAAGGTTGTCTAGAAATTGAAAAGAAGATGAGTGATCTTAAGACCTTACCTTATGGAAGGCAGTACAGAAAATGATTAAAACAAGAGGTCTTATGGCAGACAGCCAAGATAAAAGAATAAAACACCAATAACATAAATGAGAGGCAATACACAAAAAAGTGAACATGGCTTCTGAAAAAGGTAAGAAACAATGAAATAGGCCATGTCTATACTAGAAGTTCTGTCGACAGAGTTATGTCAACAGATCACATCTACTTACAAAAGCAGATTGACAGAGCATATCCACTCTGTCAACAATGAACTGCCAGATGGCCCAGCCCTCTGTCAACAGAAAAGCTGACCAGAAGCTCTGCAAACAGGGCTGCACCATGAGCTGGAAGCCCTCTCTGCACTGAACTTCTGTCAACAGAACTCTGTCAACAGAAGTGTTATTCCTCCATTTTTTGAGGGATAACACTATCGAGATAAATGCAGAGTTTTGTTGAGACTCTGTTGTGGGTACCTTCATACCTTATCTGATGTTGTGGTCTGATGTTATGTATGTAGATGCTTCTTGAGTTATGTCAGCAGAAGATCCCTTCTGTCAACAAAACTCTCTAGTGTAGACACAGCCATAATGTGTTAGCTTCTTCCCAGTCTTCTACTTTTACTTAGGCCATGCATATCATTTCCTAAACCAGGGGTGGGCAATAAGTAGCCCATGGGCCCCATGCAGTTCTCCAGGGTTAGTCCATGGTGGGCCTCCAACCACTTTATTTATCTGAGCCTCTGCTAATGCAAGCTGTAGGAAGTAGCATACGCCAGGCTGTCACTTCCTGCAGCTCCTATTGGCCAGGAATGGCGAACCTCATCTAAAAGGAGCTGTGAGCAGCCATGCCTGTGGATACACAGGTAAATAAGTGTCTGGTCATGCACCAGGCAGCAAGCTTTGGTAAACCACATCCCATGACCCACTTATGGCCCACTGCTGACCTAAATAGATTTCTGTGTCACATGGATCTTCATGGTGCATAAAGATATTCAACACCTTGGGTCTCTGACATAAGGTCTTCTTGTTCATTAAAATAATGTTTCCAGTATTTATGTACCTGAGAAACAGACATACCACTAATTCGTTTTTTGTATATATATGCAATCAATTAAAAGTGCAGGACACAAAGGATGATAAGCTGCAATTTTAAAGTGTTTTGAGTAAAATACTAGTCCAAAGCATTGGCAACAAAGGTTGTCCCATAGCACTAGTTTAGATATAAGGCTACAAACTTTCCTATGGAAGAACTGTGAAATTTCATGAATTTAAAGCCCGCAAGACTTCAACAATCTCTTCCACAAAGTTTGCAATTTAAATTCTCTTCATTACTTACAATGGCTTGGGCCAACTTCTCTTTTGCCACACTCACTTTGGCAGGGTAGAGAAGGAGGGGAAGCAGGAGAACAAAGACTGGAAGTATGAATAAGCTGGTACTGACTTTGGCAGCATTATCTGATGTGGAGAAATGTTGCAAGTTTGTAGGGGAAGGAGGAATGAGAAAGCAATTCCCAGATCTGCAAAGCCTGAGACATGCAGAAATTCTACAGAAGGGATTTGATACAAAAAGAATGCAATGTATGCTCCACTGACTCAATACCCTTTTACTCATTCCCTTCAAACAATATTTGCAGCAAAGAAGCTGGTTTCTTGGTTCTTTCATACACTCTATGGCTACGTCTACACGTGCCCCAAACTTCGAAATGGCCACGCAAATGGCCATTTTGAAGTTTACTAATGAAGCGCTGAAATGCATATTCAGCTCTTCATTAGCATGCGGGCTGCCGCGGCGCTTCAAAATTGATGCGCCTTTCCGCCACGCGGCGCGTCCAGACGGGGCTCCTTTTCGAAAGGATGCCGCCTACTTCGAAGTCCCCTTATTCCCATGAGCTGATGGGAACAAGGGGACTTCGAAGTAGGAGGGGTCCTTTCGAAAAGGAGCCCCGTCTGGATGCGCCGCGCGGCGGCAAGGCGCGTCAATTTCGAAGCGCCGCGGCAGCCCGCATGCTAATAAAGCTCTGAATATGCATTTCAGCGCTTCATTAGTAAACTTCAAAATGGCCATTTGCATGGCCATTTCGAAGTTCGGGGCACATGTAGACACGGCCAATGACAAATAAACAAACAAACAGAGGGAAGACTTTGGTCCATTTTCTCACCTGTAAGCAAAATAAAATCCATATAGTCAATGCATGGATGATTGCACCACAAGAATATGTTTTAGTTCTCACAGGTAGTTTCAAGCATTGTGGTGTATAACCTTTTAATATTAAAATATCGATTAGCCATCCTCTTAACACTTATTTGTCCTTTTGCAGTTTTATCTCTTGTCATTAAAACTTCTTGGGAAATGAAATTTCTGTCACAGAGGAAATTTAAATATTTCAAAAATTCCTTTCATCCTAAATCAAGACAAATGTCAAAATATTTAGCAAAACAGAATTTCTAAAAAACATCAAAGCAATGATCAAAATATTTTATCTCAATAATGTTGAAACAGTGTTAAATTGATGAACATGAAACATTAACTAGCACATGCATATAATTTAATATTGAAGTAATAATATACTATCAAAATTTAAGGAGAAAAGCAAAATCATTTCAAAACTTTTATTTAAAAAGTGCATTTCAATTTGCTAAATATAATTTTTATACCTTGTGATAAATAGTATTTAGGAAATGGGTGGTAACAATTTGAAATGTTTTACAGTTTGGACCTCCCTGGTCTGGCACTCTCAGAGCCTGACCGGTACTGATCCAGAGAGTTTTCTGGGCCAAGAGAAATCAATGCAGGGCTCTCTGTCACCAGCCTCTGGCCAATACTCCCCATCATGAATCTCTGACCCCAACCTACATCCCCGACTATTGGGCTGCACTTCTGGGCCCCGCTCATGGCCCCCAGCCCCACACATGGCCGGTCAGGCCCCCAACCCTGTCCACTGGGCCTGGGATCCACTCCCACTTACCCAGCTCCTGACCACCAGGCTCCAGCTTCCAGGCTGGTGGCTCCAGTTGCTGAGCACCAACACTAGCTGCCAGCCTGTGGCCCTAGGGCCCCACTCCCAGCCATCAGCCTGGCTCTCTGGATGCCGCTTTCCTATCATGCTTTTGCTTTTTGTTTAAGGATTTATTGCTAAAGCCAGTCAGTGCAATAAACCGCTTGTGGTTACCAGATATCTTGTCAGCATGTTTTGTACTCAGAGAACCCTGTGTTGAACCTGAGATAACTTTTGACTGCAACATTGGGGCTACATCTACACAGCAAACTTATTCTGAAATAACTTTGTGAGCATCTACACTATGCACACGCTATTTTGAAATAAGACATAATGAAATCCAATGGCTTTATATTGAAATAGGCACTATGTGTCCGGACATGCTATTTTGAAATAGCGGGGTGCTATTTTGGAATGCATTTTTGTTGTGCCATTGTTGTTTCAAAATATGCTATTTCTGAACAGCTATTCCACAATGGATTATTTTGAAATAAAGCTGTTGTATAGACATAGCTTAGCCCAGCAACGACTGTGATTGTGATGCACCAGTTTTTCCCCGTGATCAATGCAGGTCCCTCCATTGTCAGCCTCTGGGCAATACTCCTCACCACAAAGGTCCAACCCCAGAGCATCCATGGGTTTTCCAATGATGCTGGATGATGGACATTGGTGGACTGAAGAGTCCTGGACTAAAGAGGTTTAACTTGTAATAAAAAAAAAAAAATCAGACTGGGTCAAAAAACCAGGACAAGTGCAAACAGAAATAAACAGTCATTGGAGCTTCATGCCAGTGTTTGGGTTTTCCCCCACTTAGAATAACCTGCAGTTAAAAAAAAGCTTTAAGCTCAATCGATCTTCTAAAGGACCACTAACTGGTGTAAAGCTGAGCACAAATATATGTTTTTGCTGGAACAACACTGTTGATAAAGTTCCGTGAAACTGAGCCCCTTGGTGTGCTTGTTTCTGTGAGGAGTTGAGTGCTCATTAAGGTAATATATAGACAACTGAAATAGCCTTTTTAATGTATGGGGTGGGGGGGAGCAAGAGAATACCCTTTTCTGGTATTCTAGCCATTCAGCTAAAAACCTTTTTTTACAGTTGTTAACTTTTCGGACCAAAACCCAAGTATCTTGCCTGTAAGGGTTAAAACCACACTATGGCTACACTATAGTTGCTATTTTGTGGTACAAATATATCCGGAAATAGCAACTCCATGGCTGTACGCTGCACTCAAAATAGTAGTGCTATTTCGAGTGTGGTATTCTGGTTCCAATACTGCTCATCGTACAAGGAGTGGTAGAATTCAAAATAGCCACTTATGCTGAACTTTGGAGCAGTGAAGATGGCACCAAATTTGAGATAAGTTAACTCGAAATAAATTACACAATTTGCGCAACACAAATTATGTAAGTTATTTTGAGTTACTGCTATAGTGTAGCCATAACCACAGAAAGTAGGTCTGACAGGCTACATCTTCACAGCTGCATTATTTTGAAATAAGTCATGCTGAAATAGCTATTTGGAAATAGCTTATTTCGAAATAACACAGAGGCCATGTCCACACTACAAAGTGCTTTCAAAAGGACAGCTTTTGAAAATACACATCAAAAGACAGTCTTCCAAAAAGCAGCATCCACACAGGCAAATGCGGACCGAAGGTCTGACCCACCCTTTCGAAAGGCCCCATTGTTCTTCTGAAAGAGAATGTCCATACATGCCAGGGCACCTTTTCAAAAGTACAGGGCCAGAAAACAGTGCGGGTAGGGTCGAATGGCAGCCAAACACTTTTGGGGCCATTGTCAGCCTCCCCTTTAAAGGGACCCTCCCCAGAAGCCTCACCCTGTACACACTGAGAGCCAGATAGCTGTCCCCAGGCAGGCAGAGGGAGAGTGAGCAGGCAAGGCACTACAGGCCAAATCATGGACCCCAAGCAGTTCCCCCACCACCCATTGAGTTCTTGGCCATGGTGCGGGCCGCAGTTTTTCAGTGGCTTTGAGTGACCACCCTGGTGGTGGCCCTCCTGGAGTCTGTCTTCAGGGTGTGATTTCCTGTCCAGTCCCCCGGGCCATCCTCTACTTATGGGGCTTCCCTACAAGCAGCAACTGGAGAGACTGGCTGGTGCTAGAGGACTGCGGCAACAAATGGTGGCTGCAGAACTTCCAGATGACCAAGGGAACATTTCTGGAGCTAGGCCAGTGGCTCGCCCCAGCCCTCCAGCACTGCAACACCACCATGAGCCCAGCATTCCCCCTGCAGAAAATGGTGGCAATTGACCTCTGGAAATTGGCCACCCTGGATAGCCACCAATCCATCATCCACCAAGTCGGGGTGGGCAGGGCCACCTTTGGGGCCACCCTGAATGAGGTCAGTCATGCTCAGGTCACACTCCCACCACAGGCAGGGGGCATGAGGAGGGGGATCCCCAGCGAGAGGCACCATTGGGAGCCAGGGGAACTGGCCCCTGGCAAGGATGGGGGAGGAGACAGGGATGGAGTGCCTGCAGGGGTCAGGGGTACAGTGCCCCTGGAAGAATGCCCTGTAGGGGACAGGACAAGGACAAGGTGACAGTGATGTGACAGGTGGACTGTTCCCCAATCCACACTCATGAGCATAGTCTCCCCTCATGCCCTGCAGGTCATCTGGGCCATCAACCAGGTCCTCCTGCATCAGCTGATCCACTTCGGAAACCTCAACAACACCATGGGGGTTCATTGAGTTGGGCTTCCCCAAGTTTTTGGTGCACTGGATGGCACACATATCACCATCTGGGCCCTGGTGCACAGTGGCAGGGCCTATGTCAGCTGCAAGGACTACCACACCCTGGTGCTGCAGGTGCTCATCAATGCTAAGGGCCAGTTCACAGACATATGCATGGGCTGGTCTGTCCACACCCACCCAGAACTTGGGTTCCAGAGTTGTTCCAGAATTCAGAACTGGGCTCCCAGATGGCTGAGGGAACCTACATCCCCTGGTGGGAGCTCCCCGTTGGAGACACCACAAAGCCACCCTGAATAATGGCCAGCACAGTCTACCCCCTGCGGGCCTGGCTCATGGTACCATATAAGGGTCACACCCAGCTGACCCAGGACATTTTTAATGAGTGGCTCAACTGGGCCTGCAATACTGTCAAAAAGGCATTCAGTCTCCTGAAGGGGCACTTCCAATGCCTCCTAACCAGGCTGGAGGTGTGCCTCCCCAATGTCCCATGGTGGCTGGGGCATGCTGCACCCTGCACAACCTGCTGGAAGCCAAGCAAGAGCCCTTGTATAGGGTGAGCCACTGAGGCTGGGTGCAGCCATGACCAGCCATCTGTCTCCTCATGCTGCCAGGCCCAGTGGGATGGTGTGCAGGTAAGGGAGGCCCTTCACAAGACCTTCACCTGGGAGCCACATTGACCCTCCCCAAGCACGTGGCCCCCACCACACCATGCACAAAGATCCTCCCACCCCACCTCACCACACACACAGGGGACCCAGGGGAAACCACAAATAAACCTTTTACCGTACACATACCATCAACCTGTGCATGTTCATAACTGCAGAAACTATTTATGGGGGAAACTATTTACATGGGGGTTGGGAGAACTCTGAACTGGGGGTTGGAGGAACTACTTACAGGTGTGGTGTGTGCCAGGATGGGCAGACACCAACACTGCAGGAGGGCCAGGGATTGGGGTGGGGGGCTGTAACCCTTGATGGTGTTGAGGGACAGGATCCCTATCACCCACATCTGCCCCATCCCCCCACATCCAAGGGCCCTGTTGGGGCTGGGCCAGTGCTGGGAGCATGGGAAGGTAGGGGCATGGCTGGGCCTCAGCCTCCACAGCCTTGCCTGGGTTGGCTCAGGGGAAGCGGGTGCAGGGGATTTGTTTCCACATGGCTGTCTCTGGCCATGAGCATGCAGGCCAACTGGAGGAGATGGGCTGTGGGGAAGTGGGTTGTGACCAGGGCAGCAAGATTGAGCTTGTGGGGGGGGGCAATGTGGGGAGAAGGTTGGAGGGGGGACTGGAGCAGGGGGAGGTTTGAGGGGAGAGGGTGAAAGGGTGCTGGCGTGGGAGGAGGTTGGAGGGGGACAAGGGATGGGGGACTGGGGACAGAGGGGTGAAAGTGGGAGGGGCAGATGGGGGAGTGGTTTGTGAAGGGGTGGCAGGAGGAGCCAGGTCAGTGGTCATGTCCTGGGTCAGGGCATCCAAGATGGATGCCACCCTGTTCCAGGCCTGCTACTCCATCACAAGCCACTTCTGCAGCATGCCCTTGAGGTCCCACAGGGCCACAGTGTGTGCAGGGTCCCCCACCTCCTTGTCGCCACCCTGGTGGCACTGGTGGACAGCCTGGTGGTGGCTTCATGCAGTCCCTGGTTGGGGTCTGGGCCTCTCTCCCTTTCCGTCAGTGGTGGGGCTCCCTGGCCCATGGATGGGGCTCATCTAGCTGCTGGCTGCCGAGGATGTGGAGACAGAAGGGGACAGAAGAGTGGGCCATTAGTCCCATGAGATGTCCCTTGCATCCCCACCCTTCCTCTCCCCTTCCCGGGTCCCTGCAATGTCTGGATCCTGGGGTTCCCCACATGGGTGGTATGGGCATGGGCTTCCCTCTGCCCCCCGGTCCCTCCACAGCTCTGCAGACTGTGGTGATGTCCCAGCTACATGGACCTGAGTGCCACATGCCACCTCCCCATGACCCATGGAGCATGGCCATCCAGGTTGCACCTGGACTGGGGCTAGCAGCCATGTGGGTGGGCTGAAGCCACCCCAGGCAGGATCAAGCACCCCACCCTGAGTCCCGTGGCAACCTGAGTGAACAACAACTACCTGAGGGTCCCTCCAGGAACTCGGACAAGGCACAGGTGGAGGGGGCCTGGGTGTATGGTTCGGACACAATGTTGTTGACGAGGGCCCCATCACTTGAGCCCTCGTTATTGCTGATGGGGTCCAGGTGGCAGACCATCCACGGGTACCTTGTGCTATCCCCTGGTCCTAGGTGGTCCTCTCCCTCCATCCCCATCTCCAGCTTGGTCTATGGCTCTGCCATGTCCATGATGATAGCCAGGGGCTTTGCCTCCTTGAGCCCAAGGAGGCGGATCAGCTCTTTGAAGTAGGGGCAGCTGGTGGGTGCAGACCCCAACCATCTGGCCACATCCCAGACCTTATAGTAATCCTGCCTCAATTCTTTTATTTTGGACCTCACCAGGCCCAGGGTGTGGATGGGGTGTTCCTGGCCAGTGAGCCCCTTGGAGAAGCACTCAAATGTCACAGCATTGTGACAGTGGTCCCCCATTTGGTGTGGGACCTTCTCATCCTCCCATAGGGAGAAGAGGTCTCAGAGCTTGGCCTCCATCCAGGAGGGGGCCTGTAGCTTTGGGGCATGGGTCACCTCCTGGGATGGCTCTCTGCTCTCCTTGAGGGGTCCTTGGGGTGAGCAGGGGTCTGGGTGGTTGTCCATGGAGCCAGGGAGCACACTGGGCTGGCTGGGGTGTCGCAGCAGCCAGAATTCTGGAGAGCAGCGTGAGATCCCTGCTGCCAGCATGCTCTCATTGTCCTGCCTGGGGGTTTGTGGGACCCAGCACCTTTAAACACAGGTGGATGCAGGAACCATAGAACTCTGCTTGTCCTGTGAGTGGCGCTCTCCCCCACCAGCTGATCGGCGCCATGGAGGACCCCCTTTTAAGAAAGAGCCATCCACGGAGCATCTACACCATTGCCCACCATCTCAAATATATTTCAAAATAGCATGTGAGTAGTGAAGATGCTTGCAAAGTTATTTCAAAATAAAAGCTTTAATTTAAAGTAAGTATGCTGTGTAGACAGCCAGCGACTCCCCACAAATGCTAGGGAAGCAGGAATGGAGCTGGCAGAGGAACAGTAGAACCAATGGAAACAGAGTGTAGGCTTTTGAACTATCCACGTTGTATAATGAGAGACGAGCCTTGAAGGATGTGACTTAAGCCAGGGAACCAGACATGGAGAATCCAGTGAACTCCATGACTAGGTAAGACAGGTATGTGAGAAGAACAGAGAATGTTTAGTCTGATGCAATCAGGGTATTTTCTTTATTTTTGGCGTTTGTTGGACTTCTCTGTGCCGAGTACATGTTCTTACACTGTGCACTGAATATATGTACTTACACCCAGTACAAGTTCTTTCACTTCTTACGCTGTAGCTTTCCGGATTGAATCACCAGGAAGCAATTCTCTGTGTTTTAATCCCTTTTTCTTCAGTTGCTCTGCAGCACCTAGCAACCACATAATGTTTTATGAAATGTGTTTTCTTTAGTGTGTTTTTAATAAAAATCTACCTTTTAAGGCCATGATCTGATCCTTGAGTCCTAGAAGGTGGGAAGTTCTGTGTGCGTGTGCCTGTGACTGCAAAGCCAAATAAATAAGAGGAAGTACAGTTTTTCAAGATCTCTCCAAGGGGAAAAATTAAAAGGGTTTGAGGGTACCTCACAGGAAAAAATTCTCAAGTATGCCTTCCTGGGTTTTCAGAGGGCTTTTGCATTTGGGTGGTGGCAGTGATACCAATCCAAGGCCCTAGAATCTGTGACCTAGGTTTTTTCTAGCACAGACCTTCAGTGGCAGGGTATTGTAAAGTCTCTTGTGCTCCAGCTCCTTAAGCACTTGATGTGCCAAAGTGGGGGACAGCTCAGACAACTTGAAACAAATTAAATACATAATTCTTGTAGGCATGTCTTTTTAGCTACCAAACATGAACTGTGGCTGAGTTGCAACTATTAGATAAATAAAGAAAATCAATAAATCAATTTAAAATATGAAGAAAGATTGTCATGCATGAATACGTAATCTGTAATTACATTCCACATAAACTTAATTGAGTTTTATTTATCTTTTGCTCAATAGTACATCTTGGTGTAAGTTTATTTTCTCAGATGGTATCATTGCATTACTGTTATTTTTCATTTCCTTCTGGGATTCACTACTATTAAAGAATTAGAGCACACTTAATCAAATCAGATAAATGTATAGAAAGCATGTTTTACGAAAGAAAATTTCATGTATTTTTGATCCCATTCTGTTTAGATTTACTGATGTATAACAATATCAAGTACCCACATATCCAGTCTTAATAATTATACATTTTTGGCCATAACTTATCAATCTGAAGCTACACAATAAAATTTTTCTACTGAATTGACAATAAATAAATGTCACTTTTCTTTTCACAAAGTGATGTACTAACACTGATCAGAGCTTCACTGTAGGCATAAAGGGAAACATAACACTTTCTGGGTCAAATTCGTCCCTAGATTAGCTTCTTTGATTTCAGTGGAGTAGTATCAACTATGACTTTTGCCCATTGTGCAAAATGAATTTTCTACACAATAATGTTGACTCCAGGGGAAACAAAGAGACAACGTCTCCATTTTTCTCCATTCAGTTTTTCCACAAAAGTTAATTTTAGGGTTTTTGACAGAGAACCCATCTACTTCTGAATAGATTTACCCTTAAAATGCAGATTTGTGCTTCCCTTCATTCATATATAGGGGTTTTTTTTTTACAATTTTTATTATGTTCCATTTTTTTTACTATGTTCCATATTAAATTCACAACACACGACTCCACTCATTTTTGTGTAATTATACTTGTTACTCTTGACACTCACGCAGAACCCATTCAAATTTTAATGGTTAGTGTTATGTGTATGAGAAGACCTATTTGTCACCATTCATTATGTCAATTCAGACATAATAAATTAAAGCGATGGCATAGTCTCCATATTTCCATTATACCGTCCAGAACTCCCACATTCTAGCACTACAGCTAACACTTTGAGAAACAGTGCTCTTTAGGGAAATGTTGTGCATAATGTGGGACAACTTAAAAGCACTTTGCAAGCTGATAGCAGAGTTGCAGTGATCAGATTCATCTTCATGTCAACTTTGTTTGGGATAGGACTAATATGCAATTTTGTTTTGAAATTAATCATCAAACTTTATGCCTGTTAAAATGTATATTTAAGATAGCATGAAAATATTTTTTCTCAATGTAAAACACAAGTATGCAAAACTATAAAAGAGATTCTGGACTAAACAAAAAATAAATATGGTACTAGAGTCAGTGCATATTCATTGCGTCCAATAGCATGAGTACAACATACACAATTGTTTTAATGAACCTCTTATAATTTGACATTGATTGCTTTTGTCTTCAAACTAGTTCTTTCCCACAATAAACATTCATATTAATTAGGCTCATATTTTTCATGTATTTAATGCAGGATATGGTAAAATTATTCCATCAAAGAAAATAAATAGGATTTTAAGCCAATGCTAAGGTTACGTGATTAAACACTCAGAAATTAGGAAGAGGAAAGATTAAATTTGCAAGTGCAATCTTAACCCCCCAACATGTGATTGTCTATTACCATAGTCATTAAACACACCACTGCTATTCTTTTTCAAACACAATTTTGTAGTACAAACCACACATTCCATACAAGCCATCTAATAACAAGACATATAATGAATCAGCAAAAGGATGTTTTGTAAGTGTAGCCTAATTCATTTGCCAATGCATTCATAGCACAAGATTTCAGAGAAAAGTTTTATGGAATTAATGTAGATAGTCTGAGACCTTTAGAGAGGCAACAACCTATTTCCACACAAAATTACAGCTGCTTCAATGAGCTCTTAGAAAAGGTCAAGATGTTTGTTTGTTTGTTAGTTTGTTTGTTAAATTTCAGACCAGAAAGGTGAAATTTTCAGCAAATTATGAGCAGCTGAAGACGGGGCTTTAGAATGGACAAGTATAGTCAATCTTAGATGCACTGGTTTTAAGGCAAGGAGGATCATCTAATCTGAACTGTTGTACAAAACAGGTCATATACTTGTGCTAAAGCATATAAACAAGTACTGACTTTTTGTTGAATTCTTAACTACAGCTCTGATAGTATTCTTATAATAAAACCGATTACACTATTGAGGATACCATTGCATCCCCCTGGGAAATTTACTCTAAGGCCCTTTGCTATCCAGAAATGGAATAAAATCTTCAAAATGCTCAACAAGGCTCTAAACTGGACAGTTCAGGAAGTTATCATTGAGTATTAATTGCAAATTAAGAGTACTGCTTTTTTGTGAATACTAAGGGACACCTTGGTAAGGTGTTTACATATGTCAAAGGGAAGATTGAATGATTAGCTGTAAGGAACCAAATTGGAGAAGAGGCAAATCTGTTAAATTTCAACATTGTAGAAGATCACTTTAAGCTGAATGATGGGGCACACTTTATACAGGATGAACCTGTCTAGTTTGGAACTCTCTCGTCTAGCAACATCCACCATCCTGCATAATTTTAGTTAGCTGGATGTCCATTTATCATGAATGTGGCCAAGTTTTCCATGGTCCCATAAAGTTTGTTTGCAGCCACCAGTCCTGGCTCTCAGTGTTCTGTTCTGTTATTTATTTATCTGTAATTTACCCCTAAAGGTCTGCTAAATGTCTGCTAAGAGCCCAGTAAACAGTGCAGTGTTGGTAATGCTGCTAGACAATATTGACCTTCTGTGGTCCAGCAAATTCTCTCATTCAGGACTAGTCAGATCCAGGTATGTTGGACTAGAGAAGTTCATCCTATAATAAGGATACAATGACTACAATTTAGTAATTAAACAAGTGATTTTTTGTTTTATTTTTATACCTGCTAATTCATTTAATCAGAAAGCTCATTACAGGTCTGAGACTGCATCTACACTACAAGATAAAATAGAATTTAAGGCATTTAGCTTGATTGCACCAAGTGCCTATCTTCACTATAAATACCATTAGCTCAATTTACGGAGACAAAAGTTAATATAATATCGATGTCATAATATCGTTGGAACCTGATGGCTATAGCGTTCAGGTCAAATCTAAAATTCTGAAAGAAGACTAGTGTGGAATCACCATGACTTTAAATTGAATGAGCCTCCAGAGAAGTCCTGTATGTGGCCCACAATGCCATACTGTTCTCCACTCTGGCCTCTTCCATCTCCACAGCTGTCAGGTGAACAGGAGTTAGGCAACAGGAAGACGGTTTCAATTCAGCATCTGGAAACCCAAGACTGTAGGGTCATACTTGTAAGAGAGGCTGATGGGCCTGTGGTTCTGCATCTGTCTCTGCTAGCTGTTTCATTTTCTGCTCTTCCTGGTGCCAGTTGCTGGCCCTCACACAGCACATGGAAGCTAGGCTGTGGATGGGGGTCATGCTTGTATGACAGTCTGAGAAACTTCTTTTTGGCCGTTTACATTTTGTCCTGCCCCCAACATCACCTCCCTTCCCTCCCCCAGAGGTACCGCACAGTTTGGAACTTTCCCGCACCCAGATGCATCATGTGGCTTGACCCTGAACCAATAAAAGGACATGCTGAACATGCTTCCAGGCAGCTTGTGTGTGGTGAGGTTTGTGGAGCCACTGGGGGAAGTCTCCCTCAGTTGCTGAGATATTCAGGCACTGGCAGTTATTCGGAGGCCTTGCAGTTGAGTTGGGGACATTTCCCTCAGCAGCTAAGATATTCGGGGGGGGCTGGCAGCTATTCGCTGGTCCAAGAATTTCACTTCTAGTGATACAATAAGAATACCTTTGGCCATCCCTCTTAATCACGGTCCCAGTTCCAAAAACCAACAAAATAGAACTGGAATCCTATTCCATTATTCCTAGCCAGATTATTCCAGTGACCAGCCTGCTTTTTCCAAAGTAAACACTTAAAAGCATCAAAGCAGTGCCAAGAAGCAGGGGCTGAGACAGGTGGTAGGTCACCTCATGGCAGACCACCAGTTCCACCCCAAGATCCAGCTACGAGAGTTTTCACTGCAGCAACTTTAATGTACACTATCAGGGCTGGAATTACAGTGACTGCTGGCTACAGACTTGCCCTCCAATGGATCCTTGTTAAAGGATTTAAAGTGTACTCATTCCAATTACAGGTGCTTGAAAGAGACTTGTCTTGTTATTTTTCATCACTATCTCCCTGGGTCAGGAGTGGGTAATTTGTGGGCCTGCAACCTTCCATAGATGAGGTAGCTGGCTCTCTCTCAGGAATTGAACCCTGATTCACTACTACCCATAGTCACCATGGAGAGACAGCGGGAGGGGGGACCTGGGGGTGATGAGAGCTGATGGGGGGGCAGCGTGGTGAGGTGGGGGGACATGGGAGCGGATGGGGGGCAAGGGGGCGGGGAGGGGGGATCTGGGGGTGATGGTAGCTGATGGGAGGTGGAGGGGTGGGGAGGAAGGTCCTGCGGAGGTGAGGAGGTCATCAGGCCACGTGGAGCTATGGAGACACATGGTACCAGGGAGGTGCAAGAGGTAGTGGGATCGTTACCCACATTCTCCATGCCCCACTGCCTTATGGGTTATCCTGGGAAGGAGCAAGGCTAAGGGAGTAAACCCTGACAGAAAATCTGGAGGGGAGTCCTAAGGCGGTTCTGTGCCAACTTCTGGCATTGACCCAGCAACTCCTACAGCTGAGCTAGTACCAGACGTAGAGGTTATCCTCCCCTTTGGACTATATCAGTAAAGCCGAGAGGGGGACACTGGCAACTGGGCAACCCAGGGTCCCAAAAAAAAAAAAATTGCCCACGGTCGCACCCGGAGAGGTACTCCAGCATTGCTTAACAGCGTTATATCAGTCTCGTGTGGGCCTTCACAGTCACAGTCGATGCTGCAAATGATGAACCCAAATGGAACTATGAAGGGCGCGATCCATAGTCTACATAGACTGAAGGATGCCTACTACTACATAGTCACCATGATATGCACAGGAAGTTCCATCAAAAGCTGAGAAGTCAGACATTCAGTGTAACACCCATGTGTACTTAGGCACACATCTGTTGGCTATGGAGCATGAAAAAAATAAATGTGACAGAGCAGTACCTCAGTATGGGCTTGATCCAAAGGCCATCAAAGTCAATGAAAATAATCTCTTTGATTTCAATGGGCTTTGGCTGATGCTTTAAGTGACAGAATTTCTTTTCAGAGTTATGGGTTAATCCATTCCATATCACTCTTCTGGAGTGGGAAGACCTTCTTATGAAAACCATTGAAAATATTCTCTGAAGGAAACAAAAAACTTTGTCACTAGAGTGGCTGGCCTTTGACAGAAAATTCTTGTTATGGGGATCTCCTCTGCCAGGAGGTCTAAATCCATACCTAAGCCTTAATCTTAGAGCTGTTGGTTAGATCTGCCCTAAATCAAAGTTCATTCTCCAAGTTGTTCATAGAGTAGGAAAGCTATGAACTACACCTCCTGTTCAGGGCAGATTGTAAAGCTGTGGTGTAGTTGTGTGAATTTCTGTCCTCAGCCCTTCTACTTCTGCATGCGCTCCAGCATCCTGTTTTGAGAGCCTGCTAGTTGGGAAGCTTGAAATCTTTCTTCTAAACCTTCGTATTTGCTTTCTTTATGGTTTGGTCATTGAGTCCAGACTTCTGCATTTACAGCAGGACCTATGACTCTCCTGGACTGATTTTTATTTAAATCTATATGCCCCATATCCCTAAATGGCCCCATCAAAGATTGAACTTCCAGCCCTAGGTTCAGGGGGTAAATGCTCTAACCACTTTGCTATCCTTCCCTTCATCTCACTTATAAAAAGCAAATCACTTATACAAGCAAGATTCCTCCTGGAAAAAGATGTTTGCTTAACACAGCAGGGGAATCAAGAAAATGAAATGTAGGAAGATGTCAAATACCCACAGCCACTTGTGGGGCATTTTTTTTTCTCATGCTGCACCGGTGAAAATATCCAGAATGCTATGGGGCTTAGGGGAACTGTGGGATAGGTTCCCAAAATACAGTGCTGAAAGAGTCAATGTTTGACAACTTGTGTGTGGCCTCAACAGGTCAAATTTGTGGGGAGCCTGTGGGAAGGTGAAGATGCTCAAATTCTAATTTATAAAACCCAGCATTAGAAAATCGATTTTAATAAAGTCAATTTTAGCTCATAGTGTAGACACAGCCTAAGAATAATTCTAGTGTAAACAGAATACCATTAATACATGAGTTACAAAAACATAAATGACAAGAAGCATATTAAAACAGCAAAAATTAAATCAGATGTTTAATGAAACTTCCTGATATATGAACTAGTGGTAATTATACAGTGAATAGCAAAACACACTGAAATTATCCTGTCAAGTATCGGAGGGGTAGCCATGTTAGTCTGGATCTGTAACAGCAGCGAAGGGTCCTGTGGCACCTCATAGACTAACAGAGAAGTTTTGAGCATGAGCTTTCGTGAGTATAGACTCACTTCATCAGAGGCAGATTTCCAAGACCAGCATCTGATGAAGTGAGTCTGTGCTCACGAAAGCTCATGCTCAAAACTTTTCTGTTAGTCTATAAGGTGCCACAGGACCCTTAGTTGCTGAAAGTATCCTGAAATTCCTGTGTAATACAATGTAACTACATTGTGTTCAGAATAAATGTATGAATTCAGAGGAAAAAAGGCATCAACATTATTAAGAACTAAGCTAAAAATACAAAATTAGGAGAGAAAGAGAATCTTGCCTATGCTAGGAAGAACCAAAGAAAAGTCCCCACAAAGCATGCTGATAGGGTATCAAGTTGCTAACAGGAAGCTCTTTATAATCATGTACCCTTATGCATCAATTATTCAGAAAACTAGGCATATATTTGTTAGAACTTATGAAAAAAATAATTTGTTACATAAATATTTTAGACACTTGCTTGAATAAAGTTTCCTGATGTCTGTTTTTATCCAGACAATTTCCTACCATAGTACTACAATATTCATTATTTCTAGAGAATGCATATTTAAAACATTTGACTTGTATTAGATGTTCATGTTTCATCTGTAGTGTCACTGTAAAAGTAATTCAATTTCCTACATATTCAAGATAATAGGATCCTACCATTGTAACTTTAAACAGGGGGGTTAAATGCTGTATTTGAGTGACAAGAGCATAATATCAAGGATATAAAATGTGTCTCTGTACTGTTTGATAAAAGTCCTTGTAAAAATAAAAATGTTTCTGAATCTGTGCAAATGCTATTCATATTAACTAAGGTGATCTATTCTTTTCCTGATTCAAATATAAGCAACTGCCAACTTACACTTTGAAGGTTTCTATGCTAGCAGTAGATTCTTTGTGGATCCAACAGCCAGACTGGCAAGCATGAAACTTAAGGGCTAATTTGCACATGTGCATGTTAAATACAAATTAATTTAGAGATAAAGACGGACTGTTATTTTATCTATACAGTGCTGTGTTTACATACATCACAATACAAAAAGAACAGAAGGACAAAATGGGCACATCTACACTACAGCAATCTTTCAAAAGATGATCATCTGGAAGATCTCTTTCACAAAAGAGTGTGTCCACATACAAAAAAGTGGATCAAAAGAGTGACCTGCTCTTTCCATGCAGAAAGTCCACAAAGCCCCTGCTCTTTTGAAACAACGGGCCAGGGATTGAAAAAAGGGGACACGGAGCATCTACACATGCACTTTTTTTTTCTTCTTCTTCCCGATCTGGGAGAGGAAGAGGGCTTTCAGAAGTAGACCCACATTCTTTCAGTTTTGGATCGAAAGAGCACATCTTAGCTGCGTCTACACGTGCACGCTACTTCGAAGTAGCGGCACTAACTTCGAAATAGCGCCCGTCACGTCTACACGCGTCGGGCGCTATTTCGAAGTTGAAATCGATGTTAGGCGGCGAGACGTCGAAGTCGCTATCCCCATGAGGGGATGGGAATAGCGCCCTACTTCGACGTTCAACATCGAAGTAGGGACGTGTAGACGATCCGCGTCCCGCAACATCGAAATAGCGGGGTCCTCCATGGCGGCCATCAGCTGGGGGGTTGAGAGATACTCTCTCTCCAGCCCTTGCGGGGCTCTGTGGTCACCGTGGGCAGCAGCCCTTAGCCCAGGGCTTCTGGCTGCTGCTGCTGCAGCTGGGGGTCCGTGCTGCATATACAGGGTCTGCAACTAGTTGTTGGCTCTGTGTATCTTGCACTGTTTAATGAAAGTGTGCCTGGGAGGGGCCCTTTAAGGGAGCAACTTGCTGTTGAGTCCGCCCCGTGACCCTGTCTGCAGCTGTGCCTGGCTCCCTTATTTCGATGTGTGCTACTTTGGCGTGTAGACGTTCCCTCGCTGTGCCTATTTCGATGTTGGGCTGAGCAACGTCGAAGTTGAACATCGACGTTGCCAGCCCTGGAGGACGTGTAGACGTTATTCATCGAAATAGCCTATTTCGATGTCGCAACATCGAAATAAGCTATTTCGAAGTTGGGTGCACGTGTAGACGTAGCCCTTGTGTGTAGATAGTCCATGTGCTCTTTAGAAAAGTTAACTGGATTTTCCAAAAAAACTTGCTAGTGTAGATGTAACCAATATGTTTTAAGACCTTCAGAGAAGTAATATCCCCTTCAAAGAAAGTCAGTATTTTCCAGAAATCAGCTTCTTTATTGGTATGTCTACATAACAATAACCAGGTGTACTGTTAACTCTAGCTATATACACAAATTTGGGTTAAATAGCAGGAAAGGCAATAAGACATAGCTTGTAACTCAAGTTAGTTGCTTGAGTTTAACTCCAGGCTTTCAGAGGGGCTTTCGTGCTAGTCTTCACTGCTATTTGTACCTGAGTTAGCTAACCCTGAGGTAAGAGCATATATTTTTTTCACAATGCAGATATAACATCAGTCCACTTCTAGCTCTGTTGTGGCCACATATATAATGGAGCATTGGTCTGAGAATACTAGGTGATTATGAGTGTTTTGACTTGTTCAGTTTCATTACAGAAAAGGTCTGCTGAAAATATAAGTAATTTTTAATAGATAGGAACAAGTAGCAGCTTTTTATGTAACCCTAGGTCACTGGTTCACCATTTGTGGCCCAATCAGCACACAGTTGTGGCCCACGTAACATCCTGAGGGGTCATGGATGTAGCCCACATACTACATAAAGATCTGCATATGTGGCCCACAATGGCAAATAGGTTCAGACCCATTGCAAGATGTATCACTCAGCATGCATATATAGAAATTCAATGTTGGCATCACAAAGCCTGGAGGGAAAGAAATTGTAGTCCCTTGATCTGTAGACCTCATTATGAAGTCTCCGCTTTTTTAGGTTCAGTGGAAAAAGAGTTAATTTCTTTCTCCATATCCAAACCTTCCCATGCCTCTCTCCCAACCTTCATTATCTGTTCCAACCTAGACTGTAAGAAGGAAATAGCGACTAGAATAGAGAAAGCAAGAGTGAGTTTGAAGGTGATGGATAAGATCTGGAAAAGCAAATCAATTAGCATAAGAACAAAGCTGGGCATCTTGAAAATGTGTATATTCAGCAGCATGTTGTATGGATGTGAGACATGGGTGATAACAAAAGATTAGAAAAGAATATTGGCATTTGAAAGGATTTGTTACAGAAAGATTCTGAGAATAGGATGGATGCGGAAGGTTACCAATGAGGAATTATATAGGAAAATACAACCAAAAGAGAACCTGCTGCAGAAGGTTATAAAATGGAATCTACAACTATTTGGACATATTTGCAGAATGAACAATGAATGAAAAATCAAGACCCTAGTATTTGGCAAAATGGATGGTTCAAGTAAGAGAGGCAGACCCCACAGAGAATGGATAGATGATGTAGTAGATTGGTGCAGAGCTAGTCCACAGAACTAAGCCACTCTGCACTTGATAGATGGAAGGAAATAGTGAGAGAGGCATCAGACACCAATGGGCGCTGAGCCCACGGTTATTGATGATGATGATGATGATGATGGAAAAAGAGTCTGCCATTTTAGTTGTTGCTGATATTATTCCTTTGAAAGTCTCTGAATACTTGATCCATTTAGCAACTTTAGTCACACTTTTCTATTTCTTCAGTATTTGTTGTGAGTCTGAAAATGGGAAAGTTCGTCCTGGTGAAGCTATTAAAAAAGATTATAGATGCAAGCAAATACTTCCACCTCTACCATTTATAAGCAAAGTTTTCCATTCTCCCCATATCCACGGGCATTTGAAAAGAGAAGTGTTGCCTTCCCCATACCAATATTTTAATTACATAAAAATAATAATTTGGCAACTACCTGGAGTGAAGAAGTGACTTCAGATTTGTCAGGAGTGGGGGGGTTTAATAGATCCTTGCAGTGCAGCAAACTTTGTAGAGTTAGTTAAAAATGAGGTCTCAACCTTCTGAGGAACAGATTATTCCAAAATTTAGATCTTTCACCATGCTTTGAAGAGCTAGCAACAAATTAGGATCTTAATCTAAGGCACTGTGAGGTTTAGATTTAAAGCCTGATTTTTCCACATAAGCAGCCCACAAAGCCAAAAGCTTAATGGTAGTATAATTAGAAAACACCATTATGTATGTCCACTAAGATCATTACAGTATGGCTATGTCTACACTAGAGCGATCTGTTGATGGAAAAATCTTCTGTCAACAGATTGCAGTCAGACCACAAAGTGGATCAAAAGAGCAATCTGCCCTGTCGACAGAGAGAAACCAGACTGCCTGGTCCCTCTCTTGACAAAATGGACAACTGGAAGCACAGTAGACACGGCTGCCTGGTGTTCCTGGAACCCTCTCTCTCAAAAGAAGATCCCCCTCCCCGCTCCTGAATGTTCAGATGGGCTTTCTGTTGACAGAGGCATTCTGTCTCATGGGAGAGCAGCAGAACACTGTCGACAAAAGTGCTGCATTCTGACAATTTACTGTCAACAGAGCACCTTGGGAATGTGGACGCTCTGGGGGTCCAGTTTTGTCAACAACAGTCTCTAGTGCAGACATAGCCTACATGTGTAACTTTAATTTAAAACTTATGGAAGCTTGACTTATAAATCTTCTAATCATGAAAGAAAGAGGAAATTCACAAGATAATTTCTATTTTCTTAAGTATTGTGGCAGGGCCAGGGTGGAGGGCCCCTCAGAGGGAGCCCAGACTAGCAGAAGGGCCTGCAGGGCAATCACAGGCAGCTGGGTGGGAGATGGTTCAGTCTAATTAAGCCCAGCTGGCCCCAATGACTGGACTAATAAGAGGCCTTTAAAACCGTTCACAGTGGGAAGGGCAGGGAGTGAGGGTGAGAGATGAGCAGAGAGACACAAGGAGACAGGAGTAGTGAGAGAGAGAACAGGTTTGAGAGGAACAGAGGAGAGCAGCAGGAGCACCAGAGATCACAGAGGGAGGGTGGGAGTTTTTACAGATCAAGAGTGGGGACCTGTGACTGCTACAGCCTGGAGAAAGTACCAGGGGGAATCGTCTGGGGAAGTGGCCCAGGGAGGAAAGCTGCTATGCCAAGGGCTAAGGGAGTCAACTCCTCCCACTGGCATCTGTACAGGGTCCCTGGGCCGGAATCTGGCATCAGTGGGGGGGGGTCCCGGTTCCCCCCAGACCACCTTTTGCCCTAATGGACTGAACAGAGGCCAGAGGCCCAGGAATAGGACTGACTTTGTCACAGTATGCTTTTGACTTCATTAGCTGTAACACAGCATTTGATAGATTTGAAGAGAGAAGACAAAAAAATACCCAACACTTGACCAATATTTTCATATTCTTCTTTTGCTATTCTTCAAATCCCGTATATGTTATATGAACTTGCTCCTTCATAGCTTAGCTTTGTCTGCTTCAGTCTGCAGTGAATTCTAAATCTTATATTGGTGATATAAAATTGTTCCTATGTAAATTTTGTGGATGTTGTAATTCCACTAACATGCTTTCATTAGCATATCACAGAGACAATGGGCTGTAAAGAAGGTGCCAGTTTTAAAGCACAAATACTAATTGCTATTTAAGAAGCACCAAAAATATGCTGGTGCTTCACAACAAATAATGCCCTAAAGATTACAAACAAGGTTTATAATCCTACAAGATGCTGACTGTCTTCGGAAGGCTGTTCAGCATTTTCAAATCCCATTGAACCCAATGAGAATGGATGATATATAGGCTACGTCTACACTTGCCCCAAACTTTGAAATGGCCACGCAAATGGACATTTCGAAGTTTACTAATGAAGCACTGAAATGCATATTCAGTGCTTTATTAGCATGCAGGCGGCCACAGTACTTCGAAATTGACGCACCTCGCCTCCGTGCGGCTCGTCCCGACGGGGCTCCTTTTCGAAAGGACACCGCCTACTTCGAAGTCCCCTTATTCCCATCTGCTCATGGGAATAAGGGGACTTCGAAGTAGGCGGGGTCCTTTCAAAAAGGAGCCCCATCGGGACGAGCTGCGCGGCGGCGAGGCGCGTCAATTTCGAAGTGCCACGGCTGCCCTCATGCTAATGAAGCGCTGAATATGCATTTCAGTGCTTTATTAGTAAACTTCGAAATGGCCGTTTGTGTGGCCATTTCGAAGTTTGGGGCTAGTGTAGACACGGCCATAGTAACTCACAGGGGTAGTCTTCAAGTAGCAGACACGTTATAAGTTATACACCAAAAATCATGTAAAATGATGTTAAAATAATATTAAAATTGCAAAGTCAAGCATCCTGCAGCTAGGAAATTCCAGGGTTAAGATTAATTTTAATTCAACCCCTTGTGCCTATGGATTTGTGACATTGGCAAGCCAGGTACCAGTTCATACCAAGGCTTCTAGGTCTCAACAGAACACCAATAAATTCTCAGCTGGAGACAAGTCTAGCTCACTTGTCAGTTAGCCTTAATAAGACAGCTATTAAAGTTATAAAAATGTGCGTAGTGTTTACTTTATGAAACATGCTGCATCTGTTGATCTTGTTTCTAACATCTGTACCGTTATAAGGGAATATTAAGTGTTTGCATAATAATCCTCTGCAACTGTGTACGTCATCATGTAGGAAAGAACCATTAATGCAAAATGCTGAAATCTGACCCAAGGTGCTAGAACCTTCCCCTCCATGAAGGCCCACTGAAATCAAATGAGACATTGAAAAATATCAAAAAACAAATGACAAGCAGTCCTGCAGCACCACAAAAACTAACACATTTATTAGGTCATATGAGGTAAAACCCACTTCAGATGAACATGGAGATAAAGACTTGCCTAAGTGTACTTTGCCCCACTCACAAAGAGGAGACGTTAGAGTACGTGTATGTGTATGTTGTGTGAATTCATGCCGTGAGTTTGAATTCTGGGGAAAAGGGGATTTAAAAAGTCCCAAACAGGATGAAACTGTTTTGAGTGTAAGCAAGTGGTCCCCATTTGTCTTGCCTGGCTTATCCCTAAAGAAGAGGTGAGAACTTGCATATTACAACTGCTCCTATCACCTGCTGAAACCTAAGACTCATTTGTGTGTATATTCACCAGTTTCCCTGCCTAATCATTCTTAGTCCATTCCCTCACCAATTTCTTATCCAATGCAGCATCCTCCCCCGTTCAGCCTCCTGCCTCTAACTGTCAGCCATGGGCACTTTGCCTGATGAATCCTACCACCCCAGTGCGTAGTCTGTTTCTCTCTCCCCAGTCTTCACCACTTCCCTATCCAAATCATTTCCCCCTCACACCTCAGGTCCTCATTGTTGTTGCTGTTGTCCCCACTGCATTTGAGTCGAAAATTGGCCCTCTCCATGCTGCTCAGGTGACAGCTGACAGAGTACTGAGAGCACGGGAAACATAGGCTCCATATTCTCAGTATCTGTGCTCCACAGAAGCCAGCAGCAGCCTGTCATGACATTTTCAGGAAAAAGCCTACTCAGATTCCGTGCAGCCCCAAATTGGAGCATACTCAAGGTAGACGTACTCTTTGGATAGTTCTACAAAACTCAGCTCTCTACTGAGTATGTGAGAATTAATTTTTTCAAAGGCTTATATTGGGGTGAATTTTAATCATGTGATAGCAAAATGTTCTTTGCTGATCCAGTCAGGGGCACCGTTTAGGGAAGTTTGAACATCTGAATGAATTACATACTGCATATGAATTTCATACTGCAAGTCTGCTTTAAAGTACATACTCTAGCCCCAGACACAGGTCTAAACTGTGCTGCTCCCAGTTTGATCAATGTGACAGAAAGTTTGTTTATAAACAGAGGGAAATAGGAAGGTTAAAATAACAAAAGGCTTGTCATTCAAGTCATTGAAGGATCCTTAGATTATCATGCAAACATTGCCAGGTACTCCAAGTAAAGGAAATAGAGTAGGAATAAATGGTGAGAATGGAAAGTGGTGTGTTGCAGGGGTCTATACTGGGAGCTGAGCTTTTCAAATGTATTCATAAATGATCCACGAAAGGGGATAAACAGTGGGGTGGCAAAATTTGTGGATGATACAAAATTACTCAAAATATTTAATTATAAAGCCGACTGCAGAAAATTACCAACGAATCTCACAAAACTGGGTGACTGAGCAACACAATGGCATATGGAACGCAATGCTGCTAAATGCAAATTAATGCACATAGAAAAAATATAATCCCAATAGTACATACAAAATGATGGATCTAAAATAGCTGTTACCACACAAAAAAGAGGTCTTGGAATTGCTGTGAATAGTTCCCTGAAAACATCCACTCAAAGTGCAGAGACAATCTAAAAAGCTAACAAAATATTAGAAGTCATTAGGAAAGTAATATACAATAAAACAGAAAATATCATATTGTCTCCATATAAATTGATGCTACACCTACATCTCGAATACTGTATGCAGATGTGGTCACCCCAGCTAAATAAAAAAGACATATTGGATTTGGGAAAAGGTACAGAGAAGGGCTACATAAATTATTAGAGTATGGGGCAGCTTCCACTTTTCAACTTGGAAAAGAAATTACTAAAGGGTGGGGGATATGTTAGAGGTTTAGAAAATCATCAGTGGTGTGGAAAAATGAATAAGGCAATGCTATCTTCTCCTTCCTTGGCATAACACAAGATAGCCAGTGAATTAAATTTATAGGCAGCAGATTTAAAATAAACAAAGAATTTATTTCTACATGGTAAACCTGTGGAAGTATTTGCCAGGATATGGTGGAAAGGCTCAAACTATAACACGGCTGCATTCAGAACAGAACAATCTTAAGGAGGGTAGATCCCTCAATGGCTACGTCTACATGTGCACGCTACATCGAAATAGTTTATTTCGATGTAGTGACATCGAAGTAGTCTGTTTCGATGAATAACGTCTACACGTCCTCCAGGGCTGGCAACGTCGACGTTCAACTTCGACGTTGGGCAGCACCACATCGAAATAGGCGCTGGGAGGGAACGTCTACATGCCAAAGTAGCACACATCGAAATAAGGGTGCCAGGAACAGCTGCAGACAGGGTCACAGGGCAGACTCAACAGCAAGCCGCTCCCTTAAAGGGCCCTCCCAGACACAGTTGCACTAAACAACACAAGATCCACAGAGCCGACAACTGGTTGCAGACCCTGTGCATGCAGCATGGATGCCCAGCTGCAGCAGCAGCAGCCAGAAGCCCTGGGCTAAGGGCTGCTGGACACGGTGACCATAGAGCCCCGCAGGGGCTGGAGAGAGAGTGTCTCTCAATCCCTCAGCTGATGGCCACCATGGCGGACCCCACTATTTCGATGTTGCGGGACGCGGATCGTCTACACATGCACTACTTCGACGTTCAATTTCGAAGTAGGGCGCTATTCCCATCCCCTCGTGGGGTTAGCAACTTCGACGTCTCGCCACCTAACATCGGTTTCAACTTCGAAATAGAGCCCAACACGTGTAGCCGTGACGGGCGCTATTTCGAAGTTGGCTCCGCTACTTCGAAGTAACGTGCACGTGTAGACACGGCCAATGAATACTAGCCAGGATGAGCAGAGAGGGTGTCAGAAGCTGGGAATGGGTGATGGCTGATCACTTGACAATTGCTTCTTCTATTCATTCCTTCTGAAGCACCTAACATTGGCCATCAATAAAAGAAAAGACACTTGGCTAGATGAACCATTGGTTTGATGGATATGGTCATTCTTATGTTCTTATATAGACCCAAAATATGTCTGCCTCCTGTTGCAGCTCTGTAAACCTCTTTTCCCTCCCAGAGGTGAGAAAGAACCTAGGGCTATGTCTACACTAGAGCATCCAGATTCCCAAAGTGGTCTGTCAACAATAAATTGACAGAACACAGTACGTATCCTGCTTCCTACGAGACATAACTCCTCTCTCAACAGAGAGCTGTGGGCAGAAAGCAATTCTGGACATTCCGGGGGGCTCTCTGTCGACAAGCAATGCTTCTGGGACACTGGGCAGCCATGTCTCCTGTGCTTCCAGTTGGCCATTTTGTCAAGAAAGTGGTCGGGCAGTCCGACCACTGTCTGTCAACAGAGTGGATTGCTCTTGTTTGGCAATTTGGCCTTGATCTGTTGACAGAAGTTTTGTTGGAAAATATGTTGATGTAATCGAGACATAGCTCAGAAGTCCTGACAGTGCCACTCTCTCTAGACAAAGTTAGTAATGAAATAAGTTTATGCATTCAAATTTTAAGCCTAACCAGTGTCCCTTAAGTGACTTGCCACAAGACGTCAGAATATGTTAGTATTAGAGCTTGGCAGATCTAATATTTATTTAATTTTCTTTATTTTATACAGAATTAAGTACAGTGTTCTTGTCAGATAACTGCTGTTTGCTATCTGCCAAAAAAACTAGAGCTTTAAGGGACTTAGTAGCCCCTGGAAAGAGAAGATGTGTGTGGAGAGAGAGGTGGAGAGGGTCATTTCCCTTGCATATATTTCCCTATGTGCTGTTTGGTTTCTACTGAGCATGCTCAATGATGATGAAGCTGCTATCCTCACTCTTTCCCCCATAACCTCACTCTGCCCCACCCATCACTGTGGTATACACAGGTTGCCCCTACTTCTCCCTGACCCCTGCCAATCTCTGAAATGGTGTCCCTCGATGCAAAGGCCACCACCTTGCCAAATTCAAATCTGTATGTTAGTGCATGTAGTTCCTAGAGCTTAATATATATATATAACCAGTTTACAATGAGCAAGGCAATTTATTCTTCCCCAATCTTGTTCTGAGAAACAGCTGAATCATTTTTGCTGAGTTTTCCAAAAATATTCAGCCTGAGACAGACACACCTGGCATGGAAAATTACAATCCAAAAAAGTCTTATGTGTAGCAAAAATATAAGTAACTGATGACAGTGTCTTCCCATGGGAAGTGTCAAGCAGTCTTCAATAGAGGTGGTGCTACCTGTGCCATTCATAAGCAAGTGAAAAACATTGCAAATACACAGACACAATCTATTTTTCTGCACTTATTTGAAGAAATGACTGGAGTTTGCAGGGTCCATACAATAGTTTTGTTCTTAGTAAAGGATTTGGAAAATCATAAATATATGTAAATGGTAACTGGTCTACATTTAACTGCCAAATTCTGCCATTGTGTTCACACAGACAGGAGATCCCGTTAAAGTAAGCATTAACTCTCTGCATAACTAATTTTTCTCAAATTGGAGCTTATGCATGGGCATCTCAGGACAGACTTTAGTCCAAAGTCTAATACCTTTAGAAGTTTCTTTTTCACCAGCATGAAACTATTTCTTTAAAATGTTAGTCACATTTCAACATTGTTTTAAAATTAACTAGTCCTCCAGTATTAACATAACTGTTTTCTTGTGTTTTTAAAAGAGTTTTCAGAACTCCCAGATGTTGTAGATGAGACTGGAAAACACTGCTCAAAAGGATAAAGAAATAGATGTTGTAAAATGTGTAAATCTAAGATCACTTGTTGTGCTTTTTTATATGTCTAGGGTTTCGATTGATTTTTTTCCTAATATCTGAGCAAAAAATAAGGCAGAAACCTTGTTTAGTCGATAAGCTAAACAAATAGAAATACATCTTGATTTTTGTGAATTTTTAGGGGCACTCAATGCTTTTGTAAAATAGTTAGCATACAAAAGACTAGTATCTTTGGGTTCATAGAGGCATTTTGGATCAAACTAAATTTCACAGCAAATGGAGTTTCTAATAGTGATGTATATAAATCCACCACTGTGATGGAGCAGCTGTTTTAACAGAGTACAGCAATACTGCACATCAGTCACCAAAACTGTTAAGAAAATAACAATGTCAAACTGAAATTACAGGAAGACTTTAGAGAATTCAGTGTAATTACCCACACTGACATTTTTTGCCAATACAGAGGACCTATGCCTTCTACTTCTGCAAAAAGTAGTGTGAATCTTTAAAGATCACAGTTCAAATACACCCAGAATTACACAGGTACTTAAGCACCTAAGTCTGGGGTTTAAGTGCCTACATCCCAGTTTCAGACTCTGCTGGGATCCACAGAACTCCTGTCATACTCTGTAGGTGCCTAACTCTCAGAATAAAAGCTCCCAGTATTTTCACTTATGGGCTTGTACTGAGCTGCACATCACCACCACCACCACCACTCTCTCCCTTTTCTGCACCCCTCACCATGCCCTAGAACTGGGGCCTGCAGCAGGACCCTGGGGTCAGCTGCAGAGCCCCCAGGGCTGGCAGCTGAGTAGAAGCCTAGACTTGCAGCAGAATGCCTGGGCATGGGGCCAGCAGCCAAGTGGGACCAAGGACAGCAATGAATCCCCCACTGTCAGTGGCAAAGTAGGATCCGAAGCCTGCAGCAGATCCCCTGGGCAGCAGCAGGCCTGGCGGCTGGTACTCTGGGTGGCAGGACACAGGGCTGGATTCTGGAATCACAGGCACTAAACCTGAGGTGCTGGGGCATCATTCCCACACCCCTACTTCCTACACCAATGCACCCAGACATATATCTCCCAGCACAATCCACAAACAGGACTCAGTTCAGTTGGTATGCTTGAAGGTTCCCAACCAGATCAAATTAAAATTTCAGAATGCAGAGGAGGTGATGCCCTCCTCCCTTGCAGATTTTTAAGCCCTGTGATTACAGCATTCATTGAGTTACTATGCCAGGTTCACTTCCCACTCTGCCTGATAGCTGTTTGAACAGGGGTATCACACCTCTCAGCAGCATGCACCAACAACTCAGCCATGGGATATATGGAGATGCAGTGTGGGAGCCCCTCAGTCACTCGTGTTAAACCATTCCACTTTAGATTAAATACCAAAAACCACTGGGCCAGAAAGAAAGAGTGTGTAAGAGAGAATGATTCAGTACCTCTGTGGGGAGGGCACCCAGGAAGGTGGCAGACCAAGGCTTAAGTCTCCAGGCTACAACTGCATTTTAATTATTTATCCACTGTGGAACAACTTAAAAAGGTGAGATTGAAGGAGCTCTGTATCAGAATATCCCACAGCTCAAAGGCTGACTCACTCTCCAGAATGGGAGCTGTCTGTTTAAATCCTTGCTGCTTCCCAAGCAAAGAGCATGGCACAGGGTAGCAGGTCCCTGTGGATATAGTCCAGAGCCTGTGAACTCAATCCAGGCAATTAATTAGGTCTGGGCTACACCTGCAACTATAATGGGCTGTGAGGCAGTTACTGGAGAAGAAATTGGTTGACAAAGACTATTCTGGGGAGGGAAAGCCCCATGGGATTTCTGCAGTCGGTCACTTGAAGCAAGGGTTGAGGAGCTCAAAAGTCAGCCTGAGGCTGCTGTCTTAGAGTAGAAGTAGAACTGGAAGCTACTGCTAACAACATGCTTAAGGTAATGTATCTGAGTGATGAAACGTGGTTCTGTAATGTCATAACACAATACTAGAACAGTACTTTGTGTATGTTACAACAATTGATATAGTTTAGGATGGCAAAAGATTTACTGTTCTCTAAGTCTTTGCATCTAGGTGGTGATTTGATGCCCCTTAGTGTGCAAATATTCTTTCATGGTGCTAGGAAAGGCTACTCTTTGGCTCACCATTGGTCTTGGTTTCACTTGATATTTCATGTTTTTGGGTGGCATGTTCTATTGGTTCCATGTCTGTTCTATGTAAGGGAGGAAATTCTTTGCATGATCCTTGTTCAGACAGATCTCACATTTACTCATCCTGCATTGAGTTTCCATTTTCTGTTAGATATTGTACTTGAATTGATTAATTTACAGTGCTGGAGATCTGTTATGTTCAACAACCACAGCAGTATGGGAGAAAGGTTTTATCTGCTCCATGCATGTTGTCCATTTTCATAGATAGGATTTGCCTTGAAGAAATAATCACACTTTTACTAGCTTTCCAGGCTGTGCCTCTGGATGGTTGTACAACTGTCATGCATAGTTGATTTTAGATTTGTTGCACTACTCCTTTACTTGGTCTGTGTCTTCTTCCACTACTCCTGGTTTTAATAGCACTTTATATGTACCTGTGTGCTATTAGTGTCTAAACATTCGATGTTGCACAGGTCTCCTGGTTATTCCTTCAGTGTGTGTGGAGGGCTGTATTTTTCCATTCTAGACAGGCTTTCCATACTTTTTTAAATTAATTAATGTTTTATAGGAGGGAGTTTTTGTGATTTTGATGGCTGATTCAGTGTTGTCATTGGATTGACTGTTGTAAAGGAAGGCTGTGATGTGGCTAAATTCAAAATCTTGGGCAAGATGTGCAAATTCCTTCCTGGAGAACTATACTCTAGTACCCAAGGTGATACAATCTGCTACGTTATGTAGTCACCATTAAGTGTTCCATTGTTTTGTCTATTATTGTTGCTGCATAAACATAAAAATAGACTTAGTGGGTCAGTCTGTCTAGGTCAGTATACTGGATTCCAACTGTGGCCAATGCCAGGTGCTTCAGAGGAAATGAACTGAACAGGTAATCATTAAGCTACTAATCCCTGGCTGCCCACAACCAGGCTTTGGCAAACTGGGGCTAGAGATATCATTGCTACCCATCCTGCTGCCTCCATGTTTTACTGGTGGAAGATTGTGTAAGTGGCTGCGCGTAAGCCCTACCTATGGCCTCAGCTTCGGAATTCCAGAATGACAGGAAAGTTTCCTGCCTGGATTCACATATGTTGTGCAAAATAGCAACTCTGTAATAACAGTGGGGACATTAGTTTCAGACAGGTCCAAACAGGTCAGTAAAAATCTGAACCTCACTTTGAAATGGCCAAAGGTGCATTCAATGCCATTCTGCACCTGCTGAGTCTGGCCATTTCTACATGCTAATATGTGGAGTGAAAGATGCTAATGAGGCATGGATGCAAATTCCCTGTGTCTCATTAGAATAATGTCACATGATTTGAAGTCCGGAAGACCGTTCTTCCAGACTCTAAAACACCATGTAGAAGCACAGCCCTGGGGGTGCTTCTGGAAGGAAGACCTTCTTCCGGAGGCTCCTTCTTCCCAAAAACTTCTGGGAAGAAGGGGCCTCCAGAAGAAGGATTTCCTTCCGGAAGCACCCCCTGGGCTGCGCTTCTACATGGCATTTTGGAGTCCAGAAGAACGGTCTACCAGACTCCAAATCACATGACATTATGCTAATGAGGTTCAGGGAATTTGCATCCTCGCCTCGTTAGCATCTTTTGCTCCTTGTATTAGCATGCCACTTCCAAAGGAAGTGGCCTGTGTAGAAACGGCCTCTATGATTGAAGTTTTCCTCGCTGGGTTCTAGGGCTTCTGTGTAGGGCTTAATAAGGCAAGTAAGCAGAGGGTAAGTAGGGGCATCAATATAACAGTAGGCATCTCCACATCACCAATCATGATTTTCCAGTCAGGGGAAAAAGTCTCATCCAGAAACTTTCTGTACAGGCCAGAATTTCAGATGATGCATGTGCCATGAACACTTCCTTACCATCCAACTCTGATGTCAGTGAAAATACCTTTGTGATCTACCAACCTTGGCAACACCATCAAGAAGTACCCCTTTCAGTTTCTATACTCAGAGGCCAGGTGCTCCGGGGCCATGATGGGGATGTGAGTGCCATCTATTGCCCTGCTCAAGTTAGGAAAACCTGGGCAGCAAAGCCATCCACTATTGCCTGTATATCTCCCAGGGTCGCAGTCTTTCTGAGGAGAGGCCGACAGATTTCATGGGCCACCTGCATCATCACGGACCCCATTGTAGATCTGCCCACCCCAAACTGATTTGCTACTGACTGGTAACTGTCGGAGGTTGCAAAGTTCCACAGTGCAACTGCCACTCACTTCTGAACTGTTAAAGCCGGCCTCATTCTTGTGTTCCTCTGCTTCAGGGCAGGCGCCAGCACATCACAAAGTTCCATAAAAGTGGACTTCCACATGCAAAAGTTCTGCACCCACTGCTGGTCATCCCAGGACTCCAAAATGATTTGGTCCCACCAGTGTCTGCTGGTCTTACCAGTCCAAAACTGATGCTACACTATCACCATTGTATCCAGGGTAAACAGCAGCTCTGAGTTCTTGGACCATAGATGGGAGATTTGCTCTTCCAAGCCATCATCATCACCATTATTATCATTATGATAGTGAACCATCACTGAGCTTTGTAATTGAAAGTAAAATTACGCAACAGTCAGTGTAGTTGTCAAAACCATGTGTGCTATGAGCTGAAGGATTTGGGGATCCATGCTTGTCATGGAATGCTGCAGCAGGAAAAGGCGCAATCTCCAGTTTGTGTTTGAGTGGTGAAAGGTGCTCTGAATTCTGAGACAGTGCTTGGCATTCTGGGATTCAAATATGAAATGCCCACAAGCAATCTGGGCTAAGGCACTGTGGGATAGATACCCACGATGCATTGCTCACTCTGTCAAACTTGCAGAACACAGAGATTCAACATGGAAAACAGGTGGGTCGAATTTCAAAAAGCTTTGTGGACACTTAATTCGAATTCATAATAACAAGGTTAAAAATCTAATTTATTAAAAATTGAATTTATCCCATAGTATAGACGCAGCTTAAGGTTGACTGTTGTAAACCTCATTTCATGAGGAGTAATGCCAAAATTGAATTTCCAATGGGGACTATGGGCTAGTGTAGAAGCAGCATTATTAAAATTGGTTTTACTAGCCTCCAGAAGTATCCCACTATGCCCCAGTGTGTCCTTTCTGGTCATCACTTTCACCTCCACTGATGTCCAGGTGAGCAGGAAGTAGGTGACAGGACGCAGGGGCCATCAGCCTGGGAAGTTTGAATTCTTTTCCTTTCTGGCCAGTGTGGCTATCTTAACTCGGGAGAACACCTCAGCAGCACACCTAGCCATGAGTTCACAGGATCTCAAAAAAGCGCCAGCATAGAGCAATCAGGAGATCCAGGATGAGTCTGTCCTGAGGCAGCTCAGAAGTAGCAAAAGAAACACAGACATTTAAGCCAAAATTTCACCGGGCATGTTGCAGAAAGGGTACACCCTGGATGCTCAGCAATTCTGTGTTAAAATCAAGGAGCTCAGGCAGGCATACCAAAAGACCAAAGAATCCAATGATCAGTCCGGGTCATTTCCCCAAGCATACTGCTTTTATGAGCAGCTGGATCTTACTCTGGTGAGAGACCCAACCACTTCACCCAAAAAATGTTTAAATTCCTCTAAATACTGCCCCGCAGACCCCTGGCAGCAGCAAGAAGGATGAAGCAGGGTCTGAGGTGGTGGATGGGGAAGAGGTGGACGACAGCAGTCTGCAGTGTAGGGGAGAAGTGAATCCTGTAAAATGCCTGGAGCTTTTTTTTGTTTTGTTTTGTTTTGTTTTGTATTGTTTTGTTTTGCTTTGCTTTGTTTTTTAACTCTGGAGTCAGTCCCCTCATCTCAAGAGGTTCAAGAGCCAAAATGATGGAGAGGGCCCTTTTGGTGAGTATGCTGTTTTTTATACTGATAATGGTATGGTGCAATCATGGCGCGATGGATCTAGGCCCATTTCCCCTAGAATAGATTGTTAATATTTCTGGAGATGGAGCACTGATCCCATTTAGACATCTCAATAAAGGTTTTAAACAGGCATTTTTTGATTCTTCCCAAGAGATTTTTGGGGACATCTGACTTATTCCTGCTTCCACAATAAAACACCTCCACACACCAAGCCACCAGTAAGTAATCTGGAATCACAGCTACACACAGCATTCTTGCAAATTTCCCAGCCTTGTGCCCACACAGGACAAGCATTCTTTCCTTATCCCTTTTTCTTATTCTAAGGAGGCTGATGTCTCCTTTGACAATATAGGGCAAGCATGGGAAGTATGATGAGTCACTGCACATGTTAACATAAGTTGCTCTGCCACACAGGGTGGAGGGGATGGGGGGAGAGCAAAGCAGCACCATGCATGTCCCCTTAAAGTCTGCACACTGATTCTGACTGTAATGTGTATAAAATCCCTAGCACTGAGAAATATTCTTGAAGCACACTTGTGACTTTTAAAGCATGGCACAGGTGAAAGGGTTTTGCATGGCACCCCACAACACACACACCCCGGGGCTTGCAGGCAATCCAGACCCTGTCCTGGCTCACACCCATGCCTGCAGTTCTTTAAACCACATTTTTTCCAAGAACCAACACTGAGAAATACTCCCACAGCATGCCTTTGGCTTTTAAATCATGGTGAGGGTGAAAGGGTTTCATGTGGCACACCCTCCTCCACCCCGCCCGGGGCTGGCGGGCAATCTGGACCGTGCCCAGTGCTCAGTGGCATGCCCCACACATGGCTGGAGTGCTTCTACATTTTTTTTTACTGATATACAGCACCTGTAAAGTTTTATCTTCCAAGCTTCTGCCTTTTAAATCATGGAGAAGCTTTGGTTCTCATGGTTCTCCTATTGCGTCCCCCTGCCTGCACTCTGAAGAATAATGCAGAAGAGATAGTGGATGACATGCAGTGCCTGCCACCCCTCTCTATCCCCAAGCACCATCAATTTTATAAAATCTAGTGTTAAAAAGTTGACTTTAATAAATTAGAATTTATTTACGAGTCTGGACACACTCTTGGATTTAGCTATCATGAGCATTTTTTTATCATCTGCAAATTTTGTCACCCACCTTTTTCCAGATCATTTACAAATATGTTGAATTGTACTGCTAGCAGTACAGACCCTTGGGGGACACCACTGATTATCTCTCATTTTGAACACTGACCATTTATTCTTGCCCTTTGTTTCTTGTCTTTTAACTAGATATTAATCCATGAAGGGACCTTCCCTCTTATCCAATGACAGCTTACTTTACTTAAGAGCCTTTGGTGAGGAACCTTGTAAAAGATTTTTTGAAAATCTAAGTACATTATATCCACAGGATCTCCGTTGTTCAAATACTTTTTGACCCCCTCACAGAATTCTACTAATTGATGAGGCATGATTTTCTGATACAGTAAACCCTCAAATTACATAGGGATTGCATTCCCATAACCCCCACGTAATTCAATTTTTTTCAAAAGTCAAGGGGAGATGGGAACCAGGATGCTGCTTGGTTTCCAGCTCCCTGCTACTTAGGGGACCTGGGAAACTGACCAACCATGAGCAGGTCCATTTCCTGGGTCCCCTGAGTGGCAGGGAGCTGGGAACCAGGGACACCTGGCTCCCAGCTCCACTCCACTCCTTGGAGCCAGGAAACTGACCAAAGCTGCTGCTGCCCTGGTCAGTTTCCCAGCTCTGCAAGTGGAGGGGAGCAAGGATCCAGGTTGCCACTTGGTTTACTAGCTCCCTGCCGCTTCTGGGACCAGGAAACCACTCCTGTTGGAGTAGCAAGAGTCAGCTGCTGCCCCTGACAGCAGAAGTTTCCCTGCTCCTGTCCGGGATGGCAACCTGACTCTTGGCTGCCACCCCGACAACAGTGGTTTCCTGCTCCTGTCAGGGGCAGCCATCGTGTTAACACATCACATATCTTGAGGGTTTACTGTACAAAACCATGTTGACTCTTCTCCAACAAATCACATTCATTTATGTGCCTGACTATTCTTTTCTTCACCATAGTTTCAGTAAGTTGGCCTGGTTGGGCTTATTGGCCTGTGACTGCTAGGATTGTCACCTTTAAAAAACTGGCTTCATATTAGTTATCCTCCTGTAAGTTGATACAGAAACTGATTTAAATAATCTGTTATATACTACATTTAGTAGTTCTGTAATTTCACATTTAAATTCCTTCAGAACTCTTGGGAAAATACCATATAATCCTGGTGACTTATTGCTGTTTAGTTTATCAATGGCTGCGTCTACACGTGCACGCTACTTCGAAGTAGCGGCAGTAACTTCGAAATAGCGCCCGTCACGTCTACACGTGTTGGGCGCTATTTCGAAGTTGAAATCGACGTTAGGCGGCGAGACGTCGAAGTCGCTAACCCCATGAGGGGATGGGAATAGCGCCCTACTTCGACGTTCAACATCGAAGTAGGGATGTGTAGACGATCCGCGTCCCGCAACATCGAAATAGCGGGGTCCTCCATGGCGGCCATCAGCTGGGGGGTTGAGAGATACTCTCTCTCCAGCCCTTGCGGGGCTCTGTGGTCACCGTGGGCAGCAGCCCTTAGCCCAGGGCTTCTGGCTGCTGCTGCTGCAGCTGGGGGTCCGTGCTGCATATACAGGGTCTGCAACTAGTTGTTGGCTCTGTGTATCTTGCACTGTTTAATGAAAGTGTGTCTGGGAGGGGCCCTTTAAGGGAGCGACTTGCTGTTGAGTCCGCCCCGTGACCCTGTCTGCAGCTGTGCCTGGCTCCCTTATTTCGATGTGTGCTACTTTGGCGTGTAGACGTTCCCTCGCTGTGCCTATTTCGATGTTGGGCTGAGCAACGTCGAAGTTGAACATCGACGTTGCCAGCCCTGGAGGACGTGTAGACGTTATTCATCGAAATAGCCTATTTCGATGTCGCAACATCGAAATAAGCTATTTCGAAGTTGGGTGCACGTTTAGACGTAGCCAATGTGTTTCAAAACCTCCTCTAAATACACATTAAACTGGACAGTTCCTCAGATTTGTCATCTAAAAGAATGGCTCAGATTTGAGAATCTTCTTCATATTCTTTGCCATGAAAAAAACATGCAAAGAATTTTAGTTTCTCTACAATGGTTTTACAATCCTTGAGTGCTCCTGGATCCTGTGGTCTCACTGGTTGCTTAGCAAGCTTCCTGCTTCTGTTGTACTTACATTTTTTAAAATTATTTTTGAGTCTTGGCTAGATGTTCTTCAAAAAAAATGGTGGCCTTTCTGATTAAATTTTTACACTTCATTTGCCAGAGTTTATGCACCTTTCTATTTTCCTATACTTGATTTGACTTCCACATTCTAAAGGATGCTTTTTTGCCTCTTACTTTTTCTTTCATTTGGTTGTTTAGCTATGATGCCACTTTTTGGGTTCTCTTACTATTTTTTCTTACTTTGGGTATAAGTTTGAGTTGAGCTTTTATTATGGTATCTTTAAAAACTGTCCATGTTTCTTGCAAAGATTTCACTTTGGCACTGTATGTTTTAATTTCTGTTTAACTGACATCTTCATTTTTATGTAGTTCCCCTCTTTGAAATTAAATTCTCCCATGGTGGGCTGCTGTGATATTTCCTTTGCCAAAGGGATATTAAATTTAATTACAATATAGTCACTATTTCCTAGTGGTTCAGCTATATTCATCTCCTGAACCTGATCCTGTGTTCCACTTAAACCTAAATCTAGAAAGGTCAAACAGTTCATCAGTGTGGGTGCACAGGTCATGTAAAAGAAATAGCCTCTCTATGGATTTAATCTTGCTGAGCCCTGGAGGCAGGCGGAAACCTTTGGGAATCAGAGCAAACTCCTCTAATCTTTGAAGGTTGGGTGGAAATAAAGGATGGCCCATGTGACTCTTATCATGGGCTCTTTATTGGTTGAGACTGGATGAACTGATGTAAGAGTAAGAGAGAAAGACGTGCTAGTCTATATACTATCAAAACAAAAAAGCAGTCAAGTAGCACTTTAAAGACTAACCAAATAAATAATGACTTAAATAAATAAATAAATAATTTATTTGGTTAGTCTTTAAAGTGTTACTTGGCTGCCTTTTTGTTATGTGAGAGTGTGTGAGTACTGTTAGCAAAGAGGTGAGGGAGCTTCCCTTGTAACATATTCTGGTTTGTGACCAGTAGAAAGCAATAACTGAATTCATTTCTCCTGAATCCCAATACAGCAGGTAAATGGGCTATGAAATCATATAGGCAGAGACCACCACCTCTTTTATTCAATGTTTAACACAATGTCTTTTATTCAATGTTTAACACAAACATGCTTGAGCCTCAACATGCTACTGCAGTACTACTAAAGAGGATGATGCATTGTTGAGTATGATTGTTTTCCAAAACTGGAAGATGCCTGAATGGGAATTCATTTAAAGTGGGGAGACTGGTGCACAAGTCATCACACTGTCCTTGGCAGATAGAGGGCTTGAAAGCAATGGCATGGACACCACAATGATTGAAAAGCCTTTATCAGCAGCAGCCTTCATCTGCCTTCACAGGCGTTATAACATTACATAACAATTTCACCTCCATTGTGCAGTCATCTTCCATGTGTGTTGCAGCTGAGGTCTTCTAAGATTGCACTTAGTCTGGAACCTTGCCGTTGACCATTCTCCAGTGGGCGACTCTAGGTGAGTACAGGACTCCAGGATGCGTTGCTTTTAGGGTCATTGAAACACTCTAGCCTCTCCACTGCTATATGGTGGTGATCCATAGAGAGGTTGTACTAATAATAAATAACAGTCCCTGAACCATGTGACCATGTTAATCTTTGTAGAAGCTTTGTGGTTTTATCTTAGGCTTCCTGTCAGTGCAGTCCAAACAATTACAGCCGTTCTTGCCGATGTGTGCACTACATCTACTCTATTCCATCCTGGGGTTCTTTCCCTTCCTGTCTGTAATTGCAGTGTAATGTGTCAGCAAAACGCCCATTAGTGTTTAGTGTTGTCTTGAAACTGAAGGTCAAATCCTGGACCCATGTTACATCGGGTTAAGAGGCATCCTTATTCCTGTTTTTGTTCCTGGTTTTCACTAGCTTGAGAGATCCTGTCAACATTCAGTATAGTAAGGAAACGCTCCGCACCTGCTTAGCAATTGGACCTCTGGAATTTTGCTCAGGAGCTTATACAAATCAGATCAATAGCTATCCGTGGACTTTTGTCCTTCTCTCCCTCTGGGCAAAGGCCACAGAGCTAATAACAGTTTTAAAATGGCATTAATCCTTTTAGAAAAGTGAGTTAAGGAATAGCAGGCAACTGAGATAGGTCATTAATAATCTCTCTAAACTAAACTATACTTTTGCAGAGAGACGTTCTGGAGATTTTGATAGATGTTGCCATTATCATCCCTCCCTAATGTTCAATGTTCCTCCGATTACTTTTTCCTTAAATGCAATTGCTAGTAGGCTATCAGGATAGAAAAGTGATTATTCACCCATCTGTAGCACCTACTGAACAATAGACTGTGTTTGACAATATATGGCCACACCTAGGGAAGGCTACTCTCTCAGGATTTGATCAAATGTTCCTTATAAGACAGAAAGCCATATTTGGTTGGAAGCATAGTATCTCAAGTGACTGTTCTTATAATACAAAGCAAACAAAAACAAAATATAACAAAGAAGAAGCTTATAGTATTTCCATATTTGCTTTAAAAATAGCTAACTTTTGTAAAGTTCCTATATCCCTATCAATAATTTTTCTTAGGATCTGACAACAATTCATTACTGTTGTATGGAGTGCTGAACTTATATTACTGCTTATTATTTATTCGGGGTAGGGGAGAACTTTGAAGTACATACATAATATTCTGTGTGTGTGTGCAATATAATAGATATGGAATAAAAAGGTACTGAGGAAAATAAATCCAACTTATTTTATTTGCATATTTTAATTAGCAAAACATTTATACTACATTGGTCTTCATATCATTTCTGTGTATAAACAGAAGTAAAATTAAAACTGATAGATACCATAAATATATGTTTTAGTGTTGAATATTGAATTAGTTAAAAGGCTGATGCCAATTATGAATATTTCATACAGTTATTCACCTTTGTAGAATATATTACCGTATTGCACAAGCAATATTTTTTTAACTGAGGGAAACGGTGCAAACTAGTCATTCCATTTTTTGTAAAGATATGCTTTATTCCTTCCTTATTGCTTGAATTATAAAAAGGCTTCTCTTAATCTGTTATGAGTGGATTTTAGTACACAAAGAAAATGATTTGTCTTTAAAATATAAGAATTTGATTGTGTGCTATTGTTGCCTGCCAACAATGAACTGAAGAGATTAATGGATCATAGATTTGGCAAACAGCCATATTTCCTCCTGCTCAATACATTTAACAACATAAATTTAGTTAGCTTTTATCATTGTAGGAGTTGTTGGTAAACAGAAGTTGGATTTGATAGAATTTTTTCCAGAAACCATACTACATTTTCTGTCATTCATGATCAACACCGAGTCCCATAGTTTGATGGGTGAAGAATGAAAAACAGCAAGTCCACAGTTCTCTTATGCATATGACCTTGTGCAGTCTTACACCTGTGTAAAGAGGGTATAAACTGTGATAAATCTGAATAGAAGCAGACTCTTGCTGTTTTTCATTGCTCACTCTTCATATTCTGGGACTCATGACACTATGAATGATGAATACAGTTGCATTGTAGCAGACTAATAACATTTTACATACACTTTGTACTGGTGCACATAATTTCACAAGTAAAGGGCAAGGAACACTCAAGTCCCAGGTTGGTATTTTCTGCTATTTGAGCTAATCTAGGCCCAGTTCTTGGGTGAAGTGATTGGCCAATAGCAAGTTCACATATGTATGGACCAACTTAAAACTGGAACGATTTATTCTTCATGGCTGTTTCTACACAGGCCACTTCCTTCAGAAGTGGCATGCTAATACATGGAACGAAAGATGCAAATGAGGAGAGGATGCAAATTCCCCGTCCTTCATTAGCATAACGTCACGTGATTTGGAGTCCAAAAATATTTGGGAAGAAGGGGCCTCTGGAAGAAACATGTACTTCTGGAAGCCCCTTCCCAGGGGCCACGTTTCTACTCATTGTTTTGGAGTGCAGAAGAACGGTCTTCTGGACTCCAAATCACATAACGTTATGCTGATGAAGCACAGGGAATTTGCATCCGCACCTCATTAGCATCTTTCGCTCTATGTATTAGCATGCCACTTCCGAAGGAAGTCGCCTGTGTAGATACGACCAAGAGACTACTTTACAGCTTCTCATTTGTGACTATCCAGTTAACCCTATCTCTGCCCCGTTCCCTTTCTTCCCTCAGAGAATAAAAGAGGAAAATATATATATTCAGAAACAATAGTTGAAGCTCCTAACTGTTGCACAGGTTGAATCTCTTGTCCTGCACCCTTGTGACCTGACCTGGTGCTGAAAGAGGCAAGTATCAGAGAGGTAGCTGTGTTAGTCTGTAGCACAAGAAGTCCTGTGGCACTTTATAGACCATCTAATGGATGTTTTGGAGCATAAGCTTTTGTGGGCAAAGACCTGCTTTATCAGGTGCTGATGGAGAGAATCTGTCAGATTACAGGAGGTCATTATCGCCTAGCAGCAATACCACCATTTCCACTGCTCACTGGGCTGTTAGAAGACATTTAGGAGTAAATTTAATGGATTTTTTTTTTTAAGTTTTAATGTATGGAGATGCACATCTCATATAACTGGAAGGGACCTTGGGAGGTCATTGAGTCCACTTGCCTGCCTTTTTGGCAGGACCAAGCACTATCCCTTTTCTGATCTATTTACTCCAGATCCCTAACTGGCCCTTTCAAGTATTGAGCTCACAAGGCTGGATTTAGCAAGCTAATGCTCAAACCACCAAGCTAGCCCTCCCTCTACAGCCAAATAATACAAAACACTGAAAGCCAGCACTGGTGGCTATAAATGAACGTTATGGAACCACAGGAAACTTGACCACTGTCATGATAAGTGGTTGTCTAGCTAACTAAAATCATGCTGGATTATGGATTTGGCCAGAGGAGAGAATGCCAGACTAGCAAGGTTCAACCTATAGTCCTTTTTTGAAAAAGCAAGCTCAACAGTTCCACCTAAAACTTGCATTCAAGAGCCCAACCCCTTGCCAGTCGCAAGGGAGGAGGGTCTCTCGAGCAGGTCTTCTGGAGAAAACTCCAGTGGCAGCTGGGCAAGAGGTGCAGCTGCCTCTCTCCAGCCGGGTATGCCCGCCGGGGAACGAGCGAGACTTCATACTAGGACAGGCAGCAGCCGTGGAGCTTCAGCTGCAAATCAGCAAGGAAGCAAGTTGACAGCGAGCCTGTGGCTGGTGCTCTGCTCTCCTGGGGGCGGGGGTGCCTGGTGGGGATGTGTTTGAACGTGCCAGTCGGTGAACCAGGGGGCCGGGCGAGGGGCCTGAGCCGCTCGCGCCGCGGGGGGAGAAGGTGAACGGCGGTCGGGAGAGCGGGACGGCGCAGGAGGCATCAGACCAGGTATTGCGAAGCTGCCTCGGTGCCGCCTTACGCCGCAGCGGAGCTCGGGGCCGCTCGCACCTAACCCCGAGGCGGGCAGCGGCGGCGGCGGGGCGCTCTGAGGCTGCCTGGGGGACACCTGCGCGCCTGCCTGCGGGGGCGGTAGGGGGCGGACTCCGGCGCCCCGCTGGGCACCTCGGCCGGCGGCTGCGCTGGGCTCCGGGAGCGGCAGCGCCACCGCCACCGCCACCGCCGCGGCTCCCTCGCAGGCAGCCGGCGAGGCGGGAGCGCCCCTGACACTCCGGCCTCCCCCCGCGGCGCGGGGCCGCGCGGGACAGGGCGGGCGTGTGTGTGACCGGCGGGCGGGGGCCGCGCGGCTCCTGCCGCTCCCGGGCACTGGGGACTGGGGCTGCCGCCGCCGCCGCCGTGCCCGCGCCGCGGGAGCGCGCCCCGCTGCACCTGGCGCCAGCCTCTGTGGGATGTGCAGGAGAGGCGCCCGGCCGAGCCCCGCCACTCCCCGCCGGGCAGCTCTCGCCCAGCCGCCGGCCCCCGGGGGCCCCGCCCCGCTGCCCACGCCCGCCCGTCAGCGTGCCCGGTAAGTGGCAGGGCCGGCGGGCAGCGTGCCGGGGCCACCCGGGCGGGGCGAGCCGGCAGCACGCGCGGCGGGGAGGAGGGGGCGGCTGAGGCTGCCGTGCGGCCAAGGTGAGCCCCGGGAGCGAGACTCCCAGCAGCGCTGCCCGCGCCGGGTGCTGCAGGAGGGGCTCCGCGCAGCGCAGCGCCGCGCCAGGGTTGCCGCCGCTGCTGCTGCTGCCGCCGGGGCTGTGCGTGGCTCCGGGCGCACTTCGGAGCTCCGGGCAGCTGGGGGCGGGCGGCGCTGCCTGCCACGCCGCGGTGAGTGCCGCGCGGGGCTGCCCGCTTAGGGGCACGGGGGGTAGAGGGCGGGAAGTTGGGCTCGTGCAGTTTGGGGGGGGGGGAAGGTTGGTGCTGTGCGGCGCCCCGGTGCAGCGTAGCGCTGCGCTGGTGACCGGGCTGTGTCTTGCCCCGGTGCAGAGCAGGGCTGCGCCGGTGGCGGGTCTGTGAGTGCCCCGGTGCAGAGCAGGGCTGCGCTGGTGAAGGCTCAGCCCATCTCTCACCAGCGTGGGTTCCACAGCGGGCTCTGGCTGTACGGTGTTGTCCCCCTAGGGGAGCTTTACTAGTTGGCAAAATGGTCGATCTCAGATGAGTGCATGGTCCTGCGTTGAACAGGAGAGCTGGGTCCGGCGAACCCCCGCAGATGGCTGGTACCCCGGCTGTCAGATGTCGGGCTCTCGAGAGCCAGGGGCTGTTTGTTCTTTCCGAGGAAGCAGGCAAAGCAGTGGGAACAGATAAAGCCGGAGACTTTTACATGGATTTATTTTGTGACCCGGTTTCACTGTTTCTCCCGGTGTTAGAAGCAGGACTCCGAGGAGGATCTCGTGTTTCTGTTTATTTGAAACTCTGCGTCTGATCCTGCTCCCTTTGAAGTCAATGGCAAAACTCCCATTGACTTCAGTGAAAGGAGGGTAGAGCTCAGACTGAACACAGCTCAGAGGAGAAGGGCAGGAGAGAGCCGGCTGAAAGAGCAGGTACAGCAGCAGAGATTAGTGACAGAAGTTCACGCTAAGAAGATAAGAATAGCTGTTACCAAAGAGATTTTTAGCTGCATTGTGTCAGAATTATCTGTCGATTTCCGCTCTGACATAGCAAAGAAAAATCTAAATGATTGTCTTCAGATGCTTGCTAACCAAAGGAAGGCTGAGTCACTTTATACACAGAATATCCAGGGAGGAGTCTTTTTTTTTTTCCGTCCCTCTGCTTCTCTTCTTCCCCTCCTCACTACAAAGTCCTTAACCAGAGAGGAGTTTGACCAAAAGCTCGCTGAGCTCAGTGACCTATGGATCGGAGGCTAAGAGTAAGCAGTGGGTTGGAGAGTTAACAAGGGAAATGTAATATAATCCATATGGAAAGGGGTTGCATAAGCTTCTAACTCAGTGGTTCTCAAACTGTGGGTCAGGACCCCAAAGTGGGTTTCATGACCTTGTTTTAATGGGGTTGCAAGGGCTGGCTTAGACTCGCTAGTGCCAAAGTCAGAGCCCCTCCATCTAGGGCTGAAGCTGAAGCCCCAGGAATTTAGCTCTGGATGGCAGGGCTCAGGTTACAGGCCAACCTGCCTGGGTCTGAAGCTCTTGGGCTTTGCCTTCCCCTCCCTCCCGCTCCAGCACTCAGCTCTACCCAGGTCAACAAGACTCAGTTGGACTCAGGCTTCTGTCTGGCTCCCTGCGGGTCACATTATGTTTTGTGGTCAGTAGGGGGTTGCCAAGCAATGAAGCTTGAGAACCCCTGTAACTCATGAACAATTTCCCTTTCCCTTAATGGAAAACAATACAGGTTGAATATTTTTTATTTCTTATTCCAGTTTTAAGAATTCTTGCACAACATGTACACAAACAGATATGTATCAGACTAATTCCAATGAACATCTTTGTATATTTCATGTAGAAATCTATGTAGATTTCAAAACATATACAAAAATAGTAAATTGAAGTTCTAGTTCGTAGAATGTTGTCTGCATAGTGCAGTATCAGGGTTAGAAGCAATCTGATATAGTTGTGGAACCCCAAATCTTTCATAGACATTTAGGAAAAAGCCATCTCATTTCCATAACCTGACCACACATTCCAGTTGTCTCCATCTAAAAAGATAGATTTTAACTTGTACTTTGCAGGCATATTTGTCAATTCTCAGTCCAGAAGAATAATTTGTGTTAACTTGATAAATAGTAACTTTATTAACTTTCCTATAGACTGTTAAAGTAACTTCAAAATACTTAATGCCCTTATACAGGTATCTAACAACTGGAAGGGTCATACCAGCAATCCAGGTTGTCTACAGATATCTAATTATCAGAACTAGGATGCTACATAGCAGAGAATAACCTTTCTGTATTATGTTCTTATAGTTACTCTTTTAATAAAAAAGTCACGTTAATATATGCTATATACACAAGTTCAAGGTACTAGATCTAGCAGTCAGCTTGCTCTCTATGCTCCTAGCAGAATTGCTATTAAATTGAATGTGCCTATGATATTTATTTATGGATAGATGTTCCTATTAGATCTGGGGGGGGGCGGTTTGTGGGAAGGAGATGGTGGAGTGGGGGAACAAGGCTTTAAAATGTTGTTTTTCTTCTTTTTATCACTTCCTTGCAACCTTCATACTAAGGGACAGGTAATCAGAACTAAATGTCAGGCTGCAGTTTCAACCCCTAACTTTCCTGTAAGATCTTGATTTTAAAATATGAAAATCAGATACTTTTGGGCTCAATTAGATGGCTTTTCCTTGATTTTTTTCCTTGTCTTATTTTGTAGTTATTGACACAGTCATCAGATGAGCTATTTTTACTATTTTACTTTTCATTTAAAATATCAAGTGAGTATTTCTCGATATCAAAAATTTGGGCCTGATTATTTTTCCCAAAGAGTTGTTAAGCCACAACAGGTTCTGTTGATTTCACATGAAGTTATGGATATTCTGCAATTGTGAAAACAAAGACTGTCTGAGCCTGTGCAAGTTTTTTTCACCATTTCATAGTTTGTCCCAATAATGACTGCTCACATATACATTGAGAAATCCAAGTGATGTTTAAAATATTTGGTGTGTATGGTTTCTGAAATGGGAAAATTAGTGTGTACAGTAGGGTTTCAACATTCGTGAAGGTTCTGTGTTGAGAATCCTTGTGAATGTTAAATTTCACAAATATGGCAGCCCCCAGCTGCCAGTACTCCTGCCTGGAGCCCTGGGGGAAGCGGTGGCTGCTGGTGCTCCTGCCCAGAGCCCTAGGGAAGCAGACAGACTGATTGCTCGTGAATAATTGAAGCCTATGGTTCGCGAATATTAAGGCTCTAATGTATTCATTGTTGGCATTTTAAGTTTATCCATAAATGTAATGTGTAGTGGGATGGGGGGCAGGGGTACTTTTGTTGGGGGGGGGGAGGAATGGAGTTCCTAGACCAGAGGTGTCAGGAATTGGAAAGGAAATTGGCATATGAAGAGCCTACATTTAACCCCATTTTATTCACTTTTAATGTTCTTGCCAATATAATAGTTTGCTGAGGAAAAATTGTTCCTGAAGAAAAATTGTTGCTTGATCCAGTTATCACTGTTGTCCAAATTTTCATTTAGGCTACTGAAAACTTACCATGAAGGCTACGTCTACACTGGAAGCCTACATCGAAATAGGCTATTTCGATGAGTAACGTCTACACGTCCTCCAGGGCTGGCAACGTCGATGTTCAACTTCGACGTTGCGCGGCACCACATCGAAATAGGCGCTGCGAGGGAACGTCTACATGCCAAAGTAGCACACATCGAAATAAGGGTGCCAGGCACAGCTGCAGACAGGGTCACAGGGCGGACTCAACAGCAAGCCGCTCCCTTAAAGGGCCCCTCCCAGACACAGTTGCACTAAACAACACAAAATACACAGAGCTGACAACTGGTTGCAGACCCTGTGCCTGCAGCATGGATCCCCAGCTGCCTCAGCAGCAGCCAGAAGCCCTGGGCTAAGGGCTGCTGCCCACGGTGACCATAGAGCCCCGCAGGGGCTGGAGAGAGAGCGTCTCTCAACCCCTCAGCTGATGGTCGCCATGGCGGACCCCGTTATTTCGAAGTTGCGGGACGCGCAACGACTACACGGTCCCTACTTCGACGTTGAATGTCGAAGTAGGGCGCTATTCCTATCCCCTCATGGGGTTAGCGACTTCGACGTCTCGCCGCCTAACGTCGAAGTTAACTTCGAAATAGCGCCCGGCGCGTGTAGCCGTGACGGGTGCTATTTCGAAGTTAGTGCCGCTACTTCGAAGTAGCGTGCACGTGTAGACACGGCTGAAGTGTGTTTAATTTGAAATATTTTTATAATTTTTTTTTTATCTTCCAGTGTGTTTATCAAACAAATGATATTGACAGATTACGGGGTTTTCATAATTAAACATAAATAGTCTTACCAGGATTCCAGCAAATGGACCCCCCCTCAAAGTGGCTTCTCGTCACATTTACATTTTAAAATCAATTTTTGTATGGTTTCATATTGTAATCTGTAGAACAAACTCACAGAAAAACAAGTTAAGAACCATATTATTCTAACCCATCAATTTAAGAACAAAAACATCCATAGTAGCTAAAATCCATCACAATATTGTATTCAGGTTATGCATTCTACATATGGAATATGACATGTAAAACAGATGGTATGTAAAATTATGCACAGCATAGCAGGAGACCCACTATATCTAAATACAATGCAACAGAACAAGGAAGAACTGTCATAAGTAACTTAATGTTTATTAGTGGCTTGTGTGTAACTGGTTTAATGCTTACTACTGGCTTAACTGTATTACTTGAGTTTTATTTTCATTTGTGCTCTCTAGAAAAAGTCTTGATTAAAATAATCTCTCTTAGAAAAGCATGTGCTTACCATATAATAGACTTTAGTGGCTAAATAATAAGGAAACAGAAATTGAGGCAAACACTGTTATATCAGCTTTGGTCTAGGATGTAAACTATGTGTAAAGGCAAGTTTCCACAAATATCCACTTTTGCATATTAAAAACAAAAAGCAGTTTCTTAACTAAATAAATTTTCTCTGCAGTTTTGCAAACTAGATAATGTTTACTTGGAATTTTATTACTCATCTATTTTGTTTAGCTAACAAAGTACCTGACAATGCATAACTTTAATGAAGTAATTTTGGTTTGTAAAAATACTGTGCTGCTGCCAAAATCTGGGGTCCTTACTCAGGCACTGGGAGTTTTTCCTCAGTAAAGACTGTAGGATTCGGCCCTGAATTGAGAATTAATAACTATGCATAACAGTGCTTATTTTAAAATAAGATCAAATGGTGAGAACAGAAGAACTCATGTTCATGAACATAGACTATATGTATTTAAGCCTCTATTTAAAGCCCGTTGAAATCACTAGGACTTTAGGCATGTTCTTGAGAGTTTTGCTGGGTAGGAATGCTTTCTCAAATCAGTGCCACAAATATGAACAGTGGTTCAGGAATAATTTGTAATAACTTGTTGTCAAATTTTATGGACTCTCTTTTCTAAAAAAAATGTTCAGATGCATTTTAATTACATAAAACCATACAATGATTCTATAGGACGGAGATACCTTATGTTTAGACCCAAGTGAATTTTTAGAGATGAAGTATGATATAATACATTTTATAATTAAAGTACCCTAGATGAACTCTAGCAATATATGACTATACCGTTATAATACAAAACAACCCTGTCCAAAGTTTATAAGGTTCAGCTGTTATTGACCAGGTAAATCAAAGGAAAGTTGCCACACTTCAACTATATAATAACCCAGAGAACCTGAAGTGACACTGTATGCTTCACATTGCCAACACTGGTAATAATGTTAGCTCTCTGGTACCTGTGCTCATGATGCTTATTGAGCAGATGTTTCTGTACAGAGGGATTAAGATAATATGTCTGTCTTGTTGTGACATATAATGGTAGTGTTAAGTCCATTTCTGGCTGTATGATGTTAAGTTTATCCATTCAAGTTTTTGTAATAGTTGCCTTAAAATGGCTTGAATAATCTTGATTTATCTTGGTTATATGGCATTTGTTTGAGTTCTTTAAAGGACTGTCATAAATAAAACTGTTTGTTTGCATTATAGTAGTAACATTTGGAAACTGCCAAGGGATAGCTGGATATTACATTTAAGCAAACTTATTTTTAAAAACACAAATAAATCCCAGAAATCTTAGACTCATAGAAAATTATGGTTAAAAGAGACTTTGGGAAGTTATCTAGTCCAACCCCATGCTCAAAGCAGGATCAAAGGTCTTTATGGTTCGGTTTACAAACAAAAGGTATATATCCTTGTTTTAAAAAGATATAAAGGCAATGCTATCAATAATTTACAGTTTAATCCTGCATAGAATTAACTGTGATGTGCTGATGAAATTTGTTCTCCAAAGCAGGTGCTTAAATTTGCTGAGCAGATACGTAAGCTCCCTGCACAAGCTGGACCTAGTGTATGTCCACAATACCTCCTGCTCCATTAACTAGCTCTGCTGCTATGATTAAACATTAAAAAGTGATGTGTCTGAGGAGTACAGTGGACTTGGCTTAATGGCAATAAACTTGCACAGTGTCTTTGGCCTGGTGCAAATGGGCAGCTTTTGTCTTTTGGTCTTATGGCTATACATTATGCATTAGCCCTAAACACAGATACCACATAATTGGCCACAGTAGCATGGTAATGAGGCACTTCAGCAGATGCTAATGAGGCGCTGCCTTGAATACGCAGGGCTTCCGAAAGGCAGGGGCTAGTGTAGATATAGCTTTAGTGTCCCTCCATCATCCCTCTTTCACTATTGCATCAAACGCTTTGTCTTCACTTTCAAGGCACTTTCCCAGATTATCACCATGCTACATATCGTCTCTAAAACATTATTGACACATCAGCTCCCAGCTTTATTCTCTCACGGTGACACCAAATGTCATTACTTACAGTATGTGCTAAATTTTCATACAAGCATCTTCATCCTTTTCCCCATGCCGCCCATTATGCATGGGAGCAGTGCTCTATAACCAAGTGCAAAGCCACTTCCCTCAAACTATTTAAAACTTTCCTCTGCTATGATGGCTGCAAAATACTGCCTGACAGTGGCCAGGCATTTGTTTTTTCGTTTTTTTGGCTGCTTTTTTTTTTGTGTGACCCCTGTCTGGTACCCTTACAAGTGATTCCTTGTGCTCTATGAGTCTGTTTGTTCTACCCAACAGGAGTCTCTGGTTTTATACATAGATTGTAAGATCTTTCAGGAAGGAACAATTCATATGTTTGTACAGAACAATGGGACTCTAGTCCAAGATTAATATCCCCAGACACTAATAATAAGATATTGGCTATGTCTACACGAGCACACTACGTCGAAGTAGCCTATTTCAAAGTAAGAACATTGAAATAGGCTACTTCTACATGTATTGTCTACACATCCTCCAGGGCTGGTGCCATCAAAGTTCAACATCGAAGAGGCGATGGGGAATGTCAAAAGGAGCTTCCCCGGAACGAAATGCAGAGCGTCCACACACACACAAGGGTTCCTTGTTGAAATAAGGGGCCAGCAAAGCCTGCGGATGGGGTCATGGGCTGGACTATCCCTTCTGGGGCAACAGCAAGCTGCTCCCATAAAGGGCTCCTCCAAGACACACTCAGTCTGCACAGCAAGAGGTCCACAGAGCCGACAACCGGTTGCAGACCCCACACATGCAACATGGACGCCCCAGCTGCAGCAGCAGCAGCAGGAGCAGCAGCAGCCAGAAGCCCTGGGCTAAGGGCTGCTGCACACGGTGACCACAGAGCCCCGCAGGGGCTGGACAGAGCATCTCTCAACCCCTCAGCTGATGGCTGCCATGGAGGACCCCACTATTTCGATATAGCGGGAAGTGGATCGTTTACACACGCCCTACTTCGACATTCAACCTCGAAGTAGGGCGCTAGTCCCATTTTCGGATAGGAATAGCGATTTCGACATCTCGCAGCCTAACTTTGATTTCAATGTTGAAATAGCACATGGTGTGTGTAGATGTGACACATGCTATTTTCACCTTGTGCCAGCTACTTTGAAGTAGCCGGCTAATGTAGACACACCCACAGTGTGTGTGGCATTTCACAGTGGTGTAGTATAGAGAGAGAAGGGGAAGGTGCACTGGGAGTGACAGGAAATGGTTATCTTATTCTATTTATGAACTAATTATTTTTCTGATCTGTTTAATGTAGACCACGGAGAAGTGATGGTGAAATCTTAGCTCCCTTAAAGTTAGTGGGAATTTACCCATTAGCATCAAAAGAGTCAAGACTTCATACCCATCCTTTAGGAAGAACATAGAGGAGAAGACTGGTGACCTAGCAAACTCAGATTTGGAGGTGGATCTTTGGTTAGGGGACAGTATTGGAGAAGATTTAAAGAAGTGAGAGAAGAAAACAAAGGAGGTGTTGATGCTGGCAACACCAGCAAACCAAGAGGTGAGTAGAATATGACATATAATTTAAATATTACATTGAGCGAGGAGAGGTCAGTAGAGCTATTCAAAGAGTGTTTGACTACCAAGTAAGATAATTTTAGCTGTGGTCCTATGGATTATCAGAAAATGAGGTTTGAGGAAGGATTTTGGAGAAGGGTTTTGAGAAGGCCTGAAGTAAGAGTAGTTGAGATCCCTGATAATAGGGGCATGGACAAGAGTTTTTACTGCCAGAACAAAACAAGGCTTATTTCAGGAAAATGGGGTGTACTTGTTTTTTTATTTTGCATTTTCAAACTTGTAGAAAATAAGTGAGAAGATTTGGTGACATCCTCAATGTTTGGAGAGAATGATAGGAAGGCATTGAAGATGATTCTGAGATTGTGAACCTGAGAGTAGATCCATGGGATGCAGTGAAAGCTGTATCAAAGGCAAATCGATATCAATCATTTTGGTTTAAAAATACTTTCAGAGCAGCTAAGACAATTAGGAGCTTTGGTACTACAGCAGAAACTAGCAATAACTTCTGCCTATATAAAAATGAGAATAATCAGAGTGAAATAAATATAACTGAGATTAAAAGTACCATGCAAAAGTTATGTAAGATGTTTTTATGATTCAGGAAATAAACAAACCTGATTCATTGCTAGAATTAATGCTTAAAAAAGAAAAAGTCATAAGGGCTATTTTAGAGGACTAAAAATCCAGAATGACACTAATTCATACAGATTATATTTTTAAACTATTGTTTGTATCAAAGGCTAAACAGATTTCTACTTTGACCCCTCCTGACTTCCCTATCATTAGAAAGGATTGCTTGTCAGACATGAAAAATAATAAAGAATAAAGGGAAATATGACAGCACAATAAATATTTTAGTATAACTGTTTCCTGAAAATAAAACATAACATCAGAGCATAGAAGTTTTCCTGAATAATGGTTTAAACCTATAGCCAGAAATTAGCTCCCACACTGACAAACTGTGTATTGACGAAAGTGGGGTGGGGAGCTGGGGAGTGGAATCTTTCACTTCAGGGTTCAAGGAAAATATTATATCCTGGAAAAGAGAAGCCTGACTAATGTCATTATCATATACCGATTTTAAAGTCCTGGCCAAATCCTGTCAGTAGGGCTTGGTGTAAACACCAGAGGACTGATCCAATTAGTGAGTCTGGTGAAAAGACTCCCACTGAATTCAGTGAGTTTAAGTCGGGTCCCAGACCCAGGCATAATGCCTATAAAGAGCTAGCCATGATCTGTTTGATGCAGTCAGATAAACTGTCTCTAATATAGTCTCTTGATGCTGAAAAGGCAGCTGACTCCAAGTGGAACATTTCTTTGGCATGATGTTAGAAATAGAATTTACAGGGAATTTATTTAGCTGAATCATTGTGCATTCTCATCTACGTACTGCAGTATAATTATTAAGCATGATGCAACTGGAGTGGTAAACATTTTCTGACACTTAATTTCATATTAGTGCCTGTAGCAAAAGGATTGATAGCAAGTGTAAAATCAGATTTGTAATTGATGTTCTACATTTCCGTCTGTCTATGCTTGTATTTATACACTAGGTAGAAGTGTCCATTCCAGAATTATGGTGCAAAATCTAATTTCAAAGCAAATATTAAATATCTGCTGTTTTGAATTTTTCAGATTATTGCGAATGAAAATCTGAGTGGTATTCAGCAACTGCAAAGAGTTTACATATAGGCAGAAGAGGCTTTCAGTGATACCTTTCCCCACTGAAATCAGAGGCAAAAGTCCCACTGAGTTCAGTGAGGCCATGAGTTAACCTTTTGTGTATGCCAGATAATTGTTATAATAAACTGTATATAGCAGGGGATGTCACTAGCTCACATTTAAAAACTTTTAATTGGGCTGCTTCTTCTCCAAGGGAGAAATTCACTCCACGGGCATAGAGTGCTATTATCAAGGTACCATGTGGGCAGAGGGCAGAATCGCTGAGCAGATGAAACCTTCTATACTTCCAAGCCTGGATAAGAATGTGAGACTGCTGTTTAAACTCCAGCAGCTGCTGCTCCTGGCCTTCTGTCCCCATCGGATGCATGTTTGTTAGGGGATTTGATCCATGTAAATGCGACTCAGCAGCTCCTTCTCTTGGCCTTCGGTCTGCATTCGTGTGGTCTTCCCTAATTCCATCTTTGACGCCAGTACAGGAACCCGTTTTACAGCTGTCTCTGTGTTTTTCATGCTACCTACTTGTCCGGCTTCGTACAGAGGGATAGCAAAAGATGACTTTCATGCTATGATCTTTATTGATAGGTCAAGTAGGACTGAAAAAAAAAGATAATTTTGAAAAAATTCAAGGGAATAGTTCACTGATTTTTATTTTCTGATGGAAAAAAGCAAAATTAAAGTTTCAACACGGGAAAAAAACCTTGTTTTCATTTCTCCATTTTATTTCCAGTACCCCCCTTTTGTAAACAAGAATAAAAACCCAATGGGGAAAAATGGAGAGGAGAATTAACTAAATATTTTTGTTTTCAAAACAGGCATTCTTAGTTTACTTGAAAAACTGAAGTTTTAAATAAAAAAAATCTATATATTTCAGGTGGCTTTTTCAATAAAACTAGTCTTTTAAAAAATGTTTAACCCAATAGAAAGCCTTGCATTAAATATGATCAGGATTTTTGACTAAATATTTTTGTTGCAAATTGCTGTTGAAAAAACCAAATCTGTTCCGTTGCTGAAAATTTTGAGTAAAAACATAGAAATTGTTGACCTATCCTGTTTGAGGTTGTTCAAAACAAAAAAGTTGCTTTTGTTTGAACCAAATTTAAATTTAAAATTCATGTACAGTAAAATGTATGAATGTTTCATTCAAAAATTATGAAAACATAATGTTACAGTTGATCTAATTTACATTTTTTTCAGATTATCAATCCATGAACCTTTGAGATCAACTTTCAGTCTCAATTCAAGATGAGAAAAATGTCATAGGATGGGAAAATGTTCAGCATGCTTTATTAAGAACCCAGTGACAGAGTATATGAACTCTTTTCAGTTGTTACTGAGCTGTAATTTATCCAAAGTCTTCCTCCATAACAGAAAGGAAAAAGTGGGTGCTTCTATCCCACACAACAGCTTGGGAAAGAGGAATAACTAAATGAACTAAATGACAATGAGATGAACTCTGTAGAAGCTTTAAGGAGAGGATGCTTTTTGACTGTATATGAATTAATTAACTCTTTCACTTGTCACTGATTCTGACCACCTTTCAAAGCCAGAGCATGAGTAAAGTTCTTAGTGCTGAACTGGATTTAATCTATGGGGAGCCAAAACCTTGGTGCTAACTGGCAATTGGTAGGTAGCTTAAACGTATTCAGGGTATCTTAGTCTTTCAACAGTATAAGCTGTGTCAAAAAAACCCGGCACATCCTCCAGCAGCGTTTTACTTTTCCCTGTTCAGGTATAACTCGTCTCTTGACAGTGTTCTGCCAACAAAACAGCCGTGTAGATGATCCGGGGACCCTTTTGCCGGCAGACAGGACGTCCAATTCACCAGGCAGCCCTGTGTGCAGAACTTCCAGACAGATGTTCTGTTGAGAGAGGGCTGGGCAGTCTGGCTGCTCTCTGTTGACAGCGTGGATTGATCTTTCGATCCGCTTTTATGCATAGATGCGATCTGTCAACAGAAGTTTTCCCCAGGAAATCCTTTCCAGTCACTTCTGTTGACAGAGGCTTCTTGTGTAGATATGGCCTAGAAGAGTGGCTGATGAAAAAGCAGTTCCATCATCAAATCAGATCCATTGTTTTAAAACTGAGCATTGTCTGTTATAACTCATCGTGTTTGTAGAATAGTTTGCAGTGTGCTAGACTACAGTAGTGTATCGTAAATATAGCAGAACATGAGAGAAAAAACTGAGAATGGTATTTAGTGAGTAATATATTATATACCTCCATGTCTAGACTACTTCTTTGTTCTATTAAATTATATTAAATTAACTTTCTGCACATCGTATATTTGAGTTTATCTTTAAAAGTATAAACCTCAGGAGAATATATGCTGTAAAACTGAACTGCTATATTAATATGAATAATTATATATGGAAATAAATAACTATAAAGAGAGGTTGAGGGTTTCTTTCAAGTGAGGGAAGAATATAAACTAATAAGTTACATAACTGTAGTGAAGTTGGGGGCAGGAAAAAATCACATTCCTTCTTTGGAATTGGGCATCCCTCTGCCCCTATTCCATCCTGCTTTGTTGATTTTATTGGCTTTCCTAGTATCTTTTGAAACCAGGGCATGCTTCCCACAGTGGGTGGTGCAAGGGGTACATTCACACCCCACAATGTGCTGTGTGCAGGGCTGTCCTGAGGGGGCAGGGCTTGGGGCAGCCCTTCCCCCCTGTGCCCCAATTGCTGGGTCTTGGGCAACCCCACTGCAGGCCATGCCCCTCCACTGCTCTGCCCCCCATCCTGACCTCTGGCCCCCTCTTTGACCAGCCTGGCTAGGGATTACCGAGGCAGGGGCATGCATCGGATGGCAGTGGCGACCACAACAGTTGGCCTCCCCATGGCCACCCTCCCTCCACTCACCATGTGGTGCCCCACTCTGCTCTTCTGTTCTGCTGAGCCCCACTTCTCTGTGAGGGGGCTGGGAGGCTGTGCAGGCTGGGAGGGCAGGGTGGAGCGCCGTGTGGTGAATGCTGGGGAGGGGGGGAGGTGACCCTCTGCAGCTGCTGCTGCCACCACTTGCCTCCGCCACCCACCCTCTGCTACAAGTAATCCTCTCCCTCCCATCCAGAGGACAGGTGGGGCAGATACTGTGGGGCCACTGAATGTATTACCCGAAAGCATCCAGCCCACCAGTGGATGGGATGGCTCTGGGTGTTTGGACCAAACAGGGTGAGGTGGGGGGAGCTGAACTAGGGGGTGGCCCTGTCCCAGCAGCAGTAGCCCAGCCTTGGTGGCTGAAGCCCAGTTCTAGTGGCTGTGGCCCCCGTGGTCCCAGCCATAGCATTGGTTCAACTCCAGCCTGGACCTGGTCCCAGAAGTCCAGGGCTCAGTAGCCAGGCAAGATTATCCAGCCCTAGGGCTGTCCACCCATCCTCGCCACACACACTGTACCCTGTCCCTGACTCCCACTCCCTGCCCTGCCCTGCCTCATATACCTCCCCAACTCAGTGCCCTGCCCTGAGCCCTGCATGCATCCTGATGCCTTCGTCTGTGCCCTCACACACCTCAGTCCTTCCTCCTGAACCCCTGACATCCCCAGGACCCTACCCTAACTTCTGCACCCCCACACATTGCAACCTCCTGCCCTGAGCACCTCGTATGCCCCAACCCTGATTCCTGCACCCCCATACCCTCCGGCAACTGCCCTGAGCCTCCCACACTCCTTTCCATAATTTTTTTGGAGTACAGTAGACTTTTGTTTAACTGCTAGTTGATCAACTGACACACTCGAATTACCAGCATAATTTACAGCTCTGGTCAGAGGACACCAGGCAGGAGCATAGAGTCAACACAGGAGACTGCAGGCTGCACTCAGACACAGCACAGAGGGACGCAGGGCTAACATGCTAAGAAGACTGTTGATTAAAAGATGATTCATGCCAATTACAGTGTAGATATTTCTTCTAAAACATCTAGACAGAGGGTCTGCCAAGTAGCCCTCAGGCAATCCCTTTAAACAACTGCCATTTGTGCTCTTCTAAATTATCCAATCTCCTGCTTTTGGAACACAGATATTGTCTGAGTGCAGCCAGCAGGCTCCTCTGCTGTCCCACTCAGAGTGAGCTACTTACACTGTCCAGAGTTACTCACACCGACCAGAGCTACTTAGCTGAGGTTGTGTCCTGCTGGCAGTGGGTAACCATCTTCTAATGTGTGGCTGCTTTTGGAAGAAGACTGGGAACAATATTCTGCATAGATTGTCATTTGTTTCTTAATATCTAATCTTGTTTTTTAGTGTTATGCATTGCTAGGGATACCTCTCTGTTATCCAGAATATTTGAATAGCTGGCAATTTCCGGGTCCCATGGATGTTGGATATCAAAGAGTTTACTGTACTTCTAATGGACAGATTTGTTTAAAATTTTGAAGCTGAGCCATGTGCGGGTAATATGCATTTGAGTGTGTTCACTAGCTTGAGTTGTTAGAAATGATAGTAATACAGGTGCTCCAAGAGTATGTTCGTTTTCTTTTAATTTTATTTCATATTAAATGAACTGCATGAGCATTGCTCCTTGTTAAATACCCCTTATTTTAACATATTTTTCCATATCTATGGACTGTTTACAACATATATTTCTATCTAGGGTTTTTGTTCATACTGGTTCACACACAACCTCAGTATTAGTGTTGCACATAAGAAATTTTAATCCACCCAAAAGAAAATTTGGTTCATCCAAAGATGGAAAATCTTAGAGGGAACACTGCTCCCCTGCCCTGCATGTTATCAGGGGAGCCCCAGTGCATGCACAGGGCTGGGGGTAGCCAGGAAAGCACTGGGTGTGCAGCAGCCAGGACCACAGGGCTCAGGGCAGGTGGTGGGGTAGGATAGCAGGAGCCCTCATGCATGGGCCTGATGTGTATGGGCCTGGCCACTGGGAGCAGGGGTGCTGGGGGACAGGGTCAGGACCAGGCTGTCTGAGGGTGGGGGAGCAGAGGTGGAAGGGTCAGCTGTAGAGGGAATAAGGGGCAGAGGCAGCTGGAAAGCAGGGCCTGGGCAGAAAAGGGCAGTATCTGCTATGTGTGGGATGGTCCACATTTACTAAAAAAGCTCCCTGCCCAGTAATTCCTGCATACAGGTCTGTTCCAGAAGTACGAAGAGGTTGCTCAGTCACTGAAACTGGTGACAGCCTCAAATCTGGTCAGTACTGCAAAATGTACTTATTCTGGGACAGCGAGTATTCTTCCCATGATTTATAAGCCCTCTGTCACAGAATCCAGTCTCAGATGGTTTCAACTTCATATCTGCTCAAGACTTAGCCTTATGCAGACAAAATCTCTAATAGGTTGACAAAGTTATGCCATATTAGAATGTCCATTGTGGCGTAACTATGTACATCAATTAAATCATAGAACTATAAGACTGGAAAGTCATCAAGTGTAGCCCCTGCACTGTGGCAGGACCAGTATACCAAGACCACCCCAACAAGCATGTGTCCAACCTATTCTTAAAATCATCCAGTGATGGAGAGTCCACAGCCATCTTTGGAAGCCTATTCCAGAGCTTAACTATTCTTACAGTTAGAAAGTTTTCACCTGATAACTAGCCTAAATCTCCCTTGCTACAGATTAAACCCATTGCTATGTGTCCTACCTTCAGTAGACATGGAAAATAATTGATCATAGTTCTCTTCATAGCTACCCCTAACAAATTGGAGGGCTATTATCAGGTGTCTTCTCGCTCTTCTATTCTCAAGACCAACTTGCCTCTTTTTTAACCTTTCTTCATTAAACAGAGTTTTCTAAACGTTATCACTTTTATTGCTCCTTTTGGACTCTATCCATTTGTCCACATCTTTCCCGAAGTTTGGCACTCTAACTTGGACACATGACTTCAGCTGAAGCCTCATTAATGGCAAGTAGATTAGGGCAATTACATCTTACATAAACACATCTGTTAATACTACTACTACTTAACCTTTTTACTATGCATGGAGCATATGTCATCTACAAGTCTCCTCCACTTCACTCTCTTGGGATAAAACTTCTAGCTGGCTGCAGGAGTACCCCAGTTGTCCTTCAGTCTCAGTAGATCTCCACATTGTCCAAGGTCTTCCTCTTTTGCATTTTCCTTGCAAAGTCCATGTGAGAACTTGACAGGCTATGCTGGATGATGGTTTTCTGAGTGTGGCTAGCCATCTCCTCTTTCTTCTCTTGATTTCAGTGTCAGTTGGTTCTTGTCCTGCTTTTTTCCTAAGTTCCTCATTTGTGACAAAGTCTTTCCATTTGATGCAAAGGATGTACCTCAGGCATCTCTTTCTTATGTCTGTAGCTGGTGATCTGAAGACTTTTTGTATGCCAGGCCTCACATCCACACAAGAGCACACTCGTCACGTTTGTGTTGAAGATCTGCAGTTTCATCTTCACAGATATTATTTGTGAATTTCATATGGGACAGAGAGTCTTGAATGAAGTCATTGCTTTCCCTTATCCTGGCATTGATATCCTTATCTATTGCTCTGTCTGTGCTCATAATACCCCCCAAGCAGATGAACTGCTCCCGGTCTTCCGGGAGATCCCCTCTCAGTGTGATGGTGGTGTTGTTGGACTGGTCAATCCTCATTGTCATGGTCTTTCTGTTGTTAATGCTCAGTCCAACCCTCGACATGCCAAGTTATTCACAATGGTGTCTTGACAGAATCCTTCAGCATACTGTCGGGAGTACAACAAGGGTGCCCATTGTTACCTTTCCTGTTCTTGATCACAATGGACTGGATTATGAACAGGACAACAGATGGCCATCAATGAAGCATTCAATGGACAACTTTTCATCTGTTAATACAGTAGTCCCTTAAGTTATGCGAGGGTTGCGTTCCCATGTACCCTTGCATATGTTGAATTTCACATAAGTCAGGGGGTGGCTTTTTTCCCATGTTCTGCATCGGGGAAGCAGCAGCAGCAGCACCACCTGGAGCTCCTTTTGAAAGGTAAGTCCTGCGCTGGGGGGGTGGAATGTTGGGGAGGGTTAAGCCTGGTGGTGGGTTTGGGAATGTGGGGCAGGGGCAGAGGGTTAAGCTTGGGGTGGATTAAGGCTGTGGGGGGTGGGGGAGTGAAGTTGAGCCGGGGCTAAGTGGAGGTGGGCGTTGAGCTGGAGCAGGGCATGATGGGGGTGAGCCAAAGTTGTGTGGGGTGGAGGTGAACCGGGGCTGCACGGGGGGAGGGGTTGAACCAAGGCCATGTGGGATGGGGGTGAACTGGGACCACATGGGGGGGTGATGAACTGGAGTGGGGGTGTCAAACTGGGGTGCATGGGGTTGGGGGGAGTTGAGCCAGGGCCGTGAGGAGTGGGATTTTGAGTTGCGCTTTTAAGCGCAACTTGAAATTGCTAATTTTGAGGGATTACTGTACACCCCAGAATATTTTTTGCAATTGCATCACACTGACTCAGACTCAGTTTATGATCGACTATTGCCCTCAGACCCTTTTCAGCAGCACTAGTGCTATCTAGTCAGTTATTCCTCATTTTGTAGCTGCATTTGTTTTTTTTCTTTCTAAATGAAGTATATCACACATATTAAGAAGACCAAATTCAATTAAAATTTCAGACCAACTCTCTTACGTGGGTCTTTTTGAATCTTGTCCTTCAAAAGAGCTTGCAACTCCTTCCAGCTTGATGTCATGTACAGATTTTTAGAAGCAAATGGTCCCCTCATTTGTCCCAGTTGCTAAGGAAAATGCTAAATAATACTGGGAACACCACTGATCTGCAAGATCCTCCAGTCTGACTGCAAACCATTGACACGTGTGCTTTGAGCATGGGTTTTTCAGACAGTTGAGCATTCATGTCATGGTACTGTCATGGCCACTGCTACAGCTTCCTTTCTCTACTGCTTTCTGGCTGTGGCTACACTACATTCCCCTTTCAGAAGGGGAATGCGAATGTGGCCAATCAGACATGCAAATGAGGCTCTGATTTACATACTGTATGCATCATTTGCATAACGGCAGCCACTCATTGTAGCTGGGGTTCATTTTGAAGGAAAACCAGCTTTTGAACTCACCCTTTCCTGAAAAATATGAGGGTTTCCTTTTGAATGAACCCTGTCTACACTGCTTGGTTATTTTTTTCTGAAAACAGCACTTCTGGAACAGCTGTAGACTCAGCCAAAATGTGTATTGAAATAGAGCTCAGCTATTTTGGATTAGAGTCCCTGGAAGCACTATAGCTTGTTTGGAAATGCCCCCTATTCCCTGTCTATACAGCCTCTATTCCAAAATATCTGTTTTGGAGTAGGCACTGCTCCTTGTCTAGCTGTCTGCTGTTTCAAAATGATTTAAAAATAGTGGTGTGGCTGTGTAGACATACCTATAGTGACCTCAGTTAACTAACCCTGTAGCTTCTGCTGTAGCATCTGGTAGCCAGGTTCTAATCATCTCAGAGCAACTTTGCAAAGATGCTTCAGCCTGAATGTCATCCCCCCATTTCAAATGTCTAACAGGAGTCTTGGGCATCACATGCACCTTGGTCTCTCACGAAGAGTTCCGGTAGCTCATTTTCTCTTGAAGGCCAAGGTGCTTCTAGTCTAGTTCAAGTCAGATGTGTCTGGATTAAATTTAATTGGCCTGTGATATACAGGCCTATGGTGACATTATAGTTGCTTTTTCTAGTGCGCAATTCCAGTTCCAATACCCCTCTTCATATGAGGGGTCACACAAGCTTTGAAATAGCCACTTATTTTGAGCTTCACACAGCGCCAAGTTCAAAATAAGTTAACTTGCAATAAATTATGCAATTTGTGTTAAGCAAATTGTGTACATTATTTCACATTATAGATACAGTATAGCCATAGCCCAAGAGGTCAGATTAGATGATCTAATGGTTTCTTCCAGCCACAGCTGCCAACATACTTTGCTGGGCCCTGGGTAAGGTGTGTTGAGGGTGGAGGGTTGCAGCTCAATGACCCCAGAAGGGATGGGTTCTTCAGAGGAAGGGGCAGGGCTTGAGACTAGCTGATCCCAGCCAGGTCTTCAGCAGTACCCAGTGCATGCCACCCAGAGCTCCAGTGGTGATTTAAAGTGCTTGGGCTGTGGCCTGGGCTGCTGCTTGTTTCAAATTGCCAGGCCCCAGGGCAGCTGCCCCCTTTGCCCTTCCCTGTCATTGGGCCTGCTTCCGGCTTTCAATTCTGCGAAATTACAGAGTATTGAGTAGTGACAACATTTCTGTCCAGTTACCTCTCTTTATCCTTCCCCATATCAATGTTCACTTCAATATATTTCATACAATGCCTTCTTACTCTACTAGTATTTTAGTCAGAGTACCCCTGGGCTTAGGTAAAAATATTACAGTAAAATTAAATTCACTCCCTGATATTCTAGACAATCACTTGCCTTTTAAAGTGGTGCATTCTCATAAGGCCACATTTTGGAATCATGATACCTAATTCTACACCCACAATTTTAGGCTCAGTCAGAATTGTGTTTATAACATGAGCCTGCATTTAATTGTGAAACCTGGGCAGATCCACTCAAATGATGGGGAAATATCATAGCTCTGTTGACTTAAATGCAAGTATATTGATTTCAACCAACTACAGATCTGGCCAATCGGTAAGAAACTATCTAACTTTTGGGCTAGTAAGAAGTTCTAACTGTGACTTTTGCACACCTGCAACCTCACTTACAATTGACTGCTGATCCAATATCATGGGATGTATGGGAGCCATTATAGAAAATGTCCCACTTCAGACTGTAAGAGAAAAACATGAAAGGTGCAAACTCATACACCCAGACAATGACAGTTCCTCACTTGTTCATAGGTATGATGGGAGGAAGCAAGATTACCTCCCTTAAGCTCGAGGAACATACTTTAGAATATTCTCCCTATCCTTTGCCTAACACCACTGGCACAGCTGTTTCAGTTACAACTTTTGTTCCTTCTCCTGCTGCTTTAGCTTTCTGCTGCTGATGCTTCTTACTGTGCTTCCACTGCTCTTCATGCTTTGGCTGATTCACATATAGGCTTCTATTCTGGGATTTGGTGTGGCACTGGCTGGACTGGACTGACCGATCTATCTGCTGCTCTGGGCCCTCTCCCTTGTCATCTAATTTGGTGTTATCGTTACCTTCTGATTCTTTCTAGCCTTCCGTTTGCAGTGGGCAACCAGCCATGGAATGGAGCCAGCTTCTGGGCACGGAATATATCCCACTGCTTCTGGGCATGGATTGCAACCCATTAGCCATCTGTTAGCCTTTATTCATAGTGATCAGGCAATCCTGAGCTAGACTTTAGCAAGACCTTTAACATTTTTACCTCTGTCTTCACACAGCCTTGTTAAAGCATTTTCTTGAACTCTCTGTAATTAGTAGACACTGTGCCACTCTGAATTTAAACCTCCATATCTTGAAATGAGATTTTGATAGGAAACAAACAGTTCTCTGTTTATTGAACACATTCTGGTTCAGTCTGACTGGTCTCTTGTATGTGTGTCAGGGAGTGGGGTGTATGTGGGGAATACAGTCTCTAGTCTACCAGCTGCCACCAAGTTATCACTTCTGTCTTGGGTACCACAGATCTATGCCAGTTCAGCATTCACCCTATTGAGATTGCCTGACATTTTTCATCATGTAGTGCAAAACGCTATTTGCTTCACTTGAACTTAAAATTAAGAGACTGGCATAGGTCAGGGTAGTGCAAACTGGTCAAGGGGGTGTGAAATTTCAAAAGGGGGATGCAGCACAATCATCCCCCTCCTGCAGGAGCCCTTTCCTCTTAGCTTCCGTGCACAGCTTTGCTGTGCTCATGTGCTGCGCTGCCTGCCTCCCTGCCATTAGCAGAGGGCCGGCTTAATTTCCAGTACAACCCCACAGAGGTTCCCTCCGTTGCCTCCCGGCAGCCTCTCTGGGCTCTGCTGCCACCTTCCTGCTCTCGCATTCTCTGCTGATGGCAGAGGGCCAGCATGATTTCTGCCCTGGCCCACCCACTCACATTTTGCAGAGGCAGCTGAATGGGGGTAAGAAATGTGTGCTTTTTTTTTTTCCAGTGCAAGTTGTTTAGTTTAGTTCTTTCAGTTAAGTTTAGAAAGGCTGCCTGAGAGGGCTGGAGAAGCTGGGGTGGGGCAGACTCTAACAAGTACTAGCAAGTACTACAGCAGTACCAAAATAAATGATTATTTTACAAAACATTATTGGAAACATGAAGATAATTCATTTTCCATAAATTTGTTTGATTTGAATGTATGTGTTAAAAGGCTTTGTTAATACTTACAAAAGAATTCATAAGAGGTAAATAAAGGTGCCTTTATTAAGTGTAGTTTCTTTTGGGATCCTATCTAGATCACTGTTTCTAGAGATCACATCCTTCATGTGGCAGTCTACATAAAGATGCTCTTTAAATCTGTTCTGCTTGATTAGCTGTCCATTACCTTGCTTTGAGACCCACCCTTGATGCAATAAGCATCAAAGTGACACTTAATTGGATAGAAGGTCCCTTCATTCCTTCTGGGAGTTGCATGTGGACTGTCTCTTTCTTGCAGTGACTACAAATGATGTTGTTTAATAGATTCAGTCCTTGCCTTAATGAAGGACTGTGTTACTAGCTCTCGTCATTTTGAGTGATCCCTCTCAGTTCTTTGCTTAGTCCACCCTCTGAAGGATGAAGATAAAGCATATGTCATGCTGCAAACTCTCTCTCCCCAGTTCTTCTTGGAATTTCATAAGAAGAAAATAACAAAATTACAAATAACTCATGTAAAAAAATCACCCTATTACAAATTAGTCTGTTACAGCATACAGTCATTCATCTCAAAATTAGATAAATCTGTACCTTGATATTTGTTTAGTTTAAAGTGGGGAAACACTGACTAATTAACTAAGTGAAATATTGACCTTTTTGTGACTGAAATTTGCAAATACTAATGTGATTATATAATTGTGCTGTCGATAATTAACAACTGTTTATGTATAATTTTTGGCATGTATTTAGAGAGATGTTGCAGTGTCACTATGAGTCTGTTAGAATTCTAACTGAGTTTGGCTAATTAATTCAAATCCACTCAAACCTCACATAAAATGCACTTGACTACAAAATTTAAAACTGTTGCCTGACAGAGTACCCATTCTGACATGGTTTTTACCCCTCTACTAAGCAGTAGCTGAGGACCTGGATATTGCAAGTTAGCTTTCCAATTTTAAAGAAAGAAGTGGTGTGGAGCTGTACTGCATGCTTGTTTTTATGTGCATGTGTATATCAGTCCTAGAACAGAAAAGGTGAAACAGCACTCAGGGCAATATATCATTTTTGGAATCTCAGCACAGCAATGCCTGGGGTGCAAGAAGCAACCCCACCTCAAGAATTTACTCTAATCAGAGATAGTACACTGGAGCTGCTTATGCAGATACTTCTGTAGAGGACCAGTGTCTCTGCATAGTTTCTGCTAGGTAAGGCTTTGACACCACCATAGGTTATCTTCTGAAGACAAAACATGCATTCTAAAAGACCATGGAATCCTATGTCACAGTATCAGCTGATAAATCCTGCCATAATATTATAGTGACAGTGACTTCTTCAGTTACTTTCAAATATCTGTGTCCTTACCCCTATCTTCCAGGGTTTGTAACTTTTCTGAAACATTGACCCACTGGAATGAAATTTTCCTAGCTTGGTCTCTGCTTGAAGGTGAGCTTGGTTGTAAAAGCTGAGAAAAGTAATCAAGTCACTACTTTAAGTATGGGAACAATTAAAAATGTTTTTATTATTGTAAAAATAAAATACTTCAAACTTTTTTGTAATAGTGTTGTTTTCTGTGAGTCACAAAAATCTAGGACATTTAGAATGATCCTGAGCCCATAAATCCAGCAGTTGGCAATGTTTACTAAGAATCCTTACTAATTTTTTAGGAGAACTGTGTCAAAAAAGGGACAATCCTGGAAAAATTCAGATAAGTAGCAAACCATTTTTTTAATTAGATGTTCTCCCTAAATATCTGGGTATAGAAATCTGAAATGTGGTAACCAAGTAATCCTCACTCAAAGTGCTTTTGTGTATTCTGTTGAAATCTTGGTCTTAAATTGACTGAGTTATGACCTTTAAAACTGCATGCAGGGTGTCTGTCCATGTTTTCTTTATATTTTATGTATCTGAATGAAGGCTGTGCTGCACATGCTGTGCGACTAATTTCTATGTTTACTGAGTATGCAAAAGGGTGAGGTAAGGCGGCTCAGAATTTGCACAATATGCATGATGCTCTGCTGTACCTTCTCAGTTTTCATTGGAGAAGGGTATTCTATTGCTCTCCTAAGGAAACTGGGCCAATACTTTTCAGAAGTTTGTAGTCCAGTGGTCCCAAATCATGTAGTTCATGTACCCTATCACCACTTCGTTTCAAAGTGACAAAGCTTCAGACTTCTAAAGAGGTGAGGATTCTTGTCTTTTCATTTCTTTTCCCCATATTTTCCCCATGGTTAGCAAAAACAAATGAACAAACAAACAAGCAAACAAACAAAAACCATTAAGGTCCTGACCTTACACAGGCTTATGAATCGGAAGAATAATTCCTTCTGCAAGTTTAAAACAAACAAGAGGAATTATTTCTTCGCACAGTGCACAGTCCTCACATGTACTTTCTCTCTGCCTAAGAATCTATTAATCTACATATTGCGATATTGAGATTTCAGCACACACAGAATCCCAGCACCTGGCATCTCTTCACTCCCTCTCTGAAACCACTGTCTTGTTGTCCAGAATGTCAGTTTTTATGTAAAGAGAAAAATAAATCTGTAGCTAGTATGGTTTTGACAAAAGGCCTTGAAAATGAGAATGAAGGGTATGTCTCCATTGCAGTGTGACAGACACTTGGGTTAGCCTACCTCAGATGTGAGCAGGTACAGTGTAGAGCCATCCCCAGATGATTTCATATTGTATCTGGACTCCTCTGTGTGAGGTGGTAGGACTTCTTCAGTCAGGTACTATGGTGCTTAGCACATCAATCAGCTGAATCACTCTGTGTTTTCCCAATGAATTGTGGGAACTCTTGTCTGTCGTGTGTACACAGGGGAATTGTGGAAAGGCATTGGAGGACAATATGCACTGAAATGGTTTCACCCATATTTGCACTGGTGATCATCCAGAATGTGTAGTGCACTTGCGCACTATCCTGTGGCCTGGGACAGGCCAGCTAGCCTAGTTTGAAAGTGCGGATGCATCTGCTAGTGGCTTTTTTTATGTAGAGGGAGTCAGCAGCATGGTCTGATTTGGCTGAAGTGAAGACAGCCCTGAGTATAACTGCTTTTTACAGACTAACACAGATACCCCACTGAGACTCAGTACGGAGGCATCTTTGTGACTCTTGTCAGGAGTCAAAAGCAATAGCTCTGAGAGGTGGGAATTGCACCGTTCATCACAGTGAAATGTTTCTTCAGATGCCCAGTGGTGACTTAGATCACTGCTAAAGGTTTCATTCTTTGTGTACTAATGGAAAATATATGTCACATTTCTTCACAAGTTGCCGTGAGGTTTCTTTGTTTTAGTGTCAAGAGTGGGTGGTGGTTGGGTGAACTTAATCACTTGTCACTTCCCCAACTGAGAAGGAATCAAGCCCAAATAATATAGCAGAGCCTGTGAATATATTCAAGTTCCCTCAAAGGGAAGCTCAGAATAAAGATGATGATATTTATGCAAATATCCAATTTGACAGAGAGTAGTGTACTGTGTTAGAAAGGTGGGTGGAGGTTATTTGGGGGATGTAACTTGGAAGAGAGCCACCATGATGTTTTTACCTGTCCCCAATCTGAGTCTGACTCTAGAAGATATATTATAGTACTTGGAAAACCTTGATCTGTACCACAATAAAACTAGCCAGCAGCCTTTGGTGGAAGGGGCAGGCTAGGGTTTAGCCTCCCTGCAGCCAACCCTTTGACATTGCCTGTGTCTGGAGCTGGTTTAAAGGGCTTAGTGTTCCAGCCACTACTGCCGCTGAGGTAGCAGCAGCAGTGGCTGGGAACCCTGGGTCCTTTTAAATTGCCAGATCTTAGGGCAGCTGCCCCTTTCCCCTGCCCCCACCCTGCAGCCCTGAATCTTGCTCTATATTTATATAGTGAAGAATTTAGCTGTTCTGACATGATAGGAATATGTTGAGCATGAAATGGAGACTACAGAGCATGGAGATACACTAATGGAACTTGAAATTCAGTAGAGGAACAAATTACTCTGAGATCAAACTTCCTTCCATTTATAGCTTATATTTCACAATCCTGTAGCTGCTGAGACATTTTTTTTCATGTAGCCAAATACTCTCAGTTCAATATTAATTTAAAAACACACTTTTATTATTTACATTTTTATAACACATATGTCCCCATAGCTCCCAAAAGAGCTCACAGTCTGAGAATCAGATCCTGCAAACTCTTAGGCACCTGAGAAAATGTACTTGCACAAATAGTCATTGAGTCTCATTCAACAGAACTACTCATGAATAAACTTATCTATTTTACAGTTCTGGCCTGATAGTACTTGTCATGAAAGTTTGTGTTTATTTTATACTTAAATGAGGCATTCAACTTGTATGTTTTGGATGAAGAATACAATGTGTATGGCATATAACTTGTAAATAAAGATTGAAATTTGGGGGGGATTTTCAGATAAATCTGTTAGTTTAGTTTGACTTTAAAGTGAGAGGTTTAAGTATTTTCAGCATGGCTGTGCCTACACGGCCAAGCTATCTCGAAATAACTGCAGAGATTTTGAAATAACTTTGGCATCATCTAAATGACACACATACAATTTCAAAAGAAAGTCAATATAATGTGTGTGTGTTTTCAATTCTGGTAAACCTGATTTTCTTAGGAATAATGCCTATTTATGAATAGGACATAGTGGGCTCCAAAGGCACTATTTCAAATAGCACTATGGACCCAGAAATACTGTTTTGAAATAGCAGGGTGCTATTTCAAAATGCATTTTAAGTGTGGTTGTGTTATTTCAAAATAAGATATTATTGAAATAGGGCTGTTGTGTAGATGTAGCCCATATGAGCTTTACTTAGGAACCCGTTTGCTGAGTAATGGCTGGTTTGTTATCTTTCGAAGTTTCCATTTGGTTAAAATTTATTGAATAGTATATCATTCATAATGTTCATATGAAGAAACTAGATTGTAATCTAAAAGAAGTCACTTTTTTCTGTGCTTGATGTCCACAACTTTCCCTTTTTTTGGAATGCCCACCATTTCCAATGATTTGCACTGGGACATAGGTCAAATAGTGGAATTGAAGGTGCTCATGTCTTGGGTAAAATAAATAAATAAATAAATCACCATTACATCAATAGTAGGAACAGAAGTCCATACTAGAAGTTGCTGTTGTCTCCTATTGATTTTAATAGGACTGGAAACACAGATCTAGAGTGAAAAGAGCTCCCACTTTTAAAGGGTCAGTCCTGAATTTAAGCCCACTTGCAGGCGTCCCTACTTTTTAAGACAAAATGAGCAAATTGTCCCACGTTTTTGTCTCTCCTCTCCTATCAGTTCTGGTGGATCTTTGCTCACAAGCCAGCTACCCATCAGTGGTGAGTGAGGGGGATCCAGTGGCCAATGTTAGGAGTGAGTATACAAGGCTGGTGGTCAAGCAACTCTGCATTGTGTGGGGCTGGCTGCTCACACTGCCATTCCATCAGCGCAGTCCCTGCTGCATGCCTCTTCCTAGCCATCAGGTTCCCCATGCTGCCCTGTTTCCAGTCAGCACTGGCTGCTTACTGTGGTGGCTGGTGGGTGCGGGCAGGATGGTTACATGTAACCACTACTGCCCACTCATTGGCCCTTTACATGTTTCCCCTCTCATTGTCCTCTCCCTGCTCTGCTCATTCACCACCTGCCACCCTCTGCTCTCTCTATCCCCCCATCTGCAGGTGTAGTGCTCCTGGTACAGTGTAGAGAATCAGCCCCTGGTTGGAGCGCTGAGCTCGCCAATAGCCTGGCTGGCCAGCTCCTTCCTTCCCCCACTGCCTCTGGCTGGGCTGCACCCAGAGAAAGCTCAAAACCCTCTGGCCCAAGATTCTGACTGGTTGGAGCCAAGGCCTGGATGTGCCAAAGTCCCACACAGCACTGGTATGGGACAGCTTCTCTGCCCTTCAGCTAAGCACTGGAGTGGCAAGAAGTAAGCTATTTCCAGTCTGTTTATTCCATGACTCTCCAGTTTCCAAGGCAGGGGTGCTTAGCACCCTCTTTATGTGCTGTCCCTGCCCTAGGTCCTGCCTCCAGGTAGCACAGGGATGATCTGTCCCCTAGGCACCCTCTCCTGCTAAGCTCCCTCTCTCGTTCATTTGTAGTCAGGTTGTCTGGGGCCTGGTGCTCAATGCATCAGGCTTAACCCCTTTCTGCCTGTGCTAGAGACAGGAGGCAGTTGGGTCTTACTGGTGGCCAGCAGCAGCTTTGAGATATTAGCTGCCCTTCTGCATTGTACAGTCAGGAAGGGGCAACCTTCATCCAGACACAAGGCAATGTGGGAAGGGGACTGGAGGGAAGAGATGACCTTTGGCAAAACATGGGCCGGGTCACCCCTATCTCCATTCCCTCCCACTTCAGCTCCCATCCCTTCCCTCCTGCTGCTTGATGCTTTCTGGTATGAGCCATGATAGAACCCTGGGGAGTGGGACCTTTGACCCTGTGTGCCTCCCACATTGCCTCGATCTGGAATTCTACTAGGAGAGGCGGGTCCATCCCAACAGCCCAGATAGGAAGGCAGGATGAGGAGCGCTGAATCAGGAGGTTGAGTCAGATTGATCAATCCTCCCCATCCCCATGTAAGAAGTGTATGGGAATGTGCATGTGTGTGTGTGTGTGTGTGTGTGTGTGTGACCTCTCCCCATGTAAACTTTAAAGATGAAAAGGTAAATAAAAATACTTGAGCTATGCAGAATTTCTTTTCAACAGGGGCTTGGTCAACAAAGTTAATCTGAACATTTGAATTGCATAATTCTGATTTATTGCCAATGAACTCCCTTGGATGTGAGTAATTTTACCAGGTTTCCTGTATTCAGCATAGTGAAATATGGTCACCTACACAGATCCTTCTCAGAAAATGGATACCAATTCACAGAGCCATCATCAACCCTAAAAACCTGTGACATAAGCAATTGAAATATGTGAGCTGTGATTGAAATGTGGAATACCGTGTGTGTGTGTGTGTGAAGTATGGTGTTCTAAAGTATAAAGTCTTTTTCTTTTTAATTAAAGAAAATTGGAAGAACAGAAATTGTATTGTATCCAGCCATAAGGACCTCACATTCCCATGGTCCTCCACAAAGCTCCTCAGCCCATGCATCTCCATTAGTGCTCCTGTAAGCTAGCTATTAGGAGATGCAGTTAGTTAATTACTAGACAACAGTAGGACACCAGGTACCATGTTTGTTTTCCCCCTCTGTGGGAGGAGTGTGGCATAGTGGTTATAGCAAGGTAGTGGGTCTTATGCCTGCCTTTTGCAGGAGAGTGTGGTCTAGACATGTCCCATAACTTGGCATTTACTTGCTATTTTACACTTTGTATTTGACATTGTCACACTTAGCTAATCTTACTGCTTTTATATGATTTTGTTTATAGGAAAATAGGTACTTTTGTGTATGTAATATTTCCCTGACAGATCTACCAACGGACTCTTTAAGGATCTGTAAGGATACCTGAGTAACTGCACACATGTGGGTAGTCTCTTTTTGTCACTTGGGTGAATGGTTGCAGAATCAGGCACTAACTTGGCAATAATACATGTATGTCTTTTGATGATCATTTAAATGCTTGTTTGTAATTAAACATAGTGCTTTGTTATGGTATTGCCTAAGCACCACCCAAGAATGGGGTCACATCATGCTAGGCTATCAAAACAAAAAGCAGTCAAGGAGCACTGTAAAGACTAGCAAAATGTTAGGTGAGCTTTCGTGGGACACGTAATAAATTATTTTGCTAGTCTTTAAAGTGCTGCTTGACTGCTTTTTGTTTTGATAGTGTATAGACTAGCATGGCTCCCTCTCTGTTACTTATCATGCTAGGCTGTGTGTAAAATAATAGACGGTCCCAAAAGCTAGCAGTTTAAATAGGCAAGACAGACATAAGAGTAGGTGAAGGAGTGGAACATAGCAGCAGAATGAACAATGTGGTGGTGGGGGGTATCATTGTAATTTCATCATGTCATTTATTTGTGTTTTAGTTCAAAGAGAATCAGCTAAATGGAGAGGGAAGAGGGACAGATCAGGGAGACAAGGCTAAAAGGGGCAAGAGTGGGGTAAACAGACTGAGGAAAGTGGAGGGGAAGGTTGGAATAAACAGCCAAACAGAATGGGTCAGAGAAAATCAGAATATTCTATTAGTCTGAACGTATTATTAAATTTGATATTTTAACTATGACCAACCCATGAAATATAGTTATATGAAAATATCGTGCCTGTCTTTCCATATAACAAAGAAACATACATGCCCATGTACTTATTAACTATAATAAATTTATTGGGATAGATCATAAGTCATCATATTACATTTTGGTTTAGTGGTCTTCTTCACAGCTTAGAAGTAATTTAAAGGGAGTTTTGAGTTTTGAAGCTGACAGTTGAATCATTTAGTATATTAATTTTGGTTCTCTTAGGCTATGTCTGCACTAGCACCACCCGTTCGAAAAGGGGATGCTAATGAGACACTTCAGGATATGCTAATGAGGCATTGCAAGAATATGCAGTGCCTCATTAGCATAATGGCAGCTGCAGCACTTTGAAAGTGACACTTTCGATCACGCATGGCTCATCTACATGGAGTCCTTTTCGAAAGGACCCTGCGCATTTTCAAATCTTCTTATTCCTGTAACCAAATAGGAATAAGGGGATTTCAAAATGTGCAGGATCTTTTCAAAAAGGACCCCGTGTAGACGAGCTCCATGCTCAAAAGTGGCACTTTCGAAGTGTCGTGGCAGTCATTATGGTAATGAGGCACTTTGTATTCATTGCAGCGCCTCATTAGCGTATCCCAAAGTGTCTCTTTAGCATCCCCCTTTCAAAAGGGGGGTGCTAGTATAGACACAGCCTTAATCTATTTTGAATTGTGTATAAATACATGTTTCTTTTAAAATATTTTATTATATTTTTTTCTAGTTATGCTAGCAGTTTAGTTCCATAGTGTGAGCATTTCAGCCAAATTTTCAAAAGCACTTTGTAAGTACTCAAAGATCCGCAAGGCACCTAAAAACTAGGCAATCAACATTGGCCACCACTATTTGAAGTTCTTCACTTGTCTTTTTTAAGTAAACTGGAAGAAAATGTTTATGTAATCTCTTATTGTATGGGGAAAATAAAACCACATTGAAAGAAAATTGTTAGAGTTTCAAAGAAAAGATCTCAAAAGTTAGAGAATGCCAGAATACAGATTACTTGTGCAATCTTAATCTGTCCTCCTACTGCATAAGCATAATTATGTAGTTTTTAGTTACAAAGTTACACGCTTTTTTTCCAATAGGTCCCCTGCCTTGTTCAGTGCATAGCATGGACAGTGGTCCATTAATGTGCATCCATTCGGTATTTTGTTTTCTTCTTTGACTTGATGGCCCCATGCCTTATTTACTTCACACAATTCAAACCCTGCTGTGAAGGTAGAATTACTCCTTTCTTTGTGAGCTGTTCTGTGGCACTCACTATAGTATCTGAGTGATTCATGAAAATTAATGAATTTATTTTCACCGACCCCTGAGAGATGAAGGTGAGGTGCTTACTTTCCCTGTTGTTACGGTTGGGAACTGAGGAGAGGGATGTTAAGAGGGTTATTGCAATATTTGGTACTGATGCAACTGCCGCTGGAGTACTGTGGCTTGTTCTGGTGCCTAGAAAGCAAGAATGATGTTAATAAATTGTAGGCTTGGGGGTGGGGCAGAGAAGAATCATAAGAATGAACTGAAGGATTTAAACACATGCCTTATAAAGATAGCTACAGCTTTTTTCAGTCTATTTAGCTTAACAAAGAGAAAGTTAATGGGTGACTTAGTCTGTATGTATGTACATGGAGAACAAACAATTGGATCTTTATCAAATAAAGGAGTAACATGATCCAGTATCTGGAAGCTGAAGTGAGATAAATTCATGCTGGTAATATGGTGTAATATTTTAGTAGTGTGGATAATTAAATATTAGAACAACTTCATTTCTAACCATTTAAAAATAGAAATTGGATTTCTTTCTAAAATATGTGCTCTGGGAAACAATTTGGAGGAATTCTATGGTATGTGTTGCACAGGAAGATGATCCCAGTTGTCCCTTCTTACCTTGGAATGTAGAAATCAAAGAAATGGTAGCATAATGTTTTAAATACAGATTGAGTTATTTAATTTCGTGACTTCAAGTCCATAAAAGTCATGCCATGATAAAATATATGAAAAGCAAATGTGTCCATCACTAATATTTGTCATATAGTCTGTTCATATTAGCGACATAGCTTAGAGGCTAGCTGTGGTGTAGATGTAATCACTTATTTGCTAGGTCCCACTGTTCCTTATCTTTTTCTCACTTCTGTTTAGATTCATTGATCTCTTATTAGTCCTCCCATTTCCAAGGAGTCTCCCTCTGAGTTTACACTACTGACAGCCTAGATATTAAGAGAAATAGTCTTTTTTGTTCTCATGCTTTAGGCACCTTTGAAAATTCAATTTCTCTCCAAAATTCAGTGTCTTGAGGAGTCTGTACCTAGCCTCTGATCTGATCTGATAGCAGTCCTTAGCCTGTTTCCTTCAGCTTTCCTTACACCCCAATTTACCTTTGTCATGTCATAAGTAACAGGTATTTCTACTACTAACAATAAAACAGAATTACGTATTTATTCAAATTAAGCACAAGTGTTTCAGATGCAATGCCACAAAACAATAACAACAACAACAACAACAAAGCTGGTGTTGACATAGCTATTAAATTAATGCTTTTCACCCTGAAGTGTACTTGGTTTGCATGGAACATTGTATCATATTGCTTTAACTTCCAGCTCACTTTTCTTCTAATACAGAATTCATAAACAGATGCTGCAAGAAGTTCAGTCGTGATGGTTCAATATGTAGCATTTTTTGTTTTTTCTTTTAAACTAATATTGAAATAGTATAGTTGTATGGCACCTTATGTCACTGCTTAGCCTGAGGTGCTGGCCTTTGGTTGGGTTACTACTTGGTTAAAACTAAGGTCTTGAGTGCATCACCTAACTGAAAAACAGATGGTACTATGCTTTTTGCAAGACATCCTGACCATATTTCAATTTGCATAAATATATTCTGTTTACAATTCCCCCTGAAGTTTGAAATGTAGAAATTATTCCTTACCTCCCCTCTTAATAACTGTTATATGGTGTTGAAGGCACAGAATGAGTGCTGTATGTTACCCCACAGGACACATATTTGTGTGTTGGTGGTTGTACTGTCTGTAATGCACTTTGTGATGTTTGGGATGAAAGCAACTGTGTGAATATAGTATTACTAGGTCACAAGACAAGAGCAATATACTGAACAGTATTGGCCAGTTGGAAGATGTGTGGAGTACCTTGGTGCAGGATCCATGTAGATGTGAATTTCACCATCCTGGAGTTAAGGGCTACGTCTACACGTGCACCCAACATCGAAATAGCTTATTTCGATGTTGCGACATCGAAATAGTCTATTTCGATGAATAACGTCTACACGTCCTCCAGGGCCGGCAACGTCGATGTTCAACTTCGACGTTGTTCAGCCCAACATCGAAATAGGTGCAGCGAGGGAATGTCTACACGTCAAAGTAGCACACATCGAAATAGGGATGCCAGGCACAGATGCAGACAGGGTCAACGGGCGGACTAGCGCTTCCGGGGCAACAGCTAGCCGCTCCCTTAAAGGGCCCCTCCCACATACACTCAGCCTGCACAGCACGCGGTCTGAGGAGCCATATAGGCACACAGACCCCAGGCGCCGCAGTCATGGACCCCCAGCAGCAGCAGCAGCAGCAGCAGCAGCAGCAGCAGCAGCAGCTAGAGGTCCACCCAGCCCTCCCGGCAGGAGCAGGGCTTGCCCTGGCTCATGCCATGTGGGAGGCAGCTGACTACCTTCTTGCCCCAGGGGAGGAGATGCCCCTAGGGCAGCTGGGCTCAACCCCTACCCCTGCAGCACCCCGCTCCACCCCCCGCCTCACACGCCGGCGGCTGTGGAGCTACCCCACCAGCACCGACTGGTGGGAGCGGCTGGTGCTTGGGGAGTGGGACGACGACCACTGGCTCAGGAACTTCAGGATGACCCGACAGACATTCCTGGAGCTGTGCCAGTGGCTCACCCCCGCACTCAGGCACCGGGACACTGCCATGCGGCGTGCCCTCACAGTGCAGAAACGGGTCGGCATCGCTGTCTGGAAGCTGGCCACTCCGGACAGCTACCGATCCGTGGGGCAGCAGTTTGGTGTCGGAAAGGCCACCGTCGGGGCTGTCTTCATGGAGGTAAGAGAACCCACAGGGGGAGGCCAGGGCAGGGCAGGGCAGGGCAGGGAGGGCAGGGCAGGGGGGCCAGGGCAGGGCAGGGCCACGCACACCCTGCTCACCCCTCATTGGGGCTGTCCCATGTGCTTTCTCTGCAGGTCGTGCGTGCCATCAACGCCATGCTCCTGCACAGGCTCGTGAGGCTGGGGGACCCACATGCCACTGTCGCCGCCTTTGCCACCCTGGGCTTCCCCAACTGCTTCGGGGCTCTGGATGGGACTCACATCCCCATCCGCGCCCCGCACCACAGTGGAGGACGATACCTCAATCGGAAGGGCTACCATTCAGTCGTCCTGCAGGCCTTGGTGGACAGCCGGGGACGTTTCCAGGACATTTACGTGGGCTGGCCTGGCAGCACCCACGACACCCGGGTTTTTCGGAACTCGGGCCTGTGCCGCCGGCTGGAGGCGGGGACCTACATCCCCCAGCGGGAGATCCCTCTGGGGGACACCACCATGCCCTTCTGCATCATTGCAGATGCGGCCTACCCCCTCCGGCCGTGGCTCATGCACCCCTACACAGGCCACCTCTCCGCTAGCCAGGAGTGCTTCAACGAGCGCCTGAACCGTGCACGCCAGGTAGTGGAGCGCTTATTTGGCCACCTCAAGGGATGCTGGCGATGTCTCCTGACCCGCCTGGATGCCAGCCCCAACAACATCCCCCAGATTGTGGGTGCCTGCTGCGCCCTGCACAACCTCGTGGAGAGCAAGGGGGAGACCTTTCTTCAGGGCTGGGCTGCGGAGGCCGGCAGGGCACACGTGCAGCCACCTGCTGCCCCCAGTCGGCAGGTGGACCCAGAGGGGACCCGGGTCCGGGAGGCCCTGCGGGCCCACTTCGACCAACAGGCAGCGGGGTGAACTCTGCCCAGGCCCCCTACTACCCACCCCTTCCTCCCCCACACTCCTGCCCCACCGCCCACACCATGGAGCACCCCACCGCCCCCCCCCCACTTGTCCTGGAGAAATGACAGCACGAACTTGTGGGTGAACGTAAACGTTTTTTTTGTCTTAACGAAATTTTTTTTTTTGTAAATAAATAAATATGTGACACACAAACCAAAAAGGAGGGACAAACGTTCAACCAAATCAAGATGGGCACAAATAAAACAATACAACCACAAAGCAAATAAAAGTGTGCGCCATCAACAAAAAAGAAAAGCAGGGAGGAGAACGGGGAGAACTATTTACGGGGGGGGGACGGGGCAAACGGGGGCACCAAAATAAAGCAGTCCAAACTATGTACAACAAGGGGGGGGCCACGTCCCGGGCCCCTTGCCCCTACAGCCCAGCACTGGGCGTGCCCGGCCGGGAGCCCCGCCGTGCCTGCAGTCTGGTCCGCGGCTGGGTGGGAGCGGGCTGCACCGGAAGGTATCGGCGCTGGCGAGTCTCAGGTGGCTCCAGGGGTCCCTCGGCGCTGTGGCCCTCGCGGGGAGGTGGTGGGGTGATGGCGGACGGCCCGGCGACGGCTGGAGCAGCTGGTGGTGGGGCTGCAGGAGCAGGCATGGCGGGCGGTGGCTCGGCCGGCGCGGCATGGGGGGCCAGGTAGTCAACCAGCCGGTTGAATGTCTGCATATAGGGCCCCCATGCCTCCTGGCGCCAGGCCAGCGCCCGCTCCTGCAGCTGGAGGTGCTGCTCCAACACCTCCAGCTGCCGGCGGAGGATGGCCAGCAGCTGGGGGTCCGTTTCTGCCGCCGGTAGTAGGCGCGGGGTCCGCCGTCTTGCCCTCCGCGGGGCCGGTCATTCCTCCACCGAGGGGCTGCCCTGGAGCGAGGGTCCCGGAGGGCTCTCTGGGACAACCGAGGCCTCGCCGGCGCTCTCTTCCGGTCCTTCGGATGGTGCAGGTGCAGGACACAGGAGAGGAGGGGGGAAAGAAGAATGGAGACAGGCGTTAGTGTGGGCCCCGAGCCGTGGCCTTTGTGCCCCCCGCCCTGTGCTGCAGGTCTCCCATCCCTGTCCCCGGGAGATGCTGCTGTGATGGATGGGGTTCAGGGGTCCCCCTGCCCTGCACCCCGTCCCCTGGTGAGAGCGACTCTCACTTCACCCCGCAGGGTCTGAGAGCAGGAGAGGTTTCTTAGGCCACAGATGGCCAGTTTCTGGCAGGAGTGACAGCACCAGCTGTCGGAAGAGACAGTCCTTCCAACCTGTCGTGAGGAGAAGACCCCAAGGGGGGCCCCTCTGGGATGCAGCTTTCCCCCTCCTCTGCCTGGCTGCCTACCACCTCTCCCTTCCCCTAGCCTCTACCTGTGGCCCCCGCCCTCGCCCCCCAATTCCAAGCCAGCTCGGCTCCTCCCTCCTGTTTGCTCAGGGCAGAGGTGTCACCTGCCAGCTGTAGCGCCAGGATCCTCCTTTGGCCCTGGGAGCTCCTCGGCTCTTGTGGCTCATATGTAGCCTGAGTCTCCCTTTGGCACTCCCCCCACTCCATCACATGCTGCTGCTGCAGGGTGTCCCACCCGCTCCGCCCGGGGGCCCCTCGAGGTTTTGCTCCCCCCTGGCCCGGGGATGGGGCATGGCACTGTCATGCAGGGTGGGGGGGGGCAGGGGCTGATGGCTGCAGTGCTGTGAGGGCCATGGCCCTGGTGTCCTTGGGGCCATGGCCATGTGAGCTTGTGGGGGGCCCTGGACACATCTCTGTTACCCCCGCCCCTCAAGCCCCGGGGTGTCCACCAGAGAGGGGTACCTACCTGTGGGTCCGCTCCCACGGTCCGGAGATCCCCGGGGGTCGGAGGCCCTGCTGCTGCTCCGGGATGGCAGGAGGAGGATCTGAAGGCTGGATTCTGCGGAGGAGGAGCCCCCCTCCTCCTCCTCCTCCTCCTCCTGCCGCGATGTCCCGGGGATGGCCTCCGGGGGGGGCCCCCGTGGTGCGGGGCTTGCCTCCAGGTCGGACTCCGGCTGCAGGGCCTGCTGGGGCTCGTCAGCCGAGGTGTCAAGGGTGGCCGGAGGGGAGGAGGTGTGCGGGGAGCCCAGGATGTCCCTGAGCTCCCTGTAAAAGGGGCAAGTGACGGGGGCGGCCCCAGATCGGCTGGCCGCATCCCGGGCCCGGGCATAACCCTGCCGCAGCCCCTTCACCTTACTCCGGACATGGTCCGGAGTGCGGGCAGGGTGACCCCGGGCAGCCAGGCCATCGGCCAGCTGAGCGAACGCATCCGCGTTCCGCCTCTTGCTCCCCATACCTGGAGCACCTCCTCCTCGCTCCAGAGCCCCAGCAGGTCCCGCAGCTCGGCCTCCGTCCAGGAGGGGCCCCGCTGCCGCTTCCCAGACTGGCAGGTCTTCTGGCTGGCCTGGCTGCCCTTGGGGGGGGTCCCCTGGGGGGGCTGGGGGGGCTGCTGGGCAGCCATCGCCACTGTCAGGGGCTGAGGGCTGTGCAGGCTGCCCGCGTGTGCAGGCTGCAGCCTGCATGTTGCCTCAGCTACCTGCAGTCAGGGCGGGGGAGGGGACCTTTAAGGGGCCGCTCCACGCGGCCACCAGTGAGCTGAGGGGCTGGAGAGAGCGTCTCTCAACCCCCCAGCTGATGGCCGCCATGGAGGACCCGGAAATTTCGATGTTGCGGGACGCGGATAGTCTACACTGTCCCTACTTCGACGTTGAACGTCGAAGTAGGGCGCTATTCCTATCTCCTCATGAGGTTAGCGACTTCGACGTCTCGCCGCCTAACGTCGAAGTTAACTTCGAAATAGCGCCCGACGCGTGTAGCCGCAACGGGCGCTATTTCGAAGTTAGTGCCGCTACTTCGAAGTAGCGTGCACGTGTAGACGCAGCTAAGATGTGCAGATTGCTATTATTAGTGTCCTCAATTACTGAAGTTTGCAAGCTAGAGATAACTAAATATCATGCTAAAAGGAGTGCTGGGGGTTGCCACTGTTTTGAAAAAGATAAATAGAATGGAATTTGCTGTAAAAAGACAAAATGTCAATGTGGTGGAAATATGTAAATTCTTTCCCTTAGAAGGAAATCCCAGTACTTACTGACCCCATGTAAGGGCAAGGAACAGTCAGTACTTGAGCATTGGTGAGCTTAATGACACTGGCTGCAGAGCACCAGCAAGACAGACAGCTGCTGTGGACCTGGTGCAAAGTCGGAGGGGCCCTGGTTCCCCACCCCCAAAGGGTGAAAGGGAAAGAGCTTAGGGCACTCAGCCCAGGGTCCCCTTCCCTACTGCCATCTCACATGGAGCAGTGGCACTCTACGTCATTTCAATAGCTCTGGGCCATTTTGAAATAACAGACCAGGGGCAATTCTCTCCTTTGCCCCACGCCCCCACCCCCCCGTCCCCACCAGACAACGGTCCTGAAAAGCACAACTGAATAAAGGATGCAATATGTGAAGAAGCAGAAGCAAAGAACATGGATTTGTGTTGGCAGGATGGTCAAGGAACTCGAATTATGTGTGTGTGTGTGTGTGTGTTTTTAAATAATGATATGAAGTATAAGTTTCTATGCTGTAAATCAGACTGTTAACCTCCTGCCCAGTTAGACCAGGAAAGGACAGACAGGCAGAATGGAACAAATAATAAAGTAGGACCTATTCTGTAGGACCTATTCTTTTTACAGAGACTTTATTAATGTTTAGAGTGACAGGAAGTGAGATGCTATTTTTTAATTAGCATTCCCAAATGAACACCATTCTGTACAACTTTATGGGCTAAGTTCTGCTTTCAGATATACATGTACCCCTGTTTCAGTTTAATTCCACTTGTGGTGACATCATTTGAAACCCATTCACTTAGAAATATGGTTATGTTTACTGAGGGAAATGATCTTGGACAGGAAGAAATGCCATGTTGGTGTTCATGTTAATGTGCCACATTTGACCCATTAACACATGGTATGAACAGAGACATCAACTACCTCACGCATTACAAGGTTTGCTTCCCTTCCTTTGATGCTCGTAATTATCTTAGACAGGACAATTAACATCCCCCCCACCTTTCACCCGCTTCATTCTACCCTATTTGATTTGTCAGTTTTTATTGCAATTTTTTTTCTTTTTGGTCCTCTGTACTTATAAATGTCAGTCTGTATTGGAAATGAGATTGATCTGATGAAGTGGGTCTGTCCCACAAAAGCTCATCACTGAATAAATCATTTTGTTCGTTTTTAAAGTTCTACATTTCTGCTGCTTTGTTATATTGACGCATTGTGAGCCATTATACAATTAATGTGTTGCTATGAAGGAAATAAAATAAACATGTCTTAGGATAACAAGTCAGCCCAGTTTTCCAGCTAGCCCGGTATCCTGTCAACCAATAGTGGCCAATGCATTCAGTGGCAGTGAACAGAGCACAGCAATTATCAAGTGATCCATCTCTTGTCATCTAGTTCCAGGTTCTAGCAGTCAGGCTTCATCATCATCAATAACAATGGGCTCAGCGCCAACTGGTGTCCAATGCCTTCCTCAGTACTTCCTTCCATCTTTCCTCTCCAGTGCGAAGTGGCTTAGTTTCTATAGACTAGCTCTGCACCAATCTATTATATCACGTACCCATTCTCTGTGGGGTCTGCCTCTCCTATTTGAACCACTCATCATGCCAAATACCAGGGTCTTGACTTTTCACTCATCATTCATTCTGCAGATGTGCCTGAATAGCTGTAACTTCCATTGTATAACCTTCTGCAGTAGGTTTTCTTTCAGCTGTATCTTTCCATATTATTCCTTCCTTGGTAAACTTCTTCTTCCATCCTATTCTCAGGATATTTCTATAAGAACTCCTCTTGAACACCAATATCCTCTTCGAATCTTTTATCATCTCCCATTGTCTCACATCTGTACAATATGCTGCTGAATACACACGTTTTCAAGATGCTCAGCTTTATTCCTAAGCTAATCACTTTGCTTTTCCAGCTCTTATCCATTGCCTTCAAACTAGCTCTTGCTTCCTCTATTCATCGCTATTTCCTTCTTACAATCTAGATCATACGTCATGTTGCTCCCCAGATACGTGAACTTCTCTACGTTTTCTAGTTCAATACTGTCTAACCAACACCAACACCGCTGTCCTCGAGCAAGCTGGAATCCCAACCATACACACCCTCCTCAGGCAGCGTCGGCTCCACAGGCTTGGCCACGTCCACAGGATGAATGATGGAAGGATTCCAAAAGACATCCTGTATGGTGAGCTAGCCTCTGGCAAAAGACCTCCCGGACGCCCCCAGTTGCACTACAAAGATGTCTGCAAGAGAGACCTCAGAGAGGTAGACATCGAGCTGGACAACTGGGAAGAACTAGCAGACGACCGCGGCAGATGGAGGTAGGGGTTACACGAGGGCCTTCAGAAGGGCGAGATGAGGATCAGACAGCTAGCAGAGGAGAAGCAAGCGCACAGAAAGCACAATAAGGACTTGCCAGACACCCACCACATCTGCAAGAGATGCAGCAAGGACTGTCACTCTCGTGTGGGTCTTCATAGTCACAGTAGACGCTGTAAATGAAGCCCTCAATTGAAACTATAAAGGGCGCAATCCATAGTCTATGCAGACTGAAGGATGCCTACTACTACTACTGTCTAACTGATCTTCCTTCCTATTTTCTTATCTCCAAATGCCATTGCTTTTGTTTTATCAATGTTCATATTCAGTCCGTACCGCTTCCCTTTCTTTTTTAGCGCCTTCACCGTTCTCATCAGCTTCTCTTCATCTTCCTCGATGATAACTATATTATTTGTGAACCTCAAGTTGTTAATTCTCATCTCATTCACTGATATCCCTTCTACCTCTTCCTTGATCTTGGGAACACCCAAGATCTTGATCTTGATCTGGGGAACACCCAAAGGTGATCCCTGACCATATTCACTAATTGATGGATCTATCCTCTGTGAACTCATCTATTCCTTTTTTGTATCCAGTTGTACTTTTGCCTTCTTAGCATCCCTGGCAATGAGTTCCATAGCTTGTGTATAAAGAAGTAGTTCCTTATATTTTTCAACCTGCTCCCTTTTAATTTCATTGGTTTTCTATGTGATGGGGGTATACAAAGCTCCTTCTGGGACAGAAGGGGTTAAAGCACTACAGTATGCCCAGATGGTTCCACACTTCCAGCCCTGCAGAGCATACTGCAGCTGGAGACAAAGTTGAAAAGGGAGCAACCCAGGTCAGAAGCAGAAGGCTGGGGAGGAGTGTAGCCCTCCCCTGAAGGATCCTGTAAAAGGACTTAGAGGTGCCTCTCTGAGTTTATGGTTATATTCAAGTTGCTATTTCAGGATGCAAATATATCCTGAAATAGCAACACCATGCCTAAAGACCGTGCTTGAAATAGCAGTTCTTTTGAGTGTGATATTCTGGTTGTGGTACCCTCGTCGTACGAGAGATAATAGAAACTTTGAACTAGCCACTTATTTCAAGCTTTGGTTCTGTCTGGATGGCACCAAGTTTGAAATAAGTTAATTTGAAATAAGTTATGCAATTTGCACAACACAAATTGCAAACGTTATTCCGCGTTATGGCTACTGTGTAGCCATAGCCTGCAGCTACAAGGACTATTTACTGAACCCAGTTAAGGTTGATGGTTTGGTTTCCCTTGTATATTTGTTTTCTCCTTATTTGGGACTGGGGAAATGGAGGTTGCAGTGGCAGAAAGCAACCTAGGGAGGGTAAAACAGAGGGTCTACAACCCTTCCCAGGAGTCAGCACTTCTGCCCTCCTAAGGCCCTGGACAGAGATGTGTGAAGTGGGTGGGCCTGGCCTCTCCTATTCCTAACCACCACTGGATAGATGGATGCTAATCACTAGGCCACCCAGCGTGCTTGAGAACCCTACTACAGGGTAAATAACCTTTCTTTAACAATTTTCTCCATACTGGACATGATTTTGTAGAATTCTATCATCCCTCCTCAGTTGTCTTTTCCATGAATAGATAGAAAAACCAACTACCATTTTGAAGGCAAATAATACTGTAATGTAATTTTCAAATTATGTGTCGTTTATAAGAATTGTATAATTAGTTTAAATAGTAACTAGAATGACTTTATTGGATTATATATGCTGTAACTGTTGTGGGTCATTGTGTGCTGAATATCTTAAGCCCAAATGATGCATTACAAAAGTACTTAATATGAGATAAATACAATTGTAGATGCACTCAGGCATCCTTTCAGGTCCTCCTGTGTCAGAGTAATCTATGGAAAAATTCTAAGATATTACACAAATATGAGTATATTACTGCAGTTCTTCTGAGCTTTATTGAGGTGTAGCTTTGCTTTAGAGAATTTCCCATTTACAACAAAAACCAAAATTTCTGTCTAGTGGGCTCTCTATCCATACACAGATTTTAAAAGTGGGGACAGAAAAAATCCTCCTCTTTCTGAATTGAGAAAATAACTATTTGATACTTAACATTGTACTCTGCATTCATCAACAGAAAATCCAGCCCTTTCATTTTGTAATGAACAAGAACAGACTGGTTTTAAACCATAATAAGGTCAAAATTTGTTACAATGTAGAGTGACATCATTAGCTGCACATCTTCTCTTGCATAATTATGCAGTGTAACATGGAAAGTACTGTAATTCATCCACTGTCCAGGAACCAAGAAGTTGGGATGAGGGATGAAATATGTGGATCTGTACAGGTAATGCACAGAAGCCAGACTTACTGAAAAGTAACTTTCTTTCTCATAATACTGTCAGATCAAGGGCTGCATTCTATGGTGATAGTGGATCAAACTTTCTTTATAGATCTGGTGTAACATTGCTGATGTGAATACCTGAAGATCAGACTTCAAGCACGTTCTACGGGCTCCAAAGTAGCTTGTACACCCATCCCTCATTAAACAAGTACGTTATTTACGAGTACTCACTTAAACAAGGCACACACTCCCCCCGCCGCCTAATACAAGCATAACCCCCTCCCTGCGGCTCCAATCCCCTGTAGTCTGACCCTGTCCCCCCGCCAGCCCCACAGCCCCAACCCACTGCAGTCAAACCCCCCCGCAGCCCCCAAACTGCAGCAGCCAGACCTCCCTGAACTGTATATGGCCCCCCAGTCTGACCCCCCCACCGACTCCGTGACCCCAAACCTGGGCAGCCTGACCAGTCCTGTGGCCCCACAGCCAGACCCCCCTGCCGGCCCCACGGCCCCATACCAAGGCAGCCTGAACACCCCTCAGTCCCGCAGCCTGACCCCTCTTCCTTTTGCCCTGTGGCCCCAAACTGCGGCAGCCTGACCCCCCGCCACAACACAGATCCAACCCGCCACCAGATTTTAAACCTCTCTCCCACTCATGGCCCCAAACTGCCCCCAGCCTTTAACCCTCCCCAACCCAAGGTTTGCTTGCCTTTCAAAGGCAGCACCACCTGCTGCCACTCCTTCCACAAGTTAGGAGCACTAGGAAGCAATCAGAGACTTTTATGTGTATTTTAATGGTAATTTAGTGTCCCTCTTACAAGTTTTCACCTACAGGTAGAAAGCTGGGAACCAATTGTGCTCGTATAGCAAGGGATGAGTGTACCGCATGTTTCAGGAATGTTTTCCCTATTAAGATATGCAGTGTTGCTATCTGGGATTTTATTCATACATTTGCAAAGTTATTTCTTGATTTGGTTTCTTGACTTGTCTGATCCAGTTATCTAACATCCCAACTATGGAACCTCACATGCTTGAAATGAAAAACATATTTCCTATTTTGCATAGCAACATATTAAATACCAGAAATTACTGCTGTCTTAAAAGCTGATCTTAATAACAAAAAGCCAAACAAACAAAAAGGGGGTACTGTATAAAGGGAGAGGCTTCTTCTCTGGTTAAGGAGTGGAGTGTAGGAGACCTGGGTAACATTCCCAGCTATACCACTGACTTCCTGCATGACCCTTAGAAAATACTTCTCTTTTTTCCTTTTTCTGTGTATTTAGATTTTAAGCTTTTCAGAGGAGTAACCGTTCTGGCTGCGTGTTTGTACAGTAATTGGCACAGTAGGGTTCCCATCTTAGCACTAGGTCCTGTAGTAATAATAATATCAGTATACAAAGGATTGGGGCGGTGACAGACTTGCCAGGCCTGTGGCAAGGTGGTAGGAGGGCAGCTCTGCACTTCCAGAAGGGGAGTATCCCTGGGCAGAAGGGACCAGCCCTCAGATCCACCAGGACCAAATTGCACTATGCCACTTGTCCCCATGCCAGCCCTCAGAGCCACCCAGAGTGTGCTGCACAACATTCTGGTGGAGATTTTAAAGGGTGTGGGGCTCCAGCTGCTGTTGTACATCTGCAGCAGGTAGCCCTGAGCCCTTTTGAATAGTCAGGCCCCAGGGCAGTTGCCCGCTATACCATCTCTGTTGTCAGGCAGGGCAAGGAATGCTAATTTTAACTAGCAAACTTAACCAAACCTTAATAACTGTCCAAGGTTTTCCTGTGTTGGTGGAAAATCCATTATTTTTTAAACAACAGAATATAGCTGGATTTGTTTTCAGTTCATTATATTACAAAGTCCACGGGGGGTATTTTTGATCTTTCATGGTTCAGATGAGTGCTGCTTCCAATAATCTTATAATAAATTATGCAAAGCCAAATGTGCAGTTTGTAAAGTTTGTATTGTTCCTTTGGTAGTTCCTGAAGTCTTTGAAGAGTGTATATAGACGAGTCCAGCTGTGACGTGATCAGGCTGTTGAAAAAGACTGCTTTGGAGCTAGGAATCAACACCTGTAGGGCTCCTTGGTTCCCAGTGCTGTTAGGAGTTTACACTCTCTGCATGATCCTTTTATTTTTCTCCCTTTAATTAGTACGTCTGTGTAAATACTTGAAGTCTGTAGGAACAGTGCCTCCAGTCAGAACTTTATGATGTGCACTTCCACTTAAAATTTTCACTTTTTGTAAAGTGACCATGATTGGTCAGGGGAATTGGGAATGGCAAGCTGCAGAACTGGGAAGACTGAGGCTATGTCTACACTATAGTGATCTGTTGGCAGAAGTTACTAGTGGAAGATATCTTCCAACAAAACTTCTGTCAACAAATTGCAGCCACACACGAAAGTGGATCAATCTGTCAATCTACTCTGTCAACAGAGAGCAGACAGACTATCCAGCTACTCTCTTGATAGAGCGGCCTTCTGGAAGCACAGCAGGCAGGGCTGCCCAGTTACCTGGAAGCCCTGTCTGTGAACAGAGGGCCCTCCAGAGTGTCCACACAGCTTTTTTATTGGTATATTCTTTGAGAAAGGCATTCTGCTTCATGGGGGGTGAGGCAGAAAGTTGTTGACAAAAGTGCCGAGTTCTGTTGCATTTTTAATGTAGATGCTGTGATGGAGTGGGGGGAGTGCCGGTGTGAGACTCAGGCTGGATGTGACAGACAAGCGGAGCAGCCCCCAGTGGCTAAGGATGCCCCTGGGGCTACAACCTAGGCTGGCAGGTAACACCTCAGCCCTGAACAAAGAGGAGGGAGGAGCCGAGCTGGTTTTTGAATCGGAGGCAGCAGTTAGAGGCTAGGTGGAGAGGGAGCTGGAAGGCAGCCAGCCTGGGGAGGGGGAAGCTACACCCCAGAGGGGCACCCCTCGGGCTTTTCTCCCCAGGAAGGGTTGGAATGACTGTCTCTGACTGCTGTACTGATGCTTCTGTGAGGAACTGGGCATCTGTTGCCTAATAAACCTCCTGTTGTACCTGCTGAGTGAGAGTCACTTCTGCCAGCGGACGGGATGCAGTGCATGGGGACCCCTGAACCCCATCACAGATGCTTCATGAGTTTAGTGTAGGTGTAGCCTGAGAGCTAAGGAGCAAAGGTTGTTGGAGGCCTATGTATTGATTTTCAGTTGAGCGAAGACACTAAGATCAATGGGAACAGTGGGTGCTCAATAACTTTGGAAATCAGGTTATATTGACTTTGTAGGGAGGGATCTTTTTTTCCTTTCTTCCCCTGTCCCCCACTTCCATGCAGGGCTTGAGCTCCACAGGGTATCTGTTTGCCTTCTCCTCATTCTTGGCATCTTCCACACTTTCTCCTCTTTCAATGGCTATGGCTACACTATTGAGTTTTGCCAACAAAACCCCATTTTTGTTGACAAAACTGGTGGAGCATACACACACAAAATGCCTTTTGTTGATAGTATGTCAACAAAAGTCAGCACTTCTACCAACAACCTTCTGCCTTTCCCAGGTTCTGTTGACAAAAGACAGTATGGACACTGGTGGGGGCTTCTCTCAACAGACAGGGCATCCAGGATAATGAGCTGCCCTGTTTGCTGTGCTTCTGGGTGCCTTTTTTGTTGTGAGAAAGGCCAGGCAGTCCAGCCGCTCGGTCGACGGAGCTGAGTGCTCTTCTGGTTGGCTTTTGTGTGTGGCCACACTCAGTCTACAGAAGCTTTGTTGGGAAATCTCTTCCAAAAGTGACTTCTGTTCACAGATGGTGTAGTATAACTGTAGCTGATGTGTTTTCTCGCTGGTTGGACTTTTCCTCATTTCCTGTTATTGTGTAAGCAGCGGCTGTTGAGCTTATCCAGAAACTTGTACATGTCTGTACTAATTCCAGCCTACTTCATTCAGTTTGTTGAAGTGCTTATCAAAATCTTTAACAGATGCAGCATAACTTGTTCTGCCAGCTCCAAAAAGCTTTTCTTACTCCATTCAGGTTTGAATGGAAGAGGCTGTTTTTGAATATAATATCTGTCATCTTTCGTTCTGTTGGATAGAATGCTGACAATATATGCATGAATTAACAATTTTGGGACAGATTAATTTTTTTTAGATTTATTTATGGCTGGTTTGTTTGACCAAGTGACACAAAGCAATGGAAACATACCATTGAATCTGGGCCAGTCCTAATTATTTTTGTTTTCGTGTTTGTTTGTTGTTGTTTTTGTTAGAAAACTGTTTTTGTGCACCAGATTGTAATGGAGACTATTTAAGTGTGACTCTATTTTAAATAGTAACTGTATAAGTGTCTTGAAACTCAACGGACATTCTCTTCCTATGCATGCAGAGTCACAACCTTTAGCTGTATTAACAACATTAAGTTTCAACTGCTTTGTATTTCTGATAGTTCTGCAGAGCCAACACAACTAATACTGAATTGGCTAAAGTCTGTCTACTTTGTTCATCACCAACAGAACTATTTATTTAAGTTCCAGTCAATTGCATCTGAGTAGTCCCATTTAGGGGCTAATTTAGAGACAGTGGGGAGCTACACTGTTAACTGAGGAGTTCAGAATACCTGGTAGTGGTGGCGATGTTTGAGAAGGAAACGGTCTGGCTTTCAGATCCCAGGATGAATTTGCCCAACTGGCAGCTGGAGAAGAAGGGAAAACTTTGTGATTATTATGCAACTGTTATGAAAACCGCAGAACCTCCAAAAGAGCTCTAAATGCAATTATAGTTTCTTTTCAAAGTAGAAACTCATTTCAGTTTCTCTGAACCACAGAATTTGTTTGAAAAAGAGTTACAATACTCACCTGTTGTGTTGAACAAATTCTCAGTAAAGTGCTAAGCAAAACAACATACAGCAACCTGAACTTGTTCCCGTTTAAATAAGTGGCGACACTCAGACATCAAGGGAAGCAGAACTGAACCCACAATAAATTTTTGACAATAATAACAATGTTTTTTATTTATTTATTTGCTCCTTTGGTTTCACTAAACCAAATATATGGAATCTTTCAGCATCTGAGGCCACCAACAATCCTTAGATCGGCAAAGACAGTATTACTTATGAGTTCAGGTATTAGTGTCATGGCTTTCACCATTATTAGGAGTTCCACTACCAGCTCACGAAATATAGTAATCCTGATTGGCTGTTTTAGGGCCTGATACTGTTAGTGTAACCTAGGCTACGTCTACATGTGCACGCTACATCGAAATAGTTTATTTCGATGTAGCGACATCGAAATAGTCTATTTCGATGAATAACATCTACACGTCCTCCAGGGCTGGCAACGTCGACGTTCAACTTCGACGTTGCGCGGCACCACATCGAAATAGGCTCTGCGAGGTAACGTCTACACGCCAAAGTAGCACACATCGAAATAAGGGTGCCAGGAACAGCTGCAGACAGGGTCACAGGGCAGACTCAACAGCAAGCCGCTCCCTTAAAGGGCCCCTCCCAGACACACTTGCACGAAACAACACAAGATCCACAGAGCCGACAACTGGTTGCAGACCCTGTGCATGCAGCATGGATCCCCAGCTGCCGCAGCAGCAGCCAGAAGCCCTGGGCTAAGGGCTGCTGCACATGCTGACCATAGAGCCCCGCAGGGGCTGGAGAGACAGCGTCGCTCAACCCCTCAGCTGATGGCCGCCATGGTGGACCCCGCTATTTCGATGGTGCGGGACGCAGATCGTCTACACATGCCCTACTTCGACGTTCAACTTCGAAGTAGGGCGCTATTCCCATCCCCTCATGGGGTTAGCGACTTCGACGTCTTGCCACCTAACGTTGATTTCAACTTCGAAATAGCGCCCAACACGTGTAGCTGTGACGGGCGCTATTTCGAAGTTGGTGCCGCTACTTCAAAGTAGCGTGCACGTGTAGACACGGCCCTAGTCACCTCTGTGAGGTTCACTGTCCTATGCAGTGGTAGTTAGACCACTTCAGAGAGAGAGAATGAGTGTTCCCTACAGCCTAGGCTGAGAGGCTGCTGATTTTTAGCTCAAACTATAGCTGCCCATGTACTAAGTTCCACCAGGTTCAAGTCCCAGGTTCCAGTCTGTGTGTGGGCAGTTACATTAGCACCTCATGCATTCTCAAATACATCTGTCAATTGTACTGGGACTCAAGAATGCCTTACAGCATGATTGCTTTGATTCTCATTAATGTCACATAATGGTATGCACACAAAAATCAAATTAGCTTTTTAATGCTGTCCTCCTCAATACTTTGAGGAAAAACTATCTTAATCTATTAGTTCACTGTGCACTGTCTGGCCTATTATACCTACTCATACTGTTTTGCATTCCCACATGGGCCATAGGTGAAGGCAAAGCTAGGGAAGGCAAGCGCCAGTGCCAGCCCCACCCCTCCCCCCCAAGGCCCCACCCCATCTACAACCTTCCCACTCAGACAGCCAGGCTGTCAGAGAGTAGTACCAGCCTTGCAGCAGGGTGGGGAATGTAGGCAGTTCTGGGAAGGCAATGCCTTCCATTGCCTTCCTTACCCACCTCCCATATATTCTCACATAAATGAGTTAGTGTCTATTCAGGTTTATTGACCACGAAGACCATAATAAAAGGTAGTGGGTGTTTCGTGTTTGTTATTTCTGACATCTACCTGTATGCAGAGTTGATCTTAATTATAACTTGTAGTTAAAATTTAGTTTAAAATACAGAGGAGTATGGAAGGTTGTTTTGCTAAACTATATGACATATGTTTTAAACAGAACATAGTAGAACTAAGATATATATTTTATTCTGCAAAGTCTAAAAGGAAAATCTTTTTACATGTATTCTTTCCACAAACAAAACTTGTCTCTAACAATTGTGTTTAGGGTGTCAATGAAGAAACTGCTCAAAATCCACAGTGTGAAATTCCTGGATGCCTTTTTAAAATAAGTATCGACATTTTAACAGGTTGAAAAAAAATCTTAAAACAAAACCAAAAGAAAAAATTAAATGAATGTTATTCATGAAAAAAGCAGAATTAAGTTTAGCATTTTTGTTTACAAAATAATTTTAATAAATAATTCTAATCCTCAAAAGTGATATCTGCTGCAGACCCTTTAATTTACAGTAAAAGCCATTTCATCTGGCTCCGTTAATCAACATGCCCAGCTGGGGCTGGCTGCCATGGGACTGTCATACACAGTCGGAGCTGGTAGATTGGGGCCAACTGCTGTGGAGACGGCTGGAAATGGCAGAGTGGGACAGCTGCCTGGCTAGGACTGGCAGAGTGGGGCTGTCAGCCTGGTTGGGGCCAGTGGTGCAGGGCTGGTGGCTTAGCTTGAATAACCAGCACATTTTATTATTTGACAGCCTGCATTCCCCAGGGATACCCAATAATAAAGCTTGTACTGTATTGTACTTTAGAAAGAACATCAGCCATTAGATTCCTGCCCTATTGTAAAGTTATGAATCACTTCCAGCGAGAAGCCCTTCTTAAGTCACCACTTATGATATTGTCAGATGGTTTCTAGAACAATTTTGTTTGATCTTTAATTAAAATCAGCTGTCCTGTGCAAGCATTTTATGTTCTGAACACGAGAACATAAGGACGAGTGTACTAGATTAGACCAAAGGTCCATCTAGCCCAGTAGTCTGTCTTCTGACAGTGGCCAATGCCAGTTGCTCAAGAGGAAATGAAGAAACAGGTGATCATCGAGGCTGTGTTTGCAACTTCGAAGTTGCCATGGGGAGAATTAGCCTAATGAGGTTCTGCATATTCTTTGCACCGCTTCATTAGTATTCTCTGCTCGAGCTGATTACCATGCCCCCTTTCAAGAAGGAGGCTAGTGTAAACACAGCCCAAGTGATCCATTCCCAGCCTCCCACAAGCAGCCTCTGGCAAACAGAGGCTAATGACTCTGTCCCGGCCTATTTTGGCTACTAGGCATGGATGACCTATCTTCCATGAACTTACCTAGTTTCTTTTTGAGCCCTGCTGTAGTCTTGGCCTGCACAACATCCTCTGGGAAAGTGTTTCACTTGTTGACTGTATGTTGTGTGAGGAAATACTTCTTGTTTTAGATCTGCTATAAATTTCATTTGGAAAACCCTAGTTCTTGTGTTATGAGAAGGAGTAAATAACACTTCTTCATTTATTTTCTCCACACCAGTTATGATTTTATAGATGTCTTTGTTTATCTCTTGAGTGATTGCTTACAGCTCATGCATATTCACTCAATAAAGATGTGTTGTTTATTTGAAAATGAGACAATATTTTACAGCTTCCCCTCTTCACTTCTACCTAATTATGTGAAACTATTTAGTGATTTCTGGACTATTGTTGTATCACTTAGTATGACCTGACTGTATCTAGACATATGCTGTACATTATCTCTATTTTCCCTCTTTGTAGTGGGTGGGAGCAAGTCAATTACTTATCAGGATACTGCTATATTAAGATTTACATATTTTAAGCCTTCTGGAGATGGTAACTGGGTAATATAGTGGTAAGAATCATCGAACTAACTCAAATTTGAGTCTAAGATGACACTAATGTTATAATTTATATATAAAAGAAAAGGAGCTCTGATTCTGCATGTTAGTAAATGCATCCTGCAGGTTTCAGAGCATCAACAGCTGTCACTGATGTCAATGGGAGCTAAGGGTCTCAGTGTCTTAGTCTTTGTCTACACTTGCAGCATTGAAGGACTGACACAGCACCACTTTAACGTGACAGTGTGGTTGCAGCATCAGTGCTGGGAAGGAGCGTTCCCAACACTTTAGGAAAGACACCTCCACCAGGGATGTAACTTCCAGCTCTGGGCACCTGTCTATGTTGGTATGTTACTGTGCTGAAGCCACTGCTCAGGGTGGTGACTAGTATAAATGAGCAGATTTGTTCCTAGATAGTTCCCCTCAATAGTATTTACAGTAGATGACCACTTACGTGTTCTCTGCATTTTCAGATAATGACTGAGCCATGCAGGAACAGTCTCATAAGGGTTCACAACCATTATCAAATAGCAAAACCTGAAAAACCCTAACAGAGATTTTTACAATCACTTTGATTTGAATTGCTGGGCAAACAAACAATATGCCTTTTAATATGACTAGCTGCATACCCCTTGGAACTAGAAAGAGTGTAGGTCTTACAAGCTACGAGACAATATCTTTGGAGGTGGCAAATCTGAACAAAAAATTGGTGCTGTGCTGAATAATCAATTTGAACATGAGCTCCCAGGGCAACACTGTAAATATGATTCTTGGATACCTAAAGTGGAATCTTGAGGAGGAGTGGAAGTGTTAGTTTACCCCTGTACTTGTTCCTGGTGCGATTTCTGCTGGCTTATACTGAGTCCAGTTCTGGTTTCAACAATTCTGGAAGGAAGTTGATGAATTGGAGAAGGTAACAGAGAAGAGAACGATTTAGAGCAGTGGTTCTCAGATTTATTTGATCAGGCCTCTCTTTCTTTGTGTCTTTCGTTGCTCATGTGCCCTGCCCCCAGGAGACATTCAGCCACCCAGCACTAAAGCAGGAGTGGAACTGCTGGCTGGGTACCCACTTCCGAAGGCAGTGCCACGCCAGCACCAGTGCAGAAGTGGTGGTTACAATGTGATAAGTGACATTTGTCAATATCCCCTTTCATAGCAGATTTAGCACCCCATTGCCACCCTTAATTCTGCACTGCTGCTGCCACTCTGGAGATGATAGTTGGAGCCTCAGTGCCACCCCCTGGTGGGGAACTGGGTGTGTGCGGGGAGCAGAGTTCCCTGTAAGCTGGCGGCTGCCCAGGAGAAATTCAGGTGCTGCCCAGCTCATTAGCAGAGCACCCACAGCCATCCACAGCAGGCAGCATGTGTTTCTACTAGTGGTGCACATCCACACATGCCTTGCTACACATAACAAAATTTATTCTGCCCTTGGATGGAAAAAGTTAGAGGGAACACTGGGCTTGGGGGAGGGAGGAGCTTGAAAGTAGAACTCAGCTGTCAGCTGCTAGGCTCCAGGTGTCCCTTTTGTCCCATATCCCAGTGTGGTGTATAGCCTTAGCTATTACCTGTAGGGCTTTTAGTTGCTGCAGTAGAGTTTCACACTTCAGAAACCACAGATTATATCCTGCTGGTTGAGTAACCAGGGTCTGTCGGCCTTACACGTGGCCCTTCTGCACAAGCCCCGGTGCCCAGAGCTGATGCCCAGCATTACTTTAAAAAAAAACCCAAAACCAAACCTTGTAGCTTGTGGCTTCCTCAGTGCATTCCTGCACCTCCCTGGGGAGGTCCATCCCAAAGTTTGAGACCCGCTGCTGTATAGTGATAGACTGATAGACTCCAAGGGCTCAGTCTATTTAGCTGAAGAAAGACAAGGTTATGAGATAATTGATTGTAGTTTTTAAAGTACCTAGATGCAGAACAATTTGATGGGCTCTTTAATGTAGCAGAGAAAGGTATAACATGGTCTAATGGCTAGAAGTTGAAGTCAGACAAAATGATAGGATCCAATTTTAAATAGAACTGGAACAACTTACCAAGGGTCATGCTGAATTTTTGGGCAATTCATTACTGTAATTTTTAAAATCAAGATTAGAGCATCTCTTTGAAAAACTGCCGGGAAATTATTGTGGGGAAGTTCTATGGCCTGTTGAAGGTAATACTGGGTATTGGAATTGGTCTCTGCTGGCCTTGGAATCTATTCTATCTATTAAACTCATCTTATTTCTGATGGGTATTCTTTGGAATGAAAACAAAAGTTTATCTGTAAAAGCACCCAGTGATAAATGGAGAGTTGAAGCAGATTTTTTTGTGTGAAAGAATCAGGATATAATCTTATTTCAGAAAATATTTACATAGTTGCTTAATTCTGAGGAACATTCCTAGATGGTTAATATGTGACATGGTGGCTCTTGGTAGTTAGAGCTTATGATTGGAGGAGAAAGCTAGCCCAGATGCAGGGCTGGAACTGGGCTGAGTGCTGGAACCAGGATCAGGGGAGAGGGTAGGGTCAGAACCAAAATCAGTCTGTAGGCAGGCCAAATCAATCAATACTGCAGGTGGAATGTAGCATGTCTGTAAATGGGCAAGATCAAAGTACGACTGGAGCAGGCTGAGAGTGTCCAGAGCCTAATATTCTGGGATGCAGCAAGAGGGTCCTGGCTTCATAGTGCTGATGTATAGGCAGACTTGCAGCTTGGGTGAAGTTGAGGAGATACTGAGCCTATAGGTCATCTGACCCAGCTGCTGTTGGTGACAGGCTGTTGCCACATGCCTAAAAACTGAGTCACTGCAGGTGTAATCAGGATTGCCAACTTTCTTCTTGCACAAAACCAAACACCATAATCCCAAGGCCCTGCCCCATACTCCTTTCCTTTCCCCAAGGCCCTGCCCCCTCACTGCATCCCCTCTCCCTTAGTGGTGTGGCTTGCTCTTCCCCCACCCTCACTCACTTTCAGTGGTCTGGGGCACGCAGCTGGGTGCGGAAGGGGGTGAGGGCTCTAACTTGTAGTTCAGGCTCCAGGATGGGGCTGGGGATGAGAGGTTGGGGGTGAAAGAGAGGGCTCTGCACTTAGGGGTGGGGCCAGGGGATTCAGCTTGTGGGAGGAGTCTGGGGGTTGAGGCAGGCAGTTGTGGTCAGGGAGGAGGTAAAAGCGGTGGGGTGGGCATGAAGGGTTCAGTGGATGGAAGGGGACTTTGGGCTGGAACAGGGCTAGGGTGCTGGTGGGCTGAGGGCTCTGGTGGGGAGTGCAGGCTCTGGGGTGGGGCTGGAGATGAGGAATTTGGGGTGCAGAAGGGGGCCTGGGTTGGGGCTAAGGCTTACCTTAGGGGGCTCCCAGTCAGCAATGCTGAGGGGCTAAGTTAGGCTCGCTGCCTATCTTGGCTTCACACTCTGCCCATGAAGCAGCCAGCTGATCTGCACCTGGGCAGGGGGCAGGAGGGTCTGTTTGCTGGTCTTGTCACAGGCCATGCCACTGCTGCTCCCCTTGGCTTTGGTTCCTGGCCAGTGGGAAGAGCGGAGCTGGCGCTCAAGCCCCAGGCCTTCCCCCACCTAGGAGCCAGATGGGCTGGCCACTTCTGGGTGCAGCATGGAGCCAGAACAGACTGGGGCTAGCCTGCGTTAGCCCCATAGCACCACTGACTGGACTTTTAACATGTCAGTTAGCAGTGCTGACTGCAGCCACCAGTGAGCCTTTTTGACAGGGCATTCCAATCAGAACTGGACATCTGGCAACCCAAGATGTAACTAATGCCTCCTTCCTATGGTGCTGCCCTTCTCTAGTAGCACCTAGCCCTACTAGAGTTGTCCTTTGCTAGACCCTTAGCTAACATCCATAGGGCTTTTAACTAATGCGGTACAGGCTATGACTGCCTCATGTTCAGTCCCACCTGCCAACAACTGGGGTCTGTTGGTGTTAAATGGGGTCTGTTGGTGTTACAGAGGCTGTGTTGGAAGGATAAGTCAGTGCAGTTGAGTTGATGCCATGTGCCTGAATGACTTATTGTGGAGCTATTGAAAGGGAGCTGTATGAGAGGTATTTAGTTTGTTGTAGGTTTGCTGCACTAAAGCTACGTCTACACGGGGATGCTACATCGAAATAGCTTATTTCGATGTAGCGAAATCGAAATAAGCTATTTCGATGAATAGCGTCTACACGTCCTCCAGGGCTGGTGCCGTCGACGTTCAACTTCGACGTTGGGCAGCACTACATCGAAGTAGGCACTGCAGGGGAGCGTCTACACACCAAAGCGGCCCACATTGAAATAAGGGTGCCAGGAACAGCTGCAGACAGGGTCACAGGGCGGACTAGCACTTCCAGGGCAACAGCAAGCTGCTCCCTTAAAGGGACCCTCCCAGACACACTTGCACTAAACAGCACAAGATCCACAGAGCCAACAACTGGTTGCAGACCCTGTGCATGCAGCATGGATCCCCAGCTGCAGTAGCAGCAGCCAGAAGCCCTGGGCTAAGGGCTGCTGCCCACGGTGACCATACAGCCCCGCAGGGGCTGGAGAGAGCATCTCTCAACCCCTCAGCTGATGGCCACCATGGCGGACCCCGCTATTTCGATGTGGGATACGGATCGTCTACACGTGCCCTACTTCGATGTTCAACATCAAAGTAGGGCGTTATTCCCATCTCCTGTTGGGCATAGCAACTTTGACGTCTCGCCGCCTTAAGTCGATTTCAACTTCGAAATAGCACTTGCCACATGTAGATGTGGCGGGCGCTATTTCGAACTTGGCATGGCTACTTTGAAGTAGCTGGCTCGTGTCGACGCGGATTATATCATTCATTGGATTGATGCATTGGTTCTTCTTCAAGTGCTTGCTCATGTCTGTTCAAATTATGTGCGTGTGCTGTGTGCATGACTGTCAGAAAGTTTTATTCTAGCTGCTGCCTGTTGGGCTGGTTGTAAAGCCCCCTGGAGTGGAGTTGGTGCAGAGCCCTATATATGACCCTGCCGACCTAACTAACCCTCAGTTCCTCCTTATCACTCGTGTGGTCTGTTGGAACTGTAGCTGAGTGAGTACTTGTTGCTACACCATGGCTACGTCTACACGTGAAGCCTACATCGAAATAGCTTATTTCAATGTAGCAACATCGAAATAGGCTATTTCGATGAATAACGTCTACACGTCCTCCAGGGCTGGCAACGTCGATGTTCAACTTCGACGTTGCGCGGCACCACATCGAAATAGGCGCTGCGAGGGAACGTCTACATGCCAAAGTAGCACACATCGAAATAGGGGTGCCAGGCACAGCTGCAGACAGGGTCACAGGGCGGACTCAACAGCAAGCCACTCCCTTAAAGGGCCCCTCCCAGACACAGTTGCACTAAACAACACAAGATACACAGAGCTGACAACTGGTTGCAGACCCTGTGCCTGCAGCATGGATCCCCAGCTGCCGCAGCAGCAGCCAGAAGCCCTGGGCTAAGGGCTGCTGCCCACGGTGACCATAGAGCCCCGCAGGGGCTCGAGAGAGAGCGTCTCTCAACCCCTCAGCTGATGGTCGCCATGGCGGACCCCGCTATTTCGAAGTTGCGGGACGCGCAACGACTACACGGTCCCTACTTCGACGTTGAACGTCGAAGTAGGGCGCTATTCCTATCCCCTCATGGGGTTAGCGACTTCGACGTCTCGCCGCCTAACGTCGAAGTTAACTTCAAAATAGCGCCCGGCGCGTGTAGCCGTGACGGGCGCTATTTCGAAGTTAGTGCCACTACTTCGAAGTAGCGTGCACGTGTAGACACGGCTCATGTGTCCCCAGCTCTTACTGTGTAAATAGTTGTAAATAGTTCTTTAGGTAGTCTAGATGGGATGCAGCCTTTGGGGCCACTGTCCTTGAGTCAGCCACACATTGACTCTGCCCCCTTCTCTTGGGCTTGGCATGTGAATCGCCTAACTTGAATACATATGAGTTAGCACTGTTAAAAGCAGTTACCCACTATTGTCACTTTTGTTTTTTGTGATGTATTGCTCATATCTATTTGAAACCCACCCTCCTTCCCCAAGTCTGAATAGCTGACAGGAAGGAACTGAGGGGAGGTCAGGTCAGCAGGGTAATATAGAGAGCTCTGTACCAGCACCACTCCAGGGGGCTACTCAGCCAATCCAATGGGTAGCAGCTAGGGTAAAACTTTTCAACAGTCATGCATGCAGCGCACACACACACAGCTTGAATACATATGAGCAACACATCTGAAAGAGCAACAGTTACAACAGTAAGTAACTGATTTTTAACAGTGCATCCTAACTTTGGGGTCAAAAGGCAAGATTGATAAAGTGCTACCATTTCTTATACTCTTAGTGTGACTGATAGTTCTTTTTAGAACACAAGGTACAGCCATGAGAAAACCATCATAAATTTAGACATAATTCAAATAAAATTGAAAACTCTGCTGAATCTTTCAAAGAACTTCAGTCATTAAATGTGTCAAGTTGCAGTGATTTATTTTCAGATTAGCAGTGTAAATCAGCAAAATAGTCCCTCAAGATTTTCAGAAGCTGGGCACCTAAAAAAGAAACCATTATTCACTTTTTCCATGCCTTCCTTGAAAGAGTGTGATATTTCAGCAAGTGCTGCACATTCATTTTCTAAAAATCAAGCTCCATTAAGGGGTGCCAGTTTAGTCACCCAAAAGCAATTCTCACTTTTGAAAGTCTGGGGCTGTAACTGCACAAAGAGTCTGTCCTAGGTAATGCTTAGGAAAAAATAGTTTTTTTTTGGTCAGACAGTTTAAATTGCTCTAAGTTCTATTCATAAGTTCTTTCTTGGTTTGGAGCTTTTAACACCTCTGAAAAGAAGTCACCTTTTCAGTATTAAATGTACTGCAAGCTTCTGTAGTTTTCAAAATTAGATGACTACAAAAATGAGTAAATGTCACTTTTCTCTTGATGTGCATGTGCATGAATTACTTGAAGTGTGCAGCTGGTGCTCCAAGGGAACATTATGAACATATAATGTGTTTTAAAATGTTTGCCCTATTTATATATTTATTGATGTGAATGATTTACTCTATAGGAGTATTTATTAATTTAAAGTGAATATGCATGTTGTTCTGTACTAGCTCTGAAAGTTCTTTCTAAATCCCTCCAGAACTTATTGCATATTTCATTATTTAAAACTTTCCACTTCTAGTCAGAGTCCCATCAGTCTGAAAATTTATTGTGTCTCCAATATATTAACTTGAATACAACTTTCTCTAATGGGGACTTCTCCATCTTTTCCTGCTGATCACAAAAATGGGCACAGCTCTGGGGCTGTTATATATAGCTCTGTGGAAGTCCCTGGAGCCAGGCTGACTTACACCACCTGAGAATTTGACTTGTGATTTTTCCTGTTCATCACAATTTTATCTTTAATAAGTGATTTGCTTAGCATACACACAAACAAATCCATCGTGTGATCCTCTTCTAAACAAAATCCATGATAAGGTAGGTATATTTTTTATTTATTATCCAAAATGATGAGGAGAAGATAAAGAGAGACTTTTTTACTACTTATCTGCCAGAACACTTTCTTCCACAGGTGTCTGGTCCTTTACTCCTTTCCTGCCCTGGCTTACCCTTCAAACTGAGTTTTGTTTTTCACTTTGACATTCTGGATATGCTATCTGTATATGACCTTTCCAGCTCAAGCTCATCTCTGTTCCATAGCAGGCAGGCTAATTTATTTGTTTCCATTTTTGGTTGCCTAGGCTGTTGTAATGTTTCTCATTTGATAGTCAAAAACCTGCATTTTACTGAAGTCAGAATGAGTAATGGACTGTATTTGTAAGGATTGTAAATATGAAAATGAAATTGAATTCAACATTAAGCACAGATTAAAATTTTGTTCAATGTCTTCATTGATTTAAGTATCAGTCTTTTAGAAGGCGTTTAAGATAAACTGCAATTCTTGGTAAAATGTTTTTAAATGTAAATGCAAATTCCTTTTTTCCACTTACCTCTAAAAAAAGAGGCCAATTTACAGATGCAGTTGTCACTTACAAGCCTTCTACCACCTGCATTCTTCTTTGTCTACAGAAGAAAGTTACACCAATGTAACAAAGTGTGAATTTGAACTGATATGATTAAAATGATGTAAATGCCTATGTGGACATTAAATTTCAGTGGATTTTTCAGTTTAGCTGACACCTATGTGGAACAGGGTCTAACTGAAACTGAAATAAGCTACTCCTACACAGATTTAACTCCATGTCCATGATGCAAATATATGCCAACCTAAGTTACATTGGCAAGAGCCACCATGTGTATGCTTGTCTCTTCATGCTTGTGCGTGTACTCACCAGGATCACTGATATCAAGGCAGTGTGCAGTACAGCATGGGTAGGTGTCCCACTATGCAACTCTCTATTCTTCTTCGAGTGATTGCTCATGTCCATGCCAATTTGTGTGTGCACCGGCGCATGCCCAGTTGCCGGAAGCTTTTTGCCCTAGCCAGTAGCCCTAGGGTCGGTGCAGCACCCCCTGGAGTGGCGCCCATATGGCTGCCCATATATGCACCACCCGACCCCCCCACACCCACCCTACTCAGTTACTTCTTGCCATGCTGCCAGTTGCTGGAGCTCCCTCATTGTTGAGCATTTGCTAGTAGCCTTTGTTGTTTTAATTAGTTGTAAATAGTTTAGATAGTTGCCTTTCATAGGTAAATACTTCTACTTAGCACTCAGTGAGCCGAGGTGGGACTTTAACCCCCCTTGGTGCCTCAGTGCCAGGGGATGCCTGGATCCCTGGAGTTTAAAACCTGCTCAAAATGTGGCAAACAAATGCCCAAAAGCAACCCACATAGGGCTTGCCTGAGTTGCCTCGGTGAGGCCCACCTCTGGGAACACTGCTCCATTCGCAAGGCCTTCAAGCCTAGGACCTTGAAAGACAGAGCTCAGCAGCTGAAGGTTATATTAATGGAATCAGCCTTGCACCTGGATATTTCCCCAGCGGGAACTCAGAGCGCCACATTGTCAGTGCAGAGCTCTCCAGCACCATTGGTGCCAACAGAAAGTTCCCGGTGCTGCGAGGAGGACTCAGCGCCTAGCACCTCCCAGCGCCATAAGAGCCAGTCCCCGGTGCTTCACAAGAAGAGGAGAAGGGACTGGGGTAGATCCCAGGAGAGGAGGAGGCAGCAGGAAGTCTTGGGAGAGTCCGCCAGATCGCGCCCTGACTGGGGTCATGAAGTGTGGGCGTCAACTCCAGCATGAGGTGGGAGGCTGCGCTCTCCCAAAGTTCCTTGGATGCCGCAGGCCTTTAGCACAGTGCAAGGCCTCCTGCAAATCACAATGCTGCTGTAGACATCATACTGGGAGCCTTCATCATCCCAGATACAGGCGTTTGAACAGTCTCTAGGGGCCCTGGCATGGTTCCTGACGCCGGGGAGGCCCCCACAAACAATTACCTCCCTCGGTGCCTTGCAGCAGATGGTGCAGGGCACACAGGCACCGATAGGACCCTCGGGACTCTCGGCATCGCCGTGGTCATCATCATCAGAGACCACCTCAGAGTGAGACTCTTTTTACTCCAGCCCAGATTGGAGCGGGAGTACAACATCATCCTGACACAGTAGGCATTGACACCAGCCCTGTCACCCCTCGGAGGGGGAGTGGCAAAAGCCGCGTCGAGGTCCCCCGAAATGGCACAGGGATGAGCTGTGTGACTCTCGGCTAGGGTGCCCAGCACTCCCCAGGTGCTGAGATTGGCACCGACCACTGCATTGGAAGCCTCTCTGAGAGAGCAGGAGGAGTTGTCGTCACCGGCACCGATGTTGGCGCTGACACCTGCACTGGTGCAGTTGGCACCAACACAAATGTGGGCACTCTTCCTGCAGGCACTGGGACCTGTGGTGCAGTGGGAACCGGCACCGACAGAACTGGTACCATCCTAGGTGCCGAGCGGCCCCTTTGTGACAGCACCTTAGCATATGCTGCTATGGGGCCTTTCACCCCAGGTACCGAGCACAGCACTGCAAACCACAGTGCCGGGGACTCAAATGGAGGTGCCTGAACCCCCCACACCGATGGGTTTGGAGGGCACGATGACCTCTTCCTCGTCCTCCCCAGATGAGGCGTTGACTGGATCCTCTGCATCCCCGGTAATGGAGGAGCGTACCAGCAGTTGTTGACAAGGGTGGCCCAGAGTCTGGGTACAGGCAGAAGAGGTCAGAGATGAAATAGACCCTGTTACAAACATTCTCTCAACATCTGGACCTGCCAGGGTGGCACTGCCCATTATAAAGACAATCGCCAACACAAGAAAGACAGTGTGGCAGACCCCAGCCTCAGCCTTGCCCATGGCTAGGAAGAACAAACGCCGGTATTTCATCCCAGCCCAGGGCAATGAACATCTATTTACCCACCTTCCCCGAACACCCTGGTCATAGATGCTGCGAACAACAGGGAGAGATGGGATACAGGGGCCCTCCCCTAAAAACAAGGAGGCCAAATGCTTAGATCTGTATGGTAGGAAAATCTATTCTACAGGTGGCCTCCAATTGAGAATTGCTAACCAGCAGCCCATGGTTAGCAGATATGTGTATAATACAGGCAGCTCCATGGACCGTTTTACTGAGTTGCTCCTGCCAGAGACCAAGTCGGACTTTACGGCCCAGGTAGAGAGCAGAGACTCATACCTACAGCGGCACCACAGGCTGCACTAGATGCAGACGATGCGGCCACCAGGGTCATGGCCTCAGGTATAGCCATGAGAAGTAGGGCTTGGCTTCAGGTCTTGAGACTCTCGCAGGAAGTGCAGCAGTCCATACAGGACCTCCCTTTTCAAGACCCCTCCCTATTTCCGGCGACCCAGAGGAGACACTTCACCCTGAGACTCCAATTCAGGTAGTTCCCACAACAACAACGGGATGGGAGCAGGAGAAAGGGTCGCCATAATAGAATATGTCAGGGCTGCCAGACGCAAGAGCAGAGCCACTAGAAACCACCACCGGGGTCTAAACACCAGTTTTGATGCGGTGGTCGGGAGTGACACATTAGCCACACCCAGAGTTTCAGCTCAGTATTTATTTTCATCCCACCTATCCCCATTCTACCATGCATGGTGAAGCATAACATCGGACCAGCAGGACCTCCGCATGGTAGAAAAGGAATACGCTATTCAATTTTCTTCCTACCCCCTTCCCATGCTCCCTCCCTGTCCCTCTTCAGAGACCCCTCTGACGAGATGGTTTTCAGGCAAGACGTAAAGGCCCTCCTATAAAAGGGGGCTATAGAGGAAGTGCCCCAGGAATTCCAGGAGCAGGGGTTTTATTTCTGTTATTTCCTAATTCCAAAAGTGAAAGGGGTATTACGGCCAATCTTGGACCTGTGAAGCCTGAACAAATTTGTGAAAAAGATAACGTTTCGTATGATCTCCCCAGGCTTAATTATCCCGATGCTGGAACAAGGGGACTGGTTTGCCACTCTCCACTTATAGGACATGTATTTCCACATAGCCATCTATTCACCTCACAGGAGGTTCTTCTGGTTTGTGACAGGGAAGGACCATTACCAGTTCACAGTCCTTCTGTTCACCCTCTCCTCAGCCCCGAGAGTCTTTACCAAATGTATGTCAGTAGTGGTGGCCTTACTATGCAGGCGGGGCCCACCTCTTCCCTACCTAGATGACTGGCTGATCCGAGGTTGGTCGCAGTGCCAGGTGGCACAACACGTCTAGCTGATATGAGAGACATTTGACACATTAGGCCTCCTAGTGAATGAATCAAAGTCTGTGCTAGCCCCAGCTCAGGTCATGGAGTTTGTGGGCACCCAACTAGATGCAGAGCAAGCCAGGGCCTTCCTGCCCCAGAGCGGGGTACAAGTTACGGTGTCTTGCATCCAAGGCCTGATCAGGTTCCCAACCACAATGGCCAGGGGCTACCTCAGACTGTTGGGCCACATGGCAGCATGTATGTTCATAGTCCAGAATGCTAGGTTGTGAATGCGCTCCTTCCAGCTTTGGCTCACCTCAATATACAGGCCTGTCAGGGACAAAATAGAGAAGTTAGTGACAGTCCCCCCAAGAGTGTTAACAAAATTACACTGGTGTCTAGAGGCTCGGTCAGTCTGCATGGAAGTGCCCTTCAATCCCCCTCAGCCCTCCCTCTCCCTGGTCACAGATGCCTAGGACCTGGGCTGGGGAGCAAACTGGGGGAACCACCAGATGCAGGCCTTATGAAGCAAATCTGACACTCAGCTCCACATAAACGTGTGGGAGCTCAGAGCAATTTGGCTGGCATGCAAAGTGTTTCAGAGCAAACTGAAGGGGCAGTGTGACCCCAGTCAGCACAGACAATACTACGGCAAAGTACTATAAAAACAAACAAGGGGGTGCATGCTCATTGCCCCTATGTCTTGAGGCCCTCATGCTCTGGGCCTTGTGCATCCAGCACCAGATTCTCCTGAGGGCGTTCTACCTGCCTGGGGTTCACAACTCCTTAGTGGACTGCTTCAGCGTCATTCATGGACTACGAATGGTCACTACACATGGAAGTACTGAGTTCAATTTTCCAGAGGTTGGGACATCCCCAGGTAGACCTCTTCACCACCCATCCCAACAAGAAGTGCAGGACATTCTGCTCTTACCAGAACCAAATCCCGGGCTCTTGGGCAGACGCCTTCAGCATTTGTTGGTCGGGTCGCTTGCTGTACGTCTTCCCACCAATACTACTCATCCACCTAACACTGCTGAAAATTTGGGCAGACCGAGCATCAGTTATCCTGATGGCCCCAGCTTGGGCTCGGCAACACTGATACTCAACCCTCTTGGCGATGTCCACTTGCGACCCGGAGGTGCTTCCACTATTCCTGGACCTGCTGACATAGGAGGTGGGGAGACTATGGCACCCCATCATGGAGGCTCCGGCATCTCACAGCATGGAGGCTCCATGGCTGAGACCGGTCGAGCTGGCCTGCTCCAAAACTGTCAGGTAAGTATTGTTAAACAGCAGGAAGCCCTCAGCGAGGGGAACGTATGTAGCCAAATGGAAGAGGCTTACCATATGGGCCACTCAAAGGGGGTTTTCCCTGGGGGAGGCCCCAGTACCTTGTATTCTAGACTACTTGTTGGCCCTAAGCCAGACAGGGCTGTCACCATCCTCCCTGAAAGTTTACTTGGCAGCTATTTTGGCATTTTACCTGGGGCCAGGGATGTCATCGGTCTTCTCAGACCCAGTGGGCAAAAAATTTATGAAGGGAATGGAAAAGGTCAAACCGCAGGGTCGGGCCCCCTGTCAACATGGGACCTTAATTTGGTATTGTCTAAGATTATGGCTCCTCCATTTAAACCCCTCGCCTCCTGTTCCATGTTATTCATTGGTTATAAGGCAGCATTGCTGGTTGCCACAACCTCAGCCAGAAAGGTGTCAGAACTCAGGGCCCTGATGGTCGACCCACTTTATATGGTGTTCCAGAAAGATAAGGTCAGGGTGAGACCCCACCTAGTGTTTCTGCCTAAGGTGGTCTCCCCCTTCCACATTAACCAAGACATCACCTTACAGGGGTTCTACCCAAAGCCCCATGCCTCCCCTAGGGAGCAGAGCTTACACACTTTGGATGTCTGGAGGGCGCTGGCCTTCTACATGGACAGGACCAAACCCTTCCAGAAGTCTCAACAGTTGTTTGTTGCAGTGGCAGACATGATGAAGGGGCACCCAGTCTCCTCTCAGAGGATCTCCTCCTGGATAGTGGCCTTCATCAGAGAGTACTACAAACTGGCGGGGGTTCCCCTTCCTCCAATCAGGGCTCACTCTACCAGGGCACAGGAGTCCTCTGCGGCATACTTGGCCAGGGTTCGTATTCAGGACATCTGCAGGGTGGCCATTGGGTCCTCCACTCACACTTTCTCAGCGCATTACACTGTAACGCAGAATGCATGAGAAGACGCTGTGGTGTGCAGGGCTGTCCTGCACTCCTTCCAGGGCTCCGACCCTGCCTCCTAGGCATTGGCTTGCATTCACCCAAATTGGAATGCATGTGAGCAATCACTGGAAGAAGAAAATACAGTTACCTGTTCTGTAACTGGTGTTCTTCGAGATGTGTTGCTCATGTCCATTCCAAAACCCTCCCGCCTTCCCCTCTGTCAGAGTAGCCGGCAAGAAGGAACTGAGTGCGGGGGGGATGGGGGGGTGGGAGGTTGGGCCATGCATATATTGGCGGCCATACGGGTGCCACTCCGGGGGGCACAGCAACGACCCTAGGGCTACTGGCTAGACCAAAAAGCTTCCAGAAACTGGGCATGCGCTGGCGCACACCCAAATTAGAATGGACATGAGCAATGCATCTCGAAGAACACCAGTTACAAACCAGGTAACTGTCTTTTATACAGCTTTTTTGCAATGTGTGAGGGTGCCAGAACAAGTTGCACAAGGATGACTGGGTGCAAGGTGTCAGCTTCCCATAAAATACTGAACTCCCTCCCATAACTTTTTCTGCATCCCATTAGTTTTGCTCCTTTTTAAAGTCCCACAAGTCCACACGTCCCTCCTTGCTGTTCACCATCTATGACAAGCATGGAACCTTTAAAGCTCCACATTATTGTCATGAGCATTCCAAGCACAGGGTGAAGGATCGTGCAGTCACAGGAGGAAATGCTAGGAACATGATGAATTTTGGGATGCCGTATTTCTCTGTCACTTAGAAATAATTCAAATCTATTGGTGGTCAGGAAGAGATGGAGAAGGTGGAGTATGGTTCTGGGCCTGAGAAACAAGCAGTGACTGGCAATGGGATGAGCAGTGTCTGAAGCACTTTCAGATGATTGTCTGGGATCTAAAAGCCAAACTTGTCTGAGACCACTGGTGCAAAGGCACCAAATTAGAGCTTCGCTGACAGTGGGGAAGGGAAAATTGTGTTGTGGAAAGTTGAAACGCAAGATTGTTACTGATCAGGCAGGTATCATTCTGGAGTTGAGAAATCTATGTGGGTGCCATTGTTGAGCTAGTGTGCAAGGCTGTTCATCACTTCCTGCTCTACAGGCCTGTTACCCTTGGCAATGCACAGAACATACTGGATAGATTTGCAACAATGGGGTTCCCAACTTGTGTGGGGGTGATAAATGGCATGCATATCCCTATTGTGGCTCCAGAGCACCTTGCCACAGAATACATCAACGGAAAGGGCTATTTTTCTATGGTTATGCAAGTTCTGATGGATCGTCCCAGGGGTACTTCACTGACATCAGTGTGATCTGGTTAGGGGTGGTGAATGATGTGCACATCTTTAAGAACACAGGACTGTTCAGAAAACTACAGACAGGGATTTTCTTTCTCTATTGGTGGATAGCTATTAGGAATTTTGAAATGCTTAGACTGATTTTGGAAGACCCAACCTATCTCTTGCTTCCATAGCTTCTGTAGGTACAGAATGACTGCTGAATGTGTGTCCAGTCATTTTAAGGGTCACTGATACTGTTTACTCATGGATGGATTCTTGTTGAGAAAAATATCCCAATAGTTATAGCTGTCTGTGCTGTGCTGCATAGCATCTGTGAAGCAAAGGGGGGTGGGATGTTTCTGCTGGGGTGAAGAACAGAGGTGAAACATCTGCCTGCTGAATTTTAACTGCCAGACACAAGGGCTATCAGAAGAGCTCAATGCAGAGCTATGCAGTTCAGGGAGAATTGGAAAGAGTATTTTAATAGTGAACTAGAGTAGTGTGCTGTATTGCAGTTTCCATGGCCTTGTTCTTTTGCAGCCCAGTATGAATCTTGTACTGAAAATTGTGTATGTGGGAATATTACATTGTTAATTAATATTGTTTGATGGTATGACTTGTGTGAGACAGTGCAGTAAATGGGAATTGGTCACTTTCAGAACTGCCCATCACCAACTAGTGTTTGCTGTGAACAAATAAAGATGAATTATGTTACAAAGAAGAGAATTTTATTCTGCATCATAGCTAGTTAAAACTCAATAGATTAAAAAAACTTCTGAAATGGAAAGACCAGGTGTGTCTATTTCAGGTATATATAAACTATGGCTTTCACAGGTCAACGTATGTGAAACTGTGATTGTCTTTATGTCCCCAGGGTGGAATGGTAAAAGTAGTGCATTGATACCTGATGAATGAGTGGATAACCAAAGTTGCACTTTTATTAAATGTAATACAAACGTCTCCCTTTTCCAGAGCTACAACTCAAGGAAAGTAAAACACTTTTAAAACGTGTCAGTTATGTCTTCTGTAATTCATCTTACGTGATATTTATGGGCAAGATACTTTATGTGAGCACAAGTAATGATAAAACATAAACCTGAAATCTCTTAAAAATGCTTTAAACAGTTACTTGAATATGTTGCCCTCCAATATTTCTGTTCATCCAAATACTTAACCTGGGTTTTGGTTATATTAGTCAATTTTATAATAATGGTAACTGGGTGAATAAATGTCCTTTTTATTGTTGGGCACTGAGCTATTAGTTTTGTAAAATGCAAAGATACCACTATTATAGAAAGTCCTTTTAAAATCATATTGATGTACCTTTCATATAATGTGGTACTCAGAAATTATTTTGGCAGGTTACATCAGCAGAAAAAAAAGCTCAGCAATAAACATGCAAAAGTGAACTGCTGACCGTCTTTTGAGATTAGTCTTTTTGGACCATAAAAGTGCAAAAGACATGACAGGCTCAATCTATTCATAGTAGCTACAGTTTTTGAGATGACGAGAGAAAAGGTCTTACATAGTGGTCAATAAGACTTTTGTGGTCAGATAGCCATAATTTAGAGGGATAGAATGCACATTTGGAACCTTTTCTCATGGGGTACTCAATTTATGGTCACCTCTTTTTATTGTTCAAAGTCTTTAAAAATCTGTCATTGCAAAATATCTAAATGTTTCTGAACTTTTAACTGTGACATTATTGGGTAATGGGTCACATCATTTATTTCCAGAGAGGCAGGTTAATTTTGTAAGAAGTCATCTGATACATGGCACAACTACTTTTGGTTTCTTATATTCCGACTTATGTGAGTATGAAGATTCTTGTAGCTCACCTAATTGTGAGATCAGTTGACTTTCAAGACAGTAATATTGTATAAGACATCACTGTCCATCTGTTACTTCTCAGTGGGCATTGCACACAACAGAGCACGATAACTGTGTCATGTCTTCAAATAACTTGTAAGTTACACTCTTGAGGTTGGTCACTTCGCCATGTGCTAAAAACCTCATTGTGGCGGCATAGTCACTAATACTGCATTAAATATTGAGTCTGTTCTGGTATGGTTATGATCTGAAGAAGTGGGTCTGTCCCACAAAAGCTCACCTAATAAATTATTTTGCTAGTCTTTAAAGTGCTACTTGACTGCTGTTTGTTTTGATAGTATTTCGACTAGCACAGCTATCTCTCTGTTACTATACTGCATTAGTTAGTAAATACCTGGAAATGTATCATTGCCAGGTATAAAGAAGAGTGCTATAATTAGGATCAGGTGCCCATTCCTTTTGAAATCTTTTTCTTATTTCTGATTTCTTTATTAGGATACAAATCAAAAAAAGACTTCATGTCCGAAAGTTTTGAAATATATATAGTTCACAATCTTAATGTTATTTTAGTGTAGTTTTGTGTAATCTTAAAAAATTTAGCAAAAAGGTGCAAAATCTGTAATGCTATCACATAGCATTATACTGATATGTGCATGTGTATATCTGTATGAAGGCCTCTGTTTCATGGCTAACAAGTTTGGTGCTCAGAAATGACTTTTAGATATGCAGTCCTGTTCAAACCATGCTGTTGGTATTCAAAGTAGAATTAAATGATCAAATTTGTTTCACCTGCACCGTAAGGTACATGAGAAAACCAGTAATTCACTCATGTAAAGATTTGCTACCTGCAGAAACAGTCAAGGTAGAGTGGATTAGCGATTTAAGCAAGACACAGTTAAGGCTAAATTGGAATTTCTAACAAGCTTACTTTTTGAAACTAAGGACCTGTGCAGGGTGTACCAAGTTGGTGCTCTTTTCATGCTCTCAGTCTTCATGGTTATTAAAATGAACAATTCTTCTAGGCTGTCTTTCTTTAACATCTGAAGGTATATGTTATCCACTCCATTGCACTTGTTATATGCCAGTAAAATTCCAGGCAGCAGAGTCAAACTGGGGTAAATCCAATAAAGAATCAGGCCTAAAATATTGTGGATTCTCTTTTCTTAAAGATGTGTTAGGAATTAATTATGATTCTGTTATCCAATGGTTGGTAAAATTTAGTAGCAAGCCAAATGAAAACAAAGAGCTAACTAGAATGGCAGAGAACTGTAGCACTAAATATTTCAGCCTGGATCTTTTTCTAGTTTGCTCATGCAAAGTTCTAACAAAATTGTTAATGCATATTTCATCATAGGAACGAAGACCTGGGAGTCATCTCAAGAGGTCACCTAACCCAGCCCCTTATCCCATGGCAGGACTAAGGCTATCTAACCATCCCTGACAATTTTTTATCTGTTTATTATAAACCTCCAATTATGGGAATTCTACAACCAATGGCTGCCCATTCTTGTTTTAATTACCTTTATAATTAGCTTTTACCCTAATATCTAATCTGATTTTCTTTGTTGCACATTAAGCCTGTTACTTCTTACGGTATCTTCAGTGGACATGGAAAAAAATTATCACCATTATCTTTAAAAAAGCCCCTTAACGTGTTATTGTGTCTCCTTTCATTTGCCTTTTCCCAGGGATAAACATATATTTTTTGCAATTTTTTTGTTTATTTTGGGGGAGCAAAGGCACAGGTGATAACTGTAATTTTTCCCTGAGTGTGTTCGACACCCCAATTCCCTGACCCCATTCTGCCCCTCTGCAACACCCTATCCTCACCCCTCCCCTTCCCTAAAACCCCCACCTGCCTGCCACTCACTGCTCTCTGACCTCCTTCAAGTTCCTGCCCCAACTGCTGAACAGCTGTTCTAGTCAGGTCCCACTAAATAGCTATAGCTGCTGCGTGTTGAACACCCATTATTATTTTTTACAGTGGAGGCTCCAGCCATGGAGCACCCACAGAGTTGGTGCCTATGGCCGGGCGGGCCAGGGAGTTACATTTAGAATTCGTTAGGTACATTTGGCTCTCAGAGTCCTTATTTAAAATAATCTTGTAACATTTCACCATTCAATAGCTGCTCTGGGTCCTTAAGTGCTGACTCTTTAATCACATGTTCTCTCCAATTTAGCCTCCTCTTTATATCAAGGGATCTTAAAGGCTTTAGGTATCAAAGGAGAGCATGCTAAGACCTTGTTAGGAAGCTCTCAGCCTAGCCTAGCCTGACAGGCCAGGTGGCTCAGCACACTCGCTTCTCCAAACAGACCACACTATAGAATTTAATCAGGCAGGCACACGACAGACGACAAGCAAGCTCACAGAAGACTCAACCCAAAGGTTACTCAGTCACTCCTCCTTAGCCTGAAGATCTTCTTTGCTAAACTCCTGTTTCCTGTTCACAGATAAGCTTTCCACTCCTTTATTGAATATCTGGATTAATTATAACACAAAATTATCACACAGGCTCAACTGGAATTATTTAGTCAGGGATTAGTACATCACTGTACAGAAAGAATAAATATATTATCACTCCTTGAGGTGATGGTGGTGATGGTGGCATGATGATGGTGATGATGATAAAAACTGCCCATGCATCTCTCCTTCACATTCCACATGTGTGTGTGCATGCATGCATGCATGCCGTGTGTACATATACACATATAGGTTTTTTCAAACAAAGAAAACCTCTTGTCTCACAAGAAACATGTATTGATGTCATTTCTATACATTCTCAGTTTACCAAATGTAGATGTAAAGGCATGATTTTCTACAATTGAGAGGAATAAAAAGATAATATATTTCAGTGGGTCTTTCTTACCCCATAATTATTCTTTTCTACATGCTATACCAATTATTCCTGATCAGTTTCCCTGTTTTCTATCTGCTTATGTAAGCCATAGACAGTATATATGTAGGAATGGTTTCCCAGATTCTCTGGTGTTCTGAGGACATAGAGCCACCCAGGATTATTAAATACAGACACACAATTCCTAAATAGGGTTAATTATTGGTCAAAGACCAGCCGTCGGAGCCTTAGAATTCAACATACTCTTTGTTAATATCCTAAAGGTTCTAAAAATAATATACAATAATCAAATATACAGAAGGTAAAGAACTAAAAGGGATAATAGTTACCAACAGGTACTAAAACCATTATCCAGGACATTAATGAACATTTAAAACAGTACTTTAATCAATACAGGACCCTGCAGGACTCCACTAGATAACCTCCTCCAAGTTTGACAGGGGATCTTCAATAACTATGCATGGAGTATGGTCTTTCAACCAGTTGTGCACCCATTACACTAATTTGGTCTAGACCAGTGGTTCTCAATCAGGAGTACGTGAACCCCTGGGTCATGCAGACCTTCCAGGAGATACATCAGTTCAGCTAGATAGTTGCCTAAGTTTATAATAGACTGTGAAGTAAAACCCACAAACTGAAGTTTCATACAGTGACTTGTTTAATTGTAATGACAATATTTATATTCCAATTGACTTAGTTTATAATTATATGGTAAAGCTGAGAAAGTAAGCAATTTTTCAGTAGTGGTATGCTCTGATGCTTAAAAAATCAGACATAAAATAAAAGTAAGTAGTTTTTAAGTGAGGTGAAACTTGGCAGTACAAAATAAAAATCATACTCCTGAAAAGAATACAGTTTGAGTGCTGCTGTTCCAGACTGTTTCCCCAGTTTGCTTATGAGACCATCATGTGGAACAGTGTCAAAAGCCTTACCAAACTCAACATAACTCATGTCTGTTGTTTCCTCCCCTCTCTCTCCCAGACCCCATCCACAAAGCCTGTACATATGTACAAGTTACATTCATTCTAGAGTGAAGTGATCTGCATCCAGAGCAGAACAGGTAAAGGAAAGCACATCCCTGGCTCCCCATTCATTTAAAGATTCAATTTTTTTTCCTTCTTTTCCAAGCCATCAAAATGCTGCCTTCTTTACACTGTCTGTAGAATATTATGATCAACAGGTATGATAAAGCTGTTAGTGCTTAGGGAAACTTGTGACACTATAAACTAGGTTTCACTGCTGAAGGGAATGTTACTGGAATTTTGACAGGGAAAATCAAGATGATCTCATGTCTACTTCAAGATGCAATACAAGAGTCACTTCTTGCATTAACAAATCCTTAGCAAAGGTGGCCACATAGACTCTGAAACAACAAAAATAAAAATAAAAAAATAAAAATAAAAATCTTTGAGTGAGAAATCACCAAAGGATGAGAGCTTAGTTCTAACAACAACCTTTCTGAGAATCCCTGTATGAGGTGCGAAGATGCTATGGTGAATGGCAAGATATATTTATATGACAAAATGAGAGTACTGGTGATCATGGAGAAATTGCTCTTGTGGCATTTTCTCCCAATATGAAGAGCCAGGCTTTATTGGTTGATTTTTTTTCTGCTTAAATTGTCATGAGAAAAGTATAATGTGGCAAAATATCATACTTTAAAGATTCAGTTCATATATGTATTCATTGCCATTATTTTAGTAAGTGTTTTCTGTACTGAAAGGATGGAAATCTCACTCTGATGTGTGAATTGCTCACCAAGGCCTATGTTGTCTAAGAGTTTCAGGAACTGAAGCCCAAAAGCTAAAAGCAAAATGTCTGTTAGTCTATAAGGTGCCACGAGACTTCTTGTTGTTCTAAAAGCTAAATTGTAAACATGGGTGCGCATGTGGCTCCCACTGATTTCAAAGGGAGCTACCAACCTACATCCCAGGCCCAAGCTTTACTAAATGTTTAATATAAGCCGTTCATTAAGCAAAGGATAGTTTTATTTATTTAATCTACTATAAAATGCACAAAAACATTAATCAACGGAAGATCATCTTACTGGGAATAGCATTAATTTACAGGTTCATTTAATGTGAGTACTCGGCAGGATACCAATGCAAGCCTGTTTGCACCATAAGACTTAAAATAACTATTAATAATATCTTTCAAAGGAAATTTGACTTGTGTTTCATGCTGTCCTTTTTTTCCCTTAGAAGACTATTGAGAAGTTGCAAAAATAACGATACTCACTAATTCTGACTATCTAGTTGAGAAATAGAAATGGATCACCAACAAGCCTTTAAAACAAAAGAAAGCTTTCACATTTGTTAAGATACACCATATGGCATTAGTTAAGGGTTTCCATCTGGCATGGTGAATAACTTTAATTATTAAAAGGAAGTACCATGTATATTTTTCATAGGTTTATAGATGTACAACTATATATATCAGTGAGGTATTCAGCAGATTAGCTTAATAAAATCTTTTCATGCCTCCTTTTGCCTATCTGATACTTTCTGGAAAAAGAAGCATGTTGGTGCACTTTAACATGGCTATTGAGGTGAAATATATAATTTGTAGAACTCTCTTAGAATGTGGTTTTATTCACATAATAGTGCTTTTATAATTATGTCTGGGGAAAGCTTTGAATCCTCCTTTTTAAATGTAATCAACTGCTCATTATTCTGAGGCTGCAAAAAGAACAATGGATTGAACTATTTGTCTTTTTAAGCTTGTGGTACTGTATGCAGCAGTGATTGTATTTGGTATATTGGACAGTTTTAAAAGCGATTCATGCAGTGTTTAGTGCATCTTTCAGGACATTTTGTATGTTAATTAGTATGAATCTAAAATTTACTAGTAATAGCAAATTTCAGGAGAAACTTATATGCGTTTTAATCATACACATGTATGAAATAGAGAAAGACAGGAATGTTAAAGTGAAGGGTGATTTGCATTTATCATTGTATTTCAGTAAATCTTTTTTTTTAAAAAAAATAAAATCAGAAGCCACACTCTGCTGTGCTGAAATTATGCAATCATAGTGACTTTGTCAAGAAGTTTATCATTTAATGTCAGTACAAGACTGATCCTTGCAATTTCAAAGTGATAACCAAAAGTTTGTCTGCTCTAAGCACAACTAATAAAAATAGCAAGAGTGCTGAAATTTTGAATTTTGCAAAAGGAATTTGAAAGCTCAGGAAAAGACTAGAAAATTTCAGTTGCAGTCCATTTAGTCTAACATTTTTATTTAATTCAGCTTGCTCATGACTAGTTACTGTTTACAAAAGAGGTCATTTTCTTCTAGTATAGTGAGCTCAGAAGCATGATTAGACTCTTGTGGACCAAGGAGGAAACCCTTTCCATGGTGAAGGGCCCCTCACCAAGAATTTCTTGCTGCTTTTCACTCTCATTTAACTCAAGGTGTTGTCCTTTGGCTAATTGTAATATTACAGTGTTGCACAAGAAAGTGGTGGTCTTCGAAGTAGCCAGGATCCAAACTATGTATTTTCTTAAAGAACAATCTAGACACCTTGAACTTCATCTAGAAGTCAGCTAGTGGCTTGCAAACTTATGGTGCCTGGAGATATTATGGTAGGATTACCATATTTGAACTTTCAAAAAAGAGGACACCCATCAGAGGGAGTGTATCTGTAACAGTATCTACCAACTCACTTTGTATAAATGTGTTATTATATATATATATATATACATATATATCTATATATATTTGAAGGTTCAAATATGGTAACCCTAATTATGGTTCTTATAGGAAATACCACTTAAGAGATTGTTAGCCACTTTCTGTACTAGCTGTATTTTCTGAGTTATTTTAAGGTAGAGCCCAGTGTCGAGTACATTACAATTGTCCAGGCTGAAAAATTTCGTTTGAATCAAATGCAATTTAAGTTTTAAGAGTCTTTGATACTTCTTTGGCTCATTCAAACTGAATGCTGGGCTTGACTATTATTACTGCTCTCTAAAACAGCTGAAATAAGAAAAAGCCACAGCAGTCTGAGTAGAAAGGCTATCTATAGGGATGTTTAGGCAATTATGAAACTTTAGATGTAAAAGGATTGGAAGACACTAAAGAAAAGAAGGTGTTGTCCTATGAATTTTTAATGCCAACACAAAGGATAACTCTCAGTAATTTTCCTTTTAATTCCAGGCCTGTTTCTTTTGTATACATTGGGAGCAGGACCTGAGGGCATGATTTTATTATCTCAGTAATAACTGGTTTACTCTTGGGAAGAATACTGAACTCCCCTCTCAGTCTTTAGTTATCCAAAATTGCCATTGGTTTCAGCGTAAGTTTTGCCTCAATGAAAACTGAGTAAAGACTTCCAGATTTGTCCCATGCTTCATGAGACGTAAATCATCATTACAGACAGTGTCTGATGTTGCTGTTGATTGGTTGTAATGTGGTACAGAGTATAAGTTGAAATCTTCAAAACTCTTCATACTGCTTTGTGAATCTGTTCTAATATTTCAAGTCATCAATACTAAGACTAGTGGTATTGGTCAGCATGTTTATTAATGACCTCATGACAAATGAGCTGGTGCTGAAATTTTTGACAGAAGGAATTATCATGATTAGCTTAGAGTTCAGGAGATTGTGATAAATGGCGGTCAAAGAGACTGCTAGTATAATTAGAGAAAGTGTAACCCAAATGCTTGTTTGCTGTCTTTGCATGTGTAAGAGGTGTTTGAGCATCCCACTCATAAAAATATTCAACTGATACTATATATAAAACTTATATCTTGTAACCCTGAGTCATGGTAAGTTTTGATCACCTTACCTCAGAAATAATACCCTGTAACACAGTGGCAATGAAAAATTTTCTAAAAGCGCAGCATAGATTAATAGTAGCAAGGGTAGGGGAGGTTAGGCAGGGATGAACCTCGATATGAATATTTAAAAGTTCAGGACTTCTTCACTTGTGGGAGCAGGGAGTGCAGGAGGAGCATAATAGTTGTGTGCATTATGATAGATGATACAGACATGGCCTTTTAGTTCCAGTTTTCCATAATAAAAGAACAAGAGGGCAACTGATAAGATAAAAGGCAACACATTTTGAGTGTGATAGTTAATGATCTTTTAAAGATTAAAAAAATCTGTGTAACTCATTGCTACAGGATTTTATTTAAGTAAATACCCTCATGAGAATTTCAAAATAGATAGAATAATATCCATTTATACTTCCTAAAATAAAATGATGCTGCCTATCGTTCTGATTATTCTATCCATAAAGCAATCCATAGCTACTGTAAAGAGGAAATGTACCCCTTCATTGTTGCAAAAGAATGTGTTGTTGAAATCTAATATCTTCCTCTTAAATTTCTGGGATTGCTCACTCTCTGAGAATATTGATCTGTTTGGCTGCATCTACACTAGCAAGTTCTTTCAGAAAAGCTGCCCCTTTTTCAAAAGAGTGTCCACACACTAAATGCACCCTTTCAATCCAAAATCAAAAGAACGTGTCTCTCTTTTTGGAAGCCTTCTTCTGCTCCTGGATCAGGAAGAGCACCTCCTTTCAAAAGCATGTATAGACACTCCATGGGCCCTTTTTTCGAAAGAGTAGTCCCCATGCCACTGGATTTGCTCCCCGGCCTGTTCTTTCGACATAGTGGGGGCTGTGTGGATGTTCTCTATCGAAAGAGTTGATCTCTCTTTTGAGGCTTTTTTTTGTGTGTGGATGCTCTCTTTTGAAAGCAGATCATCCAGAAGAGATCTTCCAGAAGACCACCTTTCAAAAGATCTCTGTGGTGTAGACATGGCCTTCCTGTATAGCAGCTCCTACCAGTATGTTCTTAGAAATCACACTGATTGTTTGAGTTGGATGATTTTTGTTGTTTGGGCTCACTTCCTGGGAATTACACAGAGCAGAGCAGTCCAAATTTGGCTTTCTTTTGATACTGAAAACATATCACTTTTCTAGTCTCCTAATAGACATACCTGGAGACTTGACTGATGTGTATAACTCCAGTCATTATTGACTTCTAACATCCTCTACAGACAAACCTCCTGATCTCTTTTTCTGCAACTTTTAGAATCTTATTCACATCTCAAGAATCAACATCTGTTCTGGTCTGGATATGGTCTGAAGAAGTGGATCTGTCCCACGAAAGCTCACCACCTAATAAACTATTTTGCTAGTCTTTAAAGTGCTACTTGACTGCTTTTTGTTCTGACATCTCAAGAAGTGAGACACAAGGAGTTGAGATCTGGACGACTGAGACTCTGTTTACATCACACCATATAATTTATCTGTTCTTTGTTGCTGCTGCAGTTAAAGTCTAGCCATCATAAAGCCTGATTTTGTTCCTCTCTGTTTCTGGCTTCCCTCTCAGGTCATTACTCCAATTTTCAGATATCTATGAAAGATTACAAAATGAAAGAAAATAAAAAATCAGTTGTGGTATTTGACAGAATAATAAGCTGTACTGTAGTACTAACCATGGTGGAAATTTCAATATCAGGAAAACAATTCTTGCAGGGTGTTAGGTTTTGTTTTGTTTTGTTCTGTTTTGTTTCTTTGGGGGGGAGGTGTATTTTCCTTTTATTTTCCCCCTGCACATTCAGATCACAGTCGAGAGAAAAAGCAAATATATCATAAATAAATGGAATTTTCTTTTTGTTTTCTCCTATCACTTGGATACTCATTATCAAACTGTACTGCCTCTACCATTGCTCACTTCTCAGTACTCATAACTAACAGAGATGAGTCAGTGTAATGTGGAACACAGACAGATCAGTGTAGTATTTATGGCAGAAGGAGTTGTAGGAAAAAAAGGCTGGAATAAATAAGACAACCCCCAGGAGAAGCAATTTGACTTCCCTGTTGATCCTGTTCACTTGTTACAATTTATTTAATTTGGTATATACAAATGAGATTTAAATTAAATTACCTGTAGCCTGAAGCAATAGGCATTTATTTTAATTAGTGAAAGAGTAAACCATATTTGGCTGTCTGATTAGTGCTGTATTATCTGATTTTTGGTAAAGTATTGACTAATGAAAGCATTTCAATCCATTTTAGTCCTCCCCCCTCCATCAGTTTCCTTCACTGCAGGTTCCCACCTTCCTCTGTCTAACCTGGCTAGATCTAAAATAATATCAATCATTTTTCTTTGTTTTCAAAATCTAATCTATGGTTCAGTGTTCACTGGTTGCATATAGAAAATTGCCTATTGGTGATTTGCTTTGCAATTTCATTTCTACAAGCTAAGTTCTAATTACACTAGGGAAGTCTAGTTTGTAACTGTCAGGCATTTGGATTGATATTCTACTTACAAAAATGATGTGGTTGTGATTAACTTCATTTTGGAATAGAAAGCAAAAATATATAGCCATCCGAGGAGCTAATAACACAGAAGTAAAGTTAAATGTTCCGTCCAATGAAAGAGAGACTAGAGCTATTGTTGTGAGCTGAAGAGACTGGTGTAGGTTCTTAGTATACTGCTAAGATAATGAAAAACTCATTGATATTTGACACACTCTATTCAAAGAAAACGCGAGCCTCCTCATGGAGTCAAAAAACAAAAGTATGCCTGCCTCCTTACATTTCCATAGGATACTAAATACAAAATTGTACTAAGAAAACTTTTGAAAAGTTCATCATAACTAAATATACATTACATTTCTAATTATTTAGAGGAAATACACTGTAGGACCACAAGACAGAAGATTACAAATACTGTGAGAAATAAGTATCAGAGAGGTAGCCGTGTTAGTCTGTAGCTTCCAGAACAACAAGAAATCTTGTGGCACCTTATAGACTAACAGACTGCCCACGAAAGCTTATGCTCCAAAATATCTGTTAGTGTATAAGGTGCCACAAGACTTCTTGTTCTGTAAGAAATAAGGAGCAATAATAAGTCCTCAAGTCTATTACACAATGTAGAACTCTGAACTGTTCAGCTTAAACTTCAAGTATGCAAAATCAGCCTACATATAAGGTTAAACTCCTGCCATAAACAAAGAGTGGTTTGCTCCTGTTTTTTTTAGTGTGCCTAAGTGTAGGCACCAATCAGCCACAGTGCTTGAACACATGAATAACTTTTAGCATGTGAAAAGCTCCTTTAAAGACTTATGAACAGTTCACAAATCTCTATAACTATGCCTACACAGCGCTTCACCCAGTGCCACTGCCGGCAGGGCCATGCAAAATGAGCTTCTCGGGATTGCAAATGGCCTGCCATTTGCATACTCCCAAAGCTCATTACCATATCCCCATGAGAGTTTGGCATTGGCAGAAGGGGATGTCAGCACTGCAGAGGCTGTGTGGACGTGCCTCTGCCAGCTAAACCCCCCTCTGTCGCCAGTCCCTTATGCCTCAAACATACTGTTTTTGGAGGAAAGCGGTAAAAATGTTTAATTTCTTTTAAAAGAATCTTTTTTAAAAAAATTAAAATCCAAAACCTCTTACTGAAGTGCTTTCAGTGTCCAGTTTTTCAACAAAACCCTAGAGGATTTTCAAAGTACATTTAAAAAGTCTTAAAATTGTTCTAAATCTTGTGTGGAAAAAATGCATTTTGACCAGCCGTATTCATCACGCTTACACATGAGAAATAAGGAAAACAAATATATCCCAATACAATGTGATTTTTTATGAGTATGCAGAGTTCATCAGGTGTGCAAGACAGAGCTGTGACATCTGCGAATTGCACACCTTAGAAAACTTAACAAAATCCAGAAACAGCTGCCATAGTTATGGGTCCTTAAATTAAGTGTCAAGTTATGTGCAAATTTCTTAACCTATAAGTGTACAGTGTCCTTTTTCTAAAAAATCTTCATTCTATTTAAGAAAAAAGCAAAGACTTAAAATAGACTGAGAGAACAATTTTAAATTCACAAGGAAAATCCAAACTTCATGATGGAGCTTCAGCACATCCAAGCAGATACGATTTTTCTGTATTCTTGCAGACTTTGTAAAATATGTTAATCAAAAACTCTCCTTCAAGGACCAAAAAGCTTTGCCTGTGTAGATGATAGAGGCACTAATCCTGCTGTAGTTTGTGTGAAAGCCTTCACATATTATTTTATAGTATTGCAACTCTCAGATGCTTCTATGTCAGAGAATTATCAAGGTGCAATGACTGGAAGTGGTACAGTAAACTCCCTCTTATTTGGCATTCATTCTACCAAAACTCTAAACCAGCATCATCTCCTGCTGGCTCCGTCCTGGGTTCTTCTGGATGGGGATCTCCCTGGACTCCCAGCCTCAGGCCCTGGGCCTGCTGGCAGAGCCCTCAGTCCCGGCCAAATCCCAGTCCCAGGGCTGCTGGTAGAGCTCCACACTGTGGTGCAATGTCCCCATTCACAGGGCTTTCAGAGTTCCCTGAGCCTGGCAGCCTGGCTGGCTCCCCAGGGCTGGAGCTGCTGGCGGGACTCTGTGCCCCAGCCAGCTCCCAGCCATGGGGCTGGCCAAGTCCCCTGAGCTCCTGCCAGGGAGCACCAGTTGCCTCTCTATTAAGTGATAAATTTAAATATCTGCCAACCTCCAAGTCCTGGTGTTGCTGGATGTGAAAGAGTTTACTGTAATTAAAAAATTCAAATTGAAAGTAAGTTGCAACTTTTTTAAAGGTAATTTACAAGTTAGACCAGTTTACAAGTGTAATGCCAACAGACCCGGGTTGCCAGCAACAGGGATAGAGGCTACGAGCATAGGGTCTAAAGCCCTGCCACTCCACTACATGAGCTAAAGGGCAGCTGGCTGTCAGCTGAGGCTGTAGAGCAGAGACTTCACTCACCCCAGATGAGGTCTCAGTGCCTCTGGGTACTACATGCTTCCCTGGGCTGAGGAAGTACGTCCCAAGCTTCTGAGACCTGCCAGCAGTTCTTCCCAGCCAATGCACAAGTTGTAACACCAATAGACCCAGGTTGCTGGCACCAGCGATACAGCCTGTGAGTATAGGGTCTAAAGCCCTACTCTCTACCACATGAGCTAAAAGGCCAGCTGGCTCTCAGCCAAGACTGTAGAGCAGAGACTTCACTCACCCCAGATGAGGTCTCAGTGTCTCTGGGTACTACACAAGATGAGTGGGTTGAACACTGGACTAAAACTGAATCTCTCTCTAAAATATACACTCTGCTTCACTCACAAGGTACTGACTTTGACCATATTCCCTTGCATAATAGGGAAGAATAATTCCTGCCACTGGAAAAAAATCTGTGCTCTGATGGTGTGAAAAAGAGAATGAAGGCCAGAACAGAGGACACATAATATAAAACATTTTGCCATTAGTCCTGTAATTACAGTGTGCATCACCACATAAAATGCAGGCTGCAACATTAAGTGCTTACTTCAGCTTCCAAGTGGTCTCAAGATACAGTCCCACATAGAAAACAATGTAGTAGCCCACTTTCAAGATTACGAAGGCATAGATGAATGCAGCAGAGCTAACGTTGGAAAGAAAATTTTGCCCTTATTATGCCAGGCAATGATGGAAAAAAGAGTTCTGAGCTAGTTACCTTTGCTGCCACCCATTCACTTAGTGGCAGTAAAAGTTCAAAAAAGATCCCCTGAGGTCAAATCTTTGTTATAAATGACAGCTACACAACCAGGGAATGAGGGTATAAGATTAGCAAACTTTTTTTCAGTTGTGTCCTTCATTAGCAACATTACAGGTTAGCCCCTCTTCCAGACCTGATTTCCAGAATCACCAGGTCATCATCCATGTTATGTTCACAGCATACAAACAGAGAAATTACATAAAAACATAAAGTACTCTTTCTGGAAGACTGCAACATTAAACTACTTTATTATTTTTTAATTCAGGACATGGAGAAATCTCATATATATAGGTGCTGGAACCAGGGGTATTGAGGATGCTGCGGCATCCCCCAACTTGAAGTGGGTTCCATCACATCGGGTTTACAGTGTGGTTCAATGGCTCTGCACTCCCCCACTATAAAACTGCTCCAGTATTCCTGCACACCTGTATTTTGTGCAAGAGGGGAATATAATTTACAGTGAAGGTTTCACAATTAACTTAGTTTGATCTACCATATTCTTATGACAGCCTTCACCTACCTCCCTAAGGTATTTTTGTATCTGTCCTCCCATTCCTCCATTGCATTTCTGATATAAACTACACACCACAAAACACAATTCCGATTTCTTAATGTACAAAACTACAAACCCTTTTTTGTATTCACTTTGCTGTTATAAGCTCGTGATAGTAACACCAACTCTGACTCTACCGATGCCTATGGAAGATCTACTCCTTCCTTATTGCATTGTCCCTCTGCAGTCAACACACCATAGCATTTTCACAGTTTACCCACTACATATAATCCTCTCCCCTACCTGCCATGTTATTACAAGTCGCAAAGTCCTATTTATCTCATGGTGTTTACAGGCTAAAAAAGTCTACTGACTGTTCTTATCTTAATCACACTTCCAAAGTGATTTTCAGACTCCAGGCATGTGGGTCATCAGCTAAAGGCATGTCATCCATCCATACTGAGACAGTCTATTTGACAATAATGAGGTACAAATCCCAGATCATGCCCTTCTTCAAAGTAGGACAGAGAGGCTGTGAACTTGTCTGTGTCATATACAGAACAGAGAGAAACTGTTGTGAAAACAAAATATGGCTCATTTGACTGCTCTGAATAAACACCTGAAAATCTTAATATGTAACATTGTGTGCCATTTCTGGATTGTGCAATGTGGAAAAATAGTAGAAGGGAGGATGTTTGTGGAGATTGGAGACAAATCCTTAGCTGATGCAAACTGTCATGGTTCCTTAAGAGTCAGTGTTGCTGAGGATCTGCATCTTCAGTCTGAATTTCAAAGATTTCAGAGAAAATTTGAATCACAGTATTTTAATAATATTCTTTGAGTCTCAGGGAGTGCTTATTGAAGTCTTGACGTATCTCTCTGTTGACTGCAATGTGCTTGTGATCAGAACCTTCGTACTTAAGTTATATACACTGCAATTCAAATCTTAACTTTGTCATAATGAAAGATTTTGTTTGGAAATATACTGGCTCTAAGATATACAAAGATATGCTGCTGATAAAGGTACAAACATATGTGCTGATATAAAATTTATTCTGAGAAGTCCTCAAGTGTGCTCCCCTAGAGTTCAGAATGTGGGTATGATCTTAGTCAATCTTGTTACTTTTCTGGTCACCATTTTTGTTAGAAAATGCCTATTTTTCCTCTCTATCTTACACTGTGTATTTTGTTGACAACTCCTCTGGTTTCTTCAATGAAGATGGTAATTGATATGTTTTGTTTGCTGCTTTTATCATCATGGCATATTGGTAATAAGTAGTTGTGTCTCACTTGGAGGAAAATAAAGCATGTGGGTGCCTAGGGGATTTCCTGTCAGGTCTGGGATATGGATTGTGGGAGACACACATTATAGCAAGCCTAGTTCTTTCTGCATACCTCTTCACTTTCTACTGACAATAGAGTTAAAAGGCTGCCTCTTTCTCTTTCGTTTGATTTTATTTTTTCTAAACATCAGGACAAACTTGAACTGTTTCTTAAGTAGATACTTCTTAAGTAGAAGTGAAAAGAGGAGACAAGTATCAGAGCAGTAGCCATGATAGTCTGGATCAGCAGAAACAATGAGAAGTCCTGTGGCACCTTAAAGACTAACAGATGTATTGGAACGTAAGCTTTGTGGGCAAAGACCCACTTCGTCAGATGCATGGAGTGGAAATTCCAGAGGCAGGTATCAATATGCAGACACGTGAGAAGGGAGTGTCAATCAAGAGGGAGGCCAGAGATAACAAGGTCAATTCAGTCAGGGAGAATGTGGCCCACTTCCAGCAGGTGATGTGGAAGTGTGAACACCAAGGCTGGGTCTGCATTTGCCCCCAAATTCGAAGGGGGCATGTTAATCAGGACGATGGGAGATTACTAATGAAGCGCTGCGTATTCACTGTAGCACTTCATTAGGCCAATTCTACCCCACAGCAACTTCGAAGTGTCAAACTTTGAAGTGCTGGCATGTGTGTAGCTGCAGGTACCTCAAAGTGCCCAAGCTACTTTGAAGTGCCTTTACAAAATTTTGAGGAGTAAAGGCACTTCGAAGTAGCACAGGCACTGCGATGTTCCCTTGGCTACACACATACTGGCACCTCGAAGTCTGACACTTTGAAGCTGCTGTGGGGGAGAATTAGCCTAATGAAGTGCTGCATAGTCACTGCAGCATATTTTATGTATAATGAAAAGGTTTAGGATAGATTTCATAATAAGAATCTGAGTAATAAAGTGAACAGACCTAAAGTTCTTCTTTGAGTGATTGCTCATGTGCATTCCAATTTGGGTGTGCGCCAGCGCATGCCCAGTTGCCAGAAGCTTTTTGCCCTGGCCAGTAGCCCCAGGGTCAGTGCGGCGCCCCCTGGAGTGGCGCCAGTATGGCCACCCATATATGCACCACCTGACCCCACGCCAACCGCTCAGTTCCTTCTCACCACACTGTAGATTGCTGGAGATCCCTCATTGTTGAGTGTTCGTTGGTAGCCTTTATTGTTTTAATTAGTTGACAGTTAGTGAAAACAGTTGTAAATAGTTTAGATAATTGTCTTTCATAAATAAATAGTTCTACTTAGCACTTAGTGAGACAAGGTGGGATTTTGCGCCAGGCGATGCCTGGCTCCCCAGGGTTTAAAACCTGCTCAAAATGTGGCAAACTAATGCCCCAAAGTGACCCACATAGGGCTTGCCTGAGTTGCCTTGGTGAGGCTCACCCCCACGAACGCTGCTCTTTTTGCAAGGCCTTAAAGGCTAGGACTTTGAAAGACAGAGCTCAACGGCTGAAGGTACTATTAATGGAATCAGCCTTGCGCCTGGACATTTCCCCAGAGGAAACTCACAGTGCTGCATCATCAGTTCAGAGCACTCCAGCACTGTCAGTGCCATTGGAAAGTGCCCGCTGCCGAGAGCAGGAATCGGCACCTAGTGCCTTCTGGCGCCATAAGTGCCAGTCCCCAGTGCCTCGCAAGAAGAGGAGACGAGACCAGGGTCAATCCCAGGAGAGGAGGAGGTGATGGCAAGATGAGGGAGAGTCCGCCAGACTGCACCATGACTGGGGTAATGAAGTGCGGGCGTCGACTCCAGCACGAGGCGAGAGCCTGCACTCTCCCAGAGTGCGTTTGATGTCGGAGGCCTTTAGCACAGCGCAAGGCCTCCTGCAAATCAAAATGCTGCTGTAGACATCATACCGCGAGCCTTCATCACCCCAGATACAGGCATTTGAACAGTCTCTAGGGGCCCTGGCATGGTTCTTGACTCTGGTGAGGTCCCCGCACACAGTTGCCTCCCTCAATGCCTTGCAGCAGATAGTGAAGGGCACACAGGCGCCAATAGGAGCCTTGGGACCCTCGGCACTGCCGTGGTCATTAGCATCAGAGTCAACGTCAGAGTCAGACTCTTTTAACTCCAGCTCAGCTTGGAGCAGGAGTACAAGATCATCCTGACACAGCAGGCATTGACACCACCCCCGACGCCCTTGGAGGGGGAGTGGCAAATGCCCTCCAAAACTGACCTGCAATGGTGCAGGCGTGAGCTGTGGGACTCCCAGCTAGGGCGCCCAGCACTCCCCAGGTGCCGAAATCAGCACCGACTGCTGCATTCGGAGCCCCTATGAGAGAGCAGGTGGAGTCATTGGCACCGGCACTGACGACGGCGCCGGCACCTGTGCAGTCAGCACCGACCCAAACGTGGGCACCGACCCAAACGTGGGCACCACCCCTGCGGGCACTGGCTACTGTGGTGCAGTGGGCGCTGGCACAGACAGAACCAGTTCCGTCCCAGGTGCTGAGCAGAAACTCATATCTAGAGTGGCACTACAGGCCACACTAGATGCAGCGGATGAGGCCACCAGGGTCATGGCCTCGGGTATAGCCATGACAAGGGGTCTTGGCTTCAGGTCTTGGGACTCTCGCAGGAAGTGCAGCAGTCCATACAGGACCTCCCCTTTGAGGGCCCCTCCCTATTTTCAGAAAAAACTGATAAGAGACTTCACAATATGAAGGACTCACGGACCACCCTACGCTCACTGGGTCTCTGTACACCAGCGACTCAGAGGAGACACTTCACCCCAAGACCTCAGTTCAGACAGTTCCCTCAGCAACAATGGAATGGAAACAGGAGAAGGGGCCACCATAATAGGAGATGTGAGGGCTGCCAGACACAAGAGCAGAGCCACCAGAAACCCCCACCAGGGTCTAAACACCAGTTTTCATGGGGCAGTCGGGAACAACACACCAGCCACCCCCAGAGTTCCAGCTCAGTATTTATTTGCATCCCACCTATCCCCATTCCAGCATGCATGGTGCAGCATAACGTTGGGCTAGTGGGTCCTCTGCACGGTAGAAAAGGGATACACTATCCAATTTTCTTCTGACCCCCCTTCCTGTCCCTCTTCAGGGACCCCTCTCACGAGACGGTTCTCAGGCAGGAGGCAAAGACCCTCCTGTAAAAGGGGGCTATAGAGGAAGTGCCCCAGGAATTCTGGGGCAGGCGTTTTATTTCCGTTATTTCCTAATTCTGAAAGTGAAACAGTATTACGGCCAATATTACGACCTGTGAAACCTGAACAAATTTGTGAAAAAGATAAAGTTTCATATGATATCCCTGGGCATGATTATCTCAATGCTGGAACGAGGGGACAGGTTTGCCACTCTCGACTTACAGGACACATATTTCCACACAGGAGTCTATCCGCCTCACAGGAGGTTCCTTCAGTTTGTGATAGGGAAGGACGATTACCAGTTTCCAGTCCTTCCGTTCGGCCTCTCCTCGGCCCTGAGAGTCTTTACCAAATGTATGTCAGTAGTGGCAACCTTCCTGTACAGGCAGGGGTTGCACCTTTTCCCCTACCTGGACAACTGGCTGATCCGAGGTCAGTCGCAGTGACAGATGGCGCGACATGTGTTGCTGATACAAGAGACATTCAACACACTAGGCCTCCTAGAGAACGAGGCAAAGTCTGTACTAGCCCCAACTCAGGTCATGGGGTTTGTGGGTGCCTGACTAGATGCAGAGCAAGCCAGGACCTTCCTGACCCAGAGCAGAGTCCAAGCCATGGTGTCTGGCATCCAAGGCCCGATCAGGTTCCCAGCCACAATGGCCAGGGGATTGCTCAGGCTTTGGGACACATGGTGGCATGTACGTTCGTAGTCCAGCATGCCAGGTTGCGAATGCGCTCCTTCCAGCTGTGGCTCGCCTCTATATACAGGCCTGTCAGGCACAATATAGAGAAGTTAGTGACAGTCCCCCCAAGAGTGTTAATGAAATTACACTGGTGGCTAGTGGTTCCATCTGTCTGTATGGGAGTTCCCTTCAATCCCCTGCAACCCTCTCTCTCCCTGGTCACAGATACCTTGGATCTGGGCTGGGGAGCACATTGGGAGACCGCCAGAGGCAGGCCCTGTAGAGCAAGTCTGACACTCAGCTCCACATAAACATGTGGGAGCTCAGAGCAGTTCGGCTGACATGTGAAGTGTTTCAGATTGAACTGAAGGGACAGTGTGTTGCAGTCAGCACAGACAATACTACGGCAACGTACTATATAAACAAACAAGGGGGCATACGCTTGTTGCCCCTGTGTCTTGAGGCCCTCGTGCACTGGGACTTCTGCAATCAGCACCAGATTCTCCTGAGGGCGTTCTGCCTGCCTGGGGCTCACAACTCTCTTTCAGACCGTCTCAGCAGGTCCTTCGTGGACCACGAGTGGTCACTTCACATGGATGTACTGAGTTCGATCTTCCAGAGGTGGGGACATCCCCAGGTAAACCTCTTTGCTATTCGCCTCAATGCGAAGTGCAGGAAGTTCTGCTCTTACCAGAAACAAAACCTAGGCTCTAGGGCTGACGCCTTCAGTATTCACTGGTCAGGTCCCTTGCTGTACACTTTCCCACCAATACCACTCATCCACCAAACACTGATGAAAACTGGGGCGGACCGAGCATCAGTTATCCTGGTGACCCCAGCTTGGGCTCAGCAACACTGGTACTCGACCCTCTTGGAGATGTCCACTCGCGACCCAGAGGTGCTTCCGCTATGCCCAGATCTTTTGACACAGGAGAAGGGGAGACTGCAACATCCCAGTCTCCAGGAACCGCATCTCACATCATGGAAGCTCCATGGCTGAGACTGGCCGAGCTGGTCTGCTCCAAAACTGTCAGGGAAGTATTGTTAAACAGCAGAAAACCCTCTGTGAGGGGAACATATGTAGCCAAATGGAAGGGGCTTACCATATGGGCCACTCAAAGGGAGTTATACCCAGGGGAGACCCCAATACCTCATATTCTAGACTACCTACTGGCCCTAAGCCAAACAGGGCTGTCACTATCCTCCCTGAAAGTGTACTTGACAGCTATTTCGAAGTTTCACCCAGACCCGGGATGTCATTGTTTTTCTCAAACCTGGTGATGAAAAGGTTTATGAAGGTAATGGAAAGGGTCAAACCTCAGGTTCGGGCCCCCCGTCAACATGGGACCTCAATTTAGTATTGTCTGAGCTTATGGCTCCCCCATTTAAACCCCTTGCCACCTGTTCCATGTTATTCCTTAGTTACAAGACAGCATTCCTGGTGGCCATTACCTCAGCCAGAAGGGTGTCAGAATTCAGGGCCCTGACAGTGGACCCACTTTATACAGTGTTCCACAAAGATAAGGTCAGGTTGAGACCCCATCCTGCATTTCTGCCTAAGATGGTCTCCTGCTTCCACATTAACCAAGATATACCTTACCGGTGTTTTATCTAAAGCCTCATGCCTACCCTAGGGAGCAGAGCTTACACGCTTTGGACATCCAGAGGGTGCTGGCCTTCTATATGGACAGGACCAAACCCTTCTGGAAGTTGCAGCAGTTGTTTATGGTAGTGGTAGACGGGATGAAGGGGCACCCAGTCTCCTCTCAGTAGATCTCCTCCTGGATGGTGGCCTGCATCAGAGAGTGCTACAAACTGGCGGGGGGATCCCCTTCCACCAATTAGGGCTCACTCCACCAGGGCACAGGTGTCCTCTGCGGCATACTTGGCCAGGGTCCCTATCCGGGACATCTGCAGAGAGGACACTTTGTCTTCCATTCACACATTCTGAGCTCATTACACAGTAATGCAGCAATCATGAGGAGATGCTGTGGTGGGCAGGGCTGTCCTGCACGCCTTCTGGGGCTCCAACCCCACCTCCTAGGCATTGGCTTGCATTGACCCAAATTGGAATGCACATGAGCAGTCAGTCGAAGAAGAAAAGACAGTTACCTGTTCTGTAACTGGTGTACTTCGAGATGCGTTGCTCATGTCCATTCCAAAACTCTCCTGCCTTTCTGTCTGTGGGAGTAGCCGGTAAGAAGGAACTGAGCGAGGGGGCGGGTCAGACAGTGCATGTATGGGCAGCCATATGGGTGCCACTCCAGAGGGCACCGCACTGACTGTGGGGCTACTGGCTAGGGCAAAAAGCTTCCGGCAACTGGGCATGCACCAGCACACACCCAATTTGGAATGGACATGAGCAACACATCTCGAAGAACACCAGTTACAGAATGGGTAAATGTCTTTTTATGCACAGACAGTGTTGTACAGATGATCAGTAAATATTAATGCTGATGCATTTTTAAACTTAGCATGGAGGTGACTTTGACATTTATATTAGAGGAGGTTGCACACTACTCTGTTAACCTTATTTTGGTTATTACCAAATTTAATGTGAGTTGTTTTTTAAAGGTTGAAAAAAGCAGCCCTGAAAAGTCCCTCTTCCGATGGATGAAATCTACAGTGGCAACAGTGATTGTCCTCTGCTCTGGCATTCGAAGCTAGAATAACTTCAGTGTTTTTTCTTAAAAAAAAACTGTTTAAGAATAAAGAAAAGTGAGCATTTGAAGCTTCTAAACTCAGTAGGACTCCTCACATCCACACTACTTTGCTGGAGAGAGATGACAGCCTACCCGTGAGGTAGGATTATGAAGGAGGTCTGCTATAGCTGCCTGACTTCAGAATGCTGGTAAAATTCTGTATTTCAAAAGCAACATTTTTAGGCAGTTCTGCCCAATTGTACATCTCCTGCATAGAGTGTGTCTAATAGTTTGTAACAAATAAATTATTTGACCTATGTGGCAATATTTTTCAAATACATGTTTTGACTTTTTCCCACTATGATTCATCCAATTTATAAAAAACATTATTTAATTTGAAAATATTCACTGAATATGTGGAGAAAGGAATCAGAGACAACTGTCCTTGTTTCCAGTGCATTTTCTGTTATGTTGTTAAGTAAGGAATAGCATAATTTCTATAGTTAGAAATATAACCTTATACCAGTTGGCCGTGTCTAAACTAGGCTATGTCTAAACTAAACTCCAAAAGGAGGTAGCATGTTAATGAGGGATTTCATAAGATGCTAATGAGGCACTTCCATGAATACCCAGCACCTCATTAGCATAATGGCAGCTGCACACGATTCTTGGGGCAGGGGGCTGGAATCGATGGCCTCTTGAGGTCCCTTCCAGTCCTAGTATTCTATGATTCTATGATTCTACATGAGCCACATGTTTCAAAAGGTCCACCTTTGAAGTGTGCTCAGCTGGCATTATGCTAATAAGGCACTGCATATTCATGTAAGTGCCTCATTAGCACCTTCCAAAATCCCTCATTAACATGCCCCCTCCAAAGGGAGTTGGCTAGTTTAGACACGGCCAATTGGTATAAGGTTATGTTTCCAACTGTAGAAGTTATGCTATTCCTTACTTAACATCTTCTGAAATCCCTCATTAACATGCCCCCTCCAAAAGGCCATTTTGTTCAACCCAAAAGGAATTCTTATAAATTGATGTGATCTATTGTTAGTTCTTCATATTGTCTGTAGGACAGCAGATGTGATTTTCTCTTTTGGACACTCACACCTTGTGCCAGCAGAGTTTGGTGGTAACCTGTGTCAACAAAGAACAAATTATGCTTTTAATAATATAATTTTCAGCTGTTGAAGATGATGAGTTACCAAGCTCTGAAGGAATTTGAATCTAGTCTCTCTTTGCTGGAAGGATTAGAAGATGGAGGATACATGGCAAGTATTGGAAGTGATGGGTGTGACAGAAGGATAAAACAGATCTTTAAGACTCCAAGTGAGGACACAAGATAATCTCAGTGGCTACTGCTACACCACAGTGATCTATCTACAGAAGTCACTGTTGGAAGTGATTTCCCAACCAACTTCTATCGGCAGAGGGCGGCCATATACAAAAGCCAATCAGAAGAGCACTGTGCTTTGTTGTCACAGTGGCTGGACTGCCTGGATGCTCTCTCAACAAAATAGGCACCCAGAAGCACAGCAGACAGGGCTGCCCATTGTTCTGGACACCATATCTGTTGAGAGAAGGCCCCCGTGAGCATCCACACAGAAAAGGCACTCTTTCTCAACTGGGAGAGGCAGAAGATTGTCAGCGAATGTGCCAGATAGTGTAACATAGCCAGTGGAAAAACTAGGGCCCAGAAACTCTCCAGTGACTAAATCTGCCTACTCCAGGAGAGAAACCATCCAAATTATGGCTGTGATTTGGGCAAATCAATCCAAAGACTGATCTGAGCCAGTCACTGTAACCTGTGGTATCCGGCTGCAGGCTCCATGGGTTTATATGAAAGCTGGAGACTGTCAGAGTACTAGAACCATACCCTCTCTCCTCCATCACACCCCCTTAAACTAGTGGCTGCAGGAGGATTTGGGAGATGGGGTAGGAGCTAGCTCTGTTAGCTCTTTGTCAGTGAGAACTATCTTACTGAGAGATTCTCAGTGAGGGCTTTCACCTTAGCCAGCAGTAGGGGCACAAAGAGAGTGAGGGGTTGGCAACACATATGGCCCTGAATCTCTTTGACAATATTTGACCATCTCGGTATCATCAAAGCCCTATCCCAGCTCATTTACACACTTGAGATTTAACCTTTGTGCTCTTGCCATCTTAGCAGTTAACACAGGGTCAAAACAGAGTTGCCATACTCTTTGTTTTCCCAAATATTATAAATCTGGTCCCCTGCCTCAGTCTGAGATTCTGTCACTGTTGAAACTCTGTATGTAAGAATTTTCTCATGCCTTGGTCCTCTGAGTACCACAATACAAGAATAAGGAGAAGAGTTGCTTTTGAGTATTTTCTGAATGAGCTGCTAAATATTCTAATACTATAGCACATGCATCTGATTTCCATGTCATGTGATAGTAATGTATGAAAACTAGCCATGGCATATAACCATATAACCATTCTATGTTCCTCCTCATCATTATACCTGATATTGTTTGCTCTGCTGTAAAAACTAGGGCTGAATTTTGACTCCTAAGGGTGATACATAAACTCCTCCTCCTGCGAGACATTTCTTTTTCCTCCTTGAATGTGAGGATCAGCGAGAAGTAGGAAAATATTAACTACGGGGGGCGGGTAGTTCTTCCTCCTTTGCATGGGTTCATAGGTCAATTACAGTTTAGCCCAAATTATGGTAAAATTCTTCCTACACAGTGGAAAACTGTGGCTTCTTTCATGAGACAAGAGAGGTGATAAGCAATGTTCAAAGTATCAGTGCCAGATTAGTAAACTAATGAGTAATTTGGAAGTTTCTTGGCATAATCCTGAGATGCCACTGGCTAACAAAGTCATGCCTCAGCAATCTATTAGAACCTTTTGAAGATGTGAACAAGCATGTGGATGAGGATGGTACAGTTATAGTGTACTTGGGTTTTCAGAAAGCTTTTGATGGGGTCCCACATCAAAGACTCTTAGAAAAAGTAAACAGTCATGGGATAAAGTTTTCAGGGCCTAAACTGTTTTTGACCATGACAGCCAATTGAAAAGGGACCCTGGTGGCTCTAGTCAATGCCACTGACTACTCTATCAAAATTAAAGTTGGTGGGGCTGGCGTGAATAGGCTCCCTACGTGGCATGATGTGCTGTGACCCCATGTACTAGCTCCATAGATCCCATTGGATGGGAACTGCAGCCAATGGGAGTTGTGGACATCATGCACTGCATAGAGCCACCCCTCTGAGTAGGAACCAAGAGACATGTCACCATTTCTGGGGAGTGCCCCCACACAGTAAGTGCTATGCAGATCCCACTCCCTGCATCCATTCCCACACACCAGCCTCCTGTCTTAGCTTGGAACCCCCACCTGCAAACTTCCTTCCTGCACCCCAGCTCTCTGCCCCAACTCAGAACCCCCTCCTACATGCTAAACCTCTCATTTCTAACCCCATCCCAAAACCTGCCCTCCCAGCCCACTGCCTGTTCCCCACTCCTGCACTTCAACTCTCTGCCTCAGGCCAGAACCCCCTTCCATACTGCAAATCCTTTGGCTTCCAGCCCTTCAGCCCAGAGCCTCTTCCCACACTCTGAACCCCTCATTTCTGGCCCCACCCTAGAACCCTCATCTTCTCTCATACTCCCACCCTTGCCCTAACCTGGTGAAAATGAACAAGTGAGTGGCAGGAGGGGAAAGCAAGTGACAGGATGGGGTCTTGGAAAAGGGGTGGAGCAGGGACATAGTAAAGTATCTGTATGGGGATTAGGGCTGTTCAACATATTCATAAATCATCTGGAAAGGGGGGCAAACTATGAGGTGGCAAAGTCTGCAGGAGACATTAAATTACTCAAGATAAATTTCAAAGGTGACCCCACAGTTACAAAGAGATTTCACAAAAATGTTTGACTGTGCAAAAAAAATGCAGATGAAATTCAATGCTGATAAATTCAAATTAATGCACTTTGGAGAAATACTCCCAATGATACATGTAAAATGATGGATTTAATTTAGCTGTTACCTCTCAAGAAAGAGATCTTGGAGTCATCACAGACAGTTCTCTAAAAATACCTGTTCAATGTGCAGTGGCAGTCAGAAAAGCTAACAGAATTCTAGGAACCATTAGCAAAGGGGTAGCTAATAAGACTGCAAATATCATAATGCCAATATAGAAATGCATGATGTATCCACATCTTTAATACTGCCTGCAGTTCTGGTTACCTAGCTCAAAAGAGATGTGTTAGAATTGGAGAAGATAGCAAGAAGGGCAAGAAAAATTATTAGGGGAGTGGAACAGCTTCCCAATGTGCAGAGATTGAAAAGACTGGAACTCTTCATCTTAGAAAAAAGATAACTAAGTTTGGGGAGAGGGAAATAGAGGCTCTAAAACCGTGAATGGTGTGGAGAAAGTGAATAAGGAAGTGTTTGTCTGTTCACATAGCATAAGAACCACTGGTCACACAGTAACATTAATAGGCAGTAGGTTAAAAAAATACAGAAGTTCTTCTTCACACAATGCATAGTGAACCTGTAGAAATTGTTGCCAGGGGATGTCTGGAGACCAAAAGTATAACTGGGTTCAGAAATAATTAGATAAGTTAATGAAAGATAGATATATCAATGGCTATTTTCCAAAATGGTCTGGGGGACACACAATTCTATGCCCAGGGTATCTCTTGAGCCTCCAAATTCCAGAAGCTAGGTTAACAGGGGATGGATTACTTGATATTTGCCCCATTTATTTCATTCCCTCTGAAGCATCTGACATGGCCTTTGTTGGGACACAGGATACCAGGCTAAATGGACCATTGGTTTGAAACTATATGAACATTTTTATGTGCTTATGTCATTATACGCTATATATTTTTAAAGACACTGGGATGGAGCTTCCAATATTGAAAGGATTCCACCATTATCTTGATGTAGGCATTGGATAATGAAGGAGACAATGCGGAACCTTGAGAAAAACAATAATTGAACATGTGCTTTGTTAATCTATCCATTCAAAGACTCTGTATCTGTTTGATTGCTCATTGTGATCAGGAGTCATGGGCTATGGCTACATTGCAGCCCTTTTTCGAAATAAGAGATTTGAGCTATTTCACAATAGCATTTCCAGACACATAGTGCTATTTCAAAACAGTACTATTGGCACCCATTATGGCTTACTTCGAAATAGCCCTATTCTATATCTTCAAAGCACCTATTTGAAATAGCAATTTTGAAACAGGCATTATTCCTCCTGCATCGAGGATTACCAATTTTGAAATAAGGCACCTGCTATTTTAATTTTATTTCAAAACAGTGCATGCATAGTCTGGACGTTGGCAAGGTTATTTCAAAATATTTCTGAAGTGTAGCCAAAGCAATGTAGTACTAACACATTTGAGACCGTAAGCAATAACCCATATCCCTATACCGTATCATAGGTATGATAATTCCATCAGTGATGTTCCATTTTTAGATTTCACTGGAAGCCAACCAAAGTTGCAATACACTAAACGAGGAGGCAAAATTGGTAGCAAGCCTCCATCATGACAACACATGCATTTTGCCCCCAAAAGGAGGGACCTTATTTTAAAGGGTCATAAATTACTTTGAAAGTGGCAAGGGGATAAGCAATATAACTAGAGGTTTGTGAGTAGCTGATTTCACATCTCACTAGGGCTGTGGCCACACTAGCCCCTCCTTTTGGGACTACAGTAATGTGGCATTTTGGAATATGCTAATGAGGTACTTCCAGGAATATGCAGCACCTCATTAGCATAATGGCCACCATGCATGCTTTGAAACTGCTGGTTTTGAAATACATGCCACCTGTATAGTTGGGGGCCTTTCAGAACAGCCCCTGATTTTGAAAGCCCCTTCTTCACATCTGGCTTTGGGAAGAAGGGGCTTTTGAAATCAGGGGGGTCCTTTCAAAAGGCCCCTGGCTACACAGGCAGTGTGCATTTCGAAACCAGCAGTTTCAAAGCGTACACAGCTGCCATTATGCTAATGAGATGCTGCATATTCATGGTGGTGCCTCATTAGCATATTCCAAAAAAAAAGCCACATTACCATAGCTCCTCCGAAAGGAGGGGCTGTTGTGGCCACAGCCTAGCAGTTGTGAAAAACTGGAGGAAAATTGGTTTGAGTCATTAATGACTAAAGGAATATTAAGTGACTCCAGAACTGGAACCAAGAGAGGTAACGCAGATCACAACCCAATAACAAGTATGTGGAGTCATTCTCATGCTCCTTCTCTGGCCCAATAAATATTTTGGTATTGTATATAAAGTGGAACAGCTTGAACAAGCTGTGAGATACTCATCTTGGAGTACCCTACAACCTGGTGATTAGGGCAGTCACCCAGGAAAGCATAGATTGGTTCAAGTCCCTGCTCTAGAAGAGGGATTCAAACACAGGTCTCCTCAACCCTGGATGAGCAACGACACACTGAACTAAAGCTTATACACACTCCCTCCTTTGCCAGTGGTTTTGTGATGGTGCCTAAATCCCCTTGCTGACAAATCAAAATGTTCATTTTGGTAACATCCAAATGGCTTGATTCAATTTTTTCCATCTGTTCTTTCTTTTTTCATTTTTGTGGAAACAATTGCCGGAAATTAACATGAATTCACATTTCAATAAGCTGAAAATTGCATTTTTCAGAGACAGGGAAAAACAAAAGATTTGTCTCAAAAATATCTTCCAGCCCCAGTAAAAGTAAGATTCAGCAGCACTGAGTGGTGTTCCCGAAAAGCAAGAACTACCTGTTCCCCACTGTGCCTGCCCAACATTGTAGCACCTGCCCTGTGACACGATCTTCATTCTGTTAGCCTGTGTGCATTTGCTACTGCTTGTGACATGTGTCTGCTCTTGCTGATAACCAGAATTTTCTGAGTTGCTGTACTGTCAGAATACTTTAGGATGATGTTTCAAGACAAAAGGATATTGGTGTCTGATACAGGTTTCATTGTAACCAGGTATTCATTATTGCAAACACAATCGGGTTATGATACTCTCCCATTTCATGCTTCATCTTCCTCCTCTTACGTATAAAGGAAGAAGCTAAATGTCAAACAGCATATAGTTTTGCAATAATTTTTAGCTTTGTCAAAAGCATGCTAAGCTACCAGTGAGCTATTTGGATTGCCTGGTTCTTTGCACACAGTTTCCTATTTCTTTACCTTTCTTTTTGGCTACGTCTACACTATAGAGATCTTTCAAAAGAAGTTCTTCCAGAAGATCCCTTCTGAAAAAATTTCTTTTGAAAGAGCCTGTCCACACACAAAAGAACAGATCAAAAAATTGATCCATTCTTCCAATACAGGATGGTCACGAAGCCCCAGCTCTTTTGATAGAATGGGCACGTGGAGCATCTACACATGCTTTTTTTCAAATGAATCTTTCAGAACAAGGTGTTTTTCCTAATCTGGGAGAGGAACAGGGCCTCTGGAAAGACTTCCGTGTTCTTATAATTTCAGATCGAAAGAACTCATTTTGTGTGTAGATGCTCTGCTGGTTTTTTTCAAAAAAGGCCTGGCTTTTCTGAAAAACTTACTCATGTAGATGCAGCCTTTGAGAAACATGAAAACTCCCATCTGTTTCTTGAACAAAATCCTTTTGAGAGTTTTGTGTGCGTGAGCTTCCATGCTGATGAAGTTTCCCAAGACCAGGCCTTTTTATGTAAAAGTGTTTTCACATTAACCCTTTATCTCAATATTGTCACACTATCTGAACATCATGGGATTTTTTTGTGGGCCACTCAATGAATCATGAAGTTTCTATGGTGTTTATGATTCCAGTTGACAGCAGTGTTATGCACTAGTGAAAGCAGAGCAGATCAACAGTAAAATCTCAGATTGCTGTATTCAACCCAGGCATAATTCCACAGCAGATGCTTCTCCCTTTAGGTCAATTGTAATGCTAGGTTATTTTAAAGGCAGATTATTTCACATGAACAGCTAAATTCATCATTAATTCTACTTTCAACTTTTCAAGATTTTTTTTTTTTGCCATTGACAATAACAAAAAATTTCCTAAAAATCAAATCTATAGATGTTTGTAGTGTTCTTTCTCCTGCTGATGGGCTTTCAATTGTATTAAAGCAATTCACCACAATGGAAAGTAGCTGGCGGGGTGGTTATTAAATGGTCCTTCGAAAGGTGTGTGAATAGGAAACTGAAGATCATTATTTTAAAGCTCAGGAAATTCAAATCTAGCTCCACATATCACTCCAGAAGAGTACTGCTTAGAAAATCTTGTCATTGGTCTCTCTCTGTCTTCTCTCTCTCTCTGTGTCTATCCCCCTGTAAGACTGAGATTAGCTTTATTCCCATTTCCCCCCCACACTGTGAGGTCCTGAATTGAGCCTGAGACAAGTTCTTCTCAGTTCTTCTTCGAGTGACGATTGCTCATGTGCATTCCAAGTTGGGTGTCTGCTGGCTCATGCCCAGTCGTTGGATGCTTTCTTTGCCCTAGCCAGTAGCCATAGTGTCAGTGTGGCACCCACTGGAGTGGCGCCGATATGGTGACCAATATATGCACCTCCCTATTTCCCCACCACCACTCAGTTCCTTTTTACCCGCTACCAATGGTTGGAGCTCTTGACATTCTGTAGTTCAATTATCAGCTAGTAGCCTGTTTTTGTGGTATAAATAGTTCTTAAGTACCTGTAAATAGTTTTACTGTTAGTTAATTTTCTCCCCCTGTAAGAATGCCTGGCTTTCGAGGATTTAAAACTTGCTATAAGTGTGGAAATCCTATGCCCAACAATGACCCTTGTTCAGCTTGTTTGACATGTCTGGGGGAAGGACATCTGGGTGACCGCTGCCCAATTTGCAAGGCATCTAAGCCAAGTACTTTGAAAGACGGGGCCCAACACCTCAAAGTCCTCCTAATGGAAGTGGCACTTCAGCCTCAGGAGTCCCCAGCAGGAGCGGGAAGTGGGGCCTCTTTGGTGCAAAGGGCACTGGCACCATCTTCCACGGTGCTGCCTAAGGAGCCATAGGAGTCAGTCTCCGGTGCCGAAGAAGAAAAAGAGGTGCTGTAAGAGCAGGTCCCCGACAACAAAGCGCAGAAGCCGCAAGTCCATGGCTCCACTGCACCCTGCTAATTCACATGTTTATGGCCCACTATGTATTGATGCAACATGCAAGGGAGGACACTGCTGTAGGCAGGGCTGTCCTACATTCCTTTCAGGGCTCTGACCCCGCTTCCTAGACAGGTGCTTGTATTCACCTAAATTGGAATGCGCATGAGCAATCACTCTAAGAGGAAAAGACAGTTACCTGTTCTGTAACTGGTGTTCTTCGAGATGTGTTGCTCATGTCCTTTCCAAAACCCTCCCACTTTCCCCACTGTCAGAGTAGCCAGCAAGAAGGAACTAAGCAGGGGGGGTGGGTCGAGCAACACATCTTGAAGAACACCTGTTACAGAACAGGAAAGTGTCTTTTCAGGGACCCTGTCCATGGAATTCCAGGTCTGGACTTGTCTGCCATATTCCATCCATGGCTGTCTTCAGATGCTAACTCAGGCAGTCAGCACCCAGATCTGCACATTCAGCCTCTCCTGCCTCTGATCTGAGCAGCCTTCCTGCCAAGCTATACCAGAGTTAATTATATTCTAACTGGTGGTGTATTCACCCATAGGTGTTCCTAGGCCTTCTGGGGGCATAGCCCATACTTTTATGTGCTGCAGTAAGTTGAGGTGCCCTAGGACTTTTCTTAATGAATTATAGGAAAGCTTTTCTGTCCTTCTCGGCACATGGGGGAATTGTGGGAAGTCATTTGAAGGCTATATCAGCTCTCGTATCATTTAAGCTACATCCTCATTTCAGAGTGCATATATTAGCATTATGTGTGAAAACCTCTTTCGAGCTTAGGGTTATCTCTCCAGAAGGACTAGCTAGCGAGCCTGGGTTTAAAGCACTACTGCACTGGATGATAAGGTTTTGTGTACAGGGTTAGGGACATTGAACTAAGGACATGTCTACATTGCAGCTATCAGGGGTCATGCCCATTTTGTACAGACATATGTGTGCTAGTTCTGATTGAGCTGGTGAACTCAAAATAGCCCTAGCCACACTGCTATTTATTAACCTGAATTATTATTAGACTGGATTAACTCTGTAGAGAACACACTGAAAGCTTGAGACCAGTCACATCTATTCAGGTTCACACATTTATCAACATTTTAGCTGTTCCTTTTCACAAACACTGCCTCTTTTGGATTACACTCATCCATGCTATATGAGCACAACTGGTTCCTAACTTTCTACTCGTAGGTGAAAACTTGTAAGAGGGTCACTCAATTCTCATTAAAATACAGGTAAAAGTTTCTGATTGGTTCCTAGTGCTCCTAACACAGCAAAGGAGTGGCAGCATGTGGCGCTGGTTTTGAAGGTAAGTGAACCTTGGGTTTGGGGGTTGGGCTAGGGGCAGTTTGGGGTCATGAGTGGGAGGGAGGGCTAAAACATGGTGGTGCGTTGGGTCCATCAGGTGGGTGGGGGGTTCAGTCTGCTGCAGGTTGGGTGTGCAGGCTGGCTGGTGGGGGGATGTCAGGCTGTGGTGGGTTAGGTCTACCGGGCCAGCAGGAAGGTCAGGCTGCCACAGGTTGGGGCTGCGGGGCTGGCGGGGGGTGGGGGGAGGTCAGGCTGCCACAGGGCTGGTCTGCGGGGCCGGTGGCGGGGTTAAGGCTTCTGTGGGTTGGGCACATGGGGTTGCGGGGGGGGTTAAGGCTGCCATGGGGCCAGTCTGAGGGGATGGTGGTGGATCAGGCTGCCACGGGTTAGGGCTGCAGGGCTGGCAGGGGTCAGGTTGCTGTCAGTTGGGGCCATGGGGCTGGCAGTGGGGTGTCAATTTGCTGTGGGGCCGATGGGAGGGGTCAGGCTCCACGGGGCTGGTCTGCGGTGCCAGCAGTGGGTTTAAGTCTGCAACAGCCTGGGGCCTCGGGGCTGGCTGGGGGGAGTCAGACTAGGGCAGGTTGGAGACATGAGGAGGGGGTTAGGCTCATATTAGAAGGGGGAGTTCACTCATGTAGTGAACAAAGGTAGATATGTGTGTCCCTTCTTTAAGCAAGTACTTGTAAGTAAAATACTTGTTCAATGAGGGATGAGTGTGTATTCTTTTTGCCTAGTTTTATTAATTAGACTGGCATTTTTATGAAGGGCAAATGGGCCAATTTAGGATTAATTATTATTAGGGCTGTTGATTAATCACAATTAACTAAAAAATAATCATGATTAAAAGTAATTGTGATTAATCAGTTTTAATCTCACTGTTAAATAATAGAATACCAATTCAAATTTATTAAATGTGTTGATATTGAATATGTTAAATATGTTCCCATAAAAGAAGGGAAGAAAGGTTCTTTCGAAGATGGGGTTTACTTTCGAAAGAGCCATGTCTACACTGCTTCTTTTTAATTTTGAGAGAAGCTCTTTTGAAAGAAGAATACGCAAATGAGATGCCAGATATGTAAATCTGCACCTCATTTGCATTTTCAATTTCCCTCATTTTCATGCCTCTTTCAGAAGAGGAATGCAAGTGTAGACAGAGCCGAAGAGGGTATCAAAATAGAGTCCCTTGGCCCGCAAATATGACCCCAGCAGCAGCATAGCCTCCTAGCAGCCATATCCCTGGGGCTGACAGTAGACCCTGTGAGGCCAATGGCCAGGACCCTCAAGGCAGTGGAGCCAGCAGCAGGAAGCCCCTGGATCTGTTGGTTGGAACCCTGTGTCAGGGTGCAAATCCAGGGGATGCTCCAGTGCTCCTCCCCAGCCCCACCCATCACCAGCTTCCAACATCTATGCTGTATCTACACATCAACTCTGCTTCCTGAAGATTTTAAGATGGAAAAGACCATCATGACCATCTAGTCTGACCTTCTGTACTGTGAAGTCCACAAAATTTCACCAGTCCATTCCTATAATAGACCCAGAACCTCTGACTGAGTTACTCAAGTCCTCAAATCATGGTTTAAAGACTTCAAAATAGAGAGTATTAACCATTTTCACTGGCTTAAACCTGCAGGTGACCTGTGCCCCATACTGCAGAGGCAGGTAGAAATCCCCCAGGAGCTCAAAAGTGGCTGAGAACTCCTGTTCACTTTAGATTATGTTTTGCTTGAATAAGGAAGCTTAAATAAATATTCCACAAATTTACTGTGAAATGTGGTTAATATATTTCTTCACCTGGCACTGTATTCTTTGTTATCTAGGAGCATGATGTTTTGTGCCACATAATTCATCACTGCATTAAGTTGTTCCTTCACACTTTGGCTTGAATGACAGGTCTTTGCCCTCAAATAATAGCATAAATGCTAATTTTTACAGTGATTATCTACAAAGCATAGTACATAACTTATGTCTAATTTAGAATGGCATATTTAAATATTTAATCTAATAAAATATGTGAGGTGGACTGACCCAGCAACCTCATTGATATACAGCATACTGCCAAACAGAGCAATTTAAGCCTCAGGTCTTGAAATTGGTTCTACTTTTGCTGGATCAGCAGGGACTGGTGGTGCTGCAGGATCTGAGAATGCAGCCCCTAAGGAAGGTAGGAAACTTTACCGATGCTGATAAGAGGAGCAATTGCACACCATAATCTAAAATTGATTGATGTAAAAGTCTAACTGGTTTCTTGCTCCAGTTTTTTGCAGTGTAAGCATTCTTGAAAAAAATCTGTACTTTGGTGCATAGATACACTTTTTGATTATGAAAAAAAATGATTTTTGTCTTCTGCTGCTAAAGAATAAAACCTCATGTACCATCATGGAAAGATAAACTGTATCTGAGACATAGCCAGATGGTGTAATTTAGTTTCTTGGTCTTTCATGATGACTACTGATGAAACTTTAGACATAAAGGTTTGTAGGAAAGTATGAAAACAAAAATACATTACCAGGAGTTAGCCCAGTTTCTTTGTGTTTCTTAAACATGTTTGCTCGCCGATGTACTACACAATTTCAACTGCCCCAGCTAGCAGGGGAGTGGGGTCCCAACATATACAAATAAGCAGAAAGGCAATTAATTTATAGGACGTAGCAAATGTTTGGCTGGTCACAACTTCCTTCCTCTCTGGCAACTTTATTGTAAAAAGGAAGTTAGCAGGGAGACTGAAAGGGAAAAAGGAAGCATGGAAAATGGGACCCGCATGTCTGTTCATCTGTGAGCCTGGATGTGAAAATGACACCATATTTCATGAAATTTGTGCTGTAGTGAACAAAGCAGAAAATATCATACTTAAATCAACCAAAGTATATCACCCAGAACACCTTACAACAGTCTGAAAGTCTTTGCTTTCTATTTTAAAAACCTGCTGTGACAGCCATGGGCTAATCCACTATAGCAGCCATTTGCCCAAGTGAAATCTGTAATAAAAAATGAATGATTTTCAGTCCTTCAGAGCTGAAAGGGAGAAAAGAGCATATGGACTTCTTTCATAGAATCATAGCTAAATATTGGAAACACTATGTTTTGAGAGCAGTAATATGAATTTCAGGTTTTAATTGTTTATTTCTCTTGTTTTTTATTTTCCTTTCTTTATCTGGGCGTACTTTAAATGCCTTGCCAAAAACGTCCTGTGCAGAATAAATTGAGCACAGTATTGGGCAAAATTGACAATCTAAATCATTTTTTCCTTACAGCTGTTATGTCTATTAAAGAATATAAACCAAAAATGAATAGGTTGCATTTTATAGCTAATAATGAACCTTCTTCCAAGGTATATAAACTGTCAAAAATGGAAGAACATTATACAAAATCTCTACCTATTTAATATTTCTAACCCTGCCAGACTCCATCAACTTTTGACATCCATTCATGTCATGTCAGTTTTAATGTTGTTGAACATCGTGGAGAATTTCCCTTGGCTCTAATGCACAAAACACATGCTTTCTCTGTTTCTGAGTCAACTTTTCTATAAAATGATGAATTAAAGGATATTTTTCATATATTTAGTAACCTACTTTTACCATTTCATTGTGCAGCTCCAGGTTAAGTTTTGGCCATGTTTACCCTCTCATTTAATAGTTATTATTTCAGAGTGGAGAGGAATTAAATTTCATTTTAATTTAAATTTTATATGGACAAGATCCAAATTAGCTTGAACAGAGACCAGATAAAGCCTCATTGGAACAAAGTCCTTGGCTACGTCTACACTACAGCGATGCTTTGAAAGAAGTTTCTCCGGAAGATCTCTTCTGAAAACAAAAATCTTCTTTCAAAAGAGCGTGTGCCACAAAAAAAACAGCGGATCAAAAAATCAATCTGCTCTTTCGATAGAGAGCATCCACACATCCCCAGCTTTTTCAAAGAACAGGCCAGGGATCGAAAAATCTGGTGCCATGAGGCCTGCTCTTTTGAAAAAAAAAGGGCCCTTGGAGCATCTACACATGTTTTTTCCAATAAAGAATCTTTCCGAAAAAGGTGCTTTTCCTCATCTGGGAGATGAAGAGGGCTGCCAGATAAAGTGCTGTGTTCTTCTGATTTAATACAGTAAAACCCTGATTTATGCAATTTGAAGTGAAGCCACCTGCTTCAAGACAGGCTCAACAAGGAAAACAAGAGAACACCACTGACCATCACATACAGCCCCCAGCTAAAACCTCTCCAGCTCATTGTCAGTGATCTATAACCCATCCTGAACAATCGATCCCTTCACTCTCGCAGAGCTTGGGAGGCAGGCCAGTCCTCACCTACAGACAGCCTGCCAATCTTAAACAAATTCTCACCAGCAACAATGGACCACAACACAGTAACTCTAAACCTGGAACCAATCCCTGCAACAAACCTTGGTGCCAACTCTGCTCACATATCTACACCAGGGATATCATCACAAGACCTAACCACACCAACCACATCATCAGGGGCTCTTACATCTGCACATCTACTAATATAATATATGCCATCATGTGCCAGCAATGCCCAACTGCCATTTACATTGGCCAAACTGGACAGTCTCCATGTAAAAGAATAAATGGACACAAATCAGACATCAGGAATGGTAACATACAAAAACCTGTAGGAGAACACTAATCTCCCTGGACACTCAGTAACAGACTTAAAAGTAGCAGTCATACAACAAAATATCTTCATAAACAAACTCCAAAGAGAAACTGCAGAGCTGCCAGTCATTTACAAATTTGACACCATCAACCAAGGATTGGTCGTCCAATTACAAAAGCAGTTTCTCCACTCGATGTTCACACCTCCACATTAGCTACTGATCATGGGCCACATCCTCCCTGACTGAACTGACTTGATTTCTCCTCTCCTGATGTCCAAAACTCCACATTAACTGCTGATGATTGGCTACATCCTCACTGACTGAACAGACCTTGTCAACTCTGGCCTGCCTCTTGACTGACACTCTCTCTTGCAACCCTCCTCTGGAATCCCCACTCATGCATCTGATTAAGTGGATCTTTGCCCTCAAAAGCTTATGCTCCAAAATATCTGCTAGTCTATAAGGTGCCACAGGACTTCTTGTTGTTTCTGAAGATACAGACTAACTCAGCTACCCCTCTGATACTTAGTCTTTAAGATGCTACAGGACTGCTTGCTTTGTTTCGTGAAGATACAGACTAATACTGAGGCTGCGTTTAAACTAGTCCCCTCATTATGGAGGGGACATGTTAATGAGGGAAATGATAGAAACAGGGGGATTTTGAAGTTTGCGGGGTCCTTTCAAAAAGGCCCCTGTGTAGACCAGCTGTGCGTGAGCGAAACATGGCACTTTCTGCCACCGACAGCATGCTAATGAGGCGCTGAATATTCATTTCAGTGCCTCATTAGTATTCTTCAATTTGGCCATTAGCATGCCCATTTTGAAATTTTTCATAAGTGTGGACATGGCCATTGTGTATTTTATACCACTCTGGAAATCAACCAAAAGTTTTTGACAAATATCTGTTGATGTTGCTAATACTTTTGGTCACCCCAAAACTGCAATTTTTGGCATATAAATAATCTGTCATAAAAAATCATCTGGCTCCAGTGGGGATGGGTTAGAGAGGATAGAAAATAAATAAAGCCGTGAACATGTGCTGCAAACATAGACCCCAGCTATTTATTCCTTTTAACCCTAGTGACTGCCTTATATTGGCATTTGCAAGGTGATTTTTACATGGGATAGAGGCTAGGCATGTTGCAAAATCAGGTGTATTAACTAAGGGCTCACATCAGCTCAGCAGTACCTAGCAGTCTAATGATATTTAGGTTGCTTTACAATGCATGATATTGATATATGTTCATACAGTTTATGTGTGGCAGTAAGTAACTGAAGCCTGGAGGTACATACCAGGATTTTACGTGGGTACACCTAGTAAGGGTGTGAACAGAATCATTCAGTTGACCTATCAACTTTTGCATGGGAAGGTGTAGTACCTATGCTGGTGGGAGAAGCTCTCCCAGTGGCATAGGTAGTGTCTCCCCTCGATATGCTTCACTGGTGCAACTGTGCAGTTGGAGCATTTTCAGTGTAGACAAGATTCATGCATGGTTACTTTTAAACAAAGGCTGGGGGAGCTCTTAATATCACTTCATTCATTTGACATTCCAAGGCTAGCTTGAATTAATATTTGCTAACACAAAATATTTTTATATCAAACGTACACACTTATCTTTTGTATATTGATTTGATTTTCTCTCTGGCATCAAATACTAAGGCCTTGTTGATACCCAAAATATCTTTACTATCCACGTAGCTAGTTTCAGTACAGTACAAGGGGCACGTTTATATTCCCATAATGGTGTCCAGGCTACAAACTCTTATTTGAAATAATGATACTGATACAAAATCTGTGTGGACCAGACTAAATAAACGAGAATGTTTATTAAATTTGGTAGGTTTTTTTTCTTCACCCGAGCCCTAAGCCAGTTTAATGGCTCATAATACTTGCCTTCCTCCATCAGATGGTCTTTCAAAATGTATCTTGACTCATGCTGATTATTGTTCAGCTAACAGTGTAAGATTATTCAGATACACCTCTTTCCTTGGCTATTGCTTTGAAGATCAGACCTCTTCACCTGGGGCTAGAAGATCTAAGAACTTCCTGCTGTTGCAGCTGTAATTTGGAGCTCAGGTGGCAGCAGGCATAAAGCCAGACCCCTGCTTGCAGCTCACTTTTTACACAAACCCAGATAGATTGAGTTGGCTCTGCTGATCCTATCTTTTGTACTGCTTATCTCTGATTCTCTTAAATAGCTGTGCCTCATCTTCTCTTGTGTAACATTACATTACACTGTAACTCACACCTCCCATCATGCACCCCACCCACATGCACACAAATGTGCTTACCAGCACACAATCCTGTTCTTGCATCTGGGGATAAAGCAGTGTCAGTCAGACTGACATAATCAGTAACCAACACACAAATCATTTTTAATGTAATTCACTGTGGCAAATTCTGTTTGCCAGGGATATGTGTTTTTTTTTATTAGAGGTGCATTCACTCTTTCTGTCAGCAGTAAGACATATATGACCAGCAGAGATCAGTTTGGCTGAAATGTAAAGACATCTTCTCCAGTTGTATAATAGCACTTTTTCAACATTTTTTCTAAGCACTGTCAATTTCGCAGATATAAAGTTTTGTCAAAATAGTGTTTTTGACAGTGCATCTGAGTTTGAAAGCCTCAAGCATCAGCACTTAGATAATGACATTGGGAATGTTTTTATTGCACTAGATGCCAATTAAATTACTGAATTCATAATTATAAATCAGCATATTAAAGTATATAATTAATGTTTTCATACTCAGCTGAATTACTGTATACAAACATAAGTTTTACCTCAGTTGAGTTGCTAATTCAGGAACTAGAAAACACTTCATACCATTTTTATTTTTGCATATCTTTGAGGCCTTTTAATAGTCTATGCCCACAACCATAACAACCCATGTTGTTAGTGGTGAGTAACTATGGCTGGTTGAATAGGGTCAGTATTTTGATAGAACACTATCACTATCACTATCTCTATCACTCTAGTGAGAATTGTTAGTGTAAGATTAAGGTTGCAATTTTCAATACAAGGAAGGAAATGCAGATGTCACAATAACTTCAGCTTGCTGTATTACACATAAAGGGCCCATATAGCCATGCAAAGCATCTGGAAAGCAAATGTAACCTGAATGTGTTGTGTTGGGAATAAAGGGGTGCTGTCCTCTATGGTGTGCTGTTCCCAGCTGCGTTCAACATAAGACTGTTCTAAAAAATGCCAGAGTTGGTATAGAACCACCAGCAGGATAAGGCTGCTGCATAAGCCCTTTCTGGTGTCTCTCCACCCACTCAGCGTACTGGGCATGTGTCAGGGCTGAGCCCATAAAGTACTTTCTGTGCCAGTTACACTGCTAAATATATGCAGAACCTTAATATATAACAGAAGGAAAATAATGCATGATATTTGCATAGCTGGCTCCAGCTGACTTCACTGGAAATTCACAGATGCAGCTGAGAACAGAATTGGGTCCAATATATAAATCACGTTTTCTAATTCTTGGGTCATGGACGGTCCAAATAGTCATAATGTAATTTTACTGATATCTGGTAAGAATGAACCAAAGAATCAATGCAAAACATTAACTTTAAAATACATATGTCATGGGCAGACAAGAGAGCATACCACAAATGTAATAGTGAAAAGTGGGATCTAATAAATCATATTCTCCTCTCATTACACCAATCTGCACAAATATCAAGAAAATTCATCAACATTTAAGGAATTACTCTAGGTTTACACTGGTGTAAATGAGAGCAAAATTTGCCTCAGCATTTTTAAAACTATACTTCTTCATGACAAAAGACTATAATCATGAAGGAGCAAAGACTGAAAGTAGCTCTATGAGAATATATTTGTTAACAATATTTTTGGTTAATAAAACAGTGAAAACATCTTGAATCTTCTTTTTGTCTTTTTTTTTTTTAACCAGCTGTAATGCAGAGTGAGTTACGTTGCCTCAACTTTTGAGTGCACAAAGGGGACAAAATGTACTGGTATTCTCAATTTTGTCTTACAACATACTTTGTTTTTCGGAATAATACATCTTCAGATACACATTCTGGACAGTTCCAGTCTTTCTGCACTCCTTTACTGGTTCTTCAACCTAGCAACTTTAATTGTTAAAATAAAACCCATTTTGGTTAGTGAAGCAAAACAGCTTTGAAAACTATGAATTCTTTCTGTATAAATATGTATATACAACCCAATGTTAATGAGTTCAGTGTTCTGAAATTAGTTGGCTTGTTTACCTTAGGGTATAGCTAATTAGCGAGAATATAGAGATTCCATCATTTGACAGCTGGAAAGAGATCACTAACTCTGCTGTCTTTCAAGTTATACAAAACTGTGAGCTGGTGGTATTGATGAATTAATATTTCTTATTACAGTTTTCATCAGCAATCTGTCTATTTTTAATTAACGAAGCTTACTGATGAAACTTGGAAAGAATGGAATTCCCCAAATTAAATGTTTTTAAGGCTCCAAAACTGGGTTCTTCTTTGACATTTTACTCCTGTAAAGATGAGCTAAAAAGATTCCAAATGCCTTGAAGGGTGTTTGGTGGCCTGTGCTTAGGGGAAAAAGTGGGGTGGAAGAAAAGTTAAAGTATTTTAATGATCCACCAGTTTCTTTAAAATAATATTAATAAATACAAAACCTTTCACATGGATCACATGGTTCGTTCGAATGGCAAAATGTAAATTTTAGAATTAAATATCAAGAATTTTAGTTTCTGATTTTAGTTTTTTCAATATAGTTGAATATTGAATATATTGAATTTGAGTCTCAAAGTGAATTTTGCAAAAAAAATATTTCAGCAATAAATATTCTATGGTAGTTTTCGATTTTACTGTGAATGCATTTGCACTGTTCATTGACCTAGGTGGTGTTACAGAGGAGCATAATTTGCTTATCTTAAGATTTAAAATAAATTAGAGTTGCTAGTTGTTTGTTGGTTTTTTTTACTGTTTATTATTTCTCCCAAATGTATTTTCACTTGAAAAATTAGATAAACAAAGCAAAACAAAATTGCTACATATGATAAAAAGTTAAGTCACCTGACAGTAGGCAACACTGAAGTAATATTGCTTATTTACAAGCTTTTTAACATTATTGTGTCTGTGAGAATGCTAGCACTTAGCACTTTCGAAGTCACTAGCATGATTTAGTAACAGCATCCAATGAGAACAAAAGTTGAAGGATACAATTGAAATGATAAGTAACAGGTTTGCTAGCATTACACACCAACATTTCAGATTAGTGTTGATCTATTTTTGCATTACTTACAGTTGCCTCTTAGTCTGTGAGCATAATTTTAATGGAGCTTAGCTATATTAGGAGACAAGCTAAATATCACATTGGTACTTCCCCAGGAAGAGAAAAGCTTTTTATGGAGAGAAGCAATGACAAGGACATAGTTAAGGAGTGCTGCATCACCTCACATGTTGTCTGCCCTTTGGAGTAATGCATAACTGAGGAAAGTAATAGTTATGTGTTGATAAAAGAAGTGTAATATACTGTAGTTGACAGAAACAAATAAACATCAGGTATATAAAAGTTTAATCACTGATCAATATGTGTTTGAAGCATAATAGAATTTACTGAAAAGTTTCTTTGGGAGAAGGTGTACCAAGAGAGAAAGTCCTTGCATGTCTCACTAGCTAAATGGGCTAAAGTTGGTGGAGATCTGTTGAAGGGCAGTGTAAAACTGCTGTTATCATCAAGGTTTGCAATCAATATCACAGAAGTTGTCATATGCAGTCTGAGGAGAAGCTGAGAAAAGGGGAATCTGGAATAAATATATCTGTCAAGAAAGAAGAGCTATCAGTGAGCTGGAAGATTTTGAAATTGGTATGTCCCTGGCCTTGTTTGTGGTCTGGCAGGCTGAATGCTAATTTCAATACTATGAACAGAACTGCTCGATGTCAGCATATACACTGAGAGAGATAGAAAATGAGAGATACAACCTAAGAATAAAATATGCAGCTGCAGGTAAAAGAGAAAAATGTGCTGTGAAATGACCAGGTGCTTGGATGCAGCTGACCTTCACACAGTACATATTAGTGATGCAAGTACAAGGGAAGTTTACGGACACATTTGCACACACGTAATTCTGGTGCTGCTTGTACAGGGTTACTACCCCTGCTGCAAAATGCAGTCACAGATCAGAGGTATCTTACAGGCATCCCAGCCACTTTTTTTCCTGCTGTGTCAGTAACAAGGAAAAGGTGTTACACTGGCTTCTGCACTAACAGGAGACCTACCTTACATGGGCCTGTTACATTGAGTTTAAGGACAAATTCTGCTGGTGATGCAGTGAAACGCAGCCAGAGCATCCCAGAGAATCTGGCCTACTAAGCTGACGTATTGGAGGTAGATATATGAGACTAATTAGCATGGGTTAATTAAAATTCTTTAATGACAGATCATTAGTGAAGAATTAAGTGAGATACCAAATACAGTGAAATTATTAGTGGTACAGCATAATCATACTGCCATTGAAAGTTATCTGAAACAAATAGACCTTCAGAGGGGTGGTCATGTTAGTCTCTAGCTTCACAAAAAAAACAAACACTCCTGTAGCACTAAAGACTAGTCCTTGTTTTATTACAGAGATATTGATAGGATGGGGGAGGGGGGATGAAAGAATGAAAAATAACTTCCAAGATGTTCTTTATTTTGATCCAAATTGGGACACTGAATATATGTAAAATCTATGTATGTGTCAGATTGGTGGTACTAGTCAACATGTGGATGTTAACACTGGCACTTAGCTATCTAAACGCCGAGTTGGGCATTCAGATGAGGGATTCTGATATTTTGTATTACATCACCACCATTTGAAATATGTGTTTGTTATGCTATTTTGTTTTCTTTCCATGCTCATTTTTAAGTATTTACTGAATTATCAGGAGCTGGGTGTTTAACATCTCTGCGATATCAAGCTCACTTACATCAGGAGAGATGCCAACTACTGGTCAGACCAGAGTCTTGTGAGAAGTCAAGTATCCCTCTGTATTGATTTCAAGTAACATAGACAATGACGTGGGCAAGTGAAGAAAATCAATATTTCAAGCCTGGAAAACTATAACAGTCTGAATTCTAATAAACACTCTGAATATTATTTTTCATAGTTACAGAAGCCTCGGTTGGTGTTGAGACAGCCTGGAAACATTTTCAGGGCACAATATACAGTAAGGTCCCCGCATTTACGAACTTAAGGTTTGCGAATTCAATATTTGCAAGCATCCGCTTTCCTGGGGCTCCAGGGCAGGGAGCCCCGGCAACCGCCACTTCCCCCGGGGCTCCTAGCAGGAGCACCGGCAGCCACCACTTCCCAGTGCTCTGGTGCGGGGAGCACCAGTGGCTGCTGCTTCCCTGGGGCCCTGGGCAGGGGCTCCAGCAGCCACTATTTCCCCAGACTCAGTGGGGGGAGTGCCAGCAGCCACCGCTTCCCTGGGGCCCCAGGGCAGGGAGCACCCGCAGATGCCGCTTCCCCAGGGCTTCAGGCAGGGAGTGCCTGGGGATGCCATATTCGCAAAAGTCCACATTTGTGAGGATTCTCAGCACGGAATCCTCGTGAAAGTTGAGACCCTAGTGTACAATAATATGAATGAAGTGCTGGGAGTTTAACTGTGGTTTCCGTATGATGTGTTGACTGGGCTAAGTGTTTTGTGAAGAACTCTGCCAAACTGGACAGTCTCTATGTAAAAGAATAAATGGACATAAATCAGACATCAGGAGCGGTAATGTACAGATGACTTCCTCAGGAAACTACAATCCATTTGTGACCTTCCTGAAAACACCATCCTGGTCACCATGGATGTAGAGGCCCTTTATACCAATATCTCACATGAAGATGGACTCCAAGCTGTTAGGAACATTATCCCTGATGAGACCGAGGCACAAATGATGGTGAAGGTTTGTGACTTTGTCCTCACCCACAACTACTTCAGATTTGAGGACAAATTATACCTTCAAATCATTGGCACAGCTGTGGGCACCTACGTGGCCCCATAGTATGCAAATATTTTTAAGGTGACCTGGAACAATGTATTCTCAGTTCTCATCCCCTAGTGCCCCTCCTCTACCTCTGCTACATTGATGACATCTTCATCATCTGGACCCATGGAAAGGAGGCTCTTGAAGAGTTCCACCATGATTTCAACAGTTTCCACCCCACCATCAACTTTAGCCTGGACCAGTCCACACAAGAGATCCACTTCCTGGACACTACTGTGCAGATAAGCAATGGTCATGTAAATACCACCCTATACTGAAAACCCACAGACCACTATGCTTATCCACACACCTCCAGCTTCCATCCAGAGCACGCTACACAATCCATTGTATACAGCCAGGCACTAAGGTACAACCGTATTTGCTCTGATACATCAGATTGAGACAAACATCTACAAGACCATTACCAAGCTTTCCTCAAACTACAATACCCACCTAAGGAAGTGAGGAAACAGATTGACAGAGCCAGACGGGTACCCAGAGGCCACCTGCTACGAGCCAGACCTCACGAGGAAAACAATAGAACACCACTGGCCATCACATACAGCCCCTACCTAAGGCCTCTCCAATGCATCATCAGCGATCTGCAACCCATCCTGGACAATGATCATTCACTGTCACAGACCTTGGGAGGCAGGCCTGTCCTCGCCTACAGACAGCCTGCCAACCTTAAACAAATTCTCATCAGCAACTATATATCACAACACAGGAACTCTAAACCTGGAACCAATCCCTGCAACACACTTTGCTGCCAACTCTGCTCACGTATCTACACCAGTGATATCATCACAGGACCTAACAACAACCATACCAGCAGGGGCTCCCTTACCTGCACATCTACTAATATAACATATTCCATCATGTGCCAGCAATGCCCCATTACAATTTACATTGGCCAAAGTGGACAGTGTCTACGTAAAAGAATAAATGGACATAAATCAGACATCAGGAACAGTAATGTACAGAAACCTGTGGGAGAGCACTTCAATTTCCCTGGACACTCAGTAACAGATTTAAAAGTAGCAGTCCTAAAACAAAGAAATTTCAAAAATCAAACGGAGAGAGAAATCTCTGAGTTGCAATTTATTTGCAAATTTGACACCATCAACCAAGGATTAAACAGAGACTGGGAGTGAGCCCCTTACAAAAGCAGCTTCTTAGCCCTGGGTGTTAATATCTCCCCATTTGACTCTGACAATGGGCCTGCCTGATCTGACTTGTTTTTTCCTCTTTTGATACATACTACTGATAATGGGCCATTTCCACCTTGCAGAATAGACCTTGTCAGCTCTGGCCCTCCCTTTTTTTGGGACCCCACTCTTCAAATACCCCTCTGGACCCTCCCCCCCACACTCATGCATATGCTGAAGCAGGTCTTTGCACATGAAAGCTTATACTCCAAAATATCTGTTAGTCTATAAGGTGCCACAGGACTTCTGGTTGTTCTGTTAAAAATAACTTTGCTAATTTTCAGATGCCCTGTGATTTGTATTTCTGTCATTTGGTCTTTCCAAGATGAGTGATGGCCACTGCTGTGGAAAATGGTGGAACATTGGATCCCCTCCAGTCACCAATGACAACAAACAAGAATATGTGCTAGTTTCCACACTTTTCATCTATACTTATGTATGCATTCCATGACTTAGACAGAGGAGTATTTATCCAATTGCCTGCTGATAACAACAGTTCAATACACAATGCTTCCATGCTCACACGATAGTGGCAGATTTACTCATGAAGGGACTTTCACAGGCTGCTGGTGGTGCACTAGTTACTCACTTGATTGGTGACATTCAATTTATAACTGATCACTTTGCTCATTATTGTTTTGATTTTGCATTCAGGGTAAAATAACGGAAATACTGAACACTGAAATATGGTACCAACCCATGCCAGCTGATACTCATATCCACCCAGTTAATGAAATCAACAATACTTCTCTCAAGTCTATGGAGAAGTTTTGGTATGTAGGAAATATGCTGTGAAAGAATAACACAGCTGGTTATGAGATTACCCATCCCAGAGCCAAGGCCTGCTCTGTCTGTGGAATGCTATAGAATGCATTCACAGCACATATAGGCTACGTCTACACGTGCAGCCAACATCGAAATAGCTTATTTCGATGAATAACGTCTACACATCCTCCAGGGCCAGCAACGTCGATGTTCAACTTCGACGTTGCTCAGCCCAACATCGAAATAGGCGCAGCGAGGGAACGTCTACACGTCAAAGTAGCACACATCGAAATAGGGATGCCAGGCACAGCTGCAGACAGGGTCACAGGGCGGACTCAACAGCAAGCCGCTCCCTTAAAGGGCCCCTCCCAGACACAGTTGCACTAAACAACACAAGATACACAGAGCTGACAACTGGTTGCAGACCCTGTGCCTGCAGCATAGATCCCCAGCTACCGCAGAAGCAGCCAGAAGCCCTGGGCTAAGGGCTGCTGCCCACGGTGACCATAGAGCCCCGCAGGGGCTGGAGAGAGAGCATCTCTCAACCCCCCAGCTGATGGCCGCCATGGAGGACCCAGCAATTTCGACGTTGCGGGACGCGGATCGTCTACACGGTCCCTACTTCGACGTTGAACGTCGAAGTAGGGCGCTATTCCTATCTCCTCATGAGGTTAGCGACTTCGACGTCTCACCGCCTAACGTTGACGTTAACTTCGAAATAGCGCCCGACGCGTGTAGACGCGACGGGCGCTATTTCGAAGTTGGTGCCGCTACTTCGAAGTAGCCTGCACGTGTAGACGCAGCTATAGATTGATAAGGAAGTCAAAATAGACACTAAGCTAAATGTCTGTCAGGCAGTCATGATTACAATGCTTCTATAGGGCTGAGAAATATGGATAACACTGCCACATTAGGCGACTTGATCAGTTCCATAGGGACTGGCTTTGGTCTATTTGAAGGGGATATGCTGGGGCAGGATTTCCAATATTGAAATCCTTAATTATTTTTGGATGTCTGACATTAAAAGTGTGCTCACAAATGGCCAGCTGTGTTGCTCTGGTCATCCTGTTTGTATTGTCAACTCAAAAATAGCTAAGGCAGGAGACTCAAACTCATGGCCTGAAGGCCATCCATGGCCCCAGCAGTTCCACAATCTGGTCTGGGAATTCTTGCAGTCAGGAGGTGGGGCATCGATAGCCATCCCACAGATCCCACCCTTTCTGCCCCCACCATGCCCTCTCCCAGACATTGCTCTTCTTCCCCCTGCTCCTCCCCTCCCCCACGAGGGATGCTGATTCCTTGTATATCAGCATTGATGTGAGACTCAGTCATCACTACAGCTAAAACCATTTCTAAACAAAATACGTAGCCAATGAACTTTAAAACTTTGGTATGTGATTGTCCTCACATGCAGTTTAATGTCTGCACCTTTTGCATTCATAGAAACTTCACCAGAATTTAAGAGACTGGGCCCAGCCTGGCAAAGCCAAATATTGTGGTGAAAAGCATTAGTATGAACTTTTAAGAGGTTTGTGGATGGTGGTGCTGAAGACGCCAGTCTGGGTCCCACAGAAGTCAACAGTAAAGCAGATGAATTCTGTGGGACAACACTGGGCTTTCCAAGAAGGTTGGGTTGGGCCAATGCTACAGCTGCTGAGCATGGTGCTTTGTCCAATAAGGAAAAGCAAGTTGAAGAGATCAGGTATTTGAGGCTGGGTCTCAGCAAGAATGCTATGCCTGGTCCATGTGAGCACTTGAACCACTAGATTCTGTCCCTCACAGCCAGCTTCCTTTTTATGAAAAAACTGACTCTTGACGGACTGTCATTCCTTATTTCAGTTTATTCCAAGACCTCTGTAGTCCTTCACCTTCCATTGGCAGAGCCAATGGCTCTGACAGCCACTGTGGGCCCCGGAGCAAGGTCTGAAGGGGGCCCAGCTCCACACCCCAGAAGGTGTGGGGCCAAAGGTCTAAGGTGCAGGACCAAGGGCAGTCAGCACTTAGTGCTGCCCAGAACACAGCACTGAGCTTCCCCATCCCCACCTCACAGTCACGTGGAGCAGCACAGCTGCACTGCCACGGCACTTCAACATAGCCCAGAGCTCTCGCCACAGCTCTGCAAAACGCTGGCCCCTCTGGCCCTTTGCCTCCTCCCTCCTGTGTCAGCAGGCATGGGCAGAGCAAACAAAATCCTGGGAGACATTGCATGGCAGAGCAAGAGGTGGGGAAGTATTGCTCCTGCTACATCATTTCCTCCTCGCCTTGACCCCACTGAAATTCTTCCATAGGGAGTCCAGAGGATTCAGACTATTGAAAAATGTGGAGCAGAGCTAGGAGAGGCCCAGGCCCAGCTAACATGCTGTTCCAGGAACTTTGGAGGTCAGTTAATATGGACATAGTCAATCTTAATTAGGCTTGGATAAGTTACATTTTTATAGGTACATGTCAGTTTCACTGAACTGATAAAAGTATTTCCATCAACAATAATCAAAAATTATAGATGGTCTAAGTAAGGAGAACACTGCTTGAGAACTAGGGTTTGTGTTTTAATGGCTATAAAACTTTCAATTTTCAACTCTCAACATTTGGTGTCATTGAATAATTATGGCCTGAACCGCCCCCCACAATTTCCCACAATTTTGAAAATTTGAATGGAAAAAATGCTTGAAGATAAAAATTGATATTATCTATTGAAATGATAAAAATAAATTTTGAATTATGTTAAGATTAACGCTTAATTTATCCACTTCTTTGCTGTGCTGTGGAAATGTGCTTGAAGCTTGAGTATCCTTAGCAATGCAGGTTTTGAAGGAGAGACACAATTGCCAGAAAACCAGAAAGGTCTAAGGAAGATGAGAGCCCCGCAAGTTTAGGAGAAGTATTACCTTAGAAAGCTGAACTCCCTTCTTCCTTATGTGGGCAAGCCAACCACCAAAGGAAAGTCCATGAAATGAAAATCATCTTGGGAATAGCCCTTGTAGCAAACAAGCAGTCTTGAGCAAACCACAAGTTCTGTTTGGCAGAAATAGCTGAAAATCTTTAAAAATGGCCACAGTGTATAACACTTGCTTTCCTGGGATTGTAACTAAAGCACTGATGCTGCTGCTACCTTCTGTCTTTATTGGTCACACTCACTATTCACTCTTCTCAGCACTCAGCTCATTGAGGTTTTGGAAGTTTGTTTACATTGCTGGCCATGGTGTATATTTTTCTGCACTGTCTAGAGTCCTCTCTGAACAGATGCTGAGCAGTCCTTGTGTTAACATCGTTAGCACTCCAACTTGGCTTTTCTTTCAGAAGCACTCAGCCACCTGTAGGGTTGAAGCTGTGGTTGTGTTTTTCATGTTGATGCCTCCATTTAATCAAAAAGTGAAGACTGTATGTCAGAGACATATTGTTTATCTGAAGAGGATTCAAAAATAATTAATTAAAGTTTATACATATTCTAACACACACAAACACACAGAATAATGCCAGTGCCAATGGTAAGTGACATGTTCTTGTGGAATGAAGCTGAGAAGTATATGAAGTATTGTGCATTTCCAGCTAAATATATCCTCTGCTAGCCTTTCTTTTGTATTTAATGTTTTCTAAATATGTATTAGCTGGTATAGTCCCTGTGAGAGGTACCCCAGAGGCCTTATCCTGGAGTCCTCATAACAAGCAAAATTCTCTTGGAAGTCTGTTCCATTTTTAATTTTGTCTGTGTGGCTCTCAAAGCTCTGAGGTTTGAGAAAACTGAGTAAGTCAAGGAGGTCAGAATTGTCATTCATGGCAAAGGGTTCCTACTCCTTAGATTATTATCCATCAACAAAGATTTTTCAGGTTTCTTTGTATAAAATAGTACAGTGTCAATTGCAAAGAAATGCTTTGAGGAATGCATTTGGAAATGCTTGGAGGTCAGACTAGATGATCATAAAGGTCCCTTCTGGCCTTAAAATGCATGCATTCCTTCACATGCATTATTAATAGACAAATGAAGAGGGAAGTTAGAGGTGGCTATCTATACTATATGGTACCATTACTTCTGCCTGTTAAAGGGCTGATGCATGCAATAAGAACAAACTGTTGAAAACAAATAAGATACATAAATAAATAAAACTTGGGTTTTGCTATTTATTTATTTATGAGAAAAGTTGCTTCTCATTTCTTTGGAGGGGAGAAAGAAAATATTTGATCATAGAAGCTATGAAGTTTTCCTGCATACTTAAGTGTATTTGAGCTAGGACCAATCCTGTAAAATCAGCACATTTAAACAGGAACTGTGTTCTGAACTAAGTGTTTTCTTCTGGGCAAAGCATCGTATATCTTTGGGCACAGAACATAATGATGGATGTATCTGCTTTACCTGTGCTTCCCTGAGTGCTATCCCAGTGTTTCTCAACTTTTTTTTTATAAAGAGTCCCTTTTTTAAAAAAAAATAAGTACTCTCAGATTTCTCTCGCTTACCCCTAAGGGTATACATACCACTGGTTTAAGAACATGGTACTAAAATAATCCGAGGGCTTAAAAAAAGTGCCATTCAACCTTTCCAGATTACTGTACCCTTTTCAGGAGTTAGATTTGTTTTGCATACTCAGTTATACTTTACTTAAAAAACTACTTACATACAAAAGCATGCAAAAATATCACAGAAGATTACTACTGAAAACTTTCTGACTTTCTAGCATCTTATTGTCAAATAAATGGGAATAGAAATATTATACAGGCTAAAACTTCCAAATCTCCATTCTCTTGTCTGGTAAAATCCACCATCTGGCAGGACCACGGATCTTGCAGGACCAGAGAGCCCTGAACCTGAGGGAAGGCGGGGCCTGCTGTGCCTGTGGCAGGAGCTCAGGGCAGGGAGCCACAGCTGGCCTGGTAGCAAGTGGGGGCTAGCAGCAGCCAGAGAGTCCAGGCCAGGTGCAGCAGCAGGGAGTAGTGACCCAGGCTGGTAAGCTGGCAAGCTGGCAGCCCAGGCTGGGGAGCAGCAGAAACTGCCTCTGTCACCAGCACCTTATTCCTGATTTTTTTCAGGCATAAGGGGCTCGAGACAGAGGGGGTTTTCGTCAGCAGAGGCGTGTCCACACAGCCTCCGTACTGCCGGCACCCCTTCTGCGGACAGTGAGCTCTCTTGCAGCTATGCTAATGAGCTGTGAGAATATGCTAATGAGCAGCCATTTGCAATTGTGAGACTGCTCATTAGCATGAAGCTGCCGGCGGGACGTCTCCATGTAGACCCAGCCTACATATTTATCTGTCCACCCCATCAGGTTAGCACACCACACAGAAGAAAGTTTTAAGTTTTCTAGCCTTCACTTTCTCAGATTAATCACAGCCTTAAAAATTGTCCTTAAAAATTGGTATAAAAGGAAACTGAAAAAGTTGTAGAAATTAAGTATTTTCTCTTTTGAGTAATATAACTTTTATTTAAAAAAAAAGTACAAAATACCTCCTCCCCCCAAAAACACATTTTTGAAGGAAGTGAAACAGTTTTCCTTAAAAGTTATGAATTACCACAAAAATCTTGGAAAATCATGTCTTACTTATTAGAAATGCTTTGGGGATGATTTGTAACTCAGATTATTTGGTCCATTGATATCAAAACCATTTTAGTGCAAATGCTTCTGTCCTCCTTGACAGTGTATGGAGACCAAATTATCTGATTTGGGGATGATAAACATTCCTGACTCAACTTATTTGTGTAATCAAGACTTTTCATAGAACAGTAAGTGCTTCAAGAGGAATTTGTGGAGTTTCAGTTTCAGCCTAAGTCTGTGTCTACACTAGCTCCTACTTTGAAGGGAGCATGGTAAGTAGGGTGTTGAGAGATTATTAATTAAGTGCTGTGCTGCATATGCAGTACTTCATTGAGCTAATTCTCCCCTGTGGCAACTTCAAGGAGTAAAGGGACTTCAAAGTTGCCCAGGCACTTTGAAGTACCGGTAGGTTAACCGTGGCTACATGCAAGCCGGCACTTCAAAGTGTAACACTTCGAAGTTGCCGTGTGGGAGAATTAGCTTGATGAAGTTCTGCATATGCAGCGCAGAACTTCATTAATAATTTCCCAACACCCTACTTACCATGCTCCCTTCGAAGTAGGTAACTACTGCAGACAAAGCCTTAGGGTGGTAAAAGACAGTAGCTCGAGGGGCTTAGCTTTAAAATATTATTTTTCCCACCCACCAATGAAAATAATTACCCTTCTGTATTTACATTCAGTCTACTTTAGGAAATTACGGTAATTACATAGAAAAGAAAGCGTGAATTAAATGGTGGTCTTTTTATGTTTGAAAATTATAAAACAAATCATAGTAATGTTTATAATCAAGGATGGCCTGATCAGTACCACACTGTACCGAAAACCTACTGATTGCTATACTTATCTACACCCTTCTAGTTTCCATCCTGCACATGTGACTAGATCCATTGTTTACAGTCAAGATCTTAGGTGCAATCGCATTTGCTCTGATCCTACTGACAGAGACCAAAAACTACAAGAACTTTACCAAATATTCATAAACCTGAATTACCCACCAGGAGAAGTTAAAAAAAAAAACAAAATCGACAGGGCCAGATGCACACCCAGAGACCAGCTTCTCCAAGATCGGCCCAAAAAAGCCAAGAACAGAACACCACTGGTCATCACCTACAGCCCCCAACTCAGACCACTGCAATGAATTATTAAAGACCTACATCCTATTCTTAATCAGGATGCTACACTCCAGAAGGCCCTGGGTGACATGCCTGTTCTCTCCTACAGACAACCTCCCAACCTTATGAGGATCCTCACTAACAGCCACAGTCTATACCCCAGGAACACCAGTCCTGGAACCTTTCCCTGCAAGAAAACCCACTGCCAGCTTTTTCCACATATCTTCTCTGGAAATACCATCACTGGACCTAACCAGGTTACTCACAGAATTACGGGCACTTTGTCATGCTCCTCTACTAACATCATATATGCCATCATGTGCCAATAATGCCCAGATGCTTTGTATATTGGACAGACTTCTAACTCCCTTCGACAAAGGGTCAATGGGCACAAAACAGACATCAAAACACTCCAGATCCACAAACCAGTTAGTCAACATTTTAATGGAATGGGGCATTCTGTCAATGACCTCAAGGTATGTGTGTTACTGAAGAGAAATTATCGCTCCGTTTTGGAAAGAGAAGTGGACGAGCTGACATTTATATTCAAATTTGGCACATTAACACATGGTTTAAATCGTGATGGGAACTTTCTGAGTCACTATAGGGGCTCATCTGCATACTGCATATCTCCGTTTCTGAATTTTGACTCCAGCTGCTGACTTCAGCTCTGATCACTGGTTATGATCCCCACCCCCAGGTCTCTGACAAACCCTTCAGTATTTGTGTACAGTACCAAAACAAAAAAGCAGTCAAGTAGCACTTTAACAAAATAATTTATTAGTACATGTGGGGTTAATCTAGGGACAGAGCTGGAATGAAAATAATATTTGGGATGTGAGCTCTTCTATATAATGAACTCTAAATAAATTCCGCAATCTAACATCTGGAATGCTACAACTGTAGTGCTTATTTGAATCCACCTGCACCTTTTCACCCTTAATCAACAAATGCACTAGAATAAGCAAATGCTATATTTATGTGTATTTATTTTGTGCTTTTGAAGAGGTCCGTGTATATATGAACGAAATCAGCTTTTGCACCTCTGGCAAGTTGTCAATGTGCTCTTTGCTATTAAGTTTAGGCACTGTTGATATTGAGACAAAAAATCTTAATTAAAAAGTGACTCATTTGATTTCACTTGAAGCTGGTAGAAACTGTATGGGATCCCCAGCTGAGCCAAAGTGCAGAACTAAGTCTAAGGGGTGATGTATGTAGTGGAAAACCTTATGAATAGCGAGGAGCACACTTAAACCTTACTAAAATGGCTACCGCTCTGAGACACTTAATCCTGTGATTTAGAGCAATTGTTCTCAAACTTCACACCGCAACCCATTCTGACAGCAAAAAGTATTCAACAATTCTAGGAGGGGGTACTGAAGACTGCATCTGTTTGAACACACCACCCCCAAGTGTGTAGGGAGGACAAAGCTTGAGATCCAGAGTCCTGGGAGTGAGGGTGAAGCCAGAGGGTTTCAGCCCCCAGCAGTCTGCTTGTAATCTGACTTCTGTGATCCATGGCTGAAGTCAAAGCCCGAGGCCCTCTTTTTCCTCAGCCAGTGGGGCTCTGGCTTGCACTTTGGGTGGTGGTGCTGAGCCTCAGCTCTGGCCTAGGATCCCAGCAAGTCTAACACCAGCACTGGCAACCCCATTGAAATGGGGTCATGACTTACCTTGAGGTTCCAACCCTCAGTTTGAGAATCCTTGCTTTATAGGAATGCTAATTACCTACTGGTTTGTATCCTGTGTCCTTCAGAATAAAGAAGAAAGCACACAAAGAGTTGAAGGCTGTGTTCTGCTGAGTCTGGAGGAAGCTGGTGAACTATTCTGTATACTCTGCAAGAGCTTCTGGATCTGGGATAGACATTAACCGTGTAATTTAATGTAGCTTATTTCATCATCATCAATAACCATGGGCTCAGCGCCCGTTGGTGTCTGATGCCTCTCTCACTATTTCCTTACATCTTTCCCTATTCAGTGCAGAGTGGCTTAGTTTCTGTAGACTAGCTCCGCACCAATCTACTACATCATCTATCCATTCTCTGTGGGGTCTGCCTCTCCTGTTCGAACCATCCATTATGCTGAATACTAGGGTCTTGGTTTTTCATTTGTCGTTCATTCTGCAAATATGTCCAAATAGTTGTAGCTTCAGTTTTATAACCTTCTGCATCAGGTTCTTTTTCAGCCGTATCTTCCTATATAATTCCTCATTGGTGACCTTCTGCATCCATCCCATTCTCAGAATCTTTCTGTAACAACTCCTTTCGAATGCCAATATTCTTCTTTTCGAATCTTTCATTATGACCCATGTCTCACATCCATACAACATACTGCTGAATACACACGTTTTCAAGATGCCCAGCTTCGTTCTTAATCTAATTGCTTTGCTTTTCCAGATCTTATCCATCGCCTTCAAACTTGCTCTTGCTTTCGCTATTCTAGTCAATATTTTCTTCTTACAGTCTAGATCATACGTTGTGTTGCTCCCCAGATATGTGAACTTCTCTACATTTTCTAGTTCAATATCATCAACACTGATCTTCCTTCCTATTTCCTTATCTCCAAATACCATTGTTTTTGTTTTATCGATGTTCATAATCAGTCTGTACCACTTCCCTTCTTCATTTAACACCCATACCATTTTCTCTAGCTTTTCCTCATCTTCCTCCATGATAACTATATCATCCGCGAACCTCAAGTTGTTAATTCTTTTTCCATGCACAGATATACCTTCTACCTCTTCCTTGATCTTGTCCATCACTCTGTCCAGATGCGTGATGAAGATACTTGGCGATATTGGATCTCCTTGTCTCATACTTCTACTTGTTTTAAACCAACTTCCCAACTCCCCGCATGTTCTCACCGCTGCCTCCACATTGTCATTGATATCCTTCAACAACCTTATCCGTCTGCTATCCACTACATATGACTCCGACACTGCCCAAGTTACTTTCTAATCTATACTGTCAAATGCCTTTTGAAAATCGATGAAGCAAGTGTATACATTTTTGTTCTTTTGTCGAGCTTTCTCTGCTATCAGTCTTAGTGCCAATATCTGCTGTATGGTACTTCTTTCTTTTCTGAACCCTGCTTGCTCGTCTGCTATATGTTCTTCTATCTGCGATCGTAATCTCTCAGTCAGTATCATCATCAGCACCTTACCTAGATGACTCGTGAGGGCAATCATTCTGTAGTTTGTGCACTCCAATGTACTTCCTTTCTTGGGTATTGTCACTAGCACAGATCTTGTCCATTCCTTAGGTGCCTTCCCTTCTTTCCATGCTAAATTACATAGTTGGTGTATTTCCTGGATCATGCTTTCTCTGCCATATTTGATCATCTCTCCCGTGATCTTATCATTTCCAGGGTTCTTGTTGTTCTTTAGTTGTTTCACTGCTTTTTCTACTTCCTCCTTCAAAATATCGGTGTCGATCTCAATGCTTGGGGGAGCTATCTCTTTCAATTCTTCAATCAGTTTCTCTGAGACACTCCGGTCCAACTGTGCTTTGTATAGATTGGTGCAATATCTCGTCCATCACTGCACAATCTTCTCCCTGTTCATGAGCACGTCTTTGTTCTCATCTTTGATCGCCATCTGCTTTGGTTGCCATTTCCTATTAATATTCCTAATTGTCTTATATACTTCCCTGGTCTTACATTCGTTGTAATACCTCTCAATATCTTCACATTGCTCCCCTAATCATTTCTTCCTATCCTTTCTAGCTGCTTTCCTTACCTCATTGCATTTCACCCTGTATTGCTATTCTGCCATCTCAGAAACATCTCTTCTGATCTTCAGTGCTCTTTTCTCTTGAACCAACTTCAGTGTCTTCTAGGTAATCCACTTCTTATTGATCTTTTCTTCTTCTGGAACAGTCTGCTCAATTGCCTCTTCTATAGCGATGGCTATCCCTGTGACTCTGTTATCTCGGTCTTTCTCTGTGGTGATATTCTTAATCTTCTCTTCGAGCGCCATTCTGTATGCATTCCCTATTTCTTCCTCGCATAGCCTCACCACATCTCTTCTTTTCTTAAACTGTGTCTTACATTTTCTTTTGAGTTTTATCTTGATGTTTGCGATCACTAGACTGTGGTCTGAGTTTATATCCGCTCCTTGGAAAGTTCAGCACTGCTGTACTGATGTTATCCATCTTCTTCTAATCAAAATCATATCTATCATGTTCTTGGACTTCCCATCATTAGATCGCCATGTCCACTTCCTACAGTCCTTTTGTTGGAATCTCATGTTGCAAATCACCATCTCATGCTCTGTAGAAAACTCAAACAGTTTCTCACCTTGTTCATTTCTTTCTGCATATCCAAACCTTCCCATGACTCTCTCCCAACCTTCATTAACTGTTCCAACCTTCACATTCCAATCTCCTCTGATGATCAACACATCTTTGTTCAGCATCTCCTCCACCGTCTTTGTCAAGTCTTTATAGAATAGCTCAATCTCTTCCTCTGAACTGTCTGACATGGGTGCATACACCTGAATGACAGAGATGTTGAATGGTTTTGCTTCAAATTGCGTGACCATCATTCTTGCACTCACTGGTTTATATCCTAATAATGCTCTTCTAGTTCTTTTGCTAAGAAGAAATCCAACTCCTGCTTCATGCTTTGTTTCATTTTCTGACCAAAAGACTTTGCAACCGCATCTCTCTCCTGATCCCATCCAATGCATTTCTGCAGCTGTGTCTACACGTGCACGCTACTTCGAAGTAGCGGCACTAACTTCGAAATAGCGCCCGTCGCGGCTACACGCATCGGGCGCTATTTCGAAGTTAACTTCGACGTTAGGCAGCGAGACATCGAAGTCGCTAACCTCATGAGGGGATCGGAATAGCGCCCTACTTCGACGTTCAACGTCGAAGTAGGGACCGTGTAGACGATCCGCGTCCTGCAACGTCGAACTTGCCGGGTCCTCCATGGTGGCCATCAGCTGGGGGGTTGAGAGATGCTCTCTCTCCAGCCCCTGCGGGGCTCTATGGTCACCGTGGGCAGCAGCCCTTAGCCCAGGGCTTCTGGCTGCTGCTGCGGCAGCTGGGGATCCATGCTGCAGGCACAGGGTCTGCAACCAGTTGTCGGCTCTGTGTATCTTGTGTTGTTTAGTGCAACTGTGTCTGGGAGGGGCCCTTTAAGGGAGCGGCTTGCTGTTGAGTCCGCCCTGTGACCCTGTCTGCAGCTGTGCCTGGCACCCTTATTTCGATGTGTGCTACTTTGGCGTGTAGACGTACCCTCGCAGCGCCTATTTCGATGTGGTGCCGCGCAACGTCGAAGTTGAACATCGACGTTGCCAGCCCTGGAGGACGTGTAGACGTTATTGTTGCTACATCAAAATAAGCTATTTTGATGTTGGCTTCACGTGTAGACGTAGCCTGCCAGTCCAAGTATATCACATCAGTATCTCTCCATCTCCTTCCGAAGCAGCTCTAATTTTCCAGTTGCCCACAGTGTTCGGCTGTTCCATGTTCCAATGGATAGCATATGTGTTAGGTGTAATTTTGTTTCGGTAGCCAGCTTATCAACCCAACCCCAATCGCTCGATTGGTATCGCAGACCTTGTTTATCAGGGTGACATCCAAGCCAGCATCATTTAACATTTAGTTGTACTGGTATCAGATTTCATTCGTATTGTTGTTTGATGGTCAGTGCATTGACACACATCTGACCAACCCTCCTCCTTCATCCAGGCTTGGAACTGGCATGGAGCTCTCAGTGGCTTCATGGCAGAGTTGTAGCTTATTGATGTCAGGTAAATAATGGGCCATTTCTTTGGGAAACAGAATTTAAAAAATTACAGTTACAAAGGAAATTATATTCCCAAAAAGTCCTCTTTGTGGAGATCATATCTTAGTCCTGCTTCTCAGCAGCAGCATGGCTTTCCTCTTAAATAGAGAATTTAAAGTTTCACGGGAAAAAAAAGAAAAGCTTCTTTCCTCATGTTTTAATCTTTTAAACATGAAGCCCAGAGAATAATGATATGAATACTACCTCAAAAACTGGGTCACTAGCTACTCTGTTTAAAAAAAAAAAAATTATATGCCATGTCTCTAATCTTCTATCAGAAATGTTCTAGAAGATGTAAAAGAAGAAAAATATCCATGCTAAAACAGCCAGCTATGTTGCAAATTGTGTTACTTGTACCCATCTCCTTGCTACATAAAAAAAAATTCCTTGGAAAAGCAGCCTTTATTCTCTGGTAAAGCTGTGCATTAATGTAAAATTTCTTTTTGGCAGGGGCCATCCTCAGTGCTTTTTGCGTGAGGAAGTAGAATCCATTGAAAGCACTTCTGCTTGTACCCTGACAGAGTTAAAAAAGCAACTCTCCTCTTTCCTTGTATCTCGTTATCCACCTGCAAATCAGTCAGAATAGCTTCTCCACAGCTCTCCCAATCTTAGAGATTCAGATGGTTCTTTTCCCTAGTGTGGGCTTCACAAGGGAAGACTCCCTATACCCTCCTTCCTGCCTCTGCACAGTCTGTATCAATGTTTGTATTTTGTGTTACAGACAAATTTGATTTCGTTAGCGCCACATATAAACGAGGAGAAAAGAGAATAAATACCTTTGGCGATCAAATATTGAATTATTTTGTGTCCTTATGCCTCATTTTGGATCTACAGCTCACCTAAATCACTGTATTTCTGTTGGTTCCAGCTGAGGATCTGTCCCTAGCAGCACTGCTGATATTTGCATTCATAAGTATTAGGTGCTGAATATATTAATTGCGTGCTCTTTGTGTTGTACAAGCATTCTACAGTGTGTTTTATTATGGTTGTTCTGTTTCAATTGCTTAATTAGAATTACTATGCAAAACCTAATTTAAACACAGAGGGGAAACTGTTTCACTCACAACTGTTTTGCACATTTTAAAGGGCACATATATAATCATAGGTTCATTGCTTTAAAATTAATTAAATGGTCATATCTGTTACATGTGCATTTTGGGATTTGAAGGGATTTGGAAGTCTAAGTTTTGCATGTTTTAATTTTAGTATATTTACAGCAGAGGTTATTTTTTCTGGTTTTTAAGCAAGTTGTACAAGCTTGAAATTTTAACAAATGGAAAAAAATCTGAACTGTTTATCTTCTCTTTCATCAGTGCTGCTTTTAAGCTTATTTCATTGATGCTTATTACTGAGTCTGCGAGTCATTGCATGGGTTTGAAACAGAGGAGCAAAGTTGTTCAGCTCTGCTGCAAGCACAAGGGGAGCCTCTGCATGTAGTCATGTTGAGTGCAAGGGCACAGCTCTCTGCATTCAAGAGAAGTAATACTCAAGTCCCTGGCACAGACTCTCCCTTCTCTATTGAGAGAGCAGAGTATGGACATGCCTGGTGTGACACCGACAGACCCAAGTTGCTGGCACAAGGGATTGAACCTGTGACTGTAGGGGCAAAAGCCCTGTGCTCTGCCATGTGAGCTAAAAATCCAACCCCCTGTTAGCCAAGGCAGTTAGAGAAGAGACTTCACTCACCCTAGGACGTGGACTCAGTGCCTGTGGGAATTACACTGACGTGTTAATTAAGTGTTATCGTTACCATGTAGTTGAGGTACTTGTCTAACTCTTTTTTACAATAATGTAGGAATGCCTTGGCAGCTGATTAGTTTTTAGACATTATTTTAGGCATGCATTAGCCTCCACCTAGGCTTTGCAAGATAAAGCCAAATGCAGCCTAGTGTCGCTTAATGTTTTTTCTTAATTTTCCAACTATGGTCATAGACATAAGAACACCCTTCCTGGGTCAGACCTGTAGTCCATTTATCCCATCATCCTGTCTTTCAACAGCAGCTGTGTTAGGTGTTTTGGAGGGAATGAATAGGGTATCATATTGAGTGGTCCCATTCCTCCTTTTCCCATATTTCTTTTCCCCGCCCAGGCCCAGCTTCTGGCTGTCAGAGCTTTAGAGATGCTTAGAGCATGGGGGAGCATACCTGACCATCTTGGTAGTAGCCGTTGATGGACCTGTCCTTCATGAACTTATCTAAGTCCTTTTTTTTCTCTTTACCCAATAATACTTCTGGCCTTCACTATGTTTCCGGGCAGCCAGTTCCATAGATCAACTGTGCATTGTTTGAATAATTTCTTCCTTATGTCTGTTTTAAGTGTACTGACTATTAATTTCATTGAGTGATCCCTGGTTTATGTTATGTGAAGGACTAAACACTGCTTCTTTTTTCCCATACCATTCATGATTTTACAGACCTTATATCTCCTCTCAGTCATCTCTTTTCCAAGCTGAACAATGCCAGTCATTTTAATGTCTTCTCATAGGGAAGCTGTTCCATAGCACCTAGTCATTTTTCTTGTCGTTCTCTGTGCTTTTTCTCAGTTCTAATGCTCTTTTTTAAAGGGGGGTGGCCTAAATTGCACACAGTGCTCTAGATGTAAGCTTACCATAGGTTTATATTGTGGTCATTATTGGTCTTTCTTGTCTCATCTGTCCCTTTCCTAATAGATCCTAACATTGTTAGCTATTTTTTTTTTTGGCTGCTGCTCCACACTGAGCATACGTTTTCACAAAACTATTCACAGTGACACCCAGCTCTATCTTGAATGGAAACAGCCAATTTAGTCCCCATTATTTTGTGTGTCTAACAGGGATTATATTTTCCAGTGTCCACTATTTTGTGATGATCGCCATTGAATTTCTGGCATTTTGTTGCCCAGTCACCCATTTTTGTAAAGACGCCTTTGTAACTGCACAATCAGCTCTGGAATTTATCTTGAGTAATTCAGGATCATCTACAGACTTTGTCACCTTATTTTTTTACCCTTTTTCAAGATCATTTATGAATATATAGAACAACACTGGCCCTGTACAGATCCATAGTGGACCCTGCCATTCACCTCTCACCACTGTGAAAAATGACTTGCCCTTTCCTTGCTGTACCGAATAGTTTTGTCCTGTTAGGTGTGTAAGTCAATCTAAGAAAAACATTTTGAGAACTACTGTGAACTTCCTCAGAACAGCACAGAGTTGAAGATGGGCTGGTATACGTATGGTATACTGATAAGAAAGTAGCTGCCACTGTGGACTGCCACAGCCAATGTTAAAGGAGCTACCCCAGGGCCCAGTGATTTAAAAGGACACGAGGCACACAGCTGCTGCAGCTACTACTGCAACAGCAGCCAGAGCCTTGGACTCTTTAAATAGTTGCACGTGCCCCTTCTGTCAGAGGCCCCACACTTTCTCGGCGCCTACCTTGCCCAGGGGCCTGGCAGTCCTTTAGATCAGTAGGGCATTTAAGTTGCTTTTTTCACAGTCCAGGTTTCCTACACCCTTTACTCAGGTAAGTACTGCCACTGCTGTACTTGGAAATTTTATGTCACCCCTTGCTCCCCTATTCCGTGAACCCTGTCCCCTCGAGTGGGTGTTGCCTGGGGAAGCTAACTAATAACGAAGTAATATTAATGCTAGTACCATGTTGCAAAGCAGGTTCCATCTCTCAACTCTAAGAAGGAACTGAGGAATGGTTGCGGGATGGTTGAGGTCCATCTGTCTTTCACGTCCATGCTTTGTGGGTGTGTGAGGATGCGATACCAAAGGACACTGCTGACCAGTATTATGCACCTGAGATGCAAGAGGGTAATGCATGTGTTTGGTCTCCCAAAGAAAACTCTTAGCTTTTATATTTCTCGAATTTAAAAATAAATTAAGTATAAAGCATTCATGCTTCATGAGCAGGAGACTTATTTTTGTATGTAATAGGCACTCATTTTCATTGATAAAAAATACATTATTTTAACTACATACACCAGTATGCATCAGCATATATTTCAGATGCTGAATTGTGGCTTTTATTGTATAATATAATAATATGTCTCTACATTTCTTCCTTAATAACTACCAGAAACCACAACAAAGGGTCCAGTGGCACCTTATAGACTAACAGAAAAGTTTTGAGAATGAGCTATCATGAGCACAGACTCACTTCATCAGATGCTGGTCATGGAAATCTGCAGGGCCAGGTATAAATAAGCCAGAGCAAGGCTGGGGATAACAAGGTTAGCTCAGTCAGGAAGGATGAGGCCTACTACCAGCAGTTGATCTGGAGGTGTGAACACCAAGGGAGGGGAAGCTGCTTTTGTATTTAGCCAGCCATTCAGACATTCTTTTCACTGTATCACTTACGAGAAGAACTTATTGTGGGCACAGTGTATCAGCACTTTTTTCACACTGAACAGCACATAAGTATTGGGAAAGTCTGCACAATTTTCCTAAACAGCACATGAGATGTGAACACCCTTAATCCAGTGCTTTTATTCACTTCTCCGTTACACCCACAAACGTCATCTCTGTGATGAAAGAACAACAACATCACCTTTTGTTTTCTTTGCTACCGGTATAGACAGAACCTTGTCCTTTGTTTCTTTCAATATACACCTTGGCTACGTCTCCACTAGCACAGTACGTCGAAGTAGCCTATTTTGAAGTAAGAACATTGAAATAGGCTACTTCGACGATTATTGTCTTCACGTCCTCCAGGGCTGGCAACGTCGATGTTCAAAGTCAAAGTAGCGACAGGGAATGTCAAAAGGAGACGCCCTGGAAGGAAATGCAGAGCGTCCACACACACAAGCACCCTCTTTCGAAATAAGGGGCCAGGAAAGACCGCGGACTGGGTCACAGAGCACACTAGCCCTTCCAGGGCAGCTGCAAGCCACTCTTTTAAAGGGCCCCTCCCAGACACACCCGGACTGCCCAGCACGAGGTCTGCAGAGCAGTAGCCACTCTCTCGCAGACCAAGTCACAGCAGATATGGACACCCAGCAGCAGCTGCAGCAGCAGCAGAAGGAAGCGAAGGCCCTCCAGGTAGTCATCCAGGGGGCAAGCGCCCTGCTGGGTTCTGCCCGGGTGGCTGCCCAGTGGCTCCTGCCAGAGGAGCCCACCCTGGAGGCAGACAGGGAGGTCCCTGACCACCGGGCTCCCCTCTTCCTCCCTCACCGGCTGCTCCCCCACCTCTGGAGCTACCCCACCAGCTCCGAGTGGTGGGAGCAGCTCGTCATGCAGGAGTGGGATGACGATATGTGGCTCCGGAACTACCGCATGCACTGGCAGACCTTTCTCTAGCTCTGCTAGTGGCTCCCCCCAGCACTGAGGCACCATGACATCCGGATGCAGCACACCCTCCCCGTCGAGAGGAGGGTCACAATAGCCGTCTGGAAGCTGGCCACTCCAGACAGCTATCGCTCTGTGGGACACCAGTTTGGAATGGGAAAGGCCACGGTCGGGGCTGTCATCATGGAGGTAAGGAGGCCCAGGCATGTACCCACTGGGGGGGCGGGGGGACCGGGTGTAGGCCTGGGGAGGGAGGGAGGGGCCGGGTGTGGGGCTGGAAAGGGAGGGGTACTGGGGAGGGATGGGATGGGCAAGTGGGGTACCCAGGGAGGTGCCTAGGAGAGGGGCCTGGGGGAAGGGCCCTGGGGCACCCTGCACAGCCTCATGGGCACCCGTGTTCCCTCCCAACAGGTGGTCCGTGCGCTTAACACCATGTTGTTCCAGAGGGTCATCCGACTCAGGGACCTGAACGCAGTCATTGCCGGATTTGCCTCCATGAGGTTCCCGAACTGTGGCAGGGAGGGTGGCCCGGGGGGCAGCGGGGGGTGGGAGCCGGCTGATGGCCTTCCGGATCGACCCAGCTATGTCCCTGAAAACCCCCATGAAGTCCTCCCACACCGCCCACCGCCGGGTGGACTCCTCCCGCTCAAAACAGAATCTTTCCTCGGCCACCTCCATCTGCCGCCGGAGAGCTGCCAGGAGCTGGGGGTCCACTGGGGCCATCCCCAAAGTCTGGCGGTGGCGGGACCAACCTGCTGGCCTTGGGGGTGTCTCCGGGCACTGGCAGTGGCTGACCTCCGGCGGGCTGTCGGGGACAACAGAGGGTGCCTGGCTGCCTGGGGCATCAGATGCTGCAGCTGGAGAGAGGGAGAGAGGGAGGGGAAGGCTGTTAGTACAGTGCCCTGGCCCGTGGCCCGTTCTCCCCACCCCCTCTTGGGTGCTGGGTCTCCATCCCCATTGGTGGGTTTGATGTCCCTGTTGGCTGTCGCCATGGCATTGTCCCCCCGCCCCGGGGTCAAGACTGAGTTCTGTCCATGGGTACGGGTGCTGACGGGTGCTGATGGCCGTGCCGCTCTCCTGGGACTGTACTGTGGCTGGGCATTCGCGGGTTGGGGTCCGCTGGGGGTGTGTGAGGCTCCCAGTCGTGGCTGGTGCCCCCGCCCGGTGGCCCATGGGTGTGTGCTCTGTGGGGTATGTACCTGACCATCCATTGCAGTGGTCGGGGGAAGCCTGGCGGGCGGATGCCTGGCTTGTGCTCCATGAGGGGAGGTCGATGAGGAGCCCCCCCCCTTGCTGCTGGACCCCTCCTCCACTGTCCCGAGGGGGGGCTCCTTGGGTGGGTCCCAGGGTGCGGGGCTGCCCTCCGGGCTGGACTCCGGCTCCGAGGCCTGCTGGGGCTCGTTGGCCGTGGTGTCAAGGGTGGCTGGGGGGAGAAGGTGTCCTGGGGGCCCAGGATTGCCCTGAGTTCCCTGTAATAGGGGCAAGTGGCGGGGGCAGCCCCAGACTGACTGGCCGAGTCCTGGGCCCAGGCATACCCCTGCTGCAACTCCTTCACCTTACTCCGGACGTGATCCAGAGTACAGGCAGGGTGACCCCGGGCGGCCAGACCCTTGGACAGTCGGATGAATGCTTCTGCATTCCGCCGCTTGCTCCCCATCACGTGGATCACCTCCTCCTTGCCCCAGAGCCCCAGCAGGTCTCTGAGCTTGGCTTCCGACCAGGAGGGGTCCCACGTCCTTTTGGCCCCCCACTTGGCTGCTGGGGGTGCCTGGGTCCCCTCAGGAGGGGAGCCCTGGGGGCACTCGGGGGGCTGGCTTGAGGCCATGGGCGAAGGCAGTGGGGATCGGGGCCTCTGAGAAGCGTGTAGGGCTAGCACGTGCCTGTGCTGCTGCCTGCACGCTCTCAGCTTCCTGCCACAGGAAATCCAGGTCCATGGTGCCTTAAAGGCTGCTGCACTCGGGGACCATAGAGCCCCGCAGGGGCTGGACAGAGCGTCTCAACCCCTCAGCTGATGGCTGCCATGGAGGACCCCACTATTTCGAAGTAGTGGATGCAGATTGTCTACACACACCCTACTTCGACGTTGAACGTCGAAGTAGGGTGCTATTCCCTTCCTTGGGTGGGAATAGCGACTTCGACGTCTCACCACCTAACGTCGATTTCAATGTTGAAATAGCACCCAGTACGTGTAGACGCAATGGGTGCTATTTCGACGTTGTGCTGGCTACTTCGAAGTAGCCGGCTAGTGTAGACGCACCCCTTGTGTGTATGAGATAAGATCAAAGGGTCACAAGGATTAGCATATTCAGTTCTCCTGTCATCCCCTTTTCTCATGCGTATGTAGAGCCCTACCAAATTCATGGTTTATTTTGGTCAATATCATGTCCACAGGATTTTAAAAACCATAAATTTCATGGGTTCAGATATATAAATCTGAAAATTCTTGGTATTGCAACTATAGGGATTCCAGCCCAAAACAGACCAGGAGCTTTTGCCAGACTGTTGTGGGGGGCTTGTAGTATTGCCACCATTAGTTCTGAGTTGCTGCCTTTGGAGCTGGGCAGCCAGAGGGCAGCTGCTGGTTGGGATTGCAGCTCTGAAGTCAGCACCACTGCCAGCAGTAGTGAAGAAGTAAGGGAAGCAAAACTGCAAGCCCCTACACTTAATGCACTGTGGCTGGCAGTGATCCTGCCTTTACAGGTGGGATCCTGGCCGGCAGCTGTCATCCTCTGGATGCCTGACTGTATGAAATCTAGTCTCTTCTCAATAGCCATATTGCATGAGGGAGATTAGATATCATGGTCTGTGGATGTTTTTCACAACTTTAAATTTGGGCTAGTTCAAATACTGTTTTGCGTCTGATCCTGTGCCCTTTACCTGTAGCATGTGTATAACTATTGTTGAAGCCAGTGTGAATCATGCCCTCATTATTTCTGGGGTAATCTTCATTAGTCTGAGTTGAATTTACCTCTCTTCTTCTAGCCCATTTCCAGAAGTAAACACGTGTATTAAATTCCATTTGCGTTCAATGACAAGTTCTCGCAAAAGCAATAATTCTCCACAAAACAATAAATGAAAAGGGTTTTATTAGATTTTTGTCTGACACATTTTCAGCATAGAAATTCAACTTAAAATATAGAGCTTTTGGGTTGTTATCAGTCTAATGCATAAGATTCAATTTTATTATATTATGTAATGTATAGCCCTGTGTCCCTTTTCATTGATTTGCCTACATTTTTAGAATGCTCAGTCTAAAACCATTTATCTGCTGAATTATTAATAAATAAATGTTTCTGGTGAAAAAGACATTAAATATTGTAAGCCATATATCAAATAAACAATAGCATAACAACCAGAAATAAACTATTTAAGTCCATGTGTAAGTGATTTATGTAGCTTAGAGAAAATGATTTTAATAAACACTTTCCATTGCAAATAGAAGGTAAATAGTTCATTGGGTGATGTTCTGTTGTCCAATGCTGCTCATTTTCTTGGTTCTAGTTTGTATTTTTCAGTACTGGATTCAGAGATTTCTGTGTTGTACCAACTGAGGACAGTTTATGTGAAAGCTACTAGCCTACAGTTTTATGTTTATAGTGACAAAAAAGCAATGATATTTCTTGGGTGCTGTTAAGTTCCTCTGAGCAGAAGGATAAAAGGATCTCAGGAAGACACAAACTTCTTGATGTTGCTGAAGCAATGCCTTTCAATTTAACTTTCCCTCTGAACTCCAAACTTTTTCTTCACTGACAAGCTCATTGTTTTGACAGCTGACATTGGCATTGATGGGTTTTGAGGGCTCTATTCCAGAGCACATTGGGGCTTGATTTGCTTTGAAAGAAAGTGGCTGTGTTCATGCCTAAAGCAAGGAATGGTAATATGGGGGTTGCAATTAGCTATCATATTCATATTCACACCTGTGTTACAGTTCTTGGATATGGGTGCCTGGCTAGGTTCATAAATATGTATGTTTTGTCAAGAAGAGAATGGGGGGGAAACCAACCCCCTGTAAGTTTGATCAGCCTTTATGCTACATAAGTTTCTAGGAGTTATAAAATGGCTAAAAAACACTCTTCAGGATAATGTTCTATGTAGAAGGCAACATATGCAAGCATAATCAGAAGGAGCACCTAGGATTCAGAACCAGGAACTCTCTCCAGAAGCTGGGTGCCTAAGCAAACAACCGCAAAAGAGGTGGAACATCCTGTCCTCCCCCAACTTTTATCTTACTGCCCTGTAATTACCACACTAAGCTGGGATTTCTGACACCTGAGTTTGGATCCCTGGCTCCCCCTCGTGTGGGGCAGGGATTTGTACACAGGCCTGCCATTCCCTAGGAGGGTGTCCTAGCCACCGGTCAGTCAAGTACTGGAGAGGGGAAGAGGGTTCTCTGAATCTCGGCTGTTCGGACTGTACTACTCTGTGTAAGGCACTGAAATATTTCATGGAACAGAGACTAGGGACCCACTTCATCTCTTTCCTACCGCTGAGGTGAGTGCTTGGACCCTCAGTAGCCATTCTCTCACTCCCTGGCTCAGTCACTAAGTGTTTCAAACTATGTGCAATGGCCCCAACAGAAGAGACTCAAACCAGCCTGCTCTCTCAGTACCTTACTGCCCAGTGGCTAAGGCATGTCCCTGAGATGGGGGAGATTTGCTTTCAAGTTCTATTTCTCCATTAGATAGAGGAGGGATTTGAACCTGCGTGCCTCCCATGACAGGTGAATGTTCTGAACAGTGGCCTATTGTGTAAAAAGGGGTGCTACCATCTCAGTGCAGGAGCTTATCTGGTAGGCATGCTGTTAGATGGCCTTTGAAGATGCCTACCACACTGCCCCCCAGGTGAGAATCTGGGGGTGCCTAGTTTTTGAATGCTGCCATGGCTTAGGCACAAGTTAGGCACCAAACAGGTTGACTTAAATGGCTCTGTGCTGCCCACCCTTAGACAGGGAGCGTAGGCACATGTGACAGCTGAACAGGCTTTTTGAGCATCTAAAGTTTGGATTTAGGTACCTGAAGTGGTAGTTGGATGCTTAAATCTTCTGTGCTTAAAAAGGACATCAGAGTTTTGGTTTGGTTTGGTTTTTTTTAAGGGTACATGAAATTATTCTAAGTAGTAAAATAAAAAAGCAGTCAGGTAGCACCTTAAAAGCTAACAAAATATTTTATTAGGTGATGAGCTTTCTGGGGCAGAGACACCTCTTCAGATCTGGAGAAAGTGCTGTGCTGAGAATGGAAATGGCACCATGAAGAAGTGGCTCTGCCCCATGAAAGCTCATCACCTAATAAAATATTTTGTTAGTCTTTAAAATGCTACCTGACTGCTTTTTTGTTTTGTTAGGATTCAGACTAACACAACTACCTCCCTGTTTCTAAGTAGTAACCCTATGATGAAGTGGGCTTTGTTGCAAAGTATTTGATCTGAGATTTGTACAATAAACTTTCTATTCAGATTTTGCAAATGAGTCTTCTCTGTTTTACAGAGTCAACAAGTTGCATACCGTTGCAGCAGGGCTGTCTGATTTTCCCATCTGCATATCTGGGATGGCTTTGTCTCTTCATTAGTTTCATCAGCAAGCACTGAAGACTTCCGGGTATTGAAGATAGACATACAAAGTAAATCATCCCCTTTGAATGTTCTTGATCTAAGGTAGATGTATTGGATTCTGTGGATGTGCATAAGGACACAAAGGTAGGTGAACTCTCTAAAAGCCAGCAGTTTCCAAATGTGATTTACTTTATTATACAGTGGCAACTAATATATAGCATGCAAATATTTGAGAACATTAAAATAACTATACAGATTTATGTTTCCACAAAGCACACTGAACCAAGTGCACAATTAGGATAAACAGATATTCCGTCATTTGACTAAATGGGATTCCACGTGCCCACCCAGCAGTGAATTTGGTTCATCTAGACCAGGGGTTGGGAACCAAAATAGCAAGAAGAGCCAATTTATTTTTTTCAAATTTGGTAAAAAAAACTCAATAATTCAAGAGCCACAATGCCTGTGAATATGAGACGGTTCTTAATAAAGATCATCAACCCTACTTTTTGTAACCCCTATTTTAAGAACAGCACACACAATGATTTGTAATGCAATACATACTTACTGCAGGAAGTTCCCAAACTTAGTATCTATGCTTTTCCTCACACTTTAAATGTGTGTATTTGTACCACTGTCTTCCTGACTTTCATTCCCAAACTTACTTTAATTATGCAATTTTACTTCACATTTAATTTCAGTTTTCTCTAGTGTGTGTTGTCCTTCACAGCAGGAATGCCACAAGCTTCTTTTTATCTTTTTGAAATCAATACTTTATTAGCAACACAATCAAAACACAGATACAGTATCATATCCCACAATGCACTGCACATATTAAAGGCGAAGTTATCCAATATTTCAAAATCACACCATGTTTATTTAGCTATGAGTTGTTCATTGTTGGGTTTTTAGTCATTCACCATTTATTGGAAATAATCAAGAGTTTTATTTTTTTTAACTTTGCAATTATTATGTTGAGAGCCACAAATGAGTGCTTAAAGAGCTGCATGTGGCTCTGGAGCTGTGGGTTGCAGGCCCCAGATCTAGGCCATGCAAGATCTCTCACTTCAATGAAAAATTGGCTATGCTTCTCCCAAATTGAGGTACATTATCTATGCAATAAGCTAGCCAAAGTACGGAGAACAGTTAAACGTGGCAGAAGAACTGAATTAATTATAAATTGCATTTATTCATTTCTGTGGAAGCTCTTTGATGATAATCAGAATTTAATTGAATATTTGTACAGTACCTGAATTCTAGATGATAAAGACCCAATTCAGAAAATCATCCCTATTCTGGACTGCACTTTAACTCATGTTCCAAGTGCAACCTTGAATACAGATGGAATGCTTAAGTGCCTTTATGGATAAGACCCTCAGTTGCTTAGAACAATTCAGTATAGCTTTTTTCCAACACAGCTGCACAGTCTCACAGAACTAAAAAAGTCCATTTGTTCAAGTAGTCCATTTCCCTGCCTGTGCAGGATTGCTCCATACAAGTGCCTTGTCCAGCCTAATTTTAAATATTCCAAGCAGTGGAACTTCCCTTGGAAACTCATTATGGACAGTTAGGTCTATTGACCGGGTTTGAGCAAACTATCACAAACACATTCTATCTATTCAACTGCCATCTCATTTGTAAGTAACAGTATGAAACATATGTGCAAGACTGCATTTGTGAGCACAAACTAGTTCATTCTTCATGCGTGCATGAAAATGAGTATTTGTGGGATTCTGCAGTAGCAATAGATACATATGCATCCTTGGAGGGCCAAACAGTAATGAACTATTTAAATCTTTCCTGGTGTTCCCAGCTCAAGAAATAATAGGATAAATCAAAGACAATTAAATTTCATGGCAGTGTTTCCAGTGAATTGTAAACACTGCTGAATGTAATGGAGTGAAGCATATGATGCTGACTTCGATTGTGTTCTGTGATCGTCATTAGTTTTTCCCTTCTTTTGAAGAAAGTTCTGTAGGAATTTTGACAAAATTCTTTTCTCCGACTTCATATAATAATACTTGATAACCCTAAACTTGTTTACCCTGGTTATTTTTCTAAATAAATAATTTTATGAATATCTGTTCTTCTTCTCCATATGCTGTTACAATGGTTAGGGAGAGGCATATTGACTGATAAAGATGCAGCTCAAACTTAGCGCTATGACGACATTGTAAACTATGTGGATCGAGTTTTCCTTTCATTGTAGATGATATCACCAGGCAACCTCAATTGAATTACAGCCTTGTAATCAATCTCTCTGCTACTTTGTCTGTAACTACTGTGTGCATACTTCATCTCCATACTCTGCATATAAAAATGAACAGAAAGGAGGAGACAAAAAACAGGCCCTTTGTGGGAAAAGAGTATATGCCATTTGCACTAATTGCCTATTCTAAATATAAATATAAATGCATAGGAGAAACATAGGAAAAGTAACAAAGTATACTGCCAGTCCTGTTTTAATGAAGTCAGAATTTTATGACTGTGTCAGAGAACAGCAGAATGAAGTCTATATGCAAATATAGTAAACCCTCAATATAGTGGACCCCATTTTACTGGACATCAGTAATAATGGACGTCCGCTAACCTCCCCTACAATGAAAGAATTCTGCAGTACTGCAAATGGTGACTCACCAAAGACACTACCGGTCCCCCCAACATCTGAGACTGCCACAGCTGCAAGGTTCCTGGCTGCAGTTGTGATCATTGCATCTGAGGGTCCCTGGCTGCAACTTGGAGAGCCACCACCGCTGCTGGGTTCCCCCTGCATGGCTGAGATCCGCAGAGGCAATCTCAGCTGCAGCCATGGACCCTGTGGCTGCAGTGATCCCAGCCACAGCGGGTTAGGTGGGGGGACATGGCAGTGGCAGCTCAGAGCCAGAGGAGCTGCTATGCTCAGGGCAGAGCGTGGGTGGCTGGGAGCTGGAGGAGCCACCCTGCTCTACTGGAGCTGGGAGGAGCTGGGTAGGTCAGCACGTAAATCCTCGGCTGTAACAGACTTGCTGTTATCAGAGGGGGAGCCGTGTTAGCCTGTAGCTTCGAGAACAACAAAAAGTCTTGTGGCACCTTATAGACTGACAGATATTTTGGAGCGTAAGCTTTTGTGGGCGAAGACCCGCTTCATCAGCTGAGTGAGCGGGGGGGTGGTTTCAGAGGGGTATTTAAAGAGTGGGGTGCCACTAAGAGCGAGGGCCAGAGCTGACAAGGTCTGTTCAGCAAGGTGGAAGCGGCCCAGTATCAACAGTACTTGTCAAAAGAGGAAAAAAACAGTCAGATCAGACAGGGGGATGTGAGCCTTTGTCAGAGTCTAATGGGGAGCTGTTAACTATTAGCCTTTCTGTTGTTAGGGACACCCTTCCCCCCATTAGTCCATTCTTTGAGGGTTTACTGTATTAGTATTAGTGTCAGTTTGGGGAATAGAAGAGGGGCGACTGCAAGATTTAGAAATGTCTTCCTCTCCCCTCTCTGTCCTTTTTAATTAAGATTTTGCCAAATTTTTGAAATTTGATATCCAGTTCCTTGTCATAGAGACTTGCCCTGACTTGTCCCAAACCTTCTATCTTGTTATAATAAATCACTTCATTAGTCTTCAAATTGCTACATGACTGCTGTTTTGTTTTGTTCGAATACAGACTAATACGGCTATCTCTCTGTTACTTATATCTGGTTGTGAGGCCAAAATTACAATCATACCCAGGAGTTTGGTTTCTTGCATTCTGGAGACAGAAGGAAAGAGCAGCAGTCTGTTAGACTCTATGAGAAAAAAAATTGGAGGTTTATCACACTTCTATGAATGTTTGCTGTAAACTAATACGGGATTGTGGGGAATATCAATGTGAAATTGTATTTTCTGTTCAAACAAGAGATATGTGAATAGTTCTTGAAGTAGCACTTACCCAGCTCTCTTCTACAGTGTGTGGTGTCCTGGCATTTCTTACATCCAGTGTTCTATCTCCCTCAAATTATTGACTTTGGCTTAGTCCTGAGCTGCGTCTACACGTGCACGCTACTTCGAAGTAGCGGCACCAACTTCGAAATAGCGCCCGTCGCGTCTACACGCGTCGGGCGCTATTTCGAAGTTAACTTCAACGTTAGGCAGCGAGACGTCGAAGTCGCTAACCTCATGAGGAGATAGGAATAGCGCCCTACTTCGACGTTCAACGTCAAAGTAGGGACTGTGTAGACGATCCGCGTCCCGCAACGTCGAAATTGCCAGGTCCTCCATGGCGGCCATCAGCTGGGGGGTTGAGAGATGCTCTCTCTCCAGCCCGTGCGGGGCTCTATGGTCACCGTGGGCAGCAGCCCTTAGCCCAGGGCTTCTGGCTGCTGCTGCGGCAGCTGGGGATCTATGCTGCAGGCACAGGGTCTGCAACCAGTTGTCAGCTCTGTGGATCTTGTGTTGTTTAGTGCAACTGTGTCTGGGAGGGGCCCTTTAAGGGAGCGGCTTGCTGTTGAGTCCGCCCTGTGACCCTGTCTACAGCTGTGCCTGGCATCCCTATTTCGATGTGTGCTACTTTGACGTGTAGACGTTCCCTCGCAGCGCCTATTTCGATGTTGGGCTGAGCAACGTCGAAGTTGAACATCGACGTTGCTGGCCCTGGAGGACGTGTAGACGTTATTCATCGAAATAGACTATTTCGATGTTGGCTGCACGTTTAGACGTAGCCCTGGTGTCCTCATGCAGGCAAAAATCTCACTGAAACTATTGGGGATCTTCCCTAGTAAGGAATTAGTAGGGCCGTTAAGATTTGATCCTGTGTCAGGAACTACCAAATTCAGCTGATTAGGTGTCTGCATAATGAAACAGTCACTTAGTTCTATACCTGCACAGAAGAGGAGAGAAACCGAAAGAGCCAGGTGGCATTAGTCTGAGACATTCTACCGGTGCAGTGTGCAGACACAGGCACAATTCCTGGAGTGCTGGGACCAGCGTGATCTCCAGCACCCAGTCAGTAGGTCTCCTGTGAAAAGGTGCAGCACACATCCACCTGTCATGTCATCGATCAGCAGGCATGTGAGTTGTGGCACTCCAATGCTGGACATCTCTCTGTTTTAGGGACAAGAGCACTACTGGCTGCATCAACTGCCCCCTTTCCTAATCTCCCTACAAAGCATTTGCCTTGCTCCCTGCCTGCATGAAAAAAGGATGGGAGGACAAATGATTTCAGGGCTGACCTACCCTTCCTTGGGGCACCAATGTGGGAAGCATGGAGTTTGCCCCACCACACTTGGAGAAAGTGACAGAAGACAGTTCCAGTTCTTTCCCAAGCTTAGTAATCCTCTGGCTTTTTTTACTTACACCCTTGCCAATTATTTTCTTAGCTAAAGGTTTTGAATGGATAAAACTGTATTTTTCAGTCTTTTGTTCATGAAATTCGTTTTCTCTCTGTTCAGCAGTTCATGGTCTTCTGCTTTATGTGTATGGTCTTTTCAGTACATTATTGCCCTATATCTATTTGGGTTTTTCTGATGATTGCTGTATCAGAACTGCTAACCACTTCTGGATATCTATTCAGATTACCTTATCTCTTTATTCAGACCAAAACATTCTTGCAAACTTTCAACTCATTTCAATGTGAAGGTACTAATTTAACAAGAAAGTTTGTGATAAGCTTCACTCATACCGCCTACTAAATAGCGAAGACCAAAGTGGGGGGTTGCAAACAAATTCTGTCTGGTATTGTCATAGCTGTGGTGATCTCAGAATATTATAGAAAAGGTGGTTGAGGTAACATCTTTTATTGGAGTAACTTCTGTTAAAGAGAAAGACAAGCTTTTGAGCTTACATAGATCTCTTCTTCAGAAAACGTTTATTAAAAAGTTCATATAAATAATACAGAGACCATGAACTGGTGAACAGCAAGGTTCCCAGTCTAAGCTCTAAAGCTTGTCTCTCTCACTAACAGAAGTTGTTCCAATAAAAGATTTTTACCTTACATACTTTATGCCTCAAACAAATTCTAGTTATTTTTCCCAACCTGTCAATAATATTTGGAAACCAAACAGTTTTCACTTAAGGGGGTGATAAACAGGTTTCACTGTATTGATATTTTAACCATATGTGATTTTAAAGCTTTTTCATTTAAAAAGAATGGGGAAATTTTTACTTGGTTTAAAAAGAACAAAACCACACCAGCATTTTAAACAGCAGGACGCAGTTTCAGACTATTTGCAGTCAAAAGGTTACTGCTGAGCAAAATGCTCATTCAATTTAGGAATGCAGATTATAATAATTTTTCTATCTCCCTCACAGCAGGAATCCTGCCATCATTTTGCAGATTCATAAGTTGCAGTGCAATATAACTAGCTAACTTCTGTTCCAGGTAACCCATATTTCAAGCACATTTTCATTAGCTCAACTTAGTTATAATGCAAAGCTGCTTAGTTTCACCAAGTGAAATGGGATACACTTAAATTATCACATCTAATGTAATACTCATTTTCAATACATGTAAAGTGGTTTATTATGTGTGAAAATTGGTGGGTAGAGGGAAACTTAGTTTTTGGACACCCTGTCAATAAGAAGTCATTTTATACCTCTACTATTTAAAGAAGCAGAACATAGAAAAAAACAAAGTTAGCAGTAATCTATCTAGAAAAAGACAAATTTAATACCTTTAACCTTTCTAACACACCACAAGGAAGTCATTAAGTAGAGCAATTATATTCTCAACATTGTCCTTTGTATGTAAGTGAAATGAAATATTTAAAAATGCCATTTGGCTAAAGTTCACTGGAGAAGGAAATAATTTTTGTTATCTGTAGTGAGCTGTTGGATTGTGGACTGTTTTACTGTATATTAAGTTTCCACTTATTAGTACCATAAATTCAAGTTGTTTCTGGATATATTAGTTTACAAGGACTTTTTTCTTTATATTGTAGTTGTTCTTTCAATAACAGAGAGAAATATTTTTTTTTGGTTTTGTTTTTCTCTCAACACTGAATGTATCTGGTCTGGTCTTGCAGTCCTTCCACATAAAAACTGATTTCAACAGAACCGCAACAGTGGTAGGTAAATTGTTCCTCCTCCCCATTAGCTTCCTTCTGCAGCATCCCATGGACAATCTATCATTTCACCCATCCCCTTTCTTTCAGTCCTTACAGGAGGCTGCTCAGGGAGCAGTAAATGCTTCTGTAGATTACATCTAAATGTGTATGTAGCTTTGCACAGATTACATCAGAATCGTCACTGTGTGTAGAGAACAGCTCCTGGAAGAACGCTTAGATCAACTGAATCTGGGCAAGATCCCGATCATATAATTAAAAAAAATAATAAAAGGCTATTCATGTGGGAAAATTGAACATAATGGGTTGTAGGAGAGATGACTGAGAATGGACATAAGAGTTTTCAAGTCCATAAAATGTTGTGAAAAGGAGGAAAGAGAAAAAAGGTAGGACAAGAAACAATAGGTTTAAAGTGTAGCAAGGATGGTTTAAGTTGAACATTAGGAAAAACTTCCTGTAAGAGTGGTTAAGCACTGCAACAAATTGCCTACGGAAGTTATGGAATCGTTGCAGATCTTTAAGAGCAGATTAGCAAACACCTTCTGGGATGGTCTGGATCGGGGTCAACAACCCCTGACGTGCATAACAAAAGTGGCATGTGAGCCGATTTTCATCAGTACATGAGACAGGCACTCAGCCCCGCCCCTCCTCCCCCCCCATGCAGCTGGTAGCTTGCTCATAGCCTTGTCACCTGTGGATTAACAAAAGACCAGCAAATGCTACCAACCACCACCTAAATGGCAAAGCTCTTCATCTTAATTTATTTATTAGTGAATCTGCTGTAAGTAGGACTATCGGTAACTTTAAAAACTGTCCTGGGCACTCGGACCATACATAGAGGGGAAAAGGTCAAATTTCAGCACTCTCCCTAGGAAAGTAATAGAGAGGAAGCCGTGCTAGCCTATACACTATCAAAACAAAAAGCAGTCAAGTAGCACTTTAAAGACTAGCAAAATGGTTTATTAGGTGAGCTTTCGTGGGACAGACCCACTTCTTCAGACCTTGGCCAGACCAAAACAGACTCAATATTTAAGGCACAGAGAACAAAAAACAGTAAGCAAGGAAGACAAATCAGAAAAAGATAATCAAAGTGAGCAAATCAGAGAGTGGAGGGGTGCGGGGGGAGGTCAAGAATTAGATTAAGCCAAGTATGCATATGAGCCCCTATAGTGACTCAGAAAGTTCCCGTCCTGGTTTAAACCATGAGTTAATGTGCCGAATTTGAATATAAAAGCCAGCTCAGCTGCTTCCCTTTGAAGAACAGTGCGAAAATTCTTTTTGAGTAACACACATACCTTTAGGTCATTAATAGAATGCCCCATTCCATTAAAATGTTGACTAAGTGGTTTGTGGATCTGGAGTGTTTTGATGTCTGCTTTGTGCCTGTTGACCCTTTGTCTAAGGGAGTTAGAAGTCTGTCCAATATACAAAGCATCTGGGCATTGTTGGCACCTGATGGCATATATGATGTTAGTAGAGGAGCATGACAAAGTGCCCGTGATTCTGTGAGTAACCTGGTTAGGTCCAGTGATGGTATTTCCAGAGAAGATATGTGGACAAAGCTGGCAGCGGGCTTTGTTGCCAGGAAAGGTTCCAGGACTGGTATTCCTGGGGTATAGACTGTGGCTGTTAGTGAGGATCCTCATAAGGTTGGGAGGTTATCTGTAGGAGAGAACAGGCATGTCACCCAGGGCCTTCTGGAGTGTGGCATCCTGATTAAGGATAGGTTGTATGTCTTTAATAATTTGTTGCAGTGGTCTGAGTTGGGGGTGTAGGTGATGACCAGTTTTGTTCTGTTCTTGGCTTTTTTGGGCCGATCTTAGAGTAGCTGGTCTCTGGGTATTCGTGTGGCCCTGTCAATTTGTTTTTTTTTTTAACTTCTCCTGGTGGGTAATTCAGGTTTATGAACATTTGGTAAAGATCTTGTAGTTTTTGGTCTCTGTCAGTTGGATCAGAGCAAATGTGATTGTATCTAAGAGCTTGACTGTAAACAGTGGATCTAGTCATGTGTGCAGGATGGAAGCTAGAAGGGTGTAGATAAGTATAGCATTCAGTAGGTTTTTGGCAGAGTGTGGTACTGATCAGGCCATCCTTGATTAGTACTGTAGTGTCCAGGAAATGTGTCTTTTGCATGTTTTAATCAAGGCATAAGTTGATGGTGGGGTGTAGATTGTTAAAGTCTCTGTGGAATTCTTTTAGAGTGTCTGTACCATGGGTCCAAATCATAAAGATGTCATCAATGTTTCTTAAGTAGAGGAGGGGTAATAGGGGGCGAGAGCTGAGGAATCGTTGTTCCAGGTCAGCCATAAATATATTAGCATATTGTGGGGCCATGCGGGTGCCCATAGCAGTTCCACTAATCTGGAGGTATAAATTGTCCCCAAATCGGAAATGATTGTGTGTGAGAACAAAGTTACAGAGGTCAGACACCAGATTGGCTGTGGTGGCAGGAGGGATGGTATTCCTGATTGCTTGTAATCCGTCTTTATGTGGAATATTAGTGTACCAAGCCTCTACATCCATTGTGGCAAGGATGGCGTTATCAGGAACTTTTCTAATGTTTTGTAATTTCCTCAGGAAGTCGTGGTATCTTGGATATAGCTGGGAGTGTTGGTGGCATAGGGTTGAGGAGGGAGTCCACATAACTGGATAGTCCGGTGGTAAGGGTGCCAATACCTGAAATGATAGGGTGTCCAGGGTTTCCAGGTTTGTGGATTTTGGGAAGTAAATAGAATAATCCAGGCTGCGGCTCAGATGGCGTGTCTGAGTGAATGAGGTCCCAAGTAGCAGCAGGGAGTTCCTTCAGTAGTTATTGTAATTTCCTTTGCAATTCCAAAGTGGGATCAGCGGAGAGAGGTCTGTAAAATGTAGTGTTGGAGAGTTGTCTGGCTGCCTCCTGTTCATAGTCTGACTTATTCAGGATGACAACAGCACCCCCTTTGTCAGCTGATTTGATTATGATGTCTGGGTTATTTTTCGCTGACCCCTGGTCTAGATAATACTTAGCCTTGCTATGAGTGCAGGGGACTGGACTAGGTTGTATCTTGAGTTTCCTTGCCATCCTATGATTCTAAGATTGAATCTCCATGGGAAACAAAAATAATGATGCCTGTTGTGTCCTGCATAATATCTGTGAAAGAAAGGGCAGAGGGCAAGCAGTTTTCTGCTGAATTTGAACAGCCAGGCACAAGGGCTATTAGAAGAACTCAGCATGGAGTTCGTTATGATTTAGGAAGTCATTGAGACAGCACTTAAACATTGAACCACAGCAGTGTCTTGTGGTGTACTGTGCTCTACCTTGCTTCATGGTTTGGAGTCTCTTAGGAATTGTGTGGTGTTTGGGTATGTCTAGGAATATAACAATGTCAGTGCAACTATTTTTGTGGGTGCATGCTCTGCTTTTATGATTATCACAGTGTTTGTTACTGGTTCTGTGGGTTGTTACACAGTATAGTAACAAGTGAGTTCTTTCAGAACATTAGGCACTTTGGAGCATATGTTGTGAGCTGATAGAGAAGAATTATTTTCCTAATAAAATAATTTTATTCAGCAACAAAACCAGTGTTGGGAGGGGGGGAATCACCTGTGCCATTTAAAAGCAACTTATTAAAAACTTATGAACAGAACTTAACAAGCGGAGAGAGCATCCATGTTCCCTTACCTACACAAACAGCAACCATAGCTTTCACGGGTCAGTGTGTGTGAAACTGTTTCTCCTTAATATCCCGAGGGGTAGCATGGTAGAGGTAAGAAGGCCCGCTCCAATTGCCAAGTAGAATTTTGAGATGAGGTGAAATTAAGACTGCTTGCCTCAGTCTTGGTTCTGTCAAGTCCAAGAGCGCCTCTGTTCAAGGCCACCACGAATCTCCAGCACGGCATAGTTCAATTTAATGATCATCGTAGAAGGCTGGCTTTCTAATCTGTAATGCAGCCAGTTTTTCTATTGCTGTCAGAGGTCTCCAGAGGCAGACATATGATGATGAGCATCATTTTTTGGTTTGTTTACCTGGATATGACTTGTTTTAGCTTGCTGGAAAGTTATTGAAGCCCCTCTTTACTTGGAGTTGATTCTTAACTCTTGGGCATGGTTGTAACATGCTGTTTGGCTTTTTGGTTGTGTGTATGTGTGTGTGTGTGTGTGTGTGTTATGTTTTTAATCTGTCTTCCTTGCAGGGATGAAGTTACGAACTTAGACCATCGCAAGTGCCATATTTAAATGGCATTTTGGGGACGCTGAATACTCAGTGTGCTCTCCCCTCACACTCGCCCAATGTTCTAATGTGAGAGTGGCATTTTCCCCAGTGGACTGATATCAGCCAGCCAGAAAAAACAATGTACAAATGGGCCAGCAGTTTGATAGAGTAATACCTTACTGTCATAACTATTGTAATGGAACTTCCAATGTAATCGTTTATACTTCAGGGCCGTGTCTACATGTGCCCCAAATTTCAAAATGGCCACGCAAATGAGCTCATGGGAATAAGGGGACTTCGAAGTAGGCGGGGTCCTTTCGAAAAGGAGCCCAGTCGGGACGAGCCGCGCGGCGGCAAGGCACGTCAATTTCAAAGTGCCGCGGCCGCCCGCATGCTAATGAAGCGCTGAATTGCATTTCAGCGCTTCATTAGTAAACTTCGAAATGGCCATTTGTGTGGCCATTTCGAAGTTTGGGGCACGTGTAGACGTAGCCCAGATATTGTAAGATTATACTCCACACGTTCTTAAATCCATATAACAGCAAAAGCCTATCAAATTTCCAATATAAGAGAAAAAGTAAAATAGAACTTTTTTGCTTACCATGTTGATTGATCGTACTAATTTTCAAATTCAGATTGGGTGGAAAATCTCATTTTATGATTTTTCTCCTCCCTTTCTCCAGATGACTATACATGGAACTGAGGAAATAATACCTTTTTTATACAATATTTTCGACAGGAAAAGAAATTGTTGTATGTAGCTCCATCATATTAGCTGCGTCTACACGTGCACGCTACTTCGAAGTAGCGGCACCAACTTCGAAATAGCGCCCGTCGCGTCTACACGCGTCGGGCGCTATTTCGAAGTTAACTTCGACGTTAGGCGGCGAGACGTCGAAGTCGCTAACCTCATGAGGAGATAGGAATAGCGCCCTACTTCGACGTTCAACGTCGAAGTAGGGACCGTGTAGACGATCCGCGTCCCGCAACGTCGAAATTGCTGGGTCCTCCATGGCGTCCATCAGCTGGGGGGTTGAGAGATGCTCTCTCTCCAGCCCCTGCGGGGCTCTATGGTCACCGTGGGCAGCAGCCCTTAGCCCAGGGCTTCTGGCTGCTTCTGCAGCAGCTGGGGATCTATGCTGCAGGCACAGGGTCTGCAAGCAGTTGTCAGCTCTGTGTATCTTGTGTTGTTTAGTGCAACTGTGTCTGGGAGGGGCCCTTTAAGGGAGCGGCTGGCTGTTGAGTCCGCCCCGTGACCCTGTCTGCAGCTGTGCCTGGCATCCCTATTTCGATGTGTGCTACTTTGACGTGTAGACGTTCCCTCGCTGCGCCTATTTCGATGTTGGGCTGAGCAACGTCGAAGTTGAACATCGACGTTGCCGGCCCTGGAGGACGTGTAGACGTTATTCATCGAAATAGACTATTTCGATGTTGGCTGCACGTGTAGACGTAGCCACTGTGATACTTACTTATTACTATTAGAACATCCATTTCAGACTATTAAAAGGGTATCTGATATGGCCTCATGTGAAGTAAGGATTTTTATAAACAACTTATGGTATGAGAAGTTTGAATTCTCTTCCTTTTAGCAATTCCTAGATTTCTGCTTCTAGCACTATGTCATGCAACACAGTGCAGAGAAAGCTTCAGCAGCCCTCATGTTGAAACTGGTATGGTTGTGTTAGGAATAAAAACCTGCAGCAGAGCACGTTTCCCAGCAGTGTAGTGAGTTCACCTGACTGCTATAGGCTGCCTGACTGGCTATGCTGCCCAATGTGTATGTAGAGCTGATTTGCTAATTCTTCCTATCAAAGCCTAGGCAGCACGTTTGCTTGCAGCTGTGATAGCTCCTGCTCTTACCACTGATCTATAGCTCTGGAGTCTGGCCTTTGTCTCTTATAATTGGTTCCCGTTCCATTCCAGTCTCTAAAAATATTTTTCAAGAACTGCAAATACATAAAAAGAATTGTGGGACTATGGCCATGACCAGAAACCACAGATGATTTTTCAGTCCTGGCAAAAGACTATCTCTACAAATAGTATGAAAAAATCAAAGAACAAGTCTATTTCTGTTTGGCCTACTAAATTAATATAACTCAGACATGAACCAAGACTAGATGCAGGAATTTTCCCACCTGAAAAACTGCCCTTCTACCAAATCCTGTAGGCCCAATTTGAATTACATAATGAACAATATAATATAAGGCATCTGGACTCAGGGGGAAAGGGCGGACGGCACAATGTGACTCCCAAACTCCACTATATTTTGGAAGAAATCCTGGAGCTACTGAAGTCCATGAGATTTTTGCCATGTCCATTGTAACATATATCAGTCTTACAGATTTGCTATAAGAAAGGAATGATACATGACTCAGAAAAGGAGAGGGATTTTTTTATTCTTTGAAATTTCAGATGATGCTCTCTCAGCAGAGATTAGCAATATTGTACCCATAGCTCTTTGTCAGTGTCACTAAAGCTTGTTTACGAACCCTTCAGGCTCATGCACTGCAAATAAAAATTGACAGGCAACGTTATAATTGAAGGGATATGATATGATGTTTTTATGGGCCGACCACTATGTTGGACTGTGCCAAGTGCACTGCAGAGGAGGAAGCATTGCCATCATTTTAACAAGTTGCTTGGCTGCATGCGCAATATGATTTACTCCTGTGCCTAGCTGATGCATTCAGCTTTATTTGTTAACCTAGCAGAACATTATTTATTAATGAGTTCTTCATGCTTTGTTAAGCCTAATGTCAAAACACTTCTATGGGACTCTAGGCATGTTCTCTCTTTGTATTAAAGCCTTCTAAAGAAAATGAAAAATTATGCAGCGAAGCTGGAGATAAAACCCAGAAGATAGCAGTTCAATTACTCTTGATCTTGGCAGATGATGTTTCTGAATATTTGTGAAAGAGCAGGATCTGATTGTGTACTGGCTTCAATTAAAGAATTCTGCACTCTCAAATGTACATAATTATGGTGCCTTAGAAACCTAAAACGGCTACTCTGGTCTCAGAAAGCTGAGTGGAATGCTCAGATGGCAAAGGCTGACACGTTTGGTATGGAAGTATAATTCATGCTTTCTTTTCATACTGCTCTTTATAATGGGGAGGGAAGTTTCTGTGTGAGAACATTAAAATGATTGAGCATGGTAACACAAGGCATTAACTACAATCTTCTGTTACTCAGTAGAACTAATGTTGCTCAGGAAACCAATACGGGAGTTCAATAAACTTCACCAGCGATCTGACTGAACACCCTCTTTCTGACATTGACATGCAGTTCAAATCCATTCATTCTTAGGCAGTTTCTAGGCCATAGCATTTGCTCTGATATGGTTTTGTTTCTATTATGTTTTCAACAATGCCTCAGGCTACCTGTAAGCGTCCTGGGATGCCCAGCCCTTAGCCTAGGGCGGGGCGGCAATCAAAAAAAAGGGGTATAACACCGTTGCAATACAATCCAGGCCCAGCCCTCGGTCAAGGGCGGGGCAGCAGTTCACCGGTGTACTACAATACAGGCCCAGCCCTCAGTCTAGGGTGGGGCAGCAGTTCACAATTGCCACGCAGTACAGGCCCAGCCCCCAGTTCAGGGTGGGGCAGCAGCACATGAATCTGAGCACAGGCCCTTGCCCTCAATTTGGGGCGGGGCAACAGCACAAGGGTTTGAGCACACGCCCAGCGTGGGCTGGCCCTGTCAAGGAGGGGGTAGGGGGTCACAGGCCCTCTCACTCCACTGCGACCTGGCCCGGGGCCCTGGGGGTCGCTCACACACGACCATGGTAGTGAAGATCCAGGCCACAACACACTGCCATGGGTTCGGGAGCATCGTTCCCCGGGCCACTTCCTACCTCTACCTCCACCGGTGGAAGGTCCCAGTCCATCTGGTCGGGGGTCCCGCGGAGTCGGTCTCCTCCAAATCGTCCACCTTCGGGGGCTCCGGCCAGTCACTCATGTTGATATCATTGGGATAGTCGGGCGGCGGTAGCATGGTGGGCCCGAGGCGATCCTGGGCCTGAGGGCTGCAGGGTCCACCAGGACTCTGGGGCAGGCCACTCCTGGGGCTTCTTCCAAGGCATGGGGTCTCCGCTGGTGTGAGGGTCCTGGCAGGTCTGGGAAGTCCGGGTAGTCCCCCTGGGGCATCTGGATCCGTGTTTGTTTGGGGCCGCTGGGGGCTTGCTCCTCCGGCTTGGCCGGGTGGCGACAGGCCCTCTGCCCTTGGTGCTGGGGAGCTCTTGCAGGCGCCTCCTCCCTGCCCAGAGGCCCACGCTTTAATGGGTCCCGAGTCCTGCCCTTGGCCTTTCTAGCCCTGGGCCCCGCCCTCTGAGGGGCAGGCCTCTGGTGTTCTGTCTCTGGGCCCGCCCACCAGGGCCTCTGTGCAGCCTCCTCTGCCTCTGAGTCAGCAGGAGGCCATACTGACTCACTACACTCCCCCCTCAAGTCCGTCTCCCGTGCCATGGGGGCAGACTTCTCCATCTCCCCCAGGCGGGAAAGGAACTCGGCATTTGTATGGTCCTTACCTGCCCGATGACGTACGTTGGAGGCATATGGCTGTAACGCCAAATACCAGCGCATAATTCGGGCGTTGGTATACTTCATTCGGGACAGCCACTGTAAAGGAGCATGGTCCGTAACTAGGGTGAAGGGGGCGCCCAACAGGTAATATCTAAGGGTGTCGCAGGCCCACTTCACCACCAGGGTCTCCTTTTCTATTACAGCGTAGCGCTGTTCCCTCGGGAAAAGCTTCCGGCTTATACAGACCACCGGATGATCTTCTCCGTCAATCTCCTGGGATAGGACAGCCCCTAGGCCTACCCCCGAGGCATTGGTTTGCAGAATAAACAGACGGCTGAAGTCGGGACTATAGAGGATGGGTTCCGGCATCAGGCACTGTTTCAATGTTCGGAATGCCCTGTCCGTAGCTGCGGTCCATACCACCCTTTGCAGCTGGGCTTTTGTCAAAAGCTGCCTCAGGGGGGCGGCAATTGAGGCAAACTGTGGGATGAAGCATCGATAGTACCCTGCCAGTCCCAAGAACCGTCGTACCTGCCATTTGGTACTGGGGGGGAGGGCAGGCCGCTAGGGCCTGCACCTTGTCCATGAGGGGCTTTACCTGGCCCCCTCCTATAGTGTACCCGAGATACATCGTCTCCTGCCATCCAATGCGGCACTTCTTCAGGTTCATCGTCAGGCCTGCTGCCCTCAGGGACCTAAGGACCACTGCCACCCGGTCCAGGTGTTCCTCCCAACGGCGACTATATACGACGATGTCGTCAAGGTAGGCTGCGGCGTAGTCCCGTTGGGGCTGAAGGAGATGGTCCATAAGCCGCTGGAAGGCTGCCGGGGCGCTGTGGAGACCAAAGTGCATTCGGGTGAACTGGTACAGGCCTGATGAGGTTGCAAAGGCCGTCTTCTCCCGTGAAGAAGGTGCCAAGGGGATCTGCCAGTACCCCTTACTGAGGTCAAGGGTACTGAAATCGCGGGCCGCCCCCAGACGTCCCAACAATTCGTCAACCCGGGGCATTGGATACGCATCGAATTTGGAGATCACGTTCACCCGTCTAAAGTCGATGCAAAATCTCCGAGTGCCATCGGGCTTAGGGACAAGTACCACGAGGCTGCGCCACTCACTTTGGGACGGTTCTATCACTCCCAGGGCCAGCATCGCCTGTACCTCCTCTTCCACTACTTCCCGCATCCGGAAGGGTAGTGGGCGCGTGGCATAGCGAACCACCTTCCCAGGTTCCGTACAGATGACATGGCAGACCAGGGAGGTGTGTCCGCAGAGGGCAGTGAAGTTATCCTGGAACACTTGGAGGAGGCACTGGGCCTGCTTCCGTTGCTCTTCTGTCAGCGTTGTACCGAGGGCCGGTTGTGCTGGTTCCTCCCCATGAGGCACCTGGGGTCCTAGTTTGGGGTCTGGGAGGCAGGGGTTTATCATGAAGCCCTCCCGGTCCCGCCACCATTTTAGGAGGTTGATGTGATATCGCTGCGTCTTCTTACGGCAGTCGGGTTGGTAAACTTCATAAGTGACAGGCCCCACAGCTCGAATAATCTCATAAGGTCCCTGCCACCTAGCCAGCAACTTAGATTAGCTGGAGGGTAGCAGGACCAGGACCCGATCACCTGGCTCGAAACTGTGGTTCTGCGCCTCCTGGTTGTAGGTTCGGGCTTGGGACGCCTGTGCAGCTCTCAGGTTTTCCTCTGTGAGGGCCCCTACCTGTTCCAGGCGCTTCTGGAGCTGGAAGACGTATTGCAGCAGTCCTTCTGAGAAGGACGCGGTTTGCTCCCAGACCTCCCGCATAAGGTCGAGTACTCCCTGGGGACGGCGTCCGTACAGTAACTCGAACGGCGAGAAATGCGTGGAGGACAGGGGGACCTCCCGGATGGCCAAAAGCAAGGGACGTAGCAACTGATCCCACCGGTGCAGGTCCTCTGGTGGGAATTTGTGCATCATCTCTTTCAGCGTGCGGTTGAAGCGCTCTACCAGGCCATCCGTCTGGGGGTGGTACACAGAGGTGCGTAGTTGTTTAATCCCCAGGAGCGCACAGACCTGCTTCATCAGGCGGGATGTAAAATTGGTTCCCTGATCGGTGAGAAGTTCCCGTGGCAGCCCTACTCGGGCGAAGATCTTCATTAGCTCTCCCGCGATGGTGCAGGCCATGATGTTGCGCAGTGGGATCGCCTCCGGGAAGCAGGTGGCATAGTCCACGAGGACCAACACAAACTTGTACCCAGCCACGCTCTGAGGGAGTGGGCCCACCAGATCCATGGCCACCCGCTTGAACGGGGTCCCCACTACTGGCATCGGGATTAACGGGGCCTTAGGGACCCATGGGGGAGCAGCAAGCTGGCACGCGGGGCAGGAACTACAATAGTTTTTGACCTCCTGATGGACCCCTGGCCAAAAGAACTGGGAAAGTATCTGGGCTAGTGTCTTTTCTTGGCCTAGGTGGCCGGCGGCGGGGATATCATGGGCCAACTTCATTACGGCCCGTCGGTGGCATTTCAGCACCAGTAGCTGTGCTCATTTCTCCTGGGTCTGGGGGTCCCAGTCCAACCGGTACAGTCGCTCCTGATGCAGCTCGAAGTGGGGCCACTGTGCCATGAGCTGGTGGTCCATGGCCACCCTGTCTACTGCCGCAACCTGGGCATAGGCCTGGCTTAACGTGGGGTCGTCTCTCTGGTCCCGGCAGAAATCTGAGGTTACCCCATCATCAGGGCTGGTCCCCTTTGAGCCTTCGGCGGGTCCTTCAGTAAGGGGTCCCAGGTCCGGCCCCACCCTTTCCTCGGGTGGATCCTCTGGCGTATTCCCCTCCAGGACAGGGGCTGCCTCCCCCTTGAGTCCGGTGGCCGGGCGGAAGATACCCACGAAGCCTGGCCAGTCCCGGCCTAACACCACTGGGTACGCCAGTCAGGGCGATAGGCCAACCACCAAATGATGGGTCACCCCTGCCACCATCAGGGGCACTCGTGCGCTGGGGTATGGACGCACGTCGCCATGGATGCACTGCAGCCGAATGGTCCCTAGAGTGGGGTCAGCCTCCAGGCCGTCCCGTTGGCTGACCAGGGTCTGGTTGCACCCCGAGTCCACTAAGGCGACCGTGGCCTCAGTCCCCACGAGGACCGGGACCGTAATCGTGGGCGCCTGTGGGGGTCGCGCCCTCTTTCCGGCTGCCCATACTCGGCCAAAACTACAGAAATGTTCCAGGCAGTCCCGTTGGAGGTGTCCCCGTTAACCACAGATGAAGCAGGGTCCTAGCGCTGGTTGGGGCCCCCCGTGGGTCTGACGCCCCCCTGGACCTGGTGGCCGCGTGTTGGTGGCCCTGTCAGGTCCCCCCTGGGGGTTACTGGGGCCTGGCTTCCGCGGTGGCCTCCGACGAAGACTGGGTGATTCCCGCAGCTGGCCGGGCAGTTCAGAGCGGGGCTCCCCTGGCTTCTCGGCTCCCCGATGTGGGGGCCGTGTCGACGGGGCCGAGCCTGTGGGTGCCTCTGGCTCCTCCGCGGCGAGGAAGTCCTCCATGAGCTCGACGGCAGCTTGCACGGTGGTCGGTCGGTGGCGCCGCACCCAAGCCCACCCTCTGGGTGGGAGGATGCAGAGGAACTGTGCTAAGATGACCTGCTCCATGAGCTCTGCGGGGGTCCTCACCTCCGGTTGCAGCCACCGCCGGCACGCGTCCCTCAGCTCCTGTGCCACGCACCGCGGCCGAGCCCCCGGGGCATAGGTCAGGGTCCGGAACCGCCGGCGGAAGGTCTCAGGGCTAATGTCCAGGGCGTCGAGGATGGCTGCCTTCACCCAGTCATAATCTTGGGCGTCTTCAATAGATAGTACCCGGTAAGCTCTCTGGGCCCCCCCAGTCAAATAAGGGGCCAGCAATGTAGCCCACTGGTTCCAAGGCCACCCAGCCACCACCGCTACTCGTTCAAAGGTGACTAGGAAGGCCTCCGGATCGTCTGCTGGACCCATCTTTGTCAGCCATACTGGCAGGACTGATGCAGGGCCCTCCCCTGGAGTTCCCTGCCGTGGCTCGGCCAGCAATGGCACCAGGGCCTCCAGTTGCTGCAGACATTGCCGCTGGTGCTCCTGGTTCTGGGCCATCAGTTCAGTCAACAGCTGTGTCTGCTGTGCTCCCAGCTGCTGGAGCAGCTGCTGTTGCTGCTGTAGCTGGGCAGTCTGCTGCTTTTGCTGACTTTCTGCTAAGTACTTCAGCAGCTTGTCAATCTCCATCATTGGAGTGGGGACAGCAACAACAAAAAAAAAACAACCAGTGGATAGTTACCTGCACCGACTGGGGTCTCTTCTACCCTGTGGGCTTGCGAGCCCACTCCCTCACCCCTTACATCAGGGGTGGGGATCAACTTACCCACATTCTCCACCATGTGTAAGCATCCTGGGACGCCCAGCCCTTGGCCTAGGGCGGGGCAGCAATAAAAAAAAAGGGGTATAACACCGTTGCAATACAATCCAGGCCCAGCCCTCAGTCCAGGGCGGGGTGGCAGTTCACAATTGCCACACAGTACAGGCCCAGGTCTCAGTTCAGGGTGGGCAGCAGTTCACAGGTGTAACACAATCCCAGGCCAGCCCTCAGTCTAGGGCGGGGCAGCAGTTCACAATTGCCACGCAGTACAGGCCCAGCCCCCAGTTCAGGGTGGGGCAGCAGCACATGAATCTGAGCACAGGCCCTTGCCCTCAATTTGGGGCGGGGCAACAGCACAAGGGTTTGAGCACACGCCCAGCATGGGCTGGCCCTGTCAAGGAGAGGGTAGGGGGTCACAGGCCCTCCCACTCCACTGCAACCCGGCCCGGGGCCCTGGGGCTCACTCACACAAGACCATGGCAGCGGGGATCCAGGCCACAACACACTGCCATGGGTTCGGGAGCGTCGTTCCCCGGGCCACTTCCTACCTCTACCTCCACCAGCGGAAGGTCCCAGTCCATCTGGTCGGGGGTCCCGCGGGGTCGGTCTCCTTCAAATTGTTCACCTTCGGGGGCTCCGGCCAGTCACTCATGTTGATATCATTGGGATAGTCGGGCGGCGGTAGCATGGTGGGCCTGAAGCGATCCTGGGCCTGAGGGCTGCAGGGGTCCGCCAGGACTCTGGGGCAGGCCACTCCTGGGGCTTCTTCCAAGGCACGGGGTCTCTGCTGGCGTGAGGGTCCTGGCAGGTCTGGGAAGTCCGGGTAGTCCCCCTGGGGCATCTGGATCCGTGTTTGTTTGGGGCCGCTGGGGGCTTGCTCCTCCGGCTTGGCCGGGTGGCGACAGGCCCTCTGCCCTTGGTGCCAGGGAGCTCATGCAGGCGCCTCCTCCCTGCCCGGAGTCCCAGGCTTTAATGGGTCCCAAGCCCTGCCCTTGGCCTTTCTAGCCCTGGGCCCCGCCCTCTGAGGGGCAGGCCACTGGTGTTCTGTCTCCGGACCTGCCCACCAGGGCCTCTGTGCAGCCTCCTCTGCCTCTGAGTCAGCAGGAGGCCATACTGACTCACTGCACTACCTTTAACATCACAAAAACAATGACAATTAATTCAATGTTTGATTTTATTCAGTGGGAAAAAAAACCCTAATATTCTAGGGAATTAACGTTTTCCCTGGCTTTGCACACTGAACCAATGAGTCCTAATATTTACAAAAACATAATAGCTACTTTGATACATGCTTGTGTTCTGTGTTTGTAAAGTTCCCTTTTAAATGTGTACCACCATGAAAGGATTTCCAGTACCATGCCTGAAAATGGTCACTCAGGAAGGGCTGATTCATCCTAACGAATAAATATAGTCTGTGCAGATCAAAAAGATTATCACATAGATACAAGTCAGTTCACTTTATAAAGGTGTGAAAGAGCATATTTTTATAATCTGTCAACGAGTAGCAATAGCAGTTTAACTTTTAGGCTGTGTGTACATTAGAGAGTTTTGTCAACAGAATGGGCCTTTTTTTGACATAATTCAGGAAGCGTCTACCCACATAAAGCATTTTGTCAACAGAGTCTCAGCAGAACTCTGCATTTGTCTCGATAGTGGTATCCCTCAAAAATTTGAGGAATAACACTTCTGTCAACAGAAAGGCAGCGTAGACATTTCTGTCAACAGAGAAGGCTTCTAGTTTATTGGGCAGCCCTATTTGCAGAGCTTTCAGTCAGCCGTTCTGTCAACAGAGGGCAGGGCAGTCTGTCTGCTCTTTGTTGACAGCAGACTGCTCCGTCCATCTGCTTTTGTGTGTAGATGCACTCTATCGACAGAGTTTCTGTTGACAGGTGCTTCTAGTGTAGACGTAGCCTAAGTGCATAGGCTGAGACACTTCAGACTCAGTCATGCTCCTGCTGACTTCAGAAGAAGTTTTGTAATTCGCTTCAGTGGAAGCAGAGGTGGACTCACGATCAGTTCCTTTAACAATATTTTATCACATGAGTCTATTTATGGGTTTACTCTTTTTCTTAAATATTGATTACCTAGAAAATAAAGGCTTCTTCATTCAGAGATTTTGCTCAGCTTACCCTTGAAAGCACATGCTAGAATAGACTAATGTGAACAATAGTCTCTTTAGACATCAATTAAATTACCAACTTTAAAAACAAACAAAAAACCCAACAGTTTTTGCTCACAGAGGGGGAAAGTCTTCAACTTTGACTTATGTTGATTAGTGCCTACTCACGTAGTTGTCCCATTTGACTTCAACAAGACTATTCAGGCAATTAATTGCATTAAACAGTACTGACAAAGGTGGCAGACGGAATCTGGCCAACAATTAAAGTCCAAGTGATCTTTTTCCCCAACCCCATCCAAAGTATTGCAACAAAAATCCAGACATAAGGTTTTTATGGGTGGATGACTTTGGTGCTTCATAATCTGTTCTGCTAATATGGAGCTTCTGTTTCCTATTTTCTGTTTATAATTACCATTGGTGATTAATATTTTATCTGAGCTTGTTTTTGAGCCTTTTCATTTTCTTTCATCTTACCTCTTTCATCCCAGTTCTCAACATTTGACAGATCAATCAGAGGCAATGAAATGGCTGAGGATTATGTTATTCAGGCAACATGTCACAGCAAACATAAGTAATTGGAGTGCCAGATCCTTAGCTGGTGTAGATAAGTGTAGTTCAGTGGACTGCAGTGGATCCATGCTGAGTTACTCCTGCTGAGGATCTATCGCTGAGACTTACAGGCATAAAAATATGTTAACATATAAAGTAATAACTTATTTTATGATCTATTTTCTATCTCTAAATGCCCTTGACTAGGAATGGCATAAAATAGGAGTGGCATGAACTCTCACTGAGAATTTTGCATTGATGTCAATGGAACCGGTGTCCAGCCCCTAAGGCAGGGGTGTGCAGTAAGCAGCCTGGAGGGCACCAGATACTTTATTTATGTATGTGTCCACTGGTACAGTGGCTCACATTTCCCATTAGTTGCAGTTTGCCATTCCCAGCCAATGGGAGCTGTGGGAAGTGGCACGGGTCAGGTCACCATTTCCCATGACCTACAGTGGCCGGGAACAGTGAACTCGAGCCACTAGGAGCTTCAAGCAGCCTTGCCTGTGGATGCACAGGTTAATAAAGCATCTGGTGGACTGCCAGGGGCTGACCCTGCTGAACCTCATCCAGCTCATGGCCTGCTTATTGCTCACTCCTGCCATAAAGTGATACAGAGCTGTTGATGATTATAGTGCTTTGTTTTTAGGATTGGAAGGATTCAATTTTTAAGGGTAAATGTCAGTTTCAACAAATGCACGCATGCGTACATACACACATGCACGCACACACACACACACAGATGCCACTTGGCTAGTATCAGTGCCTTTCTGGAACTTAAAGTTCAAAATCCCAGATTTCTGCATTAGGCTTGTTCCAAATGGAAAAACAGGTATAATATATTGATTTAATCGAAATTGACTTTATACTACGACCATCAGTTAATTTGCAAATAACTCATGGGATTACGTTAAAATATTAGTTGTGAGTAATCGCACCCACTCAGTTTAGGTGTAATCAATTTTGCCTTTAATACAATTTCAGATGTGATTATCACTTATAAGCTGTGTCTACACTACAGAGTTCTGTTGACAGAAGTCACTGTCGACAGATGTTTCCCAACAGAACCTCTGTCTACAGAATATGTCCACACCTAATAAGGAGTCCCCCTTTGATGCCCTCTGTCAATAGAGAGAGGTCAGGTTGCCCAGCCTTCTGACAACAGAACAGGCACCTGGAAGCTCTGCAAACAGGGCTGCCCTCTGAACCAGGAGCCCCCTCTACCAACAAAGAGTCCCCCTACCCAGCAGCATCTACACTAGTTTACTGTCAATAGAGGCGCTATGCCTCAAACTTTCAAGGCAGAACTCTGCTGAGAAAAGGTTGTGTTCTGTGAACAGATTCTAGGCAGAATGCATTTGTAGTGTGGATACTCCCTAGTTTTGTTGACAGAAGGCCTGTTCTGTTGTGTAGACACTGCTATAGTGTCTAGACATATATTTATGCCAAACAAGTCAGAATAAGTAGATGGACCCAAGTTACTACATTCCATGGTGCCAAGAATGTGGTCCTTCTTCCACAGTGGTTGTCCCTTCCACAGTGGTAGTCATCTCCAAAATCTCTTGGTTTAGTCTCATTTGTTAGTTTCAGATCTGGCATGTCTCCAACTTTTGAGCTATTTTTACATGTATTCTTCCACATCTTCTTATGTTCCACTACTTAATTTTCCTCATCATCATTTAACACATTATTCATGGAATTTTACATAACCTGAATATTATGTATGCACAAACTTCAATCATCATATCACACAATTTTCTTCCTGAGTTTACAGTTTCTAGGTTGCATTGTCCTGAATCTCCTTGTTTCTGTGTTTCCTAGAAAAGGATATTTTTTTATTCATCTTTGCGTGGTTTCATCTCTTACTTATAACTTCCAATAAAATACGTTACTTATCTTGTGAACAATGTCATTTTAAACAAATAAGAAAACTATATCAAATAAATTAATAAAATACCTTCATGCCAGGCTAACCTTTTCTCCCTGTGTTACTTTATCTAATGGTTTCCCAATAGTCATAATTGCAATTTATTAAAAATATAGCTAACAAAGCCTTTAATCATATCATTTTCATTTCATTGTTGCAGATCTATATGTGTATATCATAAGTATATTATACTCATGTTTAATTTATTAGATGGGGACATTTAGCAAACAAACAATGGTTCCCTAATGTCAACATTTCTTATCTTCTGTAAACAAATTGTCAGGTGGATTTTTTATTTTACTCAAGGTCCAAGCATTTTATACTTACGTATAGCCAAATCTTGTTGGTTTTTCCTGTTACAAAACTTTAGGTGGACAGGTGATCAGGTTAGGCAAATTTTACATTACCCTAACGCTAAGAAGTTTAAATAGATAAAGTTGAACAATGTGCTTAAAAATAAACCTCTATTTTAACCATCAAAATAACAATAATAAAGACTGTGCCAAATCTGTTTTGCATATCATGCAGTATATTTTGCCGTTTTACAGCTGTTGTTTGCTATTTTTTTAGCCAATGATGTTTTAGGCTCACATTAATAATTAAGTAGGATGTAAAGAAGAAATCACATTTATTTTCCATATAAAGACTTGTAAAAATTTAATTAAGAAGCATTGTAGTTGCCCCATATCTACCTGAGCATAATTTAACACACACAGTTCTGCTCGCTCCATCTCAAAAAAAAATACAGTGGAATTGCAAAAAGTACTGAGAAGGCAACTGAAAATGACTAGGTGTATGGAACAGCTTCTTGAAAATAAATTAAAAATATGGGAAGTTTTCATCGTAGAAAATAAGATGAAGTGGAGAATAAGGTAGAAGTCTATGAGGGGTGGGGCTGAAAAACGTTTTTCATATTATTAACCACTTCATCCAATCCAGTTAATAAGCAACAGGTTGAAAACAAGCATTTGGAAGTACTTCTTCCCACAGTGCACAGACAACCAGAAAAGTCATTGCCAGAGAATGTTGTAAAGGCCAAAAGTATAAATGGGTTGAGGAAAGAATTATATGAATGCATAGACGATAAGTCTATTAGTGGTTATTAATCAAGATGCCCATAGGTATAACCTGATGCCCCACCTCCCCCTCACCAGAAACTGACTGGAAATAGGTGATGGATATTCTGATAGTTTCCCCAGTTCTGTTCATTTATTCTAAAGCCTCTGGTGTTGACTGCTGTTAGAAGACAGGATCCTGGGCTAGATAGGTCATTGGTCTGATCCAGCATAGCCATTTTTATGTTCTTAATTATGTAACAGAGACCGGCAATTTTGCAGTAACTTGCTCAAGTCCAGGGAAAATGGTTCAGAGCCTGCTAGGTCTCTAGAGATTACAGAGAAGCCAAAGGAGCTTACCTTGTGTTCTCTTGGGAAGACTGCGTGATCAAACATCATTAATTCAGCAATAACTTTATAGGCTTTTGTTTTTAATTGAGCCCTTTGAGACAAACATCAATTTACAGTATTAATCTGTTCCTGGTATCAGTGTATCTATGCAGCTTCATCAACAGCTTGTGTCACCTTCTAACTACTTGTTAGGGTTGGAATATGACATTCTGAGGCCCTAAACTATTTCAACTGTATGAGGCCCCATACCATTGAAGATTAATTTATTATTTTCAGAGAAAAGGCATTGAATGTATAAGCAGGAAAGCTGTGTGTTCTCACAGGAAAAGGACAACATATATAATTCTTTATACCACGAACAAGGAAAATTATCCTTTTCATATGAATAAATAAAAAAAGATTAGTATTGTTAGGGACATACAAAGTTTATTCAGGATATATATATAATATATTTACAAATGTTTATTGTAATTAAATTTCCACTTTGAAACAACGAGTCATTGAGATTTTTCTGTAGCTGTACTATAAAAATACAGTGAAGGTTCCAGAAGCTGATGGAGAAAACCCAACACAAATTTATCTTCCTCAGGAATGGCTATGTTAGTGTTTCTCAAAGTGGGCCACAGGCCCACTGTGGGAAATCTGCTAGTGAACCCTTGCATCTTTGATTACTTAAACGGTATGTCTCCATGAAGCCTCGGGGCTCCCATTAGCTCTGTTTCACTATTTCCAGCCAAGGGGAGACAGGGCTATGGACCCTTCAGATAAACAAAGTGGTGCAGGACTGCTGGTAGCTTTGCCAAAGCGGGCCCGTGGCCCACTTTTAGAAACACTGCACTAGACCTAAGTCCCTAAGATGATCACCTACAAACTTTAGCATCATGCACGCCAAAATACGCAGTTGTACAGATCAAAAGAAGGGAAAAAACCACTAACAGTTAAGAAAATGACGAAAAACAAGATCAAAGGTAGAGTGCTGAACCATAAACAAAAATGGTGACCTTCCAACTGGGACACTGTATCATAGAAGCATAGAATTCTAGGGCTGGAAGGGACCACAGGAGGTCATCTAGTCCAACCCCTGACTAAACCAGTATCAATCCAATCTAAATCATCCCAGCCATGATTATGTCAATCTGGGACTTAAAAACCTCTAGGGATCCAGATCCCACTACCTCTCTTGGTAACGCATTACAGTCCTTCACCACCCTCCTGGTGAAATAGCTTTTCCTAATATCCAACCTATGTCTCTCCCTCTGTAACTTCAGACCATTGCTCCTTGTTCTGTCATCTGTCACCATCGAGAACAGTCTCTCTCCATCCTCTTTAGAGCCCCCCCTTTCAGAAAGTTGAAGACTGCTATCAAATTGCCCCTCAGTCTTCTTGTCTGCAAACTAAATTGGCCCAAATCTCTCAGGCTTTCCTTGTAGGTCATATGCTCCAGACCCTTAATCACTTTCATTGCCTTCCGCTGAACCCTCTCCAATGAGTCCACATCCTTTCTATACTGGGGGGTGGGGGCAGAACTGGACGCAATACTCCAGATGAGGCCTCACCAGAGCCAAGTAGAGGAGAATAATAACTTCTCTAGATCTCCTGGAAATGCTTCTCCTAATGCACCCCAATATGCTAATAGCCTTCTTGGCTACAAGGGCATACTGTTGACGCATATCCAGCCTTTCATCTACTGAAATTTCCAGGTCCTTTTCTGCTACACTGCTACTTAGCCAATCAGTTCCCAGCCTGTAACAGTGCTTGGAGATTCTTCCATCCCAAGTGCAGGACTCTGCACTTGTCCTTTTTGAACCTCATCAAATTTATTTTGGCCTAATCCTCCAATTTTTCTAAGTAACTGTGGACTCTATCCCGACCCCTACCGTGCATTATGTTTCTCCTAGCATGGGTCCCTTCCAAAGAATGAGATTGGCAGGATTGCTTCACAACATTGCTGTATCTGACCTTACATTTTTCCCTGATTTTATTGACAGTGTGATCATTCACGTATTTAAATACGTTATGAAGGCATGGTCAGAATGTTACCACTTGCAGTTGGACAACAAAACGCTGCCTTAGGAGACCAACAGACTTATTCATAGAAATATTAATTTTACAAGTGCAATTACTCTGTCATAGGCTCACACTATTAATTAAGTACAGAAGGCTCATTTTTGCTCAGCCCTGGCTTCTGTTGTGTCAATAATGAACAATTAATGAAGTGTAAGTGTAGGGCAAAGGTGTCTGTATAACCAGATGTGTATATTTTTGTCATATTTGAAAGCAAATGTCTATATTTTGATACAATCCTCTTTTTCCCATATCTTCTTTATTTTTCAACTGATTTTAATAAAATTTTAAATCAGATCTTTTTTTTTTTATTTTTAGAGGTCCTTAGCTGCCTTTAGAGGCCTTAAGGGCAGCATGGTTAGCTTATGCCGTAATCCAGAACTGCTTGTCATATATTTTCTTTTAGGCTTTACTGTCAAGTAGGCAATCATAAAAGGAGGTGCATCTCACTTTGATTGTTCAGTATCGATGTAGTTTACTGTGAATACTGTTTTTCTTTTAATTTTTAATGTATTCTGGTACTGTGACTTCATCTTAGGTATGTGAAAAACATGCATTTTGCATGACATACATAATTTCTGCAAAATGCAACTAATCATGGCTTAGTATTTATAGCTAACAAAAAAGGCTAAAATCATGCTCTTACTATCCAACATAGCAAACACAGAACAAAGCCAGTGATTTCAGTGGGCTTTCTCTGAGGTCAGAGGAATTTTTCTTAAATTGAACAGATGTATCTGAGAGTAAAATTTTGCCCAGGATGAACTCTGCATCATTTCTCTGCCTTTCTGTATTCTTAGAGAGTTCTTAGTGGATCATCTGATTTCTATATAATGCATTGCTTTTCTGCAGCACTCATTGCCTGTGAAGCTATGATACTCATTTTAGGGCCCAGTGTGGGTACAGATTTTTACCCACACAGGAATTTTAGGATGTGGTGTAACCCTGTGTCAGGAAAGTTAGTGGGAGATTTGTCTTTGACTTTCAGAGCAAGAGGAAGCCCTAAGACCCAGGCATACTTTGCAATCTGTTCTGAAGATATAGTAACTGTCTGTAAAGGTACAGGTGTGTAAATCTAACAAAGCATACCATGAGCCAATTTTATGCAAATGATTAGCTGTAGATAGGGTTGCCGGGTGCCTCGGCTTTTTTACCAGAATTCCCTTTTGAAAAGGGGCTCTGGTGACCCAGTTGACTATGCACAGCAAGGCAAACAGGGTGTCTACCTGATTCTATGCTCCCCCTGGAAAGCTGCAGGCATCAACCTCTGGCTCCTAGGTGTCAGAGTGGAGGTGGGTTCCACACACTACCTCCATCCCAAGGACCAGTTCTATAGCTACCAGAAGACACAGCCAATGGGAGTTGTGGGGGTAGCAGGGCCAGGCAGGAGCTGTATTGCAATGCTGTCCAGCTATGCCTCCACCTAGGAACCAGAGGGAGATGTTGCCATTTTTAGGAGGCACCTGAGGTTAGTGCTTCCCTGAGACTGCACCCCAAATTCTTTCCCACACCCCAACACCTGTCTCAGCATGGAGCCCCTCCCATGATCCAAACCCTTCACCCCAAGCCAGAGAACACACCTAAACCTCTCATTCCCAGCCCCACCCTAGAGCTTGTTCCCCCTCCCGAACTCCAACCCCTAGTCACAGCCCAGAGCCCACACCCCAGCTGAAGCCCTCACCCCCTCTCACATGCCAACACCTTGCCCCACCCTGGAGAAAATAAATGAGTAAAAGAGAGAGGAGGATGGAGTGCATGGGACTGGGGACTCAGAGAAGAGGTGGGACAGAACATGGCCTTGGGAAGAGGTGGGGCAAGGAAGTAGGACAAGGATGTTTCATTCTCTGCAACAAGAAAGTTGGTGAAATGCTTCCGCAACCGTGCTCAGTCTGATATTATATGCAAACAATACCAAATGAGACACAGTCTCAACTACGCTGAATGCTATGCGTCCAGAGTCTCAAAAATAACCCAGACATCATAATCAAACCAGCTGACAAAGGGGGTGCTGTTGTCATCATGAATAAGTCGGACTTTGAGCAGGAGGCAGCCAGACAACTCTCCAACATCAAATTTTACAGACCTCTCTCTGCTGATCCCACTTCGGAACTTCAGAAGAAATTACAACTACTTAAGGAACTCCCTGCTGCTATTCGGGACCTTATTCACTCAGACACACCATCTGAGCCCCATTCTGAATTATTCTATTTACTTCCCAAAATCTACGAACCTGGAAACCCCGGATGCCCTATCATTTTGGGTATTGGCACCCTTTCCATCCAACTATCCAGTTACGTGGACTCCCTCCACAAACCCTATGCCACCAACACTCCTAGCTATCTCTGAGATACGACTGACTTCCTGAGCAAATTACAAAACATCAAAAAAGTTCCTGACAACACTATTCTTGCCATCATGGATGAAGATGGATTAAAAGTGATCAGAAATACCATCCCTGATGTCACCACAGCCAATCTGGTGTCTGACCTCTGTAACTTTGTTCTCACCCACAATTATTTCTGATTTGGGGACAATTTATACCTCCAGATTAGAGGAACTGCTATGGGCACCTGCATGGCCCCACAATATGCTAATATATTTATGACTGACCTGGAACAACGAATACTCAGCTGTCGTCCCCTATTACCCCTCCTTTACTTACGATACATTGATGACATCTTTATGATTTGGACCCATGGTATAGAGATGCTAGAAGAATTCCACAGAGACTATAACAATCTGCACCACACCATCAACTTATGCCTCGACTACTCCACACGAGAGATACATTTCCTGGACACTACAGTACAAATCAAGGATGGCCTGATCAGTACCACACTCTACCGGACACCCACGGATTGCTATACTTACCTACACGCTTCCAGCTTCCATCCTGCACACACAACTAGATCCATTGTTTGCAGTCAAGCCCTTAGGTACAAACACATTTGCTCTGATCCTACTGACAGAGACCGAAAACTACAAGATCTTTACCAAATATTCATAAACCTGACTTACCCAGCAGGAGAAATAAAAAAACAAATTGACAGGGCCAGACGAATGCCCAGAGACCAGCTACTCCAAGACAGGCCCAAAAAAGCCAAGAACAGAACACCACTGGTCATTACCTACAGCCCCCAACTCAAACAACTGCAATGCATTATTAAAGACCTACAGCCTATCCTTAATCAGGATGCCACACTCCAGAAGGCCCAAGGCAACAGGCCTGTTCTCTCCTATAGACAACTTCCCAACCTTATGAGTATTCTCACCTACATCCACAGTTGATACTGCAGGAACACCAGTCCTGGAACTTTTCCTTGCAACAAGGCCCGTTGCCAACTTTGTCCACATATCTACTCTGGAGATACCACCACTGGACCTAACCAGGTTATTCACAGAATCATGGGCACATTTTCATGTTTCTCAACTAATATCATATATGTCATCATGTGCCAACAATGCCCAGATGCTTTGTATATTGGACAGACTTCCAATTCTGTTAGACAAAGAATTAATGGGCATAAAACAGACATAAAAATACTCCTGATTCACAAACCCATAAGTCACCACTTTAATGCAGAGGGCCATTCTGTTAATGACCTGAAAGTTTGCATCTTACTGAAGAAGAATTTTAACAACACTTTGGAAAGAGAGCCTGCTGAACTCTCTTTTATATTCAAAATATAATATTTTATATTCTCTTTTATATTTTATATTAGACACAGTAACATGTGGTTTGAACTGGAATGGGAATTTTCTAAGTCATTATCGGGGCTCTTTTGCATAGTTGGCTTAATCTAATTCTTGACTCCCCAACCCCCTTCTTCCCCTCTACTCTCTGATTTTCTCACCTTGATAATATTTTTCTGGTCTGTCAATCTTCATTACTATTTTTGGTTCTCTGTGCCTTAAATATTGAGTCTGTTCTGATAAGGCTATGATCTGAAGAAGTGGGTCTGTCCCACGAAAGCTCATCACCTAAAAATTATTTTGTTAGTCTACAATGCTACTGGATGGCTTTTTTATCTGTATGTGTATGCAAAATGGAGGGAAATATTAAATGTCATGTGATCCACTCAGTGGACTTTTGTTCAGCTTTGCTTATTTAGGCAGAAACAAGACAGCATGTACAGAAAGCTCTTCTCATTCCTCCATGACTGTCTTTCCTCTGTGGTAACAAACCTTACAAATCCATAGACGAGAAATACCTTGTCTTGGCACTGCAGCTTTGCTGAGTATTTCTGCAATAGTGCAGTATTGATTGTATTATACAGTGCTGTATTTTAACAGTTGATTACAATGGCAACTGAATTTTTACAAAATGGGCTCAGGTACTGCTGACTAGCTGGTTAAAAGCCACTGCACAATTGAAAACTAAATTTAAAAAACAAATCAAACTCATTACAATAGAAATAGCGAGCCAGTAAAATATGTAATAAAAGAAACCCGTTGTTGGATTGTCTCATTCTGCTCTGTCTGTATCTCCACCCCCTTTTCTTTGTCCTCTCCCCCCCCATGACCCCCACCATTCTGTCTCTAGTTTCTTTTGTCTGCTTTGCCGAACTTCATTCTGCTTTTTTTCTTTCATCTGTCATCTACTAATAATAAATGCCACATTGCCTTGTGTGAGGAGTGGTTGAGGGTGATAACAAGTAGCCAGGTTTCAGGGGCATCACACTTAAAAAAATAACTGTGGTTACAGCCTGCAAGTAAGAATGAATAAAATTATCAAGATATAATGTATGTATGTAAGTAATATATGTGCAGAGAAATGTATTTCTAAAACATCCTGAATCACTGCAGCTCCTTAATAATTCGAGGATACTGATTCCCATGAATTTATCTTTAGTCTCAGGATATTTGAGATTTTTCTTTAAGCCCTAGCTGTTGGAGTCATTGGATGCAAATCTCATGTCTCATTTACCACAGTTCTATATCTTGCAGAGAAATGCTTGAAAACACCAAGCAAGTGAATACTAAGGACTCAGAAACTGAAATTCCACCAAAAGGAATAAAAAATGCATTACAGTGAGCTCTCAACATTCGTGAACCTAAGGTTCACAAATTCAAGTATTCAAGAGTGGCCGCGAGTGGCCGCTTCTCCAGGGCATGACGCACTGGCAGCCACCACTTCCCGGTGCTCTGGTGTGAAGATTGCTGGCAGCTGCCACTTCCCAGTGCTCCGGGTGGCTGCCACTTCCCCTGGGCTCTGACCCCCTGTATTCACAAAATTCACCATTTGTGAGGGTTCTCAACATGGAACCTTCACAAATGTTGAGACCCTACTGTACTTCAGTATAGATAACATTTTTTCAATTATTTTTTAGAACATTATTTTTTAGGTGAGATTCCAGGTTTGGGGATATGTAAATACTGATTGCTGAGCCTGATGGACTTCAGACAGTGCCACAGTGTCATGTGTAGTTCCCTCACATTACTCTTCCCTAACTGGGAGGGCTCCCCTTCCCCTATATAAGTGAATTATTCTCTGTTTTGAATTATTTTCACAATCTAAATTCATTGGCTGAGACCTACAACAGCCAGTGTTAATGATAATGTAAGACATAAAGGAACAAAATATCAAAAGAAGAAGTGACATTGCAGATACTGAGTTTCAAGGAGTATATTTGTGGCTAGGCATGGCACAGAAGGCTTGTTCTCTATCTGGCTTCCCATTGCAACAGCCAGTCTGGCCCTGGAGCATGGTCTCTCTCTTCCCAGAGCTCAGTCTTCCATTAAGGTTATGTTTGTTTCTATATCTTCCAGAAGTAACAAAGTCCAACAAAACAAAAAGTGCCATTGTCCTCACAAAAGGTGTCTGGTGCTCACCCTTCTCTCATGGCTTCAGTCCTCATTATTATTTTGGTGAGAAATAGGTTTCACACCACCTCTTTCTGATGTCTGCTAATAGAACCCAAGATTTCAGCTACATGGGGCTCCAGCCCAGGGACCCTCTACCAAGCAGGCAAGGTCTGCTCTGTACAGCTCCTTGCTGCTGCCTCCCTGGTCGTCCTCTTATTCAGCCTTCTCAGGCTTTCTCCCCAACAGCTTCTTGAAGTTCACCATTCTTTCAGAGCCAGGACTCCCACACCAATATGTATATATATGTAAACATAAACTAATTTCTACCTTCCTTGGACTTTATATTTTCACCTTTTCCTGGCTTTGTCCCCAGCAGAATGCCTCCCAGGGCTCTCTTTCCAGTTCTTCCATTCTTCTGAGGCACATCTGCAGAAACTGCTCTGCGTCAGTGAGTGATCTGTGTCTCTCCTGGTTGCTTGCCAGTCTTCTCATGAAAGAATCCAAGGCTTATTGTCCTCATTAGCTTCCTCTTTGACCTTCTCCGATTCTGTGCTCTGTACTCCCAGAAAGGAACTGTAGAGTTCCTTCCTCGGTTCTTTACACACCCTTTTTTGTTTCTTTTCATTTCATTTTATAATGCTGCAGCCTGAGTGTGTGGCCTATGGCCACCAGCTATTGCAGTTTTTATATGAGCAAAAGTATTCTTTCTCTCAACACATCTTGTACCCTCAACAAATGAAGTAGTGCCTTTTTAATGCTATAATAATTTCCTGGTACTCTCACCAATCCTTTCAGCCTATATTCTTTCACCTAGAGGCATGTCAGTTCTTAAAAAAAATCTTGCTGAGTAATTCTCCCTATATTGATACTGCAGATGCTCAAATGTTTATCATAGACTCTATAGCTGTGTCTGGACTAGCCCCAGACTTCGAAGGGGTCATGGTAATTAGGGTGTCAGGAGATTACTAATACAGTGCTGTGGTGCATATGCAGCACTTCATTGAGCTAATTCTCCCCCATGGCAGCTTCGAAGTGTGAAACTTCGAAGTGCCAGCTTGCATGTAGCTGTGGGAGCGAAGGGACTTGGATGTAGCTCAGGCACTTTGAAGTTTCACACTTCGAAGTTGCGGTGGGGAGATTTTGACTAATGAAGTGCGGCATATGCACCCCTGCACTTCATTAGTAATCTCCTGACACCCTAATTACCATGCCCCCTTTGAAGTTCGGAGCTAGTCTAGACCCACCCTATGTGTGTTGCATAACCTTGTGCTTGCCTAGTAAATACCTAGTGCTATTCAGGTCACAGTGACCTGCTATAATTACTCTTTTTCTTCTATCATAGCTTTTAAATATACCATTATCCTCCACATTCAGGGCACATTTCATAGGACTCTTGTTCTTTTCTCTGTGATCCATAGTTCTTGCCATTTCTTCTCGAATTCACTCAACTACACTTTTGAAGTCCTTCCTATTCAGAGGAATCTTTATATCAATTTCCAAAACATTTTTTCAGTGCTCTATCTGCCATTTCATTGCCTGGTAGCCTGACATACCCCAGAATCAACACTATTGTTATATTAAACCTAATTGTACTATTTGTTAAAAGAGCAAAATTGCATCAATTATGTCATCTTTGATTTGCTTGGCTCTGTTTCCAATTCCTATTATACCTGATAGGCTACGTCTACAGGTGCACGCTACATCGAAATAGCTCATTTCAACGTAGCGACATCAAAACAAGCTATTTCGATGAATAACGTCTACACGTCCTCCAGGGCTGGCAACGTCGACGTTCAGCTTCGACGTTGGGCAGCACCACATCGAAATAGGTGCTGCGAGGGAATGTCTACACGCCAAAGTAGCACGCATCGAAATAAGGGTGCCAGGAACAGCTGCAGACAGGGTCACAGGGCGGACTCAACAGCAAGCCGCTCCCTTAAAGGGCCCCTCCCAGACACAGTTGCACTAAACAACACAAGATCCACAGAGCTGACAACTGGTTGCAGACCCTGTGCATGCAGCATGGATCCCCAGCTGCAGCAGCAGCTAGAAGCCCTGGGCTAAGGGCTGCTGCACATGGTGACCACAGAGCCCTGCAGGGGCTGCAGAGAGAGCGTCTCTCAACCCCTCAGCTGATGGCCGCCATGGCGGACCCCGCTATTTCAATGTTGTGGGACACGGATCGTCTACACGTGCCCTACTTCGACGTTCAACTTCGAAGTAGGGCGCTATTCCCATCCCCTCATGGGGTTAGCGACTGCGACGTCTCGCCGCCTAACGTCGATTTCAACTTCGAAGTAGCGCCCAACACGTGTAGCCATGACGGGCGCTATTTCGAAGTTGGCACCGCTATTTCAAAGTAGCGTGCACGTGTAGACACGGCCAGAGTCTCTTACTCCAGTTGCAGCTATTTGTCACGGTAATACCTACAAAGCATGTCATTTGCTTTCTCGGTGTTCAAAAAGGCAATTATTCTGAACTCTGTGGTCCCCCTGCTTTTTTTAGATTTTTTCTTAATCTTGTAATATGTTCAGCTGCACATTTTTCTTTTCTGAAATCATCTGTACAAAGTTTATTATTTCACTTTTTGAAGTGTGTTACTAATGTATCATTTACCAGTTCTGCCACAATTTTGTCCACACACAATAGCTATGGCTACATTAGTGAGTTTTTTCGAGAAAACTCACCACATGTCAACACACAAAATGCTTTTTATTAACAGATTCTATGGAAAAAAAAAAGCTGCAAGGACGCTCTGGTGGGCTGTCTGTTGACAGATGGCTTCCAGGCCACTGGGCAGGCCTGTCTGCTTTGCTTCCAGTTGGCTGTTTTGTCAAGAGAGTGGCCAGGAAGAAATATCTGTCGCCAGACACTTCTAGTGTAGCCATAGCCAATGTGAGGGCAATAAGACGCTGAATCAAGTCTTTTTTTCATTCTGCCAGGAGTATTCTTTGTCCCATTTATTATTATATAATTTCAACAACTTTCATAAATTTCTCTCCAGTAGGTGCTGAAGCATTGCATTACGTATACTATCTTTATCTATAGTTGTGTTTTTAATTTTGTCTGTAGCTCTTTTTTTTCTTTTGAGTTCTTGTAGGGTGACATTTTCATTTAATTAATCATCTTTATATTCTACCTATCTATGTAAGAACTCAGTTTTCTTCAGCAAATGTGCATTTGGTGTTCACTACTAATTTTGGAGCTTTCTGCTAAAATATTAATTTTCATACGTTAGAACTTTTTCCTTTTTCATTCCACTTTAAGGTTGGGTATACATTTAATTTTTACTCTGTATTCCATTCATTTATATGTAACATAAATAAAATGGTGTGTGTGTGTCCTTAACATCTTTTTCCCCATAATACTTCTTTTTAATAATTCTCCATGCCACTTCTTTACGTGTCTTAAAGCGAGAGGTGGAAAAAGTGCCCAAAAGTTATTTGAGTAAAAGTGAAGCTGTTTTCACTTCTGGATACTTGGCGTGCATGCGTGCGTGCGTGTGTGTGTGTGTGTGTGTACTTTTATTCAAGTATTTTTGCAGAGGGTACAGGTGACTTCTACTTAATTACATTCCCTCTGCCCAAAAATTAGCTATGCTTCTACTCAAGTAACTTTTTGAGTAGTTGTTCCACCTCTACTTAAAGTTCATTAAGCTTGTGTTATGTATTGTGTATTATGCTTGTTTGTATACCTCATTTCTTTCTTTAATTTCGGCTTAACAATTTTCATTCCATCCAGAAACTGGATTTCTGAGTTTGCAGCCATTTGACATCTTATGTGCAGCATCTTATGCATCTTTTGTGCAGCTATAACTCTCTTTATGTTATTATTATTAAATTCCTCTGAATTACTATTTATGCAATTGGTACTTTGATACTCTGCACCTTTACTCTTAAAAACTCCTCGCTCTTCTAAGGCTTGTGGTCAGAATTCCTGCCTATTTTCAATATTACTTTGGCCTAGATGTCCACTTAGCATAGGGAAGTGATCACTTCCCTTTCCATCTTCTTTATAGCTTTCCCAACTGCATTTACTTGTTATATCTCTTGTTGCAATTTCCAGCTCTAAACATGAAAAGGTTTCACCCTTAAAATCAGCCTAGTAGGTTCTGCAGTATTGAACAATAGCAGGTTATGCATGTCAATGAACTGCTCCAGGCATTTGCCATTATAATCACTTTTCATGCTTACCCATAATTCTTTGCGGCTGTAAAGGTCGCCACAGATATGGAGGTTTTTGACACCCTTAACCAACTCTCCAAGTTCTTGATTGTCTAATTTTCTACATGGGTTATAAATATTATATATTCATCTAAAGATGCTATGGTTCTCTCTGATTATATCACATTCTGGAAGTCTAAATAGTAGTTTCTTTATAACCATATTTCTTGTACCCATCATATCAGGTTTGTTTTCCACTTCAGAAATATTTTTTCTCTAATTCATGACCTTGTGTTATTAAATGAAGTACATTGCAACAAAAAATATTAGAACCATATTGTTTAACTGCATTATTATGTATATTTAAAATTACATGATGTAGTATGTCAGATTGTCTATATGCAAATGTTTTCAGATGTTTTTGGTTTAATTTTTATTCTTTTACTTCCCAGTCTATAAAGTGCAATTAATTACTTCTGTAATAAATGCTCTAAATTTTTCTTTGCCTGCAAGCAGTGTATCTTCATCTATTCCCCATAAATTATCTTTCCTGCCTTGAAATGTCTGTTGTTGTACTCCAGATTCTTTTCTCTCACTGGCATTTTTCACCTTCTCCACATTCTGCTGTATTTTGATAGGTTCTGCATAGGACATTTTATGGATAGTTTTAATTTTCTGTCTCTCTCTCTAGCTCATTCTGCTGTCACACATCCTTTGTATGCTGCACTATGCATATTCCCACCAGTGCTGCATTTTAGTTCTGTTCTCTACATTTACTGCACCTCATTTTCTCCTCACAGAAATATACCACATGCCCAAATCTTTGAGATTTACAGCATCTCAAAGGCACTGGGATATATGGTTTAACCCAAAAGAAGTGATATCCAATATTAATTCCACAGAGTAGCATTGTATCATTAAATATTACACAGATGGCTGTGGATTGTGTTTTTCTTCCCACTCCTGTTAATCAGTTGCTTAACAATAAGTACTTGGTTCTTGCCTATACCCCTTTTAAATTTCAACCTCAGTCATGCTTAGGGGAGCCCCGTACATTACCCCTATTGTTTCTGTCATACATTTAGGCAAATAGCAAATTGCATTTATATTCCCATAGTGGTTCAACATTTTTCTCAGTCTGTTCTTTGTATGAATTTTACTGAAAAATCTCCACAGTGAATTTTTTAGTTCCTAGTATGTCTCTGATACTTTGCCTTATCCATTCCACTGTTTTCAAGGGATTAATGTCTGTCTTCACATTTTCAGTTAGTGATTTGATAGTTATAAGATGTAGGTCCTTTTCCTTAGTCTCCTTTTTCCATCCTTGTCTACCCCTCTAATACATATACAGATATTTCTAAGCTTTTCTTCTTCCTACTCTGAAGCCATTCCTCTTTCCTTGCTTCTTCTCCCTCATTTTCTAATGTAACTTCCAGCCTCTCCCTGTCAGTCTGTACTTCAAGCTTTGTTAAGCCACCAAAGCTGCTTCTGAGGTCCAAGCTCAGCCTGCAACCTGACCTGCCCAGTTAGTTATCTAGCCCCAGCCCAGCCTCCTCCTCCTAATGAAAAAGCAGAGTTTGCTGAATTCTTAATAGCCAGCACCAAGTTTATTTCTTCAGTACTTACCTGTTTATCCTCTCACTCTGCCCTGTGTCATACAGGTAATGTAACAACACCTTTTTGGCTGTGTCTACACGTGCCCCAAACTTCGAAATGGCCATGCAAATGGCCATTTCGAAGTTTACTAATGAAGCGCTGAAATGCATATTCAGCGCTTCATTAGCATGCGGGCAGCAGCGGTGCTTCGAAATTGACGAGCCTTGCCTCCGCGCGGCGCGTCCAGACGGGGCTCCTTTTCGAAAGCACGCCACCTACTTCGAAGTCCCCTTATTCCCGTGAGCTCATGGGAATAAGGGGACTTCAAAGAAGGTGGCGTCCTTTCGAAAAGGAGCCCCGTCTGGACGCGCCGCGCGGCGGCAAGGCTCGTCAATTTTGAAGCACCGCTGCCGCCCGCATGCTAATGAAGCGCTGAATATGCATTTCAGCGCTTCATTAGTAAACTTCGAAATGGCCATTTGCATGGCCATTTCGAAGTTTGGGGCACGTGTAGACGTAAGTCATAGTCCAATTTCCTGATAAAAACAAAAAAGCGGTCCAGTGTCACTTTAAAGACTAACAAAATAATCTGTTGGGTGGTGAGCCCCCGCAGACAGACCCACCCCTACAGACCACAGCCACACCAGAACAGACTCAACATCCAAGGCACAGAGAACCAAAAATAGTTATCAAGGTTGACAAATCAGAAAAATTGTAATCAAGGTGGGCAAATCAGAAGAGAAGAGGGGCAGTGGGAGCGGGGGAAGTCAAGAGTCAGATAAAATAAAGTATACAAAAGAGTCCCTATAATGGGACAGGCAATTGGCATCCCAGCCCAAACCAAGTGTCAATGTGTTGAGTTTGAACGTAAAAGAGAGCTCGGCACTCTCTTTGTAGGCAAGTCTCAAAGTTCCCTTTCAGTAAAACACAGACTTTCAGGTCATCAACAGAATGGCCCACTCCACCAAAGTGCTGGCTGACAGGACTGTGAGTTAAGAGCTCTTTGATGTCTGCCCCACATCCATTCATTCCTTGTTGAGGCATGCCTACCGTCCATCCCACATACGAAGTATGTGGGCACTGTCAGCACACGATAGCATACATGATGTTAGTAAAGGAACGTGAGAATGTGCCCGCAACTCTGCGAACAACCTGGGTAGGTCCAGTGACAGCACCCCCAGAACAGACATGTGAACAAAGCTGGCAGTGGGGCAGACATCAAAGAGCTCTTAACTCACAGGCCTATCAGCCAACACTTTGGTGTAGTGGGCCATTCTGTTGATGACCTGGGAGTCTGTGTTTTACTGAAAGGAAACTTTGAGAATCGCCTGCAAAGAGAGAGTGTTGAGCTCTTTTTTATGCTCAAATTTGACACACTGACGTGGTTTGGGTTGGGACGCCAATTGCCTGGCCCATTATGGGGAATCTTTTGCGTATTTTGTTTTATCTGACTCTTGATTTCCATCCCTCCTGCCGCCCTCTTCTCTTCTGGTTTGCCCACCTTGACTATAATTGTCCTTATTTGTCAACCTTGATAACTATTTTTGGTTCTCTGTGCCTTGGATGTTGAGTCTGTTCTGGTGTGGCTGTGGTCCGGAGAGGTAGGTCTGTCCCGTGGGGGCTGACCACCTAGTAAATTATTTTGTTAGTCTTTAAAGTGCTACTGGACTTCTTTTTTGTTTTGATAGAATATAGACTAACACGGCTATCTCTCCGTTACAATTCCCTGATGTTTTGGCTAAATAAGGATAAAAAATTACATTATACTAAATAGTCTCAAAGGGGTAGCTGTGTTCATCTGTAACTTCAGAAAAAGCAAGCAGTCCTGTAGAACCTTAAAGACTAACAAATTCCTTTATTAGGTAATGCGTTTTCATAGGTAAGAAGTTGGTCTTGCTCACAAAAGCTTATTACCTAATTAATTGTTAGTCTTTAAGGTGCTACAGGACTGTTTGTTTTTTCATTATATTAAGATATTTGAATTCCTCAAAGCTTTTCTTTCTTTTTCAAAGCCCATACATATCCATTGTTGACAGCCAAAATCAACAAGGCTGTGTCTACATGGGCACAAATCTTCAAAATAGCCATGTTTCAAAGATTATTAATGAGGTGCTGAATTGAATATTCAGTGCCTCATTAACATTAGGACGCTTCCAGCCGTGGCGTTTCGAAAGCACCACTTTTGAAAGCACGTGGCTCAGTGTGGCTATACAGGGGTCCTTTTCCAAAGGACCCTGCACCTTTTGAAATCCCCTCATTCTGCTCACTGATTGGAATAAGGAGATTTCGAAAGGTGCAGGTTCCTTTCGAAAAGGACCCCCATGTAGCCGTGCCAAGTCGCGCACTTTCAAAAGTGGCGCTTTCGAAGCTCCTCAGCCAGAAGCATCCTAATGCTAATGAGGCGCTGAATATTCAATTCAGTTCCTCATTAGTAATCTTCTAAATGGCCATTAGCATGGCTACTTTGAAGATTTGTGCCCGTGTTGACACACGTCAATTGTCATAAACCTCAACAGTAGGGCATAATTCAAAAAAACCTTCTAATTTACTTGTCATTCATCCAAACTTTTTGTCATTCCACTTTTACATTTTTCCTGTACTAGGGATATGGATTCCTGTTTACTCATAGGTATTTCTAAAATAATCTTTAATTTCTCACATAATTTTTAGCTGCTTTGTTCACCGTTTTGTTTCCTGTTATTGCAGTATGCACTGGGATTCAGGCTAATGCTATTTGTATCCCCATCTGCACTCAGATTTATTAGTGATATAATCTTATGGATTAAATCACTTCTGACTAAGACACCCTTTTTATGACCACAAGGCCTGAGATAAATCCAAAAAAATGACTATTTCTGTTTGGTGTATATCCCAGTTCTAGTTTCATGCTAGCATAATTCCTACTAGTTCAGCGGTCATGACAGCTGTATACTCAAATTTTCTTCTAGATGCACTAATTTTCAAATTTGGTTACAGTGTGGCATTCCTGCTCTTCCTGTTTTGTTTTGTTTTTCCCTTTTTGGATCAATGTGTATATATCTAACAAAACAGACTCCACTTTTCATTGACATATTGGTACACTTCCTTTTTAATGTGTATGTTCTCTTTTACCCCTGAAACCTAAATCCATGTTTGAACACGTGACTCTGCATCCAAAGCTAATTTGCCCATGATTAAATGTTGTGACTTCATTCATCTTTTCCTTGTTCTTCAGCTCCCGCATCCCCACTTTAACTTGAATGGTATGTGGAGTTCTAACATTGTGTTCTATAGTTTGGCTATCAAATTCCCAATACTCCTTATAAATTTGTTTGGCACTTTCACCACTTCAGTTCCCATTCACTTTGGCCCAGAACTTTAAGTCCAATCATGTAATTCATCGTATAACAGACATTTCACTAGAAGCTGTATGTAGCATGAATATGAGTGTTGCAATAAATTATCCGAATGTTCTTCATAGTGCCTGGGATTTTATTAAATCTGATTTTGTAAATTTTGATTTAGATGCTGACCCAAAACATTGACAGCCAAAATCAACAATTGGTCAAATTATGTTTTTTCAATAAAGTCAGCAGTGTTTTCTTATCCACCCCTCCCCAGATTAGTCCTAGCAAAATGTATGCAGATTAATCCTTCGTGTACAAAAAACGAAACAAACAAATAAACAAAAAAGGCCTGTAGCACTTTAAAAACTACTAAAATGATATATTAGGTGATGAAATTTTGTGGGACAGACCCACTTCTTCACATTTTAGCTTTAACCTATCTCATGTCAATTTTCCAAAGTAACTCAGTTTCAAATATTATCCCCACAAATGTGAAACTTTTAATTATGATTAATTGTTCTCCATACAGTTTGGCTGTGTCTACACTGGAGAGTTCTGTCTACACTCATGAAGCCTTCTGTCCACAGAATCTCAACAGAACTCTGCTTGTAACTTGACAGAGTTATCCCTCAAAAATTTGAGGCATAACACTTTATTGACAGAGTTCTGTTGACAGAAGTCGGATGTAGATGCTTCTGTGGACAAAGAGGGCTTCTGGTTCACCAAGCAGCCCTGTTTCCAGAGCTTCCCGTCATCTGTTCTGTGGACAGAGGGCAGGCTAGTCTGGCTGCTCTCTGTTGACAGCGTGGATTGCTCCATTGATCTGCTTATGTTTGTAGATTTACTCTGTTGACAGATGTTACTGTCGACAGAGTGCTGTAGTATAGATGTAGACATTCAGTTTACATTCCTTTGCAACTTTCCTTTCCGTAAAGATTAATCCTTTGGCTTTAGCAACGGAGAGCTTGAAACCCCATGATTTCCCAGTCAGAGGTCTCTTATTACACTTTGTCGATTCTCTATTCTACCTCTTCAATATTCCTGCTCCTAACCCACTGAGAACAATCATCTGCAATTAGTGACACCTACGTAAGCACTTATTTGTTTTGAGAGATTATGTAAGAAAATGTTAGGGTTGGGATGGTAACACCTTCCTGTGTTGTACAATAATATGTATGACTTTACTTTCCCAAGTCTAACCTGCACAGTCATTTTTGCTCATTTTTATTCTAATCTACCCATAGAGTCTTCCCCTCATCACTAGCACACTTTCTTCCTACAATAAGCATTCTCTCACACCTCTTTTCAGTATCTAAAAACAGAGCTATCAAACTTGGTACCTCTTTCCTTTTTTAATTTCAGTTTCTAATTCAGCAACCTGATCAATGGTGCACCTTGACCTGCTACAGCTGCTCTGCACTTTATTTGTAATGTTGCTGTTTCCAGCTAGGCAACCAGTTTTTTTATTCACCATTCTCTCCATAATTTTACCCAAATAGGACATAAGGATGCCATAATAAATTTCCTTTTGTGGGCAGTTTGTCTGGTTTTCCCATTGGAATTACTACTGCATGTTTCCACCCTACTGCTATCGGTCCTTTTTTCCATACATGCATAATTCTCAGCTATCTCTCTGAGAGCATCTGAAGGGTTTTTTTAACCATAGCTTCATATATTTTTTTTTTACCTGGAGATGTATTCTTGATGGTATTAATAGCTTTATTTTTTAATTTCTAACACACAAAACCATTCAGCATAGTATCTTCCTGTTTACTCCAACTTCATGTTTACTCCAACTACAAATCTCTTTTTAGGAATTGTCTTTTAATCTAGTAGAAAACTTCACTTTGGTTTTCATCGTTATTCACTACTCAGAATGATGCTGCTAATATTTCTTTCTCTTTATTAGAACTTCTAACTATATTGTCAGCCACAGTAAGACTGGAACACAATTATTCATAGTCTGAATTACATTTTTTCATCTAATTGGCCTGTGTATTTCTGATGTTTTGGTATCTTTATCCGCTCACAGTACTTCCTCCACCTTTTTTTATCTAAAATTCTTTGTGCTGTTGCCTTACTTCTTTAGAAGTTCTCTATTTGTTTTAATTTAATTTCATTTTTTATTTACTTCTTAATAAGCTTTGTTCATAACTTTAACAGAGGCTCCGTCTGCACTACAAGATAAATTTTAATGTAAGACAGTTAGCTCAATATTACCATGTGACTGTCTTCACTGTAAATGCCCATTAGCTTGATTTAGGGAGCACTAATATTGATATCGTAATACCATCAGTGCGTGCTGAGTATAGCGTCAAGCTCGAATTCAGAAGTTTGATTAAGGGCCAGTGTAGAAATTCCACATCTTAAAATCAAATTTATTAGCCTCCAGAGGTTTCCCATATGTAACCCACAATGCCCCTCAGTGCTCCACTCTGGCTGCTGCTCTCCAGAGCCGCATCTACACATGCCGGCTACTTCGAAGTAGCCGCACCAACTTCGAAATAGCGCCCACCACATCTATACGTGGCGAGCGCTATTTTGAAGCTGAAATCGACATAAGGCGGCGAGACGTCGAAGTCGCTATCCTCATGAGGAGATGGGAATAGCGCCCTACTTCGACATTGAATGTCGAAGTAGGGCACATGTAGCCGATCCGTGTCCCACAACATTGAAATAGCGGGGTCCGCCATGGCAGCCATCAGCTGAGGAGTTGAGAGAAGCTCTCTCCAGCCCCTGCAGGGCTCTATGGTCACCGTATGCAGCAGCCCTTAGCCCAGGGCTTCTGGCTGCTGCTGCTGCAGCGGGGGATCCATGCTGCATGCACAGGGTCTGCAACCAGTTGTCAGCTCTGTGGATCTTGTGCTGTTTAGTGCAAGTGTGTCTGGGAGGGGCAATTTAAGGGAGCGGCTTGCTGTTGAGTCCACCCTGTGACCCTGTCTGCAGCTGTTCCTGGCACCCTTATTTCGATGTGGGCCACTTTAGTGTGTAGACGCTCCCCTGCAGCGCCTACTTCGATGTAGTGCTGCCCAACGTCGATGTTGAACGTCGACGGCACCAGCCCTGGAGGACATGTAGACGTTATTCATCGAAATAGCTTATTTCGATGTAGCATTCACGTGTAGACGTAGCTCAGGTGTGCAGGAATTAGGTAACAGGAAGACCATGAATTTCAAATTGGGAGCAGGAAGTCCATGGCTGTGGGGTCATTTGGGGTATGACAGCCTGAGAAGTGTTTTTCTTTCTTTGCTATTAGCACTGTGAGTGCATCTACCCATTAAAAATATCTCCAGCATGGAGTTCATGGTTCTGTGGCTACACCTGATATTTTTTTCTGTGCTGCCTGGCACCAGCTGCTGCCCCACCACACCATGTGGCAACAAGGCTGTTGTGGGGGTTGTGCTTGCATAAGAGGCTGAGAAACTTGTTAGGGGTTTACATTTGTGCGCACCTCCCCTCTCACACAGGGGCCTCACAGTCGGGGTCTTTCCCATGCTCAGCCATATCATGTGGGTAGCCCACGAACGAATAAAAGGACATGCCTGCCATTCTGTGCTGACCATGCTGCAAGGTGGCACCCTGTCCTGGCTTGTGCATGGATAGGGCTTCAACGGCAGGAAACTATTTTGGGGACTTCATACTGCCGTGAAGACTACTTCAGCTGGTCCGCCCACTGAACCCCTCCCCCACACCCCAGCAAGGACCTGGGGGTGGTGGAACATTTCAGCTGGCTCTGCAGCCACAGACACAGACCTGCCCCCATCCCCAGCAAAAATATTTTCCAGGACTTGCTGCCCATGGCAGACACCCGCTGATTTTTGCAAAATCTTTGATATTTCATTTATAATCTTTTTCCTAACCTTTCTTATCCTCTTTCTTCATGCTTTTACCCCACAGATACATAGGGAAAAGTGGGAGGAGTGCCAATTGACATTCCTGTTTCTGTTATAAGTTCAGTGTATGAGATTTCACTGCCATCCCCCATGTTGGCAAAGTCTGCATAGTGAACAGGGAAGACAAAAATCTTTTTTCTTAGCCTTTCCTATCAGATGCAGTCAAGAGAGGGCGGACAGTCAGTGGATGGCCAGTTGAGAACACAGACTGCGCACATAAGCTGTATAATGAACAGAGAAGCCAAATACCCTCCCCTCAACAAGTCTCTTTTTTCAAAACCTTTATTATCAACTCTTTCTTCAAGCTCTTCCTTGTCTTGCTGTTATTTTCAGGGATTGGATGCAATCACAGGGGGGGGCGGTTAAGGGGGACAGTCAGTGGATGGCCACCTGAGAAGGCACACACTTGCTGATTTTTATGAAATACTTGATAATTCAAAACAAAAAAAAGCAGTCCAGTAGTACTTTAAAGACTAACAAAATAAGTTATTAGGTGATGAGCTTTCGTGGGACAGACCCATTTAAGGCTATGATCTGAAGAAGTGGGTCTGTCCCACGAAAGTTCATCACCTAATAAATTATTTTATTAGTCTTTAAAGTGCTACTGGACTGCTTTTCTGTTTTGATAGCATATAGACTAGAAGGGCTATCTCTCTGTTACTACTGATAATTCAGTTACAGAAGAAAGAGATTTCTGTTAACTTTGCCATCTTTGTTGACGTCCTACTTTTCCTTCCTTCCAACTGGAAAAATGGATGTTTGGTAAACACAGGAGCAGAAGGAGAACAATGAAAAGTGGGAAGATGATGTCAAAGATCAGTGAGCATATCCAGAATGGTATCGGGATGAGGGAACTGTGGGATAGGTTCCCACAATGCACTACTGCAACACTTGGTGTTTGCCAGTTGAGTGTGGAAGCAATAAGTTGACTTTGAGAGGAGCATGTGGGATGGTAAGCATAGTCAAAATCTAGTTTATAAATTGCAGAGTTACAAAATCCATATGAATAAATTTGATTTTATCTCATAGTGTAGACACACCCTAACATTTCTTTAACTCAGATAGATTTGTTACATCTCAGCTGCCATCGTGAACACCGCGGTACTTGCAATCTTTTTCAAGAAAGAGGTGTTCTATGGACATTGTTTTATTAACCAATGACCCCAATTTCAAATCAATTTCCCCTGATTCATCCTAAGACCCAATTTGTAGAAACGTACATGCTTTACTGTGCGCAATGTGAATAACACCATGAACTTCAATATGGCTGTTCACAGTCAGTAAAATGCAGCATATAAGTAGGTCTTCATAGGATCAGAGACCATATCTGGATTATTTGGATTGCTTTAGTCTTATTAAAATAAGACGGTTACCCTCTAGCATGCAAATTAAGAACACACATTGAATCCAGAGCTATTTACTTTTCGTAAATATCATTGGCAGACTTTCCCTTGGCCATTTCATGATAATTTCCTGTATGTCTAGAGGCCCTTGCCCTACAAAGTAGTGACAATGTAAGATAGCAGTGTACCACCAGATATTTTGTGGGATCATGCTTATAATATTAAACGTGTACTTTGGTTGCTCCATATAGGAAGTATGCTGCATGCTTCACAATCACACATTGTAGTCAAGATAACCAGGGAATATGAGACAGTAATGGAAAAGCTATAATTAGGAAACTCAAAATTCAAAACACAAAGAAATCCCTTTGAGAAGACAAGGGCAGACTGAACTGTAGACATTACTCCCTTCCTAATTCTCGTGCTTGGGACCTTCGGATTCTCTTGCACAGTGTGTTAATGGAAGTGAAAAACACTTTTAAACTTGTGTATTTTCAGTATTTTCATATTGCCGTAGTTATGATATTAAAGGGTATTTTAAGTTTTGCACAAAGAACTGTGAGTGGCTTCTCTAGAAAATTGGTTGCAGTTTCCCCCACCCCCAGCTTACTATTTGTTATATTATTTTACCGGGAATTTAGACATATTGGACAGAAATAACTGAGGGAACAGATAAGAGCAAGGGGGGGAAGCTGCAGGAAGACAGGAGTAGGACTTGGGCTCGGGGGAGCGCTGACAGGATAGTACCTAGAAGCAAGGATAGGGGGATAGGAGCAGAATGGGAGTGAGGAGAAAATGTAGGACAGGGTCAGAAGGGTGTATAGCACACTCCCGTACAGAACTAGGAACTGCATCGCAACAATTTTTGCTCTTCAGGAGGTAGGTGCAACTGCCTCCCTTGCAAAGTAGGTGTCTCACACGCACCCCCATTGACAAGTCCTCAAAGTAGATGACAGCCTCATTTTGCTGCTGGTTACTCCTTTACCCATGTGTTAGAGGAATCTCCTGTCAAGCTAAAGGTCTGATCCCTGTTGATGTGCCATATCAGTGATCAGTTTTTGTTTTTTAATGTTCACCTTTAAAAATAATAATAAAACTGTATTACAAGAAAATTAAGGTGGCAAAGTCATGCACTCTAAACCTAGGACATGCTAGAATTATGGTTGCCCATGCAACCTTAATTAAAGTCTCTTGCAAAAATAAGCATTACAATACATTTTTAATTACATGATCACATACTCTTTTCCCTACAAGGCCCCTGCCTCATTCACTGTCCTGGGGAAACTGTGCATGTGGAATCAATCAAGGTAGTTGTACTGAAGAATGTTGTTGTTTGCAGAACTCAGGCCTTTTCTGTTGTAGAAAGCTGGAAGATTCGTGATGAGGCAGGGAACTCAAGGTCAAGTTATTTTATTTTATCCCAGTCTGTACCAAAGAGTTCTTGGGTAATACTGGGCAAGTCATACCTACCAATGTTTTCATAGGTAGCCATTAATAGTGTTCCTTATTTTTAGTTTGCCGACATGAAATACCTGATTGGTGTCAGACTTGTAGAAGTTACAGTGGCAACTGACATCAGCTTTGAACACATAAATAGTTATAAAATGTTAAGTAGCATAAAAATAACAAGTCCTAGTCTTTTCAGATAAAGCACCCAAAAGTAGTAGTGTTCCCTGATGACAATTTTGGATTTAACCACTATGACTCAGTTTTCCATGTTTAAAATGGGGTTAATACCATCACTTTGCCTCATAGGGATGTTGGGGAGATTAATTAATTAATCTTTTTAAAGAAATAAGATGCTATGTAATGTAAACACCATAGTAATGACTACGAAGGAATTAATGATTTTGTATTCAGTGCAAGGTTTGTACGTTCTGCAGTAAATAAGGGCTGAGGCCACACATTGAGTGATGAGAATGAAAAGAAGTACAGGCTAGCTACATGAACAGTGAGAACTATCCATCCTGTGCCATGAATTAGGCAGGGGCCCCATGGAAAAATAGCAAGTGACCATGCAATTGAAAATGTTTCACAGTTTTTATGTATCTTAATACTGCCATTTTCTAGCTTTTGAGCGTTTGATTTTTGCAATCTTAATGTTCTCTTTCAGTCTAATAGGTTTATTATAACTTTCCTCTTCTTTTACAGATAGGCTATGTCTAGACTACAGAAATTTGTTGGTAGAAGTTTGTGTCAGAAGCTACCTTGCAACAAAACTTCTGTTGACAGATCACATCTAGGTGGATCAAAAGAGCAATATGCTCTGTTGACAGAGAATGGCCAGCTGCTGTATCAGCAAAATGGCCACCCAAAACCATAGCAGACAGGGTTGCATGGCGTCTTGGAGGCCTTTTCTTTTGACAGAAGGTCCCACCAGAATGGCCAGACTGGCATTTTGTCAACAGATCTATGTCAACAGCAGCTTTCTTCCTGAAGGCAAGCAGGGTATGGCTGTCAACAAAAGTGCTGCATTCTGTCAACTTACTGTTTACAGAATGTGCTTGGCAATCTAGGTGCTCCACGGGTTTTATCAGCAAAAGGGCCATTTATTCGACAAAACCCCTTAGTCTAGACATAGCCATACAGAGAGAAATACATTTGATCTATCATGCTACATAGCTTGAGTTTTCCCTTTCCCTCTTTTACTTGTGAAATCCTTCAAAGTGACTAAAGAAAATAATGTTTATAACAAGATAGCTATTATGACTTGTGACAAATGATTTTTGGATAGGAATTATTCCTGTCACAATTTCTCTCTCTCTCTCTCTCTCTCTCTCTCTCTCTCTCTCTCTCTCTCTCTCTCTTTCAGTGTACCAATGAAAGAACAGAAAAGTCTGTCTTTCATTATCTCATAGAATATTTTTCCTCAGAATTCCAGAGTGTTTTTCACTGTATGCTGTGTTCCCTGCACTACTTATCATTATTCTGTCAGCCATATGTAGTGTTGATTAGGAAGATGATACGGTTACTAACAAACCATATTTTATATGCAAGACTCCAGTCACTGAAACATGCATTCTTGGTTTTACAATTGCGCTGATGATATAAAAGTGCACTGTTAATTTATATTTTGGAAATTTGCCCTTTAGTGTAACACTGGTCATCATAGTTGTTTATATTCATTTAATACAGTATTAACAGAGTGAGGGAAAAACCAAGTACTGCCCATTTGGCCGTTCTTGTGTTCTCTTCTAAGAAGAGGTTCTGTGTTTGTGATGAAGATGCAGTGCTGCTAAATATCTCCTTTTGACAGTGCCAATAGCAATTTGGAAGAAGTCCAGATCTTCCTCATTTTAAAAACATTGCTGAGTATCTCTGTGTCTGAATATATGAATACAGATATTGTGCTTATTTGAGCAGGGAATGTTTCTTTTTCAGTTGACTGTGCCTTATTTTTGTAGTACATATTTGTTCACAGGTAGAGCAGAGCTTACCATATGTGCTGAGCTGGATGTGAGGGAAGAGGAGAAGGTCTTTTCTGCTTAACAAAACCATGGGTTGTAGAGACCTAATCTGGAGTGGGGTCCAGAATTTATTTTGTAACTTGAAAAAAAAATAGGCAGATATTGGATGCTATATTATTTAAAACAGATTCTTGTTTAAACTAGAATGCTGATTATAGAATCACATATTGTATCTAGAAGAAGCTGAGGAATGCATTTCAGAGTTAAAGACCTTGCTGGCAGAAGTAGGAATGCATGAATAAGATAAAGACACCTAGAAGACTAGGGCTGTATGTAGAAGCAAGCCTTTAGTCCCTGGGTTTTCCTGCCTCTGAGCTCTCTGTGCAATGACTGGGATGTGGACAGTTAGGCCTAGTAATCAGAAACAGGCATTAGTAGCCAGGACCCTGAGCCGAGGATCACAGTCAAAGTGAGAAGTCAGAAATCAGCACATATGGCCAGCTTTGGGTTACCTGGAGTGAGGCAAGGCAGGGATGAGGTGGTAACAAGGCTGGACCAAGACTGTGAACAAGAGGTGCAGGAGCTTCTTCTAGCCACAGATGAATACTGCTGTAACTGGGCATAAGAGCCTGCCTGCTGATCATATCTGTCGTGTATCATGTATCACAGCCAATCCATCAGCCTACTACATGTCATCTAAGCTAGTTAGGCTGCCCAGTGACTGTCTCTGCTGCAGGTCCTGATATTTTATTCTCTGTTCTCTCTGATTCTGCAGAAGATCCTTCCCACAGAGATTTTTTCAAGGTTCGGGGTCTGCTGATCTCAATCAGGCAGGAGTAGAAAAGCAACTGGGCTCTTCCTGATACTGCTTGCCACCAAACAGAGGAAGTCATTGTATGTCAGTCCTCCAGTTAGAAGGTGCATGGGTTAACTTTCCCAGGCTGTGTCTACACTACAAAAATAACTTTGAAGTTGCTTACTTTGAAGTACAACTTCGAAGTAAGCAACTTCAAAGTTGAGCATCTCCACACACCCTACTTCAAAGTTAAACTTCAAAGTAGGACACTACTCCATTCTTGGGAATGGAGTAAGGATTTCAAAGTTGGGTTCCTTTCTTCGAAGTTAACTTCAAAACAAGGGAAAATGTGTGTAGACTCTGCTGGCTACTTCGAAGTAATGCCTAACTTCAAAGTTAACTTCAAAGTTAGTTCCTAGTGTAGACACAGCCCCACTGAATAAGAAAGGGCTCTGTGACCCAGGGACACCTTGTTGCCAACAGGCAGTGGACATAGAGTTTGTGTACGGTTAGGCAGGGATCTCATCAGTTGAATATACGCATTCCAGTTTACTGTAGGGTAGCAGCTGAGGTCTCTTCTGAGAGCCAGTAGCTTGTGGGTTGTTATAATTGTACAATGTGTATGTGGATAATATATAAGGAGATATACCTAACACTATGCTCTTGAGGTCTTAGAGTAAAGGCTGGTCACCAGGAGGTGTCATACCTCAGAATGTTTGATTCTCGCTTCCAGGTCAAGTGTGTATGGCACGTCATATACCTGTTTATATATGGAGCCAGGTGTGGAATGAATGATTGTGAAAACTACAAGAGAGAGACATTAGAGGATGAAGTAAACAGCACGAGGTTTTCTGTTCAGGAATAAAGACAAAAGGATTGTGAAAATACCTCATGTCTTGGGATGTGCACAGGGTCCTTCATCAAGGAGACACCTATTTTGTTCATGAAAAGAGGTTCACAGCTAGACTAGCTGTAAAGTGCTGCAGAGATTTAGGGGTGAACAATACTTTACAAGACATGGGCATATCTAATTAATTAACTCTGTGCTGTGGGATGTGTGTTATGATTTTATTTTATATTTTTCCATTTGTTTCCGATACTTAAGCCAGCTGTTACTTGAGTCTCTATGTTCTGCTAAATAAACATGTATTTAATTTCATTACAAACATACCACTGTGCTGTGTGTTAAATGCAGTGCTGATCTGGGGAGGGAGTGGCAAACTGGGATACACTGTTTCGTTAGCAGCAGCAAATCTGTGAATACTGTGACAGTCCAGCAACTGGTCGCTCAAGAGTGACTTCTAAGAGTTCAAGGGTTGGACTTTGCCAGTCACTAGCCTGTATGGCAGCAGGTCCTGTGGGGCCTAGAGTAGTGTGCGTGTGTTGTCTAAGGCCAGTGAAGTTGAGGAGCTGACCCAAGACAGGCACAAAGTTTTCTCATATCAAGGGGCAAATGGTAGGTAGGCCTTTCATTGCCATTGGTGGCCCCAGGAAGCATCACAGGCTCATTGAGTTCATCTTGTCTTTTCTGAATATGAAAATGTTTGTGCTATATAAGAGGGTAGAGAGCTAAGAATGGTATTTGTAACATAAAACGTGCCAGTACACTTGGATTTAGCGGGGGCTGGACTGTAGGGTGATGCAAGCTGAAGACAGACATAGAACTGAAAATGCAGAAATTGAATTTTCTGCAATTTTCTGGTTGGTGGGAAAGAAGATTCCCCCTTCTTCCCTGCCCAGTGCCCCTCACCAATGAGCTCTCATACAACATAAGGAAATTAGAAAGTGAAATTTATGAGCAATAGAAACCAAAAAGTAGGAAGTAACTAGGTTTAAATCTGCCCCCCCGATTTGAAGTATGTGCACCCTGGATGTGTGTGTTTAACAATTTTATTGCTTAGTGAGGAGAATTTAATCGAGGTAAAAGGCGATAAGCACACAAAGATCTCTGGGTGAGCAAGCTCAATTTTATTGTGATCCCTGTTAGCACGATGTTGAGCCTATAAGCCTAGTAATAATAAGCAATTAATGCAAAGTGAGGGCAATTGTCACCTCATAGAATCAGAGAACTTGCAGTCTTGTAGGCGATTATTTAAAAAAATGTGGTGAAAAGCATTATGTAAAATGCATGAAGACCTTTTTAATAGGCAGTTAATAAGTAAGTCTTGAAATAAATATAATGGTTGTGATCCATGTAGAACAAGGAAGAGGTTATGGGGTTTTAATTCTGAGTACAACAGAACCCTGTATGTAATGACTACAGAGCTGCTGCGGTGACCTCATAGTTAAGCCGTCTCTGAAGTGTGAAACTGATCTTCAGCCTCTCCCCATACCACACCACCAATTTTCCAAACACTCTGTCCTGCTTGTAACATCTTATCAAAGAGTAATTTTTTCTGAATTGTTTGGTAAAAATAAGACCAAAACTTTTGAAGTTATGAAATTCTGAAACTATGGATGTATTGTATGTATGGATGTATTATTTGCTACTTTTTTTTGTTGGTGGTAGTCGGTTTTTTTTTTGGCTCATGATGTTTCCAAAATGACCTGATCTAGGAAAATATTTTGGTCTTTTACCCTCCTGAAGAGAAGTGCTTAGTATTTTGGGGGTGAATCACTGTGTTGAAAGATCTTGGCTTAATTTTTTCAAAATCGGCTAGTGATTTGGGATGCCTCTATTTTTGGTTACTCAATCTGAGCCACTTTATATGGGCATCATTTTCAAAAAGTGCTAAATTATTGATCCTTTCAAAATTAGGTTCCCTTAAGGAGCATGAAGTTGGACACACAAAATCATTACTCACATCTGATGATTTAGGACATAAGCATTGCCAGTTTTTACATGAGTAAAATGAATGATTTCATCTATTGCCATGCGAAATACGGATGAGATTTCCAAAGGGGCCAAAAGAAGTTAAGTACTATTCAAATACTGAATATGAACAGCTGTTGACCTTCTCACTCCCTTAGTTTCCTTTCAAAATCCCATTCTCTAACACTATCTGATTAAAAGACAATAACGTAACTGGTCATAGAGCCGGTCAGATAATTTTGATGCTTCAGATGACTTTTTGTTTTTGAAAAATGGAAAATTCTGTTTGTTTGGTTTTTATTCCATAAGATGCCCTTCTCTTTTAACACTGGTAAGAGATACATGGAGGGATGAAGGAGAGTACAGAGGGGCTCAAGGAATATATATTAGAGGGGTACTGGTGGACAAGAAATAAGGTAATGCAGAGGGAACTGGGGAAGGTAATTGCAGGATACTGGAAAAAAGATAAAGTCTATAGACCCCTGCTTTGGCAACCCTAATGAGGCCCATGAAGCCAGAGGTCCCTTCCTCCAAATTTTAGCAAATCCATAGAAAGAGGATGTGTGTAAGACCTGGAGACAGAAGGAGTTATGAGGAGGGTTTTATATACGCAGAAAGCTGGCAGCATTCTGTTTTTTTTAGTCAGGAGAGAATCCTATAATTTAAAAAAATAAGAAAAAAAAAAAGAAAAAAACCCTCTGCAGCCTAATAGCTGTTCTTTTGATGTATTCAACTGCCTCTTCTTTCAGAGCACAAAATAAAAACCCATCCCATCCCTGTCCAGTACATTCTGCTTTGCTATGTATCATGTATTGTGGAAAATCCAGCTTCTCTTATTCATAGAGCTTGGTTAATGCCCTCCAACTCTTTTGATTCATGGGCAAATAGCTTAGCTTTCTTATAAATAAAATAAAGGGATTTTTCTTAAATATTTCAGCATTCAAAGCAAAAAGCATGTTTAGTTAATCCCTAGTAGTTCTGCATGATTAAGAAGAGGGTATTGCTAACATGATTTCAGATTGGGTAAAATGTTGGGTACTGTAATAGGTGTTGTAAAATTATATATACTTCACAGACTGCTTGTTAAATGGACAATGCTAGAAAACTTTTCCCACAAAGAAAGATCTTTCTGAATTAATCTGTAACAGCACTTTAAAGGGTTACCTGTTTTCTAGAGAGATATTTGTTCTCTAAAACTTTTACAGTAGACTAGAATAGTGTAGCAAGAGGAAACCATGTCTGAACTAAAGTATAAAGTTTCCTGTTTGCAAAACACATCTTAATTTGTTCCATCTCCATTATTGTATTGTCCATAAAACCTTTTTCTGTCTCTGTCTTGCATGATAGCCCCTGCATACCTGTGAAAGTTAGAACATATATGGCTTTGAGATTTTCTTGTGAAATATTTCAAAAAGTTTTTAAATCAATAGTTTACAACAACAATGGAAGAACAATGAAGACAGAAGATTCAAATAACAAAAGAATTTATTTTCATATTATCACCCTAATCAGTACTAATCCTTAAATGCAGAATTGTATTAAATGATCTATTTAAGAAACAGAAAAATAATTCAACATTCTTTTGAGAAGCAAAATGTCTTCTATATCAGACTCTTTTCTTCTTAATCATGGTTCCAGGAAGCATGCTGGTGTGACTTTTTCTAAATAGGGCCCTTAAGTAGGCTTATGGTTAATAGTTTAGTGTCTTGAAAAGTTTTGTAAAATTAGCAACATTTTTCTTAAAACATATAGGCCACATCTACACTATGGAGCTTTGTCGACAAAACTGGGCTTTTGTTGACAAAACTCAGGGACTGTCTACACACAAAAGGGATTTTGTTGATAGATAGAGGCTCATCAATACAGAGCACTTTCCCTGACAGCATTATCTCTTTCTCATGTGTGTTGAGGAATAACACTTCTGTTGATAGAGTACTATCAACACAAGTGCTGTGTAGACGCTTTGGGCCCCCTCTGTCAACAGAGAGAGGTTATCTATGGCTCTGGCCAGCCGGAGTCAGGATGTACCATCTGCCCCAGAAACAGGGCTTTATAGTCTGTTCCTATGGTGGCCCTTAAAGGCACAGGGAGCCCTGGAAGCCTCTTTCCAGGAAGTAGACAGTGTGGAAGCTGCCCATCCTCCATGTTGTCCACAGCCACACCACAGCACCTGAGAGCAACAGCACCCTTATGTTGCATGGCAGAGCGGAAGGACCTGCTGGCCCTATGGGGAGATGAGGCACTGCTGATGGACACTGCAGCTAGGCGGCACAACGCACTGGGCTATGTCCACCTCGCCAAAGCCCTGGCAAAGCCTGGCCATATTGGTGAAGTGTCCCCAGTGGTCCACCATGGCCTTCATGACAATGGAGTGATACCCATTCGGTTCACAAACTGGGCCATGCTGTGGCTCGGGATGGGGAGTGCATCCCATTGAGCATACTGATGCAATTCAGGAAGTCCAGGGTCGCGTAGCCTGCCATGGCCACATCCACATCCCCGAGCCAGATAAGCCTCCTCAGCAGGGTGTCATTAATGGCCCTGGCAACCTGCAAGAGGAGACCAAACACACACATGAGGGCCAGAGAGGGCTGGCCCATGGCTCCCTGTCCCGCCAAGGCTCTTCTGCCCCCCAGCAGGCCACCCCTTGCAGCAGTTATGTGCTCGGGTGGAACAGCATGGCCCCCAGGAATAGGGCTCCCTTCATGGCCTATCACCCTTTTCCCCCAACACCATCTGAGGGTCCCCCCCACCCCATGAATCCCCCTGGACTCCCCATACAAAGCCTGTTAACCAAGGTTGCCTTACCTAGATGACCACAGCCATGACGGTGGATCTGCCCACCCCAAACTGATTACTGACCAAGCGGTAACAGTCCAGGGGGAGGCACTACTAATGTGCTGGGCTTGGGGCCGCCAACAGTGGGAGAGCACGTGAGACACCTGAACAGCAACTGCTGCTGCCAGCATCAGCGTCAGTCACTGCAGCTCCTCCGGGGTCCAGGACATATCAGGAGACTGGTCTGGCTCCATGGCTCTGTGCTTAAAGAGGGGGACTGCCTTGGGCCACATGCTGTAGCTGGTCCTGCCCGTGCTGTCCCTCCTGGGGCTGCACAGACTTTGGGCTGCAGGGAGTGGCTGTTGGGGAGGAGTCCTTTAAGGACGCACAGGGCCGGCAGCCCCAGAAAGGCTTCCTGGCCACACAACCACCATCTGAGGGCTTATGGGGCCCGATCTGTCGACAGAGCATCCTGACTGTATGGATGCTCTCTGTCAACAGAGTGGATTGCTTTTCCAAGCCGCTTTTGTGTGTAGATGTGATCTGTCGACAGAAGTTGTATCGAACAGATCACGTCTACACATAAAAGCAGATTGATATTTTAATCCACTCTGTCAACAAAAGGCTCCCCCAGAGTATCTACATGACTTTTTGGTTGACAGTTTCTGTCCACAAAACACATTTTGTGTGTAGATGCTCCACAAGTTTTGTCACAAAACCCCAGTCTCTCTAATGCAGATGTAGCCATATTGTATTCATCTTCGTACACAGTCATACAACTGTGTCTGTGATATTTTCCAATTCAGAGATAATCTAAGTGGATGAAGCAGATCCTAAAGGTGAGGATTTTACTGTCAGAATAACTGATTATATCTGAAATTACCGTTAATCATATGCATGTGTGTGTGTGAGTGAGAGAGAGAGAAAGATACACACTAACTAGAGGCCATGGAATTTGGGTATCTGGGAAGATGGCTCAGCATTCTACCATTGTGAATGTTGCAATGTTTTCTTTGCCTAATCTTATTTTTGCAGCATGTTTTTATTTAATTTTTTTTCAGTACTGACAATGTGTTTGAAACTTTAGTAGAAATAAAAATAATCGTAGCTCCTTCCTGAAAGGCAGATCCAGACAAGATAAAATGCACCAGGAAATCCAGAGGAGGAGATATGGGAATCATGTAACCATGATTTTCTTTCAGCTCTTAGCTCTGTTATTTAATACCACTCAAGATCAGCCAGCAAATGTAAATTTTCCCACACTTTGCCAGCTTTAGAAGCAAAGCAGAGGCTTTGGTTCACCCTGATATAAGTCAGTGCAGTAACACTGACCTTAGCATGGGTAAATTTCTCTCCCTGACTCCAAGCTATAGATTAGAGTTTTTCACTAGATAGTACTTAGCATTTTCTCTAGAACACTGCTCTGGTCCTTTAACAGCTTACTTGATCCCAAGATTATTATGACTTTTTAGCAAACACGTAAGGGCAGGTTTCGGAGTCTTTCAGAAAATGATTGGTTGGCTGCATTATATTTGGGAAATTTGAGTAGCAAATGATTGAAATGGTTGTTGGGGAAAGCTCAGCCAACCTAAAGATATACCCTCCTCAATTTCACAAGTGTGTGTGTGTGTGTGTATGTATACGTAAATGTGTAAGTATATATGAAAATGTTATTGCTATTCTGCTGTTTTCCTACATAGCAGCTATGTCTACACTGCATTCTCCTTTCGGAAGAGGAATGTAAAAGAGGGAGATGCAAATGAAGTGCTGATTTACAAAGCTCATGCTTCATTTGCATAATCTCATACAATAGCATTTCCAGAAGAGGCTTTCCCAAAACAAAAACAGCCATGTAGACAGGGTTCCTTTGGGGAAAAAAAAACAACAACCCATTTTCAAAAGAATCCTTCTTCCTGTTTTGTTTAAGAAAGAAGGGTTCTTTCGAAAATGGGTTTTTTATCCCAAAGGAACCCTGTCTACACAGCTGTTTTTGTTTACAGAAAAGCCTCTTCTGGAAACAAGATTTCATGAGATTATGCCGATGACGTGCAAGATTTGTAAATCAGCGCTTCATTTGCATTCCTCCTCCAAAAGGGGAATGTAGTGTAGATGCACCCAGCATGTTTACCTGTATCTGTTCCATATATGAAAGTTTTAAACTGGGAGTTAATAAAATTCAAAAATTTTAATGATCTGTAATTAAGAATGCAAAAATAAAATTTAAATTGAAACACACCATCAACTCCATGTCTGAACATATAATTTTCCATTCACTCATCATTTAAAATATAGTATTTACTGTCATCAAATCTGAATAAACATCTAGTGCTGAAATAACAATTTGACACACTCTGACATATATTAAATATCTAGATGGTCAGAGAGATATATGATAATAGATTAAAATGACAGTAAATCAAAAGGTCTTTCATGGAGTATGTCAATACTAAGTAGCATTTTTCAAACCTTATTCCCCATAGCTCTCACACTAGGTAGGTAGGTGATTATTATCATAATAGAGATTTTATATATGTGGAAATTGAGGCAGACACTCTTTTAAGGCTGTCCATTATTTCTGAACATCTCAGTATACGGTGCACATCTTTAGACCCCTAGAGCTTGCTTTACATAAGACCTGACCACCTGCAGCTCCCATTGATTTCTACTGGAGTTGTAAGCATTCAGTGCTAGAAAAGTATTCTATAAAAGAGAGATGTTTGCATATAAGTTAATACTTAATAAATTATGTAGCAGTAGCTGGACCTGGAGAATATGCAGTTGCTTCTGGGTTTTATAGCACCAATGCAACTTTTTGTTATGTGTGGTAAAAGACACATTGCATGCAACTCTTCATATGTAACTACACACCCAGCACTTCTAAAAGCAATTTCCTAGGAGTCTGAAGTTGGGTCCACTAACACACAAGTTTCCCTGGAGTGGTGGACACATTTGGAAAGTGATTTGCTGATGGAGTGAATGCCAAAGCAGGTGTAGAACTCAGGAGTTCCAGGTTCCCCTTCCTGAATTCAAACCCCACATTATGTCTGTCTGTGAACAAAAGCTTTAAAAAAAGGTACAAACTGAATATTTAATATTTTAAAAGGAGAGGGGGAACCACACACAAGCACACTGAAATCACTCATTGTGCCAGTCCCTATTACAGATACAGATTAAAGACATTTGTTTGTGTGCACTTTTCCTTGATCTCTTATACATCTCCTCCTTGTTATTTTTACACACAAAGCACAGTCTTTGTAAAGACATAAAAATTGCAGTTGATTTAAAATCAAGTTACTCTGAAGTAAAAAAAAAATGCTTCTCTCTGGTCTGAGCTTTGCCAGAAGTAACAAATGCCTCTAACCACTGGAAGAATGGGTTCTTGTCAAATGCATCAACTGTCCTAATAATATGATGATGTGGCTGACTCTCAGTTAGACTCAGCTATAGAAACAGCATAATTATGAGAGTAGCCACAATTCCCTTATCTATTATGAACACTTGCTGATGAACTGCATTTCAGTGTGTTGAAGATGATGCAGAGAATTAAAATTTAAACCTAGTTTTTCAAGAAGTAGTTTTCACACATTCTAAATCTACTGAAATAGACCAGGAGCAGGTGATGTTTTGGGGTCTTTGAGTTATTGCCAAAGGCATGTCATATGCTCTTGTTTTAAATATTGTTAACTTCAGAAGGGCTCCGCTCTATCTTTCTTACTTTTTGTTATATTCAGCTTCTGATATGACACTCATAATTATATTTTCAGACCTTAAAACCTCATAAATCATTTTAAAATGATATTCTCAGTCATATTTTTTCAGTTCCATCGGCCTTCATCATACAGGCTTTGAAGTATTGTTAGTAAATCAATATAGGCATTGCTGTGCTTCTACTAGTATCAATAAAACTTTTGTCATTGACATCAATACCAATTTGATTAGACCCCAATGTCCTGGTCCTGAGTCCACACAAACCAATGGGAACTTTTCCACTGATTTCAGTGGGCTTTGCATAGGACCAATATTAGGCATTTGCAGGAATAATGGAGCAGCTGCTAATCTACCAGAATCACAAAATGTCAACAGATTATTTTGTAAAATCATGATCCACAACAAGGCAATGAATACAGGTTTACTATTCTGTCATGTACAGTTATTGAGTTTTTTACAAAGAGAAAACCTACTACCATAAACACATGGAACAGTTAGTTTTAAAAACAATCAAATAAAACTACCAGAGGAAGGAAGAATTGTGAGAGAGGGTGGAAAAAATATACATATTTAGCTAGCATCTGGAAGATTGGTGAGAATCCTACCAAAAATGATGAGCCCAAACGCAGTGTAGATTGAGAACCCAAATTATAATCATTATAGTTTTTTTCCTCAATGTGCAGTTGATGAAAATTTCCCAAACAAAGTGGAAATTTCCATGCCACCAATCATTGTAGTTGTCTAATTCTACTGCATATTAGCATCTCAGAGCATTGTAATAGAATCTAATTTAAACAGATTTTTATAGAAAAAAAATCACTGGATGAAAACAGCTGAGACCAGATTTATATTTGAGCCTTTGGATGATCAAAGATTTAATAAAGTATATATACACTTTTCTTGTAAATAATGACTATGAAATGATTGTGGTAGTAATATCAAGACGTGCATAATTATTATTTTAAAATTAAATAGAAGCAAACATATTTAATATAAAAAGCAGTCAAGTCGCACTTTAAAGACTGGCAAAATGGTTTATTAGGTGAGCTTTCGTGGCACAGACCCACTTCTTCAGACCATAGCCAGACCAGAACAGACTCAATATTTAAGACACAGAGAACCAAAAACAGTAAGCAAGGAGGACAAATCAGAAAAAGATAATCAAGGTGGCCAAATCAGAGAGTGGAGGGGTGGGGGGGAAGGTCAAGAATTAGATTGAGCCAAGTATGCAGACAAGCCCCTATAGTGACTCAGAAAGTTCCCATCACGATTTAAACCATGTGTTAATGTGCCAAATTTGAATATAAAAGCCAGCTCAGCTGTTTCCTTTTCCAAAATGGTGCGATAATTCCTTTACAGTAACACACATACCTTTAGTCAATGACAGAATGCCCCATTCCATTAAAAAGTTGACTAACTGGTTTGTGGATCTGGAGTGTTTTGATGTCTGTTTTGTGCCCATTGATCCTTTGTCTAAGGGAGTTAGAAGTCTGTCCAATATTGCTCTTCCTCAGGGACCAGTTTGGGGGAGTGGTTCTGTTCAAAATCTTCACCAATGATTTACATAGGCCGTGTCTACACGTGCCTCAAACTTCGAAATGGCCACGCAAATGGCCATTTCGAAGTTTACGAATGAAGCGCTGAAATGCATATTCAGCACTTCATTAGCATGCTGGCGGTAGCGGCACTTCGAAATTGACGCAGATTGCCGCCGCGCGTCTCGTCCAGACGGGGCTCCTTTTCGAAAGGACCCCGCCTACTTTGAAGTCCCCTTATTCCCATGAGCTCGTGGGAATAAGGGGACTTCAAAGTAGGCAGGGTCCTTTCGAAAAGGAGCCCCGTCTGGATGAGACACGTGGCGGCAATCCGCGGCAATTTCGAAGTGCCGCTGCCGCCCGCATGCTAATGAAGTGCTGAATATGCATTTCAGCGCTTCATTGGTAAACTTTCAAATGGCCATTTGCGTGGCCATTTCGAAGTTTGGGGCACGTGTAGACGTAGCCATAATGGCATATAGAGCCCCTTAGATGTGATGCAACAATTCTGTTACCTTGGATCTACTGTCACCACAAACCTATCCCTGGACAAAGAACTGAACAACAGAATAGGGAAGGCAGCTGCTATTTGTGGCAGACTTAATGAAATGTTTATGGAACAATCCTAAACTGACAGTGAAACCAAATATAGTAATCTACCGGGCGTATGTATTGAGTATCCTGCTATTAGGTTCTGAGGCATGGACCAGGAGACTATTCAAACCAGGAGAAAAAATTAAGCAGCTTCCATCTTTGCTGCCTCTGCAGAAGTATGAATATCAACTGGCGAGATAAAGTTTTAAATGCAGATGTCCTGTCAATATCTGGCATACCCAGCCTCATAGTGATCCTCAACAGCAGAAGACTATGTTGGCTTGGTCATGTGAGAAGAATGGGTGATGAACATCTTCCCAAAGAAATCCTCTTCAGTGAACTGTCATGTGGGCTGAGAATAAGAGGAAGACCAAAGCAAAGATTCAATGATACATGCAAAAACACCATGAAAAAATTCAACATCGAACCAAAATCCTGGGAATCTACATCATTGGATCAAAATACCTGGCAATGGCTGCTATGACAGGGCTCATCATCCTTTGATAATATATGGGCAAAACACACAAAATAACTTCATCTTGGAAGGAAAAGCTCTCGGACTCAGAATTTGGAAATAGACTGACATGCAGTTATTGCAGTCTACCATGCAATTCCAATATGGGACAGATAAGTCATGAGAGAAGCTGCAGACTCAAACACTGCCCATAGATCCTCACCACCACTGCTAACCATCATCTCTGGAGACAAAAAGGGGCCATATATACATAAAAAGTTTGTGGATGATACCAAGCTGGGAGGAGTTTCTAGTACTTTGGAGGATGGGCTTATAATTCAAAATGATCTGAACAAAGTGGAGAAATAGTCTAAGGTAAATAGGACAAAAATCCATAAGGACAAGTACAGAATACTCCACTTAGAAAAGAAGAATCAGTTTCACGCATACAAAATGGAAAATGATCACCCAGGAAGGAGTACTACATAAAATGATCTCGAGATATAGTGGACCACAAGATAAATATGAGTCAACCGTGTGGTGATACTATTGCAAAAAAAAAAATGGGGGGTTCCATATACAATTTTTGGATGTATTAGCAGAAATGTTGTAAGTAGTGCTTTTTTTATCCTGTAGAAAAATAAACGGAGCTGGTACTCAGCTAGCTCTCTTCCCCACTCCCCAGCCAATCTTGTGTCTGGGGCTGCCAAGGTGCCAGTACTCAGTACCAGAAAGAGCCAGCAAAAAAAACCAAACAGGTTATAAGCAAGGTACAAAAAGTAATTTTTGCATTCTGCACTGATTAAGCCTCAACTGGAGCACTCTGTGAACTTCTGGGCTCCACATTTCAAGAAAGATGTGGACAAATTGGAGAAGATTTAGAGAAAAGCAACATAAATTGGTAAAAATCTAGAAACCATAATCTATAAGGGAAGATTGGAAGAACTCAGTTGTTTAATCTGGGAAAGAGAAGACAGAGAGGGGACATAACAGCTTTCCAGTACCTAAAAGATTGTTACAAGAAGAAAGGAGAAAAATTATTCTCCTTAATCACTGATGATAGGACCAAAAGCAAGGGGCTTAGGGAAGTTTAGGTTGGACATGAGAATAAACTTTCTATTGAGGGTGGTTAAGCGCTGGAATAAATTGTCTAAGAGGGTTGTGGAATTTCCATCATTGGAGATTTTTAAGAGGAAGTTAGGGTATATCTATACTTACGGGGGGTGGGGGAGTTGGTGCACCACAATTGATCTTCCAGGAATCGAATTTGACACGTGTGTGAAGATGCAGCAAAACAAATCTCTCTGGCCTCGCCTATCAACCTTGGTAATCCATGCAGATACATACAGTTAGGGATATCGGCTCAAGGCTGAAGATCTCTGATCTACACCAGGGAAGAAAGTCAATCCTGATATGTTGATTCTACCTACACAAATTGTGTGGCTATAATTGCATATATAGGACTGACCTTGATCTCTGCTGTGAACCAGGCTTTAAACAAATACTAAGTGATTAATTAGATGGTGCTTAGTCACTCCATGTATGCAGGATTCCAGACTTGATGACCTCTCAAGGTTATTTCCAGTTCTATGATTCTATGACTTCTCAGATCATTAATTCCAATTTGGTGCTGAATTTCAGAAAGAATCTGCTAGTACCAGAATTTTTTGCATGGATTCAGGTTTGTTTGTTTTTTTATGGTCTGATTAAATTATAATCCAGTAGCCCAGTGAAAACCAGAAATTCTGTTGACTGCAAGATTACTAACAGTGCAGAACATCCTGTTTTTAAATTACTGTTTGATTAGAATATATGTTATAGGGGAGGGGTAAATCACATAATTTGTGTTCACATTAATGCAAGCAGGCAATATAAACATTAATATAAACATAGATAAACTGAATTTTCAAATATACATGTGACATCTATGATTGTATACTCAAATTGTACACTCTGTCTTCACCTGAAAAGGAAAGAAAATTAAGATTTGTTTTCAGTGTGTTTCAGAAAAGTTGCATGTAAAGGTTCAGCCCAGTTAATCATCCCTTCCTCAATAATGAGAAATTAATACTCAAATCGTCTGTATTTTACACATTCAGTAATGTCAGACAAAACTTAAACCTGCAATAACTATTGGATCTCTTGAGAACCTATTGATCTGGTTCTTGCAGTACAATGACATTGTCAATGTCTATAGGCTTTATAAAATAATGCGATGAGCAGATATGCTACAAAAACAGACTGCTTTCTATTACTTTCTACTACAGACCAGCTGGCCAGGTAGAAGAGGTGAATGAGGCTTTTTTCTGAACAACTAAGGAAATCATCCAAAACACAGGATTTGGTGGTGATGGGGGACTTCAACTATCCCAACATATGTTGGAAAACTAACAGAGTGAGGCACAGACTATCCAGAAAGTTCTTGGACTGCACGAATGACAATTTTTTATTTCAGAAGGTGGCAAAATCGATTATGAGGGAAGCAGTCCTGGATTTGATGTTCACAAATAGGGAGGAACTCATTGAGAATTTGAAAATGGAATGTAGCGACCATGAAATCATAGCATTCGTGATTCTAAGAAATAGTGAAAGGGAGAACAGCAAAATAGAGACAATGGATTTCAGGAAAGCAAATTTTGGTAAACTCAGAGAGCTGGTAGGTAAGGTTCCATGGGAGCAAGACTAAGAGAAAAAACAACTGAAGAGTTGGCAATTTTTCAAAGAGACATTATTAAGGGCCCAAAAGCAAGCTATTCCACTGCATAGGAAAGATAGAAAGTATGGTAAAAGACCACCTTGGCTTAGCCAGGAGATCTTGCAGGATCCCAAAATCTAAAAGGAGTCATATAAACAGTGGAAATCAGGAGAAATTACAGAAGATGAATATAAGCAAACAATACATGTATGCAGGGGCAAGAGTGGAAAGGCCAAGGCACAGAATGAGCTAACATTAGCTAGAGACATAAAAGATAGCAAGAAATCATTCTATAAATATATTAGAAGCAGGAGGAAGACCAAGAACAGGGTAGGCCCACTACTCAGTGAGGAAGGAGAAACAGTATCAGGAAACTTGGAAAAGGCAGAGGTGCTTAATGATTTCTTTGAATCTTCACCAAGAAGGCAGAAATGCCTAACATAATGTATGCTAGTGGGAAGGGGGTAGATTTAGGGTAGACACGATGCGTGCTATTTCGATGTTGTGCTGGCTCCTTTGAAGTAGCTGACTAATGTAGACACAACCAAGGTGTATTATTGAGATGTAGACTATCTCTGTCTTGACCATTCTGCATTTATATTAGAACCCTTTTCCACTACCTGCTGACTCTGTGTCTTTACTGTGAATCATGGACCAGGATTTTTTGTTTTTTCTGTTTGTCTGTTTGGAAAGTGCTTCATATATTGTATGTGCTATCAGAAAATAATCATGGTAATAGAGATGATTCACATATAAATTATGAGTCCACTGAAATTTCTTCTTATATGAAGTATTTTACAACCTATTTTTGTAGTGTTGTCAGTAACTTCAGATGCTCCATAAAAATTTGGGTTGGCTACTTTTTTCCTCATATTCTTTGGACCAAGTTCTGGCTGTACTGAGATCCTATGGGCCAAAATGGAAGTATCTGATGGAAGCTGACTGATACAATTCTATAATAAAGAGATGGGTTTCCATCTCCTTTGGGAAGGGGCCACAGAAGGGCGTAACGGGGAATGACCACAGAAATGGGATTGACCTGGCCCAGTGCTGTTCCATTGGTGCGCGGGCACAAATTATTTTTACTATTATTGGAAGTAAAATGGTTGAGGCAACTGCGCATAGGCCTGGTCTCCGTCAAGATATGAGCTGTTTTTACCTCAAACATGTGTGCCCTGTCTGGAGAGTGAAGAAGGAAGGTATTGCCACTTTTCCTACTTTTTAGCTAAATTTGTCCATCTAAGGCCTAATTTATTTAAGAATATATTACATAGAAGAATGATTAAAGGATGTGGGTCCTTATTGTCACTTGTGCCAGGGGAATAAATAGGGTTGGTAGTATGTGCTTTTCTATTAATTATTTCAGTTGTTTTATATACTCATATATCTTGTCGTAGTTATACCACACAGATGGTAATGTCCTGTGGCACCCTACCCTGCCCTAAATCTTAATCAGCATTTAATAGTACTCTTCTGAACAAAAATTAAGATGACAAAGCATATGGAGTTGTTATTGGGCCCGAGACTGTTCAGTGTGTCTCATCTTCCTCTAGAGAAAGCATGTCTAAGATTCTGTTCCAAAAACAGTTGGTACACAAAAAAATCAAGCCTGCTGCAGGGTACATGATTGGGGAATACATATGGTGGTGGTAATAGTGACAGGCTAGCTGTTTATCTGTTTAAATCCTTAAGGGCGCAGATACTAAATTTTAATGTAAATGTAACTGGGATGTCATGATATTTCTACTAGGAACCCATTCTTATCTTTAATTTTGTTTGTTTGCCTGCCGCAGACACTCTCCCTCTCTCTTTCTATCCACTAATTTAAACCAAAATAAGTACAATTACAGCTGGTCGATGCCTTAGGTCTTCTGGTGACCTTTATGCTACTTAAAAAGACACAACAGCTGCTTCCTGTTTTCAAGTAGGAATGGAAAGAATAATTGATGCTGATAATCTTCTTAGCCTCCTGTAGGGGGCAACCTGGAAAAGAAACAGAAAGAAAAACAAGACACACATCCACATACACATGCGCGTGCATGCACACCCACACACACACACCTTAAAAGGTGAGTGAATCTAGTTAGTTGCATGATGAATATTTTAATTAAGTGACCAAATGACTGATCTGGAGAGGAAGGAGGAAAAGACTGTAGTATAACTGACAGTACTGGTTGGAAAGCATCTAGACTTACCGTAATCAGGTTACTGAAAATGACAAAATAAAAATTGATTCAGGAAGATGTAATTTGTAGGCAGCAGCTCTGCACCTAAAGACCTTATTCCCATCAAAGAGTATCAGACAGCAAGCAAATTTGTAGTACTCCACTGTAAGATAAAGATGGGTGAACCTGTTTATGCTTGTTTTTCCTTAAGCCTTTCCTTTTAATTTAAAATTAATAAAGTATTAGAGCCGTTTTTAAACTAAAGGTGTGGACAGGGAAAATCAGCAGGTGCAGAAGAGAACATAGATCAGACAGAGACACCCCTTAGAGGCAGGGGTTTCCGAGGCAGAGTACTGAAATTTGACCTTTTGACCTCAATGTACAGTCTGAGTGCCAGTGATACTTTTTAAAGTCACTATTAGTCCTACATACAACACCTTCATTAATGAATAAAGCTGCAGAGCTTTATCATCTAGGTACTGGTAGGTAGCATTAGGTAGTCTTCTGTTAATCCACAGGCAGCATGGCTTTGAGCAAGCTCTTGGCTGCATGTGGGAGGAGGGGTGGTGCTGAGCTCCCGTCTCACATGCTGGTGAAAATCGGCTTGCATGCCACTCTTGGCCCCTGTGCCAGGGGTTGCTGACCCCTACTTTAGGGGAAGGTCTGTTAATAAAGATTCTTTATGCCCTAGTAAAGAGGAAAGGGTGGAAGATAGTTAAATGTGGGTAAGACCTTATGAGAACAGTCAAATGGAAAAAGAGTTCCATTCAGTCTGGCAGACAGCTAAAAGGGCTTATGTGTAAATGCTAGCAGTCTAAATAATAAGATGAGTGAAGAAGGTTTCCTCATATTAAAGGAGCATATTGATATAACAGGCATGACACAAACTTGGTGGAATGAAGATAATCAATGGGACACAGTAGTATCAGGTTACAAAATGTATTGGAAAGACAGAACAGTCCGTGCTTCCGGGGTTGTGACACTGTGGCTACGTCTACACGTGAAGCCTACATCGAAGTAGCCTATTTCGATGTGGCGACTATTTCGATGAATAGCGTCTACACGTCCTCCAGGGCCAGCAAAGTCGATGTTCAACTTCGACGTTGCGCAGCCCAACATGGAAATAGGCGCTGCGAGGGAACGTCTACACGCCCAAGTAGCACACATCGAAATAGGGATGCCAGGCACAGCTGCAGACAGGGTCACAGGGTGGACTAGCGCTTCCGGGGCAACAGCTAGCCGCTCCCTTAAAGGGCCCCTCCCAGACACACTCAGCCTGCACAGCACGCGGTCTGAGGAGCCATAGGCACACAGACCCCGGGCGCCGCAGTCATGGACCCCCAGCAGCAGCAGCAGCAGCAGCAGCAGCAGCTAGAGGTCCACCCAGCCCTCCCGGCAGGAGCAGGGCTTGCCCTGACCCATGCCATGTGGGAGGCAGCTGAGCACCTCCTTGCCCCAGGGGAGGAGATGCCCCCAGGGCAGCAGGGCTCAACCCCTACCCCTGCAGCACCCCGCTCCACCCCCCGCCTCACACGCCGGCGGCTGTGGAGCTACCCCACCAGCACCGACTGGTGGGAGCGGCTGGTGCTTGGGGAGTGGGACGACGACCACTAGCTCAGGAACTTCAGGATGACCCGGCAGACATTCCTGGAGCTGTGCCAGTGGCTCACCCCCGCACTCAGGCACCGGGACACTGCCATGCGGCGTGCCCTCACAGTGCAGAAATGGGTCGGCATCGCTGTCTGGAAGCTGGCCACTGTGGACAGCTACCGATCCGTGGGCCAGCAGTTTGGTGTCGGCAAGGCCACCGTCGGGGCTGTCTTCATGGAGGTAAGCGAACCCACGGGGGGAGGCCAGGGCAGGAGGGCCAGGGCAGGGGGACCAGAGCAGGGCAGGGGGGCCAGAGCAGGGCAGGGCAGGGCAGGGCAGGGCCACGCACACCCTGCTCACCCCTCATTGGGGCTGTCCCATGTGCTTTCTCTGCAGGTTGTGCGTGCCATCAACGCCATGCTCCTACACAGGCTCGTGAGGCTGGGGGACCCAGATGCCACCATCACCGCCTTTGCCACCCTGGGCTTCCCCAACTGCTTCGGGGCTCTGGATGGGACTCACATCCCCATCCGCGCCCCGCATCACAGTGGCGGACGATACCTCAATCGAAAGGGCTACCATTCTGTCGCCCTGCAGGCCTTGGTGGACAGCCGGGGACGTTTCCAGGACATTTACGTGGGCTGGCCTGGCAGCACCCACGACGCCCGGGTTTTCCGGAACTCGGGCCTGTGCCGCCGGCTGGAGGCGGGGACCTACATCCCACAGCAGGAGATCCCTCTGGGGGACACCACCATGCCCTTCTGCGTCATCGCAGATGCGGCCTACCCCCTCCGGCCGTGGCTCATGCACCCCTACACGGGCCATCTCTTCGCTAGCCAGGAGCGCTTCAACGAGCGCCTGAACCGTGCGCGCCAGGTGGTGGAGCGCTCATTTGGCCGCCTGAAGGGACGCTGGAGATGTCTCCTGACCTGCCTGGATGCGGGCCCCAACAACATCCCCCAGATTGTGGGTGCCTGCTGCGCCCTGCACAACCTCGTGGAGAGCAAGGCGGAGACCTTTCTGCAGGGCTGGGCTGCGGAGGCCGCCAGGGCACACGTCCAGCCACCTGCTGCCCCCAGTCGGCAGGTGGACCCAGAGGAGACCCGGGTCCGGGAGGCCCTGCAGGCCCACTTCGACCAACAGCCGCGGGGTGAACTCTGTCCAGGCCCCCTACTGCCCACCCCTTCCTCCCCCACACTCCTGCCCCAACGCCCACACCATGGAGCACCCCACCGCCCCCCCCTCCCACTTGTCCTGGACAAATGACAGCACTCACTTGTGGCTGAACGTAAACTTTTTTTTTTCCTTTCCGAAACTTTTTTTTTCTTTCCGAATTTTTTTTTTTTGCTGTAAATAAATATATGTGAACCACAAACAGAAAACAACGAGGTACAAACGTTCAAGAAAAGCAATATGTACAAAAATAAAACAATCCAAAGAAACAACTGTCTGCCATAAACAATAAAAAGAAAACCAGGGAGGATAAAGGGGAAAACTATTTACATGGGGGGGACGGGGCAAACGGGGGGTCCAAAAAAACAGGGTCCAACTATATACAGGGGGGGGGCCACGTCCTGGGCCCCTCACCCCTATAGCCCAGCACTGGGCGTGGCCGGCCGGGAGCCCCGCCGCGCTTGCAGCCTGGTCCGTGGCTGGGTGGGAGCGGGCTGGACCGGAAGGTATGGGGGCCGGCGAGTGTCAGGTGGCTCCAGGGGTCCCTCGGCGCTCTGGTCCTCGCGGGTGGGTGGCAGGGCGACGGCGGACGGGCCAGCGATGGGCGGAGCAACTGGTGGTGGGGCTGCAGGAGCAGGCAGGGCGGGCGATGGTTCGGCCGGTGCGGCATGGGGGGCCAGGTAGTCCACCAGGCGGTTAAATGTCTGCATGTAGGCCCCCCATGCCTCCTGGCGCCAGGCCAGCGCCCGCTCCTGCAGCTGGAGGTGCTGCTCCACGACCTCCAGCTGCCGACTGAGGATGGCCAGCAGCTGGGGGTCCGTCGCCGTTGGCGGTTGTAGGCGCGGGGTCCACCGTCTAGCCCGCGATGGGGCCAGTCGGTCCTCGGCCGAGGGGGTGCCCTGGAGCGATGGTCCCGGAGGGCTCTCTGGGACGACTGACGCCTCGCCGGTGCTCTCTTCCGGTCCTTCTGATGGTGCAAGTGCAGGACACAGGAGAGGAGGGGGAGAAGAAGAATGGAGACAGGCATTAGTGTGGGCCCCGAGCCATGGCCTTTGTCCCGCCAGCCCTGTGCTGCAGGTTCCCCATCCCCGTCCCCGGGAGATGCTGCTGTGATGGATGGGGTTCAGGGGTCCCCCTGCCCTGCACCCTGTCCTCTGGTGGGAGCGACTCTCACTTCACCCCGCAGGGTCTGAGAGCAGGAGAGGTTTCTTAGGCCACAGATGGCCAGTTTCTGGCAGGAGTGACAGCACCAGATGTCGGAAGAGACAGTCCTTCCAACCCGTCGTGGGGAGAAGACCCCAAGGGGGGGCCCTCTGGGATGCAGCTTTCCCCCTCCTCAGGCTGGCTGCCTGCCAGCTCTCCCTTCCCCTAGCCTCTACCTGTGGCCCCCGCCCTCGCCCCCCAATTCCAAGCCAGCTCGGCTCCTCCCTCCTGTTTGTTCAGGGCAGAGGTGTCACCTGCCAGCTGTAGCGCCAGGATCCTCCTTTGCCCCTGGGAGCTATTCGGCTCTGGTTGCTCATATGTAGCCTGAGTCTCCCTTTGGCACTCCCCCCGACTCCATCACATGCTGCTGCTGCAGGGTGTCCCACCCCCTCCTCCCGGGGGCCCCTCGAGGTTCCGCTCCCCCCTGGCCCGGGGATGGGGCATGGCACTGTCATGCGGGTTGGGTGGGGGCAGGGGCTGATGGCTGCAGTGCTGTGAGGGCCATGGCCCTGGTGTCCTTGGGGCCATGACCATGTGAGCATGTGGGGGGCCCTGGACACATATCTCTTACCCCCGCCCCTCAAGCCCAGGGGTGTCCACCAGAGAGGGGTACCTACCTGTGGGTCCGCTCCCACGGTCCGGAGATCCCCGGGGGGCGAAGGACCTGCTGCTGCTCCGGGATGGCAGGAGGAGGATCTGCAGGCTGGATTCTGCGGAGGATGAGCCCTCCTCCTCCTCCTTCTCCTCCTCCTGCCGCAATGTCCCAGGGGTGGCCTCCGGGGGGGCCCCCGGGGTGCGGGGCTTGCCTCCGGGGCGGACTCTGTCTGCAGGGCCTGCTGGGGCTCATCAGCCGAGGTGTCAAGGGTGGCCGGAGAGGAGGAGGTGTGCCAGGAGCCCAGGATGTCCCTGAGCTCCCTGTAAAAGGGGCAAGTGATGGGGGCGGCCCCAGATCGGCTGGCCGCATCCCGGGCCCAGGAGTAACCCTGCCGCAGCTCCTTGACCTTACTCCTGACGTGGTCAGGAGTGCGGGCAGGGTGACCCCGGGCAGCCAGGCCGTTGGCCAGCCGAGCGAACGCATCCGCGTTCCGCCTCTTGCTCCCCATTACCTGGAGCACCTCCTCCTCGCTCCAGAGCCCCAGCAGGTCCCGCAGCTTGGCCTCCGACCAGGAGGGGCCCCGCTGCCGCTTGCCAGCCTGGCTGCCCCTCTGGCTGGGCTGGCTGCCCTGGCTCCCCTTGGGGAGGGTCCCCTGGGGGCACTGGGGGGGCTGCCGGGCAGCCATCGCAGCTGGCTGGGTCGCTGAGGGTGGTGCAGTCTAGCCACGTGTGCAGGCTGCAGCCTGCATGTTCCCTCAGCTTCCTGCAGAGGCAGGGAGGGGGAGGGGACCTTTAAGGGGCCGCTCCACGTGGCCACCAGTGAGCTGAGGGGCTGGAGAGAGCGTCTCTCAACCCCCCCAGCTGATGGCCGCCATGGAGGACCCGGCAATTTCGACGTTGCGGGACGCGGATCATCTACACGGTCCCTACTTCGACGTTGAACGTTGAACGTCGAAGTAGGGCGCTATTCCTATCTCCTCATGGGGTTAGCGACTTCGACGTCTCGCCGCCTAACGTTGAAGTTAACTTCGAAATAGCGCCCGACGCGTGTAGCCGCGACGGGCGCTATTTCGAAGTTAATGCCGCCACTTCGAAGTAGCGTGCACGTGTAGACACAGCTTATATATGTGAAAGAAAGTTTAGAATCAAATGAAATAAAAATCTTAAATGAAACACACTGTTCCATAGAATGCTCTGATGATAAGAATGTAGTAGAAGGAATACGTTATTGACCACCTGACTAGGATGGTGATAGTGACTGTGCAATGCTAAGGGAGATTAGAGTGGCTATAAAAATAAAAAAACTCAATAATAATTGGAACCTTGAGTTATTGACTGGGTACATGTCACCTCAGGATAGGAAGCAGAGATAACATTTCTTGATACTTTAAATGACTGTTTATTGGAACAGCTGGCTCTGGAACCCAAAAGCAGAGAGGTAATTTTTTATTTTGATTTTTTTTAATTGAGTCCTAAGTGGATCCGGTCCAGAAGATGAATATAGCCGGACTAGTTGAAAACAGTGATCATAAGTGTTCCCTGTAAGCTGAGCATTTGGACAGCTGCCCAGCAGAGATTCAGGTGCCGCTCGGCTGTGATTAGCAGAGCACCCACAGGTGCCCATGGCTGGCAGTATGTGTCTCTACTGGTGGTGCAGATTTGCATATGTATTGGTGCACATGACACAATTTATTCCACTCATGGATGTTAAAAATTAGAGGGAACACTAGTAACCATTATATAATTAAACTTAACATCCCTGTGGTGGGAAAACAAGACAGCAACCTAACACTGTGGCATTTAATTTCAGAAAAGTAAACTACACAAAATGAGGAGGTTAGTTAAACAGAAATTAAAAAGTACAGTGCCAGAAGTGAAATCCCTGCAGCAGCATGGGAACTTTTCAAAGATACTATAATAGAGGCTCAATTTAAAAGAGTACCCAAAATTGAAAAACCTAGGGACAGAATCAAAAAAGTGCCATCGTGGCTTAACAACCAAGTAAAAGAAGCAGTGATAGTGAAAAGGCATTGTTTAAAAAGGGGAAATTAAATCCTAGTGAAGAAAATAAAAAGGAGCATAAACTCTGTCAAACAAATTGTAAAAAGTATAATTAGGAAGGTCAAAAAGAACTGGAAGAACAGCTAGCCAAGAGTTAAAAAGTAGTAGCCAACCCCCTTCCACTTCAGGCCCCACCTCTCCTCATCCCTGCTTCCCCCTTGCTCTGCCTCTGTCCTTGCTCACCTCTCCCTGCCACACCTCTTCCCCACAGCCAAAGTGGCCCAGGGGACTAGAGGAGCCACAGGGCCAGCACAGCAGCAGGAGGTCTGTGCTCCCCCTGTCCTCCCAGCCCGCTAGTGCTCGCTCTCTCTCTCCCTCTCATTGGCAACAGCACAAAATATGCAGCAAAGCAGCTCTCTGCCATTCCAGGGCAGATCAGCTGGTGAGCGTGGCGGCACAGACTTCTGCTACCAGCACCAGGTCTCTGGCACTTCTAGTCCCCTTGCCAGCTGCTGGCCAGCCCCTCTCAGGTTGGGGGCATATGACTCCTCAATTCCACCGCACATACATTACCCCTGGCACTGGACAAATTGGTTGCAACAATAGCAAAGAACAGAATTGACAGACACATAGACTAATATAATTTGTTGAGGAAACCTCAGCATGGCTTCTTTTAAGGGAAATCATGTCTGACCAATTGACTAGAGTTTTTTGAGGGGGTCAACAAGCCAGTGGGCAGGGAGGAGACAGTGGATATAGTATACTTAGATTTCCAGTCCTTTGACAAGGTTCCTCTCCAAAGGCTCCTACACAAAGTAAGCTGTCATAAGATCAGAGGGAAGGTCCTCTCATGGACTGATAACTGGTTAAAGGATAGGAAACAAAGTGTAGGAAGTAAAATAGCAGAGAGGTAATGAGTGATGTCCTCCAGGGGTCCATATTAGTGCCAAACCCATTCAACATATTTATAAATAATTTGGTGAAAAGCTGTAAAGAGTGAGGTGGAAAAGAATGCAGATGATATAAAACCACTGAAGACAGTTAAATTCAAAACAGACTAGCTGTGTTTACATTGCATTCCTCTTTCAAAAGAGGAATGCAAAAGACAGAAATTGAAAATGCAAATGAGGCACTGATTTGCATATATTGTGCTTTAGTTGCATGATCTCTTCTCAGAAGAGATCGTTTTGAAAGGAAAAAAAAACATGTAGATGAGGCTCTTTCGAAAATTAAACCCCATCATCAAAAGAACCCTTTTTCCTATTTTGTTTCAGGAAGAAAGGTTCTTTCGAAAACAGGGTTTATTTTTGAAGGAACCCCATCTGCACAGCTGTTTTTGCTTCCAGAAAAGGCTTTTCTGGACGTGAGATTATGTGAGAATATGCCAATGAGGCATGAGATATGTAAATCTGTGCCTCGTCTGCATTTCTGATCTCACTCATTTGAATTCCGCTTCTGAAAGCAGAAAGCAGTGTAGCCGCAGTCAAAGTCAATACAGCCTATTTCAAAATAAGCCAACGTGCCTCCAATGGCTCTATTTTGAAATAGGATCTGTGTGTAGATGCTGTATTTCAAAATAGCTAAGTGCTATTTCAAAATGCATTTTTGTGTCTAACAGCATTATTTTGAAATAAACTATTCCGGAATAATTTATTTTGAAATAATGCTGCTATGTAAACATATCCCAAGAGTCCAATACAAGCATATTTTTTGTTATTCATTACTAAAGTCCGATGCCACCTTTTGACAGTGACAAACTGTATGTTGTATGGGATCATGTGCTCCATGGAATTTGACATGTGTTGCTGTGAGGAAATCAGACAGCTTAAAACCTCTTCTTCAATTTGCATGTTCATTCCAGGCCAAAACAACAATTCTGTAGTCCAGTGTTTGCACTTCTCTCTTCCATGTCCCAAATTAATTAACTTTGTCATTTCTGATCTTAGTGATGATGGCACCACATCTTTCACCTTCAAAATTGGGTCATTTGTAACTGTTAGTTCCTCATGAATGACTGTGACTCTGTCATTGGGAAAGACAAACATATTTCTTGTGGCCAACCAGCAATGATTTTTTGCCAGCACTATGGATAACTTAGGATCCTATTTATTCACAAAACTTGGTTCTTCAAATTTCTTGTCTGACATGTAAACTGGTCATGACTAAATGAACTTGTGCCTCAAATTACTCTGATACTGTCATCTCTGCCGGGTATAATCTGCTTATGGTATTAGCGATTGGTAGATTGTTTTTGTCTGCATTGGACCACAATCTTGCATTTTGAATATTATGGTACAGTCATACCCCGAGATAAGCCCATTCGACTTATGAGAATTCGACTTCACAGGGAGTTTCATTTAATACCCCTACTTCAGCTTACAAGGCATTTCTTCACATTTACAAGGACCGATTTGGAGGCCGGCGGTTCTGGTAGGCAAGCATTGAGGGGATGGAGTTGGCCGCATTGGTCTTGACGAAGAGGCCGTGCAGGGCAGCAGCGGTGCCCTGCGAGAGGGTGGCAGTCCGGTGCAGGGAGGTAGACTCGTCCAAGTCCCAGCAGTAGATCATGCCGCTCTGCGAGATGTGGATGATGGGTGTGCAGCCCACCCCGGCCCCGCTGCTGCTGCTGACCCCCTGGGCAGCTAGGGGGCTGCCACTGCCCACCCTGTGCAGCTGTGCCTCGGGCGCCACTGGCCATCTGCAATGCTCCCTCCCATTTAGCGCCTGGCTCACCCGCCACTGCGGCCTTGACTGCTGCTGGCGGGGCCTCTCCACCACGCAGCCCTGCACGAGCGAGGCATCGCCCCTTGCCAGCCAGGGCCCCCCTGTGCCTGCCTAGCTCCCGTGCAGCCAGCCCCTGGCAGCGCCCCCTCCCTGCTTAACCTAAGCTGTGTTCAGGCTGGGCTGCCTCCCCATGCCCTGCTCTGCCCTGCCCACACCCTTGCACCAGATTTAATGGGATTTGTTGTTGTTTTAGCATAAATGGGTGTAAATCTTGGGGCTCAGGAACACATAACATTTTTTCCCATTGAAATTAATGGTAATTACATTTTCGACTTACGAAAATTCGCCCTAAGAAGGGTTTTTCAGGAACGAATTACCCTCGTAAGGTGGGGGAAGACTGTATCAAACTATATAGCATTGGTGATGCTGCCACAAGACATTTTTCTAATTGCCTCCAAAGGTATGTATTAGTGACTTTCTTCCCATATGCATATTTATAGATGTGCTAATATTCAGATACTATTGCATACATCACTTTTCAATCCATGCATTGTTAATTTTCATGGATTTGAAAAATTTGCATGTATAAAACCATCGTTTTCCTTTTTTGAAGTGACACAGTCTCAACTCCTTTCTTGGATACATCAGCATAAACTTTTTCATCTTTATTAGATCATAGTATGCCGTTAGTTCACATTGGCTACGTTTACACGTGCACGCTACATCGAAATAGCTTATTTCGATGTAGCGACATCGAAATAGTCTATTTCGATGAATAACGTCTACACTTCCTCCAGGGCTGGCAACGTCGACGTTCAACTTTGACGTTGGGCAGCACCACATTGAAATAGGCGCTGAGAGGGAACGTCTATACGCCAAAGTAGCACACATCGAAATAAGGGTGCCAGGAACAGCTGCAGACAGGGTCACAGGGCGGACTCAACAGCAAGCTGCTCCCTTAAAGGGCCCCTCCCAGACACAGTTGCACTAAACAACACAAGATCCACAGAGCTGACAACTGGTTGCAGACCCTGTGCATGCAGCATGGATCCCCAGCTGCCGCAGCAGCAGCCAGAAGCCCTGGGCTAAGGGCTGCTGCACACGATGACCATAGAGCCCCACAGGGGCTGGAGAGACAGCATCTCTCAACCCCTCAGCTGATGGCTGCCATGGCGGACCCCGCTATTTCAATGTTGCGGGACGCGGATCGTCTACACGTGCCCTACTTCGACGTTCAACTTCGAAGTAGGGCGCTATTCCCATCCCCTCATGGGGTTAGCGACTTCGACGTCTCACCGCCTAACGTTGATTTCAACTTCGAAATAGCGCCCAACACGTGTAGCCGTGACGGGCGCTATTTCGAAGTTGGCGCCGCTACTTCGAAGTAGCGTGCACGTGTAGACGTGGCCATTGACTAACAGCTGCTTCGTTTTGGTGAAATATTGCCAGGCAGTCCATTGAAACTTAGTCTTTCTTTATAACTCACAGTAGCTCCAAAACTTCTTCAAGGTGTGAGATAGTATAAGGGATGCTTATCTTTTCTATCTCAGCATGATGATGCCCCAAAAATACCATTTTAGCAATTCCTGCCCCTTTTGCAGAGTTGGGCTTGATACACCAAAATAGTTAAGCTGCTGTGAAGATTTATTCGACCCTGTTTAATTTCTCCTTGTGGGGCACAGCATATTGATTGGCATCATTATCTTTCATGATGTTCCAAATATACATATATTCAATCATCCACAAAATCTGCAACATCACATAGCCTGAAATATATTACATCCACTTTATTTCAAATCACTTCTTGGGCTGAATGGAAACTAAGGGAATACATGAAGGTGAATCTGTGCTTCCTTTGTGAGGTATTGAATGTGTTTATCCATAAAATTTCTGTGTACATTTTTATCTGACAAGACACTCAGGTCTGGCATTGAACATACTGAATTGGAATTTGTCAGATTAAATCAGACCTTGTGTATGCTTCCCTCTATGCAGACATCCCCAGTGAAATAGTCAGCGTACTTTATAGGTGGTATCTAGACACAGTTGTATATCTTTAGTTTGTGGTTTCTTTGCCAATACTGAGGTTTAATTACTTCACAGGATCATTTCTTTGACAATTGTGTCTAGATTTTCTAATCACAAATTTGCTTTTGCCAATCTGTCTTGCACTGCAAATGGGATTATTTTTCACTGTGGAATATATATTATTGGTTATTGAGTGCTACTATCTTTAATATTCTATTGTTCAGAACACTGCCTTAATCCATTAACTATCGCTTAGGTCATCTGTCTTGTTTTGTCTTAGTGGAAATGGACCTTGGATGTTTCCTTCAGACATTACTGATCTGATTAACATAAGATCCAGATATGTTCTGGGTCTGAATTTAAATTCTGTATGTTTTGTGTTTACCAGACTCATTCACTGCTATACTTAGACACTGCAGGGTATGTACTTTGTACACCCAGTATCTTGTCTTTTTTTTCTCCGAGTTGGTATATGTGAAAAATGGTTTCAAAAGCATTGAATGTTCACACAGTTTTGACAGTGTTATGCTGACTTGTGCACTCCTTTCCAGTGTGCTGATATTTCTCCCCAGTGGTAACCTTTGTGAACACTTGGTATGGTTGGGCTGCTGAATTGTAATTCATTACTGCTCCTTACTTTGCATGGATGAAGGCTCCCACTAACCTGTCATCTGTGCTGTATTGTTGCTGCTTAACCACTCCCTCTGTTCTTTTGAAGTTGCATAATTTTGCATAATGATTTTTTTTTTTACATTTGTGACATACTTGCCCTTTGTTGGCATTATATGACTTCTCTTCTTCCACTCTTGCCACAGGCTCTCCTTCTGTTTACAGGTTTGTATCCTGCCTGCTTGTGTTCACTGCATTTTTTTCTTTTTTATAGCTATCTGAAATCATTTACTACTGCATTGACTGCCTCTTTTTCTGTACACATTTTGGCTGAGCTTGTCATTTCATATGTTGTAACAAGGGGTAGTTTTTTATATTTCAATATAGCTTCCCACATTTATCAACCTTTCTTGGATTTTTAGTGAGCTTGCCACAAACACTATGCTGTCTGTAATCATTTTGCTTACATAATTAAGTAAGCAGTCTATCGCCAGCAACTAGGTCATAAATTATTCACTTGCGTCTATTTGTAAAATTGATAGTATGCATCCCACGAGGTTAATTTTTTGAGGGGGACATATGCCTCAAACTTTTTAAAACATGCCCTCAGCCTGTTCTGCTCTTTCTTTTCCTCTCAGACTAGCAGACAACAGCATTTTTCTTCCTTATCTTTGGATTTTAGACAACCCTTGATCCTGAGTTCTGCGTGCTGCTAAAACTTCTCCCACTCCTCAAGGAAAGCTCCCATGTTCCCACTTCATTCTGGGCTGCTAGACTCCATCACACCCCATAATCCTAAGCAGCAGTTTTCTTGGGAGGTCTAAAATTTCACCTCCTGCAAAAACGGACTCACCTGCTTTCTTAACAATAATTCAGTGTTATTCAATGGAATGCACTCAGGCAGGCAGAAAATGCTGTATGGCACAATGGGATTTTAAGGATCCAGGATGCAGTATAACATCCCAGGCCTTTTTCAGTAGCAGATAGTATCATTTTCAGTCTGTTTCAAAACAGTAAACGTACAGATACTAAAATGAAGTTTTGGTTTTTAATACTAATGGGTAATGTGCAAATCTTTGTACAGTACAGTATGTCAAATTCAATAGGTGCCATAGCTGATATCCACTTTTAACTTTACAGGGCTTGTTAAAAAAAGAGTCTGAGTTCAGTCATTAAATGTACGCTTCAGTGATTACCACAGAATGACAACTCTGTCCGACAAGAATGTGAGTGACAATAGTTGCTATGGATTTCCTAGCTCACCTCATCAGCTTTCTTCAGAGCTGTATAATTATTCAGTCATTAGACTGAACTTCAAATGACATGACAGAGGTATTTTGAAATTAAAAGAATGTCCGAGAGGATTTTATTTCTTTATTATTTCTTTACGTGTATGTGCTCAGATGCACCAGAACTGTAACACCGCACAATTGTTGAGGTCAGTGTGATCTCTGGAAACAGGCTGGTTGACCTAGTTCTTGGTAGTGGCTCTGAAAAGAGAGCCCACTAAGGGAGGATGGGAGCAGCATTTCCTTTTGTTGTGTTTTTCAGGGTTGAAGGAAATGGGATGGGGAAGAGCAGTGATAGCTTAAAATTATATAAAATAGCTGTTCATCTATTTAGACTGTTAAGTACACAAGAGGATTATCATTGCATAGGAAGGGTTGGTTCACAAAAGGCAATGAATAAGGAGATAGGCAGCAGCAGAACAAGCAAAGGCGTGCAAACAGCATGACACTTTAAAAGTCATGTTATTCGTTTGTGTGTAACCACAGGAATTCAGAAAACTACTCTTTCCCCAGGTAGAATCTCTGTCCTTTCGTGGTCTCTCTAATGTGCTTCAGAATTACTGAGCTATTATGAAACTGACAAGAATAGGCCTAGAAAAAGCAGTCCTAATGTCAGTTGCTACATGCGTATAATCTGTGATTGTAGCATTGGAGCTGTCTGTGATGTTCAAAAGGTTCAGGTGACACAGTGGGCATTTTGCACTGCTGATCCATGTTGATTTCTTTTAATATAAAATCCATTTGGCTGGTTTAAGAGTAAACATTTAAAACAAATGCTGCAAAGAGTTGGTCAGCTGCCTCACTTTGCCTGGTTTGAGTGGGAAATTGCTGATACATAGGCACACAGTAGCTGCTTAGTGATTTTCAACAAGCAGCATGCCAATACATTTTTATAAAGTTGCCTAAATACACAGTAACGCAATAGATCTTAAGCCCCAGCAGGAGCTCAAAAATGATAAGATAAAGCTAAATAGGAGTAGGAGGGGTAAAGGAGCTCTTTGCATCTCCCTAATTCTGGGAGGCCCAATCCCTAACTTTGTACAGATCAGCCTCGGGCCTCTTTTAAACTCTGCCACCAGGATATGAGCCCAGACCCCAGAATGTCTGCTGGGGCTCTTTGGAGAATAGTTCTCTTGCCACAACCCCTTTGTGACCAGTAGGAGATTCCTTGTGCCTTCCTGGTTTATAGCTTCTCCTTTCCCAAATCTGAGCCATCCTTTGTAGGTGACAAATCTGAGGAACTGTCCCAGACTGAAGTGTCAGTAGAAGAGGTTTTGGAACTAATTGATAAGCTAAACAGTAACAAGTCTCCAGGACCAGCTGGCATTTACCCAAGGGTTCTGAAAGAACTCAAATGTGAAATTGCAGAGCTATTAATGGTGGTTTGTAACCTATCCTTTAAATCAGCTTCAATACCCAATGACTGGAAGACAGCTAATATAACGCCAATATTTAAAAAGGGCTCTAGAGGAGACCCTGGCAATTACAGACCGGTAAGTCTAACATCAGTACCGGGGAAATTAGTAGAAACAATAGTAAAGAATAAAATTGTTAGACATGTAGAAGAACATGATTTGCTGGGCAAAAGTCAGCATGGTTTCTGTAGAGGGAAGGCGTGTCCTACTAATCTACTAGAGTTCTTTGAAGGGGTTAACAAACATGCAGACATGGGGATCTAGTGGACATAATATACTTAGATTTCCAGAAAGCCTTTGACAAGGTCCTTCACCAAAGGCTCTTATGTAAATTAGGTGGTCATGGGATAGGAGGAAAGATCCTTTCATGGATTGGAAACTGGTTAAAAGACAGTAAACAAAGGGTTGGAATAAATGGTAAATTTTCACAATGGAGGGGGGTAACTAGTGGTGTTCCCCAAGGGTCAGTCCTGGGACCAATCCTGTTCAACTTGTTCATCAATGATCTAGAGAAAGGGGTAAGCAGTGAGGTGGCAAAGTTTGCAGATGATACCAAGCTGTTCAGGATAGTCAAAACCAAAGTAAATTGTGAAGAACTTCAAAAAGATCTCAGCAAACTGAGTGATTGGGCAGCAAAATGACAAATAAAATTTAATGTGGGTAAGTGTAAGGTAATGCACATTGGGAAAAATAACCCCAATTATACATACAATGTGATGGGGGCAAATTTAGCTACAACAGATCAGGAAAGGGATCTTGGAATTATAGTGTATAGTTCTCTGAAAACATCCATGCAGTGTGCAGCAGCAGTCAGTAAAGCAAATAGGATGTTAGGAATTATTAAAAAAGGGATAGAGAATAAGATGAAGAATATCATACTTCCCCTATATAAAACTATGGTACGCCCACATCTTGAGTACTGCGTGCAGATGTGGTCTCCTCACCTCAAAAAAGATATACTGGCATTAGAAAAAGTTCAGAAAAGGGCAACTAAAATGATTAAGGGTTTGGAAAGGGTCCCCTATGAGGAGAGGCTAGAGAGACTGGGACTTTTCAGTCTAGAAAAGAGGAGATTGAGGGGCGCTATGATAGAGGTATATAAAGTCATGAATGGTGTGGAGAAAGTGAATATTAGAAAGTTATTTACTTGTTCCCATAATATAAGAACTAGAGGACATCAAATGAAATTAATGGGTAGTAGGTTCAAAACTAACAAAAGAATTTTTTTCTTCACACAGCGCACAGTCAACCTGTGGAACTCCTTGCCAGAGGAGGCTGTGAAGGCCAGCACTCTAACAGAGTTTAAAAAAGAGCTTGATAAATTTTTGGAGGTTAGGTCCATAAATGGCTATTAGCCAAGGGTAAAGTATGGTGCCTAGCCTTTAGTCAAAGGCTGGAGACAGATGGCAGGAGACAAATCACTTGATCATTGTCTTCGGTTCACCTCCTCTGGGGCACCTGGCACTGGCCACTGTCGGCAGACAGGATACTGGGCTGGATGGACTTTTGGTCTGACCCAGTATGGCCGTTCTTATGTTCATACATGTCATAAAGCCCAGTTTTATACCAAATAGGTAATATAATGGCATAAGTGACAGGCTTTGTGGACAGGGGGAAGTCAGTGGATGTGATATACATTGACTTCAGCAAGGCTTTTGATACAGTCTCCCACAACATTCTTGTCCATAAGTTACGTAAATATGGATTGGATCCTTGGACTATAAGATGGATAGAAAGCTGGCTTGTTGGTCAGGCTCAGTGGGTAGTGGTCAATGGCTCAATATCTGGATGGCGGTCAGTTTCAAGTGGAGTGCCACAAGGCTCAGTTCTGGGGCTGGAGTTGTTCAACATCTTTATTAATGACCTGGATGAGGGACTGGATTGCACCCTCAGCAAGTTTACAGATGACACAAAACTACAGGGAGAGGTAGATACGTTGGAGGGTAGAGAGAGAATCCAGAGTGACCTGCATAAGTTGGAGGACTGGGCCAAAAGAAATCTGATGCGGTTCAACAAGGAGAAGTGTAGAGTCCTGCACCTGGGGCGGAAGAATCCCAAGCATTGTTATAGGCTGGGGACCAACTGGCTCAGCAGCAGTGTTATGGAAAGGGACCTAGGGGTTATGGTTGATGAAAGGCTGGACATGAGTAAACAGTGTGGCCTTGTTGCCAAGAAGGCTAATGGCATACTAGGGTCCATTAGGAAGAGCATTTCGAGCAGATCTAGAGAAGTAGTTGTTCCCCTCTATTCGGCACTGGTGAGGCCACATCTGAAATATTGTGCCCAGTTTTGGGCCCCCCAGTATAAAAAGGATGCAGATGTACTGGAGCAGGTTCAGTGGAGGGCGACAAAAATAATTAAGAGAATGGAGCACAAGACCTATGAGGATAGGCAGAGGGATTTGGGCTTGTTCAGTTTACAGGGTGATTTAATAGCAGCATTCAACTTCCTGAAGGGGAGCTTTAAAAAGGAGGGTGAGAAACTGTTCTCAGTGGTGTCAAATGGCAGAAAAAGGAGCAATGGTCTGAAGTTGAAGAGGGAGAGGTGTAGGTTAGATATTAGGAAAAACTACTTTACCAGGAGGGTGGTGAAGCACTGGAATGCATTGCCTAGATAGGTGGTGGATTCTCCATCCCTCAAGGTTTTTAAGTCCCAGCTTGACAAGGTCCTGGCTGGGATGACTTAGTGGGGGTTGATCCTTCTTGAAGCAGGGGGCTGGACTAGGTGACCTCTTGAGGTCCCTTCCAGCCCTAGGATTCTATGATTCTAAGTGAGTAAGTTAAAGGCAGTGTGCTCTGTCACATCACCTGTTTCTGAGTAGCTACTTCTGAACTTCCAACTGTATTCAGTGACCAGTTCTACTTCAATATGGGTAGAACAATATGGCCCAGAGTTGTAGCTGTCACCACCAATTTTCATGTTTTTTCTTTTGTTGATCTTGGTTTGGAGGATTTTTTTCTTCAGTTTTTGCCAGTCTTAAAGAGGAACTTTCCTGTTTGGGAAGGTGAACTCTCTGAATTCCGATTCCCATTTTAAGATGTTTAAATGTGGATGTTTAAATGAGAGCAGTCTGCTACATAGCCCTAATTCCTCTTTCTGCTGGAATGACAGCTGAGGTCATGAGTTTATGACACCATGGCCTGTTCTCATAGACAACAGTGGCTCATGCTATCATAAATCCCATACCATGACTTCAAAGCAGGAGCAATGGGTATAAAGACCAAGATTTATTTCAACACAACTGTCCTTGATATGTTTCTAGAAGAAATATCAATGAATGTTATGAAAGGGATAAGGGAAACATAAATATTTTATTAGTATCCTATATCAGTTTTCTTCAATGTGAATGTCCCACGTAAGCACTACTAAAACAATTCTTTCCTTACGTTACTTGAAATATATTATAATCTCCTATTTTAATCTGTTATCAATTCAGAATTAGTAACATTTTCCATAACATTGAACACACAGCAAGTTCTGTTACACAATTCCTGAAGCTTTGAAACAGAATTCCTTATTGCGTTCTTCAGTTATTTGGGAAATAGGAATATCTTCACAGTTTGATTGTAATTTATGTCATCGGTCCATTAAGTTGATTTTATGGCAGCCAACACAGCCAATGACCATTTATGTGAAGCCTGAAGACGACTTCAGGTCTCCATGAAGGCTGTTTGATACCTGCCCTCGCTTATGACTGACCTTGAGGGGAGTTCAGTTTGGTAATTTATGGCAAACCACATCTAGGAAGAACCATTTGCAAGATTCACTGTCATTTAGCACTAAACGATTGTTCCTGACTCCAAAGACAATCTTGAGTCCTGACAGGGCAATCCCATAAAAATATTGCCTGGCCACCCACGTGTCTTTTCCAATTATCCAGAGTAGAAATTAATACTTTTAAAAGCTGCTAGTTTTTGAAACGTTATTACAATTTATTCCAGGGGTTTCTTTTGCACATTATGATGAATTGGTTTATTATGCAGTTATTTTCTATGTCAGCTTTTTAGAAGATTGAACCATAATGTCGAAACATTAGAATGAATGCCAAACATATTATTTTAAAACTGAGTAATATATATCTTCTAGAAAAGTGTGCTCTGTTTTTAATAACACGTAATTTTATGTTTATGTTCCCTAATGCTGTTGTCACACATTATTTATTTCTGTGCAGTAAGGACAAGAGAACTTTCTTTTAAAATGTGTCTTATACAGTGGACAGATTTTAGTGCAAGATGTTAAGAATCTATTATTTAAAAGTACAATACTGTAAACTGTGAACGATGTTTTCCAAAAACAAATAATTTCTGTGGCTTTCTCAATATCAGTTTAATATGTGCAGTAGTTCCAGGAGGAATATGTCAAACTTACCTGCCCCTCCCCCTCAAAATCTAAATTTAGGAAGAAGAAAAAATTGTTTCTAGAATAATCAGCACATTTTCTTGTATGGTTTTTGTAACAGTCCCTGGATGTTAATTTTGTTCCCAGAGTCTTTTCCAAGTGATGTACGAGAGGGCAGCAATTAACACTTCAATAGAAAAACATCAGTGTTGTCTTACAATGAGCATATTTCCCCTATTTGCGTGTAGCTCAGCAATACTAAAAACATAGGGCACTGAATTTTTCATTTCATTTTGGGGAAAATCAGATTAAGGCTCGCAATTCTGTGGTATCAGAGGGGTAGCCAAGTTAACCTGTATCTTCCAAAACAACAAGAAGTCCTGTGGCACCTTATAAACTAACAGATATTTTGGAGCATAAGCTTTCATGGGCAAAGACCCACTTAGTCAGATGCAAGAGTGGGGGGTTCCAGAGGAGGGTTTAAATATATGGGCTTATGAAAAGGAGGGAATCTCAGTGAAGAGGAGGGCCAGAGTTGACAAGGTGTGTTCATTCATGGCAAATCCTGCGGTAGTGCATGGAGGAATTGCTCTGCCCCATCAGAGCTGCGTTAAGGTCAGTAACGCTCCCTTTGCATACAGCAGTTGTCTACCCCCATGCAGTCTGTTGCAGGATATTAGAGAATCACCTTCTAAAACAAAGAGGCTTGACATGAAACAAAGGGAAAAGATGAGTTTTGCCTGTTTGGTGACCACAGCCTAGTATTGTCTCTTCTCTGACTATTTTTAACATAACTACCACACTTCTGACACTCTGGCGTAGGTCCTGTAGATGGTTAACTCCCTTCATCTCACACTGACTTCTTCTGCAGCACTGGAGCACAATATGGCTTGCAACCCCAAGTGCACAGCAGTGCTGTGTATAGCTTTTAACTGGAGCAGTTATCTTAAAATGGATCCAAAAGTCAGTTTCCTGTGGGTAAATGGTGTTTATTTCAAAAATAGCAGGTTTGTGCTAATGAGTGCTTGACATTATTTTTCAAACAAGCAGAGGCAGGAATGAAGATCTGGCATTAAGCCCAAATGTTTTAAACATGTTTTTAAAGTGACTAATTCTGTAAAGTAGAGATAAAGGCACTTTAAAATATTCTCTCCTCAAAGCAGAAAAAAAAATTGGTAAAATTTTCTGTCAAGAACCTATCATCAAATTATCTGAGTACCTCACAAAATTACTGCATTTAACACTTCATTCCATTATGCTGATTTCACATAAATGTGGAGAATCAGGGCCTCATGAACTTACCTTCAGAACACTCTGTACAGCAGGGACATGATACAAAAATTTTTTCAAGGCGTATACTACTTTGAGACCCAGTTCTATGCCTTTATCACCAGACCTGTGTGACACAATAATGATGTGAAAGGAAAGATGCTTCTGTGGATAAAGCCAAGCACTAAACACCTTGGATTTCAGAAAAGCAGACTTTGATTCCCTGAGAGAACTGATGGGCAGGATCACCTGGGAAGCAAATATGAAGGGGAAAGGAGTCCAGGAGAGCTAACAACATTTTAAAGAAGCCTTATTGAACACACACGAACAAACCATCCCATTGCGCAGTTAGAAAAGCACATATGGTAGGCAACCAGCTTGGCTTACAGGTGAAATCCTTGGTGAGCTTAAACTCTAAAGGATGTGTATAAGAAATGGAAACTGGGAAGTATGATTCAGGAGGAATGTCACTATATTGCTCAAGAATGCAGGGGAGTAATCAGAAATGTGAAAGCACAGTTGGAACTACAGCTAGCAAGGAATGTGAAGGGTAACAAGAAACATTTCTACATAAATATTAGCAGTAAGAGAGTGATCAGGGAGGATGTGGGGCCATTACTGGATGAGTGAGGTAACCTTCTGACATATGGAATAAATTGCCAAGGGAGGTTGTGGAATCTCCATCGCTGGAGATATTTAAGAACAGGTTAGATAGATGTCTATCAGGGATGGTTTAGATAATACTTGATCCTCCCCTTGGGGCAGGGGGCTGGACTCGATGACCTCTCGTGGTCCCTTCCAGTCCTAGTGTTCTATGATTGTATGATTCTATCATGTGGGAAAAGCTGAAATACTCAATGCTTTTTTGCCTCTGTGTTCACGGACAAGGTCAGCTCCCAAACTACTGTACTAGGCAATGCGCTATTGGAAGGAGGTGGGAAGTCCTTGGTAGGGAAAGAACAGGGTAAGAGCTGTTTAGAAAAACTAGACACACAAATCCCACAGGTCCACCTTTAATGCATCCAAGGGTACTGAGGGAATTAGCAGATGTCATTGCAGAGCATTTAGCCATTATCTTGGAAAACTCCTGGATGACTGGGAGAGGTCCTGGATGATTGGAAACAGGCAAATGTAGTACCCATCTTTAAAAAAGGAAAGAAGGAAAATGCAGGGAACTATAGACCAGTCTGTCTTACCTCAGGCCCCAGAAAAATCATGGAGGGGATCATCAAGAAATCCATTCTGAAGCACTTGGAAGAGAGAAAAGTGACCATGAATAGTCAACATGGATTCATCCCATGCAAGTCAAGCCTTATCAATCTGATTAGTTTCTGTGATGAGGTAACTGCCTCTGTAGACATGGGAAAGTCAATATTCTTGCCTGCATGTTAAGGAAGTATGGTACGGATAAATGGACTGTAAGGTGGATAGAAAGCTGGCTAGATGATTGAACCGAGCAGGTAGTGATCAATGTTTCCAAGTTGGTTTCAAGTGGAGTGTCCCAAGGATCAGTTCTAGGGGTGTTGTTCCACATCTTTATTAATGACCTGGATGACGGAATTGATTACACCCTTAGCAAATTTGCAGATGACACTAAGCTAAGGGAACAGGTGGATACTGTGCAGGGTAGGGATAGGGTCCAGAGTGACATAGATAAATTGGAGCATTGGGCCAAAAGAAATCTGATGAGGTTCAACAACAAGGACAAGTGCAGAATTCTGCACTTAGGCTGGAAGAATCCCAAGCTTTGTTACAGGCTGGGGACTGACTGGCTAAGTAGCAGTGCAGCGAAAAGGACCTGGGGATTACAGTGGATGAGAGGTTGGATATGGGTCAACCGTGTGCCTCATAGCCAAGAAGCTAATGGAATAGTCTACAGAAACTAGCCACTCTGCACTGGACAGGGAAAGATGGAAGGAAATAGTGAGAGAGGCATCAGACACAAACAGGCACCGAGCCCATGGTTGTTGTTGTTGTTGATGGTGATTAGGAGAAGCAGATCTAGAGAATTTATTATTCTCTTCTACTCAGCACTGGTGAGGCCAAATTTGGAGTATTGTGTCCAGTTCTTGGCCCTCCAGTACAGAAAAGATGTGGATGCATTTGAGAGGGTCCAGTGGAAGGCAACCCAGATGATTAGAGGGCTGAGGGACTTGTGTTTATTTAGTTTGCAGAAGAAAAGAGTGAGGGTTAACTTGATAGCAGCCTTCTACTTCCTGAAGTGGGTCTCTGAAGAGGATGGAGAGAGACTGTTCTCAGTAGTGACAGATGGCAGAACAAGGAGCAATGGTCTCACGTTATAGAGCGTCAGGTGTAGATTGGATATTAGAAAAAACTATTTCACCAGGTGGGTGTGAAGCACTGGAATGTGTTACCTAGAGGTTTTTAAGACTTGGCTTGACAAAGTTCTGGCTAGGATGACTTGGTTGGGGTTGATCCTGCTTTGGGCAGGGGCTGGACTCCATGACCTCCTGAGGTCCCTTTGAGCCCTAGGATTCGATGATTCTAGCACTATGATTTAGGAGATCTGGGTCTAGCTGATGTTCCTGGTTCAGACTTATTTTGTGTCTATGGACTAATCACTTCAGTCCTGTGAACAACCCTCATTCACAGTTGGTCAGTAAATTTCTATTATGTTCCAAATTAGAGGTCAGTAATACGAAGGCCTGAAGCACTGTTAACTAATTTGATCATGCACGTAAATAAGTGCTTCTCGGTCATCAGTAGTGTGTTCTGTGGATTCAGTTTTGTTTATTCTGCATTTCTGATGTTTCCTCCATCATACACCTTTAATCTTACAGGAAGAACTGTCACACCTCTGTAATTCATTCTCATAATGGTGAAATTTCTAGATATTTTTTGATAAAAAGCATGCAGAGGGTATGCAACAGTGGTTTTATTTTGTTGACAATCAAGGCTTATTGTCCCTCAAGATAAATATTTACCTTTAGTTTAACTGGGTCAATATTAAACTCATTGGTCAATAAATCCTTATGTTCTGTGCTACAGAAATCAATCCCTGCTTAATATGTTACGTCACTGAGCAAAATTAATAAAGTTCTTTTTTACAGGTTTTCATAAGTGGCAAACAAGTCCAGGCTGTTTGGGTTCTACAAAAAAGTTTCACCTCATGATTAATACATGTTAAGCTAGTACATTGCTGCATAGTGCATTAAATAAATGACTATATAGCTAAGAGAGTTACAAGAAGGTCTATTAAGTGCTTATTTCAAGGCTTGGCAAAAGTGAACAACAATAAATAATTCAAGTAGCACCTCTAATCCTGTTTTCTTTCTTCTTAATTGGTTTTACAGCATTGTTTTGACATTTACCCTTGAATTTAAAAAAAATTACTTACGAAAAAGAAAATGCATGCTGTGCACTAAAACAGCCGCCAATAAGATACATGCATATTGATGTATCAGAGCATAAGATTTACATTATGTCTTCATGGCTGGCGAAGTCTGCTGCTGGTATGAAGTGGTATGGATTTATAGTCTTGCACATGTACTGAATTAAAGAAACTGTGTATGAGTTCTATTAAAGAATTGTGGTGGGTCTATAAAGACTAGATCACCTCTTTAGAGTGAGATAAAGGATTCCTTCTCCTGAGTTCAGAAGCTGTAATACAATTCACCATTAATTGCAAAGGCAGGGGGTTTACACAATTACATACACAGGTGCAGCAACTGGCAATGCTACTGCACTCTGGGCTCCTGGGCTAACACCTGGGGACCCAGCTGCTGCCCCAGTCACAGAGGATTCTGCTGCCCAGCCACATGCTGAGGCATCGGCTACTGGCCCTGTACACTGTGGCTTCGCTGAGGGAGTCTGGGGAAGACAGGAATAAAGAGGGCTAGTTGTCAGCACCCTCACTCATAAAAGCATTCCCATGTCACTGATTGTATAGCAGTATTTTTTTTCAGCTAGAAGTGTTAGGATTGTTTGCTTCTCTGTTGTGTTAATTTTCTGTATAAAACATTTGTATCTGTGTATATGTGTCATATTGCCTCAGTGAGTCAAGCTGAGAATACCAGATTCAGGACAAAGTGCTAAGAAATAGTACATTTTGACACAAGCCAGTGGCTGTTCTATCACAAATGTCTCAAAACTCCCAAACTATGGGCCATCCCCGGCTGGTGCAGTTTTATAATCTGGCCTAAGTGCTAGTGGGCTGGGGAGAAAGCCTGTCTGTTCCCACTGCCCAGGCCCCGCCCCTTCCTGCCACTGCCCTGCACCCTTCCCCCATGGCACCCCATCCCCCAAGGGATGCAGCCTCAGGGGTTGCCAAGGGATCCTGGTGTAGGACTGCAGCAGCAATTGGTCCCCTCCACATTCACTGTGGCAGCAGGAGCTGCGGGGAAGTGGAATGCCTCTTTAGACTCCCTTGTTTCACTTCCCCATGGCTTCTGCTGCTGCAGGGAGTACCGGGGGCGGGGCTGATTGCTGCTGCTTTCCTGCACCGGCTCACACGCCTCCCTCGGTACTCCCTAAAGCTGCATCCCTGGAGAGACAGGGGGCCATGGGTGGGAGCGGGCAGGGTGGTGGTGGGAAGGTTCTGTGCTTTAGTGATGAAAACAGACAGGCTTTCCCCCGACCCACTGGTACTCCCAGGATGGATTGTGAAACTGCTCCAGCTGCCGATGGCCCGCTGGCCGGGAGTTTGAGACCCCATTCTATCATTAGATTATACCAAACCAGGAACTAAAATAAATGTCTGTCTCATCATACTAGTGAACAAGAAGTCAAAAATGCAGTCTCCTTAGGCATTCCCACCCTTGTTTCAACATCCAGACACTACCCTTTATGGTGAGTGGTTATTGAAAATCAGTTTCTTCAGACCAAGGGTTCTTTTGACATCTAGGGATCAGACACATATCCAGGTCAATATATAACTCCAATTTACCCAATAATCCCACTGCTCTCAGTCCTTAAGCAACTAAAATCTGAAGATTTATTAATAAAGGAGGAGAGAATAAAAATGATTATTAGATCATGTACATACAATGTGGGCAGTATTCTTATATGAGGTTAGTAGCAGTGATGTTATAGACTGCTGGCTCGTAAGTCTCTGGTAACTTCCCAAACATTGGAAGGTCCTCAATCCTTAATTCAATCTGGTGTTTTAGTCATAAATTCACAGTATAGAGAATCATAGTGTGACAGAGGCCGCAAGGGCCTTTTATGTCCTCTGCCATGTGCTTGGAATTCTACTGTCCCAGAAAAAGCTCACAGCAAAGTTTATGGAAAACTGCTGGCACAAGATGCAGTCCAGGACCATATGAACATGTGAGATGTCCTTACATAGATGTCTGTCTCTCTGGGGCAGCCACTGCCCATTTGGAGGCTACAACATCTGCAAAAAGGCTCTCTGGTTTCTTCTGTAGATTATTGTGAGAGTTGTGTCTTTCATGGGCCATCAGCTCGAATAGTGCACTTAGGTTGTTGATCAGGAGAGAGTCAAATGCTGCCCGTCTGATTAGCAGAGTGCCCGCAGTGCATTATTTGTTTCTAGTGGTGGTGCACATTCACACCTGCCTCGGACCTGGCTCACATAAACAATTATTCTGCACATAGAAAAAATCTGCACATGGCTTGAAAAGACTAGAGGGAACAAACTCAGTAGTGATGCAGGTACACAATATTCATAATTTTAGATGCAGAAATGATATCTGCATATAAACAGGATAATCCTGCTTAGTAAATAATAATCGCTCCATTGACACATGACACTATTCACAAAAGTCAACAAATAGAAGTTTCTTAAGAGGGGAGATCCAATAAATCAGCATTTCTCCTGGCCAGCCTGCCCTCAAGCCCAGAGATGCATAGATATGTAAGATCTCATGGGAAGCAAGTCCAAGGGGGAAAGCAGTTTAAGAAGGGTTGAAATTTTTTGAAAAATACATGATTAAAGACACAAGGGCAAACTATACCAGTTTAGGAAAGATTACAAGCTGCCACCCTGGTTTAATCAATGGTTCTTCAGCTGTCTGAATCTCAAAACAGAGTCATACAACAAGTAGAAACTGGACCAAAGTACAACAGATGATTATAAACAAATAACACAAGTAAGTGAGGATAAAATTAGAAAGGACAAGGCACAAGAACTGAGATTAAATTAGCTAGAGACATAAAGAGCAACAAGAAAGCAGTCTACAAATAACCTAGAAGGCAAAGGAAGACCAAGGAAAATATAAGCCAGTTACTCAACAGCAGGGGGGCTGGACAATGACAGAAAATGTGGAAATGGTGGAAGTGCTAAATGAATTTTTCTTTCAGTTTTCATCACAAAGGCTGGTGGTGATTAGACATCAAACATAATGAATTCTAGTGAAAATGAGGTAGGATCAGGTGTCACAATGGGGAAAGAACAGGTTAAAAATTACCTAAAGTCGTAGATGTCTTCACCTGACCTGGGCCTGATGAAATACTTCCTCGAATTCTCAAGGAGCTGACTGAGAATATATCCCAGCCATTAGCAATTATCTTTGAAAAGTCATGGAATATGAGAGAATGAGAAAATGTCAAATACAGTGCTCATCTATAAAAAGGGGAATTACAAACCAGTCAGGTTAACTTCAGTACACTGAAAGATAATAGAACAAATAATTATGCAATAGTTTGTAGATGCCTAAGAGATAATAGGATGATAAGTAGTGCCTTTTTTTGAGTAAAAGAGGAGCTGGTACTCAGCCAGCCTCTGCCCCCTTCCCTTCCCCCATGCCCTCCTGCCAATCCTGCGGCTAGGGCCACCAAGGTGCCAATACTCAGTACTGGAAGTACCAGCACAAAAGAAGCATGGATGATAAGTAACATTCAGAATGATTGGTAAAGGGCAAATTGTGTCAAACCAATGTAATACCTTTTTTTGACAAGTTAACAAGCATTGTGGTTGCTAGGATAGAGATTGAGGGGAGTGATAGATGTGATATATCTTGACTTTAGTAAGTCTTTTGATACTGTTTTGCATGACTTTCTCAAAAATAAATTGGGAAAATATAATCTAGATGAAGCTTCTATAATGTGGGTGCATTGTAGGGAAATTTTAAAACCTGATTGGAAAACCTTTCCCAGAGAGTAATAGTCAGTGGTTCACAGTCAAACTGGAAGACCATTCCAAGTGGGGTCCTGCAGGTATTATTTCTCTGTCCAGTTCAATGTCTTCATCAAGGATTTAGATAATGGCATATGGTGTAAGTTTGTGGATGATACCAAGTTGGGAGGGGTTAAAAGTGCTTTGTGAGGTAGGATTAAAATTCAGAATGATCTGGACAAACTTGAGAAATTGTCTGAAGTAAATAGGAAGAAATTCAATAAGGACAAATGCAAAGAGCCTAGGAAGGAGTAGTGTGACAAATGATTTCAGGATTATGGTGGATCACAAGCTAAATATGAGCCAACAGTGTAACACGGTTAGTATTGCCAGACATCTGGTTTTTTACTGCAACAGCTGGTCAGAAAGGGACCCTGGAGGCTCCAGACAGCACTAGTGATCAGATTGCTAAAAGTCTGGCTGACAGTACAGCAGGGCTAAGGCCACGTGTACACTTCTTGGAAGATCAACGCTACTTCAGTAACTGGTAGGAATGCTCCAAATTGAACTTACAGGGCCCCGACGTTTGCACCAGTATTCCTGGCCCTCATTAGGAGTGAGGGAAGTCGATGGAAGTGGAAACATGAATTAAGGTACAGTAAACCCCTGAGAAGCATGATTTTGATCTGGGCTTAACTTGCTAGGAGAGTCCCATAGGCACACAGCTGCTTGCGGCGCAGTTCCTCACAGGTGGGAGAAACCACTCCACAAGCAGCTGTGTCCCAACCCCCAGCTGGAAGAAGCCAGGGGCCACCTGGCTGGCCCCTGCACGCACTTCCCCCATCTGCCCACTCCCCCGCCAGGGGAATTTGGGGGATCTGCCCAACCCCCAGTCCCCCCCAATTTATGTGAAATTTGATTTATGTGGAGGTTTCCCAGGACACAACCTCTGCGTAAATCGAGTGATTACTGTACCTCAATTCCAGCTACATAACTAATGTAGCTGGAATTTCATACCTTAACTTGACCTTCTGCCGTAGTGTAGACCTGCCCTAATGCAGGTTCCCTGCCTGTCCAGGCTCTGGACAGCATCTGGAAGCAAATGACATATCTGCCTTCTAGGCACAGGCCAGCCATAGATGCTCTGCATGCTGCCCCACCCCACCCCTCCATCATCTGGTAACTACAGTCAATGGGAGCTGCCTGGTCAGTGCCTTGGGCAGTGTGCAGAGCCCCTGGCCCTTCTGCCTAGGAGCCAGCATGCTAGCCACTTCTAGGAGCTGCCTGAGGTAAACTTCACCTAGTTGGATCCAGTACCCCAAGGTCCCTCCCACATCCAAATTCCCTGCCCTAATCTGAACACCTTCCCACACCATGAAACTATCCATTTCTGGTCCTATTCCAGAACCCTCACCTCCACTCCTGCACCCCAACTCTAATCTAGCCTGATGAAAGTGAGGGAGGATGTGAAAGAGTGAGTGACAGAGGGATGGAGTGAGTTGATATAGGACCTCAGAAGCTGATGGGGCAGAGGTGGAATCTAAGATGAAAAGCGAGTAGTTGGCAACTTTAAATATTGTTGCAAAAAAGCAAATATAATTCTGAGGTGTATTAGCAAAAGAGTTGTAAGCAATACATGAGAAGTAATTCCTCTTCCCTACTCTGTGATGATTAGGTCTCAGCTGGAATATCATTTCTAGTTCTGGGTGCCAATTTTCAGGAAAGATATGGGCAAATTGGAGGAAGTCCACAACTGCAAACATGATTAAAATCCTAGAAAACGTGACCTAGGAAAGAAGATTGAAAAAACTGGGTTTGTTTAGTTTGTTTAGTTTAGTTTAGAGAGGTGACATAATAACAATTCTAGGTTACATAAAATATTGATATAGAGAGGTTGGAGGTAGTTCTCATTTTCTTCTGAGGGTAGCAAAAGCAGCAATGGGCTTAAATTCTAGCAACGATGGTTTAGGCTGGACATTATGAAAAGCTTCCTAACTGTCAGGGTAGGTAAGAATTATGATAAATTGCCTAGGGAGGCTGTGGAATAATCATCATTGAAGATTTTTTAAAAGAAGGTTAAACAAGCACCTGTCATGGGTGATGTAGATGATACTTCATCCTACCATGAATGTAAGGGACTGAGCTTAATGACCTCTCAAGGTCCCTTCTTATCCTACAGTTATATATATTCTGAGATAAAACAACTCAATCAGGCCAAATTTATCCCAAGTTTAAGATTTTTTTGAAATAAAATCTTATGAAACCTAAGAACAAAAGTTATTGTTTCAAGTAGGGATGGTTTACAATTGTGAGTCCAAAAAAAAAAAAAAGGTAAATACTGTTTTTCTTCAAAATAAAGTTTTTGACAAAAAGATCTTTTTTTCCAAAGCCAAAAGCTCTTTTTGTCCTTCTTCATGGGCTAAGAACCACAAAGATACGGAAAGTGGAGAAAAGGAGAGAATGCAGGGGAGGGGGAAAATTTTGTTAATTTTCCTTTTTTTAAGTTTTATTCTATAGATTATACATAAACGTATACATTTCTTATAGAAAATCTAGCATTTTCCAAACAGTTTTAGTTTCATGATTTATTTTTATAATTCCAAAGAAAAAAATAAAATAACTTACAAAACATTCTTGCATTGTGCTAGTGCATGAAAACCAGACAGTGAAACTGACTTAAGACTGACCATTCATAAAAACAAAACAAAACAAAATGAAATGGCTATGGTGACGCTACAGTGATCTGTGGACAGAAGTTATCGTTGGAAGAGATTTCCCGACAAAATTTCTGTTGATGGAGTGCGGCTAAACACAAAAGCCAATTGGAAGAGCGCTCTGCTCTGCTAACAGAGCAGCAGGACTGCCCAGCTGCTCTAGCTACAAAGCAGGCACCAGGAAGCACAGCAGACAGGGCTGCCCTTTCTTCTGGATGCCCTGTTTGTTGAGAGAAGGCCCCTGCAGAGCCTCCACACGGCTTTCTTTTGGCAGAATTTTTCTACAGCTTCATTATGCCTCATGGCTGAGGGGCAGAATGCTGCCTGCAAATGTGCTGAGTTTTGTCGACAGTTTGTTCATTTTCTGGGTAGATGTTCCACAAGTTTTGTTGACCAAACTCCAGTTTTGTTGGCAAATTCTGTAGTGTAGATGTAGCCTATACGCTGCTGTCCAAGAACAGAGATATGTGAAAAAGCCCTTTACTTCCTCACCAATCCCAAGATCTTGTCTACCTTCCCCGAACAGTATTGCTCTGCTACAAGCATACTAGTAGGTCATCCTGTTAGCCAGAGCCCCTAAAACACTTCTTTAAGTAGGAGTTCTCCTGAGTGGAGAAGCACTATGAAAAAGAGAGCATCTCCAAGAGCAGTCATTTTCTGTAGTGAGTAGAGACTGGATAAGTGATGCCCCATATCCCCTCCCATAGCATAGCCACTGATCTTCTCCCTCCTGTTTCTTGGTCCCAGGCAGATCTTGAACCCCAAAAGATGGTCATCATACTCCCTGTCCACATGTGCTTTTCTAAAATGTAATGCAATTCACTGTATCTTTAATTTATTCTTATATTCATTTAAGGTTGATCCTGCTTTGGACAGTGGGCTGGAGTTGATGACCTCCTGAGGTCTCTTCCAGTCCTAAGATTTATTGATTCTATGATATGTGGTGTTTATTTTTTGTACTTCATGAAGCAGGAAACATGAATACAGATCGGCCGATTTCAGTTTTGTTTCCAGTCAGTTATTGTTTATTTTTGTTGTTGTTAGAGGCTAGGTCCCCATTGTGCTAGGCACGGTGAAAACACATAACAAAGATACCTTGCCGAAGGGCTTATATGCACAAGCACAGTTCTGCAGTGCTTTGGCTGGAGAAACAGATGGAAAATGTGTACATGTGCACACAATTATTTTCCTTGAAATTAAAATGAAGAGCTAAGAAAACTAAGCTAAGAAAGCTAAGTATCTAGTATTATTAGGCTGTGTAAAATATTTTATTTTTGTGTGTAATCTATCTGTTCCTGTTTCTTTATTACATAGCAGACTTTGGGTAGTAATATCTGTCATTAATAATATAACTAAACAAGTACCATGCCCTGCCTTAATATCTTTAGTTTCCTGGTGAAGTTGTTTTTATTTTCTTTCGTATAGAGGTTCTGCAGACACTTGAATTAACTCATGTTTGCAAACAAACCAGACTAAATAGTATTGATCTAATTTTACACTCCAGCCTCCATCCTGGGAAGCCAAATATGTCAGATGGTGGGGGTGGAGGTTTCATATCACATAGGTTAGCCATAGCTGTTAACGTCCTAATTCCATACAAATATAGATTGACCTCAAATTGACTTTGAAACTTGTAAACTCAGGGGAACAGTTCTGTAACCTGAGTAACTGCTACTTGAGAGAGCAGTCAGCCTACCAGATACTGCAAAATCACAATCAACTGAATATTAAAGCTATAAGTTTGGGTCGCATTTTCAAATGCAGTCACTCCTATTTTATGCTGCAGTCACACGGTATGTACAGGTGGGCTGGGGCAATTTTGTCTTTTGGGCTTTTGATTCATGATAAGCAGTCTAGCAATTCTGTGTTCTAGTTAGAGAGGTGGGTTGGTATCCTGCCTCCATCCACAACCCCGCCACACACACACAAAAAATTGAAAGGATGGTTCTTTCCAAGATCTTAATTCAGCAATTATTAAAGTCTATTGGCTTAGGAGGAAGCTGGCTCAGGCTACATATTCTTAGTTAGCAAATCAGTATGACATTTCCTGAAAGAAAAAATGTGCTGATTTAATTCACAGTGGGCTGTCTACACTACCACCTTCTTTCAAAGGAAGGCTGGTAATTAGGGTGTTGGGAGTTTACGAATGAAGTGGTGTCATGCATAGGCAGCACTTCCTTAAGCAAATTCCCCCTCGCAGCAACTTTGACTCTACCCTTGCACTGATTAACAAACATTTGGAAGGATGCAAGAAGGTCAGTTGTGAACCCTAGCTACCTAGCTCTTTTTCCTCTGGAAACAAATCCTCTGTGCAAGGGAGATGTGTGCATACATCCTCCACATCTGCCTCTAGCAGTGAGTTTTCTCCCCACTCTTGCATTTAGGAGTCAGGCCAGTGCCTATTTCTTCACACCAAGATCTTGGGTTTTCAGGATCATTTTGCTGTGCAGAGTGTACTCTTCCTTCTTCATGGGTGGTCAAATGGCTAGCTTGCCCATCTCCAGTGAAACAGAACACAAACTTCTCTCAATTGGGCATTCAGGTCATACTGGCTTTAACATGTGAAAAGCACTTTGCAGCTTTCAAGGACTGTAATCAACCCCCTGCCAGTGTGTGTCTGCCAGTGCTCTGGTATACCAGTCCCCTCTAGATATCTGGTAGAATGTTCTGAGACCCTTGAGCTTGGAGCCAGCTGCTGTAGGTACTCCAATGCACGGGGCTTGAAGGGATTTATCCCCATAAACACTCACATGTAAATAAATGAGGAGAATTTCTTTACTAAGACTTCCAGGGGTGCTCTCCCTAGGGAGGTTTCACCAATCAAACTGATAATTAAGTATGTGTAACCTCCTCCCTCGCTTCCCTGGTGGATACCCTTGTTCCAGAACTAGGCAAATTCATGGAGATAGGTCTACCAGTGGCTGCTATCCAGGATGGACAGAGACAGTATTCCTAGACTGTTTGACAAAAGCTGGGAATGGGCAACAGGGAATATGTCACTTGATGATTGCCTCTTCTGTTCTTTCCCTCTGGGGCAGCTGACACTGGACACTGTTGGAATACAGGATATAGGGCTAGATAGACCTTTGGTCTGACTCCGTATGGCCATTCTTATGTTCTTCTGCTCATTATAACAAAGTTTTTTCTTTCTAATTAAGTTAAACCCCTTCCCAAGTGGTATAAGCTAAACCAGGTCTACTATTGTGTTCCATCCCATATAACTATGGCAGTTTAAATTCATACCTCGATTTATACCAAAATATGTGGGCTCCTTGCCTACGTCTGCATTCATATCATCATGTAGGGTACACACACAACACATGTAGCTACACATTGCAGTGAAAGGCAGGCTGCATCCCACTTGTCACTGTGTTGTGTAGCTGTGCGTGGCAGTGAAAGCTCTGGCATCAGAGAGACAAGAAGAACACAACTGAAAATAGCAGTGTAGATATGGCAGGGCTTGGGCTTGCAGAAAGAGCCATGTAGAGTATGTACTTTAGGGGCTTAAGCGTTTGGGGCACTCCACCTCCCCTGCCACACACTCCCAACTGCACCTCGTGCTAGCTGGGCATGCAGTGTGTGTGCTCTACACACTGATGTAAGTACAAACATATCCATCGCTGTGACTTCTCCTACCCCAGAGTATTGTGAAAATGGAAAGTGCTGAGAGAGATGTAAACAATATTGGGAGGAGTGGTCCTGCTGCTTTCGTGTGTGGAGCAAACTGCTTTCCCTTCTTTCTGTAACAAGATAAGAAAGGAATTGATGAGCTGGGTTTGTTGGGGATTAGAGGGGTGAAAGGGTAAAGTCTGTGTTAGGCTCCCAAAGTGATTTTAAATGTTTGGATAAAAAAATCCAAGTGATCAAGTTGTTTTTCAACATGAAAGATAACAGCAAGGGAGCTAAGATAGGAACTAATACATTAGGTACTGAAAAAGCACACGGACCACTGAGGTGGGTCCCTGCGGGAAGCCATCACAACAACAAAACTCTTGAAGTTACAATTCAATCTAACAAGCTTTAATCAAAAACGCTGTGAACCTTAGGATGCTTCTTCCGTCATTGCTGTGATTAATGTAATTTTTTCTTTCAAGCAGTCAAGTAAATAAATAAAATATGCTTAAATGCTTTTTTCTGTAACATAAAAAATTATGCCTTGCCAGCTTCCTGCATAACAGGAGAACCTTCCCTGTGGAGACTGAGCAATCATGGTGGACTTACCTCAAAAGGTGTTGAAATTTGTTTCAGTTGAGATCTGCATCTAAACATTTGGAATCCAACAGTTTTGCTTATTAGAATCAAACGACACTGTTATATTAGCTTATTTGTCTCTCTACGTAGTCAATAAGCATTAGCCAGACATGTCCATTGGGACAGTCTGGAATGCTGGCATACTTTGTTTTGTGAATCACTGAAGCATATTAAAATAGATCACATAAAATTATTTATTCTGCTTTTACTGAAAAACATCCAAGAAATCTTAAACCAAAATCATCTTCCCTGGGCTCTCCTACAGCCTATCTATTTCATACCTGTGATTTGTTTCACCCATTGGTGTGGTAACATGCTACCTTTTCATATTCTGCTCATGTAACCCTCTCCTTGATTCCCTATATTGGTTTCCAATCTCCTTCTGCTTCAGATTCAAGTTTCTCATTTTCAGGGGTCTGGGTAAAATCCTGTTTCCACTAAAATTAACAGCAAATCTACCTTCGTCTTCAACTGGAGCATGATTTCACCCCATTTTTACTGGTCAGCCCATTCCTTCATCTCTTAATATTTTGTCACTTGCTCCATAACACTACCAGTTTGACACATCTTCACTGTCCTTTGGTCTCCTCCCTTAAGCAATTTTAATCCTTTTCTTCTGCTGTTCATATGGCTGGAAAACTTTCACAAGTCTGCAAACCATGGATTTAGTTAACCCTCCAAAACTATAGCTTTTGCGCCTCCTGTCAGCTATTTACTCTTGAACAGAATCATAGAATCATAAAATCACAGAGCTGGAAGGGACCTCAAGAGGTCATCTAGTCCAGCCCCCTGTCCCAAGCAGAATCAACCCCAACTAAGTCATCCCAGCCATGACAATAGCAAGCCGGGACTTAAAAACCTCTAGGGATGGAGGATCCACCACCTCCCTAGGCAACGCATTCCAATGCTTCCCCAGCCTCCTGGTGAAGTAGTTTTTCCAGATATCCAACCTACTCCTCTCATTCTGTAACTTCAGACCATTACCCCTTGTTCTGCTGTCTGTCAACACTGAGAACAGTTTCTCTCCATCCCTTTTAGAGCACCCCTTCAGGAAGTCGAAGGCTGCTATTAAATCACTCCTCAGTCTTCTCTTCTGCAAACTAAATAAACCCAGATCTTTCAGCCTTTCTTCATAGGTCATGTGCTCCAGCCCCTTAATCATTTTTGTTGCCCTCTGCTAAACGTGCTCCAGCACATCCACACCTTTTCTAAACTGGGGGACCCAAAACTGGATGCAATACTCCAGGTGTGGCTTCACCAGTACCGAATAGAGGGGACAGCCTCTCTAGATCTGCTCAAAATGCTCCTCCCAATGCACCCTGATATGCCATTGACCTTCTTGGCTACAAGGCCACACTGTTTGCTCATATCCAGCCTTTCATCCACTATAACCCATAGGTCCCTTTCTGCTGTACTGCTGCTTAGCCAGTCACTCCCCAGCCTATAACAATGGTTGGGATCCTTCCGCCCCAAGTGCAGAACTCCACACTTCTCCTTCTTGAACCACATCAGATTTCTTTTTGCCCAATCCTCCAATTTATATAGGTGACTCTGGATCCCGTCTCTACCCTCCAACTTATCTACCTTTCCCCCTAGCTTAGTGTCATCCACAAACTTGCTGAGGGTGCAATCTTGTCCCTCATCCAGGTCATTGATAAAGATATTGAACAACACCAGCCCCAGAACCAAGCCTTGCGGCACTCCACTTGAAACCGACCAACACCCAGATATTGAGCCATGGACCACCAAGCCAGATTTCTATCCATCTTATTGTCCATGTATCCAATCCATACTTCCTTAGCTTATGGGCAAGAATGTTGTGAGAGACTGTACCAAAAGCTCCCTGACTTCCCTGTGTCCACAGAGCCAGTTACCTCATCATGGAAGCTAATCAGATTGGTCAGGCAGGACTTACCCCTGGTGAATCCATGTCAATTACTTTTGATCACTTTCCCCTCTTCCAAGTGCTCAAAAATGGATTCCTTGAGGATCCCCTTCATTATTTTCCCAGGGATTGAGGTAAGGCTGATGGGTCTATAGTTCCCTGGGTTATCCTTCTTTCCTTTTTTAAAGATGGGCACTACAGTTACTTTTTTCCAGTGCAAATTATGACAGATATGGCAATTTCCTGCAGTATCTTTGGGAGATCTTACTGACTTAAGTGTCATCGTGACCAGGGATTACATAGAGTTCATAAGGAAAGGTCCTCCAGAGAAGTACCACCACCTGGATATGCCCTCATATATATGCAAACTGGATTCTCAGGGGACCAACAGACAAAGAAAAGACTTTTGGATAGACCGTCTTTGTTTAAACAGACTCAGTGTCTCCTTTCCGATCCAGCAAATGGAAGTAAGGAAGGGTTTGAAGAACTGACTCCAGGCAGAGGCTCTGGTAGCAGTGGGGTGGCTCAAAAAGAGGCTAATGTCTGGTGAGCTTTCTAGTACGTGTGTAGGTTTGTATTGTTTTTAATGTTTCCTGTGAAATGTTTTCTCTTCAGCTGTGTCTACACGTGCACATAAAATCAAAATAAGTCACCCTTTTTTGAGAGAGCGGGAGGAGTGTCCACACGTGTAAACCCATTTTTCGAAAGAAAATCGAAAGAACGAGGTGCAGACATCGAAATCTGAACCCCGATCCCATATCAGGAAGATCTCTCCCTTTTGAAATACTAAATCAAAAGAGTACCAGTGTAGACACTCCACAGTCCGCTCTTTTGAAATACGGGTCCACCATGGCACCAGTCAGCTGGAGCGCGGGGCCATTCCAGCCGGCAGCAGCAGGGCTCTATGGCCCCTGTGTTCGGCTGCCTTAAAGCTGCACGCATGCAGGAAGCCCGTGGCAGGAAGCTGAGAGCGTGCTAGGTGCAGCCCCCCCGCAAGCCTCACAGCCCCCCCTTCCAAGCCCCTGCAGGGCTCCCACAGCTCCCAGGGGGAGAAAAAAATGGGCCCCTTCCTGGACGGAGCAGGAGCTGCAGGACCTCCTTGGCCTCTGGAAGGATGAGTAGGTCCTGCACCACATGGGGGTGAAGCGGCGCAATGCCGATGCCTTTGCCCACCTGGTGCAGGACCTCCAGACCAGGGGCCGCCCGGAGTGTACTGCAGAGCAGGTATGTTCCAAGGGCAAGGAGCTGCAGCAGAGCTATGCCCAGGCCAGGGACCAGGCCGGCCTCTCCGGGGCAGCTCCAGCAACATGCCCCTTTTCCCGGGAGCTCCAGGGCATCCTGGGGCCCCACGAAAGCTCCCCACCCTGGCATTCCTGGACATATCCGACGAGGAGCTGCAGCTGGAGGAAGAGGAGGAGGAACAGCCCAGACCGGGGACCCAGGAGGGTGAGGGGACCACGGAGTGGTCAAGTGAGGAGAGAGACCTCACTAGCATCCTCCCCTCCTGCTTCTCCAGCCGGGTGACCAGAAGCCAGACGTCCCTGGATGGTGCCAAGGGATCCGCCAGTAGGGACAGGGAGAGGCTCACACCTGCTCCACGGGGGGGGGGGCAGCGATGCAACATCTAGTTGCCCGCACACAGGACCAGTGGTCTCGGGCCACACACAGGCTAACCCCCCATGTGGGATGTGGCACCCCATGGTGGTGCGCCAGCAATGCCCAGCACCCGCCCTCAGTGGACAGCGCCACAAGCCACACGGGGTGGCAGCCGGTCAATACCGGACAGTGCCTGAGGCCTGGACACCACAAGCTGGGAAGGGCCATGTGCATGAGACGCCTGGATGCACCCCCAGCCCGGGAGGCCCAGCCTCTGGGCGGTGGTTCAGTGCCCCTTGGGGAGTCAGTGTCCTTTGAGGGGGTGGGGACCCCATGGGGTGGGCTCGGGCGGGTGGGCCACAGCCTGGTCCCTTCCATCCAGGGCACATTACTGACATGCTCTCCTCCTCTCCACACAGCTGCACCATCCATGGGCCGGGAGAGCCCTGCACTGTCCCTCATCCCTGAGAGCCCTACCTGCAGCCCTTGGAGGTGCCCAGATGCCACCCCAGGCAGAGCACCAACAGGGCCATGGCTGGAGGGCCCCCCGCCGGGCCAAGGAGGACCCAGCCAGCCAGCGCCAGGCAGGGTGGCTGAGCAACACCTGAGGCTTGCCCAGGCCGACTTGGAGTGGAGGAGGGCAGCCTGGGAGAGGCTCCTGACCACCCCGGTGGACATTGGCCACATCCTCCGGGACCATACAGCCACTGTTGCCTGCCTCCTGGCACCCTCAGCAGCTCCCCCTGCTGAGCCTGCCGCCACTGAGCCTGCCACCCCTGCCCACACTGGGCCTGCCCTGTCCTCCCCCACTGAGTCTTCCTCCTCTGCCCCCACTGAGTCTACTTGCTCACCGGCAATATCTGCTGGTGCTACCCACATCCTCTCCTCCCCGCTGGGGACCCCGCACCTGAGCAGGCAGGGGCTCCAGGGGCCGACGGGGCTCGTGGCCTACCACCCCTGCCCTGGAATGAGTGCCTCGCCCCTCTCCAAGTTAAGTTCCCCCCACCCCCTCCAAGTTAGGTTCCCCCCGCCCCCTGTACATAGTTAACAACAAAAATAGTATAGATAAATGTTTATTTTATTGTTCACCACTCCATGTTGTGCTCCTCAGGGGACGGTGGGTGGTGGATGAGCAGGTGCTGGTGGGGGTGGGGGGGTGGGGGGTAGCAGATGTGCGTGGGATGTTCATGTGTATGTGGGTCAGAGTTGGTTGTCAGCAAAGGCCTGCTTGAGGGCCTCCTGGATGCAGTGGCTCTCACAGTGGGCCTGGTGGATGGGGGAGGTGCCCGGCTGCTCATAGCCGGTGGCGGCAGGACGGCCACCCCAGGGACATAGGTGTTCCCCTTTCCCTCCACGACATTGTGGAGGACGCAACAGGCACCCACCACCTGGGGCATGTTGAGGACCCCGATCTCCAGCTGCATGAGGAGACACCTCCACCACCCCCTTAGATGCCCAAAGGCCCACTCCACCATGTTTCAGGCGTGGTTGAGGTGCTGATTGAATGCCTCCCAGCTGGGGTCAAGGTGCCCCATGTACAGCCTCATGAGCCACAGCTGCAGGAGGTATGCCACATCTGCTACCATGAAGAGCAGCATGGTGATGTCCTCTGCCACTGGGATCTGCCACTGGGGGACGAAGATGCTGGCCCTCATGTGCCGACAGAGGACGGAGTTCTGGAAGACCAGGGCATTGTGGGTGTGGCCAGCCCAGCCCACATAGATGTCGGTGAACTGGTCCCACACGTCCACCAGGGCCTAGAGCACCACTGTATGGAAGCCCTTCCAGTTGATGTACTGGCCAGCACTGTGTGGCCGGGTGCGCATGGAGATGTGTGTGCCATCCAAAGCACCAATGCAGTTCAGAAAGCCCAGGTCCTGGAAGCCAGTGACGATCATAGAATCATAGAACAATAGAGCTGGAAGAGACCTAAAAAGCCATCAGGACCAGCCCACTGCCATAAGCAGGACCAAACCCATCAGATCAGCCCAGCCAGATCGCCCAGGTGGATGACCCTATGGAGAAGCATTGCATTGATGGCTCTGATGACCTGCAGGGAGGAAGGGGGACATGTGCTCTAGTGCAGGTGTGGCAGCCGTCTCCCCCCACCTAGGGCCCATTCTGCCCCCTCCCATCCAGCCCCTGGCCCATCCAGACCCTTGCCCCCTACCCATCCAGCCCCTGCCACATTCGGCCCCCTGCAGCAGAGGGTTCCCCTTGCCCCAGCCCCTCCACCCACCCAGCCCTACCTTACCTCCATAAATACAGCCCTGATGGTGGCCTTGCCTACCCCAAACTGTTGTCCCATGGAGCGGTAGGAGTCTGGGGTGGCCAGCTTCCAGAAGGCGATCACAACCCATTTCTCCAGGGTGAGGGCTGGCCGCATGCAGGTGTCCTGGTGCCAGAGTGCGGGGGCGAGCCGGTGATAAATCTCCTCCAAGGTCTGCCTCGACATGCGGAAGTTCCGCAGCCACCTTTCCTCGCCCCACTCCCCTAGCACCAGGCGCTCCCACTAGTCGGTGCTGCTGGGGTGGGTCCAGAAGCATCAGGGCACCTGGAGGCGCCTGGCAGTGTCACGGGTGAGGGAGCCCTGTGGCCCCAGGGGTACTGCCCAGCCACCCAATGAGATTGGGTGCAGCTGCAGCGATGGTGCACAGCACTGCCAGCAGGGCTTCCATGATGATGGTGTCCTCCTGCAGGAGCTGTCGCTGGGCCTCCATGGTGGGCACGGGTGAGCTCTGCTGGGCTGGGAAAGGCTGGGCAGCACTCAGCTCGTGCAGAGGGGAGGGCGGAGAGAGGGGACCTTTAAAGGAGGCAGCTGGCTGCAGCCCTGGAAGTGCTTGTCAGCCATGGGACCCCATCTGTGGCATTTCCTGCCTCTCTTCTTTCAAAAGAGGGCTTGGAGCTGTGTGGACGCTCTCTTTTGAAAGAGCTCAACGGCACTTTGAAAAAATGGATCGAAATGCCAATCCGAAAAATGGCAGAGGGTGCTCCCTTTCGACAGCCTCTATTTTGACCATCAAACTTCGATTTTCACCCTTTTGAAAGGGTGCTCACGTGTAGACCCAGTTTCTGAGAATAAATGTGCTTGCTTTCAAAGAGCTGTGTGCTAAATTGTAACTGCTGGCATACATTGTGCAGAGACTTTCAAGAGCAAGCAAACTGCTGGTGCTATCTTCTAGACAGTTTGGCTTGCGGGGAGCTCATGCTTTGTGTGGGGAACCATGCAGCATGGAAAAACTAAGGTCAGGTTCCGGGGAGAGAGCCAGAATCCTAGAGTGGGCACACTTGTTGGACCGCAGAGTAGAATACAGATGAAAGTTGCCCTGATCTGCAACAAAAATCATTAAGAAAAAAACAACAGTATGTACCAAAGACATATCTCATGAACTATTGTTATGTTCCACACCCAGTTCTTTTCCTCCAGTGTGACTCTGTAACAGTGGTGGGCAACCTGGGGCCCTTGGGCCTCACGCACCCCATGTGGATTCTAAGCATGGTCCATGAGACATTTTGTTAACCGTTGCTGATACACTGATTTGCCAGATTCCCTTGGTTGCCATTCATGTAAGTATTTTTTCTACCAATATTACTAACATGACATGCACTGGTGTCACTGAGGTGTGTGCTGATTGGACATAACATTGGCTGTGAGAGTCATGAACTCCCTTTGCATCCAATCAAAGTGTTGCTACAGTTCCGTCAGCACACCCTGAAAATTCTAAGTACACAGTTAGCAAAACTACTCTGTCCCAGCAGATCATTTTGGTTACGACAATCTTGCAGACCTCTGAGTTGGAGGAGGGCTACCCATACAGCCCACCTACTAGCCTAGGCTGCCCATCATTGATCTGTAATCTGTTATTAACCTAATATAGGATGTGAATACTGTTCCTTGCAAACGGTGCACTTCTGCGGCCATTCAGAAGAAATTCAGATGCTGCTGAGTTGAATAGCAGAACATCCACAGCTAGTTTCATGTTTATCTTGGTGGTGCACAATCTCACATGCCTTGGTGCACATAAAAAATGTATTCCTCACATGGATGGAAAAAATCCACATATGGATGGAAAAGATTAAAGGAACATTGGATGTGATACTTCAAAATGATTTGTAAGCTGAGTTCCCACTGATGTTTCTGACCTCAGGGAAGGCAGCACATGGCAAGACTGACCCTGTAGAGCAGGGATGGGCAATAATTTTTAATGCAGAGGGATCATTTCAAGAACTTGGAAAATAGTTGAGGGCCAAACTCTTCCATGATATTAATAGAGGAGGTGTGGGGCCTGGGATGGATGTTGGGTGCAGAAGGGAGCTTGCAGGTAAAGGACTGGGGTACAAGAGGGAGTGTGGGGTCTGAGAAGGTGTTTGGGTGAAGGAGGCAGTTGTGACCTGGGGCAGGAAACGAGTGCAAGGGTATGGAATGTGTCCTATGGCAGGAGGGGGCTGTGAGCTGGGGCAAGGGATTAAGGTGCATGGTCTGGTAGGAGGTATGGGTGCAAGAGAAGGAGCAGAGGGTTGGGGTTATGTGGGCTAGGAGGGCAGGAGTGGTGGGGGGGGGGCGCAAAGTGCTGGAAAGAGAGAGGGTCTGGGGTACCAAAGGCAGGATTTGGCTGGGAGACTTACCCGGTCAACCCCTGGCCAGCAGCGCAGCTCATTTCGCAAGCAGACTTTTTCTCATGATAGGGGCCATGTGCGCGGAGGTAGAGGAGCATTTCAAACAAGGAGCTCCCATTGGTCAGAAACCAGCCAATGGGATTGTGCTGGAGGTGGGGACAGTTCTTGAACCTTCTCTCCCCTTCCCCCAGGCTGGCAGCTATTGAAAGAAATAAGGCCCATATCCGCTTTTCTGACCGGCATGCTGGGGGAGGCGGGGGGCAGGGTAGTCAGGGAACCTGCCTGAGGCTCCCTGTTAGCCGGTGGCCGGGTAATGTGCGGTGAGGTACCAGCTATGCCGTTATTACCATCCAAGTCTTTAACTGCTAGAGCGCAGGGCTCCTTCGCAGTGGGCAGTCTGGGCCAGACTGACAGATGCCCAAGGGTCCTAAACACCCGAGTCTTTTACTGCTAGAGCAGGGAGCTCTGTCACAGCAGGCAGCCAAGATTGGCTGATGGGTGCCCCAATGGTAGCACGAAGAGCCTTTCCACACCCGAGACTTCAACTGCTAGGACGCACTGTCCCGTCACAGCGGGCAACCAGGATTGGCTGACGGGCACCCCAGGAGTCTGTCCCGTGGAGGCGGCACGACTCTACACTAGGCTCTTAGCACTCTCACCTATGGCCAGGCTGTGGTAACCAAACAGTTAAAGTTCTTTTTATTGTGCCAGCTGTGTTACAGTGAGAGACAGTAACAGCAGTCAGGCTTAGATCTTAACTAGTTACAAGTTTAAGCTATAGTTATAAGCATGTGGTTACAAAAGGCTATTGTCTAATTCTTTATGCTAGCAGAGTACAGGTGTTAACAGGTTACATTACAATTCAATACCACAACGTCTTAATGCAACAGCATCTATCTATAGAGCTCTCATTCTTTTGGTGTGCACCAAAAGGAGACCTTAATGTGGGTACAGCTTACCCTCCTTAATATGGGTATATCTTACCCTCCTTGCGTCTCTCGATACCAGCGTAGCCAAGCCAGGATTGGTCACTCAGTTCCACGGAAAGACAAATACGAGGTTGGGCGTCCCCAGTTGCAGACCTCAGGAGGCAATCACCTGACCCGACCAGCAGGTAGTTGGTGGGAATGCACTCAGAGTCAGAGTTCTGCTGGGCCTATCTTTATACCCCTTGGGTCACGTATCCTCTTTCTTATCTGTGGTGTCAGATCGTACTGGTCTGTCTTTCTGACGCCAGTTTTTACAAGGGCAATTCTTACTTAATTTGCACATGTAAGACAGGAGATAAGCAATTTTGGGAGTACAGGACATTCTTTTGCAAGGGCGGAGATTCTCTTCTGGGATGGCTGTGTAGTAGGCATCCTTCAGTCTGCATAGACTATGGATCGTGCCCTTTATAGTTTCAATTGAGGGTTTCATTTACAGCGTCTACTGTGACTGTGAAGACCCACATGAGAGTGACAGTCCTTGCTGCATCTCTTGCAGATGTGGTGGGTGTCTGTCAAGTCCTTATTGTGCCTTCTGTGTGCTTGCTTCTCCTCTGCTAGCTGTCTGATCCTCATCTTGCCCTTCTGAAGGCCCTTGTGTAACCCCTGCCTCCATCTGCCGCGGTCGTCTGCTAGTTCTTCCCAGTTGTCCAGCTCGATGTCTACCTCTCTGAGGTCTCTCTTGCAGACATCTTTGTAGCGCAACTGGGGGCATCCGGGAGGTCTTTTGCCAGAGGCTAGCTACCATACAGAATGTCTTTTGGAATCCTTCCATCATTCATCCTATGGACATGGCCAAGCCAGCGGAGCCAATGCTGCCTGAGGAGGGTGTGCATGGTCGGGATTCCAGCTTGCTCGAGGACAGCGGTGTTGGTCACTCTGTCCTTCCATGATATTCCAAGGATGTGCCTGAGGCAGCGCAAGTGGAAGACGTTCAGCCTCTTTTCCTGACAGGCATACAGGGTCCAAGTCTCACTGCCATAAAGGAGGGTGCTGAGAATGCAGGCTCTGTAGACTTGCATTTTGGTGTGAGTGTACAGCTTGTTGTTATTCCACACTCTCTTGCTGAGTCTGGACAGAGTTGTGGCCGCTTTTCTGATCCTCCTGTTTAGCTCAGTGTCCAACAACAGGGTGTCAGTGATGGTGGACCCGAGGTAAACGAACTCGTGGACGACCTCTAACGTATAGTTGTCAGTGCTGATTGATGGGGATTCAGCAACATCCTGACCGAGTACATTTGTCTTCTTTAGGCTGATGATAAGCCCAAAGTCCTTGCATGCTTTGGAGAACTTATCCAGCAGTTTTTGAAGCTGGTCTTCTGTGTGAGACACTACAGCAGCATTGTCTGTGAACAGCATGTCTCTGATGAGGACTTCCCGCACCTTAGACTTAGCTTTCAGCCTTGCAAGATTAAACAGTTTCCCATCAGATCTTGTGTGCAGCAAGATACCCTCTGTTGAAGATCCAAAGGCATGCTTCAGGAGGAGTGTGAAGAAGATCCCGAACAATGTCGGAGCAAGTACGCATCCTTGTTTGACGCCACGCCTGATTCTGAAAGAATCTGATAAAGCGCTGTCATATTGGATGGTTCCTCTCATGTCTTCGTGGAATGACTGGATCATCTTGAGTAACCGTGGAGGACAGCCTATCTTGTGGAGCAGTTTCAACAGACCATCCCTGCTGACCGAGTCAAAGGCCTCGGTCAGGTCAATGAAGGCTATGTAGAGTGGCTTCCTCTGCTCCCTGCATTTCTCCTGCAGCTGCCTTAGAGAGAAGACCATGTCAACGGTAGACCTCTCTGCGCAGAATCCGCACTGCGATTCAGGGTACACCCTCTCAGCAATCTTCTGGAGTCTGCCAAGGATGACGTGAGCGAACAGTTTACCAGTGACGCTTAGGAGGGAGATTCCACAGTAGTTGTTGCTGTGGCTTCTGTCTCCTTTGTTCTTATACAAGGTTACAATGTTAGCGTCGCGCATATCCTGTGGAACCTCACCCTCTTTCCAGCACAGGCACAGTAGCTCATGTAGGGGTTCCAGGAGCGTGTCCGCGGCACACTTGATTACCTCTGGTGGTATACCATCCTGACCAGGGGCCTTTCCTGCTGCACTGCTGTCGATGGCTTTCTTCAGTTCATGCACAGTCGGTTTCTGATCCAGTTCGTCCATTACTGGTAGAAGCTCGACAGCATCAAGGGCTGCATCAACCACAACGTTCTCGCGTGAGTACAGCTCGGAGTAGTGCTCAACCCAGCGCTCCATCTGTTTGGCTTTGTCAGCGGTGTGGGCGCATCAAATCCATCAGTGCCAGCTGCAGTAGTTTCCTGAGGCCCCCTTATTGACAGTTGGCCTGTTAGCCTTTTAGCTGTACTTTCTGTTTCTCAGGGTCATGATGAGCTAGCACATCTGGGCCTCTGTGGCAGACATCAAAGACTGTGCTGTCAGCGGCTGTTCCGTGCCCTGTATGCTTGTGAGGCCCCTCAGGAGGGGCAGCTAGCTGGCTTGTAAGGCAGAGACCTTTGTCTGGCTACGCTCCCCTCTGCACCCATGGGCCAGATCCAGTGGCTTGGCAGGCTGGATCCCACCCACAGACCATTTTTTTTTCCACAGCCCTGCTGTAGAATATGAATTCTAATGTAAAATTCCATTCACAATGGTGATGTAGGAGTAATCATAATTAATGATATACATAAAGCAGTCAAGTAGCACTTTAAAGACTAGCAAAATGGTTTATTAGGTGAGTTTTCGTGGGACAGACCCACTTCTTCAGACCATAGCCAGACCAGAACAGACTCCAATACAGACTTCTATGGCTATGATCTGAAGAAGTGGGTCTGTCCCACAAAAGTTCATCACCTAATAAATTATTTTGTTAGTCTTTAAAGTGCTACTGGACTGCTTTTTGTTTTGATAGTGTATAGACTAGCACGGCTTCCTCTCTGTTACTAATGATATACATGTTATGTGTCTGCTGGTATGTTGAGCAATGCTTTGAAGTAATTGTCTTTAGGAAAATAAAACCATAAAATAATATTTAAATTAAGATTGAATTTATTTATGCTATTTTATACATGAAATTAATATTTTCATATTTTAAAAAAGATTTATCACACTACTATATGCCTGGATTAAAATAAAAATAATTAGAACAGCAGTGGTAATGAGAAAGTCAAGATTTAGCTGTGGTTTTAAATCTTTCATTATTCTCTGTAGAATGATAGCTGTTGGGCTGCAACAGTACTTCCTAAACTTTTTTCAAAGGAAATCTCTGTACCACAAAGGTGCGCAGATGGCAAGCACAGTGCAGGTGTGTTCAATAGTTTCTCGTTTTGAAAAATGTGCACATTTTAAAATGCTGTAGAAGTCCCAAGTCTGCAGTGACATTTCCTGTGTGCTATTTTTATTCTTCACCTCTTTTGAAAAGGCATAGTTTGCATTGTGTGTCATGCCTAAGAGTGTTTCCAACCCCTTGTAGGTAATGGCAGCAGGTGCTTAAAAAAATATTTCAGCTATATCCCTGGCGTAACTCCTGCAATGTCAGTGTTTTAGAGTGCTAATCAAGAATAAAGTTTCAAACTAAGAAAATATTTTTATATTAGTAACTCTAAAATAATATAAAATTTATTGTTCCATTTTGTTTATAATGTATGTATGTATTCGCCTCTAATTATAGAGACTTCCTCCGAAGATTCTTACTCCTTCATACACATACATACTATGAAACACAAGCAAGGCCAATAGACACCACTGAAAATGGCTGAGGTTTTCTTGACTGATATTACAAGTTAGTTATGTGTGTATATTGAAGTAAAATGATGCCATTATCTGTATATCAATAAGAATCATATTCAAAAATTTGTAAAACTTATATCTGTCAATGAAAAACAAAGAATATGTGATTACGTTTCCACATATTGACTATGATTCCAAAAGATTTGGCTCATGCTTAAAGGTGTAAATCTACATCTAAATGCTCGTTTGTTAGGAAGAAACTCTCCTGGGAGCACCATGAATAACTGATTAATAATAATTGATGAATGCAGCATTTCTTGCACTTCCACTGCAACCTAGACAAAATACTAGGCTAGAAAGAACCCTGGTCTCTTCCATTATGGCTGTTCTTGTGTCTCTCTTATTATATTTCCTGTCCATAAAAAAGCAACTATATGCCTTTGCCTGAATTACTCATGTTAAAAGACCAACCCAAACAATATAGAACAAAAGAAATCTGTTTGGGGCAGGACCAGTCTTTTAATTATGTGTGTATGTGAATTGTCTATCATAATGGGGGCTGAATTCCAGAGTGGGGTATCTAGGCACTCTCATAAGATAGTTAATAGAACAACAAGAAGTCTTGTGGTACCTTACAGACTAACAGATATTTTGGAGCATAAGCTTTAGTGGGCAAAGACCTGCTTCATCAGATGCATGAGTGGAGGGGGTGGTTTCAGAGGAGTATTTAAAGAGTGGGGTCCCACTAAGAGGGAGGGCCAGAGCTGACAAGGTCTATTCGGCAAGGTGGAAATGACCCAGTATCAACAGTACTTGTCAAAAGAGGAAACAACAAGTCAGATCAGACGGGGATGTGAGCCTTTGTCAGAGAGCAGAAGGTCTCCATGACAGTTACCTCAGCAGTGAATTTTACCCAGTGTGGTTTTTTTTCCATGATAGATGAAACACTTTGATTACATTGTCTCAACTGGTGTTAAGAAAGATCAGTAATAAGACAACTGTGCCTTTTTGTTTGTCCTACATGCTTTTGTATCAGGTTTGATAAAAGACCATGCCTGCAGTTTGAATAGTAACAGAGACGTAGCCCTGTTAGTCTGTATTCTAACAAAACAAAACAGCAGAAGTGTAGCACTTTAAAGACTAGCAAAATGATTTATTCAGCGATGAGCTTTTGTGGGACAGACCCACTTCATCAGATCAAAAGCCTGCAGGGATTTATTTACCAGCCTCATCATACTGATGGCAGCCATAAAGCTGCAGTTAATTTTCATTTTTTTTTTTTTGAGTTCACAGAGCTGTTGTTCTCGATTCAGCATAGAGGGTTTTTTTCTCCCCTTATTTATAGCCAAGCACAGATTTCAAATTCACTGTTACCTAAATTGTCTTCCAAAGCACAAAGCTTTTAAGTATTAAACATTCACTGGCAGCTCTTTTCAAGAAGATGTTGTGGCTAACAAGTTTTTTTTGTGACAAATGCTGGTATTTGTCTGAAAAGGTAAGAGCAATTTACTCAGGAGCATTAGTTCTCAGACTGAAAATTTAGCAATTTGAATAATTTTAAAGTCAATGTGAATGCTATCTGGCAATCTGGGAATCTTCAACTCAACAGTTAAATATTACCAATTAGGAAGAAGGCTTTATTTCTTTTCAGACACAATTTTATAAAGTTGAACGATTTTCAGTTTGCTTCTTTTTGTCCCATACAAATCAGAACTTCCTCCATTTAACAAATATTTGCGGTGTATGTCTTTAAAGGACCACTTAATGTAAGTTACACAAACAATGAATATTAACAAAAATATTTTTTAAATTCTCAAATGCCAATTCTAGTGCATAAATTCAACATTCCACCTTGAATCTAACTCCATACTCTATAATTGCCCACCATCTTAAGCTAGACAACAATTTTTTTAATTTATCTAGTAAAATAAGATGCCATTGGCACAAACAGTGAACATATGTTGGAAAGCAAGACAGTGTTATTTCTGCCCCACCTCTGCCTTAGACAGATTAGTGATGATATAATTTTAACACTGTACATGCACAACAAGAGAGGTAGTCACTAAAGCTGGACTTAAATTAAAAATTGACATCTAAAGCAGGATTTTTTTTTGCTGAAAATATCTACATTTTCTGATATTTTTGACCAGTTATAATGCTATACCAGAAAAATGTAGAGCACTTGAAACAAGAAATCATGGGGTTGGGATAAACACCATTTTTCTACTGCTATAAATTTGAGTTAAATATAGTAGAGCAAAAAATAAATCAACAAACCCTGAATAAGTGTAAAAGAAAGAGCTATGCTAAATCTGGATTTTATGTCTTCAGGACACTCTACAAATATTAACAAGCTAGGCAAACATTTTTGAAATTCACATCTTTAACATTTTGTTGAAATTTCAAATTCTGGTGAAGGAAATGTTAAAAATTTCAACAAAAACATTCACAATTTTTTATTTTTCATCAAAATGTTAAATATAAAAAAATAGAGAACAATCTTTTGTGTAAATTAAAATCCTGATTTTATCAGCTCTAATATTAATTAGAAGCATACATCTTTCTAGGACCAAAAGCAAGCCTGGGATTATAGGAAAAACAAAAGCAGTCATGGGTCACTGATTTGATCACCAAGCCATTAATTTCCTAATGTATAATTAATGTCCCTTATTAGCACATTTAAAATTAAAAATAGATTCACACTTCAAATTTCTAACTTCAGGTACAAGAATGATACATGCACAAAAAGAGAATATACACATTCAGTAGATCGTAACTTCAAAAATTGTGTTACACATGTATTTTCTCTAAAACATCTTTGAGGTGTGCACATTCAAGTTGATAACCCAATTTTCATAAAGAATAGAGGGGCCATTACAGATGGATTTCTTTTTTGTTTGTTTGTTTTTTAGTCTTGAACTATCTTGGAGAATAAGAAAAACATTTCCCACCTAGCTCTGTGCACAGTACTGATTTTTCTGGGACCACCATCCTTCCTCCATCTGTTCACTCAAGGAGGAAGGGGTCCTATGGAAAAGGTAGCATGTGATCATGTAATGAAAGATTGTGTCATAGTGCATACGTTCAAGGATTAAGATTGTATAGTAAGCCTCAGTTTATGAATATCCTAACTTTTAAGTGCTTGAGTCACAGCTTTAAAATCCTTTGCAATCTTAATATTCTTTCAACAGTTATATTAAGGCAATTTATTAATTTTAAAAAGAAACAAACAAATAGAATTACATTCACCTGGAACTATATACATTGCCAACTTGAATCAGCAGCAGAGTTCAGAGCATTACATCTACCACTTGTGATAATGCAGTAACTGGTATCCACAGAAGGGTGCTATTCTGTTTGCTGATTTTTTACTGGGGAAGAGATGACTCATATTTTGCCATTTGATTTCACAGCTATTTGCCAACAGAAAAGGGATGTAGAGACTGAAGGCTAATATGTTTTATTCCAAATTCATAAGGGGTTGCTCTTTTGTGATTATATACTCTCTTGCCAAAGCCTCTAGCCCAGGGATGGGCAATAATTTTTGCAGGCTAGACACACCATGAACTTTGGTACCTGTTGCACCGAGGCTCTGGTTCCCCTGGAAGGGGCACAACCACAGGCAGAAGGGGTTGGCCGTTCTCTGCTCCAGGGGAAAGAGCCCAGAATCAGGTGTGCGTTAAGCTGCTATACAACTACCCTAACTATCTCTCCCAAAGAGGCATAGCATTGCATTTCACTCTTTGTCAGCCTGACCAGTCTCAAATGTATGTGAAGGTGCCGTTTTGTATGTGCAAGAGAGGAGTCGTTTCTTCCTCTCCTCCAATGCAAATACATCCTGTAATTGTATTATATCCCTTATTCCAATAGCTTCACGTTATGTAGTCCCTCTCGTTGCATTTCAGTTGCAAATGTAAGTTATAATGCAGAGTTTATTCTTCTAACAAGTACTAGATTACTTTCTTTTTGATAGAAAACCAAGTGAAATTCTTTCAGGTTTGTGTAATGTCAGATAGCTGAAATTTTGAAAAATGTGAATGGGTTTTACAGACTAATGAGTTGGGCTTATTGCTTTCCCTTGTGTTCATTATTTAAAGTTTTATAGCTTTGTTATTGTTTTATAGCTTTGTTGTTACCGTTGTTTGTAAATAAAGTCCTCTGCATACGTTTTTGTTTGTTTCTTAATATCTAATCTTGTTTTTCTTTAGAGTTATGCATTGCTAGGAATACCTCTCTATTATCCAGAATATTTGAATATCCTGCAACCTCCCAGTTGCAGGGCTGCTGGATATGATAGAGTTTACTGTACCATCCTGTCTGTTAATGCAAAAAGGGAACATTCATTCACCTACTCACTTAAATTCATGGAGGTTTGGTCCATCAGTGGATATTAACCAGGATAGGTAGAAGTGGAGTACCTAGCCTCTGTTTGTCAGAGGCTGGAAATGGATGTCAGGAGAGGGATCGCTTTGGTGATTACCTGTTCTGTTCACTCCCTGTGGGGCATCTGGCATTGGCCTCAGTCAGAAGACAGGATACTGGAGTAGATGGACCTTTGGTCTGACCGAGTACGGATGTTCTTATGTTCAGTGATTTTTTTTTAACTTTCTCAGCTAATAGGAAGCATGACTACCATAAAAGTGGCCCTTACCTTCAAAAGCAAGGTAGTGGTGTATGCCAGTACCCTCGTGGCCTCCACAGGAAATAATTAGGTCATTCCCTGGAAACAATAAAGTTAAGAACTAGAAGGCTTTTGCACAGGACCTATATTGCAATATAGAAGTCAGAACAAAACAGAGGACAGGTTTACTCTCAGTGGTTAGTAGCAATGGTGGTATGAAGATCACTGGAGACAACAAACTCAGTTGTGAGCTGATGTTTACACTCATGCAGATACGTAAGGGGGCAAAAGGCACCACCAGTAATCTGTGGGCACCCTCAGTTTGAGTGTATTTGCCAAGATGTACAGGAAGGATAGTTCCCAGTTCAGCACTGGTGAGCTAGGAGAGGGTGAGCAGGAAGTGGGTGAAGCCTTGTGTTCATTGTCCAGACACACTGGCAACACCACATAAGTGAAGTTGGGCCAAGATAAAAACTGGTGGAACTCACTTATTCTGTGAAGCAACAGGAAAGCTGAGTAGGTTGCAAGGTGGAAATTTAACCCTGTTTTATTTTGTTAGGCCTGGGGTCTCTTCACTGATCTTAGTAGCATGTGTCTTGACTATCACAGCTTCTTCCTTTTTTTAAAAGAAGTTTGTATATTTATTTAAAAAGTTTTGTAATTAGAGATACATATCTCCTAGAACTTGGGAGGTCATCTAGTCTAGTCCTCTGCCCTCTTAGCAGGTCCAAGCCCCATCTCTGACATCTATTTGCCCCAATCCCTAAATGGCCTCCTCAGGGATTGAGCTTTCAGCCCTGGGTTTAGCAGGCTTATGCTCAAGTCACTGATCTATCCCTCCCCCCCCCTTGAGCTTTTCGTATTAGAAAATTTCAGTCTTTCCCCAACAAACTCATTGGGGATCTAATATTACCTTGAAAAGAGTTGGCATCATATGGACGGCTTTTTTCTCGTGGTATTCAGACTTACTTATGGTCTTCTGATTGTTTTCAGGTACTTAAATATTCTCGAAACATTTTCCCCTGACCAAAAAATTAAAAAAAAAAAGGAAAAGAAAAGCATTCCTCCTAAATATGGCTCCAGAATAGACTCTAATGTACAGATTTTTCTCTTGCATTGGTTTTATGCAAAGGTAACTCCACTTATTTCAACAGAGTTGATCTTAACATTCATGATGTTTCAGCTGAATCAGGTCCCGAAAGTTATAGTTTCAACATTTTGGAAATTTTTATCTAAATATGTTTTCAATAAAAACGGGAAATATTACTGAGAAAAATTTTCATTATTATTTTTCATATAAACTTGGTTGGTCTTGTCATGTTTACATATACTTTCTGTCTGCTGTTGTCAGTCCAGGCAAGAACTTGTTAAAAATAAAAAATATTTTCCATTAAAAAATTAAAAATAACTATTTTTTCAAAAACATTCAAGGTTTTTTTTTCTGATAAACTCAATCAGATTTTGGTGTTCATAAATACATTTCAGATTAAACTATTTTTTCCATATTTTTCCAATTTCATTTAGAAAAAGGCCATTTTTCATTAAAACTTATTTTTAACCTGTTCTAGTCCCAATATATACCGATGTACAAAGATGTAGGAAATATTGCTCAAAGATACACTTACCTGTCCCACAAAGCAGATCAGTGCATCATCCCTATATCTATGCAAAAAGTTATTTCACCTCATATGTGAAATAGTTTGCTTTTGTTCTATGAGCCCTGTATTTAGGATAGTGTGATCATGAGGATCTGCTTATGCTTTGCATGTGGATCTTAGCCTTTTTTCATCAAATTATGCCCAACCCAAACTTTTTTCCCCATATCCCTCAATCTCACTTGCAGAACACCTGCAGAGTTTAGCTTCTGCTGGTTTTTTGTTGTTGTTGTTGTCATTGTTTTGTTGCCTGGTGTGTTGGCATGTTATCTGTATGAAGTTCCTTCCCAGATTTGGACCCAATTCTACTTGTGTTTGTCTCTGTATAAGTACAAGAAATAAAAATTGCATCAAGGTTTACACTGACTGAACAATAAAGATTTAATTGGTTTTCTACCTTCTTAAAAGCTTGCACTTTTTTCTTCAGGAACAGGTAGGAAAATGCTACGCATCTTAGCTTACTAACAGAAGATAGCTGCTTACAGTTAATGAAAAGCATAGGAACAGCTCAACAGTGCTGTTAGGTTCAGAGTATGAGATATCATAAATCATCCTAACCTGTCTAACCTTCCCTGTACTAAATGACAAACTGCTGGCAATAGCCTTTGGGTCAGGTCACATATGCACTAAAATACTTGTCCTTCAGCTGAGGACTCTGTTGAGCCCATATATCATTTGGCATCCTAAATCACAGACAGTTGCATAAATTCTAAATACTAATGAGGATTGTAAAATTCTGTGAGTGATAATGTCCATGAAACAGGTCAAATCAAAGGTTAATTATGTTTAGAATATTGTAGATGACCTTAGGGAAGAGTTCAGCATGCAACTTTTAAGAGTGTTTTAAGTAGCTGATGAATTTTTTATTTCACCATTGGGCTACGTTCAAACTGCAAAAATAACAAGAAGTCCTTTGTCGCCTTAAAGACTAACAGGTATTTTGGAGCATAAGCTTTCATATGCCCTCCAGCTATGTCTACACTTAGTAAAAACTTTGAAATGTCCATGCTAATGGCCAGATCGAAGAATATTAATGAAGCGCTGCCATGCATATTCAGTGCCTCATTAGCATGCCAGTGGCCGTGGCACTTCAATTTGCCACTTTTTGCTGCCACGTGGCTCATCTACAAGGGGGTCCTTTTCAAAAGGACCCCACCAACTTCGAAATCCTCTTATTCCTACGAGCTCATAGCAATAAGGGGATTTCAATGTTGGTGGGGTCCTTTCAAAAAGGATCCCCATGTAGTCAAGGTGCACAGCAGCAAAAAGCAGCAATTTTGAAGTGCTGCAGCCACTGGCATGCTAATGAGGCTCTGAATGTGCATTTCAGCTCTTCATTAATATTCTTTGATCTGGCCATTAGCACAGCCATCTCGAAGTTTTTGCTAAGTGTAGACATGGCCTCCTTGTTTCTGAAGTTTATAGAGTTCAAATAGATCAGTTCAAAACTCAAACCCTGGCAGTGGTGTGGGGTCTGGAGGATAGGATGTTTTTATCTTGGTTTGCTTTCCTTACCCAGCTTTGTCAAATGTTTTCAGCAAATAGTTTAAAAAAAAATTCCACTCAAGACAGCAACTGCTGGAACCTAATTTTTTTTCAAGAAGTAATGTGCAAGCCTATTTCAGAATGTGTCAGAAATTGTATCTGAGGCCTCAGACTTTTCAGTACAATACTTTGGATGCTATTATTTCAGTAGTGCTGACTGTTCTAAACATTCAAGAAAGAGAGTGTCTGCTCTAAGGAGAACTGTAAAGAGAATGCCACATTTCTTAAGGTATGTAAAAGAGTGGGTCATCTTGTTACCCCTTGCCTCTAGCAAGAGATAGCTTTTGCCCCTGGTGGTTGAGGCAGTATTTCCCTAATACTATGCTTCAAACACTCTCCTCTGCACTATTGCCAGCTCTTTCTGCGCTTACTGAGTTGACTAGGTGCACGCCAATTCCCATGTCTCTTTGAAGCATTTACCTGTGATATCCATCTTCTGACACTGGCTACTCACAGAAATCCCTACTGTTCTGTGTCCAATGGCGCAATGTATCCTAGTTTATATGTTTTACCTTAAACCAATATCGGGTGAACAACACAGCACTTGTGTAGTTATAACACAACAAAAGGAATTTTATTTGAAAAAGAACATTCTCTCAAAAACAAGAGAGTGTGATGGAAGCATCCCACAAGGCCTACATCTATACTAGTGAGGTTTTTTTTTTTTGAAAAAGCTGGTGCTCTTTTGAAAAATCCCATGGAGAGTCTGCACACAAAGGCTGTGTCTACACAGGCACAAATCTTTGAAATAGCTATGCTAATGGCCATTTTGAAGATTACTAATGAGGTGCTGAACTGAATATTCAGCACCTCATTAGCATTAGGACACTTTCAGCCAAGGCACTTCAAAAGCACTGCTTTCGAAAGCGCGCAGCTCAGGGCGGCTACACAGGGGTCCTTTTTTAAAGGACCCCGCACTTTTCAAAATACCCTTATGCCACTCACTGATTGGAATAAGGGGATTTCGAAAGGTGCGGGGTCCTTTCAAAAAGGACCCCCATGTAGCTGCGCCGAGCCGCGCGCTTTCGAAAGCTGCACTTTCGAAGTGCCGCAGCTGGAAGTGTCCTAATGCTAATGAGGCGCTGAATATTCAGTTCAGCGCCTCATTAGTAATCTTCGAAATGGCCATTAGCATGGCTATTTTGAAGATTTGTGCCCACGTAGACACACCCAAAATGTGTTCTTTCCATATTAAATCAGAAGAATGCAGCACTTTTTCATGCGGCCCTCTTTCTCTCCCAGATGAGGAAGAGTGTCTTTTTCTGAAAGATTCTTTCAGGAAACAAATGTGTGTAGAGGCCCAGGGGGCCCGTTTTTATGGAAGAGCAGTCCTCTTGGCACCAGATTTTTGATCCCTGGTACATTCTTTTGAAAGAGCGGGGAACTGTGTGGACACTCTATATCAAAAGAGTGGATCAATTTTTTTGATCTGCTTTCATGTGTTTGCACACAGTCTTTCGAAAGGAGTTTTTCAGAAGAGATCTTCTGGAAGAATTTTTTTCAAAGGATCGCTGTAGTGTAGACATAGACAAGATGTTTCCTCTGCAAATGAATTGAGAAGTTTCTTCTTTCTTTGGGTTACACTGAAACAACCCTCATGCACAGACAGGTGATTCCCTGTTTGTTCAATGGTTTGTAGTGGTCTCTGATGGTTTTTCATTGATGGTGTTGAAATGGAGCAGGGTTAGATAATTAAGCCTTGCAGACCATTACTGGCTATCCTGGGAGGTTGATGAGTTCTTGCCACTTGAACAGGTCATCACTGAGCTATATTAGTCTTTTGTGACTAACTATTAGTTCAAGTTCATAAAGCATACTTCCAATATATTTATATTAGTCCTTTACATTACATTATTCCCTGTATGTGTATCACCTAATGATTAAGTTCCTTGATACAGTATAATTTTTCTGTACATACCATACATGTTAACCCTTATGGATAAATATCCTGTGAGAGGTGTTTTTGTTATAGCAAGTTTATTGGGTCTGAAATGAGAGTCATTTGCAAAGAACTGTGGACCCTTTGCCAAAGGGGCTCTTTGAGACAGTGAAATGGACAAGAAAACAGAGCCCAAAAGAAAATGAACAATAACAGGCGATTTATATATAATGCCAAATCAATTCATGGTAAGTAGCACATCTGAAGTAAGAGGGACAGGACAGATGTGCTTAGGGAGGTGATGTCATGAATAGGGGACTGCAGGTGACTGTAAGAAGCTGCTTTCCTATAAATTGTATTGCATTGTGATTTATACAACTGAGTAAAACAAGATAGTTGGGGAGGGGTCTGTGGTATAAATTATGGAAAACAGGAGAAAAAAAAATGTTTGATGTAAAAAGTAAATAAAGCACTGGGTCATAATGCTAGTAATGCAGGGGAGATGAGTTCATTAAGAGGAGCAGACAAAGGAGAAAAAGCATGTTTTGAGATGAAATTTGAGTAGTGGCAAAACAGATATGGAAACTCTTCTAGATGAAACTGCAGAGCAAACTCGTACATCATAAGGACAACTAAAGAGGAGAGTACAGAGTAAAAAGATGTGTAACCTATCACAGGCTGGAAGAAGAGAGGAGAGAGTTAGAAAAACAACAGGAAGCAATTCTTAGCTGGATCCCAAAATGAATGGATGAAGCAGTGAGTATATGTGAAAATAAAAGCGAGAAAAGATTTTTTGTCTATCCTGTTACTGTATAATAGACCCATCCAAAGGAAGGACTACAAGGCTAACTTATAGATCATAAAAAGGAAATGGGAAAATTCAGTCAGTAAAAAAAGAACAAAAAACAGCTGCAACCGATATTGCAGTTGGGAATTCTTTTGACAAAGGATTGTTCCCTGGGGCTATCCAGGCAGCATAGTGATGCCTTCACAACTACCATCCTCTGCTGGAAGTGCAACTGGTACATATGTCATAAAACTAGTCACATGCCAGTCTGTGCCTGTTCTGATGAGAATTGTTACTGCTCTTAGGGCTTGTCTATACTTACTGGGAGATCAACCCATTCAGGGTCAATTTTCCAGAGTTCGAATTCACATGTCTGGTAAAGATGTAAGAAACCGATCTCCCTGGGGTCAGCAGTTGACCCCCTGTACTCCTCACTGTTGGAAGGAGTAAGGGAGGTCAATGGGAGCATTTCTGTCATTGACCTCCCTCAGTGAGGACAGACCTTACAGTCGACTGCAGATACGTCAATTCTAACTACACTATTGCCGTAGCTAGAATTGCATGTCGGCAGTTGACTGTAAGGTCTAATGTAGACCAAGCCTTAGAGTCCTACCTATGTTCTGGCACGTAGAGTGAATACACTGCCCTCCCAGCTAGCACAGGTATACACAGAAGTACAGACAATGAAGCAGAGCTGAAGCAAAGGGTGTTCTACATTTCTGAACACTACATGGCTCTCTACACACCCAAGCAGTGCCTCCCCCTTGGGCACCGCTGTTTGTAGCAGTGTCGTGTACTGCTGCTTCTTTCCGCCACAGCCTTCCCCAATTTGGGAAAGGGTCTGGAAGCAATGAACTGCTGGAAACAGTCCCGGATGCCTCCCTGCTGCCAGAGCCTTTCCCTGCCCTATGTTACTACACATCACAGTGTCAGGGATGGCTAGAACCTGCCTTTCAACGCCACATATAGCTACAGATGTAAAGCCTGTGCTCTACATGCCATGGTAAGTGTAGGGCTAGAGTGAGCTTAGCTGTTCCGCTCACTCTAGAGTGGTTTATGCTTTCAGTTTTAGAGATCCCAGGTTCAATCCCTTGTATCAGCCAAGATGGCAACGGTTCAGCACTCTTGTAGTTCCTACAATGCCACTACAGGCTACTGGGGGTTAGAGCAGCTCCCCAGTTGCTTTAAACTCTGTCCTTGATGTGCCTGGTGCAGGAACACACCGCAGGCCGAGAAGTTATAACCAACACTATGGCTGCATCTACACTACGAGATAAAATCAAATTTAATTCAGTTAGCTCAATTTTACCATGTGATTGTGTTCCCTGTAAAGACCATTAGCTCAATTTAGAGAGCGCTAATCTTGAGATTACGAAATCGCAGTTACCTGAGGCCTATAAGCATCAAGCCCAAATTCAGAAGTTTGATTAAAGGCAAGTGTGGAAGCGCCACATCTTAAAAGCAAATCTATGAGTCTTCAGAAGTGTCCCATATGTAACCCATAGTGCCCCCTCAGTGCTCCGCTCTGGCCGCTGTTCTCCAGTAAGAGGAAGAGCCTGAATTTCCAAGCGGGAGCAGCAAGCCTTCAGCTGTGGGTTCATGTTAGTATGACAGCCTGAGAAATGTCTTTCTTTGCTATTAACACTGTGAGTGCATCTACCCATTTAAATAGCCCCTGCAGGGAGTTTGCGGATCTGTCTGTACACTTGCTATTTTTTTCTGCTCTGCCTGGAGCCAACCCCTGACCTGCCATAGCACGTGTCCACAAAGCTGTGCTGGGGGTTGTGTTTGCATAAAAACATCAAGAAACTTTGTCTCAGCGGTTTACATTTGTGTGTGAACTCCCAGCCCTCCCCCACAGGGGCTACACAGTCTGGGTCTTTTCTGAACTCAGACACGTCACATGGGTAGCCCCCAACACAACCCCATAAAAGGTTATGCCTTCTGTTTGGTGCTGGCAATGCTGCCAGTCACGCGTTTAGGGCTTCAAGGGCAGGAAAGATAGTCTGGGCTTTGCTGCTGCTGTGGGGAAGTCTCCCCCAGCATTTAAGATACTGGGGACTTTGCTGCCGCCATGGGGAAGGACCACCTCAACTGGCCTCCCATTTCTGACCCCTTCTTCACCCATACTAGACCTCAATGTCACCAGGGAAAAGTCTTCCCCAGCAGCTCAAACATTTGCTGTTGCTGCTGGGGAAGCAATAGCTGAATTGGTCATCCACTGACGCCCGCCCGCGACCCTTGACCTATACCTAGGCTTGTTGCTGCTGCTGGGAAGGAACAGCTCAACTGGTCATCCACTGACCTCCCCCAACCCCCACTTTGCCCTTACCTGGGCTTGCTGCTGCCACCAGGGAAAATCTCCTCGGGCGCCTAAGGAGCTTGCTGCTCCTGGCAGAGGACCACTTCAACTGGTCATCCAGTGACCCTCTCCTTGGCCTATATCAGGGCTTGCTGCAGCCAGGGAAAAGTCTCTCCCAGCGGCTAAGGGGCTTGCTGACACCATGGAAGGAACACTTCAACTGACCCTCCACTGCACCCTACCATCGCCCATACTGGGGCTTGCTGATGCCGGGGGAAACAAAAAATTATTTTTTTTCCTGCACAGTCCGGGACCCCGCATTAAGACTCTCCCCAACACCAATATAGTGGAGAGGGAAACCAAAAATTTTTTCTTCCTACATTCTTCTCAATGTAAGAAACATTCTGTGCCCCATGTTATTTTCAGGGATCACATTTCTGCCATGAAGGGAGGTGGGATAATCAGTGGATGGCCAGATGAGAACACAGTCATTGCACAGAAACCCTATAGTGCACTGGAAAGCCAAATACCCTTTCCATTAACAGCATAATGAACAGGGAGACCAAAAATTCTTTCTTCCTACGTCTCTCTCAAGTTAAAAATCATTCCAGGCCCCTGCATTATTTTCAGGGATCACATGTCTGCAATGATGGAAGGTGGAATACTCAGTGGATGGCCAGTTGAGAATACAGTCACTGCACCCATGTTGGCAATATAGTGTATGGGGAAACCAAAAATTTTCTCTTCCTACATTCCCCTCAAAATAAAAAACATTCCAGACCCCTGCATTATTTTCAGGGATCACATGCACGCAATCATTAATGGATATCCAGTTGAGGTTACAGTCGCTGTACCCGTGTTGGCAATGTAATGTGTGGGGAAACCAAAAATTCTTTCTCCTAATTTTGAGTGTCTTCCGCATTATTTCCAATGGATTGACATACTTTCAGGGATCGGGAGGGGAATGATGAAAATGCAATGGGAGAAGATGACGTCAAGACCAGTGAGCATACCCAGAATGCTACGGAAATGAGTGAACTGTAGGCTAGCTTCCCACAGTGCACTACTGCAACAGTCGATGTTAGCCAATGTGTGTGGCAGCAGTGATTCGACTTTGTGGGGAGCAAGGTGGACGTGAGAATGGTATCAAACTTATAAACTCCAGAATTAGAAAATTGTTATAAATAAATTTGAATTTATCTCGTAGTGTAGATGCAGCCTGTGACACTCCCCCTTTAGTTGTGCAGGGTGGAAACAGAGTGCAACATGGAATCTGGGTAAGTTTCTTTAATCGCTTTATATTAGAGTAATTGAGTGTGACTTTTAACAACACTAATACAAGAAATTCAGAGAAGTGTGAGATTTAGCTGTCAATGTGTCTTTAAACTGGGCTTTTCATGTAATTATTTATGCTGCAGAATGATAGCAGTACACAATTTCCTTGTATCAGCATAACAATCTAATTGCGTCCATATAACTTATGATCTGCTTTATTTAATTGGTTTTGAAACATCCCCTGCATATGAAAAAATAGCAAGGAGTGATTACACATTTATTATTCTCTGAGTCAAAAGACAAGGAACAGGTGAAGCAAACCCACCCAGTGTCTAGCCTTTTCCATAAGTATCTATTGTTGCTTTAACTGAGAAGAAAATCACTCTTACTCTTTCCCACAAATGATTGCCCAATATTAATCTCAGAATGTTGGCATGGGGGTCCTAGAGTTTGCTACCCAGGCTGTGTGGATAGGAATGAATGCACAGCAGATGATCTATTTCATGACATATGTGTCCTTACATAATGAAAATAATTATTTAAATAAAAAGCTTACCTACCTCTCTCTCTCTCTCTCTCTCTCTCTCTCTCTCTCTCTCTCCCCACACACACACATACACACACACTCCTGTGAGTTCTATCCTTTTGACTCAAAGCACTATGTGTCTCACCTTGTGGTAAGAAATTGTCAACACTAAAATCTAAAATATTGTTAAGCAAATAATTTAGATGAGAGTCAAGGGTGCCTGTGACTTTACATACTAAAAACTAGTAAAAATATCCAGTAAATACCATGGACCAGATTCTCAGCTGGGGTAAATCAGCATCACACCACTGCAGACCATGATGCTGTATAAATTACACCAACTTAGCATATTTGATTTGTTTCAAATAGTTTAGTCCCCCTCATGCCGCAGAAGAGGCAGGTATCAGGGAAAGAGGATGAACAATGGCAGATTCATTCCAGTGCTCGCAGTTCCATGAAGGAGCCTCCAACTAATATTCCAGGTGGACTGTAGGACCATGGTGAAATTCAGACTTGCCTACTGTAGTTCCTCACTTTCTAAAGGTGGCAAGAAGTCCTGCTGCTTGGCACTGAGGCAAGACACAAGGGTGTGGAACTGAAAGGTATGGAGCACAAGCAGATTTGACCCAGGTGCTGTTTGGAAATAAACCGGCTACAGGTGATACAGCCAGCTCAGGTTATGCAAAGAGGTCATGTCAGGGACTGATAGCAAGGTCCAGAGGGTCAGGGCTGAGGGCAGGGAGGGCACAACCTCTTTCAGGACCCATTCAAGAAAAGCCCAAGAGGCAGAAGGTATGGCTGCCCTTACCTCAAGGAGTATGGGCCAAGAAGCATGAGAAATAGAGAACCCCATTTACCAGCTGAGCACCAGGGGATTTTTCTAGTCCTTCCGATTGTATCAAGGAGGTCTCTGATTCTGGTGATGAACAGGTAAGCTGCACTTAGATCACTTAGAGGCCAATTAATCCCACAGATGAAGTTAATTGAGGTAAATCGATAATTGGGCTAGTGAGCTGGGTGGAATAAAGATCTAATTAGCCCATCAGCTGAGCCCCGTCACACAAGGTAGGTCCACACTGCAGTCAATGACATGGTCTTGCAAGACTTGGGCAAAGGGGTTCTTTAACTGCGGTGTGTATATTTGGGCTCAAGCCGTAGCCTTGGGGTTACAACCCTGCAAGCTGGGAGTCATGGAGCTCAGGCTGCAGCCCATGCCAGAATCTTTACATTGCAATTAAATAACTCTTTAGTCTAAGCCCCAAAAGCCCACATCTACTCTGCCACCACCTAAACTTCAGCCAGCTCTTGTACAGCAAAGAAAATGGTGTTCTTCCTCATCCACTCCCACTTGTGGGGGAAAGGAAGGACTTTAAATCCAGTGCTTAGACTCTGAAAAGAGTATGTCAGAAGCTCTCTCCTGTATTCTTCAGGGACACATTACTCAGGGTTGGTTTCTTGCTTGTTGTTGTCCAACCAAGAGTTCATCATACTGTGTGACTTTTAAAGGCTCTTTCTGTCTGTGAAATTAGCCTAAGACCCCTGAAAGCTCTTTAATATGTCCCCTGAGAGCCTGATAGATAGATTAAATAGATAATACATTAACACTGTTAGGGAGATAGTATATAAACACATTTGGTACCTTCCCTTAAGCTTTTAAACTTAGCAATTATACTTTAGATAAGTAGATGTAATTTCCTCCTCAGACACAGCACCTTTAATCATAGAATCATAGAACACTAGGACTGGAAGGGACCTCGAGAGGCCATCGAGTCCAGCCCCCTGCCCCAATGGCAGGACCAAGTACTTTCTAAACCATCCCTGATAGATGTCTATCTAACCTGTTCTTAAATATCTCCAGAGATGGAAATTCCACAACCTCCCTTGGCAATTTATTCCACTGTTTGACCACCCTGACAGTTAGGAACTTTTTCCTAATGTCCAACCTAAACCTCCCTTGCTGCAGTTTAAGCCTGTTGCCTCTTGTTAATATTGATTTGAATCTGTTTTGCCCTCTCTCCATGGTATCTCAGGGACAGATTTTTAAAGCCATTTAAGTGAAATCATTAGAAGTTAGGCATCTACTTTAAAAAAAAAGTAGGTGCTTATCTGTATCTTTAGGGACCTAATTACCTATAAAAATCTGATCTGGACAGTGGCTTGTCCTTATTACAAGAAATACTTTGAGTTGTAAATACTAAGGAAAACTAATGCAAATGGCAAGTTTTTAAGAGTGACCAAAGTAAGTACAATATTGAATAGTAGAAAAAAATATTCTTGGAAAAATAGCCCTCTTTCCTATTACAACCATGAGGTCTCCCTCCTTTGTGATTAGAGATGGCCTAAGCTCCAGAGTTCTGAGTTGTTCAAATCCAGTGTCTCACTTGTCCACTAGACATATGGATGCAAATGAGAAAGAAATCATTCTAGACTCATCTTTACCAAAGTTCAGGTTGTTCAGAAATGAGTTTTCAGTCTGCTTTTATGCTGGGGTCAGACTGGCTACCATGTAGGTCTTATGAAATGAGATGATTCTCTTCTATTTCAGTTGCATGCTAATGAAGGCAAAACCTAGACTAATCCCACTGTTATTGTATTGCAAAGCCCAGTTGAATCAGGCAGAAATAATTAGCCTATGGAATTATCTCCATATACATTGAGAGCAAGAGCTGAGTAGGGTTGAAAAATTAGCTGTTTCTAATAAATATTAGAACAATTAATGTTCTATTAAGTAGGACTTTAAAGTACAATAGGGGTTAAACCTTCATATTCCAGTTCATAATTCAACAACTATCTGCAAGATTTTGTGTAGGTTATTCCATAACTGTTCACTTCAGTTATACCATACTGCAAGCAGTTGCCATTTGCCATTTTAGAGGCAGCACACTGAACTAGATAGATCCCTAGATCCCTGTACCAATATGGCAGTTCCTCTATTCTTGTCAAATATATTTTATATGAAAATTTTAATAATAATCCTGATTTTTCTCTCACTTACGCCAGAAATTTGGAGTAACTTTTTTGAAGTTAATGGAATTATATCCATGTTAAACTGATGTATGTGGAAGAAGTGGTCCATTTTTTATTGTTGTCTTAAATGAGGCAGTGAGGCAGGTGAACTGTGGTGGGACAGTACCCTACTGTCTGAGGGCTGCCCATCTTGAGGCGGGCGGTGACTGTCCAGTGAGATGCAAGGATCTCTCCCACCATCAAAGGCAACCCCTGGCACTCGTTCTCTATGCCAATCAAGCAAGAGCTTATAACCGGTATCTGTTAACTCCCGTGTTGGTTCACCGCTGTTAAGCAATGCTGGAGTACCTCTCCAGGAGTGAGCCGGGGCCATTTTTTTGGGACCCTGGGCTGCCCAGACATCAGTGTCCCCCTTTTGGCTTTACTGATATAGTCCAAAGGAGAGGATAACCTCTACGTCTGGTACCAGCTCAGCTGCAGGAGTTGCTGGGTCAATGCCAGAAGTTGGCACAGAACCACCTTAGGACTCCCTTCCAGATTTTCTGTCAGAGTTTACTCCCTTAGCCTTGCTCCTTCCCAGGATAACCCACAAGGCAGTCTTAAATAGGTCACATTGAACAGAAACTAATTCCAAAGTCAGTGATTAGCAAATATTACACAAATTAATCCATATACATCTGATCACTGTAAAATATTCATAGGAAACTTTGGTGAAAGAGACAAGCTTTAGAGCTACACAGAACTCTCTTCAGACTTTTCAAGAGCTGTCCTATGCATGCTTCTCACAACATGTTTTGTGCATCATCCAGGGCACCAAATGCCCCAAGAGCAGCTGTGGGGGTGAAAGTAGATAATTGCTGTGCTCATGAACTCATGTAGAAAACTGATAAAAAACAAAAATACCTTATCACAAGTGGACACACGCTTTTCACAAAATGATCACTCTGTATCTGATCCCTCTTTTCTCACCCTCCAAGGATACCTACCCGACACCTTCAAAAGACATGCCTGGAAGTTTAAATTCATGACTCTGCTACCCACCAAAAGTCATGGACTCATTAAAGACAATGAGTTCTATGTCTTATTACAAACATTATAACTCATTAACTCCTCTTTGTCCAATAACTACAGAGGTGTTATTTGTCCAGTTCAATGTGAATGATTACTTTCAACGTGTATTATCCCTTATGTTTAACAGTCTGTTCCATCTTGTATTTAGCTGCCTACCATTGTGCAGACCTGAAGAAGAGCTTTGTGTATCTTGAAAGCTTGTTCCTCTCACCAACAGAAGGGCTGTGTCTACACTACCTTCCTACTTTGAAGGGCGGAAGGTAAGTAGGGTGTTAGAAGTTTGTTAATGGAGTGTTATGGTACATATGCAGCACTTCATTAAGCAAATTCCCCCCCCACACACACACCCACGGCAACTTCGAAGTGTTAAACTTTGACGTGCTGGCTCGCATCTAGCTGCGGCTCACCCGCTGGTACTTTGAAGTTGCCACGGGGGGGGAGGGGGGAATTTGCTTAATAAAGTGCTGCATATGCACCACAGTGCTTCGTTAATAAACTTCTAACACCCTACTTACCTTCCTCCCTTCGAAGTTGGGAGCTAGTGTAGATGCAGCCAAAGTGAAGTACCTTAACACCATGGATGGATTATTCTTTCTGAGGGATTTTATTTCTGTTTCCAATAGTAATGTAAAATCTCGAGGAAGACCAAGTTGGCAACAGTAGGAACCAGTTTTGCACCTTAACTTTGCCCCAGTATTTTGTTTTATAATAGAAATGCTCTGCTGGTTGTATACTTTTGAATGTTTTTATTATTAAAAATTAACTTTAAAAGGGTATAGTTTGAGGCTACAGCACATATGAATATATTTTTTTCAGTGTTGGCAAGGAGAAATACTTTTAGTAATGGAAAGTGAGCATTTATTTGTTTTTTAATAAAATAACTTGTGTTGCTAACATGGTGCTGTAGAATTACGAATGTCTATATATTGCTTGCAGGTTGGTATTTTTAACTATATTAGATAGCAGCTAACTTATTGTGGTCCTGATTCGCAATATGACAAAAAGCAGCAGTAAACCCACCTTAACTGGTATTGTCTGAGGAGCTTGAAACAGCAGGAGTGTTAGTGGTTTCGTAGTGAGGTAGGGTGTTTTCAGTGTGTAAGGTGTTATAATCTTTTGGGAATGGCGAGTTTTAGAGAACAAATTTTAGTGAGGCAGGTGTTATAAAACAAGTCAGGTGCCTGAGTGATGAAAGATTGCATGACATGGGAAAATGACTGACTCTCTTAATTGTTCATTTTCAGACTCTAATGTTTAGGGTTATTTTTTGAAAGTGTACGGTTTTAGACCAAGAGTAAATGTGGGGATGTGTTAACTGTAACATACTTTCTGGTATAGCTCTTTTTGACCAACTTTTATTTTCAGGTTTATGTAATACTTCCTCTTTTGTCCAACTCACATATGCTATTGTCTATAAAAAAGCGGTAGGCGTTCAAATACTGAATGAACAATTCTGTTCACTTTCTTTCACTTCAGTATGTTATAGTCTGGTTTGAAAAACAACAGAATGTGAATTTCTGGAAAGCTTTGGCAAATTTTCTTCATAAATTTCCTTAAAAGCACATCTTTATCATTTTTACTGCTCGGATGTCTTCCAGTACAGAAAAGCATGTTGTCCTGTAAGTCTAAACTCCTCAGACACAAAGGTCAAAAACTTTGAACTGTTAAATAAAATTGATTTGCATGGTGTGAGACTGAAAGCTACTTCATATAATATGGGTCAATCAATTGAAATTTTGCTAACACCAAAAACAAATTCATCTGTCTATAGAGGAAAATGCTCACAGCCTATTTTATAAATGCCTTCCTTCTGTTGGAAGCTAATTTTATCCTTTAAAATTAATAAGCTCTTTAAGTCATGGCATGAACCTTGATTTATACTATGAAAAGTGTAATTTGTTTAATAATATGACAGGAAACAGTATGGCTTCATGCTAACCAAAGGGCACTTCATATTCTTGGGCATAGTTTACAGGTTTAACATCTCTAATCTGGAACTCTCTCATCTGGCAACATCTGTATTCTGGCATGATTTTTAGTTAGCCAGATGACCACTTATCATGGGTGTGGCCAAGTTTCCTGTGGTCCCATAAAGTCTGTTTACAGCCACCAGTCCTGGCTGTCAATGTTCTGTGCTGTTATTTAGTTGTAATTAGCCCTAAAAGTCTTCCAAGAGCCCAGTAAGCAGTGGAAATTTTGATAATCTGTTAGAAAATATTGACCTCCTGTCATCCGGCAATGTCTCTCATTTGATACTGGTCAGGTCCCAAATGGGCTGGATGAGAGAAATGATTATGTGTATCCCTTTAGATAGTTATTATAGAAACTTTTAAACCTGACTTTATGAGATGCTGAGTTGCCCTTTTCTCAAGACTAAAACTGAGCAATGGAGGGGCAAAGACAGAGCTATGCCATCCTTCTGGCTGCCATACTCTCAGGGAAATCTGAAATTCAGAAAAGCCCTAAAGCTGTTCTTATGTCCTGCTGCCTACAGACCAGAGGGACTCTTCTACCAGACAGCAGTAGACAGAGCTGTGAGTTACCCTGCCACATCCCAGACTGCTCTTCCACTGATAATGCTCCCTGCATCTGGATCTGGGGCAGAAGAGGCATTAAGCCACTCCCCTTGGCTTTCTAATATACAGGGATTCCCTTTGTGCAAGGAGAATCCCCAAAGAGGCCATAAAGCCAGGTTTCCAGATGCTTTATAACACTGGAGTGGTGCAAAGCTGTCAAAAGATGGAGCTAGAATCTAGTCATGCAGCTCTAAAATGTACTTCAAACAAATACAGGTTGAACCTCTGTCGTCTGGCATTTTTTGGACCTGACCACTTTCAGAAGAGATAATTTGCTGGACAGTAGTAGTAGTAGTAGTAGGCATCCTTCGATCCTGAGGGATCATGGGTTTGCACCCCAGTTGGACTGATTCGAGCAGCGTCTTCTGTGGCTGTGCAATCCAATCCCAGAAAGCGATGCCGGAGTGTCCTCTGTAGAGCGCAGGCCTGGGGAAGTAAGTTTGAAGAACCAGCTGATGCCCAGCAGCAGGTTCCCCCTCTCCACGCCACTGATGTAATCCAAGGGAAAGGCGAAAGCCAGTACAGCTTGGTACCAATGTCGTCGCAGGAGCTGCCAGAGTGAGATTGAGCACAACCTCAAACTGCCTTAGGGGCTCCATCTCTGGATTTTTCCTCAGGGTTTACTCCTGAAGCCTTTCCCATGACTAGGTATTGCCGCAAGGCAGCGGAGGTTTTAAATCAGAGTTTCCTTCTCCTAGGTGGGCAGGCTTCCCAGGCTGAGGAGCCCCATCTGCCCGAAGCAGCTGGTTTTAAGGTGCCAGTCACCCGCCTTCGCCCCTTCTCCTGTCAGTGCAAACAGTTTCGCTGGGCTTAGAAACTAAGCCACATGTGAAGGCCAGGAGCTGGACTTCAGTTGTCAGAGGCTATTGGAGACTCGCGCCATGGGAGCATTTTATAGATAGTGGGAGTTTATCCCCGCTACCACCCCCGGCTATGGCAACCCTTGAAACCTTGGACAGTAGGACATCAATATTTTCTAGCCCATTACTAACACTTCCACTGCTTACTGGACTCTCAGAAGATATTTAAGTGTAAATTACAGCTAAATAACAGAACGGAACTCTGACAGCCAAGATTGGTGGCTGTAAACAAACTTTATGGGACCATGGGGAAACTTGGCCACAACCATAGAATCATAGAATACTAGGACTGGAAGGGACCTCGAGAGGCCATTGAGTCCTACCCCAATGGCAGGACCAAGTACTGTCTAAACCATCCCTGATAGACATCTATCTAACCTGTTCTTAAATATCTCCAGCGATGGAAAATCCACAACCTCCCTTGCCAATTTATTCCACTGTTTGACCACCCTGACAGTTAGGAACTTTTTCCGAATGTCCAACCTGAACCTCCCTTGCTGCAGTTTAAGTCCGTTGCCTCTTGTTCTATCCTCAGAGGCCAAAAAGAACACGTTTTCTCCCACCTCCTTATGACACCCTTTTAGGTACCTGAAACCCGCTATCATGTCTCCCCTCAATCTTCTCTCTTCCAAACTAAACAAGCCCAATTCTTTCAACCTTTTTTCATAGGTCACATTCTCTAGACTCTTAATCATTCTTGTCACTCTTTTTTGGACCCTCTTTAATTTCTCCACATCTTTCTTGAACTGCGGTGCCCAGAACTTGACACAATACTCCAGCTGAGACCTAACCAGCGCAGAGTAAAGCAGAAGAATGACTTCTCGTGTCTTGTTCACAACACACCTCTTAATGCATCCCAGAATCACGTTTGCTTTTTTGGCAACAGCGTCACACTGTCAACTCATATTTAGCTTGTGGTCCACTATAACCCCTAGATCCCTTTCTGCTGTAGTCATTCCGAGACAGTCTCTCCCCAATCTGTATGTGTGCAACTGATTGTTCCTTCCCAAGTGGAGCACTTTGCATTTGTCCTTGTTAAACTTCATCCTGTTTACCTCAGACCATTTCTCCAATTTATCCAGATCATTTTGAATGATGACCCTATCCTCCAAAGCAGTTGCAACCCCCCCAGCTTGGTATCATCTGCAAACTTAATAAGCGTCCTGTCTATGCCAATATCTAAATCGTTGATGAAGATATTGAACAGAACTGGTCCTAACACAGACCCCTGCGGAACCCCACTTGTTATACTTTTCCAGCAGGATTGAGAACCATTAAGAACTACTCTCTGAGTACAGTTATCCAGCCAGTTATGCACCCAACTTATAGTAGCCTCATCTAAATTGTATTTGCCTAGTTTTTTGATAAGAATATCATGTGAGACCATATCAAATGCTTTACTAAAGTCTAGGTATACCACATCTACCTCTTCTCCCCTATCCACAAGGCTCGTTATCCTATCAAAGAAAGCTATCAGATAAGTTTAACATGATTTGTTCTTTACAAATCCATGCTGGCTGTTCCCTATCACCTTACCACCATCCACGTGCTTGCAGATAATTTACTTAATTACCTGTTCCATTATCTTTCCTGGCACAGAAGTTAAGCTGACTGGTCTGTAGTTTCCTGGGTTATTCTTATTCCCCTTTTTATAGATGGGCACTATATTTGCCCTTTTCCAGTCTTTAGGAATATTTCCTGTCTCCCATGATTTTCCAAAGATGATAGATAAAAGCTCAGATATCTCCTCTATCAGCTCCTTGAGTATTCTAGGATGCATTTCATGAGGCCCTGGTGACTTGCAGACATCAAATTTTTCTAAGTGATTTTAACTTGTTCTTTTTTTATTTCAACTTCTCACCCTACCCCTTTCCCACTAGCATTCACTATGTTGGGCATTCCTTCATCAGACTTCTCAGTGAAGACTGAAACAAAGAAGTCATTAATTATCTCTGCCATTTCCAAGCTCCCTGTTACTGTTTCTCCTCCACCCTACCCTATTCTGGTCTTCCTGTTGTTTCTAATGTATTTATAAAAAGCCTTCTTGTTTCCCTTTATGCCTGTAAGTAACCATGATAAGTGGTCATCCAGCTAACTGAAATCATGCCGGGTTACAGAGTTTTCCAGAGGTGAGGGTTATGGATTAATGAGGTTCAATCAGTAGTCATTATGAACCATTTCATTATGCATCAAGTTTTGCTAGTTTGCTCATAGTGAAAAGCAATTTTAAGATGTCACATTCAACTGATACATATTCTGGACTCTTGTATCCACTGGTGCTTATACTTCTTAATATGAAAAATGCTTGTAGCAGCTTCATGAACTACGAAGGCATCAAAAATATGTTTAAGTACTTGTTTAAAAATTAATGATACATTGAACAAATGAATATTTGTTTAGTATTTGGAAGACATTATTGGCTTGGTATTTGTTTTGTAACTGAGTATGATTCATCGATGTATCTGGAATGAAAGATATCCATTGAACATGTCTGTCCCCAACTGAATTATGAAGACAAGTTAAGTTAAACTAAAGAATTCATAATCTAGTATAAGTTGGAGAAACTACTTGGTTGTTTGACTCCTTCTGTAGATTTTAGATTGACATGGGAAAGTGTAATTTGAGTACATTTACATCTTCAATGGAAGCAACAATTATGACATCATGTGGATGCTATGCCCCTTTGTGGAACTTCAGTAAAGACACCAGCATGTTCTGTCCAGAATGCAAGCAACAAAAATTCACTAACAGCACGTCAGCAGCATGATAAAGCACCCAATGAATATCTGGCAGAGTTTCAGCTTTAAAGGCCATGTACTGTATGTTTTGAAACTAAATCTTTCTTCTTCCTATTGACTTCTTGCCCTCTAGAACATTGAGTCGACTGCTTCAAACACTTTCACTAAGTACAAAGTCAATTGACTGTAAGTAGTGATGAAGAAAATGTCATGTGATTAATGCTGCAGTTCAAGCTCTTCTGATCAGTCACAGAAAGAATAGTTAAGTAAATTCAAATTTCCTTCCCAAGAATTACAGTGTGTTAATGGTAGACAGTCGGCCTGCAGCCCAGTGGAGAAAACAAGCCACTCAAGGCAAATCTCTTGGCTTTTACATAGAACAAACTAGTTGAGCAGTGTTAAAAGCTGGCTATCGATTTGTGCCCAGACTGAAAGCCATGTGCTGATGTAAATGAAAATGTGTCAAGAGTCAGTATTGATTTTTTTTTTTAAAGCAAGGATGCCCCTGGGATATGCTGCTAGCCATACAGCTATGCTTGTCAGTGACAGAAGGAAGACCTTTTTCCACAAGGCTACACATGTCCAGACATAAAATTTCCTTCTTTAACGGAGGTAATGTGGACACCATGCTGAGTGCAGCTGATGCTGACTCTTTTTTTTTTGTTTGTTTTTGAGAAAATTGGTCAACAGGAAAAAGCTGTGGCAGAGAAAGGAAATCAAATGATAAAAGAAGACAAAATTGCATAGCTGAGCTTGTATTTTAAAAGTGCTTTTTTATATAAAACAAGATCTCTCCTGAGGTCTCTTCCTATTCTAATCTTCTCTGATTCTCTCTCTAGGTTCCCAAGTGCATATCTCCTGCCTGAACAGGCACTTTTTACAGGCATCAAGATACATATCTGCTGCCTAAGTCTCAGAGTGAGTCATAAAACACCAACGAGAGGTGTTGGGGCATACAGTCACATACAGAAGGCTGATCCAGTAGGTGACATCAGTTTTAGCATAATGGATAACTGGTTCAAATCCCCCTTCCAGCAAAGGGAGAGAAAAGATTTAAATGGGGGACAATTACAACAAAGCTCTGTTACAGCACAAACTGAATTCTACCAGAACTGGGGGCAGGAGGGGAAGGCCTGGAGGGGATCATGCCCTGCTGGCCTTAAAGAAGAGTAAGTGAGGAGGTCAAAGGGCTTCTTCCACCTAAAGAAAGATAGTCATAAAACAAGGCTGTGAGGGCAAAGACAGGCTAACAGAGTAGAAACAGGCATGTCTTGAGGGCTACTCTATATATATGCTATTTATTGTATTTGCATAATCTGTAACTAGGAGCATGCAGGATGGTTTAGAAGAAGATAAGAACTGAACTAAACTTTCTTCCCTCATTGAATTAAATCTAAACCTGAATTATTTTTCAAGGTTAGAATCAATTTAACACTTCATTTGTCTGTCTGATTCCAAATATTGAGGACTCTGTCATTCATTCACTCGCTCTCTCTGCTACTGTGGATAACACAATCACCTCAGACCCTGACAAAGACCCATACCCTTACTTATACTCTCTAAAAGACCAATAGAGGCTCCGATCCGTGTTACGCCATCTGGTGTCCCTTCATTAAAAGTGGCAATACGCTCAGCAAGACTATTGTAGCTCAGTCCTTCAAGATATGTGAATGGGGTGGACTTTCCTGGACCATAAATGAGGTTTATATTTAGCCTGAAAGCAGGGTGGAGTATCAGGAAGTTTCTTATCTTGGATCTATTTTCATTAGAAACGTCACCTGAAAGACTTTTTGTAAGTTCTTTCTAGGCTTCATTTGTTTGCACATACTTTTAGCTGTCACTAGTTCGTGTGCATCCACAGCTTCCTAGCTGTGAGAGACGACGCACTCCTCCTGCAGGGATGGCTCCTCTGTTTCAGCTCCCCACACCCAATCCCTCTGCCCATCTTTCATTATCTGTAGCCTCTGACTATAGTACTGTAGCCTTTGGCTTTAGCAAATCTTTTGGCACAGTGTCCCACAGTATCCTACTTGGCAGCTACTATCAGGCAGTGAGCTCAGGGGTCAGTCCAGGGTCCAGTTTCGTTCAACATTTTCATTAATTTTCTGGATGATGGGATGGAATGCACCCTCAGCAAGTTCACAGGTGACACTAAGTGTGGGGAGAGGGAGATGTGCAGGAGTGTAGGGATAGGGTCCAGGGTGATGAAGACAAATTGGAGGATTGGGCCGTAAGAAATCTTATGGGGTACAGTCAGGACAAGAGCAGAATCCTGCACGTGGGATGGAGGAATCTCAAGCACTGCAGCAGGCTGTGGACTGACTGGCTAAGCGGCAGTTCTGCACAAAAGGACCTAGGGATTACAGTGGATGACAAGACGGATATGAGCCAACAGTGAGCTCTTGTTGCCAAGAAGGATAACAGCATATTGGGCTGCATTAGGAGGAGCATTGCCAGCAGATCTAGGGAAGTGGTTCTTCCATTTATTTGGCATTGGTGTCACCACATCTGGAGTATTACATCCAGTTTTGGGGCCCCCACTACACAAAGGATGAGGACAAATTGGAGAGAGTCCAGTGGAGGGCAACAGAAATGATAGGTGGGAGGGACACATTCCTTATAAGGAGAGGCTGAGGGAACTGGACTTATTTAATCTTCAGAAGAGAAGAATGAGGTGGGATTTGATAGCAGCCTTCAACTACCTGAAAGAGGGTTCCAGAAAGAATGGAACTAGGCTGTTCTCAGGAGTGGCAGATAACAGAACCAGGAGCAAAGGCCTCATGTTTCAGCAGAGGAGGTCTATTTGGATATTAGGAAAAACTATTTCACTAGGAGGGTGGTGAAGCACTGGAATGGGTTACCAAAGGAGGTGGTGGAATCTTCATCCGTGGAGGTTTTTGAAACCAGACTTCACAAAGCCCTGGCTGGAATGATTTTAGTTTGGGTTGGTCCTGGTTTGATCAGAGTTGGATCTACAGAGATCTCTTCCTATTCTACTCTTCTATGATTCTCTCTCTAGGTTCCCAGGTACATATCTCCTGCCTGAACAGGCACTCTTTACAGGCATCAAGATACATATCTCCTATCTAAGTCTTAGAGTGAGTCATAAACCATGAAGGAAAGGTGTTCAGTCATACAATCACATATGGAAACCTGATCCAGTAGGTGACATCACTTTTAGCATAATAGATAACTGGTTCAAGTCCCGCTTCCAGCAAAGGGATAGAAAATATTTAAATGGGGATCTGTCACCTTTCAGGTGAGTACCTTAACACTTAGACTATGAAACATTCTGGTAGAGAGCATCCTCAATCTCTCCTATTGAAGTCCTTCCACTTTAACTGAATAATTACATGTTTATTGAGCCATTGAAAGCATTAGAATGACTCTACAGCTTTGTAGTTAGGATAATCCCATACCATGCTGGCTTTGTGGATAGTACACTAAGGCACTTAACTGTTGCCATGCTTTGTAGTGGGAACTGAGGTACCTAAGTATGATTTTGTAGATCTCAGTGTTAAAAGATTTTCTTGGGGTCTAAAAATTAGGCACCACATTTCTCAGCTTGTTCCTTCATGCATCTGGACCTGAGGACTTAGACCTGATAGCATCCCACTTTGCATGGTATAAATGATTATATAAGGTGCTGTGAATGGTTAATGAGTCCTGGATATCTATTTTTAAATGCCTGGTTAGCTGCTTAAATGGTTGTAACAAAGAAAAACAAAGGGTTCTCCTGTTTCCTTGTCACAAATCCCCTTTCCACCACAACTGATATACTCAAAAACAAAATCTAAAGATTACTTTCTGCAACTGCTCCCAAGAGTATCAATGTTGTCTTAGTGATTTCAATGAATCTGTTCATGATATTAAGCTCTATTAAGCTCTATTCATTACTTATTAATTGCTATGTGTCTTCCAGATGCATGTATGAGGGTCCTGTTGTACTAGGTGCTGTACAAACAGAAAGATGATGCCTAATAGCCCTAATTTTTTCAGGAAGAAGGATGCTTTCGAAAGTGGGGTTTCCTTTCAAATGAGCCCCATCTATATGGCTCTTTTGGCTTTCAAAATCAGCTCTTCTGGAATCAAGATCCTATGCGAGTATGCAAATAAGGCACAAGATATTTAAATTCATGCGTCATTGGCATTTCCAATTGGCCATATTTGCATGCCCCTTCCAAAAAGGAGGGGCAGTGTAGCCATGGCCTGTTTCCTCAGGGCAACTATTTGGAACATCTGGGCTACGTCTACACGTGCACACTACACCGAAATAGCTTATTTCGATGTAGTGACATCGAAATAGGCTATTTCGATGAATAATGTCTACACGTCCTCCAGGGCTGGCAACGTCGACGTTCAACTTCGATGTTGGGCAGCACCACATCGAAATAAGGGTGTGAGGGAACGTGAGGGAGGCGCTGTGAGGGAACGTCTACACACCAAAGTAGCACACATCGAAATAAGGGTGCCAGGAACAGCTGCAGACAGGGTCACACGGTGGACTCAACAGCAAGCCACTCCCTTAAAGGGCCCCTCCCAGACACAGTTGCACTAAACAACACAAGGTCCACAGAGCCGACAACTGGTTGCAGACCCTGTGCATGCAGCATGGATCCCCAGCTGCAGCAGCAACAGCCAGAAGCCCTGGGCTAAGGGCTGCTGCACACGGTGACCATAGAGCCCCGCAGGGGCTGGAGAGAGAGCGCCTCTCAACCCCTCAGCTGATGGCCGCCATGGAGGACCCCTCTATTTCGATGTTGCAGGATGCAGATCGGCTACAAGTGCCCTACTTCGACGTTCAGCTTTGAAGTAGGGCGCTATTCCCATCCCCTCATGGGGTTAGCGACTTCGACGTCTCGCCACCTAGCGTCAATGTTAACATCGAAATAGCGCCCAACACGTGTAGCTGTGACGGGCGCTATTTCGAAGTTGGTGCCGCTACTTCGAAGTAGCGTGCACGTGTAGACGCGGCCCTGGAGAGCACCCTGAGAAAACATTTTGTAGAAACACCCACAACAATGCTGGAGTTTATTAATTAACCCTGTATCAGAATGAAATTATATATGGCAGGTGATCTAGACACAACAAAGTATCAAAAACTCCTGGGTTTTCACCTGTTCTACCCATAGCTGGAAGGAGGAAAGAATTAGTGCCAGACCAATCATCTTGAGGGGATAGGCAGGATTGCCTGGGGAGCAGAGAGAGATTTATGTGATGTATAAAGTGAAAGAAGCTGTGGAGATGGTGATGGGTAGGGAAGGAGATATTGTGGGGAAAGGAAAGATTCAGTAACCTATCACAAACCTTACTCCCTCATAAAATTGGTCTGCCTACAATCCCATCTTCCCCCCCTGTGTGCTCAGCAGTAAAGTTATGTAGCCCATGAAAGAATTGCTCCAGGACCCATCCCCATTTCCTCCTCTTCCCAGCTCATAACATTAAAAGAAGCTGCTTGGGAATGGAGTGATCATGAAATGTATTTGGACAGCACAAATGGTAATAATTTCCTATGATTGTTCATACAAACAAAACTTACATGTAACTCTTTGGAGAAAGGCAAATAGAGATATAGGGTGAACATGGTCAAAATTTGATTTCTAACTCACTGAAATGTTGAGGAAAGCGTATGAACCCCATTCACCTCCTCTACTTGATGCCTGTAATCTTCTAAGTGAGTAAGGATCTTGGCAGTGTAAAGTATCTGTACTTTATTTTCCTTTTCAAATGGAACACCGAATGCCTTCTACTCAGAGTAGCAGGGTATCTAACTGGTTTATTTACTTTATGGCCTATATTACATTTGTGGTCACTTTTTTTATGTGCTAAACTTTCTCTTCACTATTTATAACAAGCATACTGTCTTCTTCCATATGTACATGCAGCATAAATAATTATACCAAAACGGAGTAGAATCTGAGCTACTGGCAACTGACTTCAAATGTCTGCAGCCATAGCTTTTCACTGCTTGTGATCTACGGCATGGCATGCAATGAAACTCAGGGCATGGGTTTGAAGACTGCATCAGTGTAATGGAACAATTAACCATTCTGCAACTCTTGATCCGCACAATTTTGTTTTAAGATTCGCATGACAAGGTGAAGATTAACACCTCTGGGTCCATGAGGTTGATGAGACATGACTTATTAATCCTCAAAGAAAACTTTAATTGGACACTGGAGCACTCTTTGCTTCATTATTAAACACTACCAACTCCCTAGGTAATTAGAGTGGATGGTGCACATGATAGAGATTGTTATTGTAATTAGACACACCAAAGCGAAGGCAATGATTTTTTTTTCCTCTAGGAAAAGCGTATGTCAATTTCTCTAAATAATCCAGGGCTGAGATATGTGAACAACTAAAACACATCCAGTAATAAATCACCAATGAGTAGCCAAAATTGCTAACATGAAGGAACTGGGAATAGAATTTATCAGAAAGAATCCCTTGATTTAGAGGAATTGTTTTAAATTCAAAGCATCAGTGCACAAAGAATTAAGTCTGCCACTCAGTCCATGACAATATTTACCCTGTTGTTGCTCACTCTTTCATCAAGCTCTCTCCCTCAGAAGGCACCTATTAAATGAGTTTGATATGATTTGAATTAAAAAATTGAACAAATATATTTTGAAGGGGCTTTCTTTTCACAAGTAGTTTAATAAAAATCAGTCTGTTATATTGCAACATGCTGCTCGAGAATGGAGAAGAGACTTAACGATTCCAGTTACTGTAGTCTGTGCTCCAAAACTGAGGAAATAGGATTTGAGGATCCATTAGTGTCTTGGTAATGTGCAGAGCTGCTGAAATAAGTTAACATTCTCATTAAAGGGTTGGAGCAATCATGGGGGGGGTGAGGGGAAGCATCTTTATTGCTTTATGACACAGTAAACAAATGTATGTCCTCAATCAACTGGGATAATCATTGTCAACATTTTACATTGTTACAAAGCAAACAAGATAGATCATTGCATTATGTCAGTCTTGTCTAAACGTCAACACACAAACTGCCTTATGGAGATGGGGGATGTAAAAAGCCCAGATAGTCAATAGAGTGTAAGCAGTGCATGGTATGACTTATTTATTTCACACTATGCTTTAGGAGGGTCAGTTGTGGTTTCCCAAAGATTGCTATCAAGTTGTATCACCCACAATATTAACTTTAGATTTAAAGAAGGAAACTTCAGCATGGGGAGGGAGGATCCCTAACATATGAACATTAGCTCCAGGCCCTCTCTCACCACTTTCACCCACCGCCAAACCTCCATACGTATATCTCCACTCTCTCTTTATTTACTCTGCTGTATTCCCCAGGAGCTGTCGCAGTTCAAGGGAAGAAGTGACTTCCCCTAAGGCTCCAGCAAAGGAGAGCGGCAGGACAGGGGAGCAGCTCACTTCAGGGTTTCTTTTATTTTTATTTTTTTATTATTATTAACTATAAAGCTCAGTCTTAGATCACATATCAGCAAGGAACCCTCCATGTTCCTTGATATTTGGGGTAGAAGCTTTTGCTCAGAGGGCCCCAAACTTGGTTCCTGACAACTGCATTTCACAGCTGTTATTAGGGTGCTATCTTCAAGCTATTACAGTCCATTCAGTGACTTTTAGCTGCCAGCTGGGGAGGGATGTGACTGTGGTTGGACATCGCTGAGAACTTACTGTGATAACATTTCAAAAGTTTCAGAAGGTGTATAAGGTGTAAAAAGAACAGGGAAATTTACAGAATATCCAAAGCAGAATAAAATGAAGAACTTATTGAATTCTTTACCTCATTCACAAGGAAGAATTGGGGGCATACACTAGTGAAAGATATACATAATTTTAGGTACCAGAAAACCCCTACGGCAAGGTCTTCAGTGACTGTAAATCAACCGAGCTCCACTGATGGTAACAAGTGCAGTAACAATTTATAGCAGCTGAGAATCACCTTCAACTCAGAATCACACCAGCAAGCTTGGCTGAGAGCCATGGAACATTAGTAAGCCCTCCTGTTGATTTGTCTCTGCTCCAGAATTCTGAAGGTGGTGATGAGAGAACTATATATGGTATCATTCACCAGAGATTTTTCACAGTTTGCTCAGAACCTAAAGAGTTCCTGTAGAGTAGAAAGAAATTAATGCTCCAACCATATTTTTAAGAAATTGCTAACTCAGGATAGCAGAGCTCAGCTGCATGATCTATTTTATAATGGAATTGTGAATTTTTTTCTTTTTAACTCTCAAGGTCAAGTGGCTTGCCCAAAGTCACCTACAGCCTGTGATCCTTAGAAATGCTGAGCATGCACACACCTAATTAATTTCACAGCTACGTCTTACTGATTATGACTAATTACTGTTTGGCTTGGTGGTTTATTTTATTTTCTACTACTAGTGAATGTGGCAGGGTTCGGAGTGGCTGTCCTATAGGGAAAACAATACCTCGGAGTTTAGGGATGATCTTTTCTGTGCCAGTATTGTCTTTTTCATAATCATTTCTGTCAGACACAGCTCCATGTGGACCCACTGACATTGTGTGGGATTTCTTGTCATATAAATATATTTCTCTACCCCACCAAGAAATTTCAGAATTAAAAAGCTGAAATCACGAAATGTATGAATTTTTTGAAATTGTATGACTGTGAAATTGACAAAATGGACCAAAGATTTGTAAGATCCCTGTTGTGTCAGCTTATTTCAGTTCTTGATGACATCAAGAGGGTGAAAATGGCAAACTTTGCTCATGGTGGGGAGGACAAAAAAGGTCAAATGTCCCAGGTCCCAGAGATTCAAAAGGGTTCCAGGGTCCCAGCCCTTTAAAACACTTGCCAGAGTCCCTTACAACATGCCCCAGGTGGCACTGAAGGGCTGGCAGGCAACAGGGAGGCCAGCCAATACTGCCCCTTCCACTCCACCCCTCCTGCCTAAGGTACTATCCCTTCCAAGAGTGCAGAGCTGACCGCCCCCTCCGCACACACACACCTGGGCCAGGGGCCTGGCAATTCTGTCAGTCCCCCTGCTTGGGGGAAATGTACAAGAAATACATATTATGTAACAGATCATGAATGCATTGGGATTCAAAGCAGTAGACTTGTATTAAATATACTCATCCACATTTTAATCTCAAGCATGAGGCATCCCTCTGAACTGACCTTCCTTTACCAAATGCAAGCTCAATTGCATTATCTTCTGTTCAAAGGATCAGTGTAACAGCTGTTCTTGTTATGTAATGTTGAGAGACCACCCTTTACAAAAGAAAACACTAACAAATTGTTGTCTGGGTGTGGTGGGAATAGCCTTTTCTGTAACTTCTAAAATAACAATGCACAGAAATTTGCGATTAAATCACTAAATGTTTTTTTTTTTTTTATTTATGATATAAACCCAGGCTTGGCAACCCCCGGTAATCTGAAATCTGAAGAAGTAGCTCTTACCTAGGAAAACTCATTACCTAATAAATAATTTTGTTAGTCTTTAAGGTGATACAGGACTGGTTGTTTTTTAAAGGTGTAGAATGAACTTTCATCAATGCAATTCATATTTTTTGTATTGAAATCTCTACTCAGCATCACCTTTGTGTGAATGTATATGTTACATGTGCATTCATTTTTAACCACAAGATGACAACTCCATTAGCACACCTGAAACATCGCCATGCCAGAACTATAATATGTTCTAGGAAGCTGGATATTAATGGCCAGCCTTAAGACCTGTAACCTGGAGGTGAAAGACTCCCTATCCCATTAGCAATTCTCTAAAGGCCAGACTCTGTTGGTGACAGTGGGAACTTTGCCATTGACTGTAGTGGTGCCAAGATTAACCCTTTACTAACAATGAGTAGCACTAAGTCAAAAATATCTCTGTTGATCATAATGAAGTTACAGAGGAGTGGCTGGGTTAGTCCGTATCTTCAAAAACAACAAAAGGTCGTGTAGCACAAGATGCATGCATCTGATGAAGTGGGTCTTTGACCACAAAAGCCTATGCTCCAAAATAGCTGTTAGCCTATAATGTGCCACAGGACTTCTTGTTGTTTTCACAAAAGTAAGTACAACTTGTTTTGAGCAAAGAGTGCATTTCCAGGCTTTGATTTATCTGTATCCCCTGAAAACATCATTATTTCTAATGGAAAAATACAATAGTAAACAGCTGCAATGTCCATGGAGAGATGAAGAGAGAAGCAACTTCAAAGACTAAAAGATTGAGATGAGCTAACGATCTGTATGGAGGACAGAAGAAATAATTTACCAGAGGTCATTAATATGAACAAAGTTTCAGGCAGTGTAGTAATTATTGCTGTTATATCTCGGTCATGATCCTGCACTTGAAAAAATGAGGTCTACTGTGTAGATGTAAGGTAAATGGTCCATCTGAATAGAAAGTTTTGCTCACTGTGTGCTGACAGCTGCCTCGAGTGAGAAGTTCATTGTGCTGCAACTGTGGAGCAGGAGTAATTCTTTCCAGTGCATTCCATTCCAGCAAAGCTCTGAAGCAAGTTTGTAACTTCAAGCAAAAGAAAAAACACTGTAAATTCAATGGGATTTTACACAGGTTTAAAGTTACGCACATGCATTAGTGCTCAACTGGGTATACGCCTTATTGCTTCTTGACTGCTTCTTTGCGCTCGTCAAACCAGAATCAGGCACAGATCATCCCTTCAGCAGCTACCACCTTTTTTCCTCTCCCACTTGAGGACTCCAGATTGGGGTGAGCCAGGTACAGCTGTGGAAAATCTCTGCCCCCCAAGTGGTCACTTCCACAAGTCTGAGGCGGATAGTTGTGCCAGCAGAACCTGAGCTCCTTTCTTGCAACGCACAAAAGAAAGCTGAATCAGGCTGCTACTGCAATACACCAGCCTGTTATTTTAAATGCCCAAATCCCAAATTCATTTTTTCCAGTGGAAATCTCCAGCAGCCACTGGAAACTAAAAATTATATCTGTGTCAATGATGGAGCAATGTAAGAGGAGGAGGGAAGAGATGTAGTCACAGCATAAGAGTAATAGGAGAGGCAGTCAACCAGAATAAATAAGATTTTCTCAAGAATATATTTTATGTATTGGAGTGAGAACAACTAGATGTCTTTTTCATACACTTCAGGAGGAAGCAATAGAGAAAACATTCTATTGAGATACTCCTGGGATTAGGGTGCCCTGAGAGGAACTGCATCAAAAATTTCCTTCAAGCAGTCTGGCTTAAATGTGTAAGAGAAGAGCCTCCTCTGAATGTATCAGTGCATCATTCACTGAAGTACTAGTGACAATTTTATGATATGGAAAAAAAACCTAATTTCCACCCCAACCCCTTTTACAGAAAAGGAAAAGAGAAATATTTCTTATATAAACTTCAGTTACATATTCCAATGAAACGGCAAGATGAAAAGAATAATTAAGGTTCGGGGTCATAATGAAATTCAGTTCACATCTCAGTCCTTAACACATCATTCTGCTAAATGAGAGGGTTGAACAGAGGAAGAATTAACTGATTTCTTTAAAGTTTAGTAATTGCAAATGCTGAGTGCATATCATTCTGCAGACATGGTGCCAGAGGACAACTCAAGCTAACTAAATAATGATAGCGATGATAAATAATTTATGCATGATATCAAAAGCTGAATGAGATAAAGAAATGGAGAGCCCATTTGAAAATTTGGAATTTGCTCAAAGCTGTTCCTGCAATGATTCTCAAGAGGATGAGTAGAGCTCAGTAATAAACTCTGTGACTGTATAATTCATAAACTTTCCTTCTGGTTTTTTTTTTAGTACTTACACTTTGTGGTTCATAAAGGAATAAAGCAAAAATAATCCTGTTTGACAGAAGTAGATAAACCAGTAGTTGTCTTTCCATTTAGGGTTTTTTTTTTATAAAGGGTATTTATTTCCCAAAAAAGTTAAACACACATCTCCCATTAAACCTAGTACAGTGAAAGGAGAACACTCCAGCGCTAAGATCCACAGGCCTCCTCATATTTTTATACTTTTATATTTTTATAACTGTAATACTGTGGGATTATAATACAGCATAAATAATTTCTGTGATTTTTATTAATGACAGTCTGCTGTTGCTGGTAGTTATTACTTTTCTATATTTCTATTATTTCTATTTTTAATATTTTTAAGGTTCTGGTATATTTTCAAATGAATTACCCTCAGAACATAAGTAAATGTTTTGCCTTGATGGCTGTGTTTAAGGAAGGTGCTGTTAAATTAAGCAAACCTAAAGCTTACTGTGAAACAACATTGTCATTGGAATTGGAGCATTGGGCACACTTAGAAAGCTGAAAACATCTGCAGTGAGAAGAGGTGGTGGCAAGGATTTATTTATCTTTGGATGTGGGTGTTTTGATGTTTAGTTTCCAAGCATTACAAGAATCAATCAAGAACTTTCAAGATATGTTATAGATTTTATTAGCTTGATCCTTTTGAGATTTTAATTTCTACTGCTAAAAAATTATATGTTTTCTCTTTTTAGCTATGTTTTTATTCTTATGTGCAGCAACTACATATCAAACATACTTCTCAGAGAGCATTTTGTTTTTACTTTCTTAGGCATATGGGACTGGATGCTGTACTTTTACTGGGGCAAAACATTTGCCTCATAATTCCCGACCCTCTGTGGGCATCTAAGATCCAAAATGCAGTGACCAACTCCAGTTCAAGTATGCTGAAAGATGGAATTTGAATTCAAGGTGACCTTGATAAATTGGAGAAGGCCTGAAATTTATAAGATTAACTTCAATAGAGACAAGTGAAAAGTACTGCACTTAAGAAAAACTAGTCAAAGGCACAAATACAAAATGGGAAGTAACTGTCTAGGCTTGAGCACTGCAGAAGAGGATCTGGGGATTATAGTGGATTACAAAATGAATGTGAGTCAACAATGTGATGTGGTAGCAAAGAAAAAAATATTTTGGGGTCTATTAGCAGGAATGGGGAACTGATAACAGACTTTACATCCTTTGAGAGCTATTCCAAAGAGAGCAGTGATCAGTTGTTCTCTATGTCCTCTGATGGGGGGTCAAAAATTAATGGGCTTAATCTGCAGAAAGGGAAATATAGGAAAAAATTACTAACAGTAAGTATAGTTAAGCACTGGAGTAGGTTACCAATGGCGGTTAGGGAATCCCTGTCACTGAAGACTGTTAAGAGCAGGTTACACAAACACCATCAGGCTAGACCTGTGCAGATGCAAAATTTGTATCTGTATGTGTGGCCCTAATCTGCAAAAATGAGATATGGATATCCAAATCCACAAATGCAGATATCCGCAGAGAGAAAGATTTTCAGGGCTCTAACTTCTAGGAGTCGTCTTACTTGAATGGCCCAGTAAGGGGATGAGGGTGAACCAGATGAATTCTCAAGATCTATTCCAGTCCTACATTTCATCAATTTTTTGACTGAAGTGTTGGCCACTGAGTCCTGGGCCATTTGGTCCCATGGCTGGAACAAGATTCCAGCCTATTGGGTAGAGCTGAATTCAGATGGGTCCAGAAGCAAAACCAAGGCTCATTCCTTGGTGTTGAAAACCAAAGCCTAAGATGAAGGATAAACTGGATTAACAGTCAGAAGGTGTAGTGCAGGGTTGAAGGTGTGAGTTAGAGCTCGGAAAGAGACTGGAGCAGGAGCAGCTGCAGGTGGGTCTAGGCTGAAGACAGTGAGAATGGACCAAGCACAGCATCAGACTAGTAGCACTTTGAGCAGCCTCTGGACTGCTGCTGTTACTCTTCCCCTTCTCACTCCGGCTTGGAAGCCAACCAGTCCCACAGAACTGCTTTTCATCAGGGCCAGCTGCACTTATCAGTTTGGTGGCCACTGAGGGCTGTCTACACTACAGACCTGTCAGCCTATGTCAGGTCAGCTGACAGCCACTGCGGTAATTACTGTTGACGTGTCTGGGGAGCTATGCTCCCACTTCCTATGTAGATGTACATTCGGTATCTTAATGTCACTCATCGGGGGCCTAGCCTGCAGCACAGTCAGGCCTGGTCTACCCTGCACCGTTAGCGCTACATAATACAGGTCAACTCAGCTTAATTATGTCAGTGTCACTACAGCCTCGTCCTGTCCAGCTAAGTGCCTCACTACCCTGACATAATATCTCCACCTCGGTCAGAGGCATAGGGCTTATGTCCCAGTGGTGCAGAACCAGAGAAGCCCAGGTGGGTGCCTCCAGCTCCCAGCCAGGAACAGGGATGCAAAATTCCTGAGCAGCTGCCCCCGCTTCTGGCAGGGAGCAGGGAGCTGAGATCCTGCAGTGGCTGATGTCACGCTATCCGCCTCCGATCGTGGTGCACATCTTCCCCAGGAGCGCTTCCTCCAGATGACGAGAGGCAGTGTGGGACAGAGAGCCAGGGCTCTACAGACAGTCTTAGGCTAGTGGGGCTCAGTAAACATCTTTACAGACAGCCCTTTGAAGCTGCGGCTCCGGCTACAGTTTGAGCTTTTGCGGGGGCGGGTGGCCTCCAAAGGCTGAGATCCAGTCTGAGCTGCAACTTCAAAGCCACATAGCTATTTGCACTGCACTAGCATGAGCTCACTCATCAGAGTTCCCTGTGAGCTGAGCATGGGCAGCCATCCAAGTGAATTCAGGTGCCACCCAGCTGCTTAGCAGTGAGCCGACAGCCACTCACAATGGGCAGTGTGCGCTTCTGTTGATAGTGCACAGCCACACATGCCCCCATGCGCCTAACAAAATTTATTCCACCCATGGATGGAAAAAGTTAGAGAGAACACTGTGACACCCAAGTCTGCATAAGGGCCTGGGTAATTACAGCATTCTGTAGCATACCACTACATGCTAACATACTTCAGGCATTTCAAGCAATGACACTGAAACCAGTGAGTTTTGCCATTCATTCACATGGATGTTTGGCTCAAGTACCAGTCTAGCACAGGAAATGAGGAAACTGAAAGAGGTGGTGTGGCCAGGTAGGTTCACAACAGGTACATAGATCCATTGGCCCAAAACATCACAGGACAGGACAGTAGGAATGGATGCATCTGTCCTAACCACGCAATTTAGCAGCAGCTGCAAAACAACTGCACAATCTGTTGCTCCCCAGCCTGCCACTAGGCTGGGGAGAGGATTCCTGTGTTGCTGCCCTGTTTATCCATCTATGACTGAATATTTCAAACACCTGCCAGGGATAGTTTAGATGGTGCTTAGAGCTGTCATGAGGGCAGGGGACTGGACATCTCGAGGTTACTTCAGATCTATGATTCTACAGTTAATTCTCTAACAATTACCACTATCATCAAATGATGAAAAAATTATTCACCGGTAAGTTATTCTCCCAGCTCCGTTGATGGTTGAATAATATCAACCTAATAAATTATTCAAAATTCTTTTCCCACTTTAACTGGCAAATAAATTGTTTGGGAATATTCCTTTATCATTCCTAGACCCACTCTTCCACCCATTGAGACATGTACCAGGAACTGAAGGAGCCACAGTTTGACACTGTGTAGAATAAAGCACAAGGCCTTTATGATGCACAACTGGCAGAGTGACACTCCACTTATTAGGTTTGGTGAGACTGACAAATAGCTGATTACAATGAATTAGACAGGGGGCCGATGGGCAGAGAGAAACAATGGATTGAGAGTTCCTGAGCCCTTAGGTAGATGCTAGAAGCAAGACATAATGAGCATAATAAACCAATACTATAAAAGATTACATAAGTGGTCTGCCCATGGCTCAGGTTTACATATTTACATGTGTAAGGGTGTTATCCCTCAAGTTTTCTCTTGTAGAAGATAAGTTAAATTCCAATTCCAGGTCTTTAGGAATGGCAGGTGGCACTCCCAATAGGTTTTTCTGCAGGTATATTCCTACATGGCCTTGAGATAAAAGAATAATAAGCGGTGCAAACATTAGTAATAGTATGCAGTTATCAATTCTACCCTTTTCTGGGCTCAGATTGGCATCTATGAGGGGTAGACAGCATCACTCATGCTAACATGTTAGACCTTTTACTGAACTTTGGCTAGTCTTTGAGGAAGACACAATGTTACCTCTCCCTCAACTGGGGTGCAGACTTCCAGGCCCTTCTTCAGTGAGTTATGTGTATAATTCAAGATAAGTCCCAATTACTGCTTTCACACATCAGGTTATACTGTCTCAGCTCTTGTTTTATGCCTAGTTATACAAACAAAGGCTTTTGTTGCTATCTCTGCCAAGAACTAGCAAGTTTTTTCAGAAAAGAATATGCAGAGCATCCATACACAAAATACACTTTTTCGATCCAAAATCGAAAGAATGTGGCTCTTCTTCTGGAAACCCTCTTCCGCTCCCAGATCAGGAAGAGGTTCTCCTTTTGAAAGCTATCAAAAAAGCATGTGTAGATGCTCTGTGGACCCTTTTTTATAAAGGGTTCCTCATGGTGCTGGATTTTTCGATCCCTGGCCCGTTCTTTCAAAAGAGTGGGGGCTGTGTGGGGAAAGTGATCAAGAACAGTCAACATATTCACCAAGGGCAAGTCCTGCCTGACCAATCTGATTAACTTCTATGACAAGTTAACAGGCTCTGTGGACATGGGGAAGTCCGTGGATGTGATATACCTTGACTGTAGCAAAGCTTTTGATACAGTCTCTCACAACATTCTTGCCCTTAAGTTGAGGAAGGGTTGCTTGGATCCGTGGACTATAAGATGGATAGAAAGCTGGCTTGACAGTTGGACCCAATGAGTAGTAGTCAATGGCTCAATATGTGGATAGCAGTCGGTTTCAAGCAAAGTGTCACAAGGCTCAGTTCTGGGGCCAGTGTTGTTCAACATCTTTATTAATGACCTGGATGGGGGACTGGATGCATCCTCAGCAAGTTTGCAGATGCTAAGTTAAGGGGAGAGGCAGATACACTGGAGGGTAGACATAGGATCCAGAGTGACCTGGATAAATTGGGGGACTGGACCAAAAGAAATCTGATGCGGTTCAACACGGGGAAGTGTAGAGTCCTGCACTGGGGATGGAAGAATTCCAAGCATTGTTATAGGCTGGGGACCAACTGGCTAGGCAGCAGTACAGTGGAAAGGTACCTAGGGGTTATGGTGGATGAAAGGCTGGATATGAGTAAACAGTGTGGCCTTGTAGCCAAGAAGGCTAATGGCATATTAGGATGCATTAGGAGGAGCATTGTGAGCAGATCTAGAGAAGTAGTTATCCCCTTCTATTCAGCACTGGTGAGGCCACATCTGGAATATTATGTCCAGTTTTGGGCCCCTCAGTATAAAAAGGATGTGGAGCTGGAGCAGGTTCAGCAGAGGGCAACAAAAATGATTAAGGGGCTGGAGCACATGACCTATGAGGAGAGGCTGAGGGATTTGGGCTTATTTAGTTTACAGGAAAGAAGACTTAGGGGTGATTTAATAGCAGCCTTCAGCTTCCTGAAGGGGTGTTGTAAAGAGGATGGAGAGAAATTGTTCTCAGTAGTGACAGATAGCAGAACAAAGAGCAATGGTCTGAACTTGCAGAATGAGAGGAGTAGGTTGGATATTAGGAAAAATTAGATCACAAGGAAGGTGGTGAAGCACTGGAATTCATTGCCTAGAAAGGTGGTGGATTCTCCATCCCTAGAGATTTTTAAGTTCTGGCTTGACAAGCTGCTGGCTGGGATGAAATGGGGTTGATCCTGCTTGAAGCAGGTGGCTGGACCAGATGACCTCCTGACGTCCCTTCCAACCCTATAAGTCTATGATTCTATGAAAGAGCAGATTGATCTTTCAATCTGCATTTTTGTGTGTGGATGTGCTCTTTCAAAAGATCTTCCAGAAGATCTCTTCCAGAAGATCATCTTTCAAAAGATCACTGTAGTGTAGACATGGTCTTTCAGGCCTGCTTTGTCTGGACTTAAGTTAAAGATTCTGAACAAAGACTGTGATCAGAATATTGCATAGTATATTGTTAGGATCTTGGCCCTTCAGGAAATTATCATCATGGTATCCAAGTACTGAACATCAAGTACTCTTACACAAATCTAGTGTTTTGGTGAAAACAAGAGTTGGCCCTGGTTACGGATTTAGGATTATGATTTAATTGCCTATTTACTTATCCATGTGGATGCTAGTGTTACACAAAGATGTCTGTATATGCAAAGATATTTGCAAAGCCAATGAAAAATTAAACTTTTTGTTTTATTTGTGATTCTAATTTTCATCTGCCACTCTCTGTCTTACAACATAATCATTACTGAACTATCCTATAATCCCAAGAGGAACTAGGGTGTGGGTTCTGTAATGCACATGAGCCAGGAGCAGACAAATCCAGACCAGATGGATAACTTGACTGATGTCCACTGGAAACACGGACTGCATAGCTCCAAGGTTATTTCAAGTTCCTGCATAAATTATGAGTTTTAAAACCAGAACAACTCGATCTTTTTTTTCTTTTTAACTGATTCACTGCTAACCAATGCCTTTTGTGTCGAATGACCATTGAGCATGGTATTGTATACCTGGGACATCTCACAGTAGTGCCTGTCACCAGGGAAGAGGATGAAGGAATTAAATGAAGCTGAAGAAATTAAACATAACAAATCATTATGTAAATCAAGCTGCATCACAAACTAGTAATTCTCTTAATTCCAACAGCGTCCATTGGGAGTAACTCCCTTGAAATCAGTGGTGTACACTGGTGTAAACTAGTGTCAGAGAACCATCAGGGCTAGTAAATTTAAAGGCATCACATGGAAGTGACAGGAGGATGCTTTCTTCCAAAGGGGACATGCTTACATCCCCTAACGTTTTTTAAGTGTGGTTCCCACTGTCACAGTTGATCAGGAGCAGAAGAAGTTACCCCTTATGGCCTTTCTTGCTAACAGGTCTGTTAACTTTTTAATTTAACAAAAGTGCAGAACACGTCTGTCTCTCCTCCAAGCGGGAGCTGTATAGGAGAGACGAGAAAGGCCCCAGGCAGTTGTAACTCTGGCAGCCTAAGCTACTGCAAGGGGAGAGAGACAAATGGCTCAAGAATGGAAACTACTGCTTAGGGAACAGGGAGCTTGTTTATGATAGCTCTTGGGCACCATGCAGTTCTGTAACACTGAGCTACAGAGATGGGGTTTATTCTCCCTTTCTTCTTTTCCTCTTGCATGGGCCTGAGACTGTTACTTGAATAGTCTGGCCCAGGGCATGTGTGTTGCTGGTTTTCAGAGCTTATACACCACAGATGTCACAGATCTTTGTGTCTTGTATAATGATCTTATGAGGTCTTTTTCCACAGGCACCAACTCTGTGGGTGTTCTGGGGCTGGAGCATCCACAGGAAAAAAAATAGGCCAGCCCCACCAAACAGCTACTCCCTCTTTCCCCCTCAGCACCTCCCAGCAGGTCCTGTGGATCAGCTCTTCTCCCCTCATCACCTCCATCCTGTCAGTGATCAGCTGTTCAGCAGAATGCAAGAGGAGCTGCGTAGAAGGAGGAGGAGTGGGGACAGGAGGAAATAGGGGGCAGATGGGGCACCCTGGGGAGTTAGGATGGGAGAACGCAGGTGGGAGGGTAGGAAGAGGTGGGCGAGGGTGGGATCATGGGAGTAGGAGGTGGAGTGGGGTTCAAGCACCCCCAGGGAGATCAGAAAGTTGGTACCTCAGGTTCTGTATAGAGGGGTTGGTGGTAACTCCATAGCTAAAGTTGCTTTGAATTTTTCACTTAACATAGAAATAAACCCCCTCAAAAACAATTGGCATTAGCTGGACAGAGGTTGTGGCCAGGGACCCTATGAAGGGCTGTCTGTATAAGCACCCTCCTCAAAGTCTGCTCAAGTCAGTAGATTGTGGATCCAGCCCTTAAAGCTGTTCTCCACAGAAAAAGCCTTATGAAAGCAGTGGTCATGGACACACTACCAATCTTGGCCTGTTGGTCAGACACCCTCCCCCATCCCATGCATATGGCAAGTTAATTTGATACAAGGACATTAAGGTTGGTTTTGCCTGTGCTACCTAAGGGGCTTAAATGCCCAATTTCCACTGAACAGAGCATCTAATTCCCTGGGCACTACTGCAGATTCCAGCCTAATTTTGTCCATCCCTGCATGAGCAGGGCACACATGGCTGTTTGTCTTTGTCAAGAACATAGGTGATATTTTACTTTCTGTGTTTTGCTCATTTATAAATTTTAATGAGGGGGAAAACACGGCCTGGAGAAATAATTATATTTGTCTTCAAGAAAGGGGGTGTGTGTGTGAGAGTCAGCAGATCCTTTATAGACCAGAATGGCTTATTTGGCTTGTTGTGCTTTTGTTTTTCCATGTTTGGCAGATATATTTCTTTAACTGCACCATGTGAGCAGTGAAAGGATCCTACCAAACAATTATTTGTGAGTTAAAGCTCATTACATCCTTCAGATTCACCTGGGCTGAGCAGAAGTACTTACTGGTTTGAGTTGACAAAACCTCATCACTGTACCACCTAGCAGCCATAGCCATAAACCAGCATCTGTTACACTTGGTGCAGGATAAACACAGAAAAAAAGGAGGCTCCCTGCCCCAAAGAGCTTACAGTTTAAATATAAGGCAAGAGACTACCGATAGGTATAGATCAAAGGGGAGCACAATGGCGCAATGAGGTCAGCACAGGATAGACAGTGGCATCAGCAGCCTAACCATTGTCAAGTTTTTTTGTTCTTTTTTTGGTAGCCATCACAGAAAACAAAAAGGTTGAAGCTGGATAATGAGGTAGGTTTGCAGGTGTTTACATGGAGCTCTTGCCAAGTGTGAGGTGCAGAATAGAAGAAAGCACAAAGATTCTGGAAAACAGAAAAAGTGAGTAACGGAGCTTGACACCACTGGTGAATGGGGAGCAAGTATTGACACTGGGAATGTGAATGAGAGATGCAAGGCAGGATGGAAATAGGCCAGACAGGCCCTGGAAGGTGAAGACTTATGCCTGGTGACTTAGAGGAAGGGGCAGTACAAAGAAGGGAGATGTGGTCAAAATGATGAGTTAGTAGACTCTTTGCTGCAGCATTCTACAATAAACAGGTATGAGAGGCAAGATGGCATTTGGCAAGGCTAGAGAACAGGCTGCTTCAGTAAATGAGATGCAAGATGACGAGAGCATGGATGAGCTTTTTAGCTGCTTGGATCTGGGTAGAAAAAGCTACATCTCGGAGATGTTACACAGACCAGAACAGCAAGATTTAGAAATAGCCAACATATGAGAACTTAAATGGAGGTGTGAGTTGAATATGAGGAACAGGTTATGAGTCAGAGTGACAGGCAGGAGGGTTGTGGTGTCCACAGTGGTCAAGAAAGAAAGCAAGGTGTGTGTAGGGGAGTGGGGGTGAGGTGAAGAGCTCTGTTTTAACCATGTTGTGGTTTGAGCTGGTGACTGACTACACATCTATGAGGAGATGTCAGAGAGACAGGCTGAGATTTTAATTTGGCAGGAGACAGATACAGAGTACAGAGATAGATCTGTGAGATGTCATCATGCAGATGATAGTTGAATTTAGGTATGTGAGTGAGCTTACCCAAAGATAAGGTGTAGACTTAGAGGGAGGGGAAGGGAAATTCCTATAGAGAGCTAAAGAAGAATAAGGGTCCCTCTAAAATATATGCTGAATGTCCAATTGGAGAGGTGTGGGAGAGTCAGGAAAGGAAAGAGTCAAGACAAGGAAGGATAAGATTTTAAGAGGAAAATGATGAAGACTTTCCTGCGCTGGGATTTTTATGCATATCAGCTACAATAATGTAACTGCCCTGATGCAGACCCTGACTTGTACATATGCTGCACTGCTCTAAAAAGTGGCTTGCACCACTTATCATCATTTAAAAACAGGGGTAAAGCCACACTGGTGCCTATTACTGTTTATATGGTTGCAGTACATCTACAACAAAGGTTAGCATCAGTGCAGCTACACTGGTGTAGCTACACTGGTGTAGCTATTCCAGTACAGAATGCCCAGTGAAAGCAAGAAGGCCTCCATTAGGTTACACGGATAGTTTCAGTTTTGCCAACCTTTTGTGCAGCGTGCTTATGCAGGCATGAGGCTGTGCAAATAAATAAATAATCCCATCACCCAGAATTTTTACACATTGATAAAGCAGCGCTGGGGAAATCTACTTGTAAAATTCAACTGGGAGTGTAGTCTACTGGCAAAACATATTTCTAGCATGAATGGTTCTTTGCTGATGGTTTCTACCTCAGTGCTTCTAACTACTTTTTAATATTTTGAATTCCAGTTAATTCTAAGCTCCCTCTACTTGTTTTGATAAAGTGGGCTTCACCATCTCCATAATAGCGAAGAGGATGGGTAGTTTAAATACTCTTCCAAAGATTTAATTAGTAGAAGAGCATCTACATTTCTGCTCATAAGTCTTATTTCAGATACAAAACTATTATTCAGGGATGGGCAGTTTGAGCAGAAAAAAAAATCTTAGAGCAGTGCTAATGTGCTGCTGAACAAGTCTCTAGCAAAGGGGGACTAGAATTCAAGACTGCTTGGGCTGTTAGCTTCTGAGCCCCATGAAATTGAAGGGGGTACAAGTGATTTCATTGCTACTGCTATCCAAACCCTTCTTGTGTCAGACGCCTTTGCAAGACAAGATTTATGAATCAGTCATTATGAATTCTTTTTCCCTATCAACATTCGTCATGCTATTAAAAAATTAATAAATAAAGATGTGGTTCCTGTTCAAATGAATTTGTGAGCCCAGAGGAAAACAAAGGTTAGAGAGCAATGCACCGTTCAGAGGATGGTAACTTTGAAATTATTTTTAAAAACAAACAGGGATTCTCAGGGGCGTCCTGGGAATTAGTACAGTAAGGTCTCAACATTCACAAACTTACGGTTCATGAGTTCAAGTATTCACGAGTGGCCACAGCGGCTGCTTCTCTGGGGTTCTGGGGCATGGAGCGCCGACAGCCACCACTTCCCAGTGCTCTGGGGTGGAAAGTGCTGGCACCTGCCACTTCCCTGGGGCTCTAGGCAGGGAGCGCCGGCAGCCGCCGCTTACCCAGGACCCCGGGCAGGAATGCCAGCAGCCACCACTTACCCAGGGCCTGGGGAGAAGCGCCAGCAGCCACAGCTTCCCCCTGGGGCTGCAGCAGGCGCCCCGGCGGCTGGGCTCCTATCGGGATCAGCGTTCGCGAAATTCATCATTCACGAGGGTCCTCAACACAGAACTCTCGCAAATGTTGAGACCCCGCTGTATTTGTATGCCTGACTAGATGCACAGTCTTAGGGCTTTAAGGGTCAAACGATCCCTGCTCTAACTCTACTAACGTCAAGGGAATTACAGCAGGAATTAATCTGGCCTTCAACATTCTTGAAAATTTATATTATGCTGAATTGCTTCACAGTTCTCCCAACATTCAAAGCTACAGATCTCCAAAAAATTTCCAAGCTGCAGACTGAGCAAAGACACTTTAAAAAGGAAATTCTTTCTCATACATTCAAGTCACCTCTCAGAACTTCAAAACTGCTAAAACAATTTCCTTCAAATTTGGCTGGTTCCTTTTGCTCTTAAGGACATCCAACAATAAATAAATAAATAAACAAATCAGTAAGAGAAAAGCTCTCTTTAGATAGGCCTGGACAACATTTCTGATAAAAATGAAGGGGTATGTGGATTTTTTGTTTTAATACACGCAAAACTCAAAACTGGCTGGATAGTTTTTCATGAAACTTTAAAAATGAATCAGCTCTGAGCTGACGCCAAGCACAGAAAATTCATCCCAAATGAATTTGGGTTTGCAAACATTATGAGTAATTCATAAGTGGAGTGGCAGGGGAATGCTGGTGTGTGTGAAATGTAAATATGTAAGCTGCCATTTTATTTCATTCTGTTCAGTAATGGATGCAATTTTTGTCTCTTTCTCCCTTGCACACATGCACAAAACTGGTACAAACGTTTAACAGATGAGAGAGAGAGAGTGTATGTGTTAAGGACAACATGATTGCTGACAGGATAAGACCCTATGGAAGTTCAAGAGCCAAGTGGTCTGTAATTTAATTTAACTATGTCCTGCAAATCTCCATAATCACAGAAAAGCCTGCAGATATGACTTAACATAACTAATCCAGTGGGATCCAAGTGCCTCAACAAGCGAGGACATTTAGACCGTGTTTTATTCTCATTTGGAGAGGATTTTGTGTGTTTCTTGAGAGCTGGAATTCAGAACCAATTACTGTAATACTGAAACCTTTCTTTTATCTACAGAAAGCAGCAGTGCAGGATTTAGGACTGTAAATCTATGGAAATTTGTGCTCATCATCATCATTTCTTGCCACCTTTCTTATTCTTAATTAACAGAATTTAATTAAAATGTAATTAGTAGTAACATATCTACACAGATTTAATATCTGTATATTTTGCTCCTCTTGTAAATTGTTCAGATTGTTGACATTACACTCCAGCTATGGATTATTTGCACTGCTTAAAATCTAAAATACTTTATGAGCATATTTGTGTTTCACTGTGGAAGGCTGGGGAAAATAGAACAAATAAAAGAAGAGGAAAAAGGGCTTTGTAGTTAAGATACCAGGCAGGGACTCAAACTTCTGTTCAATTCCCAGCTGTCCTATAGATTTCCTCTGTGACCTTGGGCAAATCGGTGAATCTCTCTGTACTATTGTTCCCCATGTCCTTTCTTCCTTAAGACGACAAAAATATTTCCTTTGTAAACTCTTCAGGGAGGGGATTCTAGCTTATTCTGTGTTTGTGCAGTGCCTGGTACTATGCAGACCTGAGTTTAGCATTATTCTCATGAGGCTACTACGGGTGAGGGGTGGTTTGAGCATTGCTCTGTGAAACTGAGAGTGGTGAGTTCAATCCTTAAGAAGGGGTTTAGGGAGCTGGGCCCAAGCAATGCTTTCTTTTTTTAAAAAAAAGGGGTTGGTGCTTGGTCCTGCTAAGAGGGCAGGGGACTGTACTGGATGACCTGCCAAGGTCCCTTCCAGCTCTACGAGATGTGTATCGCCATATAAATAAGAAAGAATTTGGCGCTATTGGCATTACCAAATAACCTGAAAATATATCTACATACCGCTCATCAGCAAACCTCCCAGCTTGGGCTGACAGGCATGCGGCTGTGAGACTTGCTCCAGCCTGCTGCCTGTAACTGCAGACACCACTTTGAGCCCACTTCTGTCCCTAGCCTTCAGAGCCAAAACTTCAATGCACTGTCTACTTTAAGGCTGAGGCTACACTACAGTGATCTTTCGAAAGAAGATTTTCCAGATGAGATCTTCCAGAACATCCTTTTTCAAAAGATCGCGTCCACACAGCCGAAGTGGCTCACTCTTTCAACCTGTTATTTTGAAAGACTGCGGACACACAGCCCCAGGTGTTCTTTTGAAAGAACAGGCCAGTAAATGCCGCGGACGGGGTTGTGTGGCTTGTGAGCCCTTCCTGGAGCGTTGGCCATGCATGCCCTTTAAGGACCCTCCCAAGCACCCCCTCCCTGCACACACTGCTGAGGTCTGCCAAGCTTATCACAGTGAAGCTGAGCCAGTGCCTGGTCCTGATCCTCAGACCTGAGAGCCATGGACCCCACAGCAGCCCCAGAGCTACCCTGCTTGTGGCTGCCCTCCATCTGTTCTGGTGGCTCAGCCCCATCCTTGGGGCCCCCAACCTGCCACAGACCTAGCCACACACACCCTCTGGGCCAGCTGGCACCTCTGGAACTACGCCACTAGCTCCAACTGGTAGGACCTGGCTGAATGGGTAGGTCCTGGCTGAATGGGACGATGCTCACTGGCTACAGAACTTAGAATGAAGAAACCTCTATGGACCTCTGCAGCTGGCTCGCCCCTGCCCTCCAATGCCAGGACAGCCAGATGTAGCCTGCCCATTGCCATGTGGCCGTTGCCATCTGGAAGCTGGCCACCCCAGCCAACTACTGCTCCATGGGGCAGCAGTTCACGGTGGGCAAGTCCACCATCAGGGCTGTCCTCATCGAGGTAAGGCACACTCCACTTGCAGGCCCAGCACAGGGAGGGAAGAGGGAGCTGACAGTTAAGGGGAACCCTCAGGAGCCAGGGCCGGGATGGGAGGAGGGGTGCAGGAAGGGCTGGCCCCAAAGGACCATTACGCCCTACCATTACACAGGCCCAGTGCTGTGAGGGTGGTCTCGCAGGTGGGTGGGAGGGGGCAGGGGCACTCCTTTACACAGTCATGAGTGTGCTCTCTCTCTGTCTCCTGCAGGTCATGACTGTGATTAGCCAGGTGCTGCTCCAGATGCTCATGTGCATCAGGGACCTGGACACAGCCGTTGCAGGCTTTGCTGACCTCAGCTTCCCCCACTGCTTTGGTGTGATCGATGACACCCACATTGCCGTCCGAGCCCCAGACCACAGCACCAGCCAATATGTGAACCACAAGAGCTACCACTCCTTGGTGCTGCAGGCCATGGTGGACCACAGGGGCTGGTTCATGTCCATCTACATGGACTGGGCTGGTCAGGCTGGGCTCATGACTGATGGGTCTTCCACAACTCCAGCCTCTGCTGGAGGATGGAGGCAGGGACCTACATCCCCCAGGTGGAGCTCACGCTAGGGGATGTCACTATGCCTCTGTGTATGGTGGCTGACCTGGCCTACCCCCTGCATCCCTGGCTCATTCAGCTGTACACAAGCCCCCACAATCATTCACAGGATCTGCACCCTCCACAGCCTCATTGAGCTGGGGTATGTAGGGGGCAGGGCTGGCAGCTCTGTGTGGACCCTTCATATGGTCTGGCGCATCATGACCACCTTGACCCAAGCCAGGTTGGTGTGGTCCAGAGCCAGCCGCTTCCTGAGCAGTTGGTTATGCTCCCAAAGGGCAGCTGGCCTCGTTGTCCCACCCATGGTGACAGTCCCTCTGGCCACAGGCCTGCCTGGGCACTGGTGGTGGGGGTGATCCAGCCCTCTCTGCTGCCAATGGTAGACTCTTTGGCTCCAGGACATGGATGGGGCTCTCCCGGCCCTCAGATGGTACAGCTATAAGAGATGGATGGAGAGAGAGAGACAGTATGTCAGTCCGGTAGTCCAGCCTCGTGTGCCATGGCCCCACCACCAGGCTGAGGGATGGGGATGTCCCAGGAGCATTGGCTTGTGTGTCCTGCACAGTGGGCCATGCCACACATGTCCTCCACTATGCCTTGACCATTGGGAGCCCCTACCCGCCACCCAGGGAATGGGCAATGGCAGTGTGTCTGGCCACAGAAGGGCCCCTCATGGGTGGTGGGTGAACCGAACACAGAGTGGCCCTTCCTGGCCCCCCACACATGTGCAGCCTATGATGCTGTCCATGGGGTCAGGAGCTGAGTGTTGCCTATGGGCTTGCCTGCATGCCAGGGGTGCACTCCTCAGTGGGGCACGTAGGGGCAGGCCATCGTTCATGTGGCTGGCTTGCCCTGGGCCATGGCAGGGGCAGCCATTCCCTGTCCCCTTGGCCTGAGGCGTGCAGTGCACCGGGCACTTACCAGAGGGTCTCGGTGGATGTCTGGTGACGCCCTGATGGAGATGACCTGTCAGGACTACCCTGAGGGGATGGAAATGACCAGGGTCCCATCCAATGACTCACCATCGTCCGATGGACCCTCGGTCTCCAGCCCCAGCTGGCTGGTGTCAGTCAAGGGTCCTGGCTGGTCCATGGGTCCAGTCACCTTAAAGGCTCAGGGAGCCCTTCAGACCCCATGGCAGGAAGCTGAGAGTGTGGCAGCAGTGAGACCAGACCCCATGTGGCTCCACACCCTCACACCCACCCCTGCAATGCCCTTTAAAATGATGTCCAAGAACCAGCAGCTCCATGTGTTCCTGGGACCCCTCTGAGGATCTTTGAGGGACACCTGGGGGTCATGGAGCTGCTGGCTCTTGGACATCATTTTAAAGGGCACTGCAGGGGTACGTTTGAGGGTGTGGGGCCACATGGGATCTGACATCATTGCCTCCACACTCTCAGCTTCCTGCCACAGGGTGTGCAGGGCTCCCTGAGCCTTTAAGGTGGCTGAACGCAGGGAGCATAGAGTTCCACTAGACTGGCCAGAGCAACTCCATGCCCCAGCTGGCTGGCACCATGGAGGACCCCTCTTTCAAAAGATGAGCCCACAGAGGTTCTACACATACTTTATTTTGAAAGAAGCTTTCAAAAGGAGATGCTCTTTCTGATCCAGGAGGAGAAGAGGGTTTCTGGAAGAAGAGCCGCGTTCCCTCAATTTCATATCGATAGAGCGCATTTTGTGTGTCGATATGCTGCGTGTTCTTTCATAAAAGGGCCAGATTTTCTGCAAGAGATTGCTAGAGTAGATGCAGCCTAAGAGTGGTAATGCAAACCCTACGGCCCCCAAGTCCGTCAGCCCAGGGTGGGCAGCTGGTTGCCACAAGCTGTGCAGATATGCCAGTAGAGGCTTCAGTCCGGATCATGTACTCATGGTACAAGGCTCTTTACAAACACTTAATGAGAGACGGTGTATGCTCTCAAAGGGTTTACCATCTAAACAGATGAGACAACCACAAGGTGATAAGGGAAACAAGATGCAGAGGGAGGGAATAGCTTGCTTTCCTGACTCCTAGTCCCTAGGTTCCAACCAATGGCCTCTGCCTCACTGAGGAAGGGGGAACATTTGTAAACTGCCTCTTAAATAAGGAATTCTACTTTCTAGTTTCATTGCGAGGCTTTATTATGAGTGGGAGAAAAAGAGCAAAATAAACAAGTTTTATTTAGTACCAATGCCGCTTGAGAAGAGTTTTGCAAGTGAGGCTTAATCACTTGTAATAATTGATTGCCTGCCTGTTAATAAACATTAGCCTGTGTATTGCCACTTGCTGATGAGTGGTTTGTGTGTTCTGGTCCCTGCAGACTGAAGAAGTCCTGAAGATTGATGGAGGGCCATGCTATTCAAACAGCAGGTGTTGCTGAGACAGAAGCTCTTTGTGCTAGGCAGCCTTGCTATTGGAAGTCTCCTATATCTAGTTGCCAGAGTTGGGAGCTTGGATAGGTGAGTAATTAAATAAACAACCAGGTATAAGTCGCCATCTAAATTATAAATGAATATGGGCTTATTAATTATAATGAGATTTTCCCCTCTTTTACTTAAAATGTACAGATCTCCAGGTTTTTTCCTACTGATGTATAGAAGGGCTATCCACATTAAAATTGATTTTCATTATTTTTTCCTCCACTTTGTGGGAGGGAAGTGGGAGAATGGAGAAAGATGCTGCTTGTTCAAGTCAAGGAGTTTCTTTTTGTCCATTTGTATTCTGTAGGCATTGGAGCTTGTTTACAGAGGAGGAATAAAGTAGCATACAGTACAAATGTCATTACAGTAGCTCAATTTCGTCTGAGTGCAGATATGCATTGACCTCTCGTCTCAGCAAAACAGCAATGATGTATTTATGTGTCTTCTTTTCTAAATTTACGAACAAGCAATTAATGCCAGCAGCGGTAGTTAAATTTATGTATAAGCCTGCACAGTAGCTGATCAAGTTTTGAATCCTATTGTGCTTGAAAGATTGCTGCAGGGTTTGAGCATTTTAACTATGTTAATTAGCCATAATGTTCTGGAGCTGAATGCACCAGACCAGGATTTTGTGCCTGAAAATGACTTCCTTGAAAACAGTGAAAAATTAGAAATTAGTGTATTTGGCACTCTTGATCAGGAACACTCTGGAGAAAGTATTTGGGATGTAACAGACTTATCGCTAACAGCCAATATGGTCTTTGAGAACTGAGAATAACCTGAGATTGCTTTGAAAGATGCCAGCTTTGGAAACACAACTGAAAACCGAGTTTGGGGTTTCCTGTGGGTGAGACCCAGGTCTGAACAAATTAGGCTTGTGTACACAAATCTGTGCCAATGAACCTGATCATTCCTTCCCCTGGGAAAATATGGCCTAACTGCAAAACTGTGACATTCTTCTATATAAAATAACCCAGTGCATGTGAAACTGCATATGAACAACATGAAAATGACAATATCAAATCAGGGTGTTGGACAACATGGGCCCCATCCTCCTGTGGTGTTGATGTGTTCCAGGGTCATTAGGTCCCTTTCTCTTCCATTCTCTTCAGTCTCACTATTGAGGAAGACACTTGGGATCAGACCCCTAAGTTGGTATCTTGCCTTCAGCAGTGATCCATGCTTGATGTTTCAGAGGAGGCTAAAACTGTAGGTAGCCAATTATGTGATTTTTGTAGATGGGGCAAAAAGTCCTTTTCAACTCCTACTGGAGTTCATCTTATTCCCTCAGCCATGAAATGTAATTAACCTTATATCATTATCTGAGATTGCACAGCTACAAATGTTATTGATGTCTATAAAATTATCCAGCCACAATATCTAGCTCATTGACCTCCTGTGGCAATGAATTCCACAGGTTCCATATATCTTATTGCTACTGTCAGTATGGTTTATCTTCATCTTTCATTAAGCAGTGTAAACAAAACATTAAAGCGCCTCTGTTTGTACTCAAAAAATAAGGTGTGTGAGGTAATATCTTTTATTGGACCAACGTCCACGCAAGATATTACTTCACCCACCTTGTCTCTCTAATACCCTGGGACAAACACAGCTCTAACAATACTCTGTTTTCAAAACAAAAAAGCAGTCAAGTAGAACTTTAAAGACTAACAAAATAATTTATTAGGTGAGCTTTCGTGAAACAGACCCACTTCTTCAGACCATAGCCATACCAGAACAGACTCAATATTTAAGGCACAGAGAACCAAAACCAGTAATCAAGGTGACAAATCAGAAAAAAAATGATCAAGGTAAGCAAACCAGAGAGTAGAGGGGCAGAAGGCGGGCGGGGGGGGGCGGGTACCAAGAATTATGTTAAGCCAAGTATGCAAACGAGCCCCTATAGTGACCCAGAAAATTCCAATCTTGGTTCAAACCACGTGTTAATGTGTCAAATTTGAATAAAAAAGACAGTTCAGCAGCCTCTCTTTGAAGAGTGTTGTGAAAATTCCTCTTCAGTAACACTCAAACTCTTAAGTCATTAACAGAATGGCCCACTCCCTTAAAATGCCAGCTAACATGTTTGTGGATCAGGAGTGTTTTTATGTCTGTTTTGTGCCCATTAACTCTTTGTCTAAGAGAGTTTGAAGCCTGTCCAATATACAAAGCATCTGGGCATTGTTGGCACATGACGGCATATATAATGTTAGTTGAGGAACATGAGAATGTGTCCATGATTCTGTGAATAACCTGGTTAGGTCCAGTGATGGTATCTCCAAAAAAGACATGTGAACAAAGCTGGCAGTGGGCTTTGTTGCAAGGAAGAGTCCCAGGACTGGTGTTCCTGGGCTATAGACTGTGGCTGTTGGTGACAATCCTCATAAGGTTGGGAGGTTGTCTGTAGGAGAGAACAAGCCTGTCACCTAGGGCCTTCTGGAGTGTGGCATCCTGATTAAGGATAGGTTGTAGGTCTTTAATAATTCATTGCAGTGGTCTGAGTTGGGGGCTGTAGGTGATGACCAGTGGTGTTCTGTTCTTGGCTTTTTGGGGCCGATCTTGGAGTAGCTGGTCTCTGGGTATTCGTCTGGCCCTGTCAATTTGTTTTTTTATGGTTTATGAATATTTGGTAAAGATCTTGTAGTTTTTGGTCTCCGTCAGTAGGATCAGAGCAAATGTGATTGTACCTAAGGGCTTGACTGTAAACAATGGACCTAGTTATGTGTGCAGGATGGAAACTAGAAGGGTGTAGGTAAGTATAGCGATCAGTGGGTTTCTGGTACAGTGTGGTACCAGTCAGGCCATCCTTGATTACAGTTCATCAGTTGGCAGCCATGGAAGAGAGAGATCTGGCTATGTAGGTCAGTTACAGGATGACTATGAATTTGAGCTATCAATATGATGCAGGTATTACAGTACAAATCAAGGATGGCTGGGACTTTTTCTTGCAACAAAGCCTGCTGCCAGCTTTGTCCACATATCTTTTCTGGAGAGACCATCACTGGACCTAACCAGGTTATTCACAGAATCATGGACACATTCTCATGTTCCTCAGCTAACATCATATATGCCATCATGTGCCAACAATGCCCAGATGCTTTGTATATTGGACAGGCTTCAAACTCTCTTAGACAAAGAGTTAATGGGAGCAAAACAGACATAAAAACACTCCTGATCCACAAACCTGTTAGCCAACATTTCAATGGAGTGGGCCATTCTGTTAATGACTTAAGAGTTTGCGTGTTACTGAAGAGAAATTTTCACAACATTCTTCAAAGAGAGGCTGCTGAACTGTCTTTTATATTCAAATTCAACACATTAACATGTGGTTTGAACTGAGACCGGAATTTTCTGGGTCACTATAGGGGCTCGTTTGCATACTTGGCTTAATCTAATTCTTGGCCTCCCCACCCCACCTTCTGCCCCTCTACTCTCTAATTTGATCACCTTGATCATTTTTTTTTCTGATCTGTCCACCTTGATTATTGGTTTTGGTTCTCTGTGCCTTAAATATTGAGTCTGTTCTGGTCTGGCTATGGTCTGAAGAAGTGGGTCTGTCCCACGAAAGCTCACCTAACAAATTATTTTGTTAGTCTTTAAAGTCCTACTTGACTGCTTTTGTGTTTTGATAGTATATAGACTAGAACGGCTTTCTGTCTGTTAATACTCTGTTTTGTACTCCTCCTAATCTAGAGAGAGACATAGATGGACCAACTGAAAGCACTTGTCTGCAGCTGTGTTAGGGCCCAATCCAAAGCCCACTGAATTCAGTAGTAGAAGGATTCCCATTGACTTCAATAGGCTTTTGTCTGGAGCCATGGTAGTGCCCAGACTCTTAAAGATACTTTGTCACCCAACTCCCACTGAAGTCAGTCAGAATTAGGCATCTAAATATCTTTGAGCAGTTAGGATTAAGGGCTTAATATTATAGGATGGGGTGGTAGCTACACCTGTTATTAAGGTTGTTGGAGACTTCCTTTTATAAACCCCTGTTTTCAGTTACTTGTCACCTTCCCAAACTTTAATCAACTGGACTGAAACTTTCCATACCAGGTGTCTGCCTTCGGAATTCATTAAAAGGGAAGAGGCAACAAGTTGTGTTTAAAGGCTAATTATTAGACTAGAGAGAGGTAGCTAGCAAAGTTTTTCAAGGGTCAGTCCAAGGACCCACACTATTCAGTATTTTAATTCATGAACTTGGCTCAAAAAATAGGTGCGCTTATGAAATTTACCAATGATACAAAATCTGGAGGCATCGTCAACAGAAAGGAGAGCCAGAATGTTGCACAGGAAGATCAGGATGACCTTGAAGACCAGAGTGAAAGAAAGGGGATGAAATTAAATAATACAAAATGCAAGGTCATGCACTTCTGATCTAATAATAAGAATTTCTTTTACAAGCTGTGGGCTCATCAGTTGGCAACCGTGGAAGAGAGAGATCTGGCTGTGTAGGTCAGTTACAGGATGACTATGAATTTGAGCTATCAATATGATGCAGGCATAAAAAGGGCAAATGCAATTTTAGGATATATTAGGCAAAGTATCTCCAGTAGAGATAGAAAAGTAATAACAGCATCATCTGAGCAACTGGGAAGATTTATTTTGAAATATTATGTACAGTTCTGGTCACCTTTGTTCAAAAAAGATAGATTTAAACTGAAACAAGTGCAAAGAGGAGTGACAAGGGTGAACCAGGGAGTAAAGGGTCTCTCTCTAGCCAAAGGTGACTGGAAGAACTCAGCTTGTTTAGTCTCAGAATAAGAAAGAGTGCAATCATATACTTACCAGTAAAACAGGAGGCATGAAGAGCTATTTAAGCTAAGGGACAAGCCTGGCACAAGAACAAAGGAACACAAAATGACCGTGCACAAGTTTAAGACAGAAATTATAAGATAAGGGTCTCGAATAGTTTCCCAAAAGATGTGTTACAAACATCTTCAACAGGTAGAAGAAAGAGATGGGCAAATTTAGGAGTTCAGTTGTGTGAAAGGGTTGCTTGTGATTATAGGGGGCAGGGCTCACCAGCTCTGGGGCTCCCTTCTGGTTTATGTCTTACCTTTCTAAAGCTCATGCATCAGGCTTTCATCCCATCACCAATGTACTCTGGGAGTATTTTTTGTTCACCTAGCTCTGCAGCATAAAGGATAGCCCTGATTAGAGGTGAAACACAGGGCAGGATCCTGAAATGGCACCGAGCATTCTTTCTCAGTCTCTCTCTCTCAGGTGCTTGGCTGCCTGATTCTTCCACACAGGTGTTAACTGAGGGCCATGAGGGATGGGGAAGGAATTTTTCCCTAAGGGTGTGTCTACACAGCAAAGTGATTTTGGCATAATGTGCACTATTTAGAAATAACTTTGTGATCATCTACACAATGCACCCGCTGCTTGGAAATATTTTCCAAATAGAGTGTCCAGACAGAACAGAGCCTATTTCAAAATAGAGCCCTTGGATACACTGTGGCTGATTTTGAAATAGCCAGATGCTTTATTTCAAATTTGGTGACTAAAACCTCATTCCATGAGGAATAGAGACTATTTTGAAATAGATATTTCAAAACAAGAGCTGTGTAGACAGTGAATAGGGGCTATTTCAAAATAAGCTACAGTGCATCCAAGGGCCCTATTTTAAAATAGGCTCTGTTGTGCCTAAACACTCTATTTCAAAATAGCTGAGTGCTATTTTGAAATGCATTTTGTGTGTAGATACGCTCTTGTGGAATAAGCTATTCAGGAATATCTCTTCCAGAACAGTGTATTCTGAAATAGCACTACTGGGTAGACATAGCCCAGGTCAAATTGGCAGTGATCTTGTGAGGTTTATGGTTTCCTCTGTAGTGAGTGGGTGCAGGTCACTTGCCAGGATTATCTGGATATATGTCATTTAATCACTTCCCTCATATTGCATAGGCCTTGGTTACTCACACTTTGGTCGCTTTTAGTCTTTGTCTGTTGCCTATAACAGTCTGAGCTACAAGTCAGACTGGACTTTCCCAGTAATGACTGCTGCCAGAGGCTCCAGGCAGCAGTGGAGCCAGGCATTAGACCTGAAATCAGAGAGTCTGTCTTTCCAGTGTTCTCAATGAGCCCCAGGCAGCATGGAAGAGGAAGGCAACTTGTTCAACTACAGAGGTGACAAAAGCTGGACTGGAGGAGGGAAGGAGGAGATTGTGAGAAGAAGCCTGGTGACATTGGGAATATAGAGGGCAGAAAAACTTGGACAAGGGCACTGGCTGAGAGCAGGAAGTGGTGCATAGGAGCTTGGGCAGGGAGGCTGGGACCTTGAAATCCATGAGGGGAATGGGGGAAGACTGGGAGCCAGTTGGTTGGGAAGGGGCAACAATGAGATCTAGCCAGGAGCTGGGTACAGGGTTCTACTGGGTCTGGCTAGACCAAATGTGTGAAATGAGGCCCAGAGAGTAGGAAGACTGGGGCTAGGATTGAAGGAGGGACTGCAGGGAAGACTGAGGTTAATAAGACCAGGAAGGGACACTAATACTGGGGTCTCATTGTGGGGGGAGGGGAGAGGAAGGTAACCGGGATTGTCTGGGCAAGGAGATGGGAGAATGAGCATGGGGTGGGGTGAGTCAGGCTCAGAGTGAGAAAGATATTGAGACTTGAACAGAGTGCTCAAAGGGGGAAACTAGGAGTAGGACTAGGGCTGGGACTGATATGAGAACCCTGAAGAATGGAGACTGGGACCATATAGGTAAGGACCCAGGATGCAAAGAGACAAAACTGGTACAGGACCAGGTCAGAGGGAACAGGAGAGAAAGAGTCATGCATGGTGCAAAAACATAGGAGTGTCTGCTCCCTAGGGCACATGGAAGAAACCCAAAATTCCTAAGTCTCACCATTTCTCTGCTACCTGCATTTCTGTGCTACTTGCAAATATCCATGAAATATACTGGCAAAATGTGTTGTCTCTTCCTCAAGTACTGATTCACATGGAGACAACATACTACTGCCATTAGTCCCTCTCTTACCTCAAGTAACAGAAGAGCCTGCAGTTGGTCTAAAGGTGCAGACTGCAGATCAGCCCATGTGGGTGTCAACGTGATGCCACGCAACAGAACACCTCTTTTCTCCATCTGCTTTTTAATAAAAACTGAGTAAATTATACATGCACACATAAAAAAAACTGTGTTAAATCAACATTATTATCAGGGATTCTGTGTGTTGCAAACATATACATTAATACTAAATTCTGGCATCTTCCAACTTTTCAGTCCTTTACCTTGCAACGTTAATAATGTTATTTTGATATGGGGAAAACTTGTGTAGTATTCATCTACAGCTAGATAGATGATATGTGAAAACCTGAGAATTACTGTTTCCAGTAGTTATGATGGCTTCTGTAGCATGGAATTCTGACCATTTTCTTATTATTCTATAGCTTAGGTTATTAATAACATTTTAAAGCATAAATACCTTAAATGACAAAGTATTGTTTCCCAAAAATAGTATTACATATTAGGATTCTGGAATCAGTTTGTTTGTTTCAGGATTTTCTATCAAAAGGACATCACCAAGATCTGTCAGATAAATAGCTGTAAAGAAGGAGCTAATGTCACCCAGGCCACTTGTTTTCTTTGAGCTGTGAACGTATTGCTATCAGTTCAGAGATGGATGAATAGGAATTTGGAAGAATATCAAAAATGTCACAAATTGAGTCTTCCTAATTTAATAAACAATGGACTAAAATAAAATTGGCAAACATTTGTTAATTAAAGCTTACAGCAGGACAAACTCTCACTTGCTTTGTTTCTTTCAGGCTGCAGCCCATTTGTCCCATTGATGGTCGATTTCGACCCCATGGCCAAGACGAGATCCAACTCCGAGCTCTGCAGTTCAAGCGTGGGCTGCTCCACGAGTTCCGCAAGGGCAATGCCACTAAAGAGCAAATCCAGCTTCACAATTTGGTTCAGCAGCTCCCCAAGGCCATTATAATTGGGGTGAGGAAAGGAGGTACCCGTGCACTGCTTGAGATGCTGAACCTTCATCCTGCCGTGGTCAAAGCTTCTCAAGAAATCCACTTCTTTGATAATGATGAGAACTATGCCAAGGGTATTGAATGGTACAGGAAAAAAATGCCTTTTTCTTACCCTCATCAAATAACAATTGAGAAAAGCCCTGCATATTTTATCACAGAGGAAGTACCTGAAAGAATTTATAAGATGAACTCATCCATCAAATTGCTGATCATTGTCAGGGAACCCACCACAAGAGCTATTTCTGATTACACTCAGGTGCTGGAAGGGAAGGAAAGAAAGAATAAAACCTACTACAAATTTGAGAAGCTGGCTATAGACCCCAATACCTGCGAAGTGAACACTAAGTATAAGGCAGTGAGAACAAGCATCTACACAAAACACCTGGAGAGATGGTTAAAATACTTTCCAATTGAGCAGTTTCATATTGTCGATGGAGATCGACTCATTACAGAACCGCTGCCAGAACTCCAGTTGGTGGAGAAGTTCCTAAATCTTCCTCCAAGGATAAGTCAGTACAATTTATACTTCAATGCCACCAGAGGGTTTTACTGCTTGCGATTTAACATTGTCTTTAACAAGTGCCTGGCGGGTAGCAAGGGACGCATCCATCCAGAGGTGGATTCCTCTGTCATTACCAAATTGCGCAAGTTCTTTCACCCTTTTAATCAAAAATTTTACCAGATTACTGGGAGGACATTTAACTGGCTCTAAACTAAATTTCATACAACACTATGTGTTGCATCTAGAGACAAGCAGCAATGTCTCTCCTAAAGTAAAAATATGCACTTTTCATAGACACAACTATCAGACTAATTTTTTCATGCATACTTGTACATATGCAATGTGTGACCAAATACAAAGTGGGATCAATTTTTCTACAGACTTAACATAAGTTTTCTCTCTACATATTTGCATAATTTTAAACTAAATAAAATAAAGGACAAAGTAGTATTTAGAGGAATAAACTCAGATACTGTGCAAAAGGGTCAGTGTTCCTCTTGCTCAATAAAATTCATTATGTGACATGTTTATAGACCCAGACAGAATGCAAATTCACCTTGGAATTGTGTGTAGCTGTAAGAGTGTACTGGAAAGTATATCATTCAGGACATATTAAGTATGCACATTGCTAAAGGAAAACTGACACTTCAGATTCAATGCTAAATTGTTACAGTGAAACTGGATAATACTATTTTCTTATTATTTGACAAGACTATCTTATCTCATAACAAACAACATTGGTTCAAAGTTCCTGTGGTGAGTTTGCACTATTGTTTTATTGTATGGACCATAGCATCACTTGTAGCATGTGTCAAAAAATTTAAAAAAAAATTATTCTATGCTTGTGCGTCAGCAAACAGAAACATCGTGTATATAGTGTACATTGTTTGTAAATATTGGTTTCACACTAAGTAATTCTATTTTGTAAACTGAATATGGCTATTTAATTTATTGTGAAAATTAAATTTATTGTCGTATTTAAAAATGGAATGGATTAAAATTACTATATGGGCAACTATTTTGCACCTTCTCTTGTTTGATGTATGTTGGTGTGATTCCACAGGCAAAAATGTGTGTGTGAGAAAAAGAGAGGCTTGCACTTGTAAACCTGATTTTTGGACAGTTGAGAAAACTGATATATGAGTTGAAGTTTATTAAAAAAAAAAACTCAACCATCTGGAAATCTGATGTAATATTCACCTCAGAGAACATTATTGGTCTTCAGTTCCAGTGCTTTGCGATAATTAATTCAGTTTCAGTTGCACAAGGTGAAAGATGTCTGTAAACAGGTATATTAGAAGAGCAAAGCAGTCATTAAAAAATGAAAGGACAGAGAGACGAATAGTCTTAGAAGGAATCACAGAAACCATTTGTGGTGCTCCTGCTTTTAAGTGAAAATATATATGTCCATCTGAAAACAAACAAGCCACAGAGCTGATATTACTAACAAACATACAGCTCAAGTGTTCATTCAGCAAATGAACGAAAAGTACCTCTGAACTGGGTATCTTCATGTTACATATACTATAGTGCTCTTAAGCATTTATAAGAAAAACAAAGCAATTAAAACTGTGCTGTCAAAAAGAGCTTTTTGTACCATTGTGTGAAAGCTGTGCAGGAACAGCTGTTTGGGAACATATTTGAAGTATTCAAATCTAATGAATTATGGTACTGGTGTATTTAGTAGCTCAATTCCAGGCCCGCCGAGAGGGTCATATAAACAATTGAAGAGATTAGATACATAATACTCTATCCATTTTAAAATTTACAAGGCCTTGTTAGAAGTGTAAGCAGATCCCCGAAGGCCTCACATGGTGGCTGCTCATTGGCCTGGCCTAGTCAGGAGGCAAATTCATTGTTACCCTGCTGCACAAAGAGAAGGGATCCATCTGTGCTTGGGAGTTACTCTTCTGCTGGACGACTGCGATGGTCATGTAATGAAACAGATGTGTCACACCCAAACTAGTCCTACATAGCCTCCTCTGAAAAGGAATTAGACCCTTGAAATATGGAGTATTCTTGCAGCTACATTGCCCAGGTTGCTCACAGATGCCATTTCTACACGTCACTTTCTCCGGCATGCTAATATATGGCCCAAAATATGCTAATGAGGCATGGATGTACATTCCCAGCCCCTCATTAGCATAGCATCTTACGATTTGGAGTCCGAAAGAAGCTCTTCTGGACTCCAAAACAGCATGTAGAAGCATGGCCCATAGGGGATCTTCCGGAAGAAAGTCCTCCTTCTGGAGGCCCCTTCTTCCTGAAAAGGGAAGGGGCCTCCAGAAGGAGGACTTCCTTCCGGAAGATCCCCCAGGGGCTGTGCTTCCACATGCTGTTTTGGAGTCCGGAAGAGCTTCTTCTGGACTCCAAATCATGTGACCTTATGCTAATGAGGCACTAGGAATTTACATCCATGGCTCATTAGCATATTTTGGGCCGTTTATGTGTAGAAACGGCCAGAGAGTGTGGGCTACTTACCACAGACTACTAAGACACTTAACATCAATGCGCTTTGGATCAGACCTCTGATTTGCAAATCTAGAAACAGATTTTTAGGAAAACTGAGTGTGCATGGATGAGGGCTGTGTTGTCCCAAGGAACCTGAAATGGTAGAGCACCCAAAACCCAAATACAAATAATAACACAAGTGGGTTGTTGACATAAGCTGGTTAAAAGTAAAACAGCAGAACTTGTTCTTTAAAAGAATTCATAACCCAAACCCCTACTTTAACTGAAGACTGTGCTGAAATATTCACAACTGGTTTGAGCAGCTGTGACCTTATGGTATTTACCTCTTCAGGAGCAATGTGTGAATAATTCATTTTGTCCACTTCGATCAGTTCCCAAAGTGCTGGGTGAATCATTTCAATTCAAATTGATCATGAGTGCTCATCCTGGAAAAAAGCACTTTTTGGTTTAGTTCATGATTGCAACGTGATGTACAGATAAGTGAAGCTGCATCTACTAACTCACAGAGGCCGTGTCAACACATGCACGCTACTTCGAAGTAGCGGCACCAACTTCGAAATAGCGCCCATCACGGCTACACGTGTTGGGCGCTATTTCGAAGTTGAAATCGACGTTAGGTGGTGAGACGTCGAAGTCGCTAACCCCATGAGGGGATGGGAATAGCGCCCTACTTCGAAGTTGAACGTCGAAGTAGGGCATGTGTAGACAATCTGCGTCCCGCACCATCGAAATAGCGGGGTCCGCCATGGCGGCCATCAGCTGAGGGGTTGAGAGATGCTCTCTCTCCAGCCCCTGTGGGGCTCTATGGTCATCGTGTGCAGCAGCCCTTAGCCCAGGGTTTCTGGCTGCTGCTGCTGCAGCTGGGGATCCATGCTGCATGCACAGGGTCTGCAACCAGTTGTCGGCTCTGTGGATCTTGTGTTGTTTAGTGCAACTGTGTCTGGGAGGGGCCCTTTAAGGGAGCGGCTTGCTGTTGAGTCCGCCCTGTGACCCTGTCTGCAGCTGTTCCTGGCACCCTTATTTCGATGTGTGCTACTTTGGCGTGTAGACGTTCCCTCCCAGCGCCTATTTCGATGTGGTGCTGCCCAGCGTCGAAGTTGAACGTTGACGTTGCCAGCCCTGGAGAACGTGTAGACGTTATTCATTGAAATAGACTATTTCGATGTAGCGTGCACATGTAGACGTAGCCTGAATTGGAGTCACCTAAAGACATTGTGTAGTTCATACTTGCTAATAAGCTCCAAAATTGAAGGCTAAGCACCAAATAAAACAAAAATTCAGACTGAAACTAGGGCCGAAGACTAAACTATTTCGGAATTTTATTTTTCACCTATGATATTATAGCAAGATCCCAGAAGGTAATTTCTATAATACCTTTTTTACTATATAAATGTTTAGTATAATTTTTATAACAAAATCATTTTGCCAATCACTGTTTCCACTCACTTTTTTATTATGCTTTCTTATGCACACTCTTTGTATGACAGTTTTGAACTCCTTTATATTTAAAAAAAATTGGTGCACGTTTACAAAAAACACTCCTCGCCCACACAGAAATTCCTGCATATGGGTCTGAAACTCATCTGACTGAAGGCATACAGTTCAGCTGTGTCTACACTATAAAGTTTTGCCTTTAGAAGAGGCCTTCTCTTGACACAACTAGGGAATGTCCACATCCTAAATGCATTCTGTCTAGAATCTGTCGACACAACACAACCTTTTCCCTGGCAGAGTTCTGTCTTGAAAGTTTGAGGCATAGCGCCTCTGTAGACAGAGTCTGTCATCAGAAAAATAGTGTAGATGCCACCAGGGACCCTCTGTCAACATAGAGGGCTTCCAGTTCACCCAGCAGCCCTGTTTGCAGAGCTTCTGGTTGCCTGTTCTATCGAGGGGGGGCTGGGCAGTCTGGCTGCTCTCTGACGGCAGAGGGAGTGAACAACAGAAGTCCCTATTAGGTGTGGGTGTGTTCTGTAGACAGAGGTTCTGTCAGGAAATATCTGTCGACAGTGACTTCTGTCGGCAGAATTGTGCAGTGTAGACATGGCTTTCATGTTCCACTTGGGTTGCTACTCTCTTTTGAGCTGAATTATAGGAATGGCCAAGTTGTTGCTCACGATCTGATTGTCATTACTAAAATAAATCTTCCGTGTGACTTTGTGCATCCCTCGCTCCATCCTCAGTGCAATTCTAGGTTTCTCTCATTCACCTGACAATTGATAGTGTCATCTACCTGTCATCCTGAATGCCCAGAGGTACTGAGTCTCAAGTAGGTCAGGTGCAAGGCTCCTCTAAAATGATAGGCTGGTGGATTGGGTTTTTTTAATGGATTTTGCTCCTTGATGTTTGTGGCTGACGTAACTGCATTGCTTATATTTTTAGTCATTTAGTAGCTTAGGAGTTCTGGGCCTTTGAGCCCAGAAGGTTTGTGACTTGTAAGATTGGGAGTCTACTCATCTGTACCCACACATGTTACACTGACACTATATACCCAATTTTCAAACTTTGGTGCCTAAATCCCACACCCAGATCAAGCTAACAAATGCTTTCACAGGCAAGTTTGGTCAGATTTGAGTGGTTCATCTCAGTGGTAGCAAAGCTAAGAGTTAAAAGGAACAGAAACAGAGTCCCTGATGTGTGGGTTTTTAGCTGGGGGTCGCACACTGACATTTTGGATGGGCTGGGATTTGTGCCAGCTGTAATATAGCAATTGGATTAATGCTCTGCTTGGTTTATGAACACCAGTGGGTTTTGGCTTCATTATTGGAGTGGATTGTCAATACTGCCTTGAGAAAGGGCGAGACCCCGGTTTCTCCTCACACAGTAACTGGTGGTTCAGACTGCCAAGAACCCATCTTTGGACAATGACAGTCTCACAAATTACTGCCCTGCCTCGAACTTTCCCAGAGCACTGATGAGCTGGAGGAGGCCCTTTGTTAACAAAACCAGATTCTGAGTGCTATAGAGATGAATCACAGCTTTCATTTTTAAGGTACAATACACATTTATCCCATTTTCTTGTGAAAATAGCCACAAATATGTTACCTAGTAAAAGTGATATAAAGTGATTGCCAGCACTGTGAGGGCTAGGTAGCTGAACTTCAGCAGCTAGAATCTGGTGGTGCTAACAATCTGCTACACCGGCTGATAAATATTTGCATGTAAAATATGCCCGTTGAGTTTGGACCCCAAAGAATCCTCTCGGTCACCCTCCAGAAAAGCAGCACTGAACAGTGTGGTGTGATAGCCACAGATAGGACCTGTTTTCAGCACAGTGAAGCTTTTTTCATGACCCACCCAAAAATGCTCAGAATAGCTCTGCTCGGTTAGTGTCTCAGAAGATGGCGGTTTCTTCCTCTAAGAGGACTCTTTGGTCCAGCATCTTTGAGCCTTCAGACTGCGATACTCTATATAGAACTGACCATCCCAAATATCTCCTCTGTCTGAGAAGGTTTATACAGATTGAACCTCTCTAATCCAGAACTCTCTCATCTGATAACATCCGTAATCCAGTATGATTTTAATTAGCTGGACAACCACTTATCATGGGTGTGGCCAAGTTTGTCATGGTCCTGTAAAGTTTGTTTACATCTACCACTACTGGCTATGAACGTTCTGTGATGTTATTTAGCTGTAATTTACCCCTAAATGTCTGCTAAGAGCCCAGTTAGCAGTGGATGTGGTGGTAATATTCTAGACAATATCAACCTCCCATGGTCTGACAAATTCTCTCATTCGGCACCAGTGAGGTCCTGAGGGTGGCCAAAGTGAAAAGGTCAACCTGTACTGTGAATGGAAACAAGAATGTGAAAGAATTGGTCCATGTGTCTTTTTAAGAAAAAACTTCTCTTAAAGAGAAAGGGTCTTCAGCTGGGAACTCAATGAGGCTGGTTACAACAATTAAGATGTAACTAGTAATTACATTTAACATTTTAATTAAGCTAAACTTGGGCCTTGTACAGATAGATGTTTTTACTACTACAGTCTTCACCTGCGACTTCTAAGAGTTTCTATTATAACTTCACTGCAATAGTACAAGTATTTTTTAGCCTTTTGATTATTTATTTAAAAGAGAATGACTGACTTGTGGAGCAGGTAGTTGGCTTCAACGTTTTTTTCTTCTATGTCAAGTGTTCAAAGCCAGCCTCAGTCAGTAGTGACTAAAAATTATCTTCTGAGGGCTGTGTGGTTAGAGGCCAATCTAAAATGATTTGATCCTTTTAGTTGAATTCTGCTGTCAAACTTCATACCTGCAAAATAGACTTCAGCTGGCTGATCACAATTTTTCTTCTGTTTCTTCCAAATTGGCCTGGAATCTAGTTGTGCAGTAAGAACTATGAAGTGGGAAAGCACTGACATAAAAGTAAGCTGCTGTTGGGAGTGCAACAACTGTTTTCTTTTCATACCTGAAAAACCACCATTGTACCCTAAAATATTAGAAGTTAGTGCAATGAGACCTGCTTCGTAATGAAGAAAATAGAATGAAATAATTACATTAAACTTAATTTAAAAGCATGGATGATACAGAGTAATAAATCTCAGGATAGTCTTATGGTCTTCATGACACTACTGAAGATCCAGCCCTGTTATTAAACGTTTAAGTGGAAATGTGACAATGGGAGTCCCTAAAAGTTAACATTAGATTTTTCTTTTGCATAGAGGTTCTATTCATCTTATTAGTCAATCTGTATTTCTGTGACCTCAGTAACATCTTGTTATTCTTGTGTGTTGCCTGAATCCCCACCAATATCATGATCCCTTTCAGATAAGCATTTTCAGTCAGGTCCAGGAAGTACCAGCTATTGCTGAGTGTATTTACTTTTTATAGGGGGAAACAGTCAATGACTTTCTGCAATAGCAACCTTATGAAAGAGTCAACCCCTTGGACAACATTCACATGTTATCTGTCTAGGTTACCTGCCTTTTTCCTGAGGATTAGGTTGACAGCAGAAATAACAAAAATGCAGAAAAGCCAAAACTTCCAACATCCATCTGCTGCTCTCTGCTTAACACGTGGTAAGTAAGATCACCTGCTACTCTGAGGGTCCTGCTAAAACTAGACCAAGTGGCATAACTTTAGGACAGAGTTGTCATAAGGTTGACTGAATTCCCTGACTGCTATTGATTAATGTCAAGCTCAGTTCCATTTTGTCAGTTCTATTTAATTTTGCTATAATGAAAATTTTCTCTACCTAACCGGAGCTGTCTTTGAAACATACACCCTATGGCTATGTCTAGACTCCAGGCTTCTGTTGACAGAAGTTTTGTCCACAGAACATGTGTCCACACTGCAGACCTCTCAGAAGAGATCTGCCAGTTGGGAGTGTTCTGTCAACATCCCTGTTCACCTTGTTCCACAAGGAAAAACAGATGTCTCAAGAGAGGAGGTTTTTCCAACATTTGGCCCCAAGTGAAAGGGCCAAATGTTGGAAAAGTCTCTCCTGACAGAACTGTCAGCAAAAAATATACAAATATGTTGCACAATTTGCATATCTTTCGTCGACAGTTCTCCGCAATCTAGACATAGCCTATGAGACAGAAAAGGAGGCAGTAGTTTAGAATGCCGGACTCTCAGATCCTGATGACACGAAAAAGAGCATTTTTTTTTTGCCAGTCGAACAGCGTCATAATTTATTGATTTCATGTTTTAAAAATACATACACCCAGCATTGGTCAGTATGTCTGAAGGAGTCGCTAGTACCTGTCTGAATGTTGGATGTATATCAATCAGGATTCAGGGAACATCTAATGTATTTAGATTTTGATCAGGTGATAGAAATACAGCCTCTCTCTTGGCGGTCATTTAATGATGAGTAGGACATCTTCATGTCACCCTCCTATTTATGAGTCCGTTGATGGCTGATCAGCCAGTTCTGGATCCCCAGGTCTTATCATTGGAGGGGTGAGGGGCAGTTTTTGCCACTCTTTTCTTCTTCTCCACATCTCTTTGTCTGCACTGCTTGACATATCAGATCACACGGAAGGAAAACAATAAAACTTCATTGTTTTTTCATTTTGTTCCTAAAGCCATTAACTAAGCAAAATAAAAAGAGACAGAGACTTACACTCATCTTATTTCTGCCCTGGATGGCAAACAAATGTATTTTATGAACCTCTTGCCAGCCAATTCTTTGACTGGTTTTCGAATGATGAGAGGCTTTCCCCTTCACTGAGCTGTGAAGGTACTATCTCAATCTCTAGTTTATAAAGAAATATAAGAATAAATGTGCAACACCTTCAGTATATGAAAAAGGAGACAGAAGTGTCATGGTGGGTGGGGCTAGCCATGCCAGTGTCAGTAACTTCATGTTCAAAAGTCAATCCAGCTGACATAAGACTTTCCGGGCAGCTGAGGGAGGAAAATATTCACATGATATGTCTCTGGTAGACTACACTGGCTCATACAGAACCATTCCACTCTACAGGTGAGATACTATATAGATTTTTCTTTTCAAGGAAGAACCGTAGACCCTGAGGGAATGCTGTAATTTTGCTGTGGCTCCAAATGCAACAATTGCAGAATTCCCCCAGGACCTAATGGTAGTTTCAGATTTACCACCGTAGTTGAAAAGGCTGGGATCTGATGGGAAATAATCTTTATTTTATACTTCATTTTCATTTTTAAAAAAAGAATGCATAGTGTTTATGGCAAAGTCTTCCCAAAAATATATAATGCTCATTAATATCAGTAAGAATTAAATATGCAGATATGAAGATATAGCTGTATTTTGATGTCATGACCAAAAATTAGAAAAGCCAGAAAATATAAAATTTTTGAAGTAGCTTAGGACCAAAATACAAATTTTGTTGCCAAGATAAATAAATAAATACACCCACAGCACTTTTCTTTTTTAAAAAAAAAATGTAGATTATTTTGTATTCAACTAGCCTGAACTGTTAGAAACACAAACACAGCAGCACTATACTAATGCATAACAACTGGAAAGTGAAAATGATAATAAACAGAATAAAACCAATCAGTTTGGCTTCATTGTCCTAAATGGTTGCAGTGTTAAAACTACTAATCATTTCAACTGTGAAAGACAAATTAGATTTCTTTAGATTCTTTCCATTTAAATAATATTTAAAAAGGTTCTTGCTACCAAGGTACGGAAACAAAATATAATTTCAATCCTGAATGTTAATGGTACATTCTTTTGTTTACATTTTATTCTGTCTGATCAGCTTCCTCAGAGTGGGGCTATCCAATAATAATAGGGAATCAGGGATAAGGAATCTAAAGGAAGGATTACTACTTAGGTGAATCATTAGTTTTCTCTTTCAGAATGAAACATTCAATAGTTTTCTAAAAGTCTGCTGAGCTGACACACAATGTGCACAATACGACACACATAAACTGTGTGTACATTAGCCCCCTTTTTTGCAGGGGACATGGCAATCAGCCAGATTAGAGAATACTAGTGAAGTGCTGCAGTGAACATGCAGCACTTCATTAGGCTAATTCTCCCCACAGCAACTTTGAAGTTGCAAACTTCTAAGCACTGGCATGCTGTGTAGCCATGGGCACTTTGAAGTGCCCACGTAATTTCTAAGTGCCCTTACTCCTACAAATTTTTAGGAGTAAGAGCACTTCGAAGTTGCTGCAGGGAGAATTAGCCTAATGAGGTGCTGCATATTCATTGCGGAACTTCATTAGTATTCTCCACTCAGGCTGATTACCATGATCCCTTTGAAGAAGGGCCTAGTGTAGACACAGCCATACATTAGTTACACTTGGAAATCATAAAGCATGTTACTATTTCTGTGTTGCTTTTATGGAACCTTGGTTTTATGGCTCAAGGCCATGTAATCTGAAAGAGCACAAGTGAATGAGGAGGCTGAGGGAGAGGGCAGGAAGGCTAGCTCAGTGGTTTGCACATTAGCCTGTTAGTACCACAGTTGTGAGCTCAATCCTTAAGGGGGCTATTTAGGTATCTGGGGCAAATACATTAAAAAAAAATCCCTCTGAGGGATAGTGATAGGCCCTACTGTGGGGACAGGCCTCTGAAGGTCCCTTCCAGTCCTATGAGATAGGTATAGCTCTATATATTACTATTAACTGTGTTGGGGGAATTATCAGTCTTTTCAGCTTCTGGAATAATGTTGAAAAATTTCCATTTTGGAAAATTATCAAGAGCTGCACTTATGGAGTAACCTCTCCTGACTTTTAGATGGGCCCCAACAGACTAGCTATTTGTGAAACAGATGATAAACTACTCAAATTATTTCACAGATCCCACTATGTGTGAGGTGCTGGTAATACTGCCTTTCTAAGTGTTCATACCAAGGATTTTGTCCAAGCATGTGTCTACGCTGCTATATAAGTTGTGTTTTTAACTTGTGTTAGCTAACCTCAGAAGAGCAGTGACACTCCAGCAACTCATCTTGTAATTCAGGCTAGCAGCTCAATTTCAATCCCAAATGAACTACCATGTACGCTTTAACATGAGCTACTAACTCAAGCTCAAAAGCCATATGGCTGTGTCTTCACTACTGTTTTAACTTGGGTTAATTAAACTGTATTAAGAACTCGCAGTGCAAACATACCTTAATCTGTTCCAAACTATAGCAAGTGGCTGACACGTATGCTTCCAGCACTAACAGTTAACCATAAAGCCAGAGGACCATAAGAATGTAAAAGGAATTTGGTGCCTCTAACAGAGTAAGTATGCTCAGTAGAAGCTGGCAACCAGTGTGAGCCGAAGACCAGCCTGTATACAACTCCATGCAGCAGCTGTACCAGGAAATCTAGCTGCTTTTATTTTAGGGAGGGAATATATACCAGGTACAACTTCTGCAGTGTTTTATCACTCCATATTGAACTGCTGTGTCAGCGCTGTGTAAGAAGCAACATCCTACTGTGAAAACTGACTGCTTTGACCCTACTGATCAAGAAGCTGAATTGCCATATTACCAGGGCTTAAGATTGCTCACTGATAATGCATTATACAATAAGCACTAGTGCTTATCTGAGTCACGCTGGTGCTCTCATTTCAATTTCTTAGCTGCTCTTTATTAGTTACAGCTCAGCAGATGTGTTGCCCTTTTAACTCACAGAGCTTGTCATGCAATCAAGCTGGAGGTGCAGTAGCACTTTCTGTTCAATTAATTCCATGCACTCTGCAGTCATCATTGGGAAAGCCAATTCAAGGTATCAAAATGGATTCCTTCCCCTGCCCAGCTACATGAAAATCTCCCATGGGATAGACGTGAGGACTATGGGAGTGAAATATGGTATTTTTAATTTAACAGAGGCTACGGTGCAAGCAGGCACCAGCAAAACCAGTTCTCTAATAATCTTCTCCATGGACTCTACATAGGGCCACAGTGGGTATTAATATACTGCATCCCTGCCAACTTGCGCACTTCTCTCTCCAGCTCAGGTTGCCAATCCTACCCCCACAGCTTTCGCACCAGCCTTACAAAGAAACCTCCACAGAATCTGGGCAAAGGAGAGGGATATTGCCACTGAGGGGACTGCGGCCCCTTCCATTCATGTGAGTGGAGGTCTGCACAGACCTTGAGTGACAGTCCATGCCAAAATGATTAGAGAAGCTGGGAACTTGGCAAATAGGAACTGAACAAGGGTAAGCTAGGAAGGATCAGGTGTATGATATACATCTGATATTCACAATGCCTGGACCCACCAAGGATATGGTTACATTAGCAAGTTTTTCCAGCAGAACCCTGGTTTTGTCAATAAAACTTGTGGAGCGTGCACACACAAAATGGGATTTGTTTGCAGCATCTGGACAAAACAGCATTTTTGCCGGCAGCGTTCTGCCTCAAAGCTTTGAGGCATAACACTGCTGTCAAACAATTCTGACAACAAAAGAGTTGTGTGGTTGCTTGCGGGGGGGGGGGGGGGGGGGGGCGGGGGCGGGGCGGGAGGCCTCTCTCAACAGACAGGACATCCACAACAATGGGCAACCCTGTCTGCTGTGCTTCCGGGTAACAGCTTTGTAAAGAGACCAGCCGGGCAGTCCGGCTGCTCTGTCAACAGAGCTGAGTGCTCTCCCAATTAGCTTTTGTGTGTGGCTATGATCTGTCAACAGAAGTTTTGTGGGGAAATCTCTTCCGACAGTGACTTCTGTCAACAGAGTGCTGTAATGTAACTATAGCCCAAGAGTCTCAGGCATTGTGATACTATCATTAGTGGAACTGTTACAGTCAGCTGCTACCAGACTATCTCACAGCCTAGTGGTTCAGGACAATCACCTGAAAGGTGGCAGAGCCTTGTTTAAATCCCTTCTTCTCAGCAGACAGTGGAGTCTCCTATATCTAAGTATTAGGTGACTAAATATCTTTGAGGAGCTGCAGCATTGCCAGAAAATGTTTATTAAAAGGGAGGTTGTCACATGGTGGATTGGTCCCTTTAAGAGGGAACTAATCCATCTTACCTATGCCTCATTAACTGCCTTAGGATAGAGCCAGACAGAAGGCAGCTGGTCTCCATAAAGAGCCAAAGAGAAGCTGTAGGGGAAGGCATCAGAAAGTTGCTGCAAGGAACAGAAGACTGCTGGGAAGGCAAACTTCATCTGGCTAGAGCTCAAAATAATCTGCCAAAATCAGAAAATCAAGTTGGTCTCTGTGGACTTTATATTGTGCTTGCAAATTTGCTGTTACTAAGCCCGGGGCTAATCAGAGGCACATGTCAATATTTTAATACTGAGGAATAGGTGATAGGTAGGGTGGTAATAGGTCACAGGTTGTCCCACTCATACGTTCTAAACCACTTTATGTGTCAAGCCCATTGCAGAAAGAAACTGAATTAGATGGATCAGTTTCCTTCTGCAGCGATCATCCTCAGGTATAAAACACATCTGCACCTGAGCATAAGAGCTCCAACAAAAATAAGATCCTGAAGAGAAAAGGAAAAAGGAGAGCAAAGGAGAAAAGACACCAATTTTCCTGGAAAAGAGGAATGTAAGGAAGGAGATGATTCCAGGGTGACTTGGCAGGTGATTATCCTGAAAGCTGTTATTTTAAGAATAAAAAAATATAATGGAAACTGCAAAGGTGCAGTGGGGATCAAACAAGAATAAACAGTCAGTTACTGTGTGAGGAAAAGATAAGGACAGGAAAACAAGTTTATAATAGTCAAAGGCTACGTCTACACGTGCACCCAACTTCGAAATAGCTTATTTCGATGTTGCGACATCGAAATAGGCTATTTCGATGAATAACGTCTACACGTCCTCCAGGGCTGGCAACGTCGATGTTCAACTTCGACGTTGCTCAGCCCAACATCGAAATAGGCACAGCGAGGGAACGTCTACACGCCAAAGTAGCACACATCGAAATAAGGGAGCCAGGCACAGCTACAGACAGGGTCACGGGGCGGACTCAACAGCAAGTCGCTCCCTTAAAGGGCCCCTCCCAGACACACTTTCATTAAACAGTGCAAGATACACAGAGCCAACAACTAGTTGCAGACCCTGTATATGCAGCACGGACCCCCAGCTGCAGCAGCAGCAGCCAGAAGCCCTGGGCTAAGGGCTGCTGCCCACGGTGACCACAGAGCCCCGCAAAGGCTGGAGAGAGAGTATCTCTCAACCCCCCAGCTGATGGCCGCCATGGAGGACCCCGCTATTTCGATGTTGCGGGACGCGGATCGTCTACACGTCCCTACTTCGATGTTGAACGTCGAAGTAGGGCGCTATTCCCATCCCCTCATGGGGTTAGCGACTTCGACGTCTCGCCGCCTAACGTCGATTTCAACTTCGAAATAGCGCCCAACACGTGTAGACGTGACGGGCGCTATTTCGAAGTTACTGCCGCTACTTCGAAGTAGCGTGCACGTGTAGACGCAGCTAAAGGGACTAAGATGAACAAGACTTTCATGGATATTTCAGGATTAAAGAAAATAAAAACTTATGAGCAAGTCAGTGGTGCCCTGGATTCAATGGCATTTACGTTGGTGAGGTGTTGAGCTTTGTTTAAATCTACCTTTATCAAGAACCATTGAAAGTTTGATGAAGTGCACATATGCTTTAGTCTACATCATCCTGGTAGCCTAACCCTATACAAGTCTGACTCACTGCTTGGATGGACACAGCATGGTGCTCACAAAATGCTATCAAATATAAACTTTTGTACTGGTGTAATTGATACCTAAGGGCCCAGCTGGAATAGTAAATGGATGTAGGCTGCAGTTCTTTGAGCTCATGTACATGGTGCTGCAGTGCACACTATCCTCAGTCTGGGACAGTTCCTCAGCTTTATCACATTAGACCATGGTTTCCCAAACTGGGAGCTCTGCCCCCCTGGGGGGAGCATGAAGAAACTCCTGTGGGGGGAGGTGACCCAGCATACCCTGCCCCCTGCTTCATTTCCACACCTGAAGAAACATCTGGCCTTTGCTTCTGGCCCTCAGCCCCTGCCTTTTTATATGGGTAAACTCTCGTAGATACTGTAAAAATCAGACAGCAAAGACCGATGTGGAGCTAGCTGCTGTCTGCAAAGGTAAGTGAGTGAGTGTGGGTTGTGGATGAAGCAGGAGGAGGGGTTAGATGTGGGGCTGGGGGTGCCTGGCTCAGGGAGGAGGATGGGGTAAGAGCAGGGGGCTCCTGGTGCCTGGATTTGGGGGAAAGAAGGGAGGGTGGGGCTCAGCTTGGGCACGTGGGCAGCTCATGGGGCTCAGGCAAGCAGTTCATAGGGCTCAGGCTGCTAGCAGGTGGCTTGGCAGCACAGGGCTTGGGCACAAGCAGCTCTGGCAGCTGGTATGGGCCTCAGGCAGCTGGGGCTGCACCAAGCACCTGCAAGGGGCCAAGAAAAACTATTTTGCTTATTTTTAATTTTCCATAACATTTTTATATCAACTTTGTATTTGTTTAAATTACAAATTGAATTTTTTATTAGAGGGGTGTTTGTATGATGGTAAAGAAGAGGTTGGGGTGGGGGCATGAGTGTTTCTCAAAAATCAAAAGCAGGGCGTGATGCTTAAAAGCTTGGGAACTGCTGTGCTAGACACTTGCACCAGTGGAAGGTAACTTTGTCCAGAGCTCAGGTTACCTCCAGGAAATTCTCACTGAAGCTCCTGAGAATGCAAAGGAATAAGTGGTTGTATTATTCATATGCATGGTGCCTTGAAAGCACACCCTTTTCTGGTAAAACTGTTTTTTAGGAATATATCAGATGTGGTGCCAACTTAAGCAAAAACTTCTTACCGGTACAGATTCATTTCAGACATAGTTTATGAATTTTGAACTTTGTCAGATTTCACATACACACTTGATATTTTTGTTATTCTTGTTTCCCTGGATGCTGTAGTCTGAGCTGTTAAGACACGACTTCCAGCGACTAATGAGGGCTGGTTTTGCCAGTTCTTGGCAAACAGATCTTTTAAAGGTGATTAAGCATTCAAATAGGTCAGACATAGTGAGCTCATAGGTCTGTGTGTTCAGCAATGTTGACTTTTTCCCTTAATTGAACTAATGTCTCATGGATGTCTGAATCATTTTTGTAATTAGGGTGTTCATAAAAATGAATTTGGAATATAGAGAACAACATTCACACAGCGCACAGTCAACCTGTGGAACTCCTTGCCCGAGGAGGCTGTGAAGGCCAGGACTCTATTAGGGTTTAAAAAAGAGCTTGATAAATTTTTGCAGGTTAGGTCCATAAATGGCTATTAGCCAGGGATAAAGTATGGTGCCCCAGCCTTCATAACAAGGGCAGGAGATGGATGGCAGGAGATAAATCACTTGATCATTGTCTTCTGTTCTCCTTCTCTGGGGCACCTGGCATTGGCCACCGTCGGCAGATGGGATGCTGGGCTCGATGGACCTTTGGTCTGACCCAGTATGGCCATTCTTATGTTCTTATGTACATGAATTTGGTGTTAGAAAAAAATCAATATTTACCTACAAAACAAACACTGAAAATCATGATTACTGATTAATTATACAGGCTTTGCCAACAATCTGAATGGATCTTTCAAATAAAGATTTAAGGCAGAACTTTACCATAAATAAACTAAAATGTGCAATATTATGGTGAGATAGGTGCAGACATTCTATAGCGCATAGGGAATGCAAATATAACTGAAACAATTGAGAGCTTAAATTATGTGCCCTGAGTTCCCATACTTCAGTCTTGGGCTCGCTGAAATAAATGGCAAAACCTCCCAGTGCTTCCAAAGACGCAAGCCCAAGTTAGTGATGGAACATTAAAACTAACATGGGACTCTTGACTCCTAGTTCTCTGCTCTGCCCACTAAGAAAAAGAATTAGACAAAGACCAGAACAGGAGTATTTCCCCACATTCTGCCTTGCTTAGATTCTGAGAGTTTAAGACCAACAAGGACTAATAAATAACCCAGTCTCAGCTCGTGCATATCACAGACCATTACAGTTCACCCAGTTACTGTTGTGTTGAGCTCAGTTACTTGTATTTGGCTAAAGCATCCACTGGTCTTGACTGATGACACGGGGCAGGTACAGCACAAGGGGATCCTTGTCCATTATTTGGAATCCTAGGATCTGTGGTAATACAAAGAACAATAATAAATAATAATCAGGAGATGGAAAATCCATCACTTACCTGAGCAGTTTAGTTCAATGGTTGCTTGCTGTCAAAAAGCATGTGCATTGTTTCTCCTATGAATCTCTCTGGCTTCAGTCTCTCGCCATTGTGCCTTGGTATGCTTTCTCTGCTAGTCTCAGAGCAGTTGCATGCCAGTCTGTAACTTTAAAAGAGTGAGCAGTGCTGTGGCACTTTAGAAAGTAGCAAACATATTAGTTCATGAGCTTTTAGGAGTAAAAACGCATCTCTTCAGATGAACTGGAGTGCAAATTACAGAAGCCAGTGTATATGTATCAGCAAAAGAAGTTGCTTAACATCGGTCCTACCATTAACAAAGAACCTAATTAAGTCATGCTGGATGTGTCTAGCTCATGGCATGCAATGTGAAAATGCTAATATCAAAGCAGAACAATTGCTTTTGTAGTGCATTAACTAGTTAAGATCTTGGGCCTAAGTTGATAGTATGAACTTGTAATTGAACTCCAAATTCAGGTGTCTCCCTCTGTAACCATGTGATAAAATTCTTCTGTAGGAGAATGGCTACTTTTAAATGCATTCCTGAATGTCCAGGGAGTTTAAATTGCTCCCTAAATGAATGGTTCAGGTGTTAAATCTCCCTTACATTCTCTGAAGTGAAAAGCAATTCAGAGAATTAATTTAACTTCACCTCCACATCCCTGTCTTACCTGAATGCCACTTTAGCACTTTAATCAACCCATGGTCCCACTGATTTTTTGGCAGGCTTCCTTCTTCTGATGTACTTTAAAAATTGCTGTTAGATTGAGTTTACTGCTAGTTGCTATTGAAATTCATTTTCAACTGGCTAAGAATACTTTCATACTCAACTTACCAGCATTTATGTTCCTTTCCATTTTCCTCAGTAAGATTTAACTTCCAATTTTTAAAGGATACCTTTTAACTACTTTTTACTTTCTTCTTTAACCATTGTGACACTCGTTTTGTCCTCTTATTATTATTTTTAATTGGGGGGTATATGTTTAATTTGAAACCCTCATGAGCCGTGTCTACACGTGCACGCTACTTCGAAGTAGCGGCACTAACTTTGAAATAGCGCCCGTCACGGCTACACGCGTCGGGCGCTATTTCGAAGTTAACTTCGACATTAGGTGGCGAGACATTGAAGTCGCTAACCCCATGAGGGGATAGGAATAGTGCCCTATTTCGACGTTCAACGTCGAAGTAGGGACCGTGTAGTCGTTGCGCGTCCCGCAACGTCGAAATTGCAGGGTCCTCCATGGCGGCCATCAGCTGAGGGGTTGAGAGACGCTCTCTGCAGCCCCTCAGCTCAACGGTGGCCACGTGGAGTGGCCCCTTAAATGTCCCCTCCCCCTCCCTTCCTGTTCAGGAAGCTGAGGGAACGTGCAGGCAGCAGCCCACACACGCGGCCAGCCTGCACGTCCCTCAGCAGCCACAGGACCCTCAATGGCTGCCCGGCAGCCCCCCCAGCACCCCCAGGGGACCCCCCCCAAAGGGGAGCCAGGGCAGCCAGCCCAGCCAGGTGGGCAGCCAGGCTGGCAAGTGGCAGCAGGGCCCCTCCTGGATGGAGGCCGAGCTGCGAGACCTGCTGGGGCTCTGGAGCGAGGAGGAGGTGCTCCAGGTAATGGGGAGCAAGAGGCAGAACGCGGATGCGTTCGCTCGGCTGGCCGACGGCCTGGCTGCCCGGGGTCACCCTGCCCGCACTCCTGATCACGTCAGGAGTAAGGTGAAGGAGCTGCGGCAGGCTTACTCCCGGGCCCGGGATGCAGCCAGCAGATCTGGGGCCGCCCCCATCACTTGCCCTTTTTACAGGGAGCTCAGGGACATCCTGGGCCCCCGGCACACCACCTCCCCTCCGGCCACCCTTGATACTTTGACCGACGAGCCCCAGCGGGCCCTTCAGCCAGAGTCCGCCCCAGAGGTAAGCCCCACACCCCAGGGCCCCCCCACCCCGGAGCCCACCCCCAGGCCATCGCGGCAGGAGGAGGAGGAGAAGGGGGAATCCTCCTCTGCAGAATCCGGGCTGCAGATCCTCCTCCAGCTGTCCCGGAGCAGCAGCCGGGCCTCCGCCCCCCGGGGATCTCCGGACTGTGGGAGTGGACCGACAGGTATGTACCCCCCTCTGGTGTACACCCCTGGGCTTGAGGGGCGGGGGGTAATAGATATGTGTCCAGGGCCCCCCACATGCTCACATGGCCATGGCCCCAAGGACAGCAGGGCCATGGCCCTCACAGCAGTGCATCAGTCCCTGCCCCCCCCAACCCCGCATGACAGTGCCATGCCCCATCCCCGGGGCAGAGGGGAGCGGAACCTCGAGGGGCCCCCGGGAGGAGGGGGTGGGACACCCCGCAGCAGCAGCAACAGCAGCAGCAGCAGCAACATGTGATGGAGTGGGGGGAGTGCAAAAGGGAGACTCAGGCTACATATGAGCAACAAGAGCCGAATAGCTCCCAGGGGCAAAGGATGATCGTGGGGCTACAGCTGGCAGGTGACATCTCTGCCCTGAACAAAGAGGAGGGAGGAGCCAAGCTGGCTTTGAATTGTGGGGGGGAGGGCGGGGGCCACAGGTAGAGGCTAGGGGAAGGGAGAGCTGGAAGGCAGCCAGCCTGAGGAAGGGGAAAGCTGCATCCCAGAGGGGCACACCTTGGGGTCTTCTCCCCAGGACGGGTTGGAAGGACTGTCTCTTCTGACAGCTGGTGCTGTCTCTCCTGGGAGAAACTGGGCATCTGTGGCCTAAGAAACCTTTCCTGTCAGACCCTGTGGAGTGAAGTGAGAGTCGCTCCCACCAGGGGACGGGGTGCAGTGCAGGGGGACCCCTGAACCCCATCCATCACAGCAGCATCTCCCGGGGATGGGGATGGGGAACCTGCAGCACAGGGCTGGGGGGACAAAGGCCACGGCTCGGGGCCCACACTAACGCCTGTCTCCATTCTTCTTCCCCCCTCCTCTCCTGTGTCCCGCAGTTGCACCATCGGAAGGACCGGAAGAGAGCGCCGGCGAGGCATCAGTGGTCCTAGAGACCCCTCCGGGGCCATCGCTGCAGGCAAGCCCCTCGGCCGAGGACCGACTGGCCCCACGGCGGGCTAGACAGCGGACCCTGCGCCACCACCAGCCGACGGCGACGGACCCCCAGCTGCTGGCCATCCACCGTCGGCAGCTGGAGGTCGCGGAGCAGCACCTGCGGGTGGAGCAACGCCGCCCGCACCTGCAGGAGCGGGCGCTGGCCTGGCGCCAAGAGGCATGGGGGGCCTACGTGGAGACTTTCAACCACCTGGTGGACTACCTGGCCTCCCATGCCGCGCCGGCCGCCGCAGTGCCCGCCCTGCCTCCTCCACCCGCCGCACCACCAGCTGCTCCGCACGTCGCTGTCCCATCCACCGTCGCCCCACCACCGACGGCCGGAGCGCCGAGGGACCCCTGGAGCCAGCTGAGACTTGCTGGGCATATCTTCCAGTCCGCCCCGCCCCCAGCCAGCCCCAGACAGGGCTGTGGCCGCGGCGGGGCTCCCGGCCGCCCAAGCCCAGTGCCGGACTTTAGGGGCGAGGGGCCTGGGATGTGCCCCCCGCCTTGTATATAGTTGGGACTTATTAATTTGTGCCCCCTGTCTGCCCCGTTCCCCCCCATGTAAATAGTTCTCCCCTTTATCATCCCTGGTTTTCTTTTTATTACTGAACAAACTTTTTTTATTACTATTGTTTTATTTGTACATATTACTTTGATTCCACACATGTTGTATATAGTTTGTTCTTGTTTTATATTTATAGTTAAAGAAAAAAAAGTTCTAAAAGAAAAAGCAGTTTAAGTTCAGCCACAAGTGCGTGCTGTTATTTGTCCAGGAAAAGTGGGAGGGGGGTGCGGTTGGGTGCTCCACGGTGTGGGCGTTGGGGCAGGGAGTGTGGTGGAGGAAGGGTTGGGCAGTGGGGGGCCTGGCAGAGTTCACCCCGCAGCCTCATCATCGAAGTGGGCCCGTAGGGCCTCCCGGACCCGGGTCCCTTCGGGGTCCACCTGCCGACTGGGGGCAGCGGGTGGCTGCACGTTGGCCCTGCCGGCCTCCACAGCCCAGCCCTGGAAAAAGGCCTCCCCCTTGCTCTCCACCAAATTGTGCAGGGAGCAGCAGGCACCCACAATCAGGGGGATGTTGTTGGGGCCCACATCCAGGCGGGTCAGGAGACATCTCCAGCGTCCTTTCAGGTGGCCAAATGAGCGCTCCACCACCTGGCGCACGTAGTTCAGGCGCTGGTTGAAGCGCTCCTGGCTAGCGGAGAGATGGCCCGTGTACGTGTGCATGAGCCAGGGCCGGAGGGGGTATGCCGCATCTGCGATGACGCAGAGGGGCATGGTGGTGTCCCCCAGAGGGATCTCCTGCTGGGGGATGTAGGTCCCCACCTCCAGCCGGCGGCACAGGCCCGAGTTCCAGAAAACCCGGGCGTCGTGGGAGCTGCCAGGCCAGCCCACATAAATGTTCTGGAAACGTCCCCGGCTGTCCACCAAGGCCTGGAGGACCACAGAATGGTAGCCCTTGCGATTCATGTAGCGTCCCCCACTGTGATGCGGGGCGCGTATGGGGATGTGAGTCCCATCCAGAGCCCCGAAGCAATTGGGGAAGCCCAGGGTGGCAAAGGCCGCGATGGTGGCATCTGGGTCCCCCAGCCTCACAAGCCTGTGCAGGAGCATGGCATTGATGGCACGCACAACCTGCAGGGAAAGCACATGGGACAGCACCAATGAGGGGTGAGCAGGGTGTGCGTGGCCCTCCTCTGCCCGGGCCCCCCTGCCCTGCTCTGCCCTCCCCCCGTGGGCTCTCTTACCTCCATGAGGACAGCCCCGACGGCGGCCTTGCTGACACCAAACTGCTGTCCCACGGATCGGTAGCTGTCTGGAGTGGCCAGCTTCCAGACAGCGATGCCGACCTGTTTCTCCACAGGGAGGGCACGCCGCATGGTGGTGTCCTGGTGCCTGAGTGCGGGGGTGAGCCACTGGCACAGCTCCATAAATGTCTGCCGTCTCATCCTGAAGTTCCTGAGCCAGGGGTCATCGTCCCACTCCTCAAGCACCAGCCGCTCCCACGAGTTGATGCTGGCGGGGTAACTCCACAGCCGCCGGCGTGTGAGGCGGGGGTGGGGGTGGGGTGCTGCAGGGTTGGGGGTTGAGCCCTGCTGCCCTGGGGGCAGCTCCTCCTCCGGTGTAGCAAGGAGGTGCTCAGCTGTCTCCCGCATGGCATGGATCAGGGCAAGCCCTGCTCCTGCCAGGAGGGCTGGGTGGACTTCTGGCTGCTGCTGCTGGGGGTCCATGCCTGCGTTGCCCAGGGTCTGTGTGCCTGTGGCTCCTCAGACCGCGTGCTGTGCAGGCTGAGTGTGTCTGGGAGGGGCCCTTTAAGGGAGCGGCTAGCTGTTGCCCCGGAAGCGCTAGTCCGCCCTGTGACCCTGTCTGCAGCTGTGCCTGGCATCCCTATTTCGATGTGTGCTACTTTGGCGTGTAGACTTTCCCTCGCAGCGCCTATTTCGATGTTGTGCTGCGCAACGTCGAAGTTGAACGTCGACGTTGCCAGCTCTGGAGGACGTGTAGACGTTATTCATCGAAATAGCCTATTTCGATGTTGCTACATCGAAATAGGTTTCACGTGTAGACGTAGTCATGGTGTTTTTTAAAGTACCCGTGCAGCTTGCAGGCATTTCACTCTGCTTTTACTTTCCATTTAACTAGTTTCCTTATTTTTGTGTCATTTCCCTTTCTGAACTATTAAGTTAATGTGGTGGGCTTTCTTGGTGCTTTCCCTCTCATGGGCATTTTAAATGTAATTCTTCTATGGTCACTATTCTCAAGTGGTCCAGGCGGATTTACTTCTTGGCTGAAATCCAGTGTCTTACCTAGGACTAAGTCACTAACTGCCATGTGGGTTTCAGCAGTAGCTGCTCCAAGAAACAGTCATTAATGGGGTCTAGAAACTTTGCCTTAGCCCCCTGTCCTGAGGGATTGTTCCAGTCAATACAAGGATAGTTGAGATGTCCTGTTAAGAAGTTTCCTATTTTTATTTGTCTAATCCCCAGCATTTCATAATCTCCATCAATTTCCTGGAGAGTCGGTCAGTAATGCATTTGTATCCTGATACTTTTATTACTCAGGCATGAAATTTCTATCTATAGAGATTCTGTGGTACAGTTTGTTTCATTTAACATTTTTACTGTGTTTGACTCTTTATTTCACATACGATGCCCTTCTTCCGCTAGCAGGACCTATTCTGGGGGTGGGAGGACAGTGTTCCCACTAATATTTTCCATCCGTAGGCTGAATAAATTTTATTTACTCCAAGGCACATGCAGACGTGCACCACCAATACAAACACTTTCTGCCCACAATGGGCGGTTGGGGCATTCTCTGCTAATCTTCGGAGTGGCCCCTGAATCTCTCCTGGTGGCTGCCCAAAGGCCTAGCTTACAGGGAACTTGTGGGGAACCTTTTTTGGTTTGGGTCCACTGACCCACGGAAGAATCAGCTGGTGGCTGTACAGAAGTGAGAATAAAAATGAACCAAAGAGAAAAAGCCCTCACAGATGTGGTTCCCAACTGAGAAGCAGGGAAAAAAAAAAGCTATTCACCTAACACCCCTCAAGCTCCAGCCCCAGAAATGGCGAGGAGGTCCTGAGGCTCAGAGCTCATCCCCAGGGTCTGATTAACTCTTCTAGAGGTATGGAGTTAATTGATTTTTATGGTGTCCCTCCAGACTCTGGTGTTGAGCCAAAAATGAGGGGTTCAGTGTGTGGGAGGGGGCTACTGGGGAGCAGTCTGGAGTTGGGGGTGCAGGGTCTGAACAGGTGGTAGGGGCTGGGCTGGGGGCTAAGCAAGGGTGTAGGGTACAGGAGCACACTAGGGAAAGGGTGTGGGGGCTGAGCAGAAGAAAGGGATGCAGGAGTGGGCTGTAGGTGCAGGTGAGGGATCTGGACAGGAAGAAGAGTGCAGGAGCAAGCTGGGGGGTGGAGGTGGGGGGTTTGTATGGGTGGAAGGATGCAGGAAGAGATGGGTGGTGGGTGTGGCATTTGGGTGTAAGGTAGCATGCAGGAGCAGACTAAGAGTTGTGCGGGGGCGGTGAAAATGAGGGTGGAAGGGAAGATGGAGGGGATAGAGGTAAGGAGCCTGGGAAGGCTAGAGGGATGGTGTAGGGGTGTGAGGTCTCAAGGGGAAAGGGCAGGAGTGGAGTGGAGTTGTGGGGTCTGGACAGGAAGAAGGCTGAAGGAGCAAAGTGAGGGACTAGGATCTGGAAGGGATACAGGGTGCAGGAGTAGGGTGGGGATTCTGGGTGGAAGGAGTAGTGCAAGAGTGGGGGGGGTCTTGGGTGGGAGGGGGACAAAGGATTAGGATACCTACCTGGAACAGCTCCCGGGTGGAAGGTGTATCTGCGTGGCTCTACCTGCTGCAGGGAAATGCTACCTGTGGGCACTGCTCCCTGCCACTCCCATTGGCGGTAATGTTCCGCTATTAGGGGATGTAACTGAATTGGAATCATTTTTTCATTGGACCATTTCCAATCAGTTTCCACACGTTCTTTAACAAGTCCTGTCCTCTCCTCCTTGTTAAGGTATGGAGAATCCCAGTAATGGCTCCTCCACTAAGGGCTGTATCTCTCTGAACCATGTGTACCTGCACACCTGTCAGCTTCCCCACAACCCAGCCCTCCATTGGCACCTAAAGAGCCTGAGCATTCTCTCCCTTACAGCAGTGTTAATCAGAAGTAACTCTGTTGATGCTGACAGGCCTGTTTACATCCCCATTGATTTTGATGTCATAGAATTGAAGTAGCCATCCCTGAAGGCATACGGAGAGGAAGGATGGCCCAGAGTGTACGACAGTGGCCTAGGATTTCGGCAACCTTAGTTTGTGTCCTTATGCAAGACTCTTATCCTCATCGTCCCATCTATAAAATGAGGTAACTATACTTCCTTACCTTGTAGGGTAGGGATATAGGTACTAGAGTAATGCAAAAAAAGTATTTTAGACAGTAGTAAAAGTGATGTCTTTACTCTGCCTCTAATAAATGGCTGTGAGCATGTGACACTGGCCTGTTTTGAAAGCTAAAGTGCATGCTAAATGATGGAGGCATGGACAAATGCATAAAAGATGTAAAACAAAAGGAGGAGAGAAAAGACGTAACCACAGAGGCACTGAGACCACTGACAAGGGAGAGGAAAGTTTCTTCCCCACAGGCAGCTGGCCTTTAGCTGATGTGGTAGAGCACAGAGCTTTATCCCCCATAGTTGCAGGTCGAATCTTTCCTGATGATGACCTGGGTCTCCTGGCATTACAGGCCCATTTAGCATGTTACAAAAAAGAGGGAGGTGAAAATTAGGCAAACTTTCATGACCAAAATATCTTGTTAACAACATTCATAGGCTGGGTCTACAAGTGCCCCTTCCTTTCGAAAGGGGCATGTTAATGAGCAAGTTCAAAATATGCTAATGAGGCGCTGCAATGAATATGCAGTGCCTCGTTAGCATAATGGCAGCTGCAGTGATTCGAAAGTGTGGCTTTTCGAATCACGTGCCACCCATGGAGACGGAACCTTCCAAAAGGACACCCCCCACCCCAGTTTTCGAAAGCCCTTCTTCTGATCACCACATAGAAAGAAGGGCTTTCAAAAACTGGGGGGTGTCCTTTCGGAAGGAATGTAATTTGACTTTTCCAGTGTGTCTCAGACAGCAGGATTTTATCAAATCAGTTTGAGAATAGAGACATGAATACAAATTCTGAAGTTATTCCCAACAGACATGCTCTGCAAAGAAGTCATAGTTTGCTTTGATTAGATTTTTGGGGAAGCTTTGAAAGTAGTCAGCTAAATAATTTCTTTCCTTTGCACTATGCTGACATCTTCAATCATAATTTCTATCTGCAGCCACTTCTGCTTCTCTGTTATAGGCAATTTAAACTAATAAATATGTAAAGGAGTATGGTGTACGGGGTGGACTAGCATGTTACAACAGTTAATTCTTTTAACTAAAGGGACAACAGGGTTAAGCCCTGCTATGATTTGGATTTACAACTTCTGCAACATACAGTGCTTACAAAAGTCTCAGCGCACATATAAGCTATGTAAAATTTTAACATAAACCAAACTGCAGTGAGTTCAGAAAATTCTTACTCAATCACTTATGACTAAAGGAACAGATCCTTGGCCAAAGATGTAGATAGATGTAGAAGCATCTGATTAAATAATTGTTTTCATAGGTTACATGGTATCTTTCATCCCAAATGTTCTCAAAATGACTCATAATTATAGCGGAGGTAGTGGTAATTAGAGACAAGTGCTGTCTAACTCTATCCATAAGAAACACCTGTCTTTAGTTGTTTATAATTCTACCCATTTTATTTTTTTTACCATTCATGCTCAAATTTTCCTTCCTTGGCTCTGCATTGGGGGAATTCTCATGAATTTTTCCAGACCATTTCAACAAAAATAGTTCAGCCACTTCTAAGAGTGAAATTTAGGAGCAGCTAGGCAGTTATGCTAATGTTAATTTTTATGCTAGCTATTTCTTTGTAGAGCTGTAGTGTCTCCCAAAGCATGAAACAAGAACTCCAAATTTTCCAGCAGATAATTTTTTGATGAGTTGCCTGTTGCTACCCCTATAGGAAACAACTAAGATTTGAATAACTATAAACTTCAGAAAAAATTTCAGTTGCTGATGTCCCACAAATCTTTTTAGAAGGTAAAATCTCTCTGCTCATTCCATTTGCATACAATATCCTTAGTTCGCAAACCCCAGTTACTGGACAAGACACACCTTTATTTTTTCAGAGAGGTTTGATGTTTTTTTATGCTTGGACATGGACCAAACATATGAAGACTATATCTTCTTAACCATCAGTGCCTACTACTCAGCTATGATCATAATATAAGGCATAAGAGGACATTACACATGGTTCCAAACGTATTGGAAAATAATGAATTTTAGAAAAACATACATTGTAGAAATGTGAAGTCAGATGAAGAAAATGGATTGTCATCAATTATTTTCTTTTCCTGTAATCCATCTTTGAGTGACATGTTTCCAGTTCTGTTGTTATGAGAGTGGCTGTAGCAATCTTTGTAAAGTGTTTTTTTTTTTCTTACTATTCTACTTTTCTGGGGTCAACATTTTTTGATACGCTCATCCCTCGCTCTGCGAGCACAACTGGGTCCCAACTTTGGGCTCTTAGGCAAAAACTTTTAAGAGGGACACTAAATTCTCATTAAAATACATGTAAAAGTCTCTGGTTGGTTCCTAGAGCTCCGTGAAGGAGTGGCAGCATGTGGCGCTGCTTTTGAAAGGTAGGTGGACTTTGGATTTGGGGGTTGGAAAAGCTAAAAGGCTGGGGGCAGTTTGGGGCCATGAGTGGGAGGGAGGGTTAAAACCTGTTGGCAGGTTGGGTCCATGGGGTGGGTGGGGAGTTCAGGCTGCTGAAGTTTGGGTGTGTGGTCCAGCGGGGGTGGGGGGTGGTCAGGTTGCCACAGGGCCAGTGGGGGGAGGGAAGGTCAGGCTGCCTTGAGGCCAGTCTGCAGGCCAACACAGGGATTAAGGCTGCTGCAGGTTGGGGCCGCAGTGCTGACTGTACGGGTCAAGCTGCTGCGGGGCCAGTGGGGTGGGAGATCAGGCTGCCACAGGGTAGGGCCACTGGGCTGGTGCGGGGGTCAGACTAGGGCAGGTTGGAGCTGTGGGGAAGGGATTAGCCTCGTATTAGCAGGGGGGAGTTCACTCATAGAGTGAACTAAGGTAAGTAAATGTGTCCCTCATTTAAGCGAGTACTCGTTAATAAAGTACTCGTTTAATGAGGGATGAGTGTACTTCATGTGAAGGATGCTATGTACAAATTCATATGATATGTGGGTGGCTATATATTTATAGATCTATATCCACACACAAGTTCATGACCTAATACATCGGTTAGTCTTTAAAGTGCTACAGGTCTGCTTGTTATCTGTGAAGCTGCAGACTAACATGGCTAACCCTCTGAGACTTTAGGGAGAGGAAATTTTGTGTTAGGAAAAGTATGGAGAATGGGAATATTGTATAAATTCTATTTATACATCTTAGGGTTTTTTACACTGCACATCACCATTGTTTCTAAGTGCTTCCCAGGCCAACAAAAGAGTCATGATGAAGTCCCTGTACAAAAGGGTTCATACTTGGTAATTTGCTGTGAGAAAAGGCTATAAGACTGGGAAGACTATGGGTTATTAAAATCTAGGACAACCTGGCTACATCTACACTAGCACATGGTAATGAGTGAGTTGGGAAGATGCTAATGAAGTGCTGCCATAAATATGCAGTGCCGCATTAGCATAATAGGGGGCACGCACGATTTGAAAGTGCTGCTTTTGAATTGCACACTGCCTGCGTAGCCAGGGGCCTTTCGAAATCACCCTCAGACATCAAAAGTCCCTTCTTCCTATTTGGTTTTAGGAAGAAGGGGCTCTCAAAGTCCAGGGGATCCTTTCAAAAGGCCCCTGTCTCCATGGGTGGTGCACAATTCAAAAGCAGCACTTTCGAAACACGCACAGCTTCCATTATGCTAATGAGGCACTGCATATTCATGAAAGCACCTCATTAGCATCTTCCCAACTTGCTCATTACCATGCCTCTTCCGAAAGGAAGGTGCTAGCGTAGACATGGCCCCTGTGTGGCAGAATTGAGAACTTGTCCATAAGACACAGGGAATAGTAAGGTGAGCTGGACGTGGGTTATAGCTACACAGTCATTCATTGTGCTAACTAGATTGCGGTGTTATTGTTAGCCTCATCCCACTATGTTTTTAAAAAGACATAAAAGATGTATTTGACTCTGGAGACATAACTAAGACAACAAAGCCATGCTGTCCTTAGGGCTGCTGTATGAACCAGGAATTCATTTGCATTATTTTGGGGGCTATTGGTTTGGTTTGGTTTGGTTTTTTTACCTCCTTCCTCATGAGTAAGCACTCCTGTGCCGTCCATGACTGCTTGGGAGCCTTTGCACACCAAGCCAATCATGTGTACAATCAGTGAGCTAGATGCAAAGTCAATTTTTATGACTGGCTGGGACTAGTACTTCCCATACTGCTTCGTAAACAGTCCTTGAGAATTGTCTCTTAGTGCCCATGAAATACGCTGGTCTGACAGCCCCAGAGACTGCCAGCCTCTGTTAAGCTACAAAATAGCTGTAGCATGGGCAGCAGCAATGCAAGCATCTCCATGGTACCCAACCACCAGGACTCAAACCTGGCCCTGAGGCAATTCAGGCAAGAGGCTACATCAACATCTGCAGCATTTCTTCTTCTGTTTTCATGCTGATTTGTGCAATGGCAACATCTGTGGACAAAGAACTTTGTTTTATAAAATGAATTAGGTGTAAGCACCTAAACCACATCCATGTCCAAAGACTCCGATGGTGAAGGCAATTACTAGCTGGAGGAAAGTTTTTGGCGACAATTTTAAAAAGACCATTTAATATTAGCTCAGCTAAGACCCCTGAGACTGACCAGCTAAATGTCCCAATTAAAAGAAGTTCCGTGGGCATTCTAGAAGATTATTGCCCACTTAGTCTAATTTTAGAAAAAAAAAAATCATGCTCTGGTTATCTTAGAAATTTACAAAAAAGAAGGTGAGGGGGAATATTGATTTAAGAATGGTTAACCATGTTGAAGAAAAGCATGGTTATGTTTGACTAATGGAGGTAATAAGAAATGTCCTATGAAGATATTAAAGTTGGGGTGCACAAAAAGGCCTCAGCCAGTGTTGGTTATAATTAAATCCTCAAAGTTTATCAGGAAGTTTCACATAGGTGGTAAAAGTCTAAAGGACAATCAGAGAAATCTGTCTTGAAATGAAAGATGTTAGCATGTGACAAATGCATAGTCAGCACTGTTTGGTTTGTTGGTTTTTTTTTTTTTATTTTTTTTTAATCTGGAAGACTAGCAAGTGAGCTATTTATTAAATTGTAATTAAAGAAGTTGTAAGGCTATTTAGATAGGTGGCTTTCATAGTTGCTCCAAAAGAATTTGACCAAAATCAGTGAATTCTCAGTGGGAGCTGTGGGTCTCATCTGAACATCAAGTGACTTATGTATTTATCTAAAGACAGATATGTTTCTAATTTTGGGCACCCAAATAAGGCCTGTCTTGCAGTTAAGGCACTGCTTGGAGACTCAGGTACTGTAAGCTCTGTTCCTGGTTCTGCCACAAACTGCTTATGTGATGTTGGGCATATCAATCAATTTCTCTGTGCCTTAACTCCCCATCTGAAAAATGGGGTAATACTTTTGTACATTGTACAGACTTTGCCAGGATAAATATATTAATATTCAGTTTGTTACATGTTCTCCTTGCTGCAGTATTCAAACAGGAACAGATATAAGCAAACTTCTGGTGATTCTAAAAGTCTGTGCTAGTTTAAAAGAATGGTACCTTCATAAATACATCGTTTCCCTGAAATTTAGAATTATTATGCTTATTCCAAATGGCAAAATGTCCATAAGTGTCAAAGTGTTAGATTTATCCTGATAAAGTAGCAGACTCCATGTCAGAGGTGGCACCTTTTCTGCATTAGGTATTTAGGAGTTTTATTACACATACAATCCATCCTTGGCCGTGTCTACACGTGCCCCAAACTTCGAAAAGGCCACGCAAATGGCCATTTCGAAGTTTACTAATGAAGTGCTGAAATGCATATTCAGCGCCTCATTAGCATGCGGGCGGCCGCCGCACTTCGAAATTGATGCACCTCACCGCGCGCCTCGTCCAGACAGGGCTCCTTTTCAAAAGGACCCCGCCTACTTCAAAGTCCCCTTATTCCCATCAGCTCATGGGAATAAGGGGACTTCGAAGTAGGCGGCATCCTTTCGAAAAGGAGCCCCATCTGGATGAGACGCGCGGTGGCGAGGTGCGTCAATTTCGAAGTACCGTGGCCACCTGCATGCTAATGAAGCACTGAATATGCATTTCAGCGCTTCATTAGTAAACTTCAAAATGGCCATTTGCGTGGCCATTTCGAAGTTTGGGGCACGTGTAGATGTAGCCCTTGATAGTCAAACCATCATCTTAGCAACATGTTGACTTAACAGTGGTACCAGTCAGTTGAATTTAAATAATTTCTAAGTGTATCTTCTCTATCAAATTAAACTCCTATTAACTCCGTGTTTCTTAATAATATTCCAGCTGGTCATCAGAAGAGAGATTTTTGCATCTCTGCTTAAAAGGTGCAGGGGATTGAGATCATATGGTAAAATCTCTTCAACAGAGCATAAGGTCAGACAGAAAAACATAGAGCTGAAATGCCAAAATTCTTCTAAACCAGAAAGTGATATCACCAAAAAGCAGATAGTGTCTGTGCTAGTTCAGAAAAGGTGAAGAAAGGTAACTAATGACCCACTGGCAATCTAGAAAGCAAAATGGAAGCGTCTTCCCCATCTTACAGCTCCAGAGTTTTATGTGGATTTCATTTTGAAAATCAGAATGGCGGTACGTAGAACACTTCATAGTGGCTTGCTGTCTCTTCTCTCCTTCTCTGAGCCACCAGATACCTTTGTCTTTGTTTAATTATTTATTTTTTAGTAATAAAACCTTTTCAGCCTTTTGACCTTGCATCTGTCAATCACGTCCACATCCCCCATAAAATGTGTAACCCCAACTTAGTGTGCTGTGTGTCCCTGTGAAGGGGGGTTCACCTAGCAAAGAAGAGGTTACTTCTGCTATGACTTAATGAAGCTACCCCTTTAGTTCAAGTGGCATTGGTTTGTGTTTTTAAAGGCTTAATCCAGAGCCAATGTATGCCAATAAAAAAAGCCCTTAGTGCAGGATGTTCTGGATTGTATTCCCATAAGAAAGCCATTGTAGGGGTTCTGAAAATGTAATATTTTTCTTCTGTTTAATGCCACAGAGATGTCAGGAGCTAGCAAAATTAGAGAATGGTCATGTAAAATCTGTATATTTTCAATCATGAAAAGAGCATTTTGTGAAACAAAGAATTCTGTGGATTATTCCAACTGAAGAGGATTTGCTCATGAGTGGCATATTCGGGACAGTTAATTTACCGCAAACAAATATGGTGTTGAGCACTGTGATATATAAAACCCAAGAGCTGGGGTGAAGAAGAAAATCTAGAAAGCTATCGATGTGAGCAGAATACAGTCAATAAAGACAAAAATTTGCAGAACATGAAAGCTGTGTCTACATGTGCACAAAAATTCAAAAGAAGTGGCCCTTTTTCAAAAGAGCGGGAGGCGCCTCCACACATGTAAACCTGTCTTTCAAAAGAAAATTGAAAGAACGGGGAGCAGACTTCGAAATCCGAACCCCGATCCCATATCAGGAAGATCTCTCCCTTTCAAAATACTAAATCGAAAGAGTACATGTGTTGACGCTCCACAGTCCGCTCTTTTGAAATAGGGGTCGTCCATGGCGCTGGTCAGCTGGAGTGCTGGGCCGCTCCAGCCAGCAGCAGCAGGGTTCTGTGGTCCCTGCATTCAGCTGCCTTATAGTTGCATTCATGCAGGAAACCCATGGCAGGAAGCTGAGAGCGTGCTAGGAGCAGCCTCCCCCATGTCCTCCAGCTGCACGCTCCAGTGCCACAGCATGGTCAGCAGCCAGCCCCCCTCCCCACTCGCAAGCTCCACACCCCCCCCAAGCCCCTGCAGGGCTCCCAGCAGGGGGGGAAAAAAAACAGGCCCCCTCCTGGATGGAGCAGGAGCTGCTGGACCTCCTCGGCCTGTGGAAGGAGGAGGAGGTCCTGCATGAGATGGGGGTCAAGCGGTGCAATGCCACAGCCTTCGGCCGCCATGCACAGGGCATCCAGATCAGGGGCTATCCAAAGCGTACTGCAGAGCAGGTACGCTCTAAAGTCAAGGAGCTGCACCAGGGCTATGCTCAGACCAGGGACCAGGCTGGATTCTCCAGGGCAGCTCCAGCGATGTGCCCCTTCTATGGGGAGCTCTGGGGCATCCTGGCACCCCAGGAGACCTCCCCACCCCTAGCGCTCCTGGACACATCCAGTGAGGAGCTGCAGCCAGAGGAGGAGGAGCAGTTGGGACTGGGGATCCAGGAGGGTAAGGAGACCACCGAGTGGTCGAGTGAGGAGAGGGACCTCGCCATTGTAATCCTCTCCCGCTCCTCCAGCCGGACGACTGGGAGCTGAACATCCCCAGATGCTGCCGAGAGAACCCCTCCAATAGGTACAGGGAGGGGCGCGCACCTACTCCACAGGGTGGGGGCAACGCAAGGGCTAGTTGCACGCACATGGGACCAGTGGTCCCAGGCCACACACAGGCCACCCCCCATATGGGATGCGGCACCCTGCAGTGGCGCACCAGTGATGACCAGCAGCCGCCCTCATCAGACAGTGCTGCAAGCTGCACAGGAGTTGCAGCCGGTCGGTGCCGGACAGCGCTCGGGGCCCGCATGCCACAGGCCAGGAAGGGCCACCTGCATGAGAGACCCCTGCATGCACCCCCAGGGTGGGAGGCCCAGCCCGTGGGGGGCAGGTCGGTGCCCCCTGGGGGGTCAGTGTCCTTTGGTGGGGCAGGGGCCCCATGGGGTGGGCTCAGGCGGATGGGCCACAGCCCCGTCCCCTCCATCTGCAGCACATTACTGACATGCTCTTCTCCTTTCCACACAGCTGCACCATCTATGGCCTGGGAGAGCCCTGCACTGTCCCTTGTCCCCAAGAGTCCCCCTGCAGCCCTCAGAGGTGTCCAGATGCCAGCCCACACAGCGCGCCATTGGGGCCAAGGCTGGAGGGCCCCCCACCAAGCCAAGGAGTACCCAGCCAGCCAGCGCCAGGCAGAGGTGGTCAAGCAACACCTGCGGCTCGCCTACAAAGGTATGGAGTGGAGGAGTGCAGCCTGGAATAGGCTGCTGTCCACCTTTTGAGGGCATTGGCCATGCTGTCCAGGACCATACAGCCACTGTTGCCCACCTCCTGGCCCCCCTGGCATCTCTGCCCCCACTAAGCCCACTTGCTGGCAATACCTGACAGTGCTACCTGCACTTTCTCCTCCCCGCTGGGGATCCCGCACCCGGGGAGGCAGGGACTCCAGGGGCCAACAGGGCTCGCGGCCCACTACCCCACCCCAGAATGAGTGCCTCACCCCCCTCCAAATAAGGTTCCCCCCCAGCCAGTTAGGTACCCCCCGTACATAGTTACCAACAAAAATAGTTAGATAAAACGTTTCTTTATTGTTCACCACTCTGTGCTGTGCTCTTCAGGGGGATGGTGGGTGGTGGGTGTACAGGTGCAGTGCTGGTGGGGGTGGCAGGGATGGTGTGTGGTGGATGTGTGTGGGATGTGGGTGTGCATGTGGGTCAGAGGTGGCTGTCGGCAAAGGTCTGCCTGAGGGCATCCCGGATGCAGTGGCCATCCCGGTGGGCCTGGCAAATGGGGGCGGTGCCCAGCTCCTCATAGACAGTGCCAGCCAGAGGGCCTCCCCCGGGGACATAGACTTCCCTCTTTCCCTCCACGATATTGTGGAGGACGCAACAGGCACCCACCACCTGGGGCATGTTGAGGACCCTGACCTCCAGTCACATGAGGAGGCACCTCTACTGCCCCTTTAGGCGCCCAAAGGCCCGCTCCACCACGTTATGGGCGCGGTTGAGGTGCTCGTTGAGGTGCTCGTTGCGGGCTCCCAGGTGGGGTCGAGGTGTCCCGTGTACAGCCTCATGAGCCATGGCTGCAGGGGGTATGCTTCATTTGTCACCATGCAGAGAAGCATGGTGACATTCTCTGACACTGGGATCTCCCACTAGGGGATGAAGGTGCTGGCCCCCATGCACACACAGAGGCCAGAGTTCCAGAATACCCAGGCATCATGGGTGTGGCCGGCCTGACCCACACAGAGGTCGGTGAACCGGCCCCTCACATCCACTAGAGCCTGGAGCACGACTGAATGGTAGCCCTTTCGGTTGATGTACTGGCTGGCGCTGTGTGGCAGGGCGCTGATGGGGATGTGCGTGCCATCCAAAGTGCCAATGCAGTTTGGAAAGCCCAGGTCCTGGAAGCCGGTTATGGTGTTGTCCAGGTCCCCCAGGGGGACGACCCTATGGAGCAGCATTGCGTTGATGGCCCTGACAACCTGCAGTGGGGGAAGGAGGACCCATGTTCTAGTGATGGTGTGGCGGCTGTTCCTCCCCGCCTCGGGCCCATTCTGCCCCCTCCCATCCAGCCCCTGAACCGTCCCGCCCCATGCCCCCTTCCCATCCAGGTCGTGCCCCTTGCCCCGGACCCACCTCACCTCCACAAGTACAGCCCCAATGGTGGCCTTGCCCACCCCAAACTGCTGTCCCATGGAGTGGTAGGAGTCTGGGGTGTCCAGCTTCCAGGTGGCAATCGTGACCTGTTTCTTCAGGGTGACAGCTGACTGCATGCAGGTGTCCCGGTGCCATAGTGCGGGGGCGAGCCAGTGGCAGAGCTCGTTGAAGGTTTGCCTCAATGTGCAGAAGTTCCGCAGCCACCTTTCCTCACCCCAATCCCCTAGCACCATGCATTCTCACCAGTCGGTGCTGCTGGGGTGGGTCCAGAGGCATTGGGTGCCTGGCAGTGTCCCAGGTGGGGGAGCCCCATGGCCCTGGGGGAACCGCCCAGACACCCGATGAGATTGGGTGCAGCTGCGGCGATGGTGCACAGCACTGCTAACAAGGCGTCTATGATGAGGGCATCCTCCTGCAGGAGCTGTTGCTGGGCCTCCATGGTGGGCACGAGTTGGCTCTGCCAGGCTAGGAAAGGCTGGGCAGCACTTGGCTCATGCGGGGGGGGGGGGGGGCATGGAGGGAGGGACCCTTTAAAGGAGGCGGCTGGCTGCGGCCCCAGATGGGTTTGTTGGCCATGGGACCCCATCAGCGGCGTTTCCTGCCTGCCTTCTTTCAAAAGAGGGCTTGGAGTCATGTGGACGCTCTCTTTCAAAAGACCTCGACAGCATGTTGAAAGGGTGGATTGAAGTGCAGCTCTGAAAAATGGCGGCGGGTGCTCCCTTTCAATGGCTGCTATTTCGACCGCTGAACTTCGATTTTCACCCTTTTGAAAGGACATTCACGTTCAGACACAGCTGAAGTCTTGCCAAGTTTTAGAAATTATGGTTCATACATTTCCTCCCTTACTCTAAATGATCAGCCTGTACTAAATGGAGGACTTTAGGAAAATAGCAAAGTCAGACTTACTTGAGGAAGTGTGTGCATTATTAGCACAACTGTTCTTCTATTGTAATTTTGATGATGGATAGTTGTATATAAATTGTTTTTTTCATTTTTGATTATATTTTATGGTTTTTAGTGAAATATGGGAAACTGACTTTTTTGGTAAAAGCCCATCTTCATGATTAGCTAATGTTGAATTTTGGTTTTTTTGAAAATCAAAGATTTTTTTACTAAGGACAATAATATTAGGTGCTATCCTAATAAGGTGCACCTATTCAGCTCCTTCATCCCAAGCAACCATTAAGCTAAGAGTGACACCATGTTAATTTAATTTTCGAACAGGTTTTAGATATTAATTTCTAGTATAGCATATATAACCTCTATAAGAGTGAATAACTTACACTCTGTATCTATTTAGAATTTCTTAGCCAGAGAATATAAATTTGTAATTGAAAATGTAGATATAATTTGCTTTCCTTAGATGGATCAAAAATGCTGCCATCCTTTGGATCTGGCTATAGATAATCTCTTCAAAAGTGAGATACAGTAACTGTTCACTTGAAAAATACAAATGCATCGAACAGAAACGCCCTGGCACAGCAGCTGAAAGAAGCATTTCACACAGTTAAACTGGAACATCTACGTATCACTTTCAAAACCCTGACAGTGTTTTGAGTAGCTGAATATCAAGCAGCACAATCAAAGAAATACAAGACTGAGTGGCTTAAGAGGTTACTTGCCGACCTGAACCTATCTAAGTTTTCTTCAAGCACCTTCATCTGTCTGTTGGATCTTAGTGTTCTGGTCCTCAACGTCCCTTTGACTTAGATTCTTTCTCGGCCTGCTTCATGGAGTTTGGCTTGGAAAAAGCTGTTCTGCCTCTACCGCCCATTGACACAATGTGACAAAAATAACTGAAAGTCACTTTTCTAATTTGCACCCTAACTGCAGGTGCATGTTGTGCAAAAATGCTAATGAGAATAAAAGTAACTACAAACCTATGAAAAACAGGGTACCCCAATACTATTGGGACACACAATACAGATAAGGAAAAAGGGGGTTGACCCTTTCACACACATGCACAGGGTATTAGGTATAGTCAGTTATAACAGAATACCCAGATTTGGTGGGGGTGGGGAGGAAATGAGTTACTATTGGGAAACTCCAGCAAGGCTCATCTCGTTATTGATGATGATTAGTTTCTAAGGAGCCCATCAGGCCATAATCTTATTTAGAAAGATGTGAGTATGGCTATAAGTGTTGCATGGGTACTTTTTAAGACTTCTGTATGCTTGTGTAAGCAGAGTCTTAGGCTGCATCTACACCACAAGATAAACTTGAAGTTATTAAAATTGATTTTGGAATGCTGTGTTTTCTAAATTCAGATTTGAGTATCTTCACCTCCCCCCCACAGCCTCCTCAAAAAGCTGACATTGCTGCCACACTCAGTTGCCAAATATTGAGTTCTGCAGCAGTGCATTGTGGGAACCTCTCCCATGGTTCTCTCAGCCCTGTAACATTCTGGGTATTTTTGCGAGTGCAGCATGGGGGAAAAAAATGCCCCACAAGTGATTGTGAGAATGTGATGTCATCTTTCCACATTGCACTGCCCTAATTCCCCTCCTGTGGAAAGTAAACAGCCATTTTTCCAGGAGGGAAAAAGGAAGAGTACAGCATCAACAAAGACTGACAAATTAACTGAAATCTATTGCTTCTATAACTGAATTGATTTTCACATCTGTAGCTGTAACTGAATTATCAAAGATTTCACAAAAAGCAGCAGGTATCTGAGTATTCTCAGCTGGTCCTCCAGCCACTGTCTCCCATCCCTTGATTACATATGATCCCTGAAAATAATAAAGGAAAAATGCAAAGCTTGAAGAAAGAGGAGGAGAGTGAAGGTTTGGACAAAAGAGATGTGAGGTAAGTTTTTGGCTTTCTAGTCCATTACACAGCTTCTGCTTCCAAATAGAAAAGGTTAGGAAAAAGATGTTTAGCTTCCAAAACAGGATGGGGCTGAAATCTCTTGGTTTCACAACTGAAATATCAAAGATTTTACAAAAACCTGGAGGTATCTGTAATGGGCTTAGAGTGTAGCAAGGTGTCTGTCCTCTCAACTGGCCCTCCACCCACTCTTCCCTGTGTTAAGGGGGCCAAAGCGCAAAGAAAGAGGATAGAAAAGGTTAGGAAAAGATCTTTGGCTTCCGACTACAGTACACAGAGTTGTCCAACACGTGGGATGGGGCTCACCAATTTCAACAAGCGGTGGTGCTCAGGTTGGGGGAACAGGGTGCTGGATCCCCTCATCCCATGGGGGTTGGGTGGATTGGAGAATGATGAACCAGGTGACATGGTCCCTGAAAAACTTTTTGGGTGAGGGGACCATGGCTGCAGACCCAGTTAAAATGGTCTCCATGGAGGCTGCAAACCTTCAAAAATCTTAGCCACCAGGGGAGATTTCCCCCCGGCAGCAGCAGGACCCCACAAGTCTTAGCCACCGGGGAAGCAAGACCACAGAAATCTTAGCCATGGTGGGACACTTCCCCTGGGCAACAGCCAGCACCCAAAAATCTTTCCCACCCTTAGAGCCCTCACTGCATGCAAGCCAAGACATGGTGCTCCCTGGCAGTGTGGTCCATGCTGAACAGCAGGGATGTCCTTTTATTGAGTCGGGGGCTAGCCATGTGATGGGGTTGGGTGTGGGAAGGACCCTGACTGCATGGTGCCTGTGGAGTCATTTCAAAAATGTAAACCATGGAAAAGAAATTTCTTGGCCTCCCTTTCATGCACAACCTTCCCTAGCTAACCACATGTTAGCTGCCACATGGTGTGGCAGGGTAGGGGCTGGTGCCAGCACAGAAAGAAAATCCAAGTGTTCAGCTTGCAGAAGTAGAGAAAGAACCATTAACTCCATGTTGAGGCTATTCTGAATGGGCAGATGTGTTCACAGAGCTGATAGTAGAGAAAGAAAGAAGTTTTCTTGGCCTCCCAAACAAGCATGATGCCACAGCCATAGGCTTCCTGGTGCTGAATTCAAACTTGCAGGCTTCCTGTTACCTAATTCCTGCATATCTGGAGAGCAGCGGAGATGGAAGTGGCCAGAGCAGAGCACTGTGGGGCATTGTGGCATATATAGCCTGCAAACAGACTGATGTGCAGAGGTCACAGCAGAGAGGCAGGTGGCAGCAGATGAAGATCTTACAGTCATCTGGCAAAAGAGTGACTGAGAAGGTGGTGAACAGAAGGAGAGGCTGGTGGGGCAGTGAGGAGCCACAGGTGGTGGGACAGCCAGCAGAGAGGAACCATATTTGGTGGGACTGGGGCTGGCAGGATGGCCAGGAAGCAAGATGTAGTGACTGAAGGAGTGGCCAGACAAAGTGCGCAGATGGCGGAACAAGTAAAATACCTTCTTCCCTAGAGGTGAAATCCTCTCTGACGAAGACAATCACACTGAGATGGGTATTTGTGAGAGGGCAAAAAGTGGGACAGAAAAGGAATTTTTGGTTGTAGAACTCAAGAATGTGAGGCAGAAAACTCAGCCCCACGTGCTCTGGGATATGGGTCCTACTCAGAGTTCTATGACTCCAGCTTGTGGCATTTTCCTAATTAACATTGGGTGACTTTGCTCCTTTCCTTCCATTAAAAGTTTTTTTTCTACACTCAGACTCTGTGCATGTAAGTGGGGCAGTATTGCCTCTCAGAGATGCCTAGGGTGGTATTTATTTTTCCAATGTTATTGTGTGGGATTTGAGCTGGTTCTGTGTTGTATAGGTGGAAAAGTACCCCTAGTTACTGAGTTAGGCCAGCTGATCCCACTCAGTTAAGGCCAGCTGATCCCACCCAGGGCTACCTTTATAAGCCCTTCTCCACAGAGGGCAAGAAAAGGGTGGTTATGTAGAGTTTAGGAGGTGAGTGAAGAGAAGTAAGGAGACTGAGAGGAGCCTCAGCAATGGGAGGGGCTGGACCTCCACCAGAGACTTTGAAGAACTGGTCAGCCAGAGGAGCCAAACAAAGGAGGGGACTTGCTGCCATGGCTACCACTAGAGGAAGGAGGTACCGGGGAATTGTCTGGGGAAGTAGCCCAGGGAGAGGAGCTACAAGAGCAAGGGCGAAAGGAGTCAGCCCTCACTGGTAGTGGCCATCCAGGGTCCCTGGGCTGGAACCTAGAATGAGTGGGTGGGGCTGGGTTCCCTCCCCCCCCCACAGACTGCTCCCTGCCCCAGCAAGGGTAACAGGGTTTATATTGTGGGGCTAGTGGACTAAACAGAGGATGTGGGGCCCAGGAATGAGACTGACTCTGCCACTCTGTTTACTATAACCGTTTAAAATATTAAATGAACTTAATTTACTTCTAAAGAAAATATAAGACTACAACTCACACACTTAACTGTCTGCAAAATTGGAGCCTAGTAGAGAAGACTCTAAATGCGTGGTAGGATCAGAGGAGTACCCATGTTATCCTGTAACATCACAAATAACAAGCAGTCCTGTAGCACTTTGAAGACTCACAAATTTATTTAAGACCCAAATACCCCTGAAAGCTCATTAAATTTATTTATTAGGTAGTGTTTAAGGTGCTACAGCACTGCTTGTTGTTCCTAAATGATAGGTTTGTTTAAACAAGATTTTTTTTCTTTTTCACCTGTTGATGTTTGTTAGAGTTTTATTGGCAAGGAAGAAAGGTAATCGTGAAAGTGACTGTAAAATTTGGCCTTACACTTTCACTATTATGGTGAAAGGTGCAAAGGAGTTGCCTGATAAGGTTCCTTGAGATACAAGCACCACTGACTTGTTGAGGAGATTGAACGGGTTAAAGTACTCTTCTCTGTCCTGCATTTAAACCTCTTGGAATTGCAAACACTATGCTTAGCCAAGGTCCACAGCACCACGTCTAATCACATAATAGCGGCATCTACACGGCCCCTCCATTTTGGAAGGGGCATGCTAGTGCAACTGATCAGAAATACAAGTGAGGTGCAGATTTAAATACCTCATTTGCATATTTCTGCATGATTTGGCTTGCAGAAGAGCCATTTCTGGAAGCCAAAACAGCCATGTGGACAAGGTTCCTTCAAAAGGAAACCCCCCTTTTGAAAGCACCCTTCTTCCTGAAAAAACCCTGTCCACACAGCTGTTTTGGCTTCTATAAATGTCTCTTTTGGAAGCCAGGTCACAAGGGAATATGAAAATAAGGCATAAGATATTTAAATCCCCACTTCATTTGCATTTCTGATTGGCCTATTTGCATGCCTCTCCCAAAGGGCAGGGGCCATGTAGACACAGCTCATGTGTTTAGGAACCTTCTGCCTTCATAGAGTATCAGAAGTGCGTATGTTTGGTAAAGTTGTGCTTTTGTATATTGTTTAATCTTCTGGCTCCATAGCACAGCATGGCTGCAGTTGGTAAAACAATTTTCTTAAGATGTCTAGCTGATCGGTGCCAACTTGACAGCTTATAGCAAAAATAAATGAAGTACAGTAGGGTATCAACATTCAAAGGGTTCTGTGTTGAGAACCCTCACGAATGTTGAATTTCATGAATACAGGGTCTCGGAGCCCCCGGGGAAGCTGAGACTGCCCAGGCCCCCTGCCCAGGGCCCCAGGGAAGCCTCAGCTGTTGGGGCTCCCTGCCTGGGTGAAGCGGCAACTGCTGGTGCTCTCTGCCCAAGGTCCCGGGGGAAGCGGCTGCTCATGGATACTTGAATTTGCAAACCTTAGGCTAACAAATGTTGAGACCCTATTGTAATCCACTACTTTCACCATTTGTTGCAATGTGCAGAGGTTCTGTAACAAAACTAGACAAATGTTTCTTGCAGGAAGAAATAAAGAGAGAAAGAGAAACTCTTTCTAATTCTGAAAGTAAAAAGAAAAAAGATGTTCCAGTATTACATTGATTTGTTGGATGCATACTAACAAGAACAGTGAAATTTGGGCGATAGTAACTTACTATAAGAGTATTTAAACCCTGCAGTTCAAAATGCAATGATGTATTCAAAAATGTGGGCCTATGATATACAAAACATGTAAGACTTTGAGTTGTGTCTAGTGCTTAAAAAACAGTCAGCAGCAATTAAAAAAAACAAACCTCTATTTCTGTCCCCAAACCATAAAGATCAATTTAAATTCATTAAGCCTTCTACTTCTCATTGGACAGCAACCATGAACTCACGCTGGATTAAATGAGGCTCTTCTTTATGTATTTTAAATTGGAAAGTATGCATAACATGGATTCAAATAAATTCTGTACTTTCAAAAAACACAGCATGACAGAGTTACCAGACATCAATAAAGGCAGTACAGAGATTCAGCTTGCATCATATTTTTGTGTGTTTACTTAGCAGGCATATTTGGAAAGGCAGTGCATAAACTAAAGAAAGCTGGCTTATTGTCTGCAAGCTATAGTGTCTTCCAACCAACTCTTATTCCCTGTCATTTTTAGAGAATATTCTTTCTCTGTCCTGCTTTTTCGTGGACTTACCCCAGCACTTCTCTTTTACAGGAGCTCCCCCTCAAGGAATACAATGGCAAGTTAGCTCTGTGATGAACAAAACAGATTTCCCATTTTGAGTAGGATAATCCCTATTTCTTTAAGCAAGTTCAGATTTTCTGCAGGGCAGTCACCCATTTTAGGTATCAGAGAGGTAGCCATGTTAGTCTGTATCTTCAAAAACAACAAGAAGTCCTGTGGCACTTCATAGACTAACAGATTTTGGAGCATAAGCTTTCATGAGCAAAGACCTGCTTTGTCAGATGCATTCGGGAGGTGGTTCAGAGAGGATTTAAAGTGGGGGTTCTCAGTAAAGGGGAGGGCCAGAGCTGACCAGATCTATTCAGTCAGTGTAGAAATGACCCATCATTGGCAGTTAATGTTTTCTCCTCACTTGATGATCACAACTCCACAAGTCGCTTCATGGCGGGGGGAGGGGTGGCGGCCCTTTGTCAGATGCTAATGTGGAAGTGTGAACATCAAGAGGAGAGAAACTGCTTTTGTAATGGGCCAGCTGCTCCCAGTCTCTGTTCAATCCCTGGTTGATGGAGTCCAATTTGCGAATGAATTGCAGGTCAAACTTCTTTCCATTTTATTTTTGACATTTTTTGTTGTAAGACTGCTACTTTTAAATCTGTTGCTGAGTGGCCAGGGAGATCAGTGTTGTTCTACAAGTTTTTGTATGTTACCATTCTTAATGTCTGATTTATGTCCATTTATTCTTTTAAGTAGAAACTGTCCGGTTTGGCCAATGTAAATTGCAGTGGGGCATTGCTGGCACATGATAGCATATATGATGTGCAGGTGAAAGAGCCCCTGATGGTGTAGTTCATGTTAGGTCCTGTGATATTGCTGGTGTAGCTATGTGAGCAGAGTTGGCAGTGAGGTTTGTTGCAGGGATTAGTTCCAGGTTTAGAGTTACTGTGTTGTGATCGATAGTTGCTGGTGAGAATTTAAGGTTGGCAGGCTGCCTGTAGGCAAAGACAGGCCTGCCTCCCAAGCTGTGTGAGTGAAGGATCATTGCCCAGGATGGGTTGCAGGTCACTGATGCGCTGGAGAGGCTTTATCTGGGAGCTGTATGTGATGGCCAGTGGTGTTCTCTTGTTTTCCTCGTTGACCTGTCTTTGTAGCGGGTGGCTTCTGGGTACATGTCCGGCTCTGTCAATCTGTTTTTTCCACTTCCTTAGGTGGGTATGGTAGTCTCAGGAAAGCTTGGTAAAGGTCTTGTAGATGTTTCTGTGTCTGAGGGATTGGAACAAATGTGGCTGTACCTTAGTGCCTGGCTGTACACAATGGATTGCATAGTGTGCCCTGGATGGAAGCTGGAGGCGTGTAGATAAGCATAGAGGTCTGTGGGTTTTTGGCATAGGGTGGTATTTATGTGAGCATCACTTATTTGCACAGTAGTGTCCAGGAAGTGGATCTTTTGTGTGGACTGGTCCAGGCTAAGACTGATGGTGGGGTGGAAACTGTTGAAATCACAGTAGGACTCTTCATCGTCATCATCAGGACCCATGGGAAGGAGAATCTTGATGTCATCAGTGTAGCACAGGTAGGAGAGGGGCACTAGGGGACGAGAACTGAGAAAGCGTTGTTCCAAGCCAGCCATAAAAATGTCAGCATACTGTGGGGCCATGCGGGTGCCCATAGCAGTGCCACTGATTTGAAGGTATAATTTGTCCCCAAATCTGAAATAGTTGTGGGTGAGGACAAAGTCACAAAGCTCCACCACCATTTGTTCCTCGGTCTCATAAGCAATAATGTTCCTAACAGCTTGAAGTACATCTTCAGGTGGGATATTGGAGTAAAGGGCCTCTACATCCATGGTGGCCAGGATGGTGTGTTCAGGAAGGTCACCAATGGATTGTAGTTTCCTAAGGAAGTCGGTGGTATCTCTAAGAAAGTTGGGAGCATAGGGTCTGAGTAGAGCCCACATACCCAGACAATCCTGTAGTGAAAGTGCCAATGCCTGAAATGATGGTGTGTCTGGGATTCCAAGGTTTATGGATCTCTGGTAGAAAGTAGAATAAACTTGATTGGAGTTCTAGGGATGTGTCTGTGTAGATCTGCTCCTGTGATTTTTTTATAGGGAGGGTCTTGAGCAGATGCTGTAGTTTCTTTGTGTACTCCTCAGTGGGATCCTGGGACAATGGCTTGTAGAATGTGGTATTGGAGAGTTGCCTGGCAGCCTCCTTTTGGTAGTTTGTCCTAGTCATGAGGACAACAGCGCCTCCTTTGTCAGCCTCCTGGATGACAGTGTCAGAGTAGTTTCTGAGGCTGTTGATGGCGCTGTTCTGCATGGCTGAGGTTATGGGATAAGCAACGCTTGCTTTTCCACAACTTCTGCCTGTGCACATTGGTGGAAGCATTCTATGTATAGATTCAGTTTGTCATTTCAACCATCGGAGTCCATGAAGAATTTTTTTCTTGTATTGTAGGTGTGAGGGGACCTGTGGGTCATTGAGCTGTTCGGAGTTGTGTTGGAAGTATTCCTTGAGTCAATGACAGCAAAAGTAGGCTTCCAGATCCCTGCAGAACTGTATCAGGTTTGTGGAGGTGGTGGGGCAAAAAGAGTCCTCAAGAAAGGGCAGATTCTTCTGCCATGCTGCATGTGTAGTTGGATAGATTGACAATGTTGCTGAGTGAGTTGAGGGTACCCCTATTGTGGCCCCATGTGGAAAGCAGGAGTTTAGATAGTTTGCTGTCCTTTTTCTTCTGTAGAGAAGAGAAATGTACATTGTAAATCTCCTGTCTTGTTTTAGTAAAGTCCAGCCATGTGGAGGTTTGTGTGAATGGTTGTGTGTGTGTGGTTTTTTTTTGTCTCCAGATTTGGGAGCGCTTTTTTTTTTTTTTGTTTTCCTGTTTACTGTACATGATGCTGATCAGGTGGTTCCTCAGTTTCTTAGCAAGTGTGGCACAATCTCTCAGCATAATCTGTGTAGTATGCTGATTTGAGTGGGTTTTTCACCTTCAGTCCTTTTGGTATGATGTCTATCTGTTTGCAATTTGAAGAGGAATATGCTGTCTGTCTGTATCTGTGCAAGTTTTTTCATGAGGTTGATGGATTTCAACTCAATATGGCTAAATGCAGTGCCCTGCAAGGTGACAAGTATCAGAGAGGAAGCTGTGTTAGTCTGTATCTTCAGAAACAATGAGAAGGCCTGTGACACTTTATAGCTGACTTCCAAACATTTGCCAAGTGCTCACACTCTGAAGGGGGAAGCTATACCTGCATACAGAAACCTAGGCTGGAGAGGATAACTTCATTGAGAACAGTTTTCTGCACACTAATGTAATTTTGCTTCAAGAATTTTAGGGTAAGAAGAAGAAAATGTATCTTAGCTGCACCATTCTGGACCCTCCTTGCTTGAGCAAATCTCCCACTACAGAAGGAATTTTGTGGCACTGATGTTATAAACTGATAGGCTAGAACTAATGTCAATGAGCAGTATCTGAAATTAACATCTGGACCAGTGGCCAAGAGGTTTTTCAGTAGAGGGGAGAACAGTGGCACAAGTCACCATCATTGCCCTGTTCTCTCTGAGTTCTAGAGCAACCCAAAAAGTGAATGGGATTGGCTGGAAGAGGTGCTGGTTCAGTAAACATAAATCTCCCCTTATTTAGTCAACTTCTGTTCTTCTTCCTCTGAGCAAGACTTGTATGGAATTTTTTCCAAGGAAATATTCCTCTTCAGAGCCTGCAGTAGACTAGAACTTCCACTGGAAGTCTATAAGAGCCTACATGGAACAGATAGTGTGAATCCTCACTAATGTAGGCCATCACCAGACAGTACACTAGGAATGCTAGAAAGTAAATCTGGATCAAGAGACAGCTGCTGGTGGGAGATGAGATCTCATTTATATGAACTTCCTGATCCTTTCTTGGGCCTCAAGTCCCAGCCTCACTCTGATGCTTACCTGACTATCCTCAGGCTTGTTCAGGCTACCCTGTAGCTACCCTTTAAAGGAGTAGAAAGTCTCCATGTCACTTAAGATTTCAATCTACACTCTCCAGTGTTGTTGGCACAAAAAAGCCATACCACTATAACTGAAAGTGTGAATTTAAACCTATAGAGTTAAACTACTCTAAATGCCTGTGTAAACATTCATTTACATATGAGTGTCCTTTACTTGGTTTAGTTTACATCAGTTGGGAACTGGTTTAAGCTAAACCAAAATAAGCCACACTTAAACTGACCTAAGAATGTACACACCAAATTAAATTAAACTAGTGCAACTTTCTCATATAGACAGGCCTCAGTGTGTTTTACTGCTACAATACAATACTTCTAAAGAAAATCCCCACTGTAGAAATTGTAGTACCTCATATGGGTAAGGACAACACCAGTGCTGGTGCAGTAGCTTACATATGATGTTAGTGTGTGGCTCCTCATGCCTGAGCTGTGCCAATCCAGGGTCTCAGACTTCAGTTAAGTCTGAAGTGAAGACATATCCTAAGGGCCAAATTCATCTTTTATTCATATTGGCTACATCTGCACTTGCCCCCTTCTTCAAAGTGGGCATGGTAATCAGGGTGATGGGAGATTACCAATGAAGTGCTGTGATGCCATACGTAGCACTTCATTAGAAAAATTCTCCCTCCCAGCAACTTCACGATGTTAAAATTTTGAGGGGTAAGGCACTCCAAAGTGCCCACAGCTACACAGCATGTCAGCACTTTGAAGTTACCATGGGGGAGAATTTGCCTAATGAAGTGCTGCATATGCATTGCAGCACTTCATTGGTAATCTCCCATCACCCTGATTACCATGACTCCTTCAAAGAAGGGGGCAAATGTAGACATAGCCATGGCAAAGTATCTTATTCTGCAATAGGACTCTTATGATGTAAAGTACTGCTGGGCATAAGGTATCACAATCTAGTCTCAATACAATCGTACAGCCAGCGGATACAATATCTTTAAAAACTCTTATGTTCTCAGCAAAAAAATCCTGTTTAATTTTCCTCCTTTCCCTCACTGGAAAAATTCAAGTGCAAGTTTTTGGGTTTTTTTCCCTGTCTCAACTATAGGTTTAGTTCCTGTGGATATGTAATCCACAGAATTCTCATACATTTGTTTCGTTATCTTAAAACACTGCTGCCGACATTCTCATTGCTGATTAACTCAGTTGAACTGGTCAGTAACAACGCAAAGACTAAGCCAAGGTAAACGTGCAATACTGATCTCTATTTGGAATCCCTGTCAATGAGTGAATTCATAATGGTATGTATTGTGTAACTTACAATTCAATTAGGTTTGTGGTTTAGGAAGGTGATCTTGTTATCAAGGACTGCTTAGAAAAGAAAGAAGGAACACAATGTGTACATCTGTCATAACTTCACTCAGCTGAAGTGAGCACTTTTCACTTGTCTTTGTATTTACAGTGAGGATTTTGAAGGAACAAGTGTAAAGGAAAGTGGTTATTAAACATTTCACCTTTCTCCAGATTTCTCCTGTTGAGAGATGGATGAATTCTGCTGAATAGGTACCTCAGATCAGAGACAGATTCCAGATCATTCTGGTTACCTTTTATTTTGGAGATCATAAAACTGTTGTGAAACTTGATTTCAGGGGGAGTTGTGCAAATAGCACAAGAATTCTGGGTGCAGGCTCTAACTCACTGCAAGAAAAAAGGAACATAGTGTTCTTTTGTTCTTTAAGGCCTCTGATTATCAGTCTCTTCCAAAAAGAAGATCATATATTCTGTTTAAAACAACTCATAGTCTCTTCTTTAACATACCAAAAGCCACTGGTGTATCACAAACTAACAAACAACAAAGAGATGCTCTTCAGACAACAGCAAAGCTTATTTTAATTGCAGGCCATATGCTCATCTATCACCTGTCCTACCATACTGGTAACTAAAAGACTGACATCATTTTGATTTGTTGAATAAATAGATTAATTAATCTAAGTGGGACATGTTATGCATCCCTATTATCCTCCATTCTGTTCACAAAAAGAGCAATCACTACATGCATTTCAATTAAATTTTGTCAGTAAAATATGCTTGTTTGATATTGCAGGCATTTGCATTTTATATACTTAAATTACTATCTGCTAATGTTAATTTAATCATTCAATAAATAACACTGAAGAAAGCAAACATTTATGAACACAGGAGAAATGTTTAATACAATGAATAACTTTTTTGTTCTATTTTATGAAGGCTTCAAGTGCAGTAATAAAAAGGATAATCAATTAAAGCTACTGAACAATAAAGAGTTGTTATGGCTCTGGCATGGTGAATGACCAAGGGGATTACTCAATGTCTCTTCCTATACTTTATCTATAAATAAAAATTTGTACTTTATCTTGTAGTACAGGGAGCTACATGGGGGATTGTACAGGGTGCATGAGCCCAGGAGAACTCCTGCAAGCCTTGTACACCAAGCAGGTACATTGCCTCCTGTGATGGAGGGAGAGTGTAGCCACTAAAGCATCTTTTAAAAGACTGTGCAGGATTTAGGCTCAATTTAGAAAAAAGCATTTATATTATGCACGTTATGTTAAGCCCATATATTACTAAATTAACTTGGGGGATGTATTCAGGGCGGTCTTGATGGGGGTATGTCTTAGGCCTAGTACTATTCAGTATTATCAATTAACAGAAAATGGAATGTAGAGTATGCTTATAAAATTTGGAGTGACACCAAGCTGGGAGGGCTGCAAGTACTTTTAAAGGCAAGATTAGAATTCAAAATGACCTTCCCAACTTAAAGAATTAGTCAATTTTAAAAAAGTTTAAATGAAAACATTTAGACAGGAAAAAATGTGTAATTACAAAATGGGAAACTGGTTAAATGGCGGGCTGCTTTGAATTGTTTTGCTGTGGTACAACAAAGACATCCTCTCTACGTTGCAGTGATTAAAATCCCTTGAACCTGACCTTCATGGACCATCTCAGTGGCAGCCAGTGAGTCACTTTCCATGGTGATTCAATGCCAAGTCTGTCAGTTGAACTGCCAATATGGTTGTCAAAATCATGGTGTTGTGTTGTATATTTAGAATGTTCTTCACTTTCTTTTAGTTTTGTGCGTGAGAAGGAGGCAAAAAAGCTATAATTTTTCATTATGGTCATTTTTTTCCTCCCTATTTCTGGCTTATTTGAAAACTCAGTATTTCACTCAGCTCTACAAATGAATCTCTAAGCAGACGTGAAAAGCAATCTGAAGCCAGGGAAGCAGTTGAACTCCTGCAGCTTTGGTGATGTGATTGTGGCTTACTTGTGAGCAGTTTGTCAATTAGCAATGTAAGCTGCCTGAGACTTGGAGAAGGCATGGTCAGCCCAAAACAAGAGTGTAATCTCAATTCCACCCTGGTATGTCAAATTCCAGCCAGCAAGCAAGGGACTAGAACCCCAGTTGGCAGAAGTCAGTGTATCTCTACTGAAATCTATAGATCCATGCTAGTTTACGCCTGCTGATATTTGCCCCAAAATTTGGAATGTGACTACTTTCACAGATCAAGTCCTATACAAACTAGGAAGTCATGGTTACCATGGCAACTTGGAAATTCTGAACTAATCAACAAGAGCCATTAGCTATATGGACACAGAGAATTAATCCAAAGCCAAGGCAACTCCAAGAACACTGAAGGGCTGTTCAGTTCACCTCCAACAACACCGCTGTGCTGCAGTAGGGAGATTTGTGTAGACTGTCACCACCACACCCATCTGAATGCTGGCCCAGAGGTCATACTCCTCAGACAGATGTACATATTCTACATACAGTCTGGGGATTCAGTGTGCAGCCATGAGCACTGCTTGAAGTGTCAAGGGAAAAATACAATGGTGGAGAAAATAAATAGATTAAGAAACTGTGCATTTTAAAATCTGAGGCATGTGCCATCCACAAGTGTAAGAGCCCATTGCTATTCCCTGTACCTCCTCATAACACTCTCCAAACAATTCTAACAGACCCTGTGGTACAGCCAGCAGAGTCAAAAGCTCTTGAACAGCAGTTTCTCTAGAAAGCCATATCCCAGCCAAAGTATTCTCCTGCCGGTAAAAATAGTAGCATGTGGCATTTGGCTTCTGCCAAGTTCACATCCCCTGAAAGACGACAAGCAAAAAGCTCTTATATAGATGAGAGATGTGAAAGGACAAAGCCAAGAAAATAGCACATGCTGGCTGCCCTTTTCCCAAGTGAGGAAAATAATGGTGCCTCTGTTATCTTGCTCTCTGTGGGCTGGGTTTTTGTTCTCTTGTTTTGGGGGAATTTTTTTTTGCTTTTAGGGAGTGGAGGTTACTGAGAAATGTGAATGAAAGTACACGGTGATTCTGTCAGAAGAAAAATAGGCTAGGCTTTCTGCTTCAGCTACTGTAAATGAAACACTTGTTTCAGCTGTGAATAAAGGAAAATGGGAAGTAAGAGGGAATCATTTGGGGTCAAAAATAGAAAGAAAAAGAGCTGATGGCTATATAGCACTAGAAATAAATATAAAAGTAAAATGGCCTCAGTGAAATTCTCAAAAATACACCCTCTATGCATCCTGTATGAAAAGGGGACTCACATAAAGGTCAAGAGAAAATTAGGTTCATTGACAACTGATGACATTCTTACTTGGCGTATTGAGCTTTCTCTGCCTCTGCTAATAGAGATTCAATTGCTACTTCCATGGGTTAAGGTTTGCTAATTCTCGGAGTCAAGTTCATCTTTGGCAGAAGGAATCAATAGTGTTACACTACAGTTAAATTTAGCCCATTATGTTTTACATTGCTCCAATTTACCAAATTTCATATAAATAGTGAATGCAGGATAGATTATGTAGGAAATTGAAATAGTGTTGTGTTCACATTCTTGGAAGCTTATAGTGAAATAATACTCACTCCACAGTGGGGATGTATTGCACCATTGAAAAAGCTTTCATAAGAAGTGGAAATGTTTCCTATGGTTACCTTTATGAAAATATGTATTACAATAGTCTTTTGCAATTATATGCTACGACTTACTCTAGTCTTAATTTCCATCATGCATTTCTTGCGTGGGGGAAAGACTCTCAGTAGAGCTGAATAATGACACGATTTGTTCCAGAATACTTTGGGTAATTACTGTAGAATTCTATGGGGCTCACAGTTGTTGTTCCAGTACGTAGAGTGAAGATGGAAGAGAAGCAGGACCTGATTCACATCCCTTATACCAGTGTCATTCTGCTGTGATTACACTGATGACAGCAGAGACGAACTGGAGTGATGTAATGACAAATCAAGTTCTCTGCCTTTATTTTGTAAAAGTTTGGGCCCGATTCTTCTCTGCTAAAATCAGATGCCACTTCATAGAGGTTAATCTGGTGTAAAACAGATTCTGTCTAGGGAGAGAGAGAATATCAGGCTCTTAGTGTGCCTTCTTGGGCCTTTTCATTTAAGCTACCTATACAGTAGAGTATACTTGCTTTTGAAAGACTATTTTTTCAGATGATACAAATCAAAAGATCCTCTTTCAAAGAAGTTTGTCTACACCCAAAAAGCAGATGGTGTCTGCCATCCACTCTTTTGAAAAACTCTTCTAACTTTTCAAACATGTGAAAGAGTGGCTGTGGGTGTGTAGATGCTCAAGAGCAGGGCAGGGAACACTGCAGCCAGGTTTGCATTGTTGATGAGCCCCCAGTCAGCTGCTTCATCAAAGTGCCTCTCCCTAACTCCCCCCCTCCCACCCCACCCTGCACTCACTCAGGTCACCAGAGCTACCACAAGCTGGGCAGAGCCCTTGGACAGATACAACAGTGCATTCACATCTCTCCAGATGTACCCCCAGCAATGCCTCCTCAGGGAGCTGGCCAATCTCCACACCTTGGTTAGCCACCTTGCCATGTTGATTGGTGCTGCTCTCTAACTCCTGATGTAGGCAACCCCCCCCATGGTGAGGCCTTGGAGCTCCTCAACCTAGGATTGCAGCAGTGCCCAACCAAATCCCCACAATGCCTATAGAGCCACCTCAGCAACTGCAACTGGTGGGAGCAGCTGGGGCAGGGGCAATTGATGGCTCTAGAATTTCCAAATGAGCAAGTAGATGTGCCAGGAGCTCTGTCAGTGGCTTGCCCAAGCCTTGAAGTACCAGGACACCTGCATGAGGAGCATTCTACCCTTTTGGAAAAAAGGGGGGGTGATCACCGTCTGGAAGCTGGCAACCTCAGATAGCTGCCATTCCATGTGGTGCTAGTTCAGCATGGGCAAGCTACTGCCAGTGCTGTTATAACACATGCTCTGATCATGCACCAAGCACAGCAAGGGGTGAGGCAGATCCCGGCAAGGTGTACCCTGGGTGGCTATGAGGCATGGGTGAAGGGGGCAGGGGAGAGGCCAGGGGGTGGAAGGCTGGGCAGGGTCAGGGAGGACATGTCCCAGGCACACCCCATCACAGCCTCAAGAGATCACACCCTCTCCCTTCCATGTAAGTTGTGTGCACCATTAATGTGATGTTACTGAGCAGGGTCATCTGTGTGGGGAATGGGGATACAGCCATCATGGGGTTCACAGCACTCAGCTTCCCAAACTGATTCAATGCCTTAGATGGGATGCACGTCCCCATCTGAGCCCCAGAACACAACGCCAGAATGTACATCAATAGAAAAGGCTACCACGGGGTAGTGCTCTAAGCACTGGTGGACAGCAAGGCCTCTTCCATGGACACTGATGTGGACTGAGTGGGACAGAGACGACATGCCCACATGCTGTATGGAGGCTGGGACCTACATCACCTGGTGGGAGAGCCAGATGGAGGATGTGAACACACCTCTCTGCATTGTGGCGGACAGTGCTTACCCCCTGCTGCCCTGGCATGTGCAGCCCTACACCAGGCACACCTACTCCAACCAAGAGGCATTTAACACTCGCCACAACCAGACCCAAAATGTGGTGAATCAAGCCTGTGGGTACCTCACCAACCTAGCGGTTGGGCTACAGAAAGTTCCCCTAGGTGGTGGGTCCCTGTGGTATCCTGTACAACATATTGGAGGGAAGGGCAAGGTATTCCTCCCCACCCTGGTGAGCATCAGTGTATGGCCATGGCCTCGAACAGACGGTCTCTGCCCCAAGTCTTCAAGCACAATGGGAGGAGGCCTGCACTGGGGGGCCCTTCTGGAGATATTTGCATGTCAGCAAGTGACCACCACTCTGTCGCCACTTGCTCGTTCTGTCCCCATACACCCCACAACATCCTCCTACTATGACCCCAGCATGCACCCACTCTGCACCCCACCATCACCCCACCAACAGCATGGGACAAAGGGATGGTTCAAAAATAAAGATTTAAGCATTAATAAGAACTGTCTTATTTACCGCTATGAAAAAGTAACTGTAGCAGAGAATGGGGTCAAACTATAAGCAATCATGCACTATGAAGGAGTGAGGGTGAGGAATAAAAAGGTGAGCCTGAACGGAGATTGAAGGGGGTGGATTAACTTACTGAGGATGGGGTGGATTTGCAGACCTTAACTGGGAAGGAAGGAGGGAATTGTTATGCCAAAGGGGAATGGGGGGACCTTAACTGATGAGAGATGGGAGAAGGGGGAAAGGGAGAACCTTAACTGGAAGAGGAGAGTGGGTAAATATTGTTGGAAGTGGGGGAACCTTATATGTGAGGGGGGCCCCCACTCTGGGAAGAAGGTGGATGACCCTGAGCCCTGTCAGCCATGAACCCTGGTGGCCAGAGGCTTCTCTACCACCTCTGGTGAGGGGTCCTTGCAGAGGCTGGGAAGGGGCAGGCAGCATGGGGAGGTAGGCCTGTGGCAGGGTGTGGCGGAAGCAGGCTTGGCAGGGGGGAAAAGCTTCCTGCATGGGATTTCTGGGAACGTGGACATGGGCTGGACATGCAAACCATAGAGCCCTGCTGATCATGTACAGGGTGTCTCCATAGTCATCCACAGACACAGCCATGGATGACTCTTCTTTCACAAGAAAGGACTGTGGAGCATCCACACATGTTCTCTTTTGAAAGAGTACTTCAAAAGGAGGCGCTCTTCCCAATATGAGATCAGAAGCACGCTTTTGAAAGCTGCACTGCTTTTCTCTGATTCTCTTTTGAAAGACCACTTAACACTTGTGGATGCTCCATGTGCTCCTTTGAAAGAGGGGTAGATATTTCAAAATTAGTGGCTAGTGCAGATGTAGCTTTAGTTCCAAATTTATGAGAACAACAAAAGAAAGGCTATACTAGGTCAGACCAAAGGTCCATCTAGCCAAGTATCCTGTCCTCTGTTGGTGGCCAATGCTAGGTGTCCCAGAGCGAGTGAACTAAAAAGATAATCAAATAATCCCTCCCCATCACTCATTTCCAGCTTCTGACAGAGCCTAGGGATGCCATTCCTACCCATGCTGGCTAATAGCTTCCAGTTAAATTAAACATACAGAGTAACTTCATTGGTGTCAGTTAAATTAATACAGATTTAGAGTGGTACATTGGATCAGAATTTGGTGATTTAGTAATCTGACTACTTTTCTGAAGACAAAGACCATCTACCAAAGTCATAGGACATGTATGTATTTGTAATATATTGCAAGATAGTGTCCTAATTGGACCAATAATACCTCCTCTGATCTTATTTTATTATTATGCTTAAAAAATGCCCAAAACAAATGATGATGCTTTAAAACAATCAATGCTGCCAGCTGTTCCATTCACATCACTGCGTCTGGCACCATTACAAAGTCTACAACAAGCTCAATTCACTTCAGATTGCATCACTACTCTGAATTCCAAAAGAAGATGGGGAAAGGGGAATATTTTGGAATGGAGTTTACTAGGTTAGAAGAAAAATTTTGTCATCTACAAAAAGGACTGTCTGCCCAGGAAAAGACTGTTGCAGAAGTTTCATAGTAAGCTAAAGTTTTACAGTCAAATTTGACATTAAGGACAGCAAAGAGAATAAAAAATAAGAGAGTAACATCTCTTCTTCTGCTGGAAAGTAAGGCAAAGGGAACTTCAGAATTTTCTGCTTAAAATGGCTTTCAGAAGATTTAAGTGTGTGTGATCTTACATCCATGGCATTTCTACTTTCAGAAGCACCAAAACTATAGCTTTCTACCTTTTTGCCTAATTATAGTGTCAAGGCATCAGAAAAAATTTGTGTTATGTTGTGCAAGGCTGAAAACAAACAAAATTATGGTTCATCTGGTCCACAGACAAAAGGAGTTAGAAGGTAAAATAAGACTGTGAACCTTTGTTTGGATTTTGTTTTGTATGTCTAGACTGTAGGCTTCTCCTGGGAGACAGAAGGACTCTGAGCAGAAGTCTGCCACGTCAGGAGATTCTGCCTACATGTCTGGCTTCCTCATTCCATGAGGAAGAAGGAATGTCTCGGCAGAGCAGGTTTTCCTATCGTTTGGTCCCATCTGGACACGCCAAATGTTGGGAAAGATTCTCCAGACAGAATTGTTGACAAGAGACACGCAAATGCAGTGCACAATTTATGTATCTTTTCCCAACAGTTCTCAGCATTCTAGACGTAGCTTAGAGACAAATCCTAAGTTGTCCTGTATATTGCAGAAGGCCAAAGTGGAGTAGAATCTACTGTATACATTGGTCCTGAAGTGTCCATGTCAGGCAGTGTTTGTGTGTCCCAACATAGGAAGCAGAGAGCCTGAATAGAGGCATCCCTCACCTCTTTATTTAATGGGAGGGCAAACTGTATGGGGATGCCCCACATTGCAAAGTTGAGAGAAAAGGGTGTATTGGAGTGTGGCCAATGGATCAGAGCATACAATTATATCAACCTTCCAAACGTTATAAAAAGTCTCACAATATTACATGTTTTTATTTGAAGCCCTACTTCCCAGAGAGAATTGTGAGATTATGAGAATCTTTCACTTTTTAACAAAACACAAATTGCTAGTACTCATGGTAGCAAAGGAAAAAATAAATAAAAATAACTCACCCTATATTTTAGTCTTATTTTTATGCTAATTGCATGGTGTTTCAGGTACCTCACTCTTGGTTTTTGTGATATTTCTGCACAGGCATTATACATATGTGTGTATTCAGACTCTCTTGTGGGGGATGTGAGCCATAAAAACATGTGATCATATGCCCCACTTTCTTGGATGGCATTTCAGTGGGTGGTATTTAAAGGTCTATCACCACCTTTCTTTTGTCTAATCTCAGACCTTGGTAAGAAAAAGGGCTCACCAGATATATATTTAAAAAGCTAACAAATACTAATGAGGGCTACTTTTGCTCTAGGGGGCCACATCCACCCACTATTAAATAGCTTTTATTCACTTACTGACAAATCAACTTTCAGGGCAAAATTCTGCCTTTATTCACACCCAGGCAACCTCATGGAAGTCATGAGGGCTGCACAGATATAACTGAGCTGCACTGCTGTTGAAGTTAGGAGAAACACAGAATTTCTTTGGAATTCTTCCTTGAGTGTTGTAATTCAGTCCTGCTCCTCCTGAGAAGAATCTGGGGATTTTATCCAATTAACTTGCAGATTCTCTCAGGATCTGCAGAAGCCGTACACCCAAATACGTGTTGCCTCTCTTCTACCTGTCTACCCTTGAAAAGCATGGCCTGTAGCTTATCCCAGAATCCTCTCTGTTGCCACCAAGGTCTTGCCTACAGTACTAGCAAGTAATGCTGCATTGGAAGAGCATCCTGAGGAAGCCTTATGACTGATGACAAATATGACTTAACACTTGGTTTGTCTAACATTGTATTTGACCATAATTTAACCAGGACCAGATGACATGATCTAAAGCAAGTGAAGTATAGTTTGTACTCACTATTTTACATCCCCAGTAAGAGCCCTTTACACACCAGGCCAGTGAGATGGAGACAATATAGGTTAGTATTGGGCCTTAAGAGTCTTATTCCTGGTTGTATTCTAACACAATGTTATCTTCCAATATGAACAAGCCCCCACAACTAGGGTTATACAGTACATAGGGGAAACCTGATTTCCTCCAGATGCTTGTGGCAGTCTATCATTTCCTACAACTGAGTGACACTGCTGGAGCCTCCAGGAATGGTTTCTTAAGGACTGGGAAGTGGGCGGTCAGGGATGACACAGCATGATGTTCACAAAGAACCCTCTTCAGGTTTGGCGTAGTCTTTGTGTGCAGACCTGAATGGGACCCTAAGTAAAGATTGCACTTACTGGGCTCAGTGAGTGGTTTTAACCAGTTAACATGCTGAATATATCATGCTTATGTTCCATACCTGAAAAGGTAAATCAGCTAATTGTCTGTGTTCCTCTGACACTTCTGAAGTATTTCTACTTTGTGTTTTGTCAGAGACAGATGCAAACAGCATTCTTTTTGTAGTCCAGAGTGCAGTCTGCATACTAAAACAGGGCTTAAAGCAAAACAAAAAAAACAAATAAACAAAAAGTCCCTTCCTGTTCATTATTTAAATTTCCATTGTCTCCATCTACTTGATGCAGAACACATTCCACGTGGAGCATTACTTCAAAGCTTAGAATAGCTGCTTGAAATAAAACTGACCTTGTCTTTATATGACAAATGAATGTGACAGAAATAGAATATTTTTCTAAAAACTCTTCAACCAAAGGTGCTCTGCTGTTTTTCTCTCTTCTTTTACAAAAGGCAAAACAGCATTCTGGTACAAGTCTTTGCCCAGCTTAGTCAACTGTCAAAAACTGGACAAAGTAGAAAAGCTGCACATTGTTTAGAAGGACATAGTTATGCCATTTGCTATACATTGCAGTATGAAATATTTTTTTCTTTACAGGCTTTGTTGTTAGCCACTTATCAAACAAATCCATTAGTATTTTCCCCCCATTCTTTCATAAATCTGAAGCCTGGCCAGAACTGCTCTATCAAATGTGTGTCTTGTCTGGTTCAAAGCTGTGTCCTTTTGTGATATGCAGTCATACTATTACCACACGGTGATGAAGCATTGTCACATTATATACTAAGCCATCTACATTAAATTCTGCTCTGATTAGCACTACATAATGTGTTAATAAGTGCAAAATTTGGCCCTCTGGCTTTCTATGGCGAAATAAAGAGAGACTTGGTCATACTATTATCAAGAAAGCGTTTAGTGGTAATGTTGAAAATAAGAGACAATTTATGGTGTTTACAATTTGTCGTAGGTAGAGTCTTTGTGATGGGCTATTGTGATGAGGTGCTCATCCCACACTTGCCCTGACAGGGTTAATGGAGACTAAGAAGGGGACTAATTAACCTAACAAAATCAGGTGTCTAAGCAATCCCCTGACTGGATGAGGAAACCTAGCTGAGGAAGAAGAAGTTGGGTTGGGATTTTAAACAGAAAATTGGCAGCAGAATTGGGACTGTTTGGTAAAATCTGCATCACTCCCTGGAGGATAGGACCTGTATTTGGGCTGACAAACCATGAAGAAAGCCAAGATGGGCTTCAGAAAAACGTGGTAAAGTGTAGGAAGGAATGTATCTTAATTGTTAGCTAGAGCTCCCTGACCTGGAACATGGAGAAGAGAGCAGGTCTAAGGTTCCCGGCCAGCCACAAAGGGAGTGTCACATAAGGCAGAGAGCAAGAAGACTGCCCAGGATTTCTGAAGAAACTCTTTGGCACCTCAGAAGGGGGAAATGCATGTAGTGGTCTGGTTGGAGGGTTGACTCAGGAACAGGTAGCAGGAGGTCATAGAGCAAAGGAGGCTTCAGCACACCCAGAAAGAAAGGCAGAGAAAGGCTTAGAGGGTTAGCCGAGTTAGTCTGTATTTTCAGGGGAAAAAAAAAGAAAGGAAAAACAAGAAGTCCTGTGGCACTCCTTACAGACTAACAGATGTTTTGGAGCATAAATTTTCATGGGCAAAGATCCATGTAAGTCTCTTGCATCTGACGAAGTGGGTCTTTGGCCACGAAAATTTATGCACCAAAATATCTTTTAGTCTATAAGGTGCCATGGGACTTCTTGTTGTTTTTAGGGAAAGGCTTGCCACTGTGGGAAATAAGCTAATCCTCAAAGAGGCCAGGAGAAAGCTAGGGTCTACTGGTCAGTGGCACCCACCATCACACCTTTATTGTGTTTTCAAGGTGGGGCTTGCGTTTAGACTGATATGGTAACTGAAACTGTTAAAGCTTTGGATATAGGGCATACTAACTGAAGAGCCATACTTTTTTTGGAATTGTGAACAGACCAAATCAGAATCAATTAAAACTGGTCTGGGAATCTGATTTAGTATTATTGAGCCAGATCTTTGGCTGATGTAAATTGGTTTGGGTGCTAACTCTGCTGAGGATCAGATCCTAAATGTCTGTGCATTATCTGGGAACAATGAGAGACTATTTGGGTTGGCAGTCCTTTAGGTTGAGGGGTAGACTCTCTCAGAACAAAGATTTAGAAGAGCATTGTGCACCAGCACTTCTTCCTTCTGTTGCAGGCTAGCCAGATCAGCTGCAATTCTGTGGGGTGAAAGATGGTAACAATCTTTCCATTAAAGATTTATGGTTTTAACATCTCTTTTTCCCCACTCAAAGATTGGTAATCTCTAGAAAATGAAATGAAAAGCTTCTAGGCCGGTTCTCAGACAACATCAAACAGCAAGTAGTGTGTGATGAGGAGAGAGGCCCTGGACAGGGAGGGGAATTGGTGGTGTTAAACCAGTGGCACAGCATTTGGACTCTGTGTGAGAAAGGCTTTAAGTGATCTTGAATCCCTTACTCTCACAACACAGGCTCACATTGAGCTTAAATCCCTTCAGAAGCAGACATCCTAATTTGAAGCCATTTTAATGTCATCTATGTAGATGAAACTGCTAAAATTATCTCCAAAATTAATCTTGTAATTGAAGTATGCAATGCTACATTAGATATAGAGAGGGATAATACTGAACGACTTCTCTAAGATACTCAAAAGATTTGTGATCAATGGGATGAAATCCTTTCTGAGTTAAAATCAGTAGCACACAGTATTGACATTTCATCTGAGTTTTCCACTGGTTGCAGTCTAACATCTCAATCTGATGCAGAAGGGCATTATTGAGTTTTTGTTGTTGTTGTTCCTATTGACTCCATCAAATCTGGTCTGACTCATAGATTTGAGTTACTGCAATAAATACGTACCCTTTCTGGATTCCTTTGGGAGTTCAGAGAAATAAGTAATGAGGATCTATATTCGGTATCTGAACAGTTTCAACAAAGACAACAATGAAATTTCAAGAGATTTCTGTGACATGGTCATCTTTCTGAAACGTATACATTCCACCAACTTTAAATCAGATTGAAAGCCAAAACAACTGCTTCAAGAAATATTTTATCTCAACCTGTCAACTGTATTTTGTAATATCACAATTGTATTATGTATGTTTTGTCAGTCTCCCTGCTTCAGTGGCTTTAGGTAAATGCACATTCAATGTGTTAAAACATGTAAGGAATGATCATCATTCTATGATGGGACAAGAGTGTTTGAATGAGTTCACATTACTTAACACTAACAGTGATGTTGCACATAGGTTAGATTTTTCTTCGATTATAAATGAGTTTGCACACAGTAAAGTCAGAAAAGCATTCCTAAAACAAAGAGTTTGGCTTGCAGTGGAAACTCCCAATTAAAATTACAATTTTAATATGCATTCTATTGGTATAATGACTCAATTTTAATAAATAAATGTATTAAGTGTTTATTTTTGTATATTCTTTTGGTTTCAGTATGACCTTGTGAATGAGACGTTAGACATGTAGGGTTCCTGGGGCTGGACTGGGGCTTCTAAATTCAAAGTCATTCACTAGGAGTGTCTGGGGTACATAATCTGACCGGTGCTTGAATGCCTAGGGCCCTAGGATGATTTGTGGACTCTGTGTGAGCAACATACTAATTCTGTGTGACATTATGAACTCTCTAAGTATCTTTATCAAGATGTGAACTCAATTTTGCATGAGCAACCTCTCTGCTTTCTGTTTGTCTCCATGTTGAATCGAAGGTCCAAAGATCAGTAGTATAGATAAGAAAGGAGGATGGTCTTTTGTTACTGCTTTGCCACCAGCCTAAACAGCACACTGTCTCCAAAACAGGAAAACTGGTTTATCAGAGGCTGCCTGAGAAGTCATCTGATAGGGGTCTGTCTTCAGCTGAGAAGGCTGGTCAGGAGGTCATCTGCTAGAGGGACTACAAAGTTATAAAAGGGCAGAAGCGGACTCATTTGCTCTCCTTTCTTTGGCCATTTTTCATCAGCTCAAGCTGACAAGAGCTGCATTTAGGGCCCATCTGCTCATAGGAATAAGAGGACTTCGAAGTAGGCGGGGTCCTTTTGAAAAGGAGCCCCGTCTGGACGAGCCACGTCAATTTCGAAGTGCCATGGCAGCCCGCATGCTAATGAGGTGCTGAATATGTATTTCAGCACTTCATTAGTAAACTTCAAAATGGCCATTTGCATGGCCATTTCAAAGTTTTTGGCTAGTGTAAACATAGCCTTAGACTTTTCAGTTTTGAAAAAGAGATTTCAAAGGGGGAAATATGATTGAGATCTATACAATCATGACGGGTTTAGAGAAAGTAAAAAAGGAAGGGCTATTTACACCTTCTCATAGAACAAGAACTAAGGGTTACTAAATGAAATTAATTGGCAGCAGGCTTAACACACATAGGCCGTGTCTACACGTGCACGCTACTTCGAAGTAGCGGCGCCAACTTCGAAATAGCACCCATCACGGCTACATGCGTTGGGCGCTATTTCGAAGTTGAAATCGACGTTAGGTGGCGAGACGTCGAAGTCGCTAACCCCAAGAGGGGATGGGAATAGCGCCCTACTTCGAAGTTGAACGTCGAAGTAGGGCACGTGTAGACGATCTGCGTCCCGCACCATCGAAATAGCGGGGTCCGCCATGGCGGCCATCAGCTGAGGGGTTGAGAGATGCTCTCTCTCCAGCCCCTGCGGGTTCTATGGTCATCGTGTGCAGCAGCCCTTAGCCCAGGGTTTCTGGCTGCTGCTGCCGCAGCTGGGGATCCATGCTGCATGCACAGGGTCTGCAACCAGTTGTCGGCTCTGTGGATCTTGTGTCGTTTAGTGCAACTGTGTCTGGGAGGGGCCCTTTAAGGGAGCGGCTTGTTGTTGAGTCCGCCCTGTGACCCTGTCTGCAGCTGTTTCTGGCACCCTTATTTCGATGTGTGCTATTTTGGCGTGTAGATGTTCCCTCGCAGCGCCTATTTCGATGTGGTGCTGCCCAATGTCGAAGTTGAACGTTGACGTTGCCAGCCCTGGAGGACGTGTAGACGTTATTCATCGAAATAGACTATTTCAATGTCGCTACATCGAAATAAGCTATTTCGATGTAGCTTGCACGTGTAGACGTAGCCATAAAAGGCAGTATTTCTTCACACAATGTACAGTCAGCATGTGGAATTCTTTGCCAGAGGATTTTGTGAAGCCTAAGACTATAAAAGGATTTCACAAAGAACTCATTCATGGATGATAGGTCAATCCATGACTATTCACCAGACTGAGCACAAATGGTATCCTCAGCCTATATTTGCCAGAAGCTGCAAATGTGCAACCAGGGGTGGATCAGTTGGGCTGTGGCTACACTATCCCTCCCTTTTGGAAGGGGCATGTTAATGAGTGATTTTGGAAGATGCTGATGAGGCACTGGCATGACTATGCAGAGCCTCATTAACATAATGGTGGCCACGCATGATTCAAAAGTACCGCTTTCAGAACGCACGGTGCCCATGTAGCCAGTGCCTTTCGAAAGAACCAGCTGATTTTGAAAACCCCTTCATCCTAAAACCAAATGGGAATAAGGGTTCTTTTGAAAATGGGATTTATTTTCAAAAGGGCCACATCTACACTGCTTTTTTCCTTTTGAAAGAATCTCTTTTGAAAAGTGATTATGCAAATGAAGCATGAGATATGTAAGTCAGAGCCTCATTTGCATTTTCAATTTCCTTCATTTGCATTCCTCTTTCAAAAGAGGAATGCAAGTGTAGACATAGCCTTCTGGAATACCTTATTCCAAAGTAACAATGCTATGTACACATAGCCACTGGGCTTGATTACTGGCAGTTATTCCCTTCAGAAGCCATAAACCTTCAACAGCTTTGGGTAAACCAAGTATTAATCAATCAAACAGTAAAAAAGGATATTTAAAAGTACTACACAGTCTCCATGTTTATCCATCTTACCTAAGGGTTAGATACGCCTGTTTTACCTTGGATCCCAGTTACCAACCTGGAAGTCAGATTATCCCCAACATGTGCTGATTCCGTTCCATCCTGTCCTCCATGAAAGATTGTTTCTAGCTTCAAACCCTTCTGAGGCTTTGCTTTTCCACTTCCTTATGGGGCTGAGCATTTTCTGGAGAAACAAACCTTCCCAGCAAGTCCAACAGCAGGTCAAGCCAGCACTTCACAACACATCTCCAACACCATGCTTCGAATACTGGGAGGAAGAAACAAATCAGGATTCACCTCCTTCTTATGGAGCACCTATCCAGCTAATATCACTAATAAATTATCACAATATCTGCATAATTCAAGATGCAGTGTTCATAAATGATTACAGGCTCATAATGTCAAAAAGGTTAGCTAGGCATCTCATTTGCATGCTGAAGATTGCTTGTCTCCTGAGACACGTCCATTTTTTTCCCACTCTTCTCTTTTACCTTGTCCTAATACAATTAAATTAGAGGGCAGGAGTCTTGCTCTTCCCACTGTGCACTGCCCGCAGCCTCAAGGGAGTCATATATTTTAGTTTACCTCGTAGTGGCAATTCACTGAATCGCACAAGAAATTTGTACTAATATACTTGAATTGGCTATAAGAGAGCAGCAGCCGTTTCAACCATTTTTACAATTGGTGCAAATGGCTCTATGGACAGTCTCTCATTTCTGTTTAGCTGAAGTCACTTGGGAATCAGTTTGTGGTACAGGTAAATATGCCACTCTGCCATTAAGCCAAAAAGGGTCAAGGAACTAGCAGATTAAATGACACAAATTCAGTCATTGATGACATGACATTTAGGGCCGTTTCATGTTAGATAGGTTAGAGCTGTGAAATATAAACTTCTCTCGTGAGACAGGTGGAAGAGGTAGTGATTGTATTGGTCTGTTTTTACCTATATCTTGTTAGAGGCTAATAATGTAACCAGACAGTTCAAATCTATTACCATATCTATTGAATTAGGGATCAAAAGGGAATATCAACATTTAGATGAAACTTAGACATAATAATGTCATTGTATTTCTTCGACATTTGTAGTAAACTGCCTTTGAACTGTTCAATGGATAATTACTTCCTGTTAAGGAATGCAACTGGTTACCTATTAAAACAAGGAGCAGCTGCATCTAACAGAATGGGCTTTTGCCCATGAAAGTTTATGCCACCAATAAATCTGTTAATCTTTAAGGTGCCCCAGGACTCTTTGTTTTGATGGATACAGACTAATATGGTGCCCTAGCTGGTACTTGATACTGGTTCCTTGCATATGCATAGGTAATTTGACATCAAAGCCATTATTCACCACAGGAGTATCTGCTGTCAAGGCTATTATAGCCTCCCAGTGATCTATAAAAAACTTTTAGGCCCTGATCTGGCTACCTCAGAACTGCTTATGCTTCATCAGGGAAAATCTGAATCAAAAGACTGAGCTGTCCAGTTCCATTCTGGATCACCCTGACATTGGACTATATCTTAATGGACTAATTCTAGAAAAACTGTGTGGAACTCTGAAGCTCACCCTGTCTTCTATGAAACTGACCTGAGAACTCTATTTATGACTGTACGTATACTCTTTTATACTGCTTTTTATGTGCTGGTACTTGCCAGTGCTCAGTACTAGCACCTCAGCAGCCCCAGCCACGGGACTGGCTGCAGGGTGAGGGCAGGGAATCTGCAGAATACCAGCTCTTTTTTTTTAAAGGCACTGTTCTTTTAACCAATAAATTTTAGTTATTAAGAATGAGCTGTATGAGTTTGTTGGCCTAAGATCTAAAATATTCATTAACCTGGTGGGTAATAGGTCTGATCCTTTGGAATTGGTAGATCATTTTATATGCCAAAAGATTTTCAGTAGTCCTCATCATAATTGACATGGCTGTCTGGGAAGGAGCTCAAGGGTGGTTGGTTTTATTGGCACTGTTTTGGCTTCTGGTTAACCAATATGCAAGAAGCTGTTTTGTTGGTGGCTTAGTGAATCTAAGTATTAGAATAACCACCACTTTTACAGATTGTCTGCCCTAGTCTTTGCTGTTTGCCCAAAGTGAGCGATCTCAGTGTGCTCCCCCTCCCTGGACTCCAGTAACACATTTTCAAGCTTAAATAAGTGTCTACGCTGTGGGTTTACACCAACTTAATTGCATTGGTTTAAAAACTGTCAAGTTAAACAGGCACAACTTCCTTGTGTCGAAAAGGCCTTCATTTAATAATGATGCACGTGAGAGGCCAGCTCTTCAAAAATATATATTTGGTATTTGAATATGCCAATGAGTTTGTTCCTTGACCAGTCAAACAGATTAAATATAAAGTGAAATGACTGGAACAGTAGATCAGGAAGAAAAGTGGCTGACTTTGAGATCAGGCAATCTGTCAAATGCAGTCAGGCCCATGGTGTTTCCTGTGCTGATATGTGTTCAGTATAAAAGAGGAGGGAAGGCACTGGAGACTCTAGTTACAGCTACCTGATCCTATGAGCTCCTCTGTTAGTCCCAGCCCTTGCAAAGATTCGAGCAGCTGTTAGGGCTGGCTGTGTTCCCCAAGGGACTATCCTCCTGTTAGAATTGCTGGTGCTCAGGTTACCCTCCCTTCCTGCTCCTGGTGTGCCCCTTACACAGGAGCCAGCAGTCAAGGCAGCATGGGAACTACACTAGCTTTATGTCCGCTGCTTGCTTTCTGTTACTGGGAAAGTTACACAGTCCAAGAGTGGTTCTCAGATTCATTTGATCCCCTCTCATCTTTGTGTTTGATAGCAAACAAAAGCAGCTAATAGTTTTGTGAGGGAAGATGAAGGAGGACAGTGGGGGGGAGCTAAATACACTTAGCCTTCATTAAACATACATTCCCCATCCCCCCACAAAAAAACCTGACAAAATGAAAACAAAGTAACTGGCTTCAGGACTAAAAAGAGAATGCAGGCAGAAGTCCAGAACCTTAGTGGGAGCTATTCAATTTATTGCATCTAATACAATACATATGATTACCTGCCCTAGAGGCAAGTGGCAGGTGTGTGCATTTGGAGCAAAAAGTTCCTTGCACCAGAGACCACATATGGACTTTGTAAGATTTAAAAAAAATAGCAACATACAGCAAAACCAAAATGAAGAAATTTAATCAGGTATTGTACCAAATGAAGTAGTAACATTGTATCTGGTTTTAACAACAGAAAATATATACATTGTGAGTAGCTACGCCACCGTGGCACACCTGCAAGTTGTTCAGAGAACACCAGTGCTCCGCAGAACATAGTTTAAGATACACTGATCTAGATCATCCCTGACCTGTGTTTATCTAACCTGCTTTTAAATATCTCCAACAATGAAGATTCCACAGCCTCCCTAGATAGTTCATTCAAGTGCTTAATCACACTTACAGATAGGAAGTTTTTCTTAATGTCTACCCTAAACCTCCCTTGCTGCAATTTGACCCATTGCTTCTTGTCCTGTTAGAGGTTAAGGAACAACCCTTTAGGTGTAATGGAACACAATCAACCCAGGCAAGACTTGAACCCACACTCCACAGCACTGGAGGCTGATGTTTTATCCATTAAGCAAATAAGTGCATTATGTGAGGCTGACAAAATGTACTAGGAACCACTTGCAGCAACGTTTTAGTCCCAAAAGGCACTGGCAGCATATCTCAGAATGCAAAGAGGTAGAACAACTGTGGAATGGCTATCCACTATGCATTCCTGTTAACATTGAAGGCAGCCCCACAACTTGGGATGGGTTCCATCCTCTCCATGTGCCCAGCAAGGACAGGATCCTTCAACTTTGTAAATTTGGGTGGTACAAATATGATCTCACTAAACTTGACCTATGTTCCTAGCGTAGACATACCTTGAGGACTGGTCTACACTGCACAATTGGACTAATTGTCCTATGTTGACCTAATAATGAATATTTCTATACTACCATGTCCCTCCATCAACAAAGCTTACCTGCTATGCCAAATTAGATGTTCCATCACTTGAGAGGTATAGCACTTAATTCAATCTTGTTAGGTCAAGAAAGAGGCTGTGGAGACATTGCTTTGATTACTTCAGCTTTACTGACCTCCAGGAGATGTCCCACGATGCTCTGCTGTGACTATTCTGGTAAATGTTTTCAACTCTGCTGTACAACGAGTAGATGCACAGAGAATAAAGACTCCCCTTTTAAAGGACTGAGCTTTTAGATTTCCATTTTCTCATGTTTCAGCAATGGAGAGATTGCCTGCCCAGTTGGCCACCGTGTCTCCATGCTCCATGTACTCCACCCTGGAGTATATAGGTGGAGGATCTTACTGGGCTGTGAGGAGGAGATACTGAGCAAGCATTGCTCTAATCCAGCTGTTCCCTACACTTGTCTCCCCTCTAGGCATTCAATTGTGCCCTGTCGGTGCATGCAGACTTTTCATTCCTTGTACTTTTCTTTTGTCTTCTGAGCTGTGATAGCTGAAGTTATGGAGGATCTGAAGGTGTGGCTAAGAGGGCAACTGTTCAAGCTGCATTGAGGAAGAACAAGTGGGGACATTAAAGGAGATACATTGTAAAACAAACGGTTGACTCTTGTACAATTAATGAAGTAGAGTTCTGTGCAAAACATACGTTATGTACAAGGTCAAAGATATCATTTTAGTGCCCTAAAGGCAAGCAGAAGACACAGCACAGCATGAACTCAAGTGAGTGACAGGCATGGTAACCAACAGGTTGGGGCTCTTGCTCTTTTGCTTCTCCTTTGAAAATGTTTGTGACAGAATGCAAAATACAGCCCTTGTGGCTATCTTTAGGTGTCTCTGTTTGCAAGGGGGAAAATATTCATGAGGGGATAGGGAAAATGGGTGGATTTACAGGGGCTCACGTTGCCAGTGTGTGATAGCCACCCCTGTTATGTGCCCTCAGACTGCAACTCCCGCTTCTTGCAGTGCCCTAAGAGAAGGCGAGGGGATGGGTGGGTTTGTAAGGGCTCATGCGGTCGGCATGTGGTGGCCACCCTGATCTCCGATCTCCCTGCAAGATGGTGGTGGGGGGAACCTGTTCTCCAGGATAAGCCTTTTAAGCAGTTTGCAAGCAGGGTAGCAAATCTGGGGTCATGATTTGTTGGGAACGAATGAACAGAGATGGATTGCCTCAGAGTTATCAGTCACCAAGAGCTCTAGGTTGCCATGCCTGATGTCCAAACCAGAGAGCATGATAGGGAGTGGATGCTTACTCAGTATGCCCAGGCCCCTGGATCTTTTGCTGCTATGCTTTGTGCTGCAATGATGCCAGATCATTTACTTCTGGCTTTGTGTGGAAAAGCATCCTATGGTAGAGGACAGAAGAGGGTAGGCCTCTCCAGAAACATTAAAGAGCACTTCTAGGAGAGCTTTGTCAAAATGTGCTGGGAGGATTCCTGGTCCATCTCCAGACATGTTAAAAGGAGACTTTTCCAGAAAGCACCCACTGTGCAGGCAGAGTGTCCTCCACTGTTCCTTCCCCTCGGGGCTGGCCAAACAGATAGAATTCAATTACACTTGCCCACTGCAGAATGATTACAAATGTGAACTCACCAGAAGTGCTGGCTCTGCCATCAGGGTCCAGCAGCAATAAGTCCTGGGAAGGGAATGACACCAGAGTTTAAAAAAAAGAAGTCAAGGCAGTTTATTTGACTGGCTCCTTCACTTGTCTGTGGAGCATTCTCCTCCTCCTCCTCCTCATCTACAATTTCCTCCTCATTGTTGCCTGTAGTTGCCAAAACTGTCCATGGGCAACTTTAGGACAGTGGCTGGATCCTCCTCTACAATCCCATGCAGATGGTCTAAAATAGCATTTTTGAGTCTGACCTTTAGCCTCCTTTGTTCTCTGGTAGGCTTGCCTGGGCTGCTTTATTTTCATATGGCACTGCTATGTGTCCCTGCTGTATCCTTTTCCCACTATCCCTTGTGCAATTTTGGTATATATCAACCTTTCTGCATCTGCTTCGGAGTTCTGCATGAACAGATTCATCTCCCCACACAGCAATCAGATCCAAGATCTCCAGCATATTCCTTGCTGGAGCTCATTTGGGACCCTGGGCATTCAAGGCATGCTGCTGAAGTACGTTAAGGGGCTCATGACACTGGCTAAGTTGGAAATGAAATTCATATTTTCCAGGGGCTTTTCCTATGTACCTGGAGTGCAGCAGAGTTGAAAGGGCTGGCCAGAGTGGTCATACTGGAGCACTGTGGGATACCTCCCAGAGTCTTACAAGAACAACGTTAACTGCGCTTTATCTGCACTGTCCCAAAATCAGCCATGTGAAGTTGAATATAATGCTATTCCTACCATCAAGGAAAGTACAGTAGTTAACTTTAAATGCCCTCAAAATCAGTAGACAGGTCTTTGTGGTGTAGACTCTGTTTGCTGAAGGCCACTTCACCAGCTAGGAGAAGTTTCAGCGGCTTAAGGGATGCTCTAACTTTTACCAGACAGAATGACCCCTCCAGGTGGTTATGCAACTGTAGATTGCTGAAGGACAGAGTGCTCTAACCAGTGACAAGCCTCCTTCACAGTGCAGCTGCAAACAGGTGGCCTCGAGCTAACGCATCCCCGGTTGCTTCATTAGGGTAACATTGTGACCACTTTGTGTAGTATGGTGAGGGTCAAGGTTCTGGGTTTGTGTTCCTAGATCCAGTGGGATTTAGAAGAGAGGATGAAAGTTGATAAAAGTATTGTCTGCTCACAATGGACTTCTGTCCTTCACGAAGGTTATCACTAAGGAGTTGAACTTGTCTTTCCTTAGGGGACAAATCTGGCTTAATTTAGTTAAAAATAGGACCACCTCCCCTTCCCCTCCACCCCCCACAAATAAAAATCCAGACAAACTGCACAGAGATAGTGAATGGTCCAAAAACTTCTCTACCATCAAAAATCATAACATCCACTGTCTAATCTTACTGGGCTGCCTTTCCACCTCTTTCAGTAAGTTAACTGGATGCTCAGAAACGTAACAGCTAACACTAGTGAATATCAGATAGTGGGTTTTTGGAAATTTAGCTTTTATGTTGGATGATGAGTCTTGCCATTTTCCCATAAGTTCACATCCCTCAGTCTATTTTACCAAAAACTGGGATGTAGCTTGAGACTGGATTAAAACAAAGCAAAAACAGAAATAATAGACAATATAATAAGTACTGTGCTTTACATGATGATCTCAGGCTCTGGGAAAGAGATATTATATGATGGACGGATACCTTTTGTAAGACCTTTCAGATCACACCCATCTTCAAGTCTTTCTAATTTAAAAACTTGCCTACCTTTTCCCGGAGGCATCATCAGGTATAATATCACCCATTCATCTTGTTGAAAGCCAATATAATTTATAGCCATCTTCTTTTGCAATCAGATAAACCACTCTGGAAGATGAAAAAACTCAGAACACTCGGATAGCTTCTGTGAGCCATTATTTTCAACTCCAAAAGTGAGCAAGACCCATATAAGTCCTCATTAAGGCAAATGTGCCTCATTTCCTAAAGTAATTTGAAGAAGCCAATTACAATGCTCTGATTATTACTACACTGTAACTTTATCAGATAGGATTTGAAAACCAATCTGCCTGTTGGATCTCTTGATTATTCACATTAATATTAATTTTAAATATGGTATTTATTACAGATCGTTATGCTTTTTAAAAAAAACAAACTGAAAAGGGGGGAAAAAGTGCACCGTGGCTTTTGTCAGCTATTTCACTGCTCTGCATGAGCCCAGTCTCTAAATTGGGCTGTACACTGCACACAGACTTTTCTAGGCCACCAGGCTCCCAGACACACAAATGTACAGTGAACGGGCTTCAGGCAACGAGAGGTGCAATTCAGGGGACAGCTATTGTGGGTCCAAGCATAACATACTGTTGATGCACCACACTGCCATGCAGAAGCAAGAACCAGATGGAAATATTAGATATGTAAGGGAATATACTGGCCTATCCTCAAAGTGAAATCACTGAAATCTTCAACACTGACACAATAATGAAAGCTGGAAGTGTTCTGTTAGTGCTTGTATTGTACTACGTTATCATTTACAGTATCAGAATAATACTAACATAGGGCCTACTTTCAGGAATAAGAAACAGACTGGTCTCGTATTTCAATAAAGAGTGGTGGAAAATATTGTACTTTCTGAACTCTGGAATGTTAACGTAACAATTGTGACCTGAGCAGTCAGTGTTGGGTTTTCTGCAAATGCTGCTGGGGGACTGTTAGAGTCAACGTAGCTAAAACTGTGTGTGTACTTCTGCTGTGTCAACATCAGTACATCAACCATGGCTGAATGCTGCTTGGGAGTTGGTGTTACTGCCACTGTAATTGGGGCACTTACATTAGTAGAAGACTAATTTAACTGTAGGCCATGGGGTGGGGGATGCAAGCCACAGCCCAGCCCTTCTTTCTAAAGTTCTGCTTCTTATGAGACCAATCTCCTCCCACTGCAAGGACAGGCCTCCAGCCCTCCTCCTCCCTCCCTGCACAAGCCCACCACTGCTGCAGGGGTAAGCCTCCAACCTCTTGCATGAGCCCTCCCAACAATGGGAACAGGGAGTGTTTGCAGCTGGGAGACCAAAAGATAGCTAGGTGGGAGCAGCTATGCAGCTTGAGGGTGCTAAGGAAGTAGACGCTAGCACTGCTGGCCTGGCTTCACAAACAACCTGCCCTGGTGACAAGAGCCCTGACTGATTTCAGAATAAGCAAAGCAGCCTGGTCTCCTTCGTGCCATGTGTGCTCCACACCCCATACCTCTACCATGGAATCCCTCCCTGTTCCACACTCCTTTAAACCTCACTGCATTAACTCCGTCTTGCCCCTCATCCCCTTCACTGCAGTGCTCTGGTCCCATCCTGTCCTTTCCTCCACACCTACCCATCCCAACCCTGTACCCTTTCCGTGCTCTCCCACCCTCCTCCCCACAACCCAGTCACCAGCCCCATGTCTCTCACCTCCGCACCTTGCACCCCATTCCCTTCATACACTGCTGCACTCCCTTTATGTTCCTATACATCCCTGTGCCTCTGCAGCCTTCAGATTCTCCCCCTGCAGGCCCATACAGCCCAAATACTGCCTACTCCCTTCTCTCTCTTTCACTGCCTCATCTCATCCCCATCCTGCTTGCACCCTTGGCCTCTTTCGCTCCCCACCTCTCCCTGTAAAAAACTGTGTGAAAAAGCATCTTTGTGTAGACAGGTGTGTGCATGTATGCATTGTATGTGTGCACGTACCACAATCTGTGCATTACAAACACATTCTTCCGAACGAAGCTACAGCACAGAGTGTCGTGGAGACACCCACGCTCGAAGCACCGGCATCAACTAGATGTGGTCCTCACTAGGCGTAATAACCTCAAAAACTTCCTTCTGACATGCAGCTATCATAGTGCTGACTGTGATACAGATCACTCGCTAGTTTGCTCCAAGCTCAAGCTGAGACCCAAGAAGCTGTACCACTCTAAACCTGCTGGAAGGCCCCGCATTGACGCCAGAAAGACAGCAAACTCGGAAAAAGCTGAAAAGTTCAGAGAGACCCTCCAGGAAAATCTGCGCAGTGGCCCTGGGGGTGCCAATGCAACATCCAAATGGCAACATCTGAGGGATACAGTTTACAACACGGCCTTGTCAGTGTTTGGAAGAAGAGCTAGAAACACAAACGACTGGTTCGAAGCTAACTCTGATGAGATGATTCCAGTCATTGAAAAGAAGCGCGCTGCACTCCTGGAGTACAAACGCTCACCAAGCCAGAGTACCCAGCAAGCACTTAGAGAGGCCAGAAGAACAGTACAGCAGACAGCCAGGCGCTGTGCCAACAACCACTGGCTCCAGCTATGCAGCAACATCCAGACCTGTGCCGACTTTGGTAATCTCAGAGGAATGTACGAGGATATGAGGAAGGCATTAGGACCCACCCAGAACAAGATGGCACCTCTGAAATCCAAATCTGGTGAAGTCATTGCTGACAAAGCCAAACAGATGGAGCGTTGGGTCGAGCACTACTCCGAGCTGTACTCACGCAAGAACGTTGTGGTTGACGCAGCCCTCGATGCCGTCGAGCTCCTACCAGTAATGGACGAACTGGATCAAGAACCTACTGTGGATGAACTGAAGAGAGCCATCGACAGCACTGCAGCAAGAAAGGCCCCTGGTCAGGATTATATACCACCAGAGGTAATCAAATGTGCCGCGGACACACCCCTGGAACCCCTACATGAGCTACTGTGCCTGTGCTGGAAAGAGGGTGAGGTTCCACAGGATATGCGCGACGCTAACATAGTAACATTGTATAAGAACAAAGGAGACAGAAGTGACTGCAACAACTACCGTGGAATCTCCCTCCTAAGCGTCCCCGGTAAACTGTTCTCTCGCGTCATCCTTGGCAGACTCCAGAAGATTGCTGAGAGGGTGTATCCCGAATCGCAGTGCGGATTCTGCGCAGAGAGGTCTACCGTTGACATGGTCTTCTCTCTAAGGCAGCTGCAGGAGAAGTGCAGGGAGCAGAGAAAGCCACTCTACATAGCCTTCATCGACCTGACCAAGGCCTTTGACTTGGTCAGCAGGGATGGTCTGTTCAAACTGCCCCACAAGATAGGCTGTCCTCCACGGTTACTCAAGATGATCCAGTCATTCCACAAAGACGTGAGAGGAACCATGCAATATGACGGTGCATTATCGGATGCTTTCAGAATCAGGAGTGGCATCAAACAAGGATGTGTGCTTGCTCCGACATTGTTCGGGATCTTCACACTCCTCCTGAAGCATGCTTTTGTATCTTCAACAGAGGGCATCTTGCTGCACTCAAAATCTGATGGGAAACTGTTTAACCTTGCAAGGCTGAAAGCTAAGTCTAAGGTGCGGGAAGTCCACATCAGAGACATGCTGTTCGCAGACGATGCTGCTGTAGTGTCTCACACAGAAGACCAGCTTCAAAAACTGCTGGATCAGTTCTCCAAAGCATGCAAGGACTTTGGGCTTACCATCAGCCTAAAGAAGACAAACGTACTCAGTCAGGATGTTGCTGAATCCCCATCAATCAGCATTGACAACTATACGTTAGAGGTCGTCCACGAGTTCGTTTACCTCGGGTCCACCATCACTGACACCCTGTCATTGGACACTGAGCTAAATAGGAGGATTGGAAAAGCGGCCACAACTCTGTCCAGACTCAGCAAGAGAGTGTGGAATAACAACAAGCTGTACACTCACACCAAAATGCAAGTCTACAGAGCCTGCATCCTCAGCACCCTCCTTTATGGCAGCGAGACTTAGACCCTGTATGTCCGCCAGGAAAAGAGGCTGAACGTCTTCCACTTGCGCTGCCTCAGGCGCATCCTTGGAATATCACGGAAGGACAGAGTGACCAACACCGTTGTCCTCGAGCAAGCTGGAATCCCAACCATGCACACCCTCCTCAGGCAGCGTCGACTCCGCTGGCTTGGCCACGTCCACAGGATAAATGATGGAAGGATTCCAAAAGACATCCTGTATGGTGAGCTAGCCTCTGGCAAAAGACCTCCCGGATGCCCCCAGTTGCGCTACAAAGATGTCTGCAAGAGAGACCTCAGAGAGGTAGACATCGAGCTGGACAACTGGGAAGAACTAGCAGACGACGGCAGCAGATGGAGCCAGGGGTTACACAAGGGCCTTCAGAAGGGCGAGTTGAAGATCAGACAGCTAGCAGAGGAGAAGCGAGCACACAGAAAGCACAATAAGGACTTGACAGATATCCACCACATCTGCAAGAGACGCAGCAAGGACTGTCACTCTCGTGTGGGTCTTCATAGTCACAGTAGACGCCGTAAATGAAGTCCTCAATTGGAACTTTAACGGGCACGATCCATAGTCTATGCAGACTGAACGATGCCTACTACTACTCCCTTTATGTCCCTATACATCCCTGTGCCTCTGCAGCCCTCAGATTCTCCCCCTGCAGGCCCATACAGCCCAAATACTGCCTACTCCCTTCTGTCTCTTTCACTGCCTCTTCTCATCCCCATCCTGCTTGCACCCTTGGCCTCTTTCACTCCCCACCTCTCCCCCCGTAAAACTGTGTGAAAAAGCATTTTTGTGTAGACAGGTGTGTGCATGTATGCATTGTATGTGTGTAAGATACTGTGTGTCATGGGGTAGGGAGGTACATGTACTGTTGCATGTGTATTTATCTGCAGGAATATAATTTGCAGGCTAACGCTTTGACTTTTATTCCTTTTTCTGGCTTGTGCACAAAAATCATTTATGATATAAAATGTGTGCAATCATTTCTTAAGAAGCTTTTGAAAGAGAAAGAAACTAAGACGCATTTTTAACCAGCAAACGTTACTGACTAGTAATTGCAGAAGAGTCAATGTATCAGACAGTCCTACTCACCTAGGTACTAGCCACAAACTCTGTTGCAGACTCTTTTTGTATGTATGTCCAGCACCTTCCACCCTGAAGCCCTGATCTTAGATGAGGTCTCTAGGAACTAAACAGCAATCATATTAATAAAAAATGTCTTAGTGCATGCCAGTTATGTGCACACAAATATACATGTATCTGCATGCAGGTGTGGGAGTAATTTTCTAGATTTAATCATACACATCTGGACAGGTGCATTTCTATAGTTGTGCTTTATGGATTTGTACTTGGTCTTCAGAACTGGGACTTTAAGGGACCCATTGCAACAGTAATTATATGTTGTCCTCATTCCACACAAAATTACATTAACTTTAGAGAACAGAAAAAACAAGGAGCTGCTTACGGAAAATGAAAAGAGAAGAGGGGAAGAATCATAAAAGCCTTTGTGAAATTTTATTGTTAGATTACCCTTTTTGACTATTTTGCTGCCAGTTCTAGTCTTCTTTAACAAATAAAACCTCACCTTATCATCTCTCTGACTAATAAATATTGAAAACCTCAACTTAACATCTGTCCAACTAATAAATATGTCTAACTCAGCCTTGCAGGGAAAATGAACATGTGAGAAGGGGTAGAGGAAGAACAAGTGACAGAGGTGATGGAGTGAGTGGGGGGAGCCTCATGAGGGGGATGGTCAGAGATGGGGCCTCAGGGGAGGGGCAGAACAGTGGGCAGGGAAAGGGAGTTTGGTTTTCTGGAATTAAGAAAGTTGGCAACCCTAATTACAGAATATTTCCAGTGCCTCTTCTGTGTCTAATGAATAAAATCAAGAATCTTGAAGAACTTTAAAATGGTTTGCCTCAGTTTAGGCACCTTAAATCCTTATTTAGGCTTAAGATCTACGATCTGGCTATCAAAAGTGCTAAGCACTCAGCAGCTCCCATTCTTGCCAAAGGGTGTTTAACAATTCATATGTCACCAAAATAAGCAGCCTGCATTTCAGAAGTGCTAAATTTGGAGTCTTAAATTTAGTCAGTGCTCAGATCTATACAGGCACTCCAGGTCACAACACCTCACTTTTAGGCATTTACAAGGTAGGATTTGGATTTGGGACTGGGTCTGGCCTATATTGTAGTGTAGACAAACTATTAGAAGCCTATCTCTAAGAAAGGGACAGGGCTTAAAACACTCCTCATAGTTATCTCCCATTGGCTTGGTTAGGCACAGAATAGTTTTTATGGTTCTCATTCCTAAGTACCTATCTTTCCTCATTCATTATATGGGTAGGCTGGGCACCTAATTTAGGATTTATGGATTGTTGTGATCCACAGACTAGAGTATCATAAGCACTGTTCCTCTCCTGGAGAGAGGTCCCTAAAGGTATGGCTGCATAGCAATGTTAGCCCAGACTGAGATTCAAGCTCCAGCCCAAATCCCCATTCCATATACACGCAAGTCAGAATGGGGCCAATACAGCCTCAGGACTTGGTACAGAGGGGAGGTGGGGCTCAAGTCCCACCAGGACTCAGGAGAAACTCCATTTTACAGTGTAGATGTAGCTTGTGGCCTGAAGGTTGGTGAAGCCAGTGTTCCTTGCTATTTCTATCCTAATCTGGACTATTTGACTCCCAGGAAATAGAAGCAACCCCCTTCTTCAAATTCAGTTGCTCGGTGCATTTATCTCTTCCATTTTACTCTGGCCACTGAACTGCAAGCAGAGTGCTTTCCCCCACACCCCCTGAGTTGGCTATGTCCACTGACAAGAAAAAGTCCTTTACTAAGACTGTTGCTACTTGATCATGGGACCACAATCAGATACCCATAAATCTCTGATGTAAGAGTAGCAGAAACAGCAATAGCAGTGGAGATTAAATAGATAGGTTATCAGTACAGGCACCAAGTTATGTGTCTCATGACTGAGCTTTCAGTGAGTCAGTCAGCCATGTGGTTGCTAACACCACACCCTGTTGATCCCCACCCCCACCAAGGAATTTTGACTCAATGCTGGGTGCTCATAGCTGCAAACTTTTTCCACAGAGGCACTTCAGATGGTTAGTAACATTTCAGGGACAGGCCTACCTTCTGGGCCCCCATAGTCACAAGCCCATTCCTTTCATAGATGGGCCACTCAGTCACCATAAGCTTGAAAATAGATTTGGTGTAGATGGGAAAGTTGTCCCTGTGTCCCTTTACAGTCAGGAACCTTCAGGATTGTTATGTTCTCAAGAAGGTGGAATACACTCATCCCTCATTAAATGAATCATTTACTTGTGAGTACTCACTTAAGGGACACATATACTTACCTTTTGTTCACAAGGCAAGTGAACTCCCCTCTGCTAATACAAGCCTTACCCCTCTCCACAGCTCCAACCCACCGTAGTCTGCCCCCACCAGCCCCATAGCCCTGAACTGTGGCAGCCTGACCCCCTCCACCCACCCCACCAGCCCCAACCTGCAGCAGCCTGACCCCGCACCGGCCCATACACCCAGCCTGTAGCATCCTGACCCCTGTCCCACAGAACACTCCCTCCTGCTATCTGCCCCATGACCCAACCCACCACCAGGTTTTAACCCTCCCTCCTGCTCATGGCCCTAAATTGCCCCCAGACTTTAAACCTCCCCAACCCCTTCCCACCCCCAAACCCAAGGTTCACTTACGTTTCAAAAGCAGCACCACATGCTGCCACACTTTCATCCAGTTAGGAGCACGAGGAAACAGATTTTTCCATGCTTTTAATGGTAATTTAGTGTCCCTCTTATGAGTTTTTGCCTACAAGAAGAAAGTTGGGAACCAATTGTGCTTGTACAGTGAGGGATGAGCGTACCTGAAAGGACTAGGAAACCCTAGGTAGTAAACTACAGCTAAAGTGGTCAGTAATTTTTAAATATTATTGCTTGTAAATTTCTTCTTAGCACTATGTGAGAAGGCTGTACTCCACTTAACCCAGAGTCCTAGGAACATGAGTTTTGGTACAGGTAAGAAACACAAATCTCTCAAAACCATCGGCTCCTTCATGGTCTTTGTCCATGCTCACTGCTTTTGAGTGAATCACATACCTGAACAACTCAGACGATCACTCCCACAGTCCCCATCCTCAACTAGCCAACACCAAGCTGGTTAGCAAAGCAGCTGTTGTGGTCAGAAGTAGCAAGCTTCTAGATAGCTATTGCAACTGTGGCACGGTCAGTATAATTCCTGGGCCCCAGGTCCTCTGACCCCTCCATACAAACCTCATTACCCTTGCTGGGGCAGGGGGAATGGCCAGAGGGAAGGGGGAACCTGGTGCCCACCCAATCTTTCCAGGTTCCAGCCCAGGGACCCTGGATACCCACTATCAGCAAGGACTGACTTCCTTCACCCTTGCCCCTGTAGTACTTCTGCCTAGGCTACTTCCCCAGACAATTCCTCCCAATACCTCCTACTGGTAATGATACCCATGGCAACAAGTCTCCTTCTTTATGTGACTCCTCTAGCTGACTAGTTCCCCAGAGTCTCTAGCTGAGCTTCAGGTCCTCTGGACTGGAACAGCCCAGCCCCCAGGTTGCTGCAGATCTTCCCCAACCTCTGGTGTTCCTCCAGCTCTCTCCTCACTCATCTTCCAAACTCTCCTTAACTACACCTCCTCTTGCCCTCTGTGGAGAAGGGCTTATAAAGTTAGCCCTGAGTGGGATCAGCTGGCCCTAAATGAGTTAGGTCAGCCTACTCCTCAGCTGCTCCCACTCTGATTGTCACCTCCATCTCTCCTATTGGAAACCAGGGAGTGGGCAGAATGTACGCTCTTGGAGCTGGAATTACCGTGGCTGCTAGCACCACTTGCCCTCCAATGGATCCTTGTTAAAGGATTTAAAGTGCACTCATTCCAATTACAGGGCCTTGAAAGAGTCCTGCATTGTTATTTTTCGTCACTACCTCCCCAGGTCGGGAGTGGGTAAGTTGCGCACCTGCTGCCTTCCTTGGATGTGGTATCCGTTTCTCAGCCTCTTTCTCCAGAATCAAACCCTGATTCCCTATTACCCATAGTCACCGTGGTAGGCACAGGAAGTACCATCGAAAGTTGATAGGGCAGAGATTCGAATGTGTCATCACCGCCACGGGGAGCGTGTACCATCTGAGTTGCTTTTTGTAATGAGGAATTCCCTGTGCATGGGAGTAATGCTCACCTTATAACTTTTAGACCGGTGGTTTGTATACTCCTTGGGGATATAGCAAAGAGAGGTTCAATTCCCTGTTCCACCTGATAGGGAGAAATGATTTGAACTGCAGTCTCCCACATCTCTCAGGAAATGCTTTAACCCAGTGGTTCTCAGTCAGGGACCTGGGGCCTAACGGGGAGGCAACAAGCAGCTTTCAAAGGGTCTTTCATGCATGGCCAGTGTTAGACTCACTGAGACCCAGGACAGAAAGCTGAAGCCCTACTGCCTGGGTCTGAAGCCCAGGGCCCTGAGACCTCCCACTCAGGGCTGAAGCAAAGCCTGAGCAATTTATCTGTACAGGGGCCCCTGTGGTATGTGTCCCTTGCTGACTTTGGCTTTTATATGCAGAAAAACAGTTACTGTGATGGAAGTGGGCTGAGAAGTTTTTCTAGCACGTTGATGTTGAGGGGGGGCTGGGGAGGCTCAGAAAGACAGAAGGTGAGAACTCCTCTAAGCACTGAGCCTGTCATAACTTGGTTCTCTCTTAGTCTCTGCTGTTGAAATTGTTCCATTTTGGATAAATAATTAAAGCAGAGAGACCAGATCCTGGGTCTGCACGTCTCAAAGGGGTGTTCTAACTATGTATTCCTACCTATTAACCAACCACTGCTCACATGCAAGGGATGTACAGATTTCTATTCCTTCTTCTATCCCTGAAATAGCCAGATAAAGTGCAGTCAAGAAAAGAGTCCAAGTGAGATTTATTGAGAATCAAGAAGAATGAGATTTGATTGAAAGGAGAGTTCAAGGTGCAAGTATAAAATCCTAACTCTGGAAAATGTGGCCTTTTCTGATCATGGCTGTGCTACATTTTACTTTGTGTAACCCTTCTGCCGGAAGGAATTGGCAGCAATCAGGGCTGGGTTCAACATCTAGGGGTTCCTTTTCATCCATCTCACACAGAACCGGCTCAAGCCCCCACACAGTAGCCTGGGAACCTCACACACCCCTGAGCACCTCGGAGAGGCAGTGCTTCCCCACTCGCAAGCCGAGTCTGAGTGCAGAAAAGGACTTTAAATAAAAGAGGCAAAAAAGTCAATTAACATAAGCTTGGGAAAAATTATCACACCCGGAGTTCATAACCAACCCTCAATAACTGTCTCAGCTCAACTGCATTGAGCAATGTCCTTGGCCTTTCAGGCTCACCAGGCAAATACTGTAAGCAGCCAATCCACACACCCAACTTACAACTTGGTCCAGTCCATGTGGACACTGATGCCTCACGCTGATGCATTCGGTCATGGAACCTGAGATAATGTGACCTTTGCACTGGTCCAGCATTCTGCTTGCTCCTACCAGCTGTCTACCAATTGTGCTTTCTACCCCCTGTGGACCTGGTCTGAAGCAAAACCCTGTGATTTCAGCTCTTGATATCTACCAAAGTGGAGTCTCATTTAAAAAAAACACTGGTATCCAGCTCAGAGGTTTCTCTCTCCACTTGAAATTTCAAAAATCAGTTGGAGAGAGAAATCTCTGAGCTGCAATTTATTTGCAAATTTGACTCCATTAACCATGGATTAAACAGAGACTGGGAGTGGCTCGCAGCTTACAAAGGCAGTTTCTCTGCTCTGGGTGCTAATGTCTCCCCATTAGACTCTGACAAAGGCTCACATCCCCCGTCTGATCTGACTTGTTTTTTCCTCTTTTGATAAGTACTGTTGATACTGGGCCGCTTCCACCTTGCTGAATAAACCTTGTCAGCTCTGGCCCTCCCTCTTACGGGGACCCCACTCTTTAAATACTCCTCGGAAACCCCCCCATGCATCTGATGAAGCAGGTCTTTGCCCACGAAAGCTTATGCTCCAAAATATCTGTTAGTCTATAAGGTGCCACAAGACTTCTTGTTGTTCTGGAAGGCGGGTTTCCTTCCCAAAGATCCCCATGCGCTGTGCCTCTGCACATGTATTTTGGAGTCCGGAAGAGCTTTTTCCGGACTCCAAATCACATGGCCATACTCTAATAAGCCATGGGAAACTTACATCCATGCCTCATTAGCATCTTCCGGGCTGCTTAAGGGACATGTGCAGAAATGGCCATAAAGTGTTCTGTCAACAGACTTTGAATAGAACTGTGCATTTGCCTCTACAGTGTTATCCCTCAAAAATTTGAGGAATAACACTTCTGTTGACAGAGAGGGCTTCTTGTTGCCAGGAGTCCCTGTTTCCAGAGCTGCCATTCAGATTTTTGTCACCAACGGGCAGTGCAGTCTGGCAGTTCTTTGTTAACGGAGCAAGTTGTGTGTTGCAGCAATCTGTAGACAGAGGTTCTGTCACCAGTAACGTCTATCGATGGAGGCGTTTAGTGTAGACATACCCTTTTGACCAGAGAACAACAGCAGCATCAATAATTACAATCATACAGTTTTTCTGATAGTGTTAAATGGATTTTGAGTGGAAAAGCATAAGGCACCCTCTGCCTGCCTATAATTATCATCCATGAAAAATGCTAGCTAATAAATTGTTCTGAAGAAATAGTCTCAGGGGATAGCTGTGTTAGTCTGTACCTTCACAAATAGCAAGCCATCCTGTGGAACCTTAAAGACTAATAAATTTATTAAATCATCAGCTTTTGGGGGTAAGACCCACTTCCCTTAACAGTTTTCAACATAAGATCATCACATATTGTGACACAATATAAGTAGGGTACCCTCATGAATAATTATTGTTGATGGAAAGCACGTAAAAAAGGGGCATGCATAAAAATGGAAAATATTCAGATTGAAATTGTTTTCATGAATTCACAATAACAATATAGTTCAAAAGAGAACCACTCATGCATTTTGGTGAGAAGCATAGTTCAGTGGTTAGATCATTGTAAACCCAGGTTTCTCAGTTCGATTCTCGAGAGAACCTTTCAAAGTTCTGGGGCATGTTAGATTTAAAAAAAAAAAATCTGTCTGAGATGGTCATAGGTCCTGCTCTCAGGGCCGGGGACTGGACTCGATTACCTCTCAAAGTCCCTTCCAGCTCTGTGAGATATGTATATCCTCATGTTTCACAGTGAGAGAGAAAATTTACTGGTGACTCATATTTCTCACTATAAGGACGTGAGCAAAGCTGAGCACTGCTATAAACCTTTTCCCAGACCTGATGAGTGCATATAACAGAAACTGCTGAAGTAGATACATGGATAGCTGTTACACAGATAGCAAGAGTTGGATATGGCCTAGTCCAGCAGTTCTCAAATTGCAGGTCAAGACGAGCAAAGTGGAACACGGAGCACAAGCGGTGTTCTCATCTATCCTCCCTGGGGAAGGAAGGGTCTGCATAGGGATCGTTGAATCACAGGTAAATGCATGGTTGTGTAGGTGGTGTAGCAGGGAAGGATTTGGTTTCTTTGACCATGGGATTCTCTTTTGTGAACAGGGATTGCTGCGAAGAGATGAGATCCACCTAACGAAAAAAGGAAAGAGCATCTTTGCGGGCAGGCTTGCAAACCTAGTGAGGAGGGCTTTAAACTGGGTTCTTTGGGGGAAGGTGACACAAGCCCTGAGGTAAGTGGGGAAGGAGGAAGGAACAATCAAACTGGTTTCCTGGGTGAAGAGGAGAAAGTGGGCCAATCAGCCACTTCTCTAAGATGCTTGTACACTAACGCCAGAAGCCTAGAGAACAAACAGGAAGAATTAGAGGCCCTGGCACAGTCTAAGTATGAGGTGGATGGAATAACGGAGACTTGGTGGGATAAGTTGCATAACCGGAGCATGATCATGGAGGGTTATAAACTGTTTAGAGAGGACAGACAGGTGAGAAAAGGAGGAGTAGTTGCGCTGTATGTGAGGGAGAAGTATGATTGCTCAGAGCTCCAGTATAAGAAGGGAGAAAATCCAATTGAGTGTCTTTGGGTAAAGCTTAGAGGTGGAAGTAACAGAGGGGATGTTGTAGTTGGTGTCTGCTATAGACCACCAGATCTGGGAGATGAGGTAGATGAGCCTTTCTTCAGGCAGCTAAGTGAAGCGTCCAAATCACACGCCATGGTTCTCATGGCAGACTTTAATCATCCGGACATTTGTTGGGAGACCAATACAGCAGCACACAGACTATCCAGGAAGTTCTTGGAGAATGTTGGGGATAACTTCTTGGTACAAGTGCTGAAGGAACCAACCAGAGGCTGTGCACAACTTGACCTGCTGTTCACAAACAGGGAAGAACTAGTAGGAGAAATAGAAGTGGGTGGAAACCTGGGCTGCAGTGACCATGAGATGGTAGATTTCAGGATCCGGACAAAAGGAAGAAGGGTGAGCAGTAACATACAGACCCTTTATTTCAAAAGAGCAGACTTCAACTCCATGAGAAAACTGATGAGCAGGATCCCTTGGGAAATGAAGATGAAGGGGAAAAGAGTTCAAGAGAACTGGCAGTATTTTAAATTCTTACTGAATGCACAGGAACAAACCATCCCACCGCATAGGAAGAAACGCAAACATGGTAGGCAACCAACTTGGCTTAAGAGGGAAATCCTTAGTCAGCTTAACCTCAAAAAGGCTGCATGCAAGAAATGGAAACGTGGACAGTTGACTAAGAGGAGTATAAACAGACAGCTGGAGAATGCCAGGGAGTAATCAGGAAAGCAAAAGCACAAATGGAACTGCAGCTGGCAAGGGATGTGAAGAGTAACAAGAAGGGTTTCTACGGGCATGTTAATAATAAACGGGTTATCAGAAAAGGTGTGGGGCTGTAATTGGATAAGGGAGGTAACCTAGTGACAGATGATGTAGGAAAAGTTGAAGTACTCAATGCTTTTTTTGCCCCAGTCTTTACAAAGTAGACTCTCACACCACAGTCCTAGAAAATGCAGTATGTGAAGGTGGAGGGCAGCCATCTGTGGGGAAGGAACAAGTTCTGAGCTATCTTGAAAAACTAGATGTACACAAGTCCATGTGTCTGGATTTAATGTACCTGAGAGTAATGAGGGAATTGGCAGATGTCATTGCTGAAACTTTGGCCATTATCTTTGAAGACTCTTGGAGATCAGGGGAGATCCTCGATGACTGGAAAAAGGCAAACATAGTGCGAACCTGTAAAAAAGGAAAGAAGGACAATTCAGGGAACTATAGACCAGTCAGCCTTACCTCAATCCCTGGGAAAATAATGGAGGGAAACCTCAAGGAATCCATTTTGAAGCACTTGGAAGAGGGGAAAGTGATCAAAAGTAGCCAGGATGGATTCACCAGGGGCAAGTCCTGCCAGACCAATCTGATTAGCTTCTATGATGAGGTAACAAGCTCTGTGGACATGGGGAAGTCAGTGGATGTGATATACCTTGACTTCAGCAAAGCTGTTGATACCGTCTCCCATAACATTCTTGCCTGTAAATTAAGGAAATATGCATTGGATCCTTGGACTATAAGATGAATAGAAAGCTGGCTTGATGGTCGGGCTCAGCAGGCAGCGGTCAATGGCTCAATATCTGGATGGTGGTCAGTTTCAAGCGGAGTGCCGCAAGGCTCAGTTCTGGGGCCGGTGTTATTCAACAGCTTTATTAATGACCTGGATGAGGGACTGGATTGCACCCTCAGCAAGTTTGCGGATGACACAAAACTATGGGGAGAGGTAGATACGTTGTAGGGTAGAGAGAGAATCCAGAGTGACCTGGATAAATTGGAGGACTGGGCCAAAAGAAATCTGGTGTGGTTCAACAAGGAGAAGTGTAGAGTCCTGCACCTGGGGCAGAAGAATCCCAAGCATTGTTATAGGCTGCGGACCAACTGGCTCAGCAACAATATGATGGAAAGGGACCTAGGGGTTATGGTGGATGAAAGGCTGGATATGAGTAAACAGTGTGCCCTTGTAGCCAAGAAGGCTAACGGCATACTAGGATGCACTAGGAGGAGCATTTCAAGCAGATCTATAGAAGCACATGTTCCCCTCTATTCAGCACTGGTGAAGCCACACCTAAATAATTAAAAAGGCATTAGAGATACACATCTCCTAGAACTGGAAGGGACCTTGGGAGGTCATCTAGTCCAGTCCCCTGCCCTCTTGGCAGGACTAAGCACCATCCCTGACATCTATTTGCCCCAATCCCTAAACGGCCTTCTCAAGGATTAAGCTGGGTTTAGCAGGCCAATGCTCAAATCACTGAGCTATCCCTCCCTCCTGCTATCTCCCCTCTGGAATATTGTGTCCAGTTTCAGGCCCCCCAATGTAAAAAGGATGTGGATGTACTGGAGCAGGTTCAGCAGAGGGCAACAAAAATGATTAAGGGTCTGGAGCACAAGATCTATGAGGATAGGCTGAGGGATTTGGGCTTGTTCAGTTTACAGAAGAGAAGACTTAGGGGTGATTTAATAGCAGCCTTCAACTTCCTGAAGGGGATCCCTAAAGAGGAGGGTGAGAAACTGTTCTCAGTATTGTGAGATGGCAGAACAAGGAGCCATGGTCTGAAGTGGAAGAGTGAGAGGTGTAAGTTAGACGTTAGGAAAAACTACTTCACCAGGAGGGTAGTGAAGCATTGGAATGTGTTGCCTAGAGAGGTGGTGGAATCTCCATCCCTCAAGGTTTTTAAGTCCGGGCTTGACAAGGTCCTGGCTGGGATGACTTAGTGCGAGTTGATCCTGCCTGAAGCAGGGTGCTGGACTACACCTCCTGAGGTCCCTTCCAGCCTTATGATTCTATTATAACCCCATTGGAATGGGCCTGCCCAGGGTTCTATTACACTTGCTGGTGCCACTGCTCCCGTGCCAAAGCTGGCTCCAGCCCTGTGCCGTGGGGCTCAGGTTACAGGCTCCCTGCCGCGAGGGTTCAATCCGCATCCCAGGGCCAGGGAGTATTTGCTGTTGTCAGGGGCAGGGTGCACTGCAAGCCGGGGGCAGCTGCCCTAAGCTGTTACAGTCTCTGGCCGCAGCTACCAACCAGCCCGTTGGGACACGCAGCTGCCTCGCCAGTGGGGATCTGCGGCTAGTGGCTGGCGGCTCTCTGGGGCACGAGCCTGTTGGGGTCCCTGCCTTGCACCCGCGGGGCTGGCGGCGCCTCCCGCCGTCGGTGCCAAGGCGGGGGTCAGCAGCCGGGACACAACGGCTAAGCCCCAGGCGCTGCAGGTGTCTGCGGGTCGGGCGGCTGTCACCCGGCGGGAGGGGCAGAGAGCAGAACCGGAGTAACGCGCATCCCTCCACCCCGCGCAGCCGGAGGGCGGGGTGGGGGGTGGGGGAGATTTTGCGCATGCGCCGGAGCAAAGCTTGTTCTTATTGTGGGGAGGGGGGGAAAGCGCGCGTCGGCCGCTACCAGGCTGGCGGGCTGTACCACTATGTAAAGCTGCGGAAGGGGGGAGGGGGCCCGTCCCTATTTCCTTTCCACCGGACGCGGCCCGCTGCCGCCTCCCGCTTGGGCCGGGCGATGGTGCGAACGCGCGGCTCGACATCCAGCGCCGGGTGGGCGGGCCGAACCGAGCGCGGGGCGGGGGAACGCGGCACTAGTCCACCGCCTTCTCTCCCCCATCGGCCGCTGAGTGGGCGCGTCCCGGTTCCTCGTTGTCGATGGTCGGGTCGGAGCGTTGCTGCTGCCCCCGGCGTAGCAAGTTCACGCTCGCTCCGCTCCCTCCTCCCACCCGGCTCGGCCTCAGCCTCCCGGCGGCCCCATGGCGTACAGTCAGGGCGGCGGCAAGAAGAAAGTCTGTTATTACTATGACGGTGAGCGGCAGCGGCATCAGCAGCAGCAGCAGCGGCGGGGGGGGGGCAGCGTTCGTCCCCCCCCCCCGTCCTCCGCCTCGATCGCTGCCTGGCAACGCTCGTGTGGCAGCGCGAGGCCGCCGGGGCGTAGGCGGGATCCACCCGGGCTGCGGCGCTGAGCCCCTCCCGTGCCCGCGTCTGCGCGTTATCGCAGGAGGAGACGGGGCGGGGGGCGGCTCTCCAGCCACGGCCCCCGTGTCGCTTGCGGAGAAGCGAGGGATGACTCGGAGCGGCCGCCCCTGCAGCCCGGCGGCCTATCCCGGCGGGGGACGCCCGCGGGTTGCCGAATAGCTGTGCGCGCCTCTAGGCTCGGGATGCGCCCGGGCTCGTCAAATCAGCCGGCTGCGTCTGGTGGCGGGGTTAACCAGTCGCGCAGAGCTGAGCGGGCTTGGAGCTGGGGATTCCGGTGGGGGTAAGGTGGGAGCCTGCCTGTGCCTGCCCCCCACCCCCAACACAAAGAGACGCACCCTGCGCAGACCAGCATAGCCCCTTTGTTTGGTTGGCTAAAGTGGTCGCTGTGATTACTTGTTTGAGGCTGAATTTCTGCCTAGAGCAGTATAGGCTCGATCTTAACTTCGAGAGGTTGGGGGGGAGGGGGCAAAGACGGGCAATTTCGATGCTGAGTGTAGTGAAGAAAGACGTGATGAGGCTGCTTTGCAGTTCCTAGTTAATGCATTGTCATTAGGGGGGCTATGGAGAGCAGGGGGGCTCTGGTTCAGGAGGATGCCAGAGGTGCTGCTGCTGTAGTAGTTCTGTTCGTCAGGCAGCCGGGACTGGAAGAAAAACTGTGAGGGGCTCAGAAGCTTTTTCTCACCAATGGAAGTTGGCCCAATAAAAGATACTACCTCACCCACCTTTTCTATTCAGAAAAAAATGGTACATTTGTTGGGGCCTAGTCGGGGTTTTCTAAGATGCTGCCAAGTCAGGCAGAATTGTGTGGTTGCCGCCCCCTTCTCTTTGTCCTTCACTTGGGTTCTTTGTTCAGCATAAGGGGGAAAGCAGGCCCCTGTTAAGAAAAATTGTACAGAAACCGGGGTGTGACTTTTCTCTGGAAGAAGAGCAGGCGCTTTTGAACTTAGTGAAGGGAAAATTGCATTACTCTTTCAGGTTATATTTGCCTCTCTGCAACTAAAACTTTAAATACACGGTTGGGCCGTGTGTCAAAGCAAAGTCTGCTTAATCAATATGGGTACCATTTCACTAGAGTGCAATGCTCTGGCATTTTAGTAATAGCATAAGAATTGTAAGCACCGTTGCTTGAATCCCTCACTTACCTCATTGCTATTCCCTCAGCCCTCCCATGTGGCCCCTGGGGGCTGAGGGAAGAAAAAAAGCAGTGGGTTAGGGACAGTTCTGTATTGGCAAGGCAATGAACTGGTGATCAAACTAGTATCAGATTTCCATGAAAATTGATGTTGCTTTGGTCAATTAGAAATTCAGTATTTTTCTTCATTGCTATTCAGACTCCAAATTATTTAACATTTCTCTAAGTCTGTTAGAGCATCTCTCCCACTGTCTACCATAAACATCAATATTCCTAGTATTCATCTTGGTTAGAATGTTTCAGGCTTATTTAAAAATCTGAAATACGTATTGAAGATGTCAGAGTCAATGGTTATTTTATACTTCCTTTCCAAATGCAAGAGCTCAATACTCAAAAATTAGCGAAACTCATCAGAAAGAAATTAGAGATTAATTCTTACCTCTCTGGGAAAAGTTCCTAATCCATTTACAGTTCATTCAATATTTCTTCTAATTTCTGTGCTCTTTTGTACCCAGAGTTTTGTAAATGTTCCTCCGATCGAATGTGAAGGGAAAAGTGCTCGCAACCTTAAATGATCTAAAAGTAGCATAGTTAAAGCTCTGTTGTCTGGCACTTAGTTAACCTGAAACCTCTATTAAGCAGTATTTCAGATATCTTCCAATGCAAACCCGGACTAATATGCTTCTTAGCGCATTATGCAGTTGCATATGCTGTACTCTACTTTTATACATAAGGGGCAGAAGATGAGTAAGCAAGCTGACAAAGGGGTTTATTCAAAAAGTAACTTCCAGGCCATATCATAAGGTCATTTACTGATTCATCCCAATCTCCTATGCTTTCTACATTTACAATGGTAATTGATGTGGATATTTTTGATCCTGAAGCATTGCAAGATCCTGAAGTCGCTTCTCAGTCCTCAAAGAAATCATCATGTTCAGTATAGGTTTAGTATTAAGTGTATTTCTGTCCATGGCTACGTCTACACTAGCGCCAAACTTCGAAATGGCCACGCAAATGGCCATTTCGAAGTTTACTAATGAAACGCTGAAATGCATATTCAGCACTTCATTAGCATGCGGGCGGCCGCAGTGCTTCGAACTTGATGTGCCTTGCCGCCGCACGGCTCGTCCCGACGGGGCTCCTTTTCGAAAGGACCCTGCCTACTTCGAAGTCCCCTTATTCCCATCTGCTCATGGGAATAAGGGGACTTCGAAGTAGGCGGGGTCCTTTCGAAAAGGACCCCCATCGGGACGAGCCGTGCGGCGGCAAGGCGCGTCAATTTCAAAGCGCTGTGGCCGCCCACATGCTAATGAAGCGCTGAATATGCATTTCAGCACTTCATTAGTAAACTTCGAAATGGCCATTTGCGTGGCCATTTCGAAGTTTGGAGCTACTGTAGACACGGTCCATATGGGTATATATTATGCACTGCCCAGTGGTATGTAGTACTGTAAGAGCTTATTGTATATAGAATTGTAAAGAAACCAACCACTCTGCAGTGCAGTATTACTTCTGGCTTGATGAGAAACAGTGTACTCTTTTATACTTTGTTTTATTGTATTATTCTTTGAAAACTGATACTCCATTCACAAAGTGCAATTCTGTTACCAGAATATGTGATTAACTGGAACCCCATTTTCCCAACATACCGGATAACAGATTTTGTTATAAGTATGAAAATACTATAACCAATAGGGAAGTACATTTGTGGGTGGATACAAATTTTCATGTAACTGAGATCAAAATGGAGTTCATTGAAAATTTCATCACAGATTGTCATAAATGCTTTGCATAGAAACATGGCTCCTTCATTTAAATTTTTCTTGTAATTTTTCAGTTTTCTGGAAATAATGTAGAAGTCTAGAAATGTATATTAAAATACAGAATAGAAGAGGCACTGTAATTCAGTGTAATGTGTTTTATGATGTACTCTGTTACCTTGCATGCTTTGTAATTTTCATGTGGTTATTGTCAGAGACAGTTATTTCAAATCAGAATTTCACTTTGCAAAATTGCTTATTGTTTGTATTGAAATTACAATCTGCCTTTTATTCACAGTTTGTCTTGTTAGTACTGCAAAATTCATATGGCAATGGGAGAACAAGCTTGGTTTTATACCAGCTCTTGCTTATAACAGAGTTGTTAACTAACGCTTTAGTTACACTATACAGCTTTTAGTGACAAAGCTGTGATGCTGCAGCCAAGTCGCACAACATAGCTGCAGTTTGTCTGCTCTTTTGCCGACAAAATAGTTCCACCCTCAATAATCTATTTACGCCAAAGTTTGCTGGCAAAACTTTTGTCTTGGGGCAGGGAGATATCGTTTAAATGCTTCTCTGAAAGATAAAAATTTTGTCATTGAGTTAGCAGTGTGGACATAACGGAAGTCCATGTTGCAGAATTCTTGTTGCTGATGGTGATATGTTCAGCCAGAAAGAACTCTAGCTTGACTTTGAAATCGTAGTCTAGCTGCAGTGAAAAGGAACATTATTTTACTTGAACTGCGTAAGTATGATAGAGAAATGCTGTGATAAACACATGAACGCATGGTGCCATTTTTAGTTGCCAGTTTTAAGAATTGGTACATGCAGGCTTTAAGCGTATGTTCATGCTGCATTGTAAACCAAAATATGTGGGACTCATTCTTGTTCAATGTTCCTAAGCCTGTGTTTCGGTGCATACATTATATTGTAAACCTGGACTTACAGTTTTGATGTGTCTAGATATCACAGCCATGCTATGTAGATCTTGAGAATTGGTTCTGTGCCTTTTGTAAAAAAGTGAGATCTGGGCTCTGACTCACCTCATCATGGTTCTGAGTGTTTGCTGATTGAGTCAGACTGATTTATGTGTGGAGGGAAAAGAAGTATAGGACTCAAACCTGAGTCAGGGCCTGAGCTTTGTGTGTGGTGTAGACATATGTCTTAAATATTCCTGACTTACATTAAAATGGTATTCTGTTGTTTTACAGGTGTCTCTTAGGTCCTTGTTACTGTTGACTAGAAAAGTGCTTACATACAATGAACTACTAAAGTTGTTAAGCATAATGTTGTGGAACCATAGTGAACAGTTTCCTAGCAGTATTGTAATTGGCAGAATTGTATTTGAGGATTAGATTCATAGACTCCGAGGTAAGAAGGGATCATTATGCATTCTCACCTGCACAACACATCTCATACAACTTCCCCAAAATAACTCCTAGAGCATTGTTTAGGAAAACATCCAGTTTTGATTTAAAATTGCCAATGATGGAGCATCCCATGGTCCTAGGTGAGCTACTCCTATGGTTAATTATCCTTACTGTTAAATATTCATACCTTATTTCCTGTTTTAATTTGTTGAATTTCAACTTCCAACCATTGTTGGACCTTGTTACATCTTTGTCTGCTAGTTTGCAGAACCCTCTATCATATTTGCTGTCCATGTAGTGGTATGTAGATTGTCACCCTTTTCTGTTAACACAGCCTTCTTCTTAAGTTAAGTAAATGGAGCTCATTGAGTCTGTTTCTGTACGTAAGGCATTGTAGGAGTCCGGAGCTAGGGCAGGCCTGTAGCTCCAGAGGGGACCGCAGCCACACCGGCGGTCCTGGGAAGCCCAGCCCTTGGTTCAGGGTGGCGCAGCAACAAAGAGGGGTAGAACACAGTGTATAATACAAGCCCAGCCCAGCCCTCAGTCCAGGGCAGGGCAGCAGTTCACAGTTTGTAAGGCAAGCCCAGCCCAGCCCTCAGTTTGGGGCAGGGCAGCAGCACAAGGGTTTGGAGTGCAGGCCCAGCAAGGGCTTGCCCGTCAAGGAGGGGGTAGGAGGTCGCAGGCCCTCCCACTCCACTGCGACCCGGTCCAGGGCCCTGGGAGTCGCTCACACACAACCACGGCGGTGGGGATCCAGGCCGCAACACGCTGCCATGGGTTCGGGAGCGTCGTTCCCCGGGCCACTTCCTATCTCTACCTCCACTGGGGGAAGGTCCCAGTCCATCTGGTCAGGAGGTCCTGCGGGGTTGGCCCCCTCCAGATCGTCCACCTTTGGGGGCTCCGGCCAGTCACTCATGTCTACGTCATTGGGGTAGTCTGGCGGCGGTAGCACGGTGGGCCTGAGTCGATCCTGAGCCTGGGGCTGCAGGGGTCCGCCGGGACTCCGGGGCAGGCCGCTCCTGGGGCCTCGTGGTTGCTCACCCTTGCCGGTCTGGCAGCATCCAGGGTTTCCTCCAAGGCGGGAGGTCTCCACTGGCTTGAGGGTCCTGACGGGTCTGGGAAGTCCGGGTAGGTCCCTTGGGGCATCTGGATCTTTGGCTGGCCTGGCAGGTCTAGGCCGCTGGGGGCTTGCTTCTCCGGACTGGTCGGCCGGTAGCGGGCTCTCTGCCCCTGGCGCCGGGGAGCTCACAGAGGCACTCCCTCCCTGCCCAGAGGCCCAGGCTTTAATGGGTCCCGAGCCCCGCCCTTGTCCCTTTTGGCTCTAGGCCCCGCCCTCTGAGGGGCAGGCCACTGGTGTTCTGGCTCCGGGCCCGCCCACCAGGGCCTCTGCGCAGCCTCCTCTGCCTCTGAGTCAGCAGGAGGCCATACCGGTTCACTACAGGCATATTTTAAATCCTATAATGATTCTTTGGCTCTTTCCTGAACTCTCTACAATTTATTTCCTTCCTGAAATGTAGATACCAGAACTGGATGCAGTCCTCCAGCACTTGTCACATCAGTGCCAAATACAAGAGTAAAATAACCTCTCTAATTCTACTTGTGTTAGCCCTTTTAGCCCAGCCTTGTGCCTGAAGTGCACATTCAGCTGATTAACCCCAAATCTTTTTTAGAGTCCTTTCTTCCCAGGATAGTTGCCCATCTTGTACACAGGCACAAGAAATGTATGCCATACTTAGATTTATGTTTAGCCATATTAAAACATACATTGTTATCTTGACACAGTGGGAATCAAGGTATCCAAATCACTCTGGTGACCTGTCCTCTTTACTGTTTACCACTTCCCCAGTTCTTGTTTCAGCTTCAAATGTTATTAGCTATCCTTTTGTTTTCTTCCTGGTCATTGTTCAGTAGGCGAACATACTAAATATTTTTTAGATTTTCTTATTTGTCTTGCATAAATTAATATGGGTGTTTAAAAGGTCCCTTCTATTTTGTTTTTGTAGAGGTCTAAGCCAAAACATGTTTTGGTTTCACCCATGTAAGCAAGACTAAACTTGTCTGAATTATGGGCAAGGCACTACTGTGCTCTAATGCTGCTTAAATACAGTACCATTTGTAATGTAAATCAGCCACAGTTCAGCACAATATGCGCATCTGTAAAGCGTTCTAAAACTGAAATCTGTTTTATACATGGTTCCAAGCCCTGTGCTTAATAGCCTGGCAACCTATACATCAGCCTAGGTGCTGTGTTTAGAAAGCTAGGCTGATCTTTTGTTGTAGTTATGACCATGCTGGCAAGCTTAAGATGAGCGAAGAAAAATCTTTGAACAAACAACTAACAGAGAAGACTGAAATGTATATTGAGACCCTAGAAGTGACTTTTCTACTTTTCCAAATACTGCACCATGACTTTATCCACTGCTTTGTAGATATGTTTGATGACTTTACTAGAAACCATAGAATTTTCACATGAAATTGAAAATTTACTCCCAGATAATCATTTTTTGGCAGATGGGGAAGTAGAGTAAAAATAGTGCACAGTTACTTCAAGTGTAAGGTTTTTGAATTACATTGCAGCATTGTAGTGGCCAAATCTTTGTTTCAGTTGGGCAGATGTGTATTGCTTTGTGTCTTGTTCATGCATAATAACATTTTACAGTAAACTAGGGGTCAACATGTGGCCCACAGGCCAGAATCTGGCCCGCAGAGCCTTTTCACATGGACTGCGAAGGCAGCAGCAGTTCCATTTGGATAGCCAGCTGTGGGGCATAGGGTCAGCAACCTGTGGCTCTTTCAGGAGCCACCTGTGGCTCCAAATACCATCTCCGCTGAATTGTCCTCCAGCTCCCTGCTCTGCCACATTGAAATAATGGAATTTAGTTTCATTGGTTTAATGGCCAGCAGGAGGGATCTGGCCATTAAACCAATTAAATTGAGTTCCGTTATTTCAGTGCACCAGGGCAGGGAGCTACCTGTGCTGCAGGTCAGGAAAGGGAGTTGGAGAGGTCGGGGGAGCTGCGCGGTTGTGCTGAGGAGGTAGCAGCAGCGGCCATGGTGAAGGAGTAGTGCGGAGGTGTGGGGCAGCAGTGCGCAGAGCGCATGTCTGAGGTAGGTTAATCCTGAGTTTGGGGCTGAGAGGCGTTCAGGGCTATTTTGTGTTCGGCCCCCCGAAACGTAAAAAATTGCCATGTGCTTCCCAGTGAAAAAAGGTTGGCCACCCCTTGCAGTAAACTCTTTTATATCCAACATTCTATTATCCAGAACTCTCAAATAACCAGCATTTTAACCATAAGTAAATTTTAGTTTGCATTTTCCATAAGTACAGCATAGTGAAACTAAATACAAATAACTGCAGCAAATACATTGTAAATTTACAGTGTACAATACTACTGTCGTTGGTAAATAAAGTACGCAGCATAAATTTTTGTTTGTTTCTTAATATGCAAACTTGTTTGTCTTTTTAGTGCTATGCATTGTTAGGTACACCTCTTTATTATCCAGAATATTTGAATATCTGGCAACCTCCTGGTCCTATGGATGCCGGATGTGAAAGAGTTTCCTGTGCATGTAATTTGATATACAAAATAAAAGTGGTATACTCTTTTTGGCTCTGATCCAAGCAATGTAAGACTGACTTCTTAACTGTACTTGTTACTAAACTTATTTGAGATACTTTGTGCTGCTGCTGTAAAACTGCTGAACTAAATATGCAGCCTATTCAAGTAAGGTCGTTCTTTTTTATAATTAACAGTAATACATTCCATTGAACTCAGTGGAGGTGAGAGGTTATAAGTATTTAGCACAGCAAAGGAAACAATTCATCTAAAAAACCTCATCAAACCTGTGTGTGCCCGTTAGTTCTTGCTAACTGTACTTCGAAATTCAGGGCTGTATGTACTCCAGAAAAGAATACTGTAGTGGGCAAGTGTAATATGCAGCTTAAGCTAAGTGTTTCAGAGGTCAGAGTACACATACAGTAACTTTTTATGTTTGAAATATTTTAATTTCAGTTAATGCCATAAGACAAACTGGGAGAAACAAAAAAAGAGACATTTGGTCCCCATTGGTATCCCCTTTTTATCACATAATTTGCTGACAAAGCAAGGCAGAAAATTAATTAATTTTGAATGAATAGGGTTTATCATAGTTTATGCTTATAAGAACTTTTATGCAAGATAGGGTCCCAGTGTTTATTGCAGTTATTTGTGACTGATAACTGTATAGTCGATATTGGGCAGACTACAGAGCAATAGTTCCAAATTTTTGTTTAGTGAAACTCTTTTGTGACAATGGCCGTGTCTACGCTTAGAGAAAACTTCAAAATAGGCATGCTAATGGCCATTTCAAAAAATACTAATGAGGCACTGAAATGCATATTCAGTGCTTCATTAGCATGCCGCCGGCCGCGTTACTTTGACATTGCCGTAGCCGGTGGCATGCTAACTTTGAAGTTTTCTGCCTGTGTAGATGTAGCCAATCTGGTAAATTTGTCCACTTGGCCTCTTTAGATCTTGTCCCAATTGGCTTTTTGACCTATGCTCTCAACAGCATTTAATGTTCTGGAGGATGCCTGCCCTAATTACCAAATATGGTGACATTTGATAAGGCGTGTTAGCCAGTTCCGGCAACATCATCTTTTGTCTAAAGATTTTTATAACCCAGTAAAGCTTGAGACCTGGATATGAATGTAGTGGTAGTTGATCTCTTACCTGTGGAATAATTATAGTTACTAAATCCTTATTCAAATATTACATTATTGGTAGACTTTTTGCTACTGAGAATGATGTGTGCTTAGTTGTAGGACCTAGTATAAGTGAAATGGTTTACTTTAAGATGGCTATATTCAGTCTTCTCAGAAAAACTATTGAATTCTGATGTGCAATTGTTTATCTTCCCTGAGAGCTCTTGCTAGTGTAATCTTAGAGTACATGGTTGTCATCAATGTAGTGGTAACACTCGGTCAGTTAATATAGCCATCTCTATACTTTCATATTTGTGTGTACATCAACATGTGCATCCGCATGTAGCGTACAGACACTTCACACGTGGTTAGTTCATGTCTAAATATCTGTGTAAACATGGAGACACAATGTCTGACATCTAGGGCAGTGTTTCTTAAACTTTTGGAAACCACGGAACATCAAACAATATTTTTATGCGGAACATCTATGAAAATTTACGTAATTGTTGTCGGGCAAAAAAAAAAAACCCAGCAACATACACAGGAAAACCCAAATGAACGAGTATCGCAGCAATGAAGTAACATTGTGTTTGGTTTTAATATGACAAAATATAGGCCATCAGTAGAGTTTTCCAAACACTTGTGGCATACTTGTGAGTTGCTCACAGAACACAGTGTTCTGCCAAATGCCATTTAAGAAACACTGCTGTTTTGTATATACCCTATGGCTGAGTCTTCACGGCACGGCTTTCCTGGCAGATCTGTGCTAATGAGCAGCCTCAAAATTACAAATGGCTGCTCATTGGCATGATCCTGTGGCTCATTAGCATAACAGCATGAGAGCTTGGTCTCGGCAGAGGGGGGTGCAGGCAGTAAAGAGGTTATGTGAACATGCCTCAGAGGGTCTTTTTGCTGGCAGTCATCAGACCCTTTATGCCTGAAAAAAATCAGGCATAAGAGGGTGGCAACAGAGGGTCTTTTTGCCGGCAGGGGCATGTCCACACAGCCTCTTTACTGCTGGCACTCCCCTCTGCCAAGACCAAGCTCTTGCACGGCTATGCTAATGAGCCATGGGATCATGCCAATGAGCAGCCATTTACAATTTCAAGGTTGCTCATTAGCATGAATCTGCCAGGAAAGCTGTGGCGTGTAGACCCAGCCTACATGACTCTCCACATGCACAAATAGTATTTCATATGTCTACACTGTTCTTTTCCCAGAGCCTTTCCTTGCTGCAGTGAAAGACTTTAGTGACCTACCAGAGTCTTTTCCCATTGCCTCCAAGTTGCTAGAGCCTTTCACTGCCACATATAAATAGACATTACTACTATAGTACTATACACAACCGCAAGTGTAGATAAAGTTAGTTAAATGTAGACAATATCTTCTTCATTAGGCCCAGGAAGAGTATGTTCCTGTTCTTTTCAGGTGGTGGTGGGTTTTTTTGTTTTTTGGGTTTTTTTGGTGGCAGGGAGGAGGGGGGCATGGCAGGGTTGGGACATGGATTGGTTTAGATCACCAACTAGAAAGTCTAGACATCTTTTTGGTACTTAGGAGGGTATGCTAAGGGAATTTACTTTTATATGAGCAATTGTTTAGCTTTAATATAGTCCTACACGTTTTTAGTATATTAGAAACGTATCACTTATGAACAAAAACATAGTGTCAAACTGTATTACGACAGCTGAAATTTAGTTAAACATACAAAACAATGTGGATGTTTTGTTGTTAAACAAAACATGTCCTTCATACAGTATATGACCTAGTGTGCCATATTTATAAAGCGTGAGCTCAAGCATCCCATGAATTTTGCTTTACATAGAAAATTTGTGATGGGCTTTCCATTTTTGTATTTAGATGGTTTAAGAGATTATGACTATAGTGTTATATTAAATTCAGATTTAATCTTAAGCAGGTTTACAAGGAACATTGGTAGCTACTCTGGTGGCTTTCTCTAGGAATTGCTTTGAGAGTAGCTGCATTTGGGAGGAGGCAGACCATTTTATGGAACAGTGCCATTAATGAAAGCTCTATATTCACCTTTTCAGGTGGGTTCAGTAACATCATGTCGCTGCCCAGCTCTTCTGCATGTCATGCTGTGAAACCTCTGTGATAAACAATTTTGACTAGATAATTGAAAATCCTGATCACGCTTCATATATGGTAACCCTTCCCAAACCTGGTTGGGGAAATTTCAAAGACTAACCCTTTTATATTTATCTCTGTGTTCAGGTCTGCAACTAAAAGAAATAACAAACAAGTATGGAGCAGGGGGAATGCTGTGAAGATTTGAATTTTTATAATACCAATTACATTGTTTATCTTCATAGGTGATATTGGAAACTATTATTATGGGCAGGGCCATCCCATGAAACCTCATAGGATCCGTATGACTCACAACTTGTTGCTAAATTATGGCTTATACAGAAAAATGGAAATTTACGTGAGTATAAGCAGCAGTGAATATGTTTAAATTACTGTTTAATGATACAGTAACTTTTAACCTCCACCCCCCACCCCAGTATATGATAAGAATTATTTCTAGGAGCTGATATTTTGCTCTTCTGTTTGGGAAACATTAATTTTTTTCCCCCTCAGTTTTTAGTAACTTAAAATGAATCAGAACTTTGCAACTTACATGGGAAGCCATGGGTTGTGGGCCATATGTGGCAGAAAAGCAGGGTTAAGCCCCTGTGGGAGGTTGGATAGTTTGCGCTTTTATGTTTCATTTCAGAGCAATGTATACCTTTTATCATTAATTGTCAGCACAATAATTGGTGAAATGTGTTGGAGGCTGCACTAGAAATATATTGGATGTTAATTTCATTATTGGAGATATAGCCACCCTTACTCTATCCGAGTATGCTTAGAATACAGAGTTTTCCAGTGTCTTTTTATTACATGTTTAAGGGAGATGGAATTGATTGAATGATTTTTGTATCTGATTTTAGTCAACTATTAAAGCAGAAATTTGTTACAACTTTATTTTTGTCAGAGTAAAACTAAATTTACTTTCTTGTTTACAGCGACCCCATAAAGCTACAGCTGAAGAAATGACTAAGTACCACAGTGATGAATACATCAAATTTCTTAGATCGATAAGGCCAGACAATATGTCTGAGTATAGCAAGCAGATGCAGAGATGTAAGTCTCCAAACTGGATTAAGTCTACATTATTCATGTACTGGATTGTTAACTGTTGTGTATTGTGTGAACAAGTATTGGTTTTCTAAACATTTAACAATGAGTTCATGGCATTGTTTCTCCTTTACATCAGTCTATAAAGAGCTTCTAGTTTTTGTCTCAAGACTACTCTGAACAGCAAATGCTTTTCAAGTATACAGTTATAAGTATGGGGTCAGATTGTCCCCAATACAGAGCCTATGGAAGGCCTACACTCCCATTCTGAGGGCTTATGCGGGAGGTAAGTGCTATGTGTAGGTCCTTTTGTGCTTGGGCAACTTTTGCTTTTAATGGTGTTGGTACTTAAGTGGTTCTAAAAATAAAAACAAACATATTCTAAGATAAGACCTTTATGAGTCGGTAAATGTTACTTCCTCTGCTGTTGAATACTCATTTGAGAAGTAAAAGCTGCCGGTGAAGTGTGAGCTGAATATTAGAATCAGTCTTTGTACCCTGGAGAGAGGTTGGCTCAGACTGCAAACAGTTTGTGGGAAATAGTAGGCACATCGCAGTTGTGCAGTCCATGTTCTTTTATCGGCTAATTTATCACTTAATGCATTAATTAATTTATCACTTAATGCATTGTAAAATGTGGTTGGTCGAATTTTACACCAAAAAAAAAAATTATAGACGTGCCTGTGAAATGTTTCAGTAAACAAACTACACTACATGAGAGCACATTATATAGGATTTCAAAACTCTCACTGTTATACATGTAGGCTGGGTCTGCATGGAGCTGGTCTCCTAGCAGATCCATGTTAATGAGCAGCCTCGCAATTGCAAATGGCTGCTCATTAGCATAACTGGGCGAGAGCTCTCTCTTGGCAGAGGGGGTGCCTGCGGTAAAGAGACTATGTGGATGTGTGCCTGCTGGCAAGAAGCCTCTGTCTCCAGCCCCTTATGCCTGAGGGACTTTTTACTGGCAGGGGCACGTCCACACAACCTCTTTACTGTCAGCACCTCCTCTGCCTAGAGCGAGTTCTTGCACAGCTATGCTAATAAGCCATGGGACCATGCTAATGAGCAGCCATTTGCAATTGCAAGGCTGCTCATTAGCATGGAGGTGCCAGAAGAGTGGCTCCATGTAGACCCAGCCATATTTAATCTGCTCTTCCTAGGAGTGAGAAAAGATCACACCATCTGACTTTTATGGAGAACTTTAAATACATTAAATTAACTGTTCACGTTTTTTAAATGAAAAGACTAATTCATCTGCAAGCATTTCTTGTCCCTAAAAGTACACCTGCAGGCTGAAAATGTCAAGATTCAGTACAATGTACCTCTTGAACAGTTGAATCACTAAACTGCTAAAAACGTAGTTCAGTGAAAATGTAAAGTAAACTTGAATGGTAACCATTCTACAGGTTACATTTGGTAATTTGAGAAGTATATGTCTGTAGTAAATATGCTGAACTGTGCACTGGAAAACCAACACCACTTTTCTTATGCAGTTAATGTTGGAGAAGATTGTCCTGTGTTTGATGGACTGTTTGAGTTCTGCCAGCTGTCAACAGGAGGTTCAGTTGGTAGGTATATGCTGTACACCTGGGCTTTGTGGTTTTCTTGATTTTTTTTTTTTTTTTTTTTAAAAAGATTTATTATTATGGTAGTGGCAATTAAAACCAAGAAATGTGTGTCTTTAGTCATAGTAAGCAGTGTTGTAGCCAAGTTGTTGCCAGGATAGTAGAGAGACAAGGTGAGTGAGGCAAGATCTACTGTTGGATGGTAGCTAGTCTATATGAGAGAGAGAGAGAAGCTTTTGAGCTGTTGATCTCAGTGATATGTGGTATTGGACTTCGTGTGAAACATCAGATTGATTAGTCATGCAGATTGTTGAATATCAAATATGGTAATTTTGTAATGCTTTTTATACAGGTAGAGCCAGAATGGCCTTGAGAGAAGTGGCTTAAACAGATAATCTTGTTACAAGAAATAGGGTGTTAGGAATTATTAAAAAAGGGATCGATAATAAGACAAAAGATATCATACTTCCCCTATATAAAACTATGGTACGCCCACATCTCGAGTACTGCGTGCAGATGTGGTCTCCTCACCTCAAAAAAGATATATTGGCATTAGAAAAGGTTCAGAAAAGGGCGACTAAGATGATTAGGGGCTTGGAAAGGGTCCCATATGGGGAGAGGCTAGAGAGACTGGGACTTTTCAGTTTGGAAAAAAGGCGATTGAGGGGCGATATGATAGAGGTATATAAAATCATGAATGGTGTGGAGAAAGTGAATATAGAAAAATTATTTACCTTTTCCCATAATACAAGAACTAGGGGACACCAAATGAAATTGATGGGTAGTAGGTTCAAAACTAATAAAAGGAAATTTTTCTTCACACAGCGCACAGTCAACCTGTGGAACTCCTTGCCTGAGGAGGCTGTGAAGGCCAGGACTCTATTAGGGTTTAAAAAAGAGCTTGATAAATTTTTGCAGGTTAGGTCCATAAATGGCTATTAGCCAGGGATAAAGTATGGTGCCCTAGCCTTCATAACAAGGGCAGGAGATGGATGGCAGGAGATAAATCACTTGATCATTGTCTTCTGTTCTCCTTCTCTGGGGCACCTGGCATTGGCCACCGTCGGCAGATGGGATGCTGGGCTTGATGGACCTTTGGTCTGACCCAGTATGGCCATTCTTATGTTCTTATGTTCTTATGTTCTAAGAAATGTAATCAGTTTTTCTTCCAATACTTTCAAAGACATTTATTTTTTTTTCTTGTTGGTTTTTAGCTGGGGCAGTAAAACTAAACAGACAGCAGACTGACATGGCTGTTAATTGGGCTGGAGGACTCCATCATGCTAAGAAGTCAGAGGCATCTGGTTTCTGTTACGTCAATGACATTGTGCTTGCTATCCTAGAGCTGCTGAAGTAAGTTCTCAATGAGATTGAAGCATAACTTATGATGTAGAAATGCTCTTTGATTTCTCTCTGCCCACGCCTGAGTTCTGTATGGAAATTGGCTTGGATGAGATCAGAGTAAAGCACAAATAAACAGGCTATCTAGAAAAAAGGAAGAATAGAGATAAAATTACCCTTCAATTACAAGTAACCCCAAAGGCTACTAGTAGTAACACAAAGTACAGAATTTTTAGATGGAAGTATATAGATACATATTTTAAGTGGACTGTGTAAACAAAATGTGTTAGGAAGATTAACTTGTAGTTACTTCATTGTTTCTTTCTTCTACTTCCCCTGTCTGCCAGACACTTAAATTGAGATGGAAAGGGAAAGATGTAATATATGAGAACAGAGTAAAATAATGTTTTAAAAAATGAGACTACAAACAGAATGTGTCAATATCCAAGCATTTTCACCAGTGAAATCGTACACAAGAGTCAACACCACAGACAAAAGCTTCATTTCCTTCTTTCCTGTTTTCTTCTTTGCCCTTTTGTATACGTTAGTCTTGTGTCTTTTTTGAAAGTGGGACTGGACTTTAACAGCCGCAATAAGGACAACTGTAGGCCACCTCATAAAACTACTTCTCTTCTCCCCAAAAAGAACAGTTAACATCTTTAATACCATCTAAGGGACTGTCAAACCACAGCTTATTTCTTTCTAAAAACTCTTGCTGAAAGAAAAATGGAACAAGGGATGTTTCTAAAATGAAAGCCTTAATGTTTTACATTTCAGGTGCTTTAACTTTTTTCCTTTTCTGTATCTTTAATAAAAGATTAAAATGAGGTTTATTTGTGTGTTTGCCATGATACTAAACAGACTGAGTCTCTGTATACTAAACCATGAACCTTGCTTACCACTGTTTAATGTCGGACAGTGGCACGGTTATATGCATCACGTTAACATCCTTGACCCTTTGGGCCCATATATTCCATCTAAATTAATACACTCATCTTCCCCCGTGCCCCTTTTTCTTCTCCCTTAAGATCTTCTCCAGCCTCCCATCCCCCTTTCCTTTTCATGGTCATAATCTGTTTTATTCACTCTGAAAGTCCTTATCAGCCACTCTAAGACCTGGCAACTAATATTTTTAGGCTTTGCATGTGTTTTTTTTGGTCACAAGCTTACAGCAAAGTTGCAACATTATAGTGTTGCTCAGCTAATCTAGTCTTTTTATTAGAGGGATATCAAAAAAGAAGAAATGAGGTGGGAAGGGAGAAGGACCTAGATCAGGTGTCGGCAACCAAAGTAACGAAAGAGACTTTTTTTTTCAAATTCAGTAAGAAACTTGAATTCATTCTTGTTTTGTATGTATGTGAATGTGAGAGGGTCCTTAATGTCAAACCATACATTTTGTAACCCCACTTTTAAGAACTACGTGCACAAAGTGATTGGTAGTGCGATACTGGTTTGTTGCCGGACATTCACAAACTTTACATATTCTGTTTCCTCACTCTTTACATGCATGGTTTGTACCACTAACTTACTGACTTTCTCTCTCAATCTTTCCTTCTCTCTGGAGGATGCTGGATGCTGAATAATTTCATTTTTGTTTTTGAAATCACTGTACAGCTGCTCTGATACTTTGATAAACCACTCTTCTGTATATTTGCCATCCGTGAATGGCTTTCCTCATTCACTATCTCTTGAGGTGCCACAAAACTAGACACAGTTATGCTACTTGTTGATTTCACCCATTGAGCAAACTTGTTCTTACTTCATTCTGCTTTGGGTAGCAGCTCCTCCACAGCTTTTTTGTGTGGCATCTCCAGTTGGATACTGTTTGGCAAATGTATTGTGTTTTTTGAGAGAGTGCCTCTCAAGGTTGCATTTTTTGTTGGTGGTGAATTTCTCATGCAAATGAGATATAAAGAGAGTCCAGATGAACTTGATATAAATGCAAAGGATTGGGTCTATTCATTTGAAATTTTCTGTTTTATCTTTGATTTTTCCCCTTTTTTGAAGTCATTCCAGTCCCACTTTAATTATGCCAATTTTACTTCACATTTAATTTCAGTTTTCTGTTTTAGAAGTGTGCTGCCCTTTACAGCAGGAATGCCGCAAGCTTCCTTTTTCTTTGCAAAATGAAGACTTAATTAGCAACACGGTCAAAAGCCAGATACGGTATCGTATCCCACAATAGTAAAGGGGGAATTATCCAACATTTTGAATAGCATACCGTTTGCTATTTAGATGGTCACTGTTTATTGCAAACAGAAGCATTGTTTTGTTTTTGTTTTGTTTTGTTTTGCAACTATAGTGTCAGGAGCCACAAAAAAGTCCTTAAAGATCAGGAGCTATACGTTACAGTCCCCTGACCTAGACCAGCAGTTCACTATGCTCGTGAACGTGCCACATGCATGGCCCACCTTCATCTCAGTGAGCCACAGAATCTCCTTTCTTACAGACAGCTCCCAGAATAGGGTAGTTTTTGGTAATTGCACTTGCAGTCATAGAATTTGCACAGTTTGTTTGAACCATAGCACTTTGGGTACAGAGGGCATGCACGACTCTCAACTGTGTGCAGTCAGTATAGATCTCACTTTACGTGTCCTTGCTTTATGTACATGCCACTTGAGTAACATCAGTAGGAAAAACACCCTGTGATCAGAAACTAGAGGAATCTGGCAACCCTGCCCATGGGCAATGGTAAACAAAAAGTCTTGTGGGCCACACCGTAGAATCCTGGTGGGTCACAGGTTGCCTGCCCACCACTGAGCTAAATAGAGAGTCTCCCATCTCAGGAGGTGGTTGGGGTGCAGTTGGAATAGTAATATTGCCTCAGTGCCTGCACCAGGATGTCTCAAAAGAGCGTGGAGGCAGCAGCCATAATGGTGGAACTTGCTTCTTCCTTTGTTGTTCTTTTAGGCTGCATCTATGCAACCCCTCCCTTTCAGAAGGAGCATGAAAATCCAGCTGACTGAAAATGCAAATGGAGTGCTAATTTGCATATTCAGCACCTTGTTTGCATAATGGTGTCCACTGTCCATTCCGGAAGAACTGCTTTCAACATGTACAACGGCTGTGTAGATGGGGTTCCTTCGAAAGGAAGCCCTGCTTTCGAAAGCAGCCTTCTTCCTGGAAAAAAGAAAAATTAAGAAGGCTGCTTTCAAAGAAACCCCATCTACTGGCCATTTTGCATTTCAAAAACAGCTCTTCCAGACCAGCATGTGGCCACCATTATGCAAGTAGAGCTTTGGATATGCAAATTAGCACCTAATTTGTATTTTCGATTAGCTGCATTTTCATGCCCCTTCGGAAAGGGAGGGGTAGCATAGATGCAGCTTTAGTGTCACAGTAATCTGTTTCAAAGTCTACCCCTGCCAAAACCTCTTTTTGATGAATCAAAGGTGGGAGTAATAGGTGGGAAGAATAGCCTTTCCTCTTGTTTTGTTCACTGACTAGGTCTAATATCTAAGATATGGCTTTGGTTCTCTGATTTCTGATTCCATGCTTTTCTTGTTCACTAGACTTTTATTTGCATTGAGTTATGTCAATACTTTGTATTTTTGTTTGTACTCATTCAGTCTTCGTCTTAATGCAAAAAGGTGCAAAAGCAACACTTATGGGTTATTGTGACACTTACTCTTTTTCCACTCACACTTGAGCTCACAGTTAAGATAAATTTGTAGGTGCTATTATTACAAGGGTGTGCTGGGGGAATAAGGTAGTGAATTGGCTTGCAAAATGTAGATTCTTGTTTGACAGAATGAGTTTAAATGTTGTGTGGTTTGGTATTGAAGAAATGAATCAACTGCGATTTGTTTTCATATTTATTTTCTTTGAAAAGATATGGTAGCTATGGTTAGACTGTGGTTCTTAAACTCAGAGTGGTGGTCGGAAGGTTACTACATGGGCGGGGGGGGCACTGCAAGCTGTCAATCTTCACTGTACACCAAGCTTTTCTGCCAGAATTTATAATGCTGTTTAAATATATTAAAAAGCCTTTTTATTTATAAAGCGGAGCAGGGGTGGGGAGCGGCACTCATAGCTTTGTTATGTGAAAGGAATCATGAATACAGATGTTTTGAGAACCCCACTGGATTAGATAGGAAATGAAATCTTAACTATGCCACAGTTACTTTCTGATTGCTGAATATCATTATAACACTGACTCGAAATCACAACCCTTTCTGTTGCAGCCCTTTTTTCATGTGCATATGTGTGTTTTTTCCAGATATCACCAAAGAGTCTTATACATTGACATTGATATCCATCATGGTGATGGTGTTGAAGAAGCATTTTATACAACAGACCGTGTCATGACAGTATCATTCCATAAATATGGTGAATATTTTCCTGGCACAGGGGACTTACGGGTAAGCCCAACCATGAATTTACCACTCAATAAAACCAATTTTTTTTAAAATTTTCATGAAAATGTTCATTTTAAAGTTTGATGAGTCCTTCTGACGACAGTTAAATATGGGGGAAAAAGCCATATTCATTGGAAATTTCCTTCTAACTTTCTGGGAAATATTCAGAACTATTTTTTAAGCAAATTTAACATGAACCCAATCTCCTGGACTCACATGTTCACTTTATTTTTTTTTAATCTGTTCTTTCTAGGCTTGATCTAGTCTAGAAAATTAACTCTGTTTTAACAGTGTCAGTCAGGGTGTGAAAAATCCACTCTTGAGCAGCAAAATTGTGCAAGTCCCCATGTAGACAATGGTAGGTCAACTGAAGAATTTCTGTCTGGTTTCTGATGTAAACTACATACTGCTTACACTTAATTCTTCCGTTGACATGGGAGACAGGATTACCAGGGCAGGTGGGAAAATCGCTCCTGTCTTGGTTTCTGCACTTTGGTTCTTTACGGATATGTTCACACTTAAACTTGTTAAATTGTGAGTGTTCTGAAGGCGTGTTCCATTTTAACTCTAGAAATGTGTGCTGAATACTTCCAGTAGTACAATTACATTGTTGGCTGTAAACTCTAGTATGCAGCTTGATAATGAATTAGGTTCCTGCTCTGATGCCCCAGTGTGTGAGGATGTCGGTTGTATTTGAGAAGTTAATTATAATTTTCAAAAGGGAATGTAATAGTTATTAAACATTATCAAAACTAAACAAAATGTTGTTGTGAAAGGTAGGTAGGCAGGCATCATTCCTTTGTTGTCACCTTTATGATGGCTCTAGGAGATCTTGGTATGTGATGCAGCATCACCAGTATTCCCAGGGTGAAGTTGAAGGTAAGAACTGATGATTCACCATGCATACTGTGGAGACTAATTGTTAAACATTAAATCACTAGTGTGCAGAAATTTCATCTTAGTTTGGTTATTGCAGGCATTTTGCAGTTCTAGAATTGCTTGGGCTTGGCTTATGCTAGGAAAATAAGTCTGTTTTAGATACACAATTCCAACTTGGGCAATTGCATAGCTAGAATAGACTTATCTGAACCCAACTTACCTGGCCGTCCTCACTGAGGAAGGTCGATGAAAGAGTTTCTACCATCAACCTCTCTTACACCTTGACTGATGATCCCTGATAGGTCGATTTTGCATGTACCTAACAAGTGTGTGAAATCGCACCCTGGAAGGTCGAACTTGAGCATGTTAATCTTCTGGATAATGGTAGATGTAGCCTTGGTTTTGTTAAATTCCTTATAGATCGCTTGTTACAGAAATCAGATGGTCATATTTTGTGAAATTACCTGGTTGGCCACAAGGTGGTACTGTTGATTCAAACAAAAAGTAGATATAATAGGATTATTATTGCAATGATAGAATTCTTCTGAAGGCTTATGTAGCTTGCAGTTGTTAGTGACAAGTCTGTTCTCATGAAGCCCCTGAGATTCCTTAGCTAAAGGAAGTAAAGCATTAGTTTGTTGAAATTAAATGAAACAAACAGAAAAAGATCTGCTCTTTTATTGGGATTTACTTTTTATGGTGGGCCTTCAGAATGACAAGTGATACCTCAGCTGTGAGAGAGCACCATCCCACGCAGTCTTAATCACTTCTTGTAGTAATCTTCTTTTTGAATAAACTGTTATATATGGAGATATTAAGACTTCTCCTGTAGCTATCAGATCCCCAATTAAAAAAAAATGTCGGGTATTTCATTGGTCTCGTAAAGCTAGCAGGGAGGGAAGGCTCAAAGAAGCCTTCTAAAGTAAGAATTGGGAGATGTTCCCGCTCAAGTTAGGCATCCATATTGCCACTGCCTTGTATAACACTACCTAGTGTATTTCTCTTAGCTTGCTCTAATCTATCAGGCTATCTTCTGTTTGTCAGTAGGCTCTGGTTGGCTGTGTCTACACTACCGAGATCTTTCGAAAGAAGCCCTTCCAGAAGATCTCTTCCGAAAGAACTTCTTTCGAAAGAGTGGATCCACACACAAAAAAGCATATCAAAAGAGTGATCAGCTCTTTTGAAAGAGAGCATCTGCACAGCACCCCCTCTTTCAAAATAATGGACCGGGGATCAAAACATCAGGACCCATGAGGACTGATCTTTCGGAAGAAGGGCCTGTGAAGCACCTACACACGTTTTCCTTTCAAAAGCAGCTTTCAAAAGGGGGCACTCTTCCTGAAATGGGAAAGGAAGAGTGATTTCAGAAAAAAAAATTCAGGTTGACCAAAACATTGTTCATCACAAAATATTTCATTTTGATTGCTGGTATCTTTAACTTTTTTTTTTATTAAAAGCAAAAGAATCTTGCAAGTGTCTTCCACAAAACACTGAAGGAGGTGTTGCCCGAATTGCTAGGCATAACAGGGACATTTACCTATGATGTGACAGACTCTGGCTTCAATGACTGGCACACATTCAATGCAAGAGTAACAGACTCATCCTAGAATGTCCTATAGCTACGCACTTTCATTTTGATTTTTAAACTGATTTTTACTGAAAAATGCCCCGGTTTTATAAGTACTAATTTCTTCTGTTTTTTTTCACCATACTTTTATGTCATTCAAATATTAAAGTAACTTATTAAGAAAATACTATACATTGCATAAAATTATATATGTAGATAATACATTTGTGTATAACCAAAGCTTTCTTTTGAAGTAAGGCTATGTATTACTTCAGAAGATACACAAATGAACAGTGAGCCATGCAAGCTCTGAAGTGTATGCACATATGAACGTACTGGTGAATCTCACGCCCACCACCTGCACATTTCAAGCTCTTATCTATTAGTTGTTCAAAGATTTGATAATCTAAAATGGGGCAAATATTAAAATCTTTCTCAGAACACCAGAAAGTACTTGAAAGTTTTAAAAAAAGAAAAACAGGAGAGAAGAAGTTATATGTACACTGAAAATGGTATACTATCAAAACAAAAAAGCAGTCCAGTAGCACTTTAAAGACTAACAAAATAATTTATTAGTTGATGAGCTTTCATGGGACAGACCCACTTCTTCAGATCATAGCCATACCAGAACAGACTCAATATTTAAGGCACAGAGAACCAAAAATAGTAATCAAGGCTGACAAATCAGAAAAATATTATCAAGGTGAGCAAGTCAGAAAGCAGAGAGGCAGAAGGGGGTGTGTCAAGAATTAGATAAAGTCAAGTATGCTTAAGAGCCCCTGTAATGACCTATAAAATTCCCATCCCAGTTCAAACCACATGTTACTGTGTCGAATTTGAATATAAAAGAGAGTTCAGCAGCCTGTCTTTCCAAACTGTTGTGAAAATTCCTTTTCAGTAAAACACAGACTTTCAGGTTATTAACAGAACGACCCACTCCATTAAAGTGTTGCCTGACAGGTTTGTGAATCGGGAGTGTTTTTACGTTTGTTTTATGCCCATTACTTCTTTGTCTGAGAGAGTTTGAAGTCTGTCCAATATACCGAGCATCTGGGCATTGTGGGCACGTGATGGCATATATGATGTTAGTTGAACATGAGAATGTGCCTGTGATTCTGTGAATAACCTGGTTAGGTCCAGTGATGGTATCTCCAGAATAGATATGTGGAAAAAGTTGGCAATGGGCCTTGTTGCAAGAAGTTCCAGGACTGGTGTTCCTGCGGTATAGACTGTGGTTGTTGGTGAGAATACTCATAAGGTTGGCAGGTTGTCTGTAGGAGAGAACAGGCCTGTCACCTAGGGCCTTCTGGAGTGTGGCCTCTTGATTAAGGCTAGGTTATAGGTCTTTAATAATGTGTTGAAGTGGTTTGAGTTGGGGACTGAAACGACTGGACTTGTTTTGAGTTCTGTAGCAAATCACATTGAACAGAATTGAAAGCAGTAATCTACTGAATACTCTTTCCCTGTCTTCTAAGACCACCAGAATCTGTGATGTTTACCCAGAAAAATATTTTTGCACAGATTTTTTTCATCTTTTTTTTTAACTGTGGTAATAAACATTAATAAATTCCTGTGAAAGATTACATAAATTAAAAATTGCAATCGAGATGTTAAAATGTAACTGGTAAGCCTTACCCTGACTGAACGAGGCTTACTGATTAGGGTTAACCAGTATGGGCTGGGTTGAAAATTGTTTAGCACTTAGTATTCTGTGTGTTCACCATATAGTTTTTGTCTTTCTTAACAGCAACAAAAAAGAATAGGCTGTTTCCATATATAACAGATGGATATTGTACTACCAGTAAAACTGCTCAATTACAAAAAAAAAAAAAAATCCAGAAAAATACTCAGATTGGCTCACTGTAAAATTGTCCATGTATCCAGCAAGACTGGTTTCTGATTAACCCAGTAAAATTTGGACTTGTGTCAACGTACTTAAAATAACTGACCTGATGTATTCAGCTCTCTAGTAATTGACCAATGTTAAACCAGTTGCAAAAATTCTCTTGTTTATTTTGGTTTTCAGGCCTTTTAGTAAACTCCCCTTTATGTGGAAGCTCTTAACCGCTTTAATTGGGAGCATATATTTCTCATTGCTCATACCCATCAATCAATAGACTGTTAGGACACATTTTATATATCTGTGAATGTATGGCTTATTTTATAGTGTCTTATTATTCTGTACATTAACCAGCAGGGACAAGGGGAAGGGGATTACTGTGCATATGGCTTGTGGCTCCCTTCCAATCTGCAAGTGAAGCTTCTGTTCTATTTTGAAATCTTTCTTTTTTTTTATGGAGCATCATAAAGGTGGCTTTTTGCTCTGTCTCTCATAATCAATATGTTGGGCATGGTCCACTCTCTCTCTCCATTTTAGTAATGACATCCATCTATATTGGGCTTCAGAATAATCTTGTAGAAGGGGATCAAGCACACTATTTTTTTTTCCTGAATAATAGTGCATCATTTTAATACACATAGGCTGTTGTGGTTTGGTAAGCATTGTCATCTTTTTAATAGTGTGTTTGTCAACTTCCTTTTTAGGACATCGGAGCTGGAAAAGGCAAATACTATGCAGTTAATTTTCCAATGAGAGATGGTATAGATGATGAATCATATGGACAGATATTCAAGCCAGTGAGTATTGTCCAAATTCTATTTGAAAAATTCCATCAGTATTGTCGGCTTGAATGTAAGATTTGCTATTTTATCTTGTGTTTATATAGATCATATCCAAAGTGATGGAGATGTACCAGCCCAGTGCCGTGGTACTGCAGTGTGGAGCAGATTCATTATCTGGTGACAGATTGGGGTGTTTTAATCTTACCGTCAAAGGTAAACAATAGAGAAAATGCTCTGTTCGCTAGAATGTCTGGGATTGATTAACTCTTATTTAGGAGAAAGAAGCTTTCATTCTCCAAATCACTGTAAAATAATATGTTTGAGGGAGACAGGTTGAAGTTGGCATGTTAAGACTTGGATATTCTCTTCTAGCCACTAATCCATTTCACTACCTTTCATCATGAATTAGACCGATAAACAGAAGAGATCCAGGCACAGTAATTTTTCTCTCCCGCTCGCATCTATTAACTAAAATTAAGCAACTCGCATTTCTGCCTTTTCCATAACCATTTCTTTAGATTTTTGTCCATTATCTTTTTTTTTTCTGGTCTCATTTCTTCCAAAATTTTTGTTTCCCATTACCTCTAGCTCCTTTTGTTTTGGAACTCCTCGGGTTTTCCTCTTACTCCCTGATTTTTCCATAGCTATGCAGCTTAGTTTTAGGTTGTAGAGTGATGCTCCAAATATATAATTTCCAGCGTAATTATTCTGAATTTAAATTTCTGTCATGTACTTAGTCTGAATCTGTGGAGTCATTTTGCCGTACAACTAGCTATATTTAATTGTGAATGCTTTCTCAGCCGGAATTGAGAATATTAGTTATGGCACTAAATTTACTAGTAAACTACAATGTTCAGGGCCATTCTTTAACTTTTGTTCACATTAAATTTCCCTGAACTCATTTGATTTTAATAATTTTAAAACCCTTCCTCAATCTCTGCAGCTAAAAGTGTTAGTATTAGCAAAATGGTGAGGGAGAAGTAACATTCTTCTAATATATCTTAGTTCTGTCCAGTGCACTTTCTACAGAAAGTAAGAAAAGTCAAACAGTGAGAATTGTTTTCGTATGTTAGTGACTACTATTACATACTTCTAACTTACTTGAATCACCATGATTTTCTTTAAGGCAGTGATGTCCAAAAAGGGTGTAAGGGATTGCCCCATGAGAGCACTGGAGTTTGGTGCTTCAGCCATGAAGTTCACAACTCTAGCCTTGTGGAGCACCAAGGCTTGAGCCCCATGGTGGCACCAGAACTTGGGGCTCTAGCCTCAAGCCTCCTGGTTTCTGCCACAGGTATGCACCAGGACTCGGGACTTTAGACCTACAGGAGACACTGTGCTCTTCACCCTCAAAATGACTGTCTAGCGGACTCCCTATTGAGAGCCATTTTTTTAGATGCTTTTTAAAAATCACAGCCAAAGTGACTTATCTAAGGTTATGTGAAGTTTTCAGAAGATTTGGAAACTGAGCCCCACATCTCCCAATTCCCAGTCTAATGCCCTTAACCGCAAGACTATCCTCAAAATAATTACCACATCCTGAACTGCGATATGGTCTAGTCTGTGACATTCCAGCAGCACAAGAGCCAAAAGTAGCCATGTCTCCCTTGTTTGAAACTTTGTCCCCATAACTGATGATTTCGTTGTCGTATAGCTCATTTGGAACTTATCAGCTGGTATACTGAATAGACTGATCTCCTGAAGTGTGCTGGGCTCAACCTGGAACCAGGGAGAATTGGGTAGCTGCAATCTTCTCCTTTTGTGGGTCCTCCTCTGCATGAATCCAGAAACCTTGCACTAGATATCTCTTTGCATACCTGTGTGAATTATAAAAAGGACATATTTTTAGGAAAGAGTATTGCAAAGCTTGGAAATATTGTCCCACAGATTCTGTCCATTTCTCATTTACCAATCTTGACATGTAGAGTCATTCAAATGAGATTAATTCAGTGAAGAGATTAAATGGCTGTGTTGAAGTTTAATTATAGAGTTCTTTCATTTTAATTAAGTTCCTCTGACTTTTTGAATAGAAATTTTCTTTTTTAATTTGTTTATAAATCTCTTTTGGTAGGTCATGCTAAATGTGTGGAGGTTGTGAAGACTTTTAACTTGCCACTTCTGATGCTAGGAGGAGGAGGATATACTATCCGTAATGTTGCTCGATGTTGGACATATGAGACTGCTGTTGCCTTAGATTGTGAAATTCCTAATGGTAAAAACTAATTTTGAAATAGACTTTTGTCGAAACTCTCATAAGAAATGTGAAGTTGATTTTTAAAAACCAAACTTACTCTTAAACTTACTAGTCCAGTTTATGGTGGATGGGTAGCAAATTTTTCATCACCTAAAATCAGCATCCCTGTGGGGACTTAATGTAATTCTGGCATATGACACTTTGTTTTAATCTCTCAGACACTGAGTCTGGTACTTTGTTAATAAGCTGGGGAGGTATGCGCAGCCTTGGGGATGTTCAGAGGTTTTCCAGGAAATACATCATCTCATCTAAATAGTTGCTTCGTTTCTAGCAAAATCAGTACAAACTAAAATTGCATACAGGCAACATGGTGTTTATACTGCTCTAAATACTCTACACAAGGGTAGGCCAGGTCCATCCTGCCCTTGCTACTCCTTTTCCCTTTGCAATGTGGCTGGAGGGTTTCACACAGTGTCCCTAACCCCAGCAAAATCTCTCAACTCCTTGTTGGCTGGAAATATGTGGCAGGCAGAAACCTGTGGCAGCTGGCCCCGCGGCAGCTGCCCCAGGGAGCCAGCCCCACTGTAGGTGGCAGCCCGCCCTGGGCAGATAGTCCCTTGGTGGCAGCTGGAAGCCCATCCTGCAGAGGGGACCCTAGCAGGACACACTCATTTTCCTACTTACTTTCCTTCTGGTCTTATCCTCTCTTAAAGACTTCACGGCTCCTTATTATGCCCTGTACACAGTGTCTACGTCTACACTATCCAAAAACTTCCAAATGGCCATGCAAATGGCCATTTTGAAGTTTACTAATGAAGCACTGAAATACATATTGGCTACGTCTACACGTGAAGCCTACATCGAAATAGCTTATTTCGATGTAGCGACATCGAAATAGGCTATTTCGATGAATAACGTCTACACGTCCTCCAGGGCTGGCAACGTCGATGTTCAACTTCGACGTTGCGCGGTACCACATCGAAATAAGCGCTGCGAGGGAACGTCTACATGCCAAAGTAGCACACATCGAAATAAGGGTGCCAGGCACAGCTGCAGACAGGGTCACAGGGCGGACTCAACAGCAAGCCGCTCCCTTAAAGGGCCCCTCCCAGACACAGTTGCACTAAACAACACAAAATACACAGAGCTGACAACTGGTTGCAGACCCTGTGCCTGCAGCATGCATCTCCAGCTGCCGCAGCAGCAGCCAGAAGCCCTGGGCTAAGGGCTGCTGCCCACGGTGACCATAGAGCCCCGCAGGGGCTCGAGAGAGAGCGTCTCTCAACCCCTCAGCTGATGGTCGCCATGGCGGACCCCGCTATTTCGAAGTTGCGGGACGCACAATGACTACACGGTCCCTACTTCGACGTTGAACGTCGAAGTAGGGCGCTATTCCTATCCCTTCATGGGGTTAGCGACTTCGACGTCTCGCCGCCTAACGTCGAAGTTAACTTCGAAATAGCGCCCAGCGCGTGTAGCCGTGACGGGCGCTATTTCGAAGTTAGTGCCGCTACTTCAAAGTAGCGTGCACGTGTAGACACGGCTATTCAGCGCCTCATTAGAATGTTGGCGGCTGCGGCGCTTTGAAATTGTCGCAGCTTGCTGCTGCGCAGCTCGTCCCCAGCAACTTCGAAATCCCCTTATTCCTATCAGCAGATTTTGAAGTTGCTGGGGTCATTTCAAAAAGGACCCCCATCTGAATGAGCCATGCAGCAGCAAGCCGTGGCAATTTCGAAGTGCCATAGCTGCCAGCATTCTAATGAGGCGCTGAATATGTTTTTCAGCACTTCATTAGTAAACTTCGAAATAGCCATTTGCATGGCCATTTCAAAGTTTTGGGATAGTGTAGACACGACCAGTATGTCAGACCAATCGGTCACTAGCCATGAGGGATAAAAAAAATTCTTCTTCGAGTGGTCCCCGTGGGTGCTCCACAATAGGTGTCAGGCTCACCCGGCGCTGCAGATCGGAAATCTTCCAGCAGTTTCTCCTGGATCGCACATGCACTGGCGCGCACCGCTCCCCCACGCGCCCTCGGCCACGTGCGCAATCCGGTCCCCGCCAGTTCCTTCTCAACCGCCATCGGCTGCAGACGGAATCCACTCAGGCTAAGGCCAGAGTCAGATTAGATAGTTGTTTTCTACGTGTAATTTGTTGTTTTTGGTTATTAAAAAAAAAAAAAAGAGAGAGAGAGAGAGAAAGCAAAGACAGAGAATATCAGCAAAAAAAAACCAGAGAGGAGTGGAGAAGAGAAAAGCGGACGTGAAGGCCATGTAGGCCGCCCGCTGCCCCGCAGGCCGGTGATCGCTATTTGGGGTGGAAAGGCACGGATTAAGTGCTAAGTACCCTATTAACACTAAAGGACTCACCGCAATGGCCTCTTCTGGTTTTAAAAAGTGTGAGTCATGCCGCGAAGCTATGCCGGCCTCCGATGGGCATAGCAAATGCATCCGCTGCTTGGGGGAATCACACGTTACCCAGAAGTGTTCTCACTGTGCTAAGGTCACAGCCAGGGCCAGGAAGAACAGAGAGATGAGGCTTAAAATGCTCTTGTCTGATAAGGCTTTCCAGCCGGACTTGCTGGAGAAGCCTTACCCAGAAGGGCCCTCTGGGTTGCATAAGAGGAAGGCAGCTTCTCTGACCCTCTCGGTGCAGAAACGGAGGAAACTCTCCCTGGCTCGATCCTTGCTGGCGGGTTCAGCGAGCAGGACGAGCGGCGCACACAGCCCCCAGCTGCATACTCAGGCAAGCGGCAGTGCACGTGGCAGAGGCTGAGCCTCCGGTTACACAACAGCCGGCACACGCGGCGCCCAGAGCGTCAGCGAGGCAAGTGCTGGACCTGGTGGCACTGCTGCAGGCGGCACCGGCCCCTGCGGCACCAACGGTGCAGGGGCACGAGGCACGGAGTCTGCAGGCACCGGAGGAAGCTACCCGCGCGGCACCGCAGCTGATTGTGCCGAGCGTGGCACCGACAGCGGGGGCTGAGATCCCCGGCATGGGAGGGGGTGGTGCCAGCCCCACAGGGGAGGGGCAAGGCAAAATCAAGAACCCGGTACCGCAGCCCATCTCTGGACAGGGCTGCGCTGCTGTTAGCACCAAGCCCTCCCCCTGTGATACACACGCCGCACCGAAGGCCTGTCTCCCCACCGGCTTATCCAGAACCTCCTTCTCCATTCCTCCAACCAATGTCACCATGGCTTGGGCCACCGTCACCATTTCTGGGAGTGGATCCCCTGGAGTACTATCACAAGCCAGTTTCACCTCTATCTGTGTCGTCGCGGAGGTCTCGCTCTCCCAGACATTGGGGGTACACACTCGGTGGGTGGTCCAGGTCTCCACTGGACCCTTGCCCATGCTGCTATGGTCGTCCTCATCATGCTGGACACAGACACTGCAGGCCTACATCCAGGGGCAGGTCCCCCCCCGGCCGCTCAATACCCCCGTGGACACTCTCGATCGGGGACGGAAACACAGCTGTCTCAAGGGGAGTTAGTTTTAGAACCCCGAGACTTTCCTTCACAATCCTCCAGGGAGCAAGTGTATCATCGACCACAGGAGCCTGAGGGTTCAAGGGAGGTTTACCCCAGTGGTTCCTCCTCATCCTCCCCAAATGAGGCCATGGCCCCCGGGGATGTCTCCTCCCCGGATGACCTTAAACAATTTCAGGGGCTATTTAAAAGGGTAGCTTTCATGCAAGACATTCAAACGGCAGAGGTGCAGGAGAAACATCACAAAGTCCTGAAAAATTTGAGACCCCCGGCTTCATCCAAAATTGTTAGTGTGCTGGACGAAGCCATTATGGAGTCAGCCACTACCATGTGGCAGACTCCGGCCTCTATCCTGCCTACGAACAAGAGAGCGGATAAGAAGTACTTTGTCCCGGCAAAGAGCATGGAGTTCCTCTTTAGTCACCCACAACCAAATTCTTTGGTGGTCGAATCGTCCCAGCAGAGGTCGAAGGCTTCTCAGTACAAAATGGGGAGATCGGACAAAGATGCTAAGAAGCTAGAGCTGTTTGGCAGGAAGGTATATTCCTCTTCTACCCTGCTATTGAGAATGGCAAATTATCCGGCACACCTAGCAAACCATAATTTTGATAATTACTCCACACTTACTCCCTCATGGATTCACTTCCGGAAGACAAAAAGCCGGTGTTAAAGGCAATTGTTCAAGAGGGCTACGCAGCATCGCGGACGGGAGCCCAGATTGCCCTGGACGTGGTGGACACGGCGGCACGTTCAACAGCTACAGCAGTGGTCATGCGTAGAGAATCCTGGCTCCAGACGTCTGGTATCCCTAGGGACCTACAGGCAAAGATCGTGGATCTTCCCTTTGATACACAAAGCTGTTTGCAGACTCAACCGACTCGGTCCTCCACTCCAGTAAGGACTCGAGAGCTACACTTAGAACCTTGGGCATTTATACTCCCCCATACAGGAAAAAAAAAAATGTATCCTCAGCAAAGATGCTACGCTTACCAACCACAGCGTGCTCAATATCAACGGGGCTACGACCACGGGCGCCAGGGTGCTGGAGATCATAGCCATGGGTTACATGATCCCCTTCCAGTTGCTCCCACCAATGAAGCCTCCCGCCAGGCCTCACCTCAGGGACACTGCCCACGAGGTGAGGCTCAAGCAGGAGGTGGACCACCTGCTACTTCCTAACAGAGAAGAAAACAGGAGGCTGGAGGCCCATCTTAGATTTTCGGGGCCTCAACCATTACTTGCGCAAGCAGCGTTTTCGGATGATCACAGTTGCCTTGATACTCACGGCACTGGACGATGGAGACTGGTTTGCAGCCCTCGACTTACAAGATGCTTACTTTCATATAACAATCCACCCGGCACACAGACGCTTCCTCCGCTTCACGGTCGTCAAGGAGCACTTCCAGTACAGGGTTCTTCCGTTCGGCCTCTCCTCGGCCCCCAGAGTTTTTACCAAAACCCTGGCAGTGGTGTCAGCCTACCTGCACAGAAGGGGGTGTTTATTTTCCCATATCTGGACGACTGCCTGCTGAAAGGGGCCTCGAAGGCAGAGGTCTTACACATGATACGTGTCACAGCGGACATGTTTTCTTCAGTGGGCCTAGTTATCAACCTCGCAAAGTCAAAGACCGAACCCAAACAAGATATAGAGTTCATAGGGGCACGCATAAACTCTATCACAGCAAGGGTGTACCTACCTGACGCCCGCTTCCGCGCCATCAGTTCTCTGGTGCAAGTCATCACATACAGCCCCATGGTGCCGGTCTTAACGTGCTTACAGCTGCTGGGCCACATGGCGGCAGCGACCTTTGTGGTACAGAATGCCAGGTTACACATGCGAAGCCTGCAGCATTGGCTGGCGAGCGTTTACAAACCAGCATCCCACACTGTCCACAGGGTGGTGTCGCCCACGACAGAGGTGTGCAGATCCCTGGCGTGGTGGGAAAACCCCAAGAATCTGCTAGTGGGGGTGCCCTTTCACCAACCACGAATTTCTATTTTTCTTACTACTGACGCCTCCCACATAGGATGGGGAGCGCACATCGGCGACAAGGTGACGCAAGGGCTATGGTCCCCTGCGGAACAGACACTGCACATAACATACTGGAGCTCAGAGCAGTGTTCAACGCCTGGAAACATTTTCGAGATTACCTACATGGCAAAGTAGTCGGGATCAACACCGCCAATACCTCCACTATGTTTTACATCAATCGACAAGGAGGAGCACGATCCCGTTCCCTATGTGCGGAAGCAGTCCGATTGTGGAACTGGTGCATCGCCAACAACATAACGTTGAAAGCCTCGTATTTGCCAGGCGCTCACAACGTGAAAGCAGATCAACTGAGCAGGTGCTTCACACTCACGCATGAATGGCAGATCTGCTCCGATCTGCTACGGCGCATTTTTCGTACGTGGGGGTTTCCCCAGATCGATCTGTTTGCCAACCAGTACAACAACAAGTGTCCCCGGTACTGCTCCAGGGCAGGAGTGGGGCGGGGGTCCCTGGGGGACGCATTCATGATTTCATGGAGGGGCCCCCTACTTTACGCATTTCCCCCCACAGCGCTTATCCACAAGGTTCTGCAGAAAGCCAGAAGGGAGAGAGCTTGCATGTTACTCATAGTTCCAACTTGGGATTGGCATCAATGGTTTCCCTTGCTTCTGCGCATGTCGGACCCCCCACCGCTTCCTCTACCGGTGGCACCGGACTTACTCACGCAGGCTCAGGGGTCCATAGTGCACCCACACCCTCAGGGTCTGCGTCCACAAGTATGGCTAATCCATGGCTCAGCTCCTTAGAGAGCATGTGTACGGAGGGAGTACAACAAGTCCTGGAATGTAGCCGAAGGACCTCCACCAGGAGGACTTACAAGCAGAAAAGGATTCGATTTACAGCCTGGTGTTCCACCAAGCAGTTAGCTCCCCTTGACGTTCCTACACCTGTGATACTAGAATACTTACTGGACCTCAAAAGAGACGGGCTTTCCCTATCCTCGCTAAAGGTCCACCTTGCCGCTATATCAGCCTTTCGGCATACATAGGAAGGACCCACTGTATTCGCCCATCCTATCGTTACAAGGTTCTTGAAGGGGCTGGTAAACCTGTACCCTCCTCAAAAACCGCTTCCACCATCGTGGAATTTGGACTTGGTGCTCAGCACGCTATCGGGTTCACCTTTCGAACCATTAGCCACAGTTCCCCTACGTCTCCTTACAATGAAAACAACCTTCTTCCTTGCAATTATGTCAGCCCGCAGGGTGAGTGAGCTCACAGCAGTGATGCCAACGCTGCCCTGCACAGTATTCTCAAAGGAGGCGGTAACCGTAAGGCTGTACCCAGCCTTTGTTCCAAAAGTTTTTTCGGAGTTCCGTCTTAACGAACCAATAGTTTTACCCTCGTTTTACCCAAAGCCTCACAGCTCCAGCAAGGAGGCACGCCTACATCTCCTGGATGTGAGGAGGGCGTTGGCCTTCTACATAAACAGAACTAAGTCCTTCCGGAAAACGGACAGGCTTCTAGTCTCTCTCGCTCCCAGGTCAAAGGAGAAGGTCTCTCTTCACAGAGAATCTCAAAGCACATTGCGTCCTGTATAAAAATGTGCTACGAGCTTCGAAAGACTCCTTTGCTGGCCCCGCCCAGGGCTCACTCCACCAGGGCGGTGGCGGCGTCAACAGTCTTCTTCAAGGGCATCGCGTTAAAAGATATCTGTAGAGCGGCGACCTGGTCGTCCTGCGACACCTTCGCCAAGCATTATGCCCTATATCGGGTATTCGACGAGGATACCCGTCTGTCGACAGCAGTCCTCTCGGGGGCAAGCTGCACATAAACCGATTACCCACCTCCTTGCTTGGGTTACTGCTGGGTAGTCACCTATTGTGGAGCACCCACGGGGACCACTTGAAGAAGAAAGAGAAGTTACTCACCTGTAGTAACGATGGTTCTTCGAGATGCGTCCCCATGGGTGCTCCACCACCCGCCCATTCTCCCCGCTTCGTATCTCTGTCTAGTATTTTTCTGGAGCATTCGAGGCGGTTGGTCAAGGAACTGGCGGGGACCAGATTGCGCACGTAGCCGGGGGTGCGCAGGGGAGCGGCGCGCGCCGGCGCATGCGCGATCCAGGAGAAACTGCTGGAAGATTTCCAATCTGCGGTGCCGGGCGAGCCCGACACCTATTGTGGAGCACCCACAGGGACACATCTCGAAGAACCATCGTTACTAGAGGTGAGTAGCTTCTCTATTCTTTGTCTGCTTGAAACCACTCTTGTGTCTCAAGTCACATCAGCTTATCAGGTTAGTTCCTTACATTATCCTCAATCAGAAACTAAAAGTAATCACATGTGGTTTACTGCTCATGGGCTGCCAAACGGTATACAAGATACATTGGCTGGTCCCAGTGCATGCCCCTTCTTCCATGGCACCTAGACCCAGATGTGGTCCCCCTGATGACCCAGAACTCTGCCTATGCTCCTGTCATATAATAAATAGTGTGCCAGCAGATCACACTACAGTTCGCTTAGTGCGTTTGCGTGTGTTTCTGAAACTGGAAATATAGGAATACTAGCTCCAGTTCGGGTCTCTGGTCAGCAGTTTGAACTCCTCTGCCCTGTAGCCATGTAAAACGCGTGGGGATTGTCGGACACTTCGTGGAGGGCAATAAAAGCAAAATTGCCTTGTGGTGTCTACACTGGGGATTTGTCCACACTAAACCCCCTCTACTCCTCCCCGCACCCTGTTGATCGAACCTACACAACTTCAGCTACGCAAGTAGAGTAACTGAGGTCAGTGTACTTGTTGCAGTGTCTTACATGAGGTAGGATCAGTGGGTGTTGCTCCTCCTGTCAACTCCAGCTATTCTCATCTTGGTGAAGTACCAGAGTTGTTGATAGGAGAGCGCTCGGAGATTGAATTATCACATCTAAGCAGATGCAATAAATTGATTGCTGGTGTTCCATTCCTCAGCAGGTATCTTACCTACTTACAGTATTTTGTACAAAAAAAGTGACCATTTTATTTAGCAACTAGAATGTATCATAATTCCTTGATATTCAAGACTTTACCTGCTTTTGTTCTCCAGTATATGAATTATATTACTCCTGTGGAGACTTCTTTAGTTTTCATAATTAACCATTCCCTGTTACTGATGCTGTGGGCAGACACCCATGCTAACGAAGTTGTGATCTTTTAAGGAGAAAAACCTTGGGTATGTGCTTATTTGAGAGCATTCTCTACTGTAGTCCTTTTAGGTTTTGACTTCAACTGTAGCAAAGATGACTAATGACAAGTTGTCCTCAGTTCATCACCTCTTTCCTCCCAACAATGAGAGTCTTAGGTATATTTTCTATAAAATATTACATCATATTGCAGTGTTCCAGTATTTCTTTCCTATCTTATGGCTAAAGAAATTCAAACCTCATTTTGTCTATTGAGATTTCATGTATTTCATTTCTTCTGGAATTGAAGTCATTCTCTGCTGAATAATGTTGCTCAGTTATTAGTGTTTCTTATGGCTGGGATACAGATTCATCTCAGGGGTTCTCCACCCAGCAAAATTTTAGTTCCTCCATCATCTTTGTTGACCAGTTTCAAGGAAAAACACTATACAGTGGTTGTCTCCGTTACTTAAAAGTACTATAAGTAGTATATCTTGCAATATTTGAAGTTTGCCAGTGTATTGTTTTTAAAGTCCTGATTGTGCAGCCTGTGCATTGTATAAAAAGTCATAAAAATGAGCTTTTTAGGTGGCTGAAATCCTTTTTCCCCTCCTGATAGAGTTGCCATACAATGATTACTTTGAGTATTTTGGACCAGACTTCAAACTGCATATTAGTCCATCAAATATGACAAATCAGAACACGCCAGAGTATATGGAAAAGATCAAGTAAGTAGCTGTTCCATACTTGATAGTCTTCTGTTGCAGGAAGTACTTCATACATTTCCTGCCTAATCAAATCTCGTTTTTTATCTCCTGTTGTTTATATAGTACAGGTTGAACTGCTCTAGTGTGGCACCCTCAGGACCTGATTGGTGCTGAATGAGAGAATTTGCTGGACCATGGGAGGTTAATATCTAGCAGCATTACCAACACTTCCACTGCTTACTGGGCTCTTAGAAGACATTTAGGAGTAAATTGGAGCTAAGTAACAGCACAGAACATTGAGAGTCAGGACTGGTGGCTGGAAACAAATTTTATGGAACCACAGGAAATTTGGCTGCACCCATGACAATTGGTCGTCCAGCTAACTAAAATCCTGCCAGATTATGGATATTGCCGGATGAGAGAGTGCCAGACTAGAGAGATTTAACCTGTAGTACTTGGAGTGATGGTAGTTGTTGCGATTTAGAGGAAATAATTTGCGTTGCTATCTTTTAGAAGCATAGGTTCAGTGTAAAGTCATGAATTTGTGTGCATAGTATTTATCAGTAAGTGATTTTTAAGAAATAAGAACCCCTAGTCTTGATTGTTTTTTTGACAAGAATCATGCTAGCACAAAACATGCGTTGCAGATGTTCCTGAGAATTGCTTTCATATCCTGTTGCCCTCCATTTCTGGTGCAGAGCTGTCCTAGATCCAGTAACATGAGGTCTTTCATGTTGAATGCAGAAGGAGGAGTGCTATGAAAAGTCAAAAAAAAAAATTAGGAAAAGCTTATCTGGCATGGCCTAAGTTCAGCATTCTGTTTCTGTGATGCAAAATAAAATAGAAGTGCTTCAGGAGCTTGTAATGTCCGTGTTAGCAGACAAAGCCAGAACACTGAATAATAGCAGAATATGAAGAGAAATATTTTCAAATATTATCCTAAACAGAATTTGTAATTTTAACTCTAGCCATATTCTGCAAATGATTTGGGGTGTTAAAGTAGTTTTTAAGCACCTGGGATCACTGTCAAGAGGCTTATATTGGTATTTTTGGGAAACAGCCATCTTATTCTGAGTAACTCACCTGCAGAAGTGTCTTTGTGCCACTCTAATAGTTAATATTATGTATTAAAAACTCAGGAGAATCATTAAACGTTGTTTTGTTAATTCACCAATAATGGCAAAACACTTTCAATATCTACAAGAATGAAAGGGTCACTCCTGTTCCATATATCGAGTGTTTTTTATTTTTCCTTCTTGAGAGGCTTGACAATTGAGAAACTTCTTGTGCATATTTTTGGCACAATCTAGTAACTGTGGCCATGAGAATATGCTTCTTACAACCACTCCTTTTGGGCAGGTGGTTATAATGGTTTAGTTGTGATGAAGCAAAGTGTTAACATCTGAAATCTGGCTTTGACCATAGTTTCAAGCATTAAAACTTTTCTGTAAAATATAATCCTTTGTTTTCATTAGTAAGCCGTATGATGTGAATTTACCACTTCTTTGAGTGATTGCTCATGTGCATTCCAATTTGGGTGCGTGCCGGATGCACGCACAGTTGCTGGAAGCTTTTTGCCCCTAGCCGGTAACCCTAGGGCCAGTGCAGTGCCCGTATGGCCGCCCATATATGCACTGCCCGACCTGCCCCCCACTCAGTTCCTTATTGCCAAGTGTCAGTTGCTGGAGTTGCCTCATTGTTGAACATTTCCTGGTAGCCTTTATTGTTTTAATTAGTTGTATATAGTTTAGATAGTTATCTTTCATAGGTAAATAGCAATTCTTAGCACCTAGTGAGCCGACGCAGGTCTGTAGCCCCCTCGGCGCCAGGAAATGCCTGGCTCCCTGAGGTTTAAAAACTGTTCAAAATGTGGCAAACGAATGCCCAAAGTGACCTGCATAAGGCGTGTTTGAGTTGCCTCGTTGAGGCTCACCTCCAGGAGCGCAGCGCTATTTGCAAGGCCTTCAAGCCTAGGACTTTAAAAGATAGAGCTCAAAGGCTGAAGGTTCTACTAATGGAATCAACCTTGCACCTGGACATTTCCCCAGCGGGAAGTCAGAGTGCCGCACCATCGGTGCCATCGGAAAATTCCCAGCACCAAGAGCAGGACTCGGCGCCTAGCGCCTCCCAGCACCATAAGAGCCAGTCCTGTGTGCCTTGCAAAAAGAGAAAATGGGACTGGGGTCGATCCCAAGAAAGAAGGAGGCGAAGGCAAGCTTTGGGGGAATCTGCCAGATCGCGCCATGATCTGGGCCATGAAGTGCGGGCGTCAACTCCAGCGTGAGGCAGGAGCCCACGCTCTCCCAGACTGCCCTCAATGCCGGAGGCCTTTAGCGCTGCACAAGGCCTCCTGCAAATTATGATGCTGCTACAGACGCCTGGTCACGCTCTAGGGACCCCGGCACGGTTCCTGATGCTGGTGAGACCCCAACAAACGGTCATCTCCCTCGGTGTCATGCAGATGGTGCAAAGAGTGCAAGAACCAGTGGGAGCTACAGGACCATTGGCGCCGCCATGGTTGTCAGCATCAGAGTCCTTGTTGGAGCCGGACTTGTTTTACTCCAGCTCAGCTCAGAGCAGGAGTATGAAGTCATCTCAATGCAGTGGGCATCGACACTGCTCCTGACGCCCCTTAGAGGGGGAGTGGCAAAGGCCTCCCCAAGGTGCCCCAAAATGGCCCTTCTGGACCCCATGGGTGATCCACAAGGCACAGGGGCGGGATGCGGGACTCCCATTCAGGGCGCCTGGCACTCCTCAGATACCAAGATCAGCACTTTGGGAGCCCCGCTGAGAGATCAAGCAGAATCGACAGCGACAGCACCGGTGCAGTTAGAGGCAACCCAAGTGTGGGCACTGCCTCTGCAGGCACCAGGGACGGTGGTGCAGTGGGTGCTGGCACTGACAGAACCAGTGCCATTCCAGGTGCAGAGTGCCCCCATCTTTATGCCATCATACCAGAGACCAGTAGGGGGCCCTTCACCCTCGACGCTGAGCATGGCACCACAAACCACGGTGCTGGGGACTCTAATGGAAGGGCCGGAACTCCCTGCACCGGTGGGCTTGGAAGGCCTGATGCTCTCGTCCTCTCCAGATGAGGCGCTCGCTGGATCCTCGGCATCCCTGGTATTGGAGGATGGAGGAGCGTACCAGCAGCTGTTGAGGAGGGTGGCCTAGAGTCTGGGGGTGCAGGCAGAAGAGGTCAGGGATGAAATGGACCCTGTTACAAACATCCTCTCAAAGTCTGGACCGTCCAGGGTGGCACTGCCTATTATAAAGACAATTGCCAACACAGCAAAGACAGTGTGGCAGACCCCGGCCTCAGCCTTGCCCATGGCTAGGAAAAATGAGCGCTGGTATTTTGCCCCAGCCCAGGGAAATGAACATCTGTTCACCCATCCTCCCCCTGACTCGCTTGTTGTGGACAATAGGGAGAGGCAGGGGGCCCAGGGGCCCTCCCCTAAAAACAAAGAGGCTAAAAGATTAGACCTGTACGGTAGGAAAGTTTATTCTACAGGTGGTCTCCGGTTGAGAATTGCTAACCAGCAAGCCATGGTTAGCTGGTACGCGTACAATACAGCCAGCTCCATGGACTGTTTCGCTGAGCTGCTCCAAGTTGGAATTTGCAGCCCTCGTGGAGGAGTAGAGACTCCTATCTAGAGCAGCACTGCAGGCTGCCCTAGATGCAGCTGATGCAGCCACCAGGGTCATGGCCTCAGGTATAGCCGTGAGAAGGGGGGCATGGCTTCAGGTCTCGGGACTCTCACAGGAGGTGCAGCAGTCCATTCAGGACCTCCCTTTTGAGGGCCCCTCCCTATTTTTGGAATAAACTGACAAGAGGCTTCATAGTATGAAGGACTCATGGACCACCCTACACTCACTGGGTCTATATGCACTGGTGATTCAGAGAAGACATTACCCCGAGGCCTCAGTTCAAACAGTTCCCACAGCAACAACGGGATGGGAACAGGAGACTGGGGCGCCATAATAAGAGACGTCAGGGTCACCAGACACAGGACCAGAGCCACCAGAAACCCCCACCGGGATCCAAACACCAGTTTTGATGAGGAGGTCAGGAACGACGCACCGGCCACCCCCACAGTTCCAGTTCAGTATTTATTTTCATCCCGCTTATCCCCATTCTACCATGCATGGTACAGCATAACATCGGACCAGTGGGTCATCTGCACGGCAGAAAAGGGATATGCTATCCAATTTTCTTCCTACCCCCCTTTCCTGTCCCTGTTCAGGGACCCCTCTCACAAGACAGTTCTCAGTCAGGAAGTAGGGGCCCTCCTACAAAAGGGGGCTATAGACGAAGTGCCCCAGGAATTCCGGGGGCAGGGATTTTATTCCCACTAATCCCAAAAGTGAAAGAGGGGCTATGGCCAATCTTGGACCTGCGAAACCTGAACAAATTTGTGAAAAAGATAGTTTCATATGATATTCCTGGGCATAATTATCCCAATGCTGGAACAAGGGGACTGGTTTGCCGCTCTCAACTTACAAGGTACATATTTCCATGTAGCGATTTATCCGCCTCACAAGAGGTTCCTCCAGTTTGTGCTAGGGAAAGACCATGACCAGTTCGTGGTCCTTCCCTTCAGCCTCTCCTCAGCCCCGAGAGTCTCTACGAAACGTATGTCAGTAGTGGCAGCCCTCTTACGCAAGTAGGGAATGCACCTGTTCCCCTACCTAGATGCCTGGCTGATCAAAGGTCAGTCACAGAGACAAGTGACAAGACATGTACAGCTGATAAGAGAAACGTTTGACACATTAGGCCTCCTAGTGAACGGGGCAAAGTCTGTGCTAGCCCCAACTCAGGTCATGGAGTTTGTGGGCGCCCAACTAGATGCAGAACAAACCAGGGCCTTTCTGCCCCAGAGCAGGGTCCAAGCCATGGCATCTTGCGTCCAAGGCCTGATTAGGTGCCCAACCATAATGGCCAGGGTTGTCCCTCAGGCTGTTGGGACACGTGGTGGCATGCACCTTCATAGTCCAGCATGCCAGGTTACAAATGCGCCCCTTCCAGCTGTGGCTTACCTCAGTATACAGACCTGTCAGGGACAACATAGACAAGTTAGTTACAGTCTCCCCAAGAGTGTTAACGGCATTGCACTGGTGGCAAGAAGCCAGGTCGGTCTGCATGGGAGTGCCCTTCAATCCCCTGCAACCCTCCCTCTCCCTGGTCACAGATGCCTCAGACCTGGGCTGGGGGGCACACTTGGGGGACCACCAGACACAGACACTGTGGTGCAAGACTGATGCTCAGCTGCACATAAACGTGTGGGAGCTCAGAGTGGTTCGGCAGGCATGCAAAGTGTTTCAGAGCGAACTGAAGGGGTGGTGTGTCACAGTTGGCACAGACAATACTACAGCAAGGTACTATGTAAACAACAAAGGGCGCACGTTCATCGCCCTGTGTCTCAAGGCCTTCGTGCTCTGCGACGTCTGCATCCAGCACCAGATTCTCCTGAGGGTGTTCTACCTGTCTCTGGCTCACAACTCCCTAGTGGACCGTCTCAGCATGTCCTTCATGGACCACGAGTGGTCATTACACACCGACGTACTGAGTTCAATTTTCCAGAGGTGGGGATGTCCCCACGTAGACCTCTTCGTCACTCATCTCAACGCGAAGTGCAGGACATTCTGCTCTTACCAGAACCAGAGTCCGGGCTCTTGGGCAGACGCTTTCAGCATTTGTTGGTCGGGTCCATTGCTGTACACCGTCCCACTGATACCGCTCATCCACTGAACACCGTTGAAAATTCTGTCGGACCAAGCTGGCCCCAGCCTGGGCTCAACAACACTGGTACTCGACCCTCTTGGAGATGTCCACTCACGCCCTGGAGGTGTTTCTGCTGCGCCCGGACCTGCTGACACAGGAGGAGGGGAGACTGCAGCACCCTAGTCTCCAGGCGCTGCATCTCACAGCATGGAGGGTCCATGGCTGAGACCAGTCGAACGGGCCTGCTCCGAACCTGTCAGGGAAGTATTTTTGAACAGCAGGAAACCCTCCTTGAGGGTAACATATGTAGCCAAATGGAAAAGGTTTACCATATGGGCCACTCAAAAGGGGTTGTTCCCGGGAGAGGGCCCAACACCATGTATCCTAGACTGCTTGCAACATAGGGCTGTCACTATCCTCCGTAAAAGTGCACTTGGCAGCCATTTTTGGCGTTTCACCCAGGGGCCAGGAGGTCATCAGTCTTCTCAGACCTGATGGTAAAAAGGTTCATGAAGGGAATGAAAAGAGCCAAACCTCAGGTTTGGGCCCCTCTGCCAACATGGGACCTTAATTTGGTTTTGTCTAAACTTATGGCTCCCATTTGAACCTCTCACCCCGTTCCATGTTATTTCTTAGTTACAAGACAGCATTCCTGGTGTCCATTACCTCAGCCAGAAGGGTGTCAGAGCCCAGGGCCCTGACGGTGGATCCACTTTATACAGTGTTCCACAAAGATAAGGTCAGTCTGAGACCCCACCTGGCGTTTCTGCCTGAGGTGGTCTCTCCCTTCCACATTAACCAAGACATTACCTTACTGGTGTTCTACCCAAAGCCCCATGCCTACCCTAGGGAGCAGAGTTTACACATTTTGGATGTCTGGAGGGTGCTGGCCTTCTATATGGACAGGACCAAGCTCTTCCGGAAGTCGCAGCAGTTGTTTGTTGCAGTGGCAGACATGATGAAGGGGCACCCAGTCTCCTCTCAGAGGATCTCCTCCTGGATAGTGGCCTGTATCAGAGAGTGTTACAAGCTGGTGGGGGATCCCCCTCCCCTGATCAGGGCTCACTCCACTGGGGCACAGGCGTCCTCTGCGGCATACTTGGCCAGGGTCCCTATCCAGGGCAGGGTCCTCCATTCACACGTTCGCAGTTCACTATGCAGTTAATGCAGCATGCATGGGAAGATGCTGCAGTGGGCAGGGCTGTCCTGCACTCCTTCCGGGGCTCCACCTCCGCCTCCTAGACATTGGCTTGCATTCACTCAACTTGGAATGCACGTGAGCAATTACTGGAAGAAAAGACAGTTACCTGTTCTGTAACGTGTTCTTTGAGAGGTGTTGCTCATGTCCATTCCAAAACCCTCCTGCCTTCCCCTCTGTCAGAATAGCCGTCAAGAAGGAACTGAGCTGGGGGTAGGTTGGGCGGTACATATATAGGCAGTCATACAGGTGCCACTCCAGGGGGCGCCGCACCAACCCTAGGGCTACTGGCTAGGGTAAAGCTTCTGGCAACCGGGCATGCGCCCACCACGCACCCAAATTGGAATTGACATGAGCAACACATCTTGTAGAACACCAGTTACAGAACAGGTAACTCTGTCTTTTTTCTGGACAGCCTGTAATAAGTGGAAACTTGCTGCTCTCTGAAAAAGAGAGACTTCACAATTTTCACTGTAGAACTAGTACCCCGAAAAATTATAGGAAAAAAAATCCACAGCAAAATTGCTACACCTGCAGTTTAAGTATCCAGAAACTGCAAGGAAGGTTACATCTCTCCCTATATTTAACACCTTTTCCATTGCGGCTTCACTTGCAGACAGCGCTTATTTGAGAACTTGCGTATGTTGCCTCATGCACCCGGAGTACAGATGCAAGCCATTCCTGAGGATGCTGTTCATGAAGACAGTGCGGATGAGGAAGGAGAAGATCCAGACAAACGCATTTCTAGTAGGAAATGTTATATTTTGGTGTCCTGTTAGAATATGCCCCTCAAGCAAGGCAACTTTAAACATAATGCGTCAAAACTTCATCTCTAATTTAGCTGTTTTCTGCCATTCCAACTGACTGACCAGCCCACAGAGATTTTCTTCCAGTAGGTGAAATGGGACACTTTGGGCCTGTTGATACCTGATTACAAGTTGAGCTCAATAGGCGTTTCTCATTTAACCTGGGTTCTAACTGGATCAACAATCTGCTGCATTAAGGAGGCTGTCTTCTATTTTAAATTTGCCACAAAAAGAGCTTGACCAGGCTGGAACATCTGGCCCCAGAAGTCTCCCCAGAACAACAGTGAACCCAAAGGGAATGTGGCTTGTAACTTGTTAAGATTTTGAATGCAATGTGCTTTCAAAACCAGTATTAAGTTAAAAATTTGTATCTCCTACAAGTGAAATGAGATCATTTCTCAAAAATCTAAAGAGAATTCTTGAGTACTTGGTTGATATGAGATGGTTGGCCAGAGCAATTTAATGAATCACAACAGGTTTAACTGGCTTTTTATTATAATGATTAAGTTGTATCGGTTATATGGTTGCAAGGATTAGTAATGTATTATTTCTAAATGGTACCTGAGAGAACTGTTCATTTAACCTTCCATGATATCAGTAGTGCTGCACAGTCTCTTCCTGGCATCTAAAATCCATTGCAAAATTGTTGTAACCATAATGCTTTTTTCCCTTTTGCAGTTTAATCATCTGAATTTGTTCCATATTTCTTAAGCAGTACCAAAGAAGCAGATTTTTCACTTGTCTTTAATATTTATTTCTTTGTTTTTAAGAGGTAGCCCAGATTATCCTCAAATATTCGTAGAATCATAGAACACTAGGACTGGAAGGGACCTCGAGAGGCCATTGAGTCCAGCCCCCTGCCCCAATGGCAGGACCAAGTACTGTCTAAACCATCCCTGATAGACATCTATCTAACCTGCTCTTAAATATCTCCAGCGATGGAGATTCCACAACCTCCCTTGGCAATTTATTCCACGGTTTGACCACCCTGACAGTTAGAAACTTTTTCCTAATGTCCAACCTAAACCTCCCTTGCTGCAGTTTAAGCCCATTGCCTCTTGTTCTAGCCTCAGAAGCCAAGAACAGGTTTTCTCCCTCCTCCTTATGACACCCTTTTAGATACCTGAAAACCGCTATCATGTCGCCCCTCAATCTTCTCTTTTCCAAACTAAACAAGCCCAATTCTTTCAGCCTTTCTTCATAAGTCACATTCTCTAGACCTTTAATCATTCTTGTCGCTCTTTTCTGGACCCTCTCTAATTTCTCCACATCTTCCTTGAATTGCGGTGCCCAGAGCTGGACACAATACTCCAGCTGAGGCCTAACCAGCGCAGAGTAGAGTAGAAGAATGTCTTCTCGTGTCTTGTTCACAACACACCTATTAATGCATCCCAGAATCATGTTTGCTTTTTTTTTGCAACGGCATCGCATTATTGACTCATATTTAGCTTGTGGTCCACTGTAACTCCTGGATCTCTTCCTGCTGTAGTCATTCCTAGACAGTCTCTCCCCATTCTGTATGTGGGAAACTGAGTCTTTGCATTTGTCCTTATTAAACTTCATCCTGTGTACCTCAAACCCTTTCTCCAATTTATCCAGATCATTTTGAATTTTGACCCTATCCTCCAAAGCAGTTGCAACCCCTCCCAGTTTGGTATCATCTGCAAACTTAATAAGCGTACTTTCTATGCAAATATCCAAATCATTGATGAAGATATTGAACAGAAGCGTTCCTAACACAGACCCCTGCGGAACCCAACTTATTATACTTTTCCAGAAGGATTGAGAACTACTCTCTGGGTATGGTTATCCAGCCAGTTACGCACCCACCTTATAGTAGCCTCATCTAAATTGTATTTGCCTAGTTTTTTTTATAAGAATATCATGTGAGACCGTATCAAATGCTTAACTAAAGTCTAGGTATACCACATCTGCCACTTCTCCCCTATACACAAGGCTCGTTATCCTATCAAAGAAAGCTATCAGATTAGTTTGATATGATTTGTCCTTTACAAATCCGTGCTGGCTGTTCCCTATCACCTTACCACCTTCCAAGTGCTGGCAGATGATTTCTTTAATTACCTATTCCATCATCTTTCCTGGCACAGAAGTTAAGCTGACTGGCCTGTAGTTTCCTGGGTTATTCTTATTCCCCTTTTTATAGATGGGCACTATATTTACCCTTTTCCAGTCTTCTGGAATCTCTCCTGTCTCCCATGATTTTCCAAAGATGATAGAGGAGGTATCTGAGCCTTTATCTATCAGCTCCTTGAGTATTCTAGGATGCATTTCTTCAGGCCCTGATGACTTGCAGACATCTAATTTTCCTAAGTGATTTTTAACTTGTTCTTTTTTTATTTCAATTTCTAATCCTACCCCTTTCCCACTAGCATTCACTATGTTGGGCATTCCTTCATCAGACTTCTCAGTGAAGACCAAAACAAAGAAGTCATTAAGCCTCTCTGCCATTTCCAAGTTCCCTGTTACTGTTTCTCCCTCCTCACTGAGCAATGGCCCTACCCTGTCCAATATTGTTCTGTTTTCCCTTGATTAGAGGACAAATTGTTGTTGGTCTCCCAATCAGCTGCTCAAAAGTAGTTTCTCTGTAATTTTCTCTTTGAAAGACTGTTTTGCATTTAAACTTTCTCCTACTGCCTGCTCTAAGTTTCTTTAATCCTTTTTTTAAAAATACAAGTTCGAGCCTCTGATAAGCGGATAGCCTGCGATGAAGAATTCTCTGATTCTGAGGATGAAGGGGAGGGTGGACGACGAAATGTCGCAGATCATAAAAAAGGAGCAAAGAAAGCCAGAATAGAAGAAGACAAGAAAGAGACAGAGGATAAAAAAACAGGTAAGAGCATAATATCATTCATAACTGTGTTCTCCCTTCCAACCTATTGTAGGATTCCTTAACGTGAATCTTGTTAGCAGTAAGGTACCCCACAAGCACAAAGAGATAATGAGCTGTTGAAATGTTCATTTTCCTTCCATCAAATGGAAGGAAAAAGAAATCTAATAAAATCTCAAGTGCACGCTTTTGTATAGATTCTGAAACAGTATTTACAGTCCAGAAGAATTATTCTAAATGCAGATCTTTGTGTCTGTGATTTAAGATCCTGAATCGAGTCATTTGTATAGCTCTAATGAAGGTGTGAGTGAAAAAAGTTCTTGGTAGGTGATGGCATAAGCTATGATACTTATTTAATTAGATCTAATTTGTGAATAGTTGTGTTTCTGGAATCCTTTGAAGTATTTCAAGCATAACCCTGTATTTTCCCTTAATTGTTTTTAGATGTTAAGGAGGAGGATAAATCCAAGGACAGCAGTGGTGAAAAGACAGACACCAAAGGGTAAAACCCTTATTAAAATGTTTGTGCTTTGGGGAGTATTCATTAACTTTTAGTGCTTTTCCACAGTTAACATATCTTCTGTACTGTACTCTATATAAATCAACGTGGCGTTATAAATCAGTGTCAGGAATTACTAAAATACTTTAAAATGCATTATGGACAACTGTAATCACATCTTTATCAACAGCAAGTCTAAAAGATGCTCTCAAAATGATATTATGTTGTGTTTAACAATTTGTATTTTTTTCTTTGAACAGAGCAAAATCAGAACTGCTCAGCAATCCTTAAATTAAAGATAGCCTCAAACCAATTACAGAATACAGTACTAGAGTGGGGAAAAAAACTAAAAGAAGAGGAGAGTTTTTTTCATGTTGAGAGAGACTGCTGACTTCATTTTGTACTATTTGGCTTGGACTGTATTTATTTTCATTTGGCTTTGTTTTGGTTTTTGGCAAGTTGTATTGTGAGTTTTCTAATTATGAAGCAGAAATTACTTTCTTCACCATGCTTTATGTAATAGTATTTAAAATGGATGTGAGTTATGTTAAATGTCTAAACTGATCTATTAAAGTAATTTGCCTTTCCTGAGCTGATTTTACTTTTTTGTAATTATATCTTTATTAAAAAAAATTGTACTTGATTCTCTTTTGTCGATCCTTCCATTACATAGAAAGCACTTCCATATAAGGTAAGGAAACTTTGGGTTGCTGGGGGTTTTAAGAGGACAATGTGAACCCCTATGCTGTTATGTGCACGATGTAATGACTTGCATATGGATTGTGAAACAGGGACTGTACCTATTACACTTACTGTAAATAATGGAAAAGTAGGTTCAGAGACATGAGCGTGACATTTGGAAACAGAAGGTTAAAGCTCTGAACCTCCTGGTTAAATTGTATAACACAGGGGTCAGCAACTCTTAGTACAGTTGCCAAGAACAGCATGTGAGCTGATCAGCACACAAGGCAGAAGCTCAGTTGTGCCCCTCCTCTCCCATGCATCTGGGAGCTTGCTTAAAGCCATGCTGCCTGTGGACTAACAAAATATCAGCTAATGGTTCCAACCACCACCTAAATCTTAAAGCTCTGCATCTCAATTTATTAATGAAGCTGTTGTGAGGTCAAATATCAGCACTCTGCCTCAAAAAGATTGCTGACCCCTGGTATAATAGGGCAATACCTTCTACTGTAGCAGCAGTCAGTCTAGCAAATGAGCTCAATTGATGAGATACTCATTTGAATAAAGGAATTTGATAATTAGCACTTAAATCCTAGAGACAGGATTGAGTGTACTGCATTGTGACCCTTAGAACTTCAAGCTGCAAGGAACTGTAACCCTTTTCTAAGTAAAACTTTTTTCTTCTTTGAGTGTCCCCGTGGGTGCTCCACATTAGGTGTCGGGCTCGCCCGGCGCCGCAGATCGGATCTTCCAAGCAGTTTCTGCCAGACCGCGCATGCGCCGGTGCGCGCCGCTCCCTTGCGCGCTCCTGGCCACGTGCGCGATCCGGTCCCCGCCAGTTCCTCTTAACCGCCGTCGGCTGCAGATGGAATCCGACTAGGCTACGGCCAAGTTAGCGTATTCAATGGTTTTAACTGTTTTTCTTTAAAGTTTTCAAGTTCTTAGGCTACTGTTAAGTTAGCCAGTTGTTATTTTCAAAAAAAAAAAAAAAAAAAAAAAGAAAAGAAACAACAAGCGGGATGGCATTCAGTCCAGTCCTAGTAACAAGCAGAGCACCGGAGGCCAGGAGCCTAGGGCCATTAGCCCTCCTGCCGCGGCAGGCTATCGGAGAGGGGGAAAACAGCACAGAGAAGGTGCTAAGTACCCCATTAACAACTGAACGACTCACCAACAATGTCCTCTTCAGGATTCAAGAAATGTGAGTCTTGCCGAGAGGCAATGCCAGCATCTGATGGGCACAGTCACTGCATAAGGTGCCTGGGGGAGTCCCATGTCACGCAGAAATGCTCCTTCTGTGCAAAATTAACAGCCAGAGCAAGGAAGGACAGGGAGATGCGGCTTAAAATGCTGCTCTTCGACAAGGCCCTCCAGCCAGACGTGCCAGAGCGGCCGCAGCAGGAGGGACCCTCTGAGGCCCATAAAAGGAAAGCCGCCTCCCTCACCCCATCAGCGCAAAAACGGAGGAAAGTCTCCCCAGCCCGATCCCTGCCGGCAGCAACAGCGAGCGGGATGGGAGGAGCGCACAGCCCCCAGCCGCAGCAACAGCAACAGCTGATCGGCGGCAGCACAGAGAGCTACGTGGAGGCGGCTCAGCCTCCGATAATCAAACAGCCGCCCCGCACCGCAGGCAGGGCAGCGGCTAAAAAAGCGCCGGTACCAGCGGCACCGCAAGCAGCGGCACCGACCCCCGGGGAACCGGCAGTGCAGAGCACGCAGGCACGCAGCCTGCAGGCACCGGAAGACACCGCCCGTGCGGCACCGCCCATAAGCGTGCCGAGCACGGCGCGGACGGGGCCGAGATCCCCTACACTTCAGGGGGCGGAGCTACCCCCTCAAGGGAGGGGGAAGGCTGCACACAAAACAAGGCACCGCAGCCCCTCTCCAGACAGGGCTGCAGAGTTGCCTTCTCTCAGCCCTCCACTCATGCTGCAGACTCCAACTAGAAGGCAGGGGTCCCCCCTAGCCTACCTGGAGCCCCCGTCTCCATTTTTACAACCAGCCTCGCCCTGGCTGGGACCACCTTCACCCTTCCTGGGGTTTGAGCCGCTGGAGTACTATCACAAATCGCTCTCTCCAGTGTCCCAGGTCTCTCGACGATCTTGCTCCCCCAGACGCAGAGGGTGTGCACCAAGGGAGTGGTCGAGGTCACCTTCCCAAGAACAGTGCCCATGCTGCCATGGTCGCCCCTGACACCACGGGCAATCTACCAGGGAAAGATCCCCACAGACGATCTCGTATCCTGGAGGGCAATCGCGAACAGGGACGGAGACTCAAGTATCTCAGGGGGAACTGGTTATGGAACCCCGAGATTTTCCCTTGCAAGCTTCCAGCGAGTGGATGTGCCATCACCAACAGGAATCGGAAGGGTCCAGAGAGGCGTACCCTAGTGGTTCCTCGCTCTCCTCCCCGGACGAGGCTACGGCCCCGGGGGACGTCCATCCTCCGGACGATCTCAAACAGTTTCAAGAGCTGTTTAAGAGGGTGGCCTTCACGCAAGGCATCCAGACAGCAGAGGTGCAAAAGAAACACCATAAGCTCCTCAAAAATCTGAGACCTCCGGCCTCCTCCAAAATATCAATACCGCTTGATGAAGCAATCTTGGAGTCTGCCACTATGATATGGCAGACCTCTGCGACTATTCCGCCTGTCCACAAGAGAGCGGATAAGAAATACTTTGTGCCGGCGAAGGGCATGGAGTTCCTGTTCAGCCACCCACAACCAAATTCCTTGGTGGTGGAGTTGTTGCAACAAAGATCAAAGCATCTCAATTCAAGACAGGGGGAACAGACAAAGATGCCAAGAAGCTAGAGCTGTTTGGCAGAAAGGTCTACTCCTCCTCCACTCTACTGTTGCGAATGGCAAATTACGCAGCACATCTAGCGAACCATAATTTCGACAACTACTCTAGGTTAACCTCCCTCATGGACTTGCTTCCAGAGGACAAGAAACTGGTGCTCAAGGCCATCGTGCAAGAAGGCTACGTGGCCTCGAGGACGGGAGTTCAGATCGCCCTGGATGTTGCGGACACAGCAGCATGCTCCACAGCTACGGCAGTGGTGATGCGAAGGGAGTCTTGGCTCCAGACTTCGGGTATACCGAGGGATCTGCAGGCAAAGATAGTCGATCTTCCCTTCGACTCGCACAAGCTGTTTGCTGAATCAACTGACTCGGTCCTTCATTCCAGTAAAGATTCAAGAGCCACACTTAGGACCCTGAGGATTTACGCCCCTCCATACAGAAAGAAAAATTACTACCCTCAACAAAGACGGTACCAGTACCAGCAACAGCGTCCCCAGTACCACAGGGGTTACGAGCAAGGGCGACATCAACAGCACCAGCAGTACAGAACTCCCAGGTGACGTTCCCAACAGAGCCGTGCGTCCTTGGGGCAGGGCCAAAGGCCACAAGTTTGACACACAGATCCAGGGCTGCGCCATCACTACCATCGCACAAGGTCATCCGAAGCGGTTATTCCACCATCGCCTCCGACCATTCTACGACCAGTGGCAAAGGATCACCACAGACAAATGGGTGCTGGAGATCATAGCCACGGGGTACGCCATCCCCTTCCAGTCGTTCCCACCGCCACGACCTCCACCCAGGCCCCACCTCCAGGAGGCCTCCCACGTAGCGAGGCTCAAGCAGGAGGTAGACCATCTCATGCTCATAGGGGCAGTGGAAAGAGTGCCGGAGCAACTGCAAGGGAAAGGGTTCTACTCGAGGTACTTCCTCACGGAGAAAAAGACAGGAGGCTGGAGGCCCATCTTAGATCTTCGAGGCCTCAACCGGTACCTGCGCAAGCAACGCTTTCAGATGATCACAATAGCCTCCATCCTTACGGCACTAGATGATGGAGATTGGTTCGCAGCCCTCGACTTACAAGATGCATATTTTCACATAACTATCCATCCGGCTCACCGACGATTCCTCCGGTTCATGGTAGGCAAAGAACATTTTCAATACAAGGTCCTACTGTTTGGCCTCTCCTCGGCCCCCAGAGTCTTCACCAAGACCTTGGCAGTGGTGTCAGCCTACCTGCACAGACGGGGTACTTATATTCCCGTATCTGGACGACTGCCTACTCAAAGGGGCCTCGAAGGAGGAGGTACTACGCATGATACACGTCACAGCAGGCACGTTCTCTTCACTCGGCCTGGTTATCAATCTGGCAAAATCAAAGATAGACCCCACACAGGACATAGAGTTCATAGGGGCACACATAAATTCTATTACAGCGAGAGTGTATCTACCAGAGACTCGCTTTCGGGCCATTGGCTCCCTCGTGCAAGTCATCACCTTCAGCCCTACGGTGCCGGTCCTGACGTGCTTACAGCTGCTGGGCCACATGACAGCAGCAACGTTCGTAGTACAGAACGCCAGGTTACACATGCGCAGCATGCAGCACTGGCTGGCGAGCGTATACAAACTGGCAGCACACACCGTTCACAGGGTGGTGTCGCCCACAGCAGAGGTGCACAAATCCCTGCAATGGTGGGTAAACCCCAAGAACTTGCTAACAGGGGTACCCTTCCACCAACCACAAACATTGGTTTTTCTTACTACAGATGCCTCCCTCATAGGGTGGGGAGCACACATGGGCGAAGAGGTGACTCAAGGGCTGTGGTCCTCCACGGAGCAGTCACTGCACATAAATATACTGGAGTTCAGAGCAGTGTTCAACGCCTGCAGACACTTTCGAGACCATATACAAGGCAAAGTAGTCGGGATCAGTACAGACAATACCTCCACCGTGTTTTATATAAATCGGCAAGGAGGAGCTCGGTCCCGTGCCTTATGTGCGGAAGCAGTCCGGTCATGGAACTGGTGCATCGCCAACAATACAATCTTGAAAGCCTCGAACTTACCAGGCGCTCACAATGTGAAGGCAGACCAGCTGAGCAGGCGTTTCGCACTCACGCACGAGTGGCAGATCCGTCCTGATCTGCTACGACCGATTTTTCACGCATGGGGTTTTCCCCAGATAGACCTGTTTGCCATTCAACACACCAAGAACTGCCCACGATTCTGCTCCAGGGCAGGACTGGGACAGGGGTCCCTGGGGGACGCATTCGCGATCTCCTGGAGGGGCCCCCTGCTTTACGCTTTTCCTCCCACAGTGCTGATCCACAAAGTCTTGCAGAAAGCCAGGAGGGAAGGAGCCCGAATGATCCTGATAGTCCCAACGTGGGATCGACAGCAATGGTTCCCCCTACTCCTGTGCATGTCGGACCGTCCACCGATGCCCCTTCCGGTGGCGCCGGATCTGCTCACGCAAGCCCAGGGGTCCATAGTGCATCAGCACCCCCAAGGTCTGCGACTACAAGCGTGGTTAATTCATGGCTCAGCTCCCTAGAGAGCACATGTACGGAGGAAGTGCAACAAGTCCTAGAAAGTAGCAGGAGGACTTCCACCAGGAAGACCTACAAGCAGAATTGGACTCGCTTCACGGCATGGTGTTCTACCAAACAGCTAGCCCCCCTTTCGGTGCCTATACCTGTAATATTAGAGTATTTACTGGACCTCAAGAGAGGAGGACTCTCACTATCCTTGTTAAAGGTCCACCTTGCCGCCATTTCGGCGTTCAGACGCGAAGAGGAAGGGCACACGGTGTTCGCCCATCCCATGGTTGCCAGGTTCCTCAAAGGGTTGGTAAACCTATACCCCCCTCGGAAACCGCTTCCACCTTCGTGGAACTTGGACCTGGTGCTTAACGTGCTAACGGGACCACCGTTCGAGCCTTTGGCCACGGTTTCCCTCTGCCTCCTTACGATAAAGACGACCTTTCTTCTCGCAATCACGTCAGCTCGCAGGGTGAGCGAGCTTGCGGCAGTTATGGCAGCGCCACCCTGCACTGTTTTCTCCAAGGAGGCAGTAACCATACGGCTGCATCCAGCCTTTGTTCCTAAAGTTTCTTCCGAGTTTCACATTAACGAACCTATTGTTTTACCCTTGTTTTATCCAAAGCCTCATAACTCTAACAAAGAGGCGCGCCTACACCTCTTGGACGTGAGGAGGGCACTAGCCTTTTATATAGACAGGACCAAGTCCTTCCGGAAAACGGATAGACTCCTAGTCTCTCTCGCTCCCAAATCGAAAGGAGAAGGTCTCTCTTGGCAGAGAATCTCAAAGCACATCGTATCCTGCATAAAAATGTGCTACGAACTCAAGAAGACTCCTTTACTGGCCACGCCCAGGGCTCATTCCACTAGGGCGGTGGCGGCATCAACAGCCTTTTTCAAGGGCGTTGCGCTAAAAGACATTTGCAGAGCGGCGACCTGGTCATCCTATGACACCTTCGCCAAACATTATGCCCTTCACAGGGTATTCCAAGAGGATACCCGTCTCTCGACAGCGGTCCTCTCGGGGACAAGCTGCACATAATCCGATTAGCCATCTCCTATCTTGGGTTACTGCTGGGTAGTCACCTAATGTGGAGCACCCACAGGGACACTCGAAGAAGAAAGAAAAGTTACTCACCGTAGTAACGGTGGTTCTTCGAGATGTGTCCCCGTGGGTGCTCCACTACCCGCCCATCCTCCCCGCTTCGGATCTCTGTTTAGTGTTTTGCAGGAGCATCCGAGGCAGTTGGTCAAGGAACTGGCGGGGACCGGATCGCACACGTGGCCAGGAGCGCGCAAGGGAGCGGCGCGCGCCGGCGCATGCGCGGTCCGGCAGAAACTGCTTGGAAGATCCGATCTGCAGCGCTGGGCGAGCCCGATACCTAATGTGGAGCACCCACGGGGACACATCTCGAAGAACCACCGTTACTACGGTGAGTAACCTTTCTTGCTATTTCCTTTTGTACATCTGGTTACTCAACACTGGTACTTCAATTTGATACCGTTATATAGGTTTTTTCTAGAATAATTTGATATTGGTCAGCTTGCTTCACGCTACGGAGAAATTGTGCGGACATCTTATTCAGTAACAGTTATTGTTCTTCCTTGCAAGAAGTATTAATTAGTGGTTTTAGTTTTTTCTGCCTGTTTCCTCTTTTCTCTCGTGTCTCCAGGGAAAAAAAAAATTGCACTTAAACTTCGTGGTTTGTTTCCTGTTGATTCATAGGATTTCCACTAACAGGAAGTATGGTGCCTTACTCCTTCTTCATTCATATTTGTGGCATCTTAAGAATGTTTGTAGTAAAGATAACATGACAAAGTAATTTACATTTTTGTCACGAAGGAGAAAGCTAAAAATATTTGAAGGTTTGAGGGTAAAAGCACTGAAGCTGTCTTGACAACGAATACCAGTGAAAATGAAGTAGTATCAGAAGCTAAAATAGGAAAAACAAATTGAAAATGTTCGACAAATTATTTGTCTTAATATGGGAGAAGATTTCAGAAGACTGAAAAATGGTACTATATTTGGGGATTAAGGACAACCTGGAGAGTTACAGCCCAGTCAACTTCACTTCTGTACCTAGAAAAATGGTGGAACAAGTAACTTTAAGCAGTCATTTTGCAAACATCTGGAAGGTGAAAAGTAACCTCAAGGATTATCAAGAACAAATTGTTGCAAACCAACCTGCTAGCTTTCTTCGATAGTGTAACAAGTCGTCTGCATAGGAGAAGCAGTAAATTTATACACACACACACACACACACACACACACACTTCCCGCCCCCCCTCCGCCCCCAGCCACAAGGTTTCTAATACTATCTCAGGTGACATGCAACTTAGCTGGAGCTATTAGAGTGTACAAAATTTACTGGAAAACCAGTCCCAGAGAGTAGTTAACCATAGTTCACAGTGTTGCTGTAAGGGCATAATAAGTGGGGTCTCACAGGGGTCAGTTCTGTGTCTGGTTTTGTTCAAAATCTTCATCAATGATTTAGATCAGCATGGGGCAACCTTTTTGGGTTAGATATCTCTGACCCACAGAAAATAGGCAGGCCACATAAGTGAGAAGCAGAAACAAAACCCTCACTGACATGACCCCTGACTGAGATACCTCATTCCCCTTGTGCTCCAGCCCTATGGAGGAGGGCTGGAGGACTGAGGTTCAGTGCTTACTCTACACCAATAAACTCTTCTGAGGGCCTGACTTGGATTCTGTGGGCCTCCTTACGCTCTTCTGTGTGCAGGAGAGGGTTGAGGGGGAGCAGAGTGAGATGTGTGGGAGGGAGGGTGTAGGAGTGGGCTGAGAGCAGGGGTCTGGGTGCATGATAGTGTGCAGGAGTTTGTTAGGTGGCTGTGGGGCTTGAGTGCCAGTGCAGGCTCTCTGTTGCGGAGGTGGGGGGCTCAGTCCCAATCCTTGTGGGCTGCATCCATTCTGCAGGCCATAGGTTCCCCACCTCTGATTTAGATAATAACAAAGAAAACCTATAAAGTTTGCAAATGATACTAAAGTGAGAAGGGTTGCATTTGGATTTTCATCTCCATATGATCTGAACAAAGCAGAGACATGGTTTGAAGTAAAGAAGAAAAAATTCAATATGGAGAAATGTAAGGTATTCCACTTAGGAAGGAGTAATCAGTTGCATACATACAAAATGGCACATAACTGTCTAGGAAGGAGTCTTGTGGAAAGTAGTCTGGGGGTCATAGTGGCCCAAAGGTTAAATACAAATCAAGTGCATGACCTTGTTTCCTTGCCAAAGAATGGTCACTTAACAAGTGATTGTCTGTCAGCTTTGATGATACCTGGCTAGGACATCAGCTGCTCCTTTGTCTTTGACAAACAGGTTTACTCCTGCGTCAGACTTGTCTAGTAAACACAGTTCAGTCATAAGCTCTACTTATTTTCCTAACTTTATATAAAGTGCCACTACATGTCACTGTATTATTGACCAATGAGTTGTTAGCTTTCCAATTATATTTCACAAAGCATATTTTGTATAAAGATTACTACAGTCGTATGTAGGGTGTGAATACAGGGGTTTAGTCACTTCTGTGACTCAGTATTTTACTGGGAAGCATTTCTAATAATGTAATTAATAAAAAAGGGGTTTTACTGGTCATTGCTGCTTAACATTGGCTTAATTGTGTGTGCAGATGGGAAGACGGAAGTACAGATGGCAACATTAAAAGTAGATATTTGCCACCTGCAGTACTTAAATTTATTGCAGTACTAGATTTTTTTAGTTTAACTTTGGGACTGTTATGTTTTGAAATGGCATTCACTGTATGTTGATGTGCTGGCAGAGTTAGAAATCTGAGCAGCAGTAAAAATGTAGCTTTCCAGATTGGAAGTATGAATTAATAATAGTCTAACTGTCCACCGTTGCACTGCCAAAAAAAAAAAAGAGCAAGCTATGAGCAAGCTTTTACGGCTATTTTATGTAATGTTGGGTTTGTCAACGCTTGATTGTATAAATGTGCCCAGGACTTAACATGGTAGAGGTAAAGACTCCAGCACGTTGGATTGTAAAACACCAGTCTATTTATTTATTTACTGACTTCAAGGCATTGCTGTGCTTTTTAACCTTTCAGGATATGAATGCAATGACTATTTAGCTGAAATGGACATGGCTGTGCAGCTGTATTCTTTTCTGACAGTTTTGTTCCATGGTCTGTGACAGGTAACAGATTCAAAGAGTCCTTGAAAGGACCGTGTTGCTGCAATTGTGCAGATATTCACTTGCTGATAAATCCCTTCTCAGCATAACAGACTGTGGTACCAATGTCAAAAACACTTGCCATTGTTTAATAAGGAAAAACAGAAGAGAGAGAAGAACCTGCAGAATTTATTTGCCTTTCATAAGTTTCCTGTATCGAAATTGAGATGGTTTCAGAAAAAAGTTACGAATGTGGCACAGGGTGGATTTCAGGAAATAGCAACAATAAAAATACATGCATTTTCCACCTCTGCCCTCCCTTCTATGTAGGCTGCTCAAGGGCTATCTGCTGCAGCACCAGACACCATAGTCCTTGAATATAAATAAACAAATAGATCCATTTTTGGCAAATGCTTAAAACATCAGCTTTCTATTCTGCCCTGCTTTGCTGGGTGTTTTTCATTCTCAAGTCAACAGCAAAGCATAGTGCAGCCTACTTCTTCAAAAGGGTCTAGCCCATTAGTACGAAGGTGGTGGTGTGGGGCAGGGAGTTCCTCTGGCATGAGAACCCTGAGGCTGCTGTCAGTCCTTTGTTCCTCATCTGTAAATGAGGTTCTCCCTTATGCAAACACACACATTGAGAATTCTGCAATATGAATGAAGTTCCAGCTGCAGCCCAAGTCAGAAAGTCTGTGTAGTGCAGTACATGGCCACGGTTATGAGACCTGGGTGTAGCAATTGTAACCCCAAGCTTTATTCTGCAGTGCTGGGTTTCCCAAACTGGGGGGTGTACCCCCTGGGAGGCCATGAAGAAATTCCAGGGGGATGCGAGGTGACCCAGCCTCCCATTATTCCCCCACCACCCCAAGAAAGAGCCAGCCTTTGCTTTCAGCTCTCAGCTGGTGAAGACGCATGTGGAGCTAGCTGCCTCCTGCAAAGGTGAGTGTGGGTGGTTTGGGGGGAGGAGGAAGAGGAGTAGGATGGGGTTAGATGGGGGGCCTGGGGGTGCCTGGCTCGGGGGAGGGGAATGGGTAAGAGCCAGGGACTGGTGGTGCCTGGATCTGGGGGAAGGTAGGGGCTCAGGCGGGTGGCTCGTGGGGTTCAGGCGGGCAGCTTGCAGGTCTCGGGCAGCTGGCCCTGGCAGTGCAGGGCTCAGGTGGCCTAGACTGGTGGGTGGGTGGCTGGCCCTGGTAGTGTGGGGGCTCAGGTGGGCAGCTTGGGCGGTTGGCCTGCAGCTTGAGTGGCTGGCCCCAGCAGCATGGGGCTTGGGCGGGTGGCTCGGGCAGCTGGCCTGCACCTTGTGTGGCTTGGGTGGCTGGCCCATGGCTTGCAGGGCTCAGGCCACTCGCAGGCTGGTGGGCAGCTGGTTCTGGTGGCTGGCATGTAGGCAAGCAGCTGGCCTTGACGGTTGGCTGGCCCCGACGGTTGGCTGGCCCCGGCGGCTGGCCCTGACAGCTGATCCCAGCAGTGCGTGGCTGAGTCAGCTCAGGTGGGTGGCTCTGGCAGTCCAGGCCTTGGACAGGCGGCTGGCATGGGCAGCTCTGGCGTCTAGCACAGGGCTCAGGCAGTTGGCCAGCTGGGGCTGCACCAGGCACTTGCAAGGGGCCAAGACAAATTATTTGGTGATTTTTAATTTTAAATAGCTTTTATATCAAGTTTTTGTGTTTATTTTAAATTACAAATTGAATTTTTGTAAAAAAAAGGGGGTTTGATGATGGTAAAGAAGAGTTGAGGGGGCGTGAGGGTTTCTCAAAAATCAAAAGAGAGATGTGATGCCAAAAAGTTTGGGAGCCACTGGTTTACAAACACTAAATCCATGAAGTGGGTCCCACAATGCAGTGTACACATTCCCTATGGGAACATAATTGGGTTGTACAGGGCCAAGCTTGGAATGAGTTTTTGAGAGGCCCTCCCTAAGAACACCCTTTTAAACACACAGTTGAGAATTACTCTCCATGTGTACATATGGCTGTTTGTTAATAGTGCAATTCATGAGAGAGCTGTAGAGGGGATGCTGAAAAAATGGGACAGAAATGACACTTTTGTACATTACAGGCAGCAGAGGGCATAATGCCTGGAAAATGGGCTAATACTTTCAGTTATGCACCTGTTTTCAGCTGCTTATATCACTGTTGTTCTTCTTTGAGTGGTCCCCGTGGGTGCTCCACAGTAGGTGTCAGGTTCGCCCAGCGCCGCAGATCGGAATTCTTCTAGCAGTTTCCACTGGATCGCACGTGCTCTGATGCGCGCCGCTCCCTTGCGCGCCCTCGGTCATGTGTGCAATCCGGTCCCCGCCAGTTCCTTCTCAACCGCCAACGGCTGCAGACAGAATCCGCTCCGGCTCTTTAGCCTGAGACAGATAAGATAGTTGTTTTTCCTTGTTAGCTTGTTTTTTCTTTTCCTATTTAAAAAAAAAAAAAAAGGCAAGGCATACAATACAGTAGAGAGAAGAGGAACGGAGGGAAGGGGAGCGGACAAAGAAGGCCGTTTTAAGCCGTCCGCTACCTTGAGGGCCGTGAATGTTATCTGGGTGGTAGAACGCACTAATTAGCAGCTAAGTACCCGATTAACAGTAAAGACTCACCGTGATGGCTTCCTCAGGGTTTAAGAAGTGTGAGTCATGCCGCGAGGCTATACTGGCCTCTGATGGGCATAGTGAGTGCATTCGTTGCCTGGGGGAGTCTCACGTTACCCAGAAGTGTTCGCACTGCACTAAGCTTACAGCCAGGGCTAGGAAGGACAGAGAAATGAGGCTCAAAATGATCTTGTTTGATAAGGCCCTCCAGCCTGAGCCGCCGGAGAAGCCTCACACAGAAGGGCCCTCTGGGTCACATAAAAGGAAGGCAGCGTCTTTGACCCCTTCTGTGCAGATGAAGAAACAACTCTCCCTGGCTCGATCCTTGCCAGCGGTCCCAGCGAACCGGACGAGCGAAACGCAGAGCCTTCACCCGCCACCTGGTGAAAGTGGCAGCGCAGTAGCGCACGTGGCCGAGGCTGGGCCTCCGACTATACAGCAGTCAGCACGGAAGGCGCCGCGAGTGCCAGTGTGGCAAGCGCCAGAATCGGCGGCACTGCCGCACGCGGCACCAGCTCTCGCGGCACCGACGGCGCAGGGGCACCCAGCACGGGGCCTACCAGCGCTGGAGGAAGCTACCCGCGTGGCACCTCTGATGACGGTACTGAGCGTGGCACCGACAACGGGGCCAAGATCCCCGGCATGGGAGGGGGCGGCGCCCACCCTGCAGGGGAGGGGGAAGGCTAGAGCCAAAACCCGGCACCTCAGTCCATCTCCAGAGAGGGCTGCCATGCCCTTATCACCCAGCCCCCCTCCTGAGTTACACACGACGCATCGCCGGGCAGCAACTCCACCGGCTTATTTTGGGCCTCCCTCTCCGTTCCTCCAATCACTTTCGCCGTGGCTCACGCCACCTTCACCATTTTTGGGCATGGATCCCCTATCGCAAACCAGCTTCACCATTATCAATGTTGTCACAGAGATCCCGCTCTCCCAGACATCATGGGTACACTCCCCGATCGTGGTCCAGGTCTCCATCACTGGGCTCTTGCCCATGTTGCTATGGCCGTCCTCATCATACTGAACACCGACATCGGAGGTCCAGATCCAAGGGCAGATCCTCTCCCACTCCTTGTCAATACTCCCGTGTACACTCTCGCTCTGGGAGAGGAACGCACTTGTCCCAGGGGGAATTGGGTCCAGAGTCCCGAGACTTTCCTTCACTGCCCACAAGGGAGCAAGCATACCAGTGAACTTGGGAGCCAGAGGACTTGGAGGGAGGCTTACCCCAGCGGTTCCTCCTCATCCTCCCCAGATAAGGCGATTGTCCCCGGGGATGTCTCCCCTCCGGATGACCTTAAACAATTCCATGAGCTGTTCAAAGAGTAGCATACACGCAGGACATTCAAATAGCAGAGGTACAGGAGAAGCACCATAAACTCCTGAAAAATTTGAGACTCCCGACTTCTTCTAAAATCGCTATCCCGCTGGACGAAGCCATTATGGAGTCAGCCACTAACATATGGCAGACTCCGGCCTCTATTCCGCCTACGAACAAAAGGGCAGATAAGAAGTACTTCATCCCAGCCAAGGGCATGGAGTTCCTGTTTAGCCACCCACAACCCAATTCTTTGGTGGTCGAATCGTCCCAGCAGAGGTCAAAGACGTCTCAGTACAAATCAGGGGGATTGGATAAAGATGCTAAGAAATTAGAGCTGTTCGGCAGGAAGGTCTACTCCTCCTCTACCCTATTATTAAGAATGGCAAACTACGCAGCACATTTATCAAACCATAACTTTGATAATTAGTCTAGACTCACCTCTCTCATGGATTCACTTCCGGAGGACAAGAAGCCAGTGTTAAAGGCGATTGTCCAGGAGGGCTACACGGCATCGCGAGCGGGAGTTCAGATTGCCCTGGACATGGCGGACACAGCGGCATGCTCAACATCCGCAGCAGTGGTAATGCGTAGGGAATCCTGGCTCCAGACGTCTGGTATCCCCAGAGATCTACAGGTGAAGATTGTGGATCTTCCCTTTGACAAGCAAAAGCTGTTTGCAGATTCAACCGACTCAGTCCTCCACTCTAGCAAAGATTCGAGGGCCACACTTAAGACCTTGGGTATCTACACTCCCCCATACAAGAAAAAGAAATTCTATCCTCAGCAAAGACGGTACGCTTACCAACCACAGCGCTCACAATATCAGCGAGGCTATGACCAAGGGCACCATCAACAGCAGCAGCGGTACAGAGCCCCCAGGCGACATTCTCAACAAAGTCGTACACCCTCGGGGCAAGCCCAGAGGCAGCAAGTTTGACGGGTATGTCGAGGACTGCACTATCAACACTATCGCTCAATGCCACTCTCACGTCATGTTCCATCATCGCCTCAAACCGTTCCACTCCCAATGGCAAAAGATCACAACAGACAAATGGGTGTTGGAAATTATAGCCACGGGCTACACGATCCCCTTCCAGTCATTTCCACTGACGAAACCTCCAACCCGGCCTCCTCTCAGGGACACTTCCCACGAGGCAAGGCTGAAGCAGGAGGTAGATCACCTCATGTTCATAGGGGCAGTGGAAAGAGTGCCGGAACAATTCCAAGGGAAAGGTTTTTATTCACGCTACTTCCTAACAGAGAAGAAAACAGGAGGGTGGAGGCCGATTTTGGACCTACAGGGCCTCAACCAATACTTGCGCAAGCAGCGCTTCCAGATGATTACAGTTGCCTCCATACTTACGGCACTGGACGATGGAGACTGGTTTGCAGCCCTTGACTTACAAGACGCTTACTTTCATATAACAATCCACCCGGCACACAGATGCTTCCTCCACTTCACGGTCGGCGGGGAACATTTCCAATACAGGGTTCTTCCGTTTGGCCTATCCTCGGCACCTAGAGTCTTTACCAAAACCCTGGCAGTGGTATCAGCTTACCTGCACAGGCAGGGCGTGTTTATTTTTCCATATCTGGACGACTGTCTACTGAAAGGGGCCTCAAAGGCAGAGGTCCTACATATGATACGTGTCACCGTGAACACATTTACTTCGCTGGGACTAGTTATCAACCTTGCAAAGTCAGACCGAACCCACGCAAGATATAGAGTTCATAGGGTCGCGCATAGACTCTATCGCATCAAGAGTATACCTGCCCGATGCCCGCTTCCACACCATCAACTCCTTGGTGCAAGTCATGAGGTACAGCCCAGCCGTGCCAGTCCTAACGTGCCTGCAACTGTTGGGGCACATGGCAGCAGCTACGTTTGTGGTACAGAATGCCAGATTACACATGAGAAGCCTGCAGCATTGGCTGGTGAGTGTTTACAAACCGGCATCCCATAGTGTCCGCAGGGTAGTATCGCCCACGACGGAGGTACGGAGATCGCTAGCATAGTGGGAAAATCCCAAGAACCTGCTAGTGGGGGTGCCCTTCCACCAACCACAGATTTCTATTTTTCTTACAACCGATGCCTCCCACATAGGATGGGGAGCGCACAGTGGCAGCAAGGTGACGCAAGGGCTATGGTCCCCTGCGGAACAGACACTGCACATAAACATACTGGAGCTCAGAGCAGTGTTCAATGCGTGCAGACATTTTTGGAAATACCTGCACGGCAAAGTAGTCGGGATCAATACCGACAATACCTCCACTATGTTCTACATCAATCGACAAGGAGGGGCACGATCCCGTGCGTTATGCGCGGAAGCAGTCTGATTGTGGAATTGGTGCATTGCCAACAACATAACGTTGAAAGCCTCGTATTTGCCGGTCGCCCACAACATGAAGGCAGATCAATTGAGCAGGCGCTTCGCACTCACGCACGAATGGCAGATCCTCTCCGACCTGCTACGACACGTATTTCGTACCTGGGGGTTTCCCCAAGTCAATTTGTTTGCCACCCAGTACAACAAGAAGTGTCCCCAGTACTGCTCCAGAGCAGGAATAGGGCGGAGGTCCCTGGGGGACGCATTCATGATCTCATGGAAGGGCCCTCTACTCTACGCATTTCCCCCCACAACACTTATCCACAAGGTTCTGCAGAAAGCCAGAAGGGAGAGAGCTCGCATGATACTCATAGTTCCAACTTGGGACCGGCAACAATGGTTTCCCTTGCTTCTGCGCATGTCAGATCGTCCACCACTCCCCCAACCGGTGGCACCGGAGTTACTCACGCAGGCTCAGGGGTCCATAGTGCACCCGCACCCTCAGGGACTACGCCTACAAGCATGGTTAATCCATGGCTCAGCGCCTTAGACAGCACGTGTACGGAGGGAGTATGACAAGTCTTAGAGTGTAGCCGAAGGACCTCCACCAGGAGGACTTACGAGCAGAAATGGACACACTTTACTGCCTGGTGCTCCGCCAAACAATTAGCTCCTCTTGACGTTCCTATAACTGTAATACTAGAATACCTATTGGACCTCAAACGAGATGGGCTCTCTCTATCCTCGCTAAAGGTCCACCTCACAGCTATATCAGCTTCTCTGCACAAAAAGGAAGGGCCCACCATATTCGCCCACCCTATCATCACAAGGTTCTTGAAGGGGCTGGTAAACCTGTACCCCCCACTCGAAAACCGCTGTCACCGTCGTGGAGTTTGGACTTGGTGCTCCACATGCTATCAGGACCACCCTTTGAACCATTAGCCACGGTACCCCTCCGATTCCTTACCATGAAAACGACCTTCCTTCTTGCGATTACGTCAGCCCACAGGGTGAGCGAGCTCGCAGCGGTGATGGCAACGCCGCCCTGCACAGTATTCTCAAAGGAGGCGGTGATCTTACAGTTACACCCAGCCTTTGTTCCAAAAGTTTCCTCTGAGTTCCATATTAATGAACCAATAGTCTTACCCTCGTTTTACCCGAAGCCTCACAGCTCCAGCAAGGAGGTGCGCCTGCAGCTCCTAGATGTGAGGAGGGCATTGACCTTTTACATAGAAAGAACCAAGTCCTTCCGGAAAACGGACAGGCTTCTGGTGTCTCTCGCTCCCAGGTCAAAAGGGGAGGGCCTCTCTTCCCAGAGAATTTCAAAGCACATTGTGTCTTGTATAAAACTGTGCTGCGAGCTTCCAAAGACCCCTTTGCTGGCCCCACCTAGGGCTCACTCCACCAGAGCGGTGGGGCATCAACGGCCTTCTTCAAGGGAATCGTGTTGAAAGACACTTGTAGAGCAGCGACTTGGTCATCCTACGACACCTTTGCCAAGCATTACGCCCTGCATCGGGTGTTCGATGAGGATACCCGTCTGTCAACAGCAGTCCTCTCGAGGGCAAGCTGCACATGAATCGAGTACCCACTTCCTTACTTGGGGTTACTGCTGGATAGTCACCTACTGTGGAGCACCCACGGGGACCACTCGAAGAAGAAAGAGAAGTTACTCACCTGTAGTAACGATGGTTCTTCGAGATGTGTCCCCATGGGTGCTCCACTACCCGCCCATCCTCCCCGCTTCGGATCTCTGTCCGGTGTTTTTCAGGAGCATCCAAGGAGGTTGGTCAAGGAACTGGCAGGGACCGGATTGCGCACATGCCCGAGGGCGCGCAAGGGAGCGGTGCGCATCGGCGCATGCGCGATCCAGTGGAAACTGCTAGAAGAATTCCGATCTGCGGCGCCGGGCAAGCCCAACACCTGCTGTGGAGCACCCACGGGGACACATCTCGAAGAACCATCGTTACTACAGGTGAGTAACTTCTCTATTTTGAACCATTCAGGTGGAATTTTACCATGCTAGCTCAAGCAGAATCTGAATTAGCTCCCCATGGACAGCTAGTGGTGAGCTATGAAAGAGGACGGTGGATGTCATTTGCATAGGCACACCCACCCTGCATAGGTGCTTAGAATGTTGGGATAGCTTGCCCCCAAAATATTGCTTTTGCTTGGTGTTGGATCCCCATTTTCCTGGTTGTTAGGGAAGAAGAAATAAAAGATTATGTGTTGTGTGAATCAGGGGGTACAGCAAAACCCTGCCTGGCATACCCCCAATAGAGGGACACACTGTCACTTCAACAGCACTCACTAGGCAAGGGCCATGGCTTCCCAAGCCCCCTGTGTTGAGTGGGGCGTGGAGATAGATATTTGTATTGTTGTTGGAGTGGGTAATCTAAGGCTCTCTCTCCCTCACAGTATCACAGCAGTGTTAGGTTACACTCACTTGAGAGTCTGGTTATATACTGTAGAGCTGAACACATTAAGGCTTAGGTTTAAGTATGAGCTGGATGGTGGGTTTGATGCCAGAAGGCTTCTCATAACAGCTACAATCATTGAGAGCTGTGTTAAGGGGTGGAAGGGATCCTGAAGACATCTGGATGGAATGGTGAGTAGCTGGCAAGGACTGGCATGGCCAGTAGGGCAGATGGCAACTGCTTGAGCAGCAGAGTATGTAAGGTGCTTCCTAACTCACCCGCCATCCAGGCTGGGAAGTGAACTCTGGGACTGCACAGATCAAGGATAGCAGCTCTGAGCAGGGGGCAGCAAAGGGATGGGAACTTTAAAGGGACTCATGGCATATCTTTGTGAATCCTGGTTGTGCTAATTTCCCAAATTAATGCCGAGTTACTTCCCTCCTTTTATTAACAGTTTTTGTGCGGGGGACTATGTTCTGACTGCTTATGAGAGGGAAGTATTTTCTTTCAGAGGTGGCCCAGGGGTGGTATGTAATTGTTCCAGGTCACTCAGGCCAGTTATGGTGACGTAGTATTGAAAAGAAACTCCTAGATACTGAACCCAGCCCTTACTGCTGCCAGTTTCATGTGGCAGAAGGGTTACATTAGATTACTGCCTCCGGGCTGAATTTTTCTGGAATGTTTTAGCTAAAATGGTCCAGCCATATCTCAGAATGAGAGTAGGGGACAATATATCATTTTATTCATGTTTAAAAAAAATGCATGCAACCATTTTATTGAGATGCTGTAGTGCCCTCATGCTTTGGGACAATGCTGTAAATTCACCAGCAGCCTGACCCTGGTGTCAGAGATGTGCCTATTGCTAGGCCTGTGAAAGATTGGTGTAATAAGTCTTTGGAAAAGAATCTTATTTGCACATGCTCCACTGAGCTTTGTTAGTTTGGCTGCTCAGTTCCCCAGAGACGCTAGCCACGCTGAGTGTGCTCAGTCCCCATACAGGTCCTACGTATTGACTGGTCTGTGCATGTGCCAGTCCCTCAGAGTGATACCATATGTTCCATCCTGCAGCTAGATGGAATACGGTCATTTTCTAAGTTTTGAGTGGTTCAACATTGCAATCTTAGTAGTCTTAACATATATATTAGGTAATATGATATAGCTCTACAAGAGCTACGTGTATTGAGTGGATGTGACCTCTTGGAGCCAGAAAGTGCCATGTAAGGTTTGTACTGAAAAAATTGTGTCACAATAATCATTTTAAGTTTTTGGGAAATGTATGTGCAGATAATACATAAGGAGATATGTCTGCATAAATTGCAACAAGGGATGCTTAGGTGGGACATTAGGAAAAACTTCCTGTCGGGATGGTTAAGCATTTACCATTCTCCATTAAACAACTTATCCTTTGTTTCTCTGTAAACACCTCTTAAGTGATGCACGTTAAATAGTGCTGGGATCTAAGGGGAGAAATTCTATTGTTTTGGAAACTGCAGCTTTGGCGATTCTGTCAGCACTTGGTGGATAAGGGGTTGGGCATCTCAGGATACTCAGCACCTATGGAGACTCAGAGCAGAGTGTCCATTCCTGAGGAATATTAGGGAGATGATCCTGGCATGCACTGACAAGGCCTCTTCATTCACTGTACATACACCAACCCACCAAAATATTTTCACCAAAAATTACTGGGTATGAAACAATGAAATTTGCCATTAGCAGATGTTGACTTTACTGCTGTCTCACAAACCATCTAAAAATGCTTCCATCAATAACCATCAAAGTTTACAGGGAGGCAAAGTAAGATAAAGCACTTCTTAAAAACTTGATAATTTGATTTAAACAAATTTACTTTGTCTTTTTGACATATGATGCTGACAAATTTGTTTAATTTTTAAATTGTTTCACAATTATGAAGCTTCAAGTTTTTGAATGGCAGTCTATGCTCATTATATGACTATTGACTGAATCTCTCCCATAATTTCCTACAACTGTTAACATTTAAATATGTACATATTTTAAACCCATAACTTCAAGCAACTGTTAAAATTAACATTGATAAAATTGAAAAAATGCTTTATTAAAATCAATTTATTAACACTGTTTCATACATTCAATTTTGAGCATCCTCACCTTCCCACATGCTCACCACAAAATCGACTTATTGCTGTCACACCCAAGTAGCCAAAATTGACTGTTGCAGCAGTGTACTGTGGGAGCCTATCCCACAGTTCCCTGAGCCCCATAGCATTCTGGGTATTTTCACTGGTGCAGCATGGGGAAACAAATACCCTGCAAATGGCTGTGGGTATCTGACATCTTCCCACATTTTGTTTCCTACACTTCATTTCCCTCATTCACCTGCTGTGCTAACCAAACGTCCCTTTTTCCAGGAGGGATCTGGCTTGCCTGTATAAGAGATGTCCTTTTTATAATTGAGGGGACGAATTATGAAGTGCTTAGAAAAGATTAGAAAGAAGATTTTGGGTTTCCCAACTGACAGGTTTTCAAAAAGGGATGCAAACGCATTGGATCTTTGGAGGCTTGGATTTGGATTTAGACCTCCTGGCAAAGAAAATCCTCAGACCAATAATTTTGTCTCCAAGGCCAGACATTCTAGTGCCAATTTCTGAGTGTATGCAAACAGCAGAGCTACAAGCTTATGTACAAATACCCGTGTACCCACTCCTTTCCAGCCAGCATTCTACATGGCACACTAGGAGGCAACCTGAGACTCCCTGGGCCCTCAAGGAATAATCCAAAGGGGTCCCAGGAGCCAGCCTGGGGCACCAAGAGGCAGGTCTCTTCTGGACTGAGCCACAGGCGCAGACCCTCCTGGACCTGTCTGGTGAGGAGGATGCGCTCCAAAACCCCAAAGTGAGCACTGTAATGCCTAGTCCTAAGCCAGATGGACACCACCCTGGCAGAACGAGGCCACCCCCCACTGCAGCTTGGAGGAAGTCCAGGCGAAGGTGAAGGATGTCTAGCAGGGCTATATCTGGGCCCAGGATGCTGGCCAACATTCCATGGCAGGACCCACCATCTGTCCCTATTACCAGTGGGCCCAGGCTTGGATGTGGCTTAGACCTCCTGGCAAAAAAGATCCTCAGAACAAGAAATTGCACATGAAATGTATGTGTAAGTAGACATGGGCAGTACACTGAAGAGACAATGGATCATAAAATCTGTTATGGCTTGGTTGGCCACTGCAAGCCTTACTTGGGGAGCTGTGGTAATTGTCAAGCTACTACATTGCCTTCAGTGGCCTTTGCATAAAGCCCATACAAAAATTTGTTGTCAAAGGACAGTCATTCTAGTGAAAAAGTTCTTTATTCTGTTGACCGAAAAGGCTTTCAGGTACCTGAGGGGACACCCTGTCCACAGTAATCAATGCTCTATGGTGCCTGCCTCCGGCACTTCTTAAAGCCACTGGGAGCCAAAGAAACCTTGTGGCAGGACCCATGACCCACCCCTATGCCCAGCGGCTCCAGAGGAAATTCTTGGCTCTGTATTTAGGCCCCCTGGCAAACAAGATCCTCAGAGCAATAATTTTCACGCTTGCACCCAATCCATAATCTAAAAGTGTACATCTAAGTACACACAGACGTTACACTGAATGTCCACCCAATCAACATCTAAAGACACTTCCTGTGCCTATGGGTAACAGGGAACCAGAGATTAATTATGGAGAGGGAGCCTGAAAAAAGGCTGCCACGTTGGACTGAGCAAAATTTAAATCCTTTAACGATGACCCACTGTATGGCAAGTGTGGCACCAACCCCTCTCTCTGGGTTCTTGAGCCTCTTAAGCCAACCCCCAAGTATCTTTAGCCACTGAGAGAGACTTCCCCCAGGTGACTGCAAGACCTCCGAACATCACAGCTGCCAGAGACTTTCCACAGGCAGCTGCCAGCCCCTGAATATCTTAGCTGCTGAGGGAGACCTCCCCTGGGTGGCTGCAAGGCTTCCAAATTGATGCCAGCCCCTCCTCCCCCGAGTATCTTTAGCCACAGCAGAAGACTTCTCCTGGGTAGCTCCGGGACCCTCACCGTGCGCAAGCTGCCTGGCAGCATGTTCAGCACATCGTTTCATTGCTTTGGGGGTCAAGCTGTGTGCTGCTGCTGGGCATGGGAAAGTTCCAGACTGCATGGCACCTCTTGGGGAGGGAAGGGAGAGGATGGGGGGACAGGACAAAATGTAAATGGCGGAAAAGAAGGTTCTCATCCTATCACACAAGCATGACCCCACCCACAGCCTAGCTACCATGTGATGTCGGGGGGCAGCGGCTGGTGCCAGGCAGCACAGAAAAAAAAAGCAGAAGTAGACACAGAACCACAGGCCCCACAGCCACGCTAATAGCAAAGAAAGGGAACAGTTTTCAGCCTTTCATACAAGCATGACCCAGCAGACATGGGCTTCCAGGTGCTGAATTGAAACAGTCTTCTTGTTGCCTAATTCCTGCTCACCTGAGAGCAGTGGAGATGGAAGAGCCCAGAGTGGAAAACTGTGGGGCCCATACAGGACCTCTCTTCAGGTGAATGGATTGAATTTAAAAATATGGCGCTTCCTCACTACCCTTCATTTGGAATTTTAGTTTTGAATTGAACGCTACATCCGTCAGGTTATGACTTCATGATATCGATATGATGTCGATTTTAGTGCTCCATAAATCAAGCTAATGGAATTTACAGTGAAGACAGGCACTCAGTACAATCGGACTACATGCCTTAAAATTGATATTATCTCATAATGTAGACACAAACCTGTATTAAGTCAATGTACGTTACATCACTTACCCAGCATACAGAAGACCCAAGTAGCTGCTTGGAAGCTGGCACACCAATGACCCATCCTAGGTGAGTGCCTTTGCCCCCAGGTAGTTTTCAGGTTCATGTCTATACCTCTGATTTAGACAACAAATTCAATCCTGAACCAGAGAAATCTCTCCTGATGACCTTTAATCAAAGCCATATTTTGCCATAAAAAGTTGTGGTTTCTAACAAATTGCCATTTGGTGATTAAACATTTTGTTGAAAATTTCCTGACCAGATCTAAATCTCATATCCTCCCCACCCCACCCAACCCCTGGCAGGTCTCTAGTAGTCACATTCAACTTATTTTGCTTTGAATCAGTAAATACCCAATCCTAGTAAATTCTAAAATAAATTTGTGCAGAAAGAAAATATTGCAGGTGGTGCCTCACACATTGTCTTTTGTTACATTTAAGAAAGTGGTGTGCAACCCAATAAAGTCTGGGAATTGCTGTCCTATTTTATAGAATCCCAGTTTTGTGATGTATTAAGTAGTCCAGACTTTTGGCTTAGAGCTCTGTGTGTAGATTTGATACCAGATGGTGGGGCTGTTGATACGCTACTATAGATTTCTTTACTAGGGTATTACATTCAGGTTGTTTATGGGGAAGCCAGAGGAGCATTAGTTGCTATTTGCTGTTGTTGTGATCTAGTTACTATGCGTGCTCTGTTTCGCACCTCTGGTCTCACTTCTGCCTGTACATTTTTTGTGAGAAGAAGGTTCCTTCAGTTTTTGTTGTTGCTATGTAGTTTTCCGTCATCCATAGATTCTTCATAATTTTTCTCATTTTGGTGAGGTCTGTAGTTGTTTTCTTCAGTGTTTTTCTTTGTCAGAAACTGAGATTTTTTTCAAATGTCCTGTTGTCTCAAATGCGATGAGTCTGGGGCATGAGTGTTTGTTTATGCATTTTCCACCCTCCCTGCCCCCATCGTGTAACATTTTTTTTTCCTGGATCTTTTCGTGTTCCTCAATATAACAGAGAAACAGAGTGTGTAGTATCACCTACTTCCACTTCTCTGTATACCTCTTATCTGCAGCTGCACTGTTGATTTACTAAATCTAGTGATGAGACCTAGTACTTGAATCTTCAAATCTTTTTGCAAACAGTAAATTTTCACAAAATCCCTGTGGGGAAAGTGAGGCATAAAGCATAAAAGCCTGAGACAGTTCTCTTTCAAGCAAATTCTTTGCTTTTTCTGTCAACTTCAGTATTTTAACAGTGGCGCTCTTTTTCCAACTTGTTCCTCATAGCACTACAATGGTTCTCGTTTGCAGGCAAGAACAATCCACAGATAAAGATCCTATAGAAGATGGCTTTGGCCATGATAAATTTCAAATCCCAAATGACAATGAACAACGTAGGATGAAACACTAACAAATGATACATTTCCACTGAGGTGCTTTCTTTATATTATTCAAGATTATTTTAACTCCTCATCTGACAATCAATAACTTCTGTCACTCTCCCTCCCTGAAAACAAGTCCATCACAGCACCGCATGCTGTAGTCTTGAAATAGAAGTAAAATGCGCTGACATAGAGAAAGAGTTTGGAGATCTGAAAACTGCTTGGTTTGACTAGTTGAGGAAACAGATCACGTTAGGCACTAACATATGGAAAGTCTTCGGCAGCTTCGTAGGGATGAAAACAATACTGTTTTACAGAAATTACCCTAGCAACCCAATAGATTGTAATAGAGAATATTATTCTCAGTGTTTTAAGTTTTGGAACCACGCTTTAGAATTCTGTAGTAGAAATGTAATTCTCTATTAAAATCAAAAGGATGGTTCAAAATCCTATAGAAAAGGACATAATTTATTATTCAATTCTGTAAGACTTGTCCATAAGTGAAATTATTCCTTCCTACACAAAGCTCAATTAAACAGGTTTTGGTCCAGGAATATTGGGTGAAGGCGGGACTAACCCCTGCTCCCCAGGATATGGAGTGACAGCAGGGCGGTGAGTGCCTGCTACTGCATTCCATTTATGGCATTACCCTCTGTTGCCAATGTACCTTCCTTCAGGTGCATGTAGGTTTTGTCTGCTGGAGCTGCACAGGCATAGGTCCACACACATGAAGCCCCCAAAGAATGCAGCTGTGCACAATGTATAGGAGGATTTACCCACTTCCTCCCTCTCCGCCAAAAGTAAATAAATAAAAGGCCCTCCCTGCATGGACATTCCTCTGTGTATGACAGGATGACCAGATGTTATGATTTTATAGGGACTGTCCTGAAATTCAAGGCTTGGTCTTATGTAGGTGATTATTACCTCCTACTTTACCTTGATTTCTTATATCTGCTATTTGGTCACCTCAGTGGTGGCAGGGTCACAGAATCAGACTTGTCCTGCTACCTATTAGACTGAGTTTACACGTAAGTGATGATCTGTCCCTTATTTAAAGGGCTGACTTTTGCCCATTTGAAACATTAAATTGAAGCTTGTGATGATTGCATGATTGAGAAAAAAATACATTATATGCTAAAGGAAACAGTGTTTTCTTAAAATGCTCCTTCAAATAAAATCATTTCCTATATTTTTCGTGTGGATTTCCCTTATTTTCATCCCACAGTGGTGACCACCTATGCACAGAGTAGTTGGGAATGGACAGGATTTGGGTATTTTTGTGGGTTCTTAAAGGAACCTCAATTCCGTTAAATGGTTAGCAATTTATGAACTTATATCTAGACCAGGAAAAAGTAACAGACTTTAAATATTCCCAAACATCGTTCAATTAACATGCATTGACCACTAATAATGGTAGATTTTAAAGAAGTTAAAAATCCTGTTAGTTGATTGAAGTCAAGCCGAGGCTCACTGCAAGGTTAACCCTGAGTGGCTAAGCTAGTTTTAAAGGTGTTGGAACCCTGTCTGCACTGATCTTTTGAAATGTGTTGGTTAAACTTGGGCTATTTTCCTAGTCTAGAAAGGGGCAGCAGGTAGATAATTAAGTCAACCACAGTTATGCTAGCTACATTCAGTGGACCTGACAGCCACATCAGCCCCTGGGCAAGGTGAGGGGGCTAGGGCTGGATCTATGCTCCTGGAAGGGGTGGGGCTGAGGGCAGCCAACCCTCAAAACCTTTGGGCTCCTACCCCCACAACCCTTTCTGGTGCATGTTGCATGGTGCCCTGCCTCCAAAAGCAGCCCTAAGAGCTGAGTGGAGCACCCCAGTGCTAATTTAAAAAGCTCAGGGCTCTTAGCACTGCTACTACTACAGCAGCAGATGGCGCCCTGGGCTTCTTAAGTCACTAGGTCCTCAGGCAGTTGCCCCCTTTCCCTCTCCTCCTGTCAGCAGGCCTGGCTACATTTGGAAGTGAAATCCCCCCAGACAGTCTGTATACTATTTTTATTATGCCTATCTTAACTGACTGCTTTTGAAATAGTTTGGCTCTGTCTTTTTCTGAACTATTTACTGTAAATAATATGTTCAAAGCAGACAAGTAGTAAAGAAACTACAACAAACCGCAACTGAGTTTGAAGATCTAGACCTTTATTAACATGAGGAAGTGCCCCAGTTCAGGAAGTAAGTTTTCAATGCATGCTGAAAAAGACGTCTGTGGGGAAGATTGTCCATTTGTGTAAACCAGCAGAGCTTCATTGAAGTCAGTGGATCTCCAACAATTTACACCAGCTGAAATTTGGCTCTGTCTGCTGCAGACTTTTGCACTGGAGATGAAGGACAGAGAGAAATAATGAGGAGAAATATTTGCACAGAAATTTCCAACAGAAGCCCTATATTTATATGTTGTAGACAAACGTCTTGGAGAAAAATAAGAATTTTATCACTGTTGAAGTGTGCATATAATGTAACATTCTCTTAGTTGGAGACCCTGCACTCTTAATAAAGAAAGTGTGTACTTCTGAGACATGACACCTGGTCATAAATTTTTCATTTATCTTCATGGTGATTCATTAGAATGATAAGGGGTTGCCAAGGGAAGTGAGATCTGCAGTTGAAATAATATTTTCCTACTGGGTTGCCTACCTCTTTGAGTGACAGAAGTGAAAGAACAAGAGCTTCTGTATTTATATTCAGCCTCTCTTCCTGTTGCACGTTGAAGATGATGTGCGTCTGGAAAATAGTCACACATGAAGCTAAACACAGAAGAAGAAACACTATTTTGCATGCCACTGTACCCTTCAGATGATAGTCATTGCTGGATTTGCATCCCTCAAAGCAGTGGGGCCAACACCCACCATGGGCCCCAGGGCAGGGTGGGAGGGGGTCCCAGCTCTGTTTCTCAGAAGGGGTGGGGCAGAAGGTAGAAGGGCCAGTGCCTTGGGCAGTCAACTCTGCTGCTGAGACCATGGTGCTGCCCCACCGCCACTTCCTCAGAGCCATGTGCAGCAATTCATAGGGGCCCAGAGCCCTTGCCACTACCATTGACAAAACAGCAGCCGTGGTGGCCACAGCTCTGGATCCCTTTGAAATGTGGATTTGGGTCAGTGGGCTGCAGGGCAGCTCACCCCCCTCCGCATTGGGCCTGCATCTAAGGGAGGAGTATGATGGAGCAAAGCATGCCTAAATAGCATAAGGCAGCAGTGATGGAAATTTAAAAAATGACTTGGACCACTTGGCAGTCTCCGGAACTGCAGCCCTCTTTATAAAACAAATAGGTTACCCAAACTCCATTCTAGCAAGGAATGAAAAGAACGTGTCTTGGGTCATGTAAACAGAGAAGGAAATCGGGAAGCAACCAGGAAAGCTATATACAGTAATTAGAAAAGTAATGACTGATTAATCAGTTGACCGTCCTGACCTGTCTGCACACATAACCAAGGATGGGAAAGGGCAATAGAGATGGTGAGGATGAATGACTGTCTTTCAGGCGTGGATCACAGTTGACTCTTTATGAAAGTTGGGAAGGGCGACAGTGAACAAGATACAGCATCCCTGGGCAGCGTGAACATGTTGGGTGAACCAACCAGCCAACCAAAAGACAACTGTAAGGGAAAGTGGGGGTATGTACTAATACTTGTCGCTGTGTGGTTAGTTTGCACCTGTTGCAAATTGGTGTGAACAATTGTTTTGTTTCTTATAACTGTATTACAACTGTTATAAAAATGCCATAATGAAGATGGTAGCACGGTGCCATCATCAGCAGGTGGTTGTTGTTTTTTACCTGCAGCTCTTGGGGCTTAGGTGTCCAGACACCTAAGTGAGGCTGCAGTGTGCAGAGATAAAAACAAAGGCCCCGAGGGAATTTTTACTGCAAAAATGTGGCTGTTGAGTAAGATCAGGCACCTACAGGTTCAGCTGAGCAGGGCTCCTATGCATTCCAGTGAGGGCTGATGCTGGGATGTAGGTGACAACCAGTACAGCAGTTAGGATCCTGAATTCTTTTATCATTCTAGCCCTATGCTGTTCAGTTTCCCCATCTATGAAATGGGGATTATAATACTTACACAAGTACATTGCGAAGATTTAATATTTGTGTGGGACTTTTAATACAGAATACACGTACATGTATAAATAACACAGTGTAGAAGGGGTTATTAATATTGTCTGCAAACTACTAAAGTTTATTAAGTGTTCAGTGACCAAACTGCTCTTTCAGGTCTTCAAGCTATTTAATTAGGGCATACATATGGTACAAAATGAGATAAACTTATAGATTATCCAGTAATAAGGATGAGCCACATTCTGCTTTCACATTCATGTAAAACCAGCATAACTCCACAGAAAAGTATAAACCAAATTTTATGCTAATGTAAACATGCAACGTATAATGACTTCCATTGAACTGCACCCACTTAACTCATCTGAGGAGCTGCTTCAAAGAGTTGCTGGATCTGACTCATTACTCTCTTGTCGAAGATACAATATCGCCGATAGCTCATTATTGTATTTCCCTTCAGACTGAAATGCCTTCCTCCATGAGCTTCCAGAAACACAGATCAAAACCACTAAACTTAAGCTCACAGCTTCAACAGCTCCTTAAGATAATGTACTGTATTTCCAATTCTAACAGCTAGTCTCAAGAATGCTCCTTATATCTGTGAGCAGCAAAGCAGCAGTTGAACTAAACATACAGATCATCCATTGTGAGAATTTTCATGAAGGATTTCCAGATAGAGGTGTCTGGAATCTTCCCCCTCTTTGCAAAAACAGCAGAGTAAGACTTCAGAGAGTTCGGTAACTATTAGGTTTCCCTCACTGGTGGTCTTTAAAATATTGGAACTCCCTGACCTGCTTGAAAGCTGAGATGGCTGAGGCTGGACACACAAAGGGATGGTTCTTCCATGCAGTAGACAAAATACTGGTGTCCTCCCACTGGCTTTTTCACTCAGAAACTGAAGCAGTTCATATTTCATGAAGTATGTCCTACTGAATTAAGACCATTCCACTTTGGAGCCACATGAACAACAGTCTGAGGTTTACATGCCCAAATTGTTCTAAGAAGGATTTTTTTCCCTTTATTCCAGGCATTCACATATAAAGGTCAGTGGGGCCACCATTACTTGAAGAAGTAAATGGCTTAATTCTAAAGCAATCATAGTTCAAGAAGCTACGTTATTTTATGAGGCCCATAAGAAGACTGCTCGTTGTCAGAAACTGTTTTTATGTCTTTCTGTCTAATTCCCAGAAAGAGATGATAATTAGCCATAATAGTAATACCCAGCAAGTGATATCTCCCACATAGGAAAACAATCTGGCCAAAAGTCCTGATAACATCCAAGTCAGGTCATTCTCAAGGCCTCTAGCTCCAGTCAAGCACAGAAAGTCCCGAACATGGAGTGATTGGGCAGCAAAATGGCAAATGAAATTTAATGTGGGTAAGTGTAAGGTAATGCATGTTGGAAAAAATAACCCAAATTACACGTACTGCATGATGGGGTCAAATTTAGCTACGACAGATCAGGAAAGGGATCTTGGAGTTATAGTGGATAGTTCTCTGAAGACATCCACGCAGTGTGCAGCGGCAGTTAGTAAAGCAAATAGGATGTTAGGAATTATTAAAAAAGGGATCGATAATAAGACAAAAGATATCATACTTCCCCTATATAAAACTATGGTACGCCCACATCTCGAGTACTGCGTGCAGATGTGGTCTCCTCACCTCAAAAAAGATATGTTGGCATTAGAAAAGGTTCAGAAAAGGGCGACTAAGATGATTAGGGGCTTGGAAAGGGTCCCATATGGGGAGAGGCTAGAGAGACTGGGACTTTTCAGTTTGGAAAAAAGGCGATTGAGGGGCGATATGATAGAGGTATATAAAATCATGAATGGTGTGGAGAAAGTGAATATAGAAAAATTATTTACCTTTTCCCATAATACAAGAACTAGGGGACACCAAATGAAATTGATGGGTAGTAGGTTCAAAACTAATAAAAGGAAATTTTTCTTCACACAGCGCACAGTCAACCTGTGGAACTCCTTGCCCGAGGAGGCTGTGAAGGCCAGGACTCTATTAGGGTTTAAAAAAGAGCTTGATAAATTTTTGCAGGTTAGGTCCATAAATGGCTATTAGCCAGGGATAAAGTATGGTGCCCTAGCCTTCATAACAAGGGCAGGAGATGGATGGCAGGAGATAAATCACTTGATCATTGTCTTCTGTTCTCCTTCTCTGGGGCACCTGGCATTGGCCACCGTCGGCAGATGGGATGCTGGGCTTGATGGACCTTTGGTCTGACGCAGTATGGCCATTCTTATGTTCTTATAACTTTTATTTAGGCATCCATTTTGTGAAGCAATACTTTTTAAGGTTTCGCTCTAAAAAAGAGGTGAAGAGTTTAGAGGAAAAATCCTCATAGAAGCAAACCTAAATACCATGTTTTTTACAAAATGTCATTGTTGAAACATAAAATATAAGAATGCCCAGGAAGGAAGGTCAGTTTAAATCGTATTTGCTAAAATCATATTTATGCAGAACTTGTAGCAAATAATTCAGTCATGCTTAAGAATGGCTTAAACTTGGATGTCGCTGACCCAGTTGCTAACTTGGTTTAGCTGAGCAGCACAAACAAGGACAACACATAAAACCAGTGCCAATTTTTCTCTTTTCTTTTTTTTTTTTATTTCTTTATGGTAAGAGGTACTGTACTCAGCCACCTTTCTGACACTGCCCATCCCACAGCCATTCCCATGGCTGGGGCTGCCGAGGTGTTGGTACTCAGTACTGGCAAGTACGGGCACAAAAAGAGCACTGCATAAAACTTAGTTTAAAAAACATGCTCTCTTTAGTTCATTCGTTTTGCTAAAGAATAAAAGTGACAGAGTGGGGGAGGTAAGAATTTTTACTGGATCAGCTTACAACGCACATATTCAGCTCTATGTGAGCTCAGAAACCTGTCTCTCTCACCAGCAATTAGTCCAGTAAAAGCTATTACCTCCCTTACTCTCTCTCTCTAATATCCTGAGGCGGACAGGACTAATCTGTTATCACTCTGCCTACAAAATAGACGTGACTCTCAGGGCCGGTGTATGCTAGACCTGAAAGTCAATCTTAGATATGTGATTCTAGCTATGGCAATTGATCAATTTATCAGCCCATCCACACAAGAGGTCAACAGGAGAAACTCGCAAGAATGAGGAATACTAGGGTTGACTGTCAAGCCCCAATGATTCAGTTTAGCGCATCCTCAATAGATGCACTAAATGGAACCCCAGAAGATCAACCCTGACTGGGTCGATTGTTGGTAAGTATAGACGTACCCTCAGAATTGAAAGGAATCTTACAAGCATCTACCTCTACCTCAAACTTACCTCTACATGCAGTAGTTCCTGCCATAGTGCTCAACTCTGTTGTGGTAACGCTTGTTGAGAGGAAGGCTCACCTCCATTGTATCATCAGGCCATTCTGTGCCAGTGCACAGAAAGTGCAGGGAGGGTTAGCTCAGTGGTTTGTGCATTGGCCTGCTAAACCCAGGGTTGTGAGTACAATCCTCGAGGAGGTCATTTAGGGACTGGGGCAAATAGATATCAGGAGTGGTGCTTGGCCTTACCAAGAGGGCAGGGGACTAAACTAAATAACCTCCCAAGGTCCCTTCCAGTTCTAGGAGATGTGCATCTCCAATCATATTGTATTAAAATAAGGCAATTGCAATGGCTCTGCTGAAAGGGTTCCCCCTAGCACGCTGCCACAAATGCTCTTGGGAGTGAGCAATTTGCAACATCACCTTTACTGGTTATTTTCTGGCTTTGAGGAACTTCAACCTATAATTTCATGGGATTAGTAAGCACAATAGAGAGTGGACATGACACAGGTTTAAGCTTGTCTGCTGGGGCTGGGGGCTAGTGTGGACATACTTCCCACTACAGGTCACAGTGGTTTGAATAATGATGAAATTCTCTGATGTAGACAAAGCAGTGAAGTCAATTGGAGTTGCTTGTATTGCGCATTGGGAGATATAGGCCCTTGGGCTAGCATACATTAGTAACCCTTTAACAACAATTGAAGTGGGTTTTACCCACAAAATCTCATGACTCAATAAATGTGTTGGTCTATACGGTGCCACAGGACTGCTTATTACTTGTAGCAACAGTTTAGTTCTATTTGTGCTGGTTGGCCAAATTTTGTTAGAACCCTGATGGGGGACAACCATGTTTGAAACATATTGAAGTATTGTGTTCAATGTAGCTGACAGCACGGTGTAGACAGGGCTAAGTGGCAAATGTCAAACTGCACTAGCTAGTAAACATTTTGGAGCTTTCTTTAGGTACGTGTTAATGATCACTGGTAGAAATGGTTGCTGCAGTTGACAGTCTGCTAATGGAAGGGTGCTGACAAGTCTGCCAGACTGACGACTGACAAACCGGACCTCTGAGGTCCAGGTAAAATAGTGAGTCAACACCAGAGATGGAAAAATTATAGCATTCCAGTGGCTGGGGGAAATATTAAATTAGTCAAAACCCAGCTGCATGTGATGATAGAGTGCTTTTCTCACTACTCTCTGGTGATATTCCATCTGCTTCTAGGGAAACCTGAATACTTGATTGTCATACTTATTCTAAAATATATTGAACTTTTAATTCTGCCTGCTGTGAATGATGAGTAGTAGGTATTCTGAGGACACAATGCTCCTGTTTGGTACTTTACTGTTGAAGACAAACTGCATTCAGGAATTTTCAGAGGTGAGGTGAGGCTTCTGAATGAAAATACTGTATTGCAACATCTATCATATTTAATGGTGTGCATTCAAGCTTCACCTTGTCATTTTTGTCACTAGTCATATACAAAACTCTGTATTGCAGATGAGGTTTCAGGCATTTGCATTTACAAATTACTGCCATCTGACCAGTGTAGAGCTGTAACAGTTAATTTTAACGTGTTATATTTTTGTGAGAAAACCTTTTAAGTAAGGAAGCTCATTATTTGGAAGTGGAAAGTGGGTGGGAGGGGGAGGTGACAGCTGAAACAGAATATTGCATTATCAGCCTGTCAATCTTGCACCTTTCTCAAGTGCTAAATTGTCATGAAAAATCACTTGCTGATTGATAATTCTAATGGTATACCTCATACACTGAACCCTCTCCTACAGGGTTAGTTTGAATACTCAGTCCATTTTCTAGTTGTGGTAGCAATGCTAAAGCTGGAGCTCCAAGTATATAATACTTTTATTCCCCAGTTAGAGAATATGGTTACAGTGCTGGATCGTAAGACTGTACCATTAAAGGTGATGTGTCTTGTGAGTTTATACAGTCATAGAACTGGAGGACTGGAAGAAGTCATCTGGTCCAGGGTTTGTCAACCAAGGGTACATGTACCCTTGGGGTTACACTGTGGTCTTCCAGGGGGTACATCAACTCATCTACATATTAGCCTAGTTTTACAACAGGCTACATAAAAACACTAGTAAAGTCCGTGCAGTCTAAAAGTTCATTCAGACAGTGACTTGTTTCTATTGCTTCATATGCCTTATGCTGAAATGTAAGTACAATATTTATATTCTGATTTTTTTTTTGTTACTAAGATGGTAGAAAGTCAGCAAGTTTTCAGTAGTAGTCTTCTGCGATATTTTTGCATGTTTTTGTAAGTAAGCAGTTTTTGAGGTGTAAGGTGTAACTTGATGGTATGCAGAACAAATCTGACTCCTGAAAAGTGTACATTTATCTGGAAATATTGAATGGCACTTGTTTCAAGACCTCAGATTACCTTAGGACCATGTTTAGTGGTATGCATACCCTTAGGGTATGTCAGAGAAGTCTGGGGGTACTCATAATTTTTTTTAAAAAGGGAGACTTTATAAAAGAAGAGGCTGAGAAACACTGGCCTAGTCCAGGCCCCTCTACTCAAGGCAGAACAAAGTATTATCTAAACCAGGCGTGGTCAAACTTACTGAACCTCTGAGCTGCATAGGACAGTTTTCAGAAAATTGGAGAGCTAGGATGTGCCTACCAGGAGGGCTCGGGGCTTCTACCCCTTCCACCTCCAGGAGAGCTACTGTCCCATGCTTGCTCGAGTCACAAGCCCTGGTAAGGGACCTCTCAGAACTAAGGTCCTGAGACTCAATGAGCAGAAGTGTCTAGCCTACCACTCAGGCCTGGTCTACACTAGGAGATTAGGTTGAACTTAGCCAATGTCCAAACTACAGAGTCCATTCCCCTAACTTAATTGGTCTTAAGGTTGCTTTTGGTATTCCTACTTTTCACAAGGAGTAATGCCAAATTTGATCTTGCATGTACAATGTTAGGGTAGTGCAGATGGAGAGTTGTGAAATTTATGTTCTTGACCTCCTGGAGGTGTCCCACAGTGCCCCAATGTGACCACTCTGGCCACCACTTTCAGCTGTATTGCTCTCCAGGTGTGTAGGAAACAACTTCAGAAAGTTTGAATTTCTTTTCCTGTGTGGCCAGCGTGGTGATTGGAGCAGGCGACACACTTCAGCATCACATCTAGCCATGAATTCCCAGGGTCACAGATGAGTTTCAGCATGGACCGTGTGGGAGATCTAGGAACTTATTACTGTGGAGTTCAGGGGTTAAGCTGTGCTGGCAGAAGTATGAAGCAGCAAGAGAAATGCAGACTTGTATGCCAAGATCTCACAGAGCATGGTGGAAAAAAGGGTACACTGGCGATGCCCAGCAGTGCCACTTGAAATAAGTTTGCTCAGGGAGGCATGCCAGAAGACCATGGAAGCAAACATACATTCTGGGTTATAGCTGCAAACATGCCACTTCTATGAGTAGCTGCCTGGTATTCTGGGGGTACCCAAGCACTGTCCCCAAAGAGTCCGTGGATACCTCCCAAGAAATTCCTCAGGCATCCTCTGTCAACAGCAGGGAAGACATGGTGGATGAGGAAAAGAGGATGAGGACAATGGTCAGCAGACAAACAGAGCAGCTGATCTAACCAAGACAGTAACTTTAGATCTCATGCCCTACTCCCAGGATGTTTTACAGGTGGACCTGGGTGGCAGGGAGGGCACCTCTGGTGTGTTTTCATTTATAAGCATGCTATAAGTGAGTTAAGACAATTGATGTGATCTGTGGCAGGTGCTGTACCTACACAACCTGGAGACTCCTGGAACAACGTAATGTGTTTGGGGACAGAGCAGCAATCCTCCCTGCACTTCTTCATAAAGTTCTCAGACAGGAACTCTTTAATTCTTCACACGAGGCTTCTCGGGAGGCTTGCCTTATTCTGACATCCATGACAAGGCACCCATCTGTGCCAAGCCAACAGTAAGTAATCTGGCAGCCCTGCACCACAGAGTAGTGCAACATACTGCTCGACCTTCTGCCCACATTCAGTATCAGCACAGAACAGAGCAGAAGAATTCCTTCTTGTGTCTTTCTTACACAACAGAGCCCAGAATGATGATTGCTGTGTTCGTTCATTTTTTTTGCAACAGTGTTACCCTGTTGATGCATCCTTAACTTGTGATCCACCCTGACCCCCAGACTCTATTCCCTTGTCCTCCTTTTTAGGCAGTCATTTCCCATTTTGTATGTGTTCAATTACTTATTCCTTTCTAAGCAGGTTACTTTGCATTTGTCCTTTTCCTGTTTACTTTAAACTTTTTTCCAGTTTGTTTGCTTCCCAGCTCGGTGTCACCTGCAAATTGTATGTGTAGTCTCTTTGACATCACCGAAATATTTGATGAGGATATTGAACAGAAGTGGACCCTGGAATGATCCCTGCAGTATTCCACTTGTGACTGTGAGCATAACTGTGAAACAGTGATAATTATTCTCTGGGAATTGTTATCCAACCAGTTACGCACCCATCTTATAGTAGCTCCTAGGTTGTATTTCCCTAGTTTGTTAATGAGAAGGTCATGTGAGACAGTATCTAAAGCCTTAGTAAAGTCAAGATATATCACATCTACCGCTTTCCCTCACACCCATCCACAAGCTCTGCAACTGTGGAAATAGCTCTTAGTAAGCAACTTAATAAGAAAAAGCCATATCTCCCATAAGTTCCCTGGGCGTCCCAGTCAGCCGTTTTAATCTTTGTAACTGAGGTGACAGAGGTAGTTCTGGAGAGTTTGTCTCTTGGGGGAAAACATAGAAATAAAAAGCCCAATAAAAAGGGCAGGGGGCAAGAAATTACAACCTTCCCATCTCTACTGAAGAAGTCAATAAGGAGACATGATCACAGTTATGGTTAGCAGCTTAAATTAACCTTCCTTATACTATAATAAATATTTCTGATTCAAAACAAATTGTTATGCCATTTTATCTCAGCACTGACTCACTGTAGAACTAAATATTTTTGATGAAGACTGAGGGAAACAATATCCTAAATAGCAACAAAGGGTCCTGTGGCACCTTATAGACTAACAGAAAAGTTTTGAGCATGAGCTTTTGTGAGCACAGACTCACTTCATCAGATGCTGGTCTTGGAAATCTGCAGGGCCAGGTATAAATAAGCCAGAGCAAGGGTGGGGATAACAAGGTTAACTCAGTCAGCAAGGGTGAGGCTTACTACCAGCAGTTGATCTGGAGGTGTGAACACCAAGGGAGGGGAAGCTGCTTCTGTATTTAGCCAGCCGTTCGCAGTCTTTGTTTAAGCCTGAGCTGAGGGTGTCAAATTTGCAGATGAATTGTAGCTCAGAAATTTCTCTTTGGAGTCTGGTCCTGAAATTTCTTTGCTGTAGGATAGCTACTTTTAAGTCTGCTACTGTGTGGCCTGGAAGATTGAAGTGCTCTCCTATGGGTTTTTGTATATTGCCATTTCTAATATCTGATTTGTGTGTGTTTATTCTTTTACATAGAGACTGTCCCAGTTTGTCCGATGTATATAGCAGAGGGGCATTGCTGGCACATGATGGCATAAATTATATTGGTAGATGTGCAGCTGAATGAACCCACGGTGGTGTGGCTGATCTGGTTAGGTCCTGTAATGGTGTTGCTGGTGTAGATATGTGGGCAGAGCTGGCAACGAGGTTTGTTGCATGGATGGGTCCCTGAGTTCGAGTGACTGTGGTGCGGTGTATAGTTGCTGGTTAGGATTTGCTTCAGGTTGGCAGGTTGTCTGTGGGCAAGGACTGCTCTGCCTCCCAAGGCCTGTGAAAGTGGGGGATCATTGTCCAGGATGGCTTGTAAATCCCTGATGATGCGTTATAGAGGTTTTAGCTGAGGACTGTAGGTGATGGCTAGTGGTGTTCTGTTGGTTTCTCTCTTGGGCTTAAATAGAAAGACAACAGTTAGAATCTGTATTACACAGCCAGTTCTGTAAAAATTTCCCCAGAATTTCCCCAAAATTTCCCCAGAATTTCTACAACTGGTTCATCTTCACTGTTACCAGCAAGAGTCTGAGTTTTAGCATATACCAGGACTCCGGGCAACCACCAGAATTTTAACTATGGGCCTGATCGAAAGCCTACTGAAGACAGTGGGAAACTCCCATTGATTTCACTGGTAGCTGGAGCAGGACCTAAAGGCCGTTTCTATACAGGCCACTTCGGAAGTGGCATGCTAATACACGGAGCAAAAGATGCTAATGAGGCGTGGATGCAAATTTTCTGCACCTCATTAGCATAACATCACATGATTTGGAGTCTGGAAGAACTGTCTTCCGGACTCCAAAACACCGTGTAGAAGTGTGGCCCCGCAGGGAGCTTCCGGAAGGAAGTCCTTCTTCTGGAGGCCTCTTCTTCCTGGGAATTTTTGGGAAGAAGAGGCCTCTGGAAGGAAGACTGCCTTCCAGAAGACCCCCCAGGGCCGCGCTTCTACACGGTGTTTTGGAGTCCGGAAGAACAGTCTTCTGGATGCCAAATCATGTGATGTTATGCTAATGAGGTGTGGGGAATTTGCATCCATGCCTCATTAGCATTTTTCACTCCGTGTATTAGCATGCCACTTCTGAAGGAAGTGGCCTGTGTAGAAATGGCCAAAATGACTAACTGCTCCACTAACCCTACTGCTTAAAGCCTTGGTAGAACCAGAGCATTGCCTACATTAAAAGGCCTGCTATTGCCATCATAAGTGCCATGGAGCTGGGTGCAGCAGTGGTGGGAAATTTCAGCCTACTATAAACAAGATCCAAGAATAAAACCAGAGATTATCAAGGGCTTCTTAGAAATATGTTTTGGGACACAATTCAGTATTCATATAATCAAATAAGTATCTATTCAGAATCAGGGTCAGATTCTCACCTCATGTAAAATAGAATAATTCAAGGGTGTTCAACCTTTTTCATCAGTGACCACATGGCAATTTTTTATGTGTTCCAGGGGCCTAACACAAAATAGCCCCAAACCCTTCCCCCACCACCCCAGACTTACACCCCTTGCAGCTGCAACACCCCCCGCTGCCCTCAGGCTTAATCCCCCTTGAAACCCAAACTGCTCCCACAAACCCAGGATTAACTTATACAAGAGCTCCGTGTACTGCCTCCCCTGGCTGCTCCTTCACCAGGCTGTCCCTCTTCACTGCAGCTGCGTGGCTCCCCCACAGCATTCCTACTCTCCCCATGAACATCGTGGCAGGGGCGGCATCCAGCACCCTGCCATGCTGAAAGGATAGGACTCAGTTTAATTGGTTTAACAGCCAGATCCCTCCCATTGTCCATCAAACCAATTAAATTGAGTTCTACTTCAGTGTTTCTCGCCCTTTCTTTATAAAGTACCCCATTTTCAAAAACTTTTAAGTACCACCAGTACCCACAATTTTCAGACATGCGAAATCCCCCCCACACACACCCTTCTTTTACAGCCAGGCAGCACCAGCCCTCTGCTTTAACCTACTCGCCCCCCCCCACCTCCTCCAGAGCCAGGCACCCCCAGGTCCCCACTTTAACCCAATCCCCCTTCCCTTCCACCAGACCCAACCCTCCCCCTGCCTCCGCCCATTATAATCCAATACCTGCCACTCACTGGAGCCGCTGCTGCTGCCACCCTCACTGCCACGTGCTTCTCCCTCCAAATGCTGGGGAGGGACCCATGCACAGTGCAGCACACAGTGCCCCCATGGCTCTGAGCATTTTATCGCTCAAAGAGTCTCATGAGGGTCCCACATACGTAGCCCCTGCTGGTTCTCTCTGCCCCCGTTGTGCCATAGGGGAGCTGAAGGGGGAGTCAGGAGGCAGAGGTGGAAGACCCGAATGGATCTTTAAAGAGCCACATGCGGCTCGGTGCCACCTTTTAAAAATGGCGCCACCGCTGGTGTGCCGCAGGCCAGATAAAAAGGCTCCGTGGATTGCGTGTTGGGCACCAGTGGTATAATCCTGTTAAGTCAAAGCTGCGTTGTCAGCGCTGGTCCCCTCTAGTTTTTTCCACCCGTGGAAGGAATCCATTTCATTTTGTACACGGAGGCAGGTACAGATGTGCAACCACCGCAGACGGACATGCTGCCAGCTGTGGAGGCTGTGGGTGCTCTGCTAATCCGCTGGGTGGCATCCGAATGTCTCCTGAGTGACCACCCAAGGGCTCAGTTTACAGGGAACTCTGTCACTACCCTGACATGCACGCAGCCCAACCCCTGAGCAATGCTACCAGCGATCGCCTCGGCTTTGTCGTCTTCTGCAAGTCCCTAGTGTGGTGGGGGGACGGGTGGGATAGAAGAAACAGGGTCCCACACTGAGCCACTGTTTGCTGACAAAGGGCAGGCGCTTCATTCATTCCATCTCCAAATAAACTGACCTCCTGCCATCAGGAGCAAAACATGAAGAGAGGCATTTGGGCAGCATGTTCCTCTTCATGTATTTCTTGGTTAAGTTTTTGACCTGCTTAAGAAAATCAGACTTAAGTGAGCAATGTTTTAATTCTGAAATATGTACACTCAGCCTGCAGACCCCCCCGTTACAAACACACTCTTCCCGCACTATACAGTCACAATTGGTTCCCAGCTTTCTGCTCGTAGGCAAAAATCATAAGAGGGACACTAAATTCCCATTAAAATGCAGGTTAAAGTCTCTGGTTCCAAGTGCTCCTAATTTGGCGAAGGAGTGGCAATATGTGGCGCTGCTTTTGAAAGGTAAGTGAACCTCGGGTTTAGCGGGGGTTAAAGGCTGGGGGCAGTTTGGGGCCATAAGCGGAAGGGAGGGTTAAAAACCTGGTGGTGGGTTAGGTCCATGGGGCAGATGGGGATTGTTAAGGCTGCGGTGGGTTGAGGTTGTGGAGCCGGTGGGGGGGCGGGTCAGGTTGTGGCGGGCTGGGTGTGCGGGGCTGGCATGGGTTCAGGCTGCAGTGGGTTGGAGCCGTGGGGAGGGGGTAAGGCTTGTATTAGCGGGGTGGGGGGTGGATTCAAGCATCTAATGAACAAAGGTAGGTGTATGTTTCTCTTGTTTTAGCAAGTACTCGTAAGTAAAGTACTTGTTTAATGAGGAATGCGTGTAACTCAGTCAAAAAAGGGTAATCTGTTCAAAACCAAAGTATCAATTAGTGATTTACACATTTGAAATGTGTAAAACATATTTATGTGGCACATTCTTGCAAATGAGAAGAATATCTAGCCTTGATGACATAGGTACCCAACAGCATAAGACTTTATCTGAGTTTTCTCTTACCAAAGGTAGTAGCGAAATGGTTAACACTTTTACCATTTACATTGTCACAACCAGACTTCATTGCTAGCCTCCTGCTGAGATGAATGAAGACAGCTTACTTCTAGTGTTATTGTTTCCATGTGCTTGGCTCCAGACTTAACCCAGCATTCCATTATTTACATTCTAAAGGTTATCTTCACAGCCAGAAGGGATAGAAATGTAATGTAAATACATATATAGCTAAAGAGAGGAAGAAAGAAAGAGCAGCAGGTTAACCCCAAATATATAATGCCTGATGGCCTAAATTATTGTATGGAAAACTGTATTGTTAGGAAGTTTGTTTATATAAAACTCTGATTACCAGAATGTCCCCAATTCTCCTCGTAACAGCTAACTATTCAGATTTAACTTGAATTATGAAATATCATTTTTAGTCAGGCTTTTATTGGTGTTTGAGTTTGTGTGTGTGATCCTTCTTTTGAGATGTTTTAGTAGGTTTTATGTTCTTTTGGAGTTTTGTATTTTTAAATCTTTCTATAGATGTTTGTATTTTTTAAAAAACATTTTGTAAGCCACCTTGAATATTTGAAATAGAGAGGTGAGGTAAAATATTTTATATAAATTAAATAAATATGTAGGAAATAGTAATGTAATCAATACTTATGGATTGCTCTTAGTTTTATTAATCTCTAACATCATAGCTCAATGACTGAATCGTCCTGTAACAATAAGTAACAGATTATACAGAGAGGGGAAAAAAAGGAAGGAAAAAGAATAACTTTTGTCCATTGCTTGTGGTGGAGATATGAACAATTATACTGAATGTAAAAGATCTCAGTTTTAACAGTGTAAGTCTAAAGAAAAACAACGTCCGAGAATGAAAGCACATCAATCAGTTTCATCCTCACCACGTGGGTCTGGCCAGATTCTATGTTTAGTTTCCTTTTCTTCCTCAGTAATGGCCTATTGAAGTTTCTGGTCAGAGGGCACATAACAAGCTAGAAAAGCCTTGTTATTGTACATTACCCAGAGCTTCCTTGGAAGCAGACTGTGCTTGAAAGCACCTTCTGCAATCGTTTTTATTTAAGCTCACTGAAAACTATCCTCCTTTGCTAAGGTGCAAGACACAAAACAGGAAAAACCTTGCAGATAAATGAGGCAAACTCAGCATCTTAAGCAACAGATTTACTTTTTTATAAAGCTTTTTGCAAAATCCAATAGTCTTGTCCAACACATGCAGTGTCATCCTTGATATCCAGATACAACACGGTCTGGACTTTTCTACTGCATCCAGCAACAGCTCAGTATCAGTATCTTCCCTTTCTGGGTAATGAGTTTTGGTTTTGAAAATCATCTATGCAGGCACCATACCACAGTCCTGCCCCACCTTTTTTTAAACCAGCTTTAAACTGTAGTGATTTAATTGCAGAACTTTGGCTAAGAATAGGAGAATCATGTGGAGAGAAATTCTGCCCTTCCCATCCTTTGCTCCATCTCCAAAATCCTGCAGAAAACCTTGGAGTGTCTTCCCTGGAATCTAAACAGCAGGGATCAGTCAAACTGATTTGGAATATATGTTTTTATCATATAGCATGATCTTCATAAGCTGGAGGAAAAGGATGAAATTAGTCAAATGTACAGCCATCATAGGTAAATCTGGAGGTATTCACAAAGGAAGGAATAGTCAAATGTACAAAGGTCAAAAAAAGGTGAGGGCTGTAGACCGTATATCATATGGTAGGATCTACAGTTACAGTGGAGTAAATAATCCTCAAAAGAATTGTACTGGAAAAGGGAATTTCATCTGGTTCCATAACTGTAAGTCAGTAATGTATTACTCTTGCAGATAAGGCAAAATCTACCATACATTTTGGCTGTATTAACAGGAACATCTATTATTTCCTTATATGGCAATGGTCAGACCTGAAGTAGTGTAATACTGAAGTAGTCACCTTTGGGCACTAGCTTTTATAAAAAGGATATTAACTAATTAGACACAAATTCAGAAGAAAGCAGGAAGGGAAAGAAATACAAAATAAAAAATAAATTGTGAACTTTAAAAATTTTTATCAGTGGAGAAGCTTGGAGATAACTGGATGGGTTCAGTTTAAAGAAAAGAAGAGCTGAGGGACATATCACAGAGATAAACATATAAGAGACTGTTACAGAGATTGTTAAAGTTATGTTGTGATTTCTACTTTAGAAAGATTCTTCTCACAATTTAATCACTGAATTTAGCCCCCAGACTTACTATAATAACTCCTGAAGGGTCAACTCAGCTCCCCATGTTTACTAACTTTTTGCAGAGGAAACAGTTTTTTCAGTTAGTCACATTTTGAAAAAGTTTTCTTTTTACTTGCATGATTTTGGGTTGCTCTAGATATGCAAACAAAGCTCCACAATTTCCAACCTTTGTAGACATAGACACTTCGATAACTTTAAGTTCAAAGGCCACTTTTCCAAATTCAAACTTAAATACGTAAGGCCAAATCCTCATCTAGTGTCAACGGGCATTGGTGTAATACTGATTTACACCATAATATGTTCCTTAAAGAGTTATTCCTTTATTTGGAGTAGTTTAACATTTCTGAGGGGGGAAAAAAGACCCAAACACTACTTAGATTGCTTAGATCCATCAACTACTTCCATTGTCCAATGTCATCTGCTTGCACACCAGGCAGAGCTGCCCCATCCAGAGCTCTGGCCCCAAGGTGCTTTGCTTCCTGACACTGTGGTGAAGCAGAGCACAGTGGACTGGGAGATGGGTGGTGGAGTGTTCTGAATGCAGATATGGCAATTGTGGCCAATTATTGTCATTGTGATGCCAGATATCAAGTGGAAATAAGATTCTACCAAGTGTCTTCCACTTACATCATGAACATACAGACAGAAAGCTGAACAGAGTTCTCAATGGTCAGCAAATAAAGCATGATTCACACCTGATCTATCTAGTCCTTGCATAGAACTCTTGCCTATCACGATCATTTTAAAAGGTCAAAAATGTGCAACTGCCTGCATGGAAAACTGACTGGAGAGACATAGGATGCCAATGCCCAAAAGTTATGCACTTCAGCCTTGGCACTCTGTTATTCAACGGAGGAATATTTTACAGACCTCTGCCGTATTCTTCCACAGCTGCTTCTTTTCCAAGATGAACAGTCTTAAACTGTAGCAGCTTACGACTGCAGTCTTTTAAATCTCTCCTTATATGAGAGCTGTGCCATACCCCTAAGCTTTTTTGTTTCCCTTCTATTTACTTTTCTCAATTCCATATATGCATATTTTTGAGACTGGGTAATAAGAACTTCATTCAATTTGTGGGTATACTATGAATTTATATAGTGGCATTATATTTTCTGTCTTATTACCAATCTCTTTCCTAATGGTTCCTAACATTCCGTTAGCTCTTTTTTGACTGACATAACACTCTGAGCAGATGCTTTTATAGAAATATCCATGACGACTCCAAATTCTCTTTATTGAGTAGTCAACAGCTAATTGAAATCTCATCAGTTTTCTATGTGTAGTTGGGATCACATTTTCAAATGTGCATTGCTTTGCATTTATAAATATTGAATTTCAATTGCCATTTCATTGGCCAGTAACCCAGATTCATGAGATTCTTTTATAACTGTTTTCAGTTGGCTTTAACTTAACTATCCTGAGTAATTTTATATCAACTGCAAACTCTGCCACCTCACTGCCCCTTTCAACAGAGCATTTATATGTTAAACAACACTGGCTTTTGTGGGGTGGTGCTATTTACCACTGTTCGCTGTGAAAATTGACCTTTTATTCTTATCTTTCATTTCCCTTTTTTTAACCAGTTTCTATGAGATGATCTTCCTTCTTACCCAATGACAGCTTACTTTGCTTGAGAGTCTTTGGTGAGGGGCTGACAAAAATTTTGGAAAGCCCATGATCACTATATTCACCCTTGTCCACATGTGTGTTGGCCTCCTGTGACTGGGTGTTCATCCCATAGGAAGCAGGGCAGGGTAAATTAGGTTAATTAACCTGATAGAATACACCTGGGAGAAAGCCTGGAATTGAAAGTGTGATTGATGAAGTAGCCCAGCTGAGAAGGAACAGGTAGGGCCATGATGTTGGCTGCCAACAACAATTACAGTGAAGGAGCCTATAACTATTCCTGGCCCATTGGAGAGGGAAGGAAGGAAATTTAGGGGAGAGGGTGTTGGAAAAGCTCAAGAAAACAGCAGCAAGGTTTAGAATGGTGCAAGTCTTTGGCTGATTATTAGAAGATACTTGAACGGGAACCTGGAATATAGAGTCGGCCAGGGTTCCTTAATAGCTACTGGATGAGCAGCAGAATCAGGGCAGTGAAGGGAACATTGCTATTTTGTATGGAGACACTTTGATGTCCTGGATGGGAAAGATTGTAGTGACTTTGCAGAAAGCCAGGCAATGGAGAGAGCACTCAGATGCAAAGAGAAAGAGAGAGGCAGGGGGATGATAGGTTGCACAAGCAAGCAACAGAATGGGCCATCAGATTCAGGTGCTAAACCTAAGAACAGCTAGGAAGGGGCGCCCTGGAAGTGAGTTGACACCATTATACTTCCTTAGAGAATTAATAGACTGGTGGAGAATAATTTCCCTCTAGCAACTCTCTGCTGACTCTTCCCCAACGTATTAACAGGATATCAATGAATTTGGAACTTCAGCTCACAAACCAAGGTCTATTTCAGCCAAAATATACAGGCAAAAAGTGTGTGCGTGTGCATGTGTGGTTAGTTATTGGAAGGAAATAAAGGGCTGAAATGTGTGTTCATGCTCATGCCTGTATGTACATTGATAGCACCTACCTTGATAGTAGGGCCTGATTGTGACCTGGTCTTATATTGGTGTGGGACAGTGGGTGGCACAAGGAGACTTTCTCCTCCCCCTGCCCTGTAGAGCCCATATAAGGGGAAAGCATAATTATGGTCTCTGAACTTCTCTATCACTACATCTCTTGAGATCTATGACTTGATGCCCCAAAGGAGAGAGTGGAAGATGAAGAAGAACATTAGAACGGCAATACTGGATCAGATCAGAGGTCCATCTAATCCGGTATCCTATCTTCTGATAGTGACTAGTACTAGGTTACCCAGAGAGAATGAATGTAACAGGTAATCATCAAGTTTCTCATTCCCAGCTTCTTGGCAGAGTCATAATTCCTGCTCTTTCCATACAGGCCTTCTGAGTACGAAGGCTGCACAAATGCACATAGAGAGCCATCCACAATGAACAACATGTTAGCTAATTGAGTAAAATTCTACTGAAGACAAGGGCTCTACAGTCGGACCTGGTACTCTACTGAAGACAAGGCAGTTTGCAGTTATCACCCATGTTAACAGGTTGAGGTAAATGTTAGAGGAAGCCTAAGGATTATCTTTGCCAGCTAATATATATTAATACAACAACTGTCTTGTCTTCATTTGGATTTTATCTCATATTAGCTAGCCACAAGGTAAGAGATCGCCTTTTTACCTAATGAAGTCCAGGCCCGAGGCTGAATGCTCTGGTTCAGGGGTCTGAAATCGAAATCTCAAGAAGAGCCATTTTTTTTCAAATTCAGTTACAAAATCAATCCTGGAAGAGCCACAATGCATGTGACTCTGAGACAGTCCTTAATAAATAATGTCAACCCATACTTTGTCTCCCCTCTTTTAAGAACAGCGTGCGCGCGCACACACACACACACACACACACACACACACACACACACACACACACACACACACACACACACACACACACACACACACACACACAATGATTTGTACGAGTTGGAAAGTTGTTACCCTCATCCCCAGGCTCAACCCCTCTGAGCCCCAACCTCCTCACTCGCCTTTCCCAGGATTAACTTGCCTCAGCAAGTGCAGCTCCTCCGCTGCTCCCCGCTGCCCTCTTGGCAGGCTGTGTGGCTCTGGCAGGGGCAGGCTCGGACACCCCTACTCCCAGATTTCCAGCTGGTTTAGCCTTTACCCACAAGGGGCAGCTTCCTGCCCGGCCACGGCTTTCACTTCCGGCTCCCTGCCCTGCGGCAGCTTTCTCTTCTGGGACTCACTGCCACAGCTGACTGCTCAGCGGCTCTGCCTGCTGCTGCTGCTGCTACTTAAACAAACAAAACTATAGTCAGTTGGTGTAACTGAATTGAATTTCGCAATTGAATTTCATTTTTTTTGTTTAAGCAGTGGCAGCCTCCGGAGCCAGAAGAGGAATCCTCAGCAGCAGCAGCAGCAGCAGCACTCAGAGCCTCAAGTGGCTCCTTAAAGAGCCGCATGCATCTCCCGAGCCACAGGTTGCTGACCCCCTTCTCTGGGTCTCCTCTGAGGTGCTACAACTTGCTACTACCTTTGGCCTGTGCTTGACACGAATGGTCTGGGCCAGTATAATTTTTCATCTTTTTTTTTTCTTGGTAAACGGCGCTCATCATTTCAACACATATTTTACAGGGGCTTCTTTTCCACCAGGATGACTGAAAGAATTTAAAACTCCAATTAATAGTATGTTGCCAGTCTTAAGTGCCTTGATATCTGTGGGGAAAAAACCAGTATATTATAAATTTGCCTAGATCTGACTAAATTTGAATTAGTGTGGCTGTTGATGGTGTGGGGACCTTTCAACCATGTGGGAAAGGAACTGCCAAGGAAAAGTCAGCACTTGGAGCCTTTGCAAATCTCTTCTTCTCTTGTCGAGTGTGGGGAGCAGGAAAAATGACAGCTTCTTCAGGCCTGGGGGGAAGCAAATAGGAATCTAGTCACACACACTTCCCCTGGGCTTTGAGGCAGTTGTAGGCAACCTGCAGCCCATGGGCTGCACGTAGCCCATTAGGATTGTATGTATGGCCCAGGAAGTGTTTTGATTACCATTGCCCATGCATAAAACTGCCAGATTCTGCTGGTTTCCATCTGTATGTGCTTTTTTTCGTATCAGAACTACTTGAGTGACACACACATGAAGCAAGGCACATAAAGTGAGGTGCATGCTGATTGCACACAGCCTTGACTATAAGAGCCATGCACTCTCTGCAGCCAATCAAAGCTCTCTGTTACAGTTCAATTGGCACAGCCCATAAGCACAATTAGCAAAACTGCTCTATCACAGGAGACGTTCTTGCTTACAACAATCTTGCAGCCCACTGAAGCTCCCTTTTATTAAAAGTTTCTTTTCTACACTTAGACTCTGTGCTTGCAAGTAGGGAAGTATTGCCTCTCAGAGGCACCCAGGAGTGAAGTATGAATTTCCTGTGTTACAGGGTAGGGGCTAGAACCAGTTCAGTGATGGATGGAGACGAACCCTTAGATGTTGAACCTGGCCCTGGCTGCTGCTGGTTCCAGCTGGCAGAGGGGGTATGCATGTATTAAGGCGGGGCAAAAAGTCCTTCAGCCTATGCAGCAGCTCTGATTGGCTGCTTTTACCCAGGTGGCCAGTAAAGGGTGAAAGTAAACAAAAAAGGGCATTTCCTCATAAATTGAAAACTTTTTCTCTCTGACTGCACAAAGACTGAAGACCCACTTTTTAGAGGGTCAGTTCTACCATAGCCAGCCTTATGTCTGCCCTTGGTCCATTTCCCACAGAAATCAATAGTCTTTCCACTGGCTTTAATGACAGTGGGTTTGGCCCTTATTCAATACCCTCTCCTGTGGGTGCAGGGGGATCAGAGCAGGAAAGATGCACAGGTGCTCTCATGAAGTGTATAAGCTCCACATTAGTTAACCGTGTGTTACCAGGATGATGTGACCTATTCGACTACTGAATGACACATGGAGGGGTGTTATGCATGACTGGATATCAAACTCAGTTGGGTAGAAGATGGGTCTTCATGAAAGAAGGAATACAGGAAAAGGAGAAAAGGCCAGGAAGGAGATCCACAAGAAAGAAAATTGGGTGTTTCCTCTCTTGCACTAAAGGGAGTAGAAGCATGGTGCGAACAGCGAGGAGGTTCCTGAGCTACCAGGAAGTCTGAGAGGCAGTGATCAGTGAAGTCTAGGGTCAAAGGCAAGTTGTCCTGATCCAGGCATGAGGCTAAATGGCAGTGATGGTAAAACCTAAGAGTGGTTTTAGAATTAAGTTGTATGAGGGTCTGCAGGGAGCAATGGAAGAACTCTGAAGTCACTATCTTGTTAGCAAAAAGGAGAGACTTGTGGAAAATCTACAGAAAAGATCCTGAAGGGCAAAAAAGAAGCTGAGACAGAGTGGTGTGGGGTGGAGAGGGGTGGTGGAATATCTGGAAGACACAGGATTGGAGTAAGTCCCTGTGGCTGACCCTGAGGCAAGGCAAAAACCAGATCTCTGGGGAAGAGCTTTAGGTAAGTTTGATTGTTTACCTCCTCCCACCCAGGATGGTTACCACAGGTTACTAAGGGTCTGGGGAAAAGGTCTGAAGAATGCCTGACCTGCCAGGTAGTGTGAAAGCTGGATTAGGATGATTTGCCCTGAAAGGAGGATGGAGGCTCATGGAGCCAGGAGTTGGAGCTGAAGACCAAACATAAGGATTGGAACTACAAAGGTTGTATGTACCTCATCTGGCACCCTGGAGACCTGAGTGGTCCCAAATCAGAGGATTTACCAGATGAGGGGAGATCAGGCCTCCTGGCTGCTCTGTGGTGGAAGGGAGGCCACCAGCATGCTGGCTGGGCTCCCTTCCTGGCCACCTCACGCTTCCTGCCCTCAGTCTGGATGGTGTGAGGGATGGTTCCACTCCTGCAGGGCTCTGCACCATGGGGCTGCCTGGCCCTCCTGCTCCAGATCAGGTTCCCTGCTGCTGTGGGGCTGCCGGTGGGACCATGCCTGAGCTGGCTGCCCACAGCAGGGCTGCCAGGCTCCCCACTGTCATGGGGCTGCTGTTGAGCTCCATGCCCTAGATGGGTCCCCCCGGCTCCCTGCCATGGGGCTCCTGTCAGGGCTCCCTGACCAGAGCTGGGCCTCCCACAGTGCGACTCTCCATTGATCTCCCCAACTTGGCTCCCACTGGGGCTCCTTGCCACCAGCAGGGCTCCTCAAGTGACTGGAGCACTCTCATCCAAGCACTCTCTGGTTTAGCAATATCTGTGGTGCTGCCAGATGAGGGGTGTTGTCAGAAGAGAGAGTTTCAACCTGTATTATTTGTTGGAGTTCCTATTCCTGTACTCTGGAAGAGCAGCAAGCCCTGCGCATAGGACTGAGTTGCAAGAAAAGAGGCCACCGCAGAATTGGAACGACTGTCAATACGGAATGCTAGAAAGGAAATATCTAATGTGCTATGCTCAGTCTCCTCGGAGCACACCAATGGTGAGCCCACTCTTCTACCACGGTCCTTTTCACTTCCCTCATCTTGGACCAGCTGGCCATTAGGCCAGATTGTGACACTGGCTAACTATCTCAAGAGGTCATTACAGCATCAGCAAGGGTTGATTCGGCCAGTCTATGCCATCTGCACAAGTGGAAGAAATACCACACATGAGGCTATCCCTAGATGGCTCCATTGACTAAGTAGACCAGGTGTAATTACATAAGGGCCATGATACAGATCTATCAAAGACTGCTTCAGCACTTGACCCACTGTGTTTTTTCTGGCTTACATAACACATTTTATCATCTGTAATTTTTTTAAAGAAAATATCCTCCATTTATAATATATGCCCTAGGTGATTTGTGTGTGTGTGTGTGTGAGAGAGAGAGAGAGAGAGAGAAGAAAACCATTATGGCTCCCTTTAGACTTAGTTGCTCATGAATTATAAGTACACTCTTCAGAGTAATGGAGTGAAGTCCCTATTACTTTGCAAGCTGTCATACCTCCTCTGTGAAGGGAGAGAGTTTGCCTGCTTTGGATTGTTAAGCTTTCCATCTTATACAGCAGAATGGTTTCCCCTTGTAGAATGTTCAATGTGAGGAGACTGTTAGAACCCAGTGAGAATTTGGGTCAGCAAACCCTGAATTTGTTGACTGTCTGTTATGCACAATGTTTTTGAAGCATCACAAAATTGTGCCCTTCATATCTAAAATGTTAATAAAATTCTATGTCTCCCCAGGGAAGGATAATTACTTCTGTAGATTTTCTGTATCACAAGACCTAATAACACAATGAGCACATTACTTAACTCATTTTAACATAATGAGAGAATGATAATATCTACACTTCAAAGGTCAGACAGTTGTTTTTTAGGTATCTACTCAAATTTGTTAGGCACTATATTTTTTACTCAGGTGTAATAAAAATATGTTAATAGTTGCGTCATCTTAGCAGTGCATCCCATGTTGGTATATGTTTTGCTGTTGTTTTCTTTTCCCTTATCCTAAAAGCCCAATTCAGCCTTGCATGCCTGATTTACAAGGCTGTAGCTCCATGCAGAGTACAAGCCAGGCCATCTGAATTACCTTTTCAAAGGTAAGTAGTGATTTTGAGTGCCTCCACTTTTGGGGTACTTAACTTGAGATATGTTAAACGGACTTGATGTTCAGAGGACAGTGCTCAGTACTTCTTGAAATGCAAGCCCTATAACATCGCTTATCTTTTTTCCCCACTGTGTGCAATTCATGTGTGGGGGGAGAGTTAAATGTGCTGTTACATGTATATAAACCCATTTGCTGAGTGGATGTAACTCATAGCAGAAGATAGTTCAGTATTTTTAAACGGGGGTGGGGTGGGGGCAGTGTGGTTTGGGGAATAACATGTATTTAAAAAGGGAACCAAAATCAGTAACTGCTGATGCTTCCTAATCTGTGCAAGAGTTATGGTATAAATTTTCCATACTACAGTTTCACTTCCACACAGATAGCATTATGTGATTAGCACAACAAACATTAGAAGCCCTGTAAGCCTTCATTTAGACAACATTAAAAATAAAAATCAGCTGAAGAACAACAATAGAAAGGTCTTATGGCAGCTGTAGTTATCACTGAAAAATATTCCCAAATAATATTTTTTATAAATGACTCATGTATTTTAGGGTTCTTTTAATGTTTTGGTTTATTTGAAAGAAATATGAAGCAATTTTTATGTAAATTTTAAGGATTAAATCAGGTATTCTACACATCTACAGACTCCTTATGCTCTTTGAAAGGTGTCTGGTTATATCACTAGCTTGTAGAGACATACAGTGTCCAGTCCCATTTTTTTCTTTACAGGGGCACGATAATGCCACTGTCATGAGGGCTATGGCAAGACAGCTGTTTAAAGGTTAACCTTTCTAAGTCCCCTCAAATTGACATGTGTAGTTGGATTTCTTTGGAATTTTGTGTGATGTGGGAGGGTGCATGTAAGGTTTAGTGATCCAATTTTCAAGTCATTTGTGCTATAGATTCCCATTTTGTAAAAGTGTCATTCGGGGAGGGTTGCACAGAGCTATTGATCAAGCTGTTGATGTGTCATGGGTCAAAATGTTTGTAACGGTCAGCGCCTGCTTAATCTTTGGGGCCAACTGAGAACTGCATTTAAGAAAATGTACAGTTCGTACAGAGCACGTGCCAACACAAGAAAAAGGCTGGGGGTTTCCATTCCTGCCATTTTACATGCTTTAGATCTGACTCTTGTAAATGCGCTAAAATTCTAATGGTTAATCAGATTGCTTTGAAATTTGGTAGATTACCTGTGGATATAGGTTAGCGTTAGTCCAAATTTGGGGGGTCATTTTAATCAACAAACAGCCTCTGCAGTAACTTAATTAGTTTTACACATAAACACTGCTTCTTGTGTCAGAACTGCACATCTTCACCAGGAGTGCTTGCACAGATTTAACTATCAGAGTGGGACATTGTGGGATGGCTTCCGAAAGGCAGCAACAGTCAGTATAAGCAATGCAGTATCTACACTGACAATGTGTCCAGGCCCAATAATAAGGGCAGGTAAGGATGGGGGGGCCAACTGCTCTGGGACCAGGTGATTCTAAGGGACCCAGGGCTCCTGGCCCCATTTGCAGCCAGAGCACCTTGTCCTTTAAATTACCACCAGAGCACCACAACCTCCATGTGGCTCCAAGGAGGCAGGTTCACTGTGCTCTGGGCAGCATGGAGGGTTGGCTGCCCCAACCTTGCCCCTTCCACCTGAGGATCTGCCCTTTCTGGGAGCCTAGAGCTGAATCCCCGACACACTTTGCCCAGTGGTCTGCAAAGTCTGTTGGCTCCCCTGAGCCAATGTCAAGTAACTACATTGACTTAAGTGCTGTGCCTCACCTTGAGGTGGGGTTATTAAGTTGGTGTTATGAGTGAGTTACATTTTAGTGTAGGCACTTTCAGTATTAGGTCGATGTAAGCTGTCTTACACAGTAGGGTAGACCAGGCCTTGTTTACAGGCTTGCAACTCCTCCCCACATATACACATCCAACAACCTGTTTCCCTCCACTGCCTTGTACTGTTAAATTGAGCGGTGCTGAGGAGTGGACGCATTACAGATTTCTAGGTGACCGTGAACTCACTATTCACTTTAATATAACTAGAGATAACTTAACATGGACTTCTCACCATGGCCACATAAGACCGAAGGAGTTTTGGAGTCACGGCCTGGAGGTTGATACATTTTTTGAGTCTTGGGTGACAAGTTCATTTTGAGGTGGTGGTGGGGAAATGTAATCCAAGTCTTTGGGAGGGAAATGAGACGTGAATTCCTTCTGGGAGGACTGAGGTGTGTGTGGAAGGGAATGAGAGAGGGGTTCTGGCCAACTGGAGCTGTGATATTGTGTTGGGGGGAGCAGCACAAGAAGCTGCTCCCCTCCAACTTGGCCCCCTCATCCAGGCCGCTCTAAGCAGCAAGTAGAAGCTGAGCAGGTAGAAAGCTTGTGTGAGGCTCCCACCAGGCTGGAGCCAGTTGCTTGACAAGCCAGTCCCAACCTGTGGGCCATATTTTGCCCGCCTTTGTGCTTGCCACATCACTCCTTTTTGTATCATTGCCTATGGAAATGGAGATGCCTTAACCATTTAAGTCTGATAAGCCAAATGCAGCTCAGGGGTGACTTTGGTAACTGTAACATGAAAGATGTTTGTAATGGTTCCTACAGCTCCAAATCATGTTCGAACTTCAGTTCAGTTGTAAATGATGTGGAGGAGTTGTGTCTGAAGGAAGTCCCCAACAAATGAAGTTGCTTTTTATAAATTTGTCAGTTGGGATAGATATTTAAAGCAAGCATATGTCAGGGGAAAGGTAGAGAATCACAAAATACTGGAACTGGAAGGGACCTCAGGAGGCCATCAAGTCCATCTCCCCGCCCTCACTGCAGGACCAAGCAACATCTATATCATCTCTGTTAGATATTTATCCAACCTGTTCTTAAATATCTCAAATGTTGGAGATTCTATAACCATCCTAGGCAATTTATTCCAGTAATTAACCACCCTGACAGTTAGAAAATTTTAATGTTAGGAAAAATATAACTTGGACTCACCAGACTAGTTATTACTGTTAATAGCTAGGGATGAAAAATGTTCAGGGAAACAAATAGATCTTTAACAACACCTTTTAATCAGGAAAGGGGTGGCAGTTGGCGGAATCCCAACTTTCAAAGTATACCTTTCCAATATTGCAACTTTCAATCAAATGATTGTATCATCATTGGGTAGCTAAAACATTTTTATAATATGGAAATGTTATATACTACATACAAAATTTTCTCTCTGAACCAAAATAAACAAACACTGATCATAGGAATTCATAAGTGTGTGAAACACACATTTAAAAGTAAAATCAAAACAAAAAAGCAGTCCAGTAGCACTTTAAAGACTAAAAAATAATTTATTAGATGGTGAGCTTTCATGAGACAGACCCACTTCGTCAGAGTAAAGTCATACCAAAACGGACTCAATATTTAAGACACAGAGAACCAAAAAGAGTTATCAAGGTTGACAAATCAGAAGAAGTCATGATTTGCCCACCTTGATTACAATTTTTCTGATTTGCCATCCTTGATAATTACTTTTGGTTCTCTGTGCCTTAAATATTGAGTGTGTTCTGGTATGGCGATGATCTGACCAAGTGGGTTTATCCCACAAAAGCTCACCACCTAATAAATTATTTTGTTAGTCTTTAAAGTGCTACTGGACTGTTTTTTTGTTTTGACAGTATATAGACTAACATGGCTATTTCTCTGTTACTATTAAAAGTAAAATGTATTTCAGTTGCATTACATCAAAATGGCCCCATAGTGTCACTAGAGAGCTTTCAATAGCATGCCATTTTCTCTGCTCCCACCTTTCTTTTTACAGGTTTCCACTGAATGGCCAGTTCTAATTTCATCTTATCTATTTTTATCATGTTCATCACTGTTGAATCTATGAAAATATCCATGGTTATCTATACCCTGAGTTTCTCTGATGATACAGTCTTTTGGATGTTCGACTCGCATGAACATAAGCAGCATGAGGTATGAAAAGAAAGGTGCAAACAAGTCTCAAACAGCACTTAAAATGGAAATGGATAGAAGAACCCTCTCTAAATCACAATCACGCTATAACACAAACAGGAACTCGGGACTTTAACAATAGTAGGAAGTGAAATGGACTGACCTTTCTGCAGTCGGAATGCAAAGCCATCCAGGGCAGGAACGGTCTGTTTTCTGTGCTTCTACAGGGGTCAGCACAGTCAGGTCCTTCAGCTGATTTGGGCATTTCAGGGCCCTACAATAATGTAGGTATTTTTGAATGCTCACTTTTAAGGGAGTGGAGGCCACTGGATTGCTCTCAAAGCCAAGCCTTTCAGATGAGACAGTGTTCTGTTGCCTTTCACTACCACACCCTCAGAATTAATCCACTTTAAGAACTGGGGATCTGATCACCATTCACTGACTTACTATCTTCATTTTTAAACCATTTCATCATTCCCATGAGTCAAGCATTTAAGTGTCTCAATTACAACTGGTCCACCCAGTCCCCTCATTGTATGTCTGCTCCATTCCTCGAGGCATAGCTAGTATACAAGTATTCCTCCCATGGTACCCTTATTGTTATGGTTTGCACTAAGCTGTGAATTTTGAACCAGTTGCTGCTTCTGAAACAGAGTGACACAGCTACCTGTGCTCATCCCATCTATGCTACAAAGATAACTGAATTTCTCCTGATAACTGTATTTCTCCTGATCATAGCTTTGGAATAATATAAGGCTATGACTACACTTACAGGAAGTTCAATTCCTTCAGGGTTGATTTTCAGGGGTTTGACTTAGTATGCCTAGTGGGAATGTGCTAAATTAAATCATCAGGGCTCTACAGTCGGACCTGGTACTCCTCTTTCTCTTCAGGAGTAAGGGAAGGTGATGGCAGACTTTCTCCTGTCAACCTCCCTCTGTGTAGATAGCCAGAAAAACTGATCTTTGATACATTGATTCCAGGTACACAATTGTCATAGTTGGAACTGAGTTTCTTAGATCAACTTTTTGGTCTAGTGTAGACCTGACCTAAGTGTTATGCAAGTCAGAAGTCATTCAAGATTCTTTGGATCAGGGTTTCCCAAACTTCACATAGTTAAGACCCTTTTTTTTTTCAGTACCTGTTTTTGCAGCCCAAAAATATAAACAAATATTTAAAAAAAAAAATGAAAAATGAATACATTGTCACTGTTCATTATTTATTCACAATAACAGTACATAGCGACAATTTGTATATTTTCTAAGGACCGGCATTTTTTTTCCCAAGGACCGGTGCTTTGCCGCGGACCACACTCTGGGAAACATTGCTTTAGATCATATTACTGTGGAGATTCTAACATTGGAGAAGGTAGACTTGAACTCCTTTCTCTTGGATGGGAGGGAGGTTGAAGATCCTGCTCTGTCTTTGGAAAGGTGATTTTTTCCCTACTTTCACAATACACTTGGTGGTTTCTCTATACTCCTGACATACGGTGACATTTCACTCTACCCTAGTAGCATATAAGCAAGAAAATATATAATTTTTGGGGGGAACATATTTTGGAAGGATAGATTCAATTAAATATCAGAAAGTATTAAATTTTAATGTATTTTTGTAAAGTGCACTTAATTGACCCAATAGACAATTTAGTAGTTTTGTTTTTTTCTAAGACACTGTAGATTGAGGATTTTAGTTGACAGGGTTATAAAATTCACTTTAGACGGGGATAAAAAGAAAGTATGTGGCAGTGTCTTGTGACCACAACCACCTGTTCTAACTTGCACCCCTTCCTGGGATGTACTTGTATGTCTGTTAACACAAGTTTAATTTTTATTTTAGCTCTAGAACTATGTATGGTATATGTGAGGACCGGGATTTTTAAAAGCATTGGTCTAATTTTAGCCTCATTGTAATTATTGAGAGAGGAGTTAGGCCAGCGATAAGTGCTTTGGAAAATCCCACCTGTAAATTATGAATTTACTTGACATTCCAATCCCTCATCTCTGCCACTCCATAATCTGGGGCATTAAACAGCCAGGCTGTTTCTAAACATGCCACTTTCCTCTGAAAGTGGCATGCTAATAAACAGCCCAAAGTATGCTAATGAGGCATGGATGCAAATTCCCAGCACCTCATTAGCATAAGTTCACATGATTTGGTGTCAGGAAAATGTTCTTCCGGACTCCAAAACAATGCGTAAAAGCGCAGCCCCGGGGGATGGGGGCTGCACTTCTACATGTTGTTTTGGAGTCCAGAAGAACATCTTCTGGACTTCAAATCACATGACCTTGTGCTAATGAGGCACCAGGAATTTGCATCCATGCCTCATTAGCATACTTTGGGCTCTTTATTAGCACGCCACTTTCAGAGGAACGTGGCATGTGTAGAAAAAGTCCCAGACTTTAAGGCCATGTCTAGATTACAGGGATTTGTCAACAGAAGTTTTTGTTGGTGGGTATCTTCCAACAAAAACTTCTGTCAACAGAGCACATACGGACTATCGGCAAAACAGGCAACTGGAAGCACAGCAGACAGAGCTGCCTGGTGTCCTTGAAGCCCTGTCTGTCGATGGAGGTCATCCTGACCTGCCCATCCTGCCCGGAACCTCCAGACCAGCTAGCTGTTGACAGAGATCTGTCAATGCAGGTGTTATTCCTCCTCTGGGGTGGGGTAAGTGCTGCATTGTCAAATTACTGTAGACAGAATGCCTTGGGAATCTGGATGCTCTGCAGGTTTTGTTGCAAAATGGCCATTTTGCTGACGAAACCCTTTAGTGTACACATAACCTAATAGGTTTCAAATTAGCTTTGTAGGTGAGGCTCTGGGTCTTCATTAAAATTGTAAGCTTCCTAGAGAGAAGGTGGTGGGCTCCATGTGCATAAGAAATGATGGCTACTGTTTTCTACTCTGGCCCTACCTGCCTAAACAGAGAAGGAATTCTAGTCCTAAAAAGGTTTGTACATATTTCCCTTTTAATTCTGTGTATCAAAGTGCTTTCTCTTACAAACGAAATTAGCTCACCTTCCATTTCAAGATATTATTTCACTTATTAAATATAAATGCTTAGGCTGGTCTACACACAATTTGCATTGAATTAACTAAATTGGTTACTAAATTTATGCTAGCAACAGACATTTCTTGCAGTTATTGAAACCAGTTACCTAGCACAACTTTATATTAACCTCCCAACTGACTTGAGAACTGTTTTAAAAATTACGCCATGAACTTTTGTATATGGTATCATTGGGTTAGTACAGTTATTAAACACAAACCTCTGTTCACATTGTTCTGTAAATCCACACTGGCAAAAAATGTATTTAACATGTCTATTGTCACCAAGGTGTCTGATGTAATGTGTATATGGCTTTGAGATGCAGTACGGACTGGCTCCAAAATGTCACTTTTCTAGCTCTTCTGAAGCAGAGGCTACATGGACAAGTGTAGGAGACTGAGGAAGAAAATAAATAGAAAGTGGTGTTGCATACATTCAGCCCCTACCCTAGTGCAAGGGAAATAAAAATGGTACCCATGTCATTAAGTTCAAAGAATTTTGTTTCCATGTTAGCTCCATTTGCCATTGGATAGTGATAGCATACCACCACCTTAACTACTCCAAATGCCAGCAGATTTGACACTAACTTCCACAATTACCTACATTGTCCAATCAAAGCCTAAGAGTGCATTCCATTCAGTCCCCAAACACATCATTCCTCTGACCACTAGCAGATCTACTCTACAAAACAGCATCTTCCAGAGCACTTTACATGACATGCTGCACATTGTAGATTGTCCTGCCTGGAGTGTGCCTTTTTTAGAACAGGTAGCCTACAAATAGCAACTGGCCCCTGGGACCAAGACAGTTGGACCACTTGGAGCAGCTTGTAGCATCACCTTCTATGTTACTTTTACAGAGTACATGGCTGCATATCCCAACAAGCATGTTGCCACTGGGACTACTTCTAGCAACAAGAGTTTACAGTCATTACTTGAACTCCTTTGATATACAAGGTGACTAACATATCAGCCCTTCTGCCTACAGTTCACTGTAAACACAACATGCTATTTTCCCTAGCTGCCTATTTCATGAACTACTCCAGTCTACCTTATTAAATCAACACTGGTTTTTTAAAAAAAAAAAAAGTTTGGTGTTTTTAAGAAATGCATACTAGTATAGGAAACCCATAGTACTCAACCTCTTCAAAACTGACAAACCAACATTTGTGTTGTTGGTTTTTGAAGGATGTTTTGCCACCCTCACCATGTGGTAATAGTCACTGAATTCAGTTATCTTGCAGGAAGGACTTACTGTAAGGACAGTCAAACCCACAGCTGCATTCTCAAATTAAAAGGTTGTATAATGGCCCAAAAAACAAGGGCTTCCTTTAATTTAGAAAGCTACTTAATTTCACTTCCAGAATGTCCATTTATCTTAAGCCAGCCATTAAAGACTTTGCCTTTAAACTGTTTGGAAACAAATCCTCACAGAATGGAGAAAACTCAAGAGAATGTATGCAACCTATACGAGGAAAATATTTTAGTGCAGTCCTAAATACACCAGAGGTATTTGTACAGGCATTACTGAGTTACAAACACCCCACAATTGGATACACTTAAGTAGGAGACAGTTTAAATTCTGTTCACACCCCTCCCACCCCCACACACTCCCCAGTTTTATTTCACAGGGGGTCACTACACATTTATGAATTGAAAGTAAATAGATTAGAATTCAACACCTAAACATGGATCAATTTCTATTCTGGAGACTTGGAAACAAGTTTAAATTTCAATGGGTTATAGTTATGAGTTTTAACCACAAGTAAGCCAACTCAGTTTAGTCTAATAAACTTAAAGGGCTGAATCTTGAAGCCCTTACACAGGCAAAACTGATTTTAGTAAGAATTTTGCCTACTAAAGAAAAACCTTATTGGATTCAGACTAATAGAATTGTCTGTGCACTTTAGAACATTGAAAGGGGGTAACACTTTCTATCAGTCTTTAGAAGTCTGGAAGATATTTAAACTTTCAAATGGATGAACATTTTAATATAATTGAAGTTATGGTAGTTATTGATGAAACACTGCAATTACACGCAAATTAGCTTTCCTTGTAAACAGTTTAAACACAATCATGAAGTATCAACTGCTAGTCTGTGAAGGGAACTCAGTGATTTTGTTCTTCATGGATACACACAACTTCACAGAAGTCAGACCTTTCTTTTGAAAAAAATTCTTGGGTTAAGTATAAAAAGGAGTGTATTTTAAATGGCATTGATTATAGGGGCAAGACAACAAGGTTCTTGGAAAAGCTTAAAATTAAAAATAAAATACAGCCATACTATAAAAACCTCTGAGTAACAAGCAAGTGTAAGACTGACACCTTCAAGAATGACACTATGTGAAGGATCTCATTTTACATCCATTTATTTCATCCCATGGCTGTTATAGCATAATATTCAATACATTCTAAAACTATAGAGAAATACCAGGGTGACTAGAGTACATACAAGCCAAAATTAAAATGTTAAGACAGCTGAATAAAAAATAAATATGCATTCAGCAGGAACCCATTGCAGTTAATTAAAGTTCTTTTGGGAACAAGGTGCTAATGTGCCATTTTCTCATAAAATGATTCATAATTGCTTCCAAAGCAAGTTTCTGCTGAAATTTTTGATGGAAGCAAGTGTAATACTCAACTTTCTCCTATAAACTTGGGAGAAAGTTTCTTGAATCAATTTCCACCCTCTGAACACCACTACTTTTACATAAGCCTACTGTTTTATTAAGGCATAACATGCCCCTGAGCATTATGTTGGAAATTAGCCAAACAGCCTAACAATTAAAGGCAAGCACCAAGTGACTATTTTCATGATGAATTTCGCAGTGCTTTGTAACTCATTTGTAGTTGGGAATAAACTCCCCCCGCTCCCCCCGCAGCAAAAACATGTTAAGTGCTGAGCAGTCTGCAGAAAACAAATGTTCTTAGGCTACAAATTTAAAACTGGTTGTCTAATTTTAGACAAGTGGAAATGGCATTACAAAACAAATGAAAACATTTCAGTGTCTAATTTTAGATTACCAGTTTTGATAAAGTCTGTCTTAAAACCATATTTTAAACACCCTGCCCAATAAAACCCAAGCCAATATTAATTTTAAGAGGTAGGAATCTAGTGTACTGTATACAATTGGTCTTAAACCAAGATGGAACCTTGCCAATGGCAGTCTTACTATATGATATCCTCAGATTGTCTTTGTCTCTTTTTAAAGAAAAAAGCAGAGGCCATAAGCCATCTGGAGATATATTGCTTAAGAATTTCTTGAAAATAAAGACTTGGAATATTACCGAATCCAAAGTTCTAAATCACTTCTAAAAAGATAGCATTAATGGCACATAAGAGCCTTCTCTATGCAAATTGAAGACATATTTGCTAGTCCATTTAGCTGTCAGAGGATCCATAAAAGAAACACAACCAAATTATACATTTTATTCACATTTATTTTTCGCTTTTAGTGTGCTCACAGAAAATTAGAACACCTTAAGCAGGAGTTTAATAGCAATTTTTGTAAGCAAAGTTACATTCCATCTCTAAGTCAAATTGGTCAAAGCTTCTCCAGTATTTACAAAAACATGATAGACAAGATGCTACACAAAAACCATTGCATCTGAAGAGGTTTTCCTTTATTTTCAAAGACAACTGGAAAAGAAAGCATTGTCTGCTGTAATCAAAAACATACCACAGTATAAACAGTAACCATTCCACTTATCACAGCTTGATTGAGTTTAAAATTTGTGTTTAAAAGGTCCAAGATGACTGCAGTTTTACAAAAAATGGGCAGGGTGGAAAGAGTTGCAAACTTCATGTGCTTCTGGATATCAAGATTTGTTTTTATACAATAGTCACAGTTAAAAACACCCTGCTGGTAATACATAATTACACTTTATTAAGGTCATAAACCAGCAATAAACAATAAAGCCTATACAACTTGTATTTCTACTTAATCACTGACTGGTACAGCTAACATGAGATAAGTGAAAAGTTCCTATGGTTTAAATGAATTCCTAAGACTATGATTTTTTTTTTCTGGGTATTGATTTTTTTTCCTTTCCTTCTTAGTCAAGACTTGTAGTGTTGTAAACCTTATAGAACATCTGCCTCACAAAATACATTGTAATAACTTTCTTTTAAAAAAAGACTAACCCCTTACATTGTTTCTTGTGGCACACACTCTTGGCAATTATGTGCATCACTAACTCCTCATTGTGGCCCCTATCACTTCATTTGATATCCCTTATGACCCCACCCATCTCCTTCATATATGGGCACGTCCATAGATTGACAAAGAAAGTTTACATTTTGAATAAAAGATGCAAAGTATGCAAAACACATTAATACTGATGCAAAAAAAAAAAAAAAAAAAGGAACAAGGCAGAGGGAGGTGTTTAGTCTCCCCTCTACCTGTTGGAATGGTGGTAACAGAATTATTTGAGATGGGATCTGTGGGGAGAGAAAAAAAGAGAAAGACATCTTTTAAATCAATCCCTGGTTGTAGACAAGTTCTCCAAAACCAGTACCTGGCACCACTCCAACAAACAAACAGGGGGAGAAAAGTTCGTCGATTATCTCAAAACTGCCATGTTTACTCTGCCGACTCAGCTGGGGGGGCTTCTGGACTAGACTCGGAGGGGGCTTCCTGCGTAGGAAGTGCTGGTTCTTCTACTTTGGGTGCCTCTTGTTCAGTGGAGGGGGCCTCAGTGGGAGCGCATGGGGCAGAGGCAACGGGTGCCTCTTCTGCTTTAGCCTCGGGCTTTTGCTCTTCAGCGGCCTTGGCCTCTTCTCCCGCGGGCTTCTCCGGTGCCGGCTCCTCGGCTTTGGCTGCCTGAGAGTCACCAGTCTCCTCCTTTGCCGCCTCCGCGCCGCTAGCGGCTGCAGCGCAGGGCTCCTCCTGGGCAGGCTTGCCCTCCTCGCTGCTCGCAGCCTCGGGGGCAGCAGCCGCTTCCTCCTTCCCGCCCTCTGCGGAGGCGGCGGCGGCCCCCTCGCCCTCCGCCCCCTCGCCCGCCTCCTTTTTGTTCTTTTTAAAGGAGAAGCCGCTCAGCTTAAAGGACTTTTTGAAGGAAAAGCGCTTCTTTTTTTTTTTCGGGGTCTCGCTGCTGGAGGAAGGGGTCGCTCCCTCCTCCGCCTTAGAAGAGGGCTCGCCCTCGGCGGGCGAGGCGGGCTCGGGGCTCTCGGCTTCCGTTCCCTCCTTCTCAGAGGCCGGCTCGGAAGAGGCTGGCTCTTCCTTCGCTGTCTCCTCCGCAGGCGCGCTGCCATTGGCCTGGACCTCCTCCTTGCCTGCCTCCGCAGCGGCTGGGGAGGCGTCGCCGTTCACCTTGACGTGCCCATTTTCCTGGAAGGAGACAACTCAGTGTTATTGGAAGGGGAGGGGAAAAAAAGCCCCCCACGTGGCTCAGCCATATTCCCAGCCAAGGGCGCCCCTTAATAACCAGCGCCCACCCGCCGGCACAGCTGGAGGGAGCAGACAACGCAGCCCACGGGCGCTGCGCCCAGGCGAGGCCACGCCTGGGACTCGTAGGGGAGTCTGGGGCGGGCATCAGATCCGGTGCTTGGTTGCAGGCAGTGGGGGACCGTGAGCAGGTTACCACGAGCAGACTGGCCACTGTTCCCGGGGAGAGCGCGCGGCAGCACTAAGCGCCCCGCCCCCGCTCGCGGCGCGCAGCCCATTGGTGCCGCGCGGGGAAGGCCGAGCCAAGCCCCGCCCCCGCCAGCTCTCATAGGGCAGGCGGGGGAGCCCTGCATGGGCGGGGGGAAGCTGAGGCATCAGCCAGCCGCGTTCGGGCACGCGCTCCGCCCTGCATTCCCGCAGCCCCGGCGGGACACAAGCAAGCCAGGCTGGCGCCGGAACGGCTCTCCGCAGGCAGAGGGCGCTGCGCCTCCGTCAGGCAGTCGCCGAGGCTGGGGGGACAGGGAGGAGGCGAGCAGCTGGCGGGCTGCGCTGGGCTCACGCACGCCTCGTCCAGCAGCCGCGCAGCTGAGCCGAAAGGCTAACAAAGCTCACCACGGTCATCGCCTCCGCGGCACCCCCCACCCACCGTTCAGCCGGCAATAAACTCGAAGACCTGGCTCCTCTCTCCCCCCACCCCCACGCGGCTGGTTAGAAAAGCGCCCCCACCCCTCGCTGTATTTGCATTTTTAACGCGTCTAAAGCCGCGCTCCGGAGGACGACAGGCTGCAGCAAGCAGCTGCGAAGAGGCGTGGCGGGGCTGCCCGGTGTAGCGGGCGCCCCAGCCCTGTTGCGCGGAGAGAAGGGGGGGGGGGGAGCTGGCAGATCGAGAGGTCACGTTAGTGCAACGCCGAGAATCACCCCATCCCCCAAGTCCGCACTGTGCTGAAAGCAGCTAAAATAGTCTCCCTGAGCGAATCGCAGCCCCCTCCCCGGGCTTAAAGCCTAGCTTTCACCCCATATCCGTACAGAGTGGGGGCGAGGCATGCAACAACATAGAGCGGACCGCGCTTCGCTACCCCTTCCTTTCTGCAGCCAGCTCACCAACAGGGTCCCCCCCAAGCATGTCACCTCCCTCCCCTCCCCACTGCCAGTTTGCACTGCCCTTCCCCGAAGTGGCGGGGGCCCCACAAGCAAATTTCATACCAGCTGCCAGTCCACCTCCCCTCAGACATTTTAGCTATTCACACACCAGTCTTCCCGACTCCTGTCCGTAAAAGACTGAAAGGACACAAAAGCCAACCAAGTATCACGTCCCTCGGTTAACAAGCAGCTTGCACCCCACTCAAAATAAAGCACCACCGACTGGTATCTGCTCCACTTCATTAAGAAAAACCGGGTTTATAGAACCCTTCCGCCCATCCCCATAAAGCAGAAAAAAAGGCATTCCTGTGCGTTAAGTTTTCAAGATAAAGGCTTTGGTCGTACTCTCCATTTCGTGTGCCCAGGGCACATCGAAGGGGGAGGAAACATAATTAGGTTGCAAGGAAAAAAAAATCAAGTCTTCCTTTAAAACAAAGGAATAGGTGGGGAGGGTTACCTGTCCATTCGCCTTAGAAGGAGATGCAGCTACTGCTTCCCCAGGTTTCTCAGCAGCGGCTTCGCCTTTTGCAGGAGTCTTGGAGAACTGAGCACCCATGCTGTCTTATTCAACAAAGAAACTCAAGAGATCCAAAAGGAGGGGAACAAAGAGCGTTGGGTTGATATAAAATACTGGGCGATCAGCAGCAGCAGCACCACACGCACACACACGGGGGGGGGGGGGAAAGAGAAGAGAGGACACAACCGATTTATATGCACTCCTTTTTAAAAACGTAAGTTGAAGAGATCAAAAAGCAACAGCATAGAAGGAAGCGGGAAAGAAGGAAAAGAAGTCGAGCAAAAAAAAAAAGAGCCCAAGTTTAGTAAAAAGAAGTAAAAAAAATCCCAGATTTGTAGCCGTACTGTAGACAAGGGGAAAATGGAGAAATCTCCCTGGTTGCTAATAAGATGCGGAGTCCAACGCCCAAGTGCACAGATGAATGGGCTTCCCGAGCGCTGACGGCAACCCCCCGCCCATCGCCGACCAATCACGGCGCCGCCAGACAAAGGAGGGGGCGGGGCTTCCAATTGGAGCGAACAATGGAGCCGCGATTGCAATAATTTGAAATCAGCCTTTGACTGATAATTAATACCCCCAAAATAAAGAAATTAATGGGGGAAAATGCATGCACTCTGTTTTTCGTCACTTAAAAACGATGGTGCATGGGTGCATTGCCCTCTTTTAGGAGGTGAATTACACGCAAAGGGTGTTTCATGTGACTTGCTGTGGCTCCGTTTGTGTCTCTCTGTCTCCCCCATTTGCTTCTGTGTTAGAGACAATGGTGTGACTTGTGTGTTTGTGATTTCATCCTCTTTCCCTGCTCCACCCGCCCCCCTCCACCTTCCTCTGCAGACGATCAACAGTGTGCGAGGTTTGAGTTTTTGATTTAATTGGTTGCAATTGTTCTATCGCCCCTATTTGGAAGGTATTTAAACCACGTAGATCCATCGAGTTTTGCCAAACGAGATCACGAGTTGAAATCAGTAGGTCTGTAGGCCAGATGTTGAAAATGCTAAAAGCAGCCGCGGCGGCCGCCTAAAAAACAAACTCAGACCCCTCCCCCCTTAGCAGTATTGGCTTGAAATAAAATATTCTGCAATTAGCCTACGGGTTTAATTAAATTCTGCTGTCTGATTATCTTTGATTTGTATTTTTAAAAAACAGTTTTCTGAGGCGACGACTCTTTGGGTTTTTTTTTTCATGCATTAAATTAATACGTAAGGCGACATTGTTAGGGATATATTTGTGCTTTTCCAAATTGAAACTCTCAAATAATGTAATTTGAGTACTTCTCTAGAAATAATGATCTCATGTACTTAGCAGCAATGATTTCCGTGAATTACCAGGGATCTGAATCTTTTTTCGCGGGGTGGGGGGCTTTTTGCATCTCTGGCAGCATAGGGTTTACATTTTTTTCACAGTTATAGTGAGTGGAAATGCTACCTAAACCGCTGTTTTAAAAGCAGTAATGAGGAAAACTGACGGAATTACGTGTTTTTTAAAAGATCGAATCCCCAATTCCCTGATTTGTTTATAAACAAGAATGGTACATCCATTAAAATAAGCAAGGGTTCAGGATTTCAAGACACTCGTCCAAACCGCCCATCTCTCTGACCCCAAAGATCGCATTGTGCTGCCGAATCTGATGATCTTTGTATGCTCGCTGCATTTCAGCCACCCTAATATGAACCATCCTTTATCTTTAACTGGAGGAGAATCGGGAATAATTCGTTTCTTGGGGACAGAACACGAGGGGCATTTTTTCCATCAAGCGCTTATTCTCCTCGTGCCCCATCTGAAACACAACTTCCCTCCTGCATTTCAAGGAATATCGATCACATCGTGGAAAACACTCAACACCAGCTTTGATTTCTTTGATTTAATCATAATCTTTCTTTTCGAAACCAAGCTGGAAAGCGTCTGTAACGATTGGGTTTTATACACGCTGCTTCGGAGTGCTGCCTTATTCAATCACCAAGTTATATTTCCCCAGAGCTGATGTAAATAGGGTTTTGCAGAAATGCATCGTGCCAGCAAACATATCGTATCGACCTTAAGGGAAAAGACGCTGGCCAGGCTATCGGCGCTGATGGTTGAAGGAAGCCAACCCCTTTGTGTAGATGGGAAAGTCCCAAACAGAAACGCAATCTAGACAAATCCGGTAACATCCAGACGTTTGTGAAATGCACTTTGGAGGAGGCTGTTGATTTTCTTAACCAGAAAAGCTGGGAAGAAGTACCCTCCATCTGCATTTTTTGTGGTTGTTGCGTTAAATTGCTGTGGATCCTAGCTCCCGTATATGCACATAGACCAAAAGGGCTTGAGATGTTTTTGCAGAACCCCATGGGGCATGGAGGGGCAGACTCCTTTGTTACCCGGCTACATTGTTTTTGCGGGGTGCCCATTTACCGGGTATCGCTTGGTTTCCGTAGCGACGGCCGGCGAAAATTCGGAGTGACTGGGTGGGTGGGGAGGAGTGAGAAAGCGCAGCGGGAGTGGGGAGCGAGAGACAGAGCGGAGCAGATGGACCCTACCTTGGAGAGGGGGACGGACGGAGAGGGACTGTGGCTGCTGGGTGGAGGGGGGAGGATGGGAGTGATGGCTGTGTCTGCGGGGGCCGGGGGGGTGGCAGTGGTGGTTGTAGCTGTGGGGGGGATGGGAGTGGTGGCTGTAGCTGTGGGGGCGGGGGATGGGAGCGGTGGCTACTGTTGTGGGAGAGATGGGAGTGGTGGCTACAGCTGCTGGGGGGTGGGGGGGATAGTGGTGGCTGTAGCTGGGGGATGGGAGTGGTGGCTGTAGCTGCTGGGAGGCGGGGGGATAGGATTGATGGCTGTTGCTGTGGGGGAGATGCGAGTGGTGGCTGTAGTTGCTGGGGGCGGGGGGTAGGAGTGGTGGCTGTAGCTGCGAGGTCGGGGAGTGGTGGCTTTAGGGGAGGGATTCCACAGCTCAGATTGGGAAGGTGTTTCCATGCCTTTCCTTCTAAGCCAAATTGCGATCCTCGTTGGGCTGATTTGAGCCGGGTGGCTGAAGATTCCGTGCCAGGTCTTCCAGAGGAAGCCTGTGAAAGGACAGCCGGACTAGCCTGAGGGGAGGGGGAAGTACAGGGGGCAGACACGAGGTATTTCCAACACGGAAAGCAAATGAATGAGAGGAAAAGAAGTGAATACCAGGGGAGGGAGGAAGGAATGGGGTGGGCGTGGGGTGGGGGTGGTAGGGAAGTGGGGAGAGGGGTGTTGGAGGGTTTTCTTTTCAATCCCATCCAAGGCAGGAAAGGAAGGCAAGAGGGAATTTATGGCAGTGTTGTTGTAACTGTGTTGGTCTTCAAGACATTAGAGAGACAAGGGTGGGGGAGGTAATATCTTTTATTAGGCCTACTGCTGGTGGTGAGAGAGGCACGTTTTTGAGAGCGTAGGAAGAACAAGGAGCAAGGGAAGTGCTAATCAAGCTGACTAATACAGTATTCTTTCTGCTTGTTTCCTTTGGCTTCTCATCCATTTGTTGCAGCCACTTGTTGCCTCTGATGTTGAACTGGAAGCTCTGTCAGGCAGGGGGGCTGTTTCTTTGTTGCCTGTTTGTATAATGCCTAGCAGAAAGGAGCCCTGGTCCGGCCAAGGGCCCTAGGCAATAACCCAGCAAATCAGTAACAGTTGCAAAGAGAAAGGTTTTTTCATTGTAATCACTAGGCCAGTATAACCTGTTGGGAGTATATATCTGGTGACTGATACAGAACAACAATTTGTTGTGGAAAAGAACCCTGAAGGTCTACAAAATTTTGCATCCCTGCAGTGACAGCAACATGGTGCTGGGGCAGTTCACTCGGCTCCTTGTGGGGCTAATCCTGGTTGCAAAGACATATTAGTCTTTCATTGATGACAAATTGCCTGAAGAGTAAGCCAGAATTGTAAAGTCAGTGTGACAATCCAGGCGTCTCCTTGTGCGGGCATAGTGGTAAGCCCTTCTGCCACCAGCCAGCTCATCTTAATTTCAGAGTACAAGTGTATTTTTCAGAAAGACTGTAGGAGTCATGATGGACTATGCATTGTGATCCCAACGTTTTCCAGTCATCTCACTATTTTGCAGCTCTAAAGTAAAACAAGACAGCGTTACTTATAACAATTCTTCCATACAGATGGTATGCACAGATCAGCTGGTTGTACGTGAATCCAGTTAAATAACTCAAAAGTACATGTGCACTCCCTCTCACAAGTTCTCAACAAACCCTGCTGATAACTGAGCTGCAAGCATGAAATTTAACCCCTTACCAAACCACGTCCAGCTACTCTTCTGGACATCCACTATCACACATGGCCTCTTCTCTCCCCAAACACATACACATGTTTTAGGGTAGATTCTTTATTCACCTTAACTGTTGGCAGTTAGCAATTTACATGAGTGAATTTTAAAAAGATAGGCCAATCTGTTGATGAATAATTGTGATTTTCTAGCATGGGCAGCACTAATCACCTTCAAAGGTGCAGTAAATACCATTCATATACAACCCCTTTCATCCTAAAGCATCCCAAAGCATTTCCCTAATCAATGCACAAACTATACACAGGAATCATTGAGATTCTCTGCTGGCACAATTACACAATTTAGATGATAAAGGGGATGTTGTATAAGGATAAGGATGTTGTAATAGCGGCTTGAAACGGAGGGAATGCAGCATGTTATTAACAAAGTATAAACTTTGCAAGGCACAATGGTTACGACCCTTACTCTTATGAAAACTCTAGGAGCTTTATGTTTCATCTAAAAGACAGCACCTCCAACAATACAAATATACCGGGGGTGGGCAATAATTTTTGATGGGGGTTACTCCACCATTGTGATAAGTGGTCAAGGGATGTACTTTTCTCAGGAAGGGGTGCAGGGTCTGGGATGGAGGGTGGGTGCAGCAGGGAGCTCAGGGTAGGAGAAATGGGTGCTGGAGAAGCTGTGGGGCCTGAGAGGGAGTTTGGGTGAAGGAGGGGGTTGTGACCTGGGACAGGGGGTTGGGATGCAGAGTCAGGGAGGAGGTATGTGTACAGGTGAGGATTCTGACCTTAGGGAGAGGAGGAGATGCAGAGGGTTTGGGCTGAGACCTGGGGCAGAGGACTGGGTGGTGCAGGCTTGGGGAAGGGGTAGGAATGCAGGAGCAGATTTTGGCTTGAAGGAAGTGTGCAGAGTGTGGGAGGGAGTTGTGACCTGGGACAGGGGTGGTACATTTGGTGGTGACCTGGGGCAGGGAGTGGAGGTGTGGTATTGGGTGGGGATGCCAGAGGCAGGCTCTGTCAGGAGGTGCTTACCTAAGTGGCTGCCAGCCAGCAGCCCAGTAAGACTGCCAAGCAGCTGCTCAAAGTGGCCAGCTGCCAGGGCCATGTGCCTCTCAGCACCCCGTGCACCCTTCTGGGCGGGAGACTTTGTGCACTGCTCTTCCCCCTGCAAGTGACATATGGCACCAAGAGACACAGGGTGCCAGCAGCCAGCTGCTTTGAGCAGCCTGGGGCTGCAGCAGGCAGGGAGCCTGCCTGAGAGTCTCAGTGAGACATGGGCTATGTCTTCCCTGCATCCCATATATATCTGAGCCTGTTCTCATCAGGGCTGTTCTGAGGGGGGTGAGGCTGAGGTAACACCGCCATGTGCAACAGGCCCCCCTCTCCCCCACGCCATCCCCATCCTGCCCCCTAACTTCCCCCCTGACTGGAAGTGGGCTGGAGATTATCTGGGGCAGGGTGGAGTGGCAGTAGGCAGCAGCAAGAGCAGCAGGGGGTCGCCTCCCCTCAGCCCCTCCCACACTCACCACGCAGCTCAAGCAGCTGCCCACTCTGCTCTGCTGAACCACATCCTCCCACCCTGCAGAGCCCTGCTTCTTCGCGGGTGGCTAGGAGCGAAGACCGCTTTGCACTGCCTTGGAAAAGCCAGGCTCTTTGGGATGGCAGGCCACAACATGGCGGAGGAGAGCAGGCTAATGCCTGAGCTGGCCACATGGTGAGTGGGGGTGAGGCGAGGCAAAAGGAAGTGACCCCCTGTTGCTGCCTTCACCTGCTGGCACTGCTATGCCCTTCTCCAGGTGACCCTCCACCCTTCCATCCATAGGCTGGCTGGGTCAGCCACTGCAGGGCTCCCTCTGCAGGGGAGGTCAAATTAAGATACACAATTTCAGCTGTTAATTATGTAGCTAAAGTTGACATACCTTAATTCAGACTTCTGCACTGTGCCCACGAAGGAAGATCAATGGCAGCCTCTGACTTCCCTGTCTCCTAATGCGGGGGGGAAGTAGTATGGTTGATAGGGGAGCCCTGTACATTCGATTTAGCAATTCCTCACTAGGCTCACTAAATCGAACTCCAGAAAATCAACCACAGCAGGGTCGATCTTTCCTGTAGTGTAGACGTATCCTAGGTCACGCTGGTGTAATAGTTCCAGGCTAATAACATGCTGCTCATGGTGCCTTGCAACCGAGGATCTGAAAATTAGTACAGATAGCAAGTAGAAGCCACAGTAGAGACAAAGCATCAGCTGAGCTAAGCATAATACAAACACATAGGGCTTTTATATGGACAATAAAGGCAAGAATAAATCCCCCAAACCAAAAAATTCCCTTCCTCCCTAATGCGGAGTTATACTGGTTATACTGGTTAGACAGTTATATTGGTAATACAGGAAGTTACACTGGAATAGCCTATTTTGGTTGAGCTACCAAAATTATAACATTATATGATAGCTTTTATTGATATAGCTGTGTCTACAGTAGAGTTTTTACTTGTACAACTAGAAAAAATTCAGGCATAAGGGGCTGGCAACAAAGGGGTTTTTTGCTGGCAGACATGTCTACATGGCCTGTTTATTGCTGGCAGTAACTTCTGCCGGCAGCGAGATCTCACACAGCTGTGCTGATTAGTCACATGATTATGCCAATAAGCAGCCGTTTGCAATTGCAAGACTGCTTATTTAGCACGAAGCTGCTGGCAATATCCCTCTATGTAGACCCAGGCTATGTGTTGCCTATTTCCCAGAGTCACAGTCTTCCATATCAGACGGGCACAGATTACCTTGGCTACCTGGATCACCGTGTCCCCCACTGTAGATCTGCCTACCCCAAATTGGTTTCCTTGTGCCCGGTAGCTGTCTGGCATTGCAAACTTCCACAGAGCAATTGCCACTCTCTTGTGAACTGTAAAAGCAGGTCTCATTCTGGCATTGCTGTGCTTCAGGGCCGGGGCACAAAAAATCACAGAGTTCCATGGAAGTGGCCTTGCACATGCAGAAGTTCCGCAGCCGCTACCGGTCATCCCAGACTTACAAAATGATGCAGTCCCACCAGTGTGTGCTGGTTTCACATCTCCAGAACCCATGCTCCACTGCAAGCAATGCATCAAGGGAAGTGAGCAGCTCTGTGTTCCTGTTCTCCAGTTCTTCAGTATCATCATCTGAATCATCCACCTACATCTCATCCTCCCACTGGCTTTGTTTAATAAAATACTTCATGACACTTCAGGAAGTGGACATAACACGCTCTGCAATGGATATAAGCTGTTCAGGATCCATGCGAATGCCATGCAGCAGTGTGAGTCGGAGTAGGCTTTGGGAAAACAGCCCCCAAAATGGCATGAAATTCCTTGGGTTGGCCATTGGTTTTCTAACAGCAGGGGGGAGGTTGCTTTGCACTCTGGGATGGTGACATCAGACACCGACAAACACTTGTGGTGCATTTTTTTCCCGTAAGCCACTGACACAAAAACCCAGAATGCAATGGGGCAAAAGGCCCTGTGAGATAGGTATAATGCATTGCTGATATCAGCTGAATGGAGGTAAGGCAATGGAGGCATGCTATGTTGACTTTCTGGATATTTGTGGACACTCATCTTCAACTTTATAAAATCTATTAGTAAAAAGTCCACTTCAACAAATCTGACTTCATTTTGTAGTGTAGATGTAGCCAGTGTCACAGCTAAATAAAAGGTGGAACAGACAATGAGTTAGTACGTGTTGCAAGAAACATTCGAGGTCAAGTGAGCAGCTAACACCTCTTTGAGTGTAACAGAGAGGAAGCTGTGCTAGTCTATACACTATCAAAACAAAAAGCAGGCAAGTAGCACTTTAAAGACTAGCAAAATAGTTTATTAGGTGAGCTTTCGTGGGACAGACCCACTTCTTCAGACCATAGCCAGACCAGAACTATGGTCTGAAGAAGCGGGTCTGTCCCACGAAAGCTCACCTAATAAATTATTTTGCTAGTCTTTAAAGTGCTACTTGCCTGCTTTCTCTTTGAGTGTGTGCTTCTTGATCTGTGGGGGGCTTGCTTCTAACAATGAGCCTGGTGAGGTGTGGGGGGCAGCATAGTTGCAGGCCAGAAAAAGGGGTTCAAGAAATATTTTTTTAGGATGTGATCTTCAAGTAGTATGGTCTGTGATTGTTTAATGATACCCCGTGTGAGTTCCAGCATTGGGTGCAGAGGCAATGTGTGGGGGATACACAAGAGGTCACATGCAGATCATGGATGGGAAAGGCAGGGGCATGGGCAGGATACAGGTGAAGAGAGAGGGTAGGGGCAAGTGGCCAGTGGCCTTCCTGACCTTGTTACTAGTTACTTGCTGAGTGGTGATAGGTGAAAACAAGGGTTGGGAGGTTGGAGGACTATTGTGGTTTTCTTGTATTGAAGTAGGTTCTCCTGGAGTGTTTGGGGGACCTATCCCATGATGTAATCTATTTCTGGGGTTCCCCTGATTGGGAAAGGCATGTTTAAGTGTGTTTAAGGGGGTATGTTTCTCCTCAGAACATAGTCAGTGGTAGCTGAGTGCATGGCTATATGTAAAAGATTTCTTGATGTGCTTGGGGTGATTAGTGGGTCTAATATTTTTTTATCTCCCTTTGACATATGGAAAAACTGAGAGAAAGGATAAATAACTTGTCCGAACCCACACAACAAGCAAAAAACCAGAATTAGCTGTCAAAATTCCAGCAGACCTCATAAATGGCAGTGACTTTTGGTGCTAGACCAGAATAAAAGCTACATTTTAAAAATGTATTAGTGAACATGATTTAATTAAGATGTTAAAATTCTTAACTTTTCTTTATGTTTCAACTTGTCATGTGTAGATAGGGTTGAGAGGAATGTGTTAAAATACAACTTACCCTGTCAACACTAGGGTTTTAAAACATGTTAATTAGAAGAGTTCACTAACACATTTTTCAAAGACACCTTTTGTTCCAGCCTAGACAAGCCTTTAGAAAACATGAATTCAAGAAAACTTTGGAAGCCGGGAATGGGGCAGGAGTGGGGGTGGGTGGGAAGCATTACAGCAGTTGTAACAGCAATGAAGGGTCCTGTGGCACCTTATAGACTAACAGAAAAGTTCTGAGCATGAGCTTTCGTGAGCACAGACTCACTTCATCAGATGCATCTGATGAAGTGAGTCTGTGCTCACGAAAGCTCATGCTCAGAGCTTTTCTGTTAGTCTATAAGGTGCCACAGGACCCTTCATTGCTGTTACAGATCCAGACTAACACGGCTACCCCTCCGATACTTGACATCATTTGTACCTTGTTTCCCAGCATGCCCTTCCAATAGTTATCCGAACTCAGAGAATACAGTGAAAAGTCTGTTTGTGCTTTGAGATGCGCAGAGAACTTTCCTGTGTGCAAAGAGAGCAACAAACAAGCCAAAAGACAATGGAAATTTGCATTGAGAGAGAATGTTCTTTCTGCACCAGCCTCTTCTCAAGGCATTTCTTCTATTGTCCTTGTTGTATGGTATCAATGTAGCACATGTATAAGAAAGGAAATATCTTGCCTTCCCAAGAACATTCAGTCTGACAGGATAAAACAATTTCAATTATGTATATGTACTTTCAGATACTGAAGAACAGGACTACAATCAAAGATAACCTGAATAATGCACAATTTGGGTAAGATACAAGTCTCAACATATAAAACTAAATTAGGATTTAAAAAACGGCTTCAGAATTTTGCTTCTGATTTTAAAAACTGCACATTACATGATGTCCCAGCTCTGATCATTCTAATTTCTCAATGATATATCAATTGTTTAAATTTCTTCAAGCTTTATTTCTGCCTCATACACATAGGTGCTTGAACTAGGAGTGGGGGCGGAAATGGGGGTGCAGCACCCCTGACTTGAAGTGATTTCCATTCCATACAGTGGGTTTACGGTTTAGTTCAATTTTCTCAGCACCCACACTATAGACACTGTTCCAGCACCCTTGCTCATACAGTGCAGTTCAAAGTTTCATACTTATTCGCTATTGCAGCCAGAGCCAAACCTTCTACTAATATTTGCCAAACTTTTATTATATAAATAAATCCAACAGTGTTTGCTGAGTCAGACCTAAACTGTTTCTACGTCCTGTATGTTGGAAAGACAGGGACTAAAAATGTTTCAGAATTTTTTATAGTTATTGTAGAGCTTTGTCTTTCTAGAAGCTATTAACAAAAAACTGACCAACCCACACAAACTCCTCCAGTAATTCATGCTCGTATATTTCAAAACATCTACCAAACCAAGAAAATAAATTAAAATTCCCTTCCCAATAAACGCCCCCCAACTCCAAACAACTACTCAAACAGAAAACATAAACATATATTTGCATTGGCCTGTTGCTGTATATGGCTGAAGCAGTGAAGTTCTACCTGTATTATTTCTATTTTCACAGCAAAAATCAGGAATGGGGAGTATTGTGCTAAACAGCATACACACAAAAACAAAGACAAGGTTTCTGCCCTAAGATAATTTTACTTTATCTACTGCAGATCTAAGGGAAACACTTATTTGGTCTTGTCTTTATTCAGGGTTACAATGATTTAATTAGAGGTGTAATTTTAAACTGATTTAGGGAAGGACTGCACTGAAAACGCTGCAGAGGAGTAATGCACTACTTCAACAAAGACACTGTTCTGCCCATGGGAGAGCTTCTCCTATTAGCTAATCATTCCACCCATCTCTGCAAGAGCTGAGAAGCCCTCCCATTGACATAGCTCTGTCAGTACCAGGAGTTAAGACAGGGTAACTACATTGCTCAGAGGTGGTGACTGATATGTTTATTGTATAGAGGTTAAATCTGTTAAATCTGGTCAAAACCCTATGTAAACCTTCTTGCATTGGTTTTACTCTGTTTTGTGTCAGTTTAGCTTACATATAAGGTAGAGAAATACCTCTGTAACTGTATCTAAATACAATATAATCCAGCAGTTCTTACACTGTGGGTTGGGATCCCAAAGTGGGCCATGACCCTGTTTAATGGAGTCACCAGGACTGAGGTTCGGTTTGTTGGAGCCAAAGGCCAAAGCCCAAATCCCACTGCCCAGCCACGAAGCCAAAACCTGCGGGCTTAAACTGTGGGTGGCAAGGCTCAGGTTACAGCCCTCCACACTTGGGTTTCAGCTTTGCTCCCTTTCTCCATCCTTCTTGCCCCTTCCCCTGCTTGGGGAAGTGTGGCTCAGGCTTCTGTCCCTTCTTCTACGTTCCAGTTTTAATTTTCATTGTCAGACGAGGTGGCGATGCAATTAAATCGGAGAATCCATCATGTCTATAATGTCTATATTGGTAAAATATATGTCAAAGTTTACAATTTTTGGCAGGGTGGGGGTGGGTCTTTTTACTTAGCTGAAGTCAGTAAAACTTTGACTCTCAATCTGAATAAAAAGCATCTGCATGCAAACTGGCATTGAAATATCAAAAATATGAATTAAACTAGAAGTGGTTATTTAGTTGCAAGATTTATGTTGCTCTTGTGTTTTGTGTATGTTTTAATGTTTGTTTGGTTTTGTTTTTGGTTTTTGTAGACCAGTCTTGGCTCATCACAATTCATGCTAAATAACTCAGATTTACCTCTCCTTCGCGTTGCAAGAGCAATGTGAAAAAGCCAGAGAATACCAATGAACCTGGCTCTCCTAATTGTTGCTTTCCTCTGTTTGTTTAATTCTCTTCAAATCTGAATGTTTTATTGTATTTTTATTATATTTTCAGGCTGCCATATAGCACTTACATGTCCAGGTGGCAAGATTTGTCATCCTCGCTGTAGCATCAGATCTGGCAAATTCTTAAGTGAATAATCCTCATGTATGTTAGAAGTTCCGTTGCCATTTGAGCACAGCTCCTGCAGGCCCAGGCTCAAAATTTTCTTGTTCATATTCACAAATAACTTATTATCAGTGGAAGTTGTGGTAGGGGAGAAGGGCACATAGATCTCTTAGGCTACATCTACACGGCGAGATTTTTACAAAATCATTTGCATTATGTCTGGGCATATACTAAGGGAAGAAGGAAAGAGCTTCTGATAATATGTACTCCCTGGATACATTATGATGACTATTATGAGAAAAGAAGGAGAATGTATTAAAGCAGTGTTTCCCAAACTTAAAACATTTGCATACCCCTTTCGGGACGTCAGCTTTGTCGATGTAACCCTTTCTCCCCATGCTGTCCCAGTGCTTATCTTCTGATTTTAGTAATTTATTTTCTGCTGCATACCCCTTGAAATCCTTTTGCGTACCACTGGTAGTACACATACCGCACTTTGGGAAAAACTGTCTTAAGGACATATTTAGGAAGGAGAATCTTAATTGTTCTTTTTGCGTACAGTAGTAATTGCATTTAACAGTGAGAAAACAATAGCTGAGATTATCTTGTTGAAAGGGGTCCCTAGGAAACTATGAACATCTTAAGTTTACTATGGATACCTGTGTTAAATTTTTTATCCCCTCTGTATACAAAAGAATATGTCATCGTAATTTTTGTTTACTCATTTTAAATTATATTTTCTCACCCTTTAGATGAGTTTCCCCACTTTCTTTTTATTGTGCTGTATATGGCTTGCTTCAGTGTTGCTATTCTAGTAACAAATGTGTCCTTTTATTGACAGAAGGCAATCTCCCTACAGTCAGTCTTCTTTCACCAGATGACATGCAAAGAATTCAGTATGCTACAGAAGGATGTACTGGGGCGCACAAAGTAGGGGGCGGCCCCCCTTGGGGTGTGTGTGAAATTTTGTAATGGGGCACAGCATGATCAACTGCTGGGTCTCAGACTCTTCCATCTTATTAAAAAACTGAACTATATTACTGTTTTTATGTATGTGTATTCACATTTGTATACCCATTCATAAAGTTTTTACATTCTACAGACTTGTTTTTTTATGCATACTGAAAGTTGTGGGTTTAAACACAACCAAAATCTCTGTCAGTTTTGATTACTTCAGAGAGATTGGGTGGGTGGGGGCTGCTAATTACAGAGACAAAAAGTGAGGGCCTGAGGTGAAAAGTTTTCTCAGTCCTAGGATATACGAAGACACCTTACTAGCCATACTAGTACCCCAATGATTTGGTAAAACTTAAACCTTCCTGACCTATGAAGGGACTTCATAGCTCTTGGCTATTACACATTTGGTTTAGCTCTGTTTTCATCATCTATATCTTTTTTTCCCATAACCCAACTAAATGTCCTTTTTCGTAGTCAACAAAGTGCTTATTACACATGCTAATTTAAGCTAGTCTCTCCATCTCTTGGGCATTCAGCAATTGTCTGAGTTTATGTGAATAATGAAATCCTGGTGCCTCTTTCAGCTAGCCAGTAATGCACCAGCTCCATTGCCCGCTCGTTAAGATTTCAAACACGCCCTTTTGTGCTTTTTCCCATGATGTTTCTTATACTTAAGAGGAACCCTCACTAATTACACCCATAGTCACCTCATTATCTACCATCACATTCCTCCTTAAACTCTCCTTTGCTGTGATGCCTGTATAATATTAAGGACAGTTTGTCTGGTGGTGCTTTGATATTAGTATCAGCTTCTGTAAGCTCTCTGGGGCAGAGACTGTTTTTTGTTCTGTGTTTGGACAGCAACCTAGGACAATGGCGGTCCTGATCCATAACTAGGGCTACCAGACACTATGGTAACAGTAATGCTATTGAAGTCAGTGGCAATGTGTCTGCTTTTTGCTCCTTTTACAGTATTCTTTCATTGCCTTTGCTTGGGAGTGTAGCCAAATCATTTGGCTGGCATGCATAGAACCCAGAGAGAAACTTGAAACAGTTGGTTGTCATGACACATGCATATATCCCTATTTCTTTCTTAGTCCCATATACATGATGTACATTTTCTTCTTTTTCATGATTTTTAGATTACTTTGCAGATGGGTACACTCCTACAGAAACTTTTTTTTTTTTGTTTCACAAACATTTCCATTTAAAGCTTTAATTCACTTATCATGACAAATTTCCTGAAATAGACCAACATTTGATCAGATGCATTTAAATATTTTGAAATCTAAAATTATAAACATGTTGAAAAAAACAGTACAACATTTAAACAAAAAAAATTAAAAAATGAATTTCAAGTAACACATAAATAATATTTTCCGTTTATATTAGACAATTCCTGACAATCTTGAGCACTGTGCATCTTGTATATGCAAGAGCATTGTGATGCAGCTGTCTGTGGAGTGGGAAGCTGCAACCATCCAGCCTACAGCATATGCACACTAATTATGGCAGGAGAAATTTTGGCCAAAGCCATTGAGGAAAATCACAGGTCTTGCCAAAAGTGCTGTAGAATTTTCAGTGTCCAGACAGAGCAGGTAGATCCAAGGTTTTTAAGATCCCTTCCAGAGTTCTGCATATTTCACAACTTACTGGAGCTAAATTCTGCTGTAAACCCCACAGTTTTTATGATACTTTGATGCACAGTCAACTGGAAATTCAGCTTCCAGGCAATTAAAAATGGAAATTTGTAAGGCATTAAATATGAAAATGAAGAATTCACTAAGAAAAATTCTTCTTGTATTGCTTATATTGGTAGGAAGTGCAGTTTATTTTACTCTGCTGTACATTTTCACATTTCAAAGTGAGACAGATTTTTTCATTGTTTTGTTTTGTAAATGCTCAATTTAATTATTAGAATTGGCTGGAAGCCTGGAAGTTTTGGAAACCAGAATTAGAGTTCTTTTGGGACTGTGAGATAATCATGTTTCTGCTATGAGAGGTAAATTGGCTTTATGAGTCCTCAAGAGTCTACAACTGAGTGAGAAGAACAGGAATGTTTGCAACTCTTTCTTAGTGATTGTTTCAGGTTATCTCCAGATTCGGGAAGACTGCACTAGGTTAGTTATCCTTGCTTTATGTCATGTCTATATGTACAGCACTGTATTGGTTCAGCTGTACCGATGCAGCTGCACTGCTGCATCATGGTTGCAGAAGAAGTTTCCTGTGCGCATAATAAAACCCCTCTGTGAACTGCCAAAGTGCTTATGTTGGTAGAACTTACGTCTGTAACGGGGTGGCTTGTTCACCCTCTCACCCCCCAGAGCGACATAACTTATGGAAACAGTGACTGTAGTGTATAGCTAGAGTAAGTTTGGAAGGATATTTTCACAAACACGAGAGCAAGATACACAACAAGAAAAGACACCGTCGCATTCTGGAGCACAACTTGCAGCAGGAGATGGAGTCTCTGCTCATTTGCACAGGTCCATAATGCACAGCAAACAGACCTCATTGGGTACTTCCCCATAGGATGCTACCTCTCCCACACTATCTAACTACTTCTGAAGGTTGTAGACAGTGCTGGGCAAAGGTCTGTAATTCCTGCAAGTCTGCGTATCCCAGAATTGACCCTGATGAGCCTGTTGAAGCACACCTCAGTTCTGAGCTTAGAGAAGATGTCCTCTAGATAACTGGCCATGTTTCCTGCTGTCTGACGTTAATTTCTGTTGGCCAGCTGTGTGTGGTGCACTAGAGGTGGATAATCTAAGGCAGCATGTATGGGCGGAGAGAGTGCAGAAAGCTACAAATAGACCACCCACATTTGAAAATAGCACATACCAGGGAGAGGAACTTTTTTGTTCTAATTTTCGTAGTTTAAGTTGTTTAGAAATTTCTCCATATCAGCATTTTCCATTTAATTTTGTTTATTACATAGCATTGAGCTTTAGGAGAGCCATAAAAATGCCACATGCTTGGGATATAGTGTCAATTCCATGTGAATAGCCAATGGGTTTCTTCAAGCAAGCTACCAGCAATATACAATTTAGAAGGATTCTCTTGGGCTGTGTTAATGAATGCAGCTTTTAATTAATGGGTTATGGGTTAACTCGGAGATACAGAATGCCATTCAGCCACTTCCAGCTTTTCCTTTAAAAAGAATTTTCTTTGCGCATCCAGAAAGTAGGGATTTTGTACAGTTATGTCTTGTACCCCAGTACGTTTGTTATGTGTGGACCCACTAACCTAATCATGTTACACAAATAATTTTCCAAGCAATACAAACTTTCTGCAGCTAAAAGTGGTAAGGACAAATGAACATGGTCTGCCTCTAAATCTAAATCTCTATGGCTCAGCATGTGTATTTACATTATCTTTACTGCAGATGAGGTTTCTTAAATGCATTCTTGGTAACAATCAATGCATATTTGTTAGATTTTTCCATTCATTTACCTATGTGAAGAAATAGTTTGGTATTTACTAGATCATAAAGAATTGAAACAACACGTGTGAAAGATTAAAGCCAAAACTTGCATTCCTTGCATTATCAAAGCTACCACTGGTATGTATGTGCATTAGAAATGGAAAATCCTACCCCTGCTTGACAATGAAGTCAATGGCAAAACTTATCAATGAGGGCTGGACCAGCCCAGTGCTTTTATCTAGTCTATACAAATCCTTAGGTAGGGTTGTATTACTATCTTTTTCAAATGGCCTTCACAGTGCTAATAGCTAAGGGAATGCTTTGAGTTCTGGTTAATTGTGAGAGTAGTAGTTAGCAAAGTACACTTAGCCTATGTAGTCAGTTGTTCGCTTTTCTGAGAACTGTGTTGTGACTAAAGCCATGTTAACTAGAACCTAAGCTCACACGTAAACTTGCACTCTTGCTTTTTGAGCTGGTTGGATCCTGCTTGTCTTCTTACTGGGTTACGAATGCTAATATTTGTATTTATTAGCACAGGTTGAACCTCTCTAATTCAGAACTCTTTGCTGTCCTTCATCACAATGGACTTCTCCAACATTTTGCTGTTAATGGTCAAAATTATAGTGAAGAACTTGAAATTTCATGGCAGATTTATCTTAAGACCGGGAAATTACAAAAAAGATGTAATTTCATTATTTGTTTTCTATAGCTCGTGTGAGGGTGTTTGTACACTAAATAATTGAATTCTTGTGGAGCATTTTTCCTGTCTCTGCTGCTGTTTATCCTTGGTTCTTCTACATGTTTTTGCTCTGTTTTATAAGGATCCTCTATTTTATGAATCATCTTCCACTGTGGGCTCCATGTGTTTTAACAGCAATGAGTGACTGAGTTTAAGAACGTGTCTTTCTGTGTTTCTTTCCACAGAGTGCAGGATGTTATTCTATGTTACGCCTTTCCCTGCAGTGGAGAAATGATTTTGAATATAAATTTTTCTCAGGTATTTGGTCCTACTGGCAGACAAGAATGGGTTTGGAATTAGGTGATGTTTCTATTTCTTTGCAAACACAAAGTCAGTATATAAACTTGAGAGCCTAACACCATCTAATCACAACCTGCTCTCCTCTGCAGGTACATCAGCTACCTGAGAACAGCATCCTTTCACAAACACTTCTCCACGGCTAGTCTAGAGTAATTAATATTGTTAATCAATATTATTATTAACAGAAAAGAATTCATAACAACACCGTAGCAGCACAGTCTTCTGCCATTGGGAAAATCCAGGAGTGTAAATATATTAGCTACCATGGATTAGTAATAAATAAATACATAAATTGCAGCCTCTGAAAAATTATATAAATCTTTTAGCAAACACTAACGGAGGGCTTGGGACAGAACTACAGATGAGCCGTTTTCTCATCCCATTGCAAACAACCTAGATTTTAGCCTGTATCACTAACAAGTGAGTTTTAAAAATGGAGGGAAGCATGGAATACTAATGGCTGGTCAGCCCTTAATGAAGATATTTTTCTAACTTAATCTGGAGGTCAAAACTAATTGTATCTGGCCCACTCTCCCTTACTATCAGTGCTTTTAAGTGAGACATTGTGTTTATCATCTTTCTAGAAAAGATGGTTTATATTGAACATTAACTTTAATAGAAGCAGTGGCATCTGGTCAATTAGGAAACAAACAAAACTAAGTTATATAAATCCTTGCAGACAACTTTCGCAATCAAAACTGTCCATAGTGGGGAAAAGGGATCTGAATAAGCAAATTACTCCAGAGACTTGGGGTTTGATCTGGAAAAGAGGTCCAGAAATCTCACTGTGGCATAAGACCAGAATTTTTTTAAAATACTGATTGAATGGTGCTTCACGCCAGTCAGGTTTAAAATACAAATAACTTGAATGTGGATAGATTTTGTGAGTATATGGTGGACTTGTCCAGACATTAGAGAATATTAGGATACAATTTGTAACAAAACAAAAAAGCAGTCCAGCAGTCTGAAGAGGTGGGTCTATCCACTGCTTTTTTGTTTTGAAAGTATATAGACTAGCACAGCTACCTCTCTGTTACTATTCAATTTGTAACAAAGTGTCCCAAATTGTTGGATATTTATTGCCAATTTGGTAATTCTCTTGAAGGTACTTCACAGAAATGGTTACATAAAATAAGAAAAGAATTAATACTTTATCTGCCAGTAGTTGCTAGCTGATTACTGGAAATAGAAAAATAGTCCAACAAAGAGGAACGGTTAAAAATATGGAGGCTTGTTATTATGGTAAGATTAAAACACTAATTATGTACCAGCAAACTAATCAGAGGACAGATAGACACTGACATAAATGGTAGCTACATATCTAATACTTACAAAAAATACATTAACCGGCAGAAGAATCAGCGCACCCATCCAATTTTTTATTATTAACATTTGATAGACATGCCTGTCTTGTTAAATATGTATGAGCAAAGATTACACCCCATTTAATAAAATAACTAGAAATGACATGTCACGGGGTGGTGTAAAGATGTTCACTCTGTAACCTGGTAATACTCCGTTAAATAAAGAGATAGAGATCTGTTAATTATGTGTACGATGTTACTCCAAAGAAAACTTCACTTTTGTAATAAGCCATAGACTTCAAGGCCAGAAGGGACCCTTGTGATCATCCGCTCTGACCTATATAACACAGTTCATAAAACTTTCCCTAAATAATTGTCAGAGCATCTTTTAGAAAAATATTCACTTTCCATTTAAAAATTAGAAGTGATGAAGAATGTATCACAACCCCTTATAAGTTGTTCCAGTGATTGGTTACTCTGACTGTTAAAAAAGTGTGCTGTAGTTCCAGTCTGATTTTATCTAGCTTCAGCTTCAAGCCATTGGATGGTGTTATATATTTCTCCGCTAGTCCATTATTAAATATTTGCTCCCCATGTAGATCCTTTTAGACACTATTCTTTTTGTCACACTAACCAGACTGATAATAGGTGCCTTAAATCTATCACTGCCAGGCATGTTTTCTTATTTTTCAGTGATCCGTGTGTTTCTTTTATGACCCCTTTCTTAATATTATCAATATCCATCTTGAATTATGGGAGCTGGAATTGTACTCAATACCCCAGCAGTGGCTGAGCCAAATACAGAGGTAAATAATTTTTCTAATCCTGTTCCATACCTTCCCCGCAATGATACCCCTAAGGATTTCATTATTTCTTTTGACCAGAAAATAACATCTGGAGCTCATGTATCAGAGAGGTAGCTGTGTTAGTCTGTAGCTTTGAGAACAACAAAGAGTCTTGTGGCACCTTATAGACTAACAGATATTGTGGAGTATAAGCTTTCATGGGCAACGACCCGTTTCATCAGATGCATGAGTGGGGTGGTGGTGGTTTCAGAGGGGTATTTAAAGAGTGGGGTCCCTGTAAGAGGGAGGGCCAGAGCTGACAAGGTCTATTCAGCAAGGTGGAAATAGCCAAGTATCAACAGTACTTATCAAAAGAGGAAAAAACAAGTCACATCAGACGGGCATGTGAGCCTTTGTCAGAGTCTAATGGGGAGCTATTAGCGCCCAGAGCAGAGAAACTGCTTTTGTAAACTGCGAGCCACTCCCAGTGGGAGTGACTCTAGGCCTGGAACCAAATGCTGCAACAGTCCTCACTGCCAACTCTGTTCACATATCTACACCACTGACATCATCACAGGACTTAACACCAACCATGCCAGCAGGGGCTCCTTTACCTGCACATCCACTAATATAATATATATGCCATCATGTGCCAGCAATGCCCCACTGCAATTTACATTGGCCAAACTGGACAGTCTCTCCATAAAAGAATAAATGGACATAAATCAGCCATCAGGAACGGTAATGTACAGAAGCCTGTGGGGGAACACTTCAATCTCCCTGGACAATCAGTAGCAGATTTAAGGGTGACAGTTCTGAAACAAAAAAATTTAAAAAATCAAATGGAGAGAGAAATCTCTGAGCTGCAATTTGTTTGCAAATTTGACTCCATTAACCATGGATTAAACAGAGACTGGGAGTGGCTCACAGCTTACAAAGGCAGTTTCTCTGCTCTAGGTGCTAATAGCTTCCCATTAGACTCTGACAAAGGCTCATAACCCCCTGTCTGATCTGACTTGTGTTTTCCTCTTTTGGTAAGTACTGTTGATACTGGGCCATTTCCACCTTGCTGAATAGACCTTGTCAGCTCTGGCCCTCCCTCTTACTGGGACCCCACTCTTTAAATACCCCTCTGAAACCATCCCCCCACTCATACATCTGATGAAGCAGGTCTTTGTCCATGAAAACTTATGCTCCAAAATATCTGTTAGTCTATAAGATGCCACAAGACTTCTTGTTCATCTGGAGCGCATGTTCAACAAACCATTGACTATGATCCTCAAATCTTTTTCAGAGTCTTTGCTTCCCAGGGTAGAGTCCCCTATCTTGTAAGTGTGGCCTATATTCCTTCATCCTACAGGTGTATACTTAGCCATATTAAAATGTATGTTGTTTGCTTTGCCCAGGGGTAACAAAGTTCAGGGCCTGCTAAGCCTCCCATTACCCAAGGTTTGCCCTGTCCATGTTCTGCTCCAAGGCCCCACCTTCCCTCTTTCTTTCCTCTTAAGCTGGCAGGGGCTCAGCGCCAGGCAGGGGCAGGCATGGCTCAGGGTGGTGGTGAGGGGCAAGGATCGGGCCAGAGGCTCAGCCTGGTGCTGGGTCTATGTGGACCATGGCTCCTGCAGCTGCAGAGGGGCTGAGGGAGAGTGCTCAGAGTTCCTCTGGCAGTGGGGAATGGGGAAAACTCAGGGCTTTGGCACACTGTGTGTGGCAGGGAGAAGGGTTCGGGGTTGTGGCGAGTAGGGCTGGGGTCTTGGGAGGAAGGAATGGAGAAGGTGGACTCGTGTCCCTGAAGGAGGGATTCACCCACTGCTCATGCTCGTGCCTAGCTGACTAAGCAATCCAGGTCATTTTGTGTCAATGACCTGCCCTCTTCCTTATTCATTACTATCCTAAGCTTTGTTGAATCCACAAATTGTATCAGCACTGATTTTATTTTTTATCCCAGGTAATTAATGGAAATATTAAATCATCTAAAGCCAAGAGAACTGACCCTTGCAGGACCCCACTGGAAGTCAGAAGTACACCTATTTGATGACAATTTTCTCTTCTCAGTTATATTAGACTGCTCCTTTGACTGTGATGTTTACATTGCAAGGATTTGTAAACCCATTAAAATTTCCTAAATAAAGAAAACCAAGCCAAGTAGAAGAAACGTAAGTTTAATAAGTTGGCCCTGACTGGGAGTACCTTCAGTTTCTGGTCTGAGGAAGCTCAAGGACTCTCTGCCAACCAAGCAACCTGGCTTGAATAATACCCCTCCTTGAGGCCAGTTTATTACAAACATGTAGAGCAAGCGATCTGTAACAAGGTCCCTAAATGTAGTCCATGCTGTCCCCAGTAAACATAGTCCTGAAAGCCCTGCTCTTTCTAGTGGCAACCCACAGAGCCTCTCTGATGGGGGATCATTCTCACCATACTCTGGTGTCTTCTGCCACACATAGGTCTCTCATCCATCCTCCCTGCCTGGACAGCCACTCCAACCTTTCCAGATAGAATTCAACACTGCGCTCCACAGTGGGAATCCGCACAGTCTCTGTGCTACAACATCATCAGTACTAATGGAGCACCTTTTAGTTCTGCCCCTGTTTCTATTCCTCTGAGTTCAGACCTTCTCCTTGGACATGCTAGTGGGTAAGCCCCTCTGCTGCTCTCCCATCTTCAGCCTTTGTCAGGCACTGTCTGCTGCAGAGCCAGTCTCCTGGTAACCAAATGAGCACCGTTAACCTTGATGGAAGTTGCCTGATTGCCCCACCTGGTTGGTTGCAGAAGTCAGCGGGATGGTACTTTAGCTTAGTAGCAGGCCAATGGGTGCTCAGTATGCTCCTTGCTTGCAGCTGTGCATGGTTCTGTCCCATCTTCGGCTGTCTCTGGCCCTGCTTCATTCCAGGCCTGTATCTGACCCAGCTCCATCCTGGCGTCTGACTCCTGGCTCTGACTATTGGCTGTGCTTTCTGATCATGACTCTGGCTTACCCTTCAGCTTAGGTTTTGGGATCTGAACCATGGCTTTGCTCCATTCAGCTGTAACTCTCAGGTGGGCTCCTGAATCAACCATTAGACAAGACATCTGATGACTTGTCCACTGACAGTCTTCTTCAGCTCTCAGGCTTCGAGACAGCAGGCATCTCCTTCTGTTGTTTCCCCTTGGCCTACAGCACTCTACAGCTCTGGCTTGGAGATGCCTGACAGTAAATTCCTCTTGCTACTTTCTTTCCTTCAGCATCTGCAGACCCTTGCCAGACTTGCAGACCAGTTTTGTTCCTGGAAGTCAGAAATCTGGGCTGGTAGACAAGTGCAGAGGTGACCTATTGAATCAGGTTCAAATGAAACTCCAGCTGGAGGAGAAGGCTCTGACATTATAGTTTTTAGCCAAGTTGATCAAGAAATTCATTTGGGATGTAGGACACCAAGGTTCAATTTTTCCCCCACTCCTGAGGATGTGCCGAAGCTTGACCAGGGCCTCCTACCTCTCATGAGAATGCACTAAGCAACAAAATTATGTGATGTGTGCAGTGGCACCAAGAGGCTATTTTTGATCCAATAATTGCAAACATATAGTTACACCACCAACTGATGAATCAAATTTCTGACTTAGTGGCCCCCTAAGTCTGGGAGTTACTCTGATTTTTGTGATCAGTATCCAGGCAGTGATGTGTCTGCATTAACGTAAAAGTACTACTAGAATTGGTGAAGAAGACGACAGCCTGAAACTGGGTTAAATTCCACTGGTGCAAATTACCTGTCTACAGAAGAAATTTGCATTAGTTTAGCTACAGTGATGGCTAGTCACCAGTGCCTGGAATCAGGATAAATTACCCATGAAGTCAAGGTCTAATAACTAAACTAATTACTTAATGAAACCCACTTTGTTCTCTTTTTCAGTGTGTTTGCTTGGTGCATTTGACAGTACTTTGTATATAGCCAGTTTCACTGTCCAATCAGTCAGTTAATTTCTCCCTTTCTGAAAAAAACCCTAATAAGTATATACAGATAAGCAAATAATCTCTGTTTTAGAAAAAAAGATTTTAATAAAAAATGAAGGCAGATTTTAAAAGGGGTTGATCATACCCTAGAACAACGGTCTGCAGTCTTTCTGAGAAGTGCCGAAATTTGATCTTTTGACCTCTATGTACAGTGAGAGTGCCAGTGATAATTTTAAAAGTCACTAATAGTCCTACTTACAACACCTTCATTAATAAATAAATTAAGATGCAGAGCTTTACCAGTTAAATGGTGATTGGTAACATTAGCTGGTGTTTTGTTAATTCACAGGAAGTATGCCTTTGAGGAAGTGCCTGGCTGCAGTGGGGAGGAGAGGGGATGCTGAGCTCCCACCTTGTGTGCCAATGAAAATCGGTTCATGCGCCGCTCTTGGCACCTGTGCTGGGGGTTGTTGACCCCTGCTGTAGAACATTTAAACATTCTTGAGTTTAAGAAAACTAACATTGATGGCATCTGTTTGACATGGATGTGACACTTCTTGTGGAGTACTCAAGCTTGTAAATCAACTCACTATCACCTGCTCTTAGTGTGAGGAAGCCAAGTTTGTGCAGGTGGGGATCAGCTCCCCAACCCAGCCAAAGACAACACAAACACTCCTCTTCAGGCCTACTCAGGCCTTGCATTCTTTCTACAGGTTAGCAGAAGGCACATTCCACTGTTAAAAATTGTTTCTAATTTGCTATTTAGCTGTCTGGCTACAGCTTCTGTCCACATGTTCTTTTTATGCCTGTCTTACCTAGATGAAAGAGTGTTTTAGTGCTCATTATATTCTCCCCATGATGGTACTTAGACATTGCCATCAAATTACCTCTCAATTTCCGTTCTGATAAGTTAAAAAGATTGGGCTCTTTATATCTCTGTCACTCTAAGGCATTTTCTCGAGTCCTTAGCTCTCTTTTTGTGGCTCTTTTTTCCATCCTCCAATTTTTCAACACCTTTCTTAAATGTGGACATCAGAACTGTATGCCATATTCCAGCATCAGTTTCGCTAGTGCTTTATAGAAAGGCTAAGCACCACCTCCCCCCACCCAATCTCTATCTGCATGAAGAAAATAATCTTCTGGTTCATGCAGAGCAAGCCAGACTGATCTGTATTAATGGTGTCTGACAGAACATTTTCCTACTTGCTCGCCAAAATTTTGATGAGGATTTTACTGCCAACAATAAGAAGTGAAATGAACTGATATAAAATGTGTAACACAGGGACCGTCTTATGTGAGTGAATTACACATGATTGCTATAGTTGTTTGCCTGAAGAGAATTCAGAAATTGAGCTCTTCCCAAAGTACAGCCATTATGGATGAGTTCTAACGAGGAGTTGTCAGGTCCTGGAGACTTGTCCAAGGACAGAGTTTGGAGAACATTCGTCATCTCAGTAATTTCAAAAGCCCCACAGCTGAACTCTCTCGTGATATCTTGAGTTGTGTTTATCCCTCTAGTGATATTTTAAAATAATCATTTGTGACTTACACTCTGCAGCAGGTACTGAGTGTCAGATTCTGCTGGTAAGCAGTGGACAATATTGTTTGAATATTAATTCAATTTTCTTTGTGTAAGGTAAGTCCCACTTCACACAAGCTAGAAGAATTCCTCTTTGTTGTTCAAAGACTTTCTTTTTAATGATGATATTTTTTGTTATCTTTTGCATCCACTTCCAGAGTGAGTCTTTCGAATACCATCATATTCTGATTACAAGCCCCTGGATATCTGACCATTTCTATCTGACATATGAGATCTGGGCTTTTTCCTAGTACTCAGTCCAGAATAGATTCTGATGTTGATCCATGCACAATGTTCAAGGGAAACAATCCCTATTGAGAGGGATTCATCTGTATTTGATCACAACCCAACTCTTATTCTAACTATGTCTAGGCTGATAAAATCTCCTGGGAACAATACTTTACTCTTTTTACATAGATCCTTATGTGAACAAACATTCTCCCAGGCTGTCCTGGAGATGCATTACAGTTTCTTCACATTTTTCTGTATTTGCTACTTTTCTTTCTTGCAAGTTGCCATGCATTCTAAATTTTCTTCTCTGCAAAGCTAATTTACATTTCTATTCCTCTCTTTAGACTTCTCTAACTTCACCTGTATTTCGGCACTCCCTCACAACCACGTTTGTGTATCTATAGCTTTGTTTAGACTAGACTTGCCCTTTTTTAGGGCTGTTACCACTGGTTGAGCTTCATCAGTGATATGAACAGTGGAAGAGCCATTACGATTTTTGTGTGTGTGATAAGTGGATTTTCTCTGAGGATGATTAAGGCATACAGTGGTAAATACTTTGGCAGCCAATGTACCCTAGTGTGCAGCTGTTGGTGCTTATTTGGAGTAGCAATAGTTAAGAAGCTCAGTGCAGACACAGCCTCAATTACCCTGTGGGCTTTTTACCCAGTTGATGCAACTGCATTCCATCTTATATATAGATATGCTCTTCTCTTGTATCTTTTCAGTCCAAGGACATGTCTTCACCTCCTGCGGGATTGACAGGCAGCAATGGATCCAGCTGAGGTCAATTTATCATGTCTATTATATATGTGATTAACTGGTTGCTTTGCACTCCCTCATTGACTCCAATACTCCACCAAAATGAGAAAAGTAAGCAGAGTTGATGGGAGAGCGTCAGCTGTCAACTTACCACTGTGACAATACCACAGTAAGTAGACCTCAGTATATCAACTTCAGCTACGTTATTCATGTAGCTAAAATTGCATTACTTGGGTTGATGGCAAGTGGTAGTATAGACAAGGCCTACTTGTGTGAGTACCTGATTATTATAGAATTTATTCCATTTATACTTACGTTTTTTTCCTTTAAGACATTATCATTCTCTCACAGTATTATTCTCTCCCTCTTTTTGTCTAAATGTCACCATTTTTACATCACATAGTATAAGCCCATGGAACTGAACAACATATCAAGGCTACTTTCTGCCATGGAATTTTGTAAATTCAGTGGTAGAGCCTTGAATAATTCTCTAAGAATTTAAATAGAAAGATGTGAATGATAATTGAGAACATTTTAAAAGACACTCTACTCAATGCTCAAATACCCACAACAGCACAGTCAAGAAAAAAGGCCAGATTGGTTAAAAAGAAGATGTGGTTTAGTGAGGAAATGAAGACAGCTATAAAAATGATAATGCAAAACAAATGGAAGTAAGGGAAGCTTGATAGTAATGAACAGAAACCAGATACTAGGACTTGTAGGAAATTGGTAGGGGAAGCAAAGGGAAGGGAAAACAAAAAGAAAACTGAAAATCTTACTGGTGTGTTACTGGGGATGTTTGAAGGTTTATGTTTTAACTCAGGGCCTGCTGGCCAGGCCTGTAACCCTGTGGGATCCCATTGCTGGTCCTGCTTTGACCATGAAGTCCTGCCACCCGTCCTTCTGTGACAGCGGCTGCTTCAACATGGCATGGCTAGCTACTTGCAGAGTTCTCTGGCAAGGGCTGGTTATCTTGCTAATGGGTTAACCAGTAAGCATACCAGTAAGCCTGATGTTTACTGGTATGCTTACTGGTTAGCCATTTAATATCCATATTTATTACTTGATGGAAAAGATAGAATTATCACTCATAATACAAAAAGGCAGAAGTCTTTAACAAATATTTCTGTTCCATATCTGGGGGGAAAACAGATGATATGCTCTCATCATATAGTGATGATAAACCATTTTCCATTCCACTAGTATCTCTGGAGGATGTTAAACAAAACCCACTGGAGATGCATATTTGAAAGAGGAGGCCCATATAGCTTGCATCCAAGAGTTTTAAAACAGCTGTCCACAAAACTCACTGTATCATTAATGTTTATTTTCTATAAGTCTTGGAGCACTTGGGAAGTAACAGAAGACTGGAAGAAAGCTACTGCTGTGCCAATTTTTAAAAGGGTAAACAGGGTAACCTGGCTAATTATAGGATTGTTCACCTAGGATTGCTCCTGGGCAAGATAAGGAAAGGCTGATTCAGGATTTAATACAGAATTAAAGGAAGGTAATGTAATTAATATAAATCAACATGTGTTTATGGGAAATCGATCCTGCCAAACTTCATAAGATTACAAGTTTGATAGGGGTGATAGATTTGATCTAATATACTTTGACCTCTGTAGAATGTTTGACATGATACCACACAACATTTTGATTACAAACTAAAATGATACAGAATCAAAGAATCCTAGAGCTGGAAGAAACCTCAGAAGGTCATCGAATCCCACCTCCTGTCCAAAGCAGGACCAACCGTAACATATAAAATCAGCATGACACATATTAAATGGAATAAAAGCTGGCTGTTAGGACTCAAAATGTAATTGTAAACGGGGATTTGTAATTGTCTCATGGCTCTTGCAGGGCCGATGCTATTTAATATTTTAATCAATGACCTGGAAGAAAACATAAGATATTCATGTGAAAAGACTGCATATGACACAAAAATTGGGGGAGTGGCATTGACATTCATTGAGATGAATGTGTTGTGAACTAGTGTTCTGATCAGGATTCTGGCCAAAGCTGTTGTTATATGACAAAGCCAGTGATCAGAACCAGGAATAAGGGGTTCAGAAACATGCAGAGACTAGGGCTGGAGTGGAACAGCCAGGGGCAGAGCAAAGACTGGACAGCAGTCAGATCTGGTCTGTCTGTGGGCATTGAGCTGCCATTGTTCTGCTGCTTCTGTAGGGCTAAAATGGTGATCTTATAGCTTTTGTAACCAATCAGAGAGCCAAGTCACTTAGTGCAAGTTTTCTGGGCCTATCAAGGCAACCAAGCCTAGAGGCAGCTGAGTTCCTGACAGTATCCCACCCCCTTGAGGGTTTATCCTAGGGATTCTGCCGCCTAGATTGTCCAGCATACCTTTGGTGAAATTCTCACAGGAGATTGGGAGCATGAACATTTTCCTTTTTGTTTCCATAACCTATCTTCTGGCCCATACTCCTTACAGTCTATCAGATACTGCAGTTTCCCTGGGTCATGGTGGGAACTGAGGGCCTAATGGATTTCATGTTCCTCCTGTATGTAGGCCGTTTCTGGTGGTGGAGGTGACTCTGTATGGTCAATAATTAATGGTTTGAGGAGAGAAACTTGTAGTTTGAATTTTGAGGGATTCTGAGAGTTGAAGCTTGGAGGTAACTGGGTTATTTGTTCATTCATCTGAAAAGGCCCCAGGTATTGATAGCCAAGCATGGCTGATGGACAGTCAACTATCAGATTCTGAGGCAAGACCCAATCCTTATTCTTTGTTGAATAGTTATAAGCAGCTTGTTGCTTTCAACTGGCATAGTGCTTATGTTTCTTTAGCACCAAGTAAGTGTTCCTGGAGCTTCTGTTGTGTTTGCTGGAGGTGGAAGTCTATGTCTGTGGTCACTGGGACAGTAGAGCCTTTTAGACGTCTAGTTGGAATTGGGTGAAAGCCAAAGTCTGCAAAGAATAGGGTCTGTTGAATTGAAGCATGGGTCATGTTGTTGCATGCAAACTTGACTGAACATAGCAATGGAAAGAATCATCCAGATGGATATTCAGGAAACAGCAGAGATACTGCTCTAGGATCTGGCTAATGCTTTAATTCTGGCCATCTTCCTGTGGATGATAAGCTGTTGAGGTAAGAAGACTTGTGCCTAGAAGGTGAAGTAATCTTTACAGAACCAAGAAACACACTGGGGGCTGCAGTCCAAAAAGATGCATGGGGAGGATTGGAACATTGATCCTACATTTGCTTCCCTACTGTGCTGAGCCCTAGTATTTCCTGACCCAGTGTGGACCAGGACCTCTGTGGTTATTAGGCTAACTATTCCACTTGGAACTGATCTGTGGGTTATGTTTTTGGCTGCAACACAAACCAGACATGACATTGGCCAAGGAACCCAAAAACTTGGCATGGTCCCTGTCTAACTTATCAGGTAGGGGCAGCCCTAATCACAAACCCTAACCAGCACACTACCTCGATGTGTCTCCTGCTTGAACTCCAGCATTCTGCCATGGCAGATATCCGCTTAAAAACAGTGTTCAAGAGAAGATGCTGCCTGGTCCTACACCTGGGCCTAGAGGGCCATATTCTAGTTATGTACTGCAGTGACATGAGCCTACTGTTCCTGCAGGACGCCAACAACAGTGTCAAAGTTGGACTGGATTTGTGTTGAGACTGTTCTGGTGGCATCTCCATGCTGTGGGACAATGTTCCTGTCATGCTCTAGTGGGCAGCTCAAATTGTCACACACTGAGCTGTAAGCAATATGACCTATTGGTTGGACCAGAATCAGAGGTCAGTACTGGAGGAATGGTTAGAGCCAGACGAGAACCAAAGATCAAACCAGAGCCATGGTCAGAGATGAGCCTGTGTTCTGAACCAGGATATAGTTATCAATAGTTCAAAGGCAGGCAGAGAATAGGGCTGGAGCAGAACAAGCAGAACAAACACTGGACAGGAAGCAGCTCTGGTACAGCTGCTGGAGTGGAACACTTTGAGAAGTCAGATTTTCTTGTCACCACAGAATTGTATTAAGTTTGTGGGGGAAGTAGGACAGAAGGAAAGACCCCGGGAAAAGAGAGACTCCTCTGCTGGGCTGAGTTGTTAGTTTGAAAGGTTAACAATGTTGTTGGTCGAGCTACTGTTATTGTGGTTGAAGTATCCTGAGGAATGAAGTAATGAAGAAAATTTATTCTCTTTTCTTTTTTGTAGAAAGAGGAAGTATGTTTTATAAATATCTTGTCTGGCACTGGTAAAGTTTCATCACTGTGCTACTGTTGTCATAGGGCTTAAAAAGTGATCTGTTGGCAATTCTGACCAATCAGGGAGCACAGTCCCATGGTGTGAGATTTGAGGCCGTCTGAGTCAACTGGGTTGCTAGCCAAGTACATCCAGAGGCAGCTGAATTGCAACGGGTATACAATTGGTAATTGATTCAGAAAAATTTGAATTGCTTGGTAAACTGGGTGAAAGCAAACAGTATGGCTGTGGCCACACTTGGCCAAATTTCAAAAGGGCCGTGCTAATAGCCAAATTGGAGAATGCTAATGAGGCTCTGAAATGAATATTCAGTGCCTCATTAACATGCTGCTGGCCATGGAACTTCAAAAGTACCGCATTTTGATTGCTCATGACTTATCTACATGGGGCCCTTTTCAAAAGGACCCCACAGAGTTCGAAATCCCCTTATTCCTATCAGCTGATAGGATGTTCAGCTGATAGGAGTAAGGGGATTTCAAAGCCTGAGGGGTCCTTCTGAAAATGGCCCTGTGTAGATGAGCTGCATGTGACCAAAACGTGGCACTTTCAAAGTGCTGCAGCTGGCATCATGCTAATGTGGCACTGAATATTCATTTCAGCGCCTCCTTAGCATTCTCCGATTTGGCTATTAGCATGGCCCTTTTGAAATTTTGGCCAAGTGTGACCACAGGCTATGTGTCGTTATGTGGCTAAATGTAAATGTATGCATTTAGGAACAGAAATGCAGGGCATTCTTGCTGGATGGTGGATTCTCTTCTGGGAATGACCTCTGCCAATTCCCTCAGTACCCTTGGGTGCATTAAGTCCAGGCCCATGTTTTTTTGTACATCTAGTTTTCCTAGGTAGCTCTTAACTTGTTCCTTCCCCACCGATGGCTGCCCTCCACCTTCCCATACTTCATTGTCTAGGACCGTTATGTGGAAGTTGACTTTGTCCGAGAAGCATGAGGCAAAAAAAGCATTGAGTACTTCAACTTTTCCTACATCATCTGTGACTAGGCTATCTCCCTCATCCTGTAACAGCCCCACGCATTCTCTGATAACCCCTTTATAGTTAACATGCCTGTAGAAACCCTTCTTGTTACTCTTCACATCCCTTGCCAACTGCAATTCCAGTTGTGCTTTCGCTTTCCTGATTACTCCCTGGCATTCTCCAGACATATGTTTATGCTCCTCCTTAATCAACTGTCCACGTTTCCATTTGTTGCATGCATTCTTTTTGAGTTTAAGCTGACTAAGGATTTCCCCGTTAAGCCAAGCTGGTTGCCTACCATGTTTGCATTTCTTACTATGCAGCGGGATGGTTTGTTCCTGTGCCTTCAGTAAGACTTCTTTAAAATGCTGCCAGTTCTTTTGAACAATTTTACCCTTCATCTTCGTTTCCCAAGGGATCCTGCTCATCTGTTCTCTCAGGGAGTCGAAGTCTGCTCTTCTGAAATCAAGGGTCTGTATGTTACTGCCCACCTTTTTCTTCCTTTTGTCCAGATTCTGAAATCTACCATCTCATGATCGCTGCAGTGCAGGTTTCCTCCCACTTCAATTCCTCCTACTAGTTCTTCCCTCTTTGTGAGCAGCAGGTCAAGTTGGTATCCTAATGGTCTCTTCCAGCCTTGGACTCCATGATTCTCTGAACAATTCATTTTATTTTTCTCTTTTTCTGTATGATATACACATATATTTCGAATTGAATAAGGGAATGGAAGGTAATTTGTCACATGAAATAGCAAAATTACCTTAGACTTTCCTCTTCAGCATTATGAAACATACCTTCCTTCAGGAAATGACTTCACAATGTTCTTTCAATATAGCTTTGTACATGTGTGTGTGAAAATAAATGTCTAATAAATGTCTAAGGCCATGTCTACACTAGCCACAAACTTCAAAATGGCCATGCAAATGGCCATTTCAAAGTTTACTAATGAAGCGCTGAAATACATATGAAATACATATGCTCATAGGAATAAGGGGACTTTGAAGTAGCCGGGGTCCTTTCGAAAAGGAGCCCTGTCTGGACGAGCCACGCGGCAGCGAGCCACATCAATTTCGAAGTGCCGTGGCCACCCGCATGCTAATGAAGCGCTGAATATGTATTTCAGCACTTTATTAGTAAATTTCAAAATGGCCATTTGCATGGCCATTTCAAAGTTTTTGGCTACTGTAGACATAGCCCAAATTAATTGCTAATTAATTGCTAATTGAATTGCTAATCTCTGTGCAGTGCTTGACTCCATGATGGCTCCCTGTGTGGCGGCATGTTAGGACCACAAGGATGCTGTGGCCATTGGGCTGAAGGTTTGCAAGTAGATACTAGGACTTTCCAGAGCGTCCTGCACTGGGCCCTACATCCTTAGCAAGGGTGATGTGGGGGGCAGCTCTGGGCCCCTGGAAGGGGCAGGGGGTCGAGTGGAAGGGGCAGGGCTAGGAACACACTCCCCACCAGCTGACAGCCAGGATCCCCACTTTAACATCACTGCCCCAGAAGTGCTGCTGGATCCTATGGTACAACTGGTGACGGAGGGAGCAAAAAATTAGCCATGTGCGAGCTGGTCCAGCACTAGTTCCGGCACTGCACTGACCACACCAACCCACTTTCCCCTCTGCTGAACTGAGACAACTGATTTCCTAGAGCATAGAAGAGGAAACCTTCCTGCTGGTTCCCAGTGCACAACCCAAGACTCAGGGTGTGTGCTGAGTGGGAGGACATGGGCCTTGGGGCCGATTTCAAAGCCCTTTGAAGTCAGTGAGAACCCTTCCAGTGGTTTCAAAGGGCCTGGGATTGGGCTTTTAGAGAACAAGCTAATTTTCCCTTAAAATGTCTTAAAAATTAATAATAATAAAAAGCAGCTCATTCTGACAATCTGTGTGCTTTTTGTATTTAGAAATGAAAACCTAAAGCTAGATTAGAAACGAAAAATCAGCATCTATTATTGCCTTTTATTGTGTGGACTTGGTGTTCAGTCAGAGCTTGGCTGAAAAACTATAATGCAGTAATTGCAGTTCATTGTGTCATTAGTATGGGTAACAAATGTTTCAAAGAAGCATGTCAAAAACCATGTTTAATGTAGTAAACGTATGATAATAAAAGCCTAAATGCAGAGTTCTGTTCTAGTAAAGATTTACTATTAATACACATCTGATTTTCAATGAAAAATAAAAATTGAATTAGCAATGAAAAGGTGTTGTGTTTAAGTAATATTCAACTGGTGACACAAAAGCCAGAATTTTATAAGTGCATGTTTACTCTCTATCCTTAACGAGAGGTGGTTGTCCTAACACTGTACATTAAGGAATAGGCTAGACTGACCAACTGAATTTTGAATCTCCAGATTTTTTTAGCTTTGGGTCATAACTTACAATTATTTCACCTTTTTGTTTGCATATTTATTACTGGACAGTTTCTGAGGAGCTTCACTGTGTGGTTTATTTGATCTCTGTTTCTTTTGCCTCATGCATTTATTTATTATAGAAAAAGCCATCCTTTATTACCAGGAGGATGGGATGGACTTTCTCCAACTCTGACAGCAGCATATCAAGATCTTGGTCTAATCCTGTACTGCTATGTCTTGCTAATGGTGATGGGCATTACATGCATGGATCAGAGAAGAGATCTTTCACTATCAGAAGAAATAGCTTATTTCTACCACAGCATTCTGTTCCCTCTACCCACAAATCCTTGTTAGGGTGCCATAGACATCTCAGGCTCTTGGGACTTGCACTAACATCGGTTGCGAATGATCAGTGTCAGGGACTTAAGGACTATGTCCACATGAGACGGTTTTTTCAACAAAATCTGGGGAGTATCAAGATTTCCAATATGTTCTGTCAAAAGGAAATTGACAGAATGCAGCACTTTTGTCGACAGTTTTATCCTGCTCCCCATGAGACATAACGCTTCAGTCAACAGAGATCTGTCGACAGAAGGCCAGTCTGGACATTCCGGGGGGCCCTCTGTCAACAGACAGGGCTTCTGGGACACCAGACATCCATGTTTGCTGTGCTTCTGGTTGGCTGTTTTGACGCGAGAACAGCTGGGCAGTCCGCCCACTCTCTGTAGATAGAGTGGATTGCTTTTGTGATCTGCTTGGCAATTTGGCCGTGATCTGTTGCCAGAAGTATTTGTTGGAAGATATCTTCCAACAAAAACTTCTGTTGACAAATCATAATCTAGACACAGCCCAGGTCTTTAAAGCTGATCCACAGCTTTCTTCGGAATTGGAGAATCCCAGCCTTCAAACCAGCGATCTGCTATAGGTGCTCTAATAGCAGCTGGTCTCTGACAGAAGACTCCAGTCCTGGGATTTGATTGATGGAACCCTGGGGATTCTGATTTGTCCCTAGCCTCTCTTTAACTCATGCATGGGAACAAGAAGCTGTCTATACAGCTGGGTTCCTCCAGCTCGTGAGTGCTTCTTCTATAATACCTTTTCCTACTTAGGGTAACCTGACTCTTGCCTGCCACTGATATCCACATCTTGGTTTGGCCCCTGGCATGTATTTGACTCTGAGCTCTTGATATCTGGCCTGGCCTGACGCTTGATCAATGCTCTGACCACTATGCCAGACTACATATATCCTGGTCATGATACCATGTGATTAAATTCTCGATGAGGAGCTATGCTAATATGCTAATCAGCACCACAAGGGGCTCTGTTTCTAGCAGTGCTGGTGTCTTGGAGTCCTCAGAAAGCAATAATTAATGAACATGTGTGCTACATGACCCTGGAACATATCTTGTGGTCTCAGTGAGGTGAGCTAAATTATGCTAAAGTGTGGCCAAAGCTGCAATAAATAATTTTTTCCTAATCTGGACTTGAGGTGTGAGGTGGGAGACTAATCTCAAGGGCCCACAGAATTAGAGGTGTTTGTAATATCTTTTACCGTCTGACATTGAAACAGTGGTACTTAACTTCAGGATTTTATTCTGCTGAGGCTTGGTTCATTCAGCTTTTTGGCAAACACCCAAAAACATTCATTCTAATGTTGCAAGTTTATTGATCAAACACAAATGAGAGCAAGAAATGAAATCAAGCATTTATATTGCAACTGGAATTGCAAACTTAATAGCTGTGTCTACATGTGCACAAAAAATCAAAATAAGCGTAAACCCGTCTGTCACAAAAAAATCAAAAGAACAGGGCACAGACTTCGAAATCCAAACCCTGATCCCAGATCAGGAAGATCAGCCCCTTTCAAAATACTAAATCGAAAGAGTACACGTGTAGACGCTCCACAGTCCACTTTCTCAAAATACAGGTCCGCCATGGTGCCGGTCTGCTGGAGCAAGGGGCCGTTCCAGCCAGCAGCAGCAGGGCTCTATGGTCTCTGAGTTCAGCTGCTTTAAAGCTGCATGCACGCAGGAAACCCACGGCAGGAAGCTGAGAGCGTGCTAGGAGCAGCCTCTGCACATGCTCCAGCCACACGCTCCAGCACCGCAGCATGGCCAGCAGCCAGCCCCCGCGCGAGCCCCATGGCCCCCCTCCGAGCCCCTGCAGAGCTCCCAGGGGTAGAAAAAAAAATGGCCCCCTTCTGAATGGAGCGGGAGCTGCGGGACCTCCTTGGCCCGTGGAAGGACGAGGAGGTCCTGCACCACATGGGGGTCAAGCGGCACCATGCTGCTGCCTTTGGCTGCCTGGCACAGGTCCTCCACACCAGGGGCCACCCGGAGCGTACCGCGGAGCAGGTATGCTCCAAGGTCAGGGAACTGCGGCAGGGCTATGCCTGGGCCAGGGACCAGGCCGGCCACTCCGGGGCAGCTCCAGCAACATGCCCCTGCTATCGGGAGCTCCAGGGCTTCCTAGAGCCCCAGGAGAGCTCCCCACCCCCGTCATTCCTGGACACCTCAGCCAAGGAGCTGCAGCCGGAGGAGGAGGAGGAGCATCTCAGACCGGGGACCCAGGCGGGTGAGGGGACCAAGGAGTGGTTGAGTGAGGAGAGGGACCTCACCATCGACCTCGTTTCCGGCTCCTCCAGCTGGGCGACCAGGAGGTGGACATCCCTGGATGTTGCCACGGGACCCTCCGGTACGTACAGGGAAGGGTGCACACCTGCTCCACGGGGTGGGGGCAACGCAACGGCTAGTCGCCCACACACAGGACCAGTGGTCCCAGGCTGTACACAGGCCACCCCCCATATGGGATGTGGCACCCTGCGGTGGCTCACCAGCTATGCCCAGCACTTGCCCTCAGTGGAGAGCACTGCAAGCCGCACAGGGGTTGCGGCTGGGCAGTGCCAGACAGCACCTGGGGCCTGCACACCGCAGGCTGAGAAGGGCCACCTGCATGAGAGACCCCTGGATGCACCCCCAGGCTGGGAGGCCCAGCCCATGGGGGTGGGTCGGTGCCCCTTGTGGGGGGGTCAGTGTTCTTTGGGGGTGGAGGGGGCTCCATGGGGTGGGCTCAGGCAGGTGGGCCACAGCCTGGTCCCCTCCGTCCGGGGCACATTACTGACATGCTGTCCCCCCTCTCCCTACAGTCGCACCATCTGTGGCCTGGGAGAGCCCTGCGCCGTCCCTCATTCCCGAGAGCCTGCCCGCAGCCTTTGGAGGTGCCCGAATGCCACCCCAGGCAGCGCTCCATCAGGGCTGTGGCCGGAGGGCCCACCACTGGGCTGAGGAGGACCCAGCCAGTCATTGCCAGGCCGAAGTGGCTGAGCAGCACCTGAGGCTTGCCCAAGCCAACATGGAGAGGAGGAGGGCAGCCTGGGAAAGGCCGGTGACCACCCTGGAGGATATTGGCCACACTTTCCAGGACCATATGGCCACCATTGCCCACCTCCTGCCCCCCTAGGCAGCTCTCCCCATTGAGCCTGCCCCCCCACCCCCACTGAGCCTGCACCGTCCATCCCCACCGAGCCCACATGCTTTGCCCCCACTGAGCCTGCCCCTTCCGCCCCCACCAGGCCCATTTGCTGGCATTATCTGCTGTTGCTACCCGCACCCTCTCCTCCCTGCCGGGGACCCCGCACCTGGGGAAGCAGGTGCTCCAGGGGCCTACGGGGCTCACGGCCCACCACCCCTGCCCTGGAATGAGTGCCTCACCCCCCCCCCCCAAAGTTAGGTTCCCCCACTCCCCTCCAAGTTAGGTTCCCCCTCCCACCTCCAAGTTAGTTTCCCACCCCCTGTACATAGTTAACAATGGGAATGATGTAGATAAATGTTTATTTTATTGTTCACCACTCCATGCTGTGCTCCTCGGGGGGGGGGGTGGATATATGGGTGTGGTGCTGGTGGGGGTGGGGGTGGCAGGGATGGTGGGTGGCAGATGTACATGGGATGTGGGTGTGTATGCAAGTCAGAGGTGGCCGTCGGCAAAAGCCTGCCTGAGAGCCTCCCAGATGTAGTAGCCATCCTGGTGGGCCTGGTGGATGGGGGAGGTGCTCAGCTGCTCATAGCCAGCACCAGCCAGAGGGGCTCCCCCGGGGACATAGGTGTTCCCCTTTCCCTCCACAACATTGTGGAGGACGCAAAAGGCTCCCACCACCTGGGGCATGTTGAGGACCCCGACCTCCCACCATGTGTGGAGGCACCTCCACCACCCCTTTAGGCGCCTGAAAGCCTGCTCCACAATGTTGTGGGCATGGTTGAGGCGCTGATTGAATGCCTCCCGGGTGGGGTCGAGGTGTCTCGTGTACGGCTTCATGAGCCATGGCTGCAGCGAGTACGCCGCATCTGCCACCATGCAGAGAATCATGGTGACTTTCTCCACCACCGGAATCTCCCCCTGGTGGATGAAGGTGCTGGCCCCCATGCGCCGGCAGAGGCCGGAGTTCCAGAAGACCCGGGCATCGTGGGTGCAGCCGGCCCAGCCCACATAGATGTCAGTGAACTGGCTCCTCATGTGCACCAGGGCCTGGAGCACCACCAAATGGTAGCCCTTCCTGTTCACGTACTGGCTGGCGCTGTGTGGCGGGGCACGGATGGGGATGCGCGTGCCATCCAAAGCGCTCATGTAGTTTGGAAAGCCCAGGTCCTGGAAGCTGGGGACGGTGTTGTCCAAATCCCTCAGGTGGACCACCCTATGGAGCAGCACCGCATTGATGGCCCTGATGACCTGCGGGGGGGAAGGGGAACACGTGCTCTAGTGCAGGTGTGGCGGTTGTCTCCCCCTGCCTCGGGCCCATTCTGCCCCCCTCCCATCCAGCCCCCTGTTCCACTCCCATTCAGCCCCTGCTCCCCTCCCATCCAGCCCCCGCCCTGTCCAGTCCCCTGCCCCTCTCCCATCTAGCCCGCGCCCCATCCAGCCCCTTGATCCCCACCCATCCAGCCCCTGCCCCATCCTGCCCCTTGCAGCAGTGGGTTCCCCTTGCACCAGCCCCCCCACTCCTCCAATCCCACCTTACCTCTGTAAGTACAGCCCCGATTGTGGCCTTGCCCACCCCGAACTGCTGTCCCACGGAGAGGTAGGAGTCGGGGTGACCAGCTTCCAGATGGCGATCGCAACCCGTTTCTCCGGGGTGAGGTCTGGCCACGTGCAGGTGTCCTGGTGTCGGAGTGTGGGGGTGAGCCAGTGGCAGATCTCCTTGAAGGTCTGCCTCGACACGCGGAAGTTCCGCAGCTCCCTTTCCTCACCCCATTCCCCCAGCACCAGGCGCTCCCACCAGTCAGTGCTGCTGCAGTGGGTCCAGAGGTGTCAGGGCACCCGTGGGGGGGTGCCATGGCCCCAGTGGGACCACCCAGCCACCTGATGAGCTCAGGTGCAGCTGCAGCAATGGTGCACAGCACTGCCAGCAAGGCGTCCATAATGAGGGTGTCCTCCTGCAGGAGCTGTCGCTGGGCTTCCATCGTGGGCATGGGTGTGCTCTGCCAGGCTGGGAAGGGCTGGGCAGCACTTGGCTTGTGTGGAGGGGAGGGTGGAGGGAGAGACTCTTTAAAAGAGTCAGCTGGCTGCGGCCCCAGAAGGGCTTGTCAGCCGTGGGACCCCATTCGCTGCGTTTCCTGCCTCCCTTCTCTCGAAAGAGGGCTTGGAGCTGTGTGGACGCTCTCTTTTGAAAGACCTCAATGGCACTTTGAAAGAGTGAATCAATGTGCCAATCCGAAAAATGGTGGTGGGTGCTCCCTTTCAACGGCCGCTCTTTCGACCACCGAACACCGATGCTCGCCGTTTTGAAAGGCGCTTACGTGTAGACCCAGCTAATAAGTCAGTATCTTTTTGGAGGCAAAACTCACCCCTTTTGATTTCAGCAACCTTTTTCATGAAAAGGAAATGGTTAATTTTAGACTGAGTCCTGATGTATGAAGGATATTAGTATTTCTGTTCTTAAGAGGTAGACAGGTAGAAAGGAGAAGATAAGCAGGATATAAAAGACAGGGAAAATAGGACTTTTTGGAACACCAGATGGGTGCTTTGTCAACATAAATGCTAATTGCTTGGACCCTGGATTATGTTCTAGTGAGGGTCATCATCTGATCAGGCCTTTTCTCCTGAGATAGGTCAGGATTGTGGGCATCTCAACACTATAGTGCAGTTGATTTCAGAATTTGATAAAATGTTGGGAGAATGGGACAGAGGATAGGAAGAAAGCAGAGGGGAAACATAAAATTAATACAAAAAGTAGACAGAAAAGGATCTTTCAGATCTCGGTGGTGCTGGCAATTGGATATCCCCATTGACATGCTGAGGACAGAAGTCGTGATGCTGATTTTTGAGGAAAAACAAAATTCCTTAAACAAAAGCAAGGCTTAATGGCTTTGCTCTCAGGGAGAAAGTCTTTCAGTTTGGTCTCCTCCTTCTGTTTGGAGTCTGGGAAAATGAGCTGAGTTGGAATGCATATCTTCTCCTAAGAACCCCAGCAAATGACAACACAGTCATTATTTTGGTCCACCAGTTATGCCAAATATTTACCCCACCATTTCTGGTTCATTAATTTGTGGCTCCACATCTTACAGTTTTTTTCCAGCAATGGTTTCACCAGCCTTTGAACCAAATGAGCAGGTCTTTTGTGTTTGGACTCATGTAGCTCAGTTTTTGTCTGGTTTTTTGGTTTTAAATATAACATTTTCTACTGAAAATAATTTGACCTAATTTGCATTACATTTGTTATTATAGTATAGTGCAATAGCTTATGGATTTTCACATGCTTTTGCCAACGGAAATTAAAATGAACTTTTAAGCTCCAAAATGGTAACAGTGGTAACCAAACAATAGATCACAGGATGGCAGTTTAGAGGCTGATCACGCAAGTTGACTGAGGGGGAAGGAAGCTGCAAAAGCACAAAATATACTCATAGTGGTTGGGACTCCAGACAGAACAAGGCAAGACTATGTAACGGGACGAAAAGAGAAATAGCATCCTGGGACCCTTAAAGCACTCACTAAAACACAAAAGCTACTTGATGAGGACTCTATATTTCAATTGAAAAACCCAGCGCACCAAGCTTCAGAGCTCATCCACTGCAGCAGGTCTTGCTTACAGGGTTCAGGCGCAAAGATGAAAATGGCAGCATAGACTTGGGGGCTCTGACTGGAGCCGAAGCATGGAGTTGCTCATCCCCATGCAGCCTCAAAGCCCTGCTGCAATGTGACTAGAACATCTAAGCTGCAGTTGTGTAGCCTCTCAGCCCTGCGAACCCGAATCATCTGACCTGGGTCAGCCGTGGTTGTTGCATAGGTCTTTTCTTGTGCCATAGAAATACCCAGAGAGGGAACAGTGGACACATATTCATTATTTTGCCTAGAGCTGTGTCTCTTGTGATTTTTCTATGAGGTAGAGTGTTTGGTTTACAAATCCCTTCACAAAGTCTGTTATTTTCTTCAACCAGCACATGTCCTGAAAGGATGAACAGTGGACTGGAGATATAGGGAAAGTGGATTTACACTGCTGAAGAGACTTGGAGGCATTGGTCCTTGTGAGCATCCAAAAGCAGTAGCTCAGTCAGGACTGTGACACTGAAAGCTCAGTGCTACCTAAGCACTTTGATTAAGTAAATGGAAATAGGGTGTTTGCATTCCCGGGTGGCTATGAAGATCAGAGCCTAAATCTAATTCCAACTTAATTCCTCTTGCTTGACAGCTCCTGCGTCAGCTGTACAGCAGCACAAGCTGAAAGCCTGTGAATCTCTCTCCTCCAGTCTCCTGATAAGTTGGGTATTTGATCAGCTGTGTCATAGCTGAATCCAACACTGTCTGTCTCAGACTGACTCTGGCTCTATGAAGTTACTGCAGTCTGTCTGTTGTGCACAGTGGGCAAAATGATGAAATAGGTTGTCGAAGTGGTGCAAATTTCAACTCAGGGCACAGCCCCCTGAGCACACAGTAATTGCTGGGTGCAGCACAGGTAGAGGAGCAGCCTTTGTTCTTCTCCCTCGCAGACCCTCCTCTTCCTCAGCAAAGTCCTTGCAGTCCCCTCCTCGTAGCTTAGGATAGAGCAGACTTCAGACTAGGCTACACTATGCTCCAACTGTCCTAGCCCTCAAAAGGCCATCCACCAGTTGGGTATTGATCAATGCAGTGTGCAACCGTTCTGTTCCGGTCAATGGGTTGGCTGCCTCTGGAGGACCTCCCTGTGGCCAGTAGTAGCTCTGCAGGCATTCGTCCTCAGTTTCTCTGTTTAGCGGAGGGTGCCTTAACTCAAATTATTAATCCAACTCTTCTTTGGTTCAACAATGCCCCTTCTTGGGCAGGATTTAAAACAAACAGATCCCAAAACTAAGTTCTGAAAAGCCCCATCTAGTCCATCGTCCTTATCTTTCCTGGTGGTAGCTTCTCAGTCCTTCCCTATGCAAAGCCTTCTCCCTCAGACTGATTGCCCCTTACTGGAGCCCACTTGCTCACAGCAGTCAATTCCCAAATGATGTTTCAGATTATCCTACTGGTACCTACTCACTACCAGCACCCACTTCCTGCCCTGCCAGACCTCTGCTGCAGTCTCATTCTAGCTCCACTTTCTCTCTCTCTGAGTCCTGCATTCCCTTCCTGCAGCTCTTATAGGAGAACCAGCTCCTCTAGAACCAGCTGGTTCTATGAATTAACCCCCTCCCCCCACACCCATTCTAGATTTGTCAAGCAGGGCTAATTGTTCAAGGATGGCCAGCTCCAGGCCTCTGTTCTGCCTCTCCATTACCATGCCTCCTGTTACGCAGAATTATAGAAAAGGGCTTGCATACGTATGGCTGTGGGTCCCACAGCAGCAGGGGAATCCACAGCTGGCTGTTTAAGGCAACTATTTTTCCCTTTGTGGCATAAAAATTCCCAAGGGACTCTACTGAGCCCATAGCGGTCACCCTGGATGTCCCGGAACCTTTGAAGTGGGAATAGTATCCTGCAAGTTTTATCTTGTTTAACTGTAGCTCAAACTAAGCATAAATAGCAGAAGAACCAACGTGGTCTTGGCCAGCTCTCCAGAGTCTGGCCATGTAAGCAGGCCACCCAAATAAAAGTACTTTTATGTGAGCAAACCACAGTGGGTGGCAAACTTTTTAATGGGAAACATTTAAATTTTAATGTGCCCCAATATGTTTGCTGTTATTTAGAAAAACAATAGACAGGAATGTAATGAGAGTAAGAATGCTTATTTTACGTGGTACAGGTAAATTCAACCTTGAAAGAGATGCCATTTTCTGCAAGAGGGTAATTAAACACTGAAACAACTTAGCAGGGGATTCTACTGCCTGTCTGAACATTGGGTTGGGTTGAGTGGTTTGTGGTGCCCTTGGCTGTTCTGGATTCAGAATATGTGAATCGATGAATCCCCTTGTTCATTCCCTTCCTTCATGTCCACAGGGAGACAGGATTGCCTTTGCTGCCCTCACCATGCTCATGACACTAGCAGCTTTTTCTTAAAGCAGTGTCTAGAATCAAATCTTATGCTTCAGCTGGTCTCCTGAAGGGGTTGGGAAGGATTTTAACCCTTCCCTCCTACCCCTTCATATGCAACTGGGCAGATACTTTTGCAGGAGAGAGGTTGTTTTCCCTTCAAGCATTAGGGATTGGCCACAGCTGGAGATGGGACATCAGGCAAGGCAAACCAATGCTTAAAGGTGTTAGAGAGAATCCTCTATTAGATGCTTGGTTGTTGTGCCTTGCTCACATGCTCAGGGTCAAATAGACCATCAGACATGGCATTGAGGAAACATTTCCATCAGGTCATCTTGACTAGGACCCTGGGAGCTTTTCACCTTCCTCTGAAGCATGGAGTACAGAGAGGCCTTGATGGTCCTAGGAGGTAATGTCACATAATCAGTTCTACACCACTGTGCCGCTGCGGGCATAGGTCCTGTCCACTGCAGGTGGAATAGAGCTTCATCTCCTCAAGACTGGAATGTTTTGCCCTAGCTAAAGTCATTGAGCCAAATATAGAGGTATACAGGTGAAATTTCCTTGTGTGGTGCAAGAAGGGAGTTAGGCTACAAAATCTAATTTAAAGTCTAAAGTATGTTATGAAACAATGTTCAGTTCACAATGTATCAGTCTGCAGGAGATGAACCTGAGGAGGGAGAGGAAGCAAAAAGAACAGGATATAGTGAAACATAGAAAAGAAATGAGACGAGAAAAAGGCGGAATGAATGGGTGGCAGTACCATGTAAGGAACTTTTAGCTTGAGCAACAAGGCTCTACACTACAATGTGATCCAAAAGGGTACACACGGTGCAAATTCCTAGTGTAGAGCCATAGAGGTTAGGGCCAGAGGAGAGTATTGTGTTTGCTTAGTTTACCCTGCTTGTCACGTGTCATGGAATCTAATGAGATAATTCCTGCATCAAACTTACAGTTCTGGTTGCGCTAAAGCAGCTCTTTTGAAGGATGCTCATTTATAGATGTGCTGTTCTGTAGACCTGCCAGACAGGAAGTTACTGTCTGGGAAGCTACTGGGTAGGTCATGTGCATTCCAGTGGCATTTACATAATTGTGAATTCCCTAGTTAAGAACAAGGCTCTATGAAAAGTGTTATTTTCATTTGAGGCAAATTCTGAAATTGTAATGGAACAGATCCACATCCTTCCTTATAATTTTGGCTTCGATTGTCCCTTCCTATAACAATACCTGTGCAAGAGGTGACTCTCCAAGCATTCCAGTTTCTGCTAACCCTAGACAAATTAGGTGGACGTGCCCCAAACCCTGTGGATTTTTAAGGATCATCATGAATCCTAGGAATAGTGCAACAGGGCAGACACAGAGGTCCCAGGCCTCTCCACTTGCTTGAGCCGCCATTGTCAATCTGCATGCCTCCCCAACTTCTTACCTGTCACTGCTCCATACCACCCCGATGGGAGACCTAAGGAGAAAAGGTCCTGTTTATGCCATCTTTCCAGGAGTGTCCATGGGGCTAGAGAAGTTTAGTGTGTTTCTTGGCCTATCTGCTTCTGGTCCTCCAGCTCAAACATTGTACCTAGATGAGACACACCTCTGCAGGGCCCAGAATAGTGGGGATAGGCCAGTACTTGGCCCCTGTTTGCCTTCCACAAATGACTAGAATACTGAGACATGCAGCTAGCTGGTGGTCCCAGTGAAATTTAAACACACAGGAGATAATGAAAACTTTGAAAAAAACTGTGCTGTTCAACCCTTCTGTTTTAACACAAAAAGTGTGTCAGTGTCTCTTTGAACACAGTGGCCATTTACAGATGTACATTACAATAAGTGAGGGGGGAAAAAAAAATACCTCTAATTGTGATGAACAGATAGACCCAGACTGATGTGGCTCCACTGTAAATCTGGGGCTAATTCCACTGATCTCAGCAGAGCTACACAAAATCTACACTAGTTTAACTGAGACCAGTTGTCCTGCTAGTCCAGATTCTGCTCCCCTTTACAACTGGAAACTACAGTGCATTAGTCAAAGGCACCTAATAACTACAAATAACAGCTGGCTTTTTTTTTTAACTGTGTGACATTTTATATAATATAACCCCGTTTCAAGAAGCCAGAGATTTCTATCTTCTTTCCAGAAGCTCATCCACTTTTTTTTTAATTTCCATGAACTTGACAGATCTTTGTGAGCCCAAGTTATGCAAAGGATAGTTCTTTTCATAAGCTTTTTCTTTTGCAGATTTAGTGCCTGCTGAAGTGATTTGTATAGCAAGTGTTAGCCATTTTGGAGCACTAGAATAATTCCATTGTACTGTATTTCTGAAGAGTAGTAAAGCTCATGGATATGTCTGTTAAATAGATTTGAGCAGGAATCCTAGACGATAGAAACAGCTTAGTACATAATTGTAAATGAAAATAACATACTAATGTGAAAGTGATTTACACCAATGTCAAATGGCTATGAGAAAAGTTAGTGTTTGTTCTCTTGCTTTCATATTCCTGCATGGGAGATTAACTGCACATATATTTACTGATGTCAGTGTTGAAGTGGTTACATGTAAGAATCAGGATTTTAGACTTCTGTTCCCACATTTTTCCTCTGACAAAGATTAGATTGATGTAACAATGTTTTTGAAATGCATTTCACATTTATTGAATTGGTTATTCAAAACATTGCTAATGTTCACACACTGGTATAATATTTCAGGGATATTTTTCTCTAAGGTATAAGTAACACTCACTTGTATGGCTTTATAATGAATGTCATGTTTTGAGTAGGCTACCTTTCATTGCTAGAGAAAGCTAAGTTCCACTCTAAAGGCCAGATTTTGCCCTCAGTTATGCTCTTATGAATCCCGAGTGAGTGGATTTATTCTACATTCAAACAAGCATAACAGAGAGCAGAATTTAGCTGTTACTTAAGACTGGGTTTGATGCTGTAGTTCGAGAGACACAAGACAATTTTTGTTTAAAAGTTGCAAGGTGATTTAATCAAATAAGTGCTTTTAAAAACTTTACTCATCTCCAGGCTCCAATCCAGAAAAAGCATTTAGTATATGTTCAACATTAAGCACTTGCGTAAAATCTTCTTGAGTACTACTCTGTGTGGAGACGCTATCCTCAATGGGAAGACTCTAACTGAAAGCTCTCCAGGGCAGGGACTGCATCTGTGCCTGTGTTTGTACTAGCCCGGTGTGGTCCTGATCTTGAATAAATCACATAGGGTGCATCTACACTAGCTGGCTACTTTGAAGTAGCTGGCACAACGTTGAAATAGCATGTGTCACGTCTACACGCACCATGTGCTATTTCGATGTTGAAATCTACGTTAGGTGGCAAGACGTCGAAAGTGCTGTTCCTATCCGAAGATAGGAACAGCGCCCTACTTCGACATTCAATGTGAAAGTAGGACGCGTGTAGACAATCTGCATCCTGCTACTTTGCAATAACAGGGTCCTCCATGGCGGCAATCAGCTGAGGGGTTGAGACACTCTGTCTAGCCCCTGCGGGGCTCTATGGTCCCCGCATGCAGCTGCCTTTAAAGCACCACAAACCCAGATTTCCTGTGGCAGGAAGCTGAGAGCGTGCACGCAGCAGCACATGCACGTGCTAACCCTGCATGCCCTCCAGAGGCCCCGAACCGTCCACCCAATGCCTTGGCATCCAGCCAGCCCCCTGAGCTCCCCCAGGGCTCCCCCCTGAGGGGACCCAGGCACGCCTGGCAGCCAAACAGGGGGGCCAAAAAGAGGCGGGGCCCCTCCTGGTTGAAGGCCGAGCTCCGAGACCTGCTGGGGCTCTGGGGTGAAAAGGAGGTGCTCCATGTGATGGGGAGCAAGCGGCAGAACGCAGAAGCATTCACCTGACTGGCTGAGGGCCTGGCTGCCTGGGGTCACCCTGCCTGCACTCTGGATCATGTCCAGAGCAAGGTGAAGGTGTTGTAGCAGGGTTACGCCCAGGCCTGGGACTCAGCCAGCCGGTTTGGGGCCACCCCCGCTGCTTGCCCCTATTACAGGGAGCTCAGGGCTGTCTTGGGGCCCCAGAACACCTCCTCACCCTGGCCACCCTTGACACCACGGCCGATGAGCCCCAGCAGGCCTCAGAGCTGGAGGCCAGCCCAGAGGCGAGCCCCCCCACCTCAGGGCCTGCCCGAGGAGACCCCCCTCGGGATGGCAGAGGAAAGGTCCAGCAGCGAGGGGGGGGGCTCCTCATAGACCTCCCCTCCCAGAGCACCAGCCGGGCATCCGCCCACCGGGGTTCTCCCGATTGTGGCAATGGACGGTCAGGTATGTACCCCACAGGGCACACACCCCTGGGCCACAGTGCGGGGGCACCAGACATGACCGGGAACCTCACACACTCCCAGCAAAACCCGACCTGCAACCGCCCAGCCACAGCACAGCGTCATGGCCATCAGCACCCATCAGCACTCACACCCATGGACAGCACTGTGCCCTAACCCTGGGAGTGGGGGGACCATGCAATGAGGACACCCAACAGGGACATCACACCCACCGACGGGGACAGAGACACAGCACCCAAGGGGGGTCAGGGGGAATGGGCCATGGGCCAGGGCACAGTACTAACAGCCTTCCCCTCCCTCTCTCCCTCTCACAGCTGAACCATCTGAGGCCCTAGTAGCCAGGCACCCTCTGTGGTCCCCGAGAGCCCGCCGGAAGTCAGCCACCACCAGCGGCCGGGGACACCCCTAAGGCCAGTGGGACAGTCACGCCACCAACAGACCCAGGGGATGGCCCCCGTGGACCCCCAGCTCCTGCCGGCTTTCCGGTGGCAGACAGAGGTGGCTAAGGAGAGAATCCGGTTTGACCGGGAGGAGTCCACCCAGCACTGGGTGGCGTGGCAGGAATTCATGGGCGTATTCTGGGACGTAGATGGGTCGATCCGGGAGGCTGTCGCCTGGCTACCACCTCTCACTGCCCCCTATGCCGCCCTACCTGCTGCTCCACCCAATGCCCCCTCTGCCGCCCCACCTGCCTCGCCCCCTGCTGCGCTGCCTGCCATGCTGCCTGCCGCCCCACCTACCGTACTGCCTGCCGTGCCGCCTGCTACCCCACCTGCTGTGTCACCTGCTGTGCCGCCTGCCACCCCACCTGCCGCACTGCCTGCCATCCCATCTGCTGCGTCACCTGCTGTGCCGCCTGCCAGCCCCCCAGGACCGGAGCCCACTGGGGCTGAAGACTGGCTGGTGGAGGCATCCCAGCCATACCTGCTGGTCCTCCTGGCCCCCAAGCTGGCCGCGCCAGGGACCACGGACAAGGGGAGAGGGGTCGCGTCCTGTACCTGCCGGGGGTTGCGCCCCTCTACACCCACCCCAGACTGATGGGCCGATGGCTGAGCCATCCGCTGGGCCCCCATTTGTATATAGTTGTCCCCCTTATGTATAGTTGTTCCCCTTGTATATAGTTGTCCTCCTTTGTATATTGGTTGCAGTTTTGGTTGTACACATAACACGGTTACCAGTTTTCAATAATTCACAGTATTATTTTCCAAAGAATCTGAGATGTGTGCTTGTTGGGGGGATGGTGTGTGGGTGGTCTGTGGGGGGCACTCCAGGAAAGTGCAGGGATGTGCTCAGGGGTCTCCTTGACCAAAATGAGCCCACAGGGCCTTGCAGACCCATACCCCGCTCACGGTGGGCCTGGTAACTGGATGCGGCGGCCAGCTGGGGGAAGCCTGTGCTGGCATCGACTGCCCACCCCTGGACGAAAGCCTCCCCCTTGCTCTTGAGAATGTTATGGAGCGTGCAGCACATGCCCACAACCTGGGGGATGTTCTGGAGGCCGACATGCAGGCGGACAAGGAGGCACCACCAGTGGCCCTTCAGGTGGATGAAGGTCCTCTCCACCGCCTGGTGGGTGTGGTTCAGGCGGGTGTTGAACTGTTCCTGGCTGGTGTTGAGGTGACTGGTGTACGGATGCATGAGCCAGGGCTGGAGAGGGTAGGCTGCATCCGCCACAAGGCAGAGGGGCATGGTGGTGTCCCCCAGAGGGATCTCCCTCTGGGGGATGTAGGTCCCTGCCTCCAGCCAGCGGCACAGGCCTGAGTTCTGGAAGACGCGGGTGTTGTGTGTGCAGCCAGGCCAGCCCATGTAGACATCCTGGAAGTGGCCCCGGCAGTCCACCATGGCCTGCAGGACCATGGAGCGGTAGCCCCTGCAGCTGATGTATCTTCCCCCACTGTGGTCCGGAGCATGGATGGGAATGTGGGTCCCGGACCAGGGTTCCGAAGCAGTTCGGGAACCCCATGGTGGCAAATCCGGTGACAGCTGCGTCCAGGTCCCCAGGTCGGATGACCCTCTGCAGCAGCATGGCATTGAGTGCACGGACCACCTGTGGGGAGGGAACACAAGTGCCCATGAGGGTGTGCAGGGAGCCTGTGGGGTGGGTACCAGCCCTTCGGTGTTTGGCCTCACACAGCAGGAGCCACCTGGCTGTGGGGTACTTGGGCCCTCACAGCTGGAGCTGCCTGGTCATATGGTGCCTGGCCCTGCAGCTGGAGCCACCTGATCGTGGGGTGCCTGGCCCCCAGTGGTTGGAGCTACTTGGCCCTGTGCTGCAGGAGTGCAGCAGCCCTGGTCAGTTTCCTGGCTCCTGCAAGTAGCGGGGAGCTGGGAGCCAGGTGCAGTGCGTAGCTTTATGGGATACATAGGGGACACTTGTGGAGGCTAATAAATTTGAATGAAAGACATGAAGCTTCCACACTAGCCTTTATTTGACATTTTAAACTCGAGGTTGACGCTATACTTGTCTGTTAATATCGACATTTTGTTACCGACATTAGGGCAGACCAAATCGAGCTAATGCCATTTACAGCGAAGACAGTGGTGTTTTCATGTCGAGCTAACTCCTTTAAATTTGATTGTATCTCTTAGTGTACATGTAACCTTAGCAGACATTCAGAGGTAAATTACAGCTAAATAACAGCACAGAACACTGAGAGCCAGGACTGGTGGCTGAAAATAAACTTAATGGAACCACAGGAAACTTGGCCAGACCCCTAATAAGTGGTTGTCTGGCTAACTAAAAACATGGCATATTATGGATATTACTGGACAAAAGAGTGCCGGATTCGAGATGTTCAACCTGTACACTGAAAGATGGACAAAGTCATTGAACTAGTATTAAATCTAGGCAAAAGGGCTATATGACCGTACTAGCTGTAACCCTGTTTGAAATCAATAGATACCAAGATTTTTATCCTCTACTAGCTCTTTGGGAGCTCATGGGTGGCCTCAGTTGAGTTTCAAATGGACCGCATACATTAAAATGAATGTTACAAAACATACCATCACTACTGGCACTAACTGGTATCTTTGGCCTATGAGTGAGTGGACTACACCTCTCAGATTGCTAGCATGATTATGAAACTTGAGCAGGTACAGCAAGCACAATGTGCTGCATCAGAATATTTTCGGTAGAAGTGAATTTGTTACCGCTAGCGTTCTAGTGACAATGATACATCAGCTAGTCAGGCAACGCGTTTTTGTGACATTGGCTGTGTCTACACTAGCCCAAAACTTCGAAATGGCCATGCAAATGGCCATTTCGAAGTTTACTAATGAAGCGCTGAAATACATATTCAGCGCCTCATTAGAATGCCAGCAGCCGCGGCACTTCGAAATTGACGCAGCTCGCCACTGCACGACTCATCTGGGCGGGGGGGGGGTCCTTTTCTAAAGGACCCCGACAACTTCAAAATCCCCTTATTCCTAGGAAATTCCTAGAATTTTTCCTAGCAATAAGGGGATTTTGAAGTAACCAGGGTCCTTTCGAAAAGGAGGCCCGTCTGGACGAGCCGCGTGGCAGCGAGCTGTGTCACTTTCAAAGTGCTGTGGCTGCCCGCATCCTGATAAGGCACTGAATATGTATTTCAGCGCTTCATTAGTAAACTTCGAAATGGCCATTTGTGTGGCCATTTCGAAGTTTTGGGCTAGTGTAGACACAGCCATTGTGTTTTATTTTGTAAGCAGTTGTCTCTATTTTGTAACATTTGATCAGAGATACAGTCTGAGGAGACAGCTGAGCCTTGTCTACACTATGAAAACAACCAGTTTTAACACTCTTTTGAATGGGAATGCTGCTGAACCATGTTAAAACCACTGATGAACCCAGTCTCTGGGGATGGAGCAAAACAACTTCACAAGGAGGCTATAAAAAAGAAGCCCCAGTCTTAGCTTCTAAAGCAGAACTGAAGCAAAGAATACTGTAACATAAGGGAGTCATAAAGGAATTTAGCTAATGCCTACTGTTAACTTTATGGCTACATCTACACTAGCATTCCTCTTTCAAAAGAGACATGCAAATGAGGGAAATAGAAAACGCAAATGAGGCACATATTTACATATCTGGCACCTAATTTGCATATTCTTATTTCAAAAGACAAACAGCAGTGTAGACATGGCTCTTTCAAAAGTAATCCCCATCTTTGAAAGAAGAATATCAAATGAGCTGCCAGACATATAAGTATGCACCTCATTTGCGTTTTTGATTTCCCTTATTTGCATGCCTCTTTCAAAAGAGGAATGCTAATGTAGACACAACCTATATATAATTAAAATATAGATGGACACCATGACAGGATCCCTTGCATAGAGTCCCCTGAACTGCTTCTAATGATGCCTTACTTGTGACAGGCAGAAAATCTGCCCAGGCCTTATTCTCACTCAGCACAACTCTACGTGGAGATCTACATCCAGCTGCTAGGCTGCATGAATGCTCCCACAGCCACTCATGAATCCCTCAGAATAAGGCACCAGCCGAATCCCTGCCCCAGCTTCCAGCACCGTAGCTCCTCTAATTTATTATCTGGTTCCCCACTTCATCTGTGGAAACTGGGTCTACACCAGCCTTTGCAAAATCTCTGTGCAAATTTACCAAACTCTTTAGGCAAACTTGCTGGTAAAGATAAACAAAAGAACAATTTTCTTGGTACACAAGATAGTGATTATAAGTGATAGGCAAAAAGTCAGAGTTGTTACTGAAAAAAATAAAATAGAAGCATGCAGTCTAATCTCTCAACCCTGTTAGACTGGGCGACAACTAGGTTAAGCAGTTTTTCTCACTCCACTGGATATTGCAGTCCTTAATATACAGGTTCACTCCTTAACCCTGGGCTGGCCTCCTCTGTTGGAGACTTGCAGCATTGGTGGGGGCAGGAGAAAGGGCAAGCACATAGCCCCTGTCTTCTGTTTTATACCCTAAGTCCCAGGTGCTTGAGGAGCACAAGCCTAGGCATGTCTGATTGGCATTGCTGAGTAGCCAAACAAAGTTGAACAACTCCCTTGCTGTGGCCTCATCCAAGTGAGCCATTGAATTGTAGCTCCCTGGCTGGACAATAGCTGTTGACGGGTTGTTTGACATCCTGCCTGGGTATTGGTACTTTCCTTGCTGTTGTCTCTCGGGCTATTATTTGACTGATTCTCCAACTTATGCCATGTTTTAGTGACAACCATACAACACAATTCTCATAACCCATATACATTAATGGTATGTGTGACTAGAGAAATGACTTTAAGCAAATCATAACCTTTCCCCTGATCCCCTCCAAGACATGCTGTATATGCAAGATCACAATTATATGCAAAATGAGGAATGTGGAGGTTACAGGACACTCTAGCAAGGTGTAGAGTGTCACGGTTACCACATTCAAATAAAAGGCCAGATCTGCAGGAGATATAAATTGGCTGAACTCCATTTAAGTTCATGGAGCTACACTGAATTACACCAGCTGAGGATATGGCCCTTGTCTCCTTTTTCAACTACTTAATATTTTAATAAAGCTGCCAATTCCATTTCTGAAATACAGTGAAATAATTTTGGGCCAGATTTGCCAAGGCTTTAAGGTGCCTGAAGATGCAGAAGAGCACCTACAAGCTGCACCTCCAGCTCTTTTGAAAATCCCAGTAGGTGCCTTTCAGCATCTTTAGGTATCTAAACCCCTTTTCAAATCTGTATTTTGGTGTCTTTTATTTAAGAGGATCAGGCTTCCATCTGAAAAGCATTAAGCAGTGCTTCCCGGAGAAGTATTGGAACAGAAAATTGGACAGTTCAATCAACTTTGTTTATAGGTTTAAATTTCAATGAAATTGTCATGTAAAGAAGGAAAGAATTTGGCAGCAATTCAGTTTCTAATAGCAAGTAGAGCTGCTCCGGAAATAATAACACAATAAAAAGCTGCTGTAGATAGTACTGTAAATTTGATTCCTAAGAGTGAAAATATGTTTCCCTTTCTGAATATACTGGTGATGACATGCGTTGCTGCTATTTAACGGTATTATAATAATCAAAGAACTAAAAAATAATGTAGAAAGGCAAATATTTTGTAGTTCATTTCTTGAAGGAAGATATATTTGATAACTCTGAAGAAAATATTCTGTTTCTTTCTAGTTCATCGGACCAATTTCTTTCCGTTGACCACATCAAGTTATTGTATGCTATTATATGAACATTATACATCAATATATCCCCCCACCCCACCACGTCAAAAGAACATTATTAAGAGTGTAAAGTCATGCATTCATAATGAACAGAATTACCTGAATTAAGGTTGCCTGTGCAGGTGGGATGTATCAGAGGCAGGGGCAGAGCCATGTAGTGCTGTAAAGACTTTGGACATGGCTGTGGTCCATCCAGCAACCTGAAGAGGCTGGCGTAACTTAAACTGGTCCTCACAGTTGTCTAACACCAACCAGGAGCCTTTTGCAGCTCCCAAAGGAGTCCAGAATTGGGAAGAAACTCAGGCCTTAACCCTTCCTCACCTGGGCTGCAATTTCTGCTTTGCACTTCTGAAAATTAACACACAGGATCTCACCAGAGTTACTTGTAAGCTGTGCGCTCGTGTGGCTGCTCAACAGAGATTCCATTGCTGCCCAGTTGATTAACAGAGTGCCCACAGCTAGGTTTTTGTTGCTACTGATGGTGCACAATTGTGCGTGCCTCCTTGCACAAAAAATTTATTCTGATTGTGAATGGAAAAGTCTGGACATGGATGGAAAAGATTAGGTCAGAGGGGACATTGGATCTCATCCTGGGTTTCTGTGATTGCATTGGTGTAAACTGTTTCAACACATGGCACAGTGCAGTGAACCACATGGTGACATTGTTTTCATTCCACAGAAACTCTCAGAATAAGGTATCACACTCTTGAAGGATTTTCTCATTAAGACCAGCTCACAATGCTTATTTTAATACAAGGATGCGGGTGTGTTTATCGTGCTTCCCGTTTCCTGGCACCTTGCTTGTAGGGATGGCACAGTAAAGGGGTCTGACTTTGATCTCATGCTACATCAGTGTAGCCTGCCTGACTTCAGTGAAATTGCTCCTGATTTACTCCTGTTGGCGTGAGATCAGAATGAGAGGCAATGCAACTTGAAGTGGTCACGTAGGCCGTGTCTACACTAGCCCCAAACTTCAAAATGGCCATGCAAATAGCCATTTCGAAGTTTACTAATGAAGCACTGAAATACATATTCAGCGCCTCATTAGCATGCAGGCGGCCGTGGCACTTCAAAATTGACGCGCATCGCCGCCGCGTGGCTCGTCCTGACCGGGCTCCTTTTCAAAAGGACCCCGCCTACTTCGAAGTCCCCTTATTCCTATGAGCAGGTGGGAATAAGGGGACTTTGAAGTAGGCGGGGTCCTTTCGAAAAGGAGCCCTGTCGGGACGAGCCGCGCGGCGGCGAGGTGCATCAATTTCAAAGTGCCGCAGCCGGCCGCATGCTAATGAGGCGCTGACTATGTATTTCAGCGCTTCATTAGTAAACTTTGAAATGGCCATTTGCATGGCCATTTCGAAGTTTGGGGCTAGTGTAGACATGGCCATAAAGTGACAAATCCAGTTGGTTGCTTCCCCTTGTATTGAACCTTTACTCTCTCTCCTTGTGGAAGCATACTCTTTTCTAATGTAGAAGAAAGATTATTTTTTTATTTTAAATGAAGCTCTCTGAGAAGCTCTTAAAGGGCTCAATATGTTCTCTGGCCGCTGCGTATCTTTTTTTACCCATCAGCTCTCACATCTGAGTGTAAGAGTTAAAATGTTAGATCCTGTTGTGTTTGCAGTATTTTAAATAATAAAATATTTTAAATGTTTGCCATTATTCCTACAACTGTGCTGTGGGCATTTTTTTAACCACATCATAGTTTTCCTCCTCTTCCTCTTTCTGAAACAGAATTAAATGCTCCAGATGTTTTTCCTGCAGCATCTGGTTCCTTGGCACACCCCTCAGAAATAGCGTTTGTAGTGTTTGAGTTATGTCTTGGACTGTTATACAGTCGGCTGATAAGCTCTCAGAATCACTTGGGCTGAGACATGAGTTTGTACTGACAAGTCTTAGGCTGCTTCTACTCTCTCATTCTCCCATCAGAGGTGGCATTCTAATGGGGCAATTCAAAGCACAATAATGAGGAGCTAATGTGCATATTTAGTGCCTCATTATCATAATGGAAGCCTCGTGGATTTCAAAGTGCAGGCTTCAAATCACAGATTGACAGTGGAGATGGGGGCAGCTTCAAAATAAGCGCCCCACTTCGACATTCCTTTGCTCCCATAAAATTAGATTTGAGTAAGGGAATGATGAAGTGGGGCGCTTATTTTGAAGCTGCCCCCATCTCCACTGTCAATCTGCAATTCGAAGTCTGCACTTTGAAATTCACACAGCTGCCATTATGCTAATGAGCTGCTGAGTATGCACATTAGCGCCTCATTAGCCTGCTTCGAATTACCTCATTTCCATGCCCCCTCTGATGGAAAAGAGAGAGTGTAGAAGCAGCCTTAGTCTAAAGAATAATGTTTCTGAGCAGGACCTGTGTGGCTCTATACAACAAACTCAGAGAAAACAAAAAGGATCAGAAATAGGTGTAGGAAAGATCATAACTTTGTCTGTGTCCTGTCTATACTAGTCAGAAAGGCCGTGCAATAAAAGATTGGTTGGCTGGAATCCTGTTGCTTTGCATTACTGTTTGTCTGTACAGCATGTCATATGCACCCAGTAGCCATGTCAGATTGAATTTGTCTAATTTATTTCAATGCCTGAGACAAGGGTTCTGATTCTCCCCCACGTAGGCCCTTGTACAGTCATGGAAGAGCTACAACAGTGTTTGAGCTCAGGCATCTCTGTGCAGTTGTGCGACTTTGGAGGTGGCTTGTATGATTTCAGTACATGAGACAATAATGAACATATGTGTATGTTAGGCCAGGTCTATGCTAGACATTAAAGTCGACTGTAGATATACAATTGTAGCTGTGTCAGTTATGTAGTTAGACTCAACTTATTTACAATCGACTTATATAGACGTCGTCACGGAGGGAGGTCGATGGAAGAAACTCTCCTGTCAACCTCCCTTACTTCTTGTGGTATTGAGGCATATAAGGGTTAACTGTCGACCCCAGATAATTTGATTCCATGGGTCCCTATTAGATGCATGGAATCAAATCCCAGAAGGTGTGCGTCTATCTTCCATGTAGTGACCACATATTAGTATAGATTATACCCTATGCTAGTTCATAAAGGGTTGATATATGCATGGGAGGCCAATTAATCCCCTTAGCTGCACCTGGAGGGTAAGCCAGATGAAAACTAATTGGCAAAGGAGATAGTGACGAACAAAGGGAATCGCATATTAGAAGGGGGCTGCAGGGAGAGAGGTCCATCTCCTAGTACAGAGTGAGAATGGGAAGGTAAAGGCTTTTCCCCAAGGGGGGAAGCTGGCCTGAGACCCTGTCCTAAATGGAGAAGTCTGTTAGGAGGCTAAGAGAGATGCGAAGCGGTCTCTGATGGTGAGGAACCCTAACAAAAGAGCAGGATGTATAGTGCTAAGCAGAGAAAGCATAGAGTGCTGGGAGCTAGTGAGTAGATGAATGACGTATGGTTCAACATCAGAGGCATGAAGGGTCAGCACCAAGAAAACAGTTCATTTAAGCGTATACCTATAGTTTGGGATATAATGGGGGATTTTGGGAAGCTCCATGGGTTCTTGCCCTGAAATAAGAATGAGCTTAGAAAGGCTGTGGTAGAGGCCAGTCAGTAGCTTGTGGTAGGAAGAAGACTAAAGAGGCAACATCTAGGAGTCTGGAGGAGAATACCTCATCTGCTAGTTATAGCATTCCTGGGCTGGAACCCAGTGGACTGGGAGGGCCTGGGTCTCCCTATGTGCCACTAGGAAGGAAGTGTGAATTTCCATAACAGAGGAGGTCAGACATCACTAGGAGCCCTGTGAAAAGGGTGACAGGATCATGGGGGACTACAGTTGGGGCCAAAGACCTTTTGGAAGGATCCTGGAGTATTAGACTTTCTGTTACCCAGGAAGGAGTGGGGCTGAAGTGTGACTTGACTGTCAGGCTGAGTCATAATTAGAGACAGAACACTGTAGGGTCAGTGTGACTGTAGGTAGGGGTACAAGATTAGGAAACCCTCCTGTGCCATGCTCAACCCCAAAGGGGCATGCCAGGGTGAGCTGACTCTTCTATCATGTGTTCTACCCAATTTGAGAAGGTCAGTCCCCTTACATATAGTAGGCACTGGTCACTTGGCAATGTGGAAGAGGGGTATTCTTGTCACAGTGACTTTATCCACACCACAGAATATTCCCCCCACTAAAACCACTTCAGATGAACCAGTGTTAACAATTTAGGAAACCCTAAAAATAGACAGCTCTCCTACTCCATCAGCCTTTCTCACAACTGTGTTGGCTACACTCCCCTGTTCTGAGAAGATTCAGATGACATATTTCTAACAATGGCTGGAGAGGTGTCTACAGCAGGGCTCCCTATGTTGCCAACAGTGATGCAGCTGGTCTAATGGAAAAGTCAGGTGGGAACGTCTTGGGATTATTTTTAAAGCTCGAATGCTTGTCACATGCTTGTTCTGTCACCAATATCAGATACTTCACAAATAATCCACAGGTTGCTTATTGTTTTCCTGTGATAGTTTCGTAATAATTACATATCAAGTAAAATTACTGTTAATGGATCTGGTTTGTGAATGTTTTTTAAGGCTAAAAACATTCAAATTCACTGAATTTAGTGTTTGACAAATACCATTTGATTAGCTCCACTAAAAAAGAAAAAAAAACTGACAGTCACACGTACTGCCACGATGCATAGGAAAACCTTCCAGAGCAACCCAGTGTATGTACTCCGTCAAACCAAGGAAAATAAAGGTCTGTTGTTAATTCAGACAAATGGTCAGCAGCTGCGAAATAGTTTCCACAAGAAACAGCAAAACCTTCTCAGTTCTGGATAAAATATTTTACTGATTCTAATAGTTTTCTGATGCTTTTGCCAGGGCAAAAAAAAGTTTCTCCTTTTACGTAACATTTCTCATGTTAACTAGTAACTCAGCATTGCAAGCGACAGTTACTATTAGTAACAAATCTGATTTTTAATAATAAAGATCATTATTTTTATGCACTTTCCGAGTATTCTGCATGAATTTGTTGGTATAGATTTGTCATTACACCAGGTTCAATGGCTTCAACTGTGAAACTAAATGCGTTGGTTATATGGACTTATTAAAGGAATGAAGTTGCATTGATGTATTGGTTGATGCACTTTTCAGTGTATTGTACGGCCCCGATTACAGTGTGCAAATGAATTAAGGCAGTCTGGCATTACAGTCAAGTATACCTATTGTTCCACTATTAACAAAACTACCCCTGTACCATTCTCCACAGAGTAATTTTTCTGCACACATTGCTATGATACATTATTTCCTGTAGTACTTTCTTTATGAATATTAGAGATTTTAATAGTACAATTTCAACATATGCCAGGAAAGCAAAACATAATACTATTCACAGTCTTCATTATTGTAGGGCAAAATTCCCACTTGCTAGTGCAATAAATTGCACCCCTCTGCAGCAAATGAAACCTTTTCTTTCTCGTGGGTTAATTCCTTGAGTTTCTACCATGTAAGAATAGCTTCAATCTCTGCTGGTAGTTTCACAGAAGCCCCCTGCCAGATGCTTCCAGTGAGAGGGCTGAGTTATATATTCTTTTCCACATCAGTGCTCGTAGGGCTGAACTGGCTTCTTTTAGTTTCTGTGATGATGAGGAAGCTCAAGGTACCTTACTGCACAGCAAGCTCCTCCTCCTGGTAGATTGTCTGGCCAGGTACCTATTTCAGGTTCCAGGTGTAACTTTGCTTACGTAATAAATTCATCATCTTGTCTAAGAGAAAGCTAAATGTCTATTGGATTATTATATGCAATAGTGCTGTGGCCATGTTAGTCTCAACATGGTGGGTGTGGTAATATTTTTTTATTGGATCACCTTCTGGCTCTTTCACCAGCAGAAGTTAGTCTAATGAAAAAACATTATCTCACACACCTTGTCTCTGTTAGATTATTTGACATTATCATATTTATAATCCCCTTTGACACTTAGAAAGGCTCAGCCTAATACCACATTTTTTACCCTAAAAAGAAAAAAACCAAAAAAACCAAAAAGAGTCTCCTCTGCTTCCACCCTATGAAATCATTTGCATTTGTGCCAAATCATAGAATCATAAGGCTGGAAGAGACCTCAGGAGGTCGTCTAGTCCAGCCCCCTGCTTCAAGCAGGATCAACCCCAACTGTGTTATCCCAGCCAGGATCTTGTCAAGATGGGACTTTAAAACCTCGAGGGATGGAGAATCCACCATCTCTCTAGGCAACGCATTCCAGTGCTTCACCACCCTCCTGGTGAAGTAGTTTTTCATAATACCCAGCCTACACCTCTCCTCTGTAACTTCAGACCATTGCTCTTTGTTCTGCAATGTGTCACTACTGAGAACAATTTATCTCCATCCTCTTTACAGCACCCCTTCAGGAAGTTGAAGGCTGCTATTAAATTACCCCTCAGTCTTCTCTTTTGTAAACTGAATTTCTTCTGTGTACTAAATAAGCCCAAATCCCTCAGCCTCTCCTCATAGGTCATGTGCTCCAGCCCCTTTATTCCAGATGTGGCCTCACCAGTGCCAAATAGAGAGGAATAACCACTTCTCTAGATCTGCTTGCAGTGCTTCTCCTAATGCACTCTAATATGCCATTAGCCTTCTTGGCTCCAAGGGCACACTATTTACTCATATCCAGCCTTTCATCCACCATAACTCCTAGGTCCCTTTCCATCATACTGCTGCTGAGCTAGTCGGTCCCCAGCCTGTAACAATGCTTGGGATTCTTCCATCCCAAGTGCAGGACTCTACACTTCCCCGTGTTGAACCGCATCAGATTTCTTTTGGCCTAATCCTCCAATTTATCCAGGTCACTCTGGATCCTATCTCTACCCTCCAACATATCTGTCTCTCTTCCTAGCTTAGTGTCTGCAATCCAGTCCCTCATCCAGGTCCTTAATAATCATGTTGAACAACACTGGCCCCAGAACCAAGCCTTGGGGCACTCCACTTGAAACCGACTGCCATCCAGATATTGAGCCATTGACCACTACCCATTGGGCCTGACTGTCAAGCCTGCTTTCTATCCATCTTATAGTCCATGGATCCAATCCATATTTCGTCAACTCATGGGCGAGAATGTTGTGGGAGAGCATACCAAAAGCTTTGCTAAAGTCAAGGTAAATCACATCCACTGACTTCCCCATGTTCACAGAGCCTGTTACCTCATCATAGAAGTTAGTCAGATTGATCAGACAGGACTTGCCCTTGGTGAATACATGCTGACCACTCTGGATTCCTCTCCCCTCTTCCAAGTGCTCCAAAATGGATTATTTGAAGATCCCCTCCATTATTTTCCCAGGGATCGAGGTAAGACTGACCAGTCTATAGTTCTATCCAAGTCCTTCTTTCCTTTTTTAAAGACAGTCACTACTTTTACCTTTGTCCAGTCATCCAGGATCTCTTCCAATCTCCAAGAGTCTTCAAAGAAAATGGCCAAAGGCTCAGAAATAATATCTGCCAATTCCTTCAGTACCCTTGGGTGCATTAAATCCAGACCCATGGATTTGTGTACATCTAGTTTTCCTAGGTAGCTCTTAACTTGCTCCTGCCCCTCCGATGACTGCCCTCCACCTTCCCATACTGCATTGTCTAGCACTGTAGTGTAGGAGCTTAACAGGATTTCCCTGTTAAGACAAGCTGGTTGCCTACCATATTTGCATGTCTTATTATGCAGCAGAATGGTTTGTTCCTGTGACTTCAGTAAGACTTCTTCAAAATACTGCCAAATAAAGGCAAGTAGGTATAAAATGCTAAACTGATTTACATTGTATTAAAATGCAATACTTTCCCTAACTTCTGGCTCCAGCATTCTCCTCTAGCACAAATTAGACATGTAAGAAGATCTTGGGGGCAAACATGTTGGTGCTTCTCTCTCACCCATATACGTGTGCTGCTCTCATTCTTGTAATGTCAATAGTACCGCTATCTTCATCTTTTGGGAAGCGGGGTCAGGGCTGGTGAGATTTTGATGGAGGAAATTACATGAAACTTCTTTAACCTTATGACAGGAGTTCCAATTGGAAAGAAGATGAGCACTCCTATGTAGCTTCAGTTAATCAGGGGCAACTGTCCTCTTTTCTTCCCACCCTGCTGCCAATGGGAGGGCAAAGGGATAGTTGCCTCAGGGCCTGGCACTTCAAAGGGGCCTAGATCTCCAGCACCTGCCAATGCTACCACAGTAGCAGCAACAGTGGTTAGAGCCCCAGGCCCTTTAAATTGCTGTTGGAATGGCGCTCCATGTGCTCTGAGCAGCACTAACAGCTAAAGGGGCGGGAGGGGAGTGTACTCTGGGAGGTGCTGAGGGATGGCTGCCCTCAGCCCCACCCATCCTGGAAGCATGGGGTGGAGCCTGTGGAAGCTGTTGGCTCCACTGGCTACAGATAAAGAGTTTTTATTTCTTCCAGCTTTGACTAATGTTCCAATAGCTAGGTTTAAATAAGTAAATGTTTTAGCTATTAATCTAGCTGAGCAATTTTTGTATGAAATATTCAGAGATAATTATTTTATGTTCATATTTATCTGGTGGGATTTATTTATAGTAGGTGTGCTCAATTAAAATAAATTATGTTGCAGCACTGTGATGTCCATACGGCTCTTTTATAATATAATTGATGTCTCAACAGTGAATTCTCTGACAAATGTTGACTAGTTTCTGCTGAGATGTTATGACTAGAGATAAGCTTGAGCCAAAGTGTGCCCCAAAGTTTGGGAAATTCTAATCCAGGTCAAAACTTTGCAGCCGGAGCCCAACTCTAGTTATTAAAAGTCTGACTTTCACTCACATTGCATGTGGGGGACTTTACTTCTTTATATGTAATATACTCGTATGTCTTTTATTGATTAACCTCTCTTTGTGCTTCTCTTTCTTATGGTTTTTTTATCTGTAAAGTAAGGATACCTTGCTTCCCTCCCATCTGTGTTGGGCCTGAATCTTCTCTCTTATACACCGATTTTTACCCTGATGTGATTCAACTGTGTGCACATAGTTCCTGATTTACAACAGTATAATTGAGAGGCCTATTATTAGTTTTATTTATTTAATGTATGTAATTCAGATATTATATGGTGTGATACGATATTCCATGGCAGCTATTTTATACTAGTTAAAGTGTTAGGCAATGGCCATGCCTACACTCCAAACTTTGGCCAGTGCAAATTACAATCGCAAAAAATGGCCACTTGTGAGTGTGCATACTTGGCTCCTTGCTTCAGCACTGCCTGTGCTCACCAGGAGCGCATGTGCTCATGCATTGCACAGTGTACCATAGATAGGTATGTCTGTGTGCAAATTGCCTCTTTCCAGACAGTTGTCTTTTAGAGAGCTTTGGCAATGCATGGTGGGACGGAAGTGAGTTGTACAGAGTGACTAAGAGTAAGGGATCAACTTCCTTCCATGCAGCTTCATCCATACCCATAATTTTCACACTTTTTGAAAAGATCTCATGCCCTGCACAGCCCTCCTTGCTGTGTGCTGTTTGTGATAGAACCATGGAACCTGAAGAACTCTGCACCGTTGTCGTGGGCATAGCAAACACAGAAAGCGTGCTCCTCTGGTATTTCCAGAGCTGTAAGAACAACCAAATCAGGGGAAACATGAAACTGACTGATAAAATGTCATTGCAATGCTAGTGCAGGAAGGCTAACAGTGACTGAAAGGCTTTCAGATGTTCAAGACCACATTCCTGGCTCTGTGTGCTGAGCTTGCTCCATCCTCTGCAACAAAAGTGAAGAACCGAATGATGACCATACTGTGAAAACTTGCAACGCCATATAACTAGTAGTCAGTGGGAAATATTTTAAGATTTGGAAAATCCACTGTGGAAGGCATTGTCCTGCAAGTGTGCAAGACCATTAATCATTTCCTGCTCTGCAGAACTGTGACTCTCAGCATTGGGAAAGACAGTGTCAATGGGTTTGCAGCAATGGGGATCCCAACCTGCAGTGGGGCAATAGATGGCATGCAGATCTCTATTTTGGCATGAAACCGCATGCCCACAGAGTACATCAACAGAAAGAGCTACTTCTCTACAGTATTGCAAGCATTGGTGGCTCACCAGGTATGCTTCACTGACATCAGTGTTGTCTGGTCATGGAAGATGCATGATGCTCACATCTTTAAAATCACAGGACTATTCAGAAAGCTGCAAGCAGGGACAGTTTCTTGCCTGGCCAATTGCCACTGGCAATGCTGAAATGCCAATAGTGATCCTGGATGACCCAGCCTATTTCTTGTACCCCTGGTTTATGTAGCTGTACATTGGCAACCTTGACAGAACCAAGGAAAGATTAAACTGCTGGTCCGGCTGGTGCAGGACGACTGTGGAATTTGCTTTTCATAGATCAAGGGACACTGATGTAATTTATTTGCAAGATTAGATCTCACGGAGAAAAACATTCCAATGTTATAGCTGCCTTATGTGTTCTGCATAATGTCTGTGATGAAAAGGGTAAAAATTGCCACTGGAGTATAGGCAAAGTTGGAACTACTGTATGATGAGTTTGAACAGCCACACACAAGGGCTATTAAAAGATCTCAGTCACAGTTATATGGCTCAGGGAGGCTTTGAAAGAGATCTTTAACAGTGAACCAAAGTAGCGTGTTGTGGTGTATTATTGTGCTGATTTTGCCCTGCTGTTTTGGGGCTCTTTAGAAACTGAGTGTTGTATAGTCAACACAGTTTTAATTATGGTGCTTGTGTAAATTTATGATTATTACACTGTGGGCTCATCTACACTAGCCCCTCCTTCAAAGGGGGCATGTAAACGAGCCAGATGGGGGAATAGTGATGAGGTGCTGTGCTGTGTATGCAACACCTCATTAGCTTAATTCCTGCCACGTGAACTTTGAAGTTAGCAACTTTGAAGTGCCAGCAAGCTGTGTATCCATGGGCACTTCTAAGTACCCGTGGCTACATGGTTTGCTGCTACTTTGAAGTTGCTAACTTTGGAGTTCATGTGGCAGGAATTAGGCTAATGAGGTGCTGCATATGCAGAGCAGCACCTCACTGCTATTCCCCCATCTGGCTCGTTTACATGCCCCCTTCAAAGGAGTGGGCTAGTGTAGATGAGCTCTGTATTCACTGATCCTAACAATTCTGTCATGGTGCACAGTGACAAGTAAGTGTGTGCTTTCAGAACCGGTAGACAATCTGCAGCACATGTTGGGAATGAAAAAATATGGATTTTCCAAAATACTGATTTTTTTAAGGAACACAAACATTGCAAAAAGATAATAAATTAATAGAGAAGAACTGAACAAGAGGAAAGAGTGTTTGCGTTCATTTTGACTATTCATACAGCAGCTGCAATTTTCTCAAGTCAGTGTATATGATGCTGTGGTTGTTCTTACTGTCCTCCTGGGGTGCAGATGTGAGGCTAAGATCAGGCTGCTGAAGCTACTTGGAATGTTGTGGTAATGTATATGGAAGTGCTAAAATGGAATTTTCCCTGGACTGCAAAGGAAGGTGAGCTTATGATTGGTGAACCTAAAGGTTCACAAGAATCTGCAGGATCTGCTGCCAGAGAAGCTCCATTGTGTGCTGGTGCATTACTCTCTCCTTTTCTTGCTGGCAGTCCTGGACCTTTCTCCCTTTTGCTCTTTCTGTCTTCATATTCAGTCTGTAATATTCACCTTCCAGGACCTTTGCTCGTCGTCTGATGCAGTACTGTCTTTCAGGACCTCCCTAAACAATGCCATCCCTAATCATCTTCTGTCTTCTCTTTATATGGCTCAGGCTTTCTGTGGAGATGGAGGGGGAAAACCCTCACTATCACAATGGCAGCAGCTACAGACAAAAAAAAAAAAAAAAAAAAAGATACCATTGGCACTCAAGGCTGACCCAAGGGTTTTTGTCATCCTAGGCAAAAATGTCACTGGCGGCTCCCCCCTCCACCCCTAAAAATGAGAAGTCTAGAATGAAATTTTAGCTTTAATTACTTGGCACCATAGGTGACCACCTACAGTGCACCTCCATGTTACTGTCAGCAAAATGTGCTTTGCAATCTGGATGCTCCGCAGGTTTTTTGAAAAAACAGCCATTTTGTTGACAAAACCCTGCAATTCAGACATAGCCTGAGTTAGTACAGCACCTAGCATGATGGGAATCTAGTCCATCCCTTAGGTGCCTTAGTGCTACAGAATACTACTAGTAATAACTAAATATTGTAGTTCAGGCAGGTAAAAATGTCTTTTGTCGGTGTGGGGCAAGTATGAGCTAGTTATATAGCTTTTTGGTAAAGTGGGCATACAAGAGTTTGCAAGCAGAAACCTCATCTATGTACCACTGATTTAGCAGTTTGGAATTTATCATTTGCAGATATGTTTTGGGCACCTAATCCTAGTAGGTGTGAAGTGCTCTGGCCCTGTTTCAGAACACTACTTAAGCACATGCTTAAAGACACAAGTAATTCCAAGATAAGCATATATTAAGTGCTATAGTGGCTTTGGACCAGAGCGCCCAGGGCCTTGCAGGATCAAACCTTGGATGACAACACTGAACATAGGGGGACCTTTTAGAGAAGCTGTGCATAAGGGTCCAACAAGTGCTTAGTTCATTGCAGAACAACTTAAACCAAAACTCATTGAGCTATAGGACATATCTCTCCTTTGCTGTTATTTTGTGTCATAGGAAAGGGCCTATCTGCTTTGGTGTGAAACAGACAGCTCTAAGCTGATGAGTTTCATGTGGCATTTCAGTTTTTCACACGTCATGCTGTTAATCTCTCCAGAACCAGTGTCGTATTTAGAAGTGTAAAGTGCACAGCTATAAAAGTTGATCAAAAACATATCGAGAAAAAGAAATGTTCTGTAGCATATACCATTCTATAGCATATCCAGGCCTTGACATTGACTTCACCTTCGATTATTTATTTATTTTAACAGTCCAGGGTGACAGTTCAAAACATCCTGTATTGACAAGGTAAGCAGAATTCATTAAAAAACATTTTGTGCCAACTGTTTAAAAAACACAACTAGTTGTAAAAGCAAATTAAAAAAATCATGACCTTGTGTTTTTTGTTTTTGTTTTGCTTGAATTAGCTGACAGCTCTTGCCGGCGTTATAATAATGGGTGAATATGGGAAACAGGCTAAAACTGTTAACAGAATGCATGGTCATGAGGACTTACACAATTTATTAAATACAAGCTAACACTTGCCAGTTTGCATAAAGACAGATTTTCTGAAGTTCTTTTCTATATTAAGCGAATACGTTACACCACTGCAAACACCTGATGCAAATTTGGGGCACTGAATTAAGCTATGCTGTGACAAGTCCCACATTGTATGTTGGACATTTGCACTGGCATAATTACGTTTATGCCCCTAAACTGGAATATGTTTTCTTACTCCATGTATATATTAGAAAATTTGCACTTTGATCCACTTGTTGCTGTCCAAACTCCTCTTACAGACATTTAAATGGATTTAAGTGCTGCTATATTAGTTTTACTCAAGTGCACATAGACCAATTTTAATAGCACTGGATTAAGTTTTCTAATATAGACAAGGCCTCTGTGTAGACAAGCTTTAAAAAAGCTCAGAAAAAAAGTGCCATGCATAGTTTCATGCCTCTTTACTCATCAATCTGAATTTAGTCTACATGGAAGGTAGGTGTTCTGAATCCTTATGCTCCTTCATAGTCCATAGTGGTGGTAGCAGTGATCTCTCAATTTTTTCTTTATTAGGATGTCTTTGCCTTCCTATTTCTGCACATGAACCACTGATCCATTATCTAATGATTGCACTCGGTTTTCCTGCTGTCTGACATGGCTCTCTCAAGATTTCTTAAGGTCCCAGTCATGAAATTAAAACGGTGGTGGTAGGTCCTTAGGCCTGTGTCGAGTCACATAGATGTTGGTGGAATGCGGCATGGGTGTACAGGGTTCTCCTATGAAGATCCTACTAGATCAGAGCCTTAAACAATATTTGTGTGTATTAGATGCACAGCATTAATGGGATAAGATTGCTTACTTATAACAGTGTATGTTGCTGAGTATTTTAGAAAGTACATATCCTCTGTATTTGATACACAAGGAACAACTACTCTGCACATACACTCCACAAAATACCAGGCACAAAGAATTTCATTTTTAATTACAAAGTAATATCTCTCCAAAATTGTGTAATTGATGGGTGGGTCGCTTTAGCAAAGCAGTGAACATAAGGGAAACTGGCACTGAACATTTGATATGGTGCCATGACATTTGCTGAATTTTATTTTTATGCTACATTTAAACCATAAACTCTGCTGAATTTGATTCCTTGTGGAATGAGGCAGAATAATGCAATTCCACTATTCAATTTTACAAAACAGAAAAATAGAATAAAATAGAATAGAAAAGAATGTAGCTCTGTGCATGTGGTTACATATTAAATTATATACTTCTGACTCTGGAAAATGATCAAATAAGCCTTAAGGTCTAGCTGTTTTGCTAGCTTTGATGTTCTTCTGCATATGGAAATTTAAATGTCTTTCTTTTAGAACAGCAGGATTATGTGAAAATGAAACCCTTTAAGACTCCTTAATATTCTTCATTTTAATTCTGGAATCACCAGCTTATTCATCATTTCTTTTTACTAAGGAAAGGCCTACACTAGAAGCTTAGATTGATGCAAGTTACACTGGCATAAAGCTGCTGCAATTTATGTATATATATTGCTTGTTTATGTGCCTCCTTGGATCCTTTCACTGGTGCTGTGCATACTCAATAGGGGGCTGTGTTGATGTACAGTGCACTGTGGGTAATTATCCCAGTGGGCAACCCACTATCATCCTGCAAACTTTTGGGAAAGTTTAAGCAATTCACACTGGAGCAACAAAAGTCAAGTGGGAGTGTGTGGAAGCAAGAAGGTCAACTTCCCCAGCCTGTATAATGTTATCTGTATCCCATAAAGTTTGTGCCTTTTAAAAAAATCCCATCTCTGACAGAAGCATGGAGCCTGCACCAAGCTGTACTATTATAAGTGTTGCAAGTACATGGAGCATGATCTTGCAGCATCCACAGCGCTGTAAGATGAGCCTAATCAGTGGGGAACATGAAGATTTCTTGGAGGACGGATTGCTGTGGGATAGGGAGAACCGATTCAAGGTGGTTAATGTGTTCACAGAGCAGCTGCAGATGGTGGAATGCCATTTCCAGGCCCAAGCACTTACCTGGGGGATTGCATAATACTGCAGGTTTGGGATGATGAACAGTGGTTGTTAAACTTTCAGATACACAAAGACCCATTCAAAATCCTATCTGTGTGTGCTGAGCTTGCCCCAGCCCTTAAGTGCAGAGACACCAGACCACCAAAGCAAGGCCTGAGCAAACCGAGGAAACATGTAACATGGCTTTGCTATCAGTCAGTGAGAAATCATTTAGGACGTGGAAGATCCAGGGCAGGAGGTGGTGTTGTGCAGGAGCGCCACGCTCATAATTGTCTCCTGGTGCACAGGACTGTGACACTCAGAATTATTTAAGGATCTGCAGCAACAGCATTCCCACACTGCAACGGAAGCATAGAGAACACGCCGACCCCTACTGTGATACTAGACCACTTCGCCACAGAGTACGTCAACAGAAATGGCTGTTCTTCTCTAACTGAGGAGGTGCTGGGGGATAGCTGGGGATGTTTCACTGACAGCAGTGTTGGGGGGGTCAGGGAAGTTAGGGACTGTTCAGAAGGAATTGCTTGGCTGCGTGAACCTAGAGCAGTGGTTCTCAACCTGCTTGTCACTGTGGGCCACACACTGTGTAAGGCTGCAAATCACATAGTGACCCTGTCTGATCCCAGTTCTAGAACTCTATTAACATTTAAGGAGAAATATTAACAATTGTATTAAAGTTAGGGTCATATTCCACCCAACCGATAGCCCCCTATGAGAAAGACATTGCTAGGCATGAGCACGGTTACTTCTTGCTTGCACTGCTTTTATACTAAAAGAAGGTTTAACGTGTCAGGTAACATAAATCCTAGTGTCTAAAGGCAGGCTGGTTTTAATCCAGTGAACTGACTGAGGTTAACTCTGTGGGAAAACTAGAGCTATACCTTGATTTACTAATTTGTTGAAACTACAACTTGTCTTGTCCAGTCTAGTTTAAATATACCTTTTCCCCTATGAAGTCAGGGCGTGGATGTCATTCAGATACAATGCCTGTGGCTTGACACACAGTAAATGTAAAATGAGTTTGGGAATGCAGATGGGATTTTGATCTCCTGAGCCTTCTTCTCAGGAGACTTTGAAGGTTATGCAACAGCTCTATGTTTAACTGCAATAAAGTTGCAGCGTCTGAGTAAAAATGCATTTACGATATCTATGTGCTCCTCACTCAGGCATGTCCTCTGCAAATAAGATTCCACCCTTTTCTACTGTGAGCATCCCTGCCCCAGAGAACCAGCCTGCACTGATGTCTTGTTTATCTTTGCAGAAAAAGGTCTCCAGGCAAAGGTTGGTTAGACAGTAATTATGTCAGACCTAACACCAGCACCCCATTCATTTCAATGTAATGTTAATTTCAAAAACTAATTGGGACCATTTAAATGCTAACGTTATGAAATACAAATACATTCAGCTGACATCTGGGCATCTCTTAAAAGTTAAATGTGTCCCTGATATAAATGAATTTAAAAACCTAGATTGTACACGAGGAATCAGTTTGGGCCACTGCCTTTATTCTCTCTATGCCTTTCCCCTTCTGCACCTCCAGAAGGACTTCACTACCACGCTGCGCAACTTGGATGGAGGTTGGGTTTTACTCCACCCTTATGTTCTTGGAAGTTTTCCATCTTCTATTTTTATTTCTTCCCAATCTGTAGCAATTGCAAAGCCGTCGACTTAAATGGGGGCAGATTTCTGGGTTTGTATGGCATCTGATGCTTAGCCCAATGGGGACCTGCTCCATGACTGGGACTACCACAGCACTAACAATAAATAATCATTACTGGTAGCTGCAACTTCAAGCTGCTGCATGGATCTCCTAAGGGTGCTATTGAATCACTCATTCTGGTACCTCAGCCATACGTTTGGGATGCTTGGTCCTGGAAATAGATGTCTAAATAATCAAGTGTGGAGACAAGTGTGAATCTTCTCCTACTTCTTAGACATGGCCATCCTGGCATTTTATACAGAGATTAAATATATGAAACTTTATTCTCACTTATATTAGTTTGACAGTAAGAACTTGTCTATGCTTATAGCACTGCTGCTTGTTGGGGCTGGTTTAATTATGTTGATGGGATAGCTCTTTCCCATCAGCATAGAGCAGCTACATGGGAGATCTTACAGTGGTGCAACTGCATTGCTATAGCTGTGCTGCTGTTCAGTATCTAGTGTAGATGTACTCTTGTGTAGCTATGCTTAAGGTCTATGCCCCAAGGTCTTATAATATAACTAAACCTAGATCTTATATTTTTTAACAGTAGAGCTCAAAGCATTTTAGAAGAAAAGGAGGTCAGTATCATTATTCCCATTTTATAGATGGAGAAACTGAGGCACTGAACTATAAAGTTGCTAGCCCAAGGACTACTGGCTGAGCGAGGACTAAGACTCAGTTCCTCTAAGTCCCAGTCCAGCAGTTTAGCCTAATATAGATACAAAGCTGGGAATGGGTCAAAGATTAAAGAGGGAATGTTGGAATAAGTTTAAAAGCAGAGTTGGGCAAATAATGAAAAAATATTTGCAAATGTTGTGTGAAAAATCATGACATTTGTGTACGTTAAGGAAAATCCACTTACAGTTTTCAAAAGTTGTCAAATGTCTTTTTGTTTCTGTATCATGCTTTGTGTGTTACGCCTGCGACACAAAGTGGTTGGTGAAAACGCCCCAATCCTGTGAACTTCTGGAGTAGTTTATATATTTAATGTTAGTCAGTCAGCTCCAATTAGGAAACCATTGCTTTCCACAATGCTGAATGTTAACAGCATGTTTTTCTTTCTCTTAAAAATCAGCTTGATTAAATTGTCTTAGGCCAGCAATGGTGATGTGTGAACGAGAACTACCTTGCTGAGAAGACTTTTACCTGAGCATCACATATTGCAGGTGTGATTATTTTAACTTGAGACTATTCTTTTCAATATAACAACCATGTCACTAGCGTAGAATATACATTTTGAAATTCCATACTGACCCAATTTTTCATTTGGTTGGTACAGATCACTATTTTCAAATGAAATTGTTTTGAAAATATGCTCTTACAGACATCATTAATCTTCACAGGATAAGCATCCTATAGTGCTGGGGGAATTGCTTGCAGTGAAAAAATAAATGTAGCCCTCTTCTTTTGTCCTTTAGCTAATCAGTTTCCATGTTTGGGCGTGGGTGTTCAAAACTGTCAAACAGTTAAGGCAAAACCATTGGTAACAGACTCCCTCCCTCCCATTTGTGGAACACCAGACCTTGGCATGCTAGGGTACATGCTACATGTACTACAGATTTGACGGCAACTTGAGCACTATAGGCATTCCATATAATAACCTCTAAGGTCTTTAGCATTTCCTAGGTTTCCAGTAAACACTCGCATATCAAAATGCCTAGAACAGTGCTGGAAAGAATGTCAAACTAAAAGCCAGGAGAAAAATGATCATGCAGAAAGGCAGATGAAAATAGTATGGAATCAATTTCTTTACGAAAGCATTTTCTGTAACCTGTTTTGTGATTCTTCTATGAGAATCATGTGCATCAAGAAAAATAAGAACCCAGCTCAACTCAGGGAGAATTTTGTCAGCTTTGTGAGGGACATAGGTAAACAGAAGGGTACATTCTCCAGTGTAATTTTGCAAGCACTGTTTGGGTCCACAAAAAAACCCAGCTAAGAATTGATGTGGCTAGGTGGGCTGGGTTCACTTACAGCTCATTGACATCCACATTTTGCACTGATTTAACTAAATTTACCAACACAAGCTAATCTGCCCTAAACACTTTAAAATTCCTATAGGTGTGTCCACTTTAGGGGGTTGTGGTGATTTAAATAGTTATTCAAGGTGATTTAGTGAAATCAATACAAACAGTACAAAAACTGTTTGGACAAGCCCTAACCCATTGTTAGAGCCATTGTCAACATGGTGCAGGCCTCTCCTTTATTGGTGGAAAAATACTGGTTGACTAATGTAATCCCCTGTGATAAAGTAAATACATTCCTTTGCAATTAGGATTAGAAAGAAATTCTAATTTATAAAGGATTTGTAGTTTTAATTTGTAACAGAATGCTAAATGCAGCAAGTAGATTTTATTTTAGGAACACCAGCACTGAGTGAAAGCTTATATATCCTATATAGGGCTAAACATTTTTAGTATTTTTTTTCCTAAACAAGTGATTGTAACATGTTAGTGGGGGATGGTGTATCTGGCTGCCTTTCTAGTGCATATTTAAAATGGAGATGTTGGCAGAATGGGTTAGGTCTCTGTAAGAACTATCCCTTGCGGCTTTAAGAAGCCCTTAAAGTTCTTGGCCAGGTAGGAAGGATTCTCTAAGTGTGGGTTGGGAGCCGAAAGTGGGTTGCAAACTCATTGTATCGGGGTCATAAGGGCTGGTGCTAGACATGCTGGAGTCCAAAGCCAAAGTACAAACTCCACTGCTATGTAGAATTTGTCTGGAGCCATCTTTGACTAGCTTCCTGGAATCTATAAGGTGTGTATTATGGAGTTGCCATAAGATTAAATCGAATGGAGTTACTTTTTGTGAAATAAAATATCTGTCTACTACTCATTTACTTAAATTGATGCAAAAAGCTTTTTCCTACCACCTAGCATATAGTTATAGTTCATAGTATATCCCTGTGTAAATTGTGTAACCTTCTCTAAATATTTCCTTTGTACCAATATATTACTCATATCTAAGATTTTCTCTGCACTTTGTTAGCAGAAATTCTTTCTTCCCTTTGAACAGCAAAACTGCTTAAGTGAAAGAACAAATAAAAATAAAAATGATGAAAAACTGAGCATAGACCTTAAATTATCAGAGCTAATAAATTTTCTATTCACATAAAAAGCTGAGAAGATAGCGTACAGTTTGTGTCTTGATTACTGTGATGGGACAAGCTTGCCTTGCATTGTCATGGCAAGGGTTAATTCTCATCTTTGGGCTAGGGAGACCACACCTTCTTGCCGTCTTGCGAATGCTCTGGAGAGAGACCAAATATAAATGGAAACAGCCCAGCTACCTTGGTGCTGACTACCAAGGAGGGGGAATGCCCACTGCAAGCTCTAACCTGGGCACTACTGAGGCTCCAGCCAGTGGAAGTCAGAGATGTCGAGACATACACAAATGACCAAAGCTCCTGCAGACACCCAAGAAGCAATGCGGCTGCTGGGAGCCACATAAATTGAGGAACTTATGGACGTCAGAGATGCCAAGCCAGTAGCTCAGGGGGACTAGGCATTGTACTGAATGGTGTCAGCATGTTTTTGGTGGATTAACTGCTGACCCAATGGTGATATAGTTGCCATTGTGAGGGCCCTGAGCTAGGATACAGTGAAACAGGGATGGCCTGGGGTCTTCTAAGCTGTGGCCACACTCCTCCAGCCATATGGCAGCGCACTCCGCTGACCAGCTGCCAGGCCAAACAGCCCTACTGAAGAGGGCCATTATACTGACACTCACCAGGAGGCCACACAGCTTTGAAAGAGGGCCGCTATGTAGACTCTGGCTGGTAGGGCACATAGCCTTGTTGAACACAGTAGCTACACTGACTCTGTCTGGTAAGTAGGATCAACAATTGTGTAATCACACAAACCCAAACACTCTTGCCCTACCCTTGTCATGCCCTTTTCCCTACATCCTGCTCCTTCTCTGAGGCCTTGTACTGCTCACTCCACCCCTTTCCTTCAGTTGCTTGCTCTCCCTTACCCTCACTCACATTCACTGGTGCTGGGGAAGGGGATTGGGTTACAGGAGTAGGTGCTGGCTCTGGGCTCGGGCTGAGGGAATCAGCATGTGAGAGGGGGCTCTGGCTGAGCCCAGAGCAGGGGTTTGGGCTGCAGGAGAAGTTGTGGGGAGTGTCTGTGAGAGAGTTTGGGTGCCAGAGGAGACTCAGGACTGGGGCAGGGGATGGGAAGCAGGAGGGGTTGTGGGGAGCAGGGTCTGATGGAGAATTTGGTGCAGGAGGGGGCTCTGCGCTGGGCCAGGTAGTTCGGGCTGAGGGAGGGTGTTCAGGGTGCAGAAAGGGATGAGGGATGCTGGCTGTGGGAGTAGGCTTGGGGCAGGAACAGGTGAATGGAGTGCATGAGAAGGTGAGGGGTGTGGGCTCCTGTCAGGCAGTGCTTACTGTAGGTGACTCCCAGTTGGCAGCACAGTGGGGCTAAGGCAGGCTCCCTTCCTCCTTTGGCACCACACTGCTTCCAGAAGTGATTGGCACATTACAGTAACCCTTGGGGCTCCATGCACTGCCCCAGACAGTAGCAGCTCCCATTAGCCACAGTTCTTGGCCAAAGGGGTTGTGGTCTCAGTGCTCATGGTGGAGGCAGCGTATGGAGGCCCCCTACTCTACCCAAGGGCCACAGGATGCTCTGACCATTTGTGGGAGTGGTATGGAGCTAGGGCAGGCAGGGAACCTGCCTTAGCACTCTCCTCTGCTGTAATTTTAGCAACCTAAAGTCTCGAGGTTTGGTGTCAGTAGCTAGGGGGAGACAGATCCTGATTCCAGGAGAGGCCTGGAGAAACTGTGAAGCTTGGAAAACTTAGCACTGGGGCAGGGTGGGGCCATATTGACTTTACCCTTAGGTCAAGCTATTGGAAAATAAGGAGTAATGTTGCCTGGTCATCACTACCCTCACCCTGTCCCAAGAAAGGATGGGTGTGCTTGCCTCATGAAAGTTTCCATGAATCTAAGTCTGTTGCAGTAAAACCATATGGAATAACTGTAAATCAGCAGGGGAAATACTGGGTTAATATGTAATATTTTCTCTAATCTGAAACCTTATATACAGCTAAGGTACCATATAGTATTGGTTGGGTTCTGGGCCTGACGTTTCACTTGGACCATTGCATAGAGATGACTCCCGTTGAGCACGTCTCCCTAATCCACATAGAAAAGGGGAGCCAATTGTCTCTTCATGAACATACCCCTACTCTGTCTCAGGACCAGAAGGCCCAGATGCACAGGACAGGATATATTGTAGAAGAGGGTGGGCTGTGGGTGGGACTAGGACAACTATCATTCATTCTTGGCTAGGTCCTGACCACGTGCCGAATCCTGCATTTGGGAAAATGATCTTTCTACTGCTAAATGTCTTGTGAGAAGGAGAAAAAAAATCTCATGAAAGTATCAATTTTTAGAAGACAAAGAGAAAAGATGTAGGGAAGGTGGTGAAAAAACATTACATTCATTTGTGTTGCAAATTATAATGTTGTCCAAGTTATGTTTATTTGTGAGGACTCCTCGAGTTAAGTCAGATCAGTACAGAAATGGCAACAGCTACCCCGTGAGCTACTTGCACCAATGGCTGCGTCAGACTAACTAAATGGCAGCTGGTTCTAATTCGCTTAGGTTTCATATGTGGAGATGGAGGAGGCTTATTTTATTTCCTGCTGCATTTTTCCAGTCATGATTGCTTTTCTTTTTTAAAGTGGTCTATGCACATCAAAACATAATGATCTTTGTGCGACCAGTGTGGAAATGAACACTTCCCACACACCCCACTAACATAAGATTCATTGCAACATCATACCATGCTATTGTCCTCTTTCCTTATTACTTTAAATGAATTTTTAATAAACATTAGACCTGAATGCTGCTCTTGCGGGCACTGATGCAAATCAGCTAAATCCACCGAAGAGTGTAAAACTACTATAAACGAGGAGAAAATTATACTCATTATGTCAAGAAATGATAACCCTTCCAAATAGGAATACCAAGCCCTGTATTCATAAAACCTGCTGTTATTTCTGAGAGCTAAGGATAACAGTGAACTTGGTATGACAGAATAAACTGTTGCACAGAGTGAGAAAAACAAATCAGAGCTGACTCTAGTTAAGCAGTTTTCTCAGAGGATGTTGGGAGCGGGAGGGATATGGGCCTATAGAAACGTGACGTTATTCAAAAGTAGAGAGAAGGGTGAAGCAGCTCTCTAGGGCTACGTCTACACGTGAAGCCTACATCGAAATAGCTTATTTCAATGCAGCAACATCGAAATACACTATTTCGATGAATAACGTCTACACGTCCTCCAGGGCTGGCAACGTCGATGTTCAACTTCGACGTTGCGCAGCACAACATCGAAATAGGCGCTGGGAGGGAACGTCTACACGCCAAAGTAGCACACATCGAAATAAGGGTGCCAGGCACAGCTGCAGACAGGGTCACAGGGCAGACTAGCGCTTCCGGGGCAACAGCTAGCCGCTCCCTTAAAGGGCCCCTCCCAGACACACTCAGCCTGCGAAGCATGCGGTCTGAGGAGCCATAGGCACACAGACCCCGGGCGACGCAGGCATGGACCCCCAGCAGCAGCAGCAGCAGCAGCAGCAGCAGCAGCCAGAGGTCCACCCAGCCCTCCCGGCAGGAGCAGGGCTTGCCCTGATCCATGCCATGCGAGAGGCAGCTGAGCACCTCCTTGCTACACCAGAGGAGGAGCTGCCCTCAGGGCAGCAGGGCTCAATCCCCAACCCTGCAGCACCCCGCCCCCACCCCCCCCTCACACGCCGGCAGCTGTGGAGCTACCCCACCAGCACCGACTGGTGGGAGCGGCTGGTGCTTGAGGAGTGGGATGACGACTGCTGGCTCAGGAACTTCAGGATGAGCCGGCAGACATTTATGGAGCTGTGCCAGTGGCTTACCCCTGCACTCAGGCACCAGGACACCGCCATGCGGCGTGCCCTCCCTGTGGAGAAACGGGTCGGCATCGCTGTCTGGAAGCTGGCCACTCCAGACAGCTACCGATCCGTGGGACAGCAGTTTGGTGTCAGCAAGGCCACCGTTGGGGCTGTCCTCATGGAGGTAAGAGAACCCATGGGGGGAGGGCAGGGCAGGGGAGGGGGGCCCGGGCAGAGGAGGGCAGGGCAGGGCAGGGGAGGGGAGGGGAGGGCAGGGCAGGGCCACACACACCCTGCTCACCCCTCATTGGTGCTGTCCCATGTGCTTTCCCTGCAGGTTGTGCGTGCCATCAGTGCCATGCTCCTGCACAGGCTCGTGAGGCTGGGGGACCCAGATGCCACCATCGCGGCCTTTGCCACCCTGGGCTTCCCCAATTGCTTTGGGGCTCTGGATGGGACTCACATCCCCATCTGCACCCCGCATCACAGTGGAGGATGCTACATCAATCGCAAGGGCTACTCCAGGCCTTGGTGGACAGCCAGGGCCGTTTCCAGGACATTTATGTGGGCTGGCCTGGCAGCACTCACGACGCCCGGGTTTTCCGGAACTCGGGCCTGTGCTGCCGGCTGGAGGCGGGGACCTACATCCCCCAGCGGGAGATCCCTCTGGGGGACACCACCATGCCCCTCTGCGTCATCGCAGATGCGGCATACCCCCTCCGGCCCTGGCTCATGCACACATACACGGGCCATCTCTCCGCTAGCCAGGAGCACTTCAACCAGTGCCTGAACCACGCGCGCCAGGTGGTGGAGCGCTCATTTGGCCGCCTGAAAGGATGCTGGAGATGTCTCCTGACACGCCTGGATGTGGGCCCCAACAACATCCCTCTGATTGTGGGTGCCTGCTGCGCCCTGCACAATTTGGTGGAGAGCAAGGGGGAGGCCTTTTTCCAGGGCTGGGCTGTGGAGGCCGGCAGGGCCAACGTGCAGCCACCCGCTGCCCCCAGTCGGCAGGTGGACCCCGAAGGGACCTGGGTCCGGGAGGCCCTGCGGGCCCACTTCGATGATGAGGCCGCGGGGTGAACTCTGCCAGGCCCCCCACTGCCCACCCCTTCCTCCACAACACTCCCTGCCCCAACGCCCACACCATGGAGCACCCAACCGCACCCCCCTCCCACTTTTCCTGGACAAATGACAGCACGCACTTGTGGCTGAACTTAAACTGCTTTTTCTTTTAGAACTTTTTTTTTAACTATAAATAAAACAAGAACAAACTATATACAACATGTGTGGAACAAATGTAATGTGTACAAATAAAACAATAGTAATAAAAAAGTTTGTTCAGTAATAAAAAGAAAACCAGGGATGATAAAGGGGAGAACTATTTACATGGGGGCGACGGGGCAAACGGGGGGCACAAATTAATAAGTCCCAACTATATACAAGGGGGGGGGCCACGTCCTGGGCCCCTTGCCCCTAAAGTCCGGCACTGGGTGTGGGCGGCCGGGAGCCCCGCTGCGGCCACAGCCCTGTCCGGGGCTGGCTGGGGGTGGGGCGGACCGGAAGATATGCCCGGCGAGTCTCAGCTGGCTCCAGGGGTCCCTTGGCACTGCGGCTCGGTGGTGGGTGGCGGGGCGATGGCGGACGGGACGGCGACGTGCGGAGCAGCTGGTGGTGCGGCGAGTGGAGCAGGCAGGGAGGGCGCTCCTGCGGCCGGAACGGCATGGGGGGCCAGGTAGTCCACCAGGTGGTTGAAAGTCTCCATGTAGGCCCCCCATGCCTCTTGGCGCCAGGCCAGCGCCCGCTCCTGCAGGTGCAGGTGGCGTTGCTCCACCCGCAGGTGCTGCTCCGCGACCTCCAGCTGCCGACGGTGGATGGCCAGCAGCTGGGGGTCCGTCGCCGTCGGCTGGTGGTGGCGCGGGGTCCGCCGTCTAGCCCGCCGTGGGGCCGGTTGGTCCTCGGCCGAGGGGCTTGCCTGGAGCGATGGCCCCGGAGGGGTCTCCGGGACCACTGATGCCTCGCCGGCGCTCTCTTCCGGTCCTTCCGATGGTGCAGGTGCGGGACACAGGAGAGGAGGGGGGAAGAAGAATGGAGACAGGCGTTAGTGTGGGTCCCAAGCCGTGGCCTTTGTCCCCCCAGCCCTGTGCTGCAGGTTCCCCATCCCCATCCCCGGGAGATGCTGCTGTGATGGATGGGGTTCAGGGGTCCCCCTGCACTGCACCCCGTCCCCTGGTGGGAGCGACTCTCACTTCACTCTGCAGAGTCTGACAGGAGAGGTTTCTTAGGCCACAGATGCCCAGTTTCTCCCAGGAGTGACAGCACCAGCTGTCAGAAGAGACAGTCCTTCCAACCCGTCCTGGGGAGAAGACCCGAAGGGGTGCCCCTCTGGGATGCAGCTTTCCCCCTCCTCAGGCTGGCTGCCTTCCAGCTCTCCCTTCCCCTAGCCTCTACCTGTGGCCCCCGCCCCCCACCCCAATTCCAAGCCAGCTTGGCTCCTCCCTCCTCTTTGTTCAGGGCAGAGGTGTCACCTGCCAGCTGTAGCCCCACGATCATCCTTTGCCCCCGGGAGCTATTCGGCTCTTGTTGCTCATATGTAGCCTGAGTCTCCCTTTTGCACTCCCCCCACTCTATCACATGCTGCTGCTGCTGCTGTTGCTGCTGCTGCTGCTGCGGGGTGTCCCACCCCCTCCTCCCGGGGGCCCCTCGAGGTTCCGCTCCCCCCTGGCCCGGGGATGGGGCATGGCACTGTCGTGCGGGGTGGGGGGGGGCAGGGGCTGATGCACTGCTGTGAGGGACATGGCCCTGCTGTCCTTGGGGCCATGGCCATGTGAGCATGTGGGGGGCCCTGGACACATACCTGTTACCCCCCACCCCTCAAGCCCAGGGGTGTACACCAGAGGGGGGTACATACCTGTCGGTCCACTCCCACAGTCCGGAGATCCCTGGGGGGCGGAGGCCCAGCTGCTACTCCGGGATGGCAGGAGGAGGATCTGCAGCCCAGATTCTGCGGAGGAGGAGCCCCCCTCCTCCTCCTCGTCCTCCTCCTCCTGCCGCGATGGCCCGGGGGTGGGCTCCAAGGGGGGCCCCCGGGGTGCGGGGCTTACCTCCGGGGCGGACTCCAGCTGAAGGGCCTGCTGGGGCTCGTCGGCTGAGGTGTCAAGGGTGGCCGGAGGGGAGGAGGTGTGCCGGGGGCCCAGGATGTCCCTGAGCTCCCTGTAAAGGGGCAAGTGACGGGAGCGGCCCCAGATCGGCCAGCCACATCCCGGGCCCGGGCGTAACCCTGCCGCAGCTCCTTCACCTTACTCCTGACGTGATCAGGAGTGCGGGCAGGGTGACCCCGAGCAGCCAGGCCGTCGGCCAGCCGAGCGAACGCATCCACGTTCCGCTTCTTGCTCCCCATTACCTGGAGCACCTCCTCCTCGCTCCAGAGCCCCAGCAGGTCCCGCAGCTCGGCCTCCGTCCAGGAGGGGCCCCGCTGCCACTTGCCAGCCTGGCTGCCCACCTGGCTGGGCTGGCTGCCCTGGCTCCCCTTGGGGGGGGTCTTCTGGGGGGGCTGCCGGGCGGCCATTGATGGTCCTGTGGCTGCTGAGGGACGTGCAGGCTGGCCGCGTGTCTGGGCTGCTGCCTGCACGTTCCCTCAGCTTCCTGCACAGGAAGGGAGGGGGAGGGGACCTTTAAGGAGCCACTCCACGTGGACACCATTGAGCTGAGGGGCTGCAAGGCGCTATTCCTATCCCCTCATGAGGTTAGCGACTTTGACGTCTCGCCGCCTAACGTCGAAGTTAACTTCGAAATAGCGCCCGACGCGTATAGCCGTGACGGGCGCTATTTTGAAGTTAGTGCCGCTACTTCAAAGTAGCGTGCACGTGTAGACACAGCTTAGAAGACTGGGGAGGCTGAAGCAGTTTTTGAGTATGGGAGAAACATCTCTGAAAAGAAGTAGGAAATGAGACCTATTGGGGAAAATATACTGAGTTTGAGGAGAACAGGGCACAGTCTGGATCCTGTCTCCTCAGGAAAATGTGACTTGCCATACAGGAAGAGTCCTGTGGGGAAATAGCATTACAGTCTTTGTACAAAAATGATATTAAAGTAAATATTGGTACACCCGTTTATTACTCCCTATGCTCTGGGGGTATCCCTCTCTTGCCTCCTTGCTTTTTTTAAATCCTGTGGCAATCAGACCATCCTGTCTCACCAGGGACTAGCTTGGTGACATTTGTTGTTAGTTGTGGGATTGTTTGGAGAGGGGAGTCATGAGCCAGACAAGATGTCTCCTTAAAGTTCAGGAGACTGGATTGGAGGAATTGTTGATTCTGGAGGAAATCTGTCTACTCCAAGAGACAGAGAGAGGACTGGGCAAAAAGAGAGTGTAGAAGAAGACTCTGGAGAAGAAACTGAGGGTCTGGCCCGTCTTGGATGTGGAAGCAGTCTTATCAGGAGACCATTGTCCCCAGGAGTCAAAGAGTGTACTCCTGAACTAGCATCCTGCTCCAGCTATTTCTGATTGTCATGGAAAGAGGAATAACAAGATGGAAACCCAATCCAGGGAGTTACATCCTTCTTCAGAGAAGTGCAAAAATCCTTTGATGGTTTGGTCCATTCAGATAACAGAAGAAAGGGCCTGGTAGGAGTTCCAAAAATCCAAATATGGCCTCATCAGCTTCCACGCCATGATCCTGAGCAGGATAATGTCAGTTTGTAGGTCTGAGGGACTCTGCTGGAAAGAAGAAGCCTAGAGAGATCCAAAATTACACCAATATCTAGAAAGGGAGGATCTAGGACAACTTATTTCCAAATTTGAATGAATGACAATGACCCAGGAGGACTGGGTTGTTTATTTGGTCCCCCTGTTGGCAGGGAAGGTCGTGAATACATATTGTGGCATGAGTGGGGATCTGGGCGATGATTAGTTGGACACGAAGAGGACAGTTGGTGAAAATATCAAGAGCAGCTTAGGGCTGCTGGGATAGTGAGATTCCCCAGGGTACAATCTGGACTGTTGCAGAGCTGTGTCCCCAGAATTCCATAGCCTGGAGTGCTCTTACACTGCTTTGCTGTCAGAATCTCCACTCTCACAGCCCTTAACATAAGAACGGCCATACTGGGTCAGACCAAAGGTCCATCCAGCCCAGTACCCTGTCTGCCGACAGTGGCCAGTGCCAGGTGCCCCAGAGGAGGTGAACCGAAGACAATGATCAAGCGATTTGTCTCCTGCCATCTGTCTCCAGACTTTGACTAAAGGCTAGGCACCATACTTTACTCTTGGCTAATAGCCATTTATGGACCTAACCTCCAAAAATTTATGTAGCTCTATTTGAAACTCTGTTAGAGTGCTGGCCTTCACAGCCTCCTCCAGCAAGGAGTTCCACAGGTTGACTGTGCGCTGTGTGAAGAAAAATTTCCTTTTATTAGTTTTGAACCTACTACCCATCAATTTCATTTGGTGTCCTCTGGTTCTTATATTATGGGAACAACTAAATAACTTTTCAATATTCACTTTCGCCACACCATTCATGACTTTATATACCTCTATCATAGCGCCCCTCAATCTCCTCTTTTCTAGACTGAAAAGTCCCGGTCTGTCTAGCCTGTCCTCATATGGGACCCTTTCCAAATCCTTGATCATTTTAGTTGCCCTTTTCTGAACTTTTTCTAATGCCAGTATATCTTTTTTGAGGTGAGAAGACCACATCTGCATGCAGTACTCAAGATGTGGGCGTACCATAGTTTTATATAGGAGAAGTATGATATTCTTCGTCTTATTCTCTATCCCTTTTTTAATAATTCCTAACATCCTATTTGCTTTACTGACTGCTGCTGCACACTGTGTGGATGTTTTCAGAGAACTATCCACTATAATTCCAAGATCTCTTTCCTGATCTGTTGTATCTAAGTTTGCCCCCATCACATTGTATGTATAATTGGGGTTATTTTTCCCAATGTGCATTACCTTACGCTTACCCACATTAAATTTCATTTGCCATTTTGCTGCCCAATCACTCAGTTTGCTGAGATCTTTTTGAAGTTCTTCACAATCTGCTTTGGTTTTGACTATCCTGAACAGCTTGGTATCATCTGCAAACTTTGCCACCTCACTGCTTACCCCTTTCTCTAGATCATTGATGAACAAGTTGAACAGGATTGGTCCCAGGACTGACCCTTGGGGAACACCACTAGTTACCCTGCTCCATTGTGAAAATTTACCATTTATTCCAACCCTTTGTTTCCTGTCTTTTAACCAGTTTCCAATCCATGAAAGGATCTTTCCTCCTATCCCATGACCACCTAATTTACATAAGAGCCTTTGGTGAGGGATCTTGTCAAAGGCTTTCTGGAAATCTAAGTATATTATGTCCACTGGATCCCCCCTGTCTGCATGTTTGTTAACCTCTTCAAAGAACTCTAATAGATTAGTAAGACACGACTTCCCTCTACAGAAACCATGCTGACTTTTGCCCAACAAATCATGTTCTTCTACGTGTCTGACAATTTTATTTTTCACTATTGTTTCTACTAATTTGCCCGGTACTGATGTTAGACTTACCGGTCTGTAATTGCCAGGGTCTCCTCTAGAGTCCTTTTTAAATATTGCCATTATATTAGCTGTCTTCCAGTCCTTGGGTACCAAAGCTGATTTAAAGGATAGGTTACAAACCACCATTAATAGCTCTGCAATTTCACGTTTGAGTTCTTTCAGAACCCTTGGGTGAATGCCATCTGGTCCTGGAGACTTGTTACTGTTTAGCTTATCAATTAGTTCCAAAACCTCTTCTACTGACATTTCAATCTGGGACAGTTCCTCAGATTTGTCACCTACAAAGGACGGCTCAGATTTGGGAACCTCTGTAATATCCTCAGCCGTGAAGAGTGCAGCAAAGAAATCATTTATTTTCTCTGCAATGGCATTATCTTCCTTGATTGCTCCTTTTATATCTCTATCATCCAGGGGTCCCACTGCTTTTTTAGCAGGCTTCCTGCTTCTAATGTACTTAAAAACATTTTACTATTGTTTTTTGAATTTATGGCTAACTGTTCCTCAAAATCTTTTTTGGCTTTTCTTATTACATTTTTACACTTCATTTGGCAGTGTTTATGTTCCTTTCTATTTTGATCACTAGGATTTGACTTCCAGTTTTTAACGGATGCCTTTTAATCTCTCACTGCCTCTTTTACATGGTTGTTAAGCCACAGTGGCTCTTTTTTAGGTCTCTTACTGTGTTTCTTAATTTGGGGTATACATTTAAGTTGGGCCTCTAATATGGTGTCCTTGAAAAGTTTCCATGCAGCCTGCAGGGATTTTACTTTAGTTACTCTACCTTTTAATTTCTGTTTAAGTAACCTCCTTCTTTTTGTATAATTCCCCTTTTTGAAATTAAATGCCAGAGTGTTGGACTGCTGCGGTGTTCTTCCCAACACAGGAATATTAAACATTGTTATATTATGGTCACTATTTCCAAGTGATCCTGTAATAGTTACTTCTTGGACCAGATCCTGCGTTCCAGTGAGTACTAGATCGAGAATTGACCCTCCCCTTGTGGGTTCCTGTATCAGCTGCTCCAAGAAGCAGTCATTTAAGGCATCGAGAAATTTTATCTCTGAATCCCTTCCTGAGGTGACATGTACCCAGTCAATATGGGGATACTTGAAATCCCCTATTATTACTGAATTTTTTATTTTGATAGCCTCTCTAATCTCCCTTAACATCTCAGTATCACTATCACTGTCCTGGTTAGGTGGTTTATAATATATTCCTAGTGCCATAGTCCTGTTAGAGGAAGGAATTGCTATTCATAATGATTCTATGGAACAATTTGATTCATTTAAGATTTTTACTTCATTTGAGTCTATATTATCTTTCACATATAGTACCACTCCACCACCCGCATGACCCGTTCTGTCTTTCTGATATATTTTATATCCCGGTATGATAGTGTCCCACTGATTGTCCTCATTCCACCAGGTTTCTGTGATGCCTATTATGTCAATCTCCTCCTTTGATATGAGCCCTTAGCATGCAGATTCACTCCCAGCTCAATACATGGGCACTTTCGCCAGTTGCTTGTGAAGTATATATAGAGTAATGTCTGCAAATTCTTATTCCGAGCCTTGTTCCCCCAGAAATGCGTGTCTTGTATTGTCCAGCACACTACTGAACTGAATGCAAGCTTATAGAAAGTCCACGATTTCATCAAAGGAAAAAGATATATGCACAAGCCCTGTTAACACAGTCAGAGTTTCCCATGCACTCTAATCTAAACAATTTGCTGGTTGAAAGAAAATAAGAAGATGTTTATTAACTAGAGAAAGATAAAATTTAAGTGATTGCAAAGGATGATGCATAAAAGTCAGGGTTTTTTATCAAAAGGGAAGCTAATACCTAATCTAGCAAGCAAAGAGAATTTAAAAGCAAAATATTTCCTCTTACAATGTGCTACAATAAATTCCACAGGCTGGGTCTCCTTTCAGCCTGAGACCACTCCCCCTTCATTCAGTTTTTTGAGACTCCTGGGTATCATGAGATGAGATGGGAGGAGGAAAGGTGAAGTGGTGGCCATTGTTCCCCATATTTATACCACTCTTCTCTCTTTGAGGGTTACCTCCAGCTGGGTTGCAGGTAACAACTAATTTCTTTTGGACAGAAGGGTTGAATTCTCCCTGTGAGGAAATGCAAATTCCTTGTTTATACCTTCCCCTTGCTGAAGAATGGATGCTTCAACTGGTGATAGGTCTGTGACACTTCAAGATGAAACTGACAACTAAAACTGATAGTCACAGGGAGGTAGCTGAATTAGTCTGTATCTTCACAAAACAAAAAAAGCAGTCATGTAGCACTTTGAAGGCTAACAAAATAATTTATTAGGTGATGAGCTTTCATGGGGTGACCCAGATCTGAAGAAGTGGCTCTACCCCATGAAAACTCATCACCTAATAAATTATTTTGTTAGTCATTGAAGTTCTACACGACTTTTTAAACTAAAATTGATGGAATGGGTAAAAACAATGTGAGATGTGACAAAAGAACAGTACTTGTTGGGAAAAGGCTTTCTTGAAGTTGAAGAATCACAAGGGAAGCGTTTACTCATTTGGGAAGTTTTTAGGGTAAGTTATCCTAAAAGTGAGACTTGATATTCCTTGGGCTGGACACTTAGGTCTAGGTCTAAGGAAGACAGAATAGAATAGACAGAAGATTTTACTAGCTTGGCATGTATCCACAAGTACATGATTACAGCAGAGCCAGCTCTGAGGGCCAAAAAGTAGCCAGAAGTGATTGGGCACATAGATGCTGGCTCCAGAGCTGGAGAACTAACAGGGAAAAATAGTGAATGCTCAGCACCCACTGGCAGCCAGTTCCTTCCCCTCCACCCGCACCTCCTACCCACTGGCTGCCTCACAGATCAACTCCTGCCCTGCCTTCACAGCTTCTCCCACTCACAGATGATCAGCTGTTTCGCAGCGTATAGGAGGTGCGGTGGGGAGGAGAAGGTGTGAGAGTGAGGCGCACTTGGGCGAGGGGTAGAATGGAGTAGGAAGAGGTGAGGCGGAAGTAGAGTGGGGGTGGAGCATGGGTGGGAAGAGGTGGGGTAGAATAGTGACTTGAGGGAAGGGGTGGAGTGGGGATGGGCCCAGAGCTGAGCTGGGGAGTTGAGCATCCTCTGACAGATTCGAAAGTCAGCACCACTGAGGGCACTACTAGCAGGAATGGATTTGCCTTTCTTTTGAATAGCTATGGATGTAGTTAGCCCTTTGGAATGAAGTTGTTCTGGATACTGCTAAATCTAGGTAGTGCATGACTATATATTATGTGATACCGAGAAGCATTTCCCATAGGACAAGCAAAGAGTCACTGGGTTATAGCAACTTTGAAAGTTGGTCCAGCTATTTGATAAGGTTGGACTGACTGGGGAAATCATAACTGACCTGGGTCAGGAAACAGTTATATTGGAAACTATGTGTAATAAATAGAAAAATGAATCCACACCAGCTTCTGAAACAGATTGCCTATAGAAATAGTTAATCAGACATTAAAAGCATGCTGTGAAAATTTGACAATAGAATCAGACTGGGACAAGCCATTGCCATTTTTGTTATTTACCTATTGTAAATTACCCCAGCATCAGCTGGCTTTTCACCATTTGAACTTCCCTGTGGCTGGCAAGTGTGGGGCTCACTAGATGTTATAAATGAAGCCTGGGGACAAAAGGGCATTAATGAAAGTCAGTAGCTCGTTATATTCTGCAGATGAGAAATTGACTAGCAGATATACAAGCTTGCTCAGAAAAACTTTAGGGAGGCCCAGGACAACAAGAGAACAGAATACAACTGCAAAGCAAAAATCAGGGAATTTGTACCACGATCAAAAGGATTACTCTTATCAACTCAGGAAAACAAAGTTTTGTGAAATTGTGAGGAAGGTTGGGCTGGTGACACATGAGAGAGGAAAATACAAGCTTGACTCATTGACTCTTTAAAGGGGCATAGAAGCAGGTCCACCAGTGTCCCTCTAGATGCCTGGCTAGAATCTTACCCTCTTCAAGAATGAGGTGCTGGGTCTGTGGCTAATGCTTGCCATGTTTAACTTCTGTTACTAATTCCCAGCCCTTGGAAGGCTGGCCAGTGGCAAGGGGCTTTTTGTGGAGGTTTCTTAATGTCAGTAATACAGTCCATGATGAATCCCACAGTCGTCATTTCCACTGTACTAGAGAGACATTATGATCAGTGTTCCAAAATGTTTAACTTCTGCATGGGCTCTCTTCATATGTTCTTGGCTTGTTAAAATGACAATAGTGGTATGTTCCTTTCCACCACCTGTCAGGGTCATGCTTACTTTTGGTGTCCAAGGGTAGTTCTGCACTTAAGGGAAGATTGACCCACTGGTGGTCGATCTTCTGGGATTTGATTTAGCATGCCACCGGGAACACCCTGAATCGACTTGTCATTGTGTCACCATAGACCCCAGTACTTCTGGCAGTCATGAGGAATAAGAGAAATCAACAGGACAAGTTCTCCCATCAACTTCCCGCTGTGTGGACGCTGGCAAAAATTGTTTATTTGATATGTTGATTCCAGCCAAACAATTCTCACAGCTGGATTTATTTATCTAAAATCGATTTTACCTCCTAGTGTAAACCTGACCTGGTCTTAAATAATGTAGTGATAATACTACAAGAAAAACACAAAAATGAAACAGAGCTAGGACCCGAGGAAGAATGTTCCACTGGTTATGGTGCTTAGTGGAACCCTCTGGACAGAAGACTGAAGTGCATTTTAGAGATTCCGCATTAGACTTTGAGCAGGTCACTTTGCTTGGTGTCTCTGGCTTAGATCCTCAAAGATATTAGGAAACTGGTGGACGTTAGGTTCCTAAATATCTTTGAGAAGCTGGGTCTGTGGGCTTTAGTTCCTCATTTTAAAAAGGTAGATAGTATTTCCCTACTTCACAGCAGTGCTGCCAAGATAAATACATTGTACTGTAAGAAGCTCAGGTCCTCAGCATACATTGGGCCGTAAGGTACTCAGCTCAGTAAATGAGGGCTATGTTATTTTTTGAATGAGTGGTCATTTTTTTAAAACAGTTTATTTATTTAAAAAAGCCTTCTGCAGCCTTAAAAGCACCCATCCCATTTCGAACTGCAGGGGAGAGAGAGCAGGGAAGGAATGGGATACATTTTGAGCAATGACCGTGTGTGGTGCTTGTAGCACATTTCCCTCCTCCCTTTTAAATAATGATTTTGTGTCAGCAAGATGTAGGCAAAAATGAAGGTCCATGTAATAACTCTTTGTTCATTTCATTCAGCTTTGCTACAGGCAAGGATGGAAGGTCATGCAATTTTGTGGATCTACAAGTGTAAAAGAACATTTAAGTTAATGGTCAAGAAACTAGATATCTGTAATAACTTTAATCACAGTAACTCATAAATGCCATTAAAAGACCTATATCCTAGAATTATGCTTTTAAGTTAGAAGAAGAAACCAATGCTTCTGTAAAATTTGATCTGGAATCTATCAATGGTAATGTTTTTAAAGGATTAATATTAGGAAACTATTTTGTTTGTCCATTTATACACTCAAATATACACACTAGGCTATATTTGATAGTAAGCTTTCCATCAATGGAGAGTAGATGCATGATAACAGGCTCTTAAGCAGGATTTCTGGCTGCTTTGCTCTGTCAAACTGAACCACAGAGTTGGAGCACGCTTGTGAATCTGATTCACTATCAAGACCATTACTGCAATCTTAACTTGAACAAAACCCTTGTTGATTTCAGTGGCACTAATCTTATTTTTAAGGGCTTATAACATATGCAAGGGTTGCAGAATCAGGCTATACAGGAAGCCTCCAACTTACAAATGGGTTTTGTTCCAAAAGTTCATTTATAAGTAAGTTGTTTGGAACCTAGAGTGCGTTTTCCCATGGAAATGATGCCATATCGTGGTAAGGTTCCCAGGCTAGGCCACAGAAACCTATTTAATTCATAATGTAGTTGCAATACTGTATATTTGCAATAAAAATAGCAGAAATAGTATTTTTTATTTAATCTTGAATGCTGGTGCTTTAAGAAAGGCCCGTTTAATTGGAGGAGGATGAGGAAGTAGATGGAGATTCCAAAGGAGATTTCTGAGCATCCCCCAGCTGCCTCCCACCCCTCAGGTTCTGCTTTGGGCCCTGTGGCCATGCCTAGCCCCCTCAACCCCACCCCCACACACAGGGGACTCAGCACCACCTCCAGCTGCCTCCAGCCCCATCTTTCAGACACCCACCCTACCCTCACTGGCTGAAACCAGCCCTCACTAACCAGCAGGCACTGAGCAGCGTGACTGCAGGCTGAAGCCGGGGGCAGCTGTGAAGGGGGCAGCTGTGTAGCTAGCTGCTTGAAAAAGCAGCGGTTGGCTGTGCAGCTGTCCAGTGCTCCTCCAGGGTACTCTGGGCAGCACTCATGCCACTGACTTCCACCTGTGCCTCTTGCACACTCCCCTGAGGTTGCAGGAGAGCTTTCGTTTGTATGTGCTGAAGTTCGTAAGCCTGAGGTTTGTAACTCGGGGAGGGCATCTATCTATCTATCTATCTATCTATCTCTTTTGCCTTGATGTAGATGCGAAGTTTGTTACAGATGGATAGAAAATGTACATCCCCTCCCATGGAAGAACTTTGCCTGGGGGGAACAAAATAAAACAAAACAAACAAAATTCCAACCTGAATCAAGAGGAAAGGTCAAAAACATGAAGTTTTTCATGTGAAGAGATTTCCTGAGAAAATCCATTTCAGGGGGACGAAAGTAGATTTTTATGACCTCCTGGTTGTCTTCCTGGAAACCTCTGATCAATTGCCAAGGACATTTTAATTGCCTGAGGAAAAAGTGCATTTTCTCTTCGAAAATCATTCTGAGAGAAAATTCCCCAAAAGCTGTAATGTGACATTAAGTTTAAAAAAGTCAAAATCTCAAAGCTGGTAAGTGGAAGAAGATGAGGGTCCAAGAGCAGTATTAGTTCAGCTATAGTACACACCCTGTGTGCATTAAAAACACAAATTGAGATGTAATAAACATAACATCTAAGAGGAGCAGGAGGAGTTTAACAGGAGTGAGGTTGATCCTGCTTTAGGCAAGGGGCTGGACTAGATTAGCTCCTGAAGTCCCTTCCAGCCTTAAAATTCTATGACTTTATGAACCTCAGCATTGCATTATCTTCATAGGCTTCTGCATAGCTGTCTATCCATTAATCTGTCAGGCTGTGTATCTCTTTGACAATGATCTCCGCGTAAGGAAGAGTTAAAATAGTACGTCATAGGTACCTAACTAGAAGTGCCTACTCGGCAGGTACCTATGACATACTGTTTTGACTCTTCCTTATGCAGAGATCATTGTCGCAGGTGTCTGGATTTAATCAACACTACCTAATTGATAAGGAGGGAAAGTTGTCTGTTTGTTATGCTATTCAGTATTTTATGTGAAGTTAGCTGATGGTATTGCAAGGTCCTCATGGACATATGTCCTCAGCATAAATCTACCTCCACTAATGTCCCAGGCTTGTATCTGTGTTGGGCAGTTTCAGCAGAGAGGCAAAGAAAACGACAATTGAACTATTGTTGTTTGGAGGCAGTGAGCTGATGCTTTCACTGCTGCTTGCCATCCTGGTCGTATTGTTTTGACATAACGTCCAGTTTCCAGCCTGCCAATCTGGCCTCCTTAAAGAAAGTTAAATTAATTTAATTTTATTTTTGAAGAATGAACCATTTTAAATGTTTTTGGATGCTTAAGAATAATGTGAGTATCTCTTTGTTAGACACTGATCTCTCATATTTCTCCACAAAAGAACAATGTGTCATGCAGAGGACTTAATTTAAAGCCTTACAACTGGGCAGGCCAGCTACTCTCTACTTGGTTGCAGTAATAGAGGAATTCAGTCTTAAAGACTCAAAATAATTGAGAAGAAGCAAAAGAACTAGACACAAAAATCCTTTTTATAGATCAGGCAGTTTTTCTTCAAGCCATTTAGTCGATAAATCTCAGCCCTGACTTGCAGGAACTGGCTTTTATGAAGCCTGCAAAGGGGTATAGTGGGGTCAGCTAAAGCTCACTAGGAAATGAGGGGGAAACCGCTAGACTGACTTTACTGAGGAATCCCTTACTGATATTTAATCAGAATGAATTTCTTTTCAATCTGTGCAAGGCTGATGAACAGGCAAAGCCATCCATCTCTGCTGGAAAAGGCTTCAGCTTTGGAGTGCACTGCAGACTACATAAAGTGAGCACTCATTGTTTGTATTTATGCAACATACACAAAAGGCTATTTTTAGCTTTCATTTTGTATTCCTGACATGTTCATAAGTATAGAATCGGAACCCAGGAATAATTTGTCTGAGTTAGATGCCTGCAGTGGAGTGTTCTTTGAACTAACAATGAAGTAAATGTGTCACGGACCACACACTGGAAAAAAAGGTGACAGTAGAAAGATATATGGAGGTACTAAAGCAGTAACGCTAAAGTCAGTGTCCATTGCATCTCCCACTCTCTCCCCCCGTACCCAGCCTAAGATTGAGGCTGCTAGTGTGTTAGAGGAAGTCTTGTATTGCTTTGGAACAAGCTGAGATTTGGACTTAACCTAATAATTCATTCTTCATTGCTCAGTTGGTGTCTGGTGCTCTGACAGTTTTGTTAGCTTCCCCCACTCCCCTTTAAATGCACAGTCTTCATTAACGGGGGAAATCAGTTCATTAGGTTACCTCCTTAAATGAGCTGCTTTCTGTTCTTCCTGGCTCATAGTGTAATGGATTTCAGTGTTTTCAATCAATACAGGATGTGCTTTTTGTGCAGCATTTTTATATGCTGACCCCGTAGGCCACAGGCTCAAGCTGAAAATTAGTGGCAATGTAGTGTGCACATACCCTGTGAAAACATTGGATGAAAAGAGCAAAGTCAGCACTGGAGTAACTAAGTTGACTTCTGTGAAGTTATTTGGTGGATGGATTTGGCTCACAGTGTACAAGTCCATTAGTGGGTTTCTTTGAGGAAGATATTGAATAAACGTGTGTCACTTCTTTTAGATATGTTATCAAGCCTCACTAGCAGAAACCAAAATTGTTTTTTTTTGTAATGTCACTGCACTACTCCACATTCGATTCAATCACAGAGTGCCCGTCGTCCGTGAAAAATTGGGTGATTTATGTATAATAAATGAAGAATCAATAAACTGGAGCACATCCTGATAATAAAGGGAGAATATAGCATAATATCAAGGATAGTCTAATCACTGTAAGTGGAATTCACAAAAGTACTCATATGACTGACAGTGAGGCATAAACAAGGAGTGCAGGACAGGGCCGATCAGGGTGGAGGGTGGGGGAAGGGGCCGGAGGGCCATTTGGCCTTGGCCTCAAACTCAGAGGGGCCTCAAATTTAGACACGTTAATTTTTTTGGCATTTGATAAGTTTCACTACTTGTTTTAATGCACATTCTTCAATAATTAGTGCATTTGCACAGAAAAGGCTCTGGATTATTAATATTCAAATGATGTCTCACCTTTTTCAGGTGCCTTATTTTGTTTTAATGTGTCTTAATTTTTTTATGTTTAATATGGCTCAGGGCCTCAAAATCTGGAAGTCGTCCGGGGCTCCCTGGACCTCTGAGAGGCCCTGATGCCAGGGTGACCATCCATCCCATTTCTCATGGGACAGTCCTGTATTTTGGGCACCAGGAAGGCATTCCAGTTTATTTTCAAAATGGAGCTAATTGCCCTGTATTTGTGTGGGGGAGCGGCTGCTGCCCAGTTCCTGCCACACACCCGTACGGCTGCTGCCTGGTTCCCAACTCCCTGCAGCTCGTGGGAGCCAGGAGCCAGACCTATGTGGCTGTGCCTGGCTCCCAGCTCCCTGAGGCATGGGGATCTGGGAGCCAACCTGCATGGCTGCGGCCCACTTCCCAGCTCACCGAGGCTCAGGGAAGCCGGGAGGAGCACCAGTGGCTGCTGCCCATTTCCCAGCTCCCTGAACCTTGGTGGAGCTGGGAAGAGCCACACCTCCCCTTCCATCTCCCTGCACCATATTTGGGATAAGGAGATATGGTCACCCTACCGCTGCAGGAATGTGTTCAAGTGACAGGAAATGCTGCAAAGCCTCTGAATATATGAGAAAGGCAGGAGACTTCCACAGTTTTCTCTTTGTCGTCTTTTTATGTAGTTCGACTTGTAACAACTGCTTTCAGTTCCCATCACACAAAGAGCCAGTCAAACAACAGTATAACAATAAGTAGCGCTGCTCCACTCCTTAGCTGCATCTACACAGCCCCTCCCTTTCAGAAAGGGGATACAAATGCAGCAGATGGAAAATGCAAATAAAGAGCGGATTTGCAAATCTCACGCCTCGTTGGCATGCTCTCATGTGATCACTTTCCCAGAAGTGCTATTTTCGGAAAAAAAAAAAGCTGTGTAGACAGGGTTCTTTTGAAAACAAACCGTGTTTCGGAAGATCCCTTCTTCCTATTTTGTTTCAGGAAGAAGGGATCTTTCAAAAGTAGGATTTTTTTTGAAGGATCCCTGTCTGCGCAGCTTTTTTTTCTTCTTCTGGAAAACCAATCGCATGACAGCGTACAAACGAGGTACGAGGTTTGTAAATCTGAGCTTCATTGGCATTTTTGATTGGCCTCATTTCCATGCCCCTTCTGAAAGGGAGGGTCCGTCTAGACGCAGCTCTCGCTATCATCTGAAATAGCTGCTGGCTAATGCGAATGTTCAGGCCAGCCAACGGGAGGTGGGCTGGGGAGGGCATCTGCATCAGAGTTTGGCAATTCAGAAGCATCTGGGGTTTCAGGCCACCATTGCCACTACTGCAGCAGAGGCTGGAGTCCTGGGTCCTTTAAATCATTGTTGGAGCCATAGGTGGCGTGGTCTGAGTGGAGCTATGGGCTGACTGAAGTGGACGGGTGGAGTGGTCCAGCTTGCGATGAGGGCTGGCTGCCTCAGGCCTGACCCTTCTGCCCAAGGTCTTGTCCTTTCTGGGAGTGCAGAGCCCCCCACTCCTCACATGCTTTGCCCAGGGACCCAGCAATTCTGTCAGCCCTTATGAAGATTTTAAAATAAACCCTCAGCCCGTTCCCTCCCCAGTCAAGATGACCTTTGCAGCACATCTGGGCTCTGTTGACCCAGCTGGTTTTATGAATTCCACAGTGAAGGACTCTTCTTGGAGAATTCCCTGCTAGCATCTCCTTCCATTTCATTTTGAATGCCTCCGCTGATGATAACTGTGGTAATATGGCTTGAAGAAAGAAAAAGTCTCTTAGGCAACCAGCTCCCATCCTACCAAGCAGTGAAACTGTACCAGTTCTTCAGGCAGGGCCTTTCACAACCATAGGGGAAGAAGTAGGTTTTGCCTGACAGTGACTTCCTCTCTAGAAAAGCCAATATCCAGGTAGGCTGGCAAGGCTGTCCATCCATGTCTGAGGGAGACCTTGCCTCCTTTTGGTTTGGATCTGGTCAGACCTGGTCCAAGCAGAAAAAAAGGGGAGAATTAAGAGTTCTTAAGGGGCTCATGCTTCAAGCAAGGCAGGTTGGCTCAGACACTGTCTGGGCTCTGACATGTAACCAGGGAAACTAGTAGCAGTCTACCTGCCTAGCTGTTGAGCCAGGAGGGATAGCCAACAGTCAGGACTCTGGACTGCAACCAGGCACAGTGGAAACAGTTTATTCACCCCCTCGCTAGGCAGGGTGGGGTAAAAAACAACTAAGGCTCTAACTTCCAGTCAGTCAGAGCTGTCACCACTCACTCACTCAGCCTTCAACTGTGTGTGTGCATGTGTGGGGGGTAGCACCCACTGAGCCCTGGCAGAGCCATAGCCCCAGTCCAATCTATGGGACTCAGTTTTGGAGTGTGCTGAGGAGCATAGGCCTCCTGGCCTACAGAGGGGGAGTATTGCCAGCCCAGGGCAGTCCAACGGCACTGCAGTCCAACCCAGGGCCCTTAGAATGGCAGAGCAGTCCACCGTGGAGTCAGCACGGATTCATCTGCAACATGCTGACTTGATTTCAGATTCGCTTTCCACCAGACTGAGACCTGGTTCCTCTGGGTCACTTTCTTCTCTCCCTCTCAGGGGTGTCAGGGACCATACTTCATCTCCCATGGACACACGGCCAGGAGTAGCAGTAGCAGTAGCAGTAGCAGTAGCAGTAGCAGTTCTTGTAGTGTGCTTCCTGCCTGCCTGAAAGACAGCGTGTAGTCTGTTTGTTTGGAGGACCATGTGCTAACAGTGTGCTGAGCCTAGCAGCCTGCTGGGCAAGGCAGAGAGCAACCCTGAGACCTTAACGAGGGGGCGGAGCTACTTAGGCAGGTGAGTACTTTATGAAGCCTGCCCCTAAGCAACCAGAGGAGCTAGTGAATAGGAACAGCTAAGAGGGGAGTTTTCTGAGGGGGAGTGTGAGGGGGAACTAGTGACACTTAAATCATCCAACTTGACTTTAAAGCCAATAAGAACCTAACTTAATCCACATTACCCACCTCTGGTTTAATATGACAATGCAGGCAGAAGCCCAGCAATAGGGGGGTCTATCCAGTTTGTTTCACCCAATGCAGTTTGTATGAGTACCTGCCCTCTGGGCAGGTGGCCTAGGTGTGCACCTAGTGCAAGGAGCTCCTGGCCCTCTGAGACATGCTTTAGGGGCTAGGGTGGTGGAACTGGAGGAGCTGGGAGAGACAGAGAGATACAGAAATGAGACTTTTTGGGACATAGTAGAATGGTCCCACCTCCAGTCTGACAGCCTCAGTGCCATTGAGGATGTTGAAAGTCTCAGGGAAGGAGAACGTCTACCTGGAGCAGAGGGAAATGATCCCATAGCCAGGACCCTCCTTCCCAGTGATGTCAGAGTATCTTCTCGCATTGAGAATACCTCTCTGGTGGAGGGAACTCCAGTTATTAGGAAGAGACAGGTTTTAGTTATGGGTGATTCAATCATTAGGAACATAGATAGCTGGGTTTGTGATGACCAGGAGAACCCCGTGGTGACTTGCCTGCTTAGTATACGAGGGTTGAGGATCTCTCGAGACATCTAGATAGACTTATGTGTAGTGCTGGGGAGGAGCTGGTGGTTGTGGTACATATTGGTACTAAAGACATAGGGAAGGATAGCAGGGAGGTCCTGGAGGCCAAATTTAGGCTGCTAGGTAGGACATTGAAGTCCAGGACCTCCATGGTAGTGTTCTCTGAAATCCTTCCAGTTCCACACACAGGGTCAGTTAGACAGACAGAACTGCAGGGTCTCAATGTGTGGATGAGACAATGGTGTAGGGAGGAGGGGTTTAGGTTTATAAGGAGCTGGGGAAACTTTTGGGAAAGGAGGAGCCTATACAGAAAGGATGGGCTTCACCTAAACCAAAATGGAACCAGATTGCTGGCACTTAAAATTAAAAAGGTCGTAGAGCAGTTTCTAAACTATGGAAAGCCGACAGGTATAGAGGCACATGTGGTTCAGACGGTGGCATCCCTTAGGGCAGGATCTTTTACTGGAGATTCTCTATGTCCTAGTAAGGAGAAGAGGATGAAACATGATAAACATGATGGCTATGTCTACACTAGCACACTATGTGGAAGTAGCCTATTTCGACATAAGAACATCAAAATAGGCTACTTCAACGCGTATTGTCTACATGTCCTCCAGGGCTGGTGCCATCGACGTTCAACGTCAAAGTAGCGATGGAGAACATCGAAAGGAGCCGCCCCAGAAGGAAATGTGGAGCGTCCACACACACAAGCGCTCCCTGTAGAAAAAAGGGGCCAGCAAAGCCCCAAGCTGGTCTCTTAAAGGGCCCCTCCAGACACACTCAGCCTGCACAGTACGAGATCCACAGAGCCGACAACCGGTTGCAGACCCTGTGCACGCAGCATGGACCCCCAGCAGCAGCAGCAGCAGCAGCAGCCAGAAGCCCTGGGCTAAGGGCTGCTGCCCACGGTGACCATAGAGCCCCGCAGGGGCTGGAGAGAGAGCATCTCTCAACCCCCCAGCTGATGGCCGCCATGGAGGACCCTGCTATTTTGATGTAGCAGGACGTGCATCATCTACACATGCCCTACTTTGACGCTGAACATCGAAGTAGGGCACTATTCTCATCTTCGGATAGGAATAGTGATTTCGACATCTCGCTGCCTAACATCAATTTCAATGTCGAAATAGCGCACAGTGCATGTAGACGCGATGCATACTATTTCGACATTGTGCCAGCTACTTTGAAGTAGCTGGCTAGTGTAGACACACCTGATAAAACACAGGTAGTATCTGATGAGGAACAGTCAAGGAAAACAGAGTCCCTTTCAATTACATAGGCCGTGTCTACATGTGCCCCAAACTTTGAAATGGCCATGCAAATGGCCATTTCGAAGTTTACTAATGAAGCGCTGAAATGCATATTCAGCACTTCATTAGCATGCGGGCGGCAGCCGCGCTTCAAAATTGACGCTCCTTGCCGCCGCGCAGCGCGTCCAGACGGGGCTCCTGTTCGAAAGGGCCCCGCCTACTTCGAAGTCCCCTTATTCCCATGAGCTCATGGGAATAAGGGGACTTCGAAGTAGGCGGCGTCCTTTCGAAGAGGAGCCCTGTCTGGACGCGCCGCGCGGCGGCAAGGAGCATCAATTTCGAAGCGCGGCTGCCGCCCGCATGCTAATGAAGCGCTGAATATGCATTTCAGCGCTTCATTAGTAAACTTCGAAATGGCCATTTGCGTGGCCATTTCGAAGTTTGGGGCACGTGTAGACGTAGCCATAATGTAATAACGCACGGCTAAAGAGTGACAAGTTTTTAAAGTTCTTATATACAAATGCTAGAAGTCTAAATAATAAGATGAGTGAGCTAGAATGCCTCATATTAAATGAAGATATTGATATAATAGGTATCACAGAAACTTGTTGGAATGAGGATAATCAATGGGACACAGTAATACCAGGGTACAAAATTTATCGGAAGGACAGAACACGTCATGCTGTGGGGGTTGGGGTGACACTATATGTTAGAGAAAGTGTAGAATTAAATGAAGTAAAAATCATAAATGAACCAAACTGTATCATGGTATCTCTCTGGATAGTAATCCTATGCTTAAATAATAAGAATATAAGGGTAGGGATATACTACTGACCACCTGACCAGGATGGTGATAGTGACTGTGAAATGCTCAGGGAGATTAGGGAGGCTATCAAAATAAAGAAACAAATAATAATGGGGGATTTCAACTATCCCCATATAGACTGGGTGCATGTCACCTCAGGACGGGAAGCTGAGATAAAGTTCCTTGACACCTTAAATGACTGCTTCTTGGAGCAGCTAGGCCTGGAACCCACAAGAGGAGAGGTGATTCTTGATTTAGTCCTAAGTGGAGCACAGGATCTGGTCCAAGAGGTGAATGTGTCTGGACCTCTGGGTAATAGGGACTATAATATAATTAAATTTAACATTCCCATGGCTGGGAAAATACTACGGTGGCCCAAGACTGTACAATTTAATTTCAGAAAGGGGGACTACACAAAAATGAGGAAGTTAGTTAAACAGAAATTAAAAGGTACAGTACCTAAAGGGAAATCCCTGCAGGCTGCATGGAAACTTTTTAAAGACATCATAATAGAGGCTCAACTTAAATGTATACCCCAATTTAGGAAATGTAATAAGAGAACAAAAAAGTGCTACTGTGGGTAAACAATAAAGTAAAAGAGGCAGGGGTGACAAAAAGGCATCCTTTAAAAAAAATGGCAGTTACATCCTAGTGAGGAAAATAGACAGGAACATAAACTCCGCCAAGTGAAGTACAAAAATATAATGAGGAAGGCCAAACAAGAATCTGAAGAACAGCTAGCCAAAGAGTCAAAAAGTAATAGCAAAAAAATTTTAAGTACATCAGAAGCAGAAACTCTGCTAAACAGCCAGTGGGGCCACTGGATAATCAAGATGCTAAAGGAGCACTCAAGCATGATAAGGCCATTGCAGAGAAACTAAATTATTTCTTTGCATCAGTCTTCATGGCTGATGATGTGAGGGAGATTCCCAAACCTGAGCAAAACTGTCTCAAATTGATGTGTCATTAGAAGGGGTTTTGGAACAAATTGATAAACTAAACAGTAATAAGTCACCAGGACCAGATGGCATTCACCCAAGAGTTCTGAAGGAACTCAAATGTGAAACTGCAGAACTACTGACTGTAGTTTGTAACCTGTCATTTAAATCACCTTCTGTTCCAGATAACTGGAGGATAGCTAATGTGATTCCAATCTTTAAAAAGGGCTCAAGAGGTGATCCTGACAACTACAGACCAGTAAGCCTGACTTCAGTATTGGGCAAACTGATTGAAATTCTAATAAAGAACAGAATTATCAGACACATTGAGGAAAGTAATTTGTTGGGCAAGAGTCAACATGGCTTTTGTAGAGGGAAGTTGTGCCTCACCAATCTATTAGAATTTTTTGAAAGGGTCAACAAGCATGTGGACAAGGGGGATCCTGTGGATATAGTGTACTTAGATTTTCAGAAAGCCTTTGACAAGGTCCCTCACCAAAGGCTCTTAAGCAAAGTTAACTGTCATGGGGTAAAAGGGAAGGTCCGTTCTTGGATTGGTAACTGGTTAAAAGATTGGAAACAAAGGGTAGGGATAAATGTACAGTCAGTTTTCAGAATGGAGAGAGGTAAATAGTGGTGTCCCGCAGGGGTCTGTACTGGGAGCAGTCCTATTCAACATATTTATAAATGATCCGGAAAAAGGGATAAACAATGAGGTGGCAAAATTTGCAGATGACACAAAACTACTCAAAAAGTTAAGTCGCAAGCAGACTGTGAAGAACTACAAAAGGATCTTAATAAATTGGGTAATTGGGCAACAAAATGGCAGATGAAACCCAATGTTGATAAATGCAAAGTAATGCACATTGGAAAATATAATCCCAACTATACATATAAAATGATGGGGTCTGACTTAGCTGTTACCATTCAAGAAAGAGATCTTGGAGTCATTGTGGATAGTTCTCTGAAAACATCCACTCAATGTGCAGCAGCCGTCAAAAAAGCTAATAAAATGTTGGGAATCATTAAGAAAGGAGTAGATGATAAGACAGAAAATGTCACATTACCGCTATATAAATCCATGGTACATCCACATCTGGAATACTGTGTTCAAATGTGGTCGCCCCATCTCAAAAAAGATATATTGGAATTGGAAAAGGTTCAGAAAAGGGCAACACAAATGATTAAGGGTATGGAACATCTACCATATGAGGAGAGATTGATAAGACTGGGACATTTTTGCTTGGAAAAAAAGACGATTAAGGGAACATATGATAGAGGGATAAAATCATGACTGGTGCAGGGAAAGTAAATAAGGAAATGTTATTTACTCCTTCTCAGAACACAAGAAGTAGGGGTCACCAAATGAAATTAATAGGCAGCAGGTTTAAAACAAACAATAGGAAATATTTTTTCACTGAACTCACAGTTAACCTGTGGAACTCCTTGCTGGAGGGTGTTGTGAAGGTCAAGATATAGCAGAGTTTAAAAAAGAATTAGATAAATTAAGCGGGGATAGGTCCATCAATGCCCATTAGCCAGGATGGGCATGGAGGGTGTTCCTAGCCTCTGTTTGCCAGAGGCTGGAAATGGGCGACAGGGAACTGATCACTTTGATGATTACCTGTTCTGTCTATTTCCTCTGGGGCACCTGGCATTGCCTACTGTCAGAAGACAGGATACTGGGCTTGATGAACCTATGGTCTGACCCAATATGGCTGCTCTTATGTTCTTATGTTCTACACCAAGAATGTCAGCACTCTCTGGAAGCTCAAGTGGGTCCTTGGAGGAGCAGCAGTTCTTCCGGGTGCATCACTCCAGGAGCAAGGAAGAATCATCTGTCTTCTCCAGCAGCTCCCTCCTACGTGACTTGCTGGGCTGGCTTTTTATACTTCCCCTTCTTATTCTGTCCCTCTGCTTCTTTGTGTAGGGTGTGGCCTTGCTGGCTCCACTCACCAGGCAGCATCTGCATCTGAGGGAGGGTAGGCCTCCTCTCTACAGTCCACATCAACTGATCACCAGTTAAGATAGATAAACAGGAGTTAGTCCAATAAGCCTGTCTGACCTGTCTTGATACCTCTATATTGTCTTGTGGCTTTTTCCTTTTGCTTATAAGAGGAACTGTAACCATAATCTTATTTTTAAATCTACAGTTCAAGATATTTCCATATAAAATATCTGTGCAAAAAACACACAGATACACTGAAAAAATATGCTTCCCCCGACTTAATTTTGCCATTAGGAAACTGAGAACAAAACATCATGAGCAAAATTCCAGGAAAAATATATCATCAAAGTAGGCTAGAATGGGAAGAGACCTGTCTATTGTAAGGCTCCTTCTGAAAAACTTAGGTATTCCAAATCAAAAATAGGAAAGATGTCACATTTGGAATAGTTAGGCTTTACAACCTGGTTCTAACCATCTCCAGGTAAGGGGGCACTTTCATCTCCCACTGATATTGAACAGCAGGTGAAAGAGCTCAGAAACTCACCAAATTGGCACCCATCTTCTCGCAGTTCACTGTTATCTTAATAAGAAGATAGTATTTATGGAAGGTGATGGAGGCTGGGGGCAAGGACCAGTCCAGTTCCTTAGAAAGTTGAGTTCATTGGAAGAACATGTGTTTTAACACAGTCAAAATGCAAAGTCATATATGAACAAAAATTGTAGATTGCACTTGCACAATAGAAGACTGCATTCTGGAAATCAGAGATGCTAAAAAGGAGTAAGTAGCAACAGGTAACAAGCTAAACATGAGCTGTTAGAGCAAGGCTGTAGCTGAGAAAGGGACCATAAGCAAAGAAATAACAAGTAGGAGCGGGGAGGTGGTATTTCCTCTATATATCGTATTAGTATGACTATTACTGGAATACTGCACCTAGTTCTGGGATCTTCACTTCAAAAAGGAAGTTGAAATATTAGATGGGGCTCAAAGAAGCGTTAAAAAGAACCACTTGAAACTTGCAAAATGGGCCTCCTAAGCTGTGTCTACACGTGCACGCTACTTCGAAGTAGCGGCACTAACTTCGAAATAGCGCCCGTCGCGGCTACACGCGTCGGGCACTATTTCGAAGTTAACTTCGACGTTAGACGGTGAGACGTCGAAGTCGCTAACCTCATGAGGGGATCGGAATAGCGCCCTACTTCGATGTTCAACGTCGAAGTAGGGACCGTGTAGACGATCCGCGTCCCGCAACGTCGAAATTGCCGGGTCCTCCATGGCGGCCATCAGCTGGGGGGTTGAGAGATGCTCTCTCTCCAGCCCCTGCGGGGCTCTATGGTCACCGTGGGCAGCAGCCCTTAGCCCAGGGCTTCTGGCTGCTGCTGCGGCAGCTGGGGATCCATGCTGCATGCACAGGGTCTGCAACCAGTTGTCGGCTCTGTGGCTCTTGTGTTGTTTAGTGCAACTGTGTCTGGAAGGGGCCCTTTAAGGGAGCGGCTTGCTGTTGAGTCCGCCCTGTGACCCTGTCTGCAGCTGTGCCTGGCACCCTTATTTCGATGTGTGCTACTTTGGCGTGTAGACGTACCCTCGCAGCGCCTATTTCGATGTGGTGCCGTGCAACGTCGAAGTTGAACATCGACGTTGCCAGCCCTGGAGGATGTGTAGACGTTATTAATCGAAATAGCCTATTTCGATGTTGCTACATCGAAATAAGCTATTTCGATGTTGGCTTCACGTGTAGACGTAGCCCTAGTGAGGGATTTAAAAAGCTCAGTCAATGTACTTAATCCAAGCAAAAGTTAAGAGTGACAACTTGATCACAGTGTACAAGTACATAGATGGGGATGAAACTGGGACGCAGGTGCCTTTTTTAATTTAACAGATAAAGGCATGGTGAAATCCAATGGTTTTAAAATAAATCTAAATTGATTCTGACAAGAATGACAACATCAAATTTTAAAAGTGAGGATAATTAACCATTGAAATAATTTGCCTAGGGATGTGGTAGATTATTTTATTATTTCAAGTCCTAAAATAGAGACTGAATATTATTCTAAAATATATACTATTGCTCAAGTCCAAATAGTAGTTGGATGCTTGATGCAGAAATTACTGGGTGAGGTCCTAAGGCATACATTATGCAGGAGGCCAGACTAAATGAGCATAATGGCACCTCCTGCCCTTTAAAATCCTTGAAAATAATCATAATTAAGTATGTGACACAAAGCACATTTGAGACAATGGGATTTTTCAGCCCCATAAATTCCAGTCCTGTACTTGCTACAGCCAAAAGGAGTTATACAAGTCACTGTAAGAAAGGGTAAGCCCTCTGGTGAATAAATGTCAAGAGAGCAATTATCAGTGCTGTCATCTGTTTGATCCTAGCATTGCCTTAATATTGAAATTACCTTAGAAAGGATGAAAAGCTTTGGTATCTCTAAGCTATTTGCTTTTGCCTCTTGCTCTTATGCCTTGGCAATCAGTCAATAACGTTCACTTTAAAATAATGAAGCAAGAAACAAATACAGGTCTTGTCTGTGGGTAGCTTTGGATATCTTCCCCACCCCCACAAAGCTTTTACTGTGTGGTCAGACTAGCCTCTGCATGAAAGACTTAGTGGGGAAAGAGAAAATGAGCTGGAGTGAGCTTATGAAATTAACAAATAAAATGCAGCACTGTTGACACAGATCTTGCCTTTTAATTATTCAGACCAAATCAAACACACAGCATTTTCATCGTATTCTCACCAACTTTTCTCTTTCATCAGCACTGGTTGCTGATCTTCACTGCCCACTAAAACAATTTTACTAAAAGGAAGAAAGAAAGAAAGAAAGAAAGAAAGAAAGAGAATAATTCTTCTGAGCCAAAATATCAGTTTATATGTAAAAGGTTTAAAAACTAATAGTTGGGAAGGAATGAGAATGCTGTCTGAATTATCCATTTTAGCAAAACAAGGAACTGAGTGTTTACTTCTGATGAACATGTCCCTTCAAGCCCTGTGCAATTCACCCTTAGGTTTGTTTGTCCGTGGCCTGGCTATTCTGTACAGGAAGGCGGAAATAGATGACAGTAGGAAGACTGAGCTATGAGTCCCAGGGCTAAAGAGAGCCTGTTTCCAAAAAAAGTCTTGGATAGCCTGGTATAAATAGTTTAACTCGAACTTCAGAAGTACTCAAAATCAGTCTTACTGATTGAACTAAATGTGGTCCCTTCAAACTGTCTTTGTGTCAATGATTTATGTGTTAAGGTATTTTACACATCTGCTTAACGCAATATAAATAGTGGTAGTTTTTTAAAGTGCTTTTACACAAATGCTAGAAGTCTGTCTAATAAGATGGGTGAATTAGAATACCTTATATCAAAGGAGGAGATTGACATCATAGGCATCACGGAAACCTGGTGGAATAAGGACAATCAGTGGGACACTATCATACCGGGATATAAAATATATCAGAAGGACAGAATGGGTCGAGCGGGTGGTGGAGTGGTACTGTATGTGAAACATAATATAGAATCAAATGAAATAAAAATCCTAAATGAATCAAAATGTTCCATAGAATCACTATGGATAGCAATTCCTTCCTCTGATGGGAATATAGCACTAGGGATATATTATCGACCACCTGACCAGGACAGTGATAGTGATGTTGAAATGCTAAGGGAGATTAGAGAGGCTATCAAAATAAAAAACTCACTAATAATGGGGGATTTCAATTATCCCCATATTGACTGGGTACATGTCACCTCAGGAAGGGATTCAGAGAGAAAATTTCTTGATACCTTAAATGACTGCTTCTTGGAGCAGCTCGTACAGGAACCCACAAGGGGAGCGGCAATTCTTGATTTAGTACTGAGTGGAACACTGGATCTGGTCCAAGAAGTAACTATTACAGGATCACTTGGAAATAGTGACCATAACATAATAACATTTAATATTCCTGTATTGGGAAGAACACCGCAACAGTCCAACACTCTGGTATTTAATTTCGAAAAGGGGAATTACACAAAAATGAGGTTAGTTAAACAGAAATTAAAAGGTAGAGTAACTAGAGTAAAATCTCTACAAGCTGCATGGAAACTTTTCAAAGATACCATATTAGAGGCCCAATTTAAATGTATGCCCCAAATTAAAAAACACAGTAAGACACCTAAAAAAGAGCCACCGTGGCTTAACAATCATGTAAAAGAGGCACTGAGAGATAAAAATGCATCCTTTAAAAAATGGAAGTCAACTTCTAGTGATCAAAATAGAAAGGAACATAAACAGTGCCAAATGAAGTGTAAAAATGTAATAAGAAAAGCCAAAAAAGATTTTGAGGAACAGTTAGCCATAAATTCCAAACAATAGTAAAATGTTTTTGAAGTACATTAAAAGCAGGAAGCCTGCTAAAAAAGCAGTGGGACCCCTGGATGATAGAGACATAAAAGGAGCAATCAAGGAAGATAATGCCATTGCGGAAAAATTAAATGATTTCTTTGCTTCGGTCTTCACGGCTGAGGATGTTAGAGAGATTCCCAAATCTGAGCCGTCCTTTATAGGTGACGAATCTGAGGAACTGTCTCAGATTGAAGTGTCATTAGAGGAGGTTTTGGAACTAATTGATAAGCTAAACAGTCACCATTCTCCAGGACCAGATGGTATTCACCCAAGGGTTCTGAAAGAACTCAAATGTGAAATTGCGGAACTATTAATGGTGGTTTGTAACCTATCCTTTAAATCAGCTTCGGTACCCAATGATTGGAAGTAAGCTAATATAACACCAATATTTAAAATGAGCTCTAAAGGAGACCCTAGCAATTACAGCCCGGTAAGTCTAACATCAGTACCGGGCAAATTAGTAGAAACAATAGTGAAAAATAAAATTGTCAGACACAAAGAAGAACATGATTTGTTGAGCAAAAGTCAACATGGTTTCTGTAAAGGGAAGTCATGTCTTACTAATCTATTAGAGTTCTTTGAAGCGGTTAACAAGCATGCAGACAGGGGGGATCCAGTAGACATAATATACTTAGATTTCCAGAAAGCCTTTGACACGGTCCCTCACCAAAGGCTCTTATGTAAATTAGGTGGTCATGGGATAGGAGGAAAGATCCTTTCATGGATTGGGAACTGGTAAAAAGACAGGAAACAAAGGGCAGAAATAAATGGTAAATTTTCACAATGGAAGAAGGTAACTAGTGGCGTTCTCCAAGGGTCAGTCCTGGGACCAATCCTGTTCAACTTGTTTATCAATGATCTAGAGAAAGGGGAAATCAGTGAGGTGGCAAAGTTTGCAGATGACCCAAACTGTTCAGGATAGTCAAAACCAAAGCAGACTGTGAAGAACTTGAAAAAGATCTCAGCAAACTGAGCGATTGGGCAGCAAAATGGCAAATGAAATTTAATGTGGGTAAGTGTAAGGTAATGCACATTGGGAAAAATAACCCCAATTATACATACAATGTGATGGGGGCAAACTTAGCTACAACAGATCAGGAAAGGGGATCTTGGAATTATAGTGGATAGTTCTCTGAAAACATCCACGCAGTGTGCAGCGGCAGTCAGTAAAGCAAATAGGATGTTAGGAATAATTAAAAAAGGGATAGAGAATAAGACGAAGAATATCTTATTTTCCCTATATAAAACTAAGGTTCAGAAAAGGGCAACTAAAATGCTTAAGGGTTTGGAAAGGGTCCCATATGAGGAGAGGCTAGACAGACTGGGACTTTTCAGTCTAGAAGAGACGAGACTGAGGGGCGATATGATAGAGGTATATAAAATCATGAATGGCGTGGAGAAAGTGAATACAGAAAAGTTATTTACTTGTTCCCATAATATAAGAACTAGAGGACACCAAATGAAATTAATGGGTAGCAGGTTTAAAACTAATAAAAGAAAGTTTTTCTTCACACGGCACACAGTCAACCTGTGGAACTCCTTACCAGAGGAGGCTGTGAAGGCCAGAACTCTAACAGAGTTTAAAAAAGAGCTCAATAAATGTTTGCAGGTTAGGTCCATAGATGGCTATTAGCAAGGGGTAAGGTATGGCACCTAGCCTTTTGTCAAAGGCGGGAGATGGATGGCAGGAGACAAATCACTTGATTATTGTCTTCGGTTCACCTCCTCTGGGGCACCTGGCATTGGCTACTGTTGGCAGACAGGATACTGGGCTAGATGGACCTTTGGTCTGACCCAGTATGGCCGTTCTTATGTTCTTATGTAGTACCAAATCTTAGGAACAATACTGTTAACTTTAGCTCTAAACATACTCATTAATTACACTTTTGAAAAAGCCCCTCAGTGTTATAGCTCCAGTGAAGTCCTGATTCTCTTGGTGTATTGGAGTTCTCTAAAGGAACCAACAGAAGAAACAGGTTATACCTATAGCAGCAGTTCCCAACCTTTTCCAGAAAGGGACACATTTTGACAATTCAGGAAGACTTGGTGACCCAAGGCAATTCAAAAACGGGGATGGGGGAAGCAGTGCTGTAACTAGCTAATTTTGTACTAAAGGCAAGAATATAAAATTTTGACCTTCCTCATGTTTATATATTCATAATAGTTATTTCATAGAAAAAGGGAAAATACATTAATAATAAAATAACACTACATTTATTATAGCTTGTTAGTTTGTTATTATAGTTATTCTGAGTTGTGGTGGGGGAAAGACCCCAAACCGCACCCCTGACTCCCTCAGCTTAAACCCCACACTCAGAGGCTGGAGGGGCTGGGGGGAGTCACACTCAGGGGCTGGGGGAGATACAAACAAAAAATGAAAACTGACAAATCTGCTACATAGAACAGAAGGGGACAAAAGGGGGGACAGATGTTGTGGGGGGGAGATTACTTACTGCAAGAGTCTATTATGTGCTGGGATGACTACAAATATCAAAGGTGGAGAAACTGTCTTTGTAATGTGTAATTGCTTCTCTATTGGTAAAGATAGCTAAATGGCTCCTTTAAGAGCCACATGCAGTTCTGAGCTGCTGGTGGCCCTTGACAAATCTAATTGCGACTCCTATTTGGGTCCTGACCCATAGGTTGGGAATCACTGACCTATAGCTACTTTTTAAAAGCTAGTTGCATTGACATATGATTCTAGCCACAGACCTGGTTGGTAATTCAACAATAGTTTTTTTCTTTGGAAAATGATGATTTGTCAAAACCCAAATTGTGGAAAAGGCCTGTTTTCATGAACTTCACACTGTGAAAAAGTGTTGGAAAAAAGCTTATTAAATTGTTGAACTGTCTCAATTTTACATTTTTTTAAAAGGTTTGTTTTTCACTTTAGAAACAAAATTTTGTTTTGAAATTAATTTATAGAAAGCAAAGGTAGCAGCTTGTTCAACCTGATCCATTTTTTATTTTGATTTTTGATTCACTAAAATTTATGGGATTTCAACCTCCTCCTGTATCAGGTTATAAAATGTCAAAAATTCTTGTGAGATGTGAAAACCATTTACTGCCTAGTTCTACCTAATAGTGTTACTTGCCTCACAGCATTAGTGACTGGGAACAATCCTTCAGAGAACAAACAGTAGTCCCTGCCTTTTCTGTTTGATAATCCAAGTGAATTAACTGAATGAAAGCCAGAAGACAACCATATCTGGGTGAGTGATATAACTGGTGATTTGGCTGGATTTTTGTTAATTATTGCTAAGGATTTGTCATGCAGGGTGTATGAATGTGGGGGAGGGCTGGAAGTGTGTGTGTGTGTGTGTGTGAGGGGGAATTTGAGGGTAAAAGTACTGTTCATTTAAATGTTAGCAGGAAACCAGGCCAGAGTGGGCCTGTGGAAAACAGAGTTTTCCAAAATGAAATCATTCTGAGGCACACTGGTTCCTGTATATCTGAGAAATTCATTTATTCTGTGTTAGTAGAAAGTCACTGCTTCTGTGTTACTTTTCCATTTTTATTTGGTGGGTGGCCCTGGAAACAGGCTTTGCTCTTGGCCCTCTTTAGCTTTAATTCACCACTGTAATCAAAACTAAACTGGTTATCATTCATTGCAGTAAATTTAGAGTTTAATCCTATAGGTTTCAAACCAGGCACTTAAAGTCATAGGCAACCTTTGTACATATTTGCCTCCTGTGTGATTGACTGCTGAGGGAGTGGGCATTTTCCAGTTGAACAGAACAACCCTCATTCCTCGAACTGGGAGGGGTAGCCGACTTAGTCTGTATCTGCAAAAACAACAAGAAGTCCTCTGGAACCTTACAGACAGATATTTTGGGGCATAAACTTTCGTGGGCAAAGACCCACTTCGTCAGATGCAATTTCTAGAATTGACCATCAGCTCCTGAGGTGGAAAATGCCTTTTGAGAACTGAGATTAAAATGAAGTGTGAGGTTGGAAATAAAGGGTTAAAAAATGACATGCACACAGCTCTTTATTTTGATTCTTTTCAGATAATTAAAGCTGTAGGTCCCCTTGTCATTAGTGCAGGTATTTTGGTATGTGACTCTGTGACGATGTATTTTCAGTCCATGCTGGCATTTTGCTCATTGTGAACTCACTTCTTTGAGTTTTCATGTCAAGTAGGAAGCCATGAGTCTGGGGCCAAATTCTGAGATGGTTCTTCTCTTTCCTACCATGGGAAATAGGCACTAGAGAAACGGGAGGCTTTTTGTTGAGGAGGGGCAGACTTCTCCCCTACACCATGGCTCACTGCTGTAAGTAAGATATCTCTGAGACACATTGGAGCCAGGGCCATCTGTATGGTGTTCCAGGCTCAGTGCCTTTCCAGCATCCTGAGAATGCAAGAGCTCTATTAGAGCTGCACTGCCAGGGACTCCCCCATCTGCCACTTCGCCTGGAGCCCTTCATTAAAGGGGATCCCACAGCACAGAAGCACTCTGCAGAAATACAAACTCAGACTGCAGTCACATGTCACCAGATTTCCTGCAGAATAGATGTTGGGAAGATACGTCTAACGTACTGTCTCCCCATGCAGAAATCCTGGGCACAGAGTCTTATGTGGACCTTTCTCTTCCAGAAAGGGGAGATGTGCATGGAGGGTCTCACACAGGTAACAGTTCTGATCTTTATTAAACTGGTGTAAGTATGGAGTAATTCTGCTGAAGTAAAGGAGTTATTTCATGTGACCTTGGTGACCTTCCTCAGCTTCATTAAAGGCACTCTGTTTCCGCAGGGGATGGAGCAGGGGAAGAGAGGTTGTACAGTGAAGGTAAAAGAAGTGGTCAGACTTGTTTGTGAGTATCTGGAAAGCCCTGTGTGATAGTAACAATAATTTATTTTTGCTCCTAGCTAAAATAGCTGTACATGTATTTACAGACTTTTTACCAGAGGCCTGGCTCTTTCAAATAATGCCAAACACATGTTGAACCTCCACAGCCTCTGACCTTTTATCAGCCAAGCTGTAGCTGTGTATTATGTTGGAGATCAGGATTTGAGCAGAGGCCATTGCCCATGTTCGGGGGTTCATATCAAGAGTGTTTAATTTTAGGAAGTGTACATGTGAAAAAAATACTTATGGTCTGTTGTGAGAAGCAATGGCTTATCAATTATCTGTATTCCAATGATTAGGCTGTCTCTTCCGCTAGTTGCTCCAAAAGGGTCTTTCCAATAGTTATTTTCAGATTCCAGTTTTAAGTTATCCATTTGTCTATATACTAAATAGCGGAGCTGTCACCACAATATAATGAACCAGTACAGAAAGATGAGCATCAAGAGCACAAGTACAAAATACTTGTATAACTACAAGTTGAATTGCAAGGTCTGGATGGAATTTCTGTCCTGCTGTCACTCTGGATATTTTATTTTTGTCAGTCATGGAAATAAGCTTGTTAATACTGAGTTAAAATTGATGATCTGCTTATTATCCCATTACATGTCACCAAGTCATTCCTTCTAATACTAAACAGTCCGTAAGAAATATTCTTCCTCTGATTATATTAACTGCTTTTGGATCTATTGCCTTGATAAAGGAGAGTGAAGTCCCAGGTTTCATCAGATTATATCTTCAGTGCATTTCCAAAATTTTGTCCACAGTTTATTTAGGTGCCTGAGTTTATGTGTATCTCATATACCCACAGATTAAACACACATCTAAAACCTTAAATATGGGTACTGGGATATACTGTGCCAGCCCTACTACCTCGAGTAGTACTTTACTTTTTATTTATTTGAATGGGACTACTTGCATAAAAAAGGGATTACTCAGAGGCCACATCTACACTAGCAAGTTCTTTCAAAATATTTTTTGAAAGGAGGCTCTTTTGAAATATCCATCAGAGCATCAATGCACAAAAGGTGTTCTTTCGAAAGAAAATCAAAAGAACATGGTTCTCCTTTTGAAAGTGCTCTTCCGCCCCTGTTTCAGGAACAGCGCCTTCGTTCAAAATCTGCTCTTGTAAGAAAATGTGTGTAGACATTCCACAGGCCCTTTTTTTTGGGAAAGAGCTGTCCTTGTGGTCCCTGATCTTTTGATCCCTGGCCCATTCTCAAAAGAGCAGGGGCTGTGTGGATGCTCTCTTTCAAAAGAGCAGATTACTCTTTTGATCAGATTTTTTGTATGTGGACAGTGTTTTGAAAGATGTTCTTTCAGAAGAGATCTTCAGGAAGGACTTCTTTAGAAAGGTCGCTGTAGTGTAGATGTAGCCACATAGTCCCTGCTCTTTTGAAAGAATGGGCCAGGAATCAAAAAATGAGGCTCTATGAGGACTGCTCTTCCAAAAAAAAAAATGTCCTGCAGAGCAGCTACACATGTTTTCTTTCGAAAGAAAGTGCTCTTCCTAAATGGGAGTGGAAGAGCACTTTCGAAAGGAGTGTCACATTCTTCCAATTTAATTTCAAAAGACCATATTTTGTATGCAGATGCTTCGCTGGATCTTTCAAAAGGGCCCCTTCTTTAAAAAAATATTTCGAAAGAGCTTGCTAGTGTAAGCACAGCCAAAGTGAATAAGGGGTTTACAATCTGACTCTCATGTTGTCAACAAAGCCAGTACATTATTGGAAATTGCCTCAGAATTAGCCTGTATGCTATTTATTATATAGGTGATACAGCATTTTTTCTGTAGTTCCTTTTAATAAAGCAAACTAAGTCTGCAAGGGTAATAGAGCCCAGTCCTCTGCTGGTGCAGGCAATCTCATCATACAATCCTGTTCATAATTTTGTCAAGCTCCATCTTAAAACTGGCTAGATTGTTTGCCTGGAATACTACCGGAAGACTGTTCAAGAACCTCACTCCACTGATGGTTACAAACCCTCTTCTAGTTTTCAGCCTTAATTCATTCCTGGCCACTACCCTAAAGGAAATCTCACTAGTCAGTGGGCATCTCTTCTGAGATGCTGAGAACCCTCAACTTAATGGTTAGCAAGAGTTGAGGGCACTCACCACTTTGCAGACTGAGTCTTTGGTGTCATGGGAGGCAGGTTAGCTCAGTTTGTAAGATGTGAGGACTATTCTAGTTAACAATTCTTTGCTCCTTGCTGGAAAGCTGACATGTAGTGTTGGGATTTTATTTGCGAACACAATCACATCTGGCACCACACATTACTTTTCTGGGATTCTACGAGAAGTCACAAAGTTTGAGATATTTGCTATCCGTGGAAGCAGATTCCAAGCTAAAACCCACAGCCACCTGAATGTCAGGAATGTATGCATGTAGCACTTCATTGATAAGGAAGAGTATGGTATGTGGATTTCTTTCAAGTGTGCAAAAAGGAACACAAAACAGACCCAGGATGATGACAGAATTTGCTGTACCTTTGAAAGCTCCACTTAGAATGTGCATGTGTAAACACGTGCCTGCGCTCAGACCCACGCTGAAAAGCATTAACATCATCGCCACAAGCACATGATATAGATCAGTGGTTCCCTAACTCTTTGTCATCACCCCCGCTTTTTGATTTTTGAGAAACCCTCACATCCTCCGACTCTTCTTTACCATCACCCAATCCCCCTTTAAGAAAACATCAAATTTGTAATCTAAAACAAACACAAACATTAGAAATAAGCACAAATCGTTTTTTTTTTGGCCCCTTGTGGGTGCCTGGTGCAGCCCCAGCTGGCCAGCTGCTGAGCTCTGTGCCAGCTGCCGGAGCTGCCCACGTGAGCCGGCCAAGCCCCATGCTGCTGGGGCCAGCCACCTGAGCTTTGTGCTGCTGGGGCCAGCCGCCTGCCCACCCACCAGCCTGAGCCCTGTGAGCCGCCCAACCAAGCCCTGCGAGCCATGAGCCACCTGCACGAGCCCCTACCCTCCCCCAAAACCAGGCACCACCAGCCCCCCACTCTTACCCCATCCCCATGCCCTTCTCCCGAGCCAGGCATCCCCCGCCCACCATCTGACCCCATCCTCCTCCTCTTCCTCTCCCTCATCCCCCAATCCACACTCACTCACCTTTGCAGGAGGCAGCTAACTCCATGTGGAACTTCGCCGGCTGCCTGCTTTTTATAGCAGCTGCTCTGGGTCACCCAGGTAAAAATGGCAGGGGCTGAGAGCCAGAAGCAAAGACTGACTCTTTCTTGGGATGTGGGGAATAAATGGGGGGTTGGGTTGCCTCGCACCCCCCTGGAATGTCTTCACACATCCTCAGGGGGCATGCCCCCCAGTTTGGGAAACCATGCTCTAGATCTATAATTTCAGACAGTAACCCTTGCAAGGTATCATGCCACACACTGGACATATAAATCCAAAACTGAAAGATGAAGTCCATACTGTCACCCTATCACCAGCTGTGTTGCCCAAGGCAAGGAGCATGTCATTTGCTTGTTCAGTGTGGTTGATCTCTATGCTTACGTGGGTTTTTATTGAAAAACGTTAAGCCACCTCCCCTGAGAGCAAGTAGAAGCACTTTTTTTCTGCTGGATTCATAACAGTGAAATCACTACACCCAGAAGTGCCAGCTGCCAATTTGTTTTGGTTTAATGGTTATTTTATTGGTATATATGGATGGGATGAAAGGTCTGATGAGTTAGTTCTTCTAACAATATATTTATTATTTTATAGCCTTGTTTTTAGATTGTAAAAATTGTTGGCTTTAGATCTAATTTCCCTGTAAGCACCTAACCTTGACTTTGAAATTAGAGAGTGCCCCCAAATGCATCCCAGATTCTATAGGAGATCAAAGGTTTGTCTCCCTTGAAACCATACAGATACATTGCTGAGGCTGTGCCACTCTAGCACCTCAGTGTAGACACTGTGCTCAACTCACTATTCCACTCCACATCCAGCCTCCACCTACCCCCTTCTCCCAAGCTCCCATCCCTGTCCCTTCTTATCTCACCTCCCACTCTGCACCAGACCCTGCACCCACCTGACCCCTTCCACTCAGTCCCCACCCTGCCTCCTTGCCTGAGCATGCTCCATCCATGCCCCTCCACTTCCTTCCCGAAGCCTCCTGCAAGCTTTAAAATAGCTGATTCAAGGTGGGTGGGAGGCACTGGGAGGTGTAGGGGTTGGCTGCCGGAGGGTCCTAAGTACCCACCAATAATTTTTTTTCCTGTGTATGCTCCAGCCCTGGAGCTCCAGCAGAGTTGGCACCCATGATTGCATGGATCTTATTGGAGGATTGTTTTATATAACGGTTGGTTTATTTTTTGACCCTACTGGCGTGCTGAATGCAATAATCACTAGAGAACCCTGTTAACTTGCTCCCACCGTGATCTGTGGCTCAACTCAGTCTATCCTGGACTGATGGGCATATTTGGCTGCTGGGTTGTGAGGCTTTGGAAAAATGGTTGAAAGAGCAGTGACAAGGTATCAGTGTCTTCACTGCCTCAGCTGCTGAAAAGGGTATTACAGCTGCACAGCTGGATGGTCAGAAGGCCAAGTGGAAGTTTTGCTCTTGGCTGCTTTCCAACTGGCTCCAAAAATTTGAGAAAGTTCCATGGGATAGTTCATGTAGCACCTGCTCAACAAACAAAAAACAAATTCCCCCTCCTCCATCATACTGTACAGCTGTTATTTTGCTGGCATGGGAACTAGCGTAACAATTAGATGCATGTCTTGCCCACTAAGCTGATTCCAGCTAAAGTGAAAAGAGCTCAGTATGTGTTCACTGCATGATTGTATAGACCAGGGTTCAGCAACTTTCCTGAAGCAGAGTGTAGAAATTTGACCTTTTGACCTCTAGGTATGGCACAAATGCTGGTGATACTTTTCAAAGTCACTGATAGTCCCACTTACAACAGCTTCATTAACAAATAAATTAAGCCCCACTGTCAGATTTCATTTTAATCATGGAAAATGACAATGTGTATTTTTATGAGACTTTTGGTGGGTTTATCAAGGAAAATTAGGATCCCTGCTCATGACACAGGAAAAAGGGAGAACTAAAAGAAACTAAAATGCAACAAATTTAAAACTGATCAAAGAAAATAAGTCTTTACGCAATATACGCTTCACTTTTGGAACTCACTGTCAGTGGGTGATGCTGAGGCTGAGAACTTAACCTGAACATCTACATTAGACAGGTGCCATGCTTGAGGGCTAGCTGCGTCTCTGCCTTGCTGGTCTCTGAGTGCATCCCTCAGTGTCAGTTCTCAGCAGTGCTTTACCTTAACTGGGGTGGAATTCAAAAATTCTCCTTCTCTTAGACAAGGCCCTGGGCTTTAGTACACTGCCTTATTTGGAGGCTCTGGCCCCAGCCCCATGCTGCGTGGCAGGAGAACAGACGGGACTGAGTTTTTGCCACATGTTGCCTAAAATTGGCTCGCGAGCCGAGGGTGCCAAACCCTGGTTTAGACTATAGTACAATTGAGGAAATCTTCTCTACAAAGTCTGGGTCTACACTTGTGCCCAACTTTGAAGGGTGTGTGTTAATCAGGGCGATGGGAGATTACTAATGAAGTGCTGCGGTGAATGCGCAACACTTCATTAGGCTAATTCTCCACCGTGGCACTTTGAAGCACCAAACTTTGAAGTGCCAGCATGCGTGTAGCCGCAGGCACTTTGACGTTCCCACACTACTTCGAAGTCCCTTTGCTCCTCATGCCGGCACTTCGAAGTTTGATGCGTCGCGCTGCACTTCATAGTAATCTCTAGTCGCCCTGATAACAATATTACTGGTATTTATTACTGCTGAATTATTGTCTTAACCCCACATGCTGTGAAGACTCAAATTTACCATGATTATGTCTGTATTTAAAACTAAGCATGAATATGAGTAGGTCTTTCCAGGACTGGAGCATAAGAGAGTGATTATGAAAAATGTGGGCCTATTTTTTATTCCACTTTCATTGGTTTTATATTGATGTGAGTTCATTGACTTTTTGCTGAATTATTCCTGGTTTATGATGGATTAAACAAGAGAAGATTAGACCTTTTTTGCTATCTAGATATTCCTGAATTTTGGAATGAGTAGGGATGGGATCTAAACCTAAACCCCAGGGCAAAAAAGCCCTGTATTTTGGATGATTCTTAATTGCTGGCCAAATATTACTTTTGATAACAATCTAGAAAATATATGTTCCTGAAGCTAGCATTTTAGAGAAAACAGCACGCAGCCTATTTTGTCCAGCAGATGAGAAGATGCGAAAGGTGAGGAGACTGTAAGATGTTTTCTGACTCATCCCCTTCTCTCTCTCTTTTGCATTTCTCGGTCTAGAATAGAGTGGCCTAAAGAGCCATTTTGAACTGTACTTTCATGAAGGAAAAGAAAGTACCAAAAATACCATTTTGAGTGAGAATAAATGTACTATTACAAACTGTATAACAAAAGAGGGAGTTTCTTATTCTGCAGTGAACTTTGACCCAGACATCCACATTCCTTTCCTCTCCTTACCTTCTTTGGCTAGACTGACTAGCCCAGCCTGATTGAATTTTTGCCCAAACATTTGGTTGGATAGTTCTTCCAGCTCATGTTACCTGCGTGAAACCATTTACACGGTCTGTAGCAGAGCTGTACACAGTATTTACTGTAAATGAACAACATATGAAACTGCCATCCTACAGAGCTGCATTTATAAGGAATGCATTCCATTCCATTTGGTATTGGCACTTGCTTGACAGGCTGAGGCCTGCTAGCCCATGCATTCGCAGAATTTATGCACACCAGACAGACCTTCTCTGGGGTGGACCTTCACTTGCAGGGCAGAGAAAATACTTTTATTACCCTTCTGTTAGATAACTTAAAGTCAGATGCAAATCTTCAGGGGTTTCAGATTAGGCTTGTGGTCCCAAGTGTAACTTTTTTCCTTGTTGCTCTGTGCCACTTTGGGCAAGGGGGAGGAAAGTGGAGCAATAGCAGGTGAACAGAGGTCCCAAGGGCTTTCCCGCCAGTGCATCCAAGAACGGCTCTGTGGGAAATTTGCTCAGACATGCTGTCCAGGCTGATCCCCACTCTGACACTCTGTAGACTTCTACTTAAAAGCTTCCCAAGGTCACAGAGTCCCTGACCCTGGGAGGTAGCTATCACTACCCATGTCCAAAAAAATACCAAAACAAATCCCTTTTTAAAACACAGGAAGACACACTTGGGATATCGCCCTGTGGGGTAACCTCAGGCTCTTAACCCTCCCTTAGGACAGAGCTTAAAAACAAAGAGGAAGAAATTAAACTGCAATCTCTGATAGCTGATAGTTCAGTCTTCAGTGTGTATGTACATAGACCCTGCTCTAGGACACAGGAATCAAATCATTGCCTGATTTATTAACAAAAGAAAAGATAAAATGTAAAAAGTGATAAAGCATACTTGGTTGCTAGGTGTTGCAGAGCAAATAAAGAAAGGTGGATAGATAAAAGCACAGAGAATCACCTCCCGTGGATTCAGATTAGAAGTTAGTGTACAAGTGGTACATCAGCCAGCCTGAGCAGAACTGCACCAAACCCAAAATAAATAATCACCTGATTGTGTATGACTAAACAATTCCTTTCCACACATATCTGTATGCCCAGATCTCCTTGTGGCCTGGATATTTACTGAATTCCTTAAGCTTTGTTTAGGTTAAACATTTCTGTCTCTCTCCTCCAGCCACACAAAAGAAAGAACCCCTTAGCAGGTAACTGCTTCAATTCAAAAGATCCCTTTCTTTTCCCATTGGTTCATCTGGTTGCTTGCCAATACAGAACCCACTCTCTTTGGGTTTAACCCTTCCCAGGCATTTATTCATGACATATGCTCTTACTGCAGTTGCAGAAAAAATCGGAGGCTGCTTCTACAATTGCCCCCTCCCATTGGAGGGGGCATTGTAATGAGGCAATTCAAAGCAGGCTAATGAGGCGCTAGCATGCATATTCAGTGCCTCATTAGCATAATAGCCACCATGCAAATTTCAAAGTGCAGACTTCAAATTGCAGATTGACAGTGTAGATGCATGTAGCTTCCAAATAAGCACACCACTTCAATATTCCCTTACTCCCACCTAGTTTTATGGGAGTAAGGGAATGTCATAGTGGGGTGCTTATTTCGAAGCTGCCCCCATCTATGCTGTCAGTCTGCAATTCGAAGTCTGCACTTTGAAATTCATGTAGCTGCCATTATGCTAATGAGGCACTGAATATGCACATTAGTGCCTCATTAGCCTGCTTCAAATTGGCTCATTTCCATGGCCCCTCTGATGGGAGGGGGAGAATGTAGAAGCAGCCAAGTGTGTTGCCACCTCATTTTTCAATGGCTACCACCACACCTGCCAGTCACTGGAGAGCAGAGTAAGTCAGGTTTATCTTCGGATCATCAGACCGTACCACCTTGCAGCTGCAGAGTGCTGTGAAGCATGTTAGTTGGGCCCCATTGCCTAGCTAGGGCTCATTGAATCCTGCTGAGTTAGAATGCTGCCCGGCTGCTGTGTGGATGCATGCTCTTCCTACCAGCATCACCAGCATATAAGGCCATGGCTTCTCCTAAGTCTTTTCTGTCCAGAAGATAGCTGATTCAGCTCAGCAACCCACAGTTATATGGACGCAGGGTCATGCAAGAGGAAGCATAGTGATGCATGCTCCTTCTGCAAGGGTTGATACATAGTCTGTAAATAAGTGAGCTCACTTATCATTCTTGCTGCAGAAATATAACTTGCAGGGGCTAACAAGCAGTTTTAGTTAGAGGAGATTTGAGTAACCAAGTGTTTTATTGGGAAGGAGGGGCTTAGTTGTTGACGGGAAAGAATGATACAGTTTAGTGAATAGCATAACTGTTGATGCTCTTCTCAGATTAATTTGTTGCTTAGATTACCTGCTCAAACACTGAACATTCCCCTACCTTAAGGCTCAGGAGTTTATTAAATGGAACATATAGTACAAAAGTACAGTCTTTTTTCCTAACACAGTTTCTAAGCCTCCCGGCAGTTCTGTGCAAAACATCAGCTCCATAATGTGCAGTCTTCCAAAAGGGACTCTATGCATCTGGCATAAGCTTTTCCAGTGTCACTAGTAATAAGGATTAACCTCTCTATGTTATCTGCTGTGCATGAAGCTTTCTAAGGAGACATGAAGAATTGTTGGTGTGGGGTGGTGGGGAGGGAAGAGGGCAGAATATTGTTGGTTGAGGGGCTTTAGCTTTGAAATTTCCATCTCCCATTCATTTGACAGCCTGAATTGGTTGACCTTCAAGGCATGGTGAACGGCCAATCTATTTACTAAGCTTTTTGCCTGAAGGGGCTAACTGCAGGAATTGGAAACATATTGTATGAAGCAGAATTCAGGGGTGGGAATCTATCTTGGATGACATTTTGTCAATTAGCTATGTAAATTATTTTAAGGTTTTCTGTGTGCAGAGAGTGTCGGGGTGCATTATACGAATCCTCAAAATAAATACATAATATTACATCTTCTAAAGGGTGAGGCTACAGGCGGTGAACTCACACTGCACAGTTTGAAAACCATTGGAATGCTATCATTTATTAATAAGCAGCACATAAAACTTAACCGCTGCAGATGAATTAGGAAAACATTCCATGCAGTATTTACAGCGGGTTATATTCAACCCCACTGCCAAAGGAAGCTGCAAAAGCTGACAGAAACCACAAGCTGATTCAGTACATCTCCACTGCCAAGGTTATCCCTGGCCCCTTCCATCCCCCGCCCCACTCACTTTTCTTTTTCAGCAGTGTTGAATGGTTGTGTGTCTCAGTGGAAGACTCTTTGTGGTGGACTATCTACTACCAGATGTCTTCTGGCAAGTCTATCTGAGCAGACCCTAGAGTGTACCAGGCCTATTATCAGGGCCGGAATTGTTCACTCATGTGCCGTTTTAACTCCCAAGAGCCAAAGTGTATCTAGTCCCCATGGGGGTGTTGGGTGGCTGGAGGAGGAACAAAGACCCTCCCCTAAACTTGCATAGCCCAAGACAAGACAAGCAAAATGGCAGTTCTTACGCCTAGGTGAGCACAAGCCCTGCTGCCTGGCTATTGCTGTTAGGGGGCACAGCCCTTCAAAGTAATGGGAGGTGCTATGGTTGTGGTGGAACTGGCTGGGATGGGGCAGGAGAGGGCTGCACCTTATGAAGGAGTGTAGCAGTGTGTACATTCCCCTGTACAGCAGAGAGCCCAGGAGGCATTATGCAACATCCCCAGTTTGGGGCTGAGCCTATACAGCACAACAGAGCTATAACTGAATATTACATTAGGTAACAAGATTTAATTTCCTGATATTGTTATTCTTCTTTCCATGCACGTACAGAACAGGCTATGTCTACACTGGTCCCTCCATTTTAAAAGAGGCATGCAAAAACAGTCGATTGAATGCAAATGAGGCACTGATTTGCCTATTGAGCACTTAATTTGCATAATGATGGCCACTTGCTGCTCTGGAAGAGCTGCTTTCAAAAGCCAAAACAGCCGTGTAGACAGGGCTCCTTCAAAAAGAAGCCCCACTTTCAAAAGCAGCCTTCTTCCTGAAAAAAATTAAGAAGCACATGCTTTTGAAAGTGGGGCTTCCTTTCAAAGGAACCCTTCTACATGGTTGTTTTGGCTTTCTAAAACAGCACTTCCAGAATGGCAAGTGGCTACCATTATGCAGATGAGGTGATGAATATGCAAATAAACACCTCATTTGCATTTTCAATGGCCATTTTTGCATACCCCTTTTGAAAGGGAGTGGGGGCCCAGTGTAGAAGTAGCTATACAGTGTGCACACGTGATGAGAGCATTTACAGCAGGCTGGGTTCGTCTGTGACTATATATGAGAAAGTCTAATGTAGGATGTGCATATGCCAGCCTGTGTGTGTAAGGATCCATTGACACAGGTCTTTTTTTCTTCAAAAAACAAAGTATCAGCCTGAGTACCAGCTGTCTTCTTTGTTATTTTTTCTGTCATGCAATAATGTATATGCTGTTCAATGTGTGCTACTAAAAGTGAGTGATATGGAAGTCTTTGCACTTGACACTAACTTGTGTGCATCAATATCTGTTCAGTTACCCCCATGTAAAGCGATTGAAGCACCCCGAATGGTAGTAGAAATATTTTCCATACATGGAGCCCTTTACTTTACTAAACTGGCCGAATAACAGCTTTATTAAGCTTCGCACCGTGTGCTTTTGTCTGCGTACATGCTGTATGTCTACTGAAAAGTCTCAGCTCCTGTTGATTTTTTGCCAAGATGGTAGGCAGCTGTCGGTGTGGACACAAGCAAGCACAGATGGAGCAAGTCATTCAGGAGAGGATGGGTTATACAGCAATTTAGGCTTCTAAGGGACTTAGCAGACTGGCAGTCACCACAGCCCCAAATCGTCTTAGTCTTTCAGATCAGCATAGCGAATCACACCCCGGAGACTTTGTTAATCCTTCCCATGGACTGTAGAACCCTCTGAATTTTCCTTTCTTCAGCCTTTTGTTTTTAATTGCTTTGTCCTGAAAGTTAACTGCAACAGCAGAATGTGTGAGCTTCCATAATACTGTCTCCCCTTACATCCCTGTCTCCTGGCACACAGCAACTGCAGCACAAGGAAGGACTTACTCCACTGCTGTCAAGGGGTGGAGACAATAAAGGATTTTAAGGAAAAAAATAGAATTTCAAGTTTCTGTTGTCAATGTCTGAGGTTAAATATTAATCTAGTCTTGTAAGCTGTGTTTTGTTGTATTCTGCAGTCTGCCAGCAGGCTTCAGAGTCTGCCCCTACTAATCTGGAGAGTTATTACTTTTCCCACATATACTTTCCAAAAGCAAACCCCAGTAACAGATACCTTGGTGGTCTTCCCCAGCTGGTAGGGGAAAGCATTCACTCCCTCAATAGCCTCCATGAATGCCCTTTTCTACAGCCAGTCAGACAGAGATGTTCTCAGAAAGATGAAGTCCACAGACTATTAGCTTACCCTCCCCACACTGCCCTAGGATACCAACAACGCTCATTCTATCCTGTGGGGCTCAAAGGGGATAAGGAGAAGCTGAACTGCAATCCTGAGGATTAATGCTGTCCCCACCAAGACAAATGAAGGGAAACCCATTGTGTCCATGGCCTTTTAGGCTTTCACCCAGCAGTAAAACTCTCTGCTGCCCCGGGGCCAGGGCTAGGGCTGAGCCTACCCTTCATTTACTTTTCGCATCTGACTTTTGTAGCGATTTCAGACAGTTTTGTGATGCTATGAATAGGTAGGAGCTTTAATTCAGAAATATATCACACATCCTCATCAAGGTTTCAGCAGTTGGTAATTGACGTTAGTGTTTAAATGGCTGGGAATGAAAGTGCAGCGTTTCCTGTATTTTATATGTGTTTTGAAATAAGCAACAGCTTGGCTTTCAAGTCAGCTTCAGATGGAGGCCACTATTGTGTAAAAAATAAATAAATATTTCCCTCAGGGACAGTGCCCTTGAATCTCCTATCCATGTATGTGCATGTGAGAGAGAAAAATGCAGGATTCATAAACCAAATCCAGATTTTTTTGTGCTTGACTTGAATGACCCTGTAAAGGCAAAAGACCATTTTCAGCCCTGGTATATAGTTGGGGCAACTTTGTTACCTTTCAGTAGAACATCAGCTACTTGCACCAGGGCGAGGGTTGGCTGAAATTACTGAACTTAATTAGGGCATGAGCAGGCACAACTTTCCTTCATTTCAAAGCAAATTGTACCCATTTATAGTAGAGCTGAATGGGGTCCAAAATATCCAGTAACCAGGAAACACCTGTTTTCCCTACTAAAATAATAAGTAGGTAAAGGCCTTCTGCTGTGAGTCTTAGATTATTTGAACTGTACTTGTTTTCAGAAAGAATAATAAATAATCCATATAACGCATGTTACACCAAGGTGTCAAAATTCTTTTCTCCTAACTAGTCTATAATATATGTTACACAGGTAGGATTTGCAGTTTAGACAGTGACTTACATACAGCATCTTTAGATATGGGAAGGTGAGGTGAAGAAAGGTACATTGCCCAAGTTATAGGGAAAGTGATTGAATAGAAGGGTACTAGAAGGCCTGGAATAAAGTGTAACATAGAGTTAGATTATTTTCCCAAAGGGAATCGAAGCCAGAGGTGACAGAGGAGAGACAACTTTCTGTCGTAATCTAAGGTAAAGGTTAATTTCTGTGTGTGGCCAACACTTTGACAAAAAACACCACACAATAATTTCTAAAGATAAATCAATAGGCATAAGCTTTTGGAACAAATTTACTGTATTACTGCAATAGCACTCATATTGTTATGAGCGCTGGCAGTCTTCTTTCATTCACTATTAGCCAGTTACACTTTCAGATGACCTCCACAGCAATTTTTGAAAGTTTTTTGAAGGTTTGCTAACTGAAGGATGCAAATATATTAGTCATTAGTAAATATTTTTGAAGGGTGAAAATATATCAGTCAATAACAAATCATTACCTATTATTATGCAACCAACAATTTATTCAGCATTATACAGGTATGGAATGTGTTTTAAATTAGTACTGTACTCTTTTCACTTTCATAGTTATTATTTTACTATCTATACCTTCCTCAAAATGCACTAAGCCTGAAGGGAAATAGCTGGTTAGGGAAAGAAGTTTTAAGACATATTCCAGAAGGCAGAGGTGGATTAGAATTTGTGGGGACCCTGGGCACAAAAACATACCTGTGGGGGCCCAAGAATGCCAGAACCATAGGGCCCAAGATGGCCATATTACCTCTTCCCCACCTGTTAACACAGATGTAGTAGACTCAGATAGAGGCCAAGGAGTGGCCAGATAGCATTGGGTCAGAGGAAACTGGCCACACCCATGATAAGTGGTTGTCCTGTTAAGTAAAATCATGCCAGATTACAGATGTTGCCAGATGAGAGAGTGCCTGATTAGAGAATTTCAACCCGTATATACTTCCACTTTCCTTTTGATGAGTCCATTCCTTTGTCTGAAAGGGAAATAATCAGGAGATCTAGGCAGTGAAAGTATTGGGTGGAGTTATTTTAGGAGTTTTGTCAGATTTTTTTTAAGATCATCACAGACTAGGTGACATGGCACAAAGGAAGTTAATTCTGATTGCTGACCCTTGAACTTATTTACTTCAGTGTCAGTGGAATGAAGAGGAAAATGCCTTCATTCATACAAATCAGATTTTGTCCTTTCCTAATATGAGAAGAAAACGAAGGATGCCAGAAATTGGATTTTTACGTGTCTCTCTTACATAATTTATTTCCTTACCCTCCAAGATACTCCACACAACATGGAAACCATAGCATGAATCAAACTGACAGAAATAGTGCTTCACTTTGCTCTTGTGTCAGGAATAGATTATGATAGCTTTGTTGTCAATATTTGCAAAAGGTTAACTTGCATTTTGGTTCTACTCTAAATCCACTTCATACAATTACCAAGTGGCTCCTACAATGGAATCACATGGTATACTTCGGACATTTTTGGTTACAATAAAGGAAATACCACTTCTACTGATGTTCTAATCTATTCACTAAAAGTGTTCTGAAGATCTGTACAGTTTACAAGACCAGAACAGTAGCTGCTACTTTTTCTAATAGGCTGAAATTCTCATAGGGGCTACAGTTAGATTACCAATATAATGATATGTAAATGAAATTTAAGCAAAGTGTTTTTATATTTCTTTTATTGTCTGCCATGAAAGCTGCTGATTTCCAGTAGGGTATAACGACAAGATCGTAGAGTTCTCCAGGAGTGGTATCCACCTCCTATTACATTAAAATGATGACTGAGGTCATACACTGTTGAACCACTCAAATCTTTTCTGGGAAATAGCTGAGAAAATAGTGTAGTTGTTGAAATCTGGCTGTGTGCCAAAACTGAAGAGCTAAAGATAATATAGTAAAGGTTGTGGTTAGATATTCACTTCAAATGCTGTATCTCAGGTTCACTAGGGAGACAGAGTAGGCTTTCCCACCGTAGAGCCCTTACGCACCTTGAATGGGGAAGCCTCTGGAAACAAATTACAAACCAAGCTATTAATGCCGCACGAATCATTTCACAGTTATCTTTGGGAAGCGCAGCGAAGGGGAGACAACACAGCCTCATCAACGCGTTTATGGCCTCTCCTTTTAGACCTTCACTCTGCGGTTTTCCAAGATGTCAGCTCTAAAGATGAGGGGTGGCAATTCAGAACAGAGATTCTGGGAAAGCACTGCAATGACATAAGGCAGATTCTTGTCAGACCTTGGGAGAAAAGCACGTTGGTGCGAAAAGGAGACCTAGGAGGCTCCAGCAGCAGCATAGCTCTTCCTCACCATGTCCCAATATGTATCTAATGCAGGAGCAGCATTTTTCCTGTAACACTGTTTTAAACTGATGTATCAGTCAGTAGGTGTGACCGTAAAATCCATTTCCTGCTCTTAAACAGGTGAGTATTTGCCATCTTCATTGTGACTGGCATGTCTAGACAATGCCAGTCACTGGCTGGATGGTCTCACAGCTGAATGGCTATGGTGGAAAGCTGCCACTTAAGAGGAGGGCCATCATTCATTTTCTGCTGGCATTCTTTTCCTCTAGGTCCAAGCTTTCTGTTATGCCTATGACATCAGACTGGTGTGGAGGGTTCCGCTCTATAACTGGCTGGGTATGGTCTTTTTGTGTAATATTTTAAAGTTTCCATTTCTGAATAATAACAGCAATAATATATTCCAGGTAGTGCACTTCAGGGAGACTACTGCGTTTGCCTGGCAGCTGAAATCACTTTGATTTAACCCTTGTCACACAACACACCTGTAGGATGCGTTGCTCCTTTCCCTACAATCCAGATATATTTGCCTACCAAATTGTGGCAGTAGGTAAAAAGGGTAGTGGACTGTCTGGCATACTAACTAGCTGACAGCTTTGCTCTTCAAATCATATGTGACAAGTCCAACTTAGACTTCAGGTCATCACTTTGTTATGAAGATCTAGCAGCCTTCTCTGGTTACAGCTACTACTACTTGCCTGGCCAAGAAGACAATGTTAGTTGAAAATCTCCTCGTAACTGTATATTGTAAAAATGTTATAGCCAGTGCTTTGTAGCTTTCTATTTTAGAAGCTCCAGAATGAGATGTTACAAACCTTTGAGCACAGCCTCAAACCTGTAGCTTTTCTCAAGTGACCTTTGAGAGGCAAGAAGCGTTTTTTTTCACAGATTACCTTGGACAGCTTTGTGAATGATTTATTGGGTAATCATAGACACGCCCTGCTGGCAATGGGCATGCCGGAATGAGCACACAACCCAGGCAGTTTAATGAAAAGCGGTAGGAAGATGGGCGCTCTATTGAATTAAAGCAGTTACAAGTTTCCTGATAGTTGTAGTTGTTCACGCAACATGCTGAGAAGTTTAAAAATGGAGAGAGGACAAGCGAGGCCTTCAGAAACCAGTAGTTGTTCAGATTAAAGCCCAGGCTGTGATTTTAACTCATCACCCTAACCCTAGTGCAAGGTGCAGTTAGTAGGACTTACAGTGTGAAAGGAATGTCCCGGAGAATCAGAGGCTCCAGTGAAGCACTTGTTGCAGCTCCTTTAGAAAACTCACCTACACAGTGCTGCACTGGCTTAGATTTGCAGGCTGGGGTGCAGAAGTGCACTGGGCTCTCTTTCTGGACTGTTGCCTCCAGACAGGGCTAGCCATAGCCTCCATAAGTCGACCCTTTGTCATTGTGTAATTGGATCTGCAGTGCTGAGATGCCAGACGTTATCTCTGCTACACCAACCACTTACGTCTCATGCTGAGGAATTTGGTATTTGAAGTAGGGGAACCACTGCTGGCAATGCTAGTTATTCCACCCCCTACCCAGGAGTTAAATTTCCTCCTCTGCAGTAATTGTATTAGAGAATAAATATATTTCCATTCCTTTTTCACCATGTCTTGCAAGAGCACTTAAACTAAGCCCCCTGCAAAGATTATTCATTGCAGAACCAAACAAATCACAACTAAACTATCACATAAATCTGCTCCATAGTGGTGTACAAAAGTAGTGAGCTTCTTACGGAGACGGAAATGACTCATCAAACCTCAGAGCCTGGAGAGAACACAGTTAAGACATAGTAAATAGCAGCAAGTATACAGTGGTGAAAAGGAAAAGAGATGATTTATGCACTTTTGAATTCAGCCTAGAAGAGGAACTGGGCTGCATATGGACAGGAGAAAGTTGTGTGGGCAGGATGTAGTAAGCCATCCTTTGCAGCTATGTAGAAAAGCTGACCTTTCAAAGTTCCTTTGCAAGCTGGGGACACAGTAAGTGATTCTCTTGGAGCTAAGTCACTCTACGGACAAGATTCCTGGAAAATCACCTAACTATCTGAGTTCCCAAAACAAACCAGGGGATGCCAGAGGATACCCATGAATACACATTTATCATATGACTGGAACTGCAAGGTTGTGGGAAAGTGGCAATATAACTGAATTAAACAGGTGGACGCTATTCACTATAGTAATTAAGATAGATCACGTTACAAAACAGGAGATAACTCTTACAATAGAAGCATACTGTAGGGCCCCAGGGGCCTTCATGTTATAATTGGATCTCATGTTCCCTTAGATGTTCTTTACCTATGTTGTACTGGCTGAATGTTCCTCATGATCAGGAATTGGACACCTGTAATAGGAGAAATTCACCACAATGCCAATGTCAGGTTGGATTCCTGTTGTACCTCTTGATGGCAACACCTGGGAGTTAAATGTTTTCCCTTTCCAAACACACTAACTGGATTAAAGTTTAAATAAATCTCTGCTCTTTCTCTCTCCCTCTCGTTTCCCAGATGGGTATTTAATCTAAAACCTCTACGGCGACCGTGCAATACCCATCGCAGATGAAGCTAATGCTTTAGTTGCTAAAAATTCCTTAAGACAAGAATGAATGCATAGATTGAACACATCTGACACAACTGAGGTGCAAACCGTCAGGTTGGTAGAATCCCAGATTAGTATTTGCAGGCGTGCGCTACCTTTAAGGGCTCATATAAATGTTCCCAATTCCTGGGCAGTATATTTCCTGGCCTCATTCATGGCAGGGTTGTGAGAAAGTGACATTAGGGTGAAGCAATCACAGGTAGTAACTCTACTCAATCTCATTTGATTCTGATTAGACGTCCTCCTATCCTTATTTTTCCAAACATTTTTCACTAAGGAGCATAAGGACTGTGTCTTGGGGAGCCAAAGTATATTTTACAACAGATTCAAACCAGAGGTGAGGGAGGAATAAATCTGTCTTGTACCAGCAGATGCACAAAAATATCCAAACTACAGCTCCGGTGGGATTTCTGAGTTTTAACAATGCCCAGCATAAAACAAGGATAAATATTGCAACATGAGGTCGGTGACAGCTTGCTCACTGATAACCAGGATATTGCACTGTAGATGTACCTTCATACTATCATGGAATCATGGGGTTAAAAGGGAGCACAAGGCCATCTAGTCTGACCCCCTGCCCAGATGCAGGATTTGTTGTGTCTCAGCCATCCAAGACAGATGATGTCATTACAACATGGTTTAAACTCCCTGCTGTTTTCAGTATGACTGCACCCATTTATACTGAGGACAAATTTGACCCTTTTGTTGCAGTGAACAGAATAACATGCCTTCTGCTTACTTTGATGCAAGTCAATTAAGCGCATATTCAGATAAGTGTATCATCTTCCTAGGCACATGATGAGTAGGGAGAATGTTGCAGTTTAAATATATAACAGCATTTGACATTGTAGAATCACAGTAATTAGAAAAGAGAAAGACCTGTTAGGCCATCTCATCCATCCTGATAGCATAATAGGATTATTCCCTATGCTGAATACTTTATAGTGTTTATACTGTTTAATTTAAAATGGCTACAGAATTGTACGTAAAATTGCAAATTAACAAACACACTGGAGTTTTCATCCTTTTGTATTGTTATCCATCAGTAGTACCAGAAAACCTTTGACTTTGGTCTCATTGTCCGCATCTACATTACTGTGTTCTTTCAAAAGATGATCTTCTTTTGAAAGAGAGCATCCACGCACAAAAAGGTGGATCAAAAGATCAATCTGCTCTTTCAATAGAGATCGTCCACACAGTCCCTGCTCTTTCGAAAGAATGGGCCAGGGATCAAAAAATCCAGAGCCGTGAGGACTGATCTTTTGAAAAAAGGACCCATGGAGAATCTGCACATGCTTTTTTTGAAAGAAGCCTTTGAAAGAAAGCGTTCTTCCTGATCCAGGAGTGGAAGAAGGCTTCCAGAAGAAGAGTTGCATTCTTTCGATTTTGGATCCAAAGAACACATATTGTGTGTGGATGCGCTGCATCTTCTTTTGAAAAAGGGCTTGATTTTCCAAAAGACCTTGCTAATGTAGACGCAGCTATTCAGAATTTTCTCCTTGCAATTGATTACAAGATAGATAACAGGAATTATCTGAATTATCCATTCACAGTGTAGAAAACACAACTGACAACAGAAGAAGCAGAAGCCTGATGGGTAAAATTCCCCAGTGGTGCATGCTGGGGCAAGATCTGTTCCACTTGCTAAGAGGTTTTGCTATAAAGACCTGATCCAAAGCCTCATGGATTCGGTAGAAAACCTCCCATTCCTTTCAATGAGTTTTGGATTAGGCCTTCAGTGATTAAGTGATTAAGTTGTGATAAGGAGGGAGTTCATTTTAGTTAATATTTTTTCCATGTTTACATATGTAAACAGTAGCATTTCTGGTAACTCCGTACTTTTCAGGACCTGATTCTGCAACCCTTACAATAGAATTACTTGGGCAAGTTACCAGTTAGCAAAATTAACATTGTTTATCTACATGGTTGTCACAAATTAAATTCGAATTTGATTGAGGCAGAAACTAAACAGATTATTTCAAATGTCTTCTGCTGAAATACATTTTATAATCAAATGCACTGACACTATATATTTCATACAATATATGGCATTTAATAATATTAATCAATTGTAGCAGCTGTAAGGGGCAAACATGATGCTTGCTTTAGGGAAAACAGGAAATTCAGTGAAACTGGACAACCTAGAGTTAATAGCGCTCTAACATTTGTTGCTTTTATTACCCATATACCTGATAGACTCAGAGGATAAGTAATGACATGTGGGTTTAGGCAAGCATCCAGATACATGTGAAAATATGTTCATGAGGAAAAGACATTAAAAGGATTTAGTTCCATTTTGACAGCTGTAATTTATAGAATATATAAGGGTTTTAACTGCCTGTACCAGCCATCATTGAGCTGCTATATTTGGCTAGATTCTGATCTCCCTTACACCAGTGGACATCCAAATTAAATATGAATAGCATACAGCTGTGACAGAGGGGGTGGGGTCTCTGCTTTTTATTGTTTATGGTCTCTATAATATGGAAATCAGAGCTACTCTAACATTCCATATCATTGCCCCATGAATTTAACTAAATATGTGGAGAGAGGGGCACGTGTTTTGAATATAACATTTGTTTTCATTTATTTTGCTTCTCTCTCCTTTTGGTATATATTCCTCTTCTGGACCCTTTCTCCTCTGAAAAGTACTGATCCCTTGCTCAGGTTGATGAGTATCTAGCACTCTGACAATCCTAAACGAAACCAGCAGAATATCTGAGGAGTTAAGTGCTACTCAGCAGAAAAAAAGCTGGCACAATCTGGCCCTAAATAAACATATACTCTCCTACACACCATTCCTTATGCACAAGACATTTGGGAAGATGCAGTTGTGTCCCAGCCCAGAAGAACACAATCTGTGGTTGTCACAGGTGGGGGATGGGAGACTGGTTTAATTTAAAACCCATGGCTGTCCAAAAGTAGATTTTAGTTCCTCTTATTCACACCTGGATCTCACTACATAACTAAAGTTGATTTGAGAGCATGGGAGGCATGTGTGTGGTTCTGAGATACTGTCCTAAGTCATTTGAATTGTTTCATTTGCTCATCATCATCATCTACAACAACCATTGGCTCAGCGCCCATTGGTGTCCAGTGCCTCCCTCACTATTTCCTTCCATCTTTCCCTGTCCAGTGTGGAGTGGCTTAGTTTCTGTAGACTAGCTCCACACCAATCTATCGTATCATCTACCCATTCCCTGTGGAGTCTGCCTCTCCTATTCGAACCGTCCATTATGCTGAATACCAGGGTCTTGATTTTTCATTCATTGTTCATTCTGCAGTATTCCCAAATAGCTGTAACTTTTATAATCTTCTTCAGTAGGTTCTCTTTAAGCTGTAACTTCCTATATAATTCCTCATTGGTGATCTTCTGTATCCATCCTATTCTCAGGATATTTCTACAACAACTCCTCTCAGATGACAATATCCTTCTGTTCAAATCTTCTGTTATCAGCTGTGTCATCATCTGTACAACTTGCTGCTGAATACATACATTTTCAAGATGCTCAGCTTCATGCCTAAGCTAATTGCTGTGCTTTTCCAGATCTTATCTATTGCCTTCAAACTTGCTCTTGCTTTCACTATTCTAGTCAATATTTCCTTCTTATTGTCTAGATCATACATTATGTTGCTCCCCAGATACATGAACTTCTCTACAATCTCTAGTTCAATCCCATCTACACTGATGTTCCTTCCTATTTCCTTTATCTCCAAATACCATTGTTTTTATTTTATCAATGTTCAAAGTCAGACGGTACTGCTTCCCTTCCTTATTTAGCAGCTGCACTGTTCTTGTTAGCTTCTTTTCATCTTCTTCAAGGATAGCTATATCTGCTGTGAACTTGAAGTTGTTGATTCTCCTCCCATGCAACGATATCCCTTCTACCTCTTCCTGGGTCTTGTCCATCACTCTCGCTGGGTGCATGATGAAGATACTCGGCGATATCGGATCTCCTTGTCTCATACCTCTACTCATTGGCCATGCCTACACTAGCCCCAAACTTCGAAATGGCCACGCAAATGGCCATTTCGAAGTTTACTAATGAAGCACTGAAATGCATATTCAGTGCTTCATTAGCATGCGGGCGGCTGCGGCACTAAAAAATTGACGCGCCTCACCGCCGTGCGGCTCGTCCCAATGGGGCTCCTTTTCGAAAGGACCCTGCCTCCTTTGAAGTCCCCTTATTCCCATCAGCTGATGGGAATAAGGGGACTTCAAAGTAGGTGGGGTCCTTTCGAAAAGGAGCCCTGTCGGGATGAGCCACGCGATGGCGAGGCGCGTCAATTTCGAAGTGCTGCGGCCGCCCGCATGCTAATGAAGCGCTGCATATGCATTTCAGCACTTCATTAGTAAACTTCAAAATGGCCATTTGCATGGCCATTTCGAAGTTTGGGGCTAGTGTAGACGTAGCCATTCTAAATCAACTTCCAACTCTCCGCATGTTCTCACTGCTGCATCTGCATTGTTGTCAGTATCCTTCAACAATTATATCAGTCTGCTATCCACTCCGTACAACTCCAACACTGCCCAAGTCACTTTCTGATCTATATTGTCAAATGCCATCTGATAATTGACAAAGCAATTGTAGATGTTATTGTTCTTTCATCAAGCTTTCTCCACTATCAATCTTAGTGCCAATATTGGCTGCATGGTACTTCTATCTTTCCTGAGTCCCGCTTGCTTGTCTGCTGGATGTATTTTCTGTCAGTGATTTCAGTGTCTCTGTCAGTATCATCATCAGCACGTTGCCTAAATAACTTGTTAGGGCAATCGTTCTGTATTTCATGTACTCCAATGCACTTCCTTTCTTGTGTATTGCCACTAGCACAGATCTTGTGCCTTCTCTTCTTTCCATGCTATATTACATAGTCAGTGTATTTCCTGAACCATACTTTCTCCACCATATTTGATCATCTCTCCCATGATTTTTTCATTTCCAGGGCTCTTGTTGTTCTTTAGTCATTTCAATGATCTTTCTACTTCCTCTTTTGAAATATTGGTCTTGCTCTTCACACTCGGGAGATATCTCTTTCAGTTCTTTCATCAGTCCCTCTTAGACACTCGGGTCCAACTGTGCTTTATACACTTTGGTGCATTATCTCATCCATCACTGCACAACCTTGTCCTTGTTCATGAGCACCTCATTGTTCTCGTCTTTGATCTCCATCTGTTTTGGCGGCCATTTCCTATTGATATTCCTGATCATCTTATACACCACCCTAGTCTTACACTCTCTATAACACCTCTCTATATCTTCACACTGCTCCTCTAACCATTTTGCCTTATCCTTTCTCACCACTTTCCTTACCTCATTGCGTTTCTCGCTATATTGCTGTTCTGCCCTCTCAGAAACATCCCTTCTGATCTTCAGTGCTCTCTTGTCTTGGACCATCTTCAGTGTCTCCTGCGTAATCCACTTATTGATCTCTTCTTCTGGAACAGTCTGCTCAATCACCTCTTCTATCGCCATGACCATCCCTTTGACTCTCTTATCTAGGTCTTTCTCTGTGGCCTCGTTCCTAATCTTCTCTTCTAGTGCTGCTCTGTGTGCACTCCCTATTTCTTCCTTGCCTAGACTTGCCGTGACTCTTCTTTTCTTAAACTGGGTCTTATACTTTCTCTTGAGTTTCACCTTGATGTTTGTGACACTAGACTAGTACAAGTCTGTGTCCGCTCCTTGGAAAGTCTGGCACTGCTGTACTGATGTTACCCATCTCTTTATCAAGACCAAGATGTTGAATGCTTTTGCTTCAAATCTCACAATCCTCATTCTTGCACTCACGGTTTGTATTCCAACAATGCTCCTTTAGCTGTTTTGCTAATAAGGAATCATACTCTTGCCTCATCCTTTGTTTTGTTCCCTGACCAAATGACTTCACAACCACACATCTCTCCTGAAGTCATCCAATGCATCTCTGCTAGTCCAAGTATATCGTACCAGTATCTCTCCATCTCCCTTCAAAGAACCTCTAACTTTCCAGTTGCCCACAGTGTTCAGGCATTCCACATTCCAACTGATAGTATATGTGTTAGTTGTAATTTTCTTTCAGTAGCCAACTTGCCTACCCAACCCCGATTGCTTGACTGGTGCTGCAGACCTTGTTTAACCAGGCAAACTCCAAGCTGGCATCTTTTATCAGTTAGTCATACTGGTATCAGATTTCATTTGTATTGTTGTGTCACAATCAGTGCATCAACACTCATCTGACCAACCCTCCTCCTTTTTTCAGGCTTGGGACTGGCATGGAACCCCTAGAGGCTTCATGGCAGAGTTTTTTATTTGCTCACTGTAATATATTTGTCTTTGTCAATCTGATGGTGGAGGCACTTAGATACTGCTGTGATGAGGCCATATTTTTATATAGACAGAACGATAAAGATATAAAAGTTCAATAATGAAGTGGCTAACAACTTAGTTGTATTATCTGTGTACAGAACTTTCCAAAAGGAGATTAATTAATTAGGCTACTGTACGATAAAGGAACATACATTTTTGTCTTGTTTTTGGACCTTAGCTTGTCTCACTGTGCTATAATCTCATTGTCAGTGTTGACCCTCAACTTTCTTTTTTTTCTAGCATCATTCCCTGCTTGTCTATTATCATGGCTATGTCTACACTACAGCAATCACTCAAAAGAAGTTCTTCTAGATGATGTCTTCCAAAACAGCTTCTTTTGAAAGAGTGCATCCACACACAAAAAAAACAGATAGAAGAAAATCGATCCACTCTTTTGATAGAAAGCATCTGCTCAGCCCCCTCTCTTTAGAAAGAATGGGCCAGGGATTGAAAAATCTGGCACCATGAGGAGTGCTCTTTTGAAAAAAGGGCTTGTGGGGCATCTACAAGCTTTTTTTCTGAAATAATCTTTTGGAAAAAGGTGCTCTTCCTCATCTAGGAAAGGACGAGGGCCACCAGAAAAAGTGCTGCATTCTTCCAATTTAATATCAAAAGAACGCATTTTGGGTGTTTAGATGCCCTGCGGGATTTTTTGAAAGAGCCCCAGGTTTTTCAAAAGGACTTACTAGTGTAGATGTAGACCATGACTAGAACACTGACAGTGTTTCCCATCACCTTGATGCTGTCTCTCATGAAATATCTGTTTGTTGTTTTTCTCTATTTTTATCTCAACTATTGCAGTCCCCTCTTTGAAATTCCCTCTTTGATGGTCTCCTTAAGTTCTTGGGGCTCGATTCAGTGCTGCAGTGGAGCACATGCTGCAAATTCCTGTTGTGGCAAGATTATTCTGAGATGCAGAAGCACCGTCTGCCTGCCTGCTCTGGTCTGGTCAGAAATCTGTCACAGTCAGGAAATGAAAAGGCCAATGGGATATCAGAGGGACCCATGGCATCTTGGGGAAAAATTGATTCAGCACTTCTCCAAAGGAGCTTCCATTCATAAAGCTCCTATGGAGTCCCAAGCCTAAATTAAAGTTCACCGGGCAGCAGTACTGCTTTCTACCTTCTCCTAACAGTGAGTCTCCCTTCAGATGCAGTTGCATCACTAGAATCCAGGATATGACATCCAGGTTTCTCACTCTTTTCATCAGATAGGATCATATTACCTCATACTCTGTCCAGTCAAGTCTACCTATTCAATAAGGATGCAAAAAAAAGAATTACTGTGCAGTTGTTCTCCATGGTAGAAGATATTGGAATCTCCATGTGAATGCACTGGCTCTGTGACAGGGATCATGGCAAAAGCCTTGTGTTTAAACAGCCATAATAGTATGCAAATGTCCTGGCCTATGTTATGAACATAAGAACAGACATACTGGGTCAGACCAATGATCCATCTAGCCCAGAACCCTGTCTTCCAGTAGTGTTAAGTGCACCAGAGGGAATGAACAGAAGAGGCAATCATCAAGTGATTTATCCCAAGTCATCCATTCCCAGCTTCTGGCAAATAAAGTAGGCTACATCTACACTAACTCCGGAAGACTGACCACTTAGGGTTGATCTTCTGAGGCGCTGTTTTGCACATGCTTGAAACGGCGGGTTCTGGGGTCAAAGTCCACCCTGGAATGCCTCGCAAGGATTAAGCAAGGTTGATGTGAGGAGTGTTCCCAGCAGCCTTCTGCAGCGAAGACAGCTATGGAAGTCAACAGGTGCAAAGTTGATTTTTGGTATGCAGTTGGTGTACCAAAAATTGCATAGAGTCCATCAACCTTCCAGGTAAGTGCAGACATAGCTTAAATACTCTATCCCCACCCTTCCTGGCTAATAACAATTGATAGATCTATCCTCCATTAATTTGTCTAGTTCCCTTTTCATCCCTGTTATTATCTTGGCCTTCACAACATCCTCTGGTAAGTAGTTCTACAGGCTGACTATGATTAGGCCTGTCATCTTCAGGGACTTGGTAGCCACACAACAGTCTGCTTAAATACTTCTTATGTTGCATGTCTTTGAGCTGAAAGAGTTCACTGTGCCACCTTATCAAACAATGGTCTATAAAAATAATCTGTTTGTATTTTACCATCATTTAAAAGATCTTCAAGATGACTCTGTTGACTGGCAATAGTATGTCTGGTACATATGAAAATTACTACTCTTAATACGTATTAAGTGTATTAAAACAGCATCAGGTCCATATTCTACTTTGCATAAAGGAATTTTTGCCCACTGAAACTATAATCTAAATTTGGTCCCAATCCTAAATTCCTGATTTGAGTTCCTTTGAATATCTAGGAAAGTATGAATTTGATTCTGATTCTTCACATCTTAGACCTGTCTCTGTTCCATTGTCAATGTGATGAGTTAATTTAGACTCAATAAAACACTTTATAGCTGTGTCTACACGTGCACGCTACTTCGAAGTAGCGGCACTAACTTCGAAATAGCGCCCGTCGCGGCTACACGCGTCAGGCGCTATTTCGAAGTTAACTTCGACATTAGGCGGCGAGACGTCGAAGTCGCTAACCTCATGAGGGGATCGGAATAGCGCCCTACTTCGACATTCAACGTCGAAGTAGGGCCCGTGTAGACGATCCGCGTCCCGCAACGTCGAAATTGTGGGGTCCTCCATGGCAGCCATCAGCTGGGGGGTTGAGAGACGCTGTCTCTCCAGCCCGTGCGGGGCTCTATGGTCACCGTGGGCAGCAGCCCTTAGCCCAGGGCTTCTGGCTGCTGCTGCTGCAGCGGGGGATTCATGCTGCATGCACAGGGTCTGCAACTCGTTGTCAGCTCTGTGTATCTTGTGCTGTTTAGTGCAAGTGTGTCTGGGAGGGGCCCTTTAAGGGAGCGGCTGGCTGTTGACTCCGCCCTGTGACCCTGTCTGCAGCTGTGCCTGGCACCCTTATTTCGATGTGTGCTACTGTGGTGTGTAGACGTTCCCTCGCTGCGCCTATTTCGATGTGGTGCTGCACAACGTCGATGTGGAACATCGACGTTGGCAGCCTTGGAGGACGTGTAGACGTTATTCATCGAAATAGCCTATTTCGATGTCGCCACATCGAAATAGGCTACTTCGATGTAGGCTTCACGTGTAGACGTAGCCTATGTGTTTAAGTTGTATTCAAAAGTACACTGTTGTAACATAGTTTCTTTAACAAAAAAACTGCTTTCATTGTGGTAGCACCTTCCCTATTATTCTATTTCCCAATTTTTAAAAAAGGAAGTATGTAAATATTGACTTAAGAAAGGATCTGTTACAGAAAAGTGCTCCTGATAGGTTTAGTTAAAATACAGTTCAAAGATTACTTCATCATGTTTTCAGTTCTTCCTTTTTGTTTGTCCTTCAGTGATTTCTAAGAAGCCCTGTCTCATTCTCCAAGCTCCATGGCACTAAATTCATCCAGCTGGAGGACTTTTGCTCACTAAGCTGCCAAGAATCAAAGCAGGTAGGACAGAAAAATTATAGAGGAAATGAAAAGGATTATGTAAATGCAGGGATGGGATGTAGATATTCTCTGCTGGATAGCCAGCAAAAGAGTAGAGTTTGCCAAAATATATATTTTACTTTGCATGAAAATATTTGAAGAAAACATTTTTCCCCATTTGGAGACTCTTTGGATTTCAATTTGGAGGGAAAAAAAAGGAAAAGAAATAATTTCAGGGTTTGAAAATGTTAGGGTTTTGATCTGAGGACTTCTGAGGGGAAACTTTGCCCACTTCCCCCAAAAAACCCAAGTCAAAAAACCCAGTGGTGGCAAAACTCCAAAATTTGGGGGCAGCAATTTAATTTTTTGGTGAAAACTCAGACAACTTAGGCAAAAACATATGTCTGAGAAAATTCCATTACCTTCAGATGCAATATTTGTCTCCTCAACCTCAGGGAAAAAAAGATGTATTATGTGAAAAACTTCCAATGAACTCAACTGAAGTGGCTTCTTGAGTGTAAGTTGCACACATTAGTAACTCTTCAGGAAAGTACAGAAACACTGTTCTCCACTGAACTTTGCATGTTGTGCTGTTAAAAGCCAGTGCCAGCCTGAGCACAAGTGATTTGCTGTAACATAGTATGGGTAGCACTGCTGTGGTAGTTTGTTGAATAATATTAGATGCTTTAGCACTAACAGTTTTAAAACACTTATTTGTTCTATTACAGCTTAGAAGGAACACATATCATATGTTGCTCCTTCCTGAACTCCCAAGCACACAGAGGTTGTGTTGCTGCTGCTACTACAACATCCCTTTGAGTGATGCATCTTTCTCAGGGCCATCCCTAGGGGTGGGACTAGGTGCACAGTGCAACTCCTCCACTCGGTAGCCCAGGTGCAGGGCCTGGGGCAACCTCTTCCCTCAAGGCTGGGCCCTGCCCCACCCTTTCCTGTCCCTGTTCTCTCGGCCTCACCCCCAACTCCTCCACTTCCCCAAACCACACCCTCCTCCATCTCCACCCACCTCCTCCCACCCCTTCTTCACCCCCCATTGCACCCTTTTCTCCCAAGTCTTCTCTGCTGAGAGACCCAACACCCTTCCTCCCTGGCAAACCATCCTATGGATGGGACAGTTCTGATCTTACTGATCCAGTTTTGCCTGTCCCTTTTACAGTGTGTACAGGGGATTGGAGAGGTGATACTCCTTACACTTTCCCCTATGGCTACATTTACACTAGCCCCTTCTTTTTGAAAGGGGCATGATAATGAGCGAGGTTGGAAGATGCTAATGAGGGGCTGCCATGAATATGCAGTGCCTCATTAGCATAATGGTGGCCAGGGCAATTCGAAAGTGCCACTTTTGAATTGTGCGCCACCCGTGTAGGATTAAGGGTCTTTCAAAGATTGGGGGGTCCTTTTGAAAGGCCCCCAGCTACATGGGTGGTGCATGATTCAAAAGCAGCACCTCATTAGTATCTTCCGACCTTGCTCGTTGCCATGAGCCTTTCGAAAAGAAGGGGCTAGTGTAGACGTAGCCTATGATGCCTAAAAATCTGTACCCAAGTAATGGCTTTAGGATTTGGCCCAACCTGAGCATCTGCATAGTGGCCATGCAACCTATAGAGTGCAGGTTAAACAGAGTTAACTGGTTGGATGCACTCACTGAAAGAATATGTCAGGAGGTCAAATCTTTTCAGTGCCATGGTTAGTAGGCTAATTGTATGGGACACCTCTGCAGGCCACATATTGTCAGGGGCCTACCCTCTTGCACAGCCAATCTCCTGACAATCCATTGAGTCCAGCTGACCGTGACAGACACTGTCTGCTTCACTGAAGTCAGCAAGCTGATAGGTACCTCAGTAGTAGTTGAATGGGTGTCCAACCTATTCCTAACTTGTTCCCAGCTCCTCCCTGACCTCAGACCTGATTGTGACTCTGCTTAACCCTTCAGCTTAGTCTTTGGTCTCTCATTCCCATCCAAGACCCTGGACTTCACTTCTGCATCTTCCAGGTCTGGATTCAAAGCTAAGTGGTAGGCCAGACTTTTCTTCCAACCACTAGGCCAGGCTACCTACTCTTCAGCTGCTGCCATACACAAACATATAAAATAGACAGCATATCTCCTCCTGTAGAAATGGCTGTAGGAAATGATCTAGCAGAAGGGCATGAATCAAAGATCTGCGCTTGCATGATTCTCAGACTCAGTGAATTGGCTATAATTTGTGCTTGGTTAATATTGATTTAGTCAGAACTGACAAGTTTAAAATATATTGTGGACATAGAAAGTATGGACTGTCTTTTGCAGGCAGAGGTTCAGAATTTCTTTAGGATGAAGATTTGATTTTCATTTTGACATTATTTTTAATGTTTCGTGTCTTTCTTTCTTTCTCTCTTTCTTTTGTGGCCCTGGCAGTTGGTGGCTTAATTGTTTGCTTTGGCATTGGTCATTCTGAATACCTATTATTTCTCTGATCTATCCAGCAGTATCCTCTCCATCTGTTCAGTAAGCATTAGCCTTTTTCAGCCTTATCTTTCTGACTATCTCCAGGAGCAGTTTTGCAAATGTTTTTCTTTAGTGATTTGGCAACCATAAAGTCCAGCAGCATAGTCATTTAACTGAAATTGCATTCACTTCCCAATCTTTTTGGCCCTCCTGAAACTTCTACTTTTTTTATCAAATATTCTCTACCCTTTTCACTGAGTTCTCATCCCTCTGTTTATGAAAAAGAAGAGATTTGAGAAAGCCTGTAAAGCTGGGGATGTAACTAAATCTGTAACTTGAATTCAGAATGGCGCACTTCATTTAGATTCATCAAAAGTTTTGTAAGCAGTTTCAGCACTGTCCACTGGACAATTTAAAGGTCATCTATCAGGTCTTTAATATAAACATTTGTATAAGCTGTAGATGTGCCGTATAAATATGAATGAACATTTCATGCCATTATAATCCTTTCCTTTTTCTCCCCTATTTTTTGCCAGCTCCCTAAAATTCCACTCATTCCTGATGTCCAGCATTCTGAACGTTCCGGCCTGTAGTGATAGTTACTATATATGAGAGCACTGGTAAATAATAATTGATCATTCAGTTAATCTGCGAGCTCATTACTGGAGATCTTCCTCCCTCTGAATAAACTGGAGAGAAAGATCATGACCATAGAGATTGATGTGTTGCCCAAAGCAATATCAATCCAACAAGGGATTCCTTAATTTTTAGAACAAATATTTCCTCCAAATTTACTTTTATATCTTTTGCAATCATGACAAAAAAGGAGAAATCAGACGTCCTTGCTATAGCACTCTGCTTTCCAAACTTCTGCTGTAGTGTTTGTGTGAACGATTGGGCTTTATGGATTAGCAAAGAGAAAATAAGAAGATTTTCCTGCAATATATGGTATTACACTGTCATCAATGCAGGGGAAATCTGAACTCAGAGGAAACTGCATGTCACAAACTTGAAAAGGAGGGAAAAATAAAACCAAAGTATTTTACAATGCCAATGAAATATCCACTAGATTTACTGTTATGCCAATTCATCTATTTATAGAAGCATTGATCTCTTTGGCTAGAATATTGCAGAACATCTTTACAATCAAAAACAGTTGATTCAAATCTTATCCCTGGGACAGAGGGTGGGCATGGAAACATTTGAACATACAGTATAAGGGCCTGAGGTGCTAAGTGCCCTCAACTCCCATTAACTTCCAATATTCCTTAAAGTCAAGCTGAGTGTTTCATCAGTGTTGTGATTATTATTAGCATTATTTTGTCATATTTTTCACTTAAATTGTGTTTGAACTGAGTGTGTTCATTGTTTCCCAGAATGCTCAGTAGCCTGTGGGAGCAGGCCATAATATTGCTACAATTTGATTTTACTGAGTGAGATCGTGTATGCACAACTGATTTTTCTTCATTATGTGCAAACTAGAATGAATGATAATATGAGCTCATGTGACATTTAGACATGAGCTTGTTCAATCTAATACAGTACTAGAAAACACCTGTCTTTCCATAGCAGGGCATCAAAAAACAGATAAGCCAAAAAAAAAATCAAAAGTAGATAGGTTTTAAATTGTCTTTGCTATTATTATCCAGTCACTTATGTACCTTTGTGCATTGTCTTTGATCCTGAAAAACACCAGCATTCCAAAAAGTGTGAGTGTAGGCTCTGCACGTACACAAGGGAAGTTAAGCCCTAGGCATAGAGTTATATACCTCTGCCTTGAGCAGAAATACGTGTTAAAAACCTGTACAAGCCTGTTCCCTCATTCTCATCGTAGGGGTGGCTGGAAAACAAGAATTCCATTTCACAAACATTTCTGAAGTTTTGACATTTCTTTCTGTTCTGCTGCGAATGGACTGAGATTTTTCACCTTTTTTTTTTTACGGGTGTAGAATCCCCCCACCCCCTGCGAGTATTGTGATCAGAGACTGCGAGCTAGCATGCAACTGCAGAATACCCAACAGCTTCATGGTTAAGGCACTCACATGGAAGATCTGGTTCAAGTCCCTACTCTGCCGGCTTCAGAGCAAGGACGGGAGCTCCCCCCACAACTGTCCTAATTCCCTTGGTGTAGTCTCTCTCACTCTCATTCTTTGATCCCACCTAACCCTGAGACACCCGCCCATCAAATGTTTTGTCAATGCTGATTTCTTTAACAGGAAGTTTTAGTTTAGATAAATCAGCATTTTCCGTTTTTTTAAAGACAGTGCTGTCAAAATGTTCCCAGCCAGCTGTACTCAAAAGTTAAAAAGGGATGGGGGTGTAGCTGAGGAATACGTGTCTGAACAGAGAGGGGTTACTGGCAACCCTTCATGGAATAAAGGTATGGCCCACAAGATTGTGGGTAAGAAACAGTACTTTATTTCCTGGTCTGAACACTTGATGTAGACCAAGGGTACAAAAGATAACTTTTGTGACAGGAGTCAGTAAACTGACTCCAGTTATTCTTAACGCGCAGATGAAGTGCTTAATCAGGCATGCATAACTTTTTGGCCTCACAGCAGCTCTCTCATCAGTGCAGGATTGGGCTCACTTTCACTGTCTTGTTCAGCTTATTACTTCTTACATTTTGTATCACTCCACAGGCTGTACAGCGCAGGAGTAAGCCCTGAAGACATTCATTTACAGGAAGAGCAAGAAGAAAAAGAAGAGCATATTACCATGTTGCCAATCCAAATGACCAAAAATCCCCCAGAACCACGAGGTTTGTTTCAAAATCATGAGATTAAAAACACAAAAAGGGCTCTCTTTTTATTTACATTCTGGTTTTTGAGACTGTAGGCTGCAGTGAGGTCACATGTTCATGATTTCCTCCGTAGCTATGAGGCTAGAAATTTACTTTAAAAATAAATAAATAAATACATACATACATACATAAATAAATAAAGGAAAACTGAGATTCTCCATATTCACAGTACTTCAGCCCTTGGCATTTTAACCTGCCATCCCCTCAGCTATTTAAAGGTTTATGACTGAAAAATTGTTAAAAATTGGCAGCACTGCCTTGAAAGGAAAAAAATAACGGTGCCAGAGAGAAACAGTGTGAGAGAAATAATAGATACAGAGATTAGCATCCCTCCTGGAGGAGGTGCATCCTCCATATGAAGGTTAATATACATTGGCTGGGTTTTGCAGAAAATGTTGCACTCTTAGGCTGTGTCTACGTCTGCGTGTATTTTCGAAAGAGCACAGGAAGCGTCTACACGTGCAATGTGCTCTTTTGAAAGGAAATCGGAGGAATGCGGCTCAGACATCGAAAGCTGGACCCCGATGGTGTATTGGGAAGAACACCCCCCTTTCGAAAAACTCTTTTGAAAGAAGATACATGTAGACGCTCCACAGCCTGCTCTTTCAAAAGACAAGTCCTCTATGGCAGCGGCCAGGTGAAGCATGGAGACTCCCTGCCCTGCACCAGTGGGGCTCTATGATACTTGCATCTGGCCGCTCTTAAAGCTGCATGGACCCAGAAACCTGTGGCACGAGCTGCTCGCAGCACACCCTCACAGCCATCCCCAACCATTGAGAAAAACACATAGCCAGCACCCGTCAGCTTCCGGAGCCCCAGGGCCCTCCCTTAGAGCCCTCACAGGGCTCCCATGAGCCTGCTCCAGAGAAGAAAAAAAGGGCCCCTTCCTGGATGGAGCCTGAGGTCTGAGGCCTCCTCAGACTGTGAAAAGAGGAGGTGGTCCTCCGGGTGATGGAGCCAAGTGAAGGAATGCTGCAGCCTTCGCCCTCCTGGCCCGGGGACTGACCAGCCGTGGCCACCCAGCGCAGACCCCAGATCAAGTGAGGAGCAAAGTTGAGGAGCTTCATCAGGGCTACACTTGGGTCCAGGAGGAGGCTGGGTGCTTGGGCAAGTCCCTCCACCTGCCCCTACTATTGGGAGCTCTGCTCCATCTTGGGGTCCTGGGACAGCTCTCCACCCACAGTGGTCCTGGACTCCTCTGCAGACCAGCCTGAGCCAGAGGCCCTGGAGGAGCCGGGACCAGAAAGCTTGAGTCCAGGGTGGCCAACTTCCATATCGCAATTGCGACCCGCTTCTTGAGAGGGAGTGTGTGCTGTATGGTGCCTCAATGTGGGGGCCAGCCAATGGTGGAGCTCCTGGAAGGTGTCCCGGCTCATGCATAAGTTCCACAGACATGTGGCATCAACCCATTGCCCCAGCACCAGCCACTCCCACCATTCTGAACTGCTGGGGTAGTTCCATGGGTACCAGGCTGCCAGGGCGTGGGGTGCAGCCCAGGGGGACTGGTCTGTCTCCTGAGCAGGAGGGGGGCGGCCACAGCAACCACGCACACCAGGTGGGCCACAGTGTCCACTATCTCTGCATCCAGGGCCAGGAGCAGGGTCTGGTCTGCAATGGTGCTGCTGTGCTGGTGTCTGCGTTGCTTCTGGCAACTCAGCAGGCCTCAGCTTGTGCAGGGTGGGGGTGTCTATGGAGACCCTTTAGGGAAGTGGCTGACTGCAGGCCCCAGACAGGTTTGGCAGCCATGCAACTCCATGCAGACAGGGTGTCTCTGGCTCTTTTTGACAGTGGGCTCCTGTGTAGACATAGCCTTAATGTCTGTGCTTGTGGAGGAACAGAAGACTTTCTTCTGCAAATCAGCTTAGCCAACATCATTCACGACAAAATAATGAGCAATAATATCCATCATTATATGGTTTCTGATGGCAAATACATGTTTACCAATTTCCTGTTGTTTTCATTTCTTTAAGAACCCTTTCTGAACATTGTAACTGGTCATGGGGATTGCTATTCAGACTCAGGCACTCTGACTAATGAATTCCAAAGGACGTACACAGAAGAATATTCAATTCCAAACAGTTGTCAAATTGCCCAGATTACATAATAGTGCTACAAGTGGGATGGGATGGGATACTGACATATTTAAATGTACACAGTGCCTATCCTAACCAGGTGTGCCTTATAAAACTGTTGTCTAAAATACTGTATATTTTGCTAAAAATTGAGACTGTACTAAGACACCCATTCTTTTTGAACTCTTTTCAAAGCCAGGCACCATCACTCAGCCATCAATTGCCTCACCCAGTGATATCCCTTCCTTTTTTCAGCCATATTTGGAAAATAGGATCAAAATAAAAAAGGTGATGAGCTTTTGTGGTACAGACCCACTTCTTCAGATCTGAAGAATTGGGTCTGTCCCATGAAAGCTCATCACCTAATAAATTATTTTGTTAGTCTTTAAAGTGCTACTGGACTGCTTTTTGTTTTGATAATATATACACTAGCACGGCTATCTCTTTGTTACTACTGGAAAATAGGAGTGTGTTGGTTGGAATGTCCAGAGAGTCGTTACTTTTGGGCTGTAGCAGACCAAATAGTGTCTAAGAGCTTTGTTGAACCTGCCAAACTCATTGCACTTGTGGTAGAAATATTTATGTTGGGATAATAACTCTGATGGAGGAAATAATACTCTGTTGTATCTGCTGCACTGCTGTAGCATGTCTGCTGATGATGCCATGGGCTGATGGGACAGTGTTCTCCCATCAACATTGTTACTCAGCTTAGTGAGAGAAATGTAAGTTATATTAGTGGGGAAGCATCTTCCTGCAACATAGGGCCAGTGATGACAGCATGGAACTTGTGTTGTTTGGGGCAAGGAGCTTTTTTACAACACTGAATGATGTAAGTTCAATCAACTTAATTGGGTGTGTAGACTTGCCCTCAGTAAACTTGCCCATGTCACATACATGTTGATTTTTTTCCCTCTCTAATTGTATTTATGGCAGAATGATGCTAAATGGAGATTGTGGAGCAGTGGACTATAGAGGCAAGGGACCAGAAGTGCTGATTTGCAGCAGGTCTAATAGAGCCTTTGCATAATGCAGAACTTGATCCAGTAGTGAGTAGCTGACCCACTGAAGCTCTGCAGCCCAACACTTGTGCTGTTGGTTGTGAAAACTATACAAAGAGTTAACCCCTGCTAGCAGCTGGATTAGGCATTATGCAGCTGCCCTCTTACCTGAGTACAGTCTCTGGCTCAGTTTGTGGAGATGCACTAGGAAGAACCACTCTGTTAAGTTTTAAATGAATTTCAGAAAATGCTTCAAAGAGTCTCTTTGTGGCATTTATTTTTATGTGAATCATTGGAGACCAGTGACATAACAGAAGACACAGCCTTTTCATTCCTGGCTAACTCATCAAAGTGATCTATGGACATTTAGCCACATGACTTCCACTGATGTAAGTTGCACAGTTAAATCCATGTGCAATGCTTTGTAAATGCTCGGCTTCTCGACTGCAACTGAGTCGCTCTCAGACATAATGGAGGAGAAAAAGCTCACTATTCTGAGTCCCTGCTGCCAGTGGCTCTATGAGATCTGTAACGTTCAGCAAGCTGAATTAGAGGCAGTCTACTACCTCTGTGGCCTGGTCTAAACTAGGGAACAAAGTCAAAGCCAGATATGCACTTCTAGCTATGCCACTAGCATAGTTAGAATTGATGTTTCAGAACCAACTTTCTGTCTGTGTGTAGACTGGGGCTCTTCGAGTTAGCACTGATGTCCTTTACTCCACATAATGGCATGGAGTACGAGGGTCGATGGATGAACCCAGAGACATCAATTTTGCCCCCTCTTCACACAAATGGCAAAATCAAACTCCAACAGATCGATTGCGGTGAGGTGATCTTCCCATAAGTATAGACATGCCTGATTACTGCCACTTCTAAGAAGAAGAACATATTCAAAGCACTGAAGTCAAAGGGAGTTTTTCCCTTTAACGTCAGTGGGCTATGGATTAGACACGTGATTAAGAAAAGATGTACAAGTACATTCTCAGGAATGCTTTGACTTTTTGAGTAGTAATGAAAAAAGAGAAAAATAAAAAGTTCATGGTCTTTTCTTCCATAATGTTATCTATCGAGGGCATTACAATGAGACCAAAGGTGATCTCCAGGCGCCACTCAAGAGGACAGTCCTCTTTGCTGTTAGCTATGTTCTGGGTCAAAAATAATGTAAAATGTCCACTCCAAATGGCCCGTTGACACCCTTTGCCTGTATTGTGTACTTAGATTGTAATCTCTACAGCAAAGCTGATTTCTTACTATGCACTAGCGCCTGTGTACATTCAGCAACTAGAATTATGAGGTCCTGGGGTTGCCTGGGGCCTGTACCCGCCTACTGTAATATTACACTACTATTACTGCTAGTAATAATGACTTTCATTTAAAAATAAGGCCACTTATTTAGGTGCCTAAATATAGTTTTAGGAGCCTGATATTTGGTAGCCATTTAGGAAAAAACAAAACAAAATAAAACCAAAACCCACCATGGTCAGTGTCTTCCTGCAGCTGGATTGCAGGGGAGCGAGGTGGGAATCCATTCAGCCTTTATTTACACCCCTTGTAGATCTGCCTGGGGGGGGGTTGTTGTAATATTATAAGACCCCCATAAGGCCTGCTTTGCCACATGGCTCTGAGTGGGCCCAATCTTGGAGGGGACAGTGAGTGGAGCTGTATTCCTGTTTTAGTACATCTCCCAGTTACTCTCCTTCAGCTACAAGTTAAAGCTGCTGACTCATGGTGGGATCCCGGGGGGCGGGGAGTGCAAAGGCTACCTACCTTCAACTAGAATCCCACTTGTTCATGGTATCTTTTGCTGGTGTGGGTTATATCCCCTCCATCACCTGCCTACCCCACTGCTAGCAATGGCAAATAAAACTCTACATCAAGGAATCATTCAGCATTGTTAGGGTGTTTTCACTGTGTGGAGACAGCTTTAATTTCTATTCAGGCTGGTAGAAGCTGTCCAGGGGATACCCTATACCCGCATATCACCAGCTTTGCTTAGCTATGTTTCTCCACCTCCACCAGCACCATCCACTTTTGGGGGTGTTCTGATGCTCTTCAGCTTCCGGGTGGAATCACTATTCCAGGGACAGATCTTTCACCATTAGCCCATGTGTCAATCCTGAAACTTTATTATGCTTGTGAACCTGGGCTTTAGTTAGGGGTAAACTGAGCCTGAAAAATACATTGGGAACTTTCTGGATGAAAGCCATTTCATGCCAGCATCTCTAGTTACTTCACATAACTTTTTTTTTCACTTACCCTCCTAAGAATAATTTATCTAATTGAAAGTACAGGGAGATTGAATTTAGGTCAGCTAGAATGTAATTACCAGTCTGGAGTTCGGCCAGGACACTGGAGTTAACAACATTTGACTGTTGTGAAAAGCTCAGTGATCTCCATTTATTTCCTGTCATTGTTATGTAGAAATTGCTGTTGCTGTAGCTACTGCTGTGGGCGAATGTAGTCTCTGATACTGACTGCACAAGGCATGGATTAGATTCACGGAATTTAAGGCCAGAAAGGACCCTCCTGATAATCTGGTGTGACCCCCTGTTCATTGCAGGCCACACAACTTCATCCTCCCACTCCTGCAGTAGGCCCATAACCTCTGGCTGAGTTACTGAAGTCCTTAGATTTTGATGTTATAGAGAATGCACCCTTTTCTATTGCTCAGACCTGCTCCCTTTCCCAGCTTTGTGACCACACTCATCATAGGGACAAGACTTCAATATGGTCTTCCTCCTGGTGGAAGATGTTTTAGTCAGGGCTCTAGTAGGGCTGATGAGGGAAATGGTGCTGTGATGGTGAAACGGGGTTTAGAGAATTCAAAAAATTCCTGACAGGAATATAAAATACTATAGCCGTGTCTACACTAGCCCCAAACTTTGAAATGGCCACGCAAATGGCCATTTCGTAGTTTACTAATGAAGCGCTGAAATGCATATTCAGCACCTCATTAGCATGCAGGCGGCCACAGCACTTCAAAATTGATGTGGCTTGCTGCCGCGCGGCTCGTCCCGACGGTGCTCCTTTTCGAAAGGACCCCGCCTACTTTGAAGTCCCCTTATTCCCATCTGTTCACAGGAATAAGGGGACTTCGAAGTAGGCGGGCTTCTTTCGAAAAGTAGCCCCATCGGGATGAGCCGTGCGGCCGCAAGGCGCATCAATTTCAAAGAGCCGCGGCCGCCTGCATGCTAATGAGGCGCTAAATATGCATTTCAGCGCTTCATTAGTAAACTTCGAAACGGCCACTTGCGTGGCCATTTCGAAGTTTGGGGCAAGTGTAGACACGGCTCATGTGACCAGCATATAAAAGCATCTTCATATTTCCTTGTGCTGGTACTGGAAGGTTGGTAGACTTCAGCCCTCCTCTAATCCAGACATAATGGTTAACTGGGATGTGTCTTTCATGGCTGATAATCATCAGACAAGGATTGCTTGCTAACACAGTTGCTCCTTTAATTCAAATGGTGGAGGTCTGGGCTATTGGTGCCTGAGTTTAACTCTCGTTGGGCCTGAGTGGCAGCTGAAGCTTCCTCTTGGTGAGGGTAGGCCCCTGCCCCACCTCTTGCAGGCAAAGCCACATCTCTGCTTGTGGCCCTGGGGTGATACACTAGTCCAGTGATTTTTGGTTCTGAGTCCTGGGTTCAAATTCTAGTTCCATTGCAGAACTCCTGTATGACCTTAGACAAATCACTTCACTGGTGGCTCAATATCCCACATCTGTGAAATGGGGCTAATACTATTTTTCTAACTCACATGGGTGTTAAGGGGATAAATGCAATAGCGATTGTGAGGCACACGGGTGCTCTGATAAGAGGGAGAAGTGCAAGGAGGTGATATTGACCTAATACAGAAAGGGTTGGCTATAGGGAGCTAATCTACTGCAGCTCACATATGCATGGGACAAACTTACCCTGACAGGGGACTGTGTAACACACTGGGTAGATGTGTTCCACCCCTCTAATGACTGATGCACATAGAGGATAAGTACCTAGTGTTGCTACCCAGTAACAGAAATTTTGTTAGCTCAAGTGATAGAGATCTGTGCTCATGGTTTGGCTTTAACTGCTGCCGCCCCACTTTAGGGATCATCACAAACATCCATTCCTCAAAAAGGATCCCCTTAAGATTAGAAGGTCTGTAATGTCATCCTTCTCCATAACTGCTGAACTAGGTTTTATTTTATATCTTTCATACCCAGGAATAAAATGTTCCATGTATTGGTCCAATTTTATTGGTTTCTGATGTAATGAAGCATCAGTGAGGTAGCAACTCTTGTGGGAGATACTGTGCTGTGTACTGTAATAGTCAGAGTTATAGGAGATACTGAAATAACACTGCACACAAGTGCCTCCCCTATGCAGAAAATGCATTTCGCAATATACAATATGCAGTTATTTAATACATGTCAGTTTAGCTGCCGGTCATTTCCCAGCTAAACCCTGACTTTTTTTGTTTCAATCACTTATGAAGTTATAATCACTGCCCAAATTATCTCATCCCATCAGACCCTTTGCCTTTGCTTTCTGTGTGAAGCCGTGTGTTGGTAAATACACTACTGGTACAGACACCTCTCGATCCACTGAAATGTAAAACATATGAGGCTATTATCTAAGCAAAAAACTGGTGATGCAGCTAGATCAATATAAACAAAGATGACAGCAGCATGGTGCTGCACAAGGTAGCCTAAGCAAACAGAGTGATTGGATGACTTTTGAAAACAAGCCTGTCAGGTTTAAGTCTGTTATCAGCTTTCATGACAACCATTTCCTGGTCTGCCAGCTACTGACTTAATGAGTACATTCAGGCAGACATGTCCTCATGTCCTCCTGCCTTAACCCCAGAAGAAATCAACAGTATTGTGCCATTGTGCCATTACTGATGATTTTCATAATATTAAATGAGGGGAGGGGTTGTCTGTATGAAAGAGGGAAACAGGAGGTATTTAAAGTGTTCATGATACTGTTTTTATTGTATCACACAGTACTACAAAACAAACAGACCACGCCAGCAGGCAGCCTAGACTGTCCCAATGAAGCAAACCAGACATATTTCCAAACAAAAATGCTTGATGCAAAAGATCTGAATTCCTCTTCATGCAAAGTGATGAGTCCCTGTCCCTTCACCAGAGGCAGGATGGAGTGTCCCAAGTGCCTATAACATAAGCGATGAGCTTCAAAAATGGGTTCGCTTGGTCATGCTTCCAGTGCCAAAAGACAAAGTGTTAACTGCTCATTTGGTGCCTGTAACATTGGTTCTGTTAAATTAAAAATCTACAGAGAATTCTGTCAGTTTCACTTGAAAAGATAAGCTCCAGACCTGGCGCTCCATGTCAGCCATGTACCAATTGTGACTGAAACAACCTCTGGAGCTCTTCTGGCATCATTCATAATAACTACTTTTGATCTTCTATACCTCCACAAACAGTTGTGATTTTACTACCCTAAGGCTTGATTTCCCTATTTTTCTTCATAATCGTAACACCTCATGGCCTCTACAGGGAAGGCGGTAGAGCACATTTTAAGTAAAAGTTAATTTTACATCACATGCCTTTTCCCCATTAAATTCAAGTGAGATTTCTTCCTCCTAAATTCCCAATCACGTACAGGCAGTACTGCTTGTAGAGTAGCCTTTATTTGCCTAACATGAGTGTTCACAAACTCATGCCTTCTGGTATCTGCTATCTGGGAGCAGAGATGTTAATAATGTAGCATCCTCTCACCTAGCTTAACTTTGTGAATCGATTTCTGAACCTTTACCTGAAAATCTGTCTGATTCTGTAGGGAAATGCATCTGTGGGTGTATCAAATCCTAAAAAGACATTGTTGTCACAAATACTAAAATGCATTTTGCTATATAATACTCAAATTCAAATTTCAGCACCATTGTTCGACTCTCAGTAAGCCTCTTTAGTAGTATATTTAATTGATTATTTTTTCCCCAAAAAGAACTATCCAAGGTCATCTTTTGGGCATGTATATTCTCAAAGAATTAGAAATTTCTGTGCATCAGGAAAAATATCCCTGAGCTAAATCTCTGAGCCCTTATGGAAATCTATATACTCCTGACAACCAATATGATTTCACCCTGAACATTTTCAGAATTGCCTTGAGTGGTTGCAGACCCTAAATTATTTGAAAATTATTAACTCTGCCACATGCAGTTGATAACAAACTCAGCTGTTTTGCTCCTACCACATCTATCAGCAGAGCTCTGTGCGCCTCTGTTGCTGTTAGCTTCTGAAACTTTTCTCCCATTGTGATAATCCCAACAACATTACATCTACTGTTAAAATAGGCCACTTAGCAGGGAGAATACTTCGTGCTGCTTGATTTTCAGCTGCATAACTCCCATTGATTATTGCTAGACATAGTGTTCCTGAGCCTGGGGCAATGCTTTGAAAGTTAAGGGCTATTGTCCAATTATTTTATCTCTGTAAAGAGATAAAATTAGACCAGTTCTTGGAATAAGCCCTCCAGGTGCACTAAGCAGCTGCCCTCCAAAGCCAACTTCCCGCCTTTGATAAACAATTAAACAGATGTATCTGAGTTTGGCTACATCTGTCCATTAGCCTGGAGTTCTAGAATGCTGAAATCAGATTGCTGAAAACAAAGCGTATTAGCAATTAACACTACCTCCGGCACACACATTAACCTAGGTTATAAGTAGGTTTAATCAGATGATTCTCTGTTGCTCACTGGCAAAACCCCACCTAAACCCTTCAGACTTCATGGCCAACGACTGAGACCTCAGACTACATTACTCAACCTAGGGCCCTAGAAAAGTCCTAATTCAGAAGCGCTCTCTCTGACTGATACCCACCTCTTCTGCAGTTTGGAACAACTTTCTACACAAAAGACATTTGACATCCAAAAATATTTACCTCTTAATATATCTGTAAATAACTTTATCCTGTTGGATGCTGAATACCAGGAAAATCCCTGTGTCATCAAAGTACATTTGAAAGTCAGCCTGAGCTGCAAAATGCTATACTGGCATAAGAACTTTGATACTCTGTTATAGGGTTTTGCTGACATAGATACAGTATAGAGAAAGCCTTTGATGCACCTCTGGATTCATCTCTAATTCAGTAAGGGAAATCTCAGTGGAAGTAGCTGTTAGACACTAGTAGAAACAAATAAAGGAAAATTTAGATTGAATTCCAGCAAAGTAGAACAGCACAGGAATGACTGAGGCAAAATAAAGATGCACATTCATTCTATTTTTCTTTTTTCTTTTTGTTTTCTGCTTTCTTTTTTCCCTTGTCATTCTGCAGTTCCCTCACATGCACTTAGTTCCTCTGAATGCAAGCAGTAAGGTTTTATCTATTTTTATGGTGCCAAAGAATGGCAAATTTGTGTGTAGGTTGCCTCAAAAGGAACTGTAGAAAGGAAAAAATCCCTAAAAATCAAAGTTAAAAATATTCAGTTTCTTGATGCTGTTTTAACTGAGCCCCTCTGGGTGTCAAAGGCTCAAATGTTAATGGGTTTTACACTCATATTCCTGCAGCTTATTTGGCTTATGTGGATGAGTTGTAACTCTTGCACCCAGCATCTGAGGAAGTGCATTGCTCACATGGACACCATGCCAGGCCAGTCTGACTCGTGAAAATTATGACAACTGATTAGTTAAAATCTGTGAACTCAGATACCCTTGTGGCACTCAACAGGGCCATTTCGTTAATAATTCCTATTTCTGAATTTTTACTTTAAAGCTTGGGACTTTGCACCTGCTGCTTGAACTACACGTGAGAAGCTCTTATTAGGCGAATAGAACTGATATGTGAGCATCAGAATGAGTAGAGTATTTTAAACGCTCGTACATAGACACAACAGAAATATCTCTGAGCAACAGGGCCAGATAACTCCAACTCATAAGGAAAGCTGAGGCAAGTTTTCTCTGACGTAGTTCGTGTTGGAAGAAGAAGGCCAACAAACCTCCAAAGACTCCATGTCCCACTTGATCTGGCCCAAAAGTGACAAGCTGATGCTGATAATTGCTAAGCCTCTGAGACTCTGTTCTGTTCAGCAGTTTATACAGCAATTTTTCAGCTTCAGCATCTGAGTCCCATGAGCCTGAGTCAGCTGGCCCAGACTAGCTGCAGGATTTTTATCCCTGTGTAGACATACACTCAATGTTTAAATGACTTAAAATCAACTGCAGACAAGTGCTTAAATTTCAAGAACCCAAATGCTGTTCCTGAATCAGTGCTTATTACTTTTGGCATCCTCAATATCTGATGTTATTGCAGAAATATTATTGTTATTCACCACTTGCGAAGAACAGACAGAGTGCTGGACATTGTACAAAACACAAAGTGAAAGATGGTTCCTGCCCTAGAGGACAGGAATTTATTCAACATTCATATCTATTTTCAGTCTCCTCACAAGCTCCCATGACAAAGGGTAATTGGCAGAGGCAGTACATTGATATGTTCCACAACACTTCTTTCGTTGCTGGTGCAGAAGTTACAGAAAGTGATTTTTGTCTAACATCTGTGAGCTCAGTTTTCACCCCAGCCTGTCAAATGGCTCTCAAGCCAGGTGCCATTCAGAACTAACCTTATACTTGCTGTGACCAACACACCAACCACTAGGCAGGATTACCAATGTCAGCATCAGCAGAGGATTCCCTGGCCATTTGCAGCCTGGTTCCAACCTGCCTGACAGAGCTCTTCCTCTCTACCGGCCTGGAGGACTCCCAGACCAGCTACAGCCACACCTCCCCTCCGTTCCCAGACCCAACCCAGTGGTGTTTGCTACTCAGCCACTCCCAGACCTGCACAGGGCAAATCAAAAGTATCAAAGTCACTGAATAGATGCTTTTCCCCAGAGCACATTGGGTCTGGGGAAGGGAGGGCAGGAACGGGTGTGACCAGCCAGGATTTGTCTTGGTGGAAGAGGAATGTTCAGGACTTCTTCTGGCAGCAGGGAGGCAAGGGGGTCTCACAGCTCTAGCCATGGGGGGAAGGTGTGAGTGGAAGGAGTGGAGCTGAGGGGGAGCTCCACCCCATGCAACCATGGTCTGCAGCCCTTCTGGGCAATTTAGAAGAGCCTGGTGGGGCATTGGCTGGGGTCCTTGGGCCCTTTTAAATTATCCAGGCCCCAGGGAAACTGCCCCCTTTCTGCCCCACTGTCTGCCTGCCTGTTTGGCTTGGTGAGCTCCTAGCAGGTAGATGTTTTGATGAATCAAGCCCAGCTTGCATTGCTCTACCAAAGTTATGGGTTTGGGGTGTAAACTATAAACGGATGTTAAGCAGCTGTATTTGGCTTCAGATCCTTATTCAGCAGAGATGGGATAAAGCCACAAAGTTTGGATTTGGAGGTGAACATCTTCAGGGTTTGAGGAAATGGGGATATCTGGTTCTGGTTCAAATCCTAACGTGGTTCCCAAGAGTCAGGTGTTCAGGGTTTATGTTCCTGGTTAGACTCATGTTTATGTTGAGCCTGGTTCTGATCTTTCTTCAATCAGGAATAACTCCACTGAAATATATAGACATGACTGGATGTAAAACTAGCCTACACCAGAGCACCATCAGGCCCCTTATTTAGGAATCAATGTCAAGACAACTATTTTGGCAAATTTCAGGTACCTTCTCTAAACAGGGGGATGGTCATAGACCCATGAACAGGTGAGGATGTTTTATGAGTTTGCTCTTCACTTTTCTCATCCCCTCACATTTCATCTTCCAGTGCCTTTTTGTTTTGTTTTGTTTTTGTTTTGGTCTTTATTTACTTTTTTCACACAGGTTTTTGTCAGATGGTGGCAAAGTGTTTCAAGAGCATTATCTAAGCCTCACAACTTGCCAGTGGAGTAGGCAAAGCAATCACTCCAGCTACTGCTTGGGCAGCAGACAGCAACACTTCAGAAGAGTCTAGGGTAAGCACTATGTGATATAGTTGAAATTTCAGGGAATATTTCAGTAGACACTTTGATATACCTGCACTGGAATTTGGGCCAAGACTCTGTAGTTAATATACCTCCTTTTTTGAGAAGTGTCATGGGATCTGTAACTGTCATAAACAGCCAAGACCTTGGTTTCACATATGATTCATGTTCCTTTTATATTTCTTCCAGCTGGTGCTGAGTCAGGAACCCACAGTGCTGAACTAGCTTTACTGAAATGCCCTGCCTCCTTCCAGTGCAAGAGTGAGTGAGATTTTCCATGGTGCTGCTTCAGTCCCGTGGTGGGGTAGTGGCCTAGCAGCTCTCAGTAGATACATTTAAAGTCAACGAAAGGCTGGAGCTTTCGATTATGGGAAATGACAGGACCTTTTGTCTTTGAGCCCACAATTTTCTGGCCACCCTCCTTCTGGTTTTGTTTCCCTCTGTGTTTAGTAACTCTGGCTCAAAATGTGCACAGTCAATGGAAACACATTCTAACCCCTCCAGACTTCAGGCTACTGCCTGCATTTCCTTTCTACTCTGGCTTGGGCTCTGCTGGCTCTTGACTTTGGTTCTGAAGTGGTGCCAGCACTACTGACGACAGCAGGACCAGATTAGTCACCAAGTAGAACAGAGCCATGGAATAGCATCCTCCCCAGCTCTGCAATCTCAGGTTTCCGTATAGCACTCTGTAGCCCCTGCCACCCAGGAAAAGACTCTGTGTCTTTTGCTGCTACCTCTAGCAGTCTGGCAGGAAGCCCTCCAGCAAAGAAGAATTTGCTGGGGAGTAGGAGGGCTCACAGCCCTCACCACGGTGGCTGGGATTTGACAGAAGGGGCACCCACCACAGGACTCTTTGCTACATAGGCTAGAAGTCCTTGACTCCAAAAATTCTTCCAGCTGGCAAGAGGAATCTCCTCACAGAATTTTTTGATGGGGTGGATATGCTGAAATCTCTTTTCTTCTGGATGGGGACACCAGGTTTCCTGAAATCAGGCAGTAGTTCACTGATGAGGAAAAATCCTGACAGAGGAACAGCTTTGGGGCCTCTTGTACAACGGTTACGCTGAATGCATGATTTTTTCATTTAACATTTTATTTATAACATTTTCTGTAGCAGTTGCAAACTTGTAGTGAGTGGTATCTAATCCAGTCAGAGAGTCAGGATTCTTTTCCTTTTACCTTGTATTTTGTTTGAAAGGATGGGGAGGAAACCAAATAAGGAATCAATACATGTTGGTATATTTATATAATGTCATAAAACACTTATTTTCTTACTCATTTTTCTTTTCTGGAATGCTGTGCACACTTCTGAATATTTAGGCCTAGAAATCAACATCCTATTTGTAGTTCTGTCATTCTGTAGATGGGCCTCTCAGAAATGCTTTCATGCTTTAGCTTATACTAATTCAGTTTATGTTAGTTGGAAGAATTCTCTGTCAATCCTGCCATATGCAGTTTGTTTCCATTCAAACCAATAAAAATAAGTACCTTAGGACTTGAAGATACTTCTCATCGGACAAAACTTTAATAATTGCAGGGAGAGGAAAAGCACTTTTAACAAAGTGGCTCCACATTTAAAAGAGGAAAACAGGTCCATATAATGTAATATGGCCTGACCATGTTATAATGCAGATGTTAAATAAAACCACCTTTGGATTGCGTCTATACTGACTATTTTAGAGATGTCTCCTCCGATGAAACTCAGATTTTCACCACTTTGCAGTCTAAACCTGCTGAAAGCAGTTCTCAAAGTAAATTCATTAAATTAAATGAAACCAAACGAGATATAGCACCACACCCAAATCTTTGAAGATCCAATTTAAGTTGAATAGGTAAAGGAGACACTCTCTTAGATTTCCAGTCTGTAGACATTTGGAGCCAAATTCAACTCTTTCACACAACCAAAATCTCCATTAATTGCAGGAGGACCTGCAAGTACACAGCAGAAAGTGTAATATAGCACTAGTTAAGTCCCCTAGACATGTATTTTATACAATGTTATTTGTGGCTCCATGAAGAGGAAGCAGGATGCTTACATAGAGCACAAAAATGGTGAACCAGTGCGATATTTTCCCTTTATCAGACCATAACTTCAAATGCATGTAAGTTTAATCCAAATCATGAGTGATTACAAGGAATTTTGAAAGGAGTATCCAAACAACTTTATCTATCCCAGTCAGTGGCTGTGCTTTTGATAGGTGTATGGTGACAAGCAATATTCCCTCTACAAAGAAAGTAGGGACATGTCAGGGAAAGAGAGAGGGATAGCTACCAGCAACTTTAGATGCAGACATTCATGTATTGTGCTGATACCTAGTATCAGAAATGTGATGTAACCTACTTTAGTCTGTTTATATCTGAAATAAAAGGTGAGGCCCTAAATACTAAGTTCTCGTTTGAAGTGTTACATTTAAACCCGATGCAGCAATGTTTATCTCTTTACATAAACATTGCTTCACCGAGTTTTAATGTAATGTATCATGACATTTTCTGAAGATTCTGCAAACATTAATGTACTCTTGTAAAGCCAGTTTAGTGCTGTTCTGTGCTGTGCATCAAACTACCCAGAGTTCATAAGATTTCTCTGCCTTTAATCAATCAGCTAACACATGTATTGGGGTGAGGAAACAATCGTGTGTGTATGGGCCCCCTCACCCCCAAGCACGGGAGAGGTTATGAAGCAACAGGTAACCCAATATCACTCTCATGAGCCAAATATGTGTGACTGAATGTTTTAAACTTTTACAAGGGGGAGCAGGGTCGTTATATTGGATTTAAAGAAAGGTTCATGTGCATATAAATAAGTATATTTGTAAACCTCTATCTTCAAACACTCAAGCCCAAGCTTAACATGCTTAACAGGGAAGATGGACTTAAGATACACAACTCCAGCTTTGTTAGTTATATAGCTAGAGTTGACGTACCTGAATTTGCACTTCCGTGTCATCTCCCCTGTGGGAGGTCGATGAAAGCAAAGACTTCTGTCAACTTTCCTTACTCTTCATGAGGAGCCAGAGTACCATCACGGTCTGAGGCACTTTCTAAGTTCGATTTGGTACGTTCCTATCAGGTGTACTAAAATGAACCTCAGAAGATCGACTGTGGCAGCATTGATCTTCTGCTGAGTGTAGGCAAGCCCTTATTGAAGTCACTGGAAAAGTTTCCTCTGATCTCAACAGGAGCTGGATCAGGACCCTAATATATGTTGTTCGGTGGGTTTCTCTGGCCTTTTCCCCCTGTCTTGTAAAGAATAACTAAAATACATTATTAAGTATATACAAAATATTCAATTTCTTGCCTGTCTCACGTGATATGGTTTGGGAAACTATATTAGGAAGAATGGCTTAAAACACAACTGGTTTTAGTCTCTATTTAAAGTGAGACAGGGTAAGATGAATCTTTATGGAAACTCATAACCACAAGGCCCAGTCTCATTCCTAGCAATACTGTTAGGAACTGGATTAAGTCATGACATTTGGACAGAAGAAGTATCACAATAACAGAATCATAGAATCCTAGGGCTGGAAGGGACCTTAGGAGGCCATCTAGTCAAGATCCTGGCCTAAAGCAGGATTAGCCCTAACTAAATCATCCCATCCATGACTGTCAAGGTGGGGCTTAAAAACATGTAGGAATGGAGATTCCACCACCTCTCTAGGTAATGCATTCCAGCTCTTCACCACCCTCCTGGTGAAACAGTTTTTCCTAATATCCAAACTACACCTCTCCCTCTGTAACCTCAGACCATTGCTCCTTCTTCTGCCATCCATCACCACTGACAACAGCCTCTCTCCATCCTCTTTAGACCCACCCCTCTTCAGGAAGTTGAAGGCTGCTATTGAATCACCCTCTTCTGCAAACTAAATAAGCCCAAGTCCCTCAGCCTTTCCCCATAGGTCATGTGCTCCAGCCCCCTTATCATTTTCATTGCCCTCTGCTGAACCCACTTCAACACATCCACATCCTGTCTATACTGGGGGGCCCAGAACTGGACGCAATACTCCAGATGAGGCCTCACCAGTGCTGAGTAGAGGGGAATAATAACTTCTCTAGATCTACTGGAAATGCTTCTACAAATGCACCCCAATATGCCATTAGCCTTCGTGGCTACAAGAGCACACTGCTCACTCATATCCAGCCTCTCATCCACTGTAATACCCAGGTCCTTTTCTGCTGCACTGTTACTTAGCCAGTCAGCACCCAGCCTGTAACAGTGCTGGGGATTCTTCCATCCCAAGTGCAGGACTCTGCACTTCTCCTTGTTGAACTTCCTCTGATTTCTTTTGGCCTAATCCTCCAATTTATCCTTGAACCAATAATAATGAAGGAGTAGATAATTAATAATTAATAACTCAGAATGATGATAATGAACACATCTGTCATGGAGTCATGAGGGTGATGCTCTCAAACTGCTCTGTATGAAGTTAGTCATCACTATCCCTGGTGGTGTGGGTGGGCGAGATCTGGGGCACCTCCCCTGCCACAGGACCCACCCCTGCCAGGCCTCTTCCAACCACTGATCCCACTCCACCCCTTGCCTCAAGACCCACTTTTACTCTACCTCTTCCTCACCCCTCTGCTGCCCCTTCCTGCCCAGTGTAATCCATCCCCTAAGCCTCCTCCCTTAAGCAATGCAACCCTGGGGTTTGCTGGGTGGGCCTGGTGCTGGCATCAGGGTTCGGGTCCCTCTGCTCTCCCCACAGCAGCAGGAAGTGGAAATATCCAGCCCCAGCTGGCTGCACTCCCCCAAGTCCAGCTCCTGGCTGTGTTGCTTGGGGGAGTGGAGCAGGCTGGAGTCAGGGCACTCAGCTTCCACCTGCCACGATGAATGGGAGTGGCCTGGCTGGAAGGTGGCACAGCAGACCAGACTGGTGGTAGGTCGCTCCACTTCCTGTGGCTCCCGCTGCCACTGGTGAGTCTGGGGGGCAGGCTCAACCCCTGCAGCTGGTATCAGGCCTCATCTGTAATCCTCCATAGGTTTGTGCTTCTTAGCACTGAAAACAGGAGCATTCAGTCAAATTCATCCTGGGGTGAAGGGAGCCCAGAACCATAGCTCTGGGCCTTCCCCTCTGACCCCAGCCAGTCAAGACTGGCCTACTTCCAGCTTCCCTGTCCCCAGCACTCCTGTTGCTCCTCCTCTGACCTGTGGATCAATTCCTGGGTCAGAATTACCTGACCACATGCCCTTCCTCATCACATACCCACGTCTGGAGTTCAGGTTACACAGAGGTCAGCCATAGGATACATACAGCCAATTAGAACAGACCCTGCAAAAGTCACACACCTGTATTCCTACTATCTAGACATTAGTGCAGTACACAGGGAAACTGAGGTAGGCACCGTATTCATGCAAGCAGTAAGAGTCATATAAGTTCACATACAAAGTTACAAGGGAAAAATCCCCACTTCATCACATCATCTATATATTTTAAGGCATCATCTCAAACTTTTCAAGACTTTGCACATCACCAGTAAACTATGTATGAAAAAACTTTAAAAAATACATGAAAGTATCTTCAACGGGGATTATAAGGCAAGCTGCAGGATTTGGCTGGGCGGGATTTATAGTTCAGCAGAGGGATACTAGAATGCTAACCCTAAGGGTGAATCAAATGAACGTTACAAAAAGCAGTTTGACTTTTCTGGTTACACTCTCTCATAATAAAGAAACAAAGACACCAAATTAAAGCTAGTACAACTTTGCATTGATAGAATGTCTTTCATCTGATACTCTTAAAGCACTTTGCCATCATTAAGAAGCCAGATGCTATTACTGCAGTGCTTATCTGAACGTGCAGAGGCACCTCCATCTCACTGGTGTCTTCCCAGGGGGAAATACTTCCTTAAGGAAATTTAAGCTCTTCTCCTTTAGATGATAGGAATGGCTATAGCTCATTCTCTTTTTCTGGTGGGTCTGCTCTCCAATTTCTGATTCCAGGTGCCTCTCAAACAACTACTGTGAGGAGCACTGCCTGCTACCTGCCTCAGAAGCCCCCTAAGGTGGGAGCGGAGTGGGCCTGGTGGCTGCTCCTGGAATATACCAGAGATCAGTAGTACGTTTGTGACACTTGACACCCACGTAATCACTCTGATATTTTTATTCATCTTTGTCACACACACTTAACTACTATGACTAAGTATTTACCTTTAAAAAAACTATCTTCCTTTGTAAAGTGTTATTACTCACAGAGCCTTTGCTTCACATCACAGAAACTAGAGTTTATGCCACAAGTAGGCAGCAAAGATTAACACACACACACACACACGCACACCCTGGCTACAAGATGAACCATACTTGCCTGCTTAGGTAGCTGGGATTTGCAGAGTAGCAGGTTCAAAACGCAAATCCAGCTCTGGGTAGTTAATTCCCTACAGCATGCTATGTCTAAGGGCAGGTGCTATTCTGGGATTCAAAGGTATCCAGAAATATCAACATTGTGGCTTTTCACAGCTCCTGAAATAGCACTGACATTTCGCGTGTGCTATTACAGTTCTGGTACCCCTCATAATATGAGGAGTAACAAAACGTTCGGAATAGACCCTTATTCTGAAATTAGGTGCCATTTGGATGGCATCAAGTTCAGAATAAGGTATTTTGAAATAATGTATGCAATTTGCGTAGTGCAAAGTGCCTAAATTATTTTGAAAAAACCTTGCCATGTAGATGTAGCCTAAGAGGGGAGTGCTGTGAAAAATTATGGTTGCATTTGAGAGGAAAGAGCTTTATGGAGAGTGTTGGCTCTGCTTGGGATGTTTTGTGGAATTTGGCAGGAATAATCAATACCTGAGACGTGACTGAAGCAAGTAATGCCTTATTACTTCAGGTTCATAGAGAAGTTATAGCAAGCTAGGGCAAGACCAGGAAATGTGACCTTTCCTCATCATTCCATCATCGCAGTGGTTCCCAACCTTTTCACTGGTACAGACCCCCAGTCACCCTCTCCAAACCGTTTGTGGACTCCGATCAAAGTCAATTCTAGCCACTATGTACACTTCATTAAATAAAAAAGGAAAACACAACATAGATTTTAGGACAGCAATTAATAATATTATTGGAAAATACGTGATTTAAAAATAATAATAGATTGTAAATTTTAATTTATTTAAAACTTATTTGCTATGAGCATTTTTATCTAGCTTTTATTTTTTCATGGACCCTCTTCAACACCCTCATGGGCCCCAGGGGTCCACAGGCCCTAGGTTGGGAATCACTGCATTATAACTGTTGGTTCTTGCCTTTGCATGTGGGGTGGTAAACTCTTTGCACTAGGGTAGAAATGATTTTATCTCTGGTTTGGATTTTGGCTGTTATATTTTTGTTTGGCCCTGAAAGGGGCAGGATATTATTTTTAAGTTTTCTCTCCTCTCTTCCAAGAAAGCATATCATAAAAATAATTGCACTCCAATGAACAATGTCAAATCTCTTCTGGTCAGACTGCTCTCACACATAGGAAAAACCTGTTAGCTAAGTCTAGCTGCTCCCTCCCTTCCTCCCCTTCAGCACAGGATTATTCTTCCCAGGGTATTTTCTGTTGCTTTGTTCAGTCTAATTTTTGTAAATAGGTAATAGATCTCTGTGCTGAGAAGTCTCTCTTTAATGCCATTCCACTGATGCTTAATACCGAATACTAGCTAACCTCAAAGAATGGTAGATTTTACTAATATCCTTGTCTTCATTGATTAGTAATGTTATTAGAAACTAAGCCAAATGAACTTTGGTCTTGACCCACAGAAGTGCTTAAGTGCTTACGGCTACGCTTATACCGGCTCATTCAGAAATGTTAAAATAACACCTCCAGGAAAGACAAAGCTTTACAGATGATAAGAGCTGTTGTGACCAGCATTTTGTCCACAGGAGCGTTTTCCTGCAGATCGAGCTAGTGTCGCTTGTTGGAGCTGGAAGTATTTTGTCAGCAAAAGAGCCAACAAACAGTGGCTTTTAGCCACACAGCTGAAGGGATACATCCATGTTGCTAAAAGCTATGTGGTACAGACATCACCAAAGTCTGGTGCCCAGGTGCCTATGTCCCAAGTTTGGCTTCACTTCAGTCCACAGTACTCCTGCTAACTGCAGTAGACCCCATCCTATATTCATTTGATGTCTAAATTTTCAGATCTCTTGGTGCCCATTTTTGTGCCTCTGAGCACATAAGCGCTGTCCCCTCTTAGGCTTCCAGATGCTTATCTTCTGCCTATGCTTTAAGCAATGCATCAACCAGGGAAAGATATACACTCAGCTGCTTCCATTGTGGCATAGCCCACTCTGAAAGGTGACTTCGGAGGAGATTTATCAGAGTGGGTCCCACTCAAAATCCAGATGGAGGTGGTATGATATTGTAACTTTCAGCCCATTGGTTAGACCACTCATGCGGCACTCACTTGTGTCCCTGGGAGAGAAAGGGTTTGTACAGGGGGGGGTCTCTCACCTCTGAGAAGAGTTCTCTAACACAAGTCTAAAAGTTAAAAGATGAGCACCTGTTTCTCTAGCCATTTTTTTTGGAGTGAGTGAGGCATCCAACTTGTTTTTGCGAGATGTCTCAGGCTCCTAAACTGCCTCATGTTCATGGGTGGCTAAGCAGAGAAAGGCTCTTCACTCAGGCCTAGATTTTAGCACTTATTTCAAAGGGAGGGGAGGTTGATTAGCAATTGTCCCTGTCATCACTATTTTCCCTTGATTAGCTAAGGGGTTCTACTCCTGGTGTGTTGGCACTGTCTTCTTAGGTATCTGTCTCTTCAGATTCAGTGTAAAGGGAGCCTAACAGTCCAGCTTGGCTTTGTGGCCTGCAGTGTTGTTCCTGTGATTTTGCTAGGCACCTAATAGTTAGGGTGTTTGTTTATTTGTAAGTTTCATTTAGTTTCACCTCCTAAGAGCAGTTTAATCTGCTCTTTCATTTGTTCCAATTACCAAACTGAGGGACTTTCTTTCTTAAGTTAGTAAACATAAAATATTTCCTCTAATTAATTTCTAATGGTAAGCAACATATTGATCTCATTTATGTCAGAAACTGCAGAGTTGAACTGTACAGTTTAACAAGGAAATGCCACATGTGTAATTAATACGACACTTCCAGTGACCCTATTTAACTCTTTTTTGGAATATTTAATATATCTAGCATTATATTTTCAATCTTAGATGTCATAAAAGAGGTCATAGCACATGGTGATTCAACTTATTCAACAAGCAAGAATATATAAAACAGAACTGCAAGATATTGTACAGTAAGTAAAAAAATATAGTTTTTCATTTTCTCTCTGTTTTTCTTTAACATTAATCGGAAATCTAGCAAACAGAAATATCCCAAGGCAATGACAAGATGGGATCAGGGAGAGAAATGTGTGTTAGGAAAAACTGGGAGGATATCAGCAGAAGAAGGAATGGAAGGCAGACACACAAAGGACATGCTGAACTAAACACACAGATATCTATACATACACCAGAATCCTACTCAGCATTAAGATCCTTATGCGTGAGTAACAACAAAGCCAAGGCACTAGGATGACCTATCATAAGCCCTGTTTGTTAGGCTTTTAAAGAAAGTATTAATTTTGGTGTGTCTATATTAATGTGATCAGCGTTTACAAAATGTCCTGAGACAGAACAGCTCTCCCACAGTAAAACCAAAACCAAGGAACTGTGCAACCATCATAATGCATACTCTGTTGCTGCAAGTGGCTTGATTATTTCATTGATTTCACTCTTGTCTTTCTTTGTCCCACTCAGCACAATCCTGCAGATGCCATTCAGGTAGAGGTCTGGTTGAAGTCTTTGGGAGCTTTATCTGCATCAAATGTGCAGGATTGGGTCTTGTGTTGTCATCTCCTCCAGTTTTTCTTCTTTTAACTTAGGGCCAATTTTTAATACAGGTTGAACCTCTCTAGTCCAGCACTCATCCGGCAACATCCTTAATCTGGCATGATTTTAGTTAGCTGGATGACCTCATGGATGAGGCCAAGTTTCCCATGGTCCCATAAAGTTTCTTTCCAGCTATCAGTCCTGACTTCAGTGTTCTACGCTGTTATTTAGCTACAATTTACCTCTAAATGTCTTCTAAGAGCCCAGTAAGCAGTGAAAGTATTGGTAATGCTGATAGACAATATTGGTCTTCCATCGTCCAGCAAATTCTCTCATCCAACATAGATTAGGTCCCCAGGGTGCCAGACTAGAGAGGTTCTACCTGTACTTAGAACTGTCCTAGACATTCCTGAACAGCAGAGGGAGTGCAGGCCTCACCCCTTGTGAGCATAGGTGCTGGAACTAGCCATGTGGGAGGTGCTGCATCACTCACTGGATTGAAGTGGTTTCCTTTATTTAAAGGGAATCACGTTTGGTTCAACAACTGTCAGCACTCCCACCTCAAAAATTGTTCCAGCACCCTTGCTGGTGAGCTAAGCTTGCATTTCAAAATGGTAAGTTCAAACAACTGCAAGGACCTACCTATTTTCTCCTACTTTTCAGCACTTATGGGATATCATAGCTCTTGGGGACACATGGAAACAGCAACTCCTATGCTCCAAGGAACACACAGACTGTTACTGGGATGTTAGTAGGTAGCGTTGTGATGGAGAAGGCTTCTTGCATCCTGCCCTGACTCCAAAGGCAGCACAGTGGGGCCCTTATATGGTAATCTCTGTGGAGCAGGAACTCGCTTTTGATTTGTTTTGAAATTAAGTACCATGGAAATAATTGACACTATATGAGCAATGCACAATACAGGCACTATGTAAAGCAATGAATCAATACAGATCAGATATAGGTACTACAGTAATTCAACAACCCCACCTCCAGTTACGACATGACGTTTCCTTTGGCAGGTTCCCATTAAGCACTTAACAGGCTATGTTTAGTTTACCTGACTTGATTAGATCTTAAATGAGTATGGCTGCTTAACTCACATGATAGGGACACAGTTCAAAGAAGTTTGGCTGCAGACTAAGCTGCATTATTGCATCACTGGCATTTGATGCTCTTCTTATCTTTTGTATAGTTAGATGAGCTGACTCAATTAGATGTGCATGGTATCTTATGAGTCATTGGACTAGTGCATAATTCCTTCATTTAGGGAATGCCTTGCTAGAAAAGCAACAGCTGCACTGTAAACACTTGCCACAGCAATGGAAGGGGTTCTTCAACGTCAATAATAAATCCACCTTGATGAGGCCTGGGCTATGCTAGAAAATTAAGTCAGCTTCATTAGGTTACTCAGGAATATGAAAAATTCACTTCCACGAGCAGCAAAGTTAAGCCAATCTAACCTTCATTGTAGACAGTGCCAGGTCAATGGAAGAATTCTTTTTCAACCTACCTACTGCCTTTTGGGGAGATGGCGTACCTCTACTGCAGGGACAACCCCTGCCTGTTGCACAATGTATCTACACTGAAGCACAACTGTGGCACAGCAGCAGTGGTGCAGCTGTATTGTGGTAGATGAGCCCTAACAGGTGGAAGAATTCTTCCATCAACCTAGTGGTGTCTATGCCAGGGTCTGTGTTGGCTTAATTATGTCACACTGGGTGTAAAATATCCCTACACAATGTAGTTAAGCAGAGCTAACTTTGTAATGTGCCAAGTATCAGAGAGGTAGCCGTGTTAGTCTGTAGCTTTAAGAAAAACAAGAAGTCTTGTGGTACCTTATAGACTAACAGATATTTTGGAGCAGAAGCTTTTGCGGGCAAAGACCCGCTTCACCAGATGCGTGAGTCATTACTCATGGTAGTAACTGGTAGTAATGACTCATGTATCTGATGAAGAGGGTTTTTGCCCACAAAAGCTGATGCTCCAAAATATCTGTTAGTCTGTAAGGTACCACAAGACTTCTTGTTGTTTTGTAATGTGCCTGACCCCTTGGCCATGTCTCCACACTACAGAATTTACAGTGGCACAGCCCCACCTGCGCTGCTGTACATTGTCCCGTGCAGCTGTTCTGCGCCAGTGGGAGAGTGCTCTCCTAATGACATGATTAAACCACCACCAATGAAAGTCCGTAGTTATGTCAGCAGTGGATGATGTCTTGCTGACAGTGCTCTCCACACCAAAGCTTTTGATGATGACACATATCAGTCAGGAGTGTGGGTTTTTTTCCACATTGCTGACTGACAAAAGTAGTAGGCTATGTCTGTACTACAGCAATCTTTCAAAAGACGTCCTTCTGGAACATGTCTTCTGAAAGAACTTCTTTAGAAAGAGCACGTCAATACGCAAAAAATGGATCAAAATAGTGATCTGCTCTTTTGAAAGAGAGCATCCAAACAGCCCCGGCTCTTTTGAAAGCATGGGCCAGGGATAGATAAATCAGGTGCCAAGAGGACTGCTGTTTTGGAAAAAAAGGGCTTACAGAGAGTCTACACACATTTTCTTTCACAAGAAGCTTTTGAAAGAAGGAAGGGTCTTCCTGAAATGGGAGTGGAAGACCATTTTCAAAAGGAGTGCCACTTTCTTTTGATTTAATTCCACAAGAACGCTTTGTGTGTGTAGACGGGCCACAGGATATTTTGAAAGAGTCCCTTCTTTCGAAAAATATTTCAAAAGAAATTGCCAGTGTAGATGCAGACGTAGTGTACATGATGTTTCATTTCTCATTTCACCATTGTCCTCCCTATGCTACTCAGCACAATCCTGCACATTATTCAGGCAAAATGTATGTTGAAGTCAGTCTACCACTAACAAGCACATCAAGACAAAGAATGAAATCCTGGTTCCATTGAATTAAACTGCAAAACTCTAATTGACTTTAATTAAATCGATATTTCACCTAAGCTGTGAGAAACATTAAGAAGAGTCCTTTGTCATAGCAAAATCATGCACCTTGAACTAATATGGCTAATATGTATCTATACATAACTATATTTGTACATCTATATCTGTATATCTCTCTCTATATAATTTATTACTAAGTTCCTCAACATATTATAGGCTTTAGAATAATCACAAAATATAAATTAAGTTAAACTTCCAGGAATAAAAGACCAAATTGTAGTAAAAAAGGTCTAATGCTCTGAGACAAATGCCTAATAAACATCTCATTTATTTTATCAAGTTATTTTAATAGTGTTCTAATGGCATAATCCATCCGTTTAATAATAGAAAGGAAAAAAAATAACTACAAGTATCTGGTCTAAAATATGGAAATTGTAATGCAGAGTCATCTTCAAGAGAATCTTCCAAGTCTATGAAAATACGTTTTTGTGCATTGTATTTAGAAAATGAATTGCCTCACAGTGGATTTTTGTGAATGTTTGCTTTGGGTTTAATCTATGTGGGGTTTCATCCCATTCTGATTTTCATTTCAATTTAAGGTGAAAACAAATTCAACATCTTAAAGCCAAACTACTCATTTTCACATCACATAGTAACAGAGAGGAAGCTGTGTTAGTCTATACACTATCAAAACAAAAAGCAGTCAAGTAGCACTTTAAAGACTAGCAAAATAGTTTATTATTTCATAATGGTTTGATGAGAGGCCTGAATTTTGAATTTGTAATTCAATTATTTTTGAACAAATATTCTTTAATAATAGTCAATTAACTTTTTCTGTACACATCCTGGCCTGTAAACCCATTCACTAGTATATGCATAGAAAGTGAGCCCAAGGAGGGTGAAAACACAGATCGTGAATGTTCAAAGGGCTATTCAAGTGACTAGTTGCAAAAAAGGGCTCTTTGCACAGGCAGAAAAGAATTCTTCTCCAGGGTGTAAGAAGCATTCCAAAGGGGCAGCAATGTAACTGCTCTAAATTGTTCTTATAATTGTCTCTCTTCTGAAAACTTGTATGCATTTCATACATTCATAACTAGGGCTTCTAGATGCTATGATAATATAAATTCATACAAAACAAAATAACTACAGGTTGAACCTCTCTATTCTGGAGCTCTCTTATATGGCAACATCTGTAGTCCAGCATGATTTTAGTTAGCCTGATGACCACTTATCATGGGTGTGGTGAAGCTTCCCATGATCCCCCATAAAGTTTGTTTAAAGCCACCAGTCCTGGCTCTCAGTGTTCTGTGCTGTCATTTAGTTGTAATATACCCCTAAATGTCTTCTAAGAGCCCAGGAAGGAGTGGAAGTGTTGGTAACACTGCTAGACAATATTGATCTTCCACGACCCAGCAAATTCTCTTGTTTGGTGCTGGTCAGGTCCTGAGGATGTCAGACTTGAGAGGTTCAACCTGTACTATTAATAACAATTGTTATTTAAATTTCCATGTGAGGGAGTGAAAAGAGGAAACTGCAGAGAGTGGTGGCCAATGAAGGGAAAAGGGGAGAATGAAAGATTAAAAACCTCACATAATCAGAAAGCACAAATGAAGACCCAGAGAAAACGAATGAAATGTACTAATAACTATTATCAAAGAGCATTTGGCATAAAGGAAAGGTAGCTGAGGCAGGTGCAGAATTCGCATCTGTACAGGTACAGAGAGATGATGGAGAACCAGCAGAAGCAGAAACAGATGCAGCTCTTCAGTACACACTCTCAAACCGCAGATTAGGAGATTGGGCTTTGCGCCAAGCCCTTTCCAGTAACAGTCCATCATCTCTCATCTGCTGCAAGTTAGTCACCAAGTCCCTGCTGCACACTGGGAGAAGAAAAGAGCAAAGCCAAAAGGAAAAAAAAAAAAGAAAAAGCTTTTTTTTGATGACTTTCCTTTTATGAACTTTTTTGGCAGTAGAGACAGCTTTGTCACCAATGAGTGGCCTGTCACAGTGGTTTGGGAGAGAAACATGGTCTGAGACACAGAGCACTCAGACAGGAAAGGAAAGGAAAAAGGAGAAGTAGTCAGTTAGGATAAGGTAGGGGTCTGCAACGTGCAGCTCTGAAGCTGCATTTGTTTCTTTAAAGTCTTCTTTGTGGCTCTTGACATTATAATTACAAAGTAAAAAAAAACAAAAACCCTTCTGATTATTTTTGATAAATGGTGAATGTCTGAAAGCACCAAAATGAACAACTCATATCTAAATAGCAAATTATATGAGATCTCAAAACATTGGATGACTGCCCCTTGCGTCTTCTAGAGAGAGATGGAAGCTTCGGGAGTGCAAGTCAGGAAGACAGCAGTACAAACACACATATAAAGTGTGAGGAAATAGAATATGTAAAAAATCTTGTGAACATAGTGCAGTAACCATGTATCTCATTACAAATCATTGTGTGAGATGTTCTTAAAATGGATTACAAAAAGTATGATTTGATGTTATTTATTAAGGGCCGTCTCATATTCACATACACTGCGGCTCTCAAATTATTGAGTGTTTTACCCAAATTGGAAAAAAATGTCTCTTCTTGCTATTTTGCTTGCCGACCCCGGCATAAGGGAAATTATGTATCTGCCTTGACAGAATAATACAAATAACAGGAAAATATCCACTGTAACTGAGATTTCCTCTTGCCCCAATTTCAGGAGACAGCCCTGATTTGATTTTAGTGTTTCCTGGAAGAAGTATTTTAAGAATTTTAAAGCCAGCCTGAAGTAATAACCAAAATAGCTCTTTCATCCCAGAGGATCCCAAAGTGCTTTACTTACCGAACAAGCTTAACGCTTCATTCTTTACTGAAGTGCAGCTATTTCTGATGTGGAATCACTACATCTCTGTGGAGTTCACAGCAATACTATAGGACTATTGGGACAGGATGTGAGTAACACCATACTGTAACTAAAACCACGGGTCAGGGGTCCTGTTTAGGCAAAATGTAATTATTCAAACTGGAATATCAGAAGGGTTACTCCCCTGACTAAGAAACTGTTAACAAGGAAGCAATGTTAATATCTTTGCTATTAAAATAAAGGGCTATGAACGATTTAAATTATCTCAGGTGGTCAGGTGGACCTAGGTTTCAGATCAAATCTAATCTGAGACATCTTCTGGACTGGTAAAATCTACTCAGCCTGGGAAGTTGTGTTGTGATGTGATGCAATGTCACTATACAATGACAGAATCAAGACATTTCAGTGTAAACATCATGATTAGTGTTGTCCAAAACACACATAATAAAAACCCAAATGACAGGACATTCACACAGTTTGAATTACAAACACAAAATTCACCCCTGGCTCCTTGTGGTATAATATGAAATTCACGGACATATGTACAGCTCTATATTAGTGACAGAGACAGCTGTGTTAGTCTGTATTCTGTCAGAACAAAAAAGCAGCCATGTAGCACTTTAAAGACTAAAAAAATACTTTATTAGGTGATGAGCTTTTGTGGGACAGACCCACTTCTTCACATCATAGCCTTACCAGAACAGACTCAATATATAAAGCACAGAGGTCCAAAAATTGCTATTAAAATCATTGCTGTATATCAGGGAGCAGCTCTAAGTCAGGACCAGAGCAGGCCCTGAGAATTGAAGGCTTTTTTCAGTGGGCTCTCTGACACCCTCTCCTTTCTACTGTGCAGAAAGGAGCTTTGAAACAAGCAAAATGAATGCTATTATCTGTAGTTAGTGCTAGAGATAGCATTGAATGGCTCATCTTGGATCAGTGAGTAAATGCCCCAAACTTTGCGTATTCTGATCTGTGTCTTTTTGCTCAGGCTGATGTCATTAGCTATATATTCTGATGCTATGCTTTGCATTCCATTCATACTTCCTCATCTGTGATCTACCCACATGATAATGATACTAATGAACCTGTGTTAGGGTAGGAACATATTTACACTTGAAACAGAGGCATTTCACTGGTAGGATGGATATTTTCAAAGAGTTGCAAACCATTTAGGTCCTCATGCCTTTTTTTTCTCCTTCCATATACCTGTAGTCCTTCACACAAGCCCAGTGTTTGCACAATGAAGAGGAATGATGTTCAGCTCAATATCAGAGAGACAGCCGTGTTAGTCTGTATCTTCAAAAACATCAAGAAGTCCTGTGGCACCTTATAGACTAACAGATATTCTGGAGCGTAAGCTTTCGTGGGCAAAGAGCTGCTTCATCAGATGCATGAGTGGGGGTATGTGTGGGGAGTGTTCAGAGGAAGATTTAAAGAGGGGGGTCTTTAATCCTCTTCTGAACTCCCCACCCCACTCATGCATTTGATGAAGCAGGTCTTTGCCCAGGAAAGCTTATGCTTCAAAATATCTGTTAGTCTATAAGGTGCCGCAGGACTTCTTGTTGTTTTTGTTCAGTCCAATGTTACACAGAACAGTCAGAAAAGGCTTGTCATGTCATTTGATGACCAATAGGTATTTTTGGAGGCATGATTTTTATTGTACTAGTCATGTTAGCATATGCCTAAATATTCAAAACTTTATGCTTATCCTAGGTTACGTCTAGATTGAAGAGATCTGTTGGAAAAAGATACTCAATGCATTTGCGTATCTCCTGCTGACGGTTCTGTTGGGAGAGACTTTGCCAACATTTGGCCCTGTCTACGCAGGCCCAAATGTTGGGAAAACCTCCTCTGCCGACACCTCCCTTCTTCCTCGTGGAACTAGAATGACTGGGATATTGGCAGAGGGCTCCCGGAGTGGCAGACTTCTGTCGGGAGACCTCAGGGCTCCTGACAGAAGCCTGCAATCTAGACATAGCCTTAATTTATTCAAAGATCTCTGCCTGGGAAATTGTACTGGACAAGTCACAAGGTCATATTTTTCCAATCTATTAAATATTTCTGAGTTTCAAGCATTTCAGAAATGCTCTTTCACTTGTTTTATTTTTTGTCCTTGCCAAAATAAAAATGTGAGTGAATGTCATTGAAAAACCAAACCACATGTAAGGAATGTGGCAGGAGGACCTTAATCCTGCTGAAGGAATTTGAGAATGTTAGAGATGCAAATGGGAAGAGATGTTTGTATGTGTTTATGTAAATATAAATTTGGTGTATATGTATTTAGTCTCTTGTTTGCAAAAGCTGCTGAGTAGCAGGAAAAAGCAGCGGTGTTTCGCCTAATGTAAACAACTTGTTGTAAAGTCACGAATTAAGGTATCTCCCAAGGGATGAATTGTGGAATATCACAAATTCTTGAAATTATTGTGGGGTACAGGGCAGTCATAATTGCTGCGTAAGATGTGGATCCCACAGGGCTCCCCTCAGCAGAGCCCTGTGAAGAAAAAGATGGGGAAGGGAATACTGGTTGAACCAGATGGCTAGGATCCTTTTGGCAATACAGACATAGACATAAGTCTGGTTTCACTAGTTCCCTCCCCCATTCCATTCAAAGGCAGCACTAAAGCCCAGAGTAGTGCTGGGGTGTGTAGTTATTTTGTGAGAATCTATCCTAGTGGATACTGAAATTCTGTGGCTAGGCCCAGAGCTGAAGCCATGGAGAGCTGAAATCACTGGCAGCTGAAGCCACGATGAGCTGATGTCACAGGGTTTTGCCCAAAGCCAAATCCACAATGCCATGGACAGGCAACTGGTGGAGTGGCAGGAGGAGCAGAGCGGACAAGCAGCCAGAAAGTGATCTTGTGCTTGTAGGGCAAGCGACTTTGTGTTGAAAAACCTGTGAATTGTGGGTTTGTATGGAGCAGACCGTGCTGTGAGAGGAACACCCTGTAAGTCGGGGTGTGCAGGTAACGAGCTGTAAGCAAGGGACTCAGTTCATCAGACTCTGTGGACAGTGCCTCACTTAAAGGGGTTCTCTCTCCTTTCCTTTGTTTAGCAATACTGCATGTATCGCTGTGCTTGTGAGAGGGGAAGAATTGCCCTTATTGGCACCCAGCTGGTAGGGTGAGATTATCCAAGGTTACTGGGTGGGAGCTTGAGCCAGTTAGGTGGCATAGTTGACTGAATCCCCTAGGAACTGAACCCGGCCCTTCTGGCAGTCACCTGCCATCAATAGAAGGGTTACGCATGAGAAAAGTGACACATTTTCTTTGAAGATAATCTAGTAAAAATTCTACTTTTGTTTGATTTTTGAATTAAGGTTTGATTTGATTTTTGTTTTATTGGAATTGATGTACAGATTCCTAACTTGCAAGGAGACTGAGACATTTTCAAATACGTTACATTTGTTTTGATCAGTCACCATTAAAAAATTAAGGTGCACTTAGGCATCTAACATTTTATTAGTTTTGTATTTGTTCATTCTTCTGTACAGTTACTTCTGTTTCCCTCTGGGAATTGGAAAAAATTGCTATAATAATCTTGATTCAAGCAAAAGAGTGTGTTTTTGGTTAAAATATGTTGTTACTTAGCTCCATGTGGTAAAGTGCAAACCTTGCCAAAGGGTTTTTTTTTCAATAATTTAACACCGTTAGCCATAGTCAGTGCTGGTGTAACTTTACTAGCATTAATGAAAGTACATTAGGAATAAGTTTGGCCCTATGTGTTTACATTTGCTGCAGTAAATTGTCCATATGAGACACATTCTTATATTTTACATGTAGTTTAATTTAAAAAAAAAAACAGCAACAACAATTTCTACAGCTCATTATTATCAGAAGTATCATTGTGGGTCATTCTGGAATGAGCATACTATAGAAACCAGTATAAAAAAGATATTTAAAGTCAGCATTCCTGTGGTATTAAAATGAATGTGGCTGAGGAACATGTCAGAAATAATTGATTTAAAGGGAAGCAAAGTTTAAGAAATTTATGGATATTTATAATTTCTAAGTGTTTTACTGTACTCTGTAGCTAAATTAGTTTCCAAATGGACAGAGGGAAAATAGGACTGTTTGAGAAAGGACAACCTGACAACCTAACCAATCAGAAATCAAAGAGGGAATGCCAATAACAAAGGACCCTGAGATAGGGTTCCCTCTAATATTTTGAATCTGGGAAGGAATAAATTTTGCTCTGTATACCAAGGCACCCATGGATGTGCACCACCAATAGAAATATATAATATTCTGCCAGCTGTGGGTGGCTGTGGGCACTCTGCTAATTAGATGGGTGGCACTGAATCTTCTGGATGGCCAACCAAGTGCTCATCCTACAGGGGACACTGCTCTAGGAGCCTCACCCTATGGGCCATTAGTCACCATTTTGGTAACACAGGCAAGACGGTCTTATAAACACCACCCTTAGACAACCCCAGTGATGTCTAGCCAAAGAATTTTCCTAAGGGTTTGTGAATACACTAAAACAGTCACTGAGGCAGCAGACTATTACAAAGACACATATGTACCACACAGTACATTGGTTATGTAATTTCCTGACCCCCCCCGCCCCCAGTAAACTCTGGGCTGGAACTGGTCAAAGACACATAGTTTTGTCCAATTACAACGTGATCCAGTTAAAGGATAGTGTGCTCAATATGGTGTCCTACCTGTTGAATCTCATTCATTTGTTCTTATTCAGTGTAGAATTCTTTTCTTTGGTCTTTTGCAGAATATTGTATAAGCACTTACTGTGCTGCTGATCATTCTGAAGCCCAATCAGGAGATCTGCAATAATCTCATCCAACTCATTCAGCTGCTCACGCATCTGTGAGACAATATTTTGGTAAAAAACTAAGACACTGAAACAATCCCAAAGGGAAGGTGCTTAAACATACATCTACTCAATGGGCAGCTGAAAGTGCAGAGTTTCAGACTTTCTACATTTAATCAGACCTGTCAAGAACAGTGGCTTATATGCAAAATTGAAAATGCCCTTGTGTTTTGAAGTCTAGACATGGCCTCACCATCTGTTCCTGTAGAGAAGCACTCATATTTGATGTCCTTATACAAAACATTTGGATCTATCCATATCCTTGGTTTTCTTATGGCGACCACATTGTTAAGCCAGTTAGTCTGTCTCAGTCTTGATATTCTACCATATTTAGCTTTTTAGATAATGTATGTCTGTGCTTGTGTTGGCTTTTGGAGCACCCAGGACCATGAGTTACCCTGTTACGCCTCTTTCTATAACATGAAGAAGTCTTGGCTGTGGGTTGTCAGCTCTCGAACTCCACTAACCTTTGAGCCACTGAAGCACTCTCTACTCCTTGGCTATGTCTTTGCCTTCCACTCAGTTCCCAAGACCCTTTGAAGCATGCAAGTATCCACCACCTGGCACTGGCTACTCACAGAAATCCCAGAGCCTCCACCCCCAAAAGGAGACAGTGTATCTCAGTTTATCAATTTTGCCTTCAACAGATTCTTCTGTAAACCACACAGCACTTGTGAGCATTTCTAATGAAATAAAACTAAGTTTATTTAAGGGAAAAATAAAGAGATAACAAGAAATGATAGAAAGTGATATACACAAATGATTACAACACAAAACCAAACAAACCTTAGGGTCTATATTTTCCAAGCGGTTGCTTTCCTATCTAACAAAGTAGGTCCCTTTCACCCTATTTCAGAGCTGGATGCTTTCAGAAGAACTATTAATAATTTAATAAATGCCCCTGCTCCACAATGGCTGTGTCTACACTAGCTTCCAACTTCAAAGGGAGCATGGTAAGTAGGGTGTCAGGAGACTACTAATGAAGTGCTGGACTGCCTGTGCAGCCACTTCATTAAGCTAATTCTCCCCCGCAGCAGCTTTGAAGGGGCAACGATCTTGATTTAACACAAAATGATCCTTTGAGGAGTAAAGGGACTTCGAAGTACCCTGGGCATTTTGAAGTACCAGCGGGTGAGCCGCAGCGAGATGCAAGCTGGCACTTAGAAGTTTAACACTTTGAAGTTGCTGTGGGGGGGAATTTGCTTAATGAAGTGCTGCATATGCACTGAAGCATTTCATTAGTAAACTCCCAACACCCTACTTGCCATGCTCCCTTCAAAGTAGGGAGGTAGTGTAGACAATCCCTGTGATTTGTATATTACTACTATGTGTTATAACCTTAATGCACCCTGGTGTTAAACATGGGCCTGATCAAATTCTTTTGCACCCTGTTTAGTAGATAAGTTATTTGCCTGACTGATCTCTGCATTTGTCAACTGCTCGTCAAATTGAGCAAACAACAGATTTGAGTGGTATTTCTCCCACAGATGACTTCACTACATGCCCTCATGTTGTGTTTACTATATACAAAAATGTTCAATAGTAACAAAGAGGAAGCCGTGCTAGTCTATACACTATCAAAACAAAAAGCAGTCAAGTAGCACTTTAAAGACAAGCAAAATGGTTTATTAGGTGAGCTTTCGTGGGACAGACCCACTTCTACAGACCATAGCCAGACCTATGGTCTGAAGAAGTGGGTCTGTCCCATGAAAACTCACCTAATAAACCATTTTGCTTGTGTTTAAAGTGCTACTTGACTGCTTTTTATATACAAAAATGGTGTGGGCATTTTTTTAAATGTGCAACAGTCTCATTTTTTCTATATGCTTCCTGAGATACGATTGCACTAAGTGCCAATATTTATTTGAAATTTCCTTTCTATTCGTTTCCATTGTCACAAAACAGTCTGTTGTAGAGCTTCACTGTGTTAATGTATTAAGAGACCCAAGAAAGATATCATTGATGGCTCGTTTCTGCATCACAATCACAGCCTCATCCTCCACTTGTATGTAAATGAATGCTTTTGTTTTAATTTCTTTACAGTTTGTGCAGAGTGACACATTTTTTTTGCAAACTGGCTACTTGTATTACAAGCCACAGCATGCCTTAGGCTGGACCTCTCTGAGTAGTGATTACCTCCACATTTATTGTATTTGTTAGTCTTGTCTGTGACATGAGTTCCTTTAATTCAGATCATTATGAATTATACTCACTCTTTCACTCTTTGCTAATATTTCTATTTCAGGATAAGGTTTCATCAGCTCTTTATACATTTAATATGTTTTGACTGTATTTTCAGTCAAATCTATTTCTCACAATACCGGTACTTTGACCTTACTATTAATTATACCGCAAGTATTTTCGTCTCCAATTTGCAGACCTGGTCAGGAATTTTTTGGAAAAAATTATTTTCCACTGGAAAAATATCTGTTCATTGAGCTGAAACTGTTTGTGGGAAAGGATTGGTTTCAACAAATCTCCCAATTCAATGCATTTTGCAATTATCATAGCATCCCATTATCACATTTATTCCGGAATGCAGAAGTCTTAGTTTTTAGGTTTGAAACAGCTTATTTTGAAATAAAAACAAACAAACAGAAAACCCACCATGACCACCAACCTACTACTACTAGAAAAATAATTATTTAAATTTCAGTGTTGGGGAGGGAGAAGAAGAAAGTTCTTTTAAAGTCAATATTGTAACTGAACATTTCCACATAAAGCCAAATGATTTTGACTGAAGTCTTCCACAGCCCTGCACTACCATGTCCTCCAAATATTGTATATTTCTACTGACTAGAGATAGGAGAAATGTTTTGATATCTTGAAAATTAGCTCTTCTGCAAAAGTTACTGTACTTTTCTTATGAAGGTTCGTAACATAGGCTTTGTCTAGAATACAGTGATTTGTCAACAGAATTTTTTGTCAGAAGATATTTTCTGACAAAACTTCTGTTGACAGATCGCGACCAAAGTGCCAAGCGGATTGCAAGAGCAATCCATTCTGTTGACAGAGAGCAGTTGGACTGCCCAGCCACTCTATCAGCAAAACAGCCAACCAGAAGCACAGCACAAAGTGTTGCCCGGTGTCCCAGAAGCACTATCTGTCAACAGAGGGCCCCTGGAACATCGAGACCATCTTTCTGTCGACAGAGGCACTATGCATCGTGGGGAGTGGGATATGGCTGTCGACAAAAGTGCTGCATTCTGTCCACTTGCTATTGACAGAACCCCTCGTGAATCTGGACGGTCCCTGGGTTTTGTACACAAAACACCAGTTTTGTCGACAAAACCCTTTAGTGTAGACATAGCCATAATGTGCAATGGCTTCACTTGCCCCCTGTTTGCTTGTAAAGAAAATGTGCCTTTCCTATTTGATATTACTGTAACAATCATAGGATTTCTTAAATTTCTGAATGAAATTTATGTAACATTTTGAGATCTCCAGTCTCACTATAAAAGATTTCACCCCAATTTCTCATCAATAAAATTTGCATCTAGGAAAATTTCAAAGTATTGGAACCATCTCTTCTGGTATTCTACAAGGTTCCTGCCCAGACGAATGATTTATGAGGTTGTTTTGGCTCCATTTTTGTCAAAGATTCAGATTTCTCATAGCACCATTTTGTAAACATTGATGAATGTGAATGTTACTAAGAGATTGTTCTTCACTGGCTGGCCTTAGTCACCTCCCATGGGTCAGTATTACAGAAGCTTAATACCCTAAGTCACATGACCAGGTTCAGTAGTCACTATCTGAAGAGGCTACTTGTAACAAAAAGTCTAGTTTAATTGTATTACAAGCAGTGGAAAATCATGCTTAGTTTTTTTGTTATTTATTGTAAGAGTGGAATTCATGATCCTTTTTTTCCATTTTTTTCCATTCATTGTGGTTTTATGGAATGACATAACATATATTTATAACAGCACTAACAATTATTTTATAAAATTGTGAATTTGACACATAGCAGTGTAAGTTAGTAGTACTGGGGGGAACTTTCCACTGAGTGGCCAAATAAGTATTTTTAACCCCTTATGATGACTTCTACCTGATGACATGCAATATTTCCTCCACTATTACCCTCCTAGACATTATGCAGTGATTAAAATATTAACATTTAAAATGCTTTTTAGCTTTCTTTGCTAAAGCTCCAATTTTTTTTGTAGTTTGGCGGGTCCTACTGGCCTTTAAAAAATTCCAACTGAGTAATCAAATTTTAGTCATGGCTTTGTAAGCAGAGCTATATTGCAGAAAGTAGCATTGGAAGATTGTAGATTTTGACTTGATGGCAAGTAACCAATGCAGCAGATCTCTTAGCCATTTTATTTTATACAGCAAGTTTTAGTAACAGACCTCAGAATGCTTTATGAAAGTCCATGTCATCATCCTCATTTTACAGATGGAGATGTTAAGGCATAGGGAAGTAAAGCAACTTGCCCAAGTTGACCAGCAGAGCTGAGACTAAAACTCAGATACCAGGAGGCCAAGTCCCATGCCCTAACAAGCAGGGCATACTGCCTTTTTTAAGCAGTTACCTAAGCAATGTGACTGACCCATTCCTAACACATTCTCTGAGAAGGGCAGATGTTTGTCTTTCCCCTCCTATCAGTATTTGAGGAGGTTGTGTAATTATGACATTCCTTGTGTGTCCATCAATAGGAGAAGTGCCCATATCCACCTATAATGAGTGAGTGAGCAACTCCTAGTACTTTTTTGGTAGAACCTATAAGGTCATTGTAAAGAAAATATGTATTTGTCAATCCAGAGTGTGAAGGGGGTGTATATACATCTTCAAAAAGATCACTCTGAAATCCCCTTTTTTTTTCTTCTATTTTCACAGGTGAACTCATACAGTCCTCCAGGTGCAAAATTCCCCATGTTTCCAAACCCTGAGAGCTGCTGAATATCTGGGAAACAGCCATACCAGTCAGGCCTGTATTTGTAAAGATTGAGTAAAACCAGAGTTATCAGCTGAAACAACTGGCCCAATCAGTTTTTAGGATTATACGTTCTGTTACCATTTCCATGCCCATCCTTCCAATTCTTATCCTGTGGAAAATTATTTAAAAGTGTGGGGTGGGGGAGAGATTTTCATCAGGAAGAGTTTCCTGGAAACTTCTCCTTTAGTCAGCACGTGCTCCACACTGCTTAAGAATAAAACGTGACACAAAGATGTGCTAAGTGCCTCACCTCCTCCTTTATGTTGCCGTTCCTTCTTTGTCTTAGACGAAGTGCCTGTTTGGCCAGATTAAAGAGAATGACATTTTATTTTGAGCTCATGGCCCTCTAACAGTGGGGATATGTAGCAATGAGGGGATAGGTAGCAACATGGGATTTCTTTGTCAGTGTCGACAGAATGCTTTTCTTTTATACCTGTAAATCCGTCCCTCTGTCCAATCTATTCAAAGGATTCCTTTTGGAAACTTTTATACAATGCCCGGGGATTGTGATTTTACTGATTTGCATCTCCAGGAAGTTTAAGAGCTGTTTGCAAACATAAAACAAGGATTACTTATGATTTACAAAAAGCAATACTATCATTTTCTTTTCTATTTTTTACTATTTTTCCTCTCCCATGTTGTACATGCAGTTTTTCTAAGGTGTGCTCTCAATAGCAATATTCCTCCATAATTAATTTTGCTCTGATTAGGTCGTAAGTTTTTTTGCTGCAGCTTGTAATTCTGATTGTAGCAGAAATCACATCCCTTCAGGTAAGGCTCTACACTGGGCCAGTGCTATCTGTGATGGTGCAGAGTTGGCCATTTAGGTATCAAAGGAATGAAAAGAATTTTATCAACAGAATAGTGGATCTTTAATCTGTATCTGGGGATATCTAAATGAGTGTGTTCTGGTGAATATTAGGCAAGTACCTATGAAACCGTGTTTCACCAATAATACGTTTAGCTGCAGTCCTCAGTAGGATTCTTTGAACACAGCAGTGTTTGTTGACTTTGCAAGAAGATGCTTGTTTGACAAATATTTCAGTCATTCTGTTGCCTCACATAGGTTATCAGAGCTGTTAAGAATAATCAGATTGAAGAAGACTGATGAATTTATGCCCAATTTTTATGGAAATTAGTGAAGGAAATATGTATTATTTGTACAGTGAAGCCAGATAAGGCCTGCAATATTTATTCTTTCCTTTTATAGATATAAACTATAGCTTAAGTATAAAAACATGGTTATCTAGTTACAGAAGACTTATCCTTCCTTAATCTCATTTACCTACTCTCTCTCTTTCTCTCTCTCTCTCTCTTTTTACCTCTTCATCTGTTGTATTATCTATATGTTTGAAGCATAAATATGTCACTGTGTGTATACAGCTGAACATTCTCTACTTTACATATACAACCAGGCCTTTGTAAGTTATTTGTGGATGCAATTAGCTATTTGTATACAGTTGCACAGTGTGCCTACATAGTCACAGTAACGCTGGACAAATGATCTATGCAATTGGTCAAAACTGTAAATCTAAATTTAACAATCAGTCTTACTCACTCATTATAGGTGGAGATGGGCACGTCTCCTATTGACTGACACACAAGGAATGTCATAATTACACAACCTCTCCATACCCCCCCACATACTGTAATTTAAAAACAAGTGTACAATCATATCATACAGTCAGTGAGAGGACTAATGCCCAAATATACAGTAAACATTAGAACTTATTTAAAATATCACATATCTTATTACAAGAGGTTATTAATTCATTTATAATATTAATATATTTTGATTTGAACATAATTGTGTTTTCATATTATTGTTTTTAATTCAAATATGACCTTATTATAAATTAATGAAAATCCTCTGCATAAATCATCTGATTCTTTGGATGAGTTTTAATGTCTACTATAGATTATGCATTAGTTTTCTAGCCGAGTATACATTTACCCATTTGATTTTTGAACTGTTCCTGCCATACTAGTCTGAGTCGAAATGAAAGCTTTTGAGGGTAGAGACTTTGCTTTTTCTTAGTGCTGGCCTACAGGGATATGTGACTTAGGCAGCTTGTTCTGCTCCTGGGACCCATTGACACATACACCCCTCCTAAACAAGTAGTGGTTGTAAAGGGCTTGCCTCAGTAGGAGGTGTGTCAGACAGAAAGAGTCAGGTGGGGTTATTACCATTTTGCATACAGGAACCTGGATGGTTCTCCCATATGATGTTGTGACTGTAACCCTAAAAATGTTTGAAGATCTTTATATGGTTCTCCTCACTGTAGCATCAGGGCACCTCACACTATTTATCCTCATATCCACCTTGGAAGCTAAGAAAGTGCTAATATCTCCAGTTTACACCTAGGGAACTGAGGCCATATGTGTGTGGGGGGCGGAATGGAGTGAACGAATGTTAATGTGTGTAGGATTATCAGACTGTGTGGGCATTTTGCAAAGCACATTTTTTTTTTCCTCAGGCATTTGTGGAGAACATTTGTCTGAGGGCTCATTACGCAGGCTTATTATGTTTGCTGCTGCATATTTGTGCGTTCTTTTGAACGGGATGTATAGTCTGCTTTTGTATACTATAATTTGTATTGTGAATGCTAATTCATGTAATTGGTGCCCAGAGCATGGGAAGTGCACCTACTGAGAATTTTCTGTACTGTAATGCGTACCTGCGCGCGCACCTGTGTCAACACGCACCCACACAGACATGCCTAGATAATGAAAAATCTAAAATTATGAATTGTTCATCAGGAGGCAAAGCAGCAGCTACTGCAATACATTGTAGCCATGAAGCAGGAGCCCAGCCGTCATGATGGTTTTGTGAGCCCTATCTGAGATCTGGGTCCCACATGGACAGCTGCAGCTTCAAAGAATCCCAGTGACCTAGATTTAGCTGTAGATTACTGTCTAGTCTGGCCTTTGCTTCTATTGCTGCACTAGGAGCTTGATTTCGGTTGCACAGGCTGATTCGCGCACTGCTCTGACCCATTTTCCCATGGCAACCTGGTTTGCTGTACCAGGGGTTAGACAAATACACAGTTGACTTTTTAAGGATTTCAAGATTAAGTTTACTCTTCGCCCTTTTAACATAGCATGTATTTAGCAGATATGCAGAAGAAGAGCTGACACCGTGCAACAGCATTGGAAGTCAGGGACAGATTTAGGCCAGGTAATATTAACTTACCTCTAAATCTCTTTACAAAAATAGCCAATTGGCTTTATTTCCACCCAGCCACCACATTTCCACTTCATTTTCCCAAATCATTGCCTTTTAATAAATGTATTTCACATGGTACTAAGTCTTGATTTTCTTGCAACGCATGAATAAATGCTTTCTGATACTGAGGAATAAAGTTTATTCTGCTGTGGCATATAAGCTGCTGTCTGTATGTCTCTGTGTGTGCCAGCAACACGAGGAAGCATTTCAGAGCTAGTTCCTCTCAGCCATGGGTTCAGCTTCTCCATTTTGTAGAAATAAATGTGACCAGAGAGAAAAGCAAAGTGTATCCCTAAAATGAAGAAGACCAAAAAATGTGACAATAAAAGTTAGGAAAATCAGATGGTGACTATTTTTCAAGCATTCAACTTCTTATTTATTCTCTTCTTTTTCTTTTCCTTCATATTTTCTCAGACTAAAGAATGGGCCCAGGGCTCTGAGGCCATCCTATAAATTTACTATGCATTTTTATATGAAAGCATTTACAAAATGTAAGAAATTACAGGATATCTTTTGGAGAATGAAGGGAAAGCAGACAGAGATAGTGTGAGAGAAATGGTCTAATAATCTCTCTGTGTTGCCTTTCCAGTCCCCTAAGGTGCTGTCTTAGCCAGAAAGTCAGATTTAAGTAAGTCAATGGCAGCTGAAGGCACTCTTGAGGTTGGTAGAAACCCTGGGCAGATCAAATTTTGTAAAACTTTGTTGGTTCGGATTTGGTTTGGAAAATTCAAACTCAGTTTAAACTCAAGTTCCAGTTAGTCATATTTCAGTATTGTATTGTTTTTTGAAGCAAAATTATCTGTAGGTGAAAGGATACCGATGGGTAATTATTTTCATGTGGACTTATAAGCATTGCAGGTAAAACGGGAAAATCGGGGAAGTCCAGCTTGCTTTTAGTTCTGAAAACCTCAGGGACAGGTTCTAGGTTTGAAAAAAATCAAAGCCAGGATTCCATTCCATTCAGGTTCTTCAAACTGCAGAGTGTTCAAACATTTTTTTCTTTAATTTAATTTACTAGCTCAATAAAATACCTCTCACAGAGTTCTCTCTGCACATGAGCTGCCACTGGCTCATAGGCATTTAACTATGTGGGCTGTTAGACTGAACACTTCCCTGGTTCTCCACATTCAGTTCAGAATACAAGGAGAGAGCAACTTTCTCAGGGACATTAGAGGCCAAACTTCATAGAGGTTTATAGGTGAAGATGAACACCTGGAGCTGCATTTGGAAACAATGTGGAAGCCAAAGCAAGTCATGGAGCATAGGTATGCTGTCTCACTCAAAGAGAGACAACCCAGAGGTCATGAAGAAGCTTTCTATATTAACTGAATTTTCAAGAAGTCTCTATGGCTGTGCTTAAACTACAGTGATCCATCGACAGAAGTTACTGTCAGAAGAGATCTGGCAAAACTTCTGTTGACAGAGCACATCCTCGCACAAAAGCAGATCAGAAGAGTAATCCGCTCGGTTGACAGAGAGCAGCCAGACTGCCCAGCCGCGTTCTTGACAGAATGGCCAAATGGAAGCTCAGCAAACAGTGCTTCTCAGTGAACCGGAAGCCCTGTTTGTTGACAGAGGACCCCCAGTGCAGCTTTTTTGTTGACAGAAAACAGTCGACAAAGGTGTTATGGCTGAATGTGGAGAGGAATAACGCAGCCAGTGGATGTGCCAGGTTTTGTCCACAGTCTATTGACAAAGTGAATTTTGCATGTAGTTGCTCCACAGATTGAGACAAAAGTCCACTTTTGTTGGAAAAAACCTCTTGTGTAGACATAGCCTGTGTGTCACTGAAAGCAGGTCTCTTTGCAATAGTCCAATCTGGAGAGGTAAAAAAAGCCAAGAAAGAATGTAACAAAGTCTGAATCTGAAGAACTCTAGTTTCCTTGCCAGAGAGAGAGAATCTCTCTTAGATTCTGCTACTACATAATCATCTTTAAAACAAAACAAAACAAAAAACCCACAGACAGGAATCTTAAACTACTATCTTACCTGACAAAAAAACCCTGTGTTTAAAGGAAGAAAATATTAACCTCAGGGACTCAGCTTCCAGATGTGTCTTCTACTGTAATAACATCACTTCAAACTGTTTGGATTGAACATCAGAACCAGCTAGCTCTCATCCAGGCCCACCTTTAGTTAAACGCAGGGAAGGTAAAGGCCTGCATAGTTTGGAGAAAATGAAGAAGAGACATGTAGCTAAGCACTAATGGATGCTCACAACTGTGAGCACCTGCCTCACAGCAGACTCTCAGGGTGGAATCCCCAAGTTGGTGATGAGTTCTAACAAACCAGTGACATATGTGAACTCCTGGGTCATTATCCCAGTCTTATAATGAAGTCACAGACAGTCCTCTTAGACTTCCTAATGTATCTTGCCATGCGACAAACTGGAATTTGTGATAAAAGGTTATTTAAACCAAAAATCACACCACATTAGGTTTCTCCTGGTCCCAAGAGACTAGCCACTTACCCAAGATCAACTGGTGCTCTAGATTCTTCGTAAAAGACAAGGCTGGCAGCCAGTTCTATAGTAAAGTAACTATAGATTTGTTAGGTAATAAAAGAAATGAGAGTTACTGAGTGATTAAACCAAGTACAATATATTTACAGATAAGTCATTTTTTGTACAGGTTGAAACTTTCTCATCCAGCTCTCACTTGTCTGGCAACATCCCTGGCCTGGCAGGACCACAGATGGTGCTGGACCAAAGAGTGACTGGAGAGAGAGAGGCCCCAGCTGCATGGCTGCAGTAGAGCCCTGCTTGTAGCAGAGGACCCCACTGACAGTCTGCTCTGGAAAGCCCCTCTCCCCAGACAACCCAGACACTCCCTGGGTGCAGAGCTGGGTCTGGGAGCCCCACTCAGGGGAGCCCAGCTGGGGTCAGGAACCCCTCCAGGAGTCCCATGGCAGGAAGCTGTCTGAGCAGCTTGGGACCGGGGAGCCCTACAACCCCACAGTGGGGAGCTGGCTAGGGAGCCCAGATGGTGCATGGAGCCCACCAGCATCCCTGAGGTAGTGGGGAGCCTAGCCAGGTAGGGGACCTCCACAGCCCCACTGCTGGGAAGCCAGCTGGGGAGCCCAGCTGGGGAGAGGGAGCCTGGCAGCCCTGCCAGTGGGGAGCTGGCCGGGGAGGCTGGGTAGGGCATGACCCTGCTGGCAGCCCTGCAGCAGAAGGGAGCCTGGTTGGGAAGAGGACCCCCTCAGCCCTGCTGCTGGGACCCTGGCTGGGGCACAAACCCCACTGGCATCCCCAGGGCTGGGTATCCCGTGGGGAGCTCTGGCTGGCAGCCCAGTGTCAGAGAGCCAGAATGGAGCCTTACAGGCAGCTGAGCCTGATCTGTACTTTCCCTGTAAGAGGCCAAGCACTCAGTGATAAAAGGATTTTTCTAAGAATCCACCCTTATTGTTTCTTCACACACAATGCAAGAAACAATTCCATTACCCATTTGGGTGTGTCTTTTGATGACTGTTAGTGGGGAAAGCATTTAGTCTTTTGACTTTAGAGACCCTCCTACATAATAACCACTTGCTTTGGCCTTAGCATTTTCTGTTAAAGTCATTAACGTTTCACAAGATTTCTCTGATGGATTATTGTGTTAGGAGCATACATAAGGTCAAAGTTTGTTATTAACATTATAACAGGAACAGATGAGTAACAATACAAATAACCTTCCACTAATTTTCATGAAGCTTAAACATCAAGACACACTTACTTTTACACTCATCTGGATCTATACTAATACACAAGTGAAATTGGCCTGCTACCTTGATCTGACTTTGTCTACTAGCAGCACACAGTGTAACACAAACTGCTTCATACACACATACTGAACAGCAAGGAGGACAGAATAGAAAATTTTAATCGCCCCCCGCCACACACACCACCACTACCACCCAAGAACATCTATCAGGAGAAGAACTCTGGAATCTTCCAAAGAGAAGGGTGTAACTTTATTTTCCCAAAGGTGGCTGAGTGTCATCAAGCAAGACAACTTACCAGGCTTCTGTAGCACCACAAACAAAATGTTACTATGGCTACGTCTACACGTGAACGCTACATTGAAATAGCCTGCAGGGCTGGTGCCGTCAACGTTGAACGTTGACGTTGTGCAGCACCACATCGAAATAGGCGCTGCGAGGGAACGTCTACACGCCAAAGTAGCACACATCGAAATAAGGGTGCCAGGAACAGCAGAAGACAGGGTCACAGGGCGGACTAGCGCTTCCAGGGCAACAGCTAGCCGCTCCCTTAAAGGGCCCCTCCCAGACACACTCAGCCTGCAAAGCACGTGGTTTGCAGAGCCATAGGCACACACACCTCGAGCGACGCAGGCATGGACCCCCAGCAGCAGCAGCAGCAGCAGCAGCCAGAGGTCCACCCAGCCGCCCCTGCAGGAGCAGTGTTCGCCCTGCTCGATGCCATGCAGGAGGCAGCTGACCACATCCTAGCCACAGAGGAGGAGCTGCCCGCAGGGGAGGAGGAAGCAACCCCCAGCTCTGCAGCACCCCGCCCCCTTCCCCCGCCACCTCACACACCACCGGCTGTGGAGCTACCCCACGAGCACCAACCGGTGGGAGTGGCTGGTGCTCGGAGAGTGGGACGATGACCGCTGGCTCCAGAACTTTCGCATGAGCCGGCAGACATTTCTGGAGCTATGCCAGTGGCTCACCGCACACTGAGGCACCAGGACACCTTCATGTGGCGTGCCCTCAATGTCGAGAAACGGGTCGGCATAGCTGTCTGGAAGGTGGCCACTCCAGACAGCTACCGATCCGTGGGCCAGCAGTTTGGCATCTGCAAGGCCACCGTCAGGGCTGTCCCCATGGAGGTAAGAGGACCCACAGGGGGATGGGGAGGCAGCCCTGGCAGGGGAGGGGAGGGAGGGGGAGGGGAGCCCTGGCAGAGGAGGGCCACACACACCCTGCACACCCCGCACTAGTGATCTCCCATGTGCTTTCCCTGCAGGTCGTCTGCGCCATCAACGCCCTGCTCCTCCACAGGCTCATGAGGCTTGGGGACCCGGATGCCGCCATCGTGAGCTTTGCCACCCTGGGCTTCCCCAGTTGCTTCGGGGCTCTGGATGGGACCCATATCCCCATCCGCACCCCGGAGCACAGTGGAGGACGCTCCCTAAACCGGAAGGGCTACCACTCAGTAGTCCTCCAGGCCTTGGTGGACAGCCGGGACCGCTTCCTGGACATATATGTGGGCTGGCCTGGCAGCACCCACGATGCCCGGGTATTCTGGAACTCAGGCCTGTGCTGCCGGCTGGAGGTGGGGACCTACATCCCCCAGTGGGAGATCCCTGTGGGGGACACCACCATGCCCCTCTGTGTCATCGCAGACGCGGCATACCCCCTCCAGCCCTGGCTCATGCACCCTTACACAGGCCACCTGTCAGCCAGCCAGGAGCGCTTCAACATGTGCCTGAACCATGCGCGCCAGGTGGTGGAGCGCACATTTGGCCGCCTCAAGGGGCGCTGGAGGTGTCTCCTCACCCGCCTTGATGCGGGCCTCACCAACATCCCCCAGATTGTGGGCGCGTGCAGTGCCCTCCACAACCTTGTCGAGAGCAAGGGGGAGGCCTTCTTTCAGGTCTGGGCTGTGGAGGCCGGCAGGGCTGATGTGCAGCCACCCGCTGCCCCCAGTCACCAGGTGGACCCCGAAGGAACCCAGGTCCGGGAGGCCCTGCCGGCCCAGTTCGACGAGGCCGCAGGGTGAACGCTGGCAGGCCCCCCACTGCACCCCCCGCCATCCTCCACAACACTCCCTGCCCCTACGCCCACACCACAGAGCACCCAAGAGCACACCCCCCCACTTTTCTTGCAAATGAAAACAGACGTTTTTCGTGAAACCAGAATATATATGTTGAACTCTTATTATTATATCATAACTATGTACAGCCAAAATAAATATTATATATATACGTATTATAAGATGAAAGGAAAAAAAGGGGAAGACAAGGGGAGAACTATTTACATGGGGGGGCAGGTATCATCATAACATAACAGAACAAGGGTCTAATACAAACTATTTACAAAAGATAGGTGAAGGGGATATGTACAAAGGGGATGGCCATGTCCTGGGCCCCACACCCCCTAATGTCCAGCACTGGGGGTGGGTGGCCGCGAGCCGCTCCTTGGCTGCAGCCCACGCCGGAGCTGGCTGGGGGCCAGGCGGACCGGGAGATATGGCTGGCGGGTGTCAGCTGCCCCCAGGTCCCCCTCGGCGGAAGGGCCCTCAGTGGCGGACGGCAGTGCGACGGCGGGTGGAGCAGCAGGTGGAGCGGCGGGTGGAGCAGACAGGGCGGGCAGAGCGGCAGCCGGCGCGGCATGGTGGGCCAGGTAGTCTGCGATGCACTCAAATGTGCACATGAAGGCCCCCCATGTCTCCTGGCGCCAGGCCAGCGCCCACTTCTGGACTTCGAGGCACCGCTCCTCCACCCGCAGGCGCCGCTCGGAGACCTCCAGCTGCCGACGGAGGATGGCCAGCAGCTGGGGGTCCGTTGCCTTCCTCGGGTGGTGCTGGCTCCGCTGTCGTCCCCGCCCTGGGGCCAGTTGGTGCTCCGCCAAGGGGCTGGCCTGGAGTGATGGCCCCGGTGGGCTCTCCGGGACCACTGACACCTCGCCGGTGCTCTCCGGTCCTTCCGATGGTGCAGCTGCGGAACACGGGGGGGAGGAAGAGTGGAGACAGCCGTTAGTGTGGGCCCTGAGCCATGGTCCTTGTCCCCCCACCCCTCTGCTGCTGGTTCCCCATCCCCATCCCCGGGAGATGCTGCTGCTGCTGCTGCTGGGTGTCCCACCCCCTCCCTCCGGGGGACCCTAGGTTCCGCTTCCCCCATCCCCAGGGATGGGGCATGGCACTGTCGTGCTGTGGGGGCAGGGGCTGATGCACTCTTCTGAGGGACATGCCACTGCTGTCCTTGGGGCCATGGTCATCTGGGCATGTGGAAAGCCCTGGTCATATCTGTTACTCCCGCCCCTCAACCCCGGGGGTGTGCACCGGGGGGGTACATACCTGATGGTCCGCTCCCACGGTTGGGGGACACCCGGTGGGCAGACGCCCTGCTGGAGTTCCGGGACGGGATGTGGATCCAGAGCCCCCCATCGCTGGAGGAGGATCCCCCCTCCTCTTCCTCCTCCGGTGCCCCAGGGAAGGGCTCCTGGGGGGGGCCCTGGGGTGCGGGGCTTACCTCCGGGGCGGACTCCGCCTCCGGGGCCTGCGGGGGCTCGTCGGCCAAGGTATCAAGAGTGGCCGGAGGGGAGGAGGTGTGCCGGGGGCCCAGGATGGCACTGAGCTCCCTGTAAAAGGGGCAAGTGATGGGGGCAGCCCCAGATCGGCCGGCCGCATCCCGGGCCCGGGCGTAACCCTGCCGCAGCTCCTTCACCTTACTCCTGACGTGGTCAGGAGTGTGGGCAGGGTGACCCCGGGCGGCCAGGCCCTCGGCCAGCCAAGCGAATGCATCCGCGTTCCACTTCTTGCTCCCCATTACCTGGAGCACCTTCTCCTCACTCCAGAGCCCCAGCAGGTTCTGAAGCTCGGCTCCTTCCAGGAGGGGCCCTGCTGCCACTTCCCAGCCTGGCTGCTGGTCTGGGAGCCCTGGCTCCCCTTTGGGGGGGGGTGCCCTGGGGGTGCTTAGGGGGCTGGGGGGCGGCCATCGCAGCAGTGGGGGGTTGATGTGGCTGCAGAGGAGCTTGCAGGCTGGCCGCGTGGCTGGGCTGCCGCCTGCATGCTCTCTCAGCTTCCTGCACAGGAAAGCGGGGGCGGGGACTTTTAAGGGGCTGCTGCACGTGGCAACCATCGAGCTCAGGGGCTGGAGAGAGCATCTCTCAACCCCTCAGCTGATGGCCGCCATGGCGGACCCCGCTATTTCGATGTTGCGGGACGCGCAACGGCTACAAGTTCCCTACTTCAACGTTGAACATCAAAGTAGGGCGCTATTCCCATCTCCTGATGGGGATAGCGACTTCGACGTCTCGCCGCCTTACGTCGATGTCAACTTCGAAATAGCGCCCGCCACGTGTAGCCGTGACGGGCGCTATTTCGAAGTTGGCGTGGCTACTTCGAAGTAACTGGCACATGTAGACGCGGCTTATGTGTAAGGAAGGCTTTGACAATTTTTACTGACTTATTTTCTTCATGTCTTTTGCTGTCGCTGGTTAAACTATCCAAACATTGCCTTGTGTCTGGAATCATCTTAATGAATTGAACAATACTTAAGTGCTGCGTGTAGTTAATACACTTAAAGATGGAAATTTCCAGTCCAGCTCTGAAAGAGATGATGAGATACCAAAGTTACAATTTGCACAGGTCTTACTCCACTATAGTGATTATCTTAATGGAAGAAAGTTAACGTAACACTGAGTAGAATTTTTGTGGGCCATCATCATGAAGGCCTTCATCATCAGGAGATCCAGGTGAGCCTGCGATGGGTATCCATCCTACACACAGCAAGGCAGGTTGATGGAGAATTAGCTCAATAGGGCTCACCTAGGGAAGAGCCCAGGACAGACTAAGCTTGTAAAAAGCCTTCAAGGTGTGATCCAAAGGAGATTGTAGGGAAGTAGCTGGCAGGCACTCCCTGAGACAAGAGAGGGGAATGTTTAGGGTTGCAAATTCAGGGGCAAGAATAGGGTTTTCAACTCAGTCAGACCAGATGCACAGGACACCTGTTGTGACAATTTGTCTGTCTGGTCTGCCTGAGTTAGCCACCCTAGGCAAGAAGTCAAAGACATGGGTAACCCAATCTGCTACTCAGGCAATATAAAACAACTTCAAAGATGGTACAGCCAACCCTGAGTGGATGCCCCCATTTGGCACTGAGCTTCTCTGCAATTCCAGGAGGTGTGGTGATGCCCATAGGAGACACAGGATGTTGATGCTGGTGTCACTGGCACAGACAAGTGACAACATAATAAGATCAGACTAAAAAAACCATGTGCTCTCATGCCTGTCTCTGAAAACTGAAATCTGCCCTTACTGTGACTTGCTGTTCATTTTTCCATTAGGGCTAAATTGTAAACCAAGGATGCTAATTTATAGTCAACCATCATCCATTGTAGACCCACAGTGGAATCTGCTTTCTTCAGTGCATCTCACCTTTGGTCCTTACCAACCTTTTAAGTAAACCTCTTGTGCCAGAAGCTGGTGAAGCTGATAGCATCAAGAATTTCAGCATTGTTATTTATAACACTCTAATACAGAGAGGCCCAAATTAAGAGCAAGTGTTAGCAAATGTCATGTTCACTTTTTTAGGGTGGTTATATACTGGGGAGCAATGTTCCCTGTAAGCTGTATACTGGTGTGGACACTCAAGAGGGATTCAAATGCTGCCCAGATGATTAGCAGAGCACCCACAGCTTCGTTTTTCATTTCCCTGAGTGGTGTACATATGCACTTGCCTTGGTGCACAAAGAAAAATTTATTCTGAACCTGGATAGAAAAATCTGAACAAGGATGGAAAAAGATTAGAGGGACCTTTGCTAGGGGAGCTGGGGAGAAGCTGCACCTGGCTCCCGCAAGCCCCAGGGAGCTGGGCGCCAGGCTGCCACCTAGTTCTCGGCTCCCCCACTGACTTACATGAAATTCGAGTTATGCAAGTGTGCACAGGAATGCAACCCTCGTACAACTTGGGGGACTACTGTAGTTCTAGTGGGATATGACTGGCTGGTTAGCAGCACCCAGAAGTAGTAATTACATGTGCTCCTAGGATACATCTATACTTACCAGAAGATCAACTCAGTGGCGGTCGATCTTCCACAGTTCGATTTAGTGCTCCTAATGGAGCTGTGCTAAATCGAACTATCAGGGCTCCACTGTTGACCCTGGTACCCTGGCAGAATTTTTCTTGTCAACCTCATACTGTGGGGACTGCAGGAAAAACCAGTTTAGGATAGTTGACTCCAGCCTCATAATTTATGTGGCTGGAGTTACGTTATCTTTAATTGATTTTTCACTGTTGTGTAGATCTGGCCGAGTTTGTTAGTCTATGTCTACACTGCAAAGTTATTTCAAAATAACAGCCGTTATTTTGAAATAATTTTGAGCATATCTACGCTACAAATACATTATTTCAAAATAAATTTGAAATAGGTGGCATGTTATTTCAAATTTCATAAACCTCATTGCAGGAAGAATAATGCCTATTTTGAAATAGTTGTTTTGAAATAGGTGCTGTTAAGCCACAGAATAGTGCTATTTCAAAATAAGCCACCAGGGTGTCCAATGGCACTGTTCTGAAATAGGCACAAGGTGTCTAGACAGACTATTTCAAAATAAGCTATGTCAGAATGGATTATTTTGAAATAATGTTTCTGTGTAGATGTAGCCCTAGTGTAAAATGAAGGAATATCTGTGTGTGGTGTTGGACTGCCAGGGTTACCCTATCTCTTTAAAACATGAAGCTCTTCAGACAGGTCAGGAAACTGAGCTCCAATGGGCAAGGCTTAGTAGCATCACAAGCACAGGCTTCTTGCAAACCCTCCAGCAATGGGCTGTGTAAACTGTGCGTGGTTTGGGCTTCAATGCTCTGTTCCTGTTTGAATTAGGAGTAGGAGGCAGCGGGTAGCTGCAAGCTGCTGGGTGAGGCTGGAGGAGTCAGGAGGTAGAAGCAGAGGTTATAGAGATGTGGTGCAAGAAGAGAAATGAAGGCAATAGGGACACAATTTTTTGCACTGGTGGGAAGAGGAGAAAGGAGGAAAGGCTGTTGCTACTTTGGCAAACTGGTAATAACAAGTAACATTGCAGAACCATGTGATGGGAGTGGGGAGTTATCAAATAACTTTGAACACTTCCTAGGCCCTCTGCCCACTAATCAGTCTGTCCTGGGATTTATTTTAACTTCAGAGAGCTGACACTAAATAAATAAAACAAAACTAATGCCACCCGCCAGAGGAGAATTTCCTTCTCTGTCCAGATGTGGATTTTCCCTTCACAATTACCCCAACCATAGGCAAACTTCAATCCTATATCATCTACAAAAACATTGCAGCTGTAGTGTCTTATGTTAGGTCCTGCAGAGATGGGAAGCACTGGAGTTTCGTTAGAAAACAGGAATTTTCAGCTGCCCAGAGGTGAATGGTGCACATGATTAGTGCTAGAAAGACCCAAGATGATAAATTTTAAAAACTATCTCAGAGGGTTAGCTGTGTTGGTCTGTAGCTTCACAAAAACAAGCAGTCCTGCAGCACCTTAAAGAATAACAAATGTATTTATTAGGTAATGAGGTTTTGTGGGTAAGACACCCAACTTCACAAAAGCTCATTAACTAATGCATAAATTAGTTAGTCTTCAAAGTACTACAGGACTGCTTGTTGGTGGTGGTTTTTGTTTGTTTGTTTGTTTTCTGTTTTGTTTTTTAAATACGACATTTCCAGTTGCAGAAAATCTTTTTCTGCTGTGGCTGAGCTCTGTAACCTGCTTCATTAATTATGGAATCTGGCTTTACATGAAAGAAATGTGATGCTTTCTAAAGATATTTTCAGAGCTCACATACTTGGCCCTAATATGTAGATATTCATATAGGGACCGTATGTATGTGCATATAGATAGATGGTCATTTGCTCGTCTCACAAGCAACTAACATTATCAGTATTTCCTGTGAAGGAGACACTATATTGGATCTGCTGGAGTATTTTTGGTCAAAATGGAGGTGCATTTCCAGAGCTGTGAGGGAAATCTCCATGTGAAAGCATTGTAGCTCTATCCAAAGCTTGACAGGAGCAAAAATTTTCAGCAAAAATATTGTTTCAAAATCAATCTACCCAGCACTCTTTATGGGTGGCTATTTTCACATGCACCCAGTGAAAGACACCAAATAAGAACCTCACGTTAAAGTATGTTTTTGGGTAAGATGATTGATCAGCTATGGACTCTTATTTCAAATGAGAGTTTCACAATTCTATACTCAGGTATATTATGCATGAAACAGTATAAAGTTCATTCAGTGTTCCCTTGTAAGTGCACATCAGAGAGTTTGCTTTGTGATAGGAGAGAATAGGTAGTTCAATATTTATCTATGACTCATAACAATCAGGTAAAATATTTGAATTCCACTGTAGATGTAATAGAAGCTATCAGGACTAGACAGAATACGTATAAAAAAGGTCCAAGTGATGGTATTGTTAGTTATGTGAATTGGAATGCCTTTCAGTTTAAAGCAAAGTAAGAGTGAACTACTAAATTTCTTCAAGAACAATTTACAGCACTGGTATCCACTGAATAAGCTGGTAAAATTTGAGAAGTTTGATATGTTCTTCTGGTTGATCCTCCTCAAGTCAGCAACGTGTCTCTAGAGAGTCTAGTGATGTTCAGTCATGAATGAGCCATCCCTTGAACACAGAGGCCCTGTCTACACATGCCCTTCCCTTTTGGAAGAGTCATCTAAATGACACAGAAAGGAACTGGTAAATGAAGCGCTGATATGACTATTCAGTGCCTCATTAGCATAATGACGGACAGTTGTGCTTCGAAATGCTGCTTTCGAAATGCAAACTGGCTGTGTAGCTGTGGGCGCTTTGAAATAAACCCCAGGCTTCAAAATTCCATTATTCACAATTTGTTTTGGGAATAAAGGAATTTTGAAGTCGGGTTTATGTTTAAGCACCCGCATCTACACAGCCAGTTTGCCTTTCGAAAGCAGCACTTTCAAAGCTCAACTGACTGCCATTATGCTAATGAGGTGCTGAATATTCATATCAGCGTCTCATTAACCATTTCTGAGCCATGTACTTTCAATGCCCTGTCTGAAAGTGAGGGGCATGCGTAGACACAGCCAGTGTGTCATAAAAAGGATATTTTTATTTTTCCATTTCAGCTGCCTCCCCAGAAACGTTAAAGGTCATATGACGGGAGACATAACGATGCCCAGAACAAATGAAGGCTAAAACCAGAACTAGGGACATAGAAGTGTTTTTGCCACTTAGGAAGGATAAAATTTCATCCTTAATAACATCTACTTCATGCTGGTCCATTGGGTCTAAATATTTTAGGTTTATATCCTTGCATAGGCAGATTCTGATTCAGATAAGTGGGTGTGACTCTTTTTGATTTTTAGTGGTAGTTGGCAGAAGGAATATGAGGAAAGAAATAAGCCTAACTCAGGGCCTGGTCCTAAGAAAATGAGACCTGTTACAGAATTCCACTTCCATTTTTCCTGTTAGCCTCTCTGTGTGTGGTTCTGAGTTAGCACAGCATCAGCTTGTGCTGCCTTCATGAAACATCTTGTCTCCAGCTGCATATGCCTGTAGGCACAATCAAAAGCACTCAGAGGCTGCAAAGAGATTCTCACTGGTTAGTCCAGAGTCCTGGGGATGCAGACATGCTGAAATTGGATGTCTCTTTGTGCCATGCTCAAACGACAACAAACAGCCAAAACATAAAAATTGCCAGTGCAGAAACACTAGGCTTTGAAAAGAAAGAAAAAAAGCTAAGGATGACTGACGTGCATGTCACCAGAACATGACATATAAATATAAAGCTCCAGTTATTATGTTTACTTATACCTAGCCATGATGGAGTTCATCACTCATCAATATTTTTAACAATAATGCAACCCATAAAGTACTGTCAGAAGTACAAACTTCCTATTGGTTTAGGAGTTTAACTGTACTTCTTTCAAATATAAATCTCAGTAAATAATAAAACATGAATTTTCAGTGTGGGCCACCAAATATGAATTCTAGATGTTTTTCTTCCTCACTGGAGGATCAGATTATGATAGCGGCTGAGAAAAGAAACAAGCCAATATCACTAACTGATTTTGCAGTCACCTGCTTAATTCTCAGTGCCACCTGGATCTAGAGGAAGATGGGAATAACTCCCTTAGGCCAATCCCCAGTAGGCAATTGCCATTGCAGTTAGTGACACCCCATCAGGAACAACAAGAAGTCCTGTGGCACCTTATAGCCTAACAGATATTTCGGAGCATAAGCTTTCATGGGCAAAGACCTGCTTTGTCAGATGCATGAGTGGGGGATGGGGGTTCAGAGGAGGATTTAAAGAGGGGGGGTGTCAGTAAAGGGGAGGACCAGATCTGACAATGTCTATTCAGTCAAGGTAGAAATGGCCCATTATTGGTAGTATACAACAAGAGAGGAGAAAACAAGTCAGACCAGTCAAGGGGTATGTGGCCCACTATTTTTTCCAAAATCTTCAGTAATGAGCCCCTTGAGTGGTCATTCATAAAACATAACTGAAAATGTTAGAGAACTCTTATGATAGCACCCTTCTTGCACAGTCTGCTAGTATATTTAGCATCAGTGTAGTTCAAGGAGGCATGTTTTCAAGCCCAGCTTGAAAACTTGTCTCTGTCACCAACCTCAGCTGGAGCAATTAAACGCAGTTTGTGTCTCTGATTTTTCTCTTTCTGTCTGCTCTTTAAATATAAATTCTTCCCCACTCTACCCCATGCATATTAGCCAGTCACCATTCTAGTCACCTCTAAATCTCTTTCTCTTTTATAATCATTCTCCTTGTTTGGTTCTCTGCCTGTAACCCAATCTGTTTTATTTCCTTCTCAGTTGTTTCTTCCCCTATTTGTATGTTAACTTTCTTCTCCCGTCTCCTTACCTGTTCCCTAGATCATTTCCTCCTCTCTGCACACTTGTAACTCATTGTAAGCAGTTACCACCAGTGACAGGGTGGCCTAATGGTTAGGCCCCTGCAGTGCCTAGGCACCCGAGGTATAGACCTTCATCCCACACCCTAGAGGATGTAGTGTTCATTTGGGGCATTGCCCCAACAGTCTAGTTTCCCCTCCGTAGGGGGAAGGTTCTGTGGGATTCTCCCTCTTTTTTGCTTGGGGTTGCGTTCGGAGGCTGCGTCCTCCGGAGCTGACCCAGCAGCAGTTCTGGCTCAGGCCCTGCAAGTGTCAGAGCCAGTTCCTGCCTCTTGGTTGGTCAGCTCTGAACTGAGCTGGCTTCCCCCTTTTATGCTCCTCCAAGCCTGACGCTGGCTGTAGGTGAAGAGGAGCAGGGCTAACTGGGCAAACAGGCTGTTTAACCCCTGCCCTGCCACGCCTTCCTCTCACTCTTTACACTCATCATTCCTCTTTACTGTCCTTTCAACATTTTTTCCCCTAATCTCTTACTGCCTTTTATCTTCTTTTCGGCTCTTCTTCTCCTTCTTATCATCCTATTGGCCATCTGCTTATATGCTCCACCTGTCCCTCCAGTTTACCACATTACCTTAGGAACAAAGAGGAAGCCGTGCTAGCCTATACACTATCAAAACAAAAAGCGGTCAAGTAGCACTTTAAAGACTAGCAAAATAGTTTATTAGGTGAGCTTTTGTGGGACAGACCCACTTCTTCAGACCATAGCCAGACCAGAACAGACTCAATATTTAAGGCACAGAGAACCAAAAACAGTAAGCAAGGAGGACAAATCAGAAAAAGATAATCAAGGTGAGCGAATCAGAGAGTGGAGGGATGGGGGGGAAGGTCAAGAACTAGATTGAGCCAAGTATGCAGACAAGCCCCTATAGTGACTTGTCTGCATACTTGGCTCAATCTAATTCTTGACCTTCCCCCCAACCCCTCCACTCTCTGATTCGCTCACCTTGATTATCTTTTTCTGATTTGTCCTCCTTGCTTACTGTTTTTGGTTCTCTGTGCCTTAAATATTGAGTCTGTTCTGGTCTGGCTATGGTCTGAAGAAGTGGGTCTGTCCCACGAAAGCTCACCTAATAAACCATTTTGCTAGTCTTTAAAGTGTTACTTGACTGCTTTTTGTTTTGACATTACCTTAGGGTTTGCCTAGATTAGATCAAAGCAGGCTAGAATGTGACAGATAGCCACAAATTAACTACAGTCTTTTCCTTAGTGTAGAGATTACCTCAATTTAGCTGGTCACGTCAAATCCTAGATTGTCCCTCCAGCATTGACAACTACACGTTAGAGGTCGTCCACAAGTTCGTTTACCTCGGGTCCCTCCACTTATATTTGTTTATTACAAGTTCCAGGCAGCATGTTTAACCAGGACTTGACTTCCTTTTTTTTTTAAAAAGAAGACATATCTTTTGTGCTAACATGTTTTTATGTCCTTCTAAACGTGGCAGGGATTGTCTGGATAATACTTAGCCTTAACGTGAGTACCAGGTCAAGAGGTCAAGAGGACCTCTCAAGGACCCTCCCTCTCCTACAATATAGTTATTTGTCTGGATTATTTGCCCTACTCCTATGGGCTTTTCTAATTGCTTTCTGAAAAACCAGGCTAACAGCTGCAGGTGATAAATTGAAACAAATGTGCACTCTGCCTCATTCTTTGACACCTTTTTCCTCTGAATTCAGAAGTTGTTTCAGTTCTTTCTCGCACATATCAAAATATCATAAGATGTTTTCACATATTTTTTTCTTCTTAAACTTTTTCTTAATGTTCTATGTTATCTTTGTCTCTACATACTGCATAGTGCACAGAAAGCACACTGAGGACTTGCCAGACACCCACCACATCTGCAAGAGATGCAACAAGGACTGTCACTCTCGTGTGGGTCTTCATAGTCACAGTAGACGCTGTAAATGAAGCCCTCAATTGAAACTATAAAGGGCGCGATCCATAGTCTATGCAGACTGAAGGATGCCTACTACATACTGCATTGTACTTATTCAGAATAAAGTTAATATTTAAATAACTTGGCCAAGGCAACTTCTTTCACCCAGCTAATGACATCCATCACCAACCTAGGACAAGTGATAAGAAGCAGTTCTCATATCTCAAGAACTCTAACGTATCTTTAGAATCAATGCTAAGGCCCCAGTTGTGCAATCTCTGCTGACCCAATTGCAAGGACAGGGCATAGGACCAACAGCATCTTCTTTGACATTCGCATTCTGACCTTGTGAGCACACACATAGCAAGCTGTGAGTACACCCATACTATCCTGTGAGTACACACAAGAAAAAAGCTGTCTCCTAATAACTCAGGTACCGGGAAAGTCTGGTATGCTGAGTTATTGATAGTTTTCTCCCTGGAGTTCAAGTTAAAATGGTGCTGAATAATGCAACAGTTTTGTAAGAAAGTTTAAAACACTCTTTTTAATTCTAGGATGAATTCCTCACCTCTTCCATCATTTCTGATCAAAGCTGATCATCTCTACAAGGAGCTCTTCAACACTAGACAGGAATAAGAAACCATCAAGAGTCATGAACAATCACCAGCTTCTTAACTGTTTGTCCCATCATGCCAAAGCATTTGGGATTTACTCATTGATAAGTAAATGATATTTCCATGCAATATAGGATTTGGAATGCTTCTGGCAGTTCTGTGCTGGCAACAATTGGGGATAGACTGTTAAACAGTTTCATTGTTGTGATTCCCACGTTGGTGGCTGAAGATGCTTATCTGGATGCTTGAGTAAGTGCCACCAACTAACACTTAAGTCACTGATCTTCCACGTGTGAAACGGCATACAGCTCTTTGCAGGCAAACCAGATAAAGTTGCAACCTGCCGCATAAGGACATTTTTAGGGATCAGTTTTTGTTAGGCTATCCCCCTCCCCTGCACCTTTGAGAATTAGGATCAATGTTATTCCCCTCCTTTCTCCTCCAGTGTAACAGAGTGCTGGGCCACAAGAGCCATGCCAGCACTCCGATAGTCACTGCTAGTCTAACTGTTCCAAAGCAGACCTCATTAAGAAGATCTGTTTCTAACTGATGGGCTGAGAACAAGTGGGTTAAAGAGTCCATTAGGCAAACAATAGAAAAGGCACAGGAAATGAGAAGGAAAAGGGGAAGCAGAATGATAGAGAAGGGGTGGTAAGCTGGTGGCACCCTGTGACTTAGGGGTGAGGCTACAGAGTGGTGAAAAGTGAAGTGAATTACAGTAAGTGATATGCACAGTGTGTCCTACCAGAAAAGAAATGCCTCTGAGCTCTTTTTGGACTTGAGTAGAGGTAGAAACAAGCCGGACTTGTCACATCCAAGTTCAACCTTACAAACAGAGGCTTAATTGTTGCTTTGTATCTTGTAACTTCATTTACACCAGTGCCAAGTGGGAGGCAAAACACTGATGAAATAGAATAGTCATGCATTACACCCATTTTGCATTTAACTTACATTTGTGTAAATGAGTGTATAGAGCATGAGGATATGGTGACAATCAGTTCCCGACTCCCTGAGAGAAATCCTGGCCTCTTTGAAGTTAATTCTAAAACTCCCATGTACTTCCATATGGTAAGAGTTTCATCCTCTATTTATAGCCTATTGATGTAGGTATTCTCTGTTCCCTCATATTCTTCAAATATCCTGGGCCTCATAACCAGTGATGGCTACTGCTCCCCTCCTGGATACTCAACTTCTAAGGGCTGAACTCTTAATTATATTAGACCTTTTTGACATTGATATAACTCTTTGGAAACTGCTGGAGTTACTTTGGTGTAACTCCATGGATTTCAGCAGACTTATTCTACAAAAACACTAGAGCAATGCTCTGAGCATTGAGGTAAATAGAAGAAAGTTTCTTCTTCAAGTTTCTTCTTCTTCTTCTCAGGCCCCATTGTCACTAGGGAACATCTGCCACCTACCCTGAAAAGTTTAAAAGAAGGCGGCCATATTTATTATTTTAAGCCTCCTTGTTGCCTGCTGTTAAGATGAGAATATGGCACGAGAGAGCAGAAATCTTTCATAGACTCAAACACTAAAATGTATTGTGCATAAATAACTGAGGAAAAGGATGCTACCTACTAAAAGAAAAATAATAACTACATCATCTTAAAGGGGCGGGGAGGGAATCGACAACAATCTTTCCCTTAGCAGTTCAGTCTTTTCTCCCCTGCCCACTGAGCCCCCCTTCCCTTTCTCCATGAACACTGAAGACTGTTCATGGCTTTAGCAGCAGGCTTTGGGGGGATTTTGTGTGTGTGCTTTTCATATGATAATTGGTAGATTCTATGGCAACCATTGAAAAAAGGTCTGAAAACAAAAGCTGCAGCAGGAGAGGATCAGTGCAGATGCACTGGGGCTTCAGGAATAAGAACAACGACTCACTCTTCAGAAAGGTATCTGGTGGCAGGTTGTCAAAAGAATTTTTGTTATAACTAGAGCAGAGTGTATAATTAATTCAGAGCTTTTATGAGTCCAAATTTTACTCCAAGCTTTTCTTAAAAAAAAAATCTAAATTAAGTATCTTCAAATCAACCTGCTTTACTCTAGCTTGTTCACACTTTCTGGTAACCAACTGGAATGGAAGAGTTTTAGAGTCACATGCTGCTTACTTTATTCGTGATAAGTTGTATGTGTTACCAAGGGGCTACACACATGATAAAGTGTGCAGGAGCTGGCTTTTGGTATGTGACTGTCATGTTTAATTAGTCTTTAATTGGAGAGTTTATTTATTTATCCATTTCTCTGAAACAGACTTTTGATCACAGCTAATGGAATTATTAATCTCCTGCCTTGTTGTTTGTGGAACTGTAAATTAATGTTTTGGACACCACGCTTTTCCTGCAGCAATAGGTCGAAGTAGCTCATCATGCAGTGTCATGCATACTGATACTACAACAAAGATACTTCCATTACTGTTTCCTCAGCCAAGTACAAATCAAAGTTGACTTTATCAGAAAACAAAATAGAAATTCACACTCTGGACATACAAAGAGCATAAATGTAAAAAGGAAAACAAATGATCAAACTTACTCTATGAACATAACTCCCTGATGTCACAATTATATTTCTTGGGGCCAGTTACAATTACAACTGAAACTGTTGTATGGGAGACCACAGGTGGTCTCACCAGTCTTCTTTTTTCTACATTCATCCTCCCCCGATCATGGGCATTACTCAGATTTTTTTGCAAATTACCTTAATGTTAATCATTTATTTTGGTGTCTGGAAGAAATCGTTTACTCAGAGGAAGCACTGCAATGGGTGTAGAATGAACACTGGAGCTTTCATGACAATGGAATTCCACTGGAATGGCGTATTGCAAGAGTATTACCACAAAAAGACAAACTTCACCAAGACTCCATTTCCAGTGATGAACAGTAATAATACCACAGGGGTTAAAAATGATTTGTCACTTTGTTGTTGCAAAGCATTGGCCTCTGTAACTTGAAGAGTTGTATTTCACAAAACTATAATTGTTGACTTCAAAGGGACTGTACACGTCATACTAATGTAAAACAAATCACCTTCCTGTGCTCATTCCATACAGACTGTAGAAAGTGGGCTAAAAGAAAGAGGAAGAGTTGAAACTATGAAGAAGGATGAGGACCTGAATAACAACATTCATATACAAGGCAGGATGATTCATGCTACAGGTTCTTTTCTATACTTAAAGCAATTCATTGTTTTCCTCCATTGCTCAGTGTTCTCATAGTAAATAAGATATGTTCTGGTCTCACATCTATGTGCAAAAGACATCCATTGGCATCAGACTATTGTGAAACTGGTCTAAAAGTGGTCAGCGGGACTCAACGCTATTTAATATAACACAAGTAGGTTGCCATCTTTTCACTTCCCATGCCTTGTCACTGTCTTCTTTCATCTTCTTTTTGCTGTTCCACCTCCTTCATATTATAAAATTGACTCGGTGGATTCCCTTTCCAGAGTTGGTGTCGAATTAATGTGCTTTAAAACTCCTCAATCACTTCACCGAGAGAGCTTCTAATTCCTGGAGACTCAGCTGAGTTTAATGTCAGAGAGTCACCCAAAAAGTTGACCAAGATACATAAGGTGAAAAGACTTTTAAAAGTCATATTAAACTACAGACCATGGAAATTTCAAATTCTTCTTCTTCTCTTCCTCCTTTTCGTGTGCATTACTGGTTCAGCCCTACTGTGTCTCTGAAATGAACGTGCTTGTGGTTCAAAGCAGAAATTATGAGGTACACCTATGTCAGAATGTAAGGATGGGCTACTGTTTATTGTTTCTCCTGGGCAATTCAGAAATCAATGATGACTGGCCAGAAAATCATTCTGTTTTGTCACAATTTTCCCTTTCTCATCAGAAACAAGACCACACCTGGTGAATAGCCTAGTGCTTAGGATACACCCATGAAATATAGCAGATCCAGGTGCAACTCCCTTGTAAATCAACTGGCTCCTGGTTGGTTGGGGTGTGATCTCTCTCTCTGAAGAAAAGTTACCTTCAAGATATCAGAAAATGTTTATCACAACCAAAACATTTCAGTTTCAACAAATGGCATTTTCAGATGGAAGAGGCTTAATAGAAAATGTCTTGACTGGCTTTAGCTTTGGATATAACTTTCAAAGTCAAAAAAGTGACTTCAGGATCACAGCAAAAGACCAGGGAATGGTACTAAGATTCAAAAGTGTCAAAAGGAATATCAGAGGTGATCAGTGAGGAGGTTGCAGCAGGTGGGTGGGTGGAACGGCCAAGTACCTCTAACCTGCCCCTTCTCCTCTCCTGCTCTGTCCGTGTTCTACCGCTTCCCTCATCCATGCCCCTCCCCACCCACCCTTAATCAGCCCATGTCCTGCCTTCTCCCCCACCATGTACCTGTTCCCACAAAAGCAGCACGTGCCCCTCTGTTTGCCCTCCACGTGTAACCTATGCTTCTACAGGTCTCTTGCCAAGGTTGTTTCCAGGTGGACTGAAATTCAAGTTCTGGCACAAAATGCAAGGGCAGGCTCCAGGGTCCTCAGCCTATGCTCTGGGAGACCAGGCCAGAGGGTTGCCCTCATCCCTTCAGGTTTTCCCACCAGGGAATGGAGTATGTGGTTTTTTGCAATGATACTCAGCCACCCCACTCACCTCTGGTGCTCAGCTTTTCCCACTGGACCCACGGCTGCATCCCACCGCCAGCTGGATTGAGGCCCATGGGGCTGCAGCTAGAGCATTGCTTGAGCCAGTTCAGTTCTCCACAATGGAAAAGTCCATTTGCTGTTTGCTGGTATCAGGTTCACTGGTGGCAGCTAAGCCCAGTGAGCTTTAGGGGCTTGACCAGTTCTAGCCACTAGTCATAGACTTACAGGTCAGAAGAGACCATCATGATCATCTAATCTAACCTCCTGAACATTGCAGTCCACAGAGCCTCACCCACCCACTGCTGTTCTTTACAGTAGGATGACACAGAGGTCAATCCTTGTCCATGGAGCTGGGTCATACTTTGCATGGTAATCATAGGCCACCCTTAGACGTTCCTCACAAGAGCCAATGACTTGCCAGAAAACAACATGGGACCAGAGCGGCCCAGGAGCATGCAGAACCCTGACTTTCCATCTCCCTGGCTGGGTGGTTCAGTGGCATTGAGCATCTACATATTGTGGCAAGGTCAGTCTTGTTCCTGGGCCCCCAGCCCTCTGTTCAGTCCACTGGCCCCACCATAGGAACACTATTACTGGTGCAGAAGCGTGGTCTGGGGGGAACCCGGTCCCCACCCACTTGTTCTGGGTTCCAGCCCAGGGACTCTGGATGGCTGCTACTGGCAAGGGCTGACTCCCTTCACCCTTGCCCCTGCAGCTCTTCTCCCTGGGCCACCTTCCCAGATGATCCCACCCAGTACCTCCTTCAGGTAGCGGCAGCCGCAGCAGCAAGTCCCCCTCCTTCATCGGCTCCCCCGGCTGACTGGTTCTCCACAGTATCCTGTTGAGCCTCCAGGACCCCTGGACTGGGGCAGCACAGTTCCAGGTTACTGAGGCGCTCCCTCTCCTCTTCCTCCTCTACTGTCTCTGCCATTCTCTGAGTCTCCTTCCCTCTCCTCGTTCACCTCCTAAACTCTCCTTAATCTCCCCTCAGACTTCCCTCTTGCCCTGCATGGGAAAGGGCTTGTAAAGGTAGCCCTGAGTGGGATCAGCTGGCCCTAACTGATTTAGGGCAGCCTACTCCTCAGCTGCACCCACTCTGATTATCAGCTCCATCTCTGCCCTGTTTTTACCTCCTGTCTTTCCTCCCCTGGCCTCACCTGCCACAATGTACAGGAGATCTTATATTGGCACAGCTGTGCTGCTGCAAAGTCCTGGACATAGAGCAGTCATAGCCTTCGCTGAATTCAATTCCTTATCAATGTAGAATCTTAGAACACTAGAGCTGGAAGGGATCTTGAGAGAGCATCAAGTCCAGTCCCTTGGGCTCATGGCAGGATCGAACAGCATCTAGATCACCCCTGACAGATTTTTGTCTATCTTGCTCTTAAAAGTCCCCAGTGATGGAGATTCCACAACCTCCCTAGCCAATTCATCCAAGTGTTTAACCACCAGAACAGGAAGTTTTTCGTCATGACAAACTTAAATCTCTCACTGCAATTTAAACCCATTGCTTCTTGTGCTATCGTCATCAGAGGTTAAGGAGAACAATGTTTCTCTCTCCTGCTTGTAACATCCTGTAACATCACCTAAGGTAAGCCCATTTCTAAATAGATGTACTTAAATTGGTACAATTTTCTCATGTAGATAATGCTTTACTTTTTGAGCTTACATGGGGTCAGGCTGCCATGCTTTCTTCTTTTGTCTGTATACGCCCACGTCAGTAAAGCAACTGATGGGGAACTGCTTTTGTGTAGTGATGGTTTATACACCTTTTATTCAGGCTTGAAATGTTTTCTGTTGTAGTTAAAATATAAATGAGATAAGTTATTTCAATTAGTTTCAATTTCTCCCAACCTGGTAAAATGTTAAAGCCAAGAAACCAAAAAATCCAATTCATTATTACTTTAGTTGTGGCTAAACTACAGAATTTATTTACAGTGTGAGAATGCTTGACTTTGCTCCAGGAATGCAGCAGCTCAGAGTACACAACTCAAATAACAGCAATAAAAATCTAGAAGAGCCAAACTCCCAGGGGAGGCCTTATTCTTGTAAAAAGAACAGTGATCCAGCTGCCTTCTCTCTAAAGGACAGAACATGAGGAAGAGAAGGAGAGATTAGTGTTCTTCATAGTATAGTTAATAAGTATGATTGATGATCAGTTCCTCATTTTCTTTTACTTGGGTGTTTGTAGACTATAGACTTTTTGAGCCAGTGACTTTGTTTTACTATGGGCAAGATTCTTACCGCATACCAATTCTTGGTATTACTGGCATCCTATTGAAATCAGTGGGGCTTTTCATGGCATGAGGTACGCTCAACACAAGTTTATCAGCAACAGGCTTAAGGCAGTCCTAGCCCAATGAGTCCTCAGTTTCATCTGAAATTGGTCAGTGCTACTGCAGGACAAATTGCACATAGTTACGTGTTTCAAAGAAGAAAAAAGTGTTTGAGTCTTCATTTGTAGGAGGAGTATTAGTTTTTATTCAAATGTAGTAGAAATCAACCTGCTCCGCCACATTCCCAAAAACCAGCAACTAATTTTTTTTGTAGCTTTTCGCACGAGGAAAAATATGACGCTCCTCATCCATTCAGTCTCAGCCACAGCTTTCCTTAACCGTATCTTGGTCTCACAGAAGTAAATCTAGATCAGCTGAGCTTTTAGCCCTGAGCTAACTTTCCCCAGTGTCTTGCTCTTAATATGGAACCTTTGCTTCTTTAAGGAGCTTGTGCTCAGTGCAGGCCAGTGTATTAGAAAACCTGTGGCTTCAGGAAGATGCCCTCTCACTGAGGGGGAAAAAAAGTAAAAACAGTAAACAGATTATTTATTGCATTACTAGGTTAAGTAGTGGAGGGAAAGCAGCCTGCAGGAAAATGAAAGCAAACAGGGATGTTACCAGGCCACCAAAAGTAAGAAAATGAATACCTCTCCCCACCAAAAAAAAAAAAGTTTTGTATTCACGTCAGGTTATTTGATGCTTCTAAAGTTAGTTAGTCCCTACTTGCTTTCTTAGAAGGGTTGGCTGGCAGGCTAGCAAGGAGGTTATAATTTTTTTTTTAATGAAGGACAGTATCGCCTCTAAGAGATCAGCATCAGTACAGAGGATGATAGGTGACTTCAAGTAGAAGGGGTTCATAGTGGTTAAGTCTATGACCATGATATAAGAAGAATATAATCTATTCTTTGTTATAAATTTCATTGGTACAATAAGCAACAAGGAACTATATACCCCATAAAAAGAAGCCTGGAAAACAAAATCGCTTCTGACCTGGATAAGCCATAGAAAGCCAAATATAGCATATGCCTTGTTTAAAATCAGGAATATTATGCTTTTCAGACCTGACTAAGGCTCTGTCTATACCACACAGCTTTTAGTGACACAGCTGTGTCGCTGCAGCCATGTCACTAAAAGTCACACAGTTCAGCAGCTGTTTGTCTGCTCTTTTGCCAGCAAAATACTTTTATTCCCAATAAGCAGCATTAGCCTTGTTGACAGGAGCCAAAGCCTTGTTCACACCACACTCAATGCCAGCAAAACTTTTGTCTTTAAGGTTGTGTGTGTCATTTTAACATCACTGTGAGACAAAAGTTTTGTCATTTGGTTGCCAATTTTGACAGCCTAAAGGAGAGAGTGCTGCATACTTGAAGTGCCAAACAGAGGCTGAAAAACCCTACTAAGTCGCCAGGAAGCCTACATCAGTGTACCTCAGAGCCCAAGGCTATCTCTAAAGAGCCAGGAGATCACAAAAGTGCAGTGTAATTGTTTTCCATTTTAAATAAAGGATCTTTAAACCAAAAGTGTCTTTTTACCTAAAATAGATACTTTGAAAGACTTCAGAGGGCCATTAGAGAATCGTACCATATGGATGCTGTGGATGAAAACACCTACAATCCTTTTCTTCAGTTTTGGGTTTGGATTTTATGTAGTGAATGGACTATGGTTCTATGTCACCACAGTAGGGTAACTCTTCCACACTCTGGAACATGGCAATGATTTCTTGGGGATTTGTTGCTCAGATGGGTTCACCTTGCTGCTTTCCCTTGACTCAAAAGGAAAAGTGTCTCTGAAAACAAAGTGAAACTGCCAATTTATTGATGTAATTTTTATGATAAAAATGGCATGAGAATAGCATCCCGGGGGAAAAAAAGATCTTGTAAACATTAAAAAAGTACATCTGAATGTAAGGCCCTATTGCTTGGGCTGTGTGCTGTCCTCAGGCCCCAATGTAGCATAGTGTATCTAAGTATGTGCTTAACTTTAAGCACAGGATTAGTCCTTCTGATGTCAGTGGGGCTCTTTCATGGCTATGTGCTTTGCTGGCTGAGGGCAAAAGTTTTTTGGTATCTGATTCCTGCATCAGATAAATTGCAAGTTCTAAGTTCCCACTCTAGATCAGAGATGCAGAGCTTGAGCCTACAGTCAACTGACCATATATTCATCATGAGTGAAATCCTGGTCCCCCTGAAGTCAATGGAAATTTATTTTGAAAGTTTAGGATTTTTCTCTGCAGTTTTAGGGACCGTGGTGGGTACAAAGCTGAGAGGGAGGAAATGGACAACAATGCTAACCACTTTCCATGTCTCCTGCAGTTGAGATTTTGGCTGCCTGACTTCTGAAAGACCTGGTATAGACCAAATCAGCAGCAAGTGGATAAGTAAAATGGCACCTTCTCCTCCAGTGCCTCTGGTTGCCACAGTGAGGAAGCCCAGCTTCACTATCCTAGCACTGCAGAGTCCCTACAACTGAGGATCAGGGAGTTGATTTTTTTCTGCCTTGTACATCAAAAAATAAAAGAGGTATATATAACACAGTTTAGGACAAACACCTTTCAAGGATAGTCTAGGCCAGGGGTTTAGCAGCCTTTCCAAGGAGGAGTGCCAAAATTTGGCCTTTGACATCTATGTATGGTCCGAGCGCCGGTGAAGCTTTTTAAAGTCACTAATAGTCCTACTTACAATAGCTTCGTTAATAATGAATTAAGATGCAGAGCAGAGCTTAGGTGCTGGTTGGAAGCATCATCTACTCCTTGGTTAATCCACAGGCAACATGGCTTTGAGCAAGCTCCCAGCTGCCTGGGGGAGGAAGGGTGAGGCTGAGCTCCTGCCTTGTATGCCAATGAAAATCAGCTTATGTGCCCTTTGAGGGGAGGGGTAGCTCAGTGGTTTGAGCATTGGTCTGCTAAATCCAGCATTGGGAGCTCAGTTCATGAGAGGGGCCATTTAGGGATCTGGGCCAAAGAGATTTTATTTAAAAAAAAAATCTGTCAAGGAGGGTGATAGGTTGTGCAGGGGGCTGGACTCTATGACCTCTGAAGATCGATTCCAGCTCTGTGAGATAGGAATAACACATGGGTGTTGTGTGCTCAGCCTGATCACCAATATTACAGTACTGGTATGTTGCTTTGCCTTTGTGTATGAGATGTGAGATTAAAATCCAATTTTGCATAAATTTTCATGCCAAGGAAACTTGATGGAGTAGTTAGGGAAAGGGACATGAACTCAGCAGAAGCAAACTCATTTTCAAATTCAAATGAATATTCATTAAAGCTGCTCCCACCCCATTCCTAGTATTCTCCAAGCTCTAGATAATGCCATTTTAATGACAAGGCTTCACTTTTTTGGACTTTTATAATTGCTGTTACCAGTACACATGCTGCTACAGGGAACTTCCCTGAGGATTATTTCCGAGCTGTTATGTCTATTTCTGGAACCTTAAAAATGTCCTTTAGAAATGTGTGCTTTGAGTTGGTCTTTCTACACTTCACCAATCCAACCCCTGGGAATAAGGTTTTGAGGCCAATAAAAGGGATTATTGCAACCCAATTTGATCCACCGCTAGGAATGGGAGTTAGCTCTTTGAATAAAATGATCAGATTCTGCTGTTTCTTTGGTTTTAATTTGCATTGACATTTTCCACAGTCTTCAGTACCACAACTGTCAGCTATCCAACACAAACACAATTTCCTATGATCTGTTCCTGGGCTCTAAGGATGTGAATGGATGGGGCAAGCAAATTCCACAGAGATTTGCGGGGAGTTCAGGAGCAACAGAGCTAGCAGTTGTTTTACAAAAAAACAAAGAAACAAAAAGGACATCAAAAAGATTGAACTATATGAAGTAATAGAGAAGGATGTACTGCATGCCTCATCCTAATGCCACTGAAGTTGATGGATATCTTTCTATTGATTTTAATGGGATTTGGATAGGACTCTAGGTGCTGTATACACAAGGAAAGAACTGCAAATTGCCAGGGAGTAGTATAGACATAAATGTATAACACTGAACAATTCAAGAGGAGGAAGAAGACTTCCAGACCTGCACAGACCCTAACCAATACCCTCAGTCACAGAATGGTGGTAGAGGACTATTGGAGGTTGTCAGGTTGGTAGCAGTTAAGAAAAGGAGACTTGGAGGGTTTGACCACAGTAGCTGCGTCTACACGTGCACGCTACTTCGAAGTAGCGGCACCAACTTCGAAATAGCGCCCGTCGCGTCTACACGCGTCGGGCGCTATTTCGAAATTAACTTCGACGTTAGGCGGCGAGACGTCGAAGTCGCTAACCTCATGAGGAGATAGGAATAGCGCCCTACTTCGACGTTCAACGTCGAAGTAGGGACCGTGTAGATGATCCGCGTCCCGCAACGTCGAAATTGCCGGGTCCTCCATGGCGGCCATCAGCTGGGGGGTTGAGAGATGCTCTCTCTCCAGCCCCTGCGGGGCTCTATGGTCACCGTGGGCAGCAGCCCTTAGCCCAGGGCTTCTGGCTGCTTCTGCGGCAGCTGGGGATCCATGCTGCATGCACAGGGTCTGCAACCAGTTGTCGGCTCTGTGTATCTTGTGTTGTTTAGTGCAACTGTGTCTGGGAGGGGCCCTTTAAGGGAGCGGCTTGCTGTTGAGTCCGCCCTGTGACCCTGTCTGCAGCTGTGCCTGGCATCCCTATTTCGGTGTGCTACTTTGACGTGTAGACGTTCCCTCGCTGCGCCTATTTCGATGTTGGGCTGAGCAACGTCGAAGTTGAACATCGACGTTGCCGGCCCTGGAGGACGTGTAGACGTTATTCATCGAAATAGACTATTTCGATGTTGGCTGCACGTGTAGACATAGCCAGTATGTCCTGGTCGAAATCTACAAACATTTTGATGAGAATAATAAAAAACAAATTTTTTGGCCAGAAGAATTTTCATCCACTGTTTTTAAGTTTTGGAGCAGCTCAGTGTTCTGTGCATTCCCTTGCCAAATGGGATTTGTTGCCAGCTTAGTCTCATATGCTTTGACTGGCCTAGTTTAAAGTGCTTCAATCACTGGGGCTCTTTCCAGTGCCCTTGAGAGGCTATTTCACATTTCAAATAGACCCAATTGCTGGCAATATTTCTTTATATCTAACCTAAAGCTTCCTTCATTTGTTTAAGCTCACTGTTTTGTAAGAAAGAAACTCTGGCATCCCTTTATCATAAAATATGGAGCATTACTGAATAAGTAATATAGCTATAATATTAATCTATTTTAACAATGTACCAATTACAAGTTGGTTCATTTATTTTCTGCGAATGCGAAGGACAGATAGTCTAAGACAGATATTTTGTAAATTTCCACTCTAATCCTTACTAGTACACCTTAAATTTAACCTGTGGTATGCTAGCATCCAGTATTTGACTTTACCACAGTGAAAACTGATAGTAATTGAATTTTATAACTTATGAACTTTCACATACGACCATTGGATTAAACTCAGTATGTTTTTAAAAGACCTCGTTTACTGATTAGTACTTCACAGTTACTTCTCTGTACGTACAGTTGTGCTATTCGGAAACTTCGTGAACCTCAGCAAAACTGAACTTTTCTATTTATGGATGGAGTGTATTTTAGTTATTTTTGTCCATGTACTTTGTTCAGATTAATATGATTCATTATGATAACAGGTCCAAAGTATAATCCCTAGGGGTGCATATGTGCTTCTGTGACTGAGGTAACCGGTAGCCTTCATATACCCATCCAAGAGCTTTTATGCTGTAAATGGTTGAAACTCATGTCTCTGCAATTAGCAGTACTGGGAAAAGGGGCCTGCTAGCTCTGCTTGATGCACTTACTGTCCCTCAAGGACGTCTCTGGGGGCAGGATGTGGGGGTGGCCACATTCCTTTCCACATTTGCCAGGATGGTTATGCTGTACGAGTCATTTGGTCCATCTGTTTTGAGGTACAGTGACACTGTCTTTGCTCTATGTTTCTGCCAGTGCAGCAGAAAGCACTGTGCTTATCAGAGTCATAATGTGTCCTGACACTTGTTCCCTAATATAGCTCTGTCTCACAGGAATCCAACGTGGCGACTGTACTGTTGCAGTCTGCTACACTGTAGCAGTCCTTTAACTATCTTCATTTCTTTGATCTGTGAGCATAATGTCCTATCCTGAAGGTAATTTACCTCCGTTGTCCTGCTTTGCTTCCACAGGAGCTGTCGTGGTATCGCAGTCTCAAGGACAGCTGCTCCTCTGGTGGTTGGGATACTGGATTGGGTGTGTCATGTGGCCACTTAAAAGGGCTCATGAAGTTAAGCAATCGAGGCACTGAAAGATACTGAAACTCTGTTGGGATTGATAATAGCATAAGTTCAGGGAAAGGTAGTTCAGCAACACCAGAAAGGGCAAAGCACAGAAGAGACAACATGGAAGAGGCAGAGAGAATTAGGTATAATTCTATGAAAGAATTATAGAAGAGAGGAGAAAAGAGGGGAAGCCATTTTTTACCCCACACGTGACTCCAAACAGAACATACCATTTCAGGACCTTGGTGACTATAAAGACTATGGCCGTCAGTTAATCAGAGTTAATACAAATCAATTCACACAAAACAAATAAAGTAAATTAAAAACAATAGTTATGATTAACTGGTAGACAGGTTTAGCCAGATTAACATTTAACAATAGATTAACAGATAAAAATTAACAATAACAAACAAAAATAACCTGCTAGTCATCTATAAACACAGGATACAGTATCACGAATAGGCTGTTGATAGACAAATGCAGAACTGCTTGCTACCTGCTGCATCTACAGTTGGTGGATAGGAGGGGGCTTCTCCTGAGAGGATTGCTGCAAAATAGGTGCATTTTGTCATGCAAATATGCAGCTGTGGACCAGCAGTGGCAACATTACCAGGGTGTGATGGGGCACTGGTTGGAATCTGATGTCCCCATTAAAAATCACAAGTACCTGATGACAAAGTTAGGGCATGACAAATGTAGGCTTCACTTAAATAAGACTACTGCTCCCTCATTCTGCATGAGATGAGGGTCTGGGATACTTGGGTCCCTGGATTATTTTGGATAATCCAAATGGCGTATGAAACACGATTTGGTCACTGGCATCCAAGACAACCCTGTCAGAAAATTCCCCACTGCCTTGTGTGTAGGTTTGGGAGATCCAAAGGCTATTGGAGTAAACCCAGACAGAAAATCCAGAGTGGAGACCCTAAGGCAGTTAACAGGGAGGATTCATCCAACTTGCTTTCCGGCATCTCCTTGCAGTCACCTCAGTTCCAAATGTACTGACTTCTGTCTTTCCTTTGGATTCAACAAGGGTGACCGAGAGGGGGACAGTGCCGCTTGGGCAGCACACTTACTCCAAACGCAATCCCAGGCAATGCCAAGAGGGTGCCAAATGGAGAGGACACTCATCCTTGCTGATAGCATGGAAACAACATGGGAAGTGGCAGTTACAGGTTATAAGCTCTCCTCAGCTGATGAAAAGGAGGATGTCATGGGTTACTTTAATCAGTGGGAGGAGTCATTGCACTCCACTGGTCAGCTACTGCCCTTCTCAAACCGGGCAGCCCCTGGTCAATATGGTGCTGACCCGCCGCATCTGCCTTCCTCATTGGGTGCATGGGGATAGACCAAAAATCAAGCAGTAGATGTAAACTAAGTACCTGCAATAAAATGAAATAATAAATCAACTTGCCTCCACCTGGGTACCTGGAATGTGCAGACCATGTGTCTGGGACTTGAATCCACCCAAGACCTTACGAACAGGGACTCAATATGCAAAACAGCAGTCATAGACCAACAGCTACACAAACAGAATGTCAACATAGCTTCTCTCCAGGAAACCAGGCTGGCAGATGCTGGGTCAGTGAAGGAAACCAACTACACTTGCTTCTGGAAGGGCTTGAGTTCAGAGGAACACTGCCTCTACAGAGCTGCATTTGCTGTTCAGAACAATCTGCTGAAATCTATCAATATGCCCACAGCTGAATCGGAATGCATTATAACCTTGAAGCTCTGCACCAAGTCAGGATATGCCAACATCATTTGTGCTTATGCACCCACTTTGGCATCATACACAGAAGAAAAGAACCGCTTTTGTTATAATCTTCAGAAAGTTATCGACTCCTTTCCAACTGCTGAACAACTGTACATCCTTGGTGACTTCAATACAAGTGTTGGACGCAACAATCAGTCGTGGCCCATCTGTCTCGGTCATCATGGTACTGGGAAAATGAACAAAAATTGTCAAAGGCTCCTCAAATTCAGCTCTCAGAATCAGCTCTGCATCACTAATACTTTCTTTAACTTTAAATAGTGTCACAAGGTTTCATGGTGCCACCCCAGATCCAGTCACTGGCATCAACTTGACCTTGTACATGTACACAGGAAACATCTCAATGCTGTTAAATTTACACACACATGCCACAGTGCAGATTGCAACACTGATCACTCCTTGATCATCAGCAAAGTGAAAACCATCTCAAAAAGAACCCTATCTGACAAAGGAATGCAGAAAGCCAAAGATCAATATACTCAATACTACAGATGCGCTGAAATGCTCTGTCTTTGCAGATGATCTCACTCACAAAATGGAACACAAACCCAACCAACAAATTTTTGATGAAACTTGGTCCATGCTGAGAGATGCAACATACATATGTCCCAAATCTGCCTTTTGAACATGTAAATTCTCTAAGAAAAACTAGGTCAATGAAAATGCAGACATTCTTAGGCCTCTTGTTGAAGAAAAATACGAGGCACATCTGAATAATGTAAAGAACCCGCCACAAAGCACAAGAGATCAACTTCAACATGCAAGATCTGTTCTTCAGAGAGAATCTAGGCGGTGTGCAAACAAGGATTGGGCCAATCCTTTTTTTAATATTTAAAAGGCATATGATTTGGGGCAACCTGAAAACTACCTGTGATGAACTGAAGAAATCACTCGGACCAAACATTACCAAAGTTACCTCACTGAAGCATTTAAATGGACAGGTGATCACAAACAAAAAGCTGTAGATGTCCAGAACTTTACTCATCTTTACTCCCATGAGCATACAATACAACCTGAACTTGACAACCTCATCCCAACTCTTGCAGAAATGTCAGAGCTAGATGCAGAGCCTATGGAGGAGGAACTTTCTGAAGCTCTTGATGCTCCCTCCAGTCGAAAAGTGCCAGGAAACGACAGAATCTCAGTTGAAGTCCTGAAGGCAAACTAAGCTGTACTCATCCCCTTCTTCTACAACTTACTCCTAAAATGTTGGAGAGTGGGAGATGTCCCACATGACATGAAGGATGCAAACATCATCACACTCTATCAAAACAAAGGACCAGGGTGACTGCAACAACTGCAGAGGCATTTCTTTAATGAGCAGCACGGGGAAAGCATTTGCCCTTGTCATTCTCAAACGTCTGCAAAAATTCACAGATCGAGTCTATCCAGAAACACAATGTGGCTTCAGGGCTGGCAGATCAACAATGGACATTATTTCTCTCTTTGACAGCTACAGGAAAAATGCAGAGAACAAAGAAAGCCATTATTCATAGCCTTAGTGGACTTAACAAAGGCGTTTGACACAGTCAGTAGATCATGACTATACAGAGTATTAGCCAAGATTGGCTCCCCAACAACCCTACTCAAGCTCATAACACCCCTTCATGAAAATATGAAAGCAACAGTGCAATATGATGGATCTACATTGGAAATATTTGTGATGAACAGTGGAGTCAAACAATGGAGTGTTCTTGACTTACCCTCTTCAGGATATTCTTCTCAGTTCTACTAAACTATGTATTTCAAAACTCACACAGTGATGTATTTCTCCACACAAGATTAGATGGCTCGCTCTACAACCTGGCAAGACTCAAGGCCAAAACTAATGTCCAGAAAGTCCTCATTAGGGAACTCGTCTTCTGAGATGACGCAGTTGTCATCGCTCAGAATGAAGACATGCTACAGTCACTGATGGATTCTCTGTTCAGAGCCTGCAAGTTGTTTTCTCTTGACATAAGCATCAAGACAACTGTTGTATTCACTCAGAGCATATCTCAGCAACCCAGTGTCATTCTGGATAACAGCCCATTAAACATGGTTCAACATTTCTGTTACCTTGGACCTCCTGTCACCACAAACCTATCCATGGATGAAGAACTGAACATCAGAATTGGGAAGGCAGCTACTATTTTTGGCAGACTTATGAATCAAGCATGGAACAATCCTAAGCTGACAGTGAAAACAAATATACTAATCTATCAGGCATGTGTATTGAGTATCCTGCTATATGGATCTGAGACATGAACCACATACTCGAAACAGGAGAAAAAATTGAATGTCTTCCATCTTCGCTGCCTTCATGGAATTATGAATGTCAACTGGCAAGATGAAGTTTCAAATACAGATGTCCTGTCAAGAGCTGGCATACTCAGACTCGTAGCGAGCCTCAATAGCAGAAGACTATGATGGCTTGATCATGTGAGAAGAATGGGTGACAAACATCTTCCCTAATAAATCCTCTTTGGTCAACTGTCATGTGGGGTGAGAACAAGAGGAAGACGGAAGTTAAGATTCAGTGATATCAAAATACCTGGCAACAATTGCTATGACAGGGCACGTCATCCTTTGACAGTATATGTGCAAGTCACACAAAAGAACTTCATCTTAGAAGGAAAAACTCTCAGACTCAAGAATTTGGAAATAGACTGACACGTGGTTATTGCAATCGACAATGCAAATCCAATATTGGGCAGATAAGCCATGAGAGAAGCTGCAGACTCAAACACTGCCCATGGATCCTCACCGCTGCTGCTAACCACCATCTCTTGAGATAAAAAGGGGCCATAATTTAAATTTTAACAATAGCCAGTTTTATTTTCACAATTAAACTATGCCAATTTCAAGGTATTGTAAATATTTTGGATGTTTTCCTACGTTTTCAAAAACATTAATTTCAGTTGCAAAAGAAAACAAGGTAGACATGGCTTACTTTATATTATATTTTTATTACAAATATTTGCAGTGTAAACAAGATAAAAACAATAGTATTTTTCAATTTACCTCATATGAGCACTGTAGTGCTGATTGTAAAAGTAAAGCTTACATATGTAGATTTTTTTTTCACAACTGCCCTCATACAGAAAACAATGTATGGCTCCTTTAGACTTTAGAGCCTATAAGTCCACTCAGTCCTACTTCTTGTTTACTCAATTTTTAAGATAAACAAGTTTCCTTACATTGATGGGAGATACTGCTGCCCACTTCTTATTTTATAATGCCACCTGAAAATGGGAACAAGAATATGTATGGCATTGTTGTATCCAGTGATGCAAGGTATTTACTTATCAGATGTGATAAACATTTACATACCCCTTCATGATCTTACATTTAATTATGAATATTTTTCTAATCACTTGAGAGCTCTAATAAAGCCCCTTTGAGGTTTTGCTTACCTAATTCTTTGCTTCTAATTCTAAGATGCATACCCTGATGGGGTAATAGAATCATAGATCATCAAGATGTAATATGTTCTATATAGCCTATCAGAAACCCTTATAATTAATTCTTATCCTCTCTCCTTGTAAATAAAATAGTATACTTTGTTCTATCATAGAACTTATGTAAGTAAAAACATTAAAATAGAAGATGTTGGCACTAAACACAGACTTTTGATACATTTTCCACTAAACATAAAATAATATTTTTTTCTTTTGTACCGGATAAATTGCAATTGCACATTAAATGTATAGGAATGTTGACATGTTCAGCTCATTCACTGCCTCTAATTACCAGAAAATTGAAATCTCTATCATATGTTGAACAATCCATTACAATGTGTTTCATTTCCATAAAGACTAAAGAAAGGTATTTTTAATAGTTAAGAACAGTGAGACATGGTAGGTTTGCATCATGGGAGAAGCCCTTGTCTGAGAGGAGATCGAAGACTGTCTTGCATATTGCACAGTAAAACTTAAAACAGAGAGTATACCACTTACTTAACTCTTGGTGTTCAGGGATTGAAAAAGTGGGGTAGTCATAGAAACCATTTTACAACCCTAACTATAGCAGTGACAACTGTAACATAAATCAGAGTTTATAATATTGGAGCATTTTTTTATATCTGAAAGGAAACTAGAACATTAAATCATATATAAACAATTGGGTACAGCATTGTTAAATTGTTTGTTTATTTGCTTAAGATACCTACCCACAGTCCACATCTTAATTATAGCAGTAGATGCACCTGGCCAACCATTATCTGCAGCAACATACTGTAGACATGTTGTGACAATTGGGCCTATAACTTTTCTTCCTGCTTGGGAATTAACCATGAAAAGTAGGTCAAGATATTTTTAATAAAGGATGTTACAAACAGGTGCAAGAATACCACACAAGCTGAATTCGTCCAAACAATACAGATCTAGTTCAGACCGTTGAGCTCATACTAGATAAACAACAAAGGAAATACGTCCAGAAATTAATACACCAAAATCAGACCAACAAAACATTAAGTCTAATTGGTGGGCAAAATAATAAGTGAACTTTGGGGAGAAAAAAATGGCTACTGGACAGAGCTGTAATCCCGTGACAAGTCTCCAAGTCTTGGCTTCCTTGCCACTGGCTGGAGTGCAAGTGGAGACCTGGTGCCCCAAGTTGAGTGTGAATGAGTTCAGTGTCTTTCCTTCTCTTTGCTTCTCAGCTGGGAGCCAGGTCAGTGAATTGTTGTTGTTTGGTTGACGGGTTTGGTTTGCTTTGGTTTTTTGCGTCTCACTTGTGTGTGGCCTCTGACAGATTTTTCTGTGGGTCAGGGGCCCCTGACCAAAAAGAGGCTCCCCACCTCAGATCTAAGCACATGGCTTGCCTGCACAAAGGGCCAGCCCTACTTTTTCCAGGGAAAGAAAAAAGAAACCCTGCAGTAGGCAATTATGAAATAACTTGTCCCAAGGGAAAATTTCCTTCTAACTCGCATTTGCTAGAAATTGATCTACGGCCTGAATCATGAGTATGAGAACTACTTCTGTAACTCTTCTTTATTTTAACTATTTACTATTGTCACACTAGATATTCTTGTTATCCATATAAATATGTGATCCTATTTTGAAGCTCTTTGCCTTGATGCCAATGAGTTTTATGGACTAATACTGCAGACATATCCTTTTGTCTGTTTTGAATCTCCTACCTTTTGATTTTGTTCTCATCATGAGAAAGGGGGAAGAAAATGCCTGATCTGCTTCCCTAGTGGATTCATTGTTTTGTATTCTCATATCATGTCATCTCATTCAGCTCTCTCTCTAAGATAAACATTCCCAACTTTCTCAATCCTTTTTTGCATAGGAGCTTTCTCATTGCCTCTCTGATTTTGCAATACCCTTTCCTGGTGGGCTACAGGCAGTTTTCTGGGTGAGGCAGCATCACTGATTTACAATTTTTACATCCCAATATCTCACTTGCTTATTTGACTGTATCTGTTCACTAAGTAGAAATCCAGATTAAACTGTCTACAACCACACCTGTATTACCTTTCTTGATGTGATAGAGTTAATTTGAAAACAACCAGCAAAATATATGGGTATGGAAAAGTTATAAGCAATGGGAAAGAAGATCTTATAAATGAAGTCTCCTTTGACCTTTGTTCTAGGTGGCTCTATGAGTGCCACAAATGCTGAATCCAAGGAAATAAATATGGAAATAAATGTTAGCTATGTGGGTGCATTGCTTTAACATTTGTAATGGATTACTTCTTTTAACTTTTTCTTGCCCTATTACATTTATTTTTCTATTGAGATCTCTTGTAGGAAGTTGTCTCCTCACACTAAGTGACAGCAAGTTTTCCTCATATGTCTGCTTGTCTGAAGAAGAGCTCAGTGTAAACTTGGAAGCCTGTCTTTGGGCATGTATTCACCCTTGTCTGGATTAATGGAATGTGATAGATCCAGTAGGAGTCGATTTATTGCATCGAGTACAGACACAGTAAATTGACTGCCGAGAGTACTCCCTTTGTCTCCGGTACCCCACCAGAATGGGAAGAGTAAGCGAGTTGATGGGAGAGTTTCAGCTGTTCATTTTACTGTGGTAAATATACCATGCCAAGCGGACCTAAATTCATCGACTTCCACTATGCTATTCAAATAGTTGAAATGGTGTAACATAGATTAATGGCTCCCAGGAGTATGGAGAAGGGCTCTTTCACCAACCACAGTTGCTTCAGTGAAAGATACTATCTCACCCAACTTTTCTCTCTAGAGCTGCGTCTACACGTGCACGCTACTTCGAAGTAGCGGCACCAACTTCGAAATAGCGCCCGTCGCGTCTACACGCGTCGGGCGCTATTTTGAAGTTAACTTCGACGTTAGGCGGCGAGACGTCGAAGTCGCTAACCTCATGAGGAGATAGGAATAGCGCCCTACTTCAACGTTCAACGTCGAAGTAGGGACCGTGTAGACGATCCGCGTCCCGCAACGTCGAAATTGCTGGGTCCTCCATGGCAGCCATCAGCTGGGGGGTTGAGAGATGCTCTCTCTCCAGCCCCTGCGGGGCTCTATGGTCACCGTGGGCAGCAGCCCTTAGCCCAGGGCTTCTGGCTGCTTCTGCGGCAGCTGGGGATCTATGCTGCAGGCACAGGGTCTGCAACCAGTTGTCAGCTCTGTGTATCTTGTGTTGTTTAGTGCAACTGTGTCTGGGAGGGGCCCTTTAAGGGAGCGGCTTGCTGTTGAGTCCGCCCTGTGACCCTGTCTGCAGCTGTGCCTGGCATCCCTATTTCGATGTGTGCTACTTTGACGTGTAGACGTTCCCTCGCTGCGCCTATTTCGATGTTGGGCTGAGCAACGTCGAAGTTGAACATCGACGTTGCCGGCCCTGGAGGACGTGTAGACGTTATTCATCGAAATAGACTATTTCGATGTTGGCTGCACGTGTAGACGTAGCCTAGCTCTTATACCACATTCTTTACTGTGTTACTATTATTGATAATCTATCCTGATGATAAGGTTATATCAAGAACTGGTTGAAAAGGGTAATTAGAAGTTAGAAATTTAAAAAAAAACTATTTTTTTTTATTTTCATCACATTTTCTGCAAAAATATTCTTTCTTTTACAAAATCCTGAAAAGAGAACATTTCTGAGTACAAGATGTTGGGAAATGATTTTTAGTTCTCAGGAAAGAGTTTCTGTTTTTAGTATTCTTGTAATTTTTCCATTTACATGTCCATATATGATAAGCCATTTTTCACTGAAATTACTTTTCAATAGCAAAAATGCAAGCAGTGTTGCCCCTATGTAATACACTAATTTGAGAGGGGAAATAAAATTTTAAAAAACACAAACCAAATACTAGACACTATTCTTCACTATGTTAGATCATTTGGTTCTGAAACATTCTGAAAAAAGTTGCCTATTTCTAATCCATTAGAAACCACCAAATAATCTTACATTATTGATGTAATTATCACGCGGTTTCTTCTAACACAACTATCTGTATTCTGTAAACTAAGCAGGGGCATCGAATGTCCAATTTCCAGTCACAGACAATTACAAATTTGTTTTTATTTATAGAGGAAAATTGAATAGTCCCAGAGGGATATCTGTGTTAGTCTGTAGCTTCAAAACCAACCAACCAACCAAACTGTCCTGTAGCACCTTAAAGATTAACAATTTTATTTATTAGTCAATGAGCTTTTGTGGGTAAGACCTACTTCATTAGACTGAAAGCTCATTGACTAATAAATTAGTCTTTAAGGTGCTACAGGAAGATTGAAGTTTCTTAAGAAAACACAACATTTTAGAACTATTTTTCTTGGGGCATGATCTTTTTAGGGATCTCCTAAACTTGCACCACCCAAGAAGAGCAAATATTAAATTACAGCTTTCATTTATGTGTTCATTTTATAGCTATGAGATACTTACACCTTTAACTCACAGATTTTGTTTTCTTTCTTTGCTCCCTCCCATTGACCTTGGATGACTGAACTCATAGTAGTAGGGTGGGAAAAATTAATCAAGATTTTTTTCATAAAAGTATGAAAAAATTGATTGGCTTTCTCCTTATACTGATTTTTGTATAGTTTTATCCTACTTTCTGATCACTTTTTCTTTAGCATGCTGCATTTTTTTAGGATGGGTTATTATTATACCTGTCCATTATTTAAAATGTATCACGCAAGAGGGGTCTCCTCTTCAGCCTTTAAGGAAAAAAAAATCTGGAGGACAATGCCAAGCTGGACATGAGTAGCAGGAAAGATGTAGCTTGCGAACTATGGGAAAAAGTCATTTTACCCTTCTTTCCTTGTTCAGATCTCAGGGTTGCTGGTGCAGTTGCATATTGTGCTTGTGCTGTGGATAGGTGACACTCAGCAAAGGGTGAAACAGCGATGGGAAACCAGTGGAAAAGCAAATAGAGCAGTAAAGTTCCTCTGCCCCTGCCCTCCTTTGCTCAGCAGGAATTCCTCTGAATTTCCTTCAGCTGAGAGGAGCACAGGTGAGTGTGGCATCTGGGGGGCTGCATTGTCAGCTGGTGGCTTGAATTTCTGTGTGTGTCTGAGCATTTGTTTTGGTTTGCGGAGGGGGCAGTTGGAAAACATGTTTGGCAAGGGATGAGTTAGTTGGGTTGATCTGCTTTAGGCAGGGGGCTGGACTAGATGACCTCCTGAGGTCCCTTCCAGCCCTAGGAGTCTATGATTCTAGGATTTTTGAGTTTTCCCTAAACTAAGCAACATGATTGTCCATTGTTCGTGCACACGGAACTCCGAAACCAACTCTTCCCCACTCTGCTAGAGTGACTACTGTTGTGTTAGAAGAAACCACATGAAAATTACATCAATAACGTAAGGTTATTTGGTGGTTTCTAATGGATTAGAAATAGGCAACTTTTTCTTCAGAATGTTTCAGAACCAAATGAGCTAACATAGTGAAGAATAGTGTCTAGTATTTGGTTTGTGTGGCCTGAAATGATGGCTGTATGTTTATTATGCTCTCTTTGCACAGGGCTTCCTCAGGGCTCTCTGCAGTTAGGATACTTCGTCTATAAAGCACTGAAAGAATAGAGCTACAGGGTAAAACTGGTCTGAAAATGTCTTATACATTACCAGTGTTTGTATTTGTAATGCAAACAATGAACACAAATATGAAAGAAGCTCCTTAGCCTTTTTGTTGTGTTTCTTATGGCAGTATGGGTCATTACAACCTTGTTCATATAGTCATGTGACAAATACTAAGCAAGGTCAGGCATGTATGGTGACAGCTTCTCAACACTGCAGATGTCAATAGGTACTAACATGTTAACCTACCAGTTCCAGCTGTAAACTTAATCCTAAAGGAGGGGAAGTAGTGTGAAAGATTACTCAAAAAGGTGAAAGCCTTGTCTTTCTTTTCATAAAGGAGCAAGCTACAAAGCACCTGGAGCCTGTAATTATGGCTTTATCAAGAATTTAGCTACACTTGATCAGTCACATTCACAATAGAATCAAACCCTCAAACAGCAGAAATGATGCCTAGAAGAATTCAGCCAAATCATATGACCAATTTGTGTGACAGGCAGACACAGGTGATGCTATGTATTGTTTGATTAAAAAAAGACAAAGAGTTTGGAGCCATCAAGTTGTGATCATGGAGCCTAATCCAAAGCCCAGTCAAGTCAATAAAAAATACTCCTGCTAACTCTATTGGGTGATACAGCAGGCTAATACAAATGACTTTAAAGAGTGCAATTATTTTGACGACTGCAGCGGAACATTACTTATGAAGCAGTTATTGGCAAACTACACTTACTGATTATTAATATTTATTCGATGCCAATCAATCTAGTCTAACGTGAGGTTCTTGTAAAATCTAGTGAACTTTGATGAAACTCCATGTTATACTCTGGCAATTCATTTCACAGAGTAAAATATTAATCTTTAATTAAAGAGACTATTTACAAATCAGGATGGATGTCTAAACAATGTCAACCCAAGCTTTTCTGGCTAGGAACATAAAAGAAGCCAATGCTACTGAAAATTTCTGATTATGAAGTGATCAGTGGATATCTGGGTATCTTAGTACATGTACTATATCAGCACAGAGCAGCTGCAAAACATTAGGAACTGGTATTCTTTATCTAGTACATTTATCTTCTGAATATACTTATGGATGAGTGTGGGATTCTTATCTACCAGCATCTCAAAACCACTGGTCATCGACTTTAGTATTTAGACCAACTGTCTTGTACTGGGTTTGTTAGCTTGAAAGTCTATCACTGTTTCATTTCAGCCTCTAATTACGCATCAGGACTCCTAAGTGTGGCATTAAGGGGCATGCTATGAGAAGGAGATCACAAGAGTTCAGCAAGGCAGAAGCAAAGTTATGCCCCTATTATTATTTATGGAGTGCCAAAGGTGTGCATGGTGCTTGCAAACAAAGTTTAAACTATAGTCTTATTAATAATTGTTAGCCAAAAAAGACATTTCAACAGGGCATAAGAGAGCATGGGAAGGAAAAGACAAAATATAAATTAGCAAGAGAAGTGGGCCAGTGCTAGCATAAAGCCATCACATAAATCACATAAGCACATTCATAACTTTAAGAACATTATTAAACTCAGTTCTATTGCCCATGTGTTTCAAGTCACAAACATTCTTGATGATTCATGGCTGTGGTTAAAACAAAGGACTTTCCAGACTTCTGGCACTAAAGGTATACCACAAACTTTTGTTGCCACAAGTTACGTCAGAGTAAATCTGCCACCGTTAGTACGTAATTTGCATGTGTGTATGCTCGGCTCCTTGTGTGTATGCTCACCAACAAGGCCATCCCTAGGAGAGCAACAGGGCATGGGGTAACCTCCCCCTGGCCCCGGTGCTGCAGATGCAGGGCCGGGGCTCACTTCTGCCTCTGGCCCTGGCACAGCTCTGCCTTTCTCTATCCTGTATTGCTCCCACTCCACTCCTTCCTCCAAGCCCCTCCTCTGTTCTGCCTCCTCCCTCCCCCATTGCATTCCGTAGCCAAAACGCCCTCCCCTGTGAGATGTGAGGCAGATTATGGGGCAGCAGCAGGGAGTGGTCCTCCTGCACTTACCATGGCAGCTGGAGCTAACCTGCAGCCTGATCCACTCTGCTCCACTCTCTATCTCCCACCCATGTGTGCTCTGCTTCACTGCAGCAGCAGCAAGCAAAGGGCCCTGGGCTAGGGCTAGGTCACTTCTTGCTGCTGCTGTGATTAAGTGGAATGCAGTGGGCCAGAGGGTGGGCAACAGAGTGGAGCTGGCTGGCAGGGTGATCCAGCTCCTGCCACTGTGCTGAGTGCAGAAGGGTCCCCTCCCCTGCTGCTGCCCTGCACCAGGTCCCCCGGTAATTCCCCAGGTCACTCTGGGGCCCATGGGTCCCATCCACAGAAGGGTTGAGGCAGCCGCTGCACTGCCCCTGCAAAGCGCAGGGCCTGAAGTGGACACCCTGACCTACCCTATGGAGGGGATGGCTGTGCTCACCAGGAATGCTTGTGTTGAAGCACAGTATGGTGGGCCATGGGTTGGGTATGCCAGTCTGCAACTTGCCACTGTCCAGTGAACTGTCTTTTAGGAAGTTTTAGCAATCCAAGGTGGGGCAGAAATGAGCCATGCAGGAGGGACTGGGAACAAGGAGTCAGCTTCCCAGACAGCAACTGTCTCCATCTCATACTGCCAAGTATATCCCCACGTTTTCACATCGTTTTTTCAAAACCCCATGACCTTGTGCAGCCCCCCTCACTGTCTGCCATCTCTGACGCAAGCAGGGAGCCTCACAGCTTTGCACTGTTGTCACAAGCTTACAACCACAGGATGCACAAACCTCCAGTATTAGCAGCGCTGTTAGAAAAAGGAACTGATGTAAGGGGTTTCTCTGTGGACTGCAAAAGAAGGTGAGCCCACGACTTCTGAATCTGTGGGCCTGCAAGAGTTTGGTGTGTCTGTGTTCATGGCCAGAGAAACTACATTATGCCATGGTGCATCTCCCTCTGTTCTGCCTGCTTGTACTCCTGGGTTTGCCTCCTTTCTGGTCTTTCCTCCTCTTGGCTGTCTGCTACATGCCTTCTTCAGGCCCTGTGCTCATAGTCTGATGCAACACTGGCTTGCAGGATCTCACTGAACATGTCATCCTGAGCCCTCTTCTTCTCCTTCTCTGGCTCAGGCATTCCACACGTGGGGAAGGGAATCTCCATAAGGCCATGATGGCAGCAGCTACAGATGAACGACACAGAGGTACCAGTGATTTCAGAAGGGTTGCATGTGTTCCACTCATAGCACCAGAAAGGGAAAATACAGCCCAGCAGGGCTGAGGGAAATGTGGCGGAAGGAAATATTCATTTGCATGAAATTGAGTGTAGGGCACTGACACTGGATATGGCTGGCACCTTGGCCTGCGGGCAGTGGGGATTTTAGATGATATCTCACTCATCAGGGCCACAATGGAACCCAGCTGCGATTAGCATTTCAAAGTCACCCAGGCCAACATGCTGCTAGCCTGTGCGCTGCAACGGTGCCTGCTGGAGACATCACTGACTGGTACGGGAGGCAGAAATGAGGCTTCTATTCCTAAAAACCTTTGGAAGGGGATTGCAGAGAACCTCCATGAAAGTTTCCTTAAGATTTTTCAGGAAAATTCAAGGGATTTCCTTGTGTACATTAAGAGACTGTTCTGCGTGTCTGCACCTCCCCTGCATTCCCTCTCTCTACAGGGAAATGAAAAGCATAGAACGATGCTTTGCGGTTCTGCTACCTCTTCCATTAGGAGTGTATTACTGCCAGGTTGACAGTTGTGTCCTGTTAAGCTGTGTATCATTGTAATGGGAAATACACCTGCACACTTACCCAAGGTTTCCCCCCTGCACCCCAGTAACAGAGAGATAGCCATGTTAGTCTATATGCGATCAAAACAAAAAAGCAGTCCAGTAGCACTTCGCTTGCACCATGTTTGCCTGTGTTTGACAGGCTGGACTGTGACAAAGTCTCAAACAAGTCCTAGTTCCAGCATATCTGCCCCCTTCTCCCAACCCCCATTGCAGTTCCCTCTTCCTCCTCCCCTTCCTTGTCCTGCTCCTGACTTGGGCTCCTTGGAGGTATCCATAGTGGTCAGCAGGGGGGATGGAGGGTCTCTGCCAAGTGTGCATTACAGCTTTTGATAAAAGCCACAGGTCTATAGGTCAGCACAAGAATGGGAGTTGGCTTCTCTAATCTTTGGATAAGCATGATGCGGTTCCTTCGCTATCATACAGCACGGCTGATGCATCCTGTTGTACCCCACTCCTTCACCTCCTCGTGCAATCTGCTCATAGGCGATGACATTTCGATGGCTCGTTCATAGCTGTGTTTCAACAGCCTGTCTTCCCCACAAGCCTGGGAAATGCAGTATCTCCTGTTCACTCCAAGCTGAGCACATCTGGGGCGTGTAGCCACCAAGGTCAGCGGCACTGTTGCGCACAACAGTGAGGAGCTGCCAGGAGCGCTTACCAAACTGAGCAATTGGGAAAAGCATTTTAAAAATCGACAGGTTTTTTTTGGAGGGGGTGGAGGCTGCTAGCTCTGTGACCCTCGCCAGTGGCGTTCTTACCTCTGGCCAGAGGGGTCAGTATCTGCTGTGGTGGGACAGCTGCAGGAGGACTATTCGCGTTGGCATGAGTAACGCAGTGTCTACACTTACACCACGTTGACCTCAGCACATCAACCGTGGCTCCGTGCTGCTCATTGAGGTGGTGGTGTTACTTTAAAGGGGCACTTAAGTTAATGGGAGACAAATTGAAGAATAGACATGTGCACAGCTAGTTTAACACAAGGCAGTTTATGTCCACCACAGTTTGTAGTGTAACCAGGCCTATGACTTGCAGTGTGATATAGGGTAAATAATTTAACCTCTTGGGACATGCTTTATCTGACGGGGGTGTTGTGAATTGTTTTTCAGGTGTGGTGAGATCTTACAATGAAATTCGTTATATACAGTGATTAAGAATAAACTATAATGTGTATATATTGGGCACACAGGCACTGTTTTCCATATTTTTTTTCCATCCAGGTGCAGAATAAAGTTTGTTATGTGCACTGAAGCATGTTCAGATGTGCACTCCCAAGAGAAACACATTGCACACTGTGGGTGGCTGCGGGCACTCAATTAATCAACTGGGTGGCACTTGAATCTCTCCTGGGTGGCCACTCGAGCACTCAGCTTACCGGGAGCCCTGCTCACAGGTGTCTTGTTTTGTGTAAGATTGCTAGCCAACAGCCAGGTTATTCTGGGACATTATCCACAGTTGTAAAGGCAGAAAAAGAGAGTAATCCTTGGCACTGATCCTTCCAAGCAATAGGCTCAAAGCTCATACTAGAGCCACTGCTTCTACTTCTCCCTATGTTTCCTCCCCCATTCTCCGTAGATTGTCACGCTCAGGTTCTTTACTTTGCGTGGTAACTAGGCAGGGGATTTTTCCTGCTGCATTAGATAGGCACAGATGGTATCAGGATAGTACTTCAGAAATGAACACTTGCTGCAAATCCTGGAGTTTTTGTTGTTATCCCCACAACAGCTCTTTTAACAGTCTGTGGAGTGGAAGAGGAGGGAGAAGTGAGAGACGATGAGTTCCTGGTGTTTCTAATATTAGCAGTCCTCACTTTCTCCTTTCAATATTCTGTAGTTTCCAAAGTTGTGGCACTTTCATAGGCTATCAACTGAGAACATTGAGAGGAAACTTCAGAATAAAAGTGAAGTGAGATTTTCCCTTGGTAGAAGATGGAGAAGTGACTCATTAGAGAGGAAACCAGTTGCAGTGAGCAAAATCTTTCTACCAGGGCTGGTGCTGAGAACAGGAAAATAAAGAGATAAACTTTCTAGGTTAGAAACGAAGTCCAGTTCCACTGGGCATGGAACCCCACTGTCCCATAGTCATTTCCCCTCGCTGTTTCCCACGCAATGACCCTTTGACAATTACTTTGAGGACAAAAAGGGAGTTTGGAACTTATTTCCTAGCCCAGTAATATGCCACGGGTGAGGATTTGAAAAGTTTCCATACTGGCCTAGGCCATTACTCACTGATTGCTGAAGATCCTACTAGCAGGTGAAATTCATCTCTGTAAACATGGCCAGCAAAAGACCTATGCATCACTTACGCTTGCAGAATAGAACCACCAATCTCTTTCCTTCCCTTAAAGCTGTGCTGAGTGCATCTGAACTGTGCATGAGGATGTAACCTATTGCTCTGGCTATTAATTATTCATATTGCAAAAAATCCCCTACAGCCCTACTCAAGGACCCGCTGTTCTAAGTGCTATACAAACACAAAGGAGGACACAGTTCCTGGCACAAGGACCTAATAAAACCCCCCAGTGCTATATCTCTGCTGACTTTAATTGTACGTTGTTCCTCCTTTCCTCATGATAGGTCCGTCGCTGCTATTTACTAAGTAGAAAGGACAGACAAAGAAAGAAGCAAAGAGATACAATGTACAAGAAATGTGGAAGGAACAATGGTAAGGCTCATCGATCATATTTCCATCATGCTGAATCTGATGTAATGCAGTGGAACAGGAAAAGGAAAGAAGAGAAATCAGAATGGAACTAACTGAGAGAAGGATGGTAAGAAACATGCAGGGCAAGGAGGGTGAAGCTGATGATGGTGCGCACTGATAGGGAAGTGGCAGTTCAGAAGTCAGAACAAGTAACCAGTTCTCGGCGAGGAGTGAATGTCAAGAAATAAAATAAAAAAGAGATAGAGAATCTAATGACATTAGAGGTGTTCATAAAATATACTGCTTGAAATTTACTTTTTCACTAATTAAAAATAGTAGTTTTTAACTAGGAAAAAGACCCTTTTCATATATACGTATAATTAGCGGACACATATTCATTATCTTTATATGCATCAAGTTCAGACTCAGTATCTGACTCAGTGCTACAAAACAGCTTTTATCCTATTGAGTTTTACTGTAAATATCCACCATTTTTTCATCTTTGTATTTTGGAAGCATATGCTATAATTTGGATCCAAAAGTTATATAATTATCCACCTACCATGAAAAATGGCGAGTGTGGTTATATTCCTGAGGCACACATTCTGAAATTGTTAGAAATTAAATGAACTCTGCCTGATGCTTAGCTATATTTTATTGAGACCAAATAAAACAGGACCAAAAATCATTAGTAGATCCTAGCTGAGAATTTACTGCTATTAAAAAGGAAGCAATGATAAAAAGTAACTGTGCTTATTACAGTTGAATACCACTCATTTGTCCCTCTTTTTCCACATGATGATTTGGTTATCGACCCTACATGAAGGACATAGAGGGGGCTAGCTATGTGTTCTTTGTTATCTGATCTATGAATGTAAATCGAAGACCTATCTGTCAATCTATCGATTGATCAATCTATCTATCCGTTGAAATATCCTGGAGCCTCCATGTTGTTCAGTTTAATGGCACTACCAAACCCTTCCACTAAAGCAGCAAAACAGCAATTTTTGTTCCATTTTACATTTGTAATGTATCACTTAAAAATATCTCATTTCCGTGGATCTTTGTTATGCAGTAGAACACCGAGATACGTTCACTCGGGTTGTGCGTATCTCAGGTTAATGCAGCCCTGAGTGGCGGGGAGCTGGTACCTGGCTCCAGGCGCCATTCAGGGGAGCTGGGAAACTGACCAGTGCAGTAGTGCTGCATCAGTTTCCTGGCTCCTGCACATGGGGGGCAGCCTGGAGCCAGGTGCCAGCTCCCCACAACTCAAGAGGAGCATGGAAACTGACCAGCACTGCTGTGCCGCTCGGTTTCCCAGCTCCTCTGAGTAGTGGGCAGCCAGGAGCCAGGAGCCAGCTGCTGCCACTGACAGGAGCAGGGAAACATGAGCCTGACTCTCACCTTCCCTGACAGGAGCAGTTTCCCTGCTCCTATCAGGGGTGGCTGCCTCCCCGCTACTATCAAGGGTGGTGAGAGTCAGGCTGCCACCCATGACAGAGCTGTTTCCCAGCTCCCGTGAGAGGTGGCAGACAGACTCGGTGTCCCCTCTCCTGTGACCAGTAGGCAGCCCAGAGCCAGGCTCTTGTCTGCCCGGCACTTACAGGGGACAGGGAATTGGCCAGCAGTGCTGTGCTGGTCAGTTTCCCAGCTCTCCTCTGTTGCACAAAATTTTATTTATATGGAGTTGTGCAAGAATACAACCTCCACGTAAGTCGGGGGTCTACTGCAACTGTAAATCAAAGAACTTGGAACATGCTAATACAAAGGCTCGCAAGGGTCAGACTGCTTTTCATCAGTTCTTTCCTGGGGATTGCTTCAGCTAACCCTCATACTTTCCAGAGTAATCTTTGCTCCTGGGAATAATCCTATTAAATCTCCTGGCCTACTTCTTTATCAAATCAGGCCTTTAGATTCCAGTCTGGTGAAGTTTAAATGACATGATGATCTTGACCTTGTGTTACCCTGCTAATTAAGGACAGGTATAAGCTAAGAGAGGCAATTTGATCGAAGGACAACTGACCGGGCTTGAATCAGGGGAGAAGAGGTAGCAGGAGGTACTGAGTCCTTCACTATTGTCCTCAAGGTGTCACAGCATTGTTGTATCCCAGAAGCATTGCTGTAGCCTGGCATGAGAACAAGCGACACGTTAACCTGATTTAACCAGAGAAGCTGATAAAAGAGAATGAAAGAAGACTTAAAACAATATGGAATGGCATTAGAAATACTATTAAAAACTGCAACCCACCTTGAAGTCTTATTCAATAAGTCCATTAATATGAGTAAAAATATTCAGCTTTCTCTTAGGGTCAATATTATTGTAGTGAAAGCTACTCTGTATTATTTAAAAATTGTAAGCTTTGTGAAAGCAAGAATTCTTAACTGTGATGTGTCATTAATAAGTACTCTTAAAATTAATGTGGTAAATAGAAGAGAAAGCAATCTTTTTATTGGGAAAGAAGAAAAATTACATAAAATAATCTGTTTAAATAAAATAACAACCAGCCTGAACTTTTACAGACAAACTGACGTGTCCTTTGCAATTTAAATTAAATATATAGCTAGTGACACACAATGAAACACAATCTGGGTTTATAATTCTTTCTGACGCAGATGTTTATTCCTTGGGAATTTTAGTATTTGAAGACTGCAATGTACACAAAACCAAAATAATAGAAAAATGCATCTAGAGGCATTTTTGTCTTAACCAGAATCAGGAAGTACTGCATATCTCATTGGAAAGCCTGTTTTTCTGCAATTCCAGCTCCATTTTACAGACCCAAGACATATTGTATATAAACATCTGAATTCCTGGGGGCTTATGAGGTCTTTGGTTTATCAGTTTATTTTTATAATATTTGGTGCATATGTACCACTCATAAGAATTGTCCTACTGGAGGAAATTAATTCATAATTAAATAAGAGGAACTCACTGGGGACACATTTGTAATCAAGACAGGTTAAAAATACGCTGCTGTTGCCAAAGAGGAAATATGTACACTAGACACGGGAATAATGCCCATATTTTCTTGGCTCCAGAAACTTATTTCAGAGGAGCCAAACTCACTTTTGTGCTAGGCATTTCAGGGGCAATCGATAGGGAATGACAATAATAGCCTTATAAGCACAAAACATTTCTTTTTATTGAAAAATAAAATCCAAGACTCAGCTTAGTTATAATAATTGAAATAATTTGTGGAAGTTCCAGGATTTCTCAATAGTTCATTTATGTTTAATTTGGAGTAGCTCTTGTGTATTTAATATAGGACGACATAGAAGCTAATTTCTCTGGACGCATAATGGCACATAGCTAGAAAGCGTCCATGCAGCCCCTGCTTTTTCGAAAGAATGGGCCATGAGGGATCAAAAAATCTGGCTCCATGAGGGCTACGTCTACATGTGAAGCCTACATCGAAATAGGCTATTTCGATGAATAACGTCTACACGTCCTCCAGGGCCGGCAACGTCGATGTTCAACTTCGACGTTGCGCAGCCCAACATCGAAATAGGCGCAGCGAGGGAACGTCTACACACCAAAGTAGCACACATCGAAATAGGGATGCCAGGCACAGCTGCAGACAGGGTCACAGGGCGGACTAGCGCTTCCGGGGCAACAGCTAGCCGCTCCCTTAAAGGGCCCCTCCCAGACACACTCAGCCTGCACAGCACGAGGTCTGAGGAGCCACAGGCACACAGACCCCGGGCGACGCAGTCATGGACCCCCAGCAGCAGCAGCAGCAGCAGCAGCAGCCAGAGGTCCACCCAGCCCTCCCGGCAGCATGCCATGAGGGAGGCAGCTGAGCACCTCCTTGCTACACCGGAGGAGGAGCTGCCCCCAGGGCAGCAGGGCTCAACCCCCAACCCTGGAGCATCCCGCCCCCAGCCTGGCTCACACACCGGCGGCTGTGGAGCTACCCCACCAGCACCGACTGGTGGGAGCGGCTGGTGCTTGGGGAGTGGGACGACGACCGCTGGCTCAGGAACTTCAGGATGAGCCGGCAGACATTTCTGGAGCTGTGCCAGTGGCTCACCCACACACTCAGGCACCAGGACACCGCCATGCGGCATGCCCTCACAGTGGAGAAACGGTTCAGCATCGCTGTCTGGAAGCTGGCCACTCCCGACAGCTACCGATCCGTGGGCCAGCAGTTTGGTGTCGGCAAGGCCACCATCGGGGCTGTCCTCATGGAGGTAAGAGAACCCACGGGGGGAGGGCAGGGCAGGGGAGGGGGGCCCGGGCAGAGGAGGGCAGGGGAGGGGAGAGGAGGGCGGGGGAGGGCAGGGGAGGGCAGGGCAGGGCAGAAGAGGGCAGAGGAGGGAAGGGGAGGGCAGGGCAGGGCCACGCACACCCTGCTCACCCCTCACTGGTGCTGTCCCATGTGCTTTCTCTGCAGGTTGTGCGTGCCATCAACGCCATGCTCCTGCACAGGCTCGTGAGGCTGGGGGACCCAGATGCCACCATCGCCGCCTTTGCCACCCTGGGATTCCCTAACTGCTTTGGGGCTCTGGATGGGATTCACATCCCCATCCGCGCCCCGCATCACAGTGGAGGACGATACCTGAATCGCAAGGGCTACCATTCTGTCGTCCTCCAGGCCTTGGTGGACAGCCGGGGACGTTTCCAGGACATTTATGTGGGCTGGCCTGGCAGCACCCACGACGCCCGGGTTTTCCGGAACTAGGGTCTGTGCCGCTGGCTGGAGGCGGGGACCTACATCCCCCAGCGGGAGATCCCTCTGGGGGACACCACCATGCCCCTCTGCGTCATCGCAGATGCGGCATACCCCCTCCGGCCCTGGCTCATGCACCCGTACACGGGCCATCTGTCCGCTAGCCAGGAGCGCTTCAACAAGCGTCTGAACCACGCGCGCCAGGTGGTGGAGCGCTCATTTGGCCGCCTGAAAGGACGCTGGAGATGTCTGCTGACCCGCCTGGATGCGGGCCCCAACAATATCCCCCTGATTGTGGGTGCCTGCTGCGCCCTGCACAATTTGGTGGAGAGCAAGGGGGAGGCCTTTTTCCAGGTCTGGGCTGTGGAGGCCGGCAGGGCCGATGTGCAGCCACCCGCTGCCCCCAGTCGGCAGGTGGACCCCGAAGGGACCCGGGTCCGGGAGGCCCTGCGGGCCCACTTCAATGACGAGGCCGCGGGGTGAACTCTGCCAGGCCCCCCACTGCCCGCCCCTTCCTCCACCACACTCCTGCCCCAAAGCCCACACCATGGAGCACCCAACCGCACCCCGCTCCCACTTTTCCTGGACAAATGAAAGCACGTACTTGTGGCTGAACTTAAACTGCTTTTTCTTCGAGAACTTTTTTTTTAACTATAAATATATAAAAGAAGAACAAACTATATACAACATGTGGAACCAAAGTAATATGTACAAATAAAACAATTGTAAGAAAAAAGTGTCCTCATTAATAAAAAGAAAACCAGGGAGGATAAAGGGGAGAACTATTTACATGGGGGGGACGGGGCAAATGGGGGGCACAAAATAATAACTTCAAACTATATACATGGGGGGGGCCATGTCCCGGGCCCCTCGCCCCTACAGTCCGGCACTGGGCGTGGGCGGCCGGGAGCCCCGCCTCGGCCGCAGCCCTCTCCGGGGCTGGCTGGGGGCGGGCTGGACCGGAAGGTATGCCCAGCGAGTCTCAGCTGGCTCCAGGGGTCTCTCGGTGCTCTGGCCCTCGGCGGTGGGTGGCGGGGCGACGGCGGACGGGACGGCGACGGGCGGAGCAGCTGGTGGTGCGGCTGGTGGAGCAGGCACGGCGGGCGCTGCAGCGGCTGGCGCGGCATGGGGGGCCAGGTAGTCCACCAGGCGGTTGAAAGTTTCCATGTAGGCCCCCCATGCCTCTTGGCGCCAGGCCAGCGCCCGCTCCAGCAGCTGCAGGTGCTGCTCCGTGACCTCCAGCTGCCGACGGTGGATGGCCAGCAGCTGGGGGTCCGTCGCCGTCGGCTGTTGGTGGCGTGGGGTCCTCCGTCTAGCCCGCCATGGGGCCGGTCGGTCCTCGGCCGAGGGGCTGGCCTGGAGCGATGGCCCCGGAGGGCTCTCCGGGACCACTGAGGCCTCGCCGGCGCTCTCTTCCGGTCCTTCTGATGGCGCAGGTGCGGGACACAGGAGAGGAGGGGGGGAAGAAGAATGGAGACAGGCGTTAGTGTGGGCCCTGAGCTGTGGCCTTTGTCCCCCCAGCCCTGTGCTGCAGGTTCCCCATCCTCGTCCCTGGGAGATGCTGATGTGATGGATGGGGTTCAGGGGTCCCCTGCACTGCACCCCGTCCCCTGGTGGGAGCGACTCGCACTTCACTCCGCAGGGTCTGACAGCAGGAGAGGTTTCTTAGGCCACAGATGCCCAGTTTCTCCCAGGAGTGACAGCACCAGCTGTCAGAAGAGACAGTCCTTCCAACCCGTCGTGGGGAGAAGACCCCAAGGTGTGCCCCTCTGGGATGCAGCTTTCCCCCTCCTCAGGCTGGCTGCCTTCCAGCTCTCCCTTCCCCTAGCCTCTACCTGTGGCCCCCGCCCTTCCCCCGCAATTCCAAGCCAGCTCGGCTCCTCCCTTCTCTTTGTTCAGGGCAGAGGTGTCACCTGCCAGCTGTAGCCCCACGATCATCCTTTGCCCCTGGGAGCTGTTTGGCTCTTGTTGCTCATATGTAGCCTGAGTCTCCCTTTTGCACTCCCCCCACTGCATCACATGCTGCTGCTGCTGCTGTTGCTGCTGCTCCTGCTGCGGGGTGTCCCACCCCCTCCTCCTGGGGGACCCTCGAGGTTCTGCTCCCCCCTGCCCCGGGGATGGGGCATGGCACTGTCATGCGGGGTGTGGGGGGGGCAGGGGCTGATGCACTGCTGTGAGGGCCATGGCCCTGCTGTCCTTGGGGCCATGGCAATGTGAGCATGTGGGGGGCCCTGGACACATATCTATTACCCCCCGCCCCTCAAGCCCAGGGGTGTACACCAGAGGGGGGTACATACCTGTCGGTCCACTCCCACTGTCTGGAGATCCCCGGGGGGCGGAGGCCCGGCTGCTGCTCCGGGATGGCAGGAGGAGGATCTGCAGCCGGGATTCTGCGGTGGAGGAGCACCCCCCCGCCTCCTGCCGCGATGTCCCAGGGGTGGGCTCCGGGGGGGGCCCCTGGGGTGCGGGGCTTACCTCCGGGGTGGACTCCGGCTGCAGGGCCTGCTGGGGCTCGTCGGCCGAAGTATCAAGGGTGGCCGGAGGGGAGGAGGTGTGCCGGGGGCCCAGGATGTCCCTGATCTCACTGTAAAAGGGGCAAGTGACGGGGGTGGCCCCAGATCTGCTGGCCGCATCCCGGGCCTGGGCATAACCCTGCCGCAGCTCCTTCACCTTACTCCTGACGTGATCAGGAGTGCGGGCAGGGTGACCCCGGGCAGCCAGGCCGTCGGCCAGACGAGTGAACGCATCCGCGTTCCGCCTCTTGCTCCCCATTACCTGGAGCACCTCCTCCTCGCTCCAGAGCCCCAGTATGTCCCGCAGCTTGGCCTCCATCCAGGAGGGGCCCCGCTGCTGCTTGTCAGCCTGGCTTCCCGCCTGGCTGGGCTGGCTGCCCTGGCTCCCCTTGGGGGTGGTCCCCTGGGGGCGTTGCGGGGGCTGCTGGGCAGCCATCGCAGCTGGGTGGGTGTCTGTGCTGGCTGAAGGACGTACAGGCTGGCCGCGTGTCTGGGCTGCCGCCTGCACGTTCCCTCAGCTTCCTGCACAGGAAGGGAGGGGGAGGGGACCTTTAAGGGGCCGCTCCATGCGGCCACCATTGAGCTGAGGGGCTGGAGAGAGCGTCTCTCAACCCCTCAGCTGATGGCCGCCATGGAGGACCCCGCAATTTCGATGTTGCGGGACGCGCAACAACTACACGGTCCCTACTTCGATGTTGAACGTCGAAGTAGGGCGCTATTCCTATCCCCTCATGGGGTTAGCGACTTCGACGTCTTGCCGCCTAACGTCGAAGTTAACTTCGAAATAGCGCCCGACGTGTGTAGCCGTGATGGGCGCTATTTTGAAGTTAGTGCCGCTACTTCGAAGTAGCGTGCACGTGTAGACACGTCTGAGGACTGCTCTTTCAAAAGAAGGGCCCCGCAAAGTGTCTATAGAAGTTTGCTTTTGAAAGAAGGTGCTCTTCCTGAAATGGGAAAGGAAGAATGCTTTCCAAAGAAGCGCCGCATTCTTTTGATTTACTTTCAAAAGAACTCTTTTTGGGTGCGTGTACACTAGCTAGTACATTCGAAATCCAGATTGAAAAAGTGAGTTCGTTTGAAAGAACTCACGGAGCACCTACACACACGGCGTTCTTTCGAAATTAACTTCAAAAGAACTCCCCTGTTCTTTCAAAGTAGGTCCTCCCCTCCCAGGATGGGAAGAGCGCCCTCCTTCGAAAGATTATTTCAAAAGAACGCATGTGTTGACACGCCACAGCCCGCTCTTTCAAAAAAGCGGGTCCTTCATGGCGGCGATCAGCTGGCAGGCGGTGGCGCCGCTCCCAGCACAAGCAGAGCTCTATGGCTCCAGCGTCTGGCTGCATTTCAGGACATAGTCTCCCAGAAACCCTCAGGCAGGAAGATGAGAGCGTGCAGGCAGTGGGGACCCTGCACAGCCTGCTTCCTGGCATGATGCACCAGCCAACCCTGAGCCCTCCTTGGCACCATGGTCAGTGCCCCTGACTCCTGCCCACCCCAGGGGTCCCCCAAAGAAACTGGGGAGCCCTCCCAGGAGGGGAGCCCGCCCCCCAAGTGCCAGGCCCCCTCTTAGACCTATGCTGAGGTGTGGGACCTCCTTGCCCTCTGGGCAGACAAAGATGTCCTGCACCAGACGGGGGTCTGGCGCAGGAATGTGGCGGTGTTCCAGTGCCTCGCCATGGGCCTCACCAGCTGGGGTCACCCCGAACCCCGGACCAGGTGAGGTCTAATTTGAAGGAGCTGTGCCAGGGATACTGTAGTGCCGAGGACATGACCGGGCAGTGCCCACCAGCTGCCCCTACTATAAAGACCTGGACCACCTCCTTGCACCCAAGAAGGTGGGACCCCTGGCTGTGCTGTTGGACACAATGGTCCTGGCATCAGACCAAGAGCCCGAGACGGGGACAGAGGAGGACCGTCCTGGACCTGCACCCTGCACCAGGTGCCCACGGAGGCTGGAGACCACCAGCGATGATGAGGGCTCAGGCGAGGGGCCCTTGTCATTGACATCCCATCTGGGTCGTCCAGCCAGGCCCCATCTGTCTGTACCTTGCCTGACTTCCTGGAGGGACCCACAGGTAGATGGCCCACACACCAGCCACCCCGGGACTGAGGAGGGGGCATCTGGTCTTGCTTAGGGTTGCTGAAGCCCCTTCACATGCCCACCACCCTGGGGCTTGTGGACTCTAGACAGACGCATTCCCTGGGCCCCGACAGGGGGCCAACATGTGGCACTGAGCTCCACATGGGTGGGACAGCACGACAGACTGGTGGCTGGGGAGGGACGGGGGGGCAGCGTGGGGCAGCCCGTGCCCTTGCCACCCACACGGGGAACCCTGGGACATGGGCATTACAGGGCGCCCGGTGGGAGGCCACAAGGTTCAGTGCCCGGGACTCCTGGCCACCCCCTGCTCTCCCCTTTTGTCTCCACAGCTCCCCTAGCCAGCAGCCGGACCAGCCCCACCACTGAGGGCGAGGGGGAGCTACCTGAACCCTGTGCTGTCCCTGCGCAGGTCTGCCGCCAGGCCGTCCGCCAGTGCCACCTGGGTGGGGAGGAAGATACAGGGGAGGCTGCCCACACCACAGCACTGCAGGACCTTTCCAGTGTGCTGCAGGAGTGGCTGGAGATGGAGTGGTGGGCCTGGGACTGGGTGGCGGCCAACCTCTACACCCTGACCCAGGCTGTGACCAGCTGCCTGGTCCCAACTGCCACCCCATCGCTACCCACTCCCACAACCGCCCCTCCCACTCCACCGAAACCCCTTCCACCCATCACCCGCCTGCCTCCCCACCTCTCCCCCACCTCCCCTGTCCCCCGCCTGGCCTCCCACCTTCCAACCTCCCCCCACTCCCCAGTCCACCCTCCGACCCCACCACCTGCAGTGAACCTCCACAAATGCCTGACCTCACTGCCCTGTTCCCGACCCACCTTCCCCTGGCCAACCTTGTCCAGCTGGCCCACATGATGCTGGCGAGGGCTGGCCAGGGGGAGACCACAGCTCCCACCCACTGCTCCACCCATGCTGACCCCACACAGCCCACAGCAGCCTTAGCTCAGGTGCTCCCCTACCTGCCTGTGGCACCAACCCTGGCCCAGCCCCAACAGGGCCCCCGGACACAGGGGCAATGGGGAACATGTCCATCGAGCCCCCAGGAGCACTAAGCTGCCCCCCTCCTGGGAGCCTGCCCTGGGCTTCTCCACCCATGTAAATAGTTACCCCCTTCCCCATCACCTATTCCACCCCCCTGTAAACAGTTGTCAAGAAGACTTGCTTTGTTATGTATATAAAATGCTCATTTTTGTGTTCCACCCTTTGTCCCCTGTGCATGTGTGTTGTGGGGGGAGTGTGCAGTGTGGTGGTATGTGTGCGCATGTGCAGGATGGTGGTGTGTGTGTGCAGGGTGGGGGGGGGCTCACCATACGCCCCACTCAAAGGCCAGGCACAGGGCCTCCCGGATCTGCACCCCATCCTGCTAGGCCAGGCAGCACAGGCGGCAGGGGGCTGCTCGTACCCGTGCCCTGGCTGGGAGGCCCACCCCTGCATGGAGGGCTCGTTCTTGGCCTCCACGAGGTTATGCAGGGTGCAGCAGGCCCCGACCACTGCCGGGACATTGCCCAGGCCCACCTTCAGCCTCATGTGGAGGCACCTGAAGCACTCTTTGAGGCAGCCCAATGCCCACTCAATGGTATTGAGGGCCCGGTTCAGCCACTCAGTAAAACGGTCCTGGCTCGGCTGGGTGTACCCCATGTATGGCCTCATGAGCCAGGGCTGCAGGGGGTAGGCTGCATCCACCACGATACATGGCAGCATTTTTGTGTCCCTGACGGGCAACTCCCACCAGAGGAGGAAGGTCCCCTTGGCCATGCTGTGTCCCAGTCCCGAGTTCCTGAAAACCCAGGTGTCCTGGGAGCAGCCGGACCAGACCACACAGGTGTCCTGGAACCAGCCGTTGGCACTGATGAGCGCCTGCAGGACCACAGAGTGGTAGCCCTTCCAATTCACATAGGCCTGCAACTGTGCGCTGGCCATGGCCTCAATGCTGGGTCCTGCTGCTCGGGGTCCACGAGGGCCCAGGATGCCTGCTCCGTGATATCAATCTCTCTCTTTCCCTCAGTCTGTCTCTCCTTTCTCTCTCTTCTCTGCCTAGGGACGGTGGGTGGCAGGCTCATCAACCATGCAACCCTGCTTGTGGTGCTTCCTGCCCCGGTCTTTTGTAAGAGCACCCTGGTGTGTGTGGACGCTCTCTTTTGAAATCACACTGGGGGGAGCCTTTTGAAATAACGGATCAAAACTTCGCTCCCTGCTAGTATGTGTGGACGCTCCATTTCAAAAGAGCATATTTTGATGTTCTCTTTTGAAAGACGTTCTTTCGAAACAGAGCTGTAGTGTAGACGCACCCTTTGTGTGTAGATGCTCAGCAGGATCTTTCAAAAGATACCCCTTCTTTCGAAAAATCTTTTGAAAAAACTTGCTAATGTAGACGCGGCTTATATGTTTAGTAGATTAGGATGGACTTGGAGAGTTCAGCTAATGCTCATGTAGTTTAGCCAAACCAAAGCTGAACTTTTACACTGTGAAGCCTGGATCAGGGAGCATTAGAATCTTATGGTCTGGCTGCAGGCGCGTCCAGGCCTCACCATCACAATATAATAGGCAATCTGTGCTGTGGGCCAACCTTGCAAATAGGAGACAGTATGCCGTGGCCATCACAACATGGAAAATCTGCTAATTTTCACCCAAGGGCAAATTCCAATATTTCAAAAGTTGTTTTTGTCTTGAACTGGAAGAAAAGTTGAACTATGGAAATTTTCATGAAGAAGTCTGAAAATTTTTGTGTCAAAGAGGTCAACATGAAAGAGTTTAGCATTCTGATCAAAATAAAATATTTCATTTCATATTTTCAACCTGAAGTAGCTCAGTCACAAGGACTAGTCATGTTGTATGAGAGCTATAGTCCATTTGTCTTTGGGACCTATGGTGTAGAATTGTGATATGAGGCCCCAGAACTAGCACTTCCAAAGAATCCAGAAGACTTATAGGTTAATGCATCTCCCACCCCAAATTAATCATCAGTAAATCAAAAGTGAAACATTTTGCATTTTTTTTCCTGAAAGAAAATTCCACCAAAATATGCGGAAAAATATCAGTTTGATGAAACCTCATTTTCCAATGGACACGTTCTATCAATCAGATTTTGATAAACCTTTGTTTTCATAGACTTAAACCAACAGTTAAGCCCTCTTCAGAGTTTTGTGTATCCGGCCATAAAATTTACTTATATAAACAAATGGTACAAAAGAATCCATATCTAGCTGTTTATTTTCACATAAGTAATTATAGATTGTTCCAGTTAATCATTCCCCAACTAGTCAGTACCACAAATGCATGTTTCTGTGTAGATTATAGCTTTCATTGATAAACTTGCACAATGGTTTCCATTATAAACCTCTGTTTCAACCTCTGTTTTCACACAGGCATCATTTTCTCAGAAATTCTTCTTTGGGCTTGAAGCCTTTTAGACTTTGAACCAAATCTCTAGCTAATGTAAATCTTTTCTGAAGTAACAGAAGCCAATCTAGTTTATTCCAGCTGAGATTCTGGCCGTTTGTCTCCTTCCTAAAATGATTTTTTCAAAGGCTGAAGAAAATCCTGCCAGGTCTTTTAGAATGCTAATGGCAGAAATGTATGCACTGCCACCATTTTATTAAACCCTCCCCACAATGTTTGAACAAAGATCCGTAAAACTTGCCAGTCAATGGAAGTGGAAACTTAACAAGGCCATAGCCCGTAACTAAGGAACACGTGCTCTGAAAAAAATGAATGATGATTTATTAAAGTTATCAGGGCTGGAATGTTATCGTGGGACACTCTCTGCTGAGGCGTGTGAAAACCTACGTAAAGAATTTCAGCCATTAAAAAGACAGCTTTGAAAACTCATTGTTTCTCATGAGAACACAGTACAGTCTGTCCAGACAGCTTGTCTCGCTTGTATCCTGGGACTGACATGGCTACAACTACACTTCATACAAACCATTTAAAGTCAAACAATGTTATTTCTGAACATGTATGTGCAGCATGTTTAAGATGCACAGTTAAACATTAAAAGTGAATACTCATCCTTTCCCTTTCACACGTCTATGGAATGGATCCTTTCTGTACAATCCAGTTTGCCTTAGAGGACAGTATTTCCTGTTATTGTCAAGGAGTCATCTGCCGGCTTCCATTTAAGCATTTTGGGGTGGTGGTAATACAAATGTTTTTTCAGGTGGAGTGTCACCACTGCCCACACTGAAAATTCACACAGGACGCAAATGGCTTCTTCAGCCTGGTTCAGTTTGTTTGCTCAGGGGCAGACAAAACTAGCCTTTGTATGTGTAGCAGTGATGCAGCTGGGGAGTGGGAAAGGAAGCCCCCCATCATCTTTCCACCTCAACACGAAATGCTCAGAAAACCTGACGTTTTACTTTCTGTGTTTACTGTAGGTCAGCTATGATGTAGGGAGACAGACAAGAGACTGTGGGGTGAAGGACTGTATGCCAGAAAGACCTTTCCTGCTGCTGAAAGAATATGACTGACTGTACCCTTTCGGAAGATTTATCCTGTTTTGATTTTAAGGACCCTGAAAAAAGTCAGAGCACTGGTGAACCACCCACACAAAATAGAAGGGTAGCAGCTGCACAACAACACTAGCATGGCTAATGGCTTTAAATACAGCATAGTAGTATGAAAAGGTCACAGTTAGAGGGTATCCTGCTGTGCTATAGTATATGCAGGTGCTGCGGGCGTATTCATAATAATATCATATCATTGATGGTAGGGAATTATTAGGTCATGTGGTCCATCCTTCTGTGTCAAGCAGGATGAAATCCTGTACTTGGTAAACTTATCCACCCCAGCTTAAATGCCTCAACACAGTACCAAGTTTGCTGTAGTTATCTCACTAGGCAGAAAATTCTCCAGCTGTCTGACTGTACTTCCTGTCAGAAGGTTTTTTTTCCCCTGCCTATTTATCATCCAAGAAGAATTGTTCTTTCCTAAAAACCCTACCATGTATATTTTGCCACTGGCATGTAAGGCAGAGACACCAATTACCTCTTCATCATCATCATTAACAACCATTGGCTCAGTGCCTGTTGGTGTCTGATTCCTCTCTCACTACTTCCTTCCATTTTTCCCTGTCCAGTGCGGAGTGTCTTAGTTTCTACAGACTAGCTCTGCACCAATCTGTCTATCATCTACCCATTCTCTGTGGGGTCTGCCACTCTTATTTAAACTGTCCATTATGCTGAAAAACAGGGTCTTGCTTTTTAATTCCTCGTTCATTCTGCAAATATGCCCAAATATCTGTAATGTGCATTGTATAACCTTCTGCAGTAAATACCCTCTTGCTGGTAGTATATATAAAAAGATTACGGTGAATGCCATGATAACGTTCACTCATTTCAAAGCAAGATTGCAATAATGTACAGGGTGAAGACAGCATGGTTTATAAGCCTAGTCAAAGCTGACCTGGAACTGTCCTCTGCCCAGCTATGGTCATAAGTTTATATAGCATGTGTGAGTAGGTGATGAGGTGTAGGGCTGGAAACCATTGTGATAAGACTAAAGGGGAACAGAGAATTATTTGGTTTTTTTATGCTCAAACTAGTGAAAACTAAGCCATTTTACAAAGTGCAGGTTCATGTTTTGATTTGTTGTGGGTTTTTTAATGTTATCAAAATGTTGTAACATACAATGCTAGTGTGTTTCGGCTAAAGAAGCTCAAGGACAACAATTCTTGTAATAAATAAGTGAATAAATAAACAAATATAAATAAAATACTGACCTTTCTTGGGTTTTTTTGTGCTACATGTTTGTATTTCTCCTTCACTGTGGACTTGGCTAAGACAGGATAGAACAGATTGTGTTGTCCAGGCTTTGAATGCTGACACTTCATGCCCCTGACTCTGCCAAAGATACCCTAAGAAGGACAGATTTTATAGACAGCTTGGGATTCTGCTTACAGATTCTGCAGCATCATTACCCTCAAAACAGGACAAAAAAGCAGTCCTGTAGCACCTTATGGACTAACAATATAATTTATTATGTGATGAGCTTTTGTGGGACAGACCCACTTCTTCAAATGTGGAGAATCCTGATAACTGATAACTGAGATAAAGAGAATTTAAAAGAAAGGTAGGAAAAAATGAAGAAAAAAAAAACCCTGACAAATCAGCTAGATAGAGCAGAAGGAGGGTGGGAATCAGGGAAGAATAACGTTTCTGTAAGTGTGGACCAAGTTAAGTGGTTTGCCCGAGGTCACTGCGAATATCAAAGGAGGGGAAATTGTCCTTGTGTAAGATAATTGATACCTTTGTTGAGTTCGAGATGATAAGTATCAAACCTGAGGATAAATTCCACTTCAGATGTTCCCCTTTGTAACCTGGGTGTTAAAGTCTCTTTGTTTTAGAATGCACTCCCCTAAGTCATGGAAACTGAAATACTTGCTGACGGGTTTAAGTGTATTCAGCTTCCTAATGTCTGATTTCTGTCCATTCATTCTTTGGCAAAGTGCTTGTCCAGTTTGTCCAAAAGTGACAGAGGGGCATTGCTGGCAGTCAATGGCATATATTGGAGGTACAGGAATCTGAGCCCCTGATCATGTAACGGAAATAGTTAGGTCCAGTGATGGTGTCTCCAGAGCAAATATGTGGGCAGAGCTGGCAACAGGGTTTGTTGCAGGGCAAAGTTCCAGGATTAGTATTTCTGCGGTGTGGTATGTGGTTACTAGTGAGAATTTTCTTGAGGTTAGGTGGTTTTTTGTAGGAGAGAACAGTTCTCACCCACAGCCTGTGACAGTGCAGCACCATGTTCCGGTATAGGTTGTAGATTATTGATAATGGGCTGGAGGGTTTGAGTTGATGACTATAGGTAATAAGTGGCATTTTGTTATTAACCTTCTTGGGCCTATCTAGAAGTAGTTGGTTTCTCGGTATTTGTCTGGCCCTGTCAATCTGTTGTTGTTTTTTTTTTAAACCTCTCTCAGTGGCTAAGTAAGTTTTATGAATGCTTGGTAAAGACCTTGAAGTTTTTGGTCTCTGTCAGTAGGACTGGAGCAGATGCATTGTATCTTAGGTTGTAGCGCTCCAAATAGGAGTCCATGACTGAAGCTCAGCACTTCTAATGGGACATTTTTACATTTATGCTTGTGGCTAGCTTAGCCTGGTTCACAAAGTGAAAGGAATGGGTGCAAGGAATTTTTCTTTCCTTTAGTGCTCCTGTGCATGGTCCAGCCATGATCCCATCCTCCAAAACTGGTATGGACCTTATTCAGATGGCCATTTTAATGAGATACAGTTGCAGGTAGGTTTGGTAGCTCTTCCCTAGTACAATGTGACTGGGAAATCTAATGTTTCCTGCACTAAAAATGAAAACAATTCTGAATAAATGGTTCAGGATTTGGCTTCTGTTCTTGCTGGTAATTCAGTAGTTTCTTTGCAGTTTATTGCAATCTTTAGCTTAAGCAGTATTGGAAAGATGAAATAAGGTTTTCTTTTTCTGGTAGATTTGTGAGAACCATGAAGTCCATCTAGACAGAAGATTCAAAATTTTACAATAAAGGCTGTTAGTAAATGTTTGTATACGTGAAAAGAAATGGATAGTTAATGTTTTCTAGTACCTCAACTTTTTTTTTCTCTCAAGCTTATAGCTGTACAAGAGGCACTAAACCATTCATTCACTTGAATGGCATACTGAGTCCAATCAGTGCATCTGCTTCATTAAAAAAGGTGTGAATCATATTTTTCAACATTTTGTCTTGATTTTTCCCTAAAATTTTGAAATTTTGGCAAATTTTAACCAGCTCTGTTGTTGGTTGAAAAAGGGGTAAGTGGGGTGATGAAAAAAATGTTGTATGAATTCAATCCTTCCCCTTTTCCGTAATTCCGAAATTTTGTCAACATTTCAAAATTCATAACATTTCAGCAGGCTGCACTGGAGGAACAAACTTCTGTGGTTCTTCACCTGGAGAATCAGGAAAAGGAATCAGTGCTGATACATTAATTATGGGATCCCACACTAGCTGGATAATTCTTCTCATGAGATAAATATAGGAAAAAGCAAGTAAAGTGAGTGGACTACAATGCACTAACCACATAATGTTGCCATTTATTTTATAAACTTTCTTTCATACAAGAATATCAGAAAATGCTTCAATGCCAATTAATCTACACATGCCCAGAGTATACAACCAAACTCCATGTTTAACAGGAAGCGTCTGTGAGTGCGTAGGGGAAGGGATGAAGAAGGAAACAATGGGAGAATGATTGAGTACAAGGAAAATGGGACATTCAGGCACTGGGGTGTGAGTGTTTATTTAGGCCAGCAAAGAGGCATAGCCCATTGAGCAACAGATGGAGTTCGTATGGGATTTGAAGGGAACTGGTTAGGAGCAGAGTGGCTATTATTTCGGATGGTAGAGGTCAGGAAAACAGAAGGCCAGTTCCTTAGGTCTGACCTAGCTGTGCTCAGCTGTAAGGTATCGTACCTCTCTCCTAATCTTGCAGCCCACCTATGTCCTTCTCTGCCCTCCTCTGACCATAACAGTCCACAAGCAATGCTCCAGTGGCCAGAGATCAATGAGCCCTGTGATCATTAACTGTCCTCCCAAGCCAGTCAGTTCCGAAAAGCCACTCAACTACTGGGGTGGGGTCAGGGGAGAAAGTAGGTGGATTTACACCACTTGGGTATTCTCCTAACTCAGGGAATCCTCAGCTGCCCCATTTAGGGCTTCTTTTTTCTGGTTTGTGATGCTTGAGGTGGAAGGGTGTATGATTTACATTATCGATCTGCCACCCATGGTAGTAAGTTGTTGAAGGCCAAAAGATGATCTTTAAAGAGAGAACTTTGGAGAATAAAATTTTAAAAAATGATCATCTTGGTCTTTGGACATCAATAAACTGAATATATTTGTCTTATTTGTTTGAGTAGTGTACGCTTGCCCTCATGATCAATTTGTCACAAAATTTGACATGATTTGAGAAATACCATTCTCAATATATAACAGCAACGAAGGGTCCTGTGGCACCTTATAGACTAACAGAAAAGTTTTGAGCATGAGCTTTCGTGAGTACAGACTCACTGCATCAGATGCTGGTCTTGGAAATCCGCAGGGCCAGGTATAGCATACATTTTATATAATATATATAATTTATACCTGGCCCTGTGGATTTCCAAGACCAGCATCTGATGAAGTGAGTCTGTGCTCACGAAAGCTCATGCTCAAAACTTTTCTGTTAGTCTATAAGGTGCCACAGGACCCTTCGTTGCTGTTCCAGATCCAGACTAACACGGCTACCCCTCCGATACATTTTCAATATATATACCAAGTGGGTCTTTGCCCATGAAAGCTTATGCTCCAAAATATCTGTTTGTCTATGAGGTGCCACAGTCCTCTGTTTGAAATAGTTGTACACAAAGCTTTTCTAGAAACAGGCTCTGTACATATCATTCTTATATTATATTCTTATTGTATCATTCTTATTATGTATATTGAGAATGGTATTTCTCAAATCATGTTAAATTTTGTGACAAATTGATCATGAGGACAAATGTACACTACTCAAAAGAATAAGACCAAGCGGATCTTTGCCCATGAAAGCTTGTGCTCCAAAATATCTGTTAGTCTATGGGTTGCCACAGGATTTCTCGTTGTTTTTGAAGATACAGGCTAACTCGGCTACTACTCTGAAAAGGAGGACTGGTATTAGTGGTATCTATTCAAGTGTATTGTTAGAAACATACACAACAGCTTGTAGTTTGGCAGCCTTCCTTTTATCTGTACTAGCCACATGTATAGCCTGACTACATACACAGAATCCAGATTTTCAGAAGTGCTGAAATTGTGCAAGCCCAGTTTGAACTTAACTTCCAAAGAGCTCTCTGAGGTTTGTCTGCCACTTTGATTTTTAATGTTTGAACCAGCTAGTCCAAATCCTACAGTTATTATTGAAATAAAATGCCCACTGGGTTCTTCCATGTTTGTTTCCAAACGTCATCCTGTCTTATCAGCCATTAGTTGTCATTCTTTTCTTCCCTTTAATCTTTTATAGCATGCCCTTGGCTACAAGTTGTGTCCTGCTCTGTGAAGGTCTTTTAGTGTTTGTAATTTCTTTATCCTCGGCTCAGGCGGGTACATTTAAGGTGTATGAAAGAGGGCAAAAGTTGCCAATTTGGTGCTAGGCACTGACATCCATAAACAGCCCAATATTTTTTGAAATGTTTCAGTGAATGGTCTTTATGGGTTATTAGAACCACTGAAAATTAGTACCTCTAAATGTAGATAGGTGCCTAACAGTAGAGATACTTGAGTGTGAATATTTTAGTCTTAATATCCAACTGTGAATGAAAAAAAAAAAGAGAGATACAAAATAGAACTTCAAGGAAAACTGACTTCAAGTGCCTTTTGTGTCCTCTGGTTTTTATTTGTTGTGTGTTCAAGAATGCAGGCAGCAGTTACAACAGTCTCTTGTTCTCAATAGCTATGGTTAACTACAGGCAGCAATCAAGGGATATTATCACATTGCTGAGTCTATGGACATGTTTATGGTTTTAGAATGGGTAAATTATCGCTCACTTGTGTTTAAATAACTGAGGAATTTGGAACTTGAGACCAGAATGATAAATTGGATTTCTAGTTATCTGTCAGAAAACAGATGGTCACATTTCAAAGCCATTTGTTGACAGCTCAGGTCACAACATTCTGAATTGGAATGGGGTCCTATTGTTTACAACTTGTGCTTGCTAACCAAGAGCTATATCCTGAACATTACTTAACAGTAGCAGAGAGGAAGCTGTGCTAGTCTATACACTATCAAAACAAAAAGCAGTCAAGTAGCACTTTAAAGACTAGCAAAATAGTTTATTAGGTGAGCTTTCGTGGGACAGACCCACTTCTTCAGACCATAGCCAGACCAGAACAGACTCAATATTTAAGGCACAGAGAACCAAAAACAGTGAGCAAGGAGGACAAATCCAAAAAAGATAATCAAGGTGAGTGAATCAGAGAGTGGAGGGGTGGAGGGAAAGGTCAAGAATTAGACTGAGCCAAGTATGCAGACGAGCCCCTATAGTGACTCAGAAAGTTCCCGTCACGATTTAAACCATGTGTTAATGTGCCGAATTTGAATATAAAAGCCAGCTCGGCTGTTTCCCTTTCCAGAACGGTGCGATAATTCTTCTTCAATAACACACATACCTTTAGGTCATTGACAGAATGCCCCATTCCATTAAAATGTTAACTAACTGGTTTCTGGATCTGGAGTGTTTTGAAGCCTTCTTTCACCACCTCTGTCTAAAGGAATTGTTCCAGCACACCTATGAACAACAGTCTGACTCTCTCGACCCCCCTACCAACAACAACAGAAGAATAACTCTATGTGGACTCCCCCTGAGGGTCGTAGTGAAAGTCTGGACTTCTATGTACGGTGCTTCCGCAACCATGCTCAGGCTGACATTATACACAAACAATGCCAAATGAGACACAATCTCAACTACGCTGAACGCCATGCTGTCCAGAGTCTCAAAAATAACCCAGACATCATAATCAAGCCAGCTGACAAAGGGGGTGCTGTTGTCAGCCTGAATAAGTCAGACTATGAACAGGAGGCAGCCAGACAACTCTCCAACACCACATTTTACAGACCTCTCTCCGCTGATCCCACTTTGGAATTGAAAAAGAAATCACAACTACTACTTCAGGAACTCCCTGCTGCTAGTTGGGACCTTATTCACTCAGACACACCATCTGAGCCGCAGCCTGGATTATTCTATTTACTTCCCAAAATCCACAAACCTGGAAACCCTGGACGCCCTATCATATCAGGTATTAGCACCCTTACCACCGGACTATCCAGTTACGTGGACTCCCTCCTCAAACCCTATGCCACCAACGCTCCCAGCTATATCCAAGATACCACCGACTTCCTGAGGAAATTACAAAACATCAGAAAAGTTCCTGATAACACCATCCTTGCCACAATGGATGTAGAGGCTCTGTACGCTAATATTCCACATAAAGACAGATTACAAGCAATCAGGAACACCATCCCTGATGCCACCACAGCCAGTCTGGTGTCTGACCTCTGTAACTTTGTTCTCACACACAATCATTTCTGTTTTGGGGACAATTTATACCTCCAGATTAGTGGAACTGCTATGGGCACCCGCATGGCCCCACAATATGCTAATATATTTATGGCTGACCTCGAACAACGATTCCTCAGCTCTCGTCCCTTATTACCACTCCTCTACTTAAGATACATTGATGACATCTTTATGATTTGGACCTATGGTACAGAGGCTCTAGAAGAATTCCACAGAGATTTTAACAATCTACACCCCACCATCAACTTATGCCTCGATTACAACATGCAAGAGATACATTTCCTGGACACTACAGTACTAATCAAGGATGGCCTGATCAGTACCACACTGTACCGAAAACCTACTGATCACTATACTTATCTACACCCTTCTAGTTTCCATCCTGCACACGTGACTAGATCCATTGTTTACAGTCAAGCTCTTAGGTACAATCGCATTTGCTCTGATCCAATTGACAGAGACCAAAAACTACAAGAACTTTACCAAATATTCAGAAACCTGAATTACCCACCAGGAGAAGTGAAAAAAAACAAATCGACAGGGCCAGACGAATACCCAGAGACCAGCTACTCCAAGATCGGCCCAAAAAAGCCAAGAACAGAACACCACTGGTCATCACCTACAGCCCCCAACCCAGACCACTGCAATGAATTATTAAAGACCTACAACCTATCCTGAATCAAGATGCCACACTCCAGAAGGCCCTGGGTGACATGCCTGTTCTCGCCTACAGATAACCTCCCAACCTCATGAGGATCCTCACTAACAGCCACAGTCTGTACCCCAGGAATACCAGTCCTGGAACCTTTCCCTGCAACAAAGCCAGCTGCCAGCTTTGTCCACATATCTTCTCTGGAAATACCATCACTGGACCTAACCAGGTTACTCACAGAATCACGGGCACTTTCTCATGCTCCTCCACTAACATCATATATGCCATCATGTGCCAACTATGCCCAGATGCTTTGTATATTGGACAGACTTCTAACTCCCTTAGACAAAGGGTCAATGGGCACAAAGCACACATCAAAACACTCCAGATCCACAAACCAGTTAGTCAACATTTTAATGGAATGGGGCATTCTGTCAATGACCTAAAGGTATGTGTCAGCAATGAAGGGTCCTGTGGCACCTTATAGACTAACAGAAAAGTTTAGAGCATGAGCTTTCGTGAGTTAACTCACTTCTTCAGATGCGGCTACCCCTCTGATACTAAAGGTATATGTGTTATTGGAGAAGAATTATCGCACTGTTCTGGAAAGGGAAACAGCCGAGCTGGCTTTTATATTCAAATTCAGCACATTAACACATGGTTTAAATCGTGACGGGAACTTTCTGAGTCACTATAGGGGCTCGTCTGCATACTTGGCTCAGTCTAATTCTTGACCTTTCCCTCCACCCCTCCACTCTCTGATTCACTCACCTTGATTATCTTTTTCTGATTTGTCCTCCTTGCTTACTGTTTTTGGTTCTCTGTGCCTTAAATATTGAGTCTGTTCTGGTCTGGCTATGGTCTGAAGAAGTGGGTCTGTCCCACAAAAACTCACCTAATAAACTATTTTGCTAGTCTTTAAAGTGCTGCTTGACTGCTTTTTGTTTTGATTACTTAACAGAAAATCCCCACTGACTTTGTGGAGGTATTCCAAATTTTCTCTAACTTTGAAGTGACTAATAATCTCCCATACTCATTTCTTTATTGCCAAATGCAATTACACCCTCCTAAAGGAGTGTCCTAAAGTGCAGTGCAAGCACAGGCTGACAAAGCTATCAGCTCCTTAACTCATGTCTGTTAGAGTTTTATTTGAGCAATTCCTTCTTATTTTCTTTATGTGATGGCCAAGGCCAGTGTTGCAGACTATTAGCTCGTCATTCACATCTGAAACTCAGATCCTGGTATTTAGAAAAAAGAACACGCTAGGGTATTGTCTTGTTTCACTGGATAGCTGAGTCCATCTGTGACCCTTCTCTCCACACACCCAAACATTTCAAGTGTTTTAAAATTAAGATTTACAGACTAGCAGAAAATTCAGAGACCAAGAAACTGTTTCACAGGCTGATTCATCTCACTGAAATTGCTCCTTGCTCATTTCCACTCCATTTCCCTAGTGGTACTGCTTGAGATTTTGGAATGATTCCTTTCCCTCATGGATGTTTGCACCTTCAAATACTTATGGATGGTTATCCTAGAACTCTGTGTCACTGTTGGTCTTTTGAGATCTCCTCAGACACCCAGCATTTGCTCCTGTGCTCTAGGCCTAAGTTTGGGCTTTTAGGGTCTCTTGTTGGTTTTCTGCTGTCCTTGACCTTCAGTTGTTCGCTGAATGACAACTCAAACAAAGGTGAGAAAAATCATGCAGCACTTTGAAAGCACCTGTGAACACAAAGCTGGAGCTGCCATGTTGTCCTTTTGCCAACCGTCTCTTACATTCTGTGGTGGATACATACACACAGAAAACAAATGAGAAGTGAATGAAAATAGACTGAAACTTTTGGGACTGAGACACAACTAGGTTTGAGGCTCAGTATGTCCTAAAGGAGATATCTTCTGTGCTCTTCAAGATCTTTCAAACAAAAAAAAAGATTTTCTATGAGAAGATCAACAGGATCAGTAGTTCTACTTAGTAGGCAGCCATGTTGGCCCTCTCTTTACTATGTGACCTTAGTCTAGGGTTGACAACTTTCCAGGAATTAAAGATTAATCTTTAATTAAAGATTAAGTAATGCGATAGAAGCTCCAGGAATTCCTCCACCCAAAATTCTCAACCCCACTTTAGTCACCCACAGGGGCTGTTTCCACACATGCCACTTGCTAATAAACAGCCCGGAATATGCTAATGAAGCATAAGGTCATGTGATTTGGAGTCTGGAAGACAGTCTTCCGGATTCCAAAATGGCATGTAGAAGCGTAGCCCCCAGAGTCCAAATCACGTCACCTTATGCTAATGAGGCACCAGGAATTTATACACACACCTCATTAGCATATTTTGGGCTGTTTATTAGCATGCCACTTTTGGAGAAAGTGGCATGTGTAGAAACAGGCTGGTAGAGGGGCATTGTCACTGCTACAAGGAGTGTTTGAACTAACTAGAGTGGAGGCAATTCTGACCAGCGACCCTCCATCCTACCCCGGGGGGAAAAAAGTCTGATTTTGTTTGTATTTTTGTTTATTTTTATATTTGCTATTTGTAGTACTAACACATCAGAATATTGATTTTTGTTCTTTTTATTATTGCATTGCCCTGAAAATCAGCACAGCCAGGGGGCAGTAGTCCACCTGCCCCCAGTGAGACCATTAATTGTTACATTGCCGATAGCCCCCTCCTCCAAGAAAAAGGTGGTGTTTCCTCTTGATTCATTCCACAGGGGTTGGGAGAAGGTAAAATGCTGTCCATGGAACCAGCTGGGGCAAGCCCACAAATCCCTGAGGAGTTTTAGAATTCTTCAGCCTTGAGTTTCCAAAACCACAAGTCTCTTCCCTACCAGGGTCTCAGTTGGCACAATTTCAAAAAAGCAATGTTGTTAATTCTTCTTCAGCCACAGGCCTCCCGAGAGGTACTTCCATGTGGGTGTAAATGTAATACAGCCTATGGCAGAGAAAATTTCTATGAGTGGGTAGGGATACTGTGCTTCTCACTGCCTGCCCTTGACTCATCCACTCCATTCAGGGAGTTCCACCTACCCAGGTCCTAGTACCCCTGAAACACCCACCATGGGATCTAGGCAATGTGGAATACAGCTGCAGAGAAGTATACCCTGGATATTGATCACGGGGGCAGCCACCCAGGAGAGATTCAAATGCCAGCTAGCTGATTAGAGCACCCTCAGCTGCTCACAGCCAGCAGTATATGTTCCTATTTGTGGTGCACATCCCTTTGTGACATAACAAAATTTACTCCACACATGGAAGTTAAAAAGTAGAGGGAACCCTGTTGCAGAGATGGCTGTTTCTCCCCAATCCTTTCACCTTTTGTAGCCAACCTATTGTTCCATTAGATATTCAGGTCTGTATTGCAGGATTTGCTAGAATTTTTTTCATGATTAAAAAACAAACAGTCCTGGGGCAGCAAGTCATTTGTGAAGCTACAGACTAACACAGCTACCTCTCTGGAAATTTGTACGTAATCAGATTACTTTGGAACTTGTGTGCATTAGGTATTTATGCTGTAGTGGATCTGGGTATATTTTCTTTGTCTAGCACTTAACCATCTTCCTGCTTGTCTCCTTATCATTTTCTTACTCTGTCACGGTAGTTCAAAGACAGAAGCTGCTTTACTATCCTGTTGTACCGGCTTTTTTACATATGTTGTGTGCTGACAGCAGCTTCTTCATAACAGCCCCTGTTTTCTTTGAGCAACATAGCTGTAATTGTTATTTGGCAATCTCTTTCTCAGGTGTCTCATCATTTTTATCACTGGGCAGGAGTTACAGATTGCCTCCCTCAAAGTGTAACATCTTTATTTAACTCTAGCCAAATAAGGAGCTTAATTAGCTTCCTGGTTTCGTAGTTTGGACAATACATTGTGGTAGCCCATTTCTATTTTTCATTGGGATTTTGCATTGGTGTTTTGTGGAGTATTAACTGAGAAACAATTAGAGCAAGACTGTGAGCTGCTGTGCATTTCATTATATCATTTACACTTGTGCACGTGGAGGGCAAAGTTCATGTAAAATGTTATTAGAGGTGGATGTGAGTGGAGAATTATAGTATTGTACACTTTTATATGCACTTTGAAGAGATTCATATAACCACAAGGCACAAGGGAATGAAGAAGTGAGCCTTTGGGCAGCCATTCTGTATTTTTCAGAAATAAGTTTCAAATGATGAGTCATGTTTTCAGTCAGGTATCTTCAGGCAGACTCAGCTCAAAATAGTGGTGGGGTAGCTGCAGGCCCTGGCCCAAGGTGTGTGTGTGGTACTCGGCTCCATGCCCCAAAAGGGGTGGGGTCTTCAGCGGAAGGCAGTCAGCCCCTAGCACCACCCTGACTGGGGCACTGCGCCCCTCATCCCCAGCCCTCAGAGCTGTGCAGAGTGGTGTACCATTATTCCATTGGCAATTCAAAAGGGCCCAGGCCCCTTTGAATCTCTGGAGCCCAGTGCAGTTGTCCCTCCCTTATTTCCCCCCTCTGGTGGCCTTGTGGAATAGTCTGAATATGAGTCAGTTCTCTCTAAGTAAGCAGTCTTCCAGGTTATAGGGGTCAGACAGACCATTTTGACAATTTCTTTCTGGGTTCTTCTTGCACTCTGTTGTAATCAATACAAGTGAAACTGGGAACATTTGAAAATTATGCCACCCCCTATGTATTGATTTCATGTATAAAAGGATCTCTGGTACTTTTTTGTATACTTCTATGTCCACATGTTTCTTATGAATGCATCATTTCTTTCTTCTTATTTAATGGAATGCTTATTTAAGATATTCTTGTTTGTTTGTAGGTCATATTGTACAATACTAAAAAATATGGACTGTCACTAGCCTGAAAAGCTTAAAGTCCAAAAAAACCTTAGTTTCAGAAGGGACCACTGTGATCATCTAGTCTGACCTCTCAATTAACACAGGCCCTCTAACTTCCCTAAAACAATTTCTACAGCATAGCTTTTAGGTTTAAAAAAAGCCCAAAAAACAGACCTAATCTTTGTTTAAAAATTGTTAGTGATTGAGATCTACCAGGGCTCTTGGTAAGTGGTTGTAATCACGCTCACTGTTAGATGGGCACACTTTATTTCAAGTCTGAAAGCAAAGAACCAGCGAAAGTTCTGAACTGTTGCTCTGTGATCTAGAAGGAACAGAAGGTGTGCTCAGAAGTAGGTATACTGCCTTGTACAGACTTTCACAGAAACTTTGCATGGCTCAAAGAGGCTTTGTGCAGTCTCCAGAAGTCAGAGCTCTTCAGAGGTTTTCAAACTCTAGAGCAGTGTTGAGGCTTATCTCCAGACTGGTCAGCACAGGTGATTAGTAGCACTCCGGAGATGCACCCCTCCCCTGTACCTCCATTACAAGTCCATGACCCTGATCCCAACAAAGGATCCAAAAGAATCTTTAACTCTGGACAGTGTTCTACTGAAGCCAGTGAAACGTAGACTCATGGTTTTGCACATGCAACTCATTCCAGAGGTTCAGAAAGTACAGTGTAAGTGTACAGTAGGGTTGCAACATTTGTGAGGGTTCTGTGTTCAGAACCCTTGCAAATGTTGATTTTCGTGGAGACAGGGGCCCCACAGCCCAGAGGAAGGGGTGTCCATCAGTGGTCCCCATCCGGAGCCCTGGGGAAGTGACAGCTGCTGGCACTTCCCCCACCCACTGCCAGCTCTCTGGCCCCAGAGCCCTGGGGACGTGATGGCTGATGGCACTCCCCCGCCTCCCCCAGCCCCCGCAGCTCCGGGGAAGCAGCATTTGCGAATAATTGAATTCACGAATTCCGCACTCACAAATGTCGAGACCTTACTGTATTGCTTGAGAGTCACTTTCGAGGCACAGCCATATGTCAGAAGTAGTTACTAGCTCACCATTCTCTGTTCTTTCCTTTAAGCATTCTGAACATATTGATCAAATGTTCTGAACTATTGCTGTCTTCACATGATGCATTTCCACTTCTTGGCGAACATGTTGGCAGGTTAAAACTGTAATATCATCTTAGGTTAATATCTCAGGTTTTTTCACAGCCTTTAAGATTTTCTTCCCTTTTATTCCCCATCCCTATTATCCCATTTAAAGGCTCATTAGATTTTATACAATCACCCCAGAGAAAATCATTCTGGTTTTGTACTACAATGGTGAACTTCTCTTGTCCAGCACCCTTGGGACCTGACTGGTGCCGGATGAGAGAATTTGCCAGATGATGGGAGGTCAATATTGTATAGCAGTGTTATCAGCACTTTCACTGTTTACTGGGCTCTTTGAAGACATTTAGGGGTAAATTACAGCTAAATAACAGCACCAAACACTGGTAGCTCTAAACAGACTTTATGGGACCACAGGAAACTTGGCCACACCCATGATAAGTGGTTGTCTGGCTAACTAAAATCATGCTGGATTACGGAGAGAGTTCCAGATTAGATAGGTTCAACCTGTAATAAATATTCTTAGCTAAATTAAGTATTAAACTCTGTGTATTGGCTGCTTTCTCAAATTAACATCTTTTTGGACACTCTCCAATGTCCATTGAAGATCATGGTAAGACTCATTTTTTCCCCACTTTGAATTGGATCAAATGCTAAGGTAGTAATTAAAGTAACAAAAATAAATATTAAATTCTGAAATCATCATTCCAGAGGGCTCCCTTTCTTGTTTGTTATTGCAGATTCAGGAATCTTATGGAAATTTGCTTTTAGCTGTTGAAAGTTCCCAAGTGAAATAACTTTTAGTTACGAGCGTATTGAATTATTGATTGATCAGTTGATAGATGGAGCACTTTCCACAAATTGTTCTTGCTATTGACAAACTGTTGCCTTTTACACTCTAGTACTCACATAAATAGAAGTAATAACTTGAGCTCACTTTCAGACTTTGCTTTCATTTACATCTGTGAAGAAGGGACAGATTTACAAAGGACTATGTAGGTGCCTAAAAGTATCACATAGGTGCCTAGTGGGATTTAAAACAGCATCAAGACAGTTAAGCATCTAAAGAGCTTAAGAGCTTTTAAAACCAATGGGACTTAGGTACCTAGTTTCTTTCGATCCTTCTGTAAATCCCTTTAGCCACATATACTGTATCTTTAGAAGACTAAATACCTTTGAAAATCTGGCTCTAAATTCCATGAGAGTTCATGCATACAAATGAAAACTGATTTAGACTCATTTTATATATAGGACCAAACATGACATTGGATTTTAGATAGTAGGTATTGAGAAACTAATTCTCATCATTTGCACTGCTTTTATTCTTGTGCAAATTTAGTCATTTCAATGGACTTTCTCTTAATTTTCATTGTGAGGAGAAGAAAACCCTTTCTTTTTTGTAGTTCAATTCAGACTGAGTCATTTTTGTACCACAGATGAAAATTCCTTGTGACAATTTTTTTTTTAAAAGTCATACAAACATAGGAGGCTTTTAATTTTTGCTTTGCTCTTTTTGAGTGAGGAAAAAAACATTTTAAATTAGAGTGGGTAGCTGTTTTCAATGAGGATGTGTGTCTCATTAGTTGTCTAGAAGTCCAGATATCTTCTTTTTAATTATGGCAATTATAAGCATCTCACATTATGTACACATTAAAACAAAACACATTATGGATAAAGCCTTATAGAAATAGCTGAGCTTTGATTTGCAATAAAAAGATTAATAGCACATTCACATGTGGGCTTATATCCACTCACCTTTTATTACATTTCTTATCTGAAAACTGTGTGTGCTCAATGCAAGAGGAAACTAATCTATAAAGCATGTGTAAATTATCAATGTTTAAAAAATCCATATTTTACTCTACCTTGAAAATTCCATAGTAGAAAATCCTGAGTATATAACCAAGAAAATATTGTCATTTAAAAGGAAAACAGCGTCAAAACAGTAGCTCAGATGAAAAAAAGATGAGGTCAATAGCTCTAGATTAATTTAAAAACCACTTCCCCTTTGTACCTCCTGCACACAAAATCTCACATTTTCAGTTCCCTGCACAGCTTTTTAACCCCATGACTTTTCTGTCAGCACTGCCTAAAACACCACATGCAGCTTATGATTTTTTGTGTGTGTCTTGTTTCTTTCCTATATTGAATTTAGTATTTGTGTATGGCACTGGGCTGATAACCCTGGATACTACAGATGTCTCTTTATGTTTAGGATTGGTATATCACAACCCCTTACCATCGTATCCATGTTTTTATACTGGGCTCATCACCATGGTCTCAGGACTCAAAGGAACTGCTTCTAGGGGCAGAAAGGTTGGTCAGTTTTTGTGTTCATTAAAAGCTCAGTTACGGGTTCACTCAGATAGAGGAAACAGCTTTAATATTGGAAATGCGGTGTTGGTAGACATTATGTCCTTTAAGGCACACAGCCTCCAGAGAGCCTAGTGCCGTGGTGTCCAACACGCTAGCCACTAGCCACATGCAGCTATTTGGTTGAGTGTGGCTAGCTGGCTTGAAGAATACATAGATATGCAGAATAATGTGGTTAGTTTGCTATATCAGTGTCCATGATGGTGGCTACCGCTTCAGAACTGGTTGGACACCACAGACCTAGTGAATCAAGCTAAACAGGGACATGTGTGATGCCTAACAAAGGGCATCATCTACTCCCATGGCAATCCTAGCTAACACCCTCCTTTACTGCCAGCAACACTTTCTCTTGTGCTCTGGGAATGCATCCAGCTACATCACAGCTGCCTTCTGCACTGGTGTACTCGGGGCAGGGGCTATCTACAAACTACAATCCCTACTGGTGAAAATTTAGCCCCCAATGTTTTGTCTATCTGTAATTTGTGCCAAGGCTTGCCAGGACTGACCCCTGGAACCTCTAGCCTTGGCAGTTCAAGCCCCAGGGCCTCTGCATCAGTTATAAATGTAAAAAAGTTTCTGGAGCCCTGGCACCAAATTGCTTCAGCGCCATCACTGCTCTCCTTGAAGATTAAGCACTGGATAAGATTGCCCTAAAATTGTGCCAGTGACAAATGTGACAGACAGATTTTGTGATCCAGTGGTATGAAGGCTCAACTTTGCAAATTATATAGTTAGCTTTCCCCACCCCTTTAAATGGAGCCCCATCTGGAGTGTAAGTCTGACATATGCATTCCTTTGCACAACAGAGGTTAGATGGGAGATGTAGACAATGGAACAAGCCTTTCTTCACATTAAATTGTCACTGGGCTCTTTAAAGTCCAAGTGGCACGTGCAGGAATTCAGTTTGTAAGGGCTGCTTCTAAAGGCCCCCACACAGTAAGCTACATGGACTACAACTTAATCAAGCACCGAGCTCCAAAGGAGTGGGATGATTCTGCCAGGATTTCCACAGTGCATCCTTGCAGGCCTGGCTTTTCAAATCTGTTCTAGTCTGATAATTCATCCCATCTGGCACCTTCTCACCTCCATGCTAATACTGTTGGGAGTGAGGTGTTAAACCAAGAGCAGAAATATACCTGTTAGCACACCATATTTTAAATGTTAATAGTGGGAAGGATTTGATCCTTGGTAATATTTCTTGTCTGCCCCAGGAATTCTGTAACATGACTATTCCAAACAAATGAAGGTTTAGTTTGGCAAGTGGCAAGCAGACTGTGCAATATTGTCCAGTGTGTGTGTGGAAATTGCCAGCATGACAGATTCAAAAGCTTAGCATAAGTGACACCTTGCTGAAAAATAGCAGTTCAGGAAAATTGAAATAGGGTGCTTTAAAAATAGGTGCTTGGTATTTTGATTCTAGCAGTGGTGAAGGATTTAAATTGTGTTTCCAAAAAACAGAGACAAGTGAGAGTTTCCTTCTGATACCTTCAGCTTATCCATTGCATGAGATGTCTGCAGTGGTAACTTTGGTTTCTTTTACGCATCAAAGGATAGCTCTAACCGGGTCTGCAAGTGGGTTAACATGTGATAATTAAGCAACTTTAAATATTAATCATACTATTTAAATGTAGCACTGGCAAGGAAAGAGATCTCTAATGAGAAGTAAAACTACACTATAAGCACTATGCTGCAAAAAAGGCACCAAGTCAAATATTTCCTTTGAAGCCAAGTAAGAACGTATCTAAGGCTGGATGTATTCCCGGGGTGCCTTGAGGAAACTGAACTCTTTTCACAATCATTTGACAATCTTCTTCCAAAACATTCAGCATACAGATTTATAATGCATTTTTTATGTATTGTGTGTGTGTGTGTGTGTGTGTGTATTCAGCATGTATTTTGGTCTGAACCCCCTTCATCTAAATAATTGTGGAAGCAGGCTCCATCGTTTAGTTAACTGTTTCCTGTCAAGCAGCCAACACATGTTCATGGAGAGGAAGCTAAAATTACAAAACTATTTTAAGGTAAACAAGCCTGTGGCTGAGATTTCATTTCCTGAGGGTCCAGGGTATTTTTGTTCTTGTTGCCATTCACATCTGGATACAAAGGGATAGATTAGATATTGCAATTGTTAGCTTCTGCTCTGCTGAGGAAAAAAAAAAGACTTTGAACTGTAAGCCTCTACATAATTCAAAGGCTAAGCTAAGCCTTCAGGCAGTGATCTACTTAAAGATCCACTCTACAGTAGCATATTGCTGTTAATGTTAAAATTGGGGCAGATGTGGCTGACTGATGCAGAGTTACTTGGAGTAACATTCTGTAAAGAGATTCCAAAGATAGATAAAAATGCCTTAAGACTTAACTGCCCTCTAGAAAACTATTTGCTCTCCTGCAATTCAATTTCATAATGTTTAAGTAACATGGGAACATCATTATATGATGTATTATTCACGATATGTATATTAACAAAAGTCCACCCTCATGTTAAGTGTGCAAACAGCAGTATTGGTCTCAGGAGGTTCTTTTAGGAATAAAAACAATTGGTCTGATCCTAAAGAATTCATTCTGGGCTATATTATGCTCTATTATGTAGAATTTGGCCCTCTGTGTTCCTTAGGTATTCCTCAAGTAAAGCATCCACTGCCTTCACCAACTATGTCTACACAAGAGCGATCTGTCAGCAGAAGTTACTGTCGGAAGATATCTTCCAACAAAACTTCTGTAGACAGATCGTGGCCAGACTGCAAAGTGGACTGACAAAGCAATCCACTCTGTCCGCAGAGAGCAACCAGTCTTTCCAGCCACTCTTGCAACAAAATGGACAACCAGAAGCACAGCAGACAAGGTTGCCCGGTGTCCTGGAAGCCCTGTCTATTGAAAGACGGCCCCCTGGAACCTCCAGACTGGCTCTCTGTGGACAGATCTCTGTTGACAGAGGTGTTCTGCCTCCTGGAGGAGAGGAAGAATGCTGTCAACAAAAGTGCTTTTTTTCTGTCAATTTACTGCTGACAGAATGCCTTGACAAAGTAGACGCTCCATGGGTTTTGTTGACAAAACTCTCAAGTGTAGACATAGCCCAAGAATTTTGCTTGACAAAAGCCTGAATTAAAAATGCATAAAGATTCAGCACTTAGTCCAATACTGTACTTCACCAAGCCCAGAGAACACAAGCTACTTGAGATCATGAACTTCTACAGAATTCACAATAGCTGTGTCTACACATGCACGCTACTTCGAAGTAGCGGCACTAACTTCGAAATAGTGCCCGTCGCGGCTACACGTGTCGGGCGCTATTTCGAAGTTAACTTCGACGTTAGGCGGCGAGACGTCGAAGTCGCTAACCCCATGAGGAGATAGGAATAGTGCCCTACTTCGACGTTCAACGTCGAAGTAGGGACAGTGTAGACGATCCGCGTCCCGCAACGTCGAAATTGCCGGGTCCTCCATGGCGGCCATCAGCTGGGGGGTTGAGAGACGCTCTCTCCAGCCCCTCAGCTCACTGGTGGCTGCGTGGAGCAGCCACTTAAAGGTCCCCTCCCCCGCCCTGACTCTGCAGGAAGCTGAGGCAACGTGCAGGCTGCAGCCTGCACACGCGGCTAGCCTGCACAGCCCTCAGCCACCCAGCCAGCGGCGATGGCGAGCCAGCAGCGCCCCCCAGCGCCCCCAGGGGAACCCCCCAAGGGGAGCCAGGGCAGCCAGCCCAGCCAGAGGGCCAGCCAGTCTGGGAAGCGGCAGCGGGGCCCCTCCTGGACAGAGGCCGAGCTGCAGGACATGCTGGGGCTCTGGAGCGAGGAGGAGGTGCTCCAGGTAATGGGGAGCAAGAGGCAGAACGCGGATGAGTTCGCTCGGCTGGCCGATGGCCTGGCTGCCCGGGGTCACCCTGCCCACACTCCGGATCATGTGAGGAGTAAGATGAAGGAACTGCAGCAGGGTTATGCCCGGGCCCGGGATGCGGCCAGCCGATCTGGGGCCGCCCCCGTCACTTGCCCCTTTTACAGGGAGCTCAGGGACATCCTGGGCTCCCGGCACACCTCCTCCCCTCCAGCCACCCTTGACACCTTGGCTGACGAGCCCCAGCAGGCCCTGCAGCCGGAGTCCGCCCCGGAGGTAAGCCCCGCACCCCAGGGGCCCCCCCCGGAGCCCACCCCCGGGGACATCGCGGCAGGAGGAGGAGGAGGACGGGGGGGTGCTCCTCCACCGCAGAATCCCGGCTGCAGATCCTCCTCCTGCCATCCCGGAGCAGCAGCAGGGCCTCCGACCCCCGGGGATGTCCAGACTGTGGGAGTGGACCCACAGATAGGTAACCCTCTCTGGTGGACACCCCTGGGCTTGAGGGGCTGGGGTAACAGAGATGTGTCCAGGGCCCCCCACACGCTCACATGGCCATGGCCCCAAGGACACCAGGGCCATGGCCCTCACAGCACTGCAGCCATCAGCCCCTGCCCCACCCCACCCTGCATGACAGTGCCATGCCCCATCCCCGGGCCAGGGGGCAGCGGAACCTCGAGGGGCCCCCGGGCGGAGGGGGTGGGACACCCCACAGCAGCAGCATGTGATGGAGTGGGGGGAGTGCCCAAGGGAGACTCAGGCTACATATGAGCCACCAGAGCCGAGGAGCTCCCAGGGCCAAAGGAGGATCCTGGCGCTACAGCTGGCAGGTGACACCTCTGCCCTGAACAAACAGGAGGGAGGAGCCGAGCTGGCTTGGAATTGGGGGGCGAGGGCGGGGGCCACACGTAGAGGCTAGGGGAAGGGAGAGCTGGTAGGCAGCCAGCCAGAGGAGGGGGAAAGCTGCATCCCAGAGGGGCCCCCCTTGGGGTCTTCTCCCCAGGACGGGTTGGAAGGACTGTCTCTTCCGACAGCTGGTGCTGTCACTCCTGGGATAAACTGGGCATCTGTGGCCTAAGAAACCTCTCCTGCTCTCAGACCCTGAGGGGTGAAGTGAGAGTCGCTCCCACCAGGGGACGGGGTGCAGGGCAGGGGGACCCCTGAACCTCATCCATCACAGCAGCATCTCCCGGGGACGGGGATGGGGAACCTGCAGCACAGGGCGGGGGGGACAGAGGCCACGGCTCGGGGCCCACACTAACGCCTGTCTCCATTCTTCTTTCCCCCCTCCTGTCCTGTGTCCTGCACCTGCACCTGCACCATCAGAAGGACCGGAAGAGAGCGCCGGCAAGGCCTCAGTTGTCCTGGAGAGCCCTCCGGGACCATCGCTCCAGGGCAGCCCCTCGGCCGAGGAACAACCGGCCCCGCGGAGGGCTAGACGGCGGACCCCGTGCCTACTACCACCGACAGCGACGGACCCCCAGCTGCTGGCCATCCTCCGCCGGCAGCTGGAGGTCTCAGAGCAGCACCTCCAGCTGCAGGAGCGGGCGCTGGCCTGGCGCCAGGAGGCATGGGGGGCCTATATGCAGACATTTAACTGGCTGGTTGACTACCTGGCCCCCCATGCCGCGCCGGCCGAGCCATCGCCCGCCCTGCCCGCTCCTGCAGCCCCACCACCAGCTGCTCCGGCCGTCGCCAGCCCGTCCGCCGTCGCCCCACCACCCACCCGCGAGGGCCAGAGCGCTGAGGGACCCCTGGAGCCACCTGAGACTCGCTGGCACCGATACCTTCCGGTCCAGCCCACTCCCACCCAGCCACGGACCAGACTGCAGGCGCGGCGGGGCTCCCAGCCGGGCACGCCCAGTTCCGGGCTATAGGGGCGACGGGCCCGGGACGTGACCCCCCCCTTGTTGTATATAGTTGGACCCTGTTTTTTTGGTGCCCCCGTTTGCCCCGTCCCCCCCATGTAAATAGTTCTCCCCTTTCTCCTCCCTGGTTTTCTTTTTATTATGTATGCCACACAGTTGTTTCTTTGGTTTGTTTTATTTGTGTACATATTTCTTTGGTTGAACGTTTGTACTTAGTTTTCTGTTTGTGCGTCACATATTTATTTACACCCCAAAAAAAAAGGTTCGGCCAGAAAAAAAAAATTTACGTTCACCCACAAGTTCGTGCTGTCATTTGTCCAGGACAAGTGGGCGGGGGGGCGGTGGGGTGTTCCATGGTGTGGGCGTTGGGGCAGGAGTGTGGGGGAGGAAGGGGCGGGCAGTAGGGGGCCTGGCCAGAGTTCACCCCGTGGCCTGTTGGTCGAAGTAGGCCCGCAGGGCCTCCCGGACCCGGGTCCCCTCGGGGTCCACCTGCCGACTGGGGGCAGCAGGTGGCTGCACGTGTGCCCTGCCGGCCTCCGCGGCCCAGCCCTGCAGAAAGGTCTCCCCCTTGCTCTCCACGAGGTTGTGCAGGCCGCAGCAGGCACCCACAATCTGGGGGATGTTGTTGGGGCCCGCATCCAGGCGGGTCAGGAGACATCTCCAGCGTCCCTTGAGGTGGCCAAATGAGCGCTCCACCACCTGGCGTGCACGGTTCAGGCGCTCGTTGAAGCGCTCCTGGCTAGCGGAGAGATGGCCCGTGTAGGGGTGCATGAGCCACGGCCGGAGGGGGTATGCCGCATCTGCGATGACGCAGAAGGGCATGGTGGTGTCCCCCAGAGAGATCTCCTGCTGGGGGATGTAGGTCCCCGCCTCCAGCCGGCGGCACAGGCCCGAGTTCCGAAAAACCCGGGCGTCGTGGGTGCTGCCAGGCCAGCCCACGTAAATGTCCTGGAAACGTCCCCGGCTGTCCACCAAGGCCTGCAGGACAACAGAATGGTAGCCCTTCCGATTGAGGTATCGTCCTCCACTGTGATGCGGGGCGCGGATGGGGATGTGAGTCCCATCCAGAGCCCCGAAGCAGTTGGGGAAGCCTAGGGTGGCAAAGGCGGCAACAGTGGCATGTGGGTCCCCCAGCCTCACGAGCCTGTGCAGGAGCATGGCGTTGACGGCACGCACGACCTGCAGAGAAAGCACATGGGACAGCCCCAATGAGGGGTGAGCAGGGTGTGCGTGGCCCTGCCCTGGCCCCCCTGCCCTGCCCTGCCCTGCCCTGGCCCCCCTGCCCTGCCCTGCCCTGCCCTGCCCTGCCCTGCTCTGGCCCCCCTGCTCTGCCCTGCCCTGCCCTGCTCTGCCCTGCCCTGCTCTGGCCCCCCTGCCCTGGCCCCCCTGCCCTGCTCTGGCCCCCCTGCTCTGCCCTGGCCCCCCTGCTCTGCTCTGGCCCCCCTGCCCTGCTCTGGCCCCCCTGCCCTGCCCTGGCCTCCCCCTGTGGGTTCTCTTACCTCCATGAAGACAGCCCCGACGGTGGCCTTGCCGACACCAAACTGCTGCCCCACGGATCGGTAGCTGTCCGGAGTGGCCAGCTTCCAGACAGCGATGCCGACCCGTTTCTCCACAGGGAGGGCACGCCGCATGGCAGTGTCCCGGTGCCTGAGTGCGGGGGTGAGCCACTGGCACAGCTCCAGGAATGTCTGGCAGGTCATCCTGAAGTTCCTGAGCCAGTGGTCATCGTCCCACTCCCCAAGCACCAGCCGCTCCCACCAGTCGGTGCTGGTGGGGTAGCTCCACAGCCGCTGGCGTGTGAGGCGGGGGGTGGAGCGGGGTGCTGCAGGGGTAGGGGTTGAGCCCTGCTGCCCTGGGGGCATCTCCTCCCCTGGGGCAAGGAGGTACTCAGCTGCCTCCCACATGGCATGGGCCAGGGCAAGCCCTGCTCCTGCCGGGAGGGCTGGGTGGACCTCTAGCTGCTGCTGCTGCTGGGGGTCCATGACTGCTGCGCCCAGGGTCTGTGTGCCTATGGCTCCTCAGACCGCGTGCTGTGCAGGCTGAGTGTATGTGGGAGGGGCCCTTTAAGGGAGCAGCTAGCTGTTGCCCTGGAAGCGCTAGTCCGCCCGTTGACCCTGTCTGCAGCTGTGCCTGGCATCCCTATTTCGATGTGTGCTACTTTGATGCGTAGACGTTCCCTCGCTGCACCTATTTCGATGTTGGGCTGAGCAACGTTGAAGTTGAACATCGACGTTGCCGGCCCTGGAGGACGTGTAGACGCTATTCATCGAAATAGGCTATTTCGATGTCGCAACATCAAAATAAGCTACTTTGATGTAGGCTTCACGTGTAGACGTAGCCAATCACAGGCCAAAATACTGTGTGTAATAAAATAAATATGAAGAGTGACTGTGGCCATGACATACTAGAGCCCCAGAATGTTATTTACCTCAGATTTGTTATTTGATGTAGTCACTATATGTGGTAGGTGCATAACCAGACCACAAAATTTTTAGTGTAATTGCATCCAAATTTATAGTCAGGAGACAGCCCAATGCAATCGCTTACACCTTGCTGACCCTCTGCCAATTCTTAGAGGTGCTCCCACTGCAGAGGGAGTCAATTATCACAGTAGGAAGTTCTTGGTCCACTTGCATTCCTCCCCTTTGGGATCGGGGGAGGAGACTTCTGCACCTCTCCCTTGTCAGCACCATCCTAACACACATTGGCAGGGATGAGCCCCCCCAGGTAAGTGTCCTGGCTCCTCGCTTGCATTTACTCCTGGAGAGTTAGTCACAGTTCTCCACCCACCACCACCCCGAGGAGATGCCCTCCAGATGATGCACACAATGTTACTGTTCTTTTTTGGATCTGGAGCCTAAATCAGTAAGTTTCTGCACTAAGCACCTGTGAAAAGTTACCACAACTAAACAAGACTAAGGTATGTTGAAATTTTGTCCTCTGCGCAGGGAAGAATCCCAGCCCTCTGGCTGTATAAAAAAGAAAACAACTCCTAGGTTTCTATACAAGGATGATGAAATACCCAGCAAACTTGGCACATCTAAGCTGTGTCTACACGTGCACGCTACTTCGAAGTAGCGGCACTAACTTCGAAATAGCGCCCGTCGCAGCTACACGTGTTGGGCGCTATTTCGAAGTTAACTTCGACGTTAGGCGGCGAGACGTCGAAGTCGCTAACCTCATGAGGGGATCGGAATAGCGTCCTACTTCGACGTTCAATGTCGAAGTAGGGACCGTGTAGACGATCCGCGTCCCGCAACGTCGAAATTGCTGGGTCCTCCATGGCGGCCATCAGCTGGGGGGTTGAGAGATGCTCTCTCTCCAGCCCCTGCGGGGCTCTATGGTCACCGTGGGCAGCAGCCCTTAGCCCAGGGCTTCTGGCTGCTTCTGCGGCAGCTAGGGATCCATGCTGCAGGCACAGGGTCTGCAACCAGTTGTCAGCTCCGTGTATCTTGTGTTGTTTAGTGCAACTGTGTCTGGGAGGGGCCCTTTAAGGGAGCGGCTTGCTGTTGAGTCCTCCCTGTGACCCTGTCTGCAGCTGTGCCTGGCACCCTTATTTCGATGTGTGCTACTTTGGCGTGTAGACGTACCCTCGCAGCGCCTATTTCGATGTGGTGCCGCGCAACGTCGAAGTTGAACATCGACGTTGCCAGCCCTGGAGGATGTGTAGACGTTATTCATCGAAATAGCCTATTTCGATGTTGCTACATCGAAATAAGCTATTTCGATGTTGGCTTCACGTGTAGACGTAACCCTAGTGACATAAGGAAACACTCCTTCCCTGCCCCATTACATCAATTAACAGCCCACAGAGACCTCGACTAGAGAGCGAGCATGGGGCAACTGATGGGCAAATAAGCAAACAGGAAGCAGCCCTGAGACTAGGGTTCCTATATGACTCCAAAGCTGTTGCCAAATTATGCAAAAGCTGCAGCCCACCTGGAAAACTCCTGGGACCTGGTCTCCTCTGTCCTTTAAGCCCTTTCCCATTGTGGGAGCCACCAAACGGACTCCCCCTTGTTAAGATTGGGCCTTCAGTATATGGTGAGAGATGTTCTCTGAGCATCCCAATACCATCAAGAAATTATAATAATAATTAAAAGCAATAGGTTGGCTAGATTTACAGCATTTTGTGCCTCGTAATAGGGCTAGATGGGTAGCAGAGAAATGATGAGTTAACTAAGCACCTTTTTTCTCAGAGTTGTGCTGATGTTACTGAAAATGTTGGAAGTCCACCAAGGAGGTGTGATTGATTAAGACCTTGTCTACACTATGTGGTGGATTGACATTGCACTGATTGATTCAATGGCCATCAATTTATTGCATCTACTATAGACATGACAAATCAATCTCTGAGCACACTCCCACTGACACCAGAACTCCATTCCAGCTATGTAGCTGGAGCAGAATGATGGTGCCAAATAGTGTAGCCAAGGCCTGAGTGTCAGAACAGGATTAGTTTAGGCTAGATGAGACATTCAATAGGGGTCAAGTTTGCTAAAAGGAAAGGAAAAATCATCACCAGAAATATTGGTCCAGGTTCACTTCTTCACCAAGGTCTGCTTAATGTGATAGACGTGGTAGAATCATCAAGGAGTCCTCTATTCTTAAGCTGTCCACACCTTATCCCCAGCAGGAGCCCAGAAGCTGCTTCTGCTTAATTCTGCTTGCTATGGTCTGCAAGGAATCATACAATATATTAGGGTTAGTGGTGCGCAGGCAAGCCTCACCCAAAAGAAGCCCCATTCACTCCTTGACATGACATCAATCAAATTGCAGAGTGCAATTGCCTTATTAGAACTCCTTTATTTTAGAACAACTCTTACTTGGCCTGTAGGACCATATTCACCACTTTGTACTTAGGGAGGGAGAGAATCTAGCCCATTATATTTAAACAGATGGGAGGGAAGTCTTAATACTAAGATCTTCAGGGTTAGAATGTGTAGCTTGATGGTCAAATTCTCTGCTGGTGTAAATGGGTGTAGCTCCATTGACTTTAGTGGAGTTTCTCTCATTAATATTAGCACAGAACTGTGCCCATTATCTTCATCTTTGCACTACCGGAGTCAGCTAAATAGCCTTTCTCTTGAGCTAAGAAGGGTCAGTGCTTTGCCCTCCTTTTACAAATATCATAAAGGCTTTTTTGTTGTTAACAAGAGTACTTGGCTCAGTTTCATGGCTGGATTTTAATGACTTAATTTAATTTTTAGCAGAGTTGAATTAGAGTTTTTAGTGCTTTTTTTTTCATTTTGGTGAGGCATCAAAATCTTACAGCAGCCAAGCAACAGAAAAATAAAACTTTATATTATTTATAAGAATCACTTTGAAACAAAATGTTCCTCAAAATTTTCCAGAAGACATCAGCAGCAATTTAAAGAGCAAGTGCCTGAAAAAATGTTGTTCTACACAGTTAAGCAGTCTTTAGTCTAAAGCAGTCCAAACAAGCATCTGAATCCTTGTCATTTTCAAGGACTGTTTTTTGTGTGTACTGATCTATAAATCAAAAACAATTGGAGCCATTTTAAAATGCTTAAAAAATAAATAGTAAGGGTCTATTTTTCTTCTCTTATTCCTGTAAATCAGAATTAACTCCAGGGAAGACAATGGAATGGCAATGATAGGAAACAGGGTGTATGAGGAGAAAGGAGGCTCAAAGAAGGTTTGATCCAAAGATGAGTGAAGTCAGATTCTGGTTGACTTCAGTGGGTTTTTGATCAGGCCCCATGCTCTCTGTTTGGACAGACAACCTGCCCGACACATTACAATACATTTAATTTTGAAATGGAAAATCTCTAAACTAAAGTATAATTAGTTAATAGTACACAAACAACAACAAAAACAGGTTATGAAAACACCATCAGGTTCTGCTATAAGTAATGTGTCATTAAACTACAGATAGTCCCCGACTTATGTTCTGAACACCTGGTGGTAACTCGATTTGGTCGTAAGTCGGAAATACCCTCATATAGGTAGCTATCAACTGCCCACTACCAGTAATGTTTATATTATTAATTGTCTAGTTCTCCAAATGTAAGAAAGAACCTACAAAATAACAATCAACAACGAGAAAAAAAACACTGAGGGCAGAAGCACAAGGAAGAAAAACAACACAGCTGCAGTGACAGCACACTGAAATTGATAAACATGAACTTGAAATATAAAACACAATGCAATACAGTAATGTAAATAATGCAATGTAAATATTGTACATAAAATAATGTAAATAATATTACTACTGTACGTGAACTTTACCTTTATTCCTGGTATCGTCATGCACACTTGGATTGATAATTATGAAGGTGAATGAACTGAATTAATTGGATGAGGAATGGGAGGAGGTAGGTGACAATACTACAGGAACAACGTCATCAACAGCAGATTCTTCTTTTACTTCAGCAGTGCCTCTGCTTGTAGAAGGCATTGGTTCAATAGGAGAGGCAGAAGTGCGGGGGGTTTTCTTAAAAAAAAATATCCATTTTGGACTGAACAGTTTGTTTTTAATTCTCATTATAAATTTCTTTAGAGCAAGCCAGGGCGTCCTGAATTAAACTATCCACTCTTGAGAATCTTGCAACATTAGGGTTCATTTTTTCAAATGTGGATTACTTCATTTATTTTGCCGAAGGCTGCAGCCAGTTCTTTCATCACAATTTTTCTGGGGGGTTCTTCTTCTTCCTGGGCATTTTGTCTCTCTTTCTCTGCAACCCTCTCTGCCTCCAGCTCCATTAAATCTTCATTGCTCAGCTCCTCCCCAACAGCCTCAACCAGCTGGTGTATGTCTTCATCATCCACTTCCAGATCCACTTCTTTCGCCAGCAGTGAAATTTCTTCCAGTGCTTTTTCTTTTTCAAACACTTTGAAACTGTTGACATCTCTTTTTAGGATTTTCTTCCATATGCCATTCATACATTGTTGAGTGACTTTCTTCCACCCAGCAGCAATGTTCCTTATGCCATGCAGAATGTTGTAGTCCTTCCAAAATTCACATAATACTTTGGCATTTTGACATTCTGTGGCAGCTATTTCCTTCGTTAATGTGTTGTGAAGATAATCTGCTTTGGAAGAAGCTGTGGCCCTCTGGTCCATGGATTGGAGAATAGCTATGGTGATGGGAGGCAGAAATACCACTTTAACGTTGGGATGTAAATCATTTAGGTGTTGAGGGTGACTTGGAGCTTTATCCAAAATAAGAACAATTTTCAAAGGAATTCCTTTCTCCAGAAAATATGCCTTGACTTCAGGAATGAAAACAGTTCATGAACCAATCTTCAAAAAGTGCAAGAGTCATTCACGCTTTCTTATTAGCACAATAATGGGCTATTAAAGTAGCCTTGCTAATATGCTTGAAGGCTCTAAGGTTTTCAGAATGATAAATCAAGAAGGGTTTCAATTTATACCCCAAAACATTCCCTCCTAACAAAACTGTTAGATAGCCTTTGAAAGCCTTAAAAGCAGGCATAGTTTTTGCCTCCTTAGGTATGTAGGTATGGTCGAGCATTTTCTTGCGAAAGAGGCCAGTCTCATTGACCTGAAAGATCTGTTCTGGCAAATAACTTTTATCAGATTAGCCAATTCTTCTGTGAAAGTTTCGGCTGCTTTTGAATCAGTACTAGCTGCCTCCCCACTTTCACATTATATAAGTTTGCGTGATTCTTGAAACCGTTGAACCAACCATGACTGGCACCGAAAGTTTGATCATAAGTCTTCAAAGAGCCTGAACCTGTATTGTCTTAAGGCTTAACAACATGCGTTTTTGAATTTGGTCTTCCATCCAAAGCACTAGGGGGTTTTCCCTTTCATGGATTGGACCTGTTGATCTCTTTGTTATAATTGTTGATTTTATAGGCACAGACCCTTTGACTGCTTCATGAATGTGGTCACTATCCTTTATAATGGTGCTTATGGTGGATTTTGATAGGCCTAAATTACGTGCCATGAACAACACTGTTTGACCCCCTTCGTATTGCTTCACGATCCCTATTTTCTGTCCTACATTAATAGCTTTTTTCTCTCTTTTCTCACCACCCTTATCACAAGCAGTTTTCCTGTTACTGGCCATGACAGCCACAAGCAAACACAGACAATACAGTAAGGTCAAAATATATGAGGGAATGAAACGTAAACACACTGCCTGACTGCCGACACACAAATACAATGTGCTACTGAGAACCAAAACAAAACAAAGAGGGGGGCAATATGTCAGCTGCTGCCACCACTGAGCTGTAGTTCTCATACCATGCTGCCCATGCTGTTTGAAAAGCTAAACTTACGTTGTTCTTAACTAGAAAATATGATACAGTACAGTCATATGGGGTTAATGGGAGGTTGGTCGTAAGTCTGAATGGTCGTAAGTCAACATGTTCATAAATGGGGGACCTCCTGTATATGAAATATTGTATAAACTGTCAAGAGTTCTGTGTAGCACTGATGTCAAAAGTTACTATAGAAATATTATGGTAGCTGTTAATGCCACAGCGATGCTGCAAGATGATGTGGGAAAACACTAATAACCACAGAGCTCATAGTGAGGCTGATCCTGTTATTATTAAAATCAGTGGCGGAACTCCCATAGACTTAATGGGAGGAGTCTCAGGCCTATTGTAATGAGGATAATGCCTTTGCTTTTAGGAGCTATGCTGAATCCCATCATTCTGTGTTGGTTGTTCATTACTCATGACCAAGCTCTTGATGAGTGTGTTGGGATCAAAGTACTAGAGCACAGATGAAGATGACATTCCCATGTGATAACGCTCCCAGCAAAGGCAGTTTTTCTCCCCAGGAGTCACTTAAAGAACAAACAAATAAATGACTAACTGGCTCTGATTGTTCTTTTAAATCAGAGGATACTGATTATTTTGAAAACTATCCAGTGTGCTCATTTAACCAGCTGTATTTATAATTTCTGAAAAGCACTCACAGCACAAGGAGAGTGGAAATGCCAAACTGGCTCTGAACAGTAGACCATTAACTCTAATTCCTGTTCTCAAGGCTCTCTAGTATCAGAAGATTCCAGAGAAGGCACAGGAAACTGGCTTACCATAGGGAAAATTTCTTCTTAGTTCTCATTAGTTACAGGCTGTCTTATGGCCTTAAGCATGAGGGATTTTAGTCTTAATCCACAGCCCATTAACATCAGTGGAAATTTTTCCATTGATTTCAATGGTCCTTGTGTCAGGCTTTATCCTCCTTCCAAACTTGGTGGGATTCTGGGGGTGTAACAGTGCACAAAAGCCTCCATGCAAGTCAGGAAGGGGCTAGTGGTTTGCTGGAGGCACAGTTAGCCCCCAGATTCACACCCCCGGCAGAACCCTTATTCCTGAGGAAAATCACAGCCTTATTCCTGAGGAATAAGTATTCTTCCAAAAGTGGGGTTTTCTTCCAAGGGAACCCTGTCTATATAGCTGTTTTTGCTTCTGGAAAAGGTTTTTCTGGAAGTGATACTGTGCAAGAGTATGCAAATGAGGCACAAAATATGTAAATTCATGCCTCATTTGAATTTTTGCTCTTGCTCATTAGCATGCCCCCTTTATAAGGGCGGTATTGTGTAGACACAGTGTAAGAGATCTATCCGTTAAACTCCAGGGTTGTCTACACTGGCACCTTACTGCACTGTAACTTTATAGCTCAGAGGTGTGAACCCCACATCCAATCAGCCCTGAGCACAAAAGATTACAGCATTGTAAGGCACCCATGTAGCCAGTCTCCCAGCACTGTAAGACTGTTGAAACACTGCACATTCCTGTTATCTAGATAGATATCTGAATCCAGATACAACAAATGAGTTAAATCAACTCTATTTATTATTATTTTTCAAATAGTTGTATCCACAGGCACCAGCCAGGAGGAGAACCACACTGACAGAGAGTAAGTTTTGAAATTTATAAGAATGATCAAAGTTCACCCTGGTCGCTTGTTCCCTCTGTTTTTTCAGGTACAGATCAGCACTCTGCTTTTGGCACTGAGTTTCAGGGACTAAAAAAATGCCCAGGCTGTGATTTTTTATTAGAAACATTGGTCATTTTATACAGCATGGTTCAGTCAATCAAACAAACTTGCTCACTTAAGTGTTTTGATGAGGCCCAGGAATGTAGCATTGTCTTTGGCAAATGCAGGGAAATCACTCCAATCCTTTGATGGGATGGTGGCATATTAAGTGGGGACTAACAAAAACCCCTGAACACATTAATTAATTACATGACAACCAACCAGTACCCTACTATTTCTTTTCTATTCAAATTGGTAGGTTGTCAGGGTTAAATCTAGGATCAAGAATCCTTCCAATTCTAGAGCTGAATCTATATTTGCAGGTTGAACCAAAACCCATACTATATGAGTAATAGTAAGGAGATAAAAACCCAAAGAGCGTTGGGGGGCAGGGAGAGCCACACCAGTTATGTCTATTTTTAAAGATTAAATATTAATGACAAATGTCTGTATTATCATGCAATTTCATGCCGGAACTTTTTCCAGCAATGAAAGCGGCACATGGAGAAGTTCAAATGCTTCAGAAGTTGTGGGAGAAATTTATATATGTTTCTTTAGTCACATAAACAACTAACCCAATGGCGTCTCTGAAGCCAGGAAGCAACAAGCCCTATATCTTCAAAAGTTGTTTACATGCTTCATATCTACAAGCTAGAAAATATAACCCATAGAGCCGGACTAGTACCCATGACCTGCTGACTTTTTTGACATCTTGAGGTCAGGCATCCGAAGCATGCACAAGCAGGAAATGCAAAGCTTCTTCCAACCACATCCTGGTGAGACTGCCGTGTAAATTAAAGCCATGAAGGCTCTGGGAACATTCATCTGGCAAGCAAGCTTGCTCTGTTTCTTTTTTAAATAAAATGCTCACTAAGCACACGGGCTCAGGGTGAGTTTAATTAATGACGGATTTAAAGGCGAAGGGAAAAATTGAGGGCAGCAATAAATAAATTGGTAGGGTTCAGGGGAATTCTATAGCTTGAGAAAGTAGCAGCAAACTCCTGCTAGACACAAAGGATTCATATGAGAGATGGCAAAGACGGGAATTTCTTATAGAACTATAATGAAGTAACAAGAGCAAAAAAAGCTCACCATCTCCCTTTTACTGCTCAAGCAAAACCTCTATTTGGTCTCCTAAAGAAACTAGTTTTCTGCCATTTAAAAAGAAAAAAAAATACCTATTTAGCATGTGAATTAATCTGTCCCAGTCATATTCCTTTCATGAAGGATAAAGCTACTCTGCTACAGTTGAACTCCTGTTGAAAGTGTATTACTCTGAGGGATAGCAGCCTCTCAGATTGCTTTAAAAAGCACTTTTTATTAGGTTTAGATGGAAAAACAAATAACCTAGAAAAATAATGAATAGAGGAAAATTAATAGTATATCTAGCACAAAGAACAAAAGGCAGTATGCAGATAATGTACTGTAGTAGAATCAGCAAAATATAAACTGAGTGTAGTATTCTATACATTGGTGTTTATGGAGTGCCTATCGCAACAGTCTCAGAGGGGTAGCTTGTGTTATTCTATAACTTTGAAAGCAACAAGCAGTCCTGTGGCACCTTAAAGATTGACACCTGGATTAGGTCTTGAGCTTTTGGGGGTAAAACCCACTTACCTGCAAAAGCTCATGACCTAATAATGTGTTAGTTTCTAAGGTGCCACTGGACTGCTTGCTGTATCACAACAGTGTTTGACTTAACCATATTGCTTTGAGCTGAAGATGGAGCCCCTCCAGATCTGAACCTAATGGCCCATTCTTTGACTATCAAAAGAATGTAACTAGGAGTCAGAGGGGGCATGGGGTTGTATATAGGATCAGTGCAAATGCTGAGCTCAGATATCATAATCTTAAATTAAGACAGACAATTGTTTTTCTGTGTTGCCATCTTCAATATATAAGAGAGCATGAACGATACTGAGGTGAATCTCAGTATGGTGCTAAACATACATGTCAAACATAAAGTTAAATTAGCACCGAGAAGCAAAAGTTAAACTTGTCTGGATGGCAATAATCAGATCTTGAGTGAATTCAGCACTAAATAACTGGCTTAACAGGTTTAGAAAAAGCAAACATCAAGTTTATTAACTACAAAACTGATTATAAGTGACAGCAAACAGATCAAAGCAGACAACCTAATAAACACAGAAAGCAAACTAAGCTTAAAATACTAGTAAGATTGGATGAGAATTAGCAATTTTTCACACTGACTGATGGTACAAGTGGTTCACCAAGTTTTCATATGCAGGGTAGAAATATTTGTAGCCTGGGATCAGCACTTTCCTTTGTTCTTTTTTGTTCATGTGTTTGTAGGAGTGTCCTTGTGTGGGGAGTGAAGCCCCTAGATGATGTCACATACTACCTTCAGTAGCTTTTACGTCTGCTGGGAATACTTTGTTCTAAAATCAGTTCCTAGCCAAGTTTGTTGAAAATATCGGTACCCAAAAAGGAATACAGTATCATTTGGTCTGGTCACATGGCCTCGAATGCCCTGCTCACTCATAATAGCCCTTAATCATAGCTTATGAGGAGTGTTCTCAGGAAGGCTCTACAGATGAGGACATGCTTCCCCTACGGCCTGTTGTGTTTCCTAGTAGCCCATTAAGCTTCATAGGCCCTTTGCAATCAGCTGTCTAGACTAGAAGCATTTCTCCTAGTAGGTGTTACCTAGGTGTAATCACATGTGAAATACAGATACACAGTCAGAATTCATAACTTCACCTACAAAAATGATACATTCACACTAATAGGATAATCATATTCAAGAAATCTTAATTTTCCAATGACAGCTTGCATGAATTATATACATTGCATCATAATTATGGCATAATCATATCATAAATATACCCCTATGATGCATATGGATTGGCACAGCATAGTTAACTTATATTTGACCTTTCAATCAGGTTTCTAAGTACAAATTTCCATGCACAGAGTAAAATAAAGGTTTAAAAATGTGGTCCTAAGAGCCAAGACGAAGTGCCCAATGAAAACTGTTCACAGAATGACATTCTGTTTCAACACAACTTTGCAGGTCTCTGAATTGACATAGTTGCAATGCAGACTGAAAACCTTTCACAGTTGGTGAAATGGAATTGTGTCACAGGGAATGCCTACCGTGCAGTTAAAAACCCATGATTGGCTCATGCCAGCTGATAAATGAAGGCTTTCGGGACTTGGGTTGCAGAGCTCCTTCGGCTCTAGGAGGCTATGGTTATATATAAAATACAGTGATCTTTCGAAAGAAGCCCTTCTAGAAGATCTCTTCTGAAAGAACTTATTTTGAAAGGGTGCATCCACACACAAAAAAGTGCATCAAAAGAGTGATCTGCTCTTTTGAAAGAGTGTCCACACGGCCCCTGATCTTTCGTAAGAGTGGGCCAGGGATCGAAAAATCCAGCGCCATGAGGACTGGGCTTTAGAAAAAAGGGCCCATGAAGTATCTACACATGCTATTTTTCAAAAAAAAGATTTTGAAAGAAGGAGCTCTTCCTGAAACAGGAGCAGAAGAGGGCTTCTGGAAGAAGAGCTGCATTCTTTCAATTTCAAATTGAAAGAACAATTTTTGTGTGGGGATGCTCCTTGTGTTCTTTCAAAAAAGGGCCTGATTTTCTGAAAGAACTTGCTAGTATAGATGCAGCCTATGAAATAGGAGGGTCCTAGAGCTCAGTGACAAATTTCCACAGTCCAAGCCCCAGAAGCCTGAACCACCAGGAATGGCCCAATGGTGGGCGTTTAATTACAGTGCATATACGCCCTAAGAAGGCAGGACTCCAATTTGTGTCTCTTTTCCAGAGTGGGGTGTGTAACCTGGACTTCAGAAATCCTCCAGTTGAAAACTTTGAGAAAAATCAATACATGTTAGGGCTAGCAGGGATGTAATGGCTTTAAGGAGGAAGCATTTTTGACACTCTTCCCCACCAGATCCTCAGAAATATTCCTACTGGCTCTAGACAGGATTTTTCAAAAGCTCCTTGAAATAGCTTAATGTTGCTTCTACTGCAGAGAATGGAGGATTTTACCACAGAAGCAGAGTTAGGCCAAAGAACAGCCCCATTTAGTTAGTTAGTTAGTTATTGTTCCAAGATCTATTTTAAAGTGGTATTGGATTTTTTTTTATTTTTTTGGCTTTTCTATAGTTATTTTGTGCCCTCTCACAAGGGAACTTACCCTTTGTTTATTCTTTTATGTTCTTGCTTTTTCTTCTCTCCCTGTCTTTTCCCAGCAGCTCCTCCAATTCTTAAGTGTTCAGGTTCTGTGCCAGAATATGTCTTGGGATTAATGGAGTGTGCTTGTCATTCTGGTTGCTATGTGTGCTGCTACCACCAGCCAGGATGCTCGTTATTGTTATGAACAGTGAAAGAATGCTGAATTGTCTGCAATCTTGTATATGCCAGCCTTTCACCAGAGTCCAGATTCGATACTGGCACAAGGAGGCATGGCAACATTGACTCATGTCTGCTTACTCCATTGGTTTCTTGCCCATGTTTGCAATGTGTTTGCTCATGGAGTTGTCTTGCTCTCACTGTTTGGTGTGGAAGATAAAGCAAAATAGCCAAAGACAGGCCCAGACTGTGACCGTTGCTCTGTGCCTGCATGGGAGAGTAAGGGCCTTAACTCACTGAACTCACTCCTTGTGGGAAGAAAGAAAGTGAGAGCAAGAGAAGCATTTCTGGACTGAGCCTCTGCCCCAGGACAGGTAGCTTACACCATGTATTGGGCAGAGTGCCAGCACTGTCTCTTTTATCATCCCTTGCAATAACTGGCACTTTTTCTAACAGTCCCTGCTCGTAGCATCACGTAGACATGTGAGAAGCTCTGCTTTGTTAATATATCAACCAAACACATATGTCTACCCTCCTGGGTGTGGAGAAAAGCTTGACAGCACAAACCTCAGACGTTCATAACTCAGAAGGCAAAAAGGAAGAACACAAAATGTAGCGCTAGGCTATGTATCTACACTACAGCCTATGGCTACGTCTACACGTGAAGCCTACTTCGAAGTAGCCTATTTCGATGTGGAGACATCGAAATAGGCTATTTCGATGAATAACGTCTACACGTCCTCCAGGGTTGGCAACGTCGATGTTCAACATCGACGTTGCGCAGCACCACATCGAAATAGGCGCAGCGAGGGAACGTCTACACGCCACAGTAGCACACATTGAAATAAGGGTGCCAGGCACAGCTGCAGACAGAGTCACAGGGCGGACTCAACAGCCAGCCGCTCCCTTAAAGGGCCCCTCCCAGACACACTTGCACTAAACAGCACAAGATACACAGAGCCAACAACGAGTTGCAGACCCTGTGCATGCAGCATGAATTCCCCGCTGCAGCAGCAGCAGCCAGAAGCCCTGGGCTAAGGGCTGCTGCACACGGTGACCATAGAGCCCCGCACGGGCTGGAGAGACAGCGTCTCTCAACCCCCCAGCTGATGGCCGCCATGGAGGACCCGGCAATTTCGACGTTGCGGGACGCGCAACGACTACATGGTCCCTACTTCGACGTTGAACGTCGAAGTAGGGCACTATTCCTATCCCCTCATGAGGTTAGCAACTTCGACGTCTCGCCGCCTAACGTCGAAGTTAACTTCGAAATAGCGCCCAACGCGTGTAGCCGCGACGGGCGCTATTTCGAAGTTAGTGCAGCTACTTCGAAGTAGCGTGCATGTGTAGACGCGGCTTATGACAGCATGTCGCTCTGGGGTGTAAAGAACCCCAACCCAAGTGCAACCTAAGTTACACAGAAGTAAGAGCCCATGTGCCCAGTGCTTAGGTTGGAGGGAGACCTTTTCCCACCTAGGTAGCTGCTGCCATTTGCAGAGAGATGACGATGGAAGAGCTCTGTCCTGATACCACAGAACACCTTCAGCAGATGCAACTCAGTGGCACAGAGGTGTTGGCCTACCTGCAGCACTGTATGCATAGACATGGCTTTAGTTTTTTAAACCCTGTTTTTAATTTTTAGCCAGTCTCCTGGTTTTGAGAACTCTGAGTCATGATTGTTTTTGAATGCATGTGATTGGCAATACTGTGAGTGGTGCAGATTACTCCCCTCCCAGCTCACCTGCCCTCCCCAATGCAAAGGGACAACTTCAGACTTGATTTTGATCAACAATTTGTTTTTTCTCCACTGCTGAGACAGCACTCCTCAGAGACAGTGAAAATCCAGTGCAGTTACCTTCTTGTCCTGCTGGAATCCGCCTTCAGTTACTGGTTAAAGGCAAACTTAAATGGACAGTATCATTTTGTAAAGGTTTGGTAACTATTTTGTTCCATAAAACAATCAGAATCAAAACTTTGCTACACGGTGGTCTGTAATAAAAGGAACCAAATATACTAATCCTGTGCATACAAAAACATGCACTCATTCATGAGGTAGGCATATTTAATTCTGCCTCAGTGCAGAAGGCTAGACTAGGTGATCTTTTGATGTCTTTTCCCATCCTGTGTTTCTTTGATGGCAGCATACTTCATTGGGTCAAGTGTTAGTGGTACAGTGTCTTCACAAGCTCATAAACAAACAAGAGTATACTTTCAATATTTGTATTAACCCTGTTATTTAGTTATTTTATTCAGCACGTGTTTAACATTAACCAGAATATTTATGACTTCTTTAAAAGCAAGGCTAACTTTTGTCCTTTGATAAGTATGAGTTGGCATTTGGAGTCTAAATGCTTACATAAGAATCACATCACAACCTACCCTAACTTGTCAGTTTACTTTCTGAGGAAAAAATAATTATTCTTTGTTTCTCAACCCTTGTATTTATTTATTTTAAGATAAAATATCCTCACAATGAAACAACGTGGATTCTTTTACCCACCTGCCCCCACCTAATAGTAAATGAAATATCTTCCTTCAAGGCAACACAGATTACTGACACTTAAAGACAATTTTAAATCTCATTGCTGGATATTCGCCTGGGTTTTTAACTTCTGGTTTCTGTCATGAATATCAATATGTGTGAATAAAGCATTTTCTGCTGGCTGTACTTTAAGCATAGTTCAACTGCTCTTTTCTCATGTCAGGGCAGTGTCCCTTTTATGGGCCCATCTGATTAACTCAAAACTTGGCTGCAGTAAATGTGTAGGATGTGCTTATAAGGAGCCCACCAGATGGGGAACTTTGCTAATTAGTTAAGTCTGCTTTACTGTCTATCCCCAGCTGAGAGGCACAACAGCTGGGAACACCCTTCCCTGCTGGACACAAGCATCTGTAACTCAGTAGGAACTCATTTTTCTGTACAGTAATTGGTGCATTATATAAACAAGCTAACACTGATCAATGTAATCTAAGGTGTTGAGATAAGGTATTTATACCGTTAATTCACTACAGCAGTGTAGTTGCAGGGCTTCAGTATAGGCACTACCTCCTATACCGATGATAGCTCAATGGAAGAATTCTTCCATTGACCTAGCGCTGTTGACATTGTTTTAACTATGTCTCTCAAGCTATGGCTACACTACCGTTACTATTTCAGAATACAAATGTATCAAGAAATAGCAACTCCTCAGCTTAGCACCATGCTCAAATAGCAGTGCTATTCACTATTCTCTATTTTGAGCATGGTATTCCATTTCCTCTACCTGTCTGTAGTTTTATTCATCTTGAAGTATCTCAGACCTCACCCACATTAGAAAATAAGGCTGGCATAACAGTGTTGTGCAAGGGTGTGAAAAATCCACAACTCTGAATGGGTCAATTAAGTTGGTCTGAGTCCCCAGGGACAGAATGCTAGGCCAATGGAAGATCTATTTATTGACCTGTTGACCTATTTATTGTTGACCTGTTTATTGCCTTTCTGGGTGGTGGATTACCTACCCTGATGGAAGAACCCTTCCCATCAGTGTAGGTAGCTTATACACTGAACCATGGCAGCTGTACTACTGAAGGATTTTAAGCATAGACAAGCCCTAGCTGTTGTAGTGATCCCGGATGAACATTCGCTTTCAAATCAGTTTGCTTGAATCACCTATTTGAAATTCTTTTCATTTTGGGAAATGATATAAGCAGAGTATATAAAATAAACAGGATTGGGTTTGGTTGGTATTTGTGCATCAGAGGAAGCCTTACATGCCTTTTTACAGTGCTTTGTTCTTGAGGGTAAATCTATACAAGGGAAATAAGTCGATTTCAGATACGCAATTCTAGCTACGGTATTTGCATGGCTAGAATTAACACATCAGAATAGATTTACTTCCCTAGTGAAGTCCAAACCAATTTAGTCTTATATCAAAGTCCCTTACTGCATGCGATAGGATGGAGTACAGGGTCGATGGCTGAGCCCAGAGAGGTTGATTTTACCGCATCTTCACTGGATGCACAAAATCGAATTCTGGAAGATCAACTGCAGCATGTCAGTCTTCCAGTAAGTATAGACAAGTCCTGAGATATGATCCCCTCAAAAATACAGACTTTAATGAGACTGCTTATTGATGCTTTACTCTGGCAGCATTTCTGAGGCCTGCTATCTTCACTGATAGAATGGATTCCCATAGACACCTGCAGACCATCCATATCTGGGACCCAAGGTGAACCAATAAAGAACAAATGTGTATTTTTTATTCAGTTTGAATTGGGCCAGATAATAATGGTTCAGTGAGTGTGCTGTCCCTCTGCCCCATCCCCCAGAGTGTTCAATCTTTGCTCCAGAATCTAAACTCATATTTAAAAATATCTATAACTATTTTTCTGTAGTTGTAAATACAACCTTCAAAAATGTAGCCAGCTGTAAATCAGTGATGTCTGCTGAGCTCCTGGAACAATAGCTCCCAGAGAGGTTACAGCCCCATTCAGCTCAGGAGCCATTAGTTATTTCACTTCTGGTCAGAGAACACAAGCAATTGGATGAAGGTTGATTTGGATCTCCATATTGAGCTTGACATCTCATTTTATCAAAGGAGAAGCCATTTTAATCTGTGTCCACAAAAAGAACATGAAGTCCTGTGGTGCCTTATAGACTAACAGATATTTTGGAGCATCAGCTTTTGTGGGCACCGATCTGCTTCGTCAGATGCGATTTCATCTCATTTGAGGGTCTCAGTTGAGTGGAGTTTGCTTTGTAGGAGATTGCCATTTTTTCTTTGACATCACAACTGTGAAAAACACTCCCACTACACCTTCATAGTTATAGATGGACTGTGAAAATACAAAAACCCACAAACTTTTACCCCTCTAGTCTTTTGCATGTGGATTATGCACATCCAAATTCCTTTAACGCTGCATACCATGATTTCACATTTTGTGAGCTAATAGATATGGAGTGAAACAAACTTAAACTGTGGCAGAAGCACACCAATGATTACTATGGTGACACATGAAATAGTGCCTCAAAAGTGTATAGCCAACACTAAGAAATCTGCTCTCATTTTCAAGGTATGCTTCAAAAAGTGGCACGACCAAGTCAACAAATTCTACATATCTATATGGTCTGACCTATGGGTAAGCCTGAGGCCCAGACATCTTAATTTTGTTACTCCTTTAACTAAATTCCTAAATCAAAAACATGTAAAGGTAGAATTACATAGCCTAAATGGTTCAAGAACTCGGGAATAGGAAAACGGAGCCTTTCACCCTGAGGTCACTGCTTTGATTTTGGCCTAGTGTGGTATGGTAACTAAAATCCTTTACACACAGTAGCTGTCTGAAGGCTACTGGAGCTAAATGAGTTGGTGATGTCTGCATAACTGGCCCTGCTGGCAGTTTAAATTGGCCTCTCAACCTTGGATCTGATCTCTCCAGGTTGGGACAAAAGGCAATGAAAATGTACCTGCGCTGGTTACCTGTTAGTTAGATAAATACATGGCTTAATCTTTGACCACTGTCAATTTGATGCCTTTCATAATTACTCTATTCATTTAAAATATGTAAAGTTGGAATTGCAAGCTTATGGAACATATGAAAAAACACATACTTTAAAACCTTGTAATTTTCTACTTTAGACCATTGAAAACAGTCTTTTTTATGGATTAAGGACTTCAATTTAATATGATGCCAAAAAAGCTGTGCGGCAGTATTATAAATAAAACATAAATTCCCTTCACAGTAATTACTGTAGTCGATTATGCTAAATACAGCAAATAGCTTTTCTGCAAACATGTTGTTAGCAAGTTTAGAGGTCATCCATACTAATTTCTAGGGATAGATGATTAGTTCTAATGAAATCAAAACAAATCTGAACCTTAAACCTGTTCCATTAAATTTCAGTCAAAACATTTCCTGAGCAAGTTTAAGCAACTTTAATAACATTTTTGAGTTTTATTTGTCACTGTTATTTCTCCAGATTTTAATGATTTATGATCATTATTTTAATCAAAAATGGTTAGGGGAAAATGAATTATAGGTGCCAACCAAATACATTTAAAAAGTAGTTTCTCATTTGAAAAGGACATGCTCTTGAGCCTGACGTAGGAGTTTATTTTTTTCCCCCACTTAACAATTGTTCCTAACAAGAATGGGCAAATTTGGTTCACAAAAAAAAGTATTTATATTGTGATAATAATCAGAACCCCCTTCCAGCAGGAAGTTTCTACTTTGTTAAACAATTCACACACACTAATACAGCTGCTCCTAAAGTTTTACTACCAATGTAGAACTCATTCTTGAACCAAGAATTAGTCCATGTCTTGATCAAAAATTTCATTTTACTCTAAAGCTTGGAAAGATGCCCCATTACTAAATCCATCTACCCCATTTCCTTCCATGATTTATGACAGCAATAAATTCTTCACTGCTTAACTTTTAAGTGAGTAAAGAGTGAGCCCAGTTTTCAAGCTGTTGGCTCCTAAATAGGACAGTCATATTCCTCTACTCTTGTTAGGATTTAGGCATGTAAAACAGTTATTTACATAAGTAAATTCTGTTTTCAATATCCCACACTGGAGTTTAATGACCTAATAAGAATTTCAAGTAAGAAAATAAAGAGTCAGCTGATAATGGATTTTATACAAGTTGAACCTCTCTAATCCAGAACTTTCTCATCCAGCAAACTCCATAATCTGGCTTTATTTTAGATAGCTGGATGACCACCTATCATGGGTGTGGCCAAGTTTCTCTTGGTCCCATAAAGTTGTGTAGAGCCACCTGTCCTGGCTTTTAGTGTTCTATGCCTTTACTTAGCTGTAATTTACCTTAAATGTCTTCTAAGATCCCAGTAAGCAGTGGAAGTGTTCGTAACACGGCTTGACAATATTGACCTCCTGTGGGTCAACAAATTCTCTTGTCCAGCACTGGTGAGGTCCTAAGGGTGCTGGATTAGAGAGTATAACCTGTAGAATGTATCACAAATGTCTAGAGTAGCTCTCCCCTGTCTTATACACATTGTGTCTCTCTAGTGAGTACTTTGCATTCATTTTGTGCCTGGAATTTTTAGCTAACAAGGGCATTTGTTTGTGAAGTAGAACTTGTGTGAAAATACAGTCAAGGGAATCCAGTACAAATCTGTGATGAGAATTCGGCCTGCAGCTTTGAATTATTGCTCAAAAATGACAAGGATTCATGTGCTGAAACTTCTATACCATAGTCCAGATTTAGAGGAATTAGTCAGACCAAGACACAGCTTTATGTAGCTGTAATTTCTATGTCATTGTAGAGGATTAGATAAGGGGAACTGCCATGAAAATATTTTTTCACACGTTTATTCAACTAATCCACAGCACAAGTTAGAATGGCAGAGACGCCATGCTAACCTGTGACAACTGAGTAGCTAAGGATAGCTAAAGAACAGAATATTTGTCACACTTCCTCTTCTCTCCTCTCCTTATACCCAGGACTATAAGGAGGTTAGTCAAGAACAGCAGTTCCCAAACTTCTCGGCATCATGTCCTGCTTTTGATTTTTGAGAAATCTTCATGCCCTGCTCACCTCTTCTTTACCATCATCCAACACCCCCTGTTTTAACAAAACATTCAATTTGTAATTTAAAATAAACACAAAAGCTTGATATAAAAATAAGTACAATAATTTTTCTTGGCGCCTTGTAATTGCCCGGTGCAGCCCCAGCTGGCCACTGCCTGAGCCAGCCGCCCACCCACCTGAAACCTGCACTGCCAGAGCTGCCCACCCATGCCTTACGCCACCAGGGCCAGCCACCTGCTCGCCCACCAGCCGCTGAGGCCAGCTGTCCACCGGCCTGCCATCCTCCTGAGCCCTGCGCTGCTGGGACCAGCTGCCTGCCCACCAGCCACCCACCCCAGCTGTGGGCTAGCTGCCTGAGTCACCCACCCAAGCTCTACACTGCCAGGGCCAGCTGCCCACCCACTATCCTGAGCTGCCTGAGCCCTGTGCTGCTGGGGCCAGTTGCCTCAGCCCCATGAGTCCCACAAGCTGTCTGGCTGCCCGAGCCCCGCAAGCCGCCCACCCGAGCCCCTCCCCTGCCCTCCTACAAAGCCAGGCACCTCCAGCCCCCCATCTAACCCCATCCTCCTCCCCCCAACCCACACTGACTATCAGTTGCAGAAGGCAGCTAGCTCCATGTGTGTCTTTGCTGGCTGCCTGCTTTTATAGCGGCTGTACAGGGTCACCTGCGTAAAATGGGAGGGGCTGAGAGCCATAAGCAAAGGCCGGATCTTTCTTCAGGTGGGGGGAATGATGGGGAGTGCTGAGTTGCCTCACACACCCCTGGAATTTCTTCATGCCCCCGCCCCCAGGCAAGTCCCCCAGCTTGGGAAACCATGGTCTAGAAGCTGAGGTAGGTTGTTGCTGGATACTTTCTTAAACCAGCTGAGATTCTGATCAGAGGGGGTTTTGCTTTCTTGGCACCATGTAAGTCCATGTCTACCCTCCTCCTTAAGACAGCAAAACATGTTTCTCAGGGGTGTGAAGAAACACACCTCCGAACAAGCTTTGCCAGTATAAGCGCTTGTGTTAGGGCAACCATATCTCCCTGTCCCAAATATGGGACAGGGAGATATGGGTGGGGCAGGGGAACTCATCCCAGTTCCACCAAGCCCTGGGGAATCAGCGGTTTCCCTCCTGCCCCCTGGGAGCCCCGGGAAAGCAGGGGCTGCAAGTGCTCCAGGGCTGGAGCCCTGGCAAATGGGCGGCCATGGGTTTTCTGCCCCAACCCCCAGCCCCTGATGGCCTAGATACAGGACAATTTGTCCCTTTTAAAAAGTAAGTAGGGACACCTTTTTTGGCATCCCAAATATGAGACCATCCTGCCAAATATGGGATGAATGGTCACCCTAGCTTATGTGCACAGCACTCTGTTGGCAGGAGACGCTCTCCCCATGGCCTGTCTACCCACACCTGTTGAGGTGGTTTTATTATGTCAATGGAACAGCTCTCTCCTATCAGCAGATACTCATGCTTATAGTGACACAACATCATTGGCACAGCTGCACTGCTGTAAGGCTGCTAGTGTAGACATGGCCTAAGCAGAACAAATGGAATGGTCTGGGGATGAAAAGCTGTCCTAATTTGATATGGCTAAATTGACACCATGGAGAAATAGCTCATCTCACTTTGCCAAGCTTCCTTTATGTCAAACACTGATACTAAACACTTCTGTATGAGTCTGGACTGGAGTAGTTTAGTACTTTAATGTTTGGCCTGATCTTGAAATCATTTGCCCATAAAAAACCTGAACTAACACCACTGAGGTTTATAGAATTACACTGACAAGGAACTGTGGAAATAGGATCAGAACTGACCCACTTAAGTAATCTTTCTGAGCTCAAATTCTGTATCTTAAATACAAGCTTTTAACTTCCTTATCTTCAGCATTCCTTACACTAGTGTCAGTAAGGCACAATTAGCTACTCAACTCCTTCCTATTTCAATTGTACACTGTGACAAAGTCCCTTGTCAGCCTCTGTGAGTCCCTGCGCTTCCTGGCAGATCTGTGCTGCCTCAAGCTGTGTCTACACGTGCACGCTACTTCGAAGTAGCGGCACTAACTTCGAAATAGCTCCCGTCGCGGCTACACGCGTCGGGCGCTATTTCGAAGTTAACTTCGACGTTAGGCAGCGAGACGTCGAAGTCGCTAACCTCATGAGGGGATAGGAATAGCGCCCTACTTCGACGTTCAACGTCAAAGTAGGGACCGTGTAGACGATCCGCGTCCCGCAACATCGAAATTGTGGGGTCCTCCATGGCAGCCATCAGCTGGGGGGTTGAGAGACGCTGCCTCTCCAGCCCGTGCGGGGCTCTATGGTCACCGTGTGCAGCAGCCCTTAGCCCAGGGCTTCTGGCTGCTGCTGCTGCAGCGGGGGATTCATGCTGCATGCACAGGGTCTGCAACTCGTTGTCGGCTCTGTGTATCTTGTGCTGTTTAGTGCAAGTGTGTCTGGGAGGGGCCCTTTAAGGGAGCGGCTGGCTGTTGAGTCCGCCCTGTGACCCTGTCTGCAGCTGTGCCTGGCACCCTTATTTCGATGTGTGCTACTGTGGCATGTAGACGTTCCCTCGCTGCGCCTATTTCGATGTGGTGCTGCGCAACATCGATGTTGAACATCGACGTTGCCAGCCCTGGAGGACGTGTAGACGTTATTCATCGAAATAGGCTACTTCGATGTAGGCTTCACGTGCAGACGTAGCCGCAGAGATTCACGGAGGCCCCCCTTTTGCCCAGGCCCTTCCAAAGGCAGGGGTCTCCACTTAGCGAGCCATCCTCATCATAGGCAGGACCAGTACAGGGAGAATAATACCAGTCCCCTTGCAGGCCCTCGCCTGCTCCAGAAAAGTGATACCTCGGGGGAAGGATGGGGGGAGTCAAGACCCACCCGCTACCCTGGACTCCGGCCCAGGGTCCCTATGAGAACAAGAGGCAACTGGCAGGACCTTTACCCCTGCCCCAAAGTAGTAGCCTCACCCTGGGCCACTTCGCCCACCACTTCCCCGTGGTACCTTTTCCTTTTCCTTTTCCTTTCCCCTGCCCCTGCCCCCCTCCCAAAACCTTCCCCCCTGCTACCAGATGGGGAGCCTTTTATAGGGAGCACAGGGCCTATCTGACCAATGAAGGTCTGGGCCTAGACAGGGAACAGAAACACTCTGTCCTCTAGGCTGCAGGGCTGCCACGGGGATCCCAACTGGGGAGCCCCGCAGTTGGGAGGTGAGGTGCTGGGGGGTGGGCACCCTTTGGCTGCTTCAGGCCCCCCTGGGGCTGTCTTTTGGTCCCCTTTCTGGGCCAGCTTCTCTTCCCTGCCTTAGGCAGGCTGCTTTCTTTTCCCCCCCTACCCCACCCCTGCCAGCTAGTTTCTTCAGGACCTGCTGGGTGGGTGGTGTGAGGGGGGACTCCTGCTGCCCTGCCTCTTGGCGGGGAGGAGGGTACCCCCGCCTTCCATCTTCTGGGGAGGACTCTGCTGGCCCTCTACTTGGGCCCACCTTTCCATCCACTGGCTGCTGCATCCTTACTGCTCCGGAGGAGGTAAGGGGCTTTCTTGGGCAGTGGCTGGGCTTCCCTCCACAGCTTGCTGTGGAGTGGTTTGGGGAAGGGTGAATTTGGGTGGGGCCCCTCCCCACCAGGGCTCCAGAGGGATGGCTGCATAATTGGGGGTGGGGTGTTAGGGTGTGGTCCCTGCCCCACCCTTGCAGCCACCGCCTCCTTCACCGCCCCGCCCCCTCCACACCCAGCTGCTGCCCGGGCCCTTTCCATCTGGGCCCCACCCTAATCATCTGCCCCTTCCTCCTTCCTGCTCCTCTGGGGCTCTGCAGTGGCTGCTGTGGGCCCACCCTCAGGCACCCGCAGGCACACTCTTCCCCCTAACCCCCCTCTCCTTTGGTTGGCTTTGCCACCCTTCCACCTTGCCCCCCCTTGTGCCCACGCTCCCCCCCTTTCTTCTGTTAGGTGCCTGAGCCCCTCCCCTTCCACTCACTCACCTCCCCACACTTACAAATATTGAATCCCCCTGCCACACACATCCCAGTGCAGTTGCAGGAGCCGCTTACCACCCTGTGCTGTGAGTAGTGGCCCCCTTGCACCTCCCTTTCCTCCCTCTCTCCTCCTGCCCCACCCCCACCTGACCAGGTCCTCAGCTTGGCCAGTGGGGGAGGGGTAGCCACTTCCTCCCTCACTTCTCCTCTCCTCCTCCCTTCCCCCACTCTTTCTTAAAGTGCCCCACCCCAATAAATTCCCTTGCCCTTGCACCCCTCACCATGGCCTCTACAACCACCGGGGGGGGGGCATCTGGCAATGCCACCCTCCCTCTTCCCTCCACTGGCACCCCTTCCACCTCTGAAATGGCAGCCTCCTCGTCCAGGGTCTCCAGGGTCCTTGCCGTCTCATCAGTTGAGGGCGCGGGCGTAGGCTCTGGGGCTCCTGCCACCCCTGCTGCGGCATCCTCCAGTGACCCCGCCCCGAACCCAACCCCCGTAAAGGGTAGGAAGGGCCAGGGGAAAAAGAAAGGCAAGAGCCCCGCCCGGCAGGCCAAACCTCCCATTCTGGGGGCTCTTACCCCAGCTGCTGCGACATCTGGCACAGCTCCCCCTTCTCCCTGCCCCCCCATTCCCACCACCGCGCCTGGTGGCTCCGATTCTTTGGCCCCCAGGTTGTATGCTCAGGCAGCGGTAGCCGCCTCGCACCCTGCTCCCTCCGCCTCTGCCAGGACTACCACCCCCCACGGTTGCAGCCCCTTCCCCACGCTGACCAAGAGGCATGGAGTCCGCTGCCTCCTGGTGGCTGCCTCGCCCCACGTAGAAACCTACATGCGGGTGTTGGCACGGGTGGTGGGGCCCGCGGCCATGGTGGCGGCCTCTCGGATGTTCGAGAAGATTGTCTTCTTTGTGCCTTCGGAGGCCGCCGCCCAGGAGGAGGTGGAGAGGGGCTTGGCGGTAGGGGGCGAGCATGTGCCCCTGGAGCCGCTGGAAGACCTGGGCGTGTGGGTGGTGTTCTCCTCCGTCCCACCATTCCTCCCCAACTCCGCCCTTCTGCCTTTCCTTGCCACCCTGGGCCGGACTCTGTCAGTCCTGAGCCCCCTCCCCCTAGGCTGCAAGGACCCTGCCCTTCGGCATGTGCTTTCTTTCCTCCGGCAGGCTTGGGTACAACTGTTGCCGGTGGCAGCACAGGGTGGGGTAGCCCAGGAGGGGGCTATACTGGTGCCCTATCAAGGGGCCCAGTACCGGGTCTTTTACACCCTGGGGGAGGCCCGGTGTTTCGTGTGCCGGGCGGTGGGGCACGTCTGGAGGGATTGCCCCCTGGCCCGGCGTGAAGAGGAGCCCAGGACCTCCTCCGACCCGCGGGGCACCAGCCACAAGACCGGCGGCGCCCTGACCACGACAGGCCCTGGGACCGCCCCTCTTCCTCTTGTCCCAGATGGATCCATCGCCACTTGGGTGTCGGAGGGTGCCCGGCCGCTCGGTGCCGGGAAGGAAGAAGTGGGCACCGGCGCCCAAGCGGGCACAAGAGCCGGGCCCGCGGAGGACAGGGAGGCAGGGCCAGCGGCAGAACCTGGAAAGGGCCCACCCCAGGGCGGGCCGTCCCCTCCCCCTGCTGTCCTGGCTCCTCCTTTCCTCCCTCCCTCCTTGCTGCCTTAGTCCCCCGGCCCTTCCTCCTCTGCCACCCAGCCCCCCTCCTCGGAGGACTGGGTGCTGGTAGGGGGAAAAAGGAAGAAAGGAAGTGCGCGTGCCTGGCACCCCACCCCGTTGGAGGACGGGGCGGGCGTGCCCCGCAAAGCACCAAAAAGAGCTGCCAGCCCCAGCCTGCCCACCGAACCCCCAGCCACCGACCGTCTGCCGGGGCTGGCTGGAGTCACCACGGCAGCCATAAAGGACACCATCTGTTCTGCCCTGGAGCCAGAGCCTCAAAAAACAGAGACTGCCTCCGTCGTCCCCTCGCCCTTCTCCGACACCCCTCTGGCCACTGCCCAGCTTGCCCCTGTGGAGTGTCCAGAGGAGGTAAGCCTCTGCCTCGCCCTCCTCTCGCAGGAGGTCAAGGCCCTGGGTCTCACCCCGGCAGCCCTCGACATGGATGGCCTTCAATTGGAGGCCTGCGGGCCGTCCCTCTACTCCCCACCCCCCTCACTCCCCCTCTCCCTGTCCACTAGCACCCCTTTAACTGCCCCCCTTCCCTGCTCCGGGACGTTGTGGGGTGCGGCCCCCCTCAATCAGTGACGACCTCCCGGCAGGGGTTGGCCAGCCCCCGGACGCCCCGGGAGAACTGGTGTTCCCATTATGCCCTCCCTCCCCTCCTGGACCCAAAGACCCTACCACCATTCCCGCCACCCCATCAGTGCCTGCCGCCGAGTGCGTGGGCACCTTGCCCCTAACCCCAACTCCCTTTCCACTGCCCGTGGAAGTTCCCTCTCCCGAGATCCCCTCCGCTCCCATCCCAGGCCCTACTCCCACCTTGGCCCCCCTCTCTACCCCCACCCCTGCTCCCCTCTCCAATCAATGTCCCATCCAAAAACCTGTAACCCTCCCCCATCCAGGCCCTCCCCTTCCCCCTCTTCCGCCACTCCCGCCCCTTCCTCCTCCACCTGCTCCCCCTCCACCCCTTCAGACCCTTCCCCTCCAAATCTCATCCTTCCCACCCTCCCGCCTACCCCCTCACCCTCCCACCTCAGCATTTGTCCACCCACATCTGCCCCCGAGGCTGTGATCGCCCGGGAGACCTTTGCCATACCACCCACTCCCAGCACCTCAGGGGCTGCTCTCTCTCTGCTGCCCCCATCCCTCCCAAACTTGGACCCCACTCCCCGCTTCGACTTTTGTTCCGGCCATGGAGCCCACAAAAAAATGGGGCTGACGGATCCCCGGCACCCTGAAACCCCAGCACCCCATGCGCTGGCGGGCAAGATACACCAGTTCTTGGATGAAGTCCGCGGGTCCAAGAACAAGGTTGCTCTCGCCCTCCAGCGCTGGGGTGACTTCCACGCCATCCTACAGTCCGTGAGGGCAAGGGGCACTGGGACCGGGAGGAGGGACGCCATGGCCTACCAACGGGCCCACGACTTCTGTGATGCCTTAATTACCTTTGGCGTTGGTCACGGCTTGCTGCGTGGCCCCACGGGGGCCGTCAGTGCTCCCTCCAGCGAGGATCCTCCCCAGCCCTTCAAATTGCGCCGATCATCTTTGCCTCATTAAATGCCAGGGGCTGCGGGTCGGGTCTCTGCAGGTGCCAATTGCTCTCCTTCCTCCGGGAGAGGGGGTAATCAGTTACCTTCTTTCAGGAAACCCACACTACTCTGGCTGCTGAAGCCAGTTGGCAGCTGGAGTGGGGAGACGGGGTCCATCTTAGTCACCTCTTGGCCCATCAGGCCGGGGTAGCGACCCTGTTCTCCCCAGACCTGCAGCCCGAGGTGCTGGGGAGCATCGAGGTCATGCCAGGCCGCCTGCTGTATCTCCGGGTACAGATAGAGGGGCTGCCCCTCAACCTCCTCAACGTCTATGCCCCAACATCCGGCTCGGAGAGAACATCCTTCTTCCAGCAGGCGGCGGCCTTCCTCGACTCCATCGATCCTCACAAGTGCCTGGTCCTTGGCGGGGATTTCAATTGCACCCTCAAGGAATGGGACTATACGGGGACTGTGCAGTGCCACGCCGCTGCGGACATCCTCAGGGAGCTCATCAACCATAGCTCCCTAGTGGACATCTGGCGCAGCCACCACCCGGATGAGGATACTGTCTTTACCTACGTCCGAGTGGTGGGCCATAAATCTGTACACTCCCGGTTGGACCGCATCTATATTACTTGTCAACACCTTTCCCGAGCCCACTCCTCTAGCGTGCGGCCAGCCCCCTTCTTGGACCACCACCTGGTGGCCGTGAAGGCTTCCCTTTCACCAGGGAAGCAGGGGTCGGCCTACTGGCATTTTAATAATAGCCTGCTGGGGGATGTGGGCTTTGTGGCGTCCTTCCGGGAGTTCTGGCTGGCCTGGCACGGGCAACGGTGCGCCTTTCCCTCAGCGTGGTGGTGGTGGGATCTGGGAAAGGTGCACACGCGGCTCTTCTGCCACAACTATACCCGGGGGGCCAGCCGGCGGCAGGATGAGTTGGTAGGACAGCTGGAGTGGGAGGTTCTTAAGCTGGAGAGGTGCCTGGCCACCAGCCCCAGGGATCCACCCTTCTGCGGCACGTACCGGGAGAAGCGGGACGAGCTCAGGGCCCTCGACACCCTTTGGGCGCAGGGGGCGTTTGTGAGGTCGCGGACCAGCTCCTTCAGGAGATGGACTGTGGCTCCCACTTCTTCTATGCCCTGGAGAAAAAGAGGGGTGCCAAGAAATATATCCTCTGCCTCCTCGCAGAGGATGGCACCCCTCTTATGGATCCAGCGGAGATGCATGAGAGGGCTCGCACCTTCTACGCCACCCTTTTCTCCCCGGATGTGACCAACGCCGACGCCTGCAGAGTGCTTTGGGACCAACTCCCTTCGGTCAGCACGGGCGACTGGGACAGGCTGGAGCTTCCTCTCACTCTGGCCGAGCTCTTGGAAGCCCTCCGTCTCATGCCCACCAACAAATCCCCAGGTATGGACGGGCTGACCGTGGAGTTCTGCCACGTTTTGGGACATCCTCGGCCCAGGCCTACTCAGTGTCTGGGCCGAGTCCTTGCAGAGCGGGGTCCTCCCCCTGTCGTGCAGGCGGGCCGTCCTCACCCTGCTGCCAAAAAAGGGGGACCCCTGCGACCTTCGGAACTGGCGTCCCATCTCGCTCCTCAGCACGGACTACAAGATAATCGCCAAAGCCATCTCCCATCGCTTGGGGTCCGGGCTGCAGGACATGGTCCACCCCGACCAGACCTACACCGTCCCGGGCCGTACCATCTTCGATAACCTCTATCTGGTCCGGGATCTCTTGGAGCTCAGGTGTAGGAATGGTCTGTCGTTCGCCCTCCTGTCCTTGGACCAGGAGAAGGCGTTCGACAGGGTGGACCACAGGTATCTCCTGGGCACTCTGTGGGCTTTCGGCTTCAGACCCCATTTCATCGGGTTTCTCCAGGTGCTGTACGCTGCCTCAGAGTGTCTGGTCAAACTCAACTGGACCCTGACCGCTCCAGTCAGCTTCGGGCGTGGGGTGCGTCAGGGCTGCCCGCTGTCAGGCCAGCTCTATGCTCTGGCCATCGAGCCCTTCCTCTGTCTCCTTCGGCAAAGGTTGACGGGGATGGTGCTCCGTGAGCCAGAGCTGCAGCTGGTCTTGTTGGTGTACGCCGATGACGTACTCCTCGTGGTCCATGACCCGGGAGCCCTGGTGCGGTTGGAGGCCTGCCAAGCCATCTACTCGGTGGCCTCCTCTGCCCGGGTCAACTGGGTCAGGAGCTCTGGCCTGGTGATTGGGGCTGGGTGGCAGGGGGGCCGCCTCCCGCCCACGCTTCAGGCCATTCGGTGGAGCGCGGGTTCGCTGTCCTATCTGGGAGTCTTCCTATCTGCCATGCATCCCTCTCCACAAGAAAACTGGCAGGGTTTAGAAGGCAGGGTGGCTGAGCGGTTGAGGAGGTGGGCGGGGCTGCTCCAGTGCCTCTCCCTATGGGGGAGGGCACTGGTGCTTAATCAATTAGCCCCACCCATGCTCTGACACTGTCTCAGCACTCTTGCCCCACCCCTGGGTTTCCTGGCTGCCCTCCAGAAGGTAATTCTGGAGTTCTTCTGGACAGGACTGCACTGGGTCTCTGCAGGGTTCTCCATCTCTCCCTGGAGGAGGGAGAACAGGGCCTGACCTGCCTCTGCACTCAGGTCCATGTCTTCTGCCTCCGGGCCCTGCAGGGACTCCTCAACAGCAATAGTGCAAATAGTCCAGCGTGGAGCACGCTGGTGCACGCTTTCCTCTGTCGCTTCCGAGGGCTCCGATACGACTGGCAGCTCCTTTATCTGCCTTTGAGAGGCCATCCGCAAGACCTCTCGGAGCTGCCGGCCTTCCACCAGGACCTCCTCCGCACCTGGTGGCTGCTCACAGTCTCCTGGTCCTTAGGGGCCACCGTGGGGGAAGACCTCCTCGCAGAGCCCCTGCTACACAACCCCTACCTCCGTGTGCAGGCGGCGGAGTCCTCCGCAGTGTGCCGGAGGCTGGTCCTCAGTGGAATCACCAGGGTCGGAGACCTCCTGGACTACGACAGGGTGGAGGCCCCAGCGCTCGCCCAGAGCATGGGGCTCTCCACCCTTCGCTCTCCCTGACGCATACTCGAGGAGGTTAAGGCTGCCTTGCCACCCGCTGCTCACATCTACCTACTCCGGGTCCTGCGAGAGGGTGCACCCCATCACCGTCTTACTCCTGGCCCTCCGGACCTGTGTGTGGGCCCCCGGCTCCTCGAGTCTTCCCATCCCCCTCCCCTGCATCATCCCAGCTGGCTGCACGCCTTGCAGCCGGTCCCCTACTGAACCACGCCCCAACGTCATCTGTACATGCTCGTGCTTCACATGCTCCACTTCCCCACCCTCGCGTCCCACCCAGACCACAAGTGGCGGGAGCTTCTACCACCTTCGGAGGGTGGGAAGCCCCGGTGGGCCAGCCTTTATTCTACCCTGGTCCCGCGGCCCAGCAGGGACATCAGCTGGAGAATTCTTCATGGGGTGGTGAGCACGGGCGTGTACCTGGCGCGGTTCACCCCTCTTCCGGACACTTGCTTCTTTTGCGGCACAAGGGAGACCCTCGTGCACATTTACACTGAGTGCGCCAGGTTGCAGCCCCTCCTTCGGCTCCTCCAGAACCTCTTGCTGAGGTCCTGGCTGCACTTCTCCCCACACCTTCTTATCCTTGCACACCCTATCCGTGGCCCCACCAAGTCGCGGGACCTCCTCGTCAGCCTCCTCCTGGCTATGGCCAAGGTAGCCATTTATAATACTCGGGAGAGGAGGCTGGTGGGGGGGAGGCCTGCGACTGTGGGGCCTATTTCCGCTCCTCTCTCCGCTCACGAATCCGGGCAGAGTTCCTTTGGGTGGCGTCCACTGGCTCTCTTGACACCTTCGAGGGACAGTGGGTGCTGTCCGGGGTTCTCTGCTTGGTGTCCCTTCTGGTTCCCTTGTTCTAAACCTTTGATCTCCACTCCCATCCCTGTTTTTTCTTTAGTTGTCCCCTGCATTTTGTTGGGGCCATGACCTTTTTTTAATGGGTTCCCTCTCCCTCTAAGAGGGGCCTTTTAGTCGTAGGCGGGCTGTGCCCGCCCCCTCCATGGATCCCCAATAGGACCCAGTATACTGTCCTTCTAGAAGGCTCCGGAAGCTTCCAGGTAAGGGTCTACCACTGGCTTTACCACAACACGCAACATTGTTTGGCTCAGGGTGTGGGATTCCAAGCTGATCCCTAAATATGGAGTTCTCGAGTTGTCCAAAAATGCTGTTGCCATTGGTTTCTCCATGACCCGCTGAAGCATTTGGTGTGATCTGCTGTGGTTGTGTAGAAATGCAAATGTCTTGGGAATATACAAAGCAGATTAATTTACTATAGAAATAACTGTCAAGAAAGCAATGACCCAACAAGTATTTGAAATGAAAATGGGATTTCAAAAGAAAAAAACCAGTTGAGAAAAAAAAATCAAAGTGGTGTACTCTTGGGTACAATTTTACGTTTTGGACATGCAAATGTTAAACTTGTTTTGCATATTTGCATGAGTGTTATATGTGGCGCTGTAGCCATAAAACATTTCTCCCTGTTTGAAGAGGAAGTGGGAGATTTGTTTTTAAGAAGCAAATTGCATAGAAACACACAGGATAGCCCAAGAATCTCAGCTGCATAACATGATGGGGAGTTCTGAGCAATAAATTCTTAGTTGAAGCTAAAAGCTGTACAAGCCAGCTAATAAGAACATAAATAAAGTGCCTGCTTAAGAAGTCTTTAAATAGTGGATTTTATTTATTTTTCTCATTAATTGAAAACATGTCTCTTGCGCTATACATTGCTAAGTCTTAGATTCCTTGGCTCTACTTTTCATAATTTCATTCATAAGCTGCCTTTTATCATTTTGGGGATATCTCCACACAGACATATCTCCACTGTCCTGTGCTGGCAAGATTACTTTAGATCATACCTTTGTACTATGAAGATGTTCATTATTGTGATTTATGGTTTCTTAGGCCAGGCAGAGTTTCCTTTACTTCATTTAAGGCAAAATGAGCCCCCCTCCTCTGCCTCTGGGCCAAGGATGTGTTGGCAAAAATGAACAGAGTGCAGATGTTCATTAATTTGGATTGGGAGAGTTTTGATTTGGGCTAGAATTGTGATAACATTGGGACTGTACATGGAAAGATTTTGTCCTTGTGAAACTGGAAACCCAGGCTGACTAGGAGGAGAGAATGAAGGCTAAACCAACTTTAGTTACAGCCATTGGCAAGGGTGGTGCATGGAGCTGAATGGGCCCTAAAAGTCATCATGACTAAGACATGACTCTGGGTCACAATTCATCCCCTTCTTCTCCATTATTGGGCAGGCATAAAATTTGGGTTGGGGTGTAGAGAGCTTGGTTCAGATTTATTTGACTTCAACATCAAGCAGTTTGTCTGGAAGGGGGGAATCTTTGCCTGAAATGTAGCTTGACTATGGAACCCTTTACCACAGTTAAGTCCAGTTAAGTAGGCAAATTTCAAAGGTTTTTGTTTGTTTTGAGGTGGGTGTGGGGGTTCTGTTTTGATAGAGAGCATGTTAGACATGTAGTGGTAGGTTGCTGTGTATTGGCAATGTTTGTTAGGTTTTTTTTTCATTTCCCCTTGCTGAAACTACCCACCAGTGAATAGTATGGTGGGTGGGGGGGGGGCGGGCAAATCTAGCCCCATCCTACATGTGCAGTGGAATGGGTACAGTGGCAGAAGAGGTTGGGAGCTAGGGTTAGGCATATGAGGGCTAAAAGAGGGTCAGAACAAGAAAATCCACTGTTACCTCTTCCATGAAGGACAGTTCAAAGCCACATATAGGCTACTGCAGTTGTTGAGCTACATCATGCAATTGTGTAGCATGGGATGGGCAAACTTTTTGGCCTGAGAGCCACGTTTGGGTCTGGAAATTGCATGGACAACTATGAATGCAGATGGTGCCAAGGTGGGGGAAGGGGACCCTATGGGTGTAGCCTGGGGGATGCTCTAGAGGGCTGGTAACGGAAGCAGACAGGCAGTGAGGGTAAGTCTGAGTAAATCTTACCTGGTAAGCACCTGAACAGCTCTTTACCCCCAGCCATGCTGCCTAGAGTACTGGGGCTGCTGGCGCAACAACTGTGCTGCTCAGGCCTCGGGGGAGCTGAGGCTGTGGAGAAGGAGGGGCAGAAGGGAAGGGGCTTGGCAGGATCACAGGCTGCCCCCGCTCGTCACATTCCCTAGGAGCTGGCCTGGCTCCTCCACTACGCCTGTCCCAACCCCACTCTCTGATGGGAGCTTGGGGGCAGAGTGAAAGCATCCAACAGGCCAGATGTGCTCATCTGCCCTGCACCCCTGCTCTGATGTAACAGCTGGTTCAGTGTCTAACAGGGCAGACTGCTCCCCTCTGGCCTGCCACACTTCTGTCCAGAACCTGGCCCAGATACTGGGTGCTGAGCACCACATTTGGGGGTTGACTTCTGGTAATAGAAGTGGTTCTTTGCGTCCTTTAGAGAGTCCACCATACCAGAAAACAGTAATCCTTTCTACTGACCAGCACAGCAGTAACTACCACGGGTGAAATATTGTAGTGCTTTGCTATTGAATGCCCAGGATTTCATCCCTTGGATCGAAAAATCAGGGCTAGGTATTTTCCATTGGTACATGGAGGTTTAGCTGTGCAATGCATCCCCTGCACAACCCCCCATATACAAGCACCTACCCCCAATATAAAGCAGATCTGTAGGCAAGGGCTTTACTATACAGTGGTGTATAGATTACACACACTGGATCCTCCCATCCTGTGCCCCAGCCCAAGGGTGTAAAGAGCAGTTTATGTGGTGAGGTACTGCTTAGGCAAGTAAAGACTTAGAATGTGAAACCTGTACAACTCTCTACACATACAAGTAGTATGTTCCTTGGCTACAGTACTGGTTTAGTAGTGTAATGTCCCACTGCCAGGGCCTTTCTCTGCTGCAGGGATAAAATCCAGCAGTTCACCGCTGCCAGATTCATTCCCTGCTACCTTCCACTGCTGCATGTAGCTACACACCCACGAGCGCAGCCTGCTTTTCACTGTGGCATGCAGTTGCACATGTGTAGGTCTTGTACCCTATACGCCATAGCCAACATAGCTGAGGTATGCGAGGGAGGATGGAGTGATAGTACAGTGAATCCAGTGTGCAGAAAGTCAGGCATATTCCCTTTATTGGTCCTCTGTCTCATTGCATAGTTTTGTAGGTATAACTTGTGAAACTGTTGCTTGTGCCATCAAGACAGGCATGGAAGTCGATGACTGAAAAGTCAATTTTAGGTACACAACTGGCTTCCAGCAGGCTTCTTTTAGGCACAATACTGAATTGTATCACTTGAGATCCTATAGATATCGATGACAAGCATCAGAGAGGTAGCCGTGTTAGTCTGTATGTTCGAGAACAACAAGAAGTCCTGTGGCACCTTACAGATATTTTGGAGCATAAGCTTTCGTGGTCAAAGGCCCGCTTCATCAGATGCATGAGTGGGGCATCTATAGACATCGATGTATTTGATCTGCCGGCCCAAGATATACAGTTCTGTCAGAAATCTTAATATAAATACCAAAAGCAGTGTAAAGCTGAAAACTAGCAGCCAATACTAAGTGTTACCAGGAGAGTTAAGGCATGGAAGGAGGGCTCTGAATGCTCATTCTGGGTCAAGAACGTCTCAAGATAAGTCTTTGCATTGTTTTACCAACCTCTGCAATTTGGTCTAATATGTAATGTTTCCCTACAAAAATAAAAATGTAGTGTAGGTGTGACACAATGACTTGCTTTTCTGCTGCATTGTTGCTGGTTTTTTCTTGTTTGTTTGTTTCTTTGTTCATTTGTTTTTAACACACTTGGAACTAAGGCTGAGTCCAGCTGACAGAGTTTGATGTGAGAAAGTTTTGTAATATAATTTAGACAGTCCACAGCTTCTAGGTAGGTGTCAGAGGATTACTGCAGCAATAAGCTAGTTAAGTTTTACTGTACGGCTGTGGCTATACTCACCTGGAAGGTCGATGGCTAAGATGCAATTTTAGGTTCGCCAGTTGCGTACTTAAAAATTGACTTTTCAGCCATCAACTTCCATGCCTGTATTCATGGCAGAAGGTGGACGGGAGTGCTCCTCCCATCAACCTTCCTTAATCTTCGCAGCTCATGAGGTATTCCGGGGTTGACATTGACCTTGAAACATGTAGGTTTTTGGTGTGCAAAACAGCACCCCAGAAGATTGAACCTGAATGGTCGATCTTCTGTGGTCAGTGTAGATGTAGTCTGTCTCTTATCCAAGCAAGCCTGCAATTTCTGCTCCTCAGACAAATAATTTAATATCTCAGTTATGTGCTCATATCTCAGTTATGTACTCACAAGCAACTTGGGCTTCCATAGGCAGAAATGTAGTTTTTGAGTCAAGCCACCACATTAAAGGTGTGAGATCGTGACAGCTGTTATGAGCTGGAACATAGTGCCATGTGCCCAGACGCAGACTCCAAAGAAAATAAATCCATCTTTTTCAAATAAACTTTTCCACTGCTCCTAAGTGAAATGATAATTCAGCCACACTGAGCAACAGGAAATAGCATGTTTTATAGAAGAAAAAAGGGAAAGAATAGACCTGTATTTCTTGTACTTTGCTAGCACATTCTGCATTGAATTGAGAGGCTATGAGGATTTGAACAATAGATTAAAACACATGGGTGATTTGATAGCAGCCTTCAACTTCCTGAAAGGGGGCTCTAAAGAGGATGGAGAGAGGCTGTTCTCAGTGGTGACGGATGGCAGAACAAGGAGCAAATGTCTGAAGTTACAGAGGGGTAGCGGGAGGTTGGCTATTAGGAAAAACAGGGGTAGCGGGAGGTAGGCTATTAGGAAAAACAGGGGTAGCGGGAGGTAGGCTATTAGGAAAAACAGGAGGGTGGTGAAAGAGTGGAATGCTTTACCTAGAGAGATGGTGGAATCTACATCTCTACAGGTTTTTAAGTCCCAGCTTGACAAAGTGTTGGCTGGGATGATTTAGTTGGGGGTTGAGCCTGCTTTAGACAGGGGGCTGGACTAGATAACCTCCTGAGGTCCCTTCCAGCCCTAGGATTCTATAATTCTATGACTCTGTGGTTAGCTGATGTCTACAGCTTATGTTGGTAGAACTTACATCATTTGGGGGTGATGCATAAATTATCCCCCGCCCCCGTTGAAGTGATATAAGTTACAGCAACATATGTGCCAGTTTGAACTGCACCATACTGACAGGAGAGCTTTTCCTGCTGTCATAATTTCTGCTGAACAGAGAGGTAAATTTTAAGGAGTGTCTTCACAAAACGTATTGCCAAGAAGGTGTATGTGTAAACATGGCCTTAGACAGAGCCATCCAATCCAGAGGAGGGACAGCGGCAGCCACCCAGGGCCCTGTGCTTTGGTGGAGCAGGAGACAATGCTTCAGGGGAATTCATGGTCCTGGAGGGCCTGATGGATTAGAGGGTGGGGTCTGGCTCCAGCAGCAGCAAGCAACTCAGTTCCAGCCCATCCCACTCCATTCTGTCTGGCAGCTCCTGGTGTCACTCAGGAGAGGGGGTGGAAGCGGGAAAGAGGTGTGGCAGAGCTTGGTGGAGTGAGGGACCGAGGAGCAGGGGAGGGAAGGGGCAGGGTATCCTAGTGTCCTAGGGGCAGGGCGAATAGTCTCCTAGGCTCCACACCTCCCTAGCAATGGCCCTCACCCTAGATCTGCAGCTAGTAAGAGAGTGAATTAGGGGGCAGTGTACTGAACTTAGAGGGGCAGAGGACCTACATGCACTTCCCTGCTCTGCTGCTAAGTTCTGGGAAAGACACTGCACTTCTCTGCCCTCAGTTTCCCTAAGCCATTTTGTCCATTTAGCCTGCAAGTTCTCTGGGGCAGATACTAACATTTCTATATATTTGTACAGCACCTAGCACAGTGGGATCTCTGGGTGCTATTGTAATGCATAGAACTGTAGAATCACAAAGTTAGAAGAAGGTCTCTAGTCCAGACATTCTCAAACTTTTTTTTTAATGAGGCCTCCACAACATTCTATGCAAACTCCACAGCCCAGCTGTGCCACAACAACTGATTTCTGCATAGAAAAGCTAGGGCTGGCAGTAAAGGGTAGGAAGAAGAGCAATTGCCTGGGACCCTCCACTTCACTGGGTGTCCAGTGAAGCTAAGTTGCTCCAGCTTTGGCTTCAGCCCCAAGTGGTGAATCACAAGGTCCTGGTCTTTTCCACTGCTTGGCAGACTTAGGTTTTCTGTCATGGAGCCTCACCAAGTCTAACACTGGCCCTGCTTGGCAGTCCCCCTGAAACCTGCCCACAGCCCTCCGGGTCCTAGTAGAGAACTACTGATTTAGTCTAACACCCAGCCACTCTGCAGGATTTGTTGTGTCCAAACCATCCAAAACAGATGGCTAGCCAGTCTCCTTTTGAAAATCTTCAGGGACAAAGCTTCCATGATCTCTCAAGACAGTCTGCTTCATTGTCCTGTTCTTACAGTTCAGAATTTTTTTCCTGAGATTTAATCTAAACCTGCTGTGCTAGAGTTTGAAGCCATTGCAAGTAATAATGGCATAAACTGTCAGGATGGAACATTTTAATGGGCATATAATGACCAATGATCAGAAGTGCATTCTAATCCATTTGGAAAGAGTAAGCATTATGTTTGTTCTCTGTGTAACTAACTGTTACTCTTTATAGATGAATTTAAAACATTTCTGACCTAAGGTCCCTGGGGTAGCGTATTGGCCTCTGGAGCCTGAGTTAAGTTACCCTTGCAACAATGTGAAACTGCTGCAACCTGGAATGAAGTCTGAATTTTGCAGAATGGATAGATAACATTTCAGGGAAAAGAAATATTTACATTTCAGAGCTGAATTTTTAAAACTTGACAGGATAGATACTCAACTCACACCAGCAGACATCAGATTGAATGCACAAGAAAAAAATACTTTAAAAAATTATATCCAAAAGGGCAGCTGTTAAGTCCACATTTAAGATCCTAAATAACTGGTCAGATTTTTAAATGTGCTGAATGCCACCTCTTGATTTCTGTAAGAACTTGGTTGTTCAGTTTTTGAAACTCTAGGTGCTTATATGAGTTGAGCCTGGAAATGGTTTTAAAATGTCACTTCTAATGCTTTTGTGTGTTCATTACTTTTCCCCATCAAAATATTGCTACCACAGAAGATCCCTACATTTGGCTCTTGTGTATGATTAGCAGAGTCCAAAAACTAAATTTTGCATTACTACCCAATAGCAAGGCACTATGCATCCCCTCTCACTAGAAGCCTGTATAGTTCTAGAACCCCTGATGTTCAGTCCAGTTATCATTGCTTAGGATAATGGAGTTCCCTGTTGCATTTGGTTCACCAAACTGCAGCAGAAGTGTAATTCCCATTGACTTACACATTTTCTTAATGTTTCTTCTTACTTGAGGCTTTTTATCCTTTGCCCTTTAATATATTACAACTAAAGAAAATCACAATTATGACTTGCATTATGTGACCATTCAGGTAATTAAGGGGCATCTTCTTCCTTTCCTTGCCTGCATGAGTCATATTTGGAGTTGCAGTGTGAAGGTGAAGAGCAGCCTCTGTGGTGCCAGGAGCGGAAGGAGCTTGGCTTGGCATTCCCCGCTGTGCCCCTCTACCACACTGCATGCTAGCCACCATGGCTTATTGGCATGAAGAGGAAGTAATTTGTGCCAGATGTAGGGCTGATACATCTGGGCTAAAGGGAAAGCTCAGTCCCATATTGTGTCTCCCAGGTAGGCATGCTGCCTCTACTCGTGGCTGTGGTAAAAACACAGTGTAGCCCTTCTTAGAGTGATTTTGTACTTTGTGAAGTGACTGACCATTGTGCCTTCATTCACTAAGAGTTGTTCCAGCTGTTGTCACAGATGTCTCTTGCAATGATCATGGACCTTGGATGGAGGTACAGAGGTTGTAGGTGAGAAGATTTTGGATGAGGTGCAAGAGGATCATTCTACATTTGCATAGCTGGACCACTTAATCCAGTTGTTGTATTTCTATTAGTAACTCTTTGCAAAGAGGTAATTTAGCTATACACTCATAAGCTATGTCTACACTACAGAGTTTTGTCGACAATTCCAGGGTTTTGTTGACAAAACTTGTGGAGTGTCCACGCTAAAAATTCATTCGTCAACAGTAATTTGACAGAATGTGGCACTTTTGTCAACAGACTTCTGACTCTCCTCATGAGGCAGAATGCTTTTCTTGACAGAAACTGTAGACAAAAAAGATGTGTGGATGCTACAGGGGGGCGCTCCATCAACAGAGGGGACTTCTGGGTCAGTGGGCAACCCTGTCTGCGTTCTGTTGAGGTAGTGGTTGGGCAGTCCAGCCACTCTGTCACAGCAGATTGCTTTTTCAATCCACTTTCGTGTATGGCCACAATCTGTCAACAGAAGTTTTATTGGAAGATATCTTCTGACAATAAATTCCATCGATAGATCAGTGTAGTGCAGACATAGCCATAGGGTTCCCTCAGCCCTCAGCATATGGAAAAATGTTCATATATGAAAAACATGAGTCATCTACACTCTGTCACTTACATAATATCCACAGGCATTAAGGAGCAATACAACTCAACAATCACAGTAAGATAGGGTATTGTTTCATTTTATCAGCCATATTTTATACCATAGAAAAATATACTTAGTCAGAAAAGTAGAGAGGGAGGTTGAGCAAAGGATTCTCATTCTTAGAACCACCATACTACTAAATCATTAAATCTGCATATTAAGCATGATAAACTTAAGAGTGAGAAGTAGAGTGGTCAGTAGTTTTCTGCCACATTTCTTAAAAAATGTTGATTAGCTGTAACTGTTCACAAGAAAGCACTGATATCAACAAATCTCTGGATTAATGTTTTTGAGAAAAATTCTCAATTATCAACACATCCCATTTTCACACTTTCAAAGTGAAAAATGTCACTTGCTGGTTTGCAGTAACTTTTCATCTTGAAATTTTAGTTAATTTAAACACAAAAGTTATTTTATTATTGTTTAAACTGAATCAAAACATTTAAAAATGATCAAAACACAACAATCCAATCAATCTGAGGAGAATTTTATCAGGATTTTCAAGATTCTGTCTTTTCATCGAGATGAGAAATTTCAAAATCTCAAGCTCCTGCGAGAAAGGAAAACCACTTCCCATCCAGCCCTAATGCTAAGCAAATGACTCACATGAAACTTATTGTGTGGCCTCTTTGGCGGTAAGCACAGAAGTAAGTATCATAATACAGGTTGAACCTCTCGTCTGGCAGCCTTGGGACCTGACCAGTTCTGGATGAGAGAATTTGCCAGATGATGGGAGGTCAGTATTGTCTAGCATCATTGCCAACACTTCTATGGCTTACTGGGCTCTTAAAAGACACGTAGGGGTAAATTACAGCTGAATAACAGCACAGAACACTGAGAGCAAGGACTGGGGGCTGTAAACGAATTTTATCGGACCATAGGAAACTTGGCCACGCTCATGATAAGGGTTGTCTAGCTAACTAAAATCATGCTGAATTATGGAGCTTGCTGGATGAGAGCGGTTCAACCTGTAATCTGTTGTGGACACTGCCAGGGCAAGCCTGAAATGGGAAGTATGATCTCAAGGATCTATCTCTTATGAAGCAGTACAGTAAATAAATACTATGTAATATTTTAGTGTCCCAGGCTCACAGGGCTGACTGAATAACTGTTGCCTTGGCTGTGCCAAGCATGGTGGGATGGCTGGTGAATAACAATAAAAAGTGGCCATATTCTGCCTGTTAGGTACAATTATTATAATATCAAGGAGGTTGCAGAAATGTAAATGAGGACAGAATGTGTCCCTACGATTATAAATCTAGGTACTCTTTTCATTCTTCTAGGCCATGTCTACATGGCCTAGGTCATCAGCTCCACTGATAGCAGAGCTATCCTAAGCAGGTTCCTGGAAATTGCAAATGGATTCTCATTTGCATACTCACGTGGCTAATTAGCATAGCAGCACAAGATTTCTCTCTCAGCAGAAGGGTCTACCAGCAGGAAAGAGGCCATGTAGACATGGCTCTGACAGCTAAATCCCCCACAGGCAAAAGGGACTGGAGAGTGAGTATGCAAATAGGAAGCCATTTGCAGTTTCCAGAAACCTGCTTAGCATAGCTCTGCCAGCAGCAGAGCTGACTATCTTCTGGGCTATGTAGATGTGGCCCTAGTCATCTGATCTCAACACATTTAAGACCGATTGGATGAAGCTGAATTTTACTGATAATTCTGTCTTTGGTAAAAATAACTAATTACCAGAATTATTATCTCAGTAGTAAAGGTGACAATGTTGAGCCAGCATGGTCACAGTAACCATCATTAACTAATGAGGTAGTGATGAGCATTTTTCAGTATTTCAACAAAACCCTACAAAGTCTTAAAAATTCAACACAAACTTCCATTTAATTATAATAACAATATTTTTGAGTTAAAATAATTTCTTTGGAGTTATTTTTACTATCGCTTGTAATTTTTAATTTTTTTAATTTTTTGTTTTTGTTTCTTCATCTGAAATTAGGTATCTTAACATATGTCTGTTTTTAGAGACAAATTGCAAACATGTTTGTAGGCCTAAAACATTATTATCCTGTAAAACTCCCTTGAATAAGTAGAGGAAATATATACCACCATTTGTGTTATTTCAGTGCATCAGAAGGGAAAAATAAAACTCCTACTGCAAGAGATAGTACTTCCTCATTTAAATATCTCTTTTCAAGGATTCACAAATAGATATCATATGACATGAATAGATATCATATGCCATCTAAGAACAATTCCTTCAATCAATACCAGGAATTCAGGAAAAGAAAAAGATTAACAGGCAACATACCAATGCCAGTTCTGAGAGGGGATTTTTTTGTTTTGTTCTATTTTGGCAGAGATTAACACTGTGTTTTACACAATTAAGTGAGCTGGAGGACATGAAGAACAGCATTTTGTAATCTAGGCACAAAGCCAAAGCTGTTTTACAACAGAAGAAACACTATACGTTTTTTGATTCGAGACACTTTTTCATATTTTCTAACTTCTATTTTTTTATTCTCCTTTTTTTGGGATACTCACTTTGAGAATAACATTTCATTCCTTGCAAGTTTTCTTGCTTTTAGTCAGAAGTCCTGCATTTGGCAAAATCTGGTTGCTCTCTCACCTATGCCAGATGCTGGGTTTCTTGTGGAACATAAGTCAAGATGTCTCTGTTTTATTGACTTCCTTGTTGATTTCCCAGTTTCCTTGAAAATGGCAAGAGCAGTTCTGGAAACACAGATTAACCAGAAAATGGGTGTTACAGCTGAAATATTCAGATATGGAGTTCTTAAGTGAATCTTGATAAGCACTTGATTTATGCATAGAAGCCCCTCACCGAGTATGAACAATTTGGGGTACAATGTGCACACATGTATTCACATGCACCTAAACCCAGCCTGCTCATGAATATGGGGATATTTTGATGCCAAACTGGGTATATGGAAAAGACTGGCACCAGTTTGGATATCTAGGCTTTATGACCTAGACCTACTCTCTGCCAGACTCTACAAATATGGAATCAAATCAAATGAGAGGTTTAATCTGCTTGCCAATATCTCCTTTAAATCCCTGATTGTGAAGAAGACACAATCTATTTAAGATATGTTTAATCAAATACTGTGCTCTGCGGGAATCCAATACTCAATGTTGTGCATTCTATGAAATATGATTTCTTTAGAAAATATATTCAAACATGATATTCTGAATTCTGGACAACAGGAGATACCAATGAACAGGATCCACACTAGGGTTGTGAAAGTCCAGTAAACATAGAATTGCTTTATAGGACAGGAAGTAGAAAAGACATTAATTGTTGCGACAGTATCAAACTCTGAGCTTAATATAAACTAAGTCTTAAAATGATGGAAAGCAAATAGGAAATTGGTGAGCCACTGTGCATTATTGAAGAGCTTACACATAGTGCTGAAACCCCCTTTTTAAAAATCTTTTCTCATCCCTTCAGGAAACAAACCTCATTTACAACAGGGAACATACATGTATTAAGAAAAGAGATAATGTAGCTGTATTGAACACAAAACAAAACTACATTTGTAAATAAGCTTCTTCCAATATAAGTGATCAAAAATGCAAAATGTAGAAAGAAAGAAAGAAAATATTGAAGCCTTTAGGCCTTAAAAACAACTCACCAGAGTACAATAAAGTAGCGTTGGCAATCAATTTCACCAAAGTACACTGGATGAAGAGCCTGACCAATATATCCTATTGTATGTTGAATATTTTCTTTATTGATTATTTACTGAGTTATGCCTCTGGAGAACAGGAACAATGCTATGTGACTTAAGTAACCAATCCAATAAGCAAAATTTTGACTTCAGATTTGGAATATTCATAACTGATAACAAGGGCCCCTGATCTTAAAATATATCCATCTAAAATATATGGAAATTCTGAATATCTTTGAATATTAAATAAACAAATTCCCAAACAGCAGTTTACAAGGAGGAAGAAAAATGCACATATCACTCAATAAATTATTTAATGAAAGAGCTTTATTTAATTTCAAAGATGCTTAGTTCTTGGAGTATCACAATAAACAATAATACAAGCAAGTGTAGTGACTGTTTGACACTTATTCTAAGTTTCAGTTTTCAGCTGTAAAGAAAGAAAAGATCCTTTAGCCTTTCAAAGCCAATATTTGAACAATCTGACATTTAAAAATGGATTTATTCATTTAGGCATTATATTTTGTAGGTTGTCATCACATCTTGGGACACAAAGAACTCCAAATAGGGCAGCCATCACCCAGTATGCGATGGGTTAGTTTTAGGACTTCAGGGGTAGATTTTTCAAATTCTCTGAGGCCACACTTAGGGCCAGATTTGCAAAAGAGCTGAGCACACAGTCCTATGGTGACACTGGTAGCTGTTTTTCAGAGCTGTGTGGCACCAAATGTACTGAACTCTTGAAAAGCCAGCCTTGTCACTGAAATCTGCCCCTCAGAGCATGTCTGTTTGGTTGGGCTGAGGAGGAAGGGTATTGGTAAACAGACATTAACCTTTCTATGGATGTGCTCTGTGACTGCTTCTCAAGCCTTAACATGATTTCTCTGGGAGGTGAACTATAATCATAATATTCATGCAGCCCTGACCTCTCTGATTTTTCCCATATCTGACCTCTTCATGTACCAGTGATCAGAGCTCTGCACAAGGGATTGTTACCTCCTGTCTGTCTATTTCTTTCCAGTTCTGCCCTCAGTGTTGGTTTTGCTGAAAGAGAGCCTTGCATACAAAGCGAGTGGGAGTGGGTGGGAAGTGAGGTGCACCTGCTCTTAGATAGGAATTTGAGCTAGTATTATTCCGATTCAGAGAAACATTATCAGAAACTTAAATAATTATTAAAGAAATAAATCCACAAACTGGGACTTGGCAAAGTTAGCAGCAGACAGCAGACTTAGCAAAATTATAGCAAGTTTAATCACGTAAAAGCAATCCAGAGAGCGATAGTAAAGCAAATCATAGCCCTTACCATTTGAAGCATTTAGGTGACTTTTGTTTACCAATGCCCACTCTGCACTAACAAAATAACTTAGGACTGAAGCAAAAGGGATATTATTGTGTCATCTGGGCAATTATGATCTTCTCCTGAAATTTGGAGATTTTTATTTACATTTTCAGTGTCTTGGTATCATCTGTACTTTTCAGAAGTTCTTTGTTTTGCTTTATGGAGGACAACTAATGTTTTCATTCTTTCTAGATTTCGCTTGACATGTCATTATCATTAGAATTTTTTTGTGCCTGACTGTCCCCCAGGTTAAATTGTGCTGAAAGGACTTGATGTTAGTGATGAATACCTATATATGAATTTCTTTTTATTGCCTTTCATTCTTGGCCAAACTGCAGCTGACTTTTCTTCACTTTTGCTCATTAGTTTGACAAGCAAATCATATTGAATGTGTCACATCACTTCCATGAACGCAAGTTTCGTAGGCCACATTCATCTCTTCTGGTGCTGACAGTGTAATTTACAAAGGCTTTTATTCCCCTAGAGCTGCAAATTCACCAGCAAGGACTAGCAGGTGGCAATCATGAGCTCTTTTGGCACTTGGGCTCTTTTGTTAGGGAACCACCTATGCCTTGGTATGGCCTAGATCCAGAGCCCATTGAAGGCAATGGAAAGTCTTGACAGTGGTTTGTTTTGTACTGAAAAGTACTGCACGGGATCTTTTCAGGGGAAAAGGCAAAATGCTGCATTTATTGGTAATACACATATAGCAATCAATGCTTATCATGTGCATATGATATATCCCATTCCCATTCATTCATACATACATACACACACGCACACACACACACACCCCACACACAAGCACACTCCTGTCTTGCTGCTCCCCATAACTGCACTGGCCTGGTGAGTTAGATGGGGGAGGGGTGGGGGCAGGCTTCTGCCGAGGTGGATCAGTGCTCCAGAGATGACAAGACAAAACCCGGGGTCCCTGTGCAAGATCACTTCATTTATACAGTTCTCTCTCTCAGGCAGGTTGCACAAGTTAGCTATCTCATGCATATGTATAATCTGGGAGAACAGTTGTAAGAATATGCATTTAGCACCTTCTTCTGGGTGGTGCTTCCGAAGTCAGGCACTCGCTGGTGACTCCAAAGGCGTCCATGTTTCCAGTCTTCTTTCAATGAGCCCACTTCACAGGTTCCATTGTTCTCACTGGTCTTGGATCTACCTTCTCCATACCTGGAGGTGCTTGTCTCCCAGGCCTTTCCATTCACACCTTGTTCACTCAACAGGGCAATCAATTAAGCAATCCAAAAAGAAAGGGTACAGAGAGTTTTGTCTTTACCTTACCTACTTCTAGGAACTGTTCTATAAAATATAACTAAATTTCTATATAACAGGGCTTAATACAATGATACATAAAATGACTTGACAATATTTAAAAACTCCAATGAGAAGATAGTTAAAACAGAGGTGTATCTACAATTTGAACAGACTGTAAGGGACCTTTGGAGGTCATTGATTCCAGTTCTCTGCACTCCACGAAGGACCTATCAGTATCCCTGACAGATTTTTCTCTTTTAAATCTATTTGCCCCAGATCCCTAAATGTCCCCTGTCAAGGATTGGGCTCACAACCGAGGGGTTAGGAGGCCAAGGCTCAAACCAGTGAATTACCCCTCCCCTGGCCCTAGTATTGTTCTTTACTGACTCTTGCAGGTGTGGAAGTAGGGGGGACTCTCTTAGTATGGGCCCTATAAGCCATGTAAATGAACAGAGAGTTCAGAGCTACTTCCATTGACTTACAGAATATGGTGTTTATTAGTAATTTGATAAAATGTATCCTTATAGAAAAGGTGTTTTTTGGCCCCTTGTGGAGGGGGATAGCTCAGCGGTTTGATTGTTGGCCTGCTAAACCCAGGGTTGTAAACTCAATCCTCAATAAGGCCACTTAGGGATTAAGGCAAATAGAGGTCAGGGATGGTGCTTGGTCCTGCCAAGGGGGCAGGGGACTGGATTAGATGACCACCTGAGGTCCCTTCCAGTTCTAGGAGATGCATATGTTATACGCCTCCTACCTCAGTCAAGGATACTTGTGTTTACTAATGCTGTATGGAGCTACCCTGGACCATTCTGACTCAAGTGTATGTTTGAAGAGGACAAATAAACACACTTCAAAAATGTGAAACAGGGCTATTCAGCTATTCCTGCCATGACTTGAGTCTCAGGTTCTGTGTTTAACCTGAAGGGCTTGATACAATCACTCCCTGCCAGCAACGTGAGGAATTCCACTCCATCACTGTTTGTGAGGGGATCAGCTATTTCAAGGACACTCAGATTCCAGAAGAAAAGAAAGAAAAGCCATTTGGTTTATCATTCCAAATGTAAGTCATTGTAACTTATATTTTACAAGCAGGGCCCACCCTTTGTGGCTGTTACCAAGCTAGGTGCTCACTGGCAGCTCCAGCCCTGAGAATCCAGCGGGGTCCAGGGAAACCCCAACAGCCTTGGGGCTGGGATCCAGCTGTAACGATGTGGAACTCTGCCAGCCACTGCAGCCCCAGGGACCTGGCTGGGGCTGGGAGCAGGCTGAGGCAGAGAGTCCTGCTGAGAGCTTCAACCCCAGGGTTCCAGCCAGGGAGTAGAGAACTTGGCAGTCCTGGGGCTGGAAGCCATAAGGGGCTTGGAGCTCTGCTGGCACTCCAGCCCTGGTGATGTAGGGACCCAGAGGAACCCCAGCAACCCTGGGGCCAGGAGCTAGCCAGGATACAAAGGGATGCAGTTGAGGCCACGGGAACCCTGGAAGCCCTGGTGCTGTGAGACAGCAGGGGCATGGAGTTCTGCCAACAACCCCAGGTCTGGGAGCCAGCAGCTCCAGCCCTGGGGACCTGGAGGAACCCCAGCAGTCCTGGGGCCGGGAGCTGGGGACCTGGCTGGGGTGGGATAGACAGACAGATGGACACCTCTCCTTTTGTAATAGTAGAGATATGGTACTGCTTTGGGTGCTCAAAGAATCTTAAAGTCTTCATGTGGCATTGTAGTCCCTGAGGGGAAAAGAAAACTGGATTTCACCCCTTCCATAAAGGGGAACAAAATTAAAAATTATAATTGCAGATTGAGTTTTAAGAAGACCAAAATATTTCCAGCTGGGTGGAAAAGTGTTAGTAAATAAGTAAAAAGTAAAACAGTGTTAAGAGAACTGCATCCCGTCTGGTCTAGACTTGCATGACTAATGATGAAGAGTGCAAGTTCCTTTTCAGTGCTGTAAGCAGTGGACTGGGCATGCTGAGTCTGACCAAAAGCATCTTAGTACAGTAAGTCACAGGATAGCGTGAGTCACTGGAGAATGATCACTAAACACTGCTCCAAGAAAGCCAGTTAATCAAGGTAAATTTGAGGTGAGGCTTCTGCATACAAAATCAGCAAGTAACACAGAGGAAATTGTACAGGTGTAGTATAGTACAGGTTGCACCTTCCTGGTCAGGAACCCTTTGGACCTCAATTATGCTGGTTAAGGGATTTTGCCAGACGAGGGAAAGTGAATGGCCCCTGTTCCTTGGCTACACCAGTGGCCTTCCACAGTGGGCTCCTGGGACCCGGCTCCACATAGGGTAGGCAGGGGACGCTGGGTCCCCAGCTACGGCTCAGTGCGGGTGCCAGTGCCCCATCCCCAGTTTCCTGCAGGGCTGCTGGGGGCCACTGACACCCCAGCTACCTCCCACACAGGACCCACTGCCCCCTGTGGGCCTGCTGGAGACCAGCGTGAGGACCTCCTGCCCTGGCCCTCTTGTCCATGAGCATGTTGCTGGACCATGGAATGCCGCTTTTCAGAGGTGCAACCTGTAAGGATGATTTGGTTTGGAGGTTAAAGTGAGGCAAATGGCTGAGTTTTCAATCACAGGCAGCACTAAAAGGTGTAGATATTTATCTCCAAACTTAAACCAAACATTTCAAAAAATACTGGCAAAACTAAAAGATCTGTTTTGAGTGAAAAAAAAAATCAACAACAAAACAAGGCAGACAAAGAGGTGTGAGGGCAGGGAAGAAACAGACACTTTGTCCATAAGAATAGTGGCATGTAGAATAATGGCAGTACAGGTGTAGCGGTACACCACAGTGAAAGGCAGGCTGCACCCCACAGCAGAAGGCTCTGGTAGCGAGTAAAGGCTTGGGGGGAAGAGGAGACAGGATGGAAAGGCTCTGCTAGCAGGATGTACACTGCTGAAGTAGCAGGGTAGACACAGTACTCACTGCTTGAGTGTGTAAAGTCTCTGTAGGGTCCGTAGCCTAGGGTTGCAGCAGTGCCTTATACATGTGCTAGCTAGGTATACAGCATCTGTATTCTTCACTGTGCCATAAGTGTGGACAAACCAAGAAGAACAAAGAAGTAAAGTAACTTGCCCAAAGTCATGCAGCAAGTCAATGTCTGGGCCAGGAATAGACCCTACATCTCCTGATGCCCTGTCTTAATGGACTATACCTAAACCACTTAGACAGGCTGCATCTACACTATGAGATAAATTCAAATTTAAGGCAGTTAGCTTGATATTAACAGGGGACTGTCTTCACTGACAATACCTTTAGCTCGATTTAGGGAGCACTAATCTCAAGATTACAAAATCTCAGTTGCCTGAGGGGTATAGTGTCAAACTCGAACTGAGAAGTTCTATTAAAGGACAGTGTGAAAGCGCCATGTCCTAAAATCAAATTTATTAGTCTCCACAGGTGTCCCCTATCTATCCCACAAAGCTGTGAGTGCTGCACCTGGCTCCTAGCTCCCCACTACTAGCAGGAGCTGGAAAACTCACCAGGCTCTTACACTCCAATAGCAGGGACCAGGCACCCCATGGCTGGGCAGCTCAAGCTGCCATGGGGCCAGGCACCCTTCAGATGGGCTGCTTGAGCCGGCGGAGGGCCAAGCACCCTGGGGCCAGGCAGCTCAAGCCACTGCAGAGCCAGGCACCCTGTGGCCAGGCTTCTCCAGCCATGCACCAGGCCAGGCATCCCATGGCCAGGCTGCTCCAGCCAGCGTAGGGCCAGGCGCTCAGGGGCAGGCACCCACCCCACAAGAGCCCTTGGCCACCTGTGACCAAATGCCCCCAGCAAGTGGGCTCCAGCAGCTTTTCCACTGGACCTGGTGAGTGGCAGGGGGTTGTTTTTTTTAAATCAAGGGCTTTTTTTGCAGGGGCAGGAGTGGTTTGTTTGTTTGTTTGTTTGTTTGTTTGTTTGTTTGTTTTGTGGGGGTTGTTTTCAGGAGGTTTTGGGGGGGCAAAGTTGGGATGGCATTGGGGTTGGGGGGTCTGTGTGGTGGTGGAGTAAACCTTCACATACAAGGGACTGTGGGGAAGAACAGACAGCCCTTTTAGTCCAGTAAATGAAAGGTTTACTGTACAAGAGGGAGCCAGGAAATTGACCCGGGCTGCTGTTCCTGGCTCAGAATTTAGGGCTGAGGGAACTGTGGGATAGGTTCCCACAATGTACTGCTGCAACAGTAGATGTTTAGTGATTTCAGTGTGCAAGCAATGGGTTGAATTTGTTGGAAGCCTGTAGGAAGTGAGAAGTATCAGAGAGGTAGCCATGTTAGTCTGTATCTTCGAGAACAAGAAGTCCTGTGGCACCTTATAGGTATTTTGGAGCATAAACTTTCATGGGCAAGACCCTCTTCATCAGATGCATGAGTGGGGAAGTGTATGTTGTGGGAAGTGCATATTGTGGGAAGTGAGGATACTCAAAATTGAATTTAGAAAAAACAACATTATAAAATTGATTTTCATAAACTCGAAATTAATTTTGTGGTGTAGACATAACCTTAGTAAACTAATTAGAGCAGTGAGAAACTCAGGCTTTTGTTTGTGCCAAGGAATATTTTCTTAAAGTTTGCCACTAGATGTACTATTGGTACATCTCCAGTTTGTATTCATGCATAAGAATTCCCCCAGTTTCCCAGTGTTAAGCTACTTCTCAGACTTTTTTTATGCTTCCTCTTTTATATCCTTTACATCAGCAACTGCATAATGAGCATGTATCTCCCATTTAGTTACGCAGCTTGCAGTTTGCATTAAATATTCCATCCTATTTGACAGGAGTGGTTTAATCAAATCATTATGAATAAAAATGAAGGAGTGTCATACTTGTAAGTACTGATAAGTTATATCACAAAGATAAAAATGGATCATGAGGGCTACATCTACACTAGCACATTACGTCGAAGTAAGATCATCAAAATAGGCTACTTCGACGAATATTGTCTACACGCCCTCCAGGGCTGGCAACGTCAACGTTCAACGTCAAAGTAGTGAGGGGGAATGTCGAAAAGAACCGCCCTGGAAGGAAATGCAGAGCATCTACACACACAAGCACCCTCTTTCGAAATAAGGGGCCAGGACAGACCGCGGAATGGGTCACAGAGCACACTAGCCCTTCCGGGGCAGCTGCAAGCCGCTCCTTTAAAGGGCCCCTCCCAGACACACCCGGCCTGCACAGCACAAGGTCTGCAGAGCAGTAGCCACTCTCTCGCAGACCAAGTCACAGCAGATATGGACACCCAGCAGCAGCTGCAGCAGCAGCAGCAGCAGCAGCAGCAGCAGCAGGAAGTGGAGGCCCTCCAGATAGTCATCCAGGGGGCAAGCACCCTGCTAGGTGCTGCCTGGGAGGCCACCCAGTGGTTCCTGCCAGAGGAGCCCACACCGGAGGCAGACAGGGACATCCCTGACCACCGGGCTCCTCTCTTCCTCTCTCAAGCTCTGCCAGTGGCTCACCCCAGCACTGAGGCACCACGACACCCGGATGCGGCACACCCTCCCCGTCGAGAGGAGAGTCGCAATAGCCGTCTGGAAGCTGGCCACTCCAGACAGCTATCGCTCCATGGGACACCAGTTTGGAATGGGAAAGGCCATGGTCGGGGTCATTGTCATGTAGATAAGGAGGCCTGGGCACGTACCCACTGGGGGGTGGGGGGGCCGGGTCTGGGCTTGGGGAGGGAGGGACGGAGGCGGGGAGGGAGGGGCCGGGTGTGGGGCTGGAAAGGGAGGGGTACTGGGGAGGGATGGGCTGGGCAAATGGGGTACCCTGGGAGGCGCCTGGGAGGGGGGCCTGGGGGAAGGGCCCTGGGGCACCCTGCACAGCCTCATGGGCACCTGTGTTCCCTCCCCACAGGTGGTCTGTGCGCTTAATGCCATGCTGCTCCAGAGGGTCATCCGACTTGGGGACCTGGACGCAGCTGTTGCCAGATTCGCCTCCATGGGGTTCCCGAACTGCTTCAGGGCCCTGGACGGGACCTATATCCCCATCTGCGCCCTGGACCACAGCAGAGGAAGATACATCAACCGCAGGGGCTACCACTCCATGGTCCTGCAGGCCACGGTGGACAGTCGGGGCTGCTTCCAGGACGTGTACGTGGGCTGGCCCGGCTGCACACACGATGCCCGTGTTTTTAGGAACTCGGGCCTGTGCCGCCGGCTGGAGGTGGGGACCTACATCCCCCAGAGGGAGATCCCTCTGAGGGACACCGTTGTGCCCCTCTGCCTCGTGGAGGACACAGCCTACCCCCTCCAGCCGTGGCTCATGCGCCCGTACACCGGCCACCTCAATGCCAGCCAGGAGCAGTTCAATGCCCGGCTGAACCACGCCCGCCAGGTGGTGGAGAGAACATTTGGCCATCTGAAGGGCCGCTGGAGGTGCCTCCTTGCCCGACTGGATATCAGCCTCCAAAACACGCCCCCAGGTTGTGAGCATATGCTGCACGCTCCACAACATTGTTGAGAGCAAGGGGGAGGCTTTCGTCCAGGGGTGGGCGGTCAACGCCGGCACGGGCTTCCCCCATCCAACCGCCGCACCCAGCTGCCAAGGGGGTACAGGTCCGCGAGGCCCTGCAGGCCCACTTTGATCAGGGATACCCCTGAGCACCTCCCTGGCCTTCGCCAGAAGACCCCCCCCACACACAGCCCGCAATGCCCGCACACTGCCCCCAAGACCGGCATGCCACCCCCCCAACAAGCACACGACTCCAGCTTTTTGGAAAATAAAACTTTTTTTTTAAACTGGATAACTTATTTGATTAAACAAAGAAACTGCAACTAATCTACAAAAAGGGGGACAACTATACACATGGGCCAGCAGCCGAACCGTCCTCCGGGCCCCCATCAGTCCGGGGTGGGGGTAGAGGGGCGCGAGCCCCAGCGGGTATGGCTCGCAACCTGCCTCCCCATGTCCATGGTCCCCGGTGTGGCTGGCTAGGAGCTGGGAGGATGGGCAGGTAGGGCCGGGATGCCTCCACTGGCCGGTCTTCAGCCCCAGTGGGCTCTGTGGAGCTCGCCGGTGGTGAGACAGGTGCGGCGGCAGGCGGGGCAGCAGGCACCAAGGCAGGTAGAGCAGTAGGTGGGGCAGCAGGCGGCGAGGCGGGTGGAGCTGTGGGGAGGGCGGCCCAGGGGGCAGCGGGTGGCGGGAGCCGGGCGACGACCTCCCGGATCGACCCAGCTATGTCCCTGAAAACCCCCATAAAGTCCTCCCACACTGCACACCGCCGGGTGGACTCCTCCCGCTCTAAGCGGAGTCTTTCTCCACCACCTCCGTCTGCTGCCAGAGAGCTGCCAGCAGCTGAGGGTCCACCGGGGCCATCCCAAGAGTCCGGCGGTGGTGGGACCGTCCTGCTGGCCTTGGGGGTGTCTCCGGCCACTGGTGGTGGCTGGCCTCCAGTGGGCTGTCGGGGACAATGGATGGTGCCTGGCTGCTTGGGGTGTCCGATGCTGCAGCTGGAGAAAGGGAGAGAGGGAGGGGAAGGCTGTTAGTCCAGTGCCCTGGTCCATGGCCCGTTCTCCCCACCCCCTCTTAGGTGCTGGGTCTCCATCCCCATCGGTGGGTTTGATGTCCCTGTTGGCTGTCGCCATGGCATTGTCCCCCCGCCCCCGGGGTCAAGACTGAGTTCTGTCCATGGGTACGGGTGCTGAAGGGCGCTGATGGTCGTGCTGCCATCCTGGGACTGTACTGTGGCTGGGCATTCATGGGTTGGGGTCCACTGGGGGTGTGTGAGGCTCCCGGTAGTGGCTGGTGCCCCCACCCTGTGGCCCATGGGTGTGTGCTCTGTGGGGTACGTACCTGACTATCCATTGCCACGGTCGGGGGAAGCCTGGTGGGCAGATGCCCGGCTGGTGCTCCAGGAAGGGAGGTCAATGAGGAGTCCCCCCTCCTTGCTGCTAGACCCCTCCTCTGCTGCTCCAAGGGGGGGGCTCCTCGGGTGGGCCCCGGGGTGCGGGGCTGGCCTCCAGGCCAGACTCCGGCTCCAAGGCCCGCTGGGGCTTGTCAGCTGTGGTGTCAAGGGTGGCCGGGGGGAGGAGGTGTCCCGGGGGCCCAGGATGGCCCTGAGCTCCCTGTAATAGGGGCAAGTGGTGGGGGCAGCCCCAGACTGGCTGGCCGAGTCCCGGGCCTGGGCATACTCCTGCCGCATTTCCTTCACTTTACTCCAGACATGATCCGGAGTGTGGCCAGGGTGACCCCAGGCAGCCAGGCCCTCGGCCAGTCGGGTGATGACTTCTGCATTCTGCTGCTTGCTCCCCATCATTTGGAGCACCTCCTCCTCGCCCCAAAGCCCCAGCAGGTCTCGGAGCTCGGCCTCCGACCAGGAGGGGCCCCGTGTCCTTTTAGCCCCCCGCCTGGCTGCTGGGGGTGCCTGGGTCTCCTCAGGAGGGGAGCCCTGGGGGTGCTCGGGGGGCTGGTTGGAGGCCATGGGTAAAGGCAGTGGGGACTGGGGCCTGTGAGAAGCGTGCAGGGCTAGCACGTGCCTGTGCTGCTGTCTGCACGCTCTCAGCTTCCTGCCACAGGAAATCCGGGTCAGTGGTGCCTTTAAGGCTGCTGCATGTGGCGGCCATAGAGCCTCGCAGGGGCTGGAGAGAGTGTCTCTCAACCCCTCAGCTGATGGCTTCCATGAAGGACCCCGCAATTTCAAAGTAGCGGGACGCGGCTCGTCTACACACACCCTACTTCGACGTTCAACGTCGAAGTAGGATGCTGTAGCCAGACATGAACCCACCATTTGGCCTTTTCTTCTTCTCCCCCCCCCGCCCACTGGGAGAGACAGAGAGAGAAACAAGCAGGGGAGACAGGTAGCCTTTGATGTCCTGGGAACGCAGGTGTGCTGTCTTGCCCAGCCTTTCTACTATACACAAAAACCAGACAGTGAATGGGCTAGCTAATGGCCGCCCTTCTGGCTGATCTTGGTAATTGATACGCCTGAGCACTTCCCCAGGAAGAACGGGGAACCTCCGCCCATCACCTCCAAAGGTGCCCAATTGTCCACAATTCACAGGTGCAAATTGAGCCTTGCACCTTCCCTGGGAAAGCTGGGGTTCAAACACATTCCTCCCAATTGGCCACTTGAGACCAGGAAGAAGCCTCCGTGACAAAAGGGGTATAAAGGGGTTTGGCAGCCCACCCCCCTTTTGAGTTTCAATCACCTACACCTGCTGGTCAGGTCTGGAATTAACTCCTGAGACTGGGGACGCCTGGTTCATATCTACTTATTCCCGAGGGAATGAGAGAAAGATTCTGCGTCACACCGGATCTAGGAGGCAGGGGTAAGAATTACACCTGTATTACACTTCTTTCCTATAGGAATTGAGGGAAAGACTCTGGTTCCACCAGGTCTAAGAGGAAGGGTAAAAATCACACCTGCAACGTGCCTTTCTTGTATACACATTAATTGTATTAGTTTAAGCTAGCTAGTTTGTCTAAAACGTTTCTTAAGTTAAATTGTGTTGTTTCCCCTTTAAGAGCCATGAGTACTAACTTGTACTTTAATCATTTGTCTTAGTTAAATTGTTTCTATCTTTGTATAAATAAAAAGTAACTGTTAAAGCCTCTCTAAGTGTAATTTTCCTCTTGCTTCTGTACCGGAACTAAACACAAACCAAAGAACCCAGCCTGCCCTGGCTGCTTAGCGTAGCTGCTGGTGTGGCATCACCCCCTTTTGCCCCACCAGACCCTTAGCTGGCACCTGGGCATCGGCTCACAGGTGCTATTACCATCCTCGGATGGAAATAGCGACTTCAACGTCTCGCTGCCTAACGTCGATTTCAACGTCGAAATAGCACCCGGCATGTGTAGACGTGACGGGTGCTATTTTGACATTGGGCTGGCTACTTCGAAGTAGCCAGCTAGTGTAGATGCACCCGGGTTGGTGAAAGAATTTATATGAATATTATAAGCAATCTTCTCAAATCATATTAACATTCTACTTTTCATTTTTGATGAAGTATTGTTAAAAAGTGGTATACAAATAGTAACAGAGAGGAAGCCGTGCTAGTCTATACACTATCAAAACAAAAAGCAGTCAAGTAGCACTTTAAAGACTAGCAAAATAGTTTATTACGTGAGCTTTCGTGGGACAGACCCACTTCTTCAGACCATAGCCAGACCAGAGCAGACTCAATATTTAAGGCACAGAGAACCAAAAACAGTAAGCAAGGAGGACAAATCAGAAAAAGATAATCAAGGTGAGCAAATCAGAGAGCGGAGGGGTGGGGGGGAGGTCAAGAATTAGATTAAGCCAAGTATGCAGACGAGCCAAATATTCATAAACCTGAATTACCCACCAGGAGAAGTAAAAAACCAAATCGACAGGGCCAGACAGAGACCAGCTACTCCAAGGTCGGCCCAAAAAAGCCAAGAACAGAACACCACTGGTCATCACCTACAATCCCCAACTCAGACCACTGCAACGAATTATTAAAGACCTACAACTTATCCTTAATCAGGATGCCACACTCCAGAAGGCCCTGGGTGACATGCCTGTTCTCTCCTACAGAAAACCTCCCAACCTCATGAGGATCCTCACTAACAGCCACAGTCTATACCCCAGGAATACCAGTCCTGGAACCTTTCCCTGCAACAAAGCCCGCTGCCAGCTTTGTCCACATATCTTTTCTGGAAATACCATCACTGGACCTAACCAGGTTACTCACAGAATCACGGGCACTTTCTCATGCTCCTCCACTAACATCATATATGCCATCACGTGCCAACAATGCCCAGATGCTTTGTATATTGGACAGACTTCTAACTCCCTTAGACAAAGGGTTAATGGGCACAAAACAGTCATCAAAACACTCCAGATCCACAAACCAGTTAGTCAACATTTTAATGGAATGGGGCATTCTATTAATGACCTAAAGGTATGTTGTGTTACTGAAAAAGAATTTTTGCACCGTTCTTCAAAGGGAAGCAGTGGAGCTGGCTTTTATATTCACATTCGTCATGTTAACACATGGTTTAAACTGGGACGGGAACTTTCTGAGTCACTATAGGGGCTTGTCTGCATACTTGGCTTAATCTAATTCTTGACCTCCCCCCACACCCCTCCACTCTCTGATTTGCTCACCTTGATTATCTTTTTCTGATTTGTCCTCCTTGCTTACTGTTTTTGGTTCTCTGTGCCTTAAATATTGGGTCTGTTCTGGTCTGGCTATGGTCTGAAGAAGTGGGTCTGTCCCACGAAAGCTCACCTAATAAACTATTTTGCTAGTCTTTAAAGTGCTGCTTGACTGCTTTTGGTATACAAATGTTCCACATGGCATGTCCAAAGAATGTCATGACCCCTACCCCCCAAATATTAGGAAGTTAGCAGGTACAGGTACAGAGTGTCTTTAAAATATACGTATCTATTTTTTTATTCTGTTTTGTGTCAGAGGGAGCCTGGCATGAAGGTATATTTGCATGACTCCAACTGCAGGGTTAGGTTTTCTATTATTAAATCCAAAATCCTGTTGGGTATAGCTGGAATATCTGTGGTAGTCTTTGTATAATTATTCAATAAATATTTTTCAAGGTGAGAGTTAAACACAGTGGGGTTTATCTGCATAGGGACACTCAGAAAATTAATCTAAATTAACTAAAATTGTCAATTTAAAGTGGATTAATTAAATCACATTAAACCCCTGTGTGGATGCTCATATGCAGAACTGAAGTGTCCTTTAGTGCCCTTAATGCCAGTACATTTTAATTCACTTCCAGAGCTGAATTAAGCTAAACAAAATTAAGGCAGCTTTAAATGTGAAGGAGAGCATACACACAGGGGTCTAATGTGGTTTAACTAATTTGCTTCAACAGTTAATCCTAATTAATTTCCCAAATTTCCTTGTGCAGACAAGCTTTAAAGTTAATTTATTTAAAATTTCAATAAATATTTTTCTATATTACTAAATTGTATTAGAAACAAAACTTGTAAAACATGCTACCATGGATGCATTGGCTAAACAGCATTTTAAAAAATCCCTGCATGTAACAAAGATTTAGATCTAAGCAGCAGCACTGGGAATATTAACAGTAATTCAACTAAAGAATCACATGTTTTAATTATGTCTCTAAAGTAACATGCATCATGGTGTTTGTTGAGGAATCTAAAAAGACAAAGATTTAAATACTTTGCAAACGTTATTTTAGGATGTTCAATCATCTTTCTAGAGGAGAATGCCTGAAGAAGAAGTGATGTACAGTTGAGTTCCAGGCATGGGGTTAAGGAAGAGATTGTTGGAAAACACAGCAAAAGGCCACATCTGTTTACTATGGGATCATAAGTAGTTTTTTCCAGTGCTTAATTTCAGCCAGTATCAGTTGCCATATAGTGACAGGCAGCAAGAGGGGAGTTTGCTGTTATGTTTTTACAGCTCATAAATATCTTTTGGTAAGTGCTGTTATGCAAATAGTTATTTTGTAGGCTGTGCCTCCAACAGTGTTATTAACTACTTCCCCAGTGGGCAGAAGGAGAAATGCATCTGACTTTTGAGTCCTGTTCTTTTTTCTAGTAGCCATAACCTCTCTTTCTTGTTCTATCGCTCAGCTATCCTTCCCTTTCCCAGAGTAGGTCAAGGCTGATTTAAATGAGGTTGCCAAACTCTCAGCCACAATGGAGCTAAGAATGTTGGTGCCCACCCCACTAGCCAGATCCTGCTTCAGTGTCATCTGTTGTGGGCTATTAGCTGCTTCCTGCTGACAGAACTTTACAGAGGCAACTTGAGCCTCACTGGCTTGGTGACATTTTACAAATATATCAAATCCATCTGTTGATGTGGAGAGGGGCAGGCAATGAATCTTGAGCCTTGCTGCAGAAGACCTAACTGAATGGCTTGTCAGGAGCCTCAGTTTTGTCTGAAACAACCCCAGAATGAGTGTTTGTCAGGCTATGTCTACATTAAAGTCTACACAGTGGTACAGCCATACTGCTCTATGCCAACAGGAGAGAGCTCTCCTGCTGGTGTAATGAAACCATAGTATGAGTGTGTCTACACATGCTCCTTCCTTTTGGAAGGGTCATGTTAATAAGGCAGTTTGGAACAGGTTAATGAGGGAATAGGGAACTTCCAAGTGTGGGGTTTATTTCAAAGCACCCACGGCTATAGCCAGTCTGCGTTTCAAAAGCAGCACTTTCGAATTGCGACTGGCCACCATTATGCTAATGTAGTGTTGAATATGCATGCCAGAACCTCATTACCCTGTTCTGAAGTGCCTCATTAACATGCTCCTTCCATAAGGGAGAGGCTTGTGTAGACACGGCCTATAAGAGAATGACAGAATTTATGTATGATTAGTTTACAGTCTGTATGAAACTTGGAGCCATGGAGAAAAGTGTGATCTAACAAAAGCAAAAACAATAGCAAAGAAAATCCACAGGAGCCCTTTCCTTACCTGTGTTCTGAAGTAAAACTGTCATGCAAACACAACAAGGTAGAGCTTTTAGAAAGCTGAATTTATGTTACTATACCAACGCATTTAGGCCTGGATGTGGCTTTGTAGCTGCCATACCATAACTTTATCTGTGGCTGCATTTATGGCCATACAGAAATCATTAAAACATCCAGAAAATATTTATCTGCAAATGCCCAAGTTCTTTAATCCATCCTCATTTTGGCCTAAAAATGTACTAGGCCTCATTCTGATGCTAATGGTACTGGTGTAAGTCTGGAGTAACCATACTTCATAGGTTTTACATAGACTCTTACTGTGGAAGTGTCACCTGAATCAAGCTCAATGGCTACATCTACATGTGTCCCTCCCTTTCAGAAGGGGCAAGTAAATGAAGCAGGTTGAAAATGCTATTGAGGCGCTGATATGAATGTTCAGTGTGGCATTTCCATAATGGCAACCACCCAAAAAATTGGAAAGAAGAGTGCTTCTGAAGTTGGGGTTTCCTTTTGAAGGAGCCCCATGTACACAGTTAGTTTGCAATTCAAAAGCAGCACTTTCAATGCTCCAGGTGGCCACCCTCATGCACGTTACTGAATATTCATATCAGCGCCTCATTGGCATTTTTCACCCTTTCCATTTACATGCCTCTTCTGAAATGGAAGGGCATGTGTAGATGTAGCCAATGAGTATAGAGAGGGTTTCTCTATTTCCTATCATTCTGTGCCACTGCATATGCATATTACTGTTTAAACATAGCTGCTCACCTTGCAGTCAGTAGTTTTGCCATCATATATATTGCTGAATTTGAGGCATAATGTACTATCAGAATTAATAGATGTGTCTTGGCAGGAAAGCTGGGGGGAACCCTGCTATGAAACAGGACTTTTTGCTGGTATTTTCTATGGCACATACCTTCTGACAGAGCTAAGTTTTGCTGTTCAACTGTTTCCTTACTGTAAATACCACTGAGGTTGGATGGTTTGTTTTGTCTTTTTTTTTTCCCCCACAGAAAGATATTTTTGTCTTCTTTGTGACTGCCTGGTTTATGTGCCTTGTTCCATAGGGAAGTGAAGACAGAGAAAGCAAAAAGGCTTTGCTGAATACGTCAACTAACCTCTGCTACTCATTTTTTTCCTCTAGGTTCCTAAACTTTTTGAGGTGGCAGCCCTTTTTTACAATTCAGTAAGACTTTGTGACCAAAGGCAATTCAAACCTGGGTTGGGGGAGGTTCTCCTATGGGAAAAAAATTATGAATCTTGATTTGCACCCACACCCCTAGGCTTAAATCCCTTGCAGCCTCAAACCACTCCCCTCCAGCCTCCAGGCTTAAACCCCTTGCAGCCCCAAACCATCCCCCAGCAACCTCACATGATCACCGCTACTGCCTCCTGCTGCTCCTTCACCAGGTGGCCACCGCTGCTGCCTCCTCTGCTTGGCTCCCCCAGCCCTCTAACTTCCTTCCCCTACCTGCATTGTGGGCATTTCCCTGCCCTGCCACAATGAAATGATACTCATTTAATTGGTTTAATAGCTGGATCCCTCCTACCAGCCCTTAAACCAATTAAACTGAGTTCCATTTAAGCATGGCAAGGAAGGAACTGGGAGCCAGAGGAGTGAGCATCTCTAGCATCAGGATCTGCAAATGGCTCCTTAGAGAGCCACTTGCGGAGCCACCCAGCCAGTGACCCTTAGAAAATCTAATGGTGACCCATGTTTGGGTTGGGGCCCATAGGTTGGGGATCCCTGCTTCAGGTTATCTGGCCAAAGCTGACCTCTTGTGCACCAAATGTAACAATTGCTGTTGGAGAGATGCTAAGGTGATTACTGTCAATATATTGGGAGGATGAAGATTCAACACTGTTACAAGGTCACCTGGTGGTGATACTGGGGAAGAGAAGATTTTTTTTATGTAGAAATATGGAGAGAATGGAAACAAATCTTTCTCAAAAGACTAATTTGTTACATTATCCTTTTAATAAGCTATGGCTTGCTTCTGCATAAAACTTCATAGAACTCTGTCTTGACTGAGAGGACAATCAAAATGCATGGGATGATAACTTCTCTGTCAGTAGTAAAGCAGAGTTGAAGGATGTTTGACTAATTAAAATTTGGCTAAGTGCATACTATATTGTTGCATGTACCATATCCCAATATACAAGAGAAAATAATCACATAAAAACAATTAGTGCATTTTCTAGAAATTAAGGGATTTTTCCTCCATTCATCATCATCATCATCATCATCATCAATAACCGTGGGCTCAGCGCCCATTGGTGTCTGATGCCTCTCTCACTATTTCCTTCCATCTTTCCCTGTTCAGTGTGGAGTGCCTTAGTTTCTGTAGACTAGCGCTGCACCAATCTACTACATCATCTATTTTCTTCCACTGAGATCCAGTTTAGTTTCTTTCAGAGAAGAAAAGTTATTTTACCTCTGCAAACCATGCAACTCTGAATTACAGCTTTGATCTAAGCAGGAATGTATCTTGTTTGGATAACAGAGAACAGTTTCCTAGTTAGTTTTTGTGTTCTTCTGGTATTGGGAGAAAATGTTAAAAATGTGTCAGAAGAATCTAAATGGTTTGCAGATGATTTTTTTCTTTTTCTTTCTTTCCTTCTTTCTTTCTCTTCCCCTGCATTTTTCTACAAACTAGGGAACAAATTGCAACAGAACCTGTGTCTATTGCAACTTTTAGGCTTAATTGTCATTTACACCGTAGTCCTACTCTCACTCACTTTAGACTCATTTACAAGTCCAAACCAGTGGGGGAAAAAAGTAAGAATAAATAAGAACCTGGTCTTTTCCAGTCTCTTTCTCCTTCTCACTTTCTGCATAGACTATGGATCGCGCCCTTTATAGTTTCAATTGAGGGCTTCATTTACAGCATCTACTGTGGCTATGAAGACCCACACGAGAGCGACAGTCCTTGCTGCATCTCTTGCAGATGTGGTGGGTGTTTGGCAAATCCTTAGTGTGCTTTCTGTGCACTCGCTCACACACATTTTGTTAAATGTGACCATCTGGTCAGTGTGAGAGACAAGGTAGATAGGGTCATATCTGCTACTGGACCAACTTCTATTGGTGAAATAGACAAGTTTTTGAGTTTCACAGAGCTCTTCAGGTCTGAGAAATGTGTGCGAGAGAGAGAGAGAGAGAGGGAGACAGAGAGAGAGAAAGTTCATTTGAAATTGTAGTTACTGTCTGATTTCATCACATCGTTGTTGGGGCATTTGATGCACTGGGTGAGCTAGATCTCTTGTAGATCTTGGAAGGTGTGTTGCAGGAAGTGTTGATCATCATAGCAGTGGAGATATGTCTGCAGGTTTTGCACTTCTTGTCCCAGCAGGGCCTTTAATCCTTTTATATAAGCCAGACTTGGTGCTTGGAAGCTGTGAGGGATGACCCCTGCTCTTCTGGAGACTTTCTTCCCTCCTCTTCCTCTTCCTAGAATCATCTCTCAAGTTTCCAATCTTACTCTGCAATGTTCCCAACTCTCAGTTTTATTATATCTCATTATAGTTGGTGTTTTTTCAGAGCCTTATCTCCTGTCAGGCAGTCATGTAGAAATGCCAGTTTCCATTATTTTTGAAAAAGAAGTTTTGGCTCTCATTCTTGTAGAGACAGACTTGAAAAATGTGTCCTGAATCTATCTGAAATGCTCAAGAACTGAAAGACAACTAGAAAGAATCCCAATTTTAAAAAGAGCTGACTTCAAATCAATTTCATGATTTTGTGGACCTGACTCATCTTTTTGAAGTTGCTACGTAGAAATGACAATGAGCCTTCCCTGCTAGGGCCCTTGGTCAATTTTTGTTGTGCTCTGTCCCATCACACATGCATCTTGGCTGGCTGACAGACTCCTTTGAACTGAGCTCCAGAGATGAGTGTCTTGTATCATGGTTTTACATATTAATAGTCCACATCTCTATAATGAGGCAGCCCACAGTGGGCTTCAGACTCTAGTCCAGAGTTCTCTTGTCTTCACTCTGATTAACAATGGTGTACAGTGTGGTGCATCTGTGAATTATCTGTCAACATAAATCTTTTTCTAGTTTCCAGGAACCCAGAATATCCAGGAGTGGCATCAGGCACATCACATTTGTTGTGTCAGCCAGTTTTGACAACTAAGGGATTGCAAAACAGACAGAAAAATTAAACATGAAACTGCTTAAGCAGGCAGCTCTGACTGAAATATCTCTGCTGTTCCCTTTTCCATTTCTTTGAAAAGAACAATTTTTCCAGCAATGGCTGCGATATTCTGAAAGAGTGTTTCTCTTTAGACAAAGTAGCCTATGCTCTGTGTGGCAGAAGTACTCCAAACACAGAACTTGTGCCATTTGTTTCACCTCATTTCTGACCACTAAACCCTCTTAGTTAAAAACACCTCATCACTCATAAAAAGTATATCATCACCACATTTCTCAAGATTATAATGATTGGGACTAGATCATACCCTGTGAGTGAATCAATATCCATCATCCCCCTGCAGTTCTCTCTTTATTTTAGGTCTACTCTAAAGACCTTTCAGTAGCTACAGCACTGCAGCCCATGTAACCCATTTAACCACTCTATGCCAGTAGGAGAGTGTTCTCCTAATAAACTCTTCCAAAGTGCAGCAGTAGCTCTCAGCATGACTACATCTCCCACTCACAGACCTCTGTCCACACCAGCGCTTTTGTTTGTGAAATTTATGTTGTCAGGGGAAGAGGGGTGTTTTTCACACTCCTGACTGACAAGAGTTTTACCACAGATGTGCTAGAGTAGACACAGCCTTAGTTTCCCTCCCAGGATGTGAGTGGTTTCTGTTATTTTTGGTTACTCTGCACCGGACTGCTCTGGCCACAAAGAGGCACTTAAAATCTGTGCCACAGCCACTGAGAGCTATGAAAATGTTCAAAGATGTTTTTTAACATGGAGATATATGTATCAAGAGGTCATTGAGTTCAGGCCCCTGCACTCACAACAGAATCAAGCACCAGCCTTATTTTTTATCTTTAATCTGTTTACCTCAGATCCCTACATGGCCTCCACAAAGACTGAGCTTACAACCTTGAGTTTAGAAGGCCAATGGGCAATCTACTGAGCTGAATGAAGAAGACACATGGGCTTTTTATTTTGTCATGTGGAATATGTCTGTGAAATTAGCTGAAAAAAAAGAGGCAAGAGAAAGGGCACAGCATGGGAAAATTGGTAGAATGATTTATTGTAAATAAAAATAATTGCGTCGTGCTCGATAAGCATCTGTTGTTTCTGATGAAGTCAAAGGTATCCCTAGGGATCCAAAGGGGAATTTACATTAAGGTCCTTAGACTCAAGCTCTGAGGACAGTTTTTGATCTATATTAATGAAATAACATTCCCTTCTGTGTCTAGAGTGTTCCACTTGATGAAAAAAATACCCATTATTTAAAAAAAAAGAATTATTTGGCATTCCACAGACTCACTGCATCATGGGAGACTCAGATATTTTAGCAATTTTCAGCTTCCATCTCTCCAAGCTGAAATGAATCGGTTGTGCTGTGGGTCGGAGTGTAATGGTAGTTCAAAGTGCCAAGTGTCTTCATCTCAGAGCAATGACTATGGAGTGATGGTCACCTCCCAAGAGCATCTAGCTTAATTCAGAATTCAGAGTGGTTATTCCGGGAATGAATTCCTTGAGAGTTCAGTACTTAGTCTCCTCGCATTTTTAAGGATATTACACTGATGTAACTCCTTGAACCATCGTGGAATTAGATTTGATTTACCCTAATGTAATTCAGGAAAACAATGTTCCTCAAATTAAAAAGGAAAAAAAAATATTGTTCTCTATTTCCATTCTCATCTGTTGCTCCCATGAATAGGCACATATATTCTCTCTTTCTCTCTGGAACGTTAAACTCCCAGCTCTCCCCTGGAAAGCAAGGTTTTTTTTTGGTTTGTTTCAATTACATGAATTCTATTCAATAGAATTCATTGCTCAAGGCAGGAAATAGGATAGGATATCTACTACAGGAAGTTCTTCATATATACTGTGTACAAGAAAGAACACGTGATGTTGTGGCATTAAGGTTTAACCAGCATAACTGGAATAGCAGTAATACATACACATAAAAAAACAACAAGAGAGCTATAAGCCGTGTCTACACGTGCACGCTACTTTGAAGTAGCAGCACTAACTTCGAAATAGCACCCGTCACAGCTACACATGTTGGGCGCTATTTCGATGTTAACATCAATGTTAAGCGGCGAGACGTCGAAGCCGCTAACCCCATGAGGGGATAGGAATAGCGCCCTACTTCGACATTCAACGTCGAAGTAGGGACCGTGTAGTTGTTGTGCGTCCCGCAACATCGAAATTGCGGGGTCCTCCATGGCGGCCATCAGCTGAGGGGTTGAGAGACGCTCTCTCTCCAGCCCCTGCGGGGCTCTATGGTCACCGTGGGCAGCAGCCCTTAGCCCAGGGCTTCTGGCTGCTGCTGCTGCAGCTGGGGATCCATGCTGCATGCACAGGGTCTGCAACCAGTTGTCGGCTCTGTGGATCTTGTGTTGTTTAGTGCAACTGTGTCTGGGAGGGGCCCTTTAAGGGAGTGGCTTGCTGTTGAGTCCGCCGTGTGATCCTGTCTGCAGCTGTGCCTGGCACCCTTATTTCGATGTGTGCTACTGTGGCGTGTAGACGTTCCCTCGCAGCGCCTATTTCGATGTGGTGCTGCGCAACGTCAATGTTGAATGTCGACGTTGCCAGCCCTGGAGGACGTGTAGATGTTATTCATCAAAATAGCCTATTTTGATGTCACTACATCGAAATAAGCTATTTCGATGTAGCGTTCATGTGTAGACGTAGCCATAAAGATCAATATATTTCTGCAGGCCATATTTACATACTGAAAGAGTCCGTTGAGATTATTCCATTTTGGATATATACACCCAACAATCCAGCATTTGGGTGCTCCTTGGAAATGAACCAAATGTCCAGGTAGTGTCAGACTAAATCATTATTATTTCTCACATCCTTGATTTTCATATGAAAATTAAGTATACTTATCTACAAAAAGAAACTACGATGTGTGGCCCTGTATGAAACCTGGCTAGCCAGCAGCACATGCGTGTGAAGTCAAGGCACACTTCCCACAAAGGCGAATGTACTCCTGGGCTTCAGCAAAACACCATCAGTAATATATGTTAAAACACTTGTTTTGACAAAAATGAAAAAGTTGCAAAGAACTGCAAGTTGGGGTGAATACAAATACAGGAAGATGTATGAAGCAATGCCAAACCTGCAGTCCTAATCCATATTGTCTTTATATAGTCCCATTGGTGGTTTCAGAAATTATTCCTACTATTTCAGTTAGTTTTAAAAACAGGGGCAATGGCAATAGAGAAGAATTCCAGCTTTCAAATTAATATACAAACTATAGTGGTGGTAAACAAAACTATGTTAACAATGCATCTGTAAATTCATTTCTGTCTTTGAACTCTGTTTATACATCACTATGGAACTCAGCTGCTAGTAGTTATCTCCAGCATAACCCTGGTTTATCCAGATCTGATGCCAAGAAAAAATATGATTTCCTTTTCTTAGTGAGAGGTTTTAATGGGCAGGGGGCGGGGTGGGGGGATGAGAGGGGAGAGGGGAAAGAGAAAAGAAATAGTGTTTTTGCATTTTCTTCACATGCATGTTTTTCATTGGCCTTAAAGTGCCCAAATATGCTGTTCAAAAAAAAAAAGTGAAAGAGTTCAGTGACTCATGGTGATACATCATGGAATATCAGGAATCCTGTGATTCAGCGGGAGTTTTTCTAGTAATGATAACCAACAAGAAAATCTTCCTTCTGCATCTGAGTTCAGTAAAATGTCCTAATTTTCAAAGTAGAATTCTCAGGGCAATTGTGAAAAGAAAATGTATAAATATGCATTTTTCAAATGTTACTGCTTCATGGAGAATAGCAAATTCTTTTAGCTTCCAGATCAACATCACATTGAGTCAATTCACACCCAAATTCTTTGAAGTATTCATACAAAAACAGCTGGTATAAGTGTCCTGTGAAAAGAACTTGTTGAATTATTCATAGTGAATAATATCCATTGCGAATTTAGCTTTTATTCCTTTCAAGAGTCATCTACAATTCAGCGACGATCTCTGAGAATATATTTGCTCCTTAAAAGTATTTGAGAAGTAGTTTATGGATTGTTTGAGAACTATTTGAAGTATTTGAGAAGTATTTGAGAAATTTGACTTTGTGGGTTTCTGAGAACTATTACATGAGTTATTTGTATTTTACTACTCTTAATTACCTGTCAGTAAAACAAATAGTATTATTTTAACTCACTGATGGAATGTGTGAAACCATTTAATCAGGAAAATAATGGATACAGAATGATATGCTATTTAGTGGCATGGGTGAATGAGTGGCTTGACTCAATTCTAAGTTCTTAGTGGAAAAATATTCATGATACAAAAACATTAACAACATTGACATTATTCTTGTTAGAAGTCTCAGCAGAGAAATTGAGGAACTAATGAACAGAGAGATTTGTTGTCTTTCGATCAGCATTGATATAATTAGCGTGTGGCATAGTATAAATTCATTTTCAATGCTGCTTGCCATGCTTTACTCATTCCATGGATAAATGAAACATACCAGTCCTTATTGTTAATCCCATAGAGAATGATGGTGAAAAAAGAAGCTAGTCTTTGCCCACGAAAGCTAATGCTCCAAAATATCTGTTAGTCTATAGGTGCCACAGGACTTCTTGTGGTTTTTGAAGATACAGACTAACTCGGCTACCCCTCTGATAAAAGAAAATTCAAGTTCCTTCTGGTGTCACCAGAAAAAATGGTCATCCTGGTGTTCCTTTTATGCCTGTGTATGGAATTAATTTATAGTGTGAACTAATGTGGAGGTGATGTGTGTGGTGGGGGTGGGATGAGGGGTTGGAGGTGTGGGGGGATTCAGAGCTGGCATAGAAGGTGGTTGTGGGATGCAGCCGGGGATAAAGACTTTGGCTTGGGGCTAATGATGAAGGGTTTGGGGGACAGGCTACACTCTCCCCCTGCCTTTCTTCCCCACAGCAGTTTGGGGCCAGGTGTGAGGCAATTCCCTGATGGCTATGTAGGGATGCTAACTTTCCACTTGCACAAAGTGGAACACCTTTGGCCTGTCCCTGCCCCATCCCTCCTCAGAGACTCTACCCGTTTTCCACCCTTTCTCTGAGGCCCAGTCTGTACTCACTCTTTACCCCTCCCCCATTGCTTACTCACTCACTCACTCTCACCAGCTTGGCTCAGGGAACTGGGGTACATGGGAAAGCGATGGAGTCAGGCCAGAAATGGGCAGTTTAGAGTGAGTGAAGGGGCTCAAGGCTAAGGTAGTTTGTAGGGATGTAAGAGGGGATGAGGGCTCAGGCAGGGGGTCTGGGTACTAAAGTGGGACCAGGGATGGAATCTGGACAAGAATGAGGGGGATTCTGGATGGAGGGATGGAACCGAGAGGATCAGATTGTGGGTGGAAGCTCCAGGCTGAGGTAAGGGCATGGGATGTGGGAGGGGGTACATTCTGGCTGTGATCTAGTGTGGGGATGGGGGTAAGGTGGAATAGAAGCAGTCTTGCACACAAACAAAGGGTCCTAGAGGAAGTGTTGTGGGCTTTGCCAGCCTGACACTTCTCTAAACAAGCCCACTGTTACCTGATTAAGCTGTTTTATGGTTGCCTTGTGATAATGGATCAGTGCAAAGCAGCCATGGCAGTGGGGGTGGTGGCATGTAGCATACAGAGGTCTGAAGTGATAGCTAAGACTGTGGTCCGGTGCCCTTCTCATCCCTCCCTCTGCTACTTGGTTTGATTTCTGACACCAGAAGCACACCAAAGCTGTGGCTACACTCAATTCCTCTTTCGACAGGGAAATGTAAATGCAGCCAATTGGAAATGCAAAGGAGGTGCTGATTTACATATCACATGCCTCATTTGTAGAATGGCAGCCACTTGCTGTTTCGGAAGTGCTGTTTACAGAAAAAAAAACAAGCAGCATAGACCTACCTCTAACAAACCCCATTTCGAAAGAACCCTTCTTCCTGAAAAATATGAGGAAGAAGGGTACTGTTAAAGCAGGGTTTGCTTTAGAAGGAACCCTGTCTACACAGCTTGTTTTTTTTTTCCGAAAAAAGCACTTCCAGAACAGTGGCTGCCATTATGTAAATGAGCCATGCAATATGTAAATCAGTGCCTCATTTGCATTTCTGATCAGCTGTATTTGCTGTCAGCTTCCAAAAGGGGACTGTAGTGTAACTGCAGCTCAAGTGCAGAGCTATGTAGGGGCCAGTCACAGGCCCATCATATTCATAATTACTGCAAACATTACATTTACACTAATCCAGAGAAGCTCTGCTTTACTGCACTAGAAAGATATTTAGAGAGGCACAGTGTAAGATACCTCCTGCTCAAAGCCCCTGAGGAACAAACAGTCCATCACCTCAGAAGAATGCTTGGACTGCAGCTATGGTTGACCTCCACATAAATAGCTCAAGACGGGAAGGACTTTTATATCCTCTTTATTGCACAACCTGCAAGTATCATGTACATTCTGGCACTATGTACATGTGAGTGCAGACAGTATTGCCAGTCTTAGACAGTCAAAAATCATGAGTCAGGCCTCAGAAATCATAATTGGCTTTAAAAGCATGTAAGTCAATCAAAAATAATATCAAGAGATTAAAAAGAAAATGCCTTATGTGTTTTAAGCCTTCGTTGTGCACTGGGGATATTTTTCAAGTTCTTCATCACAATAAAGAGGGCTAGAAACTTACATGTTTTATAAATCAAAAGCTGAGAGTCACAGTTACATGACTCTAGAAATGGGTATCTTTAAAAAAAAACCCTCCGAGTAGGGGAGAGCACAATAAAGTTGTGGAGAACTGGCAAAACTATGGTGAGAACATCTGATAACTAAAAATGTGTATCTGCTGAAATGAAAACCTATCATAATTCGAAATAAACAGAATGACTATCTGGACTTTGCATTTCAAAGTATTTGGATACATAGCCAGTCATGTTTGAAACTCTCCTGTTACTGGAGGAATTCCATGACACCATGCAATGCAGAATTTACACAGAATTAATGTTCTATGAAGAATTTTATTTCCCCCCAACAGAGTTACTGGCCGCCACTTGGGTCTGTTGACCCAGCCAAGCTTGGCTCTTCAGCAGGCAAATACAGGACACTGCCAAGGAGAGCAGGGAGGCCAATGAGAGTTGGAGGGCTCTGGGCAGCTGCAGTAAATATTACTGACCCATTGATAGCTTTTCTTTTGAGTACTGTCTTTCAAACAGTTGTGCACTCATAATTTTATCTACACTCCATTTTCCTAGCTTATTTATGAGAACATCATGTAGGACTGTGTCAAAGCCCTCACGAAAGTCAAACTGTACCACATCTATGGCTTCCTCTGAATCCATTGATCCAGTGATTTTTGTCAGAGTATGAAATAGTGTGATTTGACTTTTTTTGTTTTTGACAAATTTGTACTTATAACTGTAGTCTTCTATATGCTTACAAGTTGGCTACATGATAAGTTCCAGTATCTTTCCAGGTATTGAATTTAGGATGAAGGGTCTATATTTCCCTGGAGCTTTTTATTCCCACGTTTAAAGATAAGTACTCTGGTTGCCTTTCTCTAGTCCATTGGTTCTCACCCACCCTCCAGGAGTACTAAAAGATCATTGCTAATATTTCTGAAATTGTTTCAGTTAATTTCTCAAGTATCTGAGGATGAATTTCATCAGGTTCTACCAACTTTGAATACATCCGACTCTTTAACCTATTCTTTCCTTGTTTTGGATTCCTTGTCTCTTGTTACTATGTTGAGTATCAGGTCACTATTGACATAGGCTGTGTCTACACAGCATAGATCTCCCGGAAGGTCCACCCTACTGAGCATCCTCAAAATTGCAAATGGCTGCTCATTAGCATGGTCCTGCAGCTCATTAGCGTAGCCACACAAGAGCTCACTCTTGGCAGAGGGGTGTGGCAGCAGTAAAGAGGCCATGCGGACGTGTACCTGCCAGCAAAAAGCCCCTCTGTCAACAGCCCTTTATGTTCCACCCTGCCTCTGGCAAACTGGAGATGGCACTGCTCCAGATGGGCTGGAGCACCCCCCACCCATGGCACACCAGGGACCTATTAACATCATTAATATCCCTATTACCTAGCAGTTCTCTGACTCTCCATTTCTAGAGAATCATGAAATCTCTTATCTGATGATCTCTTTCACCCAAATTGACTCCCACCTTCAGATTTCACTCATGCAGTGCATTGGTACATTTCTACTGTTTGCTTCAGCAAAGGCAACCAATGAAGGGAAAGGTTATAAAGTAAAATACATTTAATGGTTACCTACAAAGGAAGAGTTTAAGAAGAAGGCTAAGATTGGTCATAGTTCCAGAATAGCTAAGTGTTCCTCTTTTAATGATAGAGAACGAGTTAACAGAGCTGAAACATAAATTCTCACTATGGTGTGTTTATTATATTTACTTTGATAAGCCCTAAGAGCTGATTAAGAAAAGAGCAAGGTATGTAACAATCATATTTTACAAGCTTTTTTTCTCTTTGCTTGTTTTGTTGCATTTCCTACTACCAGTGATTCCCATCCAAAGCCCACTGAAGTCAATTTGAGTCTTTCTGCTGACTCACCTGTAGATTACATCTATCCTATTGTGTTGTGGAACACAGGAATCATTGAGGCAGATGAAAGGAGATACACTACAAAAAAGGTGCTACCTGATTTCTACATGACATTGTATTCCCCAAACTGGATTTTTAGAAACATTCCCCTAATGTTAGGTTATTTCCATAGACAGAGAACAACCCTTTAATTTCAGTTCAAATGTTTTATTTTAAAGTAAAGGGCCGTGTCTACACTGGCCCCAAACTTCAAAATGGCCACACAAATGGCCATTTTGAAGTTTACTAATGAAGTGCTGAAATGCATATTCAGCGCTTCATTAGCATGAGGGTGGCTGCGGCACTTCGAAATTGACGCGCCTCGCTGCTGCGTGTCTCGTCCCGATGGGGCTCCTTTTCGAAAGGATCCCGCCTACTTTGAAGTCCCCTTATTCCCATGAGCTCATGGGTATAAGGGGACTTCGAAATAGGCGGGGTCCTTTCGAAAAGGAGCCCCCTCAGGACGAGACGCGCGGCGGCGAGACACATCAATTTCAAAGCGCCGCAGCCGCCCGCATGCTAATGAAGCACTGAATATGCACTTCCGTGCTTCATTAGTAAACTTCGAAATGGCCATTTGCGTGGCCATTTCAAAGTTTGGGGCTAGTGTAGACGTAGCCAAGGACACTTAAAGCTCTGTAGTGTGTTATAGGAAGGCTGCCTCATAAAATGACCATGGCCTATGCAGGCAAGGAAATGCTTTTGAAATGTAAAGGTTCAGTCAGAGAAAATAGTAATGACAACCTGAGTTTATATACCTCACTCTGCCCTTGAAATTACACTGACTCCCCACCCAAAAAAAAAAAAAAGTCTTGAGGGAGGTCTATATGTCTTCAGGTACCTGCTGTTCTTCTGGTTCTTTATCTACATTTTGAGATTCATTCTGTAATAAGACAGTTTCATTTATATCATCTTCAGGACAATCATTACATGGTCATTAGCTTCAATTTTGGACTCTTCCCTTCCTGATCAATCTTATCTTGTATCAGGTGGTCAGTATACTTGTTCAATTATTTCACAGATAGTTTTTGTAGTCTTTGCTTTCTTGTTTTTCTGTCTTCTTGCATTTTTAAAAGTTTTATTTGATTTCTTACTCAGTTTATATAAATAAATTTGCCTTTTCCTCGTCTGCTTTTTCTGCTGGATATTTTACAGATATTAGCCTCTCATTAATATTCTTAACAGACAAAAATGATCTGCACAATGCCTACATCAGATTCAACACAGAAAATAAATTAGAAGTCCCGATAGACTCTATTAAATATCATTTGCTGAATTCTTCTGTTCCTGGTTAAGAGATCTTAACAGGAAATGCTTGATTAAATTTAGGATGGAAAAAAATAAAGGTTACCCACTGTGAGCTACTCAAACTAAGGGATGAGAGAAAATGAAAAGGAAGGTATGTCAAAGTACAGAAACACACAAAAGACAGTACCATCTTTAGCCTTATTCATCCTTCCACTTTTCTATCTGGACTGTAAGACATGTCAAAAATTGTTACCTAGCTAAGTGTACTAAACCTAGACAGATAGCTGGTTTCCTTGGATTCATTTGTACCACATAGCTGTTATATAAAGTAAACTGAGGTAGAAATAGCCTATACATCTATACATTTTAATTCAAATTGCAAATTGCTTGAATAATTAGTAGATATGCTCAATGTAACAAAAGAAAAGGGAATTTTTAATATGCACTGGGAAGGTAAAAAATCTATTTTCACAAAGAAAAACTAATTTACCTTGTATAGATGGTCACCTAACTCCCTACATGGGAACACATACAGAGAGAACAGTGGACATCCATGGAGACAGTACTTTGTGTATTGTCTGGTCCTGGTGGAGAGTGAGCATTGACAAAGAAAACCTGCCCCAGGATAATTTGTAGAAGATATCCATAGAGCCCTGAGGGGATACAAAATTGGTATGCACATCTGCAAAAATGATCTGCAGATATACACATCCACGTGCAAAGTTGCAGATACCCATGGATATAAAGTGCATATCTGCAAATTTGCAAAGTCCTAAATAAAAAATTTTGTATCCACACCTGTATCTCCAAAAATGAATCACGGCTATCTGCATCCACATCTACGGGTGAGGATATCCATAGATTTGCTGGGTTCTAGAGATCCTCTCCTCCCTGTCCCATCCCACATCTGAAAGACAGTAGCTTGCAATGGTATAGAAGAAGTAATGGCACATTTGTTTTATCCATTACATGAGAAAACTGTTGGTCAGCTGAGGAACCTTATGAAAAGTGAACCCGAGCTCTCTGGACCCGACAAGTGCTGCAACAACTCATCTTTGCTTAGAAATACCTAATTAGACAGGAAAATAACTTATGAATAAGTAAAGACTGTACCTGTGATGGATGAATGCAAGGGCCCCAGCCAATTTGGGGCCCAGTACTGGAGTACCACACCACACCATAGAAGTAGGAGGGGCATTGGTGCCAGAAGTGTTGACCTAACCCTGCTCTTCCTTTTCGCCTCACGGCTCTGCCCCCTTGTCCAGAGCAGAAGCTGGAGGTTGATTATGATAAGTGCTGCCCAGGGAGCCTGGATAGCTGTCTGGAATCCTGTACCCTCCACCTTCCCTGCATGGGAGCTGGAAGATGGGAGGAGTCCGGGAGCAGCCACTGTCCCATGTCTCTGTCCCTGTCCTGAGAACCCCCTCTAGTCATTTATGGATCCTTTAAAAGCGGTGCTGCCAGTGGCCAGTCAACTAGTACCTGCACAAAATAACCCCTCCTTGAGATAATGTTTTAAACAGAATGATCATTGGAAGGTTACCCAGTTATCCCGGAGACAGCGAGTAAGTATCCAGATCCTCTGTGGAGAGTGCCACGGTCAGTAGCACAAGTTGGGCCCAATATGGATTGTAAAGCTACTCTTTTCTGAGAGAACCTTTAAGGAAGGGTGGTGGCACCTGAGCCTGCTCCTAGAGTGGAAGACAGCTGCCATGGAATAAAAAAGAGGCAAGCAGTTTTGCTCCATATGCCAGTGAATCTGGCTTTACCCTGCAGGTTAAATACAAAAAGAAAGGTTATGACTTGAACTTGCTCAGGTGCACAGTGAGAAGGCGGCCAAGGGAGTTTTTCCGTAAAATGTAAACTTGCGAGGGCATGGGACAATATCCAAATTGCCTGTATGTGTGGTGTGGTTCAGAATTTGCCTCTTTGGCTTACCCTAACTCAAAACAATTTTCACTCCTGCATATGGCAATTTTCACTCCTGCCCAGCATTTTCATCATTACTTATAAGAGAGTACCAACACATGATGGTCTGGCATTTGCTGATTTGCAAGTGGGTGCGGGTAGAGAGGCAATGTAAGGCAATGGGCAGCCAAGCAGAGTCTCACAGTCGGTGTTCAGCTACAGAGGTGGACTCAGTAATTTCTGTAGTTGTGGGTTCTTGTTACATTAAAGTTAGTTTTGGTTTTGAAGGAGAGTGGCCAGAACATATTCCTTCAAATGCTCTAATATCAATAGAAACTCTGTGAGGACATCAGGATTTGCCACCATGGGCGCCTTTACAAAATCAAGCCTCAGGAGATTTCTCTTACTGGCTTTTAACCCAAAGCCTGCAGTCTACACAGAAGAACCTGACCTTTAGGCCCAGATGAATTTACCTGGCTCAGGGTGTAGCTCAAAGCGTATATATATATATATACACAAAAGTATTAAATGCTGCTGCCTTCTGGATGGGATTCTGAACTGATAATTCAACTAGCTGCTTTGCAAAAGTGGAAACAGTTGCTGCTTTTTATCAATATTTGGTTTATTGATTGAGCAGCACCATTACCATTCAATCCTTTCTCTTAGCCCCCACCTTCACTGCCCAGCCTGAAAACCTACTGAGGATACAACGAAAAGGTATTTGGCAGCTAGGCCCTTTGACAAGCAGAGTGATGCATTCAGCAGTTTAGCTGATTTACACTGTTTATTCATTTGGAAGTGACCACATTTTTTGTCGTTTGCTGTGTTTGCACCTTTAACAATTTTTTTTCTTCCATAAAAAGATTTTAATTTTGCTCAGTAGGGTTATAAATTTGAAGGTATAATTAGCATGTTGTTAATTGTCAATAATTAAACATGTCATTCAAAGAGCCCTTGCAAAGGGCATGGGATTTATTCAACTGAACTTCCTCCAGCCAGTGTTGGGAGGACCCTAATGAACAGAGAATAAAACTGAAATGGATGTAATGATAAATTAAACATGTGAACACATATAAACACTCTAAATTTAAATCCAGCAGGCTAACACTTAAGAATGTATGCTGCTATGTAAAAAAACAAGCCTCTGAGACTGAAAATTTCAGGCTTGCTGCTCTCTGTTGATTTAAGTTTTGAATTAAATGTCTTGTGTATATTTGGTGTAATAGTACAAATCTTCTGGCTAGTCTCAGAAATATATCGCAGGCAAGAAATTAATAACTGTTTAGGTTGCAATGGTATATGCCATTGCAGTGTCACCCATCTAGGTCTGCAGATGGGCAAAGGGTCTTTCAGCAGGGCTGTTTTTTGCAGGTTTATCAGTACACATGCTAAAAACAGAGCCTTATCCTCATCTACGGCTCACATGCTAAAGTATTATAGGCTGAATTCACCACTAGCGTTACTCAGCATAAATCCTAGGCTGTGTAGCAGTCTTCCCTCTATTGTTTTCCATCCATGGATGGAATACGTTTTGTTTTGTGCACTCAGGCATGTGTGGATTGGATGTGCACCACCAGCAGAAACACATGCTACCAGCTGTGGGTAGCTGTGGGCACTCTATTAATCACCTGGATGGCACCTGAATCTCTTCTGGGTATCTGCCCACGCACTCAACACACAGGGAATACTGCTGTGTAGTGAAAGTGTACATTCAGCTCAGATGAATGCATAGCAAACTGCTGTGATCTTGCTCACAAAACGTCAATGGGAGTTTACTGCATCCAGATCTTCAACGAGCTTCATAAGGTGGGTTACGGCTCAGGTGCTGCAGAAGTGTGTAAATTCAGCAGCAAATATCCAGCAGAGAATTCCTCTGAATGAACAGAACTGCCTGCTGTGTGCACCTGCATTGAAACTGGCCTTCACCTTTCCTTTCCCTCTTTGGCTACATCTACATTATAGAGATCTTCTGAAAGACCTGCTTTTGAAAGAGTGCATCCATACACAAAAAAGCGGATCAAAAGAGTGATCTGATCTTTTGGAGCAGAGCATCCACACAGCCCTGATCTTTCAAAAGAAGGGGCCAGGGATCGAAAAATCAGGCTCCATGAGAACTGCTCTTTCACGAAAAGGGCCCGCAGAGCATCCACACGTGTTTTCTTTTGAAATAAGCTTTCAGAAGGGGGCACTCTTCCTGAAACACGAAAGGAAGAGCGCTTTCAGAAGGACTGCGTCATTCTTTCAATTTCCCTTTGAAAGAATGCTTTTTGTGTGTAGATGCTCTGCTGGATCTTTCAAAAGAGCCCCCTTCTTTCAAAAAATCTTTTGAAAGAACTTGCTGGTGTAGATGCTGCCTTCTTGGTACTGAAGGTATGATCAGGAAGTCAAAGGTTGTTTCAGGGACAGGCAGCCCTGAAAAGGAGCAATAGTAGAGCCACAAATAATAACAATTTTTTTTTCATCTGAAGTGGGTTTTACCCTAGAAAGCTCATTACCTATTAAATTTGTTAGTCTCTAAGGTGTCACAGGAATGCTTGTTGTTTGTGAAGCTACAGATTAACAAGGCTACTCCTCTGAGATTATTCAAACAAACATTGGTTTTATTTTTGAAACTGAATTGTGAACATTTTTTGGCAGAATTGAGCAAGAATCTGTGTCTGTTCACACAGCAAAAGACTATTTTCTAACCGTTGGCAGTTTCCCTGCTCTTGATAGTCATATTTCCGCAACCAATGCTGTGAATGAGACACATCCACAGTGATTTGATTAGCTTTATTAATACTGGTCCTACATTTGACAAGTACTTCTTTTGCTGTTTTCTTTTTTCACCCCTGCTTCTGTAATCTCTACTCCAACTCATCTGATGAAGTAGGTTTTAGTCACAAAAGCTTATGCCCTAATAAATCTGGTAGTATCTAAGGTGCCACATGACTCCTCGTTGTTTTTGATCTTTCATTTTTTTCTCATGTTTGAAAGCCTATATTTTTATTAGCACTAAGTCTAAAAATAGTAACAGAGGGAAAGCTGTGCTAGTCTATATACTATCACAACAAAAAAGCAGTCCAGTAGCACTTTAAAGACTAACAAAATAATTTGTTAGATGATGAGCTTTCGTGGGATAGACCCACTTCTGATCTGAAGAAGTGGGTCTGTCCCACGAAAGCTCACCACCTAATAAATTATTTTGTTAGTCTTTAAAGTGCTACTGCACTGCTTTTTTGTTATGTCTAAAAATGGATGGTTGCATGTTAATTGAAGATACTGACATTTAAACCAAGAGCTTTTGGAGTCACTTCAGAAAAACTTGATTTGTAAGCATGGAGTTAAATTTTGTAAGGCACAGGAAATTTAATAGTAGTATTTTGCTTATTTAATATACTTTTAAAAGTTTTAAGTATCAGTTATCTTAATACCTAGGTACTATTTTAAAAGCTTAAGCCTAAATAAACTTTGGGCCTGATCCTGCAATCCTTCAGTGGTCAGATGCAACGTCTTGCATATTTAAGAGTAGTGTGTTTTGGTTTTTTAGTGGTAACACAAAAAAATGCAGGGTCACAATCTCACTGTGTTTCAAATTTCCTCCACATGAAAAACTTTGATCAGATTGAATAATGTGTAGAGTATTAAGAAGACACCCATTTTCACTGCTGTATTTACTCAGTTTAGTGAGTCTGATATCCCATTTCCATAGTTTCCCAAAGGAGCATCTTGCAATTTGCAAAGGTGCCTTCTCACATTTCTTTGCCTTCCAATCAAGACATTCACTGCCATGATATCAGTCCCTGGAATGTGCTAAACTATATGTTAATCCTGCTTTCACAAAACTCCCCGATTTTTATTGCCGCATTGTTCATCCATTCTGATATGGTATCTCACAGTCTGAAAAGACAGGATACTTTAGTACTGTTGTTTGACAGAACCTGGACATGGGGGCTCGGATATATCTGTAAACTGTTTAGAGCTTTCCAGACTAAGAAGCTCAAACTTGTTTGTGCTTACTGGAATTTTTCACAAATCCCATAATCCCTTCATGATACAGTTAGTGAAGGGTGTGCCTTAGCCTGGCTTGGGCCAGTCTGCCTTCAGGCTTCCTGGGTGATCAACTCTGTGAAGGTGAAGAGATCTAGTAGCAACAGGATTCCCTCCACAATATAAATCAAGTAAGGCCAAGTTGCAGGAGGTCCCTTAGGGTATGAGTCCTTCAGATGTGATAGTGACTGAATGACTGAGCTAGTGAGCTGAACAGCCTAGAACACTGGTGGGCAACCTGTGGCCTGTGGGCTGCACAACAGGGTAAGCTGCTGGTGGGCCACTAGACATGTTATACCTTGGATCCACAGGCATGGCTTCCCACAGCTCTCATTGGCTATGTTTCACTATTCCTGACCAATGGGAGCTATAGGCAGCTGTATGTGGATGCAAGGTAAACAACCTCCCTGGCTGCCTGCCAGTGGTTTACCTAGATGAACAATGTGTGGTCCACAAGCAGCAGATTTCCTACCACTGGCCTAGAAGGATGGAAACTCTGAGACCTTTGTATAAGGGAAAATAGACTTCCTACAAAGAGCAGGACAATCTGGGGTGCCCATAGCAGTGCCCTGGATGCTTAGGTCTTTGGTGTCTAGATTAGTAAATGCAGTAATTTGGAAAGATTTTCAGGTGGAGGAGAATGAGGACAAGGACATTTATAAAAAATAATTTAAATCAAATAAAAAGGGTAATTAAACGAGAAAAATGTTGCATTGCAAACAATTTTTCAATCGCTATAGATCCCTTATAAATACTAGTTGCAGCAAAAGAAAATAGAGAAAATTGAATGACTTGAAATGGTAAAGGAAACAGTGAAGGTGTTAAAGGAATAAAAATCTTTTAAAACTGAGTTTTGAATAATTTTAAAGACTAAAGAGTAAATAGAAAATAAATGTAAATGTAGACAAATACAGAATAGCAAACCTATAGGACACATAGGCTACGTCTACACGTGCACGCTACATCGAAATAGCTAATTTCGAAGTAGCGACATCGAAATAGGCTATTTCGATGAATAACGTCTACACGTCCTCCAGGGCTGGCAACGTCGATGTTCAACTTCGACGTTGCGCAGCCCAACATCGAAATAGGCGCAGCGAGGGAACGTCTACACGGCAAAGTAGCACACATCGAAATAAGGGAGCCAGGCACAGCTGCAGACAGGGTCACGGGGCGGACTCAACAGCAAGTCGCTCCCTTAAAGGGCCCCTCCCAGACACACTTTCATTAAACAGTGCAAGATACACAGAGCCAACAACTAGTTGCAGACCCTGTATATGCAGCACGGACCCCCAGCTGCAGCAGCAGCAGCCAGAAGCCCTGGGCTAAGGGCTGCTGCCCACGGTGACCACAGAGCCCCGCAAGGGCTGGAGAGAGAGTATCTCTCAACCCCCCAGCTGATGGCCGCCATGGAGGACCCCGCTATTTCGATGTTGCGGGACGCGGATCGTCTACACGTCCCTACTTCGATGTTGAACGTCGAAGTAGGGCGCTATTCCCATCCGCTCATGGGGTTAGCGACTTCGACGTCTCGCCGCCTAACGTCGATTTCAACTTCGAAATAGCGCCCAACACGTGTAGACGTGACGGGCGCTATTTCGAAGTTACTGCCGCTACTTCGAAGTAGCGTGCACGTGTAGACGCAGCCATATTAAACAAAAATGTCAGGTAGCACGAGTAAGAAAAGGATTCTTCCCTGAAATATGAGAATTGATTATAGCCAGTGTCTTAACACAGGGAACCGCAAATAAGCATACTGAAGACAACATAATTTATCTGTCCTCCCTAGAGCCCAAGAAGGAAGGGAATGAACAAGAGGATTCATAGATTCACCACTTCATAGACTCCAAAAATTGATGGGCTCCCATAATGTAAGGAAGAGTAAATAAGGAAATAAAGAAGTCAGTGAGAACTATTTTATTTGAAAGAATAAACATATGGAATAAGTTCCTCCAACGAATGTCATGTAAGTTGACAGAACGATAAGCTTAGTGATTAGAAACTTTTATGGAGAAAGAAACGATTGAAGGATAAAGTGATAAAGGAGGATGTCAATGAGGTAAACCTAAAGGGCATAGCTGTTCTCTGTGTGTGTGTGTGTGTGTGTGTGTGTGTGTGAGAGAGAGAGAGAGAGAGAGAGAGAGAGAGAGAGAGAGAAATAGAAAAAAAGACTTTACAAGAGTGTTGTCATTTTCTTTCCTTTCAGGAGTCTTTCCAATTCACCACTTTATTTTGGGGGTGGCAGGAAGAATGTTTTAGAAATAGGTTAAGTCAGTGAATGAAAGGGCATCTGACTGTAGAGTGTATCCAGTGCACTGAACTGTTTTTCAAATCCAGTAATAAGAAAAACATGGTAATTAATAGTATGGCATTGATTAACCATTTCATTGAAATGTCAAGAAAATCAACTAGATAATCAATGGGATATAAAAAAAAATGCTTGAAGCAGGCAATAGATGTCTGGGAACAAGTGACATATTGTAAACCTTGATGAATTGATCCTCAATGCAACCTTCTGCAAGGCAGCTAAAAGCATTAAAAAGGGCCGGGTTCAACACACAGGACTTTTCTACACAGGCCACTTTCTTCAAAAATGGCATGGTAATACAAGGCTCAAAGTATGCTAATGAGGCACAGATGCAAATTCCCCATGCCTCATTAGCATATGGTCACATGATTTGGAGTCTGGAAGACCATTCTTCAGGACTCCAAAATGCTGTTTAGAAACACGGCCCCAGGGGGATCTTCCGGAAGGAAGTCCTTCTTCCGGAGGCCCCTTCTTCCCAAACATCTTGGAGGGCAAGAGGGATGCCTATGTCCAGGGGTGGGCAGCTAAGGCTGCCTCAGGGTTCAAGCAGCTGGCCACAGTCACCAGGCAAACCACAGTGGGGTCCAGATCCAGGAGGCCCTCCAGATAAGCCTTGCCCCTGGGCCACACTGACCCCCCACAACACCTATCTCTCATCATCCCCCCATGCATACAACCCCCACTACACGCACCACCATCACAAACAACACTGCACCTGTGCCTCCCCCCAACAAGAGCACGGGACACGTGCATTGGTGTGCAATAAACCTTTACAACCATCGACCACAACCCAGTGCCTGTACAAAGGTGAAACTATTTACAATGAGGGCGGGGAGGGGCCTGAACCAGGAGGGGTGTGGGGAGGGGCCTGAACTGGGAGGGTCACTCAGTGATGTGGGGTTGGTGGGTGAAAGCACCACCAGCTACTGGATCCCCTTCACCCCCAGGTGCAAGCTCTGTGGTGGGGCTGGGACAGGGTGGGGAGCACTGGAAGTTAAGGTTGTTGGGGGATATCAGTGGGGACATCGGTGTGGGGTGGGGCGGGGGCCTCTGGGAGGGCACAAGGGGCAGGACCCTCTGCCAGGGTGGGGAACTCTGTAGGGGGCTCGGGAGGGTGGCCAGCGGGGGGCAGCACAGAGGGCCAGGAGCTGTGCTGCATTGCCCACGTGCTCCTGCAGGGTCCCATGGATGACCTCCATGTGGGACTTAAGCTGGTCCCATGCCTCCCTCCACCATGCCAGGTCGGCCTTCTCTAACTGGAGGCACTGCTCTGCCAGCTCAGCCTGGCAGAGGCTGGTGGTGTTGTCCTCCATGAACTGCTGTGGTCGCCAGCTAAGGGCATGACGCGTGAATGTTGCTGGAGGTGCCTGGCCCCATCTGCTGTCTCCAGGGGGCTCTCAGGGACCACCAAGGCTGATGGGCTATGCCATCCCTCGATTGCTACAGCTGGAAGGGGAGACGGACTGCATGTCAGTCTCCAACTGGACCCTATCCCCCAGTCCCTCAAGGAACCCCCCACATCCTCCCCCTGGGATCCCATCCCCCTCATCCCCCTGGGGCTTGGGCATGACGGATGTGGAATCCATGTGGTGTCTGGGCTGCACAGGGCTTCCGTCCTGGGTGGGACTGGTCCCTGGTGTGGACTGGCCCCACGTACATCCTACCGTGTACCTGGGAGCCCAGAGCTGTTCACAGGTCTGGGTGTTGGGTGGTGCGGGTGGGCGCCAGAGATATGCTGTGGGCTACGGTCAGCCGGGGTGTCTGGGCCCAGACCTGTAGGCCCATGCATGGTCTACTAGCAGCTGTGCTACCCCCACCTGGCCAGCTGGGGTGCCAGCCCTGCTTTGCACTTACCAGGGGGTCCCTCGATGACCTCAGGTGATGCCCAGTTCTCTGGGACCTGGCTGGATGACCACAAGGGGACATCAGTGATGAGGTTGCCCTCCTCACTGGATCAGTCCTCGGTGATGTCTGCCTCCTAGCTCAGGCAGGCTGGTCCTGGCTCCTCAAGGTCCTCTGGACTGGGCTGGTCTATGGACATATACAGGCCCACTGGGGGCGAGGAGCTATCCCCAGGACCCCAGGATGGAGTGGAGCTTCCAGTAGTAGAGGCAAGCAGTGGAACCTGCCTGAGTGCCCAGCCTCATCCCCTATCCAGGCATAGCCCTGCTGGAGATCTTCTACTTTTCTCAGGACTTGGTCTGGGGTCTGCTCCAGGTGGCCACGGCTGGTCGTTCCCTGTGTCAGATGGGCAAAGGCTGTGGTGTTTCTTCACTTGACCCCCGTCTCCCAGAGGACCTCATCTTCTTTCCATAGACCTAGGAGGTCTCGGAGCTCAGGCTTCATCCAGGAGGGGGCCCTTTTCTTTTTTCTCTAGTGCTGGCTCATGGGAACCTTGTGAGGGATCTGAGGGGGGGCGGGCCTGGGGATACGGAAGCTGCCAGGTGCTGGCCATGTGGCCTCTGCTGTCACCAGGAGTGGCTGAGCAGGCATGCTGTTGGCAGCTCATGCGGTTGCAGCTCACCTGCTCTCAGCTTCCTGCCACAGGATTTATGGGTCCTTGCAGCTTTAAGAGCGACTAGGTGCATGGATCATAGAGCCCCACTGCTGCAGAGCAGGGCATCCCCACGCTCCAGCTGGGCACCACCATGGAGGACTCCTCTGTCAAAAGAGTGGGCCATGGAGCATCTATGCATACCTTCTTTCGACATAGTTTTTCAATGGGGGGCGTTCTTCCCACTACAGGATCTGGGTCTGGCTTTCGATGTCTGGACTACGTTCCTCTGATTTCCAATTGAAAGAGCACATGGCATGTGTAGACACTACCTCTGTTCTTTCCAAAGGGGGCCTGTCTTTTCAATATAATGTGCACATGTAGACATACCCTAAGGATAATTTTACTGGTCTGTTTATACTCCCACTTGTCTGGTTCCACCTGCAGATACTATCCCTTAAATGAGCATAATGAAGCCTCTTTATTAATGTGCTGGATATTCAGGGCTTCACAATGATCACTCAGTTCTATTGCTCTCTTCTGACTACAACATTCTCACACCATTTTACCTCCCCCACCTCCCCCCAAGATACCACAGAACTAGAACCAAGAGAGCTAGTTGTCTAAGAATAATACATTTTTTACTTACAAAAGAAGTGTTTCGGGGCACACTACCCCACAAAACTTAAGTTCATGTGTAGTTATGGTGATTCTCCCACTGTCAATGCAGGAATTGTGGGTAGATAACCTACGCAAATAAATGTATGACAGCAACTTTCCCCTTTCGCCAACTTTTCTTCTTCTCTGAGAGCATCTGGCTATTATAACAGAGCTCATTTCTACCAGTAAGAGCTAGGATCCTAACTCCCATAGACTGTTTTGAAAACACCAGGCTGAGAATAAGTCCCCAATTTTGCAAAATCTTATGCATGTGCTTAATTTTATTCATATAAATAGCTTCACTGAGGCCAGTAAGACCTTTCACAGGGAGAAAGTAAAGCACAGGGATAAATGGAGTACATCAGGCTTTAAGATAGAACATTTAGACCTTGAGCTGATGATTTAAAAAGGACACAATAACTGATAAGACTCTCTAATGTGAGAGAGTTAGGAATAGATCAGTTTATGCAGCCATATATTCTCTGTGCCTGATTGTGGTTTTGATCTTTCACTCCTAGCTGGGTTTTTTGGTCAGGGAGGGGGTGTTTGTTTATGTCTGTAGAGACAAGTGCTAAATATGAAAACATTTCCTTTCTGCCTTAAGTGTTATAGTAAGTAGGGTATAAAAACAATGACCTAAGCAATGTTGAATTCAGTGGTTATCTATTTTATTTGCAGAAGTAAATCTTTCCAGCTGCTAGGAGGTGTGTGTGTGTGTGTGTGTGTGTGTGTGCAAGTAGAGGAGGGGGGCAGAGAGGAAGAGAGAGAGGAATTCTAATTTATTAATGTTTCACTAAGTATGCCACCCTCAGACAAAGAAATGGTCCAATGTAAACAAGCTGGTGTATGTGCTTAGTCATATGAACTTCTGAACAACTGCTACATAAATCTAGTGCTCGTTGAACCAGAAAAACTTGTTGACCACTTAGGAGCCAAATATCAATTATCTCTCACTGCAAATGCCAGGTGTTATGTCTGTCTCTTCCCTGTCATACTGTGCTTAAACTGTCCCCTCATTATTCCAATACATGTTTTTATTATCATTCTACTTTGATCTATTCTCACTATATTGTAGCAATGTCATTTCATCTCATACAAATGTGTAGCATGTTGGCATGATAGTTAGATAACAGAGGGATAATGAAGCCAAAACAATACATTGTTAAATTGCATTCCAGATTAAGTGGGGTAAAGAAATAATTTAAGTTTAGATGATACCCTCACTGAAATTACTTTTGACTTCAAAATACCTGAGATGCTAGGTTTTTTATGAAAAGGATCTTTTACTAGAGATAATATAGAAAGGTTTAAAAAATAAGGAAGAAGGACAAGCCTAAAATATAACTACCAAGAAAGAGCTGAAAAAAGGAATACTTGAAAAATGTCAAGATATGTAAACCCGCAATGGATCCAAAGGAAATACATTTAAGGGTTTGAAGGGAATTATCTAACACCAAAGTTATGGTACTAATAACAATTATTTCTGAAATGTGGACAACTGGACAAGCACTCAAAATGCTGAAGAAATGCAGATACAGGCAAACCCAAACATTATAATATCCAAACACAGTCTCATATTGCAGTGATCTACAATAAACTGTTCAATTCCAAAATCTAGTCAGCCACAGTACACACATCCAGTTCCACAAATTCCTCGGATTCAAACTAAAGGGTTCTCCCCACAAAGGCTAACCTTCTCAGAATTAAGACAGCTAGCAACCAACAGTCCTGTCTTCGCTGTTACATTCTATGTAATGTGCAGGTTCTGCAGAAAAGAATATCTGAGTTAAAGTTGTGCATTTGATTTTGAAGAACAGATTCTGTGGATTGTGAGAGGTGATATGTTGGAACGAAAAGTTTGTTTTGGAGCTGAGGGTAAGAGTGCTTTTGGGCAGGAGAAATGTGAACTCTCATTGGTTAATGCCAGATTAATTGGCAATTTCCTTAATGTGTAAGGACTGTGGTGATGGAAAAGGCACATGAGAAACCCTGCTTATAAATACAGATATCCTGTGGGAATGCGCTGCAATTTCCTGGGCTTTTAAATTGAAAATAAAATGTTTTCTCTTCAGGTTCTATTCTCCTGCTTGGCCCCTGCTGCCATCTGCTTTTGTACTCATTGGGTTCTTCACTCCTTTCCTTCCCTGCAAAGTCCCTTGCTGAACAACACCTTTAACTCCCTATGTCCTCTCTGCAGTTCCTGTCACTCTTTAGCTTTCACCCTCTTTTCCTTATTTCCCTCCTTGGTGCCTCTCTTATTTTTCTCTTGTTCCTCAGTCCCTTTTAAATTACATATCAGTATAAACATTTGCAGCATGTAGGAGAGGAGTGGGGCAGGAGAGTGAGGAAGAAGTGCAGAAAAAGGAGGTTACAATAGGAGGACACATTATGGGAAGTGGAAGAGGGAAGTAGGGAGGCGTTTTGGATGTGCAGGGAGGACAACGCTGCTCCAACGAAACTCCACCGCACCTCTTCATAACAGTTTGTTAGTACCATGTAGCAATCTCCTTCCATGGGTGTAGTTATCAGAAGTCATTAACAGACAAATAGATTATCCTGCCCCTCACTTGTCTGCCACATCACCCGCTGCAAGACATGGGCTAAGGCGGAGAACTTTTGTTGGAGAATATTGTTAAATTATTGGAAACACGGCATTTCAGCTCATCAGCAATGCTATATAGCACTGAAACTAGAAAAGAGAGGAAGTGCAGGGCCAGATTATTTCTCTCCTTGCGAAGGGAGGAGATTGAAGAAGCCTTGTTCTGGGCCTAGACACAATTCATGTCCTGCAATTCTAGTGTAAGGATGTAGTGAATCTCTGATTGACAGAGGTACTGCTCCAAAGAGGTAGAAAGAGGACAGGAAGAGACTATAGTATGTAATGCTGCTTTGTGTAAAAGGATGTAACAGGGGCTATATGGCATGTGTTTCCCTGGAGCCCCCAGTAACACTGTGCTTAAGTTCAGAGGAATTTTCCCTTAATGAGGTGGTGGATAATCAAAAACAATTAGTGGGTTGCATGAGTGGCCCTCCAACTCAGTGGGCCATAGCAGTCCCGGCCAATGAGAGCTACAGGAAACAATGGCCTGGCCTGTGGTGTGTCCAGCCACTCCCATTAGCGAAGAATGACCAACTGTGGCCAACAGGACTTTCCTGTTGATGTGCAGATAGATAGAGAATCTGGTAGCCCATAAGGGGCTAACCTTGGTGCGTTGTGTCTGGCCTGCAGGCTGCTTATTGTCCACCTCTAATCTATAGGTCAAACACAGCTCAAGTCAGGTGTAATTTGAATTTTAACTGCTGAAAATAGCTAGTTTTGCAATACTTGGGAAAAAGAGGCTTTAGTGTAAATTCCTATTATGATAACATACCCACCCCAACCCCATGTTTAAAAAAATTCAAGTTATTACATGAACTGTTATATGCGAGAAAATTCAGCATTTATCTGTTGTCCTATTCCTTGCTCACTGCCTTGAAAAGATAGGGGAAACAGGCATCAGAACATGAACTGAGGACAGAATTTCAGAATCTCTTGCCTTTTTATCAGGCCGCAGCACACTCTTGGTGCTAGTCTAACAATTTATCAGGAGATTAAAATCATGATTAATTGCACTATTAATAATAGACTATGATATATTTAAATATTTTGGATGTTTTCTATATCTTCAAATATATTTATTTCAATTGCAGCACAGTGCAAACTGTAGAACACTCACTTTATATTATTTTATTACAAATACTTGTACCATAGAAAGATAAACAGAAGAAATAAATATTTTTCAGTTCATCTCATACAAGTACTCTAGTGGACTCTCTTTGCTGTGGATATGCAATTTACAAATGTGTTTTTTTAAAAAAAAAACAACAATGTAAAACTTTAGAGCCTACATGACCACTCAGTCCTACCTCTCACTCAGCCAATTGCTAAGATACACAAATCTGTTTACATGTACACACTATAATGCTGCCTCCTTCTTATTTACAATGTCACCAGAAAGTGAGAACAGGCATTCACATGGCACTGTTGTAGATGGCGTTGCAACATATTTATGTGCCAGAAATGCTCAACATTTGCATGTCCATTTAAGTTTCAAAAATATTTCAAAGAACATGCTGGACAAAAAATTAGTACTGTACATTTTGTATGTAGAAAAATATCAAAAAATATTTAGAATACATTTCAATTAGTACTTTTTTATTAATTTGGTGTGACAGGGTCAGTCCAGAGGCAGCTCTAAAAAAGCAGAAACAGCCCCAGATAATCAGGTATCATCACAGGCAGAGTGGGAGCAGCGGGGAAGAGGCTGACATAAATCAATAAAGGGCCATCTCTCCTTACTTGAGACTGCCACCAACCTTTTAAAAAGCCTTCTTTCCAGTGTGGGGAAAAGAGGAGGTTCCAAAAGGTAAGGAGAAAGCTAGAGAGTGGTGCAAGCAAATAATAGCAACACTGGAGACAGTGGGAGAGGTGAGTGGCTCCCACAGGGAGCATTTGGAGCTCCCTGTCTCTGGTAACATAAGGGCTCAGCTGAAGGTTGTGGGGGACTGGGTACTCCACCTGATCAAACCAGGGAGTTCCTACCTGCTGCCTTTTGAGGCCAGGGGCTAAAACCTGACCCCCCCCCGGCAAGGGCAAGTGGGCCTCAAACTGAAGGACTGTGAACTGAGCAGATGTCTGGGGCTCAGGAATGACATGGACCTGGCTGCAAGGGCTATTAAAACATCAATTAATTTTTAATTGACTTAATTTATTTTGAGTTAATTGCTGTACTGTGATTAATTGATAGCCTAAATGTAAACAGACAAACCCTAGTTATCCAACCCTCGGTTATCTCACACTCCATTCTACCTGACACTGCCTGAGGCGGTGTGGGTTGAAATGGAATGTTGGATACCTGGGAGTGTTGTATAATCATTCCCAGCACTGTGCAGCCCACCGCCCCACCAGGGCTGGCTGGGGTGCCCACCTGGGGCTGGCTGGGGCTCTGTGCTATGGGTGGGTGGTGGGTCTGGCTGCTTTCCTGGGGTGGCAAAGGCTACTGGTCCAGGGAGCGGGTCTGGGGAGATGGGGCCAGTGGTGATTCTATGCCCCAGCCACCAGATCTCCAGTCCCAGCACCAGCTGGTGCTCTGCACTCCAGGGCTGGTAGTGTCTTGGCTCTGGGACAAGCTGGGGCAAAGGGCCCCATGACCAGCAGGGTCTCAGTGTTCCAGACAGGCGGGAGCTGCCTGTCCAGGAAGCCAGCCCTGGGCATCCACTCCGCCGTGGCTGGCATCCTGCAGCCTGCTCCAGGGATCCAGCTGCCAGCTCTGCAGAATGGGTCCGTGGAGCTCCCCCAACCCCCTGGCCTCTTGATCCACAATGTCTGACCCTACCCCTGATTATCTGACAGATTTGGGTATCCAACCATCAGTTGGTCCTGATTATGTCGGATTATTGGCTTTTACTGTAGTTTAAGATGAACAAAAGAAAGAACAGAACTATGAAATAAACCTGTTCATTTTGCCTCTGAGATCAGAATGTTTCCTACAAAGGTCTTCCAGTCTAAGATAACCATGTATTTAAACTAATAAAAAAGTTGCTTATTATTTACTTTATAAGAATACTTAAATAGTCTATGACTATTTTCAGCTGTGACCCTCCTCCCACATTTCATTTGGCTGAAATGGGTCTGTTGGGACCGTTATTTATCAGATAAATATGTACTTTGGTACATGCCCAAAATTTATTTACTCAGTACATTGTTAAGGCTCCTGCTGAATCAAGATGGCCAATTTTGTAAATCTGGGTTAGTTCACAAATTCTTGAATTTATAGACCATACTGGCTCCAGTCTATTTTGCTAATCCAGCTGTTGCACATGTAATGTAAGGCCCCTTAAAACTATGTAATAAAAATCCTCAAGGAATTTGAACATAAAATAACTCACTCATTCCCAATTTGTCCCACACCCAGTGTTGACAGACTCTAAACTGTAGTGAACTAAATGAAAAGTGTGGAAAAATGTAGGTGTTGATTAGCTATGGGGAAAAACCATATTAACCCATTGAAGCCACACATTGTCATACACTCCAGATTTAGAAAAAGTCACTCATTTGCCATCTAAGGCTACATCTACACTAGCCCCTTCTTTTCAGAAGGGGCATGGTAATGAGCGAGTTGGGAAGATGCTAATGAGGCGCTGCCATGAATATGCAGTGCCTCATTAACATAATGGCTGCCACGTGTGATTCAAAAGTGCTGCTTTCAAATCGTGCATTACCCATGTAGACAGGGGCCTTTGGAAAGGACCACCCCTGACATAAGAAGAAGAAGGAGCATTTGAAGTCTGTGGGGGTCTTTTTGAAAGGCCCCTGTGTACGCAGGTGGCACACAATTCGAAAGAGGCACGTGGCAGCCATTATGCTAATGAGGCACTGCATATTCATGGCAGTGTGTCATTAGCATCTTCCCCACTTGCTCATTACCATGTCTCTTCTGAAAGGAAGGGGCTAGTGTAGATGTAGCCTAAGTGTTGTTAACCAGGGGTCATGTGTTCTTTTGTTACCGTAGGTGTGCACACCAAGTGCTCCTTGTGTCCCTCCATCCCTCTCCCCCATCCTACAGAGGCTTCCTAGGTCCCACCCTCCCACCTCTATGCAACTTCCTGACACAGGTCTGTGGCCTAAGATCTGTGCTCAGTACAAAATAATAAGGCTTGAACCCAGAGCTCAGGCTTGGGCTCTGATCCATCCCTTTATCAGAGCCCTAGGTCCTAAGTATTTGCTGAACCTGCTCAGTCTGATTTATATGTGGCCAAAGAGGGGTCATGGGCTCAAAAACTATGGCAGAGCCCGTGGTGTCTGGTGGTGGTGGTTTCAGGGATGCACTTGCTACTGGTCCAGCCTCCCCCAAAACAGTGCTCTCAGGTCACACTGCTCTGGGGAGAGGGGCATTGGGGTGCACAGGACCCTGCATGCACACCCATGCATCACTGCTGGTCAGAGCCCAAGCTTTAGTGTGACATTTAGATCCCTCGCTCCCCCTCCTTTCCACCAGGGGCTCTGTCTAATCCTCTGCAGCTGAGCTACCCAGAACAGAGGTGATGCAGATAAGAACTTAGGACATCCTGCCTCTTCTGTCACAGTTTTTGTTTTCCCTGAGATCGTTGATTGCTCCTCACTCTCAAAAATCATTCACCTCTGAATCCCCAGCCGGGCGTGATGGCAGCTCCCCACATGTATTGACTATAGCCGTCCTATAGCATATTGACCTGGCCATGCTGATCTATGAAGTCCTGACCTCCAGGAATAATTATTGCCATACAGAAGCGGGGAACCCCCAGCCAGCAGCCCAGATCTAGACTGCTGCTTGGCTGGATCTGGACCCCGAGGCTCTCTCCTCTCCAGCATCTGTCCCATGGTGGGGCCAGGGGTGCGGAGCCCATGACCCCACAGGGGGAGAGTGGGGGCAGGAAGCGGCTCTGCGTGGCACCGCTGCTGCTCACTGCCATTCCTCGAGCTAGGAGAGGGCGGGGGGTGCGGGGGGGAGGCGGCACTACCTGGAATCATCCTCCAACAACTCGGACTGGCAGTGGAAAGTGGTGCCTGGGAGCACAGGGATGGGGCACAAAGAGCCATGTGCATCCAGCTCAGTTGCTGGGTGAGGAGTGGAGGAGATAAGGAGCTGCGGAGAGTTCTGACAGGAGGAAAAGTGAGCAGGTACAAGAGGGAAGAGCCTATGGTAAGAAGGGTGCTGGGGACCACTGCAGGGAAATGGCCCAGGGAATCATCCATGTCAAGCAGCTGAAACTTGAGACATTGGCAGTTGCTGTCCCAGGGTCCCTGGGCTGAAGCCCAGAATAGAGGGCCATCTTGTATACAGCATGGGAGAAAGATGGATAGGACAGAGGGGTTTGTCCTGCCTGAATCACTCGGAGGAGGAGGGGAAGGGCGACAGAGACTAAGGATTTCAGTCTTCTCTCTTTTCCCTATGGTGGCAGATGATAAGCATAGCTCGCCAAAACTTCTAGGTAGTGTCTAGCCTGAGGGGTGCTCTGAGCTTTAGAGGAAAATAATCTACCACAAAGCAAGGGACCCACCAAGCTAGAGGAGGAGCTTTGTCACGTTTGGTTGAAAGAAAAAACAAAAAGCAGTCAAGTAGCACTTTAAAGAGTAGCAAAATAGTTTATTAGGTGCGCTTTCGTGGGACAGACCCACTTCTTCAGACCATGGCCAGACCAGAACAGACTCAATATTTGATAGTGTATAGACTAGCATGGCTTACTCTCTGTTACTATTCAACATTGGTAGAAAGAAAGTGACTGTGTTTGTCCAACAAAAAAGTTACCAATATTTTTCAACTCACATGGACATTTTTCATGGAATTCTCTCATTTGTCAATAAAAACACACTTTCTGAGGAAAAGTTTTTGAACTATTCTATTTTATATGAATGCCATAATAAAACAAGAAAGGAGCATTAGACAGTGTAGGGAATGTGGCAGCAGGAATGCAAGGTTACTGAGGCTGGGAGGAATGTGTCTCCCAGAGGTCATCTGCATGAGAATGCAAAGGGAGGCATGTGTGATACTGAGGCTGGGAGGAATGTGTCTCCCAGAGATCATTTGCATGAGAATGCAAAGGTGTGCATGTGTGATACCTTTCAGGCAAAGCCTAATGGGTAGCAAGTAAGCCATGAGATTTGGTCTATTGTAAACATGTTGTTGTAAAATCACAATTTAAGCTGACACTCAGTGTGGGAGTTGTGAAATCTCACCAATGCTCTGGGTTGTTGTGGGGGACAGGGCAGTCGCAATAGCTGCTTAAGACATTAATTGCACAGGGCTCCCTGGTTTAAAGCATTGTAAAGGAGAAGGGGGAGGGGCATTAGTCAAGTTAGCTTGCTGAGTGCCTGGGCTCTGCCTATGGCTTGGTTAGCCCTTGCTACCCGTTGAAAGGTAGAGTTGGATACTAGGGTGTTCATGAAACCCTACTGGAGATAAAAGCTACGTCTACACGTGAAGCCTACATTGAAGTAGCTTATTTCGATGTAGTGATATCGAAATAGGCTATTTCAATGAATAATGTCTACACGTCCTCCAGGGCTGGCAATGTCAACGTTCAACATAGATGTTGCGCAGCACCACATCGAAATAGGCGCTGCGAGGGAACGTCTACACGCCAAAGTAGCACACATCGAAATAAGGGTGCCAGGAACAGCTGCAGACAGGGTCACAGGGTGGACTCAACAGCAAGCCGCTCCCTTCAGGGGCCCCTCCCAGACACAGTTGCACTAAACAACACAAGATTCACAGAGCCAACAACTGGTTGCAGACCCTGTGCATGCAGCACGGATCCCCAGCTGCTGCAGCAGCAGCCAGAAGCCCTGGGCTAAGGGCTGCTGCACACGGTGACCATAGAGCCCCACAGGGGCTGGAGAGAGCGCGTCTCTCAACCCCTCAGCTGATGGCCACCATGGCGGACCCCGCTATTTCGATGTTGCGGGACGCGGATCGTCTACACGTGCCCTACTTCGATGTTCAACTTCGAAGTAGGGCACTATTCCCATCCCCTCATGAGGTTAGCGGCTTCGACGTCTCGCCGCCTAACGTCGATTTCAACTTTGAAATAGCACCCAACACATGTAGCCGTGACGGGTGCTATTTTGAAGTTAGTACTGCTACTTCAAAGTAACGTGCACGTGTAGACACGGCTAAAGAGCTGAAATCACAAAGTGGCAGCTGAGGCCATGCAGAGCTGAAATCACAGGGTTCTGCCTCAGGGCAATCCCTAGTGGTGTGATCAGTAAGGAAGCAACGATGGTGACTGGCAGGCGGCTGGTAGGAGGGGCGGTGGACAATGGCGACAGGCGGGTGGCTGGTAGGAGCAGTGGTGGATGATGGTGACTGGTGGGCAGCTGGTTGGAGCAGCAGTGGATGATGGCGGGCGGCTGGTAGGGGCAGCGGCGGACTGGCGGGTGGCTGGTAGGAGGAGCGGCCAGTGGCCAGCAGGTGGCAGCAAGGGGATGCTGCAGACAAGTGGACAGCTAGTACTGCCCTGGTGATGTATCTGGATTCTGGGTTTGGGACTGCACCACGGGAGGTACACCCTGTAGGGCCGCGTCTACACGTGCACGCTACTTCGAAGTAGCGGCGCCAACTTCGAAATAGCACCCTTCACGGCTACACGTGTTGGGCGCTATTTCAAAGTTGAAATCGACGTTAGGTGGCTAGACGTCGAAGTCGCTAACCCCATGAGGGGATGGGAATAGTGCCCTACTTCGAAGTTGAACGTCGAAGTAGGGCACGTGTAGACGATCCGCGTCCCGCAACATCGAAATAGCGGCGTCCGCCATGGCAGCCATCTGCTGAGGGGTTGAGAGACGCTCTCTCTCCAGCCCCTGCGGGGCTGTATGGTCACCATGTGCAGCAGCCCTTAGCCCAGGGCTTCTGGCTGCTGCTGCTGCAGCTGGGGATCCATGCTGCATGCACAGGATCTGCAACCAGTTGTCGGCTCTGTGAATCTTGTGTTGTTTAGTGCAACTGTGTCTGGGAGGGGCCCTTTAAGGGAGCAGCTTGCTGTTGAGTCCGCCCTGTGACCCTGTCTATAGCTGTTCCTGGTACCCTTATTTCGATGTGTGCTACTTTGGCGTGTAGACGTTTCCTCGCAGCGCCTATTTCGATGTGGTGCTGCCCAACATTGAAGTTGAACGTCGACGTTGCCAGCCCTGGAGGACGTGTAGACATTATTCATCGAAATAGAGTATTTAGATGTTGCTACATCGAAATAAGCTATTTTGATGTAGCGTGCACGTGTAGACGTAGCCTAACTGTGTGTGGGGTAAAGGGCCAACAGCCCCAGCAAGAGACTTGGTTCTACTGCATATGGGGCTGGTATCTTGGTAAAGGGGTTTGTCTCTTCTTTGCTTAGATATACTGCATCTGTCACTGTAACCTTGGGGTAGGTTATGGTCATTAAACAAGCTGTCTCTATCTCAGACTCTGTGCTTGTGGGGGGGCGGGCGGAGAGCCGCCTTACAGGCACCCAGCACGTGGGGTAAAATTGTCCCAGGCCACTGGGTGGGGGCTCGAGCCAGTTGGTTGTATCCTTGACAGGAACCCCCCAGGAGTTGAACCCGGCCCTTCTGGCAGGCATCTGGCATTAATAGAAGGGTTACAACAGTTTAGGGTTAAGTGTGTTTGTAAGAACTAGAACATCCTCTCTGAATGTTCCACTTTCTCCTCCCTCATGCGATACCACTGATTCCCATGAACCAATTGTAAGCCATTGGCTAGTGTGCAGGAAGGAGTGAAGTAATGGCCTGTTCCTTCTCTTCTCACCATGAGGCACTGTGGATCCCTTGAGAGTTAAGAGAAAACAGCCCATATGCTTCAGTGAGCACAGGGATCAGAACTATGCCTGGTACATTCCTTAGCAAGAGCTGTGTGAAGGGTGGTAGTCTACTAACACTTTTTCCCTTCCCAGTGCTCTTACTTCAGGGTCCAGATATAATATGGCCCTTGCAAACTAGGAAGCTCAGAATAGCTTGAAGCTGAGTATCTCAGCCTATGTTGGCTTCATCTTTGATTGTGCAATTTGCCTAGATAGTATCACAGACAGGAACCCATTTTTTTTAAAACTGTAACAAAGTAAGTTAAGTATTATGTATACCTGCTAGAAACCTTCTTGGAGAATATATAGAGATTTTGTTCTTGGGTATATCAATGAAGAATAATTGAGAAGAGTTCTTGGGAGGCTTCATTTGCACCTGCTTGATCACCTGTGACATCAGGGAAGAGAACAAAATTTCCAGTATCACAAAGCCAAAATTTAGCCACATCTCCCCTTCTTTTTCTTTTCTTTTTCACCTGTTGGTAACTATGTTTGTTATGATTGATAGACACTGAAGGAAAAAAAGCTACTCAGGCTGAGAGTCTTCTGAGAGCTACAGCAGCATTGTTAATTTTTTCAATGCAGATGTAGACACTGGCACATCTAAGCTGTGTCTACACGTGCACGCGACTTTGAAGTAGCGGCACTAACATCGAAATAGTGCCCGTAGCGGCTACACGCGTCGGGCGCTATTTCGAAGTTAACTTCGACGTTAGGCGGCGAGACGTCGAAGTCGCTAACCTCATGAGGGGATCGGAATAGCACCCTACTTCGACGTTCAACGTCGAAGTAGGGCCCGTGTAGACGATCCGCGTCCCGCAACGTCGAAATTGTGGGGTCCTCCATGGCGGCCATCAGCTGGGGGGTTGAGAGACACTGTCTCTCCAGCCCGTGCGGGGCTCTATGGTCACCGTGTGCAGCAGCCCTTAGCCCAGGGCTTCTGGCTGCTGCTGCTGCAGCGGGGGATTCATGCTGCATGCACAGGGTCTGCAACTCGTTGTCGGCTCTGTGTATCTTGTGCTGTTTAGTGCAAGTGTGTCTGGGAGGGGCCCTTTAAGGGAGCGGCTGGCTGTTGAGTCTGCCCTGTGACCCTGTCTGCAGCTGTTCCTGGCACCCTTATTTCGATGTGTGCTACTGTGGCGTGTAGACGTTCCCTCGCTGAGCCTATTTCGATGTGGTGCTGCGCAACGTCGATGTTGAACATCGACGTTGCCAGCCCTGGAGGACGTGTAGACGTTATTCATCGAAATAGCCTATTTCGATGTCGCCACATCGAAATAGGCTACTTCGATGTAGGCTTCACGTGTAGACGTAGCCCTACAGTGAAAAACAAATTAAATACAGGAGCAATTCAGGTATTGCCCAGCTGATTAGCAGAGCGGCCACACCTGGTGGTACCATGTGTTTCTATTGATGGTGCACATCCACATATGCCTCAGTGCTCGTAACAAACGGTATTCCACCCATCAAAGGAAAAATTAGAGAGAACACTGCTGCCCAGGGATGGGAGCCAGAGTCCAAATCCTTCCCCCATCTCCTTACATGAGGAGAGATGAGATATGGGGAGGCCCATGCTTCACAAGACATGGTACTGTATTTTTTACCATAGAATGTTGTGCTTTGGGCTTAGGCCCAATAGCCCACTGGGTTACACTGGACTTTGAACTGGACTCTTTCTTCTCCCCACCAATTGCACTGTGATCCACCAAAGTTGTGACAAATATAACAAACCCCACAACTAGACTTGTGGGATGCTGGCTGGAAAGTGAAAAAAAAACAACCATGCAGCACTTTACTAGTATTGCCATGTGGGAAAAAAAATCCTTCTAGACTGTGCATAACAACTTAAGAACAGCCATACTGGGTCAGACCAAAGCTCCATCCAGCCCAGTATCCTGTCTGCTGACACTGGCCAATACCAGATGCCCAGAGGGAGTGGACCAAACAGGTAATGATCAAACGATCTCTTCTGCCATCCATCTCCAGCCTCTGACAAACAGAGGTGAGGGACATCATTCCTTATCCATCTTGACTAATAGCCATTAATGTACCTAACCTCCATGAATGTATCTAGCTCTTTTTTAAACCCTGTTATAGTCCTAACCTTCACAGCCTCTTTTGGCAAGGAGTTCCACAGGTTGACTGTACGCTGTGTGAAGAACTTCCTTTTATTTGTTTTAAACCTGCTGCTCACTAATTTCAATTGGTGTCTTCTAGTTCTGATATTATGGGAAAAAGTAAATGATATTTCCTTGTTCACTTTCTCCACACCACTCATAATTTTATATACCTCTATCATATCCCTGCTTAGTTTCCTCTTTTCTAAGATGAAAAGTCCTAGTCTCTTTAATCTCTCTTCATATGGGACCCATTCCAAACCCCTAATTATTTTAGTTGCCCTTTTCTGAACATTTTCTAATGCCAACATATCTTTTTTTGACATGAGGAGACCACATCTATAAGCAGTATTCAAGATGTGGGTGTACCATGGTTTTATATAAGGGCAGTAAGATGTTCTCCATCTGATTCTCTATACCTTTTTAAATAATTCTTAACATCCTGTTAGTTTTTTTGACTGCTTCTGTACACTGAGTGGATGTTTGCAGAGAACTATCCACGATAACTCAAGATCTTTTTCCTGATTAGTTATAGCTAAATTAGTCTCTATCATACTAGAGTTGGGGTTATTTTTTCCAATGTGCAGTGTTTTACATTTATCCACATTAAATTTCATTTGTCATTTTATTGTTCAGTCACTCAGTTTTGTGAGATCTTTTTGAAGTTCTTCACAGTGTGCTTTGGTCTTAACTATCTTGAGCAGTTTAGTATTGTCTGCAAGCTTTGCCACCTCACAGTTTACCCCTTTCTCCAGATTGTTTATGAATAAGTTGAATGGTCCTAGGACTGACCCTTGGGGAACACCACGGTTACCCTTCTCCATTATGAAAAATTACCATTTATTCCTACTCTCTGTTTCCTGCCTTTTAACCTGTTCTCAATCCATGGAAGGGTGTTCCCTCTTATCCCATGACAACTTAATTTATGTAAGAACCTTTGGTGAGGGACCTTGTCGAAGGCTTTGTGGAGATCCAAGTACACTATATCTACCAGACCCCTCTTATTCACATGTTTATTGACCCCTTCAAAGAACTCTAATAGATTAGTAAGACATGATTTCCCTTTACAGAAACAATGTTGACTTTTGCCCAACAAACTATGTTCTTCAATGTGTTTGACAATTTTATTCTTTACTATGGTTTCAATTAATTTGCCGGGTACCAATCTTAGACTTGCTGGTCTGTAATTGCTAGGATTGACTCTAGAGCCTTTTTTAAATATTGGTGTTATTTTATCTATCTTCTGGTCACTGGGTACAAAAGCTGATTTAAAGGATTGGTTACAAGCCACAGTTAACAGTTTTGCAAATTCACATCTGAGTTCTTTGAGAACTCTTGGGTGAATGTCATTTGGTCCCAGGACTTATTACTGTTGAGTTTATTGATCAATTCCAAAACCTCCCCAAAGGACACCTCAATCTTGGACAAGTCCTCAGATTTGTCATCTACAAAGGATGGCTCAGGTATGGGAATCTCCCTAACATCCTCAGTCTTGAAGACTGAAGAAAGAATACACTGAGTTTCCCCGCAATGACTTTGTCATCTTTGAGTGCTCCTTTTGTATCTTGATCATCTAGGGGCCCCACTGGTTGTTTAGCAGGCTTCCTACTTTTGATGTACTTAAACTTTTTGGTATCGCTTTCTGAGTTTTTGGCTAGCTGTTCTTCAAAATCCTTTGTGGCTTTTCTTATCACATTTTTACGTTTTATTTGGCAGTGTTTATGCTGCTTTCTATTTTTCTCACTAGGATTTGACTTCCACTTTTTAAAAGATGCCTTTTTATCTCTCACTGCTTCTTTTACATGGCTGTTATTCCACGGTCACTCTTTATTGGGTATTTTACTATCTTTTTTTTTTTTTAAAGTTTGGGGTGTACATTTAAACTGGGGCTCTGTTATGGTGTCTTTGTTTCCATCCAGCTTGCAGTGATTTTACTTTAGTCACTGTAAATGAGAGTCAAGTCTCAGAGGGGCAGCCGTATTAGTCTGGAGCTGCAAAAGCAACGAGGGGTCCTGTGGCACCTTATAGACTAACAGAAATGTATGAGCATAAGCTGTCGTGGGCAAAGACCCACTTCGTCAGATGCAGGTCAGATGTAAATGAGACATCAGCCTAAACTCCAGCATTACTGGTGCAGCTGACTAGATAAACAAAAAACCAACAGGGCTATCTAATGGGTAGCCCAACCACACCATAGCCCTTCCTGTTCCAGCCAGGAGAGAACAAATTAGCTGGACCATCATGATCCCATTGCCCAGTGGGAGCAGGAATGCATTGGACAAGTGTAAATGACCACATATGGAGTGAAAAAAATCCTTCTCCGCATATTTCCCTATGGCAGAGAGAAGGTGGAGAATGGTGTCAGGGAAAGGACTGAGAAACAAACCATACCTTAGCCCTCTGTCATACATATGCTCATGCACACACATAGACATAGCAGACCATTGGAAGCAGGTATAGCATTGCTCTAGCTTCCCCTTGGTGATATGCTTCTACTCGTCCCAGTGGTGGAAGGTCAGTCTCCATTGCTTATGGTCCCACACAGGCCAGCCAGAAGAGTGAGGGCTTGTTATCTAGTGCATAGTGGATTTAGCTCTGGTTGCAATTCTGCTTTACTAAGACCCTGATTCAGGAAGGTACTTAAGTGTGTGCAATGGGACTCCTTGTATGTTTACAGTTTAGTTCCATGCTGTACTGGGGCCATAGTAAACAAGATTGTGCCTGGAGTTACTGTTCCTGCTGGCATATTGTTTCAATTGTTCTTTCAAGAATGGAGGGATAAAACAGCAAGAGGACTACTTTGTGTGTGTGTGTGTGTGTGTGTGTGTGTGTGTGTGTGCGCGCGCGCGCGCGTGCCCGCATGCATGCATCCTGCTGGGTGAGTAACAGATCTACCCTGTCAGGAGGAATTGTCTCAGGTCTCAGAACCAGGGACAAGCCTGTTCAAATATTTTGGATAGTGTCTAGAAAAGCTGTTCCCTGTTTTTAAGGTATCGCCCTGTATCTGTTCTCTTTGAAAATATTTCAGACACACAACATTCCAAGCTGGTTCCTGCAGAATGCCCTTCATCCTATCAAAATGAAGAATGATGGCTGCTCTTTCTTTGCAGTAAAATTAATGTTCCCCAGCACAGCACATGCAGGAAGACTGACACAAAGCTCAAATTACAAAGTAAATGCAAACAGAATGGAACTCTTGCATGAGAAGGGAGAGTAGAATTAGGTTGTTATTTCGCAACGTGTGCAAATGGGCTTTACTCTGACCTCCAGATCTGAACTTGTGATTTTACATTCATATGTACTTTCTCACTCTCGTTTTTATGCTTAAACTGTCAGCCCAATTTTAGAGCCTGTTCTTGGAAATGTAACCCACTGAGCACGAAGCATGCAGTGCATAGAATACAAAATAGAACATTAAGTTTATATTTAGGTAAACTTTTAATATCAGAACCAGATATCATTTGACATTACCATACATTGAAAACCAATACTGTTAAGACTGAAAACAATTAATAGATGTATCACGTTTTGCCTAATTAAGAAATAATGAGAAGAGATTACTTACAGTGAGTGAATACAAAACATTCAAAATTGGCTATGTAAACGGGATTCAGAAAAAAGCTTCGGTTATTAATAAATGCACATGCACACATACCTCATACCACACACCTCAGTTTGGAAAGATTTTGGTCAAAGTTAGTAATGGAAAAATCCTATGTGGAAGCTCTATGGAAGTCCATGCTATGCATGTTGACAGCCTTTTTCCTTGGGAAAGAAAGATGGACCTCATGTTGGTATTTATTTTGCTAGTTTATTTGTAATAAAATGCTGTCACACTTAAATTCATACACATTACACAGATTGCAGCACAAAGTTACCATTATGTGTAATGTGGTATAATGAGACAAATAATTACCAATAAAGCAAGCAAACACAGAGGGAAGGTCAGACATTTCATCCTTACTCATTTCAGCCCAAATAAATATGATGGAAAAAAATCCTGAGAACTGTACTGAAGTCTACATTTTGGCTTTGTTAGGCTATTTTTGTGCTGCCCCATGAGCTGTGAAACAGGCAAACTCTGATCATCCTCATTTCCCCCTTCCTGGGACTGGGGAAGAACCCTTTTCCAGATCTATGCTTGGTACAGTGTACTTCCCCGGTGGACCCATTGTGTGTAGGAGAGGAAAGCAGACTCCATTTCCCACTCCATCCCTCCCAGAGCCCACCAACATGTGAGGACAGGAATGTAATGGCTTATCACAGGCTACTTCCTCTGCACTTGAACCTGTGGTGGCAACACAAAGGCTTTGGTTTTGTCCTTAAGAGCATACCAGTTGGGAGAGAGTTTTGAGAGTGGGTTGGGGCCACAGCATGTGCTCTGTAGAGATTCACTCTCCCTAGACATCCCAAGTTATCGACATCAGCTCAAGGACTGCCCACAGATCAACCTATAGTCAGGACTCAGGAGGTTGCACAAGCGGCTTAAAACCACCTTAGCTCTCCCTCCCACTAGAGTAAGAGTTCTGTGCTGTGTTCTTAGGGAATAGCTGCACTGTAGTGAAACACCTGCCATTGGCCCAGGTCAGCTGATTTGGGCTCATGGGGGTCAGGCTGCAGGGCTATGAAATTGTGGAGATTCAAACTCAGGCTCTGAAATTCCCCTTTTTGCAGGGTCCCAGAGCTCAGGCTCCAGCCCAGGCCTAGACATCTCCACTGCCGTTTCCTGATGCAGGCCAGCAGTGGGTGTTTTATTGCAGCATAGACACGCCATTAGAGGTGACGCCTGCAGTCCCAAAAGTTATTTCACTTTAACACATTTATTTCACTCTTTTTACGTGGGGCAGCTAACACATGAATTGGGAATTGGGTTGTTGTGCCCACTTCAGACAGAATCTGGCAAATCCCTAGTCCTTAGAGTTAGTACTTGATAAATGGCAAATGAGCAGTTTTATTAACCATCTTCACATAAGTTTTGCTGAGCAGAATGAAAAGGGGAAATTTCAGAACATGTTGAGTGTGTGCAATGAAGCCTTCTCTGTACTGTATATATAATGACACACTCTTGCTTGATGGCATTGTGTTTCAGGACAAGCGTATCAGCAGCATGAGCCAGACTTTTTTGAACTTCATAGCAAATCTACAAAGTCTCGTGTCTCTTAAATTGAGTTTACTCCGTGGGCCGGATTTTGTCTGGTGTCATTTAAAGTGTACGTTTATTATGCAAGCAAAAACCAAAGGGATTGCAGTTTAGAGCTAACTGGAGGTATGTTAGAATGAGGAGGGAGCCGGCCATACCAAGTGTGCTTTCTCTCTCTGTGAGGCTCACTCTTTGGAAGCCATAAAATCTGGCTGGTGAAACAGAAGTGTTTGTAATTAGAGTTAATGGAGTTAGCTGAGACCACAGGAGGGGGAGAGCAGCTTTGATCCCAGGTGGCCCCATAACAAAAAAGCTCACAGAGAGAGAACACTCTGAATTGGAAAATATTAGAGGCATTTGCTGTAAATCCAAGAAGCCACTGCTGAAAAAGGAAAAACCTAAGAATATAATTTACAAGATGAGCTAATTGAGTTTTTCCTCTACATGCTTTCAACACTTTTCTTCAAAATCACAACACTAAAAATAAAGATGTATTTTTGACTAAAATATTAACCAGTCATTATTTTTATAATATCCCTTTGTCAGGACAGCAAAATGTGGAATGAAACCCATCTTTGTTACATGTAATCTGACAGATGATAACAGAGCATAGTCAAGTTCATTCTTAATAACCATAACGAATGAACTTGAACCCTTGTCACACAGTCTATTTTCATTTTGTTCTTGCTTGTGGTTTTGTGCGTTTTGCGTTATTTTGAGTGACTTCGTTGTCTTATTGTGTTATTGATTGGCTACTGTTAGAATATCTGGGGAAAATGCCATATTTGGCAATTGTCATATTGGGAGTTCAGCTTATTTAAAAAAAAACAACTTTATTCTGTCTATGATGTGATCATTCTTTTTGTGGCAGGTTTTTTGGCTCATCAGCCAGGGGATTTAAAATTACTTAGTACTAAAAACTACGTCAATAAACTCAGTGATAATTTCAGTGCAGACGGATGGGTGGTAGTGTGTGTGTATGTGGGTGGGGTGGGGACAGACTTGCCAGGCCCCTTGGCAAGATTGGAGAGCCCCTGCTCTGAGATCCTGGAAGAGGCAGATCCTGGGGTGGAAGGGGCAGGACTGGGAAGAGCCAGCCCTCAGTGCATCCCAGACTGAGACGTGTTGCAGCCCATCTGCTCCACAGCCAGCCCTCAGTGCCCCCTGGCGTGCCCTGAGTGGGACTCAGGCAGCAATTTAACAGGCCCTGGGCTCTGCTGCAGTTATCCCATTAGCCCTTCCATCGGCAGTCCTACAGATGGGCATAGTGCACTGTAACGAGGGGTCCTGTGGCACCTTATAGACTAACAGAAAAGTATGAGCATAAGCTTTTGTGGGCAAAGACCCACTTCGTCAGATGCAGGTCTTTGCCCATGAAAGCTTATGCTCTTACATTTCTGTAAGTCTATAACGTGCCAAAGGACCCCTCATTGCTTTTGCGGATCCAGAATAACACGGCCACCCCTCTGATAGTGCATTGTAGCATACATATGTCACAAAAATATTATTGGCTAACTCTGTTAAATACATTTTCACCCACACACAAATTTCATGTTATAGCAGATTTAAAAAGTAAAGTGACCACATTGCCCTATGTCAAATATGGGACACAGGCCTCTGGGGATGGGGTGGCTGCTGTTCCATGTCGGGGTTCCTCAGCGGTGGGGGCTGCTATACTGTGGTGAGGCCTGGGGGATGGGGGCTCTGAAGCCTCCAGATGAAGGGGAGTGGAGGGGGAGAGCTCCCTAACTTCCAGGTCAGGGAGGGAGGGTGCCAAGGATAGGAGATCCACAGCCTTCCAATGTTGGCTGGGAGAGGGGCGTGGGGGATAGAGAATGTGACCGCTACCCCACAGAAGGGGTCCCTGGCAGCAGTGGCTGCTGGGCTGGAGAGCAGGACAGCCACCCTGTAGAGAAGCTTTCCTTAAGCAGGAGTTGCCCCTCTGAGGTATGGGATGCCAGGGAGCGAAGCAGCCACCCTACAGAGGGGCTGTTGCAGTGAGACATTCAGCACACCCACAAAATACAGGATAATCTGCCCATTTAATTAAAGTGAGGATTCCTGAGAGGCAACCTAAATAAGGGGACTGTCCCGTTAAAAACGGGACGGATGGTCACCGCATTTCAAAAAGAAAAAAAACCAAGTCCTAAATCATTTTGTAGTTAACTAAAACAAACAAACAAAAAATCAACGCGGGAGACAGAAATGAAGAATACACAGGATAAAAGAAAAGCATGTAGCCGAGGGCTGAAATGAAATGTGGAACCGAGAAGGCGGAGACTATGTTGTGTTCCAAACAAGAAGAGCACAAGACCAACGCCAAGAGTGTATGGAGGTCAGCATGAGAGAACAGAAGAAAAGGGGAAGGACACGAAGACAGACAGGCTGCCTCAAGACCATGGAGCAATTAAAATACAAGGAGTACAATTATGAGCTATGTATAAAGGGATATAGCAAAAGGTCAGTGGGGAAGACCTTCCTTGTATTTATGAAAAGGTAGGTGACAAGGTGGGGGAAGGAGAAGTCAGACTTAGGAAGGTTGCAGAGCAAAGAACTGCATTAGTCCCAGCAAGGCAACACAAAGTCCCAGTGAGGCAACACAAAGTAGTCTCAGCAAGGCAATGAGGACAGATGTTTTGCGTGACAAAAGCATATGTAATTACTCTGATATTAGAACCTTCTTTTCAGAATAGGCTTTACAGAAGGTTACAAAAAGAGCCCTGCCAGCTTTCAATATTTGCTAGGTCTTTAACAACCTCCAGCCTACATTATTCTGATTTTTGTGAAGACATCCGCTATGACCAAAATTCCTAATCCTCAGGAGATGCTTGGCGCCTTGGAGGGCCAAACTGTTATTGCTCATTAGAAAGGCAATATCTTATTTGAGGTGAGGGATTGAGAGCAAAAGGGGATCTCAGTGCAGTTAAGTACAGCATCTGTGAGAAGTTCATTTCATTGTTACACAGACTGTTGTCAATCTCTTCTCGTGCTTATGACCTCAATATCCTGCTTAAGCAATACTTGTTTAAGTTTAAATATTTCAGCTCTGCGATTGAGCAGTGGAAAGACACATGAAAAAGACTGAAAGTGGGTTGACCTCAGATCTCTGATAAATGCTCAAAGATCTCCTTTGACATTCTACTACTACTGTCACATATGTACAAAGAGATTTATGTGTCTGTCAACTCCTTAAACTGAATCTATTAAAGATGGTATTTCCGGCTTTGAAAAAATGACTGCCAGGGCAGGCCATTCCCACACTTCAGCTATATTGGGCAAAGATATAAAAAAATAATTTGTAAGCTATTTTTATTTTGTGTCTCTATGCATCTTCTATGTTCCTCTCTCTTTGTACTTCTTTCTTAGTTTGTTTGTGGTTTTTTCCTTTCTCTCTAATTACCTCCTCCGCTCCCCAAATAATGCCATTCTCCAGGGAAAACAATTACTTCTTTTTACTATAATTAAAATCAGCAGTGAAAAGGTAGAGAATGGGAGGAAGGCAAGAGCCATCCTACTGCACAGAAGAAAGTCTGAGAATGATCAGCTAAGCTTCTGGTTTCAATCAGTAAACTATGCTAGCATATGCAACATAGTCTTCATTTGGACAAATAAAACAAACCAGTCACAGGTGACTGACTGGTAGGAGAGGGAGGTGGGAATGTTCCCTTCAGTATCTGGTCTAAAACAGACAAACAATTCTAGGTATCAACAGAATAAACCATGGGAAATCTGAGATTCTTTAAACATTTCTTAGTAATCCATGAGTGCAGCAGCTCTCTCTCAGATCTCAATTTTAGTTATAACCGCCTCAGTGCAAGGACTGACATTCTTTTTTTTTTTAGGGCACTGACAAACACATTCTCTGGGCTTTAAAATTAATAGATAATCATTTTACAAGGCAAAAAGGTTCCCAGGGTTAGACAGGTCTCAGGAGATCTTTGTTAAACTGTTGGCTCTGCCACTGATTTCCTGTGCCATCTTGGGAAATTCATTTATTCACTTGGTGCCCAGGTCCTTGCTTGTAAAATGGGCATGTAACCCTTCTGCTCTTTCGAGTGGGCAGCAAGAAGAGCCATGTTCAATATTTATGGGGTTCCCTGTGCATGTGTTAAGGGTGTGTATGTGTGTGTGTGCGTGCAGGGTGGTGGTGGTGGGGTGTGTGTGTGCGCGCGCAGGGTGCGGGGGGTCACTGTGGCCCCCACTCGAAGGGCTGGCACAGGGCCTCCCTGATCCGCACCCTGTGCTGATAAGCCTGGCACAGGGCGGCAGGGTGCTGCTCGTACCCATGCCCCACCTCAGCAGCCCACCCCTGCACAAATGGCTCTTGCTTGGCATCAACGAGGTTGTGCAGGGTGCAGCAGACCCTGACCACTGCCGGGACGTTGGCCAGGCCCACCTCCAGCCTCATCTGTAGGTATCTAAAGTGCCCCTTGAGGTGGCTGAATGCCTGCTCCATGGTACTGCAGGCCCGGTTCAGCCGCTCGTTAAAAAGGTCCTGGCTCAGCTGGTTGTGTCCTGTGGATGGCCTCATGAGCCAGGCTTGCAAGGTGTAGGCTGCATCTGCCACAATACAGGGCAGCATCACGGTGTCCCCAGTGGGCAGCTCCCGCCAGGGGAAGAAGGTTCCCTCGGCCAGGAGGCGTCCCAACCCCACGTTCCGGAACACCCTGGCGTCATGGGTGTGGCCAAAGCAGCCCACACAGATGTCCTGGAACCAGCTATCACTGTTGACAAGCACCTGCAGGACCATGGAGTGGTAGCCCTTGTGGTTTACATAGACCCTGTGACCATGCCCAAGGGCCCTAATGGCAATGTGGGTGCCATCCAGGGCCCTGAAGCAGTTTGGGAAGCCCAGTTCCTGGAAGCCCTGCATGGTGTCATCCAGATCCCCGATGCGGATCAGCTGCCTCAGGAGCACCTTGTTGATGGCCCGGATGACCTGCAGAGCAGAGGGGGTGTGCTCGTGAGTGTGGCCTGCAGTGCAACGTGCACACCCATCCCCCACCTCTCCCTGGTCCCCAGCAGGGGATGCCCCACTGGTCCCCAATGGTGCCCCTTGCTGGGGCGCTCCCTGCATGTGCTGTGGGTGTGACCCAGCCATGGCTTACCTCATTGAGGTCAGGGTGTCAAGGCTGGCCACGACCTGGTCCCAGGCCTGCTGCTCCATGGCCAGCCACTCCCGCAGCATGCCGGTAAGGTCCTGTAGTGCTGCGGTGTGGGCAGCATCTCCTGCCTCCTCCTCCCTACCCTGGTGGTGCTGGTGGATTGCCCAGCGGCGGGTGGCCAAGCAGGGGTGGCATGGGGTCCAGGCCATTCCTCCTTGCGCTCAGTGGTGGTGCTGATCCAGCTGCTGGCTGCAGTAGCTGTAGAGACAGAAGGGGAGAGGGGAAGGGGCCATTAGTCCCAGCCACAGAACCCTGTGCCTTCCTATCCCCCATGAGGGCCCTTGTGATGCCCATGCCCCAGGGTTCCCTGCATGGGTGCCAAGGGTGTGGGCTCCCTCTTGCTGTCCCCTAGTCCTTCCATGGGTGGCCGGCCCTTAGTACTATCCTGGCCATGTGATGCTGAGTGGCGTGCATCCCCCCCACCCACCCCCGGGCCTAGGGAATTCAGCCATCTAGGACCCTTAGGCCGCGGGGTGGAAGACATGTGGGAAGGCTCAGGCCACCCCGGGCAGGACCAGATGCACCCTCCCCAGTCTCCAGGGTGGCTGGTGTACATGCCACCTACCTGTGGGTCCTTTCATGAAGTCGGGTGAGGCACAGCTGGGTGAAGCCTGGTTGGGCGACCCACACAGGATGTCAATGGTAAGGGCCCCCTCTCTTGATCCCTTGTCATTGCTGGTGGTCTCCAGCCTCCACGGGTGCCTGGTGCCAGCTGCAAATCTGGGATGGTCCTCCCACTCAGTCCGCATTTCAGGATCCTTCTCCATCTCCAGGTCCACTACATCCAGCAGCACAGCTGGGGGTCCTGCCTCCTTGGGCCCAAGGAGGTGGTTCAGGTCCTTGTAGTAGGGGCAGCTGGTAGGCACTGCCCCTGACCACCTGGCTGTGACCCAGCCCCTGCAGTAGCCCTGGCACAGCTCCTTGACTTTGGACCTCACCTGGTCTGGGATCCAGGTGCGGTGACCCTGGCTGGTGAGGCCCTTGGCAAGGCACTGGAATGCTGCTGCATTCCTGCACCCGAACCCTGTCTTGTGCAGGACCTCTTTGTCTGCCCAGAGGGCGAGGAGGTCCCGCAGCTTGGCCTCCTTCCAGGAGGAGGCCTGGCGCCTGGGGAGCTGGATCGCCTCCTGGGAGGGCTTGCAGGTGTCCTTGGGGGGCCCCTGGTTTGGGTGGGGGATGGGGGTGCTGGCCATGGTGCTGGGGAGAGTGATAGGTTGGCCGGAGCATGTCTATTATTTCCCTATGCCTGACTCTCAGCATGTCCCATTTCTACCCATCTTGAGTGGCATATTTGAGCAGTGAGAGATCCCATTTAACTAACTGATGTGGCAGTTTAAGATAGAAAGAAAAGGCACTGGTGAGAAAAGAAAAGATATTTTGACAAAGCTGATTCTTTTACATTGACTTTAAAAGAATCACTAAGAACATGTCTGTCAAAGTGATACAACATTGCTGGTGCTTGAAGAAGTTAAAAAAAATACAGGTCCAGATTTCATTTGGTGCAAAATGGTATGGCATACGCAAACTGTAATTCCCTTTACCGTATTTAATGTGACCTTGTAGGTTAAAGTGGTCCTATGATTAAGCTTTTAAACATATGAAAGCTAGGAGTTGATTCCCAAAAAATAACTAACATTGGATATGCAGGGCCACCATCTTTAAAGTCATCACTATATTATAATAAGTACCACTTTGGGAAGAGTTACTGTGTGGTCTGGCATGACATGGAGATGTCAAAAGATGTAGCTTTTCAAAAGAGATACAATTAGAAATGTTTCTATTTATTATGTTTTTGTTCATTATTTATAACACCGTAGTAGTTCCCTCTACCGAAATGAGGGCCTCATCGTGATGGGCATGGTGCCAACATAAAGAGAGAGAGGAAAAATTCCCTTGAAAGTTTGTAATCAAAATAGAGAAGACAGACAAGAGGCAGAACAGAAAAGATGCTTTCCCCCATTTAACAGATGGAGAATCAAGGTACACAGAGATTATATGATATGTCCAAGTTCATACAAAATGACTGTGGCTGAGGCAGAACTGAATTCAAGAACCCAAAATCCTTGTCCAGTCCCTTAACCACAGGATAGTACTTTTTCTACGGCTGCCATTCAACAGCAAAGTGAGAAAGCCAAATGTAGAATAATACTCATTTAGCTGAGAACTTCTATACATCTTAATACACAAATATTTTGGATCTAGCGAGGCTATTCTAGTGCTTAACATTGGTAAGTCAGCTCCTCCTCTAAATCAGTTCCTCTTCTATAGTTATAAAAACACAAACTTTGGCCTACTTGAATAAATTTTTAAAAAAACTATTTAGAGCTATAACCAGAACAAGGAACTAATACTCATTTTTATCACGAATTAAAAATTAAATAATATTTTTAACACTCTATTAACAGGCCACTTTTAAAAATCATTCTAGCAAGTCTGATGAGTCCTTTTGTGGACAAAAACTCTCTAGAGTAGACGTAGCCTTGGAGTAGTATAGCTACATAAAGGAAATAATGCATTTTAAAAATTATATTCAAAACGTTTTTACTACATGCACAGCTTTCAATTTTCTAGAAAAGTAGAATATTTTAAAAATTATGTTTTGATGTACATTAAATATGAACTTTTCACCAAAAATGTCAATAATCTTTTTCATTAATAGTTTGTTTTCTTTTTCTTATTTAAAGGATGTGAAATTTAATACGCTTATGTCTAGTCTCTGTCTCTCTCACACACACACACACATATTCACAATTCAGTCCATTCAGTGAGCTTTGAAAAGCCTGGAACTTAAAAATTAAACAAGGAAAGAAAAAGAAAAGAAAAGCTTTGAATTCTCATCACACACTAGGAGGTAAATCCTGGCTCAGCACTGTCCAGCCTGCTTAGTAGTTTAGAAGATTACGCCAGCAATGGCAGTTAGCATAGATTCATTCTCCTATGGCAAGAAACAGTGCTTTTTATGGCTAGTGAACTAATATGATGTATTTACAGGGTGCAGTAGGGGAGTTGTTACCTCACAGGCTTAGGTCAAGAAAAAGTTTACTGCTGGGACCTCTTTCAAATCCCATTGAAGTCAATTGGGAGTCTTTCCTTTGGCTTTAGGGGGAATTTGGATCATATCCATAATGAATTGCTATAAGGGAAGGTAGGAGGTGAGAAGAATTACAATGGAAAAAACGGTTTTCAGAGGCCTTGGTATTTGTGAATATTGGTCACATTGATTTATGATCACTGTTTTGGCCACTATATAGTCTTTCCCAGAGAAACTCTAGGACCTGCCTATCAAGGGTAATTGTAAATGTCTTAATTTTACTAATTGTTTTACCATGTGTTTTGTTTGCATATCTGAAAGCAAAGGTAACTGAAGATTGTGGTTTCTGTGGCATGCCTGAAAATACAATCTAAATAAAACTCCTTGGACTATAATGTGGAGGAAACTTGTTCTAAAAAAGTTAATGTTTTTACACTACTTTACTGTTTTTCTGGAAATGTGTGAAAAGTGGCCATTGTAATTATACTCTGGGGCTTGTTCTGGTGTTTATTGGAGGAATAATACCCTCTTTAAACATGTGTGCTGTAATGTTTTTAATACTTGTGAAAAAATAGAAAACACATCAAGAGGATTCGATAGAAGTTAATTACCTTAAAAATCTACAGCATGTGATTTTCCACTGCCTTACATTTTGTGTACTTCAAGATGCAAGACAGCCAAGAATCATTCATATAGAGATTAGTGAAGACTAGTAAAGACTTGGTGTATTTCATTCGCCTCTTAAAACATTTCTTCCCATTTTTGTTTCACTTGTCCTTTCTTTACTGTTTCTTCTTGTTATTTGTTACACATACCCACTGCAGCCAGATGGATAGAAATGTTTTGCTCAACCCCCCTTTGTACAAGGCAATGTCAGAGGGTGGCAACCTGATATGTCAGGAGTGATGTGTTTGCATCTATGTATAAAAATTAATCTTAAGGGAGTTGTCCACATCCATCCTAGGGAGCAGTGGGAAATCCCATGGACTAAGCTGATGTAACACTCAGGAGAACATACACACACAGCTGAATGGCTATCAGTGTACTCATTGCATCTTGTCCTGCTTACAAGACTCACACAAACTGTCTGTTAGCTCATGCTTTTGAAATACCCAACACAATGGGGACTTAATCCTGACTGGATTTTATAGGTGATCTGGAAGGGCAAAGAAGAAATAGCAACATCAAACTTAAAAATGTCTGTGTAGGAGTGTGAGAGGAAGGCTTGGCAAGGGAGGGGTTAAACAAGGCCTGTTAGCCCAATCAGCCCCACCCGGGTTCACCTGCCGCCAGTATCAGGCCTGGAGGGGTATAACGGGAGGGAAGCCAGCTCAGTTTGAGGCTAACCAGCAAAAAGACAGGAGCAGGCTCTGAGGCAGGAGGCCCCAGGCCGGAGCTGCCACCCAGTTATCCGCCAGAGGGCGCAGCTCTGGACCCTCCCCTAGGCACTGAGGGGAGGGGGATCCCCTCCCCATGGAACCGCTCTCCCACCAAAAGAGGGAACTAGATTCTCAGGGCCACACCCCAAACTCAACCCCTCAATGCTTGGGTGGGGCTGCGGACTCACCTAACAGGCCCTGGCCAGGGGGCCTAACCTCTAGGCCACCCAGGCTCAGGCGCGAACCGCTCACAGTCTGCAACACAGATATAATCCCCTATTAAATTGAATAGGATGGTTCAAGACTATATAAAGATTATAATGTTTTATTCAATATGACAGGAATTTCACCTAAATGAACAAATTTATCATTCAATACAAGCTAAAATAGTGCAAGTTTTTCTTTAAACTAGTTTATAAATGTAGCTAAATAACACTGCTATATTTTATAAGTATTTTAAGGCAGATTTAATAAAAGTAAAAAAAATTAGAGTCTAGCCCGAAATCTCATGATTTAAATATATTCCATTGTGCCTAAAGATAGAAGCAGTCTATGGTGATCTCAGAAGTACGGATTAGGGCTCTGTATATTTTTTTTTCCCTACATGTAAGGAATATGCCAGTAAGAGCTCAATACTGCTGAAGGATTTGGGGAATGTGTCCTTTAGAGATCATTTGCATGAAAATACAAAGGTGTGCATATGTAGTGTCTCACAAACAAACCTGATGGGTAGCAGGTGAAGCAATGAGTTTTCATCTGTTATAAACAGCATGTTGGTGTAAAGTCACAATTTATGCTATCACCCAGTGTAAGAATTGTGGAGTCTCACCAATGCTTGAAGTTGGTGTGGGGGTACAGGGCATTCATCATCTCTGCGTAAGCTATGGATAGCATGGGACTCCCTGCATCTGAGCATTATGAGGCAGAAGTAGGGAGGGATAGTGTTTGAAACAGCTGACTGGGAGCTTTTTGGCCATACACCTGTAAGACTGGTTTGAGTAGTCCCCCTGCCCCCATCTTTCACAGGTAGTTCTTAGGATGTGGTCTATACCTATTTTGTGAGAATTCTCCTTGGTAGATGCTGTGGCTAAGCCCAGAGCTGAAATCACTGGAATTGAAGCTATAGAGAGCTACAATCACAGGGTTTTCCCTCCAGCAAAATCCACAATACAGTGGGAAAGGGGCTGGAGGAGCACAGTGGACAGGTGCTTGAAAGGAGTGACTGATAGGTGGCCCATAGGAGAAGCAGCAGGTGGCCAGCAGGGCATCTGGCAGGAGTGACAGGTGGGCAGCCAGTGGGGCAGCTGGCAGGAGCAAGCAGAACACCAGACCAGCACAAAGGTGGCATTGACTCTGGCTCAAAGAGACTACATCTACACTTGCACTCCTCTTTTGAAAGAGGCAGGGAAATGAGGGAAATTGAAAATGCAAATGAGGTGCAGATTTATATTTCTGGTTCCTCATTTGCATATTCTTTCAAAAGAAGAAAAGCAGAGTAGGCATGGCTCTTTCAAAAGTAAAGGGAAGAAGGAAGTCTTTCGAAGGTGAGGTTTACTTTTGAAAGAGCCACGTTTGCACTGCTTTTCTTCTTTCAAAACGGATTCTTCTTCTTTTGAAAGAATGTGCAAATGAGGTTCCAGATATGTGAATCTGCACCTCATTTGCATTTGTGATTTCCCTCATTTGCATGCCTCTTTCAAGTGTAGATGCAACCTAAGGGAATGCATCAGGGTGCTGTGTCAGGGCTTCCACAGGCTGTGTCTACACTAGCCCCAAACTTTGAAACGGCCATGCAAATGGCCATTTCAAAGTTTACTAATGAAGCGCTGAAATACATATTCAGCGCTTCATTAGCATGCGGGCGGCCACGGCACTTCGAAATTGATGCAGCTCGCCGCTGTGCAGCTCGTCCCGACAGTGCTGCTTTTTGAAAGGACTCTGCCTACTTCGAAGTCCCCTTATTCCCATCTGCTCACAGGAATAAGAGGACTTTGAAGTAGGCGGGGTCCTTTCGAAAAGGAGCCCCTTCGGGACAAGCCATGTGGCGGCGAGCTGCGTCAATTTCGAAGTGCCGTGGCCACCCGCATGCTAATGAAGTGCTGAATATGTATTTCCGCACTTCATTAGTAAACTTCAAAATGGCCATTTGTGTGGCCATTTCGAAGTTTGGGGCTAGTGTAGACACGGCCACAGACTGGTAAGTGGGGCATTTGAGGAGTGGTATGGAGACAGTCTGGGTATGTCAATGGGACCATTATAGTATTGAACTGGTGAGCCTGAGAAGCAAAGGACACTGCTCAATTCATCTGAGCTGGGACGGTTACTTGAGGGTTGCTTATGAATTCTGGGTGTACTGTTTTCCCAAGCTAATGCCATGTGATTCCTCTGCCTCTTTCATTAAAAGTTCTTTTCTACACTCAGACTCTGTGCTTGTGAGTGGGGAAGCATTGCCTCTCTAATGTGCCCAGGAGTGTGTGTGAATTTCCCAGGCTACTGGGTAGCATCTTGAGCTGGTTCTATGTGAGATGAATGAAAAGGAACCGCTAGATATTGAACCCAGCCCTAGCTGCTGTGGATTACTTCTGGCAGAAGGGTTACACACAGACTGCATGAGCCTGGTTCGTCGTGTCTTAAACTGGTATTACATGTTACAAAACATTCCGTTATCTGGCAGCATAGTAGTTCTGCTTCCTATGGATCACATGGTGGCTATTTCCTCAAACAGAGTGTAAAGGAGAAGCAGCAGAAACAGTCTGTAAGCCACAGGTTCGCCCCCCTGCTCCACATTATTGAGGAATAGAATTCATGTGACCCCTTCATTGCTTGCAGACAGCTACTATCACACAGAGGATTAAATTCAGTACTGAGTAAACAGTAGTGTGAGCAACACTTGAAGTGTAGGTGGTACAGAAGCAAACACTAAAATAAGCCCCAGAGTCTAATTTCAATGGCCCTATTCACACAATTCTAGAAGATTGGTAAAACATTTCAAAAGCATTAACTTTTGTAGAATGATCTAACATTTAGTGTGTGTGCAAATAAACTATACTATATACAGATGGAGATGGAAGAGGCTATATAGTAGGAAAAGCAACTGAGAAGAGTGTGTAAATTAAAGCAGACTCCCTCTATTTTATCTTACTTCCTCCTGTTTTCCTCCTACACTTTCAACCCTCGGACTCTTTGGTAAAAAGGTCACATTTTTTGCTGCACTCCAATTAAATGCCAAATACTCTGGTTCACATCAGAATATTTTCATCTAGCAAAACATACCATACGTTGGCATCTAAGATTCTTGCATTCCCTTCCCCGCCCCCCCCCCAGTAGAATTCTATGTTTTGTTACTAATAGTGTATCAGTGGTTGGTAAACTGGGATTTTAATGGCAATATTTGAATGTGCAAGCAATATTACTTAATGCATGTGGAGGACCCATATGTGCACAAATCAGCTCTGACGGGATGAACAAGCTGTGCTAAACATAGAATCTGAATGAACTCTGAGGGTGAAATCCTGGCCCCACTGAAGTCAATGACGAAGATCCAACTTTTCCTTGGATTTCACCCAGTTTGTCAGATCTCAGCATTCTCTTAGTTAATTACTTTTCTGCATCAATATTACTTCCCGTGTCCCTATGTGCAATCATAACCATTATTACCTTGGTCCAATCAGCCTACCTAGGAGAAACACTGGATCGCTTTTCTCTGCTGAACTTTTGCCACTTTACAAACGGCTTATACCTGGCCTGGGCTAGATTCCACCACAGTGGGAAGGAAAGCGTCAGAGAGCCAAATCTGACTGTGTGCTTATCAGGGCCAAACCTGACTTCCGAGCAACTGAAAACTGTTGTTAGGCAGCTTTAAGTAGAGGCCCCTTAGTGCCTAAGCCAGAGTAGGACAGTGCTGCTAACCCCAAACATTCAAAAATCAAGATCCAGCCCTTCCCCACCACTCATAATGAGATTGACATAAATATCAAGCACTTTGCAATAACATATTTTGAATTCTCTTTATTTGCATTATGTTTCGAGTTCTAAGGTCCATATGTTCAAGCTTTTCTTTCCAATAAACCAGGGCTGGAAACTTGGAGCTAGATTCACAAAAAGACTTTGCTGGTGGCTGCCACTTTAGGAGCTTAAATCCCAGCAATGGGACCCACAAGGATCCACATTGCCACCATACCCTGTAGGTAACTAAGCCCACTCAGCATCTAACTGCTTGCTGTAAGAGTCCCCTGGGTGCTTGTGTTTGTGCCTCTGAGCATGTGCATTGCATCCAATTTTGGATGCCAAGACATCCTAGCTCCAGTGTAATGCTCAAGTGGTGGGGAGACAAGTATTCCTCTGCCTAACTCATCCCTAGGACTAAATATGGTAAGCATATTTTGAGCTCACCTCCTGGAGTGGGCCCCATATCTGAGCTTACACACAATGGCTGGGGAAGAACAACCATCACGTTTTGGCCCTGTGATGAAGTTACTCACCTTGGGGTGTGGGAGATACCCAATTCAATATGACAAGGCCACAGGTGTCAGGAAGACATTCACAATCAGGCCTGTTGTGGTAAGGATTTAACAAAACAAATTGTGGGGCCACATTCCTACTCCTTAGATTAGTGGTGCTTTATTCTATCTTTTCTACCTTTTGGTTTTAATGGAACTGCTCATGGTGTAAGGTACTCCTTTGGATGAGAAAGGTGGAATCTGGCCCATCTCACCTTTGAGAAAAAAGCCTCATTATTTGGGTTTGGAACTAAATATACAAACATTTTAATTCATGAGCAGAGCTGTATTTGTGCTATAAATAATCTAGCCCTCTTCTATAGTAGATTTTGAGTTAATGCAACTGATTATAAAACCGTCGCTAACTACAACAGCTGGAGTGGAGACTCCTATTTCAGATGATTAATGACACTATTTGGACAATGGGGACTTAAACTCACAAGAATTTTAAAGAATGGGGGGCAAAAAACCTTCTGCCAGTCTTTCACAGTAGTTTTTTTATTCCAATAATTACAGAACAATAATGGAATAAACTGTATGTGGCACTGACATCTGTGAACTAGGACATAGGTCAAAGGGTCATTGCTGCTCAGAGGATGAATAAAATATGAATGTGTTTATTCTGATCTATTTAGCTTGGTTCTCCAAACTTCCTTGCTGTTAGAGGCTGTTATTAGTTAAATCTGTCAAGTGACCCAGGAAATTGAAAATAATAAAAAAAAATTGTTGGATTAATGCTGGTTAATTTCTCCAGCTACATCGAATATTGTGGAAATAAGTATTTTAACTTTTTTGGATTTTGGCTTAAATGGGGGGCAAAAAAAAAAAAGAAGCCTGTATCTCCAGTCCAACTGTGTAAGTGGTGAAGGGGAAATATTTATATTTTCACTGGAACATACATGCCTTGCCCTAGAGCTCATACTTAATTATCTTGCAAATGATGGATTTTGAGATGCAGATGCATTATGTTTTCTAAACATAAGTCTAGGGCACAGAAAGGGGAGGTTTAGTAGTCTACATGAGTAGTATAAAACTGGATTGGATGATATCCTATTCCCATGAAGAAACAATCTTGGTGCATTAGAACCCAGGTGCTGTTCTCTAGATGATTAATCAAGGAATACACTTCTTTAGGGACCAAATTCTGATCTTAGTAGTGTAGCACATGCAAAAAGCCACAGTATCTCCATGGGTTTCAGCAGATGTACTACAATAACATTAGTGAATTTACAGCAACATAGTTCACCCTAACAAGTATAATACCAATAAATTAATGTCTTTATGTAATTTCTAGAATTAGAATATTGCTCATAATAAGGACCACCTATAAAAAAAGGAAGGAGGAGGGAGAAGAGAGGAAAAGAGAACAGAAAGAAGCAGACTGAAAAAGGATAAAAAGTGATGGAGAAGAAAGAGGAAGGATAGATTTAGTCCAGACATTTATATTTACATTTTTTCCTTTTTTTAGATATTTAAAAAAATAGAGTAGGCAATTTTTTAGTGTAAAAATAGTCTTGCCACTTTGAATCTAAATGAATGCTGGTGACTCATCAAAGCCACCGGAGCCACCGCCCCTGGAGCTACCAGGGCTGCCAGAGCGCCTGGATCTGCAGGTACTGCTGGGGCCGCTGGGGCCACTTTGAGCACTGGGGCCACTGGGGCTGGGGCTGCGGTGACCAGAGCCTCTGGAGCCATTGGGACCACCATCACTGGGCAGCCAGAGAGGCTTCTGGGGCCACTGCTGCCACCGAGCACTTCTTCCACCAAGCGGCAGGGCGCATATGTAGAGCTGCAGACTGCATGCCCACAGTGGGAGTGACTATAGTGAAACAGATGGACAGATATCTCTCCTTTTTTAATAGTATAGATTATTATTATTTCAGCTTGATGAAGTATGAACAGGAAAGGCAAAGGCTCCTGCTAGGAAGTTCAGAGAGCAGATGATGGTTGCAAAACAAGCAGCTGTTTTTTTTGTGCTGGTAGTTGCCAGTACCGAGTACTGGCACCTCGGCAGCTCCAGCCATGGGATTGCCTGTGGAGGGGGGATGGGGAGCTGGCTGAGTACCAGTTCCTCTTTTTTTTTTTTTTTAAACAAAAAAGGCACTGATCACAGGGAACACTTTCAATTTACGAATACAGCTCATTTGCTGAAGATTATTTCCACAAAGTTAAAGTGTCTGTGAAACTGTAGTGTGTTTCATAGCTACTTGTATAAATTGGAGGGACTGACTCAACTAGTTACCCTGTGGCTAGTGATAAGCAGTTGCTTTTATCCTTTTCATCTATTTTTTTACTTTTAATCCAGTTTTTGAAGTTATTGCCACTATTTTGTAAAGACTTGGGTACTTAGGCTTTCTTTAATGTCATTGTGCTTCGTGTGATGGCTATTCAGGATTCCATTGTGACAATGGGGACAGAACTATCTGTATTAAGAAGACTGTACATGGTATAGGAATATATTCAACACAGCAGGATCTGCATTGAACATGTTGTAAGAATACACTTGTCTGGAGTAAACTAATCAATATGTTGTAGGTTGGTCGGCAAAAGCCTTTTTAAATGAGTTATGATTATCGTAATAAATCAATTAAAATAGATATCTTCTCTTCACGCTGATAGTGTTAGAAGATTTATTCTGAAATGGGTAAGTGTTTACTGCTGACTACGTCGAGTTTATTTCAGGGACTGATTGAAAAATGACTCTGCTTTATTAGCTCATGTAAACAGTATTTCATTAAAGAAATGAATAGTTATGCCAGGATTGGTTTGGATTAAAATTCCATATGCATTCTTGAAAACTGCTGAAGGAAACCGAGGTTTATTAAGAGATTGTCAGCTCTGATTAATTTAGTTAAACCATAGCCACATGAACACATCTTCTATCACTTGTAATGAATTGTATGAAGTGGGAGTGGCTGCTTCTCTTTTGAAATGCACTGTGACTAAAAATACTTGTCCAGCCTAAGTATCTTTGGGTAGTAGTAAAATACACAGAGGCTATGTCTACACTGAAACAAAACTTTGAAATGGCCAGGGAAATGACCATTTTGAAGATTATTAATGAGGTGCTGAAATGCATACTCAGCACCTCATTAGCATGCTGCCAGCCGCAGCTCTTCAAAACTGCCACGTTTCGCTGCTGCACGGCTTGTCCAGATGGGGCTCCTTTTCGAAAGGACCCCACCAACTTCGAAATCCCCTTATTCCTATCAGCAGAATATCATACCAGCAGACAGGAATAAGGGGATTTCGAAGTTGGCAGGGTCTTTTCGAAAAGGAGCCCCATCTGGATGAGCCGTGCAGCAGCGAAACGCAGCAATTTTGAAGAGCTGCGGCTGGTGGCTTACTAATGAGGCACTGAATATGCATTTCAGCACCTCATTAGTAATCTTCAAAATGGCCATTTTGAAGGTTTGTTTCAATGTAGACACGGCCAGTGTTATTTGGGTACTCCATCCTATGTAATGCTCCAGATATATAGGTTAGAGAGTTAGCTTAAAAAATAAGAAAAAATGTGGCTGGCAATGGACATCATATTTCATTTTTGACACCAGAGAGCATAAAAACACATTGGGTGTGTCTGCACTAGAAACTAACTTCGTAGTAGCCAGCAGAGAGTCTACACACATTTTCCCTCACTTTGAAGAGAGCCCAACTTCAAAGTCCTCACTCCATTCCTGGGAGTGAAGTAGTGCCCAAATTGGAAGTTTAACTTTGAAGCAGGGTGTGTGCAGATGCTCAGCTTCGAAGTTGCTTACTTCAAAGTTATTTTAGTAGTGTAGACACAGCCATTGTTAGCAGCAAATAAACCTACTCCTAGCCAGCGCCGGATGTGTAACAGAACTCACTGGGCTGGAGTGCATCTGTGACCCAAACAAACCCTATCAGACCTCCAAGGGATACTCAGTCTGACCAGTGACAACCAGTCTTTGGTTGCAGCACTTCTCCTACTTACTGCACTCCTCTAGGTAGCTCAGTCTCTCCTTACCCAATGTGCCAGGCAACATGTTGTGCCTCAGGGTAAATGAGAAGGCAAGACCCATTAACAGGCAAGATGCTGGGACAAAAACAACCAGAAGGGAAGGGTGTTGACAACTAGGATGGGGGAGGATCACTGAAGAAATTACTGTTGGCCTAATGAGAAGCTGTGGAAGTGTAAAGAACTGCTCAGAAACCACCCCCCAGGTAACCCTGAGTAAAGTGACCAGAGGTTTTTGAGCACTGGTAATATTTATTTTATTTTATTTTCCATTTCTACACTGCTCCTCGCCTAAAGTCAAAGAAATGATTAAGACAGTGGTTTTCAACCTTCTTTTTTCTGTTTGCAGCCCCCAACACAATTTTGAACAAAAACAAAAAGTCCTGTGGCACCTTACAGACTCACAGGCTGCGTCTACACGTGCACGCTACTTCGAAGTAGCGGCACCAACTTCGAAATAGCGCCCATCACGTCTACACGCGTCGGGCGCTATTTCGAAGTTAACTTCGACGTTAGGCGGCGAGACATCGAAGTCGGTAACCTCATGAGGAGATAGGAATAGCGCCCTACTTCGACGTTCAACGTCGAAGTAGGGACAGTGTAGACGATCCGCGTCCTGCAACGTCGAAATTGCCGGGTCCTCCATGGCGGCCATCAGCTGGGGGGTTGAGAGATGCTCTCTCCAGCCCCTCAGCTCACTGGTGGCTGCGTGGAGCGGCCCCTTAAGGGTCCCCTCCCCCGCCCTGACTGCAGGAGGCTGAGGCAACGTGCAGGCTCCTGCCTGCACCCGCGGCGAGCCTGCACAGCCCTCAGCCCCTGACACCGGCTATGGCTGCCCAGCAGCCCCCCCAGCGCCCCCAGGGGACCCCCCCAAGGGCAGCCACAGCAGCCAGGGCAGCCAGAGGGCCACGCAGTCTGGGAAGCGGCAGCGGGGCCCCTCTTGGATGGAGGCCGAGATGCGGGACCTGCTGGGGCTCTGGAGCGAGGAGGAGGTGCTCCAGGTAATGGGGAGCAAGAGGCGGAACGCAGATGCGTTCGCTCGGCTGGCCGACGGCCTGGCTGCCCGGGGTCACCCTGCCCGCACTCCTGACCACGTCCGCAGTAAGGTCAAGGAGCTGCGGCAGGGTTATCCCCGGGCCCGGGATGCGGCCAGCCGATCTGGGGCCGCCCCCGTCACTTGCCCCTTTTACAGGGAGCTCAGGGACATCCTGGGCTCCCGGCACACCTCCTCCCCTCCGGCCACCCTTGACACCTCGGCTGACGAGCCCGAGCAGGCCCTGCAGACGGACTCCGCCCTGGAGGCAAGCCCCGCACCCCAGGGGCCCCCCCCGGAGGCCATCCCCGGGACATCGCGGCAGGAGGAGGAGGAGGAGGAGGAGGGGGGCTCCTCCTCCGCAGAATCCAGCCTGCAGATCCTCCTCCTGCCATCCCGGAGCAGCAGCAGGTCCTCCGACCCCTGGGGATCTCCGGACCGTGGGAGTGGACCCACAGGTAGGTACCCCTCTCTGGTGGACACCCCGGGGCTGGAGGGGCGGGGGGAACAGAGATGTGTCCAGGGCCCCCCACACGCTCACATGGCCATGGCCCCAAGGACACTAGGGCCATGGCCCTCACAGCACTGCAGCCATCAGCCCCTGCCGCCCGCCACCCTGCATGACAGTACCATGCCCCATCCCCGGGCCAGGGGGGAGCGGAACCTCGAGGGGCCCCCGGGCTGAGGGGGTGGGACACCCCGCAGCAGCAGCATGTGATGGAGTGGGGGGAGTGCCAAAGGGAGACTCAGGCTACATATGAGCCACCAGAGCCGAGGAGCTCCCAGGGCCAAAGGAGGATCCTGGCGCTACAGCTGGCAGGTGACACCTCTGCCCTGAGCAAACAGGAGGGAGGAGCCGAGCTGGCTTGGAATTGGGGGGCGAGGGTGGGGGCCACAGGTAGAGGCTAGGGGAAGGGAGAGCTGGTAGGCAGCCAGCCAGAGGAGGGGGAAAGCTGCATCCCAGAGGGGCCCCCCTTGGGGTCTTCTCCCCACGACGGCTTGGAAGGACTGTCTCTTCCGACAGCTGGTGCTGTCACTCCTGCCAGAAACTGGCCATCTGTGGCCTAAGAAACCTCTCCTGCTCTCAGACCCTGCGGGGTGAAGTGACAGTCGCTCCCACCAGGGGACGGGGTGCAGGGCAGGGGGACCCCTGAACCCCATCCATCACAGCAGCATCTCCCGGGGACGGGGATGGGGAACCTGCAGCACAGGGCGGGGGGGACAAAGGCCACGGCTCGGGGCCCACACTAACGCCTGTCTCCATTCTTCTTTTCCCCCTCCTCTCCTGTGTCCTGCACCTGCACCTGCACCATCCGAAGGACCGGAAGAGAGCGCCGGCGAGGCCTTGGTTGTCCCGGAGAGCCCTCCGGGACCCTCGCTCCAGCGCAGCCCCTCGGCCGAGGAACGACCGGACCCGCGGAGGGCCAGACGGCGGACCCCGCGCCTGCTACCGGCGGCGGCCACGGACCCCCAGCTGCTGGCCATCCTCCGCCAGCAGCTGGAGGTGTCGGAGCAGCACCTCCGGCTGCAGGAGCAGGCGCTGGCCTGGCGCAGGGAGGCATGGGGGGCCTATATGGAGACCATCAACCGGCTGGTTGACTACCTGGCCCCCCATGCCGCGCCGGCCGAGCCACCGCCCGCCATGCCCGCTCCTGCAGCCCCACCACCAGCTGCTCCAGCCGTCGCCGGGCCGTCCGCCGTCGCCCCACCACCTCCCCGCGAGGGCCACCGTGCCGAGGGACCCCTGGAGCCACCCGAGACTCGCCGGCGCCGCTACCTTCCGGTGGAGCCCGCTCCCACCCAGCCGCGGACCAGACTGCAGGCCCGGCGGAGCTCCCGGCCGGGCACGCCCAGTGCCGGGCTGTAGGGGCGAGGGGCCCGGGACGTGGCCCCCCCCCCTTGTTGGACATAGTTTTGTTGGACTGCTTTATTTTGGTGCCCCTGTTTGCCCCGTCCCCCCTCTGTAAATAGTTCGCCCCGTTCTCCTCCCTGCTTTGCTTTTTTGTTGATGGTGCACACTTTTTTATTTGCTTTGTGGTTGTATTGTTTTATTTGTGCCCATCTTGACTTGCTTGAACATTTGTCCCTCCTTCTTTTTGGTTTCTGTGTCAGATATTTATTTATTTAAAAAAAAAAATTCGTTAAGACAAAAAAAACGTTTATGTTCACCCACAAGTTCGTGCTGTCATTTCTCCTGGACAAGTGGGGGGGGTGCGGTGGGGTGCTCCATGGTGTTGGCGTTGGGGCAGGAGTGTGGGGGAGGAAGGGGCGGGCAGTAGGGGGCCTGGGCAGAGTTCACCCCGCGGCCTGTTGCTCGAAGTGGGCCCGCAGGGTCTCCCGGACCCGGGTCCCCTCTGGGTCCACCTGCCAACTGGGGGCAGCAAGTGGCTGCACATGTGCCCTGGCGGCCTCCGCGGCCCAGCCCTGAAGAAAGCTCTCCCCCTTGCTCTCCACGAGGTTGTGCAGGGCGCAGCAGGCACCCACAATCTGGGGGATGTTGTTGGGGCTGGCATCCAGGCGGGTCAGGAGACATCGCCAGCGTCCCTTGAGGCGGCCAAATGAGCGCTCCACCACCTGGCGCGCATGGTTCAGGCGCTCGTTGAAGCGCTCCTGGCTGGCGGAGAGGTGGCCCGTGTAGGGGCGCATGAGCCACGGCTGGAGGGGATAGGCCGCATCCGCGAGGATGCAGAAGGGCATGGTGGTGTCCCCCAGAGGGATCTCCCGCTGGGGGATGTAGGTCCCTGCCTCCAGCCGGCGGCACAGGCCCGAGTTGCGGAAAACCCAGGCGTCGTGGGTGCTGCCAGGCCAGCCCACGTAAATGTCCTGGAACCGTCCCCGGCTGTCCACCAAGGCCTGCAGGACGACTGAATGGTAGCCCTTCCGATTGAGGTATCGGTCGCCACTGTGGTCCGGGGCGCGGATGGGGATGTGAGTCCCATCCAGAGCCCCGAAGCAGTTGGGGAAGCCCAGGGTGGCAAAGGCGGCGACAGTGGCCTGTGTGTCCCCCAGCCTCACGAGCCTGTGCAGGAGCATGGAGTTGATGGCACGCACGACCTGCAGAGAAAGCACATGGGACAGCCCCAATGAGGGGTGAGCAGGGTGTGCGTGGCCCTGCCCTGCCCTGGCCCCCCTGCCCTGCTCTGCCCTGCCCTGCCCTGCTCTGGCCCCCCTTCCCTGCCCTGCCCTGGCCCCCCTGCCCTGCCCTGCCCTGCCCTGCTCTGGCCCCCCTGCCCTGGCCTGCCCTGGCCCCCCTGCCCTGCCCTGCCCTGCCCTGCCCTGGCCCCCCTGCCCTGCCCTGCCCTGCCCTGCTCTGCCCTGCCCTGCCCTGCTCTGGCCCCCCTTCCCTGCCCTGCCCTGGCCCCCCTGCCCTGCCCTGCCCTGCTCTGCCCTGCCCTGCTCTGATCTGGCCCCCCTGTCCTGCCCTGCCCTACCCTGCCCTGCCCTGCTCTGCCCTGCCCTGCCCTGCCCTGGCCCCCCTGCCCTGCCCTGCCCTACCCTGCCCTGCCCTGGCCCCCCTGCCCTGCCCTGCCCTACCCTGCCCTGCTCTGGCCCCCCTGCCCTAGCCTGGCCTCCCCCTGTGGGTTCTCTTACCTCCATGAAGATAGCCCCGACGGTGGCCTTTCCGACACCAAACTGCTGCCCCACGGATCGGTAGCTGTCCGGAGTGGCCAGCTTCCAGACAGCGATGCCGACCAGTTTCTCCACAGGGAGGGCACGCCGCATGGCAGTGTCCCGGTGCCTGAGTGCGGGGGTGAGCCACTGGCACAGCTCCAGGAATGTCTGGCGGGTCATCCTGAAGTTCCGGAGCCAGTGGTCGTCGTCCCACTCCCCAAGCACCAGCCGCTCCCACCAGTCGGTGCTGGTGGGGTAGCTCCACAGCCGCCGGCGTGTGAGGCGGGGGGTGGAGCGGGGTGCTGCAGGGGTAGGGGCTGAGCCCTGCTGCCCTGGGGGCATCTCCTCCCCTGGGGCAAGAAGGTGCTCAGCTGCCCCCAACATGGCATGAGCCAGGGCAAGCCCTGCTCCTGCCGGGAGGGCTGGGTGGACCTCTAGCTGCTGCTGCTGCTGCTGGGGGTCCATGACTGCGGCGCTCGGGGTCTGTGTGCCTATATGGCTCCTCAGACCGCGTGCTGTGCAGGCTGAGTGTATGTGGGAGGGGCCCTTTAAGGGAGCGGCTAGCTGTTGCCCCAGAAGCGCTAGTCCGCCCTGTGACCCTGTCTGCAGCTGTGCCTGGCATCCCTATTTCGATGTGTGCTACTTTGACGTGTAGACGTTCCCTCGCTGCGCCTATTTCGATGTTGGGCTGAGCAACGTCGAAGTTGAACATCGACGTTGCCGGCCCTGGAGGACGTGTAGACGTTATTCATCGAAATAGACTATTTCGATGTTGGCTGCACGTGTAGACGTAGCCACAGAGGCATAAAACTCTTTGAAAATCTTAAATATAGTTGGCACACCCCAAAGAGTCTGCAGCCCACAGGTCAAAAATGACTGGATTAAGGTATAGCCAGTAAATCAGCAAAAGTTCACATTCTACAGTGCATATTTGGCACACAGTTGTTTTACAGTATATGTGCATGGGCCATGCTCAGCTACTGAAGAAAGAGAGGCTGAAGATACATAGTAAAAGACCTGTCTCTTAAGATTAGGCTCTCCAGGGGTATTGCCTTTCTTACCCTAATGATAGAGAGTGTAACAAAGGGCTAATGGCCCTTATTTCCAGAAATTCATTGACATTTCAACAAAAAAGACGCTACATTGTGAAAAATGATATACAAGATCTAGGTCTTAGATTATTTGTTATTATTACTATTATTGTTCTCTTAAGATGTTGTATCCCAAACTGTCTTTGAAACAAAGGGGCTACATCTACACTAGCACACTATGTCGACGTAGCCTATTTCAAAGTAAGAACGTCGAAATAGGCTACTTCAACGCGTATCGTCTACACGTCCTCCAGGGCTGGTGCCGTCGACGTTCAACATCGAATTAGCAACAGAGAACATTGAAAGGAGCTGCCCCAGAAGGAAATGCAGAGTGTCCACACACACAAGCACCCTCTTTCGAAATAAGGGGCCAGGAAAGGCTGCGGACCGGGTCACAGGTTAGACTAGCCCTTCCGGGGCAACAGCAAGCTGCTCCTTTAAAGGGCCCCTCCCAGACACACCCGGCCTGCACAGCATGAGGTCTGCAGAGCAGTAGCCACTCTCTTGCAGACCAAGTCACAGCAGATATGGACACCCAGCAGCAGCAGCAGCAGGAAGCAGAGGCCCTCCAGGTAGTCATCCAGGGGGCAAGTGCCCTGCTAGGTGCTGCCTGGGAGGCTGTCCAGTGGTTCCTGCCAGAAAAGCCCTCCCTGGAAGCAGACGGGGATGCCCTGACCACCGGGCTCCCTTCTTCCTCCCCCACCAGCTGCTCCCCCGCCTCTGGAGCTACCCCACCAGCTCCGAGTGGTGGGAGCAGCTCGTCATGCGAGAGTGGGACAATGATATGTGGCTCCAGAACTTCCGCATCTGCTGGCAGACCTTTCTCAAGCTCTGCCAGTGGCTCACCCCAGCACTGAGGCACCAGGACACCTGGATGTGGCGTGCCCAACCCGTCGAGAGGAGGGTTGCAATAGCCGTCTGGAAGCTGGTCACTCCAGACAGCTATCGCTCCATGGGACACCAGTTTGGAGTGGGAAAGGCCACGGTTGGGGACATCGTTATGGAGGTAAGGAGTCCCAGGCATGCACCCACTGGGGGGTGGGGGGGGCGGGTATGGGCTGGGGAGGGAGGGAGGAGCCGGGTGAGGGCCTGGGGAGGGAGGGGCACCAGGGAGGGGGCCTGGGCAGGTGGGATGCCCAGGAGGGGGGCCTGGGGGAAGGGCCCTGGGGCACCCTGCACAGCCTCATGGGCGCCTGTGTTCCCTCCCCACAGGTGGTCTTGGCACTTAACGCCATGTTGCTCCAGAGGATCGTCCAACTCAGGGACCTGGACACAGCCATCGCCGGATTTGCCTCCATGGGGTTCCCGAACTGCTTCGGGGCCCTGGATGGGACCCACATCCCCATCCGCGCCCTGGACCACAGCAGAGGAAGATACATAAACCGCAGGGGCTACCACTCTGTGGTCCTGCAGGCCATGGTGGACAGTTGGGGCCGCTTCCAGGACGTGTACGTGGGCTGGCCCAGCTGCACACACGATGCCCATGTTTTTAGGAACTTGGGTCTGTGCCGCCGGCTGGAGGCAGGGACCTACATCCGCCTCTGCCTCGTGGCGGATGCAGCCTACCCCCTCCAGCCCTGGCTCATGCGCCTGTACACCGGCCACCTCACTGCCATACAGGAGCAGTTCAACGCCTGCCTGAACCATGCCCGCCAGGTGGTGGAGAGGGCATTCGGCAGTCTGAACGGCCACTGGAGGTGCCTCCTTGCCCGACTGGACGTCAGCCTCCAAAACATCCCCCAGGTTGTGGGCACATGCTGCATGCTCCACAACATTGTTGAGAGCAAGGGGGAGGCTTTCGTCCAGGGGTGGGCGGTCGACGCTGGCATGGGCTTCCCCCAGCCGGCTGCTGCACCCAGACGCCAGGCCCACCATGATGGGGTACATGTCCATGAGGCCCTGCGGGCCCACTTCGATCAGGCAGACCCTTAAGCACTTCCCTGGCCTTCCCCAGAAGAGCCCCCCCCCCACAGCCTGCATTGCCCACACACAACCCCCAACACCCGCACGCCACCCCCCACAACAAGCACACGCCTCCAGCTTTTTGGAAGATAAAACCTTTTTTTTCTGAAACCTGATAACTTGTTTTATTCACAACAGAAACTGCAACCAATATACAAAAAGGGGGACAACTATGTACATGGGGGACAACTATATACATGGGGGCGCAGCGGATGGCTCGGCCATTAGCCCACCAGTCCAGGGTGGGGGTAGAGGGGTGCGACCCCCGGCGGGTACAGCTTGCGACCCCCGCCCCAATGTCCCCAGCATGGCCGGCTGGGGGCTGGGAGGACCAGCTGGTCTTCATAAAATCCTCCCATGCCACCCACCGCCGGGTGGACTCCTCCCGGTCAAAGCGGAATCTCTCCTCCGCCACCTCCGTCTGCTGCTGGAGAGCTGCCATGAGCTGGGGGTCCACAGGGGCCATCCCCAGAGTCCAGCAGTGGCGGGACCGTCCTGCTGCCCTTGGGGGTGTCTCCGGCTGCTGGTGGTGGCTGACCTCCGGCGGGCTGTCGGGGACGACGGACAGTGCCTGGCTGCCTGGGGCGTTGGATGCTGCAGCTGGAGAGAGGGAGGGGAAGGCTGTTAGTACAGTGCCCTGGCCTGTGGCCAGTTCCCCCTGCCCTCTCTTGGGTGCTGGGTCTCCATCCCTGTCAGTGGGTTTGATGTCCCTGGTGGCTGTTGCCATGGCATTGTCCCCCCGCCCCTGAGGTTAAGGCTGAGTGCTGTCCATGGGTGCGGATGCTGACAGGCGCTGATGGCTGTGCCGCTGTGCTGGGACCATACTGTGGCTGGGCGTTTGCTGGTTGGGGTCCGCTGGGGGTGTGTGAGGCTCCTGGTCGTGTCTGGTGCCCCTGCCCTGTGGCCCATGGGTGTGTGCTTTGTGGGGTACGTACCTGACTGTCCATTTCTGTGGTCAGGGGAAGCTCGGAGGGCGGACGCGCGGGTGGTGCTTCGGAAGGGGAGGTCAATGAGGAGCCCCCTCTCCTTGCTGCTGGACCCCTCCTCCGCTGCCTGAAGCGGGGCTCCTCGGGTGGGCCCTGGGGTGTGGGGCTGGCCTCTGGGCCGGACTCCAGCTCCGAGGCCTGCTGGTGCTCATCAGCCATGGTGTCAAGGGTGGCTGGGAGGGAGGAGGTGTTCTGGGGGCCCAGGATGGCCCTGAGCTCCCTGTAATAGGGGCAAGTGGCGGGGGCCCGGGTGTACCCCTGCTGCAACTCCTTCACCTTACTCTGGACATGATCTGGAGTGAGGGCAGGGTGACCTTGGGCGGCCAGGCTCTCAGCCAGTTGGCTGAATGCTTCTGCATTCCGCTGCTTGCTCCCCATCACGTGGAGCACCTTCTCTTAGTCAGATAGGGAACGTGGGAAATAATATATGGGCAAGATCAGATGTGAAACAATCGTACATAAAAAAATCCACCACGTCTGTGAAAGGCGGACATATAAATAGTGGTAGTTTTCTAACATGCTTTTACACTAATGCTAGGAGTCTGTCTAATAAGATGGGTGAACTGGAGTACCTCATATCAAAGGAGGAAGTTGACATAATAGGCATCTCAGAAACATGGTGGAATGAGGACAATCAGTGGGACACTATCATACCGGGATATAAATTATATCGGAAAGACAGAACAGGTCGTGCGGGTGGCGGAGTGGTACTATATGTGAAGGATAATATAGAATCAAATGAAGTAAAAATCCTAAAGGAATCAAAATGTTCCATAGAATCATTATGGATAACAATTCATTCCTCTAATATGAATATGGCATTAGGAATATATTACCGACCACCTAACCAGGACAGTGATAGTGATGCTGAAATGTTAAGGGAGATTAGAGAGGCTATCAAAATAAAAAACACAGTAATAATAGGAGATTTCAATTATCCCCATATTGATTGGGTGCATGTCACCTCAGGACGGGATTCAGAGATTAAATTTCTTGATGCCTTAAATGACTGCTTCTTGGAGCAGCTAGTACAGGAACCCACAAGGGGAGAGTCGATTCTCGATCTAGTCTTGACTGGAACGCAGGATCTGGTCCAAGAGGTAACTGTTACTGGACCGCTTGGAAATAGTGACCACAATATAATAACTTTTAATATTCCTGTGTTGGGAAGAACACCGCAGCGGTCAAACACTCTGGCATTTAATTTCAAAAAGGGGAATTACACTAAAATGAGGACGCTAGTTAAACAGAAACTAAAAGGTAGAGTAATTAAACTAAAATCCCTGGAAGCTGCATGGAAACTGTTTAAAGACACCATACTAGAGGCCCAGCTTAAATGTATACCCCAAATAAAAAAACACAGTAAGAGACCTAACAAAGAACCACCATGGCTAAACAGCCATGTTAAAAAGGCAGTGAGAGAGAAAAGGGCAGCTTTTAAAAAGTGGAAGTCAAATCCTAGTGAGGAAAATAGAAAGGAACATAAACACTCCCAAATTAACTGTCATAATGTAGTAAGAAAAGCCAAAAAAGAGTTTGAGGAACAGCTAGCCAAAAATTCAAAAAACAATAGTAAAATGTTTTTTAAATACATTAGAAGCAGGAAGCCTGCTAAAAAAGCAGTGGGGCCCTTGGATGATAAAGATATAGAAGGAGCGATCAAGGAAGACAGTGCCATTGCGGAGCGATTAAATGATTTCTTTCCTTCAGTCTTCACGGCTGAGGATGTTACAGAGGTTCCTAAATCTGAGCCAGCCTTCTTAGGCGACAAATCTGAGGAACTCACTCAGATTGAAGTGACATTAGAGGAGGTTTTGGAATTAATTGATAAGCTGAATAGTAACAAGTCTCCAGGACCAGATGGCATTCACCCAAGGGTTCTGAAAGAACTCAAATGTGAAATTGCGGAGTTATTAACAGTGGTTTGTAACCTATCCTTTAAATCCACTTTGGTACCAAATGACTGGAAGACGGCCAATATAACGCCAATATTTAAAAAAGGCTCTAGAGGAGATCCTGGCAATTATAGACCGATAAGTTTAACATCAGTACCAGGTAAATTAGTAGAAACACTAGTAAAGAGTAAAATTGCAAGGCACATAGAAGAGCACGAATTGTTGGGCAAAAGTCAGCATGGTTTCTGCAGAGGGAAGTCGTGTCTGTCTAATCTATTAGAATTCTTTGAAGGGGTTAATAAACATGCGGACAAGGGGCACCCAGTGGACATAATATACCTAGATTTCCAGAAAGCCTTTGACACGGTCCCACACCAAAGGCTTTTATGTAAATTAGGTGGTCATGGGATAGGAGGAAAGGTCCTTTCATGGATCGGGAATTGGTTAAAAGACAGAAAACAAAGGGTTGGAATAAATGGTAAATTTTCACAATGGAGGGGGGTAACTAGTGGTGTTCCCCAGGGCTCAGTCCTGGGACCGATCCTGTTCAACTTGTTCATCAATGATCTAGAAAATGAGGTAAGCAGTGAGGTGGGAAAGTTTGCAGACGACACCAAGTTGTTCAGGACAGTCAAAAGCAAAAGGGATTGTGAAGAACTACAAAAAGATCTCAGCAAACTGAGTGATTGGGCAGCAAAATGGCAAATGAAATTTAATGTGGGTAAGTGTAAGGTAATGCATGTTGGAAAAAATAACCCAAATTACACGTACTACATGATGGGGTCAAATTTAGCTATGACAGATCAGGAAAGGGATCTTGGAGTTATAGTGGATAGTTCTCTGAAGACATCCACGCAGTGTGCAGCGGCAGTTAGTAAGGCAAATAGGATGTTAGGAATTATTAAAAAAGGGATCGATAATAAGACAAAAGATATCATACTTCCCCTATATAAAACTATGGTACGCCCACATCTCGAGTACTGCGTGCAGATGTGGTCTCCTCACCTCAAAAAAGATATATTGGCATTAGAAAAGGTTCAGAAAAGGGCGACTAAGATGATTAGGGGCTTGGAAAGGGTCCCATATGGGGAGAGGCTAGAGAGACTGGGACTTTTCAGTTTGGAAAAGAGGCGATTGAGGGGCGATATGATAGAGGTATATAAAATCATGAATGGTGTGGAGAAAGTGAATATAGAAAAATTATTTACCTTTTCCCATAATACAAGAACTAGGGGACACCAAATGAAATTGATGGGTAGTAGGTTCAAAACTAATAAAAGGAAATTTTTCTTCACACAGCGCACAGTCAACCTGTGGAACTCCTTGCCCGAGGAGGCTGTGAAGGCCAGGACTCTATTAGGGTTTAAAAAAGAGCTTGATAAATTTTTGCAGGTCAGGTCCATAAATGGCTATTAGCCAGGGATAAAGTATGGTGCCCTAGCCTTCATAACAAGGGCAAGAGATGGATGGCAGGAGATAAATCACTTGTCTTCTGTTCTCCTTCTCTGGGGCACCTGGCATTGGCCACCGTCGGCAGATGGGATGCTGGGCTTGATGGACCTTTGGTCTGACCCAGTATGGCCATTCTTATGTTCTTATGTTCTTATGTTCTTCACCCCAGAGCCCCAGCAGGTCTCAGAACTCAGCCTCTGACCAGGAGGGGCCCCGCCTCTTTTTGGCCCCCCGCTAGGCTGCTGGGGGTGGCTGGGTCCCCTCAGGAGGGGAGCCCTGGGGGCGCTCGAGGGGCTGGCTCGATGCCATGATGCTGGTTAGAGGGGTCGGAGTCTGTAGAGGGAGTGCAGGGCTAGCACGTGCATGTGCTGCTGCCTGCATGCTCTCAGCTTCCTGCCACAGGAAATCCGAGTCTGTGGTGCTTTAAAGGCTGCTGTATGCAGGGACCATAGAGCCCCGCAGGGGCTGGACAGAGCATCTCAACCCCTCAGCTGATGGCCACCATGGAGGACCCCGCTATTTCGAAGTAGTGGGACGTGGATCATCTACACACACCCTACTTCGACATTCAACATCGAAGTAAGGCGCTATTCCCATCTTTGGATTGGAATAGCGACTTCGACTTCTCACCACCTAATGTCGATTTCAACGTCGAAATAGCACATGGCGCGTGTAGATGCGACGGGTGCTATTTTGATGTTGTGCTGGCTACTTCGAAGTAGCCGGCTAGTGTAGATGCACCCAGGGATTTTATCTTCAAAATAAGTAAGATATTTCTCAGAGCAAGAAACACATGACTATTTCTCCAGGTGACACAGCTTGGATCAGTCAAACTACCCCCTACCAGAAGAGCCCTATTAGGTAAGATTGCACATGATGCAGTGGAGGCAAATTGACAGCCACATGATACATCTTTAAAAAAAATGGATGTTGCAATCAATCAGACTGAAAGCAGTACTTCCGCTATGCCCATCCTATTGAATCAGCTGAAAGATATGTGTGAATCACGGTAACTGGGGAGGAAGAACTCAATAAGAAGAATATTTCTGTATCTCTGGTTGTGGCCAAATAAGCTGCATCGTGTCCCATCAAACCATTGACAAGACAATCAAATCTGCCCTTTGACTCTTTCAAGACTAATCTAGTTTAGATTTTGCAGTCTCTCATCATATGTGATTCCTCTAGCCATTTTTATTGCTCTTGCCTGAGACTTTTTCACCACTCAGCAATATTTTCCTGTAGGTAAAATGGCCAAAACTGAACACAGAATTCCAAATGAGTAAGTTGCAGCACCTGGTAATAGTACATCATACTTACAGAGGCCCAAACCAGAACCTTTAATTTGATTTCCCTTCCAGTAAGTTCTTGCATTTTTTTCTACCTGATGCAAAATGAAACCTGGGTCTTGAACTACAATAATACTTTTGCATAAAACCAAAACAACCAGCTCTTGATAAATGGAAACTTTTGATTCTAACCCATTCTCTGGACACTAATGTTGGGAGTTGGGATGAAATGGCACCTTTGTCCAGCTTACCTTCTGTTATGGTTTGGTTTTGCCAACATAAAACGCAGAGTCACCTGCCCATCGCTAATAAGATGTTTGCTCTCTTATGTTCCAACACTTCTGCTTCTTTGACAGCAAGTGGCCCTGCCCTGATCTAAATTCCTGAGGGCTACAAGAGACAGGAGACAATACAGAGGCTGTGTCCACACTTGCAGCCCTCTTTTGAAAGAAGCAAGCAAATGAGGCAAATCAAAAATGCAAATGAAGTTCAGATTTGCATATCTGGCACCTCATTTGCATATTCTTTCGAAAGATCTTCTTTTGAAAGAAGAAAAGCAGTGTAGACATGGCTATCTGAAAAGTAAACACCATCTTTGAAGGAACCCTTCTTCCCATATAAAAAGGGAAGATGGGTTCTTTCACAGATGGTGTTTACTTTTGAAAGAGCCGCACCTACACTGCTTTTCTTCTCTCGAAAGAAGAATATGCAAATGAGGCACCTGATATGCAAACCAGCACCCCATTTGCATTTTCAGTTTCCCTCATTTGCATACCTCTTTAGAAAGAGAAATGCAAGTGTAGACATAGCCAGAAAGATGTTGTACTGATGCACTAATGAGGGAAAACATGTCATCAGAATTTGTTCAAGAACAGAGTTAAGGTGAGAATTAGGCTACATCTACACTACCCCAGAAGTTCAGCCCATTCAGGGTCAGTCTTCCGGGGTTTGATTTTGCGCATCTATGAGGGAGGAGATACGATGAGTAAGGGAGGTTGACTGGAGTAACTATCCTGTCAACTTTCCCCTGTATAGACAGACAAGTTAGCCAAGCTCAGACAGGTTGATTTTTAGCTATGCAATTGGTGTAGCTAGACTTGCATATCTGCGGTTGACTTTCTTAGTTTAGTGTAACCTTAGGCTTTAGAAAGACACTTTGCTATTCAAATCTCTTTGTCAAGTGACTACAGGGAACAACATCTTTTTCTAAGCGTAACCTCACAAACTCATGTGGCCCATCGCCAGCCTCCTTTTTCACGAACAACCAGGCAAAGGAGACTAGCCTGGGAAGCTTGTCATAGTTATTTATAGGAAAATGAAGTGCTTAAAACAAGCTGAAGTAAGCAGGATTCTTCAGTCTCTCAGTGCTACTAGCCCTGATTGTATAGCTCTTTGTATGCTTTGTGCACTAGGCTGTGATATTTTATTTCATACACTGTTTCATACTCCAATTTGTATAATCCTACATCCAGCAAATCACACTGCACCACCCTAAACATGCTGTCTGAATCCACGGTGTAAAGTGGGCCAGTTAAGTAGGTAAAAGGGCAATTTGTGAAAGACCAGGTCGTCTCATTTCTCTGACCTGCTGGAGACAGATCTATAGTACACCACCTCTGTGTTCTGGTCTTTGAACACCTCTGTGCTCAGCAGTTCCTAAAGTTCAGCAAATTAATTGTGCTTGTGCTGCCATTTTATTTTATTCCTTCTGCAAGATTACCTGAGCACATCTGGTAAAAATTAGATATACAGATTAGTTTAGTTCTATCCTTGTTTCATTTCTTGAAGCCTCTGCCCACACCTCTCCAGCACAGGAAAGATACATTTCTTTCAGGAATAAGTCTTCTGAGTACTGGCCCTGGCTAGGGATTGCACAGGCTGTGTCACATCTAATTAGACTTAAAGAACATCAGGTCCATGATTTGTGACAATGAGAGTGCATGCTGATGATGCATCTCTGCTGAGAGCACTACTTGTCCAATAAAAAGATACTCTCTAATCCACAGAAATATCTCACACACTTGCAGTTTTAATGAAACTGTAATCAACCTATCCCTAGCTACATTTCATCTGCATTATGCTTTATAAAATTAATCAGTGGTCTATAAAAAAAGGTAAGATGTTTTTTTAAAATTATTCCGGCATGACATTTTGCTTGGTTTTAACTCCTTGGCTGCTTTCCTTTTTGCATTATAACAGACACACGGAGGATACAGAATATCAGTCAGCAACTGGAAATTAAAGATAAAATTCTCCCATGTACTTGCAGCTGGAACATTGTATTAGCTATGGAAATGCATGCGTTGCCTTTGCTGAACTGATATGTCTCACAGAAGTCAGAGCATCACAGTAGTGAGTGTCTAGAGACCAGGCTTGCCACCTGCTTCGAGCTGAAAAGATCCGGTTCATATTTCAGTTTGTTCCTTGTGTCCCCTTGCTCCAGTGACAAGACACTGCCACCACGTTACTGAGAAAAACAGGTAGCGACAAGAGCAAGGGAAGCCTTCAACCTCTAGCCTGACAGCAAATAATGTTCCTTTGAATTAGGACATACAAACCATGATCAATGAAGCTTTCATCTCATGACACAACTACTATTACTTCCTCTACTTAGGATTTTTCATCATTGCCAGCCAGGAATTCCAGTTTGTGTAACATGCAGCTGCCTGCCTTGTCAGTGAAGCTAATCTCTGAAAATGCTTTGCACAGATTTCTGTGCCTCCCACAGGCTCTCCACTTTCTTCTGGATCCAGATAATCATCAGGGCTCTCAATTATCTTGAATTGGGATGCCCCACTATTTATGATCCTGAAATCATTGGTGCCACAGAAGAGATCAATGTCTGTAACAGTATTTTCAGCATTTTTGTATATGGTTCCCTGGAGGTGCAGGTTTGCATAGCAGGGCCCACAGCCACCACAGGCCCCAGGGCAAGATGGGAAGGGGGTGGGGGGGGGGTGAGCTTTGCAACCCCAGAAGGGGTGGGTCCAAGGGCAAAAGGGGTAGCGAGCCCTTAGTGCCGCCTGGACTATGTATTGGAGACCCCTCTCTCCCACAGCCTCTTGGAGCAGCAGACCTGCACTGCTGTGACTACTTCGAAGTGGCATGAAGCTCTGGCTGACACCACTGCCAAAGTATCAGCAGTTGCAGCCAGAGCTCCGAGCCTCTATGAAATGCCTGGCCCCTGGGCAACTGTCCCCTTTGTATCTCCCCTACTCCATTGTTAGGCCTAGGTGTGTGTATGCATGAAGGATGAAGAGGTGGGACAGGGCCCTCAGCTGTTCACCAGAGTCTCAGGTTTCACTTAAAAAGAAGGTTGTTGTGCTTAGAGAAAAAAAAAATCTTTAAAATATGACCCAAGTGTAACCAATACAGGCATGTCTGCCTGTGTCTGCAGAGAACATGGACTCATAGCTCTGAGCTGTGAGCAGCTCATTTCGCCTCTGTGGCCACTAACTCAGGTGCCAGGGATAATAGCTTATACTCCATTCATTAGAATAAAATGTCTGGACACATTTTAAAATTCAGTTCAATTTCATTCAAATTCTAAAATACTGGGCACCCGTTAACACCAGAAGGTAGGGCCAAAGGATGGGAGGGGAGGTGCAACAGGGCGGGCCATCTTCCAAAAGCGTAGGAAATGGAGGCCTACATTGAGACTATGAGGAGCTGGCAGCAAAAGGCCAAATTCTTTACTGGTGTAAATGGTAACATTGCACTGCCCTCAATAGAGTATTGCCTATTTATACCAGCAGAGAATTTAGGACAAGGCTCTCTCAGACTGGGAATTATAGGATTCAGAGATCAGACTGTGCACAATTCCCTGTGTTCAACTCACCTGTTTCTCAATACCCCTGACTTGAATCAATGTCATGATACCCAAGCACTGGCTATATTTAAAAGATTAATCAGTTAATCTATCTACAGAGGGAAAACAGGTAATTGCATGCATGAAATAGGTATTTTCAATGGAGGTTATATGTGGCTTATGTCCTCCATTTCCTGTTTGCTCCCATGTACATATATTTTATATGACTACCTAGGAAACGTATTTATTTAGTTTTAATGGTACCTTTAGAGTTTTGACACGTTCAACTAGTGACACAGCTGGCATCCCTTGTTTTGTGTTTCAATATGATTAGCTGCACTTCAAAGCTTTATAACTATGTACACTGTACAAGCACTAAAGTACTAAGGATAATTAAAATCATTATTAGTTCCTGAATTCGTCACCTGCCTAATATTTTTCCTGATTTCCTAAAATATTCAGGTTCAGAAATAGAGCTCTTAGTACCCCCTATATATGAGACAGAAATGGATAAACCCATTTAAGTAATTACCATCTTTCTGTGGACAAAGGATTTTTTCCTATTTGCTTTATAGCCTACTGTAGTTCTCTTGAATCCTAAAATGTCATTTAATCTGATATTGGCTGGCAGCGATCCCAACTACAGCCATTATGAAATAGAATGATTGTATCACTGCAATGTCATTGATAAGTCCCTCTTTCTGATCTTTTTACACCCCTCCAACTGGTCCATTCTGTCACTCTTCCAAAGTTTGACCCCAGCCTTGGCATCTGAAGGTCATGTGACTGTGTCCAAGTTAAACAGCACATTTCTGTGCTAACATAAATGTCTCATCCCTACTGAGATGAATGTCCCCATATCTGTCTTGTATGTGATCTGTGGTTCAGCTGATCTGCCTACATTGCAGAGCAGGAAACTGGAGTAAGGCAAGAGAAAGTAACATAATCATTTATTCACCTCCCCTTAAGTTTCTTGTCTCAGAATAAATAATGACATTTGACCTTTCACTGAAACAGCATGGAAATTAAGATACATGATGATCTTTCTTATGGGTTTCCCTTGAGGCAACTGTGGTCATTTCTCACAATATGCTTTGACTTTCTTCCCCTCAGATAAAAAGCAAGCTATAAAAGTAAGAAACCTTTCATGCCAGTTCTCAGAGCACTTAACCAAAAGTCTAGCTAATTAGGGCTTTCCTTCTAGAGCCAGGGGAGAGTTTACAAACCCTTTGCCCAAGGAATGTGGAAATCTAGTCCAGAAATGGCTTCTCTGCTCGGAGTACATCCATTTGCAACAGTAGTGAGCAGCCTCACTGGCTGCAGTGCCAATCACTCCAGCTCCATGTGTATTCACTGTGCACACTATCGTACTGCACATAGCTCAGGGAAGGAGGCAGGCCAGGAGGGACAGAACCTGACTCAGTAGATAAGAATAATAAACCAATACAAAAGCAAAACATAAAACTGCACAACAAAGCACCTATATTTATAGTGACATTCTGAATACCTTCCCACTGAAATTTGCATCGAATCTCAAGGATGAAGACAGCTCTTGCCATCTACAGATCACATCTTGTAGAAGAATATAAGACACGAGAATGTTAGACCATGTCAGTTCTGTCTGGTGTTTGCTGAAGTAAGGATGCTTCCATTTTTTCAAAGAAGTTAGTTATAAACCAAAACAGACAGGAGGCCTCAGGGAGCATAAACCCTTTTGTACTAGTGCATTTAATGTGTTATGCTTTGTGTAGGGAACTGCTTTACAAACCAAAAAGGCAATAACATTGAAGGGCTATAATTCTGATAATAAAAATGATCAGCATTGAGGGATCAGACCCAGAGATGTTTATTGTCAACCATCTGTTCAACCCGACTGCCCAATTCTTAGTTCTACTACTGGTTCCATCTGTTGGTTGGTACTGCCAGCCTACTCACCTCTGACACAGCTCACACACTTTGGAAGTGAGGCCTAAGCCAGTACAGCACCATGTAGAAATTTGAAATGTGATAGATGGAAACTAATTCAGAACGTTTGCCTTGTTTGGTTTGTCCATCAAAAGTGCAGTGCAGTGATATCACGATTCACGTTCCCTCTAATTTTCTCCACCCACGTGCAGAGTAAATTTTATTATGTGCATCTAGGCATGTGCAAATGAGTACCACTGGCAGGACCATACACTACCATCTGTAGGCACTGTGGGCATGTTGTTAATCAGATTGTTGGCATGTGACTGTCTCCTGGGTGGCTGCCCAAGTGTTCAGTTTACAAGGAATACTAATGATGATCATATGTCTTGAAATACAATATGCAGAACACACTGTTGTGAATGAGAATTGAGAATGTTCTGAAACATCAAGCCCTAAAACTACAAAGATGTACATATGCTAATAGACCTTAGTGCATGAACTAGTCTAATTTCACGTCAGGTATAATTCTAGTTCACTGCGGTTACACCAGAGAAGAATCTAGCCCATTGTATACCTCGTAATTCCAAGAATGGTTTTCCCTAAAACAAACAGTGGTGGATGTTTTAATTACCTTGTCAAGATAATATTATTAGTATTTCACTTTTAGGAAGAAAATGCTAATATATGGGGGTGAAAGTTTTTACCTGTATTTTGCGTGAGGTGAGACCAGATACTCATAATTGTCCCGTCTGGCTTTATAACCTATGAATCTATGCTGGTTGCACTGTTCTCCCTCATGATAAAACACACGCATTCTTCAAATGATCATAATTGTCTGGCTTCTCTATTAGCAGTTGCCTGAGAACGTATTCTTCAGAAATGTAGACAGGTGTAGATAACCTGAAAGACTTTTAAAGAACTACAAATCAGAAACAACTGTTGATGCTAGAGAAAGCAGTTTTCATAACACAGATTTGGGATTTTTGAATAAACTGGGCTTAAAATATAATTCCTGACATTTCTTTATAACCAGATATTGCATTTACACCCACAGCTGGGGTGCTCAGAATTTATAGTTGAAAACCAAACTGAGTACTTTTGTTTTCAAAATGAAGGCCCTATCCAACGAGATGCAGACTTTTTTCAGGAGAGGGTGTATTCCTTCCAATTCTGCTAGAGACTAAGGGCATCTCAGGAGGTGCTGAACAATTTGAGATATTGGGCACCAAGAAAGAGTGAAATGTTAGTTAAGAGAGAGAACTGAGGTATCACAATGGATTTCCACTTTCACTTCTGGGCATAGGGCTCAGATATTTCTTCATAATCTACAAATGAAAGTTAATTATGGGGGGTGGTCTCAAAATAGCTTTGGAAAAAGTATCAGAAAACTAAGTGACAATCTGATACAAATGACAGTCTGTTTTCTGCACCTCATCCCAGAATGGAAATAGAAGGGGTGTAGTGGGTCAGAAACCAAAGGCATTTTTCTACATGCAGCTTTATATTTGGCCCTTCATCATTCAGCAAATTGTAGCGTTCCCCATTTCTCTCAGTCTGAACTACTGAAAGATTCTCCAACACATTGTCCCTTTGTTCTGTTGGTAAATTCATTTCTTTCGCTGATTCTATCCAGATACTTTCCTAACAAGGAAGAACCAGTTTATACCAGTCATGCTATTTTCCTTTTATATTGGATGGCATATTCCCTCAGATGTTTCAGTGATTTCAGCCTTTGTTGACTCCCTTTCTCAGAAAAGAAAGGGGAGTTCAGTTCTCCACCCGTCATGAGGTGGCTGTCAAAGAATGCTTTCTGAAGGGTGGTCCCTTTGAGAAAGGTCCCAGTGAGTGAACACAGCTAAGCTATGTAATAAAATTTTCCTCTTCCAGCCAACTTTCAAATGTTTAAGTAACAAAAGGGTTTCATCTATTTTGCAGAAGCCTTCCTGTTTGTATTCCACTACCCTCTTCTCTTTCATAAATCCTTCAACTTCCTTGAAAATGTGTAACCTGGGACAAATTAATAAAAAAAATCAGAGTTTTGAATTTCATCATTTTTCCATGGTAATCTGTGCTTACTGATCCTGCTGAAGTTTCACTCTGGAGTAAGATGATTGAATTGTGATCACTGACAAAACGGAACTTGGCAGTTTTGCACAGCTCTAAGTCAACATGAGAGATTTCTGGCACACATGGTGAGAGATCGAATCCTTCAAAGCTATATTTTCTGTTTTAGCTGTGGAAAGACCTCGAGTAGGGTACAAAGAAAGAAAGAAAACATTTTTGGAAAAATTCTATGTGGCAATATTTCACTGTGTTCTGAAATAAAAGGAAAGGAAGGGGACATAGAATATTCTAGAGTTTGGGATTAGATCTTTTCATTCAATGTGGCAGCTGCCAAATGAGATTTAAGAAAAATTCTAAAATACTATTGATAAATTACCTAAATTAAACTGACTGATGGAAAACTTTAACAAGTTTCCTTTACTAAGCTGATGGGCTAATGTGATTTTATGTACTCAGTTTGTTTTCTTATTTGCAGTAGTTAAGTGGCCAGTAAATTAGTCTATATCTACACAGAAAAGGACCTACACTATGCACATGCTATTTCAAAATAAATTTGAAATAGTAGGAACATCATATTGAATTTTGTAAACCTTATTGCAGGAATATTGCCCCTTTTGAAACAGTTATGTAATGCTGACAGGCCCAGGTTGCTGGTGCCAGAGATAGAACCTGTGAGCATAGGGTCTTAAGCCCTGTACTCTACCACATGAATGAAAGGCCAGCTGGCTCTCAGCTGAAGCTGTAGAGCAGACTTCACTCACCCCAGCTGAGATCTCAGTGCTTCTGGGTACTACATGCTTCCCTGGGCGGGGGAAGCACATCCTGAGCTTCTGAGACCTTCCTGCAGTTCTTCCCAGCCAACACACCAGTTGTAACACTGAAGCTGCGTCTACACGTGCACGCTACTTCGAAGTAGCGGCACCAACTTCGAAATAGCGCCTGTTGCGTCTACACGCGTCGGGCGCTATTTCGAAGTTAACTTCGACGTTAGGCGGCGAGACGTCGAAGTCGCTAACCTCATGAGGAGATAGGAATAGCGCCCTACTTCGACGTTCAACGTCGAAGTAGGGACCGTGTAGACGATCCGCGTCCCGCAACGTCGAAATTGCTGGGTCCTCCATGGCGGCCATCAGCTGGGGGGTTGAGAGATGCTCTCTCTCCAGCCCCTGCGGGGCTCTATGGTCACCGTGGGCAGCAGCCCTTAGCCCAGGGCTTCTGGCTGCTTCTGCAGCAGCTGGGGATCTATGCTGCAGGCACAGGGTCTGCAACCAGTTGTCAGCTCTGTGGATCTTGTGTTGTTTAGTGCAAGTGTGTCTGGGAGGGGCCCTTTAAGGGAGCGGCTTGCTGTTGAGTCCGCCCTGTGACCCTGTCTGCAGCTGTGCCTGGCATCCCTATTTCGATGTGTGCTACTTTGACGTGTAGACGTTCCCTCGCTGCGCCTATTTCGATGTTGGGCTGAGCAACGTCGAAGTTGAACATCGACGTTGCTGGCCCTGGAGGACGTGTAGACGTTATTCATCGAAATAGAGTATTTCGATGTTGGCTGCACGTGTAGACGTAGCCTGACAGACCTGGGTTGCCTGCCCCAGGAATAGATCATGCAAGCATAGGGTCTGAAGTCCTGTATTCTACCACATGAGCTAAATGCCAGCTGGCTCTCAACCAAGACTGTAGAGCAGAGACTTCACTCACCCCATATGAGGTCTCAGTGCCTCTGGGTACTACAATTATTTCAGAATAGGCACTGTTAAAACAGATTAACACTATTTCAAGGTAAGCCATGATGGTGTCCAATGGCACTATTTTGACTTAGGCATTATATGTCCGGACATGCTATTTTGAAATATCTGAGTGCTATTTCAAAATTTATTCTTGTGTGTAGCTGTGTGATTTCAAAATAAACTGTATCGGAATAGCTATCCTGGGATGGATTATTTCACATTAATGCTGCAATGTAGACCTAGCCTTTCGGAGCTTTCTTTTTTTTTCTTTCTCTGAGCTTGTATGTGAAAGAGTAAGAAGAGGATCAGAGAGGCAGATATAATGCAAAATGAAGGGGAAGAGATTGGGAGTGAGGAACAGAGAGCTTGGAGCAACACAATCCAGTTAACACTGTAGAAAGTTCTCTGGATGTCTGAAGTATCTGCTCTGGCTGCTTCTGCCCCTTTGTTTCTATCAGCTGGAGTCTCTGACTGATCCTCCCCTGTCTTCTGGTTGGGACTTCAATTAGGGACCTCATTTTCCCAAAGCATGTTATGGAGCGTATCTTCCTGGCACATTTCTAGGTCTTTGACTGAGGAAAGCCATGGCTAAGTCCCATGATTATATCCTTTCTCCCACAGTGCATTAAACCCAGCTCTGGCTTCTTCTGCAGTTGCTCCTGTAACTAGAATCTCTCTTTTCCTCCAAATAAAATAAATACAGATAAAAATCTAATGTTTACTAACGGGCGATGCCTGCCAAAAAGCACAAATTAGCATGTCAATGGAGCTGCACTGTACTTTGGATGGCCAAAAATGAGGAAGCACATGCAAAAATCTAAAACTAAACCAAAATAACTTAGCAATGTGTTTGATGTTTTAAAATGAATTTTAAACATTTTGATCTTGTTTGTCACAACGTACCACATTTAAATATGCTTTTATATTTCCCTTTCTCTGTAGAGTCTCATGTTTGGGATAAAGACAAATGTATCTTTCCTGCCTATTTTGAAAAAAATCAGAATGCAAAAGAGCCCAGATGATTTTAAAACTTATTTTAAAATCACTTAGTGCTGGCTGTCTACTGCTGATTTAGAATGGCCTAAGGGAGAAGAGATTTATAATTATTATTTTCACTACCATAATTAATGAAATGTCTATATTTGTAGTTCTGTGGCCTTTCTAATATGTTCTATAAGTATACCCCATAGGCATTCACTTAATCACATCCAAAATTTTACATTGTGGCATACTATAACAGGACAAACAGACTATACTAAGTTTCACAAAAGCAAAAAGAAGAACCTAAAATTAATACATAGGAGAAAATTCTATCTCACCTTGTCACAGGTATCTACAACAGTAAAACTGGTATGGTTCCACTGTTCAGGGAAAGGGGATGGAATATGAGAAGCCCTGCAAAGACTCTGCTTCCTCATTGATATGGGGACCTCTGCTTTCCAGAGTTTTACCCATAGCAGGATAGAGGGATACTTTGGAGGAGTGGAAGTTAAAAGTGGGGGTGTGGGCAGGAAACCAGAGAGAGGTGGCCTAACAGCCAAAGATTCTCTTGTCACCACAGAGCTCAGCAGCAGATACAGAGTGACTCTACTTTCTTGCCATGGGTTTTGGAGGTGTCTTCTCTCCCACAACCCATACACAACTTACCAGCATACAGCCCACCCACTTGATGTTTGATTTATTCAAGAGTTGACATCTTCATGGTTAATTAATCCTCATAACAGTTTGCACAGCAGGTAGGTGAGTACTGCATTCCTCATGCCACAAATGGAGAAGCTAAGTCACAGAGGAATTATGGGGCAGATTTTCAAATGTATTTGGGTGCTTAAAGATGCAGGGAGGAGCCCAGTGGGATTTGCAAGAGCACCTTTTGCAAGTTATGCCCCTAACCCACAGCGATTTCAATGGGGACTAGGTGACTGTCATGCTTGTGAACTTTTAAACATTCCATTCATCACCTAGCTGCATTTTTAAGTGCCTAAATACCTTTAAAAATCTGGCCCAAATTGACTGGCTCATGGTCATGTGCAAATCAGCGGCAGAACCAGGAGCAGAATTTGGAAGTTATGGAGTCAATCATCATGGCAGATGGGCCCATGAATGGCTATAAGCCAAGAGGGTCAGGTATGCAGCCCCACGCTCTGAGTCTCCCTAGCTTCCGATTGCTATAAGCCAGGGATGGATGACAGGGGATGGATCTCTCAATGACTGCCTGTTCTGCTCATTCCCTCTGAAGCCCCGGTATTGGATGGAATTGAAAGACAGGACACTGGGCTTGATGGGCCATTAATAAGGCTGCAGTTCTCACAGTGAGATCACAGAAGTCATGGATTCCATGACTTTCTGCAGCCTCCATGTCTTCTACGGTGGTTGGTATGACTGACTTCAAAGCCATCTGAGCAGCGCCCCACAGCCAACTGCACTGACTGCGGCTCGAGCAATCTGGGGCCAGCTGCTCTGGCTGTTCCCACAGCCAGCCACAATGGTGGGTCTGTGGATGGCTGGAACAGCAGTCAGCAGAGCTGGCTCTGGGGAGCACCTAAGTAACAGTCCTGGGCGGAGATGTCCTGGGGATTGCTTGAGCAGTCATAGTCCTGGGGACGCTGGAGCAGCAGTCCCAAGAACACTCAGAGAGCAATCCCTGGGATCAGGAGACAGTCAACAAAGTAGTAGGGCCCCAAAAGTAGAGATTAAATCAGGGATATTTTTGGTTAAAGTCATGGAAGGGTCATGTGCTGTGAATTTGATTTATTGCCTGGCGACCAGCCCATGACTGTTATCAAAAATACCTCTAATTAACATCTACACTACATGATAAAGATGAATTTAAGGCACTTAGCTTGATTTTACAATGTCACTGTCTTCACTGTAAATACCATTAGGTCGATTTTAGGGAGAACTAAGGTCAATATTATAACATCGTCAAAAGCAACTTGGTGTAGCATCAAATTTGAATTTAAAAGTTCTAGTTAAGGCATGTCTTGAAATTGACTTTATTATCTTGCAGAGGTGTCCCATATGCATCACACAGGCTGTGTCTACACTACCCACCTTCTTTGAAGGGGACACGATAATCAGTGCAAGCGGAGAGTAATAATGAGGTGCTGAGATTAACATGCAGCACCTCATTAGGCTAATTCTTGCCATGGCAACTTTGAAGTTCATAACTTCAAAGCATCGGCATGCTGTGTAGCTGTGGGCACTCGTTAAGTACCCGTGCAACTTTGAGGTGCCCTTACTGCATCCTGTTTGGTCTTCCTTCACCTGGGAGTCTCTACTTTTGCTTCTTTCACTCTCAAAAAATAGCTGTTTGCTTTCCATGGGAACTTGCGGAGATTTTTTTCCCATTTCGCACCAGCGAAAATACAGGGGCTCAGGAAACTGTGGGATAGGTTCTCACAACACTCTTCTGCAAGAGTCAGTGTTCGATGATTGAATGTGGCAGCAATAAAGTCAACTTAGTAGGGACTTTGTGGGTTGGTGAGGATAGTCAAATCTGAATTTATAAAACCCAGCATCATAAAATCGATTTTAATAAAATAGAATTTATGTTGTAATGTAGACGTAGCCTAAATCTTAGAATTATTCATTTGTATGACCTGATGTTGCTAATTTTATGTTTGTAAGTTCCACATCTAGGCCACAACACAATGCCAACACATCTACATTGAGTTCTAAACCAAGTGTTATTCACCCCCAGCTTATAGTGCAATAGGTGGAAGTGTGATAAGGGTTAACAATACTTTGTTGTCTGTCCTTTCATTCACTTTCTCACAAAACAATGTAGTTGTCATATTTCTCATTGCTTTCTTTGTGTTAGTCATTCATTTAATGGGGTTCTGCAAAGGCAACATGGCACTTTCGTTGTTTTAATTTTAAATGCCTTATTCATTAAGCAAGACAAGTGACTATTTTGCAGATGGGGAGATATTTTGCCTCCCCCATTTGTTCAGAGAGAGGGAGGCAAAATAGGGAGTATCTTGTTTTATGTTTTTCAAAAGTGTATTTTTTAACAATTACTCTTTTAAGTGGGCTTCAGTCCATTGTTCCTGTGGAATTGTCTGAGGCAATGGATAATTTACTCTTATAGAGGAATATGCTTTTCTTAAAGTGCCTCTCAAGATGGAGTAACTACGTAGGTATTAAGTATTCATCAGTTAGCAGAATGACCCAGTTCTTATCTTCGTATCTCATGAGCACAGCTGAAACTCAGGGAGGGCTGTGGAGAAGGGTCCACATCCAATTGTTGTGAATCACAAACATGGCTGCTTCTAACTCTTCCCTGTTTTTGTTTCAGCCACTGCCTACCATCATGTCTATTTGAAACCAGTATATGTGAGGTAGGCTGGGTCTACATGAGCCCCTTCCTTTTTGAAGAAGCATGTTAATGAGCGGGTTCGAAAGATGCTAATGAGGCGCTGCCAGGAATACGTGGAGCCTCATTATCATAATGGCAGCCATGGCGATTTGAAAGTGCGGCTTTTCGAATTGCGCGCTGCTCGTGGAGACAGGGTCCTTCCGAAAGGAACCCCCAGTTTTCAAAAGCCCCTTCTTCCTATCTGGTGTTAGGAAGAAAGGCTTTCGAAAACTGTGGGGTCCTTTCGGAAGGTCCCCATCTCCACAGGCGGCATGTGATTCGAATAGCTGCACTTTCGAATCGCCATGGCTGCCATTATGCTAATGAGGCACTGCATATTCATGGCAGTGCCTCATTAGCATCTTTTGAACCCACTCATTAACACGCCCCTTCAGAAAGGAAGGGTCTCATGTAGACAGCGGGGTGGTGTGTTTCCAAGATGTTTCCTAAAGGCAGGCATGCTCAGAAGCAATCAAAAATAATTAATCATAGACCTGAAGAAAGGAAGCAGGGGAAAGAAGATACTTCTCCCTGGAACATGACAAAAATTAGACATCAGCACTTGTACCAACTTCTAACTAATAAGTTGACCACATTATCATTGTGAAATTATTTGTACATGGCAAGTTTCTTCCTCTTAGATCTGGATCACTTTGGGAATTATCCATGTTCAGCTCCCCTCTTCTCTTCCTTGAAACCTGTAATTCTTTCCGCACAAGAGTGGCCTGAAAATATAAGGAAAGAGGGAGAAAGAGAGAGAGACAGAAATTCCAATTTCTAACTTCTTCACTTTAGTTTGCATCACCTAGGCTTTGCTCCTACTTTCCTGTCCAGTTTAGTTGCCAAACTTTTTACAAGTCCTTCAAGGGATGCAATTTCAGAAAGGTGTAGATGGCATAATGTCATTTTACAAATATCATCAGCAGATGCTGATGTGACAGTACTTAGAAAAGAATGCATTTTTTTTCCTTCTCCTCCTTCTCCACTGGCCAGAAACTTGCCCTTTCATTATGTCTATAAGTGTCCCAGCACATGATGCATACAAGATCCAGTTTTTTCTAAGATCTTGCTGAATTTCTGATTCTGGTTATTTCTCCACTTTTTAAAACAATGAGCATACCAGCAAAAGGTGTTCTCCCTATCGTCTAGTCACTTTTCAGAGGTTTTAGGCCAAGTTTTTCAAAAGTGATTATTAAATTGGGGTCCCTTTGTTTTTAGGTGCTCGTATTGAGACACTTGGGTAACATTTTCCTAAGGTCTCAAATCCCATTTTCAAACATACACTTAGGAGCATAACTTCTATTTCTATTTATGCAATGTTGGAAATTTTATTCCTTACAAAATAGCTGCTTTACAGTGAGTAGGTACTCAGCACCTCCTGAATATCAGGCTCTTGTAAGAAGCATTTTAAAGTTAGCATCCTCAAAATGAATGCACCCCAAATCAGTAGTCATTTTTGAAAACTCCTGCAAAGAATTTCAGAGGTAATCCCTTTTTAATTAAAATGGATTTAGTGGATTAGATTAATAAATCAGTCAGACTCCCCTGTGTCTTCATAGACAAACTAGTATGAAACTGTTAGGTATTAAATTTCTTTAGCAGGAAAGCTGACAAAAAGATAATAAAATGAGGTCATTTCAGTCTCTCATGTATTGGCCACCCAAGCTATGTCTACACTTGCATTCCTCTTTTGAAAGAGGCATGCAAATGAAATAAATAAAAATGCAAATGAGGTACTGATTTACATATCTGGCACCTCATTTGCACATTCTCATTTCAAAAGAGCTTCTTTCAAAAGAAAAAAGCAGTGTAGACACGGCTCTTTCAAAAGTAAACCCAGTCTTTGAAAGAAACATTCTTATTTTGTTTCAGGAAGAAGGGTTCTTTTGAAGATGGGGTTTACTTCTGAAAGAGTCACGTCTACACAGATTTTTTTCTTTCAAAAGGAGAACATGCAAACGAGGAACCAGATATGTAAATTAGTGTCTCATTTGCATTTTCAGTGTCCTTCATTTGCATGCCTCTTTCAAAAGAGGAATGCAAGTGTAGACACAACTTCAGTTACTGCAGAGGTGATGAATAGGAATGTAATTGAAAATTTCAGAGGAAACAAACCAGGACTCAATTGATGGTAACTAGCTATAAGAGAGTCATTTGTGAAGAATAACTGAGTTGAAGAATTGTATCGCTTTTCCCCTTTGTGAACTAGACAGGAGTAAATTGTAAAATTCTCATATTCATTTGTTCTGTTTTATTTGTAAATTTCTTCAAAAATAATTATTTTATCTGCTGACCAATCATGAACACTTCATTGCTTAGCAACAAAACTTATGCTGTCAAGAAAAGTCCTATTAATTTGTTTCTGTTTTTCAACTGGATGATTTATATTGGAAGCATCTGAACATAAGAATGCTAGTAGCAAAATGAGACTTTATTTCATTTTTCCAATTCCGTAAGCTAGGTCGCAGTTCCAAAAGCAAATAGTTATGGCAGATGACAGTAGTCAAAATCTAAGCACTCCAGTGTTTGCCGTACTGCTCACCATTCAAAATGTGCATGATAGTTTGGAAAATTCTACAATCTGAAAAATGCTTGCAAGAAAATGCTCACATATTCAAGTTTATAATCAGTGGAGAATATAGAGTTTCCTCTAGGATTAAACTAGTTTACAGCGATATTCATAGGAAGTGGGCAAAAATAAACAAGCAATATTTGAACAGCTCTTTGTGGAAAATGCTTTTCTCAACAGTGTGGCTAATTTATTAAAATTTCCAAGCTAGGAGAACTTGTGGAATAACCCCTTTTTTGGGGGTGGGAGTGGGGAGGAAGAGGAGATACAAGACTATGCCAAAACTGTGGTCTTTAAACCTTCAAGTTTTTTCAGACATTTGCATTAGTTCACATTTGTTATGATTTTTATTCTTTGAGGGCACTGCTCTACCCTAGCAGTACAAGGAAGTAGTGCTGTGTAAAATTATAACTGTTGTGGAGTTTGCACAGGTCTCCTAGGCTGTGGCCACACTAGGAAGTGATGTTGAAAAGGGTAATTCCTATCCATTACTTTGCAGTGAGTTGCTTTGAAATGAAGCTACTACACACAAAACGTAGATCGAAGTTGTAATCTGCAACATTGAAGAGATGCTCTGTCATTTTGAAATTGAGCGGCTACACAGTCTATAGCTTCATGTTGAAATAATGGGGCAGGAAATGGCAAGAGCAGGATAGCATGGCCAACAAGCCCTTCCTGGAGAACGGGCCAGCTACCCTATTAAGGGGACCCTCCCAAACATGCCCCCTCCCCCGCCGTGCACATGCTGAGCACCCCAGCTGCTAGCAGCATGCATCCTCCCGCAAAGCACTTGGCAGAGCCTTGGTTAGCCACCACACCGCTGCCAGCCATGTACCCACCACACTTCTCTGATGGTGACAGCCTTGGCATCATGGCCAGCCTGGTGGCCATCGTGGCAGAATGCCATTTGAGGCTACATGCTGCCCGCCATGTGGCCAGCCTTCTGCAGGCCCCCCCACACAGTGCATCCGGAACACCCACTGTCCTGGGCCCACCATCGCCTCTGGCAGTACCCCACCAGCGGGGAATGGTGCGACAACATTTCCTTGGGGAGCAGGATGACAAGAAGTGGCTCTGCAACTTCTGCATAACTCCGGCCACGTTCATGGAGCTGTGCCATTGGCTGGCACCAGCACTTTACCACCAGAACACCCTCATGCAGCCTGTGCTCCCCCTAGAGAAATGAATAGCCATCGCTGTGTGGAAGCTGGCCACCCCAGACAGCAACCACTCGGTTGGCCACCAATTTGGGGTGGGGAAGGCCACTGTCAGTGTTGTCTTCCTTGAGGTAAGGCACCCAGGGCCATGCACCCATGATGAGGTCTCGGGGAAGGGGGGGTCCCAGAAAGGGGGTCCCCAGTATGCTACCACACACTCACAGGCGCCCATGCCCTCCACCCCCTGCAGGTCGTTGCCGCTCTCAGCAGGATCCTCCTGTGCCGCCTGATCCACCTGGGGGATGTGGATGCTGCCATGGCTGGCTTCCAATGCCTGGGATTCCCCAGCTGCATCGGTGCATTGGATAGCACCCACATTGCCATCCGGGCCCCACCACACAGCTGGGGATGGTACGTCAACCGAAAGGACTACCACTCTGTTGTGCTCCAAGCCCTCGCGGATACCCAAGGACATTTCAGGGACATTTGTGTGGGCTGGCTGGGCGGGGCTCATGATGCCCGTGTCCTGCAGAACTCATGGTTTAGCCACAGGATGGCTGAAGGCACCTACATTCCTCCACGGGAGCTGCCAGTGGGGAACACAACCATGTCCGCCTGCATCATTGCCAGTGTGGCCTAACCCCTCCAGGCCTGGCTAATGCGCACCTACACGGGACACATCAATGAGAGACAGGACCTCTACAATGCCTGCCTCAAACAGGCCAGGAACACAGGTGAGCAGGCATTCGGCCATCTGAAGGCGCGCTTCAGGTGCCTTCTGACGCACCTGTAGGTAGGCCTGACCATCATGCCCACGGTCATGGGTGCCTGGTGTGCTCTCCACAACCTCATGGACAGCAAACAGGAGTTCTTTGCGGCGCACTTGGTGGCCAAGGCCTTGCCTCGCTTTGAGCAGCCAGGAGCAGCCTCATGTCTCCAGGTGCACTGGGATGGGGTGCATGTGTGGGAAGCTCTCCAGGAGGCCTTTGCCCACGGGACCCCATGACCCAGCCCTGGCCCACTCCGTGCAACCCCCCCGCACCCACCCCTGTCCCACTCGCACCCCTGCCTGCATGCACTCCCCTCACCATCCCCTCCTGAGGCAAGACACATAGCACTATTAAATAAATTTCTGGGTTTTTTTGAAAAACAAAGAACTATGCGATTATTTACATGGGGGGGTTAACTATTTACATGGGGGCAGGAGGCGGGGGGCCTCAATCCTCCATAGGCGTGGCTGGTAGGGGAGCCATGATGGCCCTTGGAGCCACAACCACCCCGGGTCCAGGGACCATGGCGGAGGCTGGGATGGGGTGGGGGGAACACGGAGGTAGGGCCGAACTGGGGTTTCTAGGGGCTCAGACTCACGGAGTGTTTGTGGGGGGATCCATGAACAGGCTGGACTTGCCCGGCCACAGCCACAGCTTCTGCCACTTGGCTGGGGACATGGTGGCTGGGAGCAGAGCTGCAAGGGCTGAGGGAGTGGAAGGGGCAGAGGAGGGGGCCAGGCACGGGGGGGCCAGGGAAGAGGGGGGCTGGGGAAGAGGGGGCTGGGGCAGAGGCGGACAGCTGCCAGAAAGGCCATACATGTGGCTGGGCCAGGTGGTTGGTAACAGTCTGTTTCAGGGTGTCAAGGTACGCAACCACCTGGTCCCAGGCCGCCCGCTCCATGGAGAGCCATTCCCACAGCAAGCAGTTCTGCTTCTGCCACGTGGCCAAGTGGGCTGCCTCCAAATTGGCTGCCCAGCTGCGGCTGCAGCTTCACCCTCCATGGTGCCTGGTCCAGGGAGATGTCACCCCTTCTCCCTCCTGAGCCACTGCAGGGCTCCCAGGCACATCCAGGGGGCTGGGATGGATGGCGGACTTCGAGGCTGTGAAGACATAAGGGGACAGGGTAGTGTCCTGTCAGTCACAAGACCGGGTATCCTGGGCCAGTGACCTTGTTCCCGGTGCCATCCCTCCCTGCTTGTGGTGGAGGGCCTTTGGGCAGCCCATCTGCTGTGGGGTCCGTCAATGCGGAGCCGTTAGAGTGGCTGCCCCAGCCCTCCCCACCCTCCCAGCATATGACCCTCATGGCAGCCCATGGCCCATGCGGCGACTCCCCACAGACACAGGCCCCTCCCTGACAGTGATCACAGCCATCCCTGAGTCCCTGGCCCATGGCCACATGCCTGTACCCATGCCAGCTGAGTCAGGAACCATCCCCCCACCCATATGGCCGGGGCACCCCATGCCCGGTCCTACTTAAGGGTTCCTCGAGTGGTCTGGGGGAGACCCGGGTGGAGGTAGCTTGACTAGGGCCCTTGGAGGGTTCCACGATGTAGAGCGGTCCCTTGCTCCCACTGTTGCTGTCCCCATTGCTGGCAGGTATGTTATGTCTTGGGGTCAGGGGGGCCATCGAGGGTCCTGGCTGGGGGTCCTCACCCTGCCCCTCTGGCTCTTCGGTGTACAGAGTCTCCTTGGGTCGGGTGGCCTCCCTGGGTCCCAGCAGCTGGTGGAACTCCCTGAAGTAGGGGCAGGTGGCCAGAGCTGCCTCTGACTGCCTGGCTGAGTCCCTAGCTTGGGCATAACCCTACTGCAGCTCCTTTACTTTGGAGCAGACCTGGTTGGGGGACTGGAAGGGGTGGCCCCTTGTGATGAGGTTGTCAGTGAGGCAAGCGAAGGTGTCCGCTTTTCTCTTCCACCCCTCTGTCCTGAGCAAGACTTCCTCATCCCCCCAGACAGCCAGCATGTCCCAGACCTCAGCTTCGAGCCAGAGGGCCCCGCCCTCTTTGGGGGCTGCCCAGGGGCCTGGGAGCCCCGCAGCATGGAACCTCTGGCTCCATGGGGATCCTGGGGGTCTTGGCTGCTAGCCATCAGTCCGGCCAAGGTGGGGTATCGCTTTCTGGGGGTGCTTCGGAGTGTTGTCTGGCCACCTCGTGCTCCTACAGCTACCAGCACATTCTCAGCTTCCTGCACGGGGTTTCTGTGTCCCTGCAGCATTAAGGCATGTGAAGCTGACAGCCATAGAGCTCTGGCTGCTGGCCAGGATGTCTCTGTGCTCTGGGGAGGGGCCGGCTTCGTGGCGGACTTTTCATTTTGAAATAGAGGCCAGGGAGCAACTACACATATTTAATTTCGAAATCAACATCAAAATGAGGCGTTATTCCCAACATGGGAGTGGAACAAGAACTTTGAAATGAACGCCTTTTTATTCTGAATTTAATTTTGAAAGGAGCAATTTGTGTGTAGTTGCTCTCCTGCTCATTTTGAAATCACTCCTCATTTTGAAATCTCTTTCGAAATTAATGGCTAGTGTGGTCACAGCCCTAGTGATTATTGCTGTGTTCCCATCAATCATTCTCTATCTACTTATCTCATCAGGAGCTCTCTGAAGCTGTTTCCATAAAAGTTCAATCATTTTTATTCAGCTGTGTAAATTGCTTTGACTTTTGAATAGAGTTATTTAGTACAACACCAGAAAAATATAGGGATTAGGCACAATGGAATCATATCATTTCACAACAAACAAGTTGTCACTGTATTTAAGTGAGTACATTAAATTGTGGCAATATTTTACTGGAAGACATTTCATTACTACAGCATGTACAACATGTACTTAGAAATCTGATATCCAAATCAGACATGGAAAAGTTGGCCTAAAATATCTCTATGTTAAAATGAGACAGTCTTTAAAGTATATAACAGCGCCATAGAGAAATTCAAACAGCTTAGTTAACGCCAGGCAACACTGTTGTATGGAAAATAGGTCTTGTCCAACTCAATACGTTTTTGAGCAGATCAGAGTTTGGTTGACAAGTATAATTGTCTTGACTTAATGTATTTACTTTCTGGTAACGTATTTGACTGTGTACCATGTAGCGTTCTGATGAAAAGAATAATACTACACATAATCAATACAACACCTATTAAATGTACTAGCTAACTGATAGAGCATGAAGATAATTCTAACTGAGGAAACATTATCTTACAGGGTGTTTCTAGATAAGTTTCACACAGATCTGTTCTTAGCCCAGTGCTCTACACTATCTTTAACGATGCTCTGGGACAAAACAGTTAAAGATGGTAGATGACACAAAAACTAATGAAGTGAAGTGATAAAAAAAATATAAGGACCAGCCAGTTCTACAGAACAATCTGGCTTTTATGGTATAATGTGATTATTTGAACAACATACGTTTTATTACAGCTACATACATAATTTCATTAGTCTTTAAAGTGCTACTTGACTGCTGTTTTGTTTGCTACTTACAAAGTTATACACCGAGGAACGAAACAGGCAGGTCACACTGATGAAGTAGGAGACAGGAGTGCGTCCAAAAGGGAGTGGCTGGGCTCCCTGCCACAAAACATCTGCTAGCCCTGAAACACCGGCTAGGGAGAGAGGGGCCCTTGCCATACAAGGATTGAAATTAAATAAATAAATATTTGCCCTAAGAGAACACCTTTAAATAAAGGGAAATACTATTTTCTTGTGGTGACGGAAAAAATTAGAATCATGAAGTGCTTAGATTTGCTACTTAAAGTCATGAAATGTCAGAAACAATCTTGGAAAGTAACAGTGATAACAACTGTGCTGTCTTTATGGCCATAAACTATGCTTATAAATGTATAATTATAGCAGTACATAAATTAGGGCATTTGGGACCTTGGATTTATTTTATGGTGATGTGAATAAGTATGGCTGATAAAGAGTTGTGAAATGCTAATTTTGTTAAAGGCTGTTCATACTGAATGGATTATTAAGTTCTTGAACTATTTTGTTCATGAAATACTAACTGCTAGAGCCAATACGTTTGATTAAAAGGCAAACAGGAAGGATGTCATGAATACCATCTAAATCAAACAAATACAGCAAAACTCTGCTCTTCTGTAATTAACGTATAATCAAACCAATCCTTTCAAACTTGCATTGAGGAATTGATTTCACCATCTTTAATTCAATACATTTCTTACTACAATCTCAAAGAACCTGGATCTGCAGTTTGCAGAGCAATAAAGGGAAAATAAATACCAGCTCTATTTTCCCCATACTACATGATCCATTGTTTACAGCCAGGCACTAAGGTACAAGCGTATTTGCTCTGATCCATCAGAGACAAACATCTACAAGACCTTTACCAAGCTCTCTTCAAACTACAGTACCCACCTAAGGAAGTGAGGAAACAGATTGACAGAGCCAGACAGGTACCCAGAAGCCACCTTGCTACAAGACAGGCCTCGCAAGGAAAACAAGAGAACACCACTGACCATCACATACAGCCCCCACCTAAGGCCTCCCCAGCACATCTTCAGCTATCTGCAACCCATCCTGAACAATGATCCTGCACTCTCACAGACCTTGGGAGGCAGGCCTGTCCCTGCCTACAGACAGCCTGCCAACCTTAAACAAATCCTCACCAGCCACTACAAATCACAAACTGGTGGCTCTAGGTCTGGAACCAGCCCCTGCAACGGTCCTCACTGCCAACTCTGCTCACATATCTACACCAGTGACATCACCACAGGACCTAATATCAGCCATACCATCAGGGGCTCCTTTACCTGCACATCTATTAATATAATATATGTCATCATGTGCCAGCAATGCCCCACTGCAATTTACATTGGCCAAACTGGACAGTCTCTACGTAAAAGAATAAATGGACATAAATCAGACATCAGGAACAGTAACGTACAGAAGCCTGTGGGGAAACACTTCAATCTCCCTGGACACTCAGTAGCAGATTTAAGGGTGGCAGTCCTGAAACAAAGACATTTCAAAAATCAAATGGAGAGAGAAATCTCTGAGCTGCAATTTATTTGCAAATTTGACACCATTAACCAAGGATTAAACAAAGACTGTGAGTGGCTCGCAGCTTACAAAGGCAGCTTCTCTGCCCTGGGTGTTAAGATCTCCCCTTTAGACTCTGACAATGGCTTATATCCCCCTGTCTGATCTGACTTGTTTTTTTTTTCCTCTTTTGATACCTACTATTGATAATGGGCCATTTCCACCTTGCTGAATAGACCCTGTTAGCTCTGGCCCTCCCTTTTTCTGGGACCCCACTCTTTAAATACCCCTCTGAAACCAACCCCCACCCGCTCATGCATCTGATGAAATGGGTCTTTGCCCATGAAAGCTTATGCTCCAAAATATCTGTTAGTCTATAAGGTGCCACAGGACTTCTTGTTGTTCTTGAAGCTACAGACTACCACGGCTACCTCTCTGATACTGAATTTTGACAAGTGTTAACTTAAAATTGCCGTTTTATTTTTGGATCTGGTAGTGTTATTTCTTTTGTGTCCTTTATGACCAGGGAATAATATAATATAATATAATATAATATAATATAATATAATATAATATATAGTATTACTGAGTCCTGCCTTATGTCGATAAGAGAACTCTTATTTGTCACTATTTCAATGGCTTAATTAATAAAGAACAACATCTAAACTTAAAGAAAAGCACACATATTTTGCTCTTTAAAAAAAAAACTGCACATGCTATTGTTGAAAAGCTTGCTTTGTACTGTAATTTCAGTGCTGTGGAAAGGCAGCTGCTTGCACTATCAAGTAATTTACCCATAATTACAGGGCAATACCTGCCTATTACCTATGTCATTTGTGATATCTCTAGAGCTGTGCTACCTTACTTCATGAGTGACTGCTAGTCAGCACACACAGAAACTAAAGCAAGAACTGGGATCGCATTTGCACATAAAAGCACATATTATGCACATGTCATTGCCTGCCATTCATTCAGCCAATTGTGGGGCTCTTTTATTCTGTTTTCGTTCACTGATAACATTATGAGTTTGCTTTCTTCTGCATCAAGAATGCAGATAGCCAGGAATAAAAGGATGTGCCAAGCACAGGAGCACCCAGCAGAGCAAGCGGGAGCCTAGAAGGTATAGTTTGCTTTCCATGTGGCTTCCTGGAGCTAAGCTCGGTACTCTGGAGCTGACATGAATAGCTAATGCTAGCTGATAATTCTTAAAGAAGATGAACAGGCATGAGACTTCCTTCTGGTGCCTCCCACTCCTGTCGTCAGTGTGTGCTCTTGTAGTAAAAGGTCATCAGGATAATCCTGCACCTGCACTCTGAGAGGGCTTGGCCTGCAGTTCTCAATGAGCTCTGCCATAATTGATGCTAATTGTTACTGAGCCAATGCATCCTTCCACAGAGGAGCAGGTGGGAGGCTTTATAGCTGTCAGGACTATTATACTAATAACAAGCTTAGGATTCGCTGCATAGATTTACAAGTACAAAGGCCCAAACTATATTTTCAGGCTCTATATAAAGAGTTTACCAAGAGTCTCTTAGCTCTATGAAGTAAAAGTGCTGGATGAGAGAAAGGGGGCAAGACAAATGGGATAATATATGTCTATACTGAGCTACCTGGGTGCCATTAAAGTCCCGAATAAACCAGGAACTGTGACTGAGTTTCACCTGAGAAGCTCTGTGCTCATGGTGATCTGTTGCACCCTGCTACCCATGCACCGGCTCAAGTTTAAACCTCTAACCCTTGGATGTAGAAAGATCCCTGGAGATTTTTCTTTGGAACCACCCACCTGTTTGCTTATGAGTTTTGTGATGGTCGGAGAGTCCCAGAAAGATGTCTGGAGCAGAGAGGAAATGAGAGTCAAGTAGTCCAGCTGCTGGTGTGATAATATTGGATTTTGAAAAGCAAAAAGTCAGTCAATTCACAGTCTAAAATGTCTTTTTTTCCTTTTTTCTTCTGCTCACTGTAAGAGAACCGTAGCCCTTTTTGAGATGGTCAGAGTCTCAGCTAATGAAAAGTAGTATGTCTCAAATGTCTTCAGTGGCATGAAGTCAGTTCAATACAAGCAGAACAGTTGGCCCACTATTCTGTAATCATGTTGATGGAATTCTAATTAAGATTGGAAAATTTAAAGCTGGGTTAAACAACCCACTGAAATACACAAAGGCCATGTCTGCACTAGCCCAAATCTTCAAAATGGTCATGTAAGTGGCCATTTTGGAGATTACTAATGAGGCACTGAAATGCATATTCAGCGCCTCATTAGTATGCTGCCAGCCGCGGCTCTTCGAAATTGCTGCTTTTTGCTGCCGCATGGCTCGTCCAGATGGGGGTCCTTTTCTAAGGACCCTGCCAACTTCAGAATCCCCTTATTCCTATTTTCATGGCCATTTCAAAGATTTGGGCTAGCGTATACATAGCCACAGTAAAGAAAATGCAAAATACTTTGGGAATGGGATAGACTAGATGACTTTAGGCCTTTTCCAGCACTAGACCACAAATTTGTGAAAAACAACACAATCATAGGATTTCACTGAAAAATTAATGGATGCTGCTGGAGGATGTCATATCTAGATCAGGTGATATAGATTACAGTACTTATATTCTGCAATTTAGTATAGTTGTTTTTCAGATCTTGCCACTCAGGCATAGTTATATTAAGCTCCTAAAAGTAATCACCCGCATTTTAGTTATATGGGATCATTAGGTCTTGAAAGGTTGACATTCTGATCCATTAAAACATCAGTTAAACATTTAACAACAAAAAGGGTTCTTGTGGACATTAGGTTAAAAGCAGAAATTGGACAACTCATTTGTGCTCATTCCAACATGATGGAGACACTTTCAAATACAGAAGCTAGGTTATTCAGGGGTCAGAGGCTGTAGCATTATCTATGAGTACCTCTTTTAATACCCAAAATCTGACCAACCCCAATAATGCATAAACCTTGGATTTAGTCCAGGAAAAATAATCATAATTTGGTTTCAGACTTACAAAACTTTCCAAATTAGGAGAGGTGGGGTTATTTTTTATTTGCCTTCTGATATTCAGGGTACATGTTCTCCCAAAACAAGGAGGGTTAGAAACTAGAGGGTTAAGAAAAACACTGCATAGCATAAGAGTCATATTAAAAATGTTGATATTGAATAGCACACCATACTGTTCATAAAAATGTATAATATGGGATCAATAATAGTGCCACTTCCAGAGGGTGTGATGGATTTGGAGCTGCCCATGAAATTTATGAATGGTGTTTCTTGTTGCATTATTGTGCTGGTTAGCAGATGCATGTACTGTGCCAATTCCCTATAAGGTTTATCAGGTAACGCACCCAGGAGAAGCAGCAAAGTCCCTGATATTCATGTCTTCAGGCAAATGCTTGAGGAGCAATGAGGTGATATTTACTTTAATGCCCTGCCTTGGCCCCATCCTGGCGCTTGCCAGACAAATTGTCTCCATGAACAGCCCCTTCTGGGGACAGGTATTAAAAAGGCCACCAAGGGATTTAAAGACATTCACTCTCTAGTAGGAGTAAGATGATTAAGGAGGAGAAACTGAACCACAGACTCAAATAAAGTCAGTAGGAAGCTTAATCTGTCTTGGTCTCCATTTCAAGATAGGTTGGCCACTAACACATCTCCAGAACACTATCCTTTCTAGTACTTCTGCGAATTGCATAGGTTTGTCATTTGTTATGCTATGTTCCTGCTTGAGACTTTGGGATGAGTACTGATGGGCATATATAGAGAGACATTAAGAGATACAGCTACACTTGAAATATGGCAGAGAGACGGAGAGTAAATAGGATCCCACGGTGATAAACTAGGTAAACTCTGGGTAGGTTTACTAGATTGTATTACCGTCTTTTATACATTTGCTAAACCAGCCCCACAAAAACGTAACTTGTGAACAGTGAGAGGCAGAAGTTTCCCCTTCCCAAATTAGTGCTCGTTAAAGCAGTTCTCTTACAGACTTAATGACCCATAAGGGTTTAGCAAAGAAACTTAAATCCCAACTCTCCACTCACACATCAAAGAGTAAATGGCAGTAAAACTCAATTTCTCATGAGCCCTTCTGGGCTACCAAGAGGCCGACTGTATTTTCAAAGAAAATGATACACTTACCTCTTGATCAAACCCAACTTCCATATCTGCTAGAGGAACAGAACTGTGAGAATAATGAATTTTCCATGGACCAAATTGCAGAGTTGATAAAATTGTTTTCAGGTCAAGGTGCCTATGCTGTGCATACAAAAAGGGGAGTAACAATAAAGAGGAGGACTTTTTTTCAAAAGGTAGTGATTTAGTCACATGATTCCTTGTGACTATTTCAGAACCTTACACTCACCTGTTGTCTCAAGGCAGGATAGTATTTTCAGTCATAATTCTCGATCTATTAATTATGATTATTAGGATTATTAATTATGTGTATTATAACAACATCTAAGTGGTCTCAGTCAGGACTTCTTTGTGCTAATCACTGTACAAGCACAAAAATAGTCCCTGATCCAAATAGCTTAAAACCAAAGTAATGTAATCACTTACACTTGTGCAAAGGGAGCACAAAATGGTTACAGAAATTATACCATTCAAAATTTGGTAGCAATTTCTATCCATATTACATAGGTGTGCATGACCATACAAAAGTCAAACCACAGAAGATCAGACATATGGGCCACATCTACACTAGCAAGTTATTTAGGAAAATCAGGCCATTTTTCAAAAGAACATGTGGAGCATCCATACACAAAATGGGCTCTGTCAGTCTGAAGTCGAAAGAATTCAGCTCTTCTTTAGGAAGCCCTCTTCCACTCCTAGATCAGGAACAGTACTTCCTTTTGAAAGCTTCTTTAGAAAAAAAACTTATGTAGACGTTCCTCTGGCCCTGTCAGGGTGCTGGATTTTTCAGTCCCTGGTCCATTCTTTTGAAAGAGCACGGATTGTGTGGATGCTCTCTATTGAAAGAGCAGATTGATTATTCAATACGCTTTTTTGTGTGTGGATGTGCTCTTTCGAAAGAAGATTTTCTGAAAGACATCTTCTGGAAGATTGTCGTTCGAAAGATTGCTGTAGTGTGGATGCGGCCCTGGTGTTTTGTTTTTAATTTTCTATCTTCTTGTCTTTCAACTCCCTATTTTCCCTCTATTGTACTGCCTTCGCATTTCTAAGGCTCTACGTCCTGACTCTTAGAAAAACACTACCCAGTTAATCTATTAGATTAATCTGTTAGATGGATTTCCAGTCCATTTCTCTGCAAGCTCAGGTGTGCTGCACACACCATGTTCTCCCCTGCTTTATTCAAATGTTTTATATCAGCTCCTTTCTCTGATGCTGTACATTAGTTCATGTATATTAAGAACCTGTTCAGATGTTCTATTTCTCAATACAAATTTGAACTTGCAATGGAATAATTTTATAGAGCTGATTGGGCTATGATATTTTTCCCCCCATGAAAAATGTTAACGAAAACTAATTTCTACATTTTTTCCAAGTTTTTGGTTAAAAAATAAAAAAAGAAAGAAAGGAAAAACCCACCGAGCTCTTTTTGGGTTCTGAACAACTGAAAACGGTTGGCCAACTGGGCAAAGTTTGGGGAGTTTACAAAAAAGCAGCAAAGTTTGGGGAGTTTACAAAAAGATTTCATTTGTTTGGCTGAAATATTTTGGTTTTCAGACGTTGAAGATCAACAGCTGCCTTGACCCTAAAAACAAAACAAAGCAAACAAAAACTCACTGCCCCTTCTGCTCAGGCACTTTTTCCTTAGGTGTACAAAGGTATTAATAGATCAGAAGACCAGGGGAGACCAGAGTTGTTTGCTGGGAGATAGGGGTAAGAGACTGCCTAAGAACAGAATGGAAGTTACTATTACATCCATGGGAAAAGAAAAGTCTGGATCAATGGAATGTCTTCAACAAAGTAAAGCTGTCTAGACTTAAATGGTGTGAACCAATGGGTCAGTTACTCAGTTGCATTATAAAGAAGAGTTTCAAGCTTTAAATCAAATGGCAACGTTTCAGATAAAACCACTGGAGAGCTACCAAAGTCCAATTGAATATGATTTAACATTTCCTCTACCTCCACAAAAGATACACTTGGCCTGCAAATAATTCTTTAAAAGTTCCTATTGTATTAGATAACACATTTGCACTAAAGTTCTGGGCTATGTGTTTTTGTCTGCTATAATATCTGTGACTTTCCAAATCCTCAGGTCTTGAAGTATTGCTGATTAACAAAAAGTCTATTTTAACTTGCTTGAAGGTTCAAGATCCACAGCTAAATATGCCTCCATTTACAGACTTCCAGAGTCCAGTGGGAAATTGAAATCCAGCATATTGTAAGCCTACTCAGTTCTATAAATAATCAGCTTTGTTTAAGTAGTGAAGGAATAACATAATCTTATGAGAAACATATGCAATGCAGAAGAAATAAGGGGTATTGATCAGTATATGCTGAGAAGGCCCTACCCTTTCAGAGAAGCTTTAATAACTCTAAACATGAAGATAATAGCCAGTCTTCTATTTGGCATGAAATATGGTGTCTGTGGTGAACCCACAGCTTAATTTTTGACCATTTTATTCCACTGATTCTATCCTGAAGTGGTTTTCAGAGGTAAACAATTGTAAAACTTTAAGAACCATCCACTAGACCAAAGGTCAGTAACCTTTCTATGGCAGAGTGACAAAATTTGACCTTTTGACCTTTGTGTACTGACTGAGTGCCGGTGATTCTTTTTAAAGTCATTAATAGTCCTACTTACAACAGCTTCATTAATAAATACATTATGATGCAGAGCTTTACCATTTAGGTGGGGGTTGGTAGCATTAGCTAGTCTTTGTTAATCAAAAGGCAGCATGGCTATGAGCAAGCTCCCAGCTGGATGTGGGAAGATGGGCAGGGCTGAGCTCCTGCCTTGCATACCAATGAAAATCAGCTCACATACCACTCACTTGGATGCAATGAAACAATCTCTTGATGTATTTGCAGGTCTATTAGCTCCCTGGCTGTAAACTCAAATTGGAGAAAGTTGTTCTGCCTCTGCTTCAGCTGTCTCAGACAGGAAAGAGTCCCAAGTATGAGTGGCAGTGGGGAGTGAAAGGAACAAGTTCAGTGTTCTAGCTCACAATCCCAAACTGTGTAAGTGTTCAAGTTGCCAAATACTGAGGTAGCAGGGAATCTTGCTGGTGAGACAAGTCCAGCATCCATATTCAAAGCCATATGGAAGGTTCCTTTTATTTATTTTATTGCTTTTCTTTCTTACCATGTGTGTGGTCTATGGGCAGATCTAGACTTAAAATGCTGCAGCGAGACAGGTGAACGGATGCAGCCATGGTGCTGTAGAACTTCAGTGAAGACACTTGACACCAATGGGAGACAGTTTTCCTGTGGACGTAGTTAATCCATCTCTGTGAGAGGTGGTAGTTATGTTGAACAGGAGAAACTTTTCCACCAAGGGGTGCTGCCTTCATGGATGCTGAGGTCTGTATAACTATGATTATTCACATTCCTGAGCTACATACTTTTACCAAAGTCATTCTGTAGTGTAGACCAGGGCTATCTGTTGATGGCTGTGTAATTCCCTGTGAATACAAGCAGGTTGTCCATGACTCAGATCAGTAAGGCTGTGTCTACACAAGCCCCCTCCTTTTGGAGCAGGCATGCTAATGAAGCAGTTGGGAAGATGCTAATGAGGCACTGACATGAATATGCAGCTCCTCATTAGAATAATAGCAGCCTCGCGTGATTCAAAAGTGCTGCTTTTGGAATACATGCCACCCATGTCGACAGGGGCCTTTTGAAAAGAACCCCTGACTTCAAAAGCCCCTTCTTCCAATGTGGCTCTAGCAAGGAGGGGCTTTTGAAGTCAGGGGGTACTTTTGAAAAGCCACCATCCACATGGGCAGCGGCATTCTGAAAGCCGCCCTTTTAAATCATGTGCAGCCACCATTATGCTAATGAGGCATGGCATATTCATGTCAGTGCCTCATTAGCATCTTCCAAACTGTCTCATTAATATGCCCACTCCAAAAGGAGGGAGCATGTGTAGACACAGCCTAAAGGACTTGCCATCTCCAATCCCATTAATTTTAATGGGGTTTGAGTTGGGCCCTTACCGAGTAAATCACAATGCCACCAATGCCTCATAATTAGTGAATATCAAAATGAAGCATTATGGAGATATTGTAGAATAGTCAGTGATCGTAACTGTGACAGCTATGGGAATTTCCTGCCATTTCTTTGGAAGATCTTATAGGATTAAGTGTCTTTGGTTTCCATTGTAGCAAATTAATGGTTTATGCATGATTGTGGGCTGGTATTTTTTTTTCAGTAACCCCTTTCTGGGGCAGTGATGAAAGGACTACACTGAACAATGTGCCAGACAAAAATGGGCTTCTGGTACAAAAAAGCATTGAGTGGTTTTTCTGGGAATTCCCCATCACTGGTTTTGTGGGGGAAAAAGAAAACAAAACAAAAACAAACAGACAAAAACCCACAGCCTTTTGAAGCCAAATTCTGAGAAGTTTTGTCTGCTGATTACCTGTTACTGAAGGCCAGAATCAAAAGCTGCACTGTAATAAAATGGCTGCTCTGCCCAGCCTGGATTCTAGTTCAGAATCCAGGACGGGTTGACATCATGAACATGGAAAAAATCCATGTGTGTGTTTTGAAGAACCGATACCTCCTAGAGCCCGAGGTTGGAGGTTTTGGGGACCTCTGGTCAGCTTTTAATTATGAATGCAGGTTCTTGTATTATTTTTAATGTTTTCTCTCTAATGCTTTCATCTTAAGAATAAATATGTTTGCTTACAAAGAGCTGTGTGGTAATTTATAACTGCAGGCAAATATGCTGTTCACAGCCTCTGGAGACAAAGCACAGACACTGGCCTGTTTAGGAAGTCTGAATTGCTGGGAATATCATTGCATAGACAGAAGTCAGACCTGTGCAGCCTGGACTACCCCCTTGTTAGTGGGGAGGGACACATAGGTCTCTGCCCAAGATAAGTGTTGGCTGAGAAGCCAGGAGCCTAGAATGGGTGCTGTTGAAGGACCACAGAGGGGGAATACAGGTGCAGTTGCCCCGAAGTGTGATGCCTCTATTACTTTAGAAGGTACCATCCTACAGGAAAATATAATTTTATAAAAATAAAAAATCAAATGTTGTAAATTATAGGGACTATGTGATTTACATAGACCAACTTTAAAGTCATGTCAGTGTAACCTAAATATTTCAGTCATTTGCACAAAAAGTATATGATACACACACACACAAACACACAAACATATACATACACACGTGAATAAATTTGTTAGTTTTTGAGATGCTACATGACTGCTTGCTTTTTGACAAGAATAAATAATCACGTAATCAAAAAATAGCTAAGGAAAATCAACAGTACATTAACAGCACCAACTCATCCTTGTTACCTATACAGGTCAGAAAGATAGCATTATGAGTCTCAGATTTGCTTTATATATATATATATATATATATATATATATTTCTGGGCAAGTAATGTTGGAACTGCACAGACACATGAGTCTCTGAAGCCAAGGAAAGTACAGTGAAACTGCAAAGGACAAATAAACTTAGGAAGGAATTTATGTTCAAGGTAAAATGATCCAATGCACTGGGAATTATACCATTGTGAAGGAAGCAGTTGAGAAATGAAGGTTTCCAAAGTTTTAGTTTCTTCAGCAAAGTTCAGTAAGCACTCCTGGACACTGTTGTATTACTGTATTTTTTTTCTTTTTTTCATTAGGATTAATTGTTAAATGTCAATGTATTCCCAATTTCTGAATCAGATAGCTAGGGAATAAGTGTAGATGAAGAAGCAAAGAGTGAAGCACACGGGGAGCTGCAGACAGGGAACTTTAAGAGGGAGTTTGACAGAGGGAGGCCTACGATGGTTAGGAAGACCTGCAACACCTGTGCCAACACTACTACTGTCTCCTCCACCTGTGCCTGTAGCCAGACAGATGGCCTGACCATGGATGCCTCTACCCAGATCCTAGTGTGGCTTTGCAGGGACTGTGGCTTGCAGTTCCCACTCACTGATATCCAGGCTGAGGGGACCATCCAGTGTGAAAGGTGCCTGCTGGTGGAATCTCTCCAACGGCAGGTGGGAGAACTACAGGAGGAGGTAGCCAGGTTGAGGAGTATCCGACTCCACGAGCAGTTCCTGGATAGTATTCATGTGGAGACAGCTGAGGTAACTGTCCCAGTACACAGGACGGCTGATAAACCACTGGTGGAGGAGGAGATAGATCAGGGTGGACACTGGCAGCTTGTTACTTCTGACAATAGGCAGTGTTCCACCCCTGCTCAGAACCCTCCCACCATGGTACTAGGAAAGTGTTATGCTGTACTTGATACACGAGACAAAGAATCGTCCTGTACAGCAGAGGAGAAGCCTCATACCCCCCAGGCTGGGAAGTTTGCTGCCACCCCTGCGAGGAGGAAACGTAGAGTAGAGGTGGTCGGGGACTCTCTTCTGAGGGGGACGGAGGCGCCCATCTGTTGCCTTGACATTTCATCCCGGGAGGTATGCTGCCTGCTGGGGGCCCGCATCCAAGACAATCCGGAGGCTTTGTCAAGGATTATCTGGCCCTCTGACTACTATCCTATGCATCTCATCCATATGGGCACTAATGATACTGTGAGGTGTGACACTGAGCAGGTCAAGAGTGACTTCAGGGCTCTGGGGCACGAGTGAGGGAGTTTGCGGCACAGGAGGTATCTCCTCAATCCTGCCTCTCAGTGGTAGGGGCCCAGGTGAGACAGGTGCATCTTTGAGGTGAATGCCTGGCTTCGAAGATGGTGTTGTCAGGAAGGCTTTGGTTTCCTCGACCATGGGATGTTATTCCAGGAAGGACTGCTAGGCAGAGATGGGGTTCACCTTTCAAGGAGGGGAAACACCATATTTGGATACAGATTGGCTAACCTAGTGAGGAGGGCTTTAAACTGGTTCGACAGGCACAGGGGAGCAAAGCCCACAGGTAAGTGGGGAATATGGAAACCTGGGAGATGGGTCGGAAATGGGAGGGAGCATGGGCAACAATGTCAGAGTAAAAAGAGGGTCAGGGCAAAACAGGGAGGCAAGATCAAATCAATATCTTATATGCCTATATACAAATCCAAGAATTATGGCTAATAAGCAGGAAGAACTGGACATGCTAATAAACAAATACAACTATAACACCATTGGCATCACAGAAACTTGGTGGGATAATGCACGATTGGTATGTTGGTATTGAAGGGTACAGCCTGCTTAGGAAGGATAGACAGGGAAGAAAGGGAGGCAGTGTTGCCTTATATATTAAAAATGTACACACGTGGACTGAGATGGAGATGGACAAAGAAGATGGACGTGTTCAGAGTCTCTGGGTTAGACTAAGAGGGGTAAAAAACAAGGGTGATGTCCTGCTAAGGGTCTACTACAGGCCGCCTACCCAGGTGGAAGAGATGGATGAGGCTTTTTTTAAACAACTAACCAAGCCACACGGGGCCCAGGATTTGGTGGTGATGGGGGACTTCAACTATCCAGATATATGTGAGAAAACTAATACAGTGGGGCACAGACTATCCAATAAGTTCTTGGACTGCATTGGAGACAGTTTTTTATTCCAAAAGGTTGAAAAAGCTACCAGGGGGGAAGCTGTTCTAAATTTGATTTTAACAAATAGGGAGGAATTGGTTGAGAATTTGAAAGTGGAATGCAGCTTGGGTGAAAGTGATCATGAAATCATAGAGTTCACAATCCTAAGGAAGGGTAGAAGGGAAAACAGCAAAATAGAGACAATGGATTTCAGGAGGGCAGATTTTGTTAAACTCAGACAGCTGGTAGGTAAGGTCACGTGGGAAGCAAAACTGAGGGGAAAAACAGCTGAGGAGAGTAGGCAGTTTTTCAAAGGGACATCATTAAGGGCCCAAAAGCAACCTATTCCGCTGTGTAGGAAATATAGAAAATATGGCAAAAGTCTGCCTTGGCTTAACCAGGAGATCTTGCAGGATCTCAAAATAAAAAAGGAATCATACAAAAAATGGAAACAAGGACAAATTACAAAGGATGAATATAGGCAAGCAACACAAGAATGCAGGAGCAAGATTAGAAAGGCTAAGGCACAAAATGAGCTCAAACTAGCTACAGGCAAAAAGGGAAACAAGAAGGCTTTTTATCAATACATTTGAAACAAGAGGAAGACTAGGGATAGGGTAGGGCCATTGCTCAGTGAGGCGAGAGAAACAGTAACAGGGAACTTGGAAATGGCAGAGATGCTTAATGACTTCTTTGTTTCGACCTTCACTGAGAAGTCTGATGAAGGAATGCCCAACATAGTGAATAATAGTGGGAAAGGGGTAGGGCTAGAAGTTGAAATGAAAAAAAAACAAGTTAAAAATCACTTAGGAAAGTTAGATGTCTGCAAGTCACCAGGGCCTGATGAAATGCACCCTAGGATACTCAAGGAACTGATAGAGGAGGTATCTGAGCCTTTAGCTAGCATTTTTGGAAAATCATGGGAGACAGGAGAGATTCCAGAAAACTGGAAGAGGGCAAATATAGTACACATCTGTAAAAATGGGAACAGGAATAACCCAGGAAACTACAGGCCAGTCAGCTTAACTTCTGTGCCAGGGTAGATAATGGAACAGGTAACTAAAGAAATCATCTGTAAGCACTTGGAAGATGGTAAGGTGATAGGGAACAGCCAGCATGGATTTGTAAAGAATAAATCATGTCAAACTAATCTGATAGCTTTCTTTGATAGGATAACAAGCCTTGTGGATAGGGGAGAAGCTGTGGATGTGGTATACGTAGACTTTAGTAAGCATTTGTTACGGTTTCGAATGATATTCTTATCAATAAACTAGGCAAATACAACTTAGATGAGGCTAGTAGAAGGTGGGTACATAACCAGCTGGATAACCATACTCAGAGAGTAGTTGTTAAAAGTTCTCAATCCTGCTGGAAAAGTATAACAGGTGGGTTCCGCAGGGGTCTGTTTTAGGATCGGTTCTGTTCAATATCTTCATCGACAATTTAGATATTTTCATAGAAAGTACTCTTATTAAGTTTGCAGATGATACCAAGCTGGGAGGGGTTGCAACTGCTTTGGAGGATGGGTCATAATTTAAAATGATCTGGGTAAATTGGAGAAATGGTCTGAGGTAAACAGGATGACGTTTAATAAGGACAAATGCAAAGTGCTCCACTTGGGAAGGAACAATCATTGTCACACATACAGAATGGGAAAAGACTGTCTAGGAATGACTACAGCAGAAAGGGATCTAGGGGTTATAGTGGACCATAAGCTAAATAGGAGTCAACAGTGTGATGCTGTTGCAAAAAAAGCAAACATGATTCTGGGACGCATTAACAGGTGTGTTGTGAACAAGACACGAGAAGTCATTCTTCTGCTGCTCTACTCTGCGCTGGTTAGGCCTCAGTTGGAGTATTGTGTCCAGTTCTGGGCACCGCAGTTCAAGAAAGATTTGGAGAAATTAAAGAGGGTCCAGAAAAGAGCAGCAAGGATGATTAAAGGTCTAGAGAACATGACCTATGAAGAAAGGCTGAAAGAATTGGGCTTGTTTAGTTTGGAAAAGAGATGATTGAGGGGGAACATGATGGCAGTTTTCAAGTATCTAAAAGGGTGTCATAAGGAGGTGGGAGAAAACTTGTTCTCTGTGGCCTCTGAGGGTAGAAGAAGAGGCAATGGACTTAAATGGCAGCAAGAGAGGTTTAGTTTGGACATTAGGAAAAAGTTCCTACCTGTCAGGGTGGTCAAACAGTGGAATAAATTGCCAAGGGAGGTTGTGGAATCTCCATCGCTGGAGATATTTAAGAGCAGGTTAGATAGATGTCTATCAGTGATGGTTTAGACAGTACTTGGTCCTGCCATGAGGGCAGGGGGCTGGACTTGATGGCCTCTTGAGGTGCCTTCCAGTCCTAGTATTCTATGATTCTATGAATAGAGCTCCAATTTGCCACTGGAATCATCTAGCCACTTCTTTCAAGGGAAGAATATATTGTTTGATCCTTTTTAAAACCCCTTCTTTCCTATCTCATTCCCTCTGTGTATATTTAATATCATCTCCCTCACTGTAATATGTCTGTCCAATCCCTGGGCAAATCTGGATTTGACTACAACATATGTATAAAGTTACTAGTATATTTGCACGTCTACCCATAGAAGTCAAATGGCCAAATATCGAGCTATATGGCTATGTCTACACTGCAGAGCTCTTTTGAAAGAAGCCCTCCTGGAAGATCTCTTCCGGAATAACTTATTTCGAGAGAGTGCATCCACACTAAAAAAAAATGGATTGAAAGTGCGATCCACTCTTTAGAAAGACACCATCCACACAGCCTCCACTCTGTCGAAGGAATGGGCCAGGAATCGAAAAATCAGGCCTCATGAGGACTCTTTTTCTAAAAAAAGGGCCCGTGGAGTGTCTACACGTTTTTTTTCAAAAGAAGCTTTTGAAAGAAAGCACTCTTCCTGCAATGGGAGTAGAAGAGTGCTTTCGAAAGGAGCGCAGTGTTCTTTCATTTTAGTTTTGAAAGAGCACTTTTTGTGTGTAGATGCTTCATGGGTTATTTCAAAAGAGCCTGTTCTTTTGAAAAATATTTTGAAAGAACCTTCTAGTGTAGACACGGGCCATCTGTTTATATGAGCAGAAGATTGATCTAAAATCTAATTGATTCACATAGTGAGATGTCCTTAAGCCTTGTCTAGTCTAAAAAGGTTTGCTGGTATAGCCCTTGGAGATTCTGCTTATACCAGCAAAAAAGTAATTTCACTGGTATAGCCTATATCACTTCCCTGAAACAAATCAGACTTACATGAAAAAGGACTCTTGCCAGTATAACTGTGTGTCTATTGTTTTTGCAGTCACATTTATACTCAGTGGGATGTGATTTCCTCCTCCCCCACCCCAACCCCTACACTCCTCACTCACACTGTACACTGGCAGCTAAATGTAGTGCCTTGCATGTACACTGGCAATTATTTAATTGTAGACCAGGCCTCAGAACTCAACTGGGAACTAACACTCCATGTACAAGGGCAAATTGTATCACAGATAACGACTATTGATACGCTCACTGCATGACAGGGTGAGCAGATCAGTGGAACCACAGTTGCAGTTCTTATGCAGGTGAGTAGTGGCTCAAAATCTAATTGATCGATGTGGTATAACTTCTTGAGGCCTTGCGTATACTGGAAAGGGTTTGCTGCACGGTCTCAGAGCAGGGAGGAGTGAGGGGAGGGCAGACCATCAGGGCAGTGCTGCACTTCCCCCAGGGCACCAGAAATTCTTGTCTATCTCCTGCCTTTCTTAAGGTCTTTCTGTTTTGTCTTTAGTGATTGTAAATGTGGCATTCAAGCACCTAGAGACTTTTAGACCGGCACCATGTGTCTTCCCGACACCCAACATTTATTACTGGTTTTTAATCATTTTGCTTAACCATCTTTAAAATGCCAGAGACCCTTTTATGCTGCAACAGAGCATAAAGGAGAAACTTGACTCAATGCCCTCAGTAAAAGAATCCAAGACCTAGTATTTTTTACTGGGACTGCAAAAAAATCATTGGATCGCAAAAGAAAATGTTGACATACACTGATACTGAAATTGGACTACATTGATCTGACTGGAAAATCAAGGGTTTCGTGACAACAGTGTATTGGAACATGCACAGACAGCATCAGACCACAGTTTTTATTCCATGCAACAATATAGGAAAGATATCAACTAGAGCTGGGAGATTTTTAATTTATTTTTTTTCCAGTGAAAAAATAGATTTGGAGCTAAACAGAAATTTTAGTTTCATTGATTTTTTTCCAGCAAAAAAAAAAATGGAACTGATTTATTGTTTATTTATTTTATCTGAAAACAAAACCATCAAAATGATTTTGGTTTGGGGTTTTTAATAAAAGGTTGAAAAATTCCCCCAAAATTTTCTATTTAGAAAAGGCTACATTTGCTTTGAAACTTTTCATGGGAATGAAAATTCCTTTTTTTTGACTAGCTCTAGTACCTGCTCTATAATATTTTAAAACCTGCAGTAAAATAATTATGCTAGAAGCAAATGATATATTTTGTTTCCTGGGGTATAATCTGATCTTGTTTTCTAACTGATGACGGCTGCGTCTACAGGTGCACGCTACTTCGAAGTAGCGGCGCCAACTTCGAAATAGCGCCTGTCACGGCTACACGTGTTGGGCACTATTTCGAAGTTGAAATCGACGTTAGGCGGCGAGACATCGAAGTCGCTAACCCCATGAGGGGATGGGAATAGCGCCCTACTTCGAAGTTGAACGTCGAAGTAGGGCATGTGTAGACGATCCGCATCCCGCAACATCGAAATAGCGGGGTCCGCCATGGCGGCCATCAGCTGAGGGATTGAGAGACGCTCTTTCTCCAGCCCCTGCGGGGCTCTATGGTCACCGTGTGCAGCAGCCCTTAGCCCAGGGCTTCTGGCTGCTGCTGCTGCAGCTGGGGATCCATGCTGCATGCACAGGGTCTGCAACCAGTTGTTGGCTCTGTGGATCTTGTGCTGTTTAGTGCAAGTGTGTCTGGGAGGTGACCTTTAAGGGAGCAGCTTGCTGTTGAGTCCGCCCTGTGACCCTGTCTGCAGCTGTTCCTGGCACCCTTATTTCGATGTGTGCTACTTTGGCGTGTAGACGTTCCCTCGCAGCGCCTATTTCGATGTGGTGCTGCTCAACGTCGAAGCTGAACGTCGACGTTGCCAGCCCTGGAGGACGTGTAGACGTTATTCATCAATAGTCGCTACATTGCAATAAGCTATTTAGATGTAGCGTGCACATGTAGACGTAGCCCCTGTGTCACAATAGCCTGCAAAGTCACGTGGAAGGTAAAGTCCTGCTGTGACATTATCTCCTTCCGTAACCCGTCTCACCTTCTCAGACCCAATAAGCTTCTCTTGTGCCTACGCTGACCTATGCTAGCTATTTACAGAGTTTTTCTGAATGGGCACCACATTTCCTTTGTTTTTTAACCGGATGCTCAAGCAATTGTCTCTAGTCTAATTTTTAAGTCAGAGGTTCCTTTTTTATTATCATTTATTCTTTCTATTATTATAGCACCCAGGAATCTCAATTATGGATTTGGGCTATATTGTGCGAGGTGCTGTACAAATAGAGAACAAAAAGACAGTGCTGGTTGCGAATAGCTTACAAGCCAATTATATATATGGATACAGACGGACGGATGGAGGAAGAAAAGGAAACCACGAGACAATATTTGTCAGTTTCATAGGCAGTGATCTTGGCACATCAGCTACCTAGTCACTGTCAGAATTTTCCTGGCATCCTTACAAAGGAGAATTTTGAGGAGGGATTAGAAGGTGAATAATGAGGTGGTTTTGTGAATGTTTGTGTGGAGTTTCTCTCAGTCTTGATGACAATCATGAAAGAAATCATGAAGGTGCTTATGTAAAAAAATATAACAAATGGGAGATGGCAGCTGGCACCATTGATTAATTAGAGACAGGTGCTGACAATCTCGACAATGAGAGAGAATATCTAGAGCAGAGCTAAGCCCTGAATACTTCCAAGAGCAGTTATTCTCAGCAGAGCAAGCACAATAATTCATTTCACGGTGTCTTAATTAAAAGTTGGTTTTATCGGAGACAATTATTTTAACCACACCCCCAAATATGCTTCCAGATAATGTTACTAAACTATAACATCTCTCTCTCTCTTTCAAAGATTTGTATATTTACTTCAGTGTTCAAACATATGTACGTACATAGTACAAAATCCTTGGTTTTCCATGTCCGCATGTGTGTATATCCAGTAGTGAGAGGTAAGTGCATGTGATAATTGATGCACCTAGTAGACAAATTTATCTCTTGATAGTGCAAGATCATTTTTGTTGGGGAGGGGATGTGGAACAGAATCAGTGCTCCATGGGGAGGAGGGACGATTCTATCCTTATTGTTCCTTGTCTCCCCTTGCTCCTTTTGGTGTGTCTTGTGGTGGAGGAGAGATGAGGAGGTAGCTGTTACTGTGTTTATGGAAAAAGTGTGGGCTGTTGTTTAACTAAAGAGTGCAAGAGAAGACAAGCTTTTTGTGCCCTTATTTCCCCTTAAATACCCTTGAAGTAGCTGGTCACACTATAGATGTTGGAAAAAAGCTTTTCTTATGGAGATTGCAGTCGACTCTATTAAAATTCTATGACACGCCACCACTGGCACCCACCTTTCTCTGTTGATTTCTACCAAGAAGCAGTAAATCAAAAGGCCTTTCCAAACCCGTTTGTCCAATGTTCACCATTTTTCAGCTGAATAGTAACAGAGAGGGAGCCGTGTTAGTCTATAAACTATCAAAACAAAAAGCAGTCAAGTAGCACTTTAAAGACTAGCAAAATAATTTATTAGGTGAGCTTTCATGGGACAGAGCCACTTCTTCAGACCATAGCCAGACTCAATAGTTAAGGCACAGAGAACCAAAAAACAGTAATCGAGGAGGACAAATCACAAAAAAATTATCAAGGTGAGCAAATCAGAGAGTAGAGGGGTGGGGGAGGAAGGTCAAGAATTAGATTAAGCAAATTGGCTTAATTGGCTTAATCTAATCCTTGACCTTCCTCCCCCATCCCTCTACTCTCTGATTTGCTCACCTTGATCATTTTTTTTCTGATTTGTCCTCCTCGATTACTGTTTTTGGTCCTCTGTGCCTTCAATATTGAGTCTGTTCTGGTCTGGCTATGGTCTGAAGAAGTGGGTCTGTCCCACGAAAGCTCACCTAATAAACTATTTTGCTAGTCTTTAAAGTGCTACTTGACTGCTTTTTGTTTTCATTTTTCAGCTGGTGTTTCCATTTGGGTTATGGACATCTTTCTGGACACATACCACTTAGATCCCACCTAAACAAGTTATGACTCTGAGCATATCTAGAGGCATTCTCAAGAGAGGGTGGTATAGGTAAGTTTTACCTGTAACACCTTAAATAATGTAGGAGCATTGCTTTGTGAGGAACTTTCTGTCTTGCCATTGTGGATGCTGAAATTGGTGAACGTGCTGTGTATTCTACTAGGGTCAGCAATTCTGGCACACTTTTGCTTTCTTTACCACAAACAACATTTGTGATATCTTTTTGCGTGAGCCCAAGGTATTGTGTATCCTTTTTAATTTTATATTGCTGAGGTGTTTTGCTTTAGTTATTGTGTCTCTGAAGACAGATCATAGAAAGGGCTGGGTATCTTTAAAAATCAGGTTTTACACTGTCTTTACCATTTATTTATCTAGCAGGCCATGTTGTCCTTGGTTTTGTTGAAGGTGTATCTCTACATTTTGTTATAGATTCTTTTGTTAGATACCCAGAGGCCTTTGAGCACTGTGTGTTCTATAAATAAAAATGTGATATTATGTATTATTAAGCAGGAATTTCAAGAACCCACTTTGTCATTGCTGCAGAGCAGCCTATCCTTCCCAGCAACATACATTTGTGAAAGTCATACAGTCTTCTCCCCTGGTAATTATGCAACCGAAAAATGCTTAAAACAGGCTACACTTAGGGACTGATCCTGACATTGGTTTCTGAGTCATGCTGAAGCCTTTGCAGTTTCCATTGACTTCAAAGGGATTTCAAGATGCTGAGCACCACTCAGGGAAGTGCTCAGTTCTTTGCAAGATTGGGTCCATAACCCCACACACAAACACAATAAAAATACTAAACAAAAACATACATGCATGTCACAGTTCGTGCACACAACATATTGCATTTCACTGGCAGATATATGCCAAGTGTAAAATGGTAAGCAACAGGAGCAAGGCAAGTCATATGTGTGATACAAAAGAAGGGGAGACCAGGCACAAAACTACGTTTTTGACTTTTTCAGCCTAATTACTATTTCTTTATGCTATTTTAATAACAAACATTCTATCACAGCTAATGTCAATATGTTCATATTATTCATCTCAGTTCTAATGCGTTTTGCTTATGAACCCTGAAAGAATCGTCCCTATTCAGACCCAAGTTAATTGAATTCCCAAACAAGAAAGAGACTTTCATCACTTCCTAACCTTCCTGATGAACTAGAAAAGGGTCAAACAGATTTAAGGAGCCATTTAAGAGAATGTTTTCGTTTATCTCAGCTCTACTCAGGGGAGCTCTGAGCCAGATGGTAACCTTAACCCCTTCCAAAAACCTGTCTGTTGTTGGACCCCATTTCAATTAGATCCAGATCTGTTTGATATTTTGGTGGTCAGGAATTTCCTGGTATCATACCACCTATGCTACATGTTTTACATACATTTCTCTGAATTTGTTTTATAGCAGAGGAAACGAAACTAATTACAACTTCTTTGCATAGGCCATAAATTTAATATGGAAGACTTTCATTTTTGGTATTATGATTTGCTTATTTCAAATTGTTTCCTGAAAATAAATATTATCATATACTTTAAAAATAGTATTTTAAGTAGGGGGCTTCCATTTGCATTTGCAATTTCTGGCCACAGAAAAATCCATTGAGAATTTTTATGCTTTCAGTTACTTGTGGATATGTTTAATGTTACATATATGTCTAAGAACTTGATTTATGTGCATAGGTCAGTGAGATATCCATGTGACATTAACTGTGCCTGCAATTAGTTGTGCATATGATTATGTGGACAAAGAAGACGATGCTAGATTACCATTAAATGAGTCCTAAAAGCTGTAAGAATTAGGCCCTAAAGGCTCAATATTAATTATTCACCACATCTAAATTGTAAGAATAATATTTCATTGTTTTATAGAACATTTCTCATTCTAGGTAGGTCCTGGATTTTTGCTTTTATATCATTCGCTAACAATTACAGCTGTTTGGTGTTTGACTGCATGGTTCATTGGGCTTTGCTGTCTCTGCATTAATGCCCTAGCTAGTGACATCACTGGATGACATTCCACTTCCATGCAGTTGGCATACAACTGACATATATTAATACCTTTGCCATATTAAGATATGGACCACTCTTTCCCATTTTAGAACATTGATTAACTCCTTTGAAAAACTGCACATAATGGATACGTCCTTTCACTAGTAAATTAGTTACAGAATCAATATACCTTGAATATAGATGGAGCAGAGGAAGTTAAAAAGCTGCAGTTCTTGCATCACAAACCTCTCTTCAATCAGAATTTACCAAGCTTTGTTTCTCTCAATGTTCTTCTTACAGTAAAAAAAATGGTTCTGTTTAAAATTGAACATCTGATGTATTATTCCACTCACACTGCTTCTTTACAGCCTGATATTTTTAAAGTTCATAAGGAAATATTCACTGAATGCTTTCAGTTTAGACCATCTCCTTTCAGCTGAATGGAGGTCATGTCAGCTGAATTTCTTTACTGCCATAGAGGGCTAGGACTTATGTCCAATATAACTGCACACACAAGAATCTACAGACATATGTAATTAACACATAGATCACAGTCCAATAGCTCCAAAACATCCCATGCAGGATTAAGGTCTCATTCTGATCAGTGCTGTGCTGTCAAAGAACTGCCTCAGTAGAACATGTAATTTAAGCAAACAGTACATAAATGGCAATAATAGACACAATGTGAGAAAAAAATCAAATATCTTTATTAGTAATATGTGTATTTTAGGTTGTGTTTGAACCAATTTGCCCTTTTTTGAAAATTAGGAACCTATATAGGCTCTTGGATGGATCTAAATGCATTCAGCATGTTTTCCCCTAATAGACTATGCATCAGCTCCAAATTGACTAGAGACAGAATTTATGCAATTTGGCTCAGAGGAGTAGCCATCTTATTCTGTAACTTCACAAATAACAAGCCATCCTATGGCACCTTAGAGACTAACAAATTTATGAGGTCATGAGCTTTCATTGGTAAACTCACATTTTCATCTGAGGAAGTCGACTTTACCAATGAAAGGCCATGACCTAATAAATTTGTTAGTCTCTAAGGTGCCATTGGACTGCTTGTTATTTCCAATTTGAGTAAGTAACAGAAGAAGCAATCCTGGGGGAGAAGAGCTACTATTCCTGAACGGTGTACAGTTTATGCTGGGATATTTCATTTCAAATATGAAGAAGTGCACAGTTTTTATAGCATGTGTCTTAAGATCGAAGATTTAACAGTATTACAAAAGTAATACAATTTATTCTTATAACATTTTCAGATGCTCACATCTTCGCCTGGAATTGCTGGGGTGGTGCATGCAGTCTGATTTTATCGTCTCCTCACCTCTCATTTCTGAGCACCTGAAGCACTCTGTTTTCCTCTTCCTTTTCTGGAGACCTGGAGCCAGCGCTTCAGCTGGCATAAACTATTATTGACTCTAATGGCATGACGACAATTTACAGCAGCTGAGGAGCTGGCCCGAGGACCTGATTCTCTATAAATATGTTGTAAATCTGGAGAAAATTCACTTAAGTAAGTGGGTAAGGGTAAGCGAAAGGAGAAGGAAGTCTCTTTCACCCATTCCCTACTTTGGTTTTAATGTTTGTTAATTTCTTTAAGTTTATATTCCATGCAGATCAGTACACTGATGATAGTCCATCCAATGACATTTCCCTTAACCAACCAAGGGACAGGGACCGAGCCACATCCCCACAAATGCAGACACACATTAAAAGCAGTGCAGTGTGTGACCTTTTCCCAGCAATCAATGACACTGCCTCCCTGGGAGCTGAACCCTAGATAAATCCATTCAGTGTAAGTTTGTGACATTTGACTTCTTTCTCAATGTAAAGAGACATATGCAGTCTATTAGCCCCATCTGCAAGGTGGCAATTATTGACACTGGGTTTATTAATAAACAAAAGTGATTTCATTAAGTATGACGTACGATTTAAGCGTTTATGAGAAATAACACATAGAATAAAGTAGAATACTAGGCAAAATAAAACAAAACACACAAGCTAAGATTAATACACTGAAGAAACTAGTTACATGTAATGTGTCACCCTAAAAGCTGTTCTAATATTCTTCACAGAATAAAAACAAAAAAGAAGTAAAGTAGCACTTTAAAGACTAACAAAGTAATTTATTAGATGATGAGCTTTCGTGGGACAGAGCCACTTCTTCAGACCATAGCCATACCAGAACAGACTCAATATTTAAGGCATAGACAACCAAAAATAGTAATCAAGGTTGACAAATCAGAAAAAAAATATCAAGTTGAGGAAATCAGAGAGTAGAGGGGCAGGGGGGAGTCAAGAATTAAATTAAGCCAAGTATGCAAAACAGCCACTATAATAGCAAGCAAGACACAAGAAGTAATTCTTCTATAATAGGGGCTCTTTTGCAAACTTGGATTAATCTAATTCTTGACTCCCCCCTTCCCCACCCCTCTACTCTCTCATTTGCTCACCTTAATAATTTTTTTTCTGATTTGTCAACCTTGATTACATTTTTAGTTCTCTGTGCCTTAAATATTGAGTCCGTTCTGGTCTGGCTATGGTCTGAAGAAGTGGGTCTGTCCCACGAAATCTCACCTAATAAATTATTTTGTTAGTCTTTAAAGTGCTACTTTACTGCTTTTTTGTTTTGATAGTATATAGACTAGCACAGCTTTCTACGTGTTACTTCACAGAATAGATGTCTTTCCAGCCTGGGCCCAGTTTCTCCCCACAATTCAGTCTTAGTTGTTTCCAGCAATCATCTTGGTTGGGTAGGCAGGGAGAACTGACAACTAGGACTCCTTCATTCCCTACCCCTTAATAGAATTTTCATAAGGTGAAAGTCTTTTCAGTCCCCCAGCTTCTTATGAAAAATAACAGAGTTTAAGATAGATTCCAGTATCAGGTGACATGGTCACATGTCTCTGCAAGGCCCCTGTTCCTGTACTTCCTGGACAATTTGGAGAAATGATCTGAGGTAAATAGGATGAAATTCAACAAGACAAATGCTAAGTACTGTAATTAAGAAAGAACAATCAATTCCAGGTATATGAAATGGGAAGTGACTATCCAGGAAGGAGTACTTCAGAAAGGGATCCAGGCATTGTAGTGGACCAGAAACTAAACAGTGTAACACAGTTGCCAAAAAAAACAACAAAAAACCCATTCTGAGATCCATGAGCAGGAGTGTAGCAAGCAAGACACAAGAAGTAGTTCTTCCACTCCACTCTGCAATGATTAGACCTCAGCTGGAGTACAGTGTCCAGTTCTGGGCACCACATTTCAGGAAAAACATGGAGAATTTGGAGAAGTACAGAGAAGAGCAACAATAATGATTAAAAGTCCAGTGTACATGACCTACGAGGAAAAACTGAAAGAATTAGGTTTGTTTAGTTTGGAAAAGAGAAGACTTACAGAGAACATGATAACAGCCTTCAAGTACCTCAAAGGCTGTTATGTGGAGGAGGGAGAAAAAATGTTCTCCTTGATCTCTGAGGATAGGACAAGAACAAATGGTCTCAAACTGCAGCAAGAGAGGTTTGGGTTGGACATTTGGAAAAACTTCATAACTGTCAGGTTGGTTAGGCACTGGAATAAAATGCCTAGGGAGGTTGTGGCATTTCCATCACTGGAGTTATTTAAGATCAGGTTAGATAAACATCTCTCAGGGATGATCTAGATCAGTGTTTATTAAACTTTTTGAGAGCACAGAACACCAAACAGTAATATTTTTTATGTGGAACACCTATGAAAATTTACTTCACTTGTTGATGGTGCTGGCTTCTCAGCAGTAGCATTTTCACTCACATTTAAAAAAGAAATGTAATTCACTCTGTTTATTCATGCCAGTGGAAATAATAAATTCAATAAATCATCACACACACCACACACACGTTGGCTGACATCAAGCAGCTGACTGACAGCTTAACCATCATGCTGGCATAGCACATGCACCATGTGTCAATGCTAGTTGCTACACCACCGTAAATGTAGGAGAAGATTAGAGGAGAGGGGAGACTAACACAATGTTCGTCAACGTTGCTGTATTGCCAGACTACTACCACTCTCACAAGGTGCAGAAATAAAATTATGTTTCAGTATATTCCATTACTGTTATAATCATAAAATGGTTATTTATTGTAAAACTTGGAATTATTTTTCCAAATGCTCGCAGCACGCCTGCGACTTGGTCAAGGGCAGTGTTCTGTGGATCATAGTTTAAGAAACACTGATATAGATAATGCTTGGTCCTGCCATGAATGAGGACTGGACTCAATAACCTCACAAGGTACTTTCCAGCTGTAGAATTTTATGATGCTGTGATTCTACATTGTACAGAACCTGACCCAGAACTGATCCAGAACTGTAGGGCAGCACTTGTTATGTTCTTCCAGCTTGACTATGAACCTGTTATAAGTATTCTCTGGAAGTGGTTTTCCAGCCAGTTATACACAAAACCCATTCAGTAACGCCATCTAGGTTTTATTTCTCTAGTTTATTTATGAGTATGAAGCTGAAACTTGAAAACCTAGGGAACCACATAGTCATTAATGATGTTGCAGTGACTTTTCAACATATCATGGGACCACATCTTTCTATTCCAAGCTGATGACAGTGATGTGGTATTTCTTCATTACGAAGAAACATCACACCACAGTTATGCCCCCGGGCAAGGTATGATATTGATTATTTTGCGACTCTTTGCAACTCTGTTGAACTGTGTCTGGTTTCTCTTTCTGCACTTTCCTGGAGGCTGGAAAAGACAAGGGTATTTGTGTTTTTTCCCCATCTTTGGTCTACTGTAAATAAAAAGGAGTAATTTCTTCTTTCTTTTCTTTTGCTGCATCTCACCCTATCTACCTCCCTCCACCTTCAACTTTCAATCTTCCCAGTACATGACAGGCTGAGGATGGCTCCTGTTGACTCATGTATTCTCCTAGCACTCCTCATATATCTCAGTGTTAGACAATGCTAGATGAGACCCTGATGAGATCCACTTACAAAGACCCAGGGGGCAGCACATGGCTGGAGTTTCAACATTGCAGGTTGGGTTAATTTTTTCAAAAATCCTAAAATAAACTACTACACTGGGACATCCCAACTCTAGAATCCAGATCTGAACTTGAATTGTGCCATAAATTCCAGGCCTCAGAGAAGAAATCAATGGGCCTCTTGCCTACTTCCTCAGATGGCTCTACAAACTTTTCCCACCCACAACACCTGCTCTTCCAGAAAAGCCCTAGGCCAGTCCAGCCTCATCCTCCACCCACTCAGAGGAGCAACAGCTGCTGCAGTGCACTTCCCTTTTCTTCCCCAGACCCAGTCTGCCTGCCAGAGAAAAGTTGCAGCAGCACTTCCTGAGTCAAGGATGGTTTTGACTTCCCCATGCAGGTTTCAGGGTTTAATAACAATGCCCTGGAACCTGCATGGGCAGGGCCATCCTTAGGCATAGGCAATATACACAGCCGCCTAGGGCACCACTAAGCCCAAGGCACTCATTCTGCCTATTCCTAGGGGGAGGATTGCAGGCAACAATGACTTTGGTGGTCCCATTCCCTGCCTGCCTCCCAGCCCCTCAGGCTCAGCCATCCCCGTCCCCTGGCGACTTCCCAGGGGCTCATGCCAGCCCTTGTGATCCAATACCCGCCCCCCACACCTATGGTTTAGCACAGGCTCCTGCCCCACTGCCCCACTGGGATATGCCCAGCCCTTCACTCAGCAGGCAGTGGACATTAGCATAAGTGTGGGCTGGATAACTCCAGAGAAGCAGGGGGAAGCTGTACAGCAGGTGGCTGGAGAGTAGCATCAGTTTCCCCTTCAATTAGCCACTTCTCTCTGACCTGCACACATACCACCTGCCACTGCCTAAGCCTCTTGCCTACTGCCTTGAGGCTGCAGGTGCATTTCCCTCCTGCCCTACTCCAGGGTTGCCAACTCTCCCTGAACAGGCAGATCAGCTGCCATTGCAGCATACAGTGTCCAGTCCAGGAGCATTGTCAAGCCCCAGCCCTCCACAGCTTGTGCTCCCTGTTTCCCCCACTCTGGCAGAGCAGCTGCTCCTCCTGATGCACGGTGTCCCAGTGCTGGGCTGCATAGGGGAGCCAGGACTGGGAGGGACAGCCCTGTGCATGGAGCACATATCAAAAGCATCTTTGAATCAAGACACTTTGCCTCAGAGCAGGGAGAGCTCCTGTGGCAGCATCTCAGACCCCCGAGCCCTGTTCAATTGCAGGGGCCCCTGAGCAATTGCCCCATTCCTCCACATCTCCACTGCCAGGCCTGATTGAGGCAATGTCTACTGTGAACATTTTATTGCTAGTTTACCAAGTACATAATCATAAAGGCTGTGATACTTAAGAAAAGTCTACAAAGCCAGGACGACACAACCATAATCAAGTTCCACCTTTATTTTAGCTTCTTGTTTGGCTTTTAATGTGAGAAGGCATTCTGTTTCAATTTTCTTAATGGCTTCTAGACCAGACAATCAGGGCACATTTGCAGTTCAATGGCTTTAATTTCTCATGCGGAATGCTACAAACATGCATCTCACAGTCTTTATCATTTGAGATCTGAAAAGAAAAATAGAAAAAACATCATAGTAATTTTCTATTAGAAAAGCAGTAGCTGAGGAAAGCATGACTTTACTGCTTCTGTTAAAGGCAGTAATTCACCTGTGAGCCAGCATCAATGATTCCAAACTCGTAATGATTGACATTATGTGTGTTGTATTGCAATAAGCAAAAGGAATGCCAGGGAATGATACTTACAGACAGAGAGCCTGAAGGCTAATATTTCTTAGCGTGTTTAATCAAGCATTTTTAAAATAGAAAAACTCAGTGAAATGTACAGCCAAATGATTGTAATGGTTTTTATGTGGGTTCACATTTTTTTAACAGTAAAATAGGCTGGGAAGTACCTAATTCTTTCACACATCTTTCTGTACAATCTCCTTAAAGTTAGTGGTGTTAGGGATTAATTTATGCCATTGCTCTTATTCACAAGCACAGGTTGAACCTCTGAAATCTAGTCCAGCAACACCACTGGGGAGCAAACATGGGGATCAGCCAGTGGACTGATGGCAGGAATGTTGCTGAACTAGGAGTCAGCAGAGTGGATCCCTCGGCCATTGGGGGAAAGCACAGCTCCTGGCCACCAGGGAGGAAGAGCAGCAGGGTGGCCAGGGAAAAGCAGGGCAGCTGGGGAAAATCAGACCCCGCCCCCCACTAGCATCAGGAGCAAAGCCGAGCCTCAGGCCAGCATTGGCCTCCCCAGTCTGGAAAATTCCCTGGTTTAGGACTGCTCAGGTCCCAAGGGTGCAGGCCACAAGAGTTTCAGTGTGTATAAATGAAATGAAACAACTTTTAAAATGCTGTGCCAGATCTTCAGCAGGTGCAATCAGCATAGTGCCATTGAAGGTCTGCTGATTTACGTCAGCTAAGGATCTGTCATGCAGTTTGTTTTATAGCTACCACCATATAAACATTTTAAATACAGTAAACTACTACATTTAGCTTTAAGTAGCATATTAATGTCACTCAATTGTACCATCATATACAGGATCCTATGTTTATTTTACATTATGAAAAAAATGTTAGGGGATTTTTTTATAGGATTGTTTTAAAATGGTCTTTAGAATAATTTTTATTACCACTATGAGAGAGAAAAAAATTTTATCAGTTCTAAATGGGCAACTCTCTCACTAATGTCTACACTAGAAAGTTTTATCAACAAAACCCCTATTTTGTCAACAAAACTCGTGGAGTGTCCACACTAAAAATGCGTTCTGTTGACATACCGTTGACGGAACTCAGCGCTTTTATCAACAGCCTTCTGCCTCTCCCCCATGAGGCAGAACGCCTTTCTCAACCGAATTTGTCAACAAAAATGCTGTGGGGATGCTCCAGGGGCCCTCTGTCGACAGACAGAGATTCTGGTTCACTGGGGAGCCAAGTTTGCTGTTCTTCCAATTGGCTGTTCGATTGATAAAGCGGCCGGGCAGTCAACAGAAGTTTTGTTGGCAGACATCTTCTTACAATAACTTCTGTCGACAGATCGCTGCAGTCTAGTCGTATTGTTCCTTTTCACAGTTTGTTCATTGAAAGGTTGAGGTTAGTCACCATTTTTAAGAGCAAAGAAAATGTCAGAAGATACGAAATTCAGACATTCTCAGAATGAGATTGGCCAGCTGGCTCTTCAAGTCTGTCTTCTCTGTCCCCTTTTTATCTTTAGTTTAATCCCATTTTCCTGTTTTTTTCACTACACCCTCAGTGCCTTCATTTTCCAATGACAAATACAAGCACCTCTTACATTTCCTGAATCTAGATTTGTTCTGAAAACATGTGCACACGTACACATGTATGAAGCCTGATTGTTCAAAATGTGAGTTTACCAGCCTTGCTACTGAGTCTTTATACATTTTGACACAGAAAATAGATAATATGCATTATTGTTATTTCTGATAGCATAATGCTGAGGAACCACCCTCAAATATGCATTTTGCTACTCTCCAGTGTACTCTGGAATATGGCACAGATTTTCTTGAAGATTATATTATTCATCCAGAAGATCTATGACTTGCACATTGTCAGAGAAATCAAATTTTAGTGTAATAACTTGATTGTATTTATTTAGTCCATTAAAAACAACCTCTGCCTCAATCCATCCTATCTGCAAGATTATTGTGTCAACACTGAATTTCCAGCTCCCTAGAAAATACAGCCTGCTTGGAGCAGTATATACAGATGATCAGAAGTTCAAAGACCTTGAATTATTGCACTCTATTTGAGGCTTGATCTGGGTTTTGTGTTTGAGTGACAAGAAAGCAGGACCTGCGGAAGCAATCATAGAATGATAGAATGAGAAAATTGGAAGGAACATTGAGAGGTCATCAAGTCTGGTCCCCTCTCCTCACGGCAGAATCATGCACCATCTAGATCATCTGCAACAGATGCCTATCCAACCTGCTCTTAAATATCTGCAATAATGGAGATTTCACAGCCTCCCTAGTCAGTTTATTCCAGTTCTTAACCACTTTGACAGGAAGTTTTTCCAAATATCCAATTCATAGTTTCTAGTACGAGACTAGTTTCTAGACAAGCACTTCCTTTTAGACTCAGAAGTAACTCACCACCTTCACTCACACTTCGTAACCCACAAAAGATTCTTCTATCGGATGAATACTTTTCTTCTTCCGCTGCAGTTCACTTGGGGACTGGATATTAAACCTAATTTATTACCCCTTTGTGATGGCTCCACTTACATAAGAGGCCTATTTATAACCCAATTTTGCTTCATGTCCTCTGACATTAGCTTTTCATTTACACATACCTATTTAATCCTATATTGTTTGGTTCTGATAGCATTGGCAGCCCATGAAATGTGATGTATGCAGTATACTGTGTTAGGACGGAGTAGAAATTGTGCTCTGCTTAGAAGGCCTATTGTTGAAAAAAACAAACAAACAAACCAGACACTGCCAAATATGCAGCTTGCCCTAAAATTTTCAACGTAGTCATCCAACATTTTAGCTGCTGATTAGTGAAACCCACAACTATCCAAGAACTGAAAGATATATCTATGTGAAGTTTTACTTTTCCCAGGGTTAAAGTACACCAGGACCAGTAGAAGTTTAATGGAAGAATGTTATAAATCAAATGGAACAGACTGTTTTGTCCTTGCTTTTGCTCCTATTTAATCAACATTGTTTTAAAAAACAGAACATTTGAACGGATGTGTTTCAGAGTGCTGTTTGGAAGCGCAAGTTTGTTGGAACTGGTAGGATAATGAAATAATGCTAAAGAGCACCAGAGGTACCATGTACCAGATTAAATCCTAGGGTTCTGCTCACTTGTGGTAGTAAAGATTTCTTGGCACTTTTTCCTCAAGTTAACCCATGTGTTCTGGTCAAATTCCAGCTGCACTAACAAAAAGCATATTCTTTTCTATGGAAAGGGAGACAAACCTTTAAGTTTCTGGTCTTAAATTTATTTCTAATTTTTTGGGATCAGGATGAGTCCTGTATGGAGGGCAAATTATCTGACTTCTGTCCTCCCTTAGTTTTAGTGAATGCAACATGTTTTGCTTCCTCCAGTGAACAGCACTGTTATTTAATGCGTACAGTTTCACTGCTCCAACTTTGCATGTGAGGTGTGGCTGCGTCTCAGTGCAGGTGATCTGAAGTAATCCTGAAATATCCAGTTTCCAATGTGTGAATGATATGGGCCCATTCAAAGTACTACGTAAGATATAAAGCATAAAATATTGTTATAGTTACTAAAGCAGCGTTCATCACATTGTACCCTCTGGCCACTACACAGGCAGCTTCTGTCAACAGAATTCACCAGACAGCACCTCCGTTGACAGATCGTGCCTATACACAAAAGCGGCTCGCTATTGTCGACAGAGAACATCCACATATGCCGTCCGCTCTGTTAACAGACCCAGCCCCTTAACTACAGAAGGCAGGTATGCATGGAGGGAATGCCCTTCTCAGGATACTGCGTCGCAGTCAGGGATATGGACATGCCATTGTGCATGTGGGGGATGCTGCCTACGCCCTCATGCCCTGGCTCATGAGGCCATACACTGTCTACCTGGATGCAACCCACGACCTGTTTAACACCCACCTGAACTGGATACAGAATCAAGTTGAGTGTGTCTTTGGCTGCCTCAAGGTACAGTGTAAGTGCCTCCTGATTCAGTTGGATGTTGGGGAGCATAATATCCCCCAAGTGGTGACTGCCTGTTGTGCTCTCCACAACATTGTGGAGGAAAAGCAAGAGACCTTCCTCCTGTGGTGGGGGCACATGCTGGCCATGGCTATGAATAGTTGGCTGCAGCCCCAGTCTGCCAGGATCATGGGGATGGGGTGTGGATCTGGGAATCCCTATGGGATACCTTTTCCCGAGGACCCCAGTAACCCCCCCCCAAGGGCACCCTGGGTGGGGGTCTTGGGCCCGCAGCCCAACCCCAACCCCACCACAAACCCTCCCTTCTCCTACTCACCCCACCCCCACTCCACTATGAAGAGGGATGTGGGGGTGGTAAACAAATAATGTGTTTACTTGAATAAAGATAAATGTGTTAAAATAAATGTGCAAAAGAACTGTGTACCAAGTGCAAGGATATGCTTGGGGGGCTTGGGACAGGGGATAAGGGGGCATCAGTACAGGGAGGGTGTGGGGGTCAACTACCCATGGGAGGAGCAGGATCTCAAGTGGTATTGGCCATAGAATTCCCTCCCGTTGTGGGTCTGGGGTCCCTGCTGGGGTCAGCTTAGGACCAGGAACATAGGAATGTACAGCGGTCGGGGCGGTGGCTGCTCTGGGGTCAGGCTCGAAAGAGGAAGCATGACGAGCCTGGGGAGCAGGGATGGCAGGCATGGGGTGGGAGGGCATGGCGGGGGGGGGCCTGTGGAGCAGAAGTGTTGGCCATTGCCATTGCCCACTGCAGGAGCTGCAGCATGCTTGAGGGCAGGGTACCGGGACTGGAAGGGACAGGCCTAGGGGCCAGAGATGAGGGAGGTAATGGCAGTGGAGGGCCTGGGGAGTGGGGTTAGTGGGGGGTTACAGTGTGGCAGCCATGAGCCGCGTCTACACGTGCCGGCTACTTCGAAGTAGCCATGCGAACTTCGAAATAGCGCCCGCCACATCTACACGTGGCGAGCGCTATTTCAAAGTTGAAATCAACATAAGGTGGCGAGACGTCGAAGTCGCTATCTTCATGAGGAGATGGGAATAGCGCCCTACTTTGACATTGAACGTCGAAGTAGGGCACGTGTAGCTGATCTGCATCCCGCAACATCGAAATAGCGGGGTCTGCCTTGGCGGCCATCAGCTGAGGGGTTGAGAGACGCTGTCTCCAGCCCCTGCGGGGCTCTATGGTCACCGTGTGCAGCAGCCCTTAGCCCAGAGCTTCTGGCTGCTGCTGCTGCAGCTGGGGATCCATGCTGCATGCACAGGGTCTGCAACCAGTTGTCGGCTCTGTGAATCTTGTGCTGTTTAGTGCAAGTGTGTCTGGGAGGGGCCCTTTAAGGGAGCAGCTTGCTGTTGAGTCTGCCCTGTGACCCTGTCTGCAGCTGTTCCTGGCACCCTTATTTCGATGTGGGCTGCTTTGGTGTGTAGACGCTCCCCTGCAGCGCCTACTTCGATGTAGTGCTGCCCAACGTTGACGTTGAACGTCGACGGCACCAGCCCTGGAGAACGTGTAGACGTTATTCATTGAAATAGCTTATTTCGATGTTGCTACATCGAAATAAGCTATTTCGATGTAGCATTCACGTGTAGACATAGCTATGGGTACCTAGGTCAACGAGGCCTACCAGATGGCAGTGTTTGCACCAAATCAGGCCATAAGTTGGTTGGAGGCCCGCGTCCACCACTCCAGTTCCCATGCCTGCCACTCTAGGTCAGCCCACAGCTGCTGCTCCTGGAGGTAGGTCTGCTTCCTGCAGGAAGCTGTGTAAGCCCACAGAGTGTCATCATTGACCCGGTGACAGCCCCTCCAGATGTGGTCCTGCCCCTGTGGTGGTGGAGTTCTATCTTGGGTGCCAGTCCTGGGCTGCTTGGCTACAGCCCCAGGATGGGGCTGGCTGACCCTGGTGAGGCAGTGGGGCTGTCCTGGTCCTTGGATGGTGCAGCTGTAAGTAGAATAATGAGGAAAGACAGTGAGTCATTCCTGCTACACAGCCCCTAAGTTCCTGCCCCCAATCCACCTTGAGCAGCAGCCAGCAGCCCTTAGGCCAAGGGATGGGGATTTCCTGGGAACACTGGCATGGCCCTGCACTGCACACCCTGATGCACGGTGACTCCCCCACTCCTCAGGAACCTTGCTGACTGCTGTGGGCCCCTTCACCCCCATTTGATGGGTAGTGACCAAGCAGGGGTATCCAGCCACAAACGGGTCCATGCATGGGTGCAGCCTGGCCCTCCCCGGGGCCCATCCACATGCATGAGGCTCACAGTGCTGTCTGTGGGAGTGGGTGCTGCCTGTCACCTGTGGACATGCCCTCATGCCGGGAGCCGCACTCTTTGGTGTGTGTCTCGTCAGGCTATCACCCATGTGGCTGTCCCATTTCCAGCCATGGCAGAGGCTCGCGGGCTGCCCCCACAGGGCCTTGAGGCTTGTGCAGCCTCCTGTGGGGCTGGCAGTGGGCTGGCACCATGCCCAGGGGCTGCCTGTTGGGTTCAGGTGCAACAAGCTGCCTTGCACATGGCTGCACATGCTGGGACTGCAGTGGGAGGTCCCACCCAAGCTGGCCTGGTGGGGTTCGTGGCATGCCCCATCTGGACCTACCGTTCATGCCCTGGGGTGTGTGATGCATGGGGTACTTACAGGAGGATCCCTCAGAGAGGTCCGAGGCTGCCCTGGACATCGCCTGGCTCAAGGAGTCCGAGTCCAGGGCAATGACGAGTGTGCCTCTTCTGGGTGGGGTCACCCTGCTCTGCCAGGGTGGTGACCAGTTAGGTGTAGGGACGGTCATTCCTCCTCTTGGCCAAGGAATCCAGGAGGATCAACTCTCAGCCCAGAGGCTCACAAGATCCTGCAGCTCAGGCCCACCCCAGGATGTGCCTCAGTGTTTTGTGCCCCAGAGGGATTTCTGGGACCCCTTCTGCAACTCAATGGAGGTCTTCAAGGGGATCATGGGGTGACTGGATCAAAGCCATGTTGCCTGCCTCGGGCAGAAGGAGTGGCCATGCAGCATGGGGACAATCAGCATGCTGCTGAGCTGTTGCCATACTTCCCATTTGCTGCTGCTGGGTTTCCAGGGCTCCCTGTGCCTTTCAGAATGGGCCAGAGGCAGATAGCATAGAGCTGTGTCTGCGGTGGACATGGTGTCCTCTCTGGTCAGGTGGCCAGTGCCATGAAGGACTGTTCTGTTGACAAAAGCCCCCCTGCCCAAGCACCCACACTTATTTTCTGTCAACAGAGGAGTTCTGCCTCATGGGGGAGAGGCAGAAGGCGGTTGGTAAAAGTGCCCAGTTCACTTGACTGAGTGCATTTGTAGCATGGATGCTCCATGAGTTGTGTTGACCAAATGGCAGTTTCGTTGACAAAACTCTCTAGTGTAGATATAGCGTGAGAGCAGGATTGTTCTGCCGTCATTTGTGCTGATCAAGTTAAAATTAAGAAAAAATATGCTTAAACTAAAAACCTTTTGTCAGGATTATAACTACGCTTCCTTACTAAACAACGCTAGAAGCAGCGAGATGTCATTCTTGATTTTGCCTTATGAAGTCATCAGGAATTTTTCCTGTGAGAGCCATGCAGGATCAGGCTTCATTTGAAGAAAGGCATCATGTCCCTGGTCTGGCCAACGGACACTGTAACTCCACCTGTATTAAGAAATGAAGACTGCCATGCTCTCCTCTACATGGAGGCCAGCCTTCACCTCAGGGTATGCGGAACCTGGAAATCTTCAACCCAGAGAGATACTCTCTTTCCTATGATTCTTCAGCAGTCATTGCACAGCTACTCTGCAAGCCTTAGGATTTACTGGTTGTGAGGAGGCAGGAGAATGGAGTGACTGCCTGAGTTTCCACAACTTCTTCTCTCTTCTCCAAATCCTACAGGAACAGCTAACATAAATTACTAATGACAGAGAAGGCAGTAATTGATGCTACACACCCATCTGTGGTTTGGAACTTGTCTAACTGGCATGCCAATCTATGAGAGTCACAAAAACCTCTAGTAGCGTGGCAGTGGTGAAAATTTGTTGGAAAATGTGATGTCCTGGATCTTGAACCCAGTCTTGGAGTCCTTAGACAGGAACCACATTCTGGTCCTCAGCCAATGACTGATGAAACTGGGTGGGCTAAGAAGCTTTTAGGTCTATACCCCAGCCAAGATATAACCTATGGTATCTCTGGTTGAATGATGGCCTTGCTCCACTGATAGGTCCAGCTACACCATTTAAGCCAGGAGGAGGAGCAGTAGCAGGGGCAGGACGTTTGCCTGAGTAACCAGGTGGTTTCCTGTGGTGGCTGCATCCTGTATGCAACCCTATCTTAATTCTTGTTCTTCTCCTGGCTCCTGCTTCACCCTGCCTTTATTCCTGTTCGTGCTGTGCTCCTGCTGACGCTTGCCTCTCCTCCAGTTCCTGCCCTTACACCTCCTCTCCATTTCTTAGTTATCAAGCCTGGTTCCAACCCTGACCTCTGACTCTTGACTACGACATTTGTCATCTGACCATGTCCTTCACCCTCACCTCCAATTCCTGTTTTTGACTCTGCCTTCATCCCTGGCTCTGGTAACTTGCGGATGACTCTGATGCTGATTTCTTGGCTTTGGCCCCCAAGCTGGATGCCTTCCTTTCCCGCCCTGAGACCTGACTCTCACTCTCCATCCTAGGCCAGACTGCCTACCTCCTGGTCCATAACAAAACTGGTAGTGAATGGTGTTGGTGAAGAAGTAGAAATGTGACAGCAAAGAACCTTGACAAGGAATCCCTTTACCTCTAGTGTATTCCACTGTTTTGTGGGAATGCCCTACCAGGCTCTTTTGCAAAAGGGGCCAATCCATATCTATCAAAACCCAAACCCTGTGTCGACATCAGACCCTTCCTTTCGGAAGGGGCATGTTAATGAGCGGGTTCAAATATGCTAATGAGGTGCTGCCATGAATATGCAGTGCCTGATTAGCATAATGGTGGCCGCGGTGATTCAAAAGTGCAGTTTTCGAATTGCGCGCTGCCCGTGGAGATGGGGACCTTTTGAAAGGACCCCCCAGTTTTCAAAAGCCCTTATTCTTAACACCAGATAGGAAGAAGGGCTTTCGAAAACTGGGGGGTCCTTTTGAAAGGTTCCCATCTCCACAGGAGGTGCACGATTTGAATGCTGCACTTTCAAATCACCGCAACTGCCATTATGCTAATGAGGCACTGTATATTCATGGCAGCACCTCATTAGCATCTTTTGAACCTGCTCATTAACATGCCCCTTCCAAAAGGAAGGGGCTCATGTAGACCCAGCCAAATAGAAGAACCAGATGGAAACTCCTTGAGCTGAAACTCTCAGCTCTTGTCTACACTGCCTCCCTACTTCCAAGGGAGGATGGTATGTAGGGTGTTGGGAGTTTATTAATGAAGTGCTGCACTCCATATGCAGCACTTCCTTAAGCCAATTCCCCCCATGGCAACTTCAAAGTTTTAAATAAAATTTTGAAGAGTAAAGGGACTTCGAAGTACCCTGGCCACTTCTGAGTACTGGCGGGTGAGCCGCAGCTAGATGCAAGATGACACTTTGAAGTTTACCACTTCAAAATTGCCACGGGGGCGGGGATTTGCTTAATGAATCCCCAACACCATACTTACCATCCTCCCTTCGAAGTAGGGAGGTAGTGTAGACACAGCATCAAGGTTTCTACTACCTTAGTCAATTAATTTTGATCTCTCAGCGTACAAGCTGTGATTTTGTGTATCTCCTGTTTTACTCTTGTGAAAGAGGCTCTTTTGAAAGAATATGCAAATGAGGTGCCAGATATGTAAATCTGTGCCTCATTTGCATTTTCAATTTCCCTTATTCGCATGTCTTTTTCAAAAGAGGAATGCTAGTGTAAACATAGCCAGAGAGAGCTTGGAGTACAGATGTGAAGAGCCCCTGAGATGAGAATGCAAGGGAGAGAAGTTATTTATTTCTGCCCACTCATCTTAAATAACAAAGATCTGAGCTTGCTCCTGAAATAAATAGGAGTTTTGGCCCAGATCTTCAAGAGGTATTTGGGCACTTTGGAATTAGAGGCAATTAACTCCAAAGTGCCTAAATACCTGTACTGTGACCTAACTTCCAAATGCCTAAATACTTTTGCAAATGTAAGTTTTTGTCCTTTTACTTCAGTGGAAGCTCTTCCAGAGAGGCTGGCCATAATCTGGTAATTGATCATAAACTGTTCTCCTTCTTGTTGCCATTCATAGAATCATAGAACACTAGGACTGGAAGGGACATTGAGAGGCCATCGAGTCCAGCCCCCTGCCCCAATGGCAGGACCAAGTACTATCTAAACCATCCCTGATAGACATCTATCTAACTCGTTCTTAAATATCTCCAATGATGGAGATTCCACAACCTTCCTCGCAATTTATTCCACTGTTTGACCGCCCTGACAGCTAGGAACTTTTTCCTAATGTCCAACCTAAACCTCCCTTGGTGCAGTTTAAGCCCATTGCCTCTTGTTCTATCCTCAGAGGCCAAGAAGAACAAGTTTTCTCCTTCCTCCTTATGGCTCCCTTTTAGGTACCTGAAAACCTCTATCATGTCTCCCCTCAATCTTCTCTTTTCCAAGCTAAACAAGCCCAATGCTTTCAACCTTTCTTCATAGGTCACATTCTCTAGACCTTTAATCATTCTTGTCGCTCTTTTCTGGACCCTCTCTACTTTCTCCACATCTTTTTTGAACTGCGGTGCCCAGAATTGGACACAATACTCCAACTGAGGCCTAACCAGTGCAGAGTAGAGCAGAAGAATGACTTCTCATGTCTTGTTCACAACAAACCTGTTAATGCATCCCAGAATCATGTTTGCTTTTTTTGCAACAGCATCACACTGTTGACTCATATTTAGCTTGTGGTCCACTATAATCCCTAGATCCCTTTCTGCTGTAGTCATTCCTAGACAGTCTCTCCCCATTCTGTATGTGCGACAATAATTGTTCCTTCCTAAGTGAAGCACTTTGCATTTATCCTTATTAAACTTCATCCTGTTTACCTCAGACCATTTCTCCAATTTATCCAGATCATTTTGAATTATGACCCTATCCTCCAAAGCAGTTGCAACCCCTCCCAACTTGGTATCATTTGCAAACTTAATAAGCGTACTTTCTATGCCAAAATCTAAATCATTGATGAAGACATTGAACAGAACCAGTCCTAACACAGACCTCTGCGGAACCCCACTTGTTATACTTTTCCAGCAGGATTGAGAACCACTAAGAACTACTCTCTGGGTACGGTTATCCAGCCAGTTATGAACCCACCTTATAGTAGCCTCATCTAAATTGTATTTGCCTATATTTTTGATAAGAATATCATGATAGACTGTATCAAATGCTTTACTAAAGTCTAGGTATACGGTCTCTCATGATATTCTTATAAAAAAACTAGGCAAATACAATTTAGATGAGGCTACTATAATTAATGACTGCTTCTTGGAGCAGCTGGTATGGGAACCCACAAGGGGAGGGGCAATTCTCGATTTAGTAGTGAGTGGAGCGCAGGATCTGGTCCACGAGGTCACTATTACAGGACTGCTTGGGAATAGTGATCATCATGCAATAACATTTAATATTCCTGTGGTGGGAAGAACACCTCAGCAGTCCAACACTCTGGCATTTAATTTCAAAAGGGGGAATTATGCAAAAATGAGGAGGTTAGTTAAACAGAAATTAAAGCCAGAGTGACTGGAACAAAAACCCTACAAGCTGCATGGAAGCTTCTCAAAGACACTAGAATAGAGACCCAACTTAAATGTATACCCCAAATTAAAAAACACATGCCAAGAGACCGAAAAAAAGAGCCACCGTTGGTTAATACCCATGTAAAACAAGCAGTGAGGGATAAAAAGGCATCTTTCAAAATGTGGAAGGCAAATCCAGTGAGGTAAATAGAGAGGAACATAAACACCACCAAATTAAGTGTAAAACTGTAATAAGGAAAGCCAAAAAAGATTTTGAGAAACAGCTAGTCAGAAGCGCAAAAAGTAATAACAAAATGTTTTTTAAATACATTAGAAGCAGGAAGCTGGCTAAAAAACCAGTGGGTCCCCTAGGCGATACAAATACAAAAGGAGCAATCAAGGACGATAAAGCCATTGTGGAGAGACTAAATTATTTCTTTGCTTCAGTCTTCACTGCTGAGCATGTTGGGGAGATTCCCAAACCTGCACCATTTTTTGTGGGAAATGAAACTGAGGAATTGTCCTGGATTGAGGTGTCATCAGAGGAGGTTTTGGAACAAATAGATAAACTTAATGTTAATAAATCACCAGGAACGGATGGCATTCATCCAAGGGTTCTGAGAAAAATCAAATGGGAAGTTGCAGAATTATTAACTCTAGTTTGTAACCTGTCCTTTGGATCAGCTTCCATACCTAATGACTGGAAGATAGCAAATGTGACACCAGTATTTAAAAAGGGCTGTAGATGTGACCTTGGCAATTACAGACAGGTAAGTTAATGTCACTTCTGGGCAAACAAGCTGAAACAATAGTAAAGAATAAAATTGTCAGGCATGTAGAAGAACATAATTTGATGGGCAAAAGTCAACTTGGTTTCTGCAGAGGGAAATCATGTCTTAGTAATCTGTTGGAGTTATTTGAAAGGGTTAACAAACATGCAGACAGGAGAGATCCAGTGGATATAGTATACTTAGATTTCCAGAAAGCCTTTGACAAGGTACCTCATCAAAGGATCTTATGTAAATTAAGTTGTCATGGGAGAAAAGGGAAGGTCCTTTCATCGACTGAGAACTGGTTAAAAGACAGGAAACAGAGGATAGGCATAAATGGTAAATTTTCCGAGTGGAGAGGGGTAACTAGTGGTGTCCCCCAAGCGTCAGTCCTAGGACCAATCCTGTTCAATTTATTCATAAATGATCTGGAGAAGGGGGTGAGCAGTGAGGTGGCAAAGTTTGCAGATGACACTAAACCGTTCAAGATAGTGAAGACAAAGGCAGACTGTGAAGAACTTCAGAAAGATCTCATCAAACTGAGTGATTGGGCAACAAAATGGCAAATGAAATTTAATGTGGATAAGTGTAAGATAATGCACACTGGAAAAAATAACCCCAACTATACTTACAATATGATGGGGGCTAATTTAGCTTTAACTAATCAGGGAAGAGATATTGTATTGTGGATAGTTCCTTGAAAACATCCATGCAGTGTGCAGAGGCTATCAAAAAGGCAAATAGGATGTTAGGTATTATTAAAAAAGGGATAGAAAATAGACAAAGAGTATCTTACTGCCCCTATATAAATCTATGGGATGCCCACATCTTGAATACTGTGTACAGATGTGGCCTCCTCACCTAAAAAATATATCTTGGCACTGGAAAAGGTTCAGAAAAGGGTAACTAAAATGATTTGGGGCATGGAACAGGTCCCGTATGAGGAGCGGCTAAAAAGATTGGGACTTCTCAGTTTAGAAAAGAGGAGGATGAGGGGGGACATGACAGAGATATATAAAATTATGACAGGTGGGGAGAGGGTGAATAAGGAGATGTTATTTACTTGTGCCCATAATTAGAGGACACCAAATTAAATTAATGGGTAGCAGGTTTAAAACTAATAAAAGAAAGTTTTTCTTCACTCAGCGCATAGTTAACCTGTGGAACTCCTTGCCAGAGGAGACTGTGAAGCCCAGGACTATAAGAGAATTTAAGAACAAGCTAAATAAATTCATGGACATTAGGTCCATAAAAGGGTATTAGCCAAGGGTAGGAATGGTGTCCCTGGCCTCTGATTGTCAGAGGCTGGAGATGGATGACAGGAGACAAATCGCTTGATCATTGTTTTCGGTCCACACTCTCTGGGGCACCTGGCACTGGCCACTATTGGCAGACAGGCTACTGGACTGGATGGACCTTTGTCTAACCCAGTATGGCTGTTCTTATGTTCTAATGTTCTGTCTGGTTTAGTATCTGTTCAGATTAGTAAACCTTGCTATTTACACAGAAATAATTGCATATTGCTGTGAACTGTATATGTGGGGAGGTGGAGAGGAAGAAGCTGATTATAATACTGAGAAAAAAATACTTCCATGCTCTGAGTCCTGATGCAGATGTTGCATGGATAGGAGGTTGAGCTAAGCCTCTCTCTTGTATTCTAAGTAACACAGCTGTACATGGCTTAGATTAGCAGTACTCAGACTTATTTCATCATGCCCCTTCCTTGTGTCTGTAGGAGTTTAGGCCTTCCCCACCCACCACACAAGTACATATGCTGATAAAAATCAACTTGCAACTCTCACTAAATATTAAAAACAGTCAGACATTGATTCAAACAGGGACAACAATCCATTTTAATGAGGCAAAAAATCCTGTGATTGCAGTCAATGCTTACAGTGAAATATGCACACTGTGTCATGGTAAAGGGTTCAGCATGCAGACGGCAATGACTTTATATAATGTGATGCAAGCTTAACAGAAATCTGTCAAAATGCACAGCGCCATCTGAGGCTCTGATATGTCTGGAGGAATCAGCTTTGCTGGTAATTGACTGCAGTGGGGAAAATGTGTGCAGGATGGTTTTTTGTTTTTTGTTTTTTTTCCCCTAAAGCTTCTTAGAGCTGCATGCAGGATCTTATGTCTCCCTAGAAGATATTTTTGCCCTTCCCCTCCCCAGACAGCCTCCCCTCAAGTTTTAGAAGCTCTAGGTTACATGAACAAATTAAATTATTCAGGAAATAAAAGTGAATTTTTGGTGCCCAATATCCTCCCCCCCCAACCCTCTGCATTGCGCCCAAGTCACTAGAAATTAATTTTTCTTACAAAAGAGTGGATACTTAATAATGAAATATTTTACAGCATTGTTCAGGTAATTCGGCTGCACACATCACACTGAGTTGTGTTTCTCCCCTGTAAGAGTGTAACTCACTAACCAGCACTGCCTCCTTTTTAGCCTTCCATTTTATGAGGTGCTAAAGAGGAACTGACCCTTCCTTTAAGACTGTCTAAGGCCCTAAAATAACTGTGTTTGCTGACATAACTTCTGTTGTCTTGGTTTTTTTTCATGCTCTTAATGAACTTTATAACCAGGAATCTGAAAAGATAGTGCTTGTTAAAAGGTACATTTGAGGTAAGTACAAAACAGTAGTTTGTTGGAGTGATTCAAAGCCACTAATAAACTCTGCAGGAAGACAGAATTTAGCACTTCAGTACTTCAGGGTTTATAATACAGCATTTAAATGTTAGATGCCATATGCTGTCCTCGGAGGAGAGGTAAATGCATCCACAGACAGAAAGTAGGTGTTATTTTATATTTTAGAAACTTAGTGCAACTATTTTTGGGATGTACCACACACCCAAGAGAGTGAAGAGTAATAGAAAGGAGGCAGGTCAATGATTGTGGCCCCTCCCTGCATGCCTCCCACTTGAATAGGGAGGCAGTACACAGCACCCTTCAACGGGGATATGAGTTTGTGTGCACACCTACAAAATGAGCACCTTTGGGGGACAGAATATTTCCAGTGCGTCTCTTCAGTGTTTGTGATTTCAGACTGCCCCCAGTGTAGGTATGTGGAGGTGTGCTTATGCAGAGCTGGTTGGAATTTACTGCTGAAATATATTCCCTTCCCTATACTGAAGACATTTTTGGCACACTGCCAGGAAGACAATGCTTCAACAACATTGATTTGTCACATGCCTAACTCCAGAGGGTAATTGAAGAAGAATCTAAGACATACCTCATGCTCAACACACAAAAGGGTCTCTACCAGAACAACAGGATAGAGAGTGGTAGTGCTTTGTCTGCTATATGGCAACAAACAAGGGACCAAGGTATTCCAAAAACACATTACTGTGAGGTATTTGTAAAGTATTTCAAAAACACATTATTACTGGGATGATGTTATGTTGGTCAGTGGGAGTGATAGAGAACATCTGAGAGCACTGGAAATAATATTAAAATGTCAAGAGGAATATGGGTTACAAGCCAGTTACACAAATTGTGAATTTTTGAAGTACCTGTTATCTTATTGTGGGCACATTATTGATGCCAAGGCCTACGTAAATATTGGTAGACAATTAAAGCCATCCTGAAAGCTGCACTGCCAAAGGATGTGTCACAGCTGAGATCACTTCTAAGATTTATCAGCTGATGTAGTTGCTTCGAACCAAACCTAGCAACTGTATTGAATCTGCTGAAGTGTTTAGTGCAAACTGGTCAAAAGTGCAGACGCTCACAAGAATGTCAGAAAACTTTCCTGGAAGCAAAATAATTAGTCACTTCAGACAGTGTACTAACGTAGCTTAACTCATTCTTGCCTATCAAGTTAGCAGGTCATGCTTCATCACATAGAACTGGGGAGGTGATATAAACCACACCACGCCAGCTGCCAGTGACACACATGACATTTGCCACCAGACTCTCACACATCAGCAGAATGTAACGATGCACAAAATAAGAGCTTTCAAGCCTGCCGTAGGGAATCAAAAGATTCAACTAGCAGGAGGAATTTAATCCTTGTCGTGGACCACCAACCTCTCAGAAGCAATCCTTCATCCAAGGAAGGGAATTGCTATGGCACATGTACTGCCTTTGTAACACTGGGCTCTCTTTTTAGCTGGTTACATTTATGACATCCATATCAAAACAACAGAAGTATGTGCAAACAGAGGTGGGCTGTCCTGCCTGCCCATGCTAGATGAAGGGTGACATTGTAATAGAGACAGACTCCATCAAATTTGTCAACTTGTTTCACAGTGAATGCCCCCAGTGACATGTAGTTTGACTGAACAAGAACCAAGTGGGATTTCACAGTGGCTCAGGTTGATGAAGCCACTCTAAAAGGCTGGAAGTCTACTGACAGCCTGAGCTGCAGCACCCTTTTATGACTGTAAATCACAGAATCACAGAATCCTAGGGCTGGAAGGGACCTCAGGAGGTCATCTAGTCCAGCCCCCTGCTTCAAGCAGGATCAACCCCCACTAAGTCATTCCAGCCGGGACCTTGTCCAGCTGGGACTTAAAAACCTTGAGGGATGGAGAATCCACCACCTCTCTAGGCAACGCATTCCAGTGCTTCACCACCCTCCTGGTGAAGTAGTTTTTCCTAATATCTAACCTACACCTCTCCCTCTTCAACTTCAGATTATTACTCCTTGTTCTGCCATCTGACACCACTGAGAACAGTTTCTCACCCTTCTCTTTAGAGCTCCCCTTCAGTAAGTTGAAGGCTGCTATTGAATCACCCCTAAGTCTTCTCTTCTGTAAACTAAACAAGCCCAAATCTCTCAGCCTCTCCTCATAGGTCTTGTGCTCCAGCTCCTTAATCATTTTTGTTGCACTCTGCTGAACCTGCTCCAGCAAATCCACATCCTTTTTATATTGGGGGGCCCAAAACTAGACACAATATTCAAGATGTGGCCTCACCAGTGCCGAATAGAGGGGAGCAACGAAGGGTCCTGTGGCACCTTATAGACTAACAGAAAAGTTTAGAGCATGAGCTTTCGTGAGTTAACTCACTTCTTCAGATGCTGGTCCTGGAAATCTGAAAGGCCAGGTATAAATAGGCCAGAGCAAGGCTGGGGATAGCGAGGTTAGCTCAGGCAGGCAGGCTGAGTTGTATTGTCATCAGTAGATCTGGAGGTGTGAACTCCAAGAGAGGGGAAGCTGCTTTTGTATTTAGCCAGCCATTCACAGTCTTTGTTTAATCCTGAGCTGAGGGTATTGAATTTGCAAATGAATTGTAGCTCAGCAATTTCTCTTTGGAGTCTGTTCTTGAAATTTCTTTGCTGCAGGATAGCTACTTTTAAATCTGCTACTGTGTGTCCTGGGAGATTGAAGTGCTCTCCTATGGGTTTTTGTATATTGCCATTTCTGATGTCTGATTTGTGTGCATTTATTCTTTTACGTAGGGACTGTCCAGTTTGTTCGATGTATATGGCAGAGGGGCATTGCTGGCACATGATGTCATAAATTACATTGGTAGATGTGCAGCTGAATGAGCCCACGATGGTGTGGCTGATCTGGTTAGGTCCTGTAATGATGTTGCTGGTGTGTATATGTGGGCAGAGCTGGCAACGAGGTTTGTTGCATGGATGGGTCCCTGAGATAGAGTGACCGTGGTGCGGTGTATAGTTGCTTGTTAGGATTTGTTTTAGGTTGGCAGGTTGTCTGTGAGCAATGATAGGTCTGCCTCCCAAGGCCTGTGAAAGTGTGGGATCATTGTCCAGGATGGGTTGTAGATCCCTGATGATGCGCTGTAGAGGTTTTAGCTGAGGACTGTAGGTGATGGCTAGTGGTGTTCTGTTGGTTTCTCTCTTGGGCTTGTCCTGTAGTAGGAGGCTTCGTGGCACACGTCTGGCTCTGTTGATTTGTTTTCTCACTTCCTCAGGTGGGTATTGCAGTCTCAAGAATGCTTGGTGCAGATCCTGTAGGTGTTTGCCTCTGTCGGAGGGGTTGGAACAAATGAGGTTATATCTAAGTGCTTGGCTGTAAACGATGGATCGTGTGGTGTGTCTGGGATGGAAGCTGGAGGCATGAAGGTAGGCGTAGCGGTCAGTGGGTTTACGGTACAGGGTGGTACTGATGTGTCCATTGTGTATAAGCACGGTAGTGTCAAGGAAGTGGATCTCCTGTGTAGATTGGTCCAGGCTGAGCTTGATGTTGGGGTGGAAGTTGTTGAAGTCTCGGTGGAATTCCTCCAGAGTCTCCTTCCCATGGGTCCAGATGATGAAGATGTCGTCAATGTAGCGTAAATAGAGCTGGGGTGTTAGTGGATGAGAGTTGAGGAAGCGTTCTAGGTCAGCCATGAAAATATTGGCATATTGAGGGGCCATGTGGGTACCCATAGCTGTGCCGCTGATTTGAAGGTATATATTGTCACCGAATCTAAAATAGTTGTGTGTGAGTATAAAGTTGCAGAGCTCAGCCGCCAGATGTGCTGTAGCATCATCAGGGATACTGTTCCGGACAGCATTTATTCCATCTTTGTGTGGGATGTTGGTATACAGAGCCTCTACATCCATGGTTGCTAGGATAGTGTTTTCTGGTAGGCCACCAACGTATTGCAGTCTTCTCAGGAAGTCAGTGGTGTCGTGGAGGTAGCTGGGGGTGTTGGTGACATAGGGTCTGAGGAGAGAGTCCGCATAACCAGACAGTCCTTCAGTGAGAGTGCCAATACCGGAGATGATGGGGCGTCCAGGATTTCCAGGCTTGTGGATCTTGGGTAGTAAGTAGAATAACCCTGGACGGGGCTCTAGAGGTGTGTTGGTGTAGATGTGTTCTTGCGCTTGTGTAGGGAGTGTCCTGAGCAGACGGTGTAGTTTTTTAGTGTATTCCTCAGTGGGGTCTGAGGAAAGTAGCCTGTAAAATCTGGTATTGCAGAGTTGTCTGGAAGCTTCCTTCTGGTAGTCAGACCTGTCCATGATGACAGTAGCTCCTCCTTTATCTGCCTCTTTGATTATAATGTCAGGGTTGCTTCTGAGGCTGTGGATGGCATGGCGTTCCGCACAACTGAGGTTGTGAGGCAAACGATGTTGTTTCTCCACAATTTCTGTCTGTGCGCGTCGGCGGAAGCATTCTATGTATAGGTCCAGACTGTTATTTCTGCCCTCGGGAGGAGTCCACGTGGAGTTACTCTTCTTGTGCTGCTGGGAGGTTGTCTGTGTAATGGTGTGTTGGTCAGTGTTGTGTTGAAAGTATTCTTTGAGTCTGAGACGGCGAAAGTAGGCTTCCAGATCACCTCAGAACTGTATCATGTTTGTGCGTGTGGTGGGGCAAAAAAAGAGTCCCCGAGAAAGGGCAGACTCTTCTGCTGAGCTGAGTGTGTAGCTGGACAGATTGATGATATTGCTGGCTGAGTTAGTGGTACCACTGCTGTGGCTCTGTGTGGGGAATAGAGGGGAATAATTACTTCTCTAGATCTACTCAAAATGATCCTCTTACTGCACCCTAGTATGCTGTTAGCCTTCTTGGCTACAAGGGCACACTGTTTACTCATATCCAGCCTTTCATCCACCATAACCCCTAAGTCCCTTTCCATCACACTGCTGCTGAGCTAGTCAGTCCCCAGCCTATAACAATGCTTGGGATTCTTCCACTCCAGGTGCAGGACTCTACACTTCTCCTTGTTGAACCGCACCAGATTACTTTTGGCCCAGTTCTCCAATTTATCCAGGTCACTCTGGATTCTGTATCTACCCTCCAATGTATCTACCTCTCCCCCTAGTTTTGTGTCATCTGCAGACTTGCTGAGGGTGCAATCCAGTCCCTCATCCAGGTCATTAATAAAGATGTTGAATAACACTGGCCCCAGAACAAAGCCTTGTGGCACTCCACTTGAAACCGAGCGCCATCCAGTATTGAGCCATTGACCACTACCTGTTGGGCCTGACCATCAAGCCAGTTTTCCATCCATCTTGAAGTCCAAGAATCCAGTTCATAGTTCCTTAACTTATGCACAAGAATGTTGTGGGAGACCGTATCAAAAGCTTTGCTGAAGTCAAGGTGTATCACATCCACTGATTTCCCCATGTCCACAGAGCTGGTTACCTCATCATAGAAGCTAATCAGATTGGTCAGGCGGGACTTGCCCCTGGTGAATCCATGTTGGTTACTTTTGATCATTTTCCCCTCTTTCAAGTGCTCCAAAATGGATTCCTTGAGGATTCCCTCCATTATTTTCCCAGGGATTGAGGTAAGGCTGACCGGTCTATAGTTCCCTGGATTGTCTTTCTTTCCTTTTTTAAGATGGGCACTACGTTTGCCTTCTTCCAGTCATCTGGTATCTCCCCCGGTAGCCAAGAGTCTTCAGGGATAAAGGTCAAAGGTTCAGCAATGACCTCTGCCAATTCCCTCAGTACCCTCGGGTGCATTAAATCCAGACCCATGGACTTGTGTACATCTAGTTTTTCTGGATAGCTCAGAACTTGTTTCTTCCCCACAGATGGCTGCCCTCCACCTTCCCATACTACATTGTCTCGGAGCGTCATATGGAAGTTGACTTTGTCCATGAAGACTGAGGCAAAAAAAGCATTGAGTACTTCAGCTTTTCCTACATCATCTGTCACTAGGTTACCTCCCTCATCCAATAATGGCCCCACACCTTCTCTGATAACCTGTTTATGGTTAACATGCCTGTAGAAACCCTTCTTGTTACTCTTCACATCCCTTGCCAGCTGCAGTTCCATTTGTGCTTTTGCTCTCCTGATTACTGCCCAGCATTCTCCAGCCATATGTTTATACTCCTCCTTAGTCAACTGTCCACATTTCCATTTCTTATATGCATCCTTTTTGAATTTAAGCTGACTAAGGATTTCCCCGTTAAGCCAAGCTGGTTGCCTACCATGTTTGCATTTCTGAAATGTGAGCTTATCAAACATCAGAGATATGCCATGTGGGTAATGTGTGTTATTTGTGTTATTATACCTATTAAATGATGCATAGGAGTCTTAATGTTCCACATAGGCCACGTGGGGGAATACAAATGAAGGTACTTGCCAGAAGTTTTCTGTGGTGTCCAGGCACTTACCAACAAACGGAGTGGCTTGCTAAGGAAAATTCGGAATGCCAGCAGGTACAGTGCACACCTCAGCCAGCAACTTTGCAAGGTCATCAGCTTGCTGGCAGAGTCTATGCATGGATTTTTCAGGACAATTTTTGGGAATCTAGGAATGGATGGGTGTCTGGGAGGTTTCTTTGTTTTGTTTTATTTTGTTTTGTTTTTATGAAAACCACCATTGCTGCACAAACTGTTGCGTGAGGGTGGAGGGAACACACACCTTCCCCCACACTCTGTGAGCAGGAAGGGCAACCTGCCATAGCCTATCAGCAGCCTAGGAGACCAGCTGGGGGGGCTGGTCCTGGTACCCACTGCAGGAGTTGCCCCCCTACTCACCCACAGTGGCAGGGGAAAAAGGAGGGATGCAGATCTAGCCCACTCAGTTCCCACTACTCTTGGCTGCATCACTTAGAGTCCTGCTAGGGAGCTGGGGGAGTCCCACCTCTTCCCTGAGTGAGGCAGCTGGGAGCTGGGGAAGCAAAGCCGAGTAGGTTAGGGCCACATCCCTCCATTTCCTCCACTGCTGATGATGAGTGAGTGGGGGCCCTGCCCCTGCTGTCAGTCCCAGACCTCTGCTAGTCCCCCAGGCTGGGTTGCTTGGGACAAAGGGCTTGGAGGAAGAGGTGGGGAAGAGCAGGGGCATGGAAAAGGCATGGTGGAGTGGAGCAGAGATGGGTGAGCAGGGAGAGCAGAGGTGTGGGGGGTTGGGGCCTGGTCAGAGTGGGGATTATCCCAGCCCTCTCCTGAGCTACAAGTGGAGTGGGAGGAGTTACGTGTTTGTGGTGGTGGTGGTAGGGGGTGGTCACATGACCAGTGCCTACTCTGTATCCCTCCTCACCAGTTGCCAAAGGTAGAAAAACTGCAAAGTTTGTTTGCAAGAGCTGGACAGTCAGGACAAGTTGTGAGTGACAACAGTCCTAAGTTTAGCCCATAAGACTTTTGGAGGCTCATGATGGAAAATAATATCAGACATCATGTCCGCACTCTATTTTTTGATTGAAAGTTTTGTACGTATTTTAAGCAAGAAATCTGCAACAGATGAGAACTGGTCATTACAGCAGAAACTGGCAGCGTTTCTGCAAGCATATAGAAATGTGAAACAAGACACAATGAAACAAACACTTATAATGATGTTTATGGACCGAAATCTCATTTCGTGTTTTGATTCATTAAAAAACTCCATCTATGTCTAAAAGCCAGAAGTATGCAAATAAGACGAGCTCTGCCAATGGAACCTTTCCTCCTCATTGGCAACAAATGGATGAAACAGTATTGGCTCATAATTATCAGGGGCCTAGTACAAGGCTTCCAGCAACAGTTAGCACACACAAAAAGGTCCTCTGTCCTGCACAGTATGAGTACCGCCCCCCCTCCCCAGCTGTATGCACCACCACACAGATCAAGCATGTTTTTGGCTGAGAAAAGAAGCAAAAATCAGGGAGTCGTAAGTAGTCCCAATATCAGTGCCTCAGTTTGAAGCAACAACCAACAACATTACACCAGAAAGCAGGTGTGACGAACTACTGGCATCACAGGAGGATATGTGTAAGTCAGACATTACTTCAGACATGTCACTTGCCAAGGGAAGTTCCCGGATTGTTGGCAAATGTTACCCAGAAACCAAATGCAAGCTGCCTGAGAGATTTGACTTGTAACTGAGGCTTGAGATGTTCCCTCACAATTCCGTGTGAAGGTGTTGTGCCCATTTCATTTCTGGCGGGAAGACAGTTGTGATATATTTAAACGTATCGAGCAGAGGGTTGAATCCATTTATATGAATGTGCACTTATAATTTCTTAAGCAGTTGCTTCTGCTGAATCTGTTATTGTAGGAGAATTACTATGTTTTTTTCTCTCTGTGCAACATAAGAATCAGCCAGCCATCACGGCTCCAACTGTGTCTGCGTGTCTGTGGTTTTGGTCTGGGATTTGTGCTAGATCTGCTGCACACAGTTGAGATAAGAACATAGGATTAACCTTGACTGCAATTTCCTTGCTGTTGTTGATCTGAGACAGCATATTGGATGCTGGTATTTTGAAAATGTTTAAGATGTTTGCCTGACAAGCCAAAGCAATAGCCTCTCCTGTAAATACTGTACATATTTAGGGTCTTTCAAAATTGTTTATAGCTCTGCAAAGGTAGAGAAGAGCACGAACTCTCCCTTTGGTGTGACAAGGTTTGAAATGTGGCTGCTTATTTTTTTAAATAGCACAGTACATTCAGCCTGGCTAAATTCCAACTTGGTCAGCATAGCCATGCAGTGCAATAAAAACTGCCCTCATGTCTCTGTATGGGTTGCAAGCATTATGGTTAGGGACATGCTAGGATAAACGGATGCCACATGCCTGTTCTTCCCAGCACCCTCTTCCAAAGCAGATGTGCAGGGTGTGGGTAAGAAGGGACAGGGAGAAAACAGACCTTTGGCTCTGCTCCCAGCGTACCAGCCAGCGCAGCCAAGCCAATGTAGGTAGAGTTGTAATTAGCTGCTGGTATAGCCCACAGACCTTAGCGCTAGCCCTTGCTCCCTCACACAGAGCAGGGAAGGAGCTGTGCCTTGTGGATTTCCTCCTCACAATTCAATCCAGCTACAGTCCACTTTATACTCAGGACTTCTGGCAAACTACCATTTAACCCTATGTAAATGTAATCACTTGCAAAAGGTATAGATTTTTGTTTAATCACATGCATTTGATGTATAAAAAGCTCTTAAAGCTGGGCTCGGTTTCTTGAAAGATAAGCATTTTATTGGGGTGTAGAGGTGAAATGGACTTTCTAATGAGAAGACCTAAACCACTTCAATTGCAATGATTCTGACTGGTGTCACTAGTGCAGTGCATGTTTATTCTCATGACAGTTACAGTAGGGCAATTTAAAAGAAGTGATAAGTGGAAGAGAGTAATGAGGAATATTGGCAGAAACATTGGTGTGCAAGAAGCAAGTCACAACTCTTCTTTCAGTCAATCCCTTTCCATTTTGCAGATAAGTAAATCCACTTATTCGTGCCGGTATTGGTGACCTCACAGCAGAATTTTCTAAAGTCTGCCTGAGAGACTGCCGATTCTGAACATTCAGCAGACGACCTTCCAGTGATGTGCTACACAGTATCCACACATCACCTCGTCCCTTATCCCCTCCTACAGTGATGATGGTGATTGTTTATTTCTGAAGAATTATTAATAACCTGAGCTTCGCACATTGTGGAAGCTAATGAAACACTATTAACACATTGGAGCATTACCTTGTATGTGCCTCTGAGTGTTGGGTTCAGGGGATTTTTTCTCCAGAGAGAAGGCACTCAGCAGGAGAGTAATTGTAGATGTAATGTTAGGTGGCTGTCTTGAGAAGCTGGTGTTTTGTCATTTACACTCTTCCCTTCATCATGTGAGATGCACAGCCCAACGGCTGCTGCTTCATTAAAATCATGGGTCATCCGATGAAGTAGCGGAGGCTTTGTTGGAAAGCAGAAGGCTGCTTCTGACTGTATGCATTTCCATGTGTTTGTTTCTAAACACCACCTCCAGCATTTAGCTGTGTTGGGACAGAGCATTAACAAAGATATCTCAGATAATTTGGTAAGTGACAGTGACTCCAGCTAGGATTCTAGCCCCTCCTATAAGGGCATATTGCTAGGCCACTAGCTATTCAGAAAGAACAAAAGCATCTCATGTCCTTTTAAAACTGAAAAGTCCATCATAATACCTTTATTAGTAAACCTAATTTTCAGCACATCATACAGATACCATAAATTCAACATTTGGCTAACCCCAATATTTATGTTGAACTGCTATATTTATTAACTCTAGGCAGTAAGATGATGCCGCTCCCTCCTCAATCATTTCATTAAAACTGTTAACCATTTGTAATTGCTTGAGGTTTGTGAAGCTGTTTCTACCCCACATCATTAGTGGTGATGGTCTCTGAAAGATCTCTATACATTCTTGAGCTTGTTCTCTCACTAGAACAAGTTTGTGGACAATACCAACCTGGGTGGGGTTGCAAGTGCTTTGTAGGATAGTGATTAAAATCTAAAAATCTGGACAAACTAGAGAAATGGTCTAAAACAAATAGAATGAAATTTAATAAGGACAAATTCAAAGTACTGTACTTATAAGGGAACAAATGGGTTCCATGCATGCAAAATTGGAAATGACTGTTTAGGATGAAATGCTGTGGAAAGAGATCTGGGTGTCATAGTGGATCACAAGCTAAATATGAGTCAACTCACATTTCAGGAAGAGTTGGACAAACTAGTGAAAGTCCAGAGAAGGGAAACAAAAATGATAAAAGATCTTAAAAACATGAACTAGGAGGAAAGATTGAAAAAAATCCATTTTGTCTGCAGAAGTGACATCTAAGAGGGGATAGCATAATACTTTTCAAGTAAGTTGCTATTCATTTTAATTTTAGGTTAGATTATTAGTCAGCTGCGACAGGGATACACATGTGCTTGGCATGGTGAATATATATAGCCCATGGAGCTAAGCACAGTCCCTTTGTTCCTTACCCAAAATAACAGAGAAGTAGGGAAGGAGTTGTACTTTTTCGATTTCTTCTGGAATATTTTGCAAAATAGTTTATTTTGAAGTAGTGCATCTACACACAAAGGCTGTGTGTACACTAGCCTCCTCCTTTCACAATTTCAATCCAGCTACAATCCACTTTATACACAGGACTTGTGGCAAACTCACCATCTAACCCTATATAAGTACAGATTTTTGTTTTAATCACATGAATCTGATGCACAAAAAGCTCTTTAAGCTGGGCCAAGTTCTTTTTCTTGAAAGATACACATTTTATTGGGGTGTAGAGGTGAAAGGGACTTTCTAATGAAAATGTGTAAGCCACTTCAATCTCAATGATTCTGCCTGGTGTCTCTAATGCAACATGTTTATTCTCATGACAGTTAGGATGTGGCCACACTAATCCCTCCTTTTGAAGGAGCATGGTAACGAGGCACTTTGGCTGATGCATCATTAGCATAATGGCAGCCACATATGCTTCGAAAGTGCCACTCTGAAACCCGCGTCACCTGTGTAGCCAGGGGACTTTCAAAACGACCTCTGATTTTGAAAACCCCTTCTTCCCAAAATGAAATGGAAAGAAGGGGCTTTTGAAATCGGGGTTGTTTTGAAATGCCCCGGGCTACACATGTGGCATGAATTTAGAAAGCAGCACTTGTGAAGTATGCATGTCCACCATTATGCTAATAAGGCACTGCATATTCATGGAAGTGCCTCATTAGCATCTGCCAAAGTGCTTCATTACTATGTCCCATCCGAAAGGAGGGAACAGTGTGGCCACAGCCTTATAGTATGACAATTTAAAGTAAGTGATAAGTGGAAGAGAGTAATGAGGAGTAATGACAGAAACATTTCTATGTATAGAAACAAGTCACAACACTTCTTTCAGTCAATCTCTTTCCATTTTGCAAATAAGTAAATCCACTTATTCATATCTATATATTCACTATGACAAGTATCTGGAAGGATGGTCCAGTGGTTTATGGCATTCACCTGAGACTCAGAAAACTTACACTTCGAAGTCCAAGCATCAGTGCTGTGCCATGGCCTTCCATATGTCCCCCGGCAAGTGACTTAGTTTTTCTGAGTCTCATTTTCCCATCTTTAAAATGGGAATATGTGTTACTGCCAATATTGCAGGGGTATTGGCTGGCTGACTATGTTAAAGAATCATGGGGCACAGTCTTTATTGTATTCAGTGGTCCTTTATGTTTTTCTTAATTTACTAGAGCAATTCACAATGGTTGACCCATAACATGATTCATAAATATCATAAACATTCATAAATATCAAAAGGAGGAAACTTCCCATCACACATTATCAACATGCTAAAAATGTGCATGTTTTGGGGTTCCCAAGGAAATATCTGTGATACACTTTTAACATTACAGGGCAAGAAAAAATTCTTTCTATTTAATATCCCCATAGCAATTTGCTTACAGTCTTCTACTTTTGCTGTTTGCTGATGACTGTCAAGCTGAATTATAAAGCTGCACTGAAAATAGAATGTGTCACTTTTCAGTACAAAAGCAAAGCAAGAGTTTGCATTGAGTTCACTTTCCAATAATGATAGTGATTACTGTGGCAATTTATGGAATTTAAGATTGCTATAGTCTGGCTCCTAAAGTCTCTGCAGTCATCTCTAGGGACTTCCTCCTTATACAACACACATCACTACAATTTACAGATGGTTTGACACCTACAATAGCCTAGTAAAAAGGATACCTTTTGCTTCCATGATAACAGCACATTGCACTACTGATAATTTATTACTACAGTTGTGTTTTCAGTCACTCTTGTGCAACTTTTGCACAGCAAATACCTATAAGATGGATTTGTACAAGTGATAAGTACCCTCTGAAAAATCATTCCAAACAGTGCATTAAAAAAGACGTTGTCTTATTACCTAGGAACTGAAGAAGAGATTTAATCCATTTGTTTGCAATTGTGGGATTGATTTTGCCCCTTATGATTTAAATAGGAGATAAAATAATTCTTAACCAGTGCACACCAAAAGCTACAGTTCTGTGTTTGAAAAATGTCTTTGAGATAAGGTACCTGTTCAGTATTTATGATTTTGGAAATTGTCTGTAATCTCTTTTAGTATACTCTGCACATCCTACATTCATCAGGATCTGACTATACTTCCAGTGGGAGATGTGGATGGGATCAAATTCAGGGCAGCCAGCCCCTTCTTCTACTCATGCTACTGCTGCTGCTGCTAAACTCTGATTTTAGCATGTTCACTCCATCAGACCTAGTGTAGATATGTCTCTTAGAGCTGGAATTTATAACCCAAGCAGGAAATATAGGCACATTGTAAGTGTAAAGCTAAGTAAGATTGGTAAGAGAATGGAGTGTAACGATATATTATACTGGATTTATGATGGGAAAATAACCCTTGCTTACTTTCCTTCTCTCTTATATTATTATTATTTATCTGTATTATGGGAATGCTATGAGCCCCAATCAAGAGCCAGAACTCCACTTTGCAAGTTGCAACATGAAACCAAAGAGGGTGCCTTCTCCAAAGAGTTTGCAAGTCAATTGTAAACCATATGAACATAGACAAATGCAGGAATGTAAGGAATCAAAGACACAATACTGGTCAGCATGACAGTTTGCGTTACCGACACACCAGGACCCTAGGTTTCGTCAAGTTTTTTGTATAAAACAGGAGATACACATCTCCTAGAAGTGGAAGGGACCTCATGAGATCATCTAGTTCAGGCCCCTGCCCTCTTGGCAGGAGCAATCACCATCCCTGATGTCTGTTTGCCCCAATCCCTAAACGGCCTCCTCAAGGATTGAACTCACAACACCAGGTTTAGCAGGAGAGTGAGCAGCACCCCTCCAGGGACATGGAACCCTCCCAGCCTGGATCCCACCCCTGCATGCCCTGGTGCCTGTGGAGCCACCCCAGACTGGTGAGAAGGAGGGGTCCTGGGGAAATGGGACAATGCCAGGTAGCTGAGGAACTTCTGCATGAGCAGGGAGACCTTCCAGGAGCTCTGACACTGGCTCCCCCCTGCACTGAGGCAACAGGACACCACCATGCAACCCAGTCTACCCCTTGAGACATGGGTTGCTATTGTTATCTGGAAACTGAACACCCCAGACAACTATTGCTCAGTGGGCCATCAGTTCGGGGTGGGCAAGGACACCATCAGAGCTGTCCTCATGGATGTAAGCCCAGCCCAGGTCACATCCCTACCACAGGGATGAGGGAGTGGACTTCTGGGCTTGGGGACCCTCGGCAGCGAGCAGCTGGGAGGGATACAGTTGCAGGGGCTGCTGGCTGGGAGGTGGTGGGGGTGCAGGGGCTGGGAATGCCCCACCACACCCTTACGAGAGCACATGTCCTCCATCCCATGCAGATTGTCCGTGCGATAAATGTGATGCTCCTCCACCAAGTCATCCACGTCGGGGACCTGGACGCTGCCATCTGGGGATTCTCAGTGCTCGGGTTCCTGAACTGCTTTGGTACCCTAAACGGGATACACATTCCCATCCACGCCCCACTACAAAGCGCTGGCCACTATATTAACTGCAAGGGCTACCACTCGGTAGTCCTTCAGGCCCTGGTGGATGACAAAGGCCAGTTCATGGACTGGGCAGGCCAAACAAACGAAGTTGGGGTATTCTAGAATTCTGACCTGTGTCAGTGTAGGGAGGCCAGGACCTACCTCCCCAGCAGGTATTTCCAGTCAGTGGCACAACCATACCAGTATGCATGGTGGCGAATGCCACTTACCCGCTACTGCTGTGGCGAATGCCCTATATTGACTACCTCAACCCCACCCAGAATGCCCTATATTGGCCACCTCAGCCAGGCCTGCAATGTCATGGAGTGGGCCTTTGTGAGTCTGAAAGAGCAATGGGGGTGCCTCCTCTCACGCCTGGACGTCTGGGTGTGCAATATCATGCTGGTGGTGGGTGCCTGCTGCGCCCTCCACAACATTGTGAAGCGTAAGGGGAACACCTTCATCCAGGGATGGGCGGCCGAGTCTGGGCCCGGGTATGAGCAGCCGGCCACTGCTGCCAGTCTCCAGGCTAACCACGACGGGGTCCGCATCAGGGAGAACCTCTGGGTGAGATTTGTTCTCAGACTACACTGAGTAACCCAACTACAGCCACCCCTTAGCATCTCCCCACACATCCACCCCTCATCACATGCATCACCACCACCACCTCACTCGCATATCCACCCCCTATGAGAACACAGGACATGGGCATCTTTGGGATATAAAACCTTTATTGTTAAATATGAAATGAGTGAACCTTAGAAACAAAAACTATTTGCGATGGGGTGGGCAAACTTTGTACACTGGGGGGGGTGGAGAGGGACCTGAACTGGGAGGGTCACTGAGAGGCAGGGGTTGCAGTGTGAGAGCCCCAACAGCTCCGGGATCCCCTCCCTCCCGGGGTATGGGATCTACGGAGGAGCTGGGATGGGGCAGGAAGCAGTGGCAGGTAGGGCCATGAGGGGGCTTCAGCAGGGGGCTAAGTAGGGGGGCGGTAGGGAGCTCGACAGGGCGTGCGGTGGGGGGTGCAGCATGGTGGGCCGGGAGGTGGGCCATGTTGGCCACATGCTCCCGGAGGGTCCTGTGTATGCCCTGAGGCGGGACAGTAGGTGGTCCCAGGCCTCTCTCCTCCAGGCCAGGTCAACCTCCTCCAATCAGAGGCCTCACTCCTCCACCTTGGCATGGCAGAGGCTGGTGGTGTGCTCCTGTGAATGCTGCTGATATCTCTGGCTGCAGGCCCATTGCGGTGGCACTGATGGTGGTGCCTGGCCCCTCTCCATTTTCTCGGGGGGGCAGGGGGGAGTGCTCTCCAGAACCATGGAAGGTACAGGACCCTGCCGGCCCTCGACTGGTGCAGCTGAAAGGAGAGAAGGATGGCGTTACAGTCCCTGATTAGGAACCTCAGTGCCATGCCCCAAGGGATGAGACCCAACTCTCTGGGGACAACAGCCCCCCCAAGGATGAGACAGGCACAGTGTCCATGAAGTACTGGGGGCACACAGGGGTTCTCTGCCCAAGTGGGATTGTCCCCAGCTGTGGTCTAGCCTCACCCACATCTCCTTGTGCATGTGGTGCACAGAGCTGTCCGTGGGTCAGGGTGTCAGCTGTCACCAGTGAGTATCATGGTGTGCCAGGGCTACACCCAGCTGAGATGTGTCTGGGCCTAGACCACTAGGCCTGTGTGTGGCCCGCTGGCACCTGTGTCACCCCCTTCCCACTAGCCAGGGTGCACACCCCACCATGTACTTATCAAAGGGTACCCCAATGAACTCTGCCGACACCCAGCTCCTAGTCACCTTACTGGACGACCGGGAAGGCATGTTGATCATGAGGTCTCCTGCCTCGCTCAACCATTCCAGGGTGGTGTCAGCCCTGGGCTTTGGTTCCCTGATCCCGGCTTTTCCTGGGCTTTATTCTTGCTCTGGTCTGCAGCCGTGTCTGGGACAATGGGTGGTGGGGAGCTGTCCCAGGGTCCCAGGATGAAGTGGAGCTCCCAATAGTAGGGGCAGGTGGAAGGATCTGCCCCTGAGTGACCAGCCTCATCCCAGGCCTGAGCATAGCCCTGTCAGAGCTCTTTAACTTTGCTCTAGATTTGGACTGGAGTGCGCTTGGGGTCTCCCCTGGTGTTGAGGCCCTGGGCAAGGCAGGTGAAGGCCATAGTGTTGCACCTGTTCACCTTCATCTTCCTCAACACCTCCTCCTCCTTCCAAAGTCCAAGGAGGTTTCTTAATTTGGGCTCTGTCTAGGAGGAAACCTTTTATTTCTTTTCTCCCTGCTGCTCCTGGGAGCCCTGTGAAGGCTCTGAGGTGGGGCTCTGGGGCTCCTGCAGCAGGCAGCTGCTGGCCATTGCAGTGCAGCAATGTTCTGGGGGCAGCTGTGAGGGTGTGCTAAGAGCAGATCATGCCTTTGCTGTTTGCATGCTCTCAGCTTCCTGCCACAGGGTTTCTGGGTCTGTGCAGCTTTAAGAGCATCCAGACACAGGGATCGTGGAGCCCGGCTGCTGTGGGCCAGAGCGATTCCACGCTACAGCTGGCTGGCAACATGGTGGACTCCTCTTTTGAAGGAGCAGGCTGTGGAGTGTCTACACATACATTCTCTGGAAAGAGAATTTCAAAAGGAGGTGCTTTTCCTAATATGGGGTCGGGGTCTGGATTTCAAAGTTTGTGCTGTGTTCCTCCAATTTCCTTTCAAAAGAACATGCTGTACATATAGATGTTCCCCGCATTCTTTTGAAAGAGGGCATCTATTTTCGAAATTAGGTGCACGTGTAGACACAGCTTGTGACTTTATTATGTAGAAGTAAAGTTCCCAGAAATTTTATCTTTGTAGACTGAAAAGTTTCTCTTTAAAGTTTAAAATTTCTTCTTTGCTATTTAATAAGGCCTTGCAGATGCATTTCCTGAAATCTTGGAATACTTTTCAGGATCAGGGTGGGAGGGGTTGGTTACTTTCAAAGTCCTTTGAATGTTTTATTACAAATTACATTCTCCTTCACATGAGACAATTAACTCATCCCCAACACGAGCAAAAGAAGTTTCAGCTCTTGCTTTAATAATACTTGCCTAAAAATCTGCAAAGGATGAACATGGGACCAAAGCACTGAATGATACAAAATTACAATTTTGCTCAACATGTGCATATTACAAGTTTACCATTGGAAAAATATGCTTATGAAGACTGCTGAGTTGCTAGTCCTGCAAGCTGGAGTCCTCTGTTTGTTCACAAAACAGATGCACCCACCCAGACATCAGACATTAACTTCCTTCTCACTTCTCTACCATCATCCCTCAAAGTGTTTGTCAAATTTCCTAAGGCATCAATTGTATTTAATGCTTTATAGCAAAGGGGAACTGTGTCATTTCATAGACACCACTAAAACCCCATAAAATGGTAATAACCCTCAATTGCTATTGATTGTGGGTCAGAATAAATGCAGTAATTCGTTAATGAAATACTCCCTTTCCCCATTCTTTGAGTCATTAACTATCTTAAAAACACATCCCAAAAGAAACACTCTTCTCTCCATTTTAGAAAATGCATGGACACATCTTCCCAAGTCCACAAACTCCAGTGAAGAATTAGTTCCAGTTGTGAGCAATGCATCTTTTTAAGTTAAACCAGAGAACTCTTGTCTTTGGAGAGAGAACATCAATCCTCCTAGCATCTGAGAAATTCAGAGAAGGTTGGCAGAATGCAGAAGGAAAACAGGGCTTGAATCAGGAATCACTCAGATAAATTCTTTGCCTTGAATAATGTAGGAGGTCAGGCTCAAAGGAAGAAAGTTCATGCTCTGCTCAAATTTGCTGCAAGCAGTGTGCAGAAAGGTGTGTAGGAAAAAGTAATGAGTGACTCTTTAGGTCTAAGAAGAAGCTCATCTTTAAACCAGGAGGCTCTGTTGATATTGCTTAATACAAATTAGGTAAGAAGATAATCGTTGAGTTTATGATGGCAGCTAAACCTTTGTGTTTCCCTTCACAATTCCTCTTCCACCTGTGTTTCATGCCAGGGATGTGTAGAGATTCTTTAATTTTTGATTTGTGAAAATACCACATCCTCACATTGAGCACCTCAGACCCTAGTGAAAACCATTTTCTAATTGGCTGAGTCTACCAGAGGAAAGAATTTTCTGAGGGGTGCTCTCAGCTATTTCTGGAAACTTTAGGTTTAATTTTACGTCTCTGGTGGCTGCCAGCATGTAAATATTAAATGACTAGCAGATTTACCTGGTTTTGCTTGAGTCCTTAACTTAATTAAGGGTTGGAGTTTCTTTAAAATAAAAGAAAAATGTACATACTTTATTTAAATGATTGTGGGGGGGGGCATTATTTTATAAACACACTATCCACTATATTGTCCAAGTCATTAATGAAAATACTGATTAGTACTGGATCCAAGACAGACTCCTGCAGGACTCCATTTAACATGTTCTCCCAGTCTGACAGTGAACCACAGATAGATGTTCTTTGAGCATCATCTTTCAATCAGTTGAGCACCAACCTTAGAGCAATTTAATTTAATCTAAACCATATTTCCCTAGTTGCTTATGAGAACATCAATGTCAGCATTTTATTGATGATTATATCTGCTTCTATCAACTAAGCCAGTTAGCTTGTCAGATCAGATGGATTTGGCCATGTGGTTCAACAGCAAAGCATAATTTCCAATCTCTCTTTAAGGAACATTCATCATACGACCTACTTCACATTTCTTCCTAGCCTAATTTTCTTATATGGAGGGCACATTCATGTCTCTGCTTACCTTCATCAGCGTCACTCATTCTAGAGCAGGACGATTACACATTTATTGTCTGTGTCTCTCTTTGCTTTCTTATAGTACCTGAAAAACAGAATTGATTCCATCTCACATAAACAAGAGTGCCAAACTTCAAACCCTGATGTGCGTTTTGTTGTATGATGGCTACTTGGAGTTTGTGTTTTAGACCTAGATCTGCCTACACTCACCTGGAGAAACTCATGGGAAGAGGTCTGAGGGGAAAGAAAATTTCATTAATTTGAGTTTATAGAATATCCATACGTGGTCCATAAATTGAAGTGACTTTGTGGAAGAGATGGAAGGAGGGGACATAAAGTGACCTGTCTTCTCAATCTCTGCATCTCCAGGAGATCTGTGAGGGAGAGAAGGGCTGTAAAGGCAGGAGCCTTCCTTTTGTATCTGTCAGTCCTCTGCACAACAGGTTCAGGAGATGATATGCTTCCATTAGGTGAGTTATCTTGTAACATGTCAGTAACACCCAGTGTTGCCAACAGGGTAGGGAAAATGGGGCAGATGTCCCAGGACCAGTGATTTAAAAGGCTGTGGCTGAACCTTGGGCGCCGAAAATCACTGCCTGAGTCCCTGGTTGCATATGCCCTGCAGCTCTGGTGGCACTGAAAGGGCTAGCAGGGAAAAGATAGCCCCTCGTTTCGCCCCTTCCACCCAAGGCTCTTCCCCTCCCATGTGAGATGAGGTCTGAGCCAGCTCCCTTCCATGGCTCAGTGAAGTCTCTTGTCAGCTCTGGTAACATCACATGGGAGTGGAAAAGATGCTTTAGGCTTTGATTTTCAAATAACAATCAGGATAGTATAATCATAACATTACTCAGAATGCAATGATTTATTCAGATCTGAAATGGATGTATATTATATTAAACAATGATAATTTTGTTAATTAAGAAGGGACTTCAGTACTCTTGTGAAGATTTGAATGTCATCCAGAAACAATCTGTAGAGTTGACTCTCGATAACCTAATTATGAAACATTTCCATAATTGCTCAGAAATAACATGCTAGAATTTGTTCAAGTTAATTCTAATGCTAGGACAGATGCTTCCTCTGATCCATGTAGCAGAACACAAATCCTAAAATGAAAACGGAATAGAAATTCCAAGTGCTTTCAATTGTTCATTCATTATTCATTGAAGATAATGTGATCTCTTTTTGGAACCGTTGTAATGGAGCCGTAACGCAGATATTAAAGGATGGAAAAGAATCAACCTGCTATGATTATTTCACTCCTGATGATACTACTGCCACCCAAATGAACAACTAGAACTGTAACTACATTTTAGAAAACATGTGGAGAAGAGCCACATATCCTTGGAATGCCTCTCAAATGTGGGCTTACATTCTCCTCTAATCATCTGTGCTCTGTTTAAATTTTTCCACTGAAAGCTCAGCTGTTGCAAATCTTTTTTCCATTTTTAAAAACAGACACAACTGTAATGAATTACAGTCCTGGTTATGACTAAATTCATGTGCATACATTTTATGCCACCAAAAATTTCTATGGAACAATAGAAATAACACATAGCATTTTCTTGTGTTAATATTTTTTTAGAACTAATGTAAATCATTATTAATTAATACTATGAAGATTTTTCTTCCAGGTACTTTAAAATATTTGTACAGTAAAGGATTTCTGGCTTGGCCACAAAAGTTAAATTTGAGTGGCAATTCTCAGTTATTTTAACCTAGAGGTTAATCAGACGTTTTTCCTCTTTAAAAATCAGGAAAATATATTTTAAAAATTAAAAATAATGCAAATATTTAAGAGGTTTGACTTTCAAGGGTGATGTGTTTTTTGTTGCCACAATGTTTGGGCATGCAGCTTAAGACATCTTAAAAAGATCTGATTTTGAGAGCATATTTTGTTAGACCAAATAGTGGTACAAACTTTTGAGCTATACAGCCCTCTTTTTTGTGTCTAAGGAAGGAAACTGAGGGTCTAAACAAAAAGGGAGATGAATATTGGAGGCAACAGCAAATAGTGATAAAACCAGCAGACAAAGCAGGTGCTATCTTAATGCTTAATTGTTATGACTACATCAGTGAGGCTAGACAACTCTCCAATGTCACCTATTACAGTAAACTCCTGTTTAACCACTATTTGATTAATTGGCACACTCGAATAACAGGCATAACTCACAGCCGAGCAGCTCTGGTCAGCGGGCACCAGTCAGGAGCCCTGAGTGAGCAGAGGAGCCTGCCTGCTGCTCTCACACATAGCACGGAGGGATGCAGGGCAGCGCGGAGCGGGGCCTCCCCACCACCAAGGGGGTGGGGCATTGCTCTCATGCTCTGTACACAAACCCCAGCCCTGATGCCGCTTCTCCTCTGCTCAGCGGACACCGGAGCGTGGAGAAGCGGCATCAGGGCTGGGATTTGAGCACAGAGTGCGAGAGCAATGCCCTGCCTCTCAGGGCGGGGTGAGGCTGATCCACTCAACACTGCCCTGCGTGCCTCTGTTCTGCATCTGAGTGCAGCCGGCAGGCTCCTCTGCTCTCCCACCTGGCATGAGTAGTGTACTTATGCTGCCCAGGCCTACTCACACTGACCAGAGCTACCCAGCTGAGGTTGTGTCCTGCTGGCAGCGGGTAACAGTCTTCTAATGTGTGTGGATGCTTGTTGAAAAAGACTGGGAACAATATTTTGCACTGTTTTGTTTGCTTCTTAATAGCTAATCTTGTTTTTCTATAGTGTTATGCATTGCTGGAGATACCTTTCTGTTATCCAGAATATTTGAGTATCTGATGATTTCCCAGTCCCATGGAAGCTGGATATGAAAGAGGTTACTGTATGAGGAAATCAGAGAAGACCATCATGCCACAATTCACACAGAAAAATGTAAAGATACCATCAAACCCTTCCCTACTTACCTCAAGTAAAAATCTACACCCTCATATCCCATGATTTCCCCCACCCCCATCTCCACCCAGGCACTTTCTACATGATTCCCAAGATATATGAACAGAGGGACCCAGAAATGATGAAGAGGGTCTGTACCATGAAAGCTCGTCACTGAATAAATCATTTTGTTAGCCTTTAAAGGGCTACATTTCTGCTGCTTTGTTTTGTTGGAGCACAGACTAACACGGCTGCCTCTGCTACCCCTCATATCTAGTGATGGCACCCTTATGAAGAAGGAGTATCAGAACTCCTAGAAACCATTTGAAATCACTCACCACACAAAAGATGCAGATGCAGATGCAGATGCTTCCTCCAGAACACAAAAGACTTTCTTCAGAAACGACTCAGCCACATCCTCCCCTTTAACTCCATCCTTGTCGCCATGGATGTCACCTTCCTCTGCACCAACTTCCCTCACCATTACAGCATTGCTGCCAGCTTCAGGTGCATATAGGATAATGCACAAAGCTTCTAAATCCAGTCAAAATGTATTGCCAAACATCAATTTGATCCTCACCACCACAGTTTCATATTTAGCAACACAAACTTTGTCCAAACCATTGGAACAGTTGTGGATGCTAGGATGGCTCCCCATTTTGTCAGCCTCTTCATGGGCCACTTTAAGGAAGAATTTCTGGAAAAATACACTGTGAAACCAATGACATACTTACAAAAATTTTCATCCTGTATATTGATCACTTACATTCCTTCACCGATTTTCACCACAACCTCAGCAACCACCACAGATCCATTAAAGTCACTCTAGAATACTCCCACAACTGCTTCAACTTCCTGGACACCACAATTAGCTTGTGAAATTGAACCCTTCATATAACAATATACAAGGAACCCATCAATCACCACATTTACTTACACAGATCCAGTAACCATCCAAGACACATGTGCGTGTGTGCATGCGTGCGTGCGCACACACACACACACACACACAATCTGTTGTCTGCAGCCAGGCACTCAGATACCTCAGACTTTGCTCTAAAGAGAAAGCCCAGGATACACCTAACCACGCTTAAAAACATTTTTTAATAAACAAGGACATTCCACCAGAGATGTTGATTGCATTTTGTAAAGGTTCACTCAAATACTCTTGTCTTGGAGAAAATGCTTCAATATTGGGAAAAGAAACCAACTGACAGCACACCCTTAGTTGTCATCTACCAGCGTACTCTGGAACCCATCCCACAGTTTGATGGGAACCACATTCTGAAAGAAATCTCTCCTGAAGCTCCTCTTCCATCCCGTAAACAACACCCAGCTCTGCCAAGCTGAAAATCAAAAACAAGCGCCACATGGACAAGGACAAGGCCTCCAGCTCAGCTGTACCACTCCCAGCTGTTTCACACAGAATCTGCAAGTCTTGGCTTTTACAGCTTCACTGGAGGAGCTCTGGTGTGGGACTATCCAGTAGCCATGTGTGCTGCTCATTTCCCCACTGAAGTTCCCAGAAAAGCCCCGTGGTTCAGCCTCAGTCCCAACCCCTACCAAAACAAAGCTGCATTACCTTTTGCTCCCAGCAGTAGCCCTGCCAGAGGACAGGGATAGGGTGGTAAGTTTGGGGGGTGGTACAGCTACCAGAGGTGCTGAGGGAATTGTTCTCTTCCTTTCCTTCCCTACCTGGGAACTGCTGTGAGGAAAGGAGCAGAATATGGGGCCACCATGCCAGCAGGTCCTTCATTGAAGCTGTAAAGGCCCCAGCTGTTCCCCCTCCCTGCTCCCACTCTTGGGCAGGGCTGCCTGCTGTACATATGGAGGAGCCCCTTTGTGGAAGGACTGGAGCGGCGGAGATGAAGTGGAGAATCTGCTGGCCTGGGGCCACCCCCCACATTCTGCTCCTTTGACCACTATGATTGTGATTGTACAGCAGGAGGAGGACAGAGGCCCCCTCCTGCCCACTGGTAAGAATGTAAGATCATGTGGGGAGGGGGATGGGAGAGTGTGAGGGCCCAAGGCTGGGGGGTAGGATGGGGAGAAATTACATGGAAGGTCATGTGAAAAGGTCAGATCCACTCCCCCCTTACCCTCCTCTCACCTCTCACCCCCAGGTACAGGTAAGAAGTGGATTCCACTTGCACCACTTGTTACCACCTTTGCTCAAAAATCTGTCCCAATTTATAATTTAGCTCTACTTCCTTCTCCAGTCTTGAAGATGAGCTCTATATAACTGAAAAGCTTGTTGCTTCCACCAACAAAGTTAGTCCAACAAAGGATATTATCTAATCCACCTTGTCTTGTTCATATCCTATGACTGACATGGCTACAACAAAACTGTAAACAAATATACTGAGGGCTGTAATAAAGAGGACAGTGGCCAATTGTTCTCTATGTCCAGTTTAGTTCAGAGAAAATCATGGTCTTAACCTGCAGCAAGTGAGATTTGGGTTAGATATTAGGAAATTCTTTCTCACTATAAAAGTAACTCAGCTCTTGAATAGATTTCTAAGGGAGGTTGTGGAAGGCACATCAGTGAAGGTTTATAGGAACAGGTTGGATAAACACCCGTAAGGGATGGCCATGGTTCGGAGCAGAGGGCTTGACTTTTTCAGATCCTTTCCAGTCTTACATTTCTAAGATTCTGCAGACAGAAACAGCTCACTGAACACACCACGGGTTATATATATATGTATTATTTCAAAGTGGTGCTTTAGCCATGCAATTCTCACTGAAGATAATGAGACCCAGATGGCTACATCCCTGCTTACAATTTGGAAAACTTTCTCCAGTGTTTCCACGTATGACGAAAAATGTTAAATAGTAAAACATCATGGTTTTAATCTGAAACCTAAAACACATCTCAGTCAAATAACACTTTTAAGAGCAATCACTAAAAATACTATCACCATCTCATTATACAAATTCAAAATGATGGAAACAGTAACAAACATCTACTGTTATAATCATTTAGAAACATGTTACTTCCTATTGTTTGTGAGTTACTCAACCATGAGACAGGATGATCTGCCTTTCTTCTGTCTCCATACATCTCCTCTTTATTTTTCAGTATTAAAAAAGTGCTCTATTCAAAAAGTAGTTGAGACTATAGGAATAAGAAAAAGAAAATATCATCCAATTTTTCTATTACATAGGTAGCGCCTTGTCCCTCAGGATCAATGGTGCCAGACAAAAAGAACAAAGTGAGGCAACCTGGCCTTCATATGGATATTTAGACAAATGATGGAAGTACACATAAAGCTATCTTCTATGGGAGATGTACAGATTGGTGAAATTAGAGCAATGGATGCAACATGAAACTGCCCTGTAATCGCAATCTGTGGAGGCATCATTTGGTGACTTCATTTTGCATATCGTGAACGTATTGAGTTGCTTTACATATTTTTAATTTCACTATTCATAAGATCATGGAAGGGAAGGATTCTTGGGAACCTCCTCTCTGCTTTGCATCATTTTTCCCCTCTCATTGTAGAACGAGATGTAACAAGTCCACAGGTCATAATTCATATGCTTAGCTGTGTTACTCTGTTTAGGAAAAAAACAAGTCCTGTGATACCTTAAAGATTAGTAGATTTATTTGGGCATAAGCTTACATGGGCTGGGGCCCACTTCATCAGGTTCATGAAGTGGAAACTTCGGTTTGGCAGGGATGTACTTGCACATGCAAAGATACGAGTTTTCCTTTACTATGGGGAGGACAAGTGGTAACGAAGCCAAAGCAATCCGGTGGATGTGGTCCACTCTCAACAGTTGATAGGAAAATGAGAATAACAAAAGAGAAAAATGATGTTTTGAAGCTACTCTCAGTCTCTGTTCAGAATCAATCTAATAGTGTCATGTTTGTATACGAATTCTAGCTCTGCTGTTATATACTGAAGTCTGTTTTTGAACTTTTTTAGACTCATAGAATCATAGAATGCTAGGTCTGGAAGGGACTTCAGGAGGTCATTGTGTTCAGCCCCCTGCCTAAAGTAGGATCAACCCTAACTAAATCATCCCAGCCAGGATGTTGTCAAGCCAGGACTTGAAAACCTCTAGGGATGGAGCTTCCACCAGCTGTCTAGCTAAAGCATCCCAGCGATTCACCACTCTCCTGGTGAAATAGTTTTTCCTAATATTCAGCTTAGACCTCCCCCATGGCAACTTGAGACCATTGCTCCTTCTTCTCCCATCTGTCACTACTGAGAACAGCTTCTCTTCATCCTCTTTAGAGCTCCCCTTCAGAAAGTTGAAGGCTGCTATCAAATCGCCCCTCATTCTTCTCTTCTGAAAACTAAATAAGCCCAGATCCCTCAGCCTCTCCTCATAGGTCATGTGCTCCATCCCCCTAATAATTTTTGTTGCCCTCTGCTGGACCCGCTCCAATCCTTCCACATCCTTTCTATATTGGGGGGCCCAGAACAGGATGCAGTACTTGAGATGTGGCCTTACCAGTGCCGAATAGAGGGGAATAATAACTTCTCTAGATCTGCTGGAAATGCTCCTCCTAATGCACCTCAATATGCTCCTAGCTTTCTTGGCTATAAGGGCACACCGTTGACTCATATCCAGACTCTTATCCACTGTAATCCCCAGGTCCTTTTCTGCTGCACTGATACTTAGCCATTCAGTCCCCAGCCTGTAACAATGCTTGGGTTTCTTGTGTCCCAAGTGTGGGACTCTGTACCTGTCCTTGTTGAACTTCATCAGATTACTTTGGCCCAACCCTCCAATTTATCTAGGTCACTCTGGACCCTATGCATACCCTCCAATGTATATACCTGTCTCCCTAGATTAGTGTCATCCACAAACTTGCTGAGGGTGCAATCCATCTCCTCATTCAGGTCATTAATAAAGGTTGAACAATACCGGCCGCAGAACTGATCCCTGGGGCACTCCACTTGACACCAACAGCCAACTAGACATTGAGCCATTGATCGTTACCCAATGGGCCTAGCCATGTAGCCCTCTTCCTATCCACCTTACAGTCTATGTATCTAATCCATACTGCCTTAACTTATGGGCAAGACTGTTGTGGGAAACGGTATCAAAAGCTTTGCTAAAATCAAGGTATAGCATATCCATTGACTTCCCCATGTCCACAGAGCTATTTACCTCATCATAGAAGTGAACAAGATTGGTCAGGTATGATTTGCCCTTGGTCAATCCATGCTGACTACTTTTGGTCACGTTCCCATTTTCCATGTGCTTCAAAATAGATTCTTTGAGGATCCCCCCATGATTTTCCAGGGGACTGAGGTAAGTCTGACTGATCTATAGTTCCCTGGATTGTCTCTCTTTCCCTTTTTAAAGATGGACACAACATTTGCCTTTTTGCAGTCATCCGGGACCTCTCTTAATCTCCATGACTTTTCAAAGATAATGGCCAAAAGCTCTGCAATGATATTTGCCCATTCCCTCATTAACCTCGTATGCATTAAACCCAGATCCATGGATTTGTGTATGTGTATCTTTTCTAAATATGCCTTAACCTGTTCTGTTAAGCTTTTCCAAATAGCGCTTAACCTGTTCAAGTATCACAATTTTCAAGTCCTTTAGTGAGTATCCAGGGAAGTTAAAGTGCTCTCTTACTCATTTTTGAATGTTATCTTCTTGCGTGCTGATCTTTGCTCATTTATTTTTTTGCATACAGACAGTCTGGTTTGGCCAGGCTTAATGTCATCAAAATATAAATGATTAAAACACAGATCTGTATATAACCCCTTCAGCCAGTCTGTAGTATGGCATTTGAGGCTATCCAAAGGGAAGAATAAAAGACACAATAAACCCTGAAATAGAGAATACAGGGAAAAAAATCCGCTCAACATTTTGTCATCAAGATCTGCCACATAATCTGAAGATGCCAGAAGAAAGAAAAAAAAAAGAAACTGTGTGATTCTTTTACAACAAAACTTGAACACTGAATGAAATTCCCATGATGCTGAGTTTCATCACAAATTCAAAACTCAGACCTGCTTTACTAAGGTTCATGAAGTATTAGTGAATTTACCTCCAGTTTTAGGTTAGCCAAGGTTAGGTTTGGATTAGATGGTTTGGGATGGAAACTCAGTGTTTTCTCATGGTTTTAACTTAAAGTCAGACACAACAGGATGGCTTGGGCTGTATTTGTCTTGATTTGGGGTGAGTTAGAAAACCAAAGAGAAATTTGGAGTGCAGATCCCCATGTTGAAAATAGTGAGTAAACACCGCAAAGTTCTGCGAATCAAACAGTTACATTCTATAAAACTTTAATAAAAATGTAAAGCCCTGCATACAAAAATAAGGCATTGATTGTACATCCCATTTTCTATATATACTTAACAAATATGTTTGCAAATCAGCCTTTTGGATATGCACATGGACTAACACATTTTTTCTGACCCTGTGTATGCGTATACAAACCTTTGATTTATGTGAACTCATTTGGTAAGTGTGTGCACCAAAAGTATAGGCATATCTTGAATATTACTTTGTGAAAATCTTTGTACCCAAAGACAATGGGACTCTTGGTTGGAGTTCTTTTTGCAGTACAAGCCCCCTGACATTAGTGGGTATGAACTAAAACTTTTTCAAAATAGCGCAACTGCTAGCTTTCAGTCATTCCTTTTAGTGACAGCTTAATGAACTCAAAGTTTAATTTTCATATGTATACGGACTAAATATATCATTTGAAAAGCTTTATTCATACTCATAAAAGTGCATCTGGCTATACAAACATTTGTGATTCCATTGCAGCAGAATGTTCACAATATAAACAACAAATGATGCTCTAGGTATTTGCCATGTAATGTTATCCGAGAACTAATCTGAATTGCCCATGTGAATGCATTTTATTGTTTGTAATTCCCTTTGTTTAGAATTTAATGATCTTTTTGCATCTGTACCCTATTACTGTGTTAGTCCCTTCCAGCTTTGATTTAGAAAGCAAAACTGTCACTCAGTGCATTGGCTGACTCTCATTAATAAATGTGCTAGCTTTTAATTTTAAGAGTTAAAATAATCCAAATTAGAAGTTTACGGTTTTAAAAACAGCACACTACATTTAAAAGTCTATGAAGGTGTATACAAGCATTACCAAGAGATGTTGCTGTTGGTTTGTTTTTAAACAAGTTGTTTTCATTGTCAGAATGTGCTGCAGCTTTACCACTGAGCTTTTACATGCTTATTACATCACAGTACACATGTGTGTTCTCACAATTACCACTACCGATTGTAAAATGCAGTTCTTTGTTTTGAAATCAAGCTTTTACAAGGCATGTAATAGAGCACATAAAATAAAATTGTACAGAAATTGAAGTGAGAGTTCCTTGAATTCTTGGTACATGCAATAAACTGCAGAAAGAATGTACTGTAAAAGACTGCTTAGATGCCAGATTAGTGCCATGGGGTATGTATGTCTACACTGTAAAGTAAAAAAAGAATAGGAAAAAAAACACAGCACTGAGTCTCAGAAGCTGGATCAACTGACTCGGTTTTGTGCAGCCCACAATGTGGGGCTAAAAATAGCAGTTAAGATGTTTAGGCTTGGGCTGGAGCCTGAGCTTTGAGACTTACCTCTGTTGCTGGGTTCCAGAGCCTGGGCTTGAGTCTGAGCCTGCATGCATCTGACTAGCTGTTTCTAGCCTCACGTTGCAAACCCTGCAAGCCTGAGTCAGTTGACCAAAGCTCTGAGACACAGTGTCCCCTCCTGCCCTGGGTTTTTTTGTTTTTTTGTTTTGTTTTGTTTTGTTTTTGTTTGTTTGTTTGCAGCATAAACATTGAAGATACAGCTCAGCCAAGTAAACAAATATAGTCAATTATTATTTATGGGAGGGCTAGAAGCCAGTTCTGTTTCACTACTATATGTGGAATCTACCACCTCTCTTCTTTAAAACATTGTTTACAAACTTCTAGTGAGTTAAAACTGGAAACCTTCATGCATTTATATCTATTTTTGCAGGGAGCAGTTGGGGGTAAACTACAGTGTCAGCTGCTTCTCTTCAAAATAATCCCCAGCTTGTGGTTTTTGCATTCCTCCCCTCCCCCATTCTTGGCATCCAAAAAATGGTCTCATTCTCTTTCATTGGCTGATATTTGGGGACTGCAGAAACAATTCTTGTGAGGGTAGGAGGGAATGTAATCAGATACTCAAAGAACCCCAGATATTCTTCTCCTGGAGGAACTTATGACTATGAAAAGGTTGGTTTGTGCACATATGTGTCTTAATGTCTATGGATCTGGAGAAATGATGTTCCCATCTAGCAACCCCAGGGTATGCAGCAGATTGCTAGCCCCTCTGTGGAGTTCTTTGGCCCTCAGAGAAACAGCTAACTCGTCTGTTAAAATTTTGCCATAATTTACATCCAGTTTTAGGTCCCCCAGTATTGAAAGGATGTGGACACATTGGACCAAGTGCAGCAGAGGGAAATGAAAATGATTAGAGGACTTGAGCACATGACTTATGAGGAGAGGCTGAGATACTAGGGCTTATTTAGTTTTCAGAAGAGAAGAGTGAGTGGCAATTTGACAGCAGGTCCTCACCTGGGGCAGCTCCCCCTTGGTGGCACAAGTCCCTTTTGTGGCTCACACTCCCTGGAGAGGGAGGGAGCAGGTGGCTCTATGTAATGCTCTATGCTTGCCTGCAGGCACCACCCCTGCAGCTCCGATTGGTTGTGATTCCTGGCTTCAGCCCAGCTGGGTGAAGGAAAGCAGTGTGCATAGCAACGTTCCCATTCCCCTCCCCACCAAACCACAGCGGGGTTAGTGAACGCAGCACAGGATCCTGGGCTAAAGAGACCCCACAAAAAGATCTGAAATTTGGTATCCTGCGTATCTTTTTGTGGGGCCCTGAACTGCAGCTCCTGAAGTCACTTTCTTAATCTCTCCCTGGTTGGTTTGTTTAAATGTATTGATGTTATTGTTTACTTAGTTTGTGTGTGACTAAGGAAACAGGCAGCCTTTTGAATGAGAAGGAATAAATAGGTCCTTGGATTTGAAACCATCTTTTGTGGTTGTGGAGTGACAGAGACCTTTCAAACCTCTGTAAAATATGGAATTCTGATGGAAAATGGTGGTTAGTAGAATGCTAAAACAGACAAAGTAATTTACATGAACAAGGTACCAGGCCTGCAACTGGTTTTTTCATCCTTAAAAAAAAAAAACGGAGCAGGCTCAGATTTCTCCTCTGCTCATGTTGTTTGCAGTTATACGCAGAGACTGAAAACTAGAAACAGATAAACATATAGAGGAAGGCAAAGGACAAAGTACTACTCACTGTCAGTGAGGAGAGAGAAACAATATCCGGAAACTCAGAAACGGTAGAGGTGCTTAATGACCTCTTCATTTCAGTCTTCACCAAGAAGGCCAATGCAGAAATGCCTAACATAATGCATGCTAGTGGGAAGCGGGTAAGTTTAGAGGGTAAAATGAAAAAAGAACAAGTTAAAAATACTTAGAAAAATTAGATGTCTTCAAGTCTCCAGGGACTGATGAAATACATCTTATAATACTCAAGGAGTTGATAGAGGAGTCATTGGAACCTTTAACTATCATCTTTGAAAAGTCCTGGAAGTTGGAAGAGATTTTAGAAGACTGCAAAAAGGGCAAACATAGTGCCCATCTATAAAAAGGGAAAAAAGAACAACCCAGGAAACTACACACTGTGCTGGAAAGATAACGGAGCAAGTAATTAAGAAATCATCTGCCAACATCTGGAAGAAAATAAGGTGATAGGAGACAGCCAGAATGGATTTTTGAAGAACAAATCATGCCAGACCAATCTGATAGCTTTCTTTGACGGGATAACAAGTCTTGTGGATAAGGGAGAAGTGGTGGATGTGGCATACCTAGACTTTAGTAAGGCATTTGACATGGTCTCGCATGATCTTCTTATCAATAAACTAGGCACATACAACTTAAATGGATCTGCTATGGGGTGGGTGGATAACCATTCTGAGAGAGTAGTTAGTAATGGTTTGCAATCATGCTGGAAGGGCATAACAAGTTGCTTTCTGCAGGGGTCTGTTTTGGGACTAGCTCTATTCAGTACCTTCATCAATGATTTAGATATGGCAGAGAGATCATGCTTATTAAGTTTGCAGATGACACCAGGCTGGGAGGGGTTTCAACTGCTTTGGAGGATAGCGTCAGAATTCAAAATTATCTGGACAAACTGGAGAAATGGTCTGAGGTAAACAGGATGATATTTAATAAGGACAAATGCAAAATACTCCACTTAGGAAGGAACAATCAGCTTCATATATACATAATGGGAAGCAACTGTCTAAGAAGGAGTACTGCAGAAAGGGATTTAGGGGTCATAATGGACCATAAGATAAATGAGTCAACAGCGTGAGTCTAAGATGCATTAACAGGAGTGTTGAGAGCAAGACCCAATAAGTCATTCTTCCACTCTACGCAGCACTGATTAGGCCTCAGTTGGAGTATTGTATCGGAGGGGTAGCCGTGTTAGTCTGGATCTGTAACAGCAACGAAGGGTCCTGTGGCACCTTATAGACTAACAGAAAAGTTTTGAGCATGAGCTTTCGTGAGCACAGACTCACTTCATCAGATGCTGGTAGTGGAAATCTGAAGGGCCAGGTATAAATAAGCCAGAGCAAGACTGGGGATAACCAGGTTAGCTCAGTCAGGAAGGGTGAGGCTTACTACCAGCAGTTGATCTGGAGGTGTGAACACCAAGGGAGAGGAAGCTGCTTTTGTATTTAGCCAGCCGTTCACAGTCTTTGCTTAAGCCTGAGCTGAGGGTGTTCCATTTGCAGATGAATTGTAGCTCAGCAATTTCTCTTTGGAGTCTGGTCCTGAAATTTTTTTGCTGTAGGATAACTACTTTTAAGTCTGCTACTGTGTGGCCTGGGAGATTGAAGTGCTCTCCTACAGGTTTTTGTATATTGCCATTTCTGATATCTGATTTGTGTGCGTTTATTCTTATAAGTAGAGACTGTCCAGTTTGTCCGATGTATATAGCAGAGGGGCATTGCTGGCACATGATGGCATAAATTATATTGGTAGCTGTGCAGCTGAATGAACCCACGATGGTGTGGCTGATCTGGTTAGGTCCTGTAATGGTGTTGCTGGTGTAGATATGTGGGCAGAGCTGGCAACGAGGTTAGTTGCATGGATGGGTCCCTGAGTTAGAGTGACTGTGGTGTGGTGTATAGTTGCTGGTTAGGATTTGCTTCAGGTTGGCAGGCTGTCTGTGGGCAAGGACTGGTCTGCCTCCCAAGGCCTGTGAAAGTGGGGGATCATTGTCCAGGATGGGTTGTAAGTCCCTGATGATGCGCTGTAGAGGTTTTAGCTGAGGACTGTAGGTGATGGCTAGTGGTGTTCTGCTGGTTTCTCTCTTGGGCTCGTCCTGTAGTAAGAGGCTTCGTGGCACACGTCTGGCTCTGTTGATCTATTTTTTCACTTCCTCAGGTGGGTACGGCAGTTTCAAGAATGCCCAAGTACCTAAAACAGGGTTGCAAGGAGGAGGGAGAACAATTGTTCTCCTTGGCCTTTGAGGATAGGACAAGGAGCAATGGGCTTAAACTGCAGCAAGGGAGGTTTAGGTTGGACATTAGGAAAAAAACTTCTTCACTGTCAGGTCAGTTAAGCACTGGAATAAACTGACTAGGGAGGCTATGGAATCTCCATCACTGGAGATATTTAAAACCATGTTAGATAGACCTCTATCGGGGATGGTCTAGATGGTGCTTGGTCCTGCCATGAGGGCAGGAGGCTGGACTCAAAGAGCTATCAAGGTCCCTTCCTAGTGTTTTATGATATCATGCACATACACTGAAGAAAAGAGAAGTAAGGGCTAAAACAGCCAAGTAATCAATGAATATGGTACATCCCGATTCTCTGAGTTTGAAGGCTATTTTAATGCATATGTATGCCACTAAATCAGCGTTTGTCTCCTTTAATATTTTCTGGTATGGGTCTTCAAGTGGGTGACAGGAAAAATAACTGTTGTTTTTTTTTTCTGATTCTCGAAGACAGATGAAGTCCAAATATTCACAGCTTTTTCAGTGCAGTACAAGGCCTGATTCACATCTCCTTTCTTTCATTGTACTTCATGAGCAACTTCACCCAAAAGCAGTTCAGTTACACCAAAGTAAGCTGGAGAAGAACCGGACCACTGGAGTCTGCAAGAGATGGTAAGATTCTGAATAAGTAAATCAGAGTGGTAATTTCCAAACAAAACTGAAGTGTGGTACACATGTGATAGGAGGTGTTAATTGTCTTTGCAGCAAATCTAAATGTAAGGAAGCAGAATAAAATGTGGCAGATGTCATGTGTTATTCTAAGAAAAAGGAATAAATCATAAGATGCCAGGAGAAAATATATAACCATTCTGGAAAATCTATAATTATTCCTGCACACTTTTACAGAAATGGATCATAAAAGTTTAGGGTTCCACTAAGATTAAAGAAAAGTCATATAATCGGAAATGGTGAAGTAACAGACTTACTCCACCACCTACACACCACCTATGGGGGGTGATGTACAGCATTCACTGCCAGAAAAAGCTATGATTAAGTTCCAGTTTCTTTCCTAAACCCGTCCCTTCCAACTCCCCACATCCTCCTTTTCAGGTGAAGATAACTTTCTGTAACTCAGTTCAGTTAGGCAGTTCACTGCAGAAACATTTATGAATAGTTTATAATGGGTTAATAAATTAGTAAAAGGTATTTCAGTGAATTGTTATAGAATCCAACAAGTCAAGTTTAAGGTGAACTCTTGCTACAGTCTGAGCATAATTAATTCAGGCATTTAATGTTATCAAGAAAGACAGAAAAGGGAAATCTCTTTTCCGTAATTCCCAAGTTGTAAACCTGTAGTTCTATAGTGTTTAAAGATACAAAACTAGAAACTGCAAGTCTGGAGTGACTTGGATTATATTCCTCAATGAGAAAAGAAAACAATTTGGTGTTTATAAATTTGAATATTCGAATATGTGATTTGGTAGAAAGTTTGCTATTATTTTTTTTTCTTTTTTTAAATATTTCCCTTGAAGCTAAAGCAGTTTAGAAAATGGCACCTGCAAGGATGAGGCAACCTAAAATAAAGCTGCTGAGTTAAGAATAAAAACAATGCAGAGTCCTGTTGCACCTTAGGGACTAACAAATTTATTTGGGCATAAACTCTTTTTGGGCTGCAGCTCACTTCATCAGATGTATGAAGTGAAAGATGCAGATGGCTAGGATTCTTACTTACATACAGAGATGGGAGTGTTACATCGGTGTTAATGAGCCTAATTCAGTCAGGGTGGACGTGGCTCACTTCCAACAGTGATAAAATGGTGACAATACCTAAAGGGGACAATTACTTATTGTAATGAGATAGCCATTCCTAGTCCCTACTGAGACCCATTCTGATTATGTCAAATTTGTATATGGATTCCAGCTCAGCAGTTTCACCCTACAGTCTGTTTCTGATTTTTAGCTCAACTATAGTAACTTTCAAGTCTGTAACTATGTGTCTAGGGAGGTTAAAGAGCTCTCCCACTGGTTTTTGTATGTTACCATTCTTGCTGTCTGATTTGTGTCCATTTATTGTTTTGCATGGAGACAGTCCAGTTTGTCCAACGTACATGGAAAAGGGGCATTGCTGTTACATGATGGCATATCTCACATTAATATATATGCTGGTTAATGAGCACTTAGTGTTATGGCTGATCTGGTTAGGTTTTGTATTGAGCCGCGTCTACACGTGCACGCTACTTTGAAGTAGCGGCGCCAACTTCGAAATAGTGCCCGTCACAGCTACACGTGTTGGGCGCTATTTCAAAGTTAACATCTACGTTAGGCGGCAAGACGTCGAAGTCGCTAATCCCATGAGGGGATGGGAATAGCACCCTACTTTGATGTTCAACGTCGAAGTAGGGAATGTGTAGTCGTTGCGCATCCCGCAACATTGAAATTGCAGGGTCCTCCATGGCGGCCATCAGCTGAGGGGTTGAGAGACGCTCTCTCCAGCCCCTGAGCTTGACAGTGGCTGCGTGGAGCGGCCCCTTAAAGCTCCCCGCCCCCTGCCTTCCTGTGCAAGAAGCTGAGAGAGCGTGCAGGCAGCAGCATTGCCACGCAGCTAGCCTGCACGCTCTTCTGCAGCCACAGACTCCCACACCCGACGCAATGGCCGCCCGCCAGTCCCCCCAGTGCACCCAGGGGACCCCCCCCCAAGGAGAGCCAGGGCTCCCAGCCCAACAGCCAGGCAGGGAAGCGGCAGCGGGGCCACTCCTGGATGGAGGCCGAGCTTCGGGACCTGCTGGGGCTCTGGAGCGAGGAGGAGGTGCTCCAGGTAATGGGGAGCAAGAGGCGGAACGTGGATGCGTTCGCTCGGCTGGCCGAGGGCCTGGCCACCCGGGGTCACCCTGCCCGCACTCCGGATCATGTCCGGAGTAAAGTGAAGGAGCTGCGGCAGGGTTATGCCTGGGCCTGGGATGCGGCTGGCCAATCTGGGGCCGCCCCCGTCACTTGCCCCTTTTACAGGGAGCTCAGGGACATCCTGGGCCCCCGGCACACCTCCTCCCCTCCGGCCACGCTTGATACCTCGGCCGAGGAGCCCCAGCAGGCCCTGCAGACGGAGTCCGCCCTGGAGGCAAGCCCGGCACCCTGGGGGCACCCCCAGGAGCCCACCCCCAGGGCACCAGAGGAGGAGGAGGAGGAGAGGGACTCCTCCTCCAGTGACACCGGCCTCCAGATAAGGCTGCCGTCCTGGAGCTCCAGCCGGGCGTCCGCCCCCCGGGTGTCCCCCGACCGTGGGAGTGGACTGTCAGGTATGTACCCCCCCGGTGCACACCCCCGGGGTTGAGGGGCAGGGGTAAGAGATATGACCAGGGCCCTCCACATGCCCAGATGGCCATGGCCCCAAGGACAGCAGTGGCATGTCCCTCAGAAGAGTGCATCAGCCCCTGCCCCCTGCCCCAGCACGACAGTGCCATGCTCCATCCCCGGGGCTGGGGGGAGCGGAACCTCTAGGGTCCCCCGGGGAGAGGGAGTGGGACACCCAGCAGCAGCAGCAGCAGCAGCAGCAGCAGCAGCAGCAGTATGTGATGGAGTGGGGGGAGTGCAAATGCGAGACTCAGGCTAGATATGAGAAGCAAGCTGAATAGCTCCCAGTGGCTAAGGATGATCCTGGGGCTACAACTGGCAGGTAACACCTCTGCCCTGAACAAACAGGAGGGAGGAGCCGAGCTGGGTTTGAATCGGGGGCAGCAGTTAAAGGCTAGGGGAAGGGAGAGCTAGAAGGCAGCCAGCCTGAGGAGGGGGAAAGCTACACCCCAGAGGGGCACCCCTCAGGGTCTTCTCCCCAGGATGGGTTGGAAAGACGGTCTCTGACTGCTGTACTGTCGCTTCTGTGAGAAACTGGGCATCAGTTGCCTAATAAACCTCCTGTCGTACCTGCTGAGTGAGAGTCACTCCTGCCAGCGGACGGGGTGCAGAGCAGGGGGACCCCTGAACCCCATCACAGCAGCATCTCCCGGGGATGGGGATGGGGAACCTGCAGCAGAGGGGTGGGGGGACAAGGGCCACGGCTCGGGGCCCACACTAACAGCTGTCTCCACTCTTCTTCTCTCCCCCGTGTTCCTCAGCTGCACCATTGGAAGGACCGGACAGCGCTGGCGAGGCGTCAGTGGTCCCGGAAAGCCCTCTGGGGCCATCACTCCAGGCCAGCCCCTCGGCGGAGGACCGACCGGCCCCACAGCGGGGAAGACGGCGGACCCAGCACCAGCAGCCGACGGCGACGGACCCCCAGCTGCTGGCACTGCACCGTCGGCAGCTGGAGGTCACCGAGCAGTGGCTGCGGGTGGAGGAACACCGCCTCCAGCTTCAGGAGCGGGTGCTGGCCTGCCGCCAGGAGGCATGGGGGGCCTACATGCGGACCCTCAACCGCATAGCGGACTCTCTGGACCCCAGGTCACGCCGGCCACTGCAGCGCCCGCCCTGCCTGCTCCACCTGCTGCTCCAGCCACCGCACTGTCTGCCGTCGCACCGCCACCGGCCACCGAGGGCCATTCCGCCGAGGGGGACCTGGGGCAGCTGACACTCGCCGGCCGTATCTCCCGGTCCGCCCGGCCCCCAGCCAGCCCTGGCCAGAGCTGCGGCCAAGGCAGGGATCCCAGCCGCCCACCCCCAGCGCTGGACTGTAGGGGCGTGGGGCCCAGGACGTGGCCCCCCCCCTTTGTATATATTCCCCCCAGTTTATTGTTATTTTGTTGTAAATAGTTTGTATATTTGACCCGTTACTATGCTGATCCTTACCCCCCCATGTAAATAGTTCTCCCCTTCCTTGTCTTCCCCTTTAATGTTATCCCTATTTTTATAATGTATATATATTTATCAGTTAGATTTCCCCTGTACATAGTTAGTTTGTCTTGTTCATAATAATAATAATAATAATAATAATAATAAGAGTTCTAGTAAAGATGTTTGAGTTGACAAACAACTGTCTGCTTTTATTTTTACAAGAAAAGTGGCGGGGTGTGCTCTTGGGTGCTCTGTGGTGTGGGCATAGGGGCAGGGAGTGTTGTGGAGGATGTGGGGGGTGCAGTGGGGGGCCTGCCAGCGTTCACCCTGCGTCCTCATTGAACTGTGCCCGCAGGGCCTCCCGGACCCGGGTCCCTTCGGGGTCCACCTGGCGACTGGGGGCAGCAGGTGGCTGCACATCGACCCTGCCGGCCTCCACAGCCCAGCCGTGAAAGAAGGCCTCCCCCTTGCTCTCCACCAGGTTGTGTAGGGCGCTGCACACACCCACAGTCTGGGGGATGTTGGTGGGGCCTGCATCAAGGCGGGTGAGGAGACACCTCCAGCGCCCTTTGAGGTGCCCAAATGTGCACTCCACCACCTGGCGCGTGTGGTTCAGGCACTGGTTGAAGCGCTCCTGGCTGGCAGACAGATGGCCCATGTATGGGTGCATGAGCCAGGGCCAGAGGGGGTAGGCCGCATCTGCGATGACGCAGAGGGGCATGGTGGTGTCCCCCACAGGGATCTCCCGCTGGGGGATGTAGGTCCCCACCTCCAGCTGGTGGCACAGGCCCGAGTTCTGGAATACCCGGGCATCGTGGGTGCTGCCAGGCCAGCCCACATAAATGTCCAGGAAACGGCCCCGGCTGTCCACCAAGGCCTGGAGGACCACTGAGTGGTAGCCCTTCTGGTTTATGTAGCGTCCTCCACTGTGTTCCGGGGCGCGGATGGGGATGTGAGTCCCATCCAGAGCCCTGAAGCAACTGGGGAAGCCCAGGGTGGCAAAGCCCGCGATGGCGGCATCCGGGTCCCCAAGCCTCACGAGCCTGTGGAGGAGCAGGGCGTTGATGGCACGGATGACCTGCAGGGGAAGCACATGGGAGAGCACCAATGAGGGGTGTGCAGGGTGTGTGTGGCCCTCCCCTGCCAGGGCCCCCCTCCCCTCCCCTCCCCTGCCAGGGCTGCCTCCCCCGCATCCCTCCGTGGGTCCTCTTACCTCCATGAGGACAGCCCTGACGGTGGCCTTGCTGATGCCAAACTGCTGGCCCACGGATCAGTAGCTGTCTGGAGTGGCCAGCTTCCAGACAGCGATGCTGACCCATTTCTCGACGCTGAGGGCATGTTGCATGGCGGTGTCCTGGTGCCTCAGTGCGGGGGTGAGCCACTGGCATAGCTCCAGAAATGTCTGCCGGCTCATCCGAAAGTTCTGGAGCCAGCGGTCGTCGTCCCACTCTCCGAGCACCAGCCGCTCCCACCAGTCGGTGCTGGTGGGGTAGCTCCACAGCCAGCGGTGTGTGCGGTGGAGGGGGCGGAGGGGTGCTGCAGGGTTGGGGGTTGAGTCCTCCTACCCTGCGGGCAGCTCCTCCTCTGTGGCAAGGAGGTGCTCAGCTGCCTCCTGCATGGCATCAAGCAGGGCGAGCACTGCTCCTGCAGGGGCGGCTGTGTGGACCTCTGGCTGCTGCTGCTGCTGCTGCTGCTGGGGGTCCATGACTGCATCACTCGAGGTGTGCGTGCCTATGGCTCTGCAGAGCGCGTGCTGTGCAGGCTGAGTGTGTCTGGGAGGGGCCCTTTAAGGGAGCAGCTAGCTGTTGCCCCAGAAGCGCTAGTCTGCCCTGTGACCCTGTCTGCAGCTGTTCCTGGCACCCCTATTTCGATGTGTGCTACTTTGGCATGTAGACGTTCCCTCGCTGCGCCTATTTCGATGTGGTGCTGCGCAACGTCGACGTTGAACGTCGACGTTGCCAACCCTGGAGGACATGTAGACGTTATTCATCGAAATAGCCTATTTCAATGTCGCTACATCGAAATAAGCTACTTCGATGTAGCGTTCACGTGTAGACATAGCTTTGGTGTCACTAAGGTAGATATATGGACAGAGTTGGTATGGGGTTTGTTGCAGGGAAAGTGCTTCTGTTTTGTGGAGTGTATTTGGTGGTTAGTATTTGTTTCAGATTGGGTTGTGGGGAGAGTTGTCTGTAAGTGGAAATTGGCTCACCTCTCAAGGTTTGGGAGAGTAAGGGATCGCAATCTGGGATAGGTTGTAGATCCTTGATGATGCGTGAGAGAAGTTCTTGTGTGGACTGGTCCAGGCTAAGATTTGTGGTGGGGTGGCAATTGTTGAAATCCTACTAGAAGTGAACTGCAGTCCATGCAAGCTTATTGTGTAATAACTTTATTGATCTTTAAGGTGCCACAGACTCCTCATTGTTTTTTCTGAAAGACTATGGCTATGCTATAGTTGCTAATTTGGGATATAAATGTATCCCGAAATAGCTTATCTGCAGCTGAACACCCCAGTGCAGTGCTATTTTGAGTGCAGTATTCTGGTTCTGGTACCTCTTGTCATAAGTAAAGTAGCGGAAACTTTGAAATAGCCACTTATTTCTAGTTTTGGTGCCATGTGAACAGTACCAAACTAAAAATAAGTTAATTCAAAATAAATTACACAATGCAGATTGCATAAGTTATTTTGAGTTACGTCTACAGTGTAGCCATAGCCAAACAGAATCATAAGGATACCCCTCTGATGCTCTCACTAGGGTGTGTTGGCTTAAAGAATTCAACTAATGGCTCTGCAGTTAGGCCTATTTTAGGACACCTCAGTTAACATGTTAAGGCTTATCAGCTATAGTCTTCAGGGTAATACTCAGTGTTTCTGTGCAGTTGTGACACTTCTGCAAGATGCTGTTGGCACCAAAAAGGGCCAGGTTCACTTTTCTAGGAGTTTCTTCTCAACATTCAACTGACACCAGCTCACCCCTATCCAGAAACCTGGTAAACTATATAGACACATCATCCTAGGCAATACTGTTTTTTGCTCAGTGCTTCCCAACTCACCAGCACTGAATTCAGGAGTTTATAAGAGGGAAGTTTATGAGAAAGGAAAAAGAGGGGCAACTTGGAAAGCAAACTTGAAGAATGAACTTGAAAAAACAATGAGAACTCGTGTGGCACCTTATAGGCTAACATATTTTAGAGCATAAGCTTTTGTGGGCAAAGACCGGCTTCATCAGATGCAATGTCTTGGTAATGGACTTGGGACACTCGGAAGTTAGTAACTCAATAATATCTGTTAGATAAGACTCTTATGCCTAGGGTGCACCACAGTAATTCCACCTCAGTTCTCCCAGTTCACACATTCCTCCAGCCTACACATCTCCCCCACTCAGTTTTCTGTAGAATCCAAGCATTCAGGTGTGTCAGTATCCAGTCCCCAAAGTACTCCTGGATTGCTCTGTAGCCTCTGTCACCTGACCCATCAAAGGTGATTTCAGCATTGATAGATAACTGGGGAGGCTTGTATAGGCATGCATATGCATGGCAGCACTTCATTAGTAAACTCCCAACACCCTAATTACCATCCTTCCTTCGAAGAAAGGTGGTAGTGTAGACATGCCCGTAGCGTGTTAACACACGAAATGTGCTTTTTTGATCTGAAATTGAAATAACACAGCCCTTTTTTCTGGTGGCCCTCCTACTCTCCCAGATGAGGAAAAGCACCTTTTTCCAAAAGCTTCTTTTGAAAAAAAGCATGTGTATGCACTTTGTGGGCCCTTCCTTCAAAAGAGCAGTCTTCATGGTGCCAGCTTTTTTGATCCCTGGCACGTTCTTTCAAAAGAACTTAGGTTGTGTGGACGCTGTCTGTAGAAAGAGCATATTGATCTTTCACGCTGCTTTTTTGTGTGTGGATGCGATTTTTTGAAAGCTTTTTTTCAGAATGTCTCCTCCAGAAGAACTTCCTTTGAAATATCTCTGTAGGATAGACACAGCCAGGCAGAGAAGTGATCCACAAAATATCATTTTTCTTTTTCCTAAACTTCTACAGTTTCAGCTTCTTGACTCATGGAAGACACAACATAAGCATTATTCAAACAAGCAAAAATGCCATGAAAAATGGCTAAACTTGCTAAAAGCAAATAGCACCGCAACTCCAAACCTCAAACTTCAAGAAATACAGCACAAAGCCATACACCTAGAAAATCACCGTCTCACACAGACACACCCAGAGCCACTTGCAAACACATAGACTTACAGACTTTAAGGCCAGAAGGGAACTTCCTGATAATATAATCTGACCTCCTGAGCACAAATCTTCATCCACTCCATCTAATAGACTCTTTATCCTTGGCTGAATTACTGAAGTATTCAAATCACAGTTTAACAACTTCAAGTTATAGAGAATTCATCATTAACACTAGTTTAAAGCTGCAAGTGACCCATGCCCTCTGCTGCAGAGGAAGGTAGAAAAACTCCCGGGGTCTTTCACAGTCTGAGCTGGGGCAATATGTAGGCAAGACCCACCAGCCAGACCCATGGGGAAGTGTAATAACTCAGAGCTCTGGCCATCCAGTCTCCTGTTTTCAGCAGTTGGGGTTTTGCTACTGACAATTGCTGATAGGCCATATGTCATTGTAACCAGTCCAATCCACGCCCTCCAACAGCAATTCCAGGCCTCCGGACAGAACAGTCAGTGGGCCCCCAACCATGCACAAGCTGTGCCTGTGTGGATGTGGTCTTTGTGATATTTGAGTAGTTCAGCGTGTGTGCTGGCTGGTACCCAGCAAGCTGTTGGTTGTACTGGTGGGCATGCTTTTTGAGCATGACCAGGGCTTCTACATGCCTACCTTGCTGCCTTTGCTGTGGCTGGTACCACTTCATGCACATGGCATGTTTGTGCAAATTAAAAGGGACTTGGGCTCCCAGACAATTATTGCAGCTGCCACAGTAGTGGTGGCAATGGGGACCCCAAGGCCCCTTTTAAATTGCCTGGGACCCTAGGAAATTACCTTCTTTACATTGTCCTGTCCACATGCCTGGTGCAATCATCCCATCCCATCCATAAACGTATCAAGTTTAGTTTGAAACCACTTAAGTGTTTGCCCCCACTGCTCTTCTTGGAAGGCTGTTCCAATAATTCACTACTTTGATGGTTAGAAATTTTCATCTAATTTCAAGTGAAAACTTGTTGATAGCCATTTTATGTCCATTTGTTCATGTGTCCATATTGGCATGTAAGTAAATCCCCACCGTCCCTGGTATTTATTCCTCTGGTGTATTTATATTTAGTCATATCTGCCCTTAGACTTCTTTTGGTTGGATTAAACAAGCAATCCTTACCCAAGAGAAATGCATAGTGATTTACCATAGCCACCAGAGTAATGCCCCCTGCTCAGACATTCTTAATATTACCCTCAGTCTGATGCTCATATTCCTACAGGATGATTCTGTATTTCCTCATTTCCTGTATTTGTAAATTGAGCATTACTTACCCTTTAGGATTTTAACAATGTAAGGGGTTTATATGATGCTGGATTTATACAATTTCTTTTTATTAATGAGTAGTGTTGATAGGTTGTTGGTAGTTTCTAAAGTATTTATTGTTTGCTAAGCAATGCAGCTAGAGTAAATTTGTGTGGTGTGCATTATAGGGCAGAGTTAAGTTTGCCTGAGCATCAGGTTGATATTGAAACTACTAAAATACTTAAACTGTTTTTCTGAATTTAGTTTAAAAACAGTTGATGACAAAGTGCAGCCCTTAGTACACCCCCTTGCAATACATGGTGGTCCTGCAAGAATTCTATTTCAACTCCACACCACTCACCCCACATTCTTTAGCCTGCCCACCCATTACATCAGCATAGCCTTCTGGTCAAATTATCTCCAAGCATTCAATTAGGGTATGGGTGGGGTGAAAGAGTCTTTCAAGGTCCTAAAAGATTCAAAACAAAGGACTCTTACCCAGCCAGGACATACCTTCAGTCCCTTTCCTGGTACATGATCTCCAATCGTTATTTTCTGTCTCCACACATCTCACTCACAAAATTTAGATTGAGACACTATCTTTCTGGTTTAAGCCATCCTTCCAGCAACTAACACTGGTCCAGTAATGGTCTTTAGTCCCTGGCCTTTGAGATGGCTACTTGCTCTTAAAACAATTAGTCCATCTACACTCTTCCTCTCTTTTTAGCCTCCACTGCTTGACTTTCCCCTTTTAAAACCAAACCCATGACAGTGTACCATCTGCAGCTAACTGAGCTAAAGTCTGGCCACTAACCATTTGTAGCTCATGACAGGGTCTTTCACCCCATGACAGTTACATTTATTGGCCTTCAATGAAATGTTGTACCTTGTGACATGAAGAACTTGCCCTATGTTAACTGTCCTCAGAGCTGGACCAAAAGATAAGCATATTACACAAGCTACTTCAAAAGAACCAAACTTTCTATTTCACTTTGTTCATTTTCCTTTTAAAATGGTTTTTTTTAATAATTTTCTTCTCATTTTAGTGAGGGAAAACCCTCTTTTTACATGTTTCCACCTCCTCCCTCCACAGTGCAAAGAAAGAGCAGGCACAATGAATTTAAAAGGGAGAAAAATGTAGATTTTTCAAATTTTCAAAAGATGATGAAATTTTTCATTTTGAAAGATTTTGAAAGAAAGAAAGAAATATGTTTTTTTATTGAAAAGTAAAAGTAATTTTTTATTTTAAAAAAATCCACACCTGGCAACTCTTTCTAGAATTAAGTTCTAAGTCCTCTTTCAGATAACCTAAGACATCTAAATAGTCAAGGCAAAGGAAAAGTATCCTTCCTCCCAGCACCTGGCCGGTGCTCTTAGCCTTCTCCTAAAAAATATCCAGACAAAAGTCTTCTGCAGCATGCCCAGAAGATTACCAGTTTCTAGAAATCTCAGACCAAACTGCAAAGTCTCTGGCCTTCAAAAAGTACATTTAGGATATAGAGGGAACAAGCGTATTTTGTACTATATATCTTGCAAAACACACCTCTCTTTTACCATATTTATGTTCTGTAATATTAACTAGCCAGTTGTGAAAATGGAGAATAATGTAATAGTGATGTGGAGTCTGGAAGAGAGAACAAAGATAGTGGCTGAAAAATTCCACAAAATAACCAAACCGTTAAGCATAGATCATATTAAGTACATAATAAAACAGCTCAATCGGTAATTTTATAGACTCTGTGCTGTAACCCTAAATCAACCAGGTGTGTGAGGTTTTATCCTTGTGCTGTTTTTTTCTGGGATTTTGACCACTGAGCTTACATAAACAATGGCATGTTGGAGATACTTTGAGAATACTTTATGAAATATAAAGAAATATAAATATAAGGAAATATAAAGTACAATAATAAGCTTTAATATTTCTATCAGGGCATATCTGCAGGACCCTCTAGATAATATAATCTGTTTTCATTGGCTTAGAAGTGTAGTATTCAGGAGTCTGAACATTATAAACTGTTTTTGCTTTGTTTAAGCAAAGTGGAATTCAGTATTAGGCATTTTAAGGCTAACACTGTGTAACAAAATCCAAGAGTTCAAAACTAAAGCTGACATTAACAGGTTAATGTTTGAGCAGCATTTTGAAAACCCAAAGTATTAATCACTTATTAATATTATTAATGTTGCAGATAAGAATAGAGGAGGCTGAAATCTCTCTGGAGCTATGATTTCTTCTTCCAGCTTAAATCTGGGCCCAGAGTACAAAAATCAGATCATCCATTACCAAAAAGGTTGCAAAGCAGAATGTGGAAAGTGCAGATTGATTTGGAGTGCTCCCCTCAACAACCATGTATTGGTCAGACTTCTTTAGAGTCTTGCCTGTAAATTGAAACAGCCTCTTCTTCTTCCCTACTGGTAGAAAGTGCTTTTTGTGTGTGCCAGTACTGATTACTAAGGGATTGGCTGGGGCGTGGAGGGTGGGGAACCGGCTAAGTACCAGCTCCTCTTTATTAACCAAAAAAAAGTGCTGCTGGTAGGAAACATAAGATTGCTAACCAGACTCATCAATAGCATCACCTAACCTATGGGGCCACCTATAGTACTGAAGGCACTCCTTGCCTTTGACCACAAGATGGGACTGCTCACTCAGAGCACAAAGGCTCATTTCATAAATTCAGTGTCAGGTTTCCAAACAAAACAAAGAAAGCAGTCCTGCAGCACCTTAAAGACCAACAATATTATTCATTAAGTGATGATCTTTCTTGGGAAAGACCCACTTCAGATTTGAAGTGGACCTTTCCCAAGAAAGCTCATCACCCAACGAAAAATATTGTTAGTCTTTGAGGTGCTGCAGAACAGCTTTCTTATTTTTGTGAAGATACAGACTCATATAGCTACTTCTCTGAGTCTCCAAAGAGTTAACTAAAGATAACAAAACTCTGAGTTTGACCATCTTCACATTCAAACAGCACCCACTCCACTCCCAAGAAAAGGTCTTCATTTGGCATTGGGGTTCCCAGTTAGCAATGAGAAGCACCTCCTCTACTACAATCTCATCCAACACTCCCTTCAAAAGAAGCAGGCGAGCCTTTGTAACTGGCCTACTGACTCCTGATTGCTCAATGCTTCTTCTTGGTCCTTCTAGATCTCTGGAGGATTAAGTCTTGGTGGTAGCTTGGTTTCCATGTGTTTTCCTTGAGAAGAGGGCTGTCAGGAGGCTGATGCCTCCAGCAGCAGACAGAGAAGGCCAGATTAACCCCATCACGACCCTACTTCAATGTTGATGCTCCCAAGGGATAAAGTACTACTGGGAGGAGGGAGTTACATTTCACTCTACAAACTTGTGGGGAGAATTTTTTCCAAAATACCATGAGCACAGTGAGGCGTGGATATTTAGATTTCATAGTTTGGTGAAGTTGTGTCATCAGGCGTAAAGGACTGGTAACAGAGGAGGGTTTTGCCAGCAGAGGCACATCTAGAAATCCTGTTTCCTGCTGGCTGCAGCTTCTGCTGGTAGTGAGATCTCACATAGCTATTCTAATTAGCCACACAATTATGCAAATGAACAGCCATTTGCAATTGCCAGACTGCTCATTAGCATGAAGCTGCCAGCAATACCCCTCAATGTGGACCCAGTCGAAAAAGAACACAGACTGAAGAATCCATCTTTTACCTCTGTCTGTGGAGAGGTGGGGAGAAGGACTAGTCATACCAGGCTTATGACTATATAGCCAAGACTAAGTTTGGCCTAAGGCTCACAGCCAGCTAATTCACCTTGTAACCATGCCCCCCTAGTGCATCATAATGCTCAGCTGCAGGGAGCCCTGTGCAATCCACATCTTACACAAAGATGATGGCTGCTCTGTACCCCACAAGAACTTCAAGTATTGGTGAGACTCCACAATTCTTACACTGGGTGATAGCATAAATTGTGACTTTACAACATGTTGTTTACAATAGACAAATATCCATTGCTTCACCTGCTACACATCAGGCTTTGTTTGAAAGGCATTACATATGCACACCTTTGCATTTTCATGCCAATGGTCTCTACAGGACACATTCCTCAAATCCTTCAGCGGTATTGAGCTCCTGCTGACACATTCCTTACAATAGGATAGTATATAGTATAGTATATATTATGTTTGCTACAGCGAGGGCTCATCTACACTAGCCCCCTCCTATGCTGATATGCAGCACCTCATTAGCATAATTCCTGCTGTACAAACTTCCAAGCTGCTAATTTTGAAGTGGCAGCAAGCAGTGTAGCCGTGGGCACTTCCAAGTACCCATGCAATCGCAAAAATTCCCTTACTCCAAAGTAAGGCACTTCAAAGTGCCTGTGGCTACACTGCTTGCCAGTGCTTTGAAGTTAGCAACTTCAGCATTCCCACAGCAGGAATTGTGCTAATGAGGTGCTGCATAAGCAGTGCAGCAGCTCATTGCTATTCTCCAATTGGGCTTGTTTACATGTCCCCTTCAAAGGGGGAGGCTTGTGTAGAGGACCCCAAATGTAATATAAATTCCTAACTCTCTCTCTATGGGTTGCTAACTGCCAAGAGATGATCTGAGTAAAATGACAAGCACTCATATCAGAAGTGACAGAACATGAAACTAGAGTCCGGATTCCTTATTCTGGCAAACTCTGTTGTAGCTGTCTGATTTTGAAGTGAGAAAAATACTTAATATGGGCATCAGTATTTGCTCCTATTGACTTTTACCTCCTGTGTGAATGTGGGCCATTTCATTCAGTGCCTCTCACGTCTGTTGTCTTTACACTGCTTTTAGGAGTTGCACCATCACATGTGATTTTGCAAATTGAGTGGGGAATTACACCTCCATTATTCAGTATTGCTGGGGGTACGTATTGACTTTGTTTGGAATCAGAAACCCAGAAAAAATCCCCATTCTACAGTTATCTTCAGGAAACAACACAAACAAACAAGACCTGTCCTGATACTTTCATGTTTCTAATTCTGCACATTGTACTTTCTCTTAACATGCATTAGTCACCATTTGCAAACAACTCTTTCACAAGATGCTTGTAGAGGTTTTTCATCACAGAATAAGTATTTTATTCTGTTTTATTATGCAGCATAGGGCACATTTTTGTTATATCTTTCTGTGGTACACGCCAAATATCTAAAAGGAAAAATAAGGTTTGACATCAGAATTAAACAGTAAACAGTATTATCTACAAGTAGATAATGGATCTTTTATAAAGAAGCAGAATTCCTTTTTTTTCTTTAGACTTAGAGAGATTAAGGTCACATCACAGTATGTTAAAATACATAAACCTCCATAATCTTTGGCAGATGTATTACCTACCACACACTCATAGGACCCCATGAATCTTTGTAGTTCTTAATATGAACAGCTGGCAGTAAATAACCATATATAAAGCATTTGATGGTGAAAAAAGGATATCTTCCCTTGTTCTTAAATTGCTGACTGCTCAGAGGATGATTTCTAAAGGCTAATCCCAAAGACATTGATCCCAAAGACAACATTTAACTTGTTATTTCAGATGACTTGTCATTCTTTCTCTAAATTAAGATGTGAATATTTTAGTAAATCAGCAAATACTGGGATCTGCACTTGATAAAATTTACCAGGGGGTTTCATTTTTGGGGGGATAGGGGGCACAGAGAGTGTTAAACACAGCAGATATGTCAAAGCCTGGAGCTTACAAAGACTCCCACCAGCTGGTTGGTATGGGAGAGAACATTTAAAGGGGATGATAGAAAGAGGAAGAAATTGCCAGCATAATATTTAGTGCTTTAAACATTGTTTTGCTCAGTAAGTCCCAGAATTAGTTCTGTTGTGGTTTTAAAGGAGGATCTCTGTTAGCTGCGGAGGACTCTGCAAAATGATTACTATTGTGTGAGATGCAGACTGTGAATAGTCATCAAGACTCAGTCTCTGCAGCACTGCTCCTGTGACTAACAGCTCACAAGTGTGAGTAGGGCGTTCATGGTGGCTACAGATACACCAGCAAGTTTTGCCAACAAAAGCCCAGTTTTGTTAACAAAACTGGTGGAACATCCACACACAAGATGCATTTTGTTGACAGTTTCGTGGGCAATGTTCTGCCTCTCAGCCATGAGGTATAATGTTGCTACTGACAGATTTTTTTTTGACAAAAAGGCTGTGTGGACACTCTGGGAGCCCTCTCTTGACAGACAAGGCATCCAGAACAATGGGCAGCCCTGTCTGCTATGCTTCCGGGTGCCTGCTTTGTCCAGAGAGCAGCCAGGCAATCTGACCGCTCTGTCAACAGAGCAGAGCACACTTTTGATTGGCTTTTGTGTGTGGCCACACTCTGTTGACAGAAGTTTTGTCAGTAAATCTCTTCTGACAGTGACTTCTGTGGAAAGATCACTGAAATATAACCAGAGCCAGTGTTACTCTAAGCAGACCCTGGGGTAGTGGGTGGAGAGGTGGCGGGGCAGGAGGTTTCCTTTGGCCAGGACCTCAGGACACAAAGTCTCAGATTTTGATGTTTTTCCACCAAATAATTTCCATTTATTATATACCTTGCAGTTATAACAGAGACAACAAAAGAAGCTATATATACACCTGCAAAACATTGATTTAAATCATTCTGGGAACTTGAGCCTTTGCTAATTTTTTGGTCACACCCAAGTTTTCATCTGCATAGCTTCTGTGATTAGTGGTTCTACGTTATGACACAGTTTACAGTCTTTACATAGTTTAGAGGTTTTGAAAGTCATAACTAGTTCTGTTGCTGTTAAGTGACTTGGTTGGTCTGAGGATGAGTTTAATGTTTAAATTAGATATTTATGTCTGCAAGAGAGATTTTCATATTCCTGTTTTCTTATGTGTCTTTGTATACAGTAACCATGTCAAGCTCACCTGTAAGCTCCCTCTTCATCCAGTTTTAGATTCACCTGTAAAGGCTGTTTTGTGATAATAAACTTTTAATTCTAGTTGTTTAATAAACTTTACATCTAACCTGGCAGTCACCCTGTGTTCATGGTAACACAACAGTTATTAGGGGAATCTAATTATGGGAACATGTTAGCAGATGACATTTCAAGACTTTGAAATAAGACTATAATGGCCATAGTAAACAACATTCCACACATGATTATTATATAACACTCATTGTGAAGTATATACAATTGAAATTTTGCTAAACAAATCGCCTCTATCGAGTTAATTTTTTGTGTGACATCATGTTTTAAAAGAAGTGAAAATCTGAAAGTCGTGCAAGTCAGAGATGGTGAAAACAACACAGCAAAGCAAAAGTTAAGAGTTTAAAGACAATAACATCACTTTGCCTAGAAAAGATACCTCAGCCATTAGATGGTGACCATACTGACAATGACACTTCCAGCTCTGATGATAAAAACTTTGTCCCCACAAATGACATTTCCGTGCCCTTGCCTCAAAAAGTGGAAGTCATTAATCAAAACATAGAAATGCCAAAAGTAGTGATAGATGCAAATCTACACTTGATTTAGAGACTGTACAGGCAAAATATGAGGACCTCAAAGGTGTTATACAACAAAAGCAAAAACTTGTGACTAGCACAGGACACAGCTTAACAACAGTGGCAACAGAACTTGATATTGGCTGTTCAAATGCAATCATTTCTCATAGCTGTTTTCAGATTACAAGTAATATATCAAAAGATACTGAAAATCATGCTTTTTCCACTCTGCTGCTGACAAAAAGTCTTTCAAATGGAGAAATCTACCCAAAAGACCGGCTCTGCTGGATCATGGAAAAGCAGGCTCTATGCTGTGTACCCTGTTTCATTTTTAACACTAATAATACAAATGTGTCAGTACTGTTAGATCCATCCCCTTGGGACATCAATACAGGTTAGAGGAAGTTGAAAGACCAAATACCTGAACATGAAACATCAGTATCTCATAAAGATAATTATGTTACATGGAAATCAGCTAGTAGAGTAGCACTAGCTGGCAGTTCAATTGAAAACTTACTCCTGAGTGAAATAAACACAAAAACTGATAACTGGAAAAAAATCTCCTTGAGTGCATATTGAATGTAATTCTTTTTTCTTTCTGAATAGGGATTGGCTTTGTTTGGAATCAGTAATGCTGCAAACAGTAAATTTCTTGGTATAATCTACTTACATCAGGCCATGTTAAGCATGTTCATGAATCACAAGAGAGTGGAAAATGCATGCAAGTCCATTATCTGTCTACCAATTTACAAAACGAGTTTATTGAGCTTTGTGGGGTACTTGTGCAAACAACAAATTTCGAAGAGATGTGACGAGAAGTATTTTTCAATTATCACTGATGTGACTGCAGGCTGTTCTCAGAAAGAACAGGTGACTTTTATATTTAGATATATTCACATTTCAGGAAGTTCAAAGGTTTGAATTGAAGGACAATTTATTTTGTGTGATAATTTAATTAAAACACTTGGAAAAGAAATCACCACTCACATATTAGAAAATCTGGAATTTTCAAGTCTGCATTGGCCAAGTCTATGACAATGGATCAAATGTGGCTGGGAACAACAATGGTGTAAAAACTGTCCTTGAACAAAATTCAAACTGTATTTTCTCCAGTTGTTGCAACCACACTCTGAATCAACAAATCAATCACATACTTTAGAACAATCCAACAATTGTAAAACCTCTTCGGTAGCAGGCCCTGAAAGTGGGAAATTCTGAAGCATCATCTGCCTGTTTTCCTTCATGGCATGTCAACAACGAGACGGTCAGAATGAAATTATGGTATTAAACCAGTTGCACAGCATTTGGACTCAGTGGGAAAGACTCTAAGTGAGCTTGAATCTTTGACTTTTACAACACAGGCCTGCACTGAGCTTAAGTCAATTCAGAAGTATACATCCAAATTTGAATGAATTTAAATGTCATCCATGTGGATGAAGCTACTAAAAGTGATCCATAAAACTTAGCTTGTAACTGAAGTATGCAATGCTACATTAGATGAAGAGAGGGATAACACTGAATGACTTAAAGATATTCAAAAGATTTGTGATCAATGGAATGCAATACTTTCTTACTCCAAATCAGTATCATGGAGTATTAATATTTTATTTGAGCTTTCCACCAATCGCAACCTTAACATCTCAATCTGATGCAGAAAGGCACTATTGAATCCATACTTTTTTTTTTGTTATTATTGACTCCATGAAATTTGATCTTACATGTCGATTTAAGTCACTTCAACAAATTTGTATTCTCCCTGTTTGGGAGTTCAGTGAAGATCTATATTCAACAGCTGAACAGTTTCAACAAAGGTACAACAAAACTTCGAGAGATCTCTGTAAAGACATCATCTTTCTGAAATGTGTACATTCCACCAGCTTTAACTCAGACTGAAAGACAAAAGATTTGCTTCAAGAAATATTCAATCTCTGCCTGTTGATTGTATTTTTTAATACCACAGTTGAATTACATATTTTTGTAAGTATCTCTGCAGCAGTAGGTTCAGTGAATGCACATTCAATGTTTTAAAACAAGAAAATAACTATTATCACTCTACAGTGGTACAAGAGCATTTGAATGGGCTAACGGGCTCACAATGTTTAATATTAAACAATGATGTTGGACGTAAATTAGAGTTTTCTTCAGTTATAAACAAGTTTGCACATGACAAAGCCAAAAAAGCATTCCTAAACTGGAATTTTGCTTGAAGGGGTAACTCACAATTAAAGTTACATTTGTAATATACAGGCTATTGGCATAATGACTTAATTATTAATAAATACGTCTCAAGTGTTCCTTTTCTTTTCTTTTCTTTTTTTTTTTTTGGTTTTAGTATGATCCTGTGGATGAGAAGTTAGATACATCAGAAGCCTAAGGCCCCTGGAGCCTCCAAACTTAAAGCGGATCAGGCCGCTGTCATTTTCTGAGATGGCCTGATCCTAAGAATGCACATTGGCCACAAGAGTGATTTCATTGCCTCGTTACCACCTGCAAAGTAAATTGAAGAGTAATTTGTCTTTGAGCTTTTTAACGATTCTTGGCTGGTAAAGACCATGTCTGCTGTGGATGAGGAGGTAGAGGGATTTGTTAATTGTCTATTCTTTGCCCCTTTTGCAGGGTCCAACCCTAACTGCAATACCTGCGTACACCTCAATGCAGGGATTCTACCTCGTTACACTATAGAGTTCAAGGCAGCTCAAAAGGGCTGGGAAATATGTGGAGAGTTTGCAGCCATAGCGGACAGTCTCCTTTGCCTAAAATGGCATACCCACAACAGGTCAGTTGAGCCTTAGCTTAGGAGAGCTTTTGAGTTCCTCACTGTCACTAGGCTCTCATGTAGCAGCATCTTGAGCAGTGCTTTCTATGATCACTGGCAGGCTAGGGGACTCTGTCCCATCCTGGTAAGTGATGACCTGGCCTCAACTATACATGTCTTTGTCCTCTTCTATCAGGTCTACCTCTATGATCACAAAGCATCATCCTTAGAAAACTGTAGCTCAGAACACTGCCATACATCTTCCGTGCAAAACAGGCTACTGCAAGCACCTCATACCTGTTCGCACTGGCTTCTCATAGAAATTCTCATAAAATTCAAGGCCCCAGTCCTTAGCCTCATGCCACACAACAGCTTTGATTCAAGGTATCTAACAACATCAACTAAAGTTGTGGGACGAAGACTTGACTAACCAACTATGCTCCTCTGACACAATGGAACTCTCCACAATATAGGGAAAGCTTTTCTGTGTTGGACCTTTCTCAGGTGCCAGTCCATAATGAGGTTACAAACCCCTCCCCCCCACTGACATTGACAGAAGGCAGAGAAGAATCTTCCCTGTTTACAGGCAATCAGGCTGACTTCACCCTGGCATGGCTGGCAGAAATGCCGGTCATGAAGACATGCACCACCAGCTGTGACCAGTAAATAAAACAAGCCCAGCTACAAAGGAAGGAGAACATACAGGCTGCGTCTACACGTGCACGCTACTTCGAAGTAGCGGCAGTAACTTCGAAATAGCGCCCGTCACGTCTACACGTGTTGGGCGCTATTTCGAAGTTGAAATCGACGTTAGGCGGCGAGACGTCGAAGTCGCTAACCCCATGAGCAGATGGGAATAGCGCCCTACTTCGACATTCAACATCGAAGTAGGGACGTGTAGACGATCCGCGTCCTGCAACATCGAAATAGCGGGGTCCTCCATGGCGGCCATCAGCTGGGGGGTTGAGAGATACTCTCTCTCCAGCCCTTGCGGGGCTCTGTGGTCACCGTGGGCAGCAGCCCTTAGCCCAGGGCTTCTGGCTGCTTCTGCGGCAGCTGGGGGTCCGTGCTGCATATACAGGGTCTGCAACTCGTTGTTGGCTCTGTGTATCTTGCACTGTTTAATGAAAGTGTGTCTGGGAGGGGCCCTTTAAGGGAGCGACTTGCTGTTGAGTCCGCCCCGTGACCCTGTCTGCAGCTGTGCCTGGCTCCCTTATTTCGATGTGTGCTACTTTGCCGTGTAGACGTTCCCTCGCTGTGCCTATTTCGATGTTGGGCTGAGCAACGTCGAAGTTGAACATCGACGTTGCCAGCCCTGGAGGACGTGTAGACGTTATTCATCGAAATAGCCTATTTCGATGTCGCAACATCGAAATAAGCTATTTCGAAGTTGGGTGCACGTGTAGACGTAGCCACAGAGAGAAACCAGCAGGGAAAAAAGGCTGGGGCTAGAGGAGAGACATCAGCCTTTCACCAGGCTAGCTGTAAAAAACTGACAGGGAGATTAAGGGAGACTAAAAGCCCTGGAGTTCAGGGCCTGATTGACTCATTTTGGTCTAACTGATGTAATGAACTACCTGTAAATGAATAGAGGGAGACCAAGTCAGGAAAAAGCTGAAGCCTCTAGAGACACTGTTCCAAGCACAGCAGACAGCCCAACGCTGCAGACAGAACACCCCTAGGAACTAAGGACCTTTGTAAATGTTACTACTGCTTGAAAGGTAAGGCACATTTGCTCAACCTTGCCTCTTAAATAGGAACATGTAGCAACATGTCCATAACCCTTCCCTCACCAACAGCGAATCAAAATCCCTTCATACACTGACAAAAAGAGCCCGCTGCACACATTAGTGTCCCCTGGGGAGCAAGGGGAAAACAAACCACATGTGATATATGTTAGTCACTTTACTTAATGCCCTGTTGGAAGGTATTCAAGATTATACTGTGCTCATCACCATAGTAACTTACATAGATTAGAATAGTATGGCGACTCTTTCTGCAATAGATGCCAGAGATGCTTGGCAACAGAGAGAGGAGTATAGTCTGTAACCTTTGAGATAGTGATGCAGCTCATAATACACTTCAAGCTTCTACTTGGCCCCACACCACACCGTATTCACTGCCAGGGCTTTGCAACACAAACCAAGTGAATTTGGCAGGTTTCTTTGGGTGCCTGGGCCACCACACTGAGCCTTGCAGGGCTCATGCCAAACACTAAAAATAGCTGTGTAGGCAGTGCTTGTCAGCTGTGGCCTTGGCTGGAGGGTGAGTTCTGAGGCTGACCCCCAGCCTTCAGATCCCAAGCTTCACCCATCCTTGCAAAGTCTACAGAGATATTGCTGACTGCGATTCAATGTAGTCACCCATTTCCTGTCATCCCTGTGCTTTCTGCAACTCTGCTAAGCCGCTGCTTTCCAGTCCTCCATTCTTTCAGTCTCCATAAAAATGGAGAAAAACATCAAGAAGAAACCTACAACTCCAGTTTTCATAGGCTTTTAAGGTTTACTGAACCAACTGCCACCTGGCTCCCAGCTCCCTGCCACTCCTGGAGCCAGCACAGCTTCTCCCCAGCTTCTCCCAGCTGGGGAAAGCCAGGTAGAAGCCACAGAAGCATGGCTGTCTTTCTTCCTAGCTTCCCCCCACTGGAAGAAGCCACACCAGGCAGACAGCCATGGTGGTATGGCTTATCCCAGCTGGGGGAAGCTGGGAAGCCAGGGAGAAGCCATGCCATTGCAGCTGCCTGCTTGGCTTCCCTCAACTGGGGAAAGGTGGGGGACAGACAGCTGCATCAGTGTGGCTGTCTGTCCACCATGCTTCCCCCTGCTGGGGGAGCCAGAAGGAAAACAGCCACAGAGCGGCTTTGAGTTGCGCTTAACTCACATTAATGCAAGTTAAGCGCAACTTGAAGTCGTGCATTTTGGCAGTTTACTGTACTGTATGCCAGCAGTGAACTACTACTGCAAGGAGGCAGCTGGGGATGAACTGGGAGTCAGAGGTGTGTCTGAGTGACGATATATCCCAGAGATACTCCTATGGGGGGAGGAATAAAGGAAGGGGTTCTAAGGACTGTGCCTAATGTGAGAGGTGAATGTTTAGATGGTTATGCCTATATGTTTATGGGGATTCAGACAGAGCCAAAAGCCCACTTATCAAACCTTTTCTCAATGTCTCTTTCTTCACTTTTGTCCTGTGCTTCACACGTGGCTAGCTTGTCCATGCTATGCACATTTTAGCCCAGTAAAATTTCTTCTGTAGAGTAGAATGTAACTGCTGCATGTCAATGTTTAGCTATTTCCTCCTGTCCTGGGTAGTGAGATCAAAAATGGGGGGAAGTAACTGTTGGGCATCTGAATTTGCCTGGCACATGCAAGATGTTTATCCTTGTCACTTTAGTGCCATTTTGTAAAGTGTGCTGACCCAGCTTCATCCAGTGGGGAAGCCACTCCTGTGGGGATGCCCATTTCATTCCAAACAGAAGAAGAAGTCCTGTCGCATCTTATAGACTTTCAGATATTTTGGAGCTACCTGTTAGTCTATAAGGTGCCACAGGACTTCTTGTTCTTTTTGAAGATACAGACTAACGCGGCTACCCCTCTGGTTCATTCCATTCCAGTGACCCTTCCCAGCTACAGGAAAGTCAGACAGATGATGGTACAGAACCGATGAAATCTGGACTGCATGGTTTAGTTCTACTTAGTTCCTTGATGTTCATGTTGTCAGGATTCAACATCTTCTTTCAATATCTAGAAGTTCCTTTTACAGATCAGTGCTTTAAACATGGTTTCATTCATCCTAATAGCTTCTCAACAATCCGTATTACTTCTTGAATTGCAGATATTTTTTCACTTCTCTGCTGCCTCTCTAGTCATCTTTCTGAGGGTCACAAAAATAAAATGAAAATCTGTTGCCAAAACTCTGAGGCCTTCAGGGCTGTTAATTCCTCACTGCTCCCCCACTCTTCTTTCCATATTTCCCAAATTCTTCCATATGTTCTTCTACTTGTTTAATTTCACTGTTCAAAGTTTCCAGAATCACCCCAAGGAAACCGTAAAGCATTTATCTCTTTTTTGGCCTGTAGGAAGTCAGCAGTTCTTGCAAGGGCCTGCCACAAACATTGGGCTCCATGCCTTTGGGAGGGAGAAGCAAGGTCAGAAATCCTTGGGAAGAATGCAGCTACCAGAGGAACTTTTGTTTAAAAGAATCTGTTATCCAATTTTTCTCAGTCCTTTAAAGTACTTTTAATGGTCTCCAGGTACCTTGTCTGGGACTGGGATATTTTATTTACTGTTATCAGAAAACTGACTCCAAGTGCCAGCAAAATGAAGATGGAAATTTGTCCTCCAGTTCTTTTGATTTGGTCCAAATTGATGATATGAGAGTATCTCCAATAGCAAAAGCAGCAACCTCAGTATTTATCATAATCCTATGGAGGGCTGTGGTTTTATTACAGTATTTGTAGGAACCAGACTGTGGCAAAAAGGGCGGAAGAATCCCCAAATGACAAAAGTCAAAGACGTTTTTTAAAAATATGGAAATCATGGAATCCAACTGTGACAGCTCTGGTAAAAGTACAGCCTTAAGAATACAAGGTGGTCCAGCCCCTGAATGATTTTCAGCTGCTTTAAGCAGTACAGGCCCTATGATCGCCACTCCCTGATCTCCAGCTTGTCAGTTTTTAACAATAACAAGCCCCAAAATCTCCAAAAGTTGCCACAAACAACCAGAAAAAGTTGCAAAAGTCCAAAAGGCATTTTGAGGTTCACCATAACCCTCGCCAGTTAGAGCCCTCACCATGCAGTCCAAACCTCATTTGTTCTGTACCATCATCTATCTGACTTTACTGCAACTGGGAAGGGTCACTGGAATGGAATGGGCACCCCCACCAGGAGTTACACCCCCTCTGGAGGAAGCTGGGGCAGTACACTTTACAAAATGGCAGCCTTCCTGTGGCATTGTGTGCAAAACAGTATTCTCTGCAAGAAAGCATTCTCTGCCAGGTGTGATACCTATAAGTGGATTGTAGACACGGCCCAAACTAGCAACCAGAACACAGCATTCAAAATATTTGACCACGCTTACTTTATGCAGCATTTATATTATTTTGTACTGCATTTTGTACTCCTGGGAATACTCAGGTCTGTAAGGCATCTCAACACATTAGCATGAGGAAGTCTGATCTGTGCCAGTTAGGATTCAGCCAACTCCACCAATTATGGACAACACAAGGACCTCTCTCTAGGCCTGTGCCTCTACAGGTTGGTGATTGACTTCCTCCAGCCCCTGCTCCCTCTGGCCTCTTCTCTACAAGGTCCAGCACCCATTGTATTCACAGACTTGCTGTTCTCACAGGAACAGGACAGTCCAACGTTGCAGTTACACTGTGTATCACCACTCCACTTTTCACACAGCACTTAGCAGAGGTGCTGGAAAAATGTGCTGTTGGGATGCTGAGAGCTATTGATCAAAACTATAAATCCTGACTGTTGGAAACCACTTCAAGTCAGGGGGTCACCAGCACCCTTAGTTATAGCACCTGTTCTGCTTAGATATGTAAAAATCTAAGATTTCTAAGAGATCTGAGTGATAGCAAGAAACATTGGAAACAAAGGATTAAATGGAAAATAAAATCATAACACATTCTTGAAATTAGGTTTATTTAACTAGATGATGGAAATCACTCATTGCTGAGTGTGATCATTTTCCATGGGTGATGTTGATGCTCAGGTGATTAATAAGGCCTATCCTTGAACCATAAGTTCTATTACAGTGAGTGCAGATGTTTCCAGGTAGGGCAGAAGGCAGTTGACAATGACTAGAAGCCAGTCTCTCTTTCCTCCTTCCCTCTTATCCTCCTTAGCTTGTCAGTGGACAAGTTCAAAATGCAGGGGACCATTGTGTGGTACTTCTGTCCATTTTGACCAATCCTGGATGAGTGTCTCACAAGGGTCAATATCAATACAGCACTTTTGAAAATTATCTTTCAACAAATCCTTTTAATGCTTCTGTTGTGCTTATATATTATGTACCCTTCTTTCAGCTGAAAGAACAGGACTGCTTTTGTGAGGTGATGGTCTGGCATCCAGACAGCATGACCAGTCCCGCAGAGTTGCTGATGGATGATCATTGACTTGATATTCGTGACATTTGCCTCTTTCAGAACACTAATGTTGGTGAGTCTGTCTTCCTATTTGGTCTTCAAGATCTTGTGAAGGCAGCATTGGTGATGCCTCTCAAGAGCTACGTCTACACTGGGATGCTACATCGACATAGCTTATTTCGATGTAGTGAAATCAAAATAAGCTATTTCAACAAATAGTGTCCACACATCCTCCAGGGCTGGTGCCATCAACATTCAACATCGACGTTGGACAGTACTACATCGAAATAGGCGCTGCAGGGGAGCGTCTACACACCAAAGCGGCCCAAATCGAAATAAGGATGCCAGGAACAGCTGCAGACAGGGTTGCAGGGCGGACTAGCACGTCCGGGGCAACAGCAAGCCGCTCCCTTAAAGGGCCTCTCCCAGACAAACTCAGCCTGCACAGCACACGGTCTGCAGAGCCACAGGCACGCACACCCCATGAAGCACCATGGACCCCCAGCAGCAGCAACAGCAGCAGCAGCAACAGCAGCCAGAGGCCCACACACCCGCCCCTGGAGGACCAGTGGCTGCCCTGCTCAGTGCCATGCAGGAGGCAGCTGACCATCTTTTATTTCAGGAAGATGAGCTGTCCTTGGGGGATGAGGAAGCAGCCCCAGACCTTGCTGCCCTCTCAGTGCCGCCCCCCCCGGCCGCACATGCCGCCGGCTGTGGAGCTACACCACGAGCACGGACTGGTGGGAGCGGTGGGTGCTCAGCGAGTGGGACAACGATCGCTGGCTCCGGAACTTCCGAACGAGCCAGCAGACATTCCTGGAGCTCTGCCAGTGGCTCACCCCTGCCTTACGGCACCAGGACACCCCCATGCGACGTGCCCTCACTGTAGAGAAATGGGTCGGCATCGCTGTCTGGAAGCTGGCCACTCCAGACAGCTACCGATCCGTAGGGCAGCAGTTTGGCGCGGGCAAGGCCACCATCAAGGCTGTCCCCATGGAGGTAAGAGGACCCAGGGGGAAGGGGTGGAGCCCGGGGGGGAGGGGGGGAGCCCAGGGGGGGGACCCCTGGGGGGGAGGGCCAAACACACCCTGCGCACCCCTCACCGCTGCTCTCTCATGTCCTTCCCCTGCAGGTTGTCCACGCAATCAATGCCCTGCTCCTCCACGGGCTCGTGCAGCTTGGGGACCCGGATGCTGCCATCACGGGGTTTGCCAGCCTGGGCTTCCAAATTGCTTTGGGGCTCTGGATGGGACCCATATTCCCATCTGTGCCCCGGAGCACAGTGGAGGACACTTCCTTAGTGGGAAGGGATACCATTCCGTGGTCCTCCAGGCCTTGGTGGACAGCCGGGGCTGCCTCTTGGACATTTATGTTGGCTGTCCTGGCAGCACCCACGATGCCCAGGTGTTCAGAAATTTGGGCCTGTGCTGCCGGCTGGAGGCAGGGACCTACATCCCCCAGCAGGAGATCCCTGTGGGGGACACCACCATGCCCCCTGCCTCGTCGCAGACACGGCGTACCCCCTCCGGCCCTGGCTCATGCACCCTTACATGGGCCATCTCACAGCCAGCCAGGAGCGCTTCAACACGCTCTTGAACCATGTGCGCCAGGTGGTCGAACGCACTTTTGGCTGCCTCAAAGGGCGCCGGAGGTGTCTCCTCACCCGCCTGGATGCAGGCCTCCCCAGCATCCCCCAGGTTGTGGGCGCGTGCAGCACACTCCACAACCTGGTGGAGAGCAAGGGAGAGGCCTTCTTCCAGGGCTGGGCTGTGGAGGCTGGCAGGGCTGACATGCAGCCACCCGCTGCCCCCAGTTGCCAGGTCGACCCTGAGGGGATCTGGGTCCAGGAGGCCCTGCGGGCCCATTTTGACCAGGCTGTGGGGTGAACGCTGGCAGGGCCAGCTGAGGGTGAGCCACCCACTGCACCCCCTCATCCTCCACAACACTCCCTGCCCCCACGTGCACACCACAGAGAACCCAAGAGCACCCCACACACACACTTCTGTGCAATAAATGGAATGTTTTTAAATAAAACCATGCAACCTGTATTAATTATTAACAGAAGAAGGCGGAACAATGTACTTGGGGGGCAGGTACAAAACAGGGGTAGAACAAAAACTATCTACAAAGATGAGGGGAATATGTCCAAAGGAGGGGCCCGGAGGGGGCCTTGGGGGGCAACGTCCTTGGCCACGCACCCCCCTATTGTCCTGCACCTGGTGTTGGGGGACGCGACCCACGTCTCGGCCAGAGGCCCAGTCGAGGCTGCGTGGGGGCCAGGAGAACCGGCAGATAGGGCAGGGCAGAGTCCAGAGGCCGATGGTCCCCCTCGGTGGCAGGCCCCCGGACGTCTGATGGTGGAGGGACAGCAGGCGGAGCGGCAGGTGGAGAGGCAGGCGGAGCAGCAGCGGGGGCCAAGTGCTGCGCAATGCCCCCGAAGGTGCGCATGAAGGCCCCCCAAGCCTCCTGGCGCCAGGCCAGCTCTCACTCCTGGAGATGGAGCTGCTGCTCCTCCACCTGCAGGCAACACTCGGACACCTCCAGCTGATGCTGGAGGGTGGAGAGCAGCTGGGGGTCCATGGACGCCCGCAGATGGCTCCGCTGCTGTCGGGCTCATCCTGGGGCTGGTCCATACTCCGCTGAGGGGCTGGCCTGGTGGGATGGCCCCGGTAGGCTCTCCGGGACCACTGACACCGCGCCAGTGCTCTCCGGGCCCTCCGATGGTGCAGCTGCGGAACAGAGGGGGGAAGAAGAGTGGAGACAGCCATTAGTCTGGGCCCTGACCTGTGGCCCTTGTCCTCCCACCCCTCTGCTGCTGGTTTCCCATCCCCGTCCCCCAGAGATGCTGCTGCTGCTGCTGATGGCTGTCCACCCCGCTCCCCCGGGGGACCTTAGGTTCCGCTCCCCCCATCCCCAGGGATGGGGCATGGTGCTGTCCTGCTGGGGGCAGGGGCTGATGAACTCTTCTGAGGGACATGCCACTGCTGTCCTCGGGGCCATGGTCATCTGGGTGTGTGGAGGGCCCTGGTCATGTCTCTTGTCCCCACCCCTTAACCCTGGGGGTGTGCACCGTGGGGGGTACATACCTGACGGTCCACTCCCACGGTCGGGGGACACCCATCAGGTGGACGCGCTGCTGGATCTGTGGGAGGGGAGGTCGATTTGGAGCCCCCCTCACTGGAGGCCTCCTCCTCCTCCTCTGGTGTCCCAGGGGTGGGCTCCAGGGGGGCCCGTGGGGTGCAGGGCTGGCCTCCGGGGTGGACTCCATTTCCGGGCCCTGCTGGGGCTCGTCGCCCGATATGTCAAGGGTGGCTGGGGGGTAGGAGGTGTACTGGGGGTCCAGGATGGCCCTGAGCTCCCTGTAAAAGGGGCAAGTGGTGGGGGCAGCCCCAGATCGGCTGGCTGTGTCCCAGGCCAAGGCGTAACCCTGCCGCAGCTCCTTTACCTTACTCCTGGCGTGATCAGGAGTGCAGGCAGGGTGACTCCGGGCAGCCAGGCCCTCGGCCAGCCAAGCGAATGCATCCGCATTCCGCCTCTTGCTCCCCATTACCTGGAGCACCTCCTCCTCACCCCAGAGCCCCAGCAGGTCCCGGATCTTGGCCTCCATCCAGGAGGGGCCCTGATGCTTCTTCCCCCGCTGGCTGGCAAGCTGGGAGCCCTGGGTCCCCTTGGGGGGGTGCCTTGTGGGTGCCTGGGGGGCTGGCTGGATGCCATGGGGTGCAGGGTGGTGGGTTGGGGCTGCTGAGGGACATGCAGGCTGTGTACGTAGCTGTGCTGCTGCCTGCAGGAGCTCTCAGCTTCCTGCACAGGAAATAAGGGGGCGGAGAGCTTTAAGGGGCTGCTGCACGTGGCGACCATAGATCTCAGGGGCTGGAGAGAGCATCTCTCAACCCCTCAGCTGATGGCTGCCATGGAGGACCCCGCTATTTCGATGTTGCGGGACGTGGATTGTCTACACGTGCCCTACTTCGACGTTCAGTTTCGAAGTTGGGCGCTATTCCCATCTCCTGATGGGGATAGTGACTTCGACGTCTCGCCGCTTTATGTCGATTTCAACTTCGAAATAGCACTCGGCACGTGTAGACGCGGCAGGCGCTGTTTCGAAGTTGGCACGGCTACTTCAAAATAGCCAGCTAGTGTAGACGCAGCTAAGGACTTTCAAGTGATGCCTGTAGGTTGTCCAGGTTTCAGACCATACAACAATGTTGGAAAAATAACAGCTTGATAAACAAGAAGCTTTGTGTCTGTTCAAAAGTCATGATCTTAAAAATTCCTGTGCTATAAATGAGCAAGGACTGCACTGGAACAACTCAGAGAGAGCTGGATTTCTGCATCAATATTTGCCTTAGATGAGAGGTGACTTCCAAGGTTGAGGAAATGGTCAACATTCCCAGTACTTCTCCATTGATTTTAATAGATGGAGTGTATGGTACCTCATTTGTAGAGGACTGATGTAGCAATTTGATCTTATTGATGTTGTACATGAGACCAAAAAAGTGTAGGCATCAGCAAACACATTCAAGATAGCCTGAAGATCTTTCTCAGAGTGGGCAAAAACTGCATTGTGATAAGCAGACTGAAGTTCACCAATAGATGTGGTGTAAATCTTACTCTTACCTTTCATCCTTCTAAGACTGAACAGCATTCCATCCGTTCTATAAATTATTTCAATGGCAGCTGCAGCTTCCAAGCAATCAGGTAAAGAGTGACAGCAATAAAAAACTGCAAATATAGTTGGGAAAATGATGCAGCGCTGTTTGATTCTTGTTTGTATTATGAAAGATTCACTTGGGAGGCAGTACTACTCAGAACAATTGCTTTCATGTTGTCATGAAGCAACTTTAGGTACATTCATAGAATCATAGAATCATAGAACACTAGGACTGGAAGGCTACGTCTACACGTGAAGCCTACATCGAAATAGCTTATTTCGATGTTGCGACATCGAAATAGGCTATTTCGATGAATAACGTCTACACGTCCTCCAGGGCCGGCAACGTCGATGTTCAACTTCGACGTTGCTCAGCCCAACATCGAAACAGGCGCAGCGAGGGAACGTCTACACGTCAAAGTAGCACACATCGAAATAGGGATGCCAGACACAGCTGCAGACAGGGTCAACGGGCGGACTAGCGCTTCCGGGGCAACAGCTAGCCGCTCCCTTAAAGGGCCCCTCCCACATACACTCAGCCTGCACAGCACGCGGTCTGAGGAGCCATAGGCACACAGACCCCGGGCACCGCAGTCATGGACCCCCAGCAGCAGCAGCAGCAGCAGCAGCAGCCAGAGGTCCACCCAGCCCTCCCGGCAGGAGCAGGGCTTGCCCTGGCCCATGCCATGTGGGAGGCAGCTGAGTACCTCCTTGCCGCAGGGGAGGAGATGCCCCCAGGGCAGCAGGGCTCAACCCCTACCCCTGCAGCACCCCGCTCCACCCCCCGCCTCACACGCCGGCGGCTGTGGAGCTACCCCACCAGCACCGACTGGTGGGAGCGGCTGGTGCTTGGGGAGTGGGACGACGACCACTGGCTCAGGAACTTCAGGATGACCCGCCAGACATTCCTGGAGCTGTGCCAGTGGCTCACCCCCGCACTCAGGCACCGGGACACTGCCATGCGGCGTGCCCTCCCTGTGGAGAAACGGGTCGGCATCGCTGTCTGGAAGCTGGCCACTCCGGACAGCTACCGATCCGTGGGCCAGCAGTTTGGTGTCGGAAAGGCCACCGTTGGGGCTGTCTTCATGGAGGTAAGCGAACCCACAGGGGGAGGCCAGGGCAGGGCAGGGGGGGCAGGGCAGGGCAGGGGGGCCCGGGGCAGAGCAGGGGGGCCAGGGCAGGGCAGGAGGGCCAGGGCAGAGCAGGGGGGCCAGGGCAGGCCAGGGCAGGGCAGGCCAGGGCAGGGGGGCCAGGGCAGGGCAGGGCCACGCACACCCTGCTCACCCCTCATTGGGGCTGTCCCATGTGCTTTCTCTGCAGGTCGTGTGTGCCATCAACGCCATGCTCCTGCACAGGCTCGTGAGGCTGGGGGACCCACATGCCACTGTCGCCGCCTTTGCCACCCTGGGCTTCCCCAACTGCTTCGGGGCTCTGGATGGGACTCACATCCCCATCCGTGCCCTGCAGCACAGTGGAGGACGATACCGCAATCGGAAGGGCTACCATTCTGTCATCCTGCAGGCCTTGGTGGACAGCCGGGGACGTTTCCAGGACATTTACGTAGGCTGGCCTGGCAGCACCCACGACGCCCAGGTTTTTCGGAACTCGGGCCTGTGCCGTCGGCTGGAGGCGGGGACCTACATCCCCCAGTGGGAGATCCCTCTGGGGGACACCACCATGCCCTTCTGCGTCATCGCAGATGCGGCCTACCCACTCCAGCCGTGGCTCATGCACCCCTACACGGGCCATCTCTCCGCTAGCCAGGAGCGCTTCAACGAGCGCCTGAACCTTGCGCGCCAGGTGGTGGAGTGCTCATTTGGCTGCCTCAAGGGACGCTGGAGATGTCTCCTGACCCGCCTGGATGCGGGCCCCAACAACATCCCCCAGATTGTGGGTGCCTGCTGCGCCCTGCACAACCTTGTGGAGAGCAAGGGGGAGACCTTTCTGCAGGGCTGGGCCGCGGAGGCCGGCAGGGCACACGTGCAGCCACCTGCTGCCCCCAGTCGGCAGGTGGACCCAGAGGGGACCCGGGTCCGGGAGGCCCTGCGGGCCCACTTCAACCAACAGGCCGCGGGGTGAACTCTGCCCAGGCCCCCTACTGCCCGCCCCTTCCTCCACCACACTCCTGCCCCAACGCCCACACCATGGAGCACTCCACCGCCCCCCCCGCCACTTGTCCTGGACAAATGACAGCACGAACTTGTGGCTGAACGTAAACTTTTTTTTTGTCTTTCAGAAACTTTTTTTTTTTGGGTCAATAAATATATGTCAAACACAAACCAAAAAGTAGGGACAAACGTTCCACAAAAGCAATATGTGCACAAATAAAACAATACAACAAAGCAAACAACTGTGCGCCATCAAAAAAGGAAACCAGGGGGGAGAACTATTTACATGGGGGGGGACGGGGCAAACGGGGGCACCAAAACAAAAGAGTCCAACTATATACAACAAGGGGCGGGGCCACGTCCCGGGCCTCTTGCCCCTATAGCCCAGCACTGGGCGTGCCCGGCCGGGAGCCCCGCTGTGCCTGCAGTCTGGTCCGCGGCTGGGTGGGAGCGGGCTGGACCGGAAGGTATCGGTGCCGGCGAGTCTCAGGTGGCTCCAGGGGTCCCTCGGCGCTCTGGCCCTCGCAGGTGGGTGGTGGGGCGACGGCGGACGGCCTGGCGACGGCCAGAGCAGCTGGTGGTGGGGCTGCAGGAGCGGGCAGGGTGGGCGATGGCTCGGCCGGCACAGCATGGGGGGCCAGGTAGTCGACAAGCCGGTTAAATGTCTGCATATAGGCCCCCCATGCCTCCCGGCGCCAGGCCAGCGCCCGCTCCTGCAGCTGGAGGTGCTGCTCCGACACCTCCAGCTGCCGGCGGAGGATGGCCAGCAGCTGGGGTCCATCGCCGGTAGTAGGCGCGGGGTCCGCCGTCTAGCCCTCCGCGGGGCCGGTCGTTCCTCGGCCGAGGGGCTGCCCTGGAGCGATGGTCCCAGAGGGCTCTCCGAGACAACTGAGGCCTCGCCGGCGCTCTCTTCTGGTCCTTCGGATGGTGCAGGTGCAGGTGCAGGACACAGGACAGGAGGGGGGAAAGAAGAATGGAGACAGGCGTTAGTGTGGGCCCCGAGCCGTGGCCTCTGTCCCCCCCGCCCTGTGCTGCAGGTTCCCCATCCCCGTCCCCAGGAGATGCTGCTGTGATGGATGGGGTTCAGGGGTCCCCCTGCCCTGCACCCCGTCCCCTGGTGGGAGCGACTCTCACTTCACCCCGCAGGGTCTGAGAGCAGGAGAGCTTTCTTAGCCAACAGATGGCCAGTTTCTGGCAGGAGTGACAGCACGAGCTGTCGGAAGAGACAGTCCTTCCAACCCATCGTGGGGAGAAGACCCCAAGGGGGGCCCCTCTGGGATGCAGCTTTCCCCCTCCTCTGGCTGGCTGCCTACCAGCTCTCCCTTCCTCTAGCCTCTACCTGTGGCCCCCGCCCTCGCCCCCCAATTCCAAGCCAGCTCGGCTCCTCCCTCCTGTTTGTTCAGGGCAGAGGTGTCACCTGCCAGCTGTAGCGCCAGGATCCTCCTTTGGCCCTGGGAGCTCTTCGGCTCTTGTGGCTCATATGTAGCCTGAGTCTCCCTTTGGCACTCCCCCTACTCCATCACATGCTGCTGCTGCTGCGGGGTGTCCCACCCCCTCCGCCCGGGGGCCCCTCGAGGTTCCGCTCCCCCCTGGCCCGGGGATGGGGCATGGCACTGTCATGCAGGGTGGGGGGGGCAGGGGCTGATGGCTGCAGTGCTGTGAGGGCCATGGCCCTGGTGTCCTTGGGGCCATGGCCATGTGAGCGTGTGGGGGGCCCTGGACACATCTCTGTTCCCCCCGCCCCTCCAGCCCCGGGGTGTCCACCAGAGAGGGGTACCTACCTGTGGGTCCGCTCCCACGGTCCGGAGATCCCCGGGGGTCGTAGGCCCTGCTGCTGCTCCGGGATGGCAGGAGGAGGATCTGCAGGCTGGATTCTGCGGAGGAGGAGCCCCCCTCCTCCTCCTCCTCCTCCTCCTGCTGCGATGTCCCGGGGATGGCCTCCGGGGGGGGCCCCTGGGGTGCGGGGCTTGCCTCCGGGGTGGACTCCGTCTGCAGGGCCTGCTAGGCCTCTTCAGCCAAGGTGTCAAGGGTGGCCGGAGGGGAGGAGGTGTGCCGGGAGCCCAGGATGTCCCTGAGCTCCCTGTAAAAGGGGCAAGTGACGGGGGCGGCCCCATATCGGCTGGCCGCATCCCGGGCCCGGGTGTAACCCTGCCACAGCTCCTTGACCTTACTCCTCACATGATCAGGAGTGCAGGCAGGGTGACCCCGGGCAGCCAGGCCATCGGCCAGCCGAGCGAACGCATCCGCGTTCCGCCTCTTGCTCCCCATTACCTGGAGCACCTCCTCCTCGCTCCAGAGCCCCAGCAGGTCCCACAGCTTGGCCTCCATCCAGGAGGGGCCCTGCTGCCGCTTTCCAGACTGGCTGCCCTGGCTCCCCTTGGGGGGGTGCCCTGGGGGCGCTGGGGGGCTCCTGGCTAGCCATCGCCGCTGGGTGGGTGGCTGATGGCTGTGCAGGCTTGCTGCGTGTGCAGGCTGCAGCCTGCACGTTGCCTCAGCTTTCTGCAGAGTCAGGGCAGGGCAGAGGACCTTTAAGGGGCTGCTCCACGCGGCCACCAGTGAGCTGAGGGGCTGGAGAGAGCGTCTTTCAACCCCCCCAGCTGATGGCCGCCGTGGAGGACCTGGCAATTTCGATGTTGCGGGACGCGGATCGTCTACACTGTCCCTACTTCGACGTTCAACGTCGAAGTAGGGCGCTATTCCTATCTCCTCATGGGGTTAGCGACTTCGACGTCTCGCCGCCTAACGTCGAAGTTAACTTCGAAATAGCGCCCGACGCGTGTAGCCGCGACGGGCGCTATTTCGAAGTTAGTGCCGCTACTTCGAAGTAGCGTGCACGTGTAGACACAGCTGAAGGGACCTGGAGAGGCCATCAAGTCTAGCTCCCTTCCCCAATGGCAGGACCAAGTACTGTCTAAACCATCCCTGATAGACATCTATCTAACCTGTTCTTAAATATCTCCAGCGATGGAGATTCCACAACCTCCCTTGGCAATTTGACCACCCTGACAGTTAGGAACTTTTTCCTAATGTCCAACCTAAACCTCCCTTGCTGCAGTTTAAGCCCGTTGCCTCTTGTTCTATCCTCAGAGGCCAAGAAGAACAAGTTTTCTGCTGCCTCCTTATGAGTCCCTAGCCGTGTCTACACGTGCACGCTACTTCGAAGTAGCGGCACTAACTTCGAAATAGCACCCGTCACGGCTACACGTGCCGGGCGCTATTTCGAAGTTAACTTCGACGTTAGGCGGTGAGACGTCGAAGTCGCTAACCCCACGAGGGGATAGGAATAGAGCCCTACTTCGACGTTCAACGTCGAAGTAGGGACCGTGTAGTCGTTGCGCGTCCCGCAACTTCGAAATAGCGGGGTCTGCCATGGTGACTATCAGCTGAGGGGTTGAGAGACGCTCTCTCTCGAGCCCCTGCGGGGCTCTATGGTCACCGTGGGCAGCAGCCCTTAGCCCAGGGCTTCTGGCTGCTGCTGCGGCAGCTGGGGATCCTTGCTGCAGGCACAGGGTCTGCAACCAGTTGTCAGCTCTGTATATTTTGTGTTGTTTAGTGCAACTGTGTCTGGGAGGGGCCCTTTAAGGGAGTGGCTTGCTGTTGAGTCCGCCCTGTGACCCTGTCTGCAGCTGTGCCTGGCACCCTTATTTTGATGTGTGCTACTTTGTCATGTAAGCTGCGTCTACACGTGCACGCTACTTCGAAGTAGCGGCACCAACTTCGAAATAGCGCCCGTCGCGTCTACACGTGTCGGGCGCTATTTTGAAGTTAACTTCGACGTTAAGCGGCGAGACGTCAAAGTCGCTAACCTCATGAGGAGATAGGAATAGCGCCCTACTTCGACGTTCAACGTCGAAGTAGGGACCGTGTAGACGATCCGCGTCCCGCAACGTCGAAATTGCTGGGTCCTCCATGGCGGCCATCAGCTGGGGGGTTGAGAGATGCTCTCTCTCCAGCCCCTGCGGGGCTCTATGGTCACCGTGGGCAGCAGCCCTTAGCCCAGGGCTTCTGGCTGCTTCTGCGGCAGCTGGGGATCTATGCTGCAGGCACAGGGTCTGCAACCAGGTGTCAGCTCTGTGTATCTTGTGTTGTTTAGCGCAACTGTGTCTGGGAGGGGCCCTTTAAGGGAGCGGCTGGCTGTTGAGTCCGCCCTGTGACCCTGTCTGCAGCTGTGCCTGGCATCCCTATTTCGATGATTGCTACTTTGACGTGTAGACGTTCCCTCGCTGCGCCTATTTCGATGTTGGGCTGAGCAACATCGAAGTTGAACATCGACGTTGCCGGCCCTGGAGGACGTGTAGACGTTATTCATCGAAATAGACTATTTCGATGTCGCAACATTGAAATACGCTATTTCGATGTTGGCTGCACGTGTAGACATAGCCGTAGACATTCCCTCTCAGCGCCTATTTCGATGTGGTGCTGCGCAACGTCGAAGTTGAACATCGACGTTGCCAGCCCTGGAGGATGTGTAGACGTTATTCATCGAAATAGTCTATTTCGATGTTGCTACATCGAAATAAGCTATTTCGATGTAGGCTTCACGTGTAGACGTAGCCCCTTTTAGATACCTGAAAACCGTGATCATGTCTCCCCTCAATCTTTTCTTTTCCAAACTAAACAAGCCCAATTCTTTCAACCTTTTGTCATAGGTCACATTCTCTAGACCTTTAATCATTCTTGTTGCTCTTTCCTGGACCCTCTCTACTTTCTCCACATCTTTTTTGAACTGCGGTGTCCAGAACTGGACGTAATACTCCAGCTGAGGCCTAACCAATGCAGAGTAGAGCGGAAGAATGACTTCTCGTGTCTTGTTCACAACATACCTGTTAATGCATCCCAGAATCATGTTTGCTTTTTTTGCAACAGCATCACACTGTTGACTCAAATTTAGCTTGTGGTCCACTATAATCCCTAGATCCCTTTCTGCTGTAGTCATTCCTAGACAGTCTCTCCCCATTCTGTATGTGTGAAACTGATTGTTCCTTCCCAAGTGGAGCACTTTGCATTTGTCCTTATTAAACGTCATCCTGTTTACCTCAGACCATTTCTCCAATTTATCCAGATCATTTTGAATTATGACCCTATCCTCCAAAGCAGTTGCAACCCCTCCCAACTTGGTATCAGCTGCAAACTTAATAAGCGTACTTTCTATGCCAATATCTAAATCATTGATGAAGACATTGAACAGAACCGGTCCTAACACAGACCCCTGCGGAACCCCACTTGTTATACTTTTCCAGCAGGATTGAGAACCATTAAGAACTACTCTCTGGGTACAGTTATCCAGCTAGTTATGCACCCACCTTATAGTAGCCTCATCTAAATTGCATTTGCCTAGTTTTTCGATAAGAATATCATGAGAGACCGTGTCAAATGCTTTGCTAAAGTCTAGGTATACCACATCTACCGCTTGTCCCCTATCTACAAGGCTCATTATCCTATCGTTATGCTATCATTGATATATTTGTCAGGGCACCCAATCTTCGAAAGTACAATCCAGAGGGCGTGAGGATTCACTGAATCGAAGGGTTTAGTTAGATCAATGAAAGCCATAAACAGTGGTCAGTTTTGCTCCTGACACTTTCTTGCAGCTGTTGTGCTGTGAAGATCATATATGCAGTTCTGTGACATGGTCAGAAACCACTCTGTGACTCTGGTAATACTTCTTGTGAGAGGGCAGAAGGTGAGTTGCAAGGATCCATGTCAGAGCTTTGCCTGCAGTGGCAAGGAGAGAAATACCACAATAGTTTCAACACTGTTTTATCCCCTTTCTTGAAGAGGGTGACAATCAGAGCATCCCTCATTTAACTGGGTATCTTATAATTTATCCACGGTTTAAAAATGAGCAGGTAAAGATGCTGAATTAGCTCTGGCCAATAATCTTCAAAGATTTCAGCAGGGATCACATAGTTCTTGTTGTTCTTCATCTACTTAATGGCATTGTGCACCTCATGCAAATTGGGAGGGTCTTCAGGCTCATCCCAGAAGGTCATTGGGGGATTCACTCAACAGCTTCATCTGCTACCATGGAGTTATGGTTAAGCAGATCTTCAAAATATTCTTTCCAGGGAAAATAGATGGCTTTATTGTCTTTCAGAAGTGTGGTTCCATCCTTGGAGTGAAAGGGATTCATGCCATAGCAAGCTGGCCCATGCCATAGGCTGGCCCTTAATGGCCTTGAAAAAAACGTGTGTTGTGAATGTCCATGGGACGTTGGAGTTCTTGCACTTTCTTGGTCCAACATTTGCTCTTGAGCTTTCTGGTTTTATGTTGGACTTCCTCCCTCACCTTGGCATGGGCCTCTCTCCTTGTATTATAATTTATGTTTCTCTGTTAATCTTTAAATACCATTCTCCACTCATTGATGATTTGCTAGATTTCAGAATCATTCTCATAAAACCAGTCCTCGTGTTTTCTGGATTGGTAGCCTAGGGTTTCCTCACAGGCCCTGATGACCTCTTTTTTTCCTATGGAGGGTATAGAAACACTGGGGCTACAGTAACACACCTGAGAAATGACCAGAGAGTTAAAGAGGAAACAGGTGACCACCTCAGATTTAATCAAACAAGCAGTATTTATGGAACAGAAGAAGCAGGAGGTTCTGGGGACTGTCATCTGCCTGGCACCTCCCATCCTCCCAGGATGGATTTTCATTTCACAATGGTTTCCATGATCTCCTACAAGGTGACAGATCAATTTTGGTTTAATTAGCTCCACAGCTACATACCTGGTCAAGCCAGACTGCTCTGGTGGTGTCCACAACATGGAGACACAAGGACTCAATAATGGCTCACACCACTGAATTTTCTTTTCTTTGGTTGATTGATTAAGTGCCATTTCCTCATGTAGATAAGCTTTAGGAGGCACAACTGGCAGGATTAATAGTCTTATGTCCTCTGAAGAACAGGCACAGAATGGGATATGGATTACACCATAAACAGTAGATTTCAGGAGCACTTATAGCAAATACATAATCTGACTTTATTTCTTTCTGTGAACTTACAGTGAAAAATAAAAGTTTTTGCATTACTGTTCCTGAAAATGCTAATGAAAAGGGTAAAACATAGATGGCATATGAATTTGCAGGTGTTATTTGCAAGAATATTTGTGATTCACTATTCAGTATATTTTTCCAGCTCAAATCCTGACTTGGTCAACACACAAAACAGAGGCAATGAGATTGTTACAGGATAAAGCCACAATCAGAAGTGTCAAATGTTAAACTTCAACTCTCCTGATAGAGTGAAATGAACACTAATATGTCTTTTGCTATCAACTCTGACCCTTCCAATCTGCAAAATTAAACAACTAGGAATTTCTTTCTCTAGACCTCTGGCCTCTTGCCACCAGTCTTTACAAATATCCCTGTCTTCCTTCTCTATGGCCTGTTTCTATGGTGTGTAACAGAATTGCAACTGTTTCTCAGCAATCACTTTCACTGTTCCCCAAATGCTTGAGAAGTGTATAGCCAGAACAGTGAAAAAAGCCAGAAGAATTCCCCTTTGGTAACTAGAACTAAGATGAATTGTGTCATAGTTCAGAGCACTGTTGTTGCTTTGGCACTGAATAACTGTACTTGGCCTCTGCCAACGCGGGTGTCAGCTGGTGAATTATAATGTTGGCAGATAGGACAGAGATAAGCAACAAAAAAAAATACAATGACAGCTGCTACACAGAACTATTCTTTCTGGCCCAGTGAATACAGAAATACATTGTGTAAATAAATACAGACAGCTTCATTATGCAATTGTCTCCTACTATGTCATTGCTAAAGAAGTAGTATTGATTCAGGAAATTATACCCAGAAGCATCAGGTTAATGTGTTCTTGATTTTTGACACATATTGCTATAAGAATTGTAGTAACATAACTCTCTAACAATAGAACTACAGTAATTTGTGGGGAGCCAAGAATCTGTTAAATATTGAGACACTTTGGTTTTGTCACTTTGTTCTATTTCAGGTCTTCATATTTTACACACAAAACCTATACAAATATATGTGACATTCATATTGGTTCTAAATACTGTGGGCCTAATAACTTGCATATAAATAATGATGACAACTCTTTCCATTCATTCAATAGGCTTCTTTCTTTCTTTCTTTCTTTCTTTCTTTCACTGTAAAATGAAACACATTACTGTACAGGAACTTTGTAAGTAAACAACAAAAACTTAAAGAAATCATCATAGAATATTGTGTTTATTGGCTGAATATTTTCATCTTCATTCTCATCATTATTTTTGCAAACCATTTGAGCCGCGTCTACATGTGCCGGCTACTTTGAAGTAGCCACGCCAACTTTGAAATAGCGCCCGCCACGTCTACACGTGGCAAGCGCTATTTCGAAGGTGACATCGACATAAGGCGGCGAGACGTCGAAGTTGCTATCCCTATCAGGAGATGGGAATAGCGCCCTACTTCGACTTTGAACGTTGAAGTAGGGCATGTGTAGCCGATCCGCGTCCCGCAACATCGAAAGAGCAGGGTCTGCCATGGCAGCCATCAGCTGACGGGTTGAGAGACGCTCTCTCCAGCCCCTGAGCTCTATGGTTGCTGCGTGCAATGGCCCCTCAAAGCTCCCCGCCCCCTTATTTCCTGTGCAGGAAGCTGAGAGCTCGTGCAGGCAGCAGCACAGCTATGTACAGAGCCTGCACGTCCCTCAGCAGCCCCAACCCACCACCCCCGCAGCGATGGCTGCCCACCAGCCCCCCCAAGCGCCCCCAGGGCACCCCCCCAAGGGGAGCCAGGGCTCCTAGCCTGGCAGCCAGCCTCGGAGGAGACAGCGGGGCCCCTCCTGGACGGAGGCCGAGATCCGGGACCTGCTGGGGCTCTGGAGCGAGGAGGAGGTGCTCCAGGTAATGGGGAGCAAGAGGTCGAATGTAGATGTGTTAGCTCGGCTGGCCGAGGGCCTGGCGGCCTGGGATCACCCTGCCCGCACTCCTGACCACGTCAGGAGTAAGGTGAAGGAGCTGCGGCAGTGTTACGCCTGTGCCTGGGATGCGACCAGCCAATCTGGGGCCGCCCCGCCACTTGCCCCTTTTACAGGGAGCTCAGGTCCATCCTGGGCCCCCGGCACACCTCCTCCCCGCTGGCCACTCTTGACACCTCAGCCGACGAGCCCCAGCAGGCCCCGGAGGTGGAGTCCGCCCCGGAGGCAAGCCCCGCACACCAGGGGCCCCTCCAGGAACCCACCCCTGGGACGCCGGAGGAGGAGGAGGGGGAGTCCTCCTCCAGCGACAGGGGGCTGCGGATAATCCTGGATTCCTGGAGCTCCAGCAGGACGTCCGCCCAAAGGGTGTCCCCCGACCGTGGGAGCGGACCGTCAGGTATGTACCCCCCCGGTGCACACCCCTGGGGTTGAGGGGCGGGGACAACAGACACGACCAGGGCCCTCCACATGCCCAGATGACCATGGCCCCAAGGACAGCAGTGGCATGTCCCTCAGAAGAGTGCATCAGCCCCTGCCCCCCCAGCGGGACAGTGCCATGCCCCATCCCCGGGGCTGGGGGGAGCGGAACCTAGTGTCCCCCTGTGGGAGGGGGTGGGACACCCATCAGCAGCAGCAGCATCTCTCGGGGACGGGGATGGGTAACCAGCAGCAGAGGGTTGAGGGGACAAGGGCCACGGCTCGCGATCACACTAACGGCTGTCTCCACTCTTCTCTCCGTGTTCCGCAGCTGCACCATCGGAGGGCCCGGAGAGCGCCGGCAAGGTGTCAGTGGTCCCGGACAGCCCACCGGGGCCATCGCTGCAGGCCAGCCCCTCGGCAGAGCACTGACCAGCCCCAGGGCAGGGCCGATGGTGGACCCAGCCCCACCACAGGACGGCGACGGACCCCCAGCTGCTCGCGACCCTCCAGCAGCAGCTGGAGGTATCGGAGCAGCGCCTGCAGGTGGACGAGTAGTGCCTGCAACTGCAGGAGTGGGCGCTGGCCTGGCGCCAGGAGGCATGGGGGGCCTTTATGCGCACTTTTGAGCGCATAGCAGACTACCTGGCCCCCCATGCCATGCCACACTGCGCCCACTCCACCTGCCACTCCACCCGCTGCTCCACCCACCGTCCCACTGCTGTCCGCCACCGCAGGGCATTCCGCCGAGGGGGACCTGAGGCCTGCTGACACCCGCCGGCCGTATCTGCTGGTTTGTCCGGCCCCCAGCCAGCCTCGGCCAAGGCTGAGGCTGAGGTGAGGGTCGCGACCGCCAACCCCAAGCGCTGGACAGTAGGGGTGCGGGGCCCAGGACGTGCCCCCCCACCCTTTGTACATATCCCCATTATTGTGTATATAGTTTGTATTAGACCCCTGTTATTTTATGATACCTGCCCCCCCATGTAAATAGTTCCCCCCTTCCTTGTGTTCCACTATTTATCATATATATATATATATATATTTGTAGTAATAATAATAGAATTCACTGTTTTATGGTTTCAAAAACAACAGGTCTATTTTTATTTGCAAGGAAAGGGGGGGTGCTCTTGGGTGCTCTGTGGTGTGGGCGTGGGGGCAGGGAGTGTTGTGGAGGATGGGGGGTTCAGTGGGGGGGCCTGCCAGCGTTCACCCCACAGCCTGGTCAAAATGGGCCCACAGGGCCTCCCGGACCTGGATCCCCTTGGGGTCCACCTGGCGACTGGGGGCAGCGGGTGGCTGCACGTCAGCCCTGCCAGCCTCCACAGCCCAGCCCTGAAAGAATGCCTCCCCCTTGGTCTCCACCAGGTTCTGGAGTGCTCTGCACACGCCCACAATCTGGGGGATGTTGGTGGGGCCCGCATCAAAGCGGGTGAGGAGACACCTCCAGCGCCCTTTGAGGCGGCCAAAAGTGCACTCAGCCACCTGGCGTGCATCATTCAGGCACGTGTTGAAGTGCTCCTGGCTGGCTGTGAGATGGCCCGTGTAAGGGTGCATGAGCCAGGGCCGGAGGGGGTACGCCGCACCTGCGACGACGCAGAGGGGCATGGTGGTGTCCCCCACAGGGATCTCCTGCTGGAGGACGTAGGTCCCCGACTCCAGCCGGTGGCACAGGCCCGAGTTCCGGAATACCCGGGCGTCGTGGGTGCTGCCAGGCCAGCCCACGTAAATGTCCAGGAAACGGCCCCGGCTATCCACCAAGGCCTGGAGGATCACTGAGTGGTAACCCTTCCTGTTTAAGTAGCGTCCTCCACTGTGCTCCGGGGCGCAGACTGGGATGTGGGCCCCATCCAGAGCCCCAAAGCAACTGGGGAAGCCCAGGGTGGCAAAGCCCGCGATTGCGGCATCCGGGTCCCGAAGCCTCACGAGCCTGTGGAGGAGCAGGGCGTTGATGGCGCAGACAACCTGCAGGGAAAGGACATGGGAGAGCACCAGTGAGGGGTGTGCAGGGTGTGTCTGGCCCTCCACCCCAGGGCTCCCTCCCCCCACAGGGATGCCCTCCCCCCCCACGGCTGCCTCCCCCTCCCCGTGGGTCCTCTTACCTCCATGAGGACAGCCCCGACGGTGGCCTTGACAATGCCAAACTGCTGCCCCACGGATCAGTAGCTGTCTGGAGTGGCCCGCTTCCAGACAGCGATGCCGACCCGTTTCTCCACGCTGAGGGCATGCCGCATGAAGGTGTCCCGGTGCCTCAGTGTGGGGGTGAGCCACTGGCAGAGCTCCAGGAATGTCTGCCGGCTCATGCGAAAGTTCTGGAGCCAGCGGTCATCGTCCCACTCGCCGAGCACCAGCTGCTCCCACCAGTCGGTACTCGTGGGGTAGCTCCACAGCCAGCGGTGTGTGCGGCGGCGGGGGGTGGAGGACAGCAGGGTCTGGGGTTGCTTCCTCCTCCCCTGGGGGCAGCTCCTCTTCCACGAATAAAAGGTGATCAGCTGCCTCCTGCATGGCCTTGAGCAGGGCAAGCACTGCTCCTGCAGGGGTGGCTGTGTGGACCTCTGGCTGCTGCTGCTGCTGCTGCTGCTGCTGATGGGGGTCCATAACTGCTTTGCTGAGGTGTGCGTGCCTATGGCTCTGGAGACCGCATGCTGTGCAGGCTGAGTCTGTCTGGGAGGGGCCCTTTAAGGGAGCGGCTAGCTGTTGCCCCGGAAGTGCTAGTCCACCCTGTGACCCTATCTGCAGCTGTTCCTGGCACCCTTATTTCGATGTGGGCCACTTTGGCATGTAGACGCTCCCCTGCAGCGCCTACTTCGATGTGGTGCTGCCCAACGTTGACGTTGAACGTCGACGGCACCAGCCCTGGAGGACGTGTAGACGTTATTCATCGAAATAGCTTATTTCGATGTCGCTACATCGAAATAAGCTATTTCGATGTAGCATTCACATGTAGACGTAGCTTTGGAGAGCCAAGTAAATTGGCAATGTGTTTTCCTGGGTGAAAGGCAGATGAAAATTATTCATTTGAAAGTAAAGGAATAGAAAATGAAATCACGAACATATTGTGTTAAACCTTGAGGAGCATTTTTCATCTGGCAGGCTAAAGAGCAGACAACAATCTGAAAACGGGAGTATAAATTTTCTGCACACAAGGGATAAGCGACATTCTTCTCTATGGGAATTAGTTGACCATCTAGATACATTACATTGATCCAAGTTTTCAATGAAAAATAGTGGCTGAACTGGCTCACATATACTTTTGTCTGTAAGCCAGGGACCACCCGCACTTTCTAATTATCAATAACACATAACATTAGCAGCATAAGTATGACTGAAGTTTTCTTTTTTTTTTTTTTTAAAAATCAAAGTTACACAAAATAAAATGAAAAACAATATAAAATAAAAGAGACAAGATAGGCAAGGTTGGACTAATTGCTGTTGGTGAAGGAGACAAGCAAACTACCCAGACATGGGATAAAAGTGAAGTTTCTTTCTTGGATCAGAAATCAGTTATGACAAAGGCAGGAATAAATCATCAGTTTTCACAATAGAAAGGGTCCTTCAAGGAACTGTACTGAGACCAGTGCTGTCCAACAGATTCATAAATGATCTGGAAAAGGCAGTGAACAGAGAGACGCCAAATTTTGCAAATGATACAAATTACTCAAGATAGTTGAGTCCAAAGCTGACTGTTAAGTTACAAAGGGATTTTACTAAAATGGATGACCGTACAACAAAATGGCAGATGAAATTCAGTGTTGATAAATGAAAAGTAATACATGCTGTAAAACATAATTCCAGTTGTACATACAAAATGATGGGGCCTAAATTAGCTGCTACCGCTTAAAAAAAAAGAGCTAAATCTTGGCATCATTGGGGACACAGTTAACCCTTATACAAAGTGCTTCTCTATATCAGACCATGATCCCACTGACAGTGATCAGAGAGGAATGGGGACAGTGCACAGAGCTGCCTAGCCATGTTCCTACTTGTAGGGAGCTGCCTGAGGTGAGTGCTCCCTAGATCTAGCACCCTGATCCCCTTCCTGTACCTTAGCCCCTTCCTGGAGTACCATCCTATACCTGACCTCCCTCCCAGAGCCCCCATGTGATGCACCCTCCCCAGAACCTCCAGTACGCACAACTTTGTCATGTCTTGGAACATAACCCTCTTGTTCCAATTTATTCTTCAGTTTATGTAATGCTTTTTTATATAGCACACAGTTTTCTAGGAACATAGCAATCGCGTTATGTAAGGGTTTACTGTTGTTCTCTAAAAACCCTGGTTCATGTTCAGCAGCAGCCAAAATAGCTCACAGTGTTAGAACTATGAGGAAATGGATGGATAATAAGACAAATCATAATACCAGTATATAAATCCATCGTATACCCACATCTTGAATTCACTATGCAGTTCTGGTCTCCCCCTCTCAAGAAAGAAATATTAGAATTGAAAAAATGCACAAGAGAAGTACAATAAAATGAGTGGGGATATAGAACAGCTTCTATACCATGAGAGATTAAAAAGACTGGGACTGTTCTGCTTTGGAAAGAGAGGACTAAGGGCAATGCAACAAAAGAGTCATGACTGTTATGGAGCAAATGAATAGGGATATGTTATTTACCTTCACATAACACAAGAACCAGAGGCCACTCAATGAATTAATGGGCATCAGGTTTAAAATAAACACAAGGAAGTACTTCATTCAATGAAAGTCAACCAACAGGACTTGCTGCCAAGGGATAATGTGAAGGGCCAAATGTTTAACTGGTTTCAAAACAGAATTAGATAAATTTATGGAGGATTACTCCAGCAGTAGCCATTAGCCAGAAAGGTGAGGGGTGCAGCATCACACTCTGTCCCTAAACATGAAGCTGCCAGAAACTGGGAGTGGATTACAGAGATGGATCATCTAATAATTGCCCTCTAATGCATCTGGCACCGGCCACTGTCAGAAGTCAGGATACGGGGTTAGATGGATTATTGCCAATCTTATGTTCTTAACTTTCAAGTGCCAAAGAACAAAGACTTCTGTGGAGCTTGAAATCTTGTCTCTTTTGCAAACAGATGTTGAGCCAATGAAAGATATTTCCTAACTCAGCTTGTCCCTGATATCTTAGGACCTGCATGACTATAACATCACTACTAACAAAATACAGTAAACTCTTTCATACCTGGTATTCTATTGCCTGGCACTCTCAAATATGGGCATTTTAACCATAAGTAAAATTTAGTTACATTTTCCATAAGTACAGTGTAGTGAAAGTAAATACTGATAAATACAGTACAGTACAGTAAACCCTCAAAATGTAAGATGTCTAGTTGCACTTAACACGCATTAAAGTGGGTTAAGCACTACTCAAAATCTTGCTCCCCCGGCCCATGTGACCCCAGTGCAACACTCGTCCCACCACCCACGCATGGTTCCAGCTCAGCCCCCACCCCCATGCCCAGCTGTGGCTCCAGTTCACCACCCCAACCCTGGTTCAACAACCCCCCCCCGCAAGGCTTCAGCTCAACACCCCCCCTCACGCTTGTGCATGGTTCCGGCTCAACCCTCCTGCCCTGGTTGAAACCCCCCATGTGTGGCTCCAGTTCAGCTCCTGCGCTGTTGCAAACCCCCTGCAGTCTGGCTGCAGCTCAATCCTCCACCCCAGGGCTGCTGGATATGATAGTTTACTGTATAAAGCTAAGTAGGGTTAACAGCTGTAAATTAATTAGTGCTTGTCAGTCAGGCTTTCAGTGTAGAATCAGATATTCTAACTCCAGGAATATAAAGGATATTATTAACATATCTGAAGTATGCATTTGAATTGATGTGCTGTTAAATTTTATAGTTCCATCCCTAAGCCTCAGAGGGGTAGCAGTGTTAGACTGTAGCATCACAAAAATATCAAGCAATCCCCCAGCACCTTAAAGACTAACAATTTTATTTATTAGGTAATGAGCTTTCATGGGTAATATAGGGTATTCTCATTTTTGCTCCAAAGGCTGATGAAGTGGTTGTTACCCAGGAAATCTCACTACTTAATTAAAAAGAAAAATATTACTCTTTAAGGTACTGCAGGACTGCTTATCCCTATGTTGACAGTTTCAGTGTGCGTGCTTTGAGGACTTTCTAGTTTGCGATTGCTCTAAAACATGCTCATCAATTTACAAATTATACTCTAAAAGCCCAAAGAGAGCAATGCTATTTGCACTGAGCCTGAACCTAGTTTTTCAGCTTTTCTAAACAATAATCACTCAACTGGGGCCCAGCCAACATGAATCTGATCTGGCTATGCTGTGCACATTTACAGATCATTAGAAACACCAGGGATGTGGGGGAGGCAGTGACAGTATTTAAAGAAACAACAAATTAATACATCCCCTACAAATCTGGTAGAAAGGGAGACTGCAACAAAACAGGGGTGTGGGTAGCCACTTTCCCCAAGAACTGATAGAAAGAGGAAAAGAGACGAGACCCTCTAGAGAAGGAGTTCTGACACATGTTCTCTTTCAGCAAGAATCCCTCTGATGCATACTTACAATTCAAAGAAAATATCATAAAGGCTTCCCCATCCGAGAAGCCTACTGAAAAACTGTGAACGAGCCACAGTTTTTGAGACAGTAACTAGGGGCTTATACAGACCAGCACACGCCTCCCTTTTTTGTTTAATTTTAATGTGATCTGGCCCTGAAGCTCACATCCTTAAAACTTGAGCCACTCCTTTTGCTTCATTTTAAGGATTTATTCTCTCTTTTTCCTGCCCCCAATCTGATTGTCTGTTGGTGTTGTCTTAAATTGCCTGCTTTCCCCAATTTTAAAAAAACTAAGGATTAAGAAAACAAATTAAAATTCTGAATGTAAAATGTGTTTACTTCCCTTTCCATTTTTATTGCCCAGAAAATAATTAGACCAACCTTCAGTACTTGAGAAAATCGAAGGTATTATTTGACACCTTATTGTAACACCAGACAAAGACAACAGAAAAATGCACCTGCTTTCTTTTGGACTTTTCTAAAAAGAACTAAATTCTCTTCTCCTTGAGTGCGGCAATTTTATGCAGTCTGCTGGGAAAGCCCAGTTTGACTTGGAATAAAGTGGTTGGCACGCTGTAAGCTGTTTCAAGCTTTAGGAACACACCGTGTATTGTGAGATGTTGTGTGTACTCTGCCAAGAGCAAATATAACGCATTTTCATATAAAGGAAAACAAATTATTAAAGGCAGTGAAAATATCAAAATCATCATGACTGTGGTTCTGAACCAGAGTCATATACCTGACAAACACACGTTAAAATGTCCTAACCTCTACATTTCTTGGAAAAATATTTTTCTATGCCCACTCTTTTAAAAGCATTAATGTAAAAGATAACTTTGACATGAAGGCATGTTTTGTTTTGTTTTGTGTGTGTGCGCCAAAGTCACTTAACATTTGATATGAAAATTTAAAATATTAAGTACAGTAAAATCTTGGTTATTTGGCACCCAGATAACCAGCACATTGAGTTAACCAGCATGTTGTGGGCTGGCTGACTGGCCAGGGCCAGCTGCTGCAGGGCTGGTTACCTGGCCAGGGCCAGCTGCCAATAAGCCAGCTGACCAACTAGTGGCAGTGGGGCCACTGACCCAACTTCAGTATCTGGCACATTTGATTATCCAGCATCCCCAGTTCCTCAGAATTCCTGGATAATAGAACTTTTACTGGAGTTACATTTCTCTTCACATGGTAAAAGTGTTTACAATTGTTGATCCTGACACCACACTGAGGAAATAGTTTAGTATATACCACTTCTCTCCTTTTAAGTGGAGAAAATGATTCAAGTAAATGAAACATTTGAGCCAAGGACTCACAAGAAGGCAGGACCTGGCTTAAAAACTCAGGAATGTTTACACCATGGTCCCATGGTCACCCCTCCAGACTACATTACTGCAGCCAAAATATACCTTATGGTTGCATATCCTACAGCACCTGGGACAAACCCTCAGCAGAGGTGAGTTGGTGTAGATTTGCTGGAGCTAGAGTGATTTAAACTAGTTGAGAATCTTCCCTGGTGTGTTTTATCTATTCAGCATATGGCAATAATATCACTATGGAGACTGTATTTCAATACCACAAATATGCTGTCTTCCAACATCCTGAACATCTTGGATCCTGTCATTTATAAAATGGAATACCCCAACATAAATACACCAGGGATGAGTTCGTCCCTATATTCTTGCATATTTACTGTCAGGGGTTAGAAATTTTCCATCAAGAGGAAATTTTGATGAAAAAATGGAGAAAACGCTTCAGAAAAATGTTCCTGAAGCATGTTTCCAGTTTTCTGGCCAACTCTGGCAATTCATAGAGCCAATTCTAACTGCAGAGAAATACAAATAAAATAATCCTGACTACTAAACTGATGAGATAATTGGTGTGATCTTATCTTCACTGAGACTCATATTTGGGTCCCAATATGAACACACCCAAGTGAAGTACAGTCATCATGCCTAAATAAATGAAAAAGGTTATGAGCTCAGCATATGGACAATTTGCTTGTTGAGACAAAAGTGGCTGCACATAGCCATGCATCTATTTATCACAATGAGCTAGAGAGTCTGTCTGGCCCATTATGCATATGCAAAGTGAGAAGAAGGAACAGGGAGTTTCCCCTATTCCCCTTGGGGCTATCCACAAAAGCAAGGGCAAGCTCTGTGTTCTGCTGACCAGAATGGGGTAGGGTGAGAGCCAACACATGGTTCCAAAGTCCATGTACTGAAAACAGGATTGCAAGGTCCCACCTCTGCAGTACTCTTTAAGTTCATAAGGAAAATTCTGGTTAAATCAGAGCCCACAAGGGTAAAGTGCTGTGCAACTGGAGGGGATATTTGTGGATGTGTGGAACATGAATAGGGTGATATCTGAGGAAACATAGAACTTCTGTGAAACCACAGATATGGGGGAAATCAAATGGTGGCATTCCTTTAAGAGAAATTTGAGGGAGCACATGTGGCTGGGGTTTTCAGAATAGGAGGGAATACGTATAGGCACGTAGGCTATGTCTACACCTGAGAGTTTTGTAGACAAAACTGGGATTTTGTAGACAAAACTTGTGGAGAGTCTATACGCATGATGCATCTTGTCAACAAAAACTGTTGACAAAAAAGCTATGCAGATGCTCCAGGAGGCTCTTTTGTCAACAGTGCAGATCAAAAGATCAATCTGCTTTTATGCATAGACACTATCTGTCAACAGAAGTTTTGTTAGAACATTTCTCCCAACAGTAACTTCTGTAGACAGATGCTTCTAGTGTAGACATAGCCATATAGTGTGAGTGGGGAAGTTTACTGTTACTTGTTTGGAGGTTTTGTGGTGGGGTCTTCAGAAGAACAACCAGTGATAAGTATTGGAGGCTGGAATCAGATAAAGTGTGAAGAAAGAATTCAGCATCTCAGACACAAAGGCTGCATCTACGCTACAGCAATCAGTCAACAGAAGTTATTGTTGGAAGAGATCTTCCAGCAAAACTTCTGTTAACAGATCACATCCACACACACAAGTGGATTGAAAGGGCAATCTGCTCTGTTGACAGAGAGTGGTTAGACTGCCCTGCTGCTCTCTCTGCAGAATGGCCAATTGGAAGCTCAGCAAACAGGGCTGCCTGGTGAACCTGAAGCCCCATCTGGTGACAGTGGGCCCCCTCGGAGCATCTACACAGGTTTTTTGTCAACAGAAACTGTCAACAAAGGCATTATTCCTCATCATGGAGAGGCAGAATACTGTTGTCAGAAGTGCCAAATTTTGTTAACAGACTGTCAACAAAACACATTTTGTGTGTACATGCTCCATGAGTTTTGTTAACAAAACCCCAGTTTCGTCGACAAAACTCTCCAGTGTAAAGGTAGCCAAATTGTCATTCAGTCCTAGCATAGTGGGACAGAGCACATTAGTGAAAGAGTACAGAGAAAGAGGTGGCTTCAGGGAAAGATGTGAGATGCAGATTTTGGAAGACAATGGCAAGAGATACAAAGGAAGAGGGTAAGAATAACAAAAGAGTGAAAATGAAAAGGAATAAAAAATAAAAGATTATGGAAGAAAAGAGGAGAAATGAAAGGAGAATAGAATAGATGAGTGAAAGGAAAACATCTTTAGGTTTAATAAATGTTATTTATTATGCTTCCTTCCTCCCTCCTCTCTGATATTTTCATATCAGAAAATAGGATGCTGAAACTCAGAGTTCATATGAACTCAGGGTTCAGTTTATGTTCCCAAGACATGGGAGATCTTCAGGCTGATTATTTTTTTAGGATGGCTGGGCAGCTGCAGGGTCATGCCTCCGACGTGGTATTTCCATTCCAAATGCTCCTTGGATTGTATTGAAGTGACCCTTGCAGACAGGTTACTGTACAACAGCACAGACAAGATTCAGAGATAACTTGACAGAGATCTTATTCAGCTTTCTTTTGCCAGGAGGTAGGTCCACCTAGCATAAGGCTAAGGACGAAGGAGGAAAGGGAAATAGCAAGAGGTGTTAAGGAGAATCCAGGGAATGATTATGCTAAAAGAAGGGAAACTCTCTTGCTCTCTCTCCTCTCAAGTCACTCATCTATGCTGAAGTATTTATTTTACTTTAAATAGATAATTCCTCTAATCTCTTCCTAGGTGTTTTTATCCCACCAGGAATGCAGTGATTGGAGTGTCAGTTGTTTCCTTGTTTTGCCAGTGAAGTCGTGTATGAGATATTCCTTGACTTTCAGAGTGAGAAGAAATAAAGAGAGAAAAGAGCAACAGTTACTTAATTAACTAAATCAGCAAATAAAATAAGGAAAAGAGATCATCTCAAAAGGGCCTTTCAAGAGTTATCAGCTTAGGTCAGGCAAACTGCTTAACTTTACAACTCTTGCTTGCAACTGACTAAGGTATTTCACTGGTGGGTTTGGCTCCAAAGGTACTCCTTTCCCACACAAGCTTAGCGTGAGCTGACAGGTTTTGTACAGTTGTTTATTGACATACATGTATAGAATTACAAGATTGAGAGTAAGGGAAATTTTATCCTCAGCTCTGTTTGTTGTGTGCCTCATAAGGTCTTAATTGTGACTTGATGTGGTGCCAGGAGGACTGCTTAGTTAATACTTCTAAAGTGTGTTGAAGATGAAAGTACAGTCAGCTCTTTCATATCTGGCATTTTATTATTCAGAACTCTCAAATAACTGGTGTTTTAACCATAAGTAAATTTTAGTTATGTTTTCCATGAGTGCAGTATGGTGAAAGTAAATACATATAAATACAGCAAATACAGTGTAAGTTTACAGTGTATGATACGCCTGTTGTTGGTAAATAAAGGACTCTGCATGCATTTTTGTTTGTTTCTTAATAGCTAATCTTGTTTGTCTTTAGTGTTATGCATTGCTAGGTATACCTCTCTGTTATCCAGAATATTTGAATATCTGGCAACCTCCCGGTCCCTGGGCTGCCAGATATGAAAGTTGTTGTATTATTTTAATCTAAAAACCTATCCCAAATATTTAATTCTTTCTGGGGCATTGAACAGTGTCTTGGGTTTATCAGCTTCGACTTAGGCAGGAGTAAAGTTAGGAGTTTTGATGTTCAAAGCAATCAGAGAAAATATACATTAAATGGTTACATTCAGCGTAATGGGGAAAGGGTCTGGGAGTGATAGCAGAATAAACAGAGCAATGAAACTGTCAGCAAAACATATTCCTGCAGTCACACAGCAAATAGAGTGCTAAGATGTTACACTGATCCCCAAAGCACGAACTAGAAGAAATGATTCCTGCTCACTCTGTGTGGCTTATTGGTAGCACATTTGACCACTGTAGTGCTCAGTTTTACATACCATACATCAGGGAGATAATGTCAGGGAGATATAAGAGGAGGCAGAGGAGCCACAGCATGTGAAAAGACTTAAGAGAACTAATAAGTGTGCAAAAATAGTGGATATACTACACTGGTATTCACTAACGAGAACAAGATTAAAGGGAGATGTGAATTAAACAGGTTGGAGACGTAGTGTCTTTTTAACTTCTGTCCTTGTTTTAGCCAATCAGTGAAAAGTTCAATATTTTGTTTCTTAAAAATATCCCAAGAAGTTATTGCAGGGGCCTCAAACCCATCCTTTGCATTTGAATGCCTGTGGTGTCACAACCCACTCAGCACATTCTTTGGGGCTGGCAGAAATTCCATTTGCCGCAATTATATTTAAAGAAACCATTTGTTTGAAATCATCTATTCATTTTAGGGCATCATTTTATACTCGTATGTTGTGTGCCAATCCCTAATAAACTGTGTTTTGATATTTTCCTCCAAAATCCCTCAATAGCTACACTGAGGATTGGAAGATCCTTTCCATTTTCTTCTTTTTTTTTTAATCTCCTCCCCCCTGCTCTCCAGCCATATTACTTTGTTCATTTTTGTAACTGGGACACTTAAATACATCAATACACTACAGCAAATGTAAAGCCATCGTGAGTTCATCTGAATACATGGCGTGATCTTTTATGTAGAAGATATTTCAGTTAAGGTACGTCTACACGTGCAAAAAACTTCGAAAAAAGAGGCCCTTTTTTGAAAAAGCGGGAGGAGCGTCTACATGCATAAACCCGTCTTTCGAAAGAAAATTGAAAGTACAGGGCTTGGAAATCGAAATCCGAACCCCGATCCCATATCAGGAAGATCTCTCCCTTTCGAAATAATAAATCGAAAGAGCACATGTGTAGATGCTCCACAGCCCACTCTTTTGAAACACAGGTCCGCCATGACACCAATCAGCTGGAGCGCCGGGCCACTCCAGCCAGCAGCAGTGGGACTCTATGGTCCCTGTGTTCGGCTGCTTTAAAGCTGCACTCACACAGAAAACCCGTGGCAGGAAGCCGAGAACGTGCTAGGAGCAGCGTCCGCACGAGCTCCAGCCACACACTCCAGCTATGGCCAGCAGCCAGACCCCCTGCGAGCCCCACAGCCCCCCCTCCGAGCCTTCTTCAGCCTCCCAGGGGGAGAAAAAAAAACAATCCCCCTCTTGGATGGAGCGGGAGCTCCGGGACCTCCTCGGCCTCTGGCAGGATGAGGAGGTCCTGCGCCACATGGGCGTCAAGTGGCTCAATGCCGCAGCCTTTGGCCGCCTGGCAGCAGGCCTCTGCACCAGGGGCCACCCAGATCATACCCCAGACCAGGTACGCTCCAAAGTAAAAGAGCTCCAGCAGGGATATGCCCGGGCCAGGGACCAGGCCAGATGCTCCGGGGCAGGTCCAGCGACCTGCCCCTTCTTCCAGGAGCTCCGGAGCATCCTGGGGCCCCAGGAGAGTTCTCCCCCATGGCCTTCCTGGATGCCGCTGGGGAGGAGCTGCAGCTGGCGGAGGCGGAGGAGCAGCCCGGATCGGGGACCCTGGAGGGTGAGGGGACCACTGAGTGGTCAAGCGAGGAGGGAGAGCCGACCATCCTTATCCCCTCTCGCTCCTCCAGCCGGGTGACCGAGGGCCGGATATCTCCGGACATCACCGGGGGACCCTCTGGTACGTACAGGGAGGGGCGTACACCTACTCCAAGGGTGGGGCGATGCAATGGCTAGGCACCCGCACATGGGACCAGTGGTCCCGGGCTGTACACAGGCCAGCCCCCACATGGGATGCAGCACCCTGTGGTGGCACATCAGCCATGCCCAGCACCTGCCCTCAGTGGACACTGTCGTAAGCCACACAGGGGTCGCAGCTGGTCAGTGCCCAATGGTGCCTGGGGCCCTCATACTGCAAACTGGGAAGGGCCACCTGCGGGAAAGACCCCTGGAATTACACCCAGGCTGGGAGGCCCGGTCTCAGGGGAGGGTGGGAGTGGGTGGGTTGGTGCTCCCTGGGGGGTCAGTGTTGTTTGTGGGGGCAAGGGCCCCATGGGGTGGGCTCGGGCAGGTACACCACAACCGGGTCCCCTCTGTTCGGGGCACACTACTGACATGCTTTCCTCTCCACACAGCCACACCATCCGGGGGCTGGGAGAGCCCTGCACCGTCCCTTATACCGGAGAGCCCACCAGCTGCAGCCATCTGGACGCCACCCCAGGCAGGGTGCCATTGGGGCTGTGGCCAGAGGGCCCCCCGGAGGGCCGGGGAAGACGCAGCCACCCAGCGTCAGGCCAAGGTGGCTGAGGAACACCTCCAGCTAGCCTGGGCCGACATGGAGTGGTGGATGGCGGCCTAGGACAGGATGCTGGACACTCTCCAGGGCATTGGTCAGGCCATCTGGGAGCACACAGCCACTATGGCCCACCTCCTGGCCCCCCAGGCGACTCCCCCTGCTGGCCCTGCCCCTGCCACCCCCCTGAACCTGACCCCACTGATCCTGCCCCTGCCGCCGCCACCAGGCTCACCCGCCGCCGCTGCTTGCCGGTGCTACCAGCACCTTCCCCCCCACACCAGGGACCCTGCACCCGGGGGAGCAGGGGCTCCAGGGGCCAACAGGGCTCACGGCCCACCACCCCTGCCCCAGAATGAGTGCCCCCCTCCAGGTTAGATGCCTCCCTCCAAGTTAGGTTCCCCCTGTACATATTTACCAACACCCAGTTTGACATAAAGTTTGTTTATTGTTCACCATCCCATGCTGTGCTCCTTGGTGGATGGTGGGTGGTGGATGTGCGGGTGCGGTACTGGTGGGGGTGGGAATGGAGGTGGCAGGGATGGTGGGTGACAGATGTGCGTGGGATGTGGGCGTGTGTGTGGGTCAGAAGTGGCCATCGGCAAAAGCCTGCCTGAGGGCCTCCCGGATGTGGTGGCCATCCTGGAGGGCCTGGCGGATGGGGGCGGTGCTCGGCTGCTCATAGAGAGCGCCGTCTGGAGGGCCCCCACCAGGGACATAGGCATCCCCCTTTCCCTCCACGATGTTGTGGAGGATGCAACAGGCGCCCACCACCTGGGGCATGTTGGGGACCCTGACCTCCGGGCTTGTGAGAAGGCACCTCCACCGCCCCTTTAGGTGCCCGAAGGCCCGCTCCACCACATTGCGGGCATGGTTGAGGCGCTCATTGAATGCCTCCTGGGTGGGGTCAAGGTGTCCTGTGTAGGGCCTCATGAGCCACGGCTGCAGGGGGTACGCCACATCTGCCACCATGCAGAGCAGCATGGTGACATCCTCAGCCAGTGGGATCTCCCTCTGGAGGACAAATGTGCCAGCCCCCATGTAGCGTCAGAGGCCGGAGTTCTGGAAGACCCGGGCTTAGTGGATGCGGCCGGCCCAGCCCACGTAGAGGTCAGTGAACCATCCCCTTGCGTCCACCAGCACCTGGAGCACCACCGAATGGTAGCCCTTCTGGTTGATGTACTGGCTGGCGCTGTGTGGCGGAGCGTGGATGGGGATGTGTGTGCCATCCAAAGTGCTGATGCAGTTCAGGAAGCCCAGGTCCAGGAAGCTGGCGACCATGTTGTCCACATCCCCCAGGTGGACAACCCTATGGAGCATCATCACGTTGATGGCCCTGACGACCTGCAGGGGGGAAGGGGGACACATGCTCTAGTGCGGGTATGGTGGCTGTAGCCCCTCACCTCGGGCCCATTCTGCCCCCCTCTCATCCAGCCCCTGGCCCGTGCAGCTCCCACCCCCCTCCCATCCAGCCCCTTGCAGGGGAGGGTTCTCCTTGCCCCAGCTCCCCCCCCACCCGGCCCCACCTTACCTCCATAAGTATAGCCCTGATGGTGGCCTTGCCCACCCCAAACTGCTGTCCCACGGAGCGATAGGAGTCCGCGGGGGCCAGCTTCCAGATGGCGGCTGCGACCTGTTTCTCCAGGGTGAGGGCTGGCCTCATGCAGGTGTCCTGGTGCCGGAGTGCGGGGGCGAGCCAGTGGCAGATCTCCTCGAAGCTCTGCCTCGACACGCGGGAGTTCTGCAGCCACCTTTCCTCACCCCACTCCCATAGCACCTCGCGCTCTCACCAGTGGGTGCAGCTGGGGTGGGTCCAGAGGTGTCAGGGCACCCGGGGGGGGGAGCCCCACAGCCCCAGGGGGACCTTGCAGCCACCCGATGAACTGGGGGGTGCAGCTGCGGCGAGGGAGCACAGCACTGCCAGCAGGGCGTCCATAATGAGGGCGTCTGCCTGCAGGAGCTGTCACTGGGCTTCCACGGGCACGAGTGAGTGGGCTCTGCCAGGCAGGAACAGACTGGGCAGCACTCGGCTCGTGCGGAGGGGAGGGAGGGGCCCTTTAAAGGAGGCAGCTGGCTGTGGCCCCAGAAGGGCTTGTTGGCCATGGGACTCCATCCGCAGCATTTCCTGCCTCTCTTCTTTCGAAAGAGGGCTTGGAGCCGCGCGGACGCTCTCTTTCGAAAGACCAGGGCGGCACTTGGAAAGAGCGGATCGGAACGCCCGTCTGAAACATCGCGGCGGGGGCTCTCCTTCGATGGCCGCTTTTTTGAAAGCCGAACTTCGATTTTTGCCCTTTCGAAAGGGTGCTTATGTGTAGACGCAACTTTATTTCTTGCAGGTTTTTTTTTTTTTTGTTTGTTTTTTTTGGGGTCATTTTTTTGTCCTTCTAAATTAAAAGTCTTGCTGACTGAATGTACCTGTTTTGCACCTGTTTTTTCTTTGCATTCTGAAGAAGTATGACAGTAGCCATGCATTAGAACAAGAAGAACTGCTCGTAGTGCCTTTATATGTGTACAACTACCCACTCCTAAGTCAGAAAGAGGAGCATTGCTGAGTAAAATGTCCAATTCCTCACCTCCACCAGAGGCTCAGTATGCTATTCTTTAAGCACTCATAAACCATGTTAGCTCAGTAAGTTCCTAATTGAATTAGAAATTCAACTTCAATGTTACTATAGCCCCCATTTTGAAGGAATTGATACAGACTTGGAGAGAAAATACACCATCTAAATACAAAGGTATAAAAACCATATGAGGATAACAAATGTCTTTTGTTTCCTTATACTCCTTACACCAGCCAGAACTCTCTGCACTGCCCATATAGGTGGACATTTTTGGGGTATGCTGTATCCATATTATTTTAATGGAATACTGATATACATTTTTATTTACTTACATTATAAGCAGAATATACATACGGAGGTTCCAGGCATTACGGAACAAATGCCTCTCATGGTATTTATTTGGTGTCATCTTTCAAGTGGGAAGACATTTATAGCTCCCTTGTGTCAATGAAATACTTTATGAAGCAATAGATCACTTCCATGGGTATGAATCAGGTTTAGAAGTTTCTTCCAAGTCAGTTAGAAACAGCTTTAAAACCCTATCATTTAGTGTCCCCTTCACGGCACTTGTGAAAGTTTTACAAGTCCCTGCTTTGTTTACAGACTGTTTTCAGTATTTATTCCCTTCTTTTGCCCAAAATATGGAGAGTAATGGCTTTCAGGGCTATGCACAGTAACGTTTAGAGTCTGAGTTTCTCTTCCAATGTGGATCTGGTTCCTTGTACATTGCAGTTGTGGGTGCGTGAACACGCACACTTTCAGTAGGGATTCAAGGGACGTTTCGCTCTGACAAAGTGTCTTTTTACATTAGATATCAAACTTTCACATGCTGGTCAAGATTTTAACTTAGAATCATAGAACACTAGGGCTGGAAGGGACCTTGAGAGGTCATCGAGTCCTGTCCGCTGCCCTCACAGCAGGACCAAGCACCATCTATACCATCCCCAGTAGAAGCCTATCTAACCTGCTCTTAAATATCTCCACTGATGGAAACAACAAGAAGCTCTCTCTCTCTCTCTTTTCTGCTATGTATGTGGCTTGGCTCTTTAGACTTCTGTCTTCAACTTCTGTACGTCCTCCCACGTGTGTGCTTGCACAGCAAAATTATGTGGACTTGGTTGGCCAGGGCTCCTCTATGGCCATGAGTTGGGGATCTGGGACTTACACCTTAATCATCTAATGGCAAATTAAGACTAATTAAAACAGCTGGTTGGATTACCTTCTTCTACCAACACCCCCAAAACAAATGCAAACTGAATAAATTATTGGTTGTATAATACTATTATTCATTAATACAGTAAAATCTCTCTTATCCAGCACTCAGATAACCGACACATTGTGTTAACCAGCATTGTGTTAACTGGCTGGGACTGGCTGCTATTGGGCTTGTTACCCTGCCAGGCTGGGTACTTTGGGGCTGGCTAACTGGTGGCAATGAGGCTGGTGGAGTGGAGAAAGAGGATAGGAGAAAGACATCTGGCACATTTGATTATTCAGCACTCCCAGTTCCCCAGGGGTGCCCGATAACAGAGATTTTACTGTGCTGTATTTGACTTACAGAATAGATCCAGTATAGAACCTGTCATTTACTGCAAAAAGGTATTTGTCAGAAAAGTTATTCTGTGCGAACTGTAAACTTATTTTAACATTGTATTTGACAAATATTATTCTATCTGCTTTGTTCAATAGCAAACATTTCAGGTTGGAATCTGATCTCATTTATAATGATTACTTTCATCATACCTGAGTCATCCCCATGTCTTCAACAATGGAAAACCTGATGTACATGATTTATAGCCTTACAGACTTTATACCATTTCAGGACTGAAATTTCACTCTTTTTATATTTTAAATCCATAAAAAACACCTACACTAAATACTGTACTATGTACCTTTTCAGGCTATTAAAACACCTGTATTAAATGCTGTATTATGTACTTTGTCAGGCTACTAAAGAAACCTTAATCGAAAATAGGATTAATTTCAAAACAAGATGTGCCTAAAGTCAAGAGTAAGGCTCTGGGTAGTCAGTTGTCTGCTGATGTCAGCACTTGACTTGGTTGACTGTGTTTCTCTCCAAGCTCTTGCTTGTGCGTGAACTCAGTGGCTCACGTTTCTTTTAAAATTCTTGGCCAATTTTATCTTGGCTTCAAGTATAATCACCAACACTATTCTGCTTAGGTTTGGCTACAGAAAAGGGTTCAGGTCCCTTGTTGAGTAAGGCTGATAGGCGGAAGCCTGGATTTCATGCGTGAGGGTGTTCCCGTCAGAAATGATAGTTCAGATAACATCATAGCTAAATTATGATTACTTGGTTATCACATAATGATCATTTCCAAAGGGAAATGTGGAATTTGGAAGATGAGCTTATTTTGATTCCATGAGTTTTAGATGCGTTCCCTGACAAATGAATATGATATCCTTGTTGAAGTTTGGAGCCAGAGGAAATTTAGTATTCGGCTTGTGCTTTTTCACCTGGTTTTGTTTTCTATGGCATTGATGGATAGTTGTTATTTCACTCATTTTGGCTCCAGTACAAGAACTGAAACTTTGTCTGGAGAGCTGTGGACAGGAGTCCCCCCACAAGTGTGGCATAGTCACAGGTAATTCTTGTAACTAACCAAGAATGCAAGATTAACTAGAAGGATCTATAAAACACATTGGGCTGATTCTTAACTAAAGCTCTTGTAATAAAACTGGCAATAACCTAAACTGTTTAAATGAACTCTGGCTACACTCTGAATTGAACTGTATATAATAAATTTCATATTATAGAGATAACAAGCAAAGGGATTAAAAGATGTTTAGGATTATCTTTACTTGTGCCTTGTATAACACTATGCATCATGTCCATGTCTCTACTACATATATTTTAGAGAGTTTGCCTGTTTAATCAAGGGCTCCTCCTAAGCGGTAACAGCTAAAACCAATGTATATATCTTCCTCTAATCACAACTTAAAGCAATGTAAGGATTTGGTTGTGCCAGGAAAACTGAATTGCTTCACATAAAACCAAACAGAAGATGGAAAGAATCACCAAATCAAATACAATACTCAAAACTGATGTGAGTGCATGTTGAAAGATAATGAACCAAGATGAACCAGAAAAATAGGATGAACCTGGAACAGGATTGCATCTCAATACACCTTAGAGAAAAAGGATAAAACAAAGACATTTAGAGTAGTGCTATGCTTTGGCACAGCTAAATCAGTGCTTAAAAGTTGAAAATAAGAAGAAAATTTTATTATAAAAAAATTGACTATAGCCCTTTTTTGTTAAAACGTAGCAATGATAAGATTTCATAGGAATAAAGAAAAAATACACTTGATGGAATTTGTGTTTAAAAATTTACTAAAAACTAACTAGAAATATATTTAGGGACCTGAACCCTTTTCTGTAGCCAAACCTAAGCAGAATAGTGTTGGCGATTATACTTGCAGCCAAGATAAAATTGGCCAAAAAATCAGAAAAAAATTAACTTCATAAAATAACACTATTTTTGAAGAATTCAAAACCCAAAACCTTTAACTGAGTTAAGGATCCACACAGTGCTGGGTAAATCTGCTAATGATGAATATAAAATAATAGTAATAATAGTAATAGAAATTTATCTTGGATAACTACCAGTGGTCCCTATAAGCAGAGCACTTGGGGAGCTGCCCAGCTGATTAGCAGAACAGAGTAGAGCAACCACAGCCAGCAGCATATGTTTCTACTGGTGGTGCACAGCTCATGTACCTTGGTGCACGTAACAAAATTTATTCCACTCATGGAAATAAAAAAAATAGAAGGAACATTCATAACTACATATATCCATGATTTCTAGTATTTGCAGTGTTCTCACACTTGCTCATATCAACAGATTGCCAAGAGCACTAATGGGAGACTAGTTTACAAATGGAAGCAATAAACTATTATAATCTCTTGCTTTCTGTCCATTCTGATCATTATGGGATTGATTCATTTTTCAATAAAGAGAGACCACCGTTCATGTTGGGATTTTATCATGCTTCTTCAAAGCAGTTCAATGTTGTTGTTCATGAAGGACTGGGCTTTGAAACAACTATTGATCCTGAATGACTTCCTCTCCTTCAGATTTTCCTTGCAGTATTTTCATTTACCAGTATACTTTCATTGCTATAGGAATTTTTCTGATGTGGTACAGGGCATTATCCATCACAGGTTTGTAAAAAGTCAGACCCAGATTTCTCTTTCCTTATTTAAAACAGGCTCGAACAGATCCTGAGTGATAGATAAAGAAAATCTTATAGTCAGTGTCATACAAGAGGGAATTCCATCTGAAATTTAATTCAGCATCCATTAGCCTAATCCAGGTGTAGTTTTCCTTTTAAACAAGAGCTTCTGCCAACAGACCCATGAAGATCTCCATTCACACTTTAACTCTGTTGATTTCTAGATGAACTTGCAGTGGGGATGCTGCTTTTTAACCGTGGCTGATAACTAAAGGGTTATCTGTGGGTATCTGCTTTATATCCATAGACTAATTTTGCATATAGCAGCTCGGATATGAACACAAATTTTATATCTACACAGGGATCTGACAGTAGAAGCTGGGCAAGCACCTGTGAGGAGCTGTGGCACGGACCTTCTACCTGTCCTGGACTGGGGACCTGCGGTGCAGGGACATGGGCCAGGGCTTGCTTGGACCCCCAATCCAGGCCAGATGGTGGGTGTGCCTGTCTCCCCGGTGCTGCCCACCCACCTCTTATCATGGCTAGTCCAAAAATCAGATGCCCTCCCACCCCGGCCACGGCCAGACTGGGGAAAGCCACTCTGGCAGCTGAGAGAGGAATCAATGGTCCCCACAGGTGCAGTGAGTCTCTCCTAGGCCAGTCAGGGTGGAGTCCTTGGAGCTGCTGCTGCTGGGCCATGCGGAGTTGAGTGGGCTGCTGTGGGGAGCAGCGGCAAACCCTCTGTCTCCTCTGTATTACCTGAGCAGCGCCTCGGCAGATCCCAGGGGACAGAGGTGCTGGAAGGGAAGCAGCTGGGAAGGAGCTTTTCCTAACCTCCCCGCTACCGCCAACGTAGAACCCAGGCAGCCACAGCGAGCATCAGCAGACTCTTCACCTGCTCACAGTTCAGGGGCAGGGGCTGAGAGCAGCCTCCTGGCCATATCCCAACCATCCCAACTCTCTGACCAGTTATGGGGAGGTGTAGGGTTTGTGATACTGTGCTGGGTCCCCAGAACTGCCCTCACTGGATCCCCAGAACTGACCCCACATTGACCCAGCTTTGGCAGGAAGGGAGGGATGCTTCAGAGCCTGAGCCTGGCCACTATGGCTGCATCTAAACCAGCAGCTTCCATCGACAGAACAGCTCTTTTGTTAACAAAACTCACTCAGTGTCTACACAGTTAAAGCACTCTGTCGAGAGTTTGTCGATAAAACTTAGCTGTTCAGTTGGCAGCCCTATCCCTGATACCGATTAGGTACAGCGCCTCTGTTGACAGTCTTTTGTCAAGTGTCCCTGTAAACAGTTATGTTGACATAGAGGGCTTCCAGTTTCCCAAGCAGCCCTGTTTGCAGAGCTCCTGGTCAGCCATTCTGTCGAGAGATGGACGTGCAGTGTAGCTGCTCTTTTTCAACAGAGAGGATTGGTCTTTTGATCTGCTTTTGTGTGTAGACACAGTCTGTTGACAGAGGTCCTGCTGAGGTTTCTCTGTCAACAGTGACTTCTGCTGACAGAAGCTGTCCGTGTAAGTGTGGCCACTGTAGTAAGTAGAACCCTGCAAATCTGCAGGTATCCACAGACAATTTTTGTATCTTGTAGATTGGCTGCAGATACACATTTTTGAATCTGTGCTGAGCTCTTCCAATAGCTGGAGAAGTTTGTTGCAATTTGGCAAACACCATGATTAGGGTTGAGGAAAATATCATGAAGATCAGTGTGGACAAACAGTCAAGAGCTCAGGTGCTTATTAAAGTATCTAAGAGTGATTCAACCCCTTTGATTTGTGAAATTGTTGTTTTGGAATGACTGTGTTCAGTCATGGATGGAAACCAGAAGAGACAAATTCCCCCCTTTTCAGACATGTAAAATGGAGAGAGGCAGAAGACCTTCTGAAGAAAAAGGCAGAAGCTTCTGGAAAAGGGACTTCTTGTCCCAGCCCTCTCTTTCTCTTGCCCCACCCCTGACTAGTCCCTCATCCATAAGAATCACAGCCAGACTGCGTGACCCAAAAGGGTATGCAGGTGTTAGCAACTTTTTGAGGGAAGAGAAAGATGAGGAGAGAAGAGGAATGAGACAGATTGCTGAAGTTAAATAAGAGCATTAACAGACGTGCCATGCAGTCTTCTAATGGGTTTGATATGTTAGTGACAAGGTACTCTATAGCAGAGTGACTTCATTATCACACTTCTTTCCTGGGTATACACACTTGAATAACATTTAAGGTTTCCCTTTCATAATCCTGAAATCAAATATTTATTTACTCACCTCTGCAATATGCAAAGAGCAGTTTTATTTTGATACAATACTGTGTGTCCTTTCATACAAAGAACCTCAAAGCCTTCATTAAATTGCATACAGCTGAGCACGATATTTGAATACACTGTAGTAAAACAGCATGCTTCTGAACAACACAATGAATCTAAGGTAACTGATTTCATTCTTCTGAAAATCTCCCTTGAATAAAAGCCAAATCATACAAACATGAGCTTTCATATGGTGTCAAAATACTTCTAGATGGGTTCAAAAGTAATCTGTCATAACCATAAAATAACCTAGTTCCAAAGATATATTGGGACAATCAAAAAATAGTGATGGAAGAACACAGCAAGTGGCTATAAACAAGACATAAAAGAACATTCAGCATAAATAATGTTCCTTGGCCAAGATCTGACATAATAGTAATGACATGGGGCCAAATTCTAATGTTCTATTTGGTCTTTCCTCAGTCAAAAGACCCTTTGGCCCAAATGGGACCATGTTGGAACCATGTTAATCCTAGAGCAGAGCTGACCTGACCAATCCTTAAAATTATCTTGTTAGTGTGATAAGGAGTGAGAAATGAGCTCTCACCTACTTCATGGTCAGCCCCTCTCTTTCCCCTCCAACCCACCTCCTGGAGGGCTAGAAGGTGGTGGGAAGCTTCAGACAAATAAGCTCCCTACCTTATGTTCTGAATTTTCTCGTCCATAACTCTTCTCTGCACTGGGAGAGCTTTAGATTCAGTATTCCCTGTAAAGTGACTTGTATAGGTGGAAAGTGAGACATGATCAATAGAGAGGCTGAGGCAAAGCCTCCATTAATTGGTGCATCTGAAAAGTTGGTGGTGTCAAGGAGGGCGCTCGGAACAAGGTACCCTCTGTGACCCAGTTGTCTATCAGGGTGAGAGATTTTGAGGACAATAAATTGCAATTTTCAGGTAATAATTGTATTTTGGATTTGGTAGCTTTCTCTGATGTGAAGGTCTGTTTGTTATTCAGTTTAGCAAACACAATTTCCTAGTCAGACATATAGGTGAAGGAATTTTTCAATGTTGACCACTTCCTCACAAACTACAAATAGCTTCAGATAGTCAGTCACCAGAGAGAGCTGGGTGGGACTGGGTAGTTGTGGGGCAATTTTTGTTCATTGCTCAAGGGAACCTGCCTGCCCAGGATACGGCTAAACATTTACAGACATGGATGACCCTAGAAAGAGATGGGTTTGTCTGCACTCTGTGCCCTTATAGAGACAAACTCATGATTTGGACTTTGACAGTTTTACCTATATAATGACTGATTAATCAGCAGCATGTGACGCTGTGCCCCCCTACTTTTACAGATGTGTGTTTTTGAATATGCATAACTCAAATATGCAAAATGGGGCATGTGACCTATCTTTAAAGTACCTGAAATCCCCTATGTACCTTTGATTTTTGTGCATGTATCTTTCTTGTTATGAGCAGTTAGAATTATGACGTATAAGTCCATTTATATATCTGGATGTGCTAATGAAGGCCGCTAGCCATACCCAAGGAAATTAATGTCCAGTATGTGAGACAATAATCTGCAAATAGTCTTGTTTTTCCTTTAAGCTTGAGTTTTTCCTTGTTGGTCTTACAAAGACATGGGATACTGCCACCTGATTTTGGAATCCCATCTTGATTTTTGGTTTTTGTTATTGGGTCAGCTTAGTGTATTTAGGATTCACCTGTATGTTTTATTTTATGTCTTAGTAATTTACTCTGATTTTTCTGATATCACTTGCAACCACTTAAACCCTGTTTTTATTCTTAATAAAATCACTTTTGTTTATTATTAAACTCAGTGTAAATAATTGTTACCTAGGAGGAGTAGAACAACTCCTGAGATATATCTCTCTTTCTTTGATAAAGGGGGCAAACATCTTAGGAGCTCACTCTGTATAAACTTTATGCATAGTGGGACAGATTTATTTGGGTTTCGGTCCCATTGTGGCTGTGCATCTGGGTGTTGGGTACCTGTGACTGAGCCTTCCCAGTGCTGAGCTGTTTTCAGTGTTTTCTACTGGAGGCTGTAACCTCCAAATCTGTGCCTTTGCCAGGTGAAACAAGGGCTTCTGGCTCAGCAGAACAGGAGGGTGAGGGTCTCCAGGGGGCACACAGATGGGCTCAGTGATTTGGTCAGCTTATCAAGTGACAGTCTCAAGGCAATTTCTGTGATCCATCCTGTCACATAGGACTTCAGGATTTGGCCTGCCAACAGGGTCTGCTTCTGCTCCAGAAAGTCAATAAGAGGTTTGGCAGTAATTTCAGTGGGAACTGGAATTGGCCTTTTTATATCAGTGTTGGCCTTAAGTCTGTCTTGTCAGGCTTGGTGTAATGGATACCTGCCGTCTCGGCTGCATGTAACTGTTTGAAATTCACTCAATCTTCTATAATTTTAACTTTAAAATAGTGTACATAGTACAATAGTCTGAAAACCTAAGAAACTCTATCAAAACTAAAAAGCAGTCAAGTAGCACTTTAAAGGCTAACAAAATAATTTACTAGGTGAGCTTTTGTGGGATAGACCCACTTCTTCAGACTATAGCCAGACCAGAACAGACTCAATATTTAAAGCATAGAGAACCCAAAACAGTAATCAAAGTTGACAAATCAAAAAAAAAATTATCAAGGTGAGCAAATCAGAGAGCAGAGGGGCAGGGGGGCGGGAGTCAAGAATTAGATTAAGCCAAGTTTGCCAAAGAGCCCCTATAATGTCCCAGAAAATTTGCATCCCGGTTCAAACCACTTGTTAATGTGTCGAATTTGAATATGAAAGAGAGTTCAGCAGTTTCTCTTTCCACAGCAGACTGAAAATTCTTCTTCAATAAGATGCAAACTCCTAAGTCATTAACAGAATGGGCCACTCCATTAAAATGTAGACCAACTGGTTTGTGGATCAGGAATGTTTTGATGTCTGTTTTGTGCCCATTAACTCTTTGTCTGAGAGAGTTTGAAGTCTGTCCAATATACAAAGCATCTGGGCATTGTTGGCACATGATGGCATATATGATGGTAGTTGAGGAACATGAGAATGTGCCCGTGATTCTGTGAATAACCTGGTTAGGTCCAGTGATGGTATCGCCAGAACAGAGATGTGGACAAAGCTGGCAGTGGGCTTTGTTGCAGGGAAAGGTTCCAGGACTGGTGTTCCTGGGGTATAGGCTGTGGCTGTTAGTAAGGATCCTCATGAGGTTGGGAGGTTGTCTGTAGGAGAGAACAAGCATGTCACCTAGGGCCTTCTGGAGTGTGGCATCCTGATTAAGGATAGGTTGTAGGTCTTTAATAATTCATTGCAGTGGTTTGACTTGGGGGCTGTAAGTGATGACCAGTGGTGTTCTGTTCTTGGCTTTTTTGGGCTTATCTGATCTCTGGGTATTCGTCTGGCCCTGTCGATTTGTTTTTTTATTTCTCTTGGTGGGTAATAAGACTTAAGAGTTTGCGTCTTATTGAAGAAGAATTTTCAGTCTGCTGTGGAAAGAGAAACTGCTGAACTCTCTTTCATATTCAAATTCGACACATTAACACGTGGTTTGAACCGGGATGCAAATTTTCTGGGACATTATAGGGGCTCTTTTGCATACTTGGCTTAATCTAATTCTTGACTCCTGCCCCGTCCCCCGCCCCTCTGCTCTCTGATTTGCTCACCTTGATAATTTTTTTCTGATTTGTCAACTTTGATTAGTTTTGCGTTCTCTATGCCTTAAATATTGAGTCTGTTCTGGTCTGGCTATGGTCTGAAGAATTGGGTCTGTCCCACAAAAGCTCACCTAATAAATTATTTTGTTAGTCTTGAAAGTGCTACTTGACTGCTTTTTTGTTTTGATAGTATATAGACTAACATGGCTCCCTCTCTGTTACTATTCAACATGCAAGGCACTACAGAAACTCTAGTATGTCATGCAAGTGGTTTGAATTTGGGAAGGTTAACCTACCCTTTCTTTTAAGCAACAATTAAGCTACAGAATAGCAGCAGTTTAGATGAGCTATCCTCTTATCTTGCCCAGGAAAATTTGAATTTCCCCTTCTCATTGCTGTGAAGCAGACTGAAGTGAAGACTTTGGGAAGCCTGCTCTTTATTCTGACCTGCTAACTTGTGTGAAGGACACAAACTGCTTTTTCTTCATTATATTTCACCTTACGTAAAAGGAACTTCATCAGATCTGGTCTTTGCCCAAGGCTACGTCTACACGTGAAGCCTACATCGAAGTAGCTTATTTCGATGTAGCGGCATCGAAATAGGCTATTTCGATGAATAACGTCTACATGTCCTCCAGGGCTGGCAACGTCGACGTTCAACATCGACGTTGCGCATCACCACATCGAAATAGGCGCTGCAAGGGAATGTCTACATGCCAAAGTAGCACACATTGAAATAAGGGTGCCAGGCACAGCTTCAGACAGGGTCACAGGGCGGACTCAACAGCAAGCCGCTCCCTTAAAGGGCCCCTCCCAGACACAGTTGCACTAAACAACACAAGATACACAGAGCCGACAACTGGTTGCAGACCCTGTGCATGCAGCATGGATCCCCAGCTGCAGCAGCAGCAGCCAGAAGCCCTGGGCTAAGGGCTGCTGCACACAGTGACCATAGAGCCCCGCAGGGGCTGGAGAGAGAGCGTCTCTCAACCCCTCAGCTGATGGCCGCCATGGCGGACCCTGCAATTTCGAAGTTGCGGGACGCACAACGACTACACGATCCCTACTTCGACGTTGAATGTCGAAGTAGGGCGCTATTCCCATACCCTCATGGGGTTAGCGGCTTCGACGTCCCACCGCCTAACGTCAATGTTAACATCGAAATAGCGCCCAACACGTGTAGCCGTGACGAGCGCTATTTCGAAGTTAGTGCCGCTACTTCGAAGTAGCGTGCACGTGTAGACACGGCTCAAGAAAGCTTATTCTCCAGTATATCTGTTAGTCCGTAAGGTGCCACAGGTCTTCTCATTGTTTTTACGTATACACACTAACACAGCTACCCCTCTGATACTTGTCACCCCAGGTAAACTCGCTTTAAGAACACACCTTTTTTCATAGAGAAAACGCAGCACAGGGGAGCAATTAAGCGCAATACAAAATACAACAATTGAGTTGTTACACGTAGGCTACGTCTACACTAGCACACTATGTCGAAGTAGCCTGTTTCAAAGCAAGAACATCGAAATAGGCTACTTCAACGCATATCGTCTATACGTCCTCCAGGGCTGGTGCCGTCGACGTTCAACGTCGAAGTAGCGACAGGGAATGTCGAAAAGAGCCACCTAGGAAGGAAATGAGGAGCACCCACACACACAAGCACCTTCTTTCGAAATAAGGGGCCAGGAAAGCCCGCGGACCAGGTCACAGGCTGGACTAGCCCTTCTGGGGCAAGAGCAAGCTGCTCCCTTAAAGGGCCCCTCCCAAACACACTCGCCCTGCACAGCACAAGGTCTGCAGAGCAGTAGCCACTCTCTCACAGACCAAGTCGCAGCAGATATGGACACCCAGCAGCAGCTGCATCAGCAGCAGCAGGAAGCGGAGACCCTCCAGGTAGTCATCCAGGGGGCAAGCGCCCTGCTAGGTGCTGCCTGGGAGGCCGCCCAGTGGTTCCTGCCAGAGGAGCCCTCCCTGGAGGCAGACAGGGACATCCCTGACCACCGGGCTCCCCTCTTCTTCCCTCACCAGCTGCTCCCCCGCCTCTGGAGCTAACCCACCAGCTCCGAGTGGTGGGAGCAGCTCGTCATGCAGGAGTGGGATGACGATATGTGGCTCTGGAATTTCCGCATGCGCCGGCAGACCTTTCTCAAGCTCTGCTAGTGGCTCACCCCAGCACTGAGGCACCACGACACTCGGATGCGGCGCGCCCTCCCCATTGAGAGGAGGGTCACAATAGCGTCTGGAAGCTGGCCACTCCAGACAGCTATCGCTCCGTGGGACACCAGTTTGGAATGGGAAAGGCCATGGTCAGGGCCATCGTCATGGAGGTAAGGAGGCCCGGACACGCACCCACTGGGGGTCGGGGGGGCCAGGTGTGGGGTTGGGGGGGATGGAGAGAGGGGCCAGGTATGGGCTGGGGAGGGAGGGAGAGGCCAGGTGTGGGGCTGGTGAGGGAGGGGCACCAGGGAGGGAGCGGCTGGGAGGGTGGGGTACCTGGGGAGTTGCCCAGGAGGGGGGCCTGGGGGAAGGGCCCTGGGGCACCCTGCACAGCCTCATGGGAGCCTGTGTTCCCTCCCCACAGGTGGTCTGTGCACTTAACGTCATGTTGCTCCAGAGGGTCGTCCGACTCAGGGACCTGGACACAGCCATAGCCGGATTCGCCTCCATGGGGTTCCCAAACTGCTTCGGGGTCCTGGATGGGACCCACATCCCCATCCACGCCCTAGTCCACAGTGGAGGAAGATACATAAACCACAGGGGCTACCACTCTGTGGTCCTGCAGGCCATGGTGGACAGTCAGGGCCGCTTCCTGGACTTGTACGTGGGCTGGCCCGGCTGCACACATGACGCCCATGTTTTTAGGAACTCGGGCCTGTGCCGCCAGCTGGAGGTGGGGACCTACATCCCCCTGAGGGGGATCCCTCTGGGGGACACCACCGTGCCCATCTGCCTCATGGTGGACGCGGCCTACCCCCTCCAGCCCTGGCTCATGCTCCCATACACCAGCCACCTCAATGCCAGCCAGGAGCGGTTCAATGCCCACCTGAACCACGCCCACCAGGTGGTGGAGAGGACATTTGGCCGTCTGAAGGGCTGCTGGCAGTGCCTCCTTGCCCAACTGGACGTCAGCCTCCAAAACATCCCCCAGGTTGTGGGTGCATGCTGCACGCTCCACAACATCATTGAGAGCAAGGGGGAGGCTTTCGTCCAGGGGTAGGCGGTCGATGCTGGCATGGGCGTCCCCCAGCTGGCTGCCGCACCCAGACGCCAGGCCCATCATTAGGGGTATGGGTCTGTGAGGCCCTGTGGGTCCACTTCGATCAAGGAGACCCCTGAGCACCTCCCTGGCCTTCCCCAGAAGACCCCCCCCCGCACACAGCCCACACACTGCTCCCAACACCCGCACGCCACCCCCCAACAAGCACACGCCTCCAGCCTTTTGGAAAATAAAACTTTTTTTTTTTCTGAAACCTGAAAGCTTGTTTTGTTCAAAACAGAAACTGCAACAAATATACAAAAAGGGGGACAACTATATACATGGGGGACAACTATATACATGGGGGCCAGGCGGATGGCTCGGCCGTTGGCCCATCAGTCCAGGGAGTGGGTAGAGGGGCACGACCCCTGCCAGGTACGGCTTGCAACCCCCCCTCCCTGTGTCCATGGTCCCTGGCATGGCTGGCTGGGGGCTGGGAGGACCGGCAAGTACGGCAGGGATGGCTCCGCTGGCCGGTCTTCAGCTGCAGTGGGCTCTGTGGAGCTTGCAGATGGTGAGGTGGTTGGGGCGGCAGGCGGTGCAGTGGTAGGGCCTCAGGTGGAGCAGCGGGGAGGGTTGCCCAGGGGGTGGCAGGGGGCGGGAGCCAGGTGACGGCCTTCCGGATCGACCCAGCTATGTCCCGAAAGACCCCCATAAATTCCTCCCATGCCACCCACTGCCGTGAGGACTCCTCCCGCTCAGACCGGAGTCTCTCCTCCGCCACCTCCATCTGCCGCCAGAGAGCTACCAGGAGCTGTGGGTCCACAGGGGCCATCCCCAGAGTCTGGCAGTGGTGGGACAGTCCCACTGCCCTTGGGGGTGTCTCTGGCAGCTGGCAGTGGCTGACCTCTGGCAGGCTGTTGGGGACGTCGGACAGTGCCTGGCTGTCTGGGGTGTTGGATGCTGCAGATGGAGAGAGGGAGGGGAAGGCTGTTAGTACAGTGCCCTGGCCCGTGGGCTGTTCCCCCTGCCCCCTCTTGGGAGCTGGGGTCTCTGTCCCCATCAGTTGGTTTGATGTCCCTGTTGGCTGTCGCTATGGCATTGTCCCCCAGCTCCCGGGGTCAAGACTGAGTTCTGTCCATGGGTACGGGTGCTGACAGGCACTGATGGCCGTGCCGCTGTCCTGGGACCGTACAGTGGGTGGGCGGTTGGGGGTCTGCTGGGGGTGTGTGCACCTCCTCTTCACTCCAGAGCCCCAGCAGGTCTTGGAGCTTGGCCTTCGACCAGGAAGGGCCCCACCTGTTTTTGGTCCCCCGCTTGGCTGCTGGGGGTTCCTGGGTCCCCTCAGAAGGGGAGCCTTGGGAGCGCTCAGGGGGCTGGCTGTATGCCATGGCACTGGGTGCTCGCGTCAGGGTCTGGAGAGGGCATGCAGGGCTAGCACGTGCATGTGCTGCTGCCTGCACGGTCTCAGCTTCCTGCCACAGGAAATCCAGGTCCCTGGTATTTTAAAGGCTGCTGTGCGCGGGGACCATAAAGCCTCGCAGGGGCTGGACAGAGCGTCTCAACCCCTCAGCTGATGGCCGCCATGGAGGACCCCACTATTTCGAAGTAGTGGGACGCGGGTCGTCTACACACACCCTACTTTGACGTTCAACGTCAAAGTAGGGCGCTATTCCCATCCGAAGATGGGAATAGCGACTTTGATGTCTCGCCGCCTAACGTCGATTTCAACATCGAAATAGCACATGGCACGCATAGACGTGACGGGTTCTCTTTCGACGTTGTGCTGGCTACTTCGAAGTAGCTGGCTAGTGTAGATGCACCCGTAGAGATTAGAACATATCAGAGCCAGTACAAGGGGTGGGCGAGCCTGGCAATCACCTGGGGCTGCCAGTTTCAAGGGGCTGCTGAAATGGTCCAGCCTTTGTGGGGCTGGAGCTAGTGAGCACTTGCCACATGGGGACAAGGGATGGGCAGGGTCACAGCTGAGCAGCCTGGTGGCTGGGATGCACTACAGGTGGCTGGAGAAGCACCAGGGCATGGTGGGAGGTCATAGCACTCAAGAGAGTGCACCCCACCCTGTGCACAGGATGGCACACCCACCACTTCCCCTGCAGGCGGAAACAGCAGCCGGAAAGGTGCACCCACCATGCTCCCCTCTGCCCAACTGCCCCCATTTGCTCGGGGCCACCAATTAGTTAGGACTGGCCCTGGAACTGGAAGAAGCAGCGCAGTACATTCTTCTGGCAGAAGCAGCGCTGTACATTTCCAGGTGTATGGTCAGATCTTCCATAACTTAATCATCTGGCAAAGCACTGTTCAATGTCAAGGTCCCTCAAAGTACAGTACACATGTAAATTTTATAGAGAAAAATCAACCATTAGTGTGCTACATTTTTTTCCCTAATGCATTAACTAGGTTTAGCTGCAGAATTTAAGTGTTTCACATTCCATTTTCCTCATTGGAAGCCAGCCATCAACTTGAGTGTTGGAAACGACATTATTCCATATTTCTGCAATAAGCCATTCCAGACTTTGGCTAGTAGAGGCTGCCATCCCTACTGGACACTATTTCCACCCTGCATCTGCTTTTTGTGAGAAATGTCATATATATGTGTACATCTTCATCAGAGAGAGCAGTCCAGAGAGCAAATTCTTTCTAAAGCTGTGCGCTTGTGCCAGGGTGTAGAGGGTGGTTGCTAGCGTAAGCAGGCCAATTTTACCAGATGCTCAGGCACAGCAGCTATCAATGGCCAGAGGAGACTGAGCATCTCCAAATGGCCCTATGATGTCCTGGCACACTTCACCCTCAGGTCCCCTCCTTCTTCCAGCACTCTGCTGTGGGCTGCTTTCCCCCACAGCCATGGGTTGGCACTAGTAGGGGCTAGCCTGAGGCCAGGGATTCCTGTGGCTGGAGCTGGTGCTCATGCTGACCATTGGCACTTCCAGACTTGTGTGGGTGCAACATCCCCATGTGGTGCTCTGGGTACTGTGGTGGCCCTGGGATGGGGACCATGAGGTGGCCTCTGACAGGGGAAGGGCCTCTTGGACAGGTAAGAGAGGACCCCAGGTAAAACAGCTCCTTGAGCTCATGGTTCACTTGCCACCCATGCACATGTCTGTTGCTAAGTTATTGAAGTCTTTGTTTCTTTTTATCCTTTTCTCTGCTAGATGAATAAGTCCTTTAGTATCTGGCATTTTCTCTGTGTGAAGGTATTCATTATGTTCAGCTCACGTTTTGATCTTCCTTTAGATAAGCTAAATTGCTTCTTTAAGAGACTAACCATGTATTGGAAGGTGGATTTCTACAAGTATAATACAGGCTGTGTTTTAAGATGGCTTTTTCAAAAATAGTCTACTGGAGTTAGGCACTTAGTTCTCTAAATTTTCAGTAGGATTTAGGTGCCTTTAAGGACCCATTAGGTGCTTCTGGTAATTCCATCTTAATTCTAAACACTGCAGTAAAAATCTTCTTCCTGAAGTCAGCTGTGCAGAGTGTAGTGTTCTGACTTCTTTCCAAATTGCAGCACCTATTCTCCTGACAACAATGTCTCTGAGTGTTCTTGGCTCCACTGCATCCTGGGATCCCTTAATGAAAGACAGATTTTCTGGATTTGAGACAGTTACCTCCACCCTGGCATTAAGCCTGAAACTCTTGAATGCTTTCCATGCTCACATCTCTTTTGCAGCTTTAGACAACGTTTACAGAAAAAACTTGAGGAAAAAAAATGTTTTGTTTCCACAAGATAAACTCGCTATGCAAACAAAACATATATTTAAAAGGGAGTGGTTAACCAGCATCACTTTTTACTTCTCTTCTCGCCAGCACTTTGTTTTTGTGATGGCAAAACTGTCCCTTTCTGATAGTTTAATGTCCTCTAATGCTATTATGTTTAGACTAAAAGAATGATGGATAAAGGCTAACTGATGTCAAACCATGGAACTCTGACCACAAATGTATATTTCTGTCAGCAGTATACAGTTTAAATTCTATCTCACTTTACCTCTTCACCTTTCTGATTTCTTGGGAGCTGCATTTTACTTGCTGGTATAGGTACTGGATCTAGGAGTGTGTGTGTGTGGAGGTGCTACTACAATACCCCTTGACTTATATACAGGGTTCACAGTTAGGTTCAATGGCTCTCAGCTCCAACACTATAAATACAGGAACTACAGGAGTGGCTGGCCTCTGACAAAAGCAGCTTCTCTGCTCTGGGTGTTAATATCTCCCCATTAGACTCTGACAATGGGTCATATCTCCCTGTCTGACGTGACTTGTTTTTTTCCTCTTTTGATAAGTACTGTTGATACTGGGCCATTTCCACCTTGCTGAATAGACCTTGTCAGCTCTGGCCCTCCCTTTTGCTGGTACCCCGCTCTTTAAATACTCCTCCGAAACCCCCCAACCCCCGAAAGCTTATGCTCCAAAATATCTGTTAGTCTATAAGGCACCACAGGACTTCTTGTTGTTCTCATATGGGACAGAGAGTCTTGAATGCAGCTGTTGCTGTCCCTATCCTGGCACTGATATCCTTATCTTTTCCTTCATCTCTGCCTATAATACTCCCCAACTAGGTGCACTGCTCCACATCTTCCAGGTCGTTCCCTCCCAGTGTAATGGTGTTGTTGTTGAATTGGTTGATCCTCATTGTCTTAGTCTTTCCCTTGTTAGTGCTCAGTCCATTGACTGAGGCCGTTTTGACCAGTGTTGCAACCCTGACTTCCATGCTTTCATGTTTGTGTGAAAGGAGGGTGACACTGTCCGCAAAATCAATGTCCTCTAGCTGTTTGAAAAGTGTCCACTGAATGCCCCTTTGATGGGCATCTTTTATCCTGCTCTGAATCCATTTCATTGTGATCAAGAACAGGAAAGGTGGCAATAGGCACCCATATTGCACTCTTGAGAGTACGCTGAAGGATTCTGTGAAGACACCATTGTGAACAATGGCATATTAAGGGTTCATATGTTGAGCACATCAGGTTAATAATTTTGGATGGGATGCCCCTGCAAATTAACACCAACAGACCTACACAAGAAGAAATCAGAAAAAACATTGCCCATCTTAAAAGCAGAAAAGCACCTGGTCTTGACAACATCCCTGCCGAAGCAATCAAGTCAGGTATTGCGACATCAGTCAACATAATGTGTAATCTGTTTGGGACACTGAGGAGATTCCGCAAGAGTGGAAACATGGCTACCTTATCAAGCTTCCAAGGTAGGGCAACTTGAAGGAATGCAAGAACGGGAAGGGCATCACGTTACTGTCTATTCCAGAAAAAGTGTTCAATAGAATTCTCTTGGAGCTAATGAAGACAGAAATTGATAGACAACTCATTCCAGCTTCAGAACTGAAAGATTTTGTACTGACCAAATAGGTTGCCTTAGTAAAATACAAAAATTACAGAATTCATAATCACTTCCTATTGTTTAGTGCATAATATTGGATTACTTATTACTGTGGGCCTAAGCCAGTAATCCTGGCACAAAAAATCTTCCACTGAAATTGAAGTTGTGATGAAGATAACAGGACCTTTTCTTGTGTAAGAAATATAGAATAGAGGTTTATGTTACAGGTTGAATCTCTCTAATCCAGAAATCTCTTGTCTCACAGCATTTATAATCTGATGTGATTTTAATTCGCCAGACAACCACTTATCATGGTTGTGGCCCAGTTTCTCATGGTCTTATACAGTTTGTTTACAGCCGCCAGTCCTGACTTTCAGTGTTCTGTTGTATTATTTAGCTGTAATTTAGCCCAAATGTCTTCTGAGAGCCTTGTAAGCAGTGGAAGTGCTGGTACTATCAGACAATATTGACCTCCCATGCTACTGCAAATACTCTCATTCAGCACTGGTCAGGTCCCAAGGGTGCTGGATGAGAGAGGTTCAACCTGGACTGTTATGTAAACCACCACAGTATCATCTAAAATACATCAAAGACAATACTGTGATAATGCATTGGATCTGGAAGACTATATATAAACTAAATTGTAACCTGTCTGGGGGAGGCCCTCCCCGTTTTTTTTTATTCAGGGTTTGCCCAAAGCCTAATATAGTGAATCCCTAGAACTCCTCAGCACCATGATAATGCACATAATAAATAATGGTTATGTAGAGAGAGCTGCCCCTGGCTTTGTCATGATTGGAAGTTTTTCAATGGTATTATAATTTATCATTACTTATTATTTAATTACTTTAAGTTTTGTGTACATATCACATATATTCCATTATTTTTACAATTTTCTGTAGTATAAGATATACATCAAAACAAAAAGCAGTCAAGTAGCACTTTAAAGACTCGCAATATAGTTTATTAGGTGAGCTTTCGTGGGACAGACCCACTTCTTCAGACCATAGCCAGACCAGAACAGACTCAATATTTAAGGCACAGAGAACCAAAAACAGTGAGCAAGGAGGACAAATCAGAAAAAGATAATCAAGGTGAGCAAATCAGAGAGTGGAGGGGTGGGGGGGAAGATCAAGAATTAGATTGAGTCAAGTATGCAGACGAGCCCCTATAGTGACTCAGAAAGTTCCCATCACGATTTAAACCATGTGTTAATGTGCCGAATTTGAATATAAATGTCAATTCGTCCACTTCTCTTTCTAAAAAGGAGCGATAATGTCTCTTCAGTAACACACATACCTTGAGGTCATTGACAGAATGCCCCGTTCCATTAAAATGTAGACTAACTGGTTTGTGGATCTGGAGTGTTTTGATGTCTGTTTTGTGCCTGTTGACCCTTTGTCTAAGGGAGTTAGAAGTCTGTCCAATATACAAAGCATCTGGGCATTGTTGGCACATGATGGCATATATGATGTTAGTAGAGGAGCATGAGAAAGTGCCTGTGATTCTGTGAGTAACCTGGTTAGGTCCAGTGATGGTATTTCCAGAGAAGATATGTGGACAAAGCTGGCAGCGGGCTTTGTTGCAGGGAAAGGTTCCAGGACTGGTGTTCCTGGGGTATAGGCTGTGGCTGTTAGTAAGGATCCTCATGAGGTTGGGAGGTTGTCTGTAGGAGAGAACAGGCATGTCACCCAGGGCCTTCTGGAGTGTAGCATCCTGATTAAGAATAGGTTGTAGGTCTTTAATAATTCGTTGCAGTGGTCTGAGTTGGGGGCTGTAGGTGATGACCAGTGGTGTTCTGTTCTTGGCTTTTTTGGGCCGATCTTGGAGTAGCTGGTCTCTGGGTATGCACCTGGCCCTGTCGATTTGTTTTTTTACTTCTGCTGGTGGGTAATTCAGGTTTATGAATATTTGGTAAAGTTCTTGTAGTTTTAGGTCTCTGTCAGTTGGATCAGAGCAAATGCGATTGTACCTAAGAGCTTGACTGTAAACAATGGATCTAGTCATGTGTGCAGGACGGAAACTACTCCAAGATCGGCCCAAAAAAGCCAAGAACAGAACACCACTGGTCATCACCTACAGCCCCCAACTCTCACTGTGTTCATTCCTATGGAGTATGGATGGGAAAAATATAGAATGAACTAGATTTTTAAGCCAACATGAGTAAAATCTAGTATGCCACTATTTAACTATGGGAAAGAGAAATCATTCATACACCCTGAGTGAACCTTGAAATAAAAGCATTGCTGTTAATTAAGCTAGTTAATTCTTATCCATATGCATTATGCAGAAAATGCTGCCATTTTCCTCTTACGAATTATGAGGTAATAATCCATCTTAACATATATATTATCTCAACTTGATTAGAGAATTATGGACTTAATATAAGTAGTATGTCAAATAAGCAATACTATTACCCAGGAGATTAGATGGCCTGATTGATTGGAAAGATCCAACAAGACTAAACATTGTGTTTTAGTCACAGAGAGGTATCTATGTTAGTCTGTATCTGCAAAAACAGCAAGGAGTCATGTGGCACCTTAAATACCAACAGATTTATTTGGGCATAAGATTTTGTGGGTTTCATTGTATTTTACTGATTCTTTTATTTGTTGCATGGCATGGATAATCATCTGGATTATATCTGAAATACAGGTTCAACCTCCCTCATCCAGCACCCTCAGGACCTGAGCAGTCTCGGATGAGGGTTATTGTTGGACCCTGGTGGTCAATTCTGCCCTTGCCCCATGTCTCAGTCCCTGCTCCTGGGCTCCCCTCCCTGCTGTTGCCACAGCTTCCCCATGCTCTGTCCCCTCCCACCACCTGCAGGCTCCTCACCATCAGCTCTCAGCCCCAGCCACCCTTCCGCAGCCTCTCAGAGCCACAGGTTCCTGCACAGCCCCAGCTGCAGCTTCCAGGGCCATGGCTTCCCTCCCAGCCCTGGGGATGATCTGCTGTGAGCCACAGCTCCCCAGCCAGGGGCTTTGCACACAGCCCTGGCTGCAGCTTCCCAGGGCTGCAGCTTCCTGTGCAGCCCCTGCAATGAGCCACTGTGAGCCTGGACTGCTGGATTACCAGTCTGCCCCACTGCTCCCTGCTGCTGCTCCTGGCCTGGGCTTGCTAGCTGCTGCACTCCTCCCCTGCCCCCCTGCCTGCTGCCAGACCAGCTGTGGTGCCCTGCCCTGGGCTCCTGCTGCTGGTCTAGCTGGACCCTCCTCCTCCCAGCCTCAGGACTCTCTGGTCCCACATGATCCATGGTCCTGCTGGACAACAGATGTTGCTGGATGAGAGAATGCCAGATGCCGGAGTTTTATCCTGTACAGCTTATTGGAACAAAAAAGCAGTCAAATAGCACTTTAAAGACTAACAAAATAATGTATTACATTACGAGCTTTTGTGGGACAGACCCACTCATCACCTAATAAATTATTTTGTTAGTCTTTAAAGTGTTTCTTGACTGCTTTTTCATTTTGATAGAATACAGACTAACACGGCTATCTCTCTGTCACTGTTCAGCTTATTGGAACCAAGTTTATTGAGAAGCCATATGCAAAAGAGTTAATATTACCAAGTAGAGCACAGAGAACAGTTAGCGTGTTCCCCATCAGCTGATGGCTCATCAAACAATAAAAGAGAATGACTGACTGAAAATCTAAACAAGTGTGAAAATATATTTCACTTCCCTTTTGTATCTTTTTACTAGAAAATGGGTACGTTTTTTATCTAGGTGCATAAATACATCTTTGTGCTTCAGTGGTTCTTTTTCTGTACTGGTTAAGTAGCTACAACAATGCACTGACATCTTAATCTGTGAGGTCATTCAGCATCTGTGCACTTCTCTGCCCATCCCTACTGACCAATTCTTCTTGTCAGTCCAGCTCTTGAATGTTTTCCAAAACAACCCTCACCCCCAGGGCTACTCAACCTGCATTGTAATTGACAGTAGGGAATAAGATCAGAATGTCATGATGATGGTGGAATTAAAGAACTTTCGGGCAGCGGGGTGTTGGTTTTAGCAATAGAGGGATATAAAAATGTATTTATTTTACTGACCAGACAGTATCAGTAAACTTTTTATTTGTTTTGTAGATACTCCCCCTGTCCTCAAACATACCAGATTCCTCTTGTAGTTCAACAAATGTTTTTTTGCTTTTGCTCCCACTGTTCTTTTAATTAAGCAATCACCTGGAGCTAATGCCTGATTTCACCTGCAGCCTTATACCAAGCTCAGCTTTTCTTAGCTTCATGACTCTTAGCTCTCCTTGGGCACACCAGTGAGCTAGTTCATAAATGGATCCAGTGTGACTACATTGAAATAATGTAACCCAGGAAACTTTCACTGGTCAGTCTATGTAATACCCCACATTATACATATCCCAGGTGCAGTGTGCACTTACATATGGCCTGGGGGATGTGCAGCAAACATAGCCAAAAGCTCTACTAACTGGGATCAAATATGCTGAGTCCTTGCTTTTCAGCACAATGAATCCTTTGTTTATTTGGACAGTTTGCAGCCTTTTGAAAACGTATAATATGTTGCTGGAACCCTCTTCACAATGTTTAAAAGCCTGCAGACATTTTTTTACAGTTTACACACTTAACATTGCAAATATGGGATATTTCCCCACCGCCAAATGATGGGCAATTTTCATGAATATTTGAGTAGTCCTGCCTTCCTGCATCCCAGCGAGAGAGGTACAAGCAACTTTAAAATGCCCTGTTAAATAATGTATATTTTATGTCATCCTCTTCCCTCCCTTTTCCCTTTCCCTCTGCAAAAAAAAAAAAATGTTGTGCCTGTACTTCAGTAATTTAGACTTTGAATGACCTTGGCAAATGTTCATATGTGGCAAACAGCCTGTTAACATGACAGTACTATTGACCTCAGCTAGTGCCTCCCTAAGAATGCAAATAGCAGCAGTTCACATGGAAGTGAAAGAAACAATTCAGTTTTACATTGTTTTCAATTGCCTCACACCTGCTGTTGGGCATAGTAAAAAGGATTGAAAACACAGTGAGATACAGTGGGAGGGATTCTAGGTCAGGGTTGTGAAAACAGGCTCTGTTTGTTTGTTTTGCAACCAGAAAAATGACCATTTCCTCCACTGAAAACTCTTGATAAGCAACTGTGCAGGCATTTGTTGTGTTCCAGATTAAATTAATGTTTCTGTGTGTTATCCTATAAAAGACTATGTGTCCCTAATTGGCAATGTGTTTAATGATTTATTTAATTACTTTTTTTGTTAAGACAATACAATATAAAGGAATGTTACAGTTTCCTCGTGTTTCTGCATACTCCTACTAAAATTAACACAATGGTTGATGCAACTACTTTGTCAAAATAACATTTCAGACTCTCACTCTCTTACAAACAGCAGGAATAAATCATGCACACAACTTTTGTATACTTACATTACCTATTTTAATCAAGTAGGAATGCAAATGAAGCCACAGCTATTTTGCCACTCTTAGGCTACATCTGCACTACCAGATGAATTTGACTTTATTAAATTTGATTTTCTAATGCTGGGTTTTATAAATTTCATTTTGAGTATCCTCACTTCCCCACAAAGTCCACACATAGTTGAATTAGTGCTGCCACACTGAATGGCCAAACATTGACTGTTGCAGCAGTGCATTGTGGGAACATATCCCACAGTTCTCTCAGCCCCTCATTCTGCACACTTTTCCTTGGTCCTACTGCACACCTGCTGCTGGCAGCGTTCACTCTGCTCTTTGGTTCCCGGGTCCCCACAGCTTGGTGGAGCCAGGAAATTGACCAGGGCTGCTGCGCCAGACACAGCTGGCAGCTAGGTGCAGTAGCACCAGTCAGCTTCTGGAGGCTAATTAATTCAGTTCAAGGACATGGTCCTTCCACACCAGCTTTCATTCAAACTTTTAAATTTGAACTTGATGCTACACCCAGCCAGTTTCAACAACGTTATGATGACAATATTAGTGCTCTCTAAATCGAGTTAATGGTATTTAGAGTGAAGACAGTCACTTGGTACAATCGAGCTAACTGCCTTAAATTTGAATTTATCTGGTAGTGTAGACGTAGCCTTAGTGTAGCTGTATTTCTGTACCCATAAAGGACTATTGCCCTATAGAATAAAATAATTAAAGGATTAAATAACATTGGGAAAATGATTTAAAGAAGGACAAATCTTCGAAACATAACTTCTGTATGTTTTCTTAAGAGGGAACATAGAACATAGCACATATCATGGAAAAATATTGATCCTTTCCCTTCTCTGTGCCAAGTGAAATGTCTCAGAGGGGCAGCCATGTTAATCTGTAGCTTCACAAATAACAAACAGTCTGTTAGTACCTTAGAGGATAACAAGTGTATGAGGTCATGAGCTTTTGAGCATAAAACCCACTTCCCATGTGAGGAAATGAGTTTTAGCCATGAAAGCTGGCAATCTCATAATTTTTTTTACTTCTGAGGTGCTGCAGCACTGTTTGTTGTAAGTGAAATATGATAAGGACAATGCCAGCTCCAACAAGTATGGTTACAAATGAGACATTCCTGTCTAATAAGAAGCTGCTATTGGACCGTATTTTCAGTTGTGTGGCAAAGACAAGTCAGAGCTGAGGAGGAGGTTCAAATGAGGTCTTTAAGCTCCCTTATCTCAGGAGCTGCCAGTCCCAGTTTCTCACTAACTTACACCACTGCCTATGGCTACAAGGGAACATTTTGGCAGCTGGGGATAGAAGGCACATGGGTATCACAATGTCTTTTTCCTAGACAGGTACATGAGCTCCACAGACATAGGAATAATTAAGATAGTTGCAAGTCACCTGAGACGCCTCCTGTGGGTGTTGAAACTTCTGGAACAGGATTCACTGTGTCAGAGATACACTGTGCTGTGGTAGCTACACAGAGCAGACACTTGGCCTGAGATTGAGCCTGCTGGTTTCAGAAGGACATCTAATGTAAGTAAAGTTATCCCAAGTATGTACATCTTTCATAATGGGCCTTTAGCATGCTCTATTTACTGTGATTCGTTTCTCTCTGGCAACTAGAATTGTGAGAATATTGAGGGTTTTTTCTCCTGCAGAGGGTAAGTTGAATGTATTTGCTCCAGCCGTGTCCATGTTTCTATTGTTTTCACTCTTGGGAACACTGAGGACTTACTGGCAAAATATTAAGAGAAAGTGAAATTCAAAATTGCATATGGGACGAATGGAGCAAAATAAACTTTACTTACCCCTCATGTGATATCGAACAGAACTTTGCAGGTCCAGTAATTTTCAGACAGAAAATACTGATTTGATGAACCATAACATTTCATGGGAACCCATGAAAATGTCATCAAAGATTTCTGTGGGAATTTATCAAAATGTGTCATTTCAAAAAGGTCAAACTATTTCATTTTGATAAGGACTGAATGTTTTATTTCAACATGTATGTTTAATCCAATGTAAAAAGTAAAGCCATAAACACAAAGCACACCAACCTTATCAGAGTGGAACAGTCCAATTGTGAAGGAGCCAGCCACCTCCCAAGTGTATCCTGGTAGCTCTGCAGCAGCCCTGCCTAAGTTTCCCCAATTTGTGAACTCAGGGCTTTCTAAAGCAAGCCATCTCTTTAGCACCTTCTCCTCAGGACTTGAGTCATTAATTTAATAATATATTCAGACTAGCAATTCTCCATCCCAGTAAAGTTTACGTTACCAGTCTTCCTGCTGTAGGTTGCTCTGGCCTTGCATGGCTAGAACTTTTCCCATGAAAATCCCATGTTCCCTGTGGGAGATTACTTATTCCAAGCAGCCTTTGTGGTTGAACTGTCAGTCAAACAACCTGGACACCATACAGCTTTCTTTGCGGGAGAACAGCTCCTCCTTTCCCCATTGGTTGTACTAACTAAACTCCCACACCCCATTTTAGATGCAACAGGTGGAGCTAATTGTGCAAGACTGGCCAACTCGGAAAGCAGAAGGCAAATACAAAAAAAAAAAAAAACAACAAATTTATTATCTTTATATGATATCACGATTTTAAAGTCAAATTTGGGATTTTTGAACATTTGGACTTGGCAGTACTCAATCATCCTCCAGCAAACTGAGAGGCTAACTTCATCAAATCCACCAATACTCTGAAAGGGATAAGGTGGGTGAGGTAAAAACAAGTCCCATGGCACCTCACAGATTAACATATTGGAGCATAAGCTTTCGTGGGCAAACACACACGTTGTCAGATGGGTGAGGTAATATCTTCTATTGGACCAGCATTTGTTTGCTTCTGAGCTCCACAGAGCTCAATAGCTCTTTACTTGGTCTGGAAAAGGTAATATGAATGCTCAGCACTAGCTGCAAATCGTGATTCTGGCTTGACTATCAAGTAGATTGGGGAGGGGGCACATCTCAGAGCAAATTGTTTGGTGACCACAGCACTCCTTTTTAAATACTTAATTAGCTTTCAGGTAAACAAATGAATATGCATATACACACATCCAAATCACTGTAAGTTATTTATTGCTAGTTAGTAAGTCTGCTATGAAAAGGAATATTAACAAACATAAAAATATACAGACATGAAAGCACGGTTGAACCTCTCTAGTCCAGCACCCTCAGGACCTGACCGGTGCCAAATGAGAGAATTGGCTGATCCACAGAAGTCAATATTGTCTAGCAGTGTTACCAACACTTCCACTGCTTACTGGAATCTTAGAAGATATGTATGTCAGAACACTGACAGCTTTATTGGACCACAGGAAACTTGGCCACACCCATGGTAAGTGGACTTCCAGCTAACTAAAATCACGCTAGCTCACAGATGTTGCAAGTTGAAAGAGTGCCTGTGTTACTTTTCACAGTAGACTTAATCAGCCCTTGGAATTCTGGGCTCAAATTATACCCTGGATGTAATATTGGGGGGAAGCAGCAGGGGCCAGAGGCAAGGGGTCCATGCAGCCCCTTGAAACCATAGCTTGCCTCCCTGACACCCCCAGTCTCAAGCCCAAATCACTGGCTGCCCAATGCTTTCTGGGAGCCCCAGCAACCAGCACCAAGGCTATGCATCCAGGACCATCAGGGAGGAGGAGGTAAGGAGCAGTTGCCCCTCTTCCCTCCTACCCCTGAGCCACAAGCCATGAAGTTGTGGCAATAAGAAAAGCTCCCACTAGCCACTATTGGGAAACACTGACATAAATGATGGTGCCATGTTGTGTGGCGGCAGTTCTGCTGTGTGGACAAGTATCTTTTTCAAAATGACTTGGAAAACGGGGGGAAGAGCTGTAACTTTTTTTTCTTTTTTTCTTTTAAACAAATGCAGTAGCACTCTGAGTCTGCGTCTACACGTGCACGCTACTTCGAAGTAGCGGCAGTAACTTCGAAATAGCGCCCGTCACGTCTACACGTGTTGGGCGCTATTTCGAAGTTGAAATCGACGTTAGGCGGCGAGACGTCGAAGTCGCTAACCCCATGAGGGGATGGGAATAGCGCCCTACTTCGACGTTCAACATCGAAGTAGGGACGTGTAGACGATCCGCGTCCCGCAACATCGAAATAGCGGGGTCCTCCATGGCGGCCATCAGCTGGGGGGTTGAGAGATACTCTCTCTCCAGCCCCTGCGGGGCTCTGTGGTCACCGTGGGCAGCAGCCCTTAGCCCAGGGCTTCTGGCTGCTGCTGCTGCAGCTGGGGGTCCGTGCTGCATATACAGGGTCTGCAACTAGTTGTCGGCTCTGTGTATCTTGCACTGTTTAATGAAAGTGTGTCTGGGAGGGGCCCTTTAAGGGAGCGACTTGCTGTTGAGTCCGCCCCGTGACCCTGTCTGCAGCTGTGCCTGGCTCCCTTATTTCGATGTGTGCTACTTTGACGTGTAGACGTTCCCTCGCTGCGCCTATTTCGATGTTGGGCTGAGCAACGTCAAAGTTGAACATCGACGTTGCTGGCCCTGGAGGACGTGTAGACGTTATTCATCGAAATAGCCTATTTCGATGTCGCAACATCGAAATAAGCTATTTCGAAGTTGGGTGCACGTGTAGACGTAGCCTGAGGGAACTACAAAAACAAACAAGCCACAAACCCAAACGTTTTTGAATGGTGGTTTTTTTGTTTAAAGTTTTTTTCTTTGCAGATCCTTGGAAGAAGAGAATCTCTCCCCTAAAAGGGAGGGAGTGTTTGTATCTTTATCAGAAAGGACTTTTCTTCTAACCATTTGTTAATGATCTGAGTTGGATATGTATGAATAAAAATAGTTTTAAACAGTGGGGTTGGGTATTCTGCTTTCATTTACACTTGAGTGAATTAGGAATAACTCAGATGCAATCAATGAATAGAACTAGTGCAACTATTTAATGACTTCAGTAATCAAATATCCTAGTAACCAAACCTCTAACTAAAAATCCCTTCCCCTCACAGTTGCTTCAGGTTTCTTATGACATCATAATAATGTTGTTTCCCATTGATCCAAAACTAAGGTACTCATAAACCCGATGGGACAATACATTAACTGGGGTAAATTACCAAAGCTCATTAAAAATAGCTATGCTGAGTTAAACCTGTTGAGGATCTGACCCACTATTTCTAAACAAAATAATAGGCTTTATTTTAAAACACCTTTCAGATCTCCTAAAGCATCACAATCAAATAATGACAAACCAGCAGTCATGTGGCACTTTAAAGACTGACAAAATAGGTGATGAGCTTTTGTGGGGCAGATTCATTTCCTCAGATCTTCAGATATAACATTTCCAGTACAGAACGGATGGTTTTATGTCTGTCTGGATCTGCGTGAGTTTTTTCATAGTTGATGGATCTCCATTCCAAACATCTAAATGTAGTGCCTTGCATATTGAATAGTAACAGAGAGGTACCCATGTTAGTCTGTATTCTGACAAAACAAACTTTTTTTTTGCTTTGTAGATCGCAGTCAAAGAAGGGGATGCCACTAGAGTTCTCTTCCATGCTACTTCATCCACTTACTTCAATGATTTCAGGATCTCTTGACTGTTGTCACTTTATTTTTCAGAACACTTTAGAAGACTTCCTCCCAACAGTCTACATACAGAATTTAATTGCATCAAAATGCTGCTGCTGGTATGCCAGATGCGATCTCATTCATCGTCACAAAGTATATCCTTTAATGGGTGATTCATTTCACCTGTTTGTCCACATGATTTGATTTCATTGACCATTGTTGTGGCTTTTGGGGGAGATTAGGGGATTGGGTTTCTCTCTGGAGATCTTAACTTGGATAAGTTTATACTGTATATATCTGACTGAAAGCAGCTGGTTGTTTAGTGAGAGTAATACTAATTCCCAAGTGTATACTGTGTCTTTCTTTCTTTCTTGGCTTTTGTGTGGAGTAGAGGCCATGTTAATAAGTTCTGACTCCAAGGGCTATTAGCATTGCATACATTGTGTAGGCACTCCTTTGCCTGCTCAAATGGTTTGGATGATGTAATCATGAAAGCAGTTCCTTATTTAAGTTAGAAGACAAGATAATTAAAGGATATAAACAAACCCAGAGCCTCAAGAATGTAACAATATTGTCATAGTATTTAACTAGTTTTGAAAGGTTTGATTCTAACCAGTAAATGTCAGTAGTTATCTATTTCTTCCACCAGAAAAACCAACATTCTTTTCCTCCTCATTAACAGTCGAAATTTGCAGAGAGGAGAATTAGGAAAGAATGATATTTTGCCCTGACAGACAACCAAAAGGGTCCTGAGATGTCAAATCTTCCAGTCAGTTAACCATGAATATTAAGGAACATAATTTATATTAAATATTGTGCTGTTTTAATTCTGAATGTTGTCTGTAGTCATTTCTGCATATTTTACATAATAAAGGATTAGGGCCATGATCTTTTTTAGATTTTAAACATCTATCGATTTAAAAAATGTACACAAAAATCCTTTACAAATGAAACTGAAAGGTCCTGTTTTCAGACAGAGTACTTGACTTGTGCACATGCAATGTTCCATGCAAATATTTGCAATATTATCCTCCCCAAAGCATTGAAAACTCATGACTCAGGCCCCACACACTCATGAGATGCTTAAAATCATGAAGAGATCTTTTTCTAAAAAAATGGGGCTCTTTTTATTTTTCTTCTGGTGTCTTAGCCAACTGTATCAGGGCCCAGAGATTCTAATGAAGCAGTGGTGGCAGCCAGAGGGCCAGGCCCCTTGAACTGTCATGCAAGCGCCACTCCATGTATCTCTGAGAGCTGGGGACGGGGTGTGCTAGTCTGAGCAGCGTTAAGAGCTGATTGCCCTTGGCCCTGCCCTTTCCAGATGAAGCCCCACTGCTTCTAAGGTCACTGAGCTGGTCCCTCCCACACACACCTTGCCCCAGGCCTGTGGTGGCTGGCAGCCCACTGCACTCAGGTCAAGCTTTTCAAGGTTTTCTCTACAATGGTGAATGGTAGAGATTATTCCTTTAAAGGAAACTTAACTTCTTATGTAATTATGTGACATAAAGCTGGGTATTTTGCATAAACAAAAATATTGTGAGCACGCCAGTTGACAGGAGGAAGTGGGGCTGGCGGTGGTAATTTCTGGGCCCCCCTCCCAGCTTAACCCCAGGCCTGCAGCAGCTGTCAGCACCGCTGATTGAGAGACTCATGACAAAAACACAAAAGTTTGCTGTGATGGATTTGGAACTGCTCGTTAATAACTTATGAATGCTGTACATTGAGCTGGTTTCTGGGATGGTCACTGAATGAATATACTTGGTTACGTTGAATAAGGGCTCTCAAGAATAAAACAAGCTGGATTGAGAAAGCGTATCCCTCTGTAAGCATCTGAAAGTTGTTAAGGGATCATGACAGTCATTGACTCTGAAGACTGTTGGGATTATTGGGCCAACACATTTAACCTGATTATAAACTCAATTGTAAAAATATGTAAACATTCATAAAATAACCATAATTTCTAACTTGTTTTGCACTGTATGGGAATTAACTGTGGAAAATAGATCAAGTCGTATTCAATAATGAAAGTTATGAACAAATTCATAAAACAAGACAGACTAAATTAGTGCAACCAGAAAAGGACTAATGGTATGATACAAGGACTGTGTTAGGGTGAGACTTACAAAGATATGGGTTCAGAAATGAATGTCCAGAATTGACTTGGTGGCTATTAGACATAACTGGTGGATAAAATAAAGAGGGAATGAATTATGCTATCTCCTCGTTTTTCATTTATGGGGATACTTAAAAATAAACTTTGAAAACAAGTCTCACCTGCTCAATGAATTTCAACACATCTCAATTTGTCTCATCCTGATGCATCTCAACTCATCTAATTTTTCCCAGCTCCAGGACGAAAGGAGCACAAAAGAATGAAGGTCTTTCTTCTTGGGGCCTTGCTCTTGTTCACTAAAATTGGATTGTTCACTTATGAGTTCTGTGTCACATTACCATTGTGACATCCTGTCCTCAGAGCATGAGTGTGGATACCTAATTGCCAGCACCACAGAGACATGTAAGGTTTTCTGTTTCCTTCCCTTTAGTGTTTCTTTCTGCTGTCTTATCCTTTCCCACCAGCCAAGCTCTCAGTCTCTCAGCTTTCCATCAAATCTTGAAATCAACTACATTGCATCAGATCAGCAAGACAAGATGACTACAGTCTAAGCAACACAGGCTGGACCACCTGCCAGAAAAGCCCTTTTTATGACTTACCAGCCAAAAGATCAACAAAAGCCTTTTCCCCCGATTTTTTTTAGTCTTATGTCTTTTGCACCTTGGCTGTGGCTACTCTACAGCTCAGTTTCGAAAGGCGCACTTTCGAAAGCCACCATCTGAAAGCTTGCCTTGCGAAAGAGCAGCTACGCACAAAAAGCCCTTTCCAAAGAGGCCTGTGCCCTTTCAAAAGTGAATGGCTACACAGCTCAGGGCTTCCTTTTGAAAGAATGAAGCAGGAAACTGCATGGACAGAGTCGCATGGCTGTCTAGCCCCTCCGGGAGATGTAGCCAGCCACTTCATTAAAGGGCCCCTCCCAAACATCCTCCCCATGCACACACCTTGGACTGCCAGGCTGTCTGCAGCACAGCCCACCACATGCACAGAGCGGAGAGCAGCAGAGCCACTGCAGAGACTCGCAGGGATCCCCATCAGCTCCCCGATGCGGAATTCCTGGAAGCTGTCACCAGCCTGCTGGCCACGGTGCTCGGGTTTGTCCTGCTGTGGCTCTGGCCGGCCAGTCACCTAGCTGCCCTCCTGAAGGGCACCTCCATGTTACAAGGTGCATGCCCCCTCCCCCAGGTCATACGGCACCTGTGGAGGTACCCCACCATCTCTCAGGGGTGGGACCGGCCTATCATGGGGGACTGAGACAATGACTACTGGCTCCAGAATTTCTGAATGACAAAGGGCTCATAGCTGGAGCGATGTGACTGGCTGCCCCCCACCCTCCAGCATCAGGACATCAAATGTGTCCTGCGCTCCCCCTGAAGAAAAAGGTAACAATGGCACTGTGGAAGCTGGCCATCCCAGATGTCAACTGCTCTGTCGGGCAGCACTTTGGGGTGGGCAAGGCCACTATCAGGGTTGTCCTCATTGAGGTAAGCCAGCCTGGACCACACACCCACTATGGGGTCAGGAGAGGGGTTACTGGGAGGGGACAAAGGACGGACTCCCAGGAGGGGACAGGGTCCTGAAGCACCCCACCCTGTGTTCAGGGGTGTGTTTGCCCTTCATCCCCTGCGGGTCATCAGGGCGATAAACTGCCTCTTCCTGTGCTGGGTCCTCTGCTTTGTGGACCTTGATGCCACCATTGCAGGATTCACAGTGGCAGGGTTGCCAAACTGCTTTGGTGTGTGGATGGGACCCACATCCCATGTACAGTTGCTGATGCTGCCTACCCCCCATGGCTCATGCAGCCATACACAGGCAACATGGAACCCAGTCAGGGCCAGTTCAGTGCCTGGCTCAACCAGGCCCGCAACACCATTGAGCAGTCATTTGGTCACCTGAAGGGGCACTTTCAGTGTCTCCTGACATGGCTGGAGGTTGGCCTGCAGAATGTGCCTGCCATCATGGGAACCTGTTGCACACTCCACAGAACTGTGGAAGGAAAGCAGGGGGTATTCATCCAGTGGTGGGCAGCTGAGGCCATACACCACTTTGAGCAGCAGGCTACTACTTTGTGTTGCCAGCTGAACCAGGACAGGGTGCGCATGACGGAGGCCCTTAGGGAGGACTTTGCCCAGGGGCCCCAGTGACTCTCTCCCAGGCACCCTCCATGCCACACCATCCCACACTCCAACCCCTTTCTGTTCCACACACTGCCACCCCCTCTCGCACACCACACCCACCCCTCACCGCCCCCCCATTCTCACAGGACACTGGGGTGGTGAAAAAAATGAACCTTTTACTGAAATAACAAACAAGTGAAGTGTAACTTCTTGCAAAGTACATAATTAGATTGGGGACCGGGAGTTGTGGTTTGAGCTGTACACAATGAGTAGTGGGGATGGGATGGGATGGTGGGCCTCTGCCAGAGTGTGTGGGCTGTGAGCTGTGGCATCCACAGGTACCTCTACCTCCCCGGGTCCGGGGTCCCCTGTGAAGCTGGAACAGAGCCGAGACCATGGGGTGGTAACGGCATGGTATGGGTGTGACAACCTCAGCCTCAGTGGGGTGCACGGGGGGTTGGGGAGCAGGAGGGGTTGGAGGGTTGTGAGGGCAAGAGCTGCAGGGGCGATGCTGAGGAGCTGCCAGAGGGAGCTGGGGAGGGGCTGCTGGTGGGGCTGCGGTGGGGAGGTGGGAGTGGTTGGCACTGGAGCAGATGTCTGGGCCAGACAGGTGGTGACAGCCTAGGTGAGCACATTAAGGGTGCCCACAGCCTGATCCCAGGCCTTCTCCTCCATTGTCAGCCACTCCTGCAGGATCTGGTTCTGTTCCTGCCACACAGCTGTCTGGGCAAGGTGGCCTCCTCCTCCCAGGCATGGCAGTTTGTCCTTCTGCCACATTGCATATGCCTCGGTGCAAGGGGTGTCCCAGCCCTCTTGCCAGCTGCTGCGGGGGTCCCAAGAATGTTGACAGGACTGGTCCAGCCCCCTTGGTGCCGGAGCTGTGGAGACAGAAGAGAAGAGAGCCGCAACCTGTCAGTCCCATAACATGGCCATGGGGGAACATGCCCCCCATCCCTGGTACCCAGCCCTTCCCGCCCATCCTCCATTGGCCTCAGAGCCCTGGGGCATCCCCTGAGCAGAGGAGTCCCAGTGTGGGTGGGACATATGCTAGCCATGCCCCCCCACCCACCCAGGCCGCGGTGTTGTCCATGGGATCGGGTGCTGATGGCCATGCGCAGGCCTCCCCTGGGGCTGTGGAACACCCTCCCCCCATATCCTAGGGAGTCTAAAATACCCAAGTTGCACCTGGAGGTGGCCTGGCTGGAGGTCCTGGACAGAATGGTGATCACTAGGGTCCCATTGCTCAACTGCTCCTCATCACTATTCAGCTTCATCTCATGCTCCAGATCTTGGTGGGGAGCACGCTCGAGGGTCGAGGCTCTTCCTCCTCAGCCTCCTGGGGATCGTCCTCCAGCACAGTGGTGCCAATGATCTCTTCTGGGGGGGCTGCCTCCTTCGCCCCAAGGAGGTGGTCCAGCTCATCATAATAGGGACAGATTGTGGGTACTGCTCCTGAGTGGTCTGTGACCTCCCTGGACTTGCAATAGGCCTAGTGCATCTCTTTAACTTTCCACCAGACCTGCTCCAAGGTGATGAGTCCAGCAGACAGGTGGCCAAATGCTGCAGAGTTCCATCAGCATTCCATGGTCTTCAGCAGGACCTCCTCATGACCCCACAGACTGCAGAGGTCCCACAGCTCTGGCTCTGAGCAGGGGGCCCATTTTTACCCTCCGTGGTTGGAGACCTGAGAGCCCTTCCGCAGGGTAGTGTTGGCTCCCTGGGATACACAGGTCTTGTGACTGCTGGCCATGGCTGGTTTGGCTCCTTATGGGTGTGCTGAAGGGCGTGTGGATGAAGGTTTGCACTGTCCTTACTGCCAGCCCACTCTCAGCTCAGTACCATGGAGTTTCTGGGTCCCTGGGACTTTAAACGCAGCCAGATGCAGCACCATGGAGGACCCTCTCTTTCAAAAGAGAGCCCTGCAGAGTGGCTACACACATTCTTGTTCAAAATTATTTTTGAAGGAAGGCACTCCTAACATGGGAACGGAGGAGGGATTTCGAAAGGCCAGCCAAATTCTTTCAAAAGTCATTTCTAAGGAGCATTGTTTGTGTGTAGCTGCTCCAGGGATATTTCAAAATAGGCCCTGCTTTCGAAATTATTTTCAAAGGAACTTCCTAGTGTGGCCACAGCACTTGTGTCTGTTAGCAAGAGGAGAGTAAAATTAAACCTTCCCTTGTCATCAAAGAAAGATTGTTCTGAAAACACAAGATTCTGATATTTTGCTTCCAAAAGAAGATAAACTTTAATAGGTTTTCAAAACAAAAAAGCAGTCAAGTAGCACTTTAAAGACTAACAAAATAATTTATTAGGTGAGCTTTCGTAGGACAGACCCACTTCTTCAGACCATAGCCATACCAGAACAGACTCAATATTTAAGGCACAGAGAACCAAAAACAGTAATCAAGGTGGACAAATCAGGAAAAAAAAATTATCAAGGTGAGCAAATTAGAGAGTAGAGGGGCAGAAGGAGGAGGGGGGAAGTAAAGAATTAGATTAAGCCTAGTATGCAAACGATCCCCTATAGTGACCCAGAAAATTTCCATCCCAGTTCAAACCATGTGTTAATGTGTCGAATTCGAATATAAAAGAGAGTTCAGCAGCTTCTCTTTCGAGAGTGGACTGAAAATTCCTCTTCAGTAACAAGCAAACTCTCAAGTCATTAACAGAAAGGCCCACTGCATTAAAATGTTGGCTAACAGGTTTGTGGATCAGGAGTGTTTTTACTTCTGTTTTGTGCCCATTAACTCTTTGTCTAAGAGAGTTTGAAGTCTGTCCAATGTACAAAGCACCTAGGCATTGTTGGCACATCAGAGCGTATATGATGTTAGTTGAACATGGAAATGCACCTGTGATTCTGTGAATAACCTGGTTAGGTCCAGTGATGGTATCTCCAGAAAAGATGTGTGGACAAAGCTGGCAGTGGGCTTTGTTGCAAGGAAAAGTTCCAGGTCTGATGTTCCTGCGGTTTAGACTGTGGTTGTTGGTGAGGATCGTCATAAGGTTGGGAGATTGTCTGCAGGAGAGCAGAGGACTGTCACCTAGGGCCTTCTGGAGTGTGGCATCCTGATTAAGGATAGGTTGTAGGTCTTTAATAATTTGTTGAAAGGGTTTGAGTTGGGGGCTGTGGGTCTGTTTTGCACTCACGGTTTCAATATAAATGCTTGTTTTAATTTCTTGTTCTTTGGTGTGTTTAATGAACTTTAGAATGAATTCTGCTGGGCATTTGCCTCTGTAGAAAACCCCTGAAGAAAGGTATCACTGGTTTAATGCTGGGTAATGAAAGAGTTTACAAATTCCTTTATATTCCTTGTCCATGCTCAATACAACAGGACTCTGTCCATTCTCCTGCTGTGCCTACAGACTGGTTTTGTGTAGAAAGCCCAAATCCTAGAAACAAGCTAACAAAAAGGACTGTTGTGGAGTATAAAGAAGGTCTATCTCTTGCAGGTTGTTTGGGAAAACCAGTATGAAACACAGGGACAGCTGGGGATACCTGAAGAATCTAGGTTTCCTAGATTATCCTGAGTGGATAGTAAGCTTTTAGGTAAGGTAGCCAAGCACATAGATTGTTATATTAAAATATTTTGTTTCTCTAAATGCTTTGTTCCAGCTGTTAAATTAAATAATACTTTGGTTTTAAATAGACATCTGATCACTATATTCTGATCATAGATTCCCAAAGAAAGGAACTTCAGTGGACTGAATCTAGGCAAATTTGCTGGAAAAGAATGATTAAAAACCAGGGTACTGCAGCCCAAGGCCTGGTCTAAGATTGGAAGAATTATTGAATTCCACATGGAATAGATCAAAAGGTCTGAGGCCCGACACCTGAGGACTTGCACTTGGAGATCCTAAAAATAGTGTGTCTACAGAAGCCTGTCCCATAATTATGGCTTTGGCAATCTTTTATTTTGGCACTTACGCTAGATAACATTTTCAGAATTTGCTCACACAAAACTTGAGTTTCTGTCTGTAAATTCTAACCGTTGCATGCACAGATATTGGCATCTCTCAGTTGTAACCACCAACTGTATTGGCTCACAAAGATTCTGCAGAGAGGTGAATGCATAGGAGAATGTTGAGTTTACAGCCATGCTGAAATCCAAGAATAAGCAAAGACTAACAATCATTCAGGAAGTAATTTTGCTGCAAGCCAGTCAGTGCAGGATTTTCTCTCTCAGTCTCATATGACAATGCAGTTTACTCACTCCCCAGGCTGTTTGGGAGCCGGGGAACAGAACAGGCCCTTCTGTGTCCTAGGCATAGCTCCACACCATTATTTGCTAAGGATTGTGGCCACATTAAAAAGTAACATAGTAATCATTACTTCTTTTAATGTGATGTAGCGGTGGGACACAAAGAAGAGAGCAAGCGGCATGAGACCAGCCAACTCAGCTGACTAACAGTAATTGGTACATGGACCTACACTTGTAACCCACTCTTCTAAAGACAATGTAATATGTATCTTGCACTCCAGAAGCTCTGACACTGTGATGAATGCACAGAAATGCCACTAAACAAATATAATAGTAAACTTCTGTTTGTGCCAAATAAACAGGTTGATCATTGCAGTTCTCAGCAGAACCTCTGTCTCTGAAGAGAATGTCAAACCCAAAAAGAGGACATATCTCTGTCACCTCGCTAATTCCTTTTGTACCAGGGAAATAGTCTACTTTGTAGTTTTTAATCTGCTTTATGACCATCCCATGAGGCTGTATGGAACATTTGTCTGTATCCTCTACAGAAAATATATTGGTAGTTCATTATAATATATCCTCACTTTTTAAACTTCTGTGGTTGAATGTACATGGCTGTGATACAGTTTCTGAAAATGGTGCAAGCAGTTCTGAATTCTTATACTGTGCTAGCATTTGATTAATAAAATTAATAAATGGTGACATAAGGATATCAATTACACATTACGATAACCCTTGATATAAAGACTCCTCAACAGACTTTCCAGAAAGTTCGTAATATTTAAGTGTACATTTCACTGGGATAGAGTGGATGGTCATCAAGGGGAATGTGACAGGTGAGCAATGCCTAGGAGTGGAAATTAATTGAAATCTATTAAAATATAATACTGCTGTTTCTAATGTGTTATTCCAGGAAGATGGTGATCTTGAGCTTTCATGTCAAAATACTATTAGATTATATAAAACCATTGAAAAAGACTTCCCAGAAGTAATGAGTAAGAACACAGGGTATAATTCCTGCTGGGTTTATTTCACAAACTACTGCTTTTTATGACACTTTCCATATTTAGAGAAAGTAAATAGTGAGGTTTGAGGCTGTTTCCTAAAATGTCACAGAACAATTGGCTGGGTTAGTTAGATAACCAGCTTGTGTCGGTTTTTAAAGAAAGTCTAAATGAATATCAAAATATACTAAGTAGGTGGGGCCAGGAATTCATCTTAACAATGAAGCCTGGTGGCAAACTTATCCTTCAGTGGCTCAGACTCTGCTTTTAGAGGTAACTTTGCAAATCTGAAGTGACTCCATTTTAGTTTATTGGAATACATTTATATCAGTTTCAGGGAGACCATCATCTGGAGTTTGTTTATTGATCTGAGTAATTTTGGGAGCATCTTGAAGCAGGACAAACACACTGAAGTCAGACCCTTCTGACTTACATCATCACAGCTGCTGGAACTCTGCATTTGTGGGGTGCATCAGCACCCCTAGGCTTTACATGTTTTCCATTATATGCAGGATTTACAGTATGGTTCAGTGACTCTCAGCACCCTGAAAATGCAAAGTGTTCCAGCACCCCTGTACATCATTAGTTTTTTGGGTTTTTTTGTTTGTTTTTTTTCATAAATGTGGATTGCAATATTCATCTATTGAGAGAGCAGTCAGATCATATCATGATCAATGAGATCATCATATGCTGAACTGTTAAATTTATAGGCCTGGTCAGTGAGTTCTTTTGCCCATTTTCTACACGTTATACATCAAACTGAACACAAGGTCTTAAAATGGCCAGTCTCAGGCAAATTTAGTAAGAGTTTACCAGCCACTTCACAAAGTGAAACTGAAGGTTAATTAATTCTGCAAAAGCCATGTGTGGTTTTACCTTAAAGAATTTGAATATTCACTGCACTAGCCATTTTTTTTCTTTGTGTCAAGTATTTTTCCTGATCTATTGTAAATTGGGAGGCCCTTCAAATTGATATTGTTTAGTGACATCATTTACTCCTTTGACTGAATTTGCTACATCACTTAATGAATTCTACTGGTGAAACAAGGAACCCGTTGGGTAAGCTTCAATCACACTTTCATTTCATCATTTCCTGTGTTTGATCAGAAGTTTTAGTATGAAATTTATTTGTTCCTATAGTTATTAACCATATTTCTCTAGATCTACATTATGAATATCAGTTACTAATGGGAAAATTTGATGGCATACATTTATGTTCAGAGTGTGCTGATGTGTTTGGTACAACTTCGATATACCCTGCCAGTTGTAAAGGTTCTAATTTCTTCTCCATTAATTACATTAAAAATGAAGTATTGAAAAAAACTGTTTTCCATGGAAAAGAAGGTAAAAATGATCAAATAGCATACTGGAACTATGAGCAAACCCCTCAAATGGTGTAAATCCAATTGACTTAACTAGAACTGTACCAGTTTGCCCCAGTTGAGAATCCCACCCCATATCTTTAAGGGGCAAGACATCCAAATTGAATAGAAGATGTTTACTATTGTAAATGAAAAGGAAAATAAATTATGATTATTGTTACTTAAAGTTGGGTGACACCTACAGACATATTCCAAGTTGAAATCATTGAAATAACAGTGAAAAGAAACCTCTTGTTTCAGACTACAATATAATAATACCCAGTGCTTTTTTGTGCCTGTATTTGCTGGTACTGAATACTGGCACCTCTGCAGGCCTAGCTATGGGATTGGCTGTGGGGAGGGAGTGGGGAGCTGTCTAAGTACTGGCACCTCTTTTTTTTTAACAAAAAAAAAAGGCATTGAATAATGCCTTTACTATGTGTGAGGATAATACTTCCAGAGACATGAGGGCTCCGGTCCTCTTTAAGCTCACATTTACTTTCTTATTTACAGTGAGATGGAAATGAAGATAGAAGTGGGTACGCTAGGCAATCAGAATGCAGAGTGGTGGCTGGGGTCTGACTATTCGAAGTGAATCAGAAAATGTGTTTCTCATCACTGCTGCAGAAAGCAGCTTATGGGTCTTAAAGAAAGAGTAATTGCAATAAATGGCCATTTCAACCCCCTTTAAACATTCAGCAAGTCATATGCATCACAATAATCTAACAAACATTATGGCCCCATTTCAGGAAAGCTTCTGTATCAGAGACAGATGCTTGTGACAGGTTTAAGCTGCATCACAGTCAATGGGACCTAGATAGTTGCTTCAAATTAAGCTATTGATGACTAGGGATGGACTTAAAGATGTGCTAAAAGTTTTGCTGAATCAGGGCCTTTACCACATAGGGCAAATTGGCCATTCAGGTCCCACAGGAACATCTATTTATCAAATGGGTTTCAGGAGATTCCTGTGAAGCTTGCAACAGCTTAGTCAATTATGAGAGTAGTATTAGAACTGGCCCACCTGCAATACTCCAGAGTATACAGTACAGTATATTTTTACTGGATCTGATTAGCTTCAATATCACATCCAGGCTGTGAGAATTAGAAAGTGAAAAGATAATCTCTGGCACTCCAGTGCTATTAGGGACTGATATGAATATGACAAGATAAGACAAACAAGAAGGTGCTTAATTGCAGATTCAAAAGGGAAAAGTAGTACTTTATCTATATTTCCCAGAGGGCGTCAGGAGTAATTTAGACACTCGTATTTTTCAAGAGTCTATGAATTAGAAAATAATGACCATTAGGAAACATTCTTTGAGCCATTTAAAATTAGTTGCACAAAGCGCTGATCATTCTACCCTGCAAGGCAAAATAAATGCACTGGGTGTTATCTCTGGTGCTTGAAGAAATGCAATTACTCTTTTTACCATCTATTTATGCATCGTGCAAACTTACTTTAAGGGACTCTAAAATTATGACATGGCTGGACACAAGAACAATACCCTAAAACTGTACCAAGGACAGCTTTCTGTTTAAGGGAGGGCCTCCTGTTGTTTGCAATCCTGTGAATGAGTTGATCCTCTCCTGACATTTATTGCTGGAAATGTTAGCCTCATTTGCACTACAGCAGAAAAATGCTGTGGAGGCACATACCCAATAGGAGTGTAAGCTGCGCCTTCCTTTACAGTTGAAAACAGATTGAAAGAGGAAAAGAACATTTCTTCCTGTGGACCCATTCTGCACCCTTGGCAGGAAGTTCTCTGCAGCTGCTTTGCTGGCCACCTGTGACAGCAGTGTTCAATAGCTGGATATCCTGTTCTACAGCTCTGTTTCTGAGCTGTCCAGGATGATTATTTGGAAAGTAAAATGTGACTTTCCAGGGTTTTAAGTGTGCCAAGACCAGGCTTAAAAAAGGGTGTTGGAAGTATACAAATCCCCAATCTTTTGGCACTTTATTATATTACTTGGTTTCAGGAAGAGAGGGAGAGTGTGTGTGTGGGAGAGAGGAATTAATATGATTTTTACTAAAACTATGATCCAGAGCCTTGGCTGGTGAGAATCAGTTCTTTCAGTTCACTCCAGCTGAGATGCTAGCCACATTTAGGGGTGGGAAGTGGGAGAAGAAAACTTCCTTTTGATATGAGAACTAGGGGACAATCACTGAAATGGCAATGAGAAGTTTTATAACCAAGAGGCAATTAAAACTAGCTATAAAATTTCAAAACATTGTGATGAAAAATAAGGACTTTTAAAATTTGAGAACAATGTCATGTTTCTGATGGGCTCTACGTCTTTCATGGGCAAGGTGGGTGAGGGGCTGGTTCTGCCCCCAAGGAGCGGTGGGGCCAAAGGAGGAAGGGCATTCAATCCTCAGCATTGCCTGGGCCATAGTCCATCATCGCCCCCGCTCCCCAATCACAACCTCATGCAGCAACACTGCTGTGGCAATTCAAAGGGGCCTGGAGCACCAACTGCTGCTGCCAAAGTAATGCCAGGTCCAAGAGCAAGTGCCCCTTTTGCCCCTGCCCGTCTGTGAACCTGACACTTTGTATATGAGGCTGAGCATAAAGTCAGTTTATGAGATCCACTCCTGTGAACAGATCTTTGGCACAAAGATGGAGACTGAATTTTAAAAAGGGGCTGGATAACCTTGAGAATATTAATAATATTTGCAGGTACCTGCAGGAGAACGAAAATGGTGATACAACATGAAGGAAACCAAACTAAAGGGTTGCCTAGGAGAAAAAAGCCTGACCACTTAGACATATAAACATGGCACGAGGAGGAGGTACGTTCTGGGGAGCTGTAACCTTCCTTGGAAGGGTATCAGCTTGTCTTGTCACTAACAGAGGCAGACAACCAGGTTATATGTCTCATTTTAAACTATTATTATTCAGCATAACGTTTTCCATGTTTTAATGATCAGAAGGCAGCTCTCTTAAATAAAACATACCACCCTCAGAAAGTTCAGGGTTGAATAGACATAGACATTGAACTTAACCTTCAATTCAATTTACACATGAAATAGCAACAGAATACTGTTCAGATAAAATGGGCTGGGATTTTTGCGGGTTCCTAAAGGAAGAGAGGTTCCAAATGCATTAAGTCTGAAGTTCAATAGGACTTGGAAAAGTAACTCCCTTAGGCCTCTTGGAAGCCCCAGACTCTGTGCATATTTGTTGAGATTAGTTCTTTTTGACTCCCAAATCCAAGAGTGAAACAAAGTTCAGAGAAAATGTTTTTGTGATTGCCTGTATCTCAAGGGTTTCTTATTCAATGGAAACACAGACAACTTTTACAACAGGTAAAGTTTACGGACATACAAGTTCTGTTAGATGAGTTTATTCATATAAATTAATAAAATATAGCAAATACATGCACAAAAGCAGTGTTTTTTGTGGCGATACTTGTTAGTACTGAGTACCAGCACCTCAGCAGCCCCAGCCATTGGATTGGCTGGGGTGAGGGGGAAGGCAGCCAGCCGAGTATTGGCACCTCTTTTTTCACAATAAAGTCACTGCACAAAAGTCGTACATTTGCTTGGTTTTCTTAAGCCTGTTTCAATAATTTGTGTCATACACAGCAAATACCCCACCTCACAGATAAAATGGGAAAAATTGTCCCTCAAATGACATATGGGACAATCTTCACCACCAAATAGTCCAGGGGGAGTTCATGTCTGAAAAACCATCTTTCAGAATGCCTGAATTAGCCACCCGAGACTACATCCATTTCAGGTGTGGTTCCTTTGAATACAATGGCTACATTTGCCTTTAGAATTGTCAGCAAAAACATTACCAAGGAAATACATTTAAAAATGTAATTGAAATTCATCTATTTTTTTTTGTTCTAGTCTCTACTTCTACTTGGCTCCTTTTCCATACTGACCAGTTCTTGTATTATGACTAACTGCCCTCTCCCACAGAATGAGAAACACTAACTTTTCTGACATATGTTAAAAATACTATTCCTTTAACATAAATATGATGCCTAGATTTTTTCCAGATGAGCAAACACTAGGCTGGGATTTCTCATAATTGAAGCTATCCCCTGCTAATCTCACTGAGCACTTCTTTTGTTTTCTTTTGTTTTGCAAAAAATCTCATCTCTCCCATTATGAGCATGTAAAAGGTCATATGTTTCCATAGCGCCTCTGCCAAATGTTGTCAAAAGAGAGGGTCTTTGGGATCATGTTTTGGTCTCTGTTGAGTGTTCATTTGCTGTAGGAGTTACTGTAGGAGATGCTTTTTTTTTTCTTGTGTTAATAAAAATAAAATATAAATCACAAATTTAGCCCAGCTGTAGCTGAATTTCTCCAGTTGTGGGTCTTGCTCATCCTCTTCATTCTGGAGCCGCTATTTCCTTGACAAGCTTCTCACATTACTATGGGCTTGTCTACAGTACCTCCCTACTTTGAAGGGAGGATGGCAAGTAGGGTGTTGGGAGTTTATTGATGAAGTGCTGCTCTGCATATGCAGCACTTCAGTAAGCTAATTCCCCCCGGCAACTTTGAAGTTTTAAACTTCGAAGTGCTGGTTCATGTCTAGCCACAGCTTACCTGCCAGTACTCAAAATTTTGAGGAGTAAAGGGACTTTTGAAGTACCCCGCACACTTCGAAGTACCGGCGGGTGAGCCACGGCTAGACGCAAGGCAGCACTTCAAAGTTCAAAAATTCAAAATTGCCACGGGGGGCGGAATTTGCTTAAGAAGTGCTGCATATGCAGCACAGCACTTCATTAATAAACTCCCAACACCCTATTTACCATCCTCCCTTAGAAGGAGGGTGGTAGCATAGACACAGGTGTTCTATACAGGTAAGAATCTTGTCCATAGCTACAACACGGAATTTTATCTAAAAATTGGTCCATGTCTAAACGGTTTTTGGGTTTGACAGTGTTCTCTCCTAATATGAATGTTTTCCAGAACCAGCCTTTAGTTTTACAAGAAAGGACCCTCTGAGTTGGTGAGAGGGGAGTGGATTGTAAATGTAAGGAAGAGAATCAGCTTTCATTTTTCAAAGCACAATTTCTAGTCTTTTGTACAGTAGACCATGTGCTAAAAAGCAGAAAAGAACACTAGCATTGCTGGAGGCAGTGGGAGGAGATGAAGAGTTCCCACAGAGAGTGTTTGAACTCCTCCCCTCTCCCTGGTGACCACGGACCCCTACCCCATTCACTTCAGCTAAGGGGAATAGGGGCAAACCATAGCTAGGGCACAAGAGGCAAGAGCTACCTGTGGGACTGTGACCAGGATAAGGGGCTGGGGCCCAGAAGTGAGGCAGACCCTGACACAATAGTTAAATCTAAAGTTGTCAGTGAAGAATTACAAAGAGGTCTCAGAAATGGTAGATGAAGTTCAAAGATGATAAATGCAAAGTGGCAGCTTGTACTTGGAGTGGGGGTGGGGGCAGTTTAGACCACAACTTCCAGCCTTCCTGCCAGACCCTGGGGAGGATGGGGCAGTTGGGCTTCAGCATCTGGTCCATTGTGGCCTGAGCTCTGGGTGGAGAAACAGGGCAAGACAGGGCCAGGTCTTTTTCTTCACCCCAGCCTGAGCTCCAAGGGGAGAAAGAGGGCAAGGGAGGCTGAGTCCAGGCTGTGGCTTGGGGCCTGGCTCATCCTGAGCTCCAGGATAAAGTGGTCAGGGAGGTCCCAGCCCTGGGTTGAGATGGTCAGGAGTTGGGCCACAGCTCTGGGCCCAGCCACAGCTTGAAGACGGGGGGTGGGTTCCTGTCCCCAGAATGAGGGACAGGCAAAATGTTCCATGGATTGAGTGGGGAGAACAAGCTGGGGCTCCTGGCTCCAGTGTCTGCAGGGTGAGATAGTCCCAGAGGATGTGTTGGTGGGATGGAGTGCTGGGGTGAGCCACATTCTTGTCCATTGGCTGACCAGGTAGACAGCCCTGTCCCCACATGACCACTGTTCATGGTGTGGCTGCCCTTTCACTTTGTAGAATCACTGTTTCCTTGTGGTCGTTGCCTCCAGTGATGAGTCTGAAATATGTTATTCCTCTTGTCGCTGCCCCTACCTTTCCATATCCTGCAAAACTGTGGGATGTCTGTCATGTTCCACTTTCTGGGCACAGCCAAACCCTTGCCTTGGCTCAAGTTAAGGTAAGGGGAAGGTATGTACCGAATTTCGTGATTGTAGCTCTTACAGTTCGAGAGGAGTTCTTGAACAAGCATAATGCAGATACACACACACACACACACACACACACACTCACACACACACATTTTAATGTTTCCCCAAAATTTGTAAGCATTTTATATTTGTGATTATTCCTTTTAAATAGCCTCTTTATTTTCATGTAAGTGCCCCTTTTTTGAAGTTTAATGCTACTTTTTATTGTGGTTTCCTTTAAAGTTAACATCCCTGTTGAGCGGTGGAGTACCAGTTACATTATGAACACGATTACTGAGCAATTCAGCTATATGCACCTCTTGGACGAGATCCTAGGCATCGCTTAGGACGAAATCAAAAATTGGCTTTTCTCTTTTGGCTTTAGGGACTAGCTGCTCCAAGAAGCAGTCATTCCTGATGTCTACGCAGTTTATCTCTGCCTCCCGTCTTGAGGTGACATGATCTCCACTACTATAGGAATCTATAAAAGTCTCTATTGTTTGTGTGTTTTCTGTTTTTGTAGCCTCTCTAATCTCCCTGAACAATTCACAGTCACTACCGTCATCCTGGTGAGGCAGCTGGTAATATATTTATAAGTGCTGTACTCTTATTATTCAAACATGGAATTTCTATCCGTAGACAGTTCCACTAACATAGGGACAAAGGGGCCAACTGTCCCAGGGCCTAGTGATACAAAAGCGCCCAGAGCTCCTGGCTGCCACTGCTGTTACCATGGCAGCAGCAATGTCCAGAGCCTCTTGCCCTGTACATTGCTGCTGGAGTGCTGCATAATGCAATCCAGGAGGCACTGAGAGCTGGATAGTTGTGGGGGAGCCATGGTCCAGGTGCTCCATTAAAGAACCATTCAGAGGTCCAAAACAGGAAGCAAGTTCCACAATTTGTGTTTCTAAAGAACACATTTTTGTATAAAACAGTGGTGGGCAACTTGCAGCTCACAGGTCATGGGCAGATCATCTATATGTGGCCAGTGAGACATTTTATTTAGTGTTGCCCCCACACAGGGTTGCCAGATTTTGCTGGGTTTCACCTGCATAGGTTTTTTTTTTTTTCCTACCAGTATTACGAAAGTGACACACAAATAAAGATAGGGAACATGAAGTGAGGTGCATGCTGATTGCACACAACATTGACTGTGAGAACTATGTGCTTCCTCTGTGTCCAGTCAAAATGCTGCTACAGTTCATTTGGCATGCCCCTCAAATTCTAGGTATTCAAGCAGAGTTAACAAAAATACATTATCCTGGGATGCCATCCTGGTTATCACCATTTTACGGCCCACTGAGATGAAGGAGGGCCACGTCTGCTTGCTTGTGGAGCTCAGACAATAACATTCAATATTTAATTTGGTAACTATTAGGGTGCATCTACACTAGCCGGCTACTTCGAAGTAGCTGGCACAACGTTGAAATAGCACGCGTCACATCTACACATGGCATGTGCTATTTTGATGTTGAAATTGACGTTAGGCAGTGAGACGTCAAAATCACTATTCCCATCCGAAGAATGGGATAGTCAAAGTTCAACGTCGAAGTAGGGCATGTGTAGATGATCCGCGTCCCGCTACTTTGAAATAGAGGGGTCCTCCATGGCAGCCATCAGCCGAGGGGTTGAATGATGCTCTTACCCAGCCCCTGCGGGGCTCTATGGTCACCGCATGCAGCAGCCCTTAGCTCAGGGCTACTGAATGCTGCTGCTGCTGCAGCTGGGGGTCCATGCTGCATGCACGGGGTCTGCAACTGGTTGTTGGCTCTGTGGATCTTGTGCTGGGCAGGCCAAGTGTGTCTGGGAGGGGCCCTTTAAAGGAGTGGCTTGGGGCTTTGCTGGCCCCTTATTTCGACGGGAAGCGCTTGTGTGTGTGGACACTCTGCATTTGCTTCCAGGGCAGCTCCTTTTGATGTTCTCCGTTGCTACTTCAATGTTCAACATTGATGGCACCAGCCCTGGAGGATGTGTAGACGATACGCATCAAAGTAGCCTATTTCGATGTTCTTACGTTGAAATAGGCTACTTTGACGTAGTGTGCAAGTGTAGATATAGCCTTAGTGGCATAACAAAACAAACAATCATGTAACACTTTAGTAGTAGTAGTAGGCATCCTTCAGTCTGCATAGACTATGGATTGCGCCCTTTAAAGTTTCAATTGAGGACTTCATTTACAGCGTCTATTGTGACTATAAAGACCCACACAAGAGTGACAGTCCTTGCTGCATCTCTTGCAGATGTAGTGGGTGTCTGGCAAGTCCTTATTGTGCTTTCTGCATGCTCACTTCTCCTCTGCTAGCTGTCTGATCTTCAACTCACCCTTCTGAAGGCCCTTGTGTAACCCCTGCCTCCATCTGCTGCGGTCGTCTGCTAGATCTTCCCAGTTGTCCAGCTCGATGTCTACCTCTCTGAGGTCTCTCTTGCACACATCTTTGTAACGCAACTGGGGGCGTCCGGGAGGTCTTTTGCCAGAGGCTAGCTCACCATACAGGATGTCTTTTGGAATCCTTCCATCGTTCATCCTGTGGACGTGGCCAAGCCAGCGGAGTCGACGCTGCCTGAGGAGGGTGTGCATGGTTGGGATTTCAGCTTGCTCGACGACTCACAAAATAATTTATTAGGTGATGACCTTTCATGGGGCATACCCACTTCATCAGCTCTGAAGATAGTGCTGTACTAGAAATGGCATGACAGTTTTATAACACAGAGATACCAAAAAAATTGAAATAAAAATTGACAAATCAGATAAATGGAACAGAAGGGGGCTGAAGGCAGGGAGGAGGGGAGAGAATTAGTAACTAAGTCTCCTACCTCAGATCACTATGAATATCAAATATGGGGAAGCTGTCTTTGTAATGTGCAAGGTAATCGTAATCTCTACTAAAGCCATGTGTCAAAGTATCGAATTTTCACATAAATTGCAGTTCACATATTTCCCTTTGTAATCTGCTGTTAAAGTCCCTTTGTTATAACATGCATATTCTCAGGTCTTTAATAGAATGGCCCACTCCACTGAAATGCTCACTGATAGGTTTATGTGTATTCAAATTCCTAATGGCTGCTTTATGTCCATTCATTCTTTGGCAAAGTGATTGTCCAGTCTGTCCAATATACATAACAGGGGGCTATTGCTGGCTCATGATGGTCTATATAACATTGGCTGAGGTATAGGAGTATGAGCCCCAATCCTAAAAGTGATGTGGTTAGGTCCAGTGATGATACCTCCAGAATAAATATGTGGACAAAGTTGGCAATGGGGTTTGTTGCAGGGAAAAGTTCCAGGATTAGTATTACTGTGGTATGGCCTGTGGTCGCTAGTGAGAATTGTCCTGAGGTTAGGTGGTTGTCTGTAGGAAAGAACAGGCCTCTCATCCAGAGCCTCTCCAAGTGCAGCATCATGTTCCAGTACAGGTTGTAAGTTGTGGATAATGTGCTGCGGAGGTTTGAGCTGGGGGCTATAGGAACATGTGGTGTCTTGTTATTGACCGTCTTGGACCTCTCTTGTGGTAGTTGGTTTCTGGTTATTTGACTGGCCCTGTCAATCTGGTTTTTTACTTCTCCTGGTGGGTAATTAACTTTTATGAATGCTTGGTAGAGATCTTGAAGTTTTTGGTCACTGTCAGTAGGACTGGAGCAGATGTGATTGTATCTAAGGGCTTGACTATAAACAATGGATCATGTTGTGTGTGCTGGATGGAAGCTGGAGGCATGTAGATAAGTGTAGCAGTCCGTGAGTTTTCAGTACAGCGTGGTATCGATCTGGCTATCAGTGATTTGTACTGTGGTATCCAGAAAATGGTCAAAGCTGAGACTGATGGTGGGGTGCAGGTTGTTAAAATCTGTGGAATTCTTCCAGATCCTCTTTACCATAGGTCCAAATGATAAAGATGTCACTGAGGTAGCATAAATAAAGGAGGGGCAATAGGTGACGAGAGCTGAGGAAACTTTGTTCTAAGTCAGCCATAAAAATGATCATGCGGGTGTCCATAGCAGTGCAGCTGCTCTGGAGGTATAAGTTGTCTTTAAATTGGAAATAATTGTGGGTGAGCCATGGTGACATCAGGGATAGTGTTCCTAATCATTTGTTGTCCATTTTCATGTGGAATACTCATGGAGAGAGCTTCTACATGCACAGTGGCAAGGATGGTGTTGTCAGGAAGGTTTCCAATGTTCTGTAATTTCCTAAGGAAGGCAGTGGTATCTCAGAGGTAGCTAGGAGTACTGGTGGCACACGGTTTGAGGAGGGAGTTCACATAGCCAAATAGTCTGGTAGTAAGGTGCCAATTCCCGACTTGATAGGGTGTCTAGGGTTTCCTGGTTTATGGATTTTGGGAAACAAAATAGTTGGGGCTGAGAAGGTGCGTCTGTGTGAATTTCTTCCTGAATAGAAGCAGGGTGTTCCTTAAGAAGATGGTGTAGTTTCTTTTGGTATTCTAAAGTGGGATCAGAGGAAAGAGGTCTGTAAAATGTGTGGGAGAGTTGTCTAGCTGCCTCCTGTTCATAGTCTGACTTATTCATGATGACTACAGCTCCTCCTTTGTCAGCCGGCTTCATTATAATGTCAGAGTTATTTTTGAGACTATGGACAGTATAGTGTTCATCATGGCTGAGATTGTGTGTCACTTTGTGTTGGTTGCACACAACATCAGTCTGTTTACGATTGCGGAGGCATTGAATATAGAAATGCAAATTGTCACTATGACCATGTTGGGGGGTGGTGGTGCGGAGACTACATAGGATGCTGAGTATCCACGTAAAAATAATTTCTTTCTTGCAGCAATTTTGTGCCTTTGGGCTTTGTGGATAATTTCTGTTCATAGCACTGAGAGCTGCATGTGTAGACCAAGAACATAATGTGGTTATTTGTCTTCATCATAAATAGCAGAACTTTACACTCCTACTAAATGTACATTATGGACATACCACCCCTACCCCCTACCTCCCCCCGCACCTCTCCTCCCCACTGTTAAGACTTGTATAGCCCCAGTGAAATCTGAGGAAATTATGAAGATGTTTTCAACAATAAGAGCAGACACTTGCATTCTGAAATACCTGCTTAACCACTTAAATAAGTGGCCTAGTTCCTAATTTCAAAATCAGTCAGTACTCAGCATCTTTTACTTGTAAAATTTGTGTTTATGCATTCTGTACAGAACATGCTCATGTGGTCGTGACTACATGGGATTTGTGATTTGTGTAGAGTTTTTTTTGTTTGTTTTTTTGTTTTGTTTTTAAAGACCGATCTACACCCCTACACCCAATTTTTTGCACTGGTTTAACTATATTAGTTTTGAAAAAAAGAACTAAATTAAATTTATCAAAACAAACTATCCTGACACAAACACTTAAAATCTGGTATAATTGAATCTACTGTTGCTTTCATTTAATAGTACTGGTTTGTAATGTTGTCTATAGATGAATGGATTCAAAAATGTGTGTAGGCTAGCTCTCTTTGATGCTGCTTGCAGGATTATTCTGATAGTTGTGATAAGAATGGGAACACTGTGGAAAGCTACAAAAACATAATTTTACATCTGCATTAATTCCTAAGAAGTCTGGACTGAGGTTCTGAGTTGCGCCCTTAAACCGGAATGCAAATATAGCAATATTCCATTACAACAAAGCCACATATTGTGGAGTAGTAAAGTCTAGATTGTAATTCCCAGATGGAATAAAGTGTCCTTTAATCCAGTGAAGAGGTAACAACCCCCTACAACAAATTCCAAAAGCTTCATCGAAACTCCAGCAAAAATAAATGGGAAGACACCCATGGATGTTGATGGCTATGGATCAGATCCTTAGAGGTTGGTTGCCAAGATGCAGTCAAACTAAACAACAGGGGAAAACTTGTTGAATGTCACCTGTTTTCACTGATATTTCACAATAAAAGGAAGTGAAAAGGAACTATATATATAAAACGCAGCTGAGAATAAAGCTAGGCCATGTTATTTACTTTTTTAGGCCTGTTATAAGGCCCATTGGAAAGATTCCCATTGGTCTCAACAGGCCCTGTAGCTGTTCCATAGAAGCTGTTGGGTAGGAAGACAGCTCTTTATGAGCAGAAGTGAATCCATGAGTGCTAACAAAGGGAATGCACAAAGTTTGTCAGATTTTTTTTTAAACTTTTTCATGTTAGTTTTTCTGCTAGCCCTACTATAATAAAATTAACCCCTTCTTTGCTTGACCATGACCGTTGGATATGATTTTAATTACTGCTTTGGGTACACCACAGATTTAGTGTCATATATCATCTTAAATAATACTGAACCTATTATATTTATTTAACAAATCTTGTTTTCCTTCTCTACAAAGAGTCACTGTGGGGTTGTTTTACCAAAAAAAAAAAAGATATTTAGCTAATCTACCACACAATGATATAATATTTTAAAGATATTACTACATAGTGGAGACAGTGTAAATGGCATGTCATGCATGTTAGCAAACTCAGTTTCACTAACAGAGTTGTCTGCATAGCCCTGCAGTGCTGACTACAGGGGTGTGAGTCACAGTGTGAACTAAAATTTTGTACTGTTCCTGGTCTGTGTAAACCCTACTATTGGAAATTAAAAAGGACCTAGTTGTATTAAATGTCCTGTTTGAAACAGGATAGTAGCAATGTCTACAGAGGGCAATTACAACACAACATTTTAGTGCTCATGCAGCTCACACCCTGTTGACTCACATTGTGGGGTTATGTAGGCAAACTCTCCCAGCTTAAAAACAATGACTTTCTTTCCTATTCTACTTAGATTCTGTGTTTTTCATCAAGGCGCACAACTTATGCATAGTCACTGGGACAATTGAAGCAGGTCTGTCTCATGGCCTCAGGGATGGGGTATATTTCTTCATTACAAGAGTAAGAAAAGCCAATGTGTTTTGGACTGTTGTGGAGTAACCTGGACTGTCCAGCACAGCAAATCAAAATGCACTGAAATCTTTAATCAAATTTTAAAATTTTGCCAATAATGGTGCGAAATTGTGAAAATTGTGCATGTATCCAACCATCTCTTGTACAGGCTATGTCATAAGAGTACATACTGGATGAAGATGGAACTGAACCATCCAGAAGAGAAGTTTTGTTATATTTGGAGTATATATCACAACTTAGGGGAAAAATGAAGGCTTAAGCAGGTTACGTCTCCACTAGAAATTTGTAAGGGATTCAGTCATTTATATAAGTCTGATTAATAGTGTCTAATTTTATTAGTAGTGGGTGTATTGATTAGATTTAGGTCACACAACAGCTAAGAAAATATTTAGCTTTTTCAGAGCTGTTTTCACCAGTAGGGCTCAAAACACTTTCTGTTTTAAAGATAGAGAAAGTAAGTTGCAGAGAGATGAAGCAACTCCTCTGACGGCACTCAATATAGAAGTGGTCAAGCCAGGAATAGACCCCAAGTCACCAAGTCCCAACTTAGTACTCTGTTCCCTAATCAGCGTAATTTATTCGGTTAGTAACACTGCAAAACATTTTGACAGTGTAGGTGTTTAAGCCACATATTGAGTTGTGCATGCAAGTTTTGTCACATATGAAATCAAACAGGACATTTTGCACATATAAATACCAGTATATATCCAAAAGATATTACGGTACAATCTTAAGCAAATTGTCCTTCTTTGTCGATTTACTTCAGGTCACTCAAGCAACATACAAACTAATTCCTTAAAATATTTACCACAGTAGGCTGAAATTTCCTTTACCAGGTTGGGTTTTTAGGACTCTCAAAGACCAGGCACAGAAAGATGCTAAATGGTTTCAGTTAGCTTAGGGAAAAGCCCTTAGAGAATGATTTCTGCGCTTAGACCTCACACAACTTTAGAGTTTCAAAACAAAAAGCAGTCAAGTAGCACTTTAAAGACTAGCAAAATAATTTATTAGGTGAGCTTTTGTGGGACAGACCCACTTCTTCAGACCATAGCCAGAACAGAACAGACTCAATATTTAAGGCACAGAGAACCAAAAACAGTAATCAAGGAAGACAAATCAGAAAAAATGATCAAGGAGAGCAAATCAGAGAGTGGAGGGGTGGGGAGAGGTCAAGAAAAATCTAATTCTTGACCTTCCCCCCCGACCCCTCCACTCCTGTTATGTCCCTATGGACCCTGGTGCCCCATCATCCCTATGTACCTGTAGCCTTCTGCCTCTCCCTGTATCCCCATGCACCCTACATACCCCTCACACCTCTCCTTCACTGCCCACTTTCACTGCCACCTTGTTCTTGTCCTTGGCCTCTTTCCCCATCCTCTGTCTCCCTCCTCATCTCTTCCCTCTCCAACCTGCCCTCACTTCCCGGCTGGCTGATTTAGGCAGCCCCTGGAAAAGTGTGTGAAAAAACATCTCTGTGCAGGCAAGTGTGTGCATGCATGCATTGTATGTGCATGAGATTCTATGCACCTTTGTGAAGGCAGGTGTGTATATTGCCACATATGAATAAATTGTGCAGCCTCACTCCAACTTCTCTTCCTTTAGCTGGCTTGCACACAGAAGCTAATATCATAAAATGGGTATATGTTCAGTTCATTTCTGAGGCTGTTTCTCTGTGGATTTGTATTTGGGGTTCAGGAATGGGCCTGTAATGGAGCCATTGCAGTTGTGATAATGTGTGGTCCTAATTATGTGCATAAAATTGTAATAACTTCAGTGAACAAAAAACATGTATTTGGTTACAGAAATTGGGAAAGGGAGTGGAAGAATCATGAAAACCTTTGTGAAACTTTATTTTTTTTAAAAACATTACTCTTTTGGACTATTTGGATTAAATGAATAAAAACTGAACTTAGCATAATACATCTGTCAAAACAATAAACATGCCTGTTTGGGCTGTGCAGTGAAAATGAGCATGTGACAGAGAGCCGGGGAGAGCAAGTGATGGATGTTGGTGGGGGAAGAGACTGAGTGGAGGGTGGGGTGTAGCAGCAGACAAGGCAAGGGAATTTGGTTTTCTGGCATTAGACATTTGGCAACCCTACTTAGAATTTTCTGAACGGCTTTAGTTTCAATATATTCAGGAAAATAAATTTCTGGCTACATTCCTTACCATCACATGCAGCGTTGTGAAAGACTTTGGATAATAAACCCATTAAACAAATGAGCATGGAACTACTAAAAATGGCTGGTGACTCAGGTCAGGACCATCATCAAAGTGAGGGTAATAAAAGGGTTCTTTCTTGTTTCTGAGAGGAAAAAAAGAACCTAAACAACAGACACTATGTCAAAAACTAAATCCAGTCATCACTGGCTCCACTGGAAAAAATGGCATCAAACTTAAGAGGTCTGTCCCTTGTGTGTAGTGAGTGCCATATCTGATAAAAATAATGTGTTGACAAAAAAACTATTTTGCTGCCTTGTTTAAAACTCTCTTACTACAGCAGAGCCAATACAGCAGAGATGTGTTCTGCTCTTTCTTATATATGATCAAAAGAATTGTTCACTGAAGTTCAAGCAATTAGTAAAGTACACTAAATGCAGCCAGGTGGAAGACGGCCTGAAGAGTTTTGCATATATATCTATATCTATCTATCTATCTATCTATCTATATATAAAAGCAGATGATGAAGTAATGTGTATATATAGTATAAGGAGCAAGGCCAGCTTGACACACACATGAGCTTGCAGGACAGGCAGATTGGAAAAAAAAACCCAAGTATTTTTTATTGTAAACCCATCACAATTAATAGCCAATTTCAGAGAACCAATAAACATGGAACTTCACACTAACTTTGCTACATTATCACACTATTGTTACACTGTCACTACAGTTGCATTTTTAATCTGAGGGTCATTGTGTTTGAAAGGGAATATGGGAACGGGTCACATGCTAGTCTCAGTAGGTTTGGTCAAGTCAGGCTTTCCTGATGTGGAGCGAATACTAAGACCTGGTAGGCATGCCTTAGTGTAAACAGAGCAGAAGAAGATTCGGCTCATTCAGTGACCACACACAAGTATTACTAGGATATCTACAGCCATAGTCATTCCTAAATAAAGTGTGGATTATTCCTGCCAGGTCAATGATTAAGTAAAGCCTGGCTTACCTTAGCCAAATTCAACAAGATTAAGGAGCTGGCCCTGGCTTCTTCTGAAATCCATCCCTTTCCATAGAGCTCCCTTCCTTTAGACAGCTAATCTCCTTTTACCAGTATGCTGGCAAATAAACACCCTACAGCTGTGCCATTCATGCTAAAATGCATGTCCTTGCTGCAAGGGCCAGGCAGCTGTTATCCCTCCTCCAGGAAGGCAAAGGCTTTGACCACTAACATTGGAAGAGGGTGCCTTGACCACATTATGGCAAAGAATGCTGGCCATATGCAGTTGCTGGGAAAATAAATCTACAAAAGGCACTAACAATGACTCCTTCAATGACACTGCAGATTAGTAATGTTTTTGCATGAAGTCGAAGCACCCAGAGTTGAATGAGAGGAAGGGAGAAACTATGGCCTTATTGTCTTTTGAACAAAATCCGTTCTGAAGTGTACATCACAAAGATGATTGCTTTTTTCTTTCCAGTTTGGATCTGCTATGCAGTGGTTGTTGGTTTTTTTTCCTGTTTTCTAATTTTATGTGCACTCAGAGACTTCACAGTTATGGGAGTTTGTTAATATTCTGGAAAGTTTGTTCCTATCGAACAGGACACTTTACTTCCATGATGTTGTACAGTCTGTCAGGGATTTCACTGGTAATGGAACAGTGTGTGATGGCAAGTTAAAGCAACACAAATTAAACTACTGACACATCCTAGTAGTTATCAACATGAATAAAAAATAACGATGCATCTAGTGGACAACTTCAACAGCCATGTGGTAGCCATGTTAGTCTGTAGCTTCACAAAAACAAGCAGTTCTGTAGCACCTTAAAGACTAACACCTTCATTTATTGGGTAATAAGCTTTCATGGGTAAGAGCAGTCAGTTCCACATCGATTCTTTTCCTGACAACCAGAGCATTGCACAGCAGTATTTTCCCCTTCTGTAAGCTTTGTGGAGACAGAACAGGAACCCCTTGCACCCAAATCATTCCTTATAACCCTAATTACTGAGCATAGGCAGGGGGAGGAAAAATTAATTGATCCATATGGAGCGGGGAAGGGGAGTAGCATAGAACAGATCTACCACATCTGTATTCCATGGGTGGAACTCTCCTGTACCCGTCCTCCCACCATGTAAGATAAGGTTCATAACTTATGCCAATGGCATAACTTAGGACAGCACCTCAGTTGCTTTAACATATTCCAGTGCCATGGAACGTAGGACCGAGGAACCCCAGCTGGCTCCCAGTCCCCATGTGGACCTCAGCTACAGGGGGAGAACTAAGGCCCAAATAGATTACAGCAGGCAGTGGTACCCTTTCTGTCCATTTAATTAGAGTCAAAACTATGTCCTCTTGAACTGACCATTGTAGATAAAAATTTAAAATAATGAAATCGTAACTCATAAAGAATGCATGAATAACTAATAACTTTCATGGATGTACAGTAGTGGCTGTGGTGCCAACTTTAAATTTGCTACAGGCTATTTTTGGTACTAGTGAATAATACTACCACTTTCATGGTGACAGAGCTGAAACCCCAGCAGGTATGTCACTTTACACACAGCATAAGTTTATGTATACTAATGATGACTGGTTTCTACTTGCTTCATGCAATCTTGGTTAGCAAAGGCATTTATGAATTGAAAAAATGTCCTATTGCCTTCATTTTTCATGTTAAAAGATTCTATACAAAAATGGGAAATAAGTAGGCAGGCAGCATTTCTTCAGAAAAGACTCTGGGGATTCTAGTGGATCACAAATTGAATAGGAGCCAGCAATGTGGCACTGTTGAGAAAAAGACAAGTATCATTTGGGAATGCAACAAGGGAGTCATATGTAAGGCATTTGAGGAAACTGGAATGTAGTGTCCAGTTTGTGGCATTATTTGCTAAGAAACATAAGGAAAAATTGAAATGAGTCTACAGAAGAGCAACAGAAATGATAAAAAGATTTAGAAAGCATTGCCTATGAGAAAAGGTTAAAATAACTGTGCTGTGTCTTTAGAAAAGAAGGCTGAAGGGAGATGCAGTGGTCTTCCAATAAGAAGAGTATAATCCAAGGGAGATTTAGGTAAAATACTTGGAATAATTTTCTAACTATAGTGATAATTTAGCACTGGAACACTTACCTGGGAGGTGGAGGAGTCCCTGCCATTGCAGCTTTTTAAGAATAGCAAGACAGATCTGTCAGGATAGTTTAGGTATGTGTATTGCTGCATTCTACTTGGTTCACCCCATCAGTGGAACCAGTGTTTCAGGGTGTAGCTGCTGCTGCATACTAGCAGGCTGCTATCCAGAGCCATAGGTGAGAGCTAAGTGAGAAGCAAGGACCAGTAGAAGAGAACCACTTGAAGAGTGTATCTGGAAGTTAAGACAGAGGTATTGTGCCAAATCCCATACAATATAAACTTGTTTTGTGATTCCATGAAGGCCATTTTTGGACAGTTAAATTCAGGACCAGCTCTGCTAAAGAGCTCAGATGGGCATATGCAACAGTTTACTGAGCTACCTATCCATTCCATTACTGAAAACCTACAGGTGCTAGAGGGAGTCACTCTGAACCCTGTGTATGAAGAAACACAATGCATAAGTTTTAAACAACACGCTTTAAAAGCCAGCTTTCATTCAGTAAATCACAGCCCCCAAATGCCTGTTCTCATAAAAAATGTGTATGTTAGACTTCACCTCTCATTTACACTTTTGATCCTTGTGATCCCTTTTGTAGCATAAAGGCACTGTACTGTGTATGCAAGTTACATTTGTGTAAGGGAAAATCAGGCACAAAGAGAAAAGCATGTATGTCTCTAATTCTCCAAGCTGTTTAGGCAAGCGGACCTTAGAAAGCAGCTTGCAAGTTTAATGCCTGCATTCACTTTGAAAGCACCTGCAGGATAATAGGGTTATAAGGAATATCTAGCATGCATTTGACAAGAACAAATCATGCCAAGCTAACCTAATTTCCTTTTTTGACAGGGCTACTGGCCTAGTGGATGGGGAGAAGCAATAAATGTGATATAGCAGTGGTCAGAAACCTTTCTGAGGCAGAATGCTGAAATTTGACCTTTGGATTTCTGCATATGGTCTTAGTGCCGGTGATATTTCTTAAAGTCACTAATACTCCAACTTAGAATGGCTTCATTAATAAATGAATTAAGATGAAGAGCTTTACCCTGTGTCTACACAAGCCCCTTCCTTTCGAAAGGGGCATGTTAATGAGCGGGTTTGAAAGATGCTAATGAGGCACTGCAATGAATATGCAGCACCTCATTAGCATAATGGCAGCCGCGGATGTTCAAAAGTGCGGCTTTTCAAATCACGCGCCGCCCGTGGAGATGGGACCTACCGAAAGGACCCCCCAGTTTTCGAAAGCCCTTCTTCCTAACACCAGAGAGGAAGAAGGGCTTTTGAAAACTGGGGGGTTCCTTTCAGAAGGTCCCGTGACCACGGGTGGCACGCAATTCAAAAAGCCACACTTTCAAATCGCCACAGCCGCCATTATGTTAATGAGGCACTGCACATTCATTGCAGCACCTCATTAGAATCTTTCAAACCTTCTCATTAACTTGCCCCTTTCGAAAGGAAGGGGCTCATGGAGACCTAGCCCTACTGTTTAGGAGGTGGAAGGTTCCTCAAAATCAAATGTTTGACAGCATATGGATTTTCAAAACTGAATGTTCTATGTGAAAATGTCAAGTTTTGTGAAACACTTCTGGTTTTCCATAAGAAACATGCTTTTCATTTGTCTCAGTTTGACATCAGTCTGAACTGTTGCAGTACCTAGTGAGAATTGTAGTTTGGATGGTTATGCTCCTCTTGTCCCTCAAGGGCCAAGCTCCCTGCCTGGGCTGTTTCTTCCATGCTGTACTGCAGTTTCTCCTCTGCGGGAGCCACTGTGATGCACCATGGCAGAGAGGCCAAGGTCCCTGGAGCATGCGGTGACATATGGTCTGGCCTGAGAGCCTGGAACATGAGACATCTGAATTGCATCTACTATGAGGAAATACAGTGGCTCAGGCATACACCATATAATGTCAAACGGAGTTAAAAATCAAAACGTGGACATTTTCAAGTCAAATTTTGAAGCAGTTCTCATTCTGCAGAAAGTTTTGATTTTTTTGAGGTTTGGTCCTAATTCCAGATGAAAATGAATGCTCAAATATCAGAGTTGCACACAGGCTAGAAAGTCCAGATTTTCAATAAATGGCATTTTTTTTAATCTGCACTTTAGGTTTTAGGGAACAGAAAACACTGCAAGGACAATAGCCATCCCTCCTTCTGACCTCAAAGTGTTGTTTGCCTCCACTACAGGTGCAAATTATTCAGTGAGAAACACAAATACTCATTTGGTACCACATACATTTTACACAGGCTCAATCTACACCTACACATAAAACAAGAAAGAGGTAAGAGGGGGTCCCACCACTTTTAAAATACATCCTATAATATGAAATGCTTTGTGATGAAAGACACCATGTAAACGTGAGATCTTATTGCATTTGACCTTTATGGAATATGATATAGGAGGACAGCTGTTTTACTAGGATATGATAGTAAGTCAGGAGGAGGCTGGTGTGCCAATCAATATAGATTTGGGAGTAGGTTCTGAATAGTGATTGAACCTGCTGCGCAGGGCTCTTGGAAGAAACAAGCTGACATGGTGTCCTGGCACGTAAGTGGTGAAATACAACAAAGTGGCAAGCAATAGTGAAGTATTTAACATATTGTGTGTGTGTGTCACAGCTATTGCATGACAAAGTTATTAAGGAGCGGACAGAAACCTAGGAGAATGAGACTCACACAGTGACCCGAATGTTATAAAATCATCCCAAAGCATCCCAGTTAAGCAGCACTGCTGTCCCCATTAAGCAGCAGTTACTGACATGGAGTATCATTAGGTTTTAATCAGCTCCCTGGCAGATAGCCAGATTAAGTGTATTACCTAATGAAGCATGTCCTTGTTAAGTACTTTGTACTGTACCTCTTAATATATCTCCTGCTGTTGCCATATTTATATCTAGCTACATAATTGTATTTTTTTTCCTTCTGGAATGTATTCTGGCATCTAGTTGGTAAAGAGGATGGGGATAAAAATAGACTCCTGTATGTATGGAATTATTTTTAGAAGGATGGTTTTGTGATGACAGCAAAGGATTAAGACTCAGGAACCCTTCATTCCGTTGTTCCCTCTGCTACACACACATAATTCCCGCCTTGTCTTAGGCAAAAATCACTGAAAATGTCTTGGTCTCCATTACCCAGCCAGAAAATGGTGGTAATACTACTTCTTTCTTTCTCACCTGTGTTGGACTCGTCTTTGGAGAATGTTACTTTGAGATAGGGAACCATTTCTTACCATGGATTTACTAAACATTACTCTAATGCAATCATAATTATTAAGTCAACTTCACTAACTAAACAACTGCATCCTAATGTTTTAAATCTACACCTTTTTTATTTCACTAACAAACAGTATGACAACAAGTTTTCTATTAATAAAAACAAAACGTCTGTAAGTTTATAGTCATCTGTCAATGCAAAGCATTTATTTCCAAAGGGAAAGTGCAGTCTAGATAGTGTAATAGTGATATGTACTCAGATAATTATCTAAAAGTAAAGAAAACAAGAAATATTTTAAATTATTTACAATAATGCTTCAGGGTAATGCATAATGGAGTTTATACTCTGTGCTGTCTTTTAGTAACAGCCTTTCACAGCAATATGATGTGAATAATTAGTATCACAAGAGCAAGAAATTCTCTCTGCCTAGTTCACAGGTAAAAAATATGTAAATGTAACACCAATGCAACAAACCTCACGCTATGAATATCATGTATGAGACAATGACCTTCTGCTACACACAACTTAATTTATATAAAATGAACACATCTAACAATCTGATGTGCCTAGAGACTGTTGTGATGGGGCACACTCAAAAACCTTTTGGTTAATAATTATTAGACCCAAGAGTATTAGCTTAATAGGTGTACACAGATTACAGGAACTGGTTTAAGAGGATAGGGAACTGATTTTGTATGGAATGCATTTTGACTTACTGGACAGAAGTGTATCCGACAGAGCTAGGCTTTTATCATGCCCTTTCTGTTCTTCAATAAATTCCTCATGGACTCAGATTGACCCTACTTCAATCATAGGTGCACAGCAAATGAACAGGGTGCAAAAATATTTGCCCCTTTATGGTTCCCAAGCAACGGCTAGGGAAGACATGTTCCATACACCATGGGACCCACAAATCACCTCAAAGAGCTCTGGCCATGCCAAGTGGTAGCAGTGCAGAAAAATGGTGTAGACATGGCTCTTTTGAAAGTAAACCCCATCTTTGCAAAAACCCTTCTTCCTATTTTGTTTCAGAAAGAAGCGTTCTTTCAAAGATGGGGCTTACTTTCAAAAGAGCCACGTCTATACTACTTTTCTTCTTTTAAAAGAACAATATGCAAATAAGGTGTCTGATATGTAAATCAGTGCCTTATTTGCATTTTCCATTTCCCTCATTTGCATGCCTCTTTCAAAAGAGGAATGCAAATTTAGACACAGCTTCTGTGATAAGGAGCAATAATAGGCCTATACTAATTGATTTAGAAAACACCACTCTATGGATAGGTCTACACAGCAAAGTTATTTAGAAATAACAACTGTTATTTCAAAATAACTATCTTAGAATGTGCACAATATAACCACTATTTTAAAATAATTTCAATTGGAATATTTTGAAATTGGTAACTCTCATTGCACAAGGAATAGTGCCTATTTCAAAATAGCTATTTCAAAATAGGGGCTGTTTAGACAGGCCGCATCTACACACCTCCCTCTCTTCCAGAAAGAGCCTGGTAATGAACTAAGGGGTATAGTCAAATGTGGCACGGATTTAAATATCTCATACCTCAATTGCATATTCATGTGAAATTTCACTTCCAGAAGAGCCCCTTCCAGATGATACAGAACAAACCCCCTCTTTTGACAGCTCCCTTATTCCTGAAACATTTGAGGAATAAGGAGGCTTTCGGAAGTGGGGGGGGTTCCTTCCACAAGGTTCCTGTCTACAAAGCTGTGTAGCTTCTGGAAGTGAAATTTTGTGGGAATATGCAAGGGAGGCACGGGATATTTAAATTCACTCCTCATTTATTTTGAAGCACTCACATCTACACAACCAGTTTGCGTTTCAAAAGCAGCACTTTTGAAGTGCGACTGGCCACTATTATGCTAATGAGTCACTGAATATTCATTTTAGAGCCTCTTTAACCTGTTCCAATCTGTGTTATTTAAATATTCCTTCTGAAAGGGACATTTGAGCAGCCCAGAAGATGCTAATAAGGCATAGATGTAAATTTTCCACACCTCATTAGTATATGGTTGCATGATTCAAAGTCCAGAAAAAAGCTCTTCTGGACTCCAAAATAGACATGTAGACACACAGCCCATGGGGATCCCCCGGAAAGAAACACTGCTTCTGGAAGCCCCTTTTTCCTCAAACAGCCCCTTTGTGTAGATGCTCTATTTTGAAAGAACTAAGTTCTATTTCAAAATGCATTTTTGTGTGTTTCAGCGTTATTTTGAAATAAGGCTGCTGTGTAGACATACCCTGTATGATCATGTATTTAATGACAATAGTATCAAAATGCAGATTATGCTGGCAAATATAGTTTTAAAATAACCAAAGCGATCCATCAGCCCAGAGATAGCATCAGTCTGGTCTTTTCCCTTAAATGAAATGCAGTTCAGTTGGCACAGAGGTTAGAATAGTCACAAAATGAAATATATGTTTTGAGTTTCCTTAATTCTTTGGAAGCTTCCCCCTCGGTTCTGTTCAGATTACTTTTAGTCTACATCCCAGATTTTTCCAGCTGTACAACTTTGTGGGGCACAGTATGGCTGAGTTTAATCATTCTCCATCTAGGCTGATGTATTCTATCATTCTGAAGGCAAGTACACTGATGCCATAACTAACCTAATCCAAATTCACAAGCAGATCTATTTCCGTATTTCTTAGAAGTGTGTGCATGGGGGCAGGGGAGCAGTGGAGAAAGAGGAGGAGTTAAGATTTAAGTGATAGAGATTTTCTGTGAATCTCCCTGTGACCTCCAAATGTGACCAATAACCCTGAAGCAATCCGCTAGAGCATAGCAAAGACAGACTCTGAATATTTAAACAGAGCTTATATTCCCAAATATGTTCTACTGATGAATAAAAAAAAAGCTTAAAGAAAAAAAATATAAACCATTCTAAGAAAGTCTATAAAAGAAAAACTGATCTGAAAGGAGATAAGAAATCAGTTATTTTTCAGTTTTATAGAGGGAAACATTGACGTTTCCAGGTTTATTTATTTATAAAATTGTAAACACTTCCTTATAGCAAAGCTATCAGTTGACTGAATTGTTGTTTGTTTTCTGAAAGAGTCAGACTCTAAAAGCCATCCAGCTTGATTTCTCAAGACTAAAATGTTCCATGGGACTTTTCTGCCTTTCAGCCCACCACCTCAACTCCTCTGCAGCCTGCCTTCCTCCACTGAGTGCTTAACCAGTGTTTCTGGTAAGCTGAGTGCTTAGATGGACACATAGGAGAGATTCAGCTACTGTTCACCTGACTAGCGGAGCACCCACCTCTGCTCACACCTGGAAGAATGTGTTTGTTAGTGGTGTACATCCACACATGCCTTGGTGCACATAACAAAATTTATTCTGCCCATTGATGGAAAACATTAAAGGGAACACTGGTGGCAACCGCTGATGCGTGTAGACTGTGAAGCGGAGCAGAGAACTTCCTTTTACCCCATGTTTGTGGGTTTCTGGACTCCCAGGTTCTTCAGTAGCTTATTTGGTGAGCTGCCAAGGAACCAGAGTCATGAAAGCCTTTGGAGTGATGGCTCCTTGATTTCCTGCCAGCTCACCTTTTAGTCTGCTGCTCAACTGCAGCTTCTAAGATCCCAGGCACCTAGGGAGCTTGTGAGGCCAGCGAGCATATTTTGTTTTAGAAATATTGAAACATTACCACTATAGGAAAATGTTGGTGTTTCTGAGCCAAAAGGCAGACATCCCATTGTGAAAAAAATGAATTCTGGGATTTTCCAAATATTTTAATTTTTCCATATCATTGCCAACCCTAATTCTTACCTTCTGAATCTACAGAGTTGTGTGGTATTGATGGCAATAATATCAGAGGTGGATAATATACTAAGATAATGTATAAATATATGCACCCATGCACATATAGAGCTTTTTTTGAAATCAGAAGGATCTGAGTTCTCAGCAACTCACAACATTGTCTCTTAATCCCAAAAAAGAATAATCATCATCCTAGATACAATGCAGATTTTACTATTGCATTTATCTATGTATTCTGGTTCTCATAGTTTAATTTGTTACATTAAAATAGTACATTATTCTTTCTGGTTCATATTATTAGATTGGATTTATTGTCTTTGAATAACATAAATTAGATAAACAGATCTGAACATAAAGATCATTAGATTATGCAGCTTTAATAAAGGTTCAATATCTATATTGTTAAGAAGACTTTTATTAAAAGGAGAGATGGTTAAAAACAAATGCAAATTGTCTTTAATGGGAAATTTGAAATAAAAATATGAGTGGGTTTTTTTGTATTTCTTTCAATTTTTTTTTTTGGTTTGCTTTTAAGGCATCCACTTTCCACCTCCAAAAAGTTTTTTTTTTTAATTTTAGTTATTGATTAAAAACCTGAATTTGTGTTTGTTTGTTTTGTTCTGTTTTGAAAACCAAATATACAGCACAAAGAAAATGGTAAGGATTCATTCTTAAAGTTAGATGCATCCCAAATAACTGTTTCTATTGTTTCATTTTTTTAAAAGAGAAATACAGTTTAGAAAGCACTTAGAACATACACCAGCATTAAAGAAGCAGGAGAGCAAATGGCACAGAAAGAAACATCTGAGCAAAAGAATTTATCAGCATATGACTTGATTAAAGTCAAAGTCAGCACTGACCAAAAATTATCATCCCATGGGTAGTCCATTGGCTAATGTGAAATAAGTTGGTGGTTTCAGTCCAGTTTCAGGTGGAGACACTCCATTGTCACTCTAACTGGTTCTTTTAGCCGGCAAATGAATATTTGAATTGGCATAAAACTACTCTTTCTTCCATAGCCATAAGCCTGCTATGTCAAAGTTGAAGCACATAAGCAAACCAGTATGCAGAAATTTAGCTCATCAGATTCTCATGCTCTTTCAATTCTATTGAATACCCAGGTTTCCATGAACTCTAACTTTACTAAAAAAATCTAACAGAAATCAATGCCAAATTTCTTAGATTAAAGTTCAATCTCAGGAACGTTTATACAACACCCTCTTAGGTGAATGGGAATTCATATGTCACCTGTAGACATATTTCAGCCTTTATTTCGTGAGGAAGTTTTGACAAGCACAAAGCACCAACCATCCAAATAGCGCATACAAATGCATATCAAAGTCAGGAACATGTCTATACCCAACAGATACTTCACAATAATGCTACAATCTTAGTTCTGGGAACAAAGTAAATTATTAGTATATGTGAGAGGATGCACAGAGCTCTGCACGTCCAAATCACAAAAAGCATTTTTCTCTTTAGCCAACACACCCTCCTTGGACTTTAGGGCTTTCCATGTATTCATTTATTATCTCAGTATCTTAGAATATGCTGCTAGATTTGCTTGATTTACTACTTTTCTGGGAAGTGTCTAGCTGGAAAATAGATTTTTGAATGAAAGTAAAGAAAAAACAGTGTTTTTCGGTCATCTGAATGTCAATGCTATTCGAGATGGACTAGAATTAGACATTTCCAACAATGCACATTTGCACAAGTTTAAATGTAAATGGAAAAAAACCCCTGGGTCTCAGTGCAAGTTTGAACACATTTGATTTTATTATGGTTGACTGGCTTTCCTTCATTCCTAGTTTTCAAGATGAGAAGATGTTTGCCATAAAAAAAAATCGGAAACGTTAAAACAGAATAAAAAAGTAATGCCTTACAACATATTGCTGTCTGGAATATCCACTCTAGTTAACCCCCTAAGGGTTTCATTTACATTTCCTGCACACCCTTAATAATGGAAAAATCAGAGTGGAGCTGAAAGGGACTTGAACCAATCAGCAAGATAAAATACCATTAGCATAACAAACAACTCCAATTAAAACTTGGCAGGTGGCAAATATTGAAATATTATCTTTTGGCAAACTGAGCTTGTTAGTAAATGTCAGATCTGTGTGGTCTCCAAAATGTTGAGTAGGTTTTTCCAAACTAAAATAATTAAATAAATAAACTGCTCATATGTTACTGCAACACACTGGCTGACAACTTAAAAGACAGAAAAACCAAATAGTATTTAGAATTATGTCTCCTACAACAATAACATAGCTGCCTTTTGTATAGTACAGCAAAGCTTTCCCAGTTGATACAGTACTAGTGAAGAAGAGATCCACTGCAGAATGCTTAATTTTATGTATTAATATGTAAGTGAACTGACAAAAAAATATATATTGCATTAAGAAATGTTCTGATTTTATTTTATTTATATTTCATAATATGCTACTGATTTGTGTTCTCTCAAACATAATAAACTGCTAAAAGAATTCAAAATACAAAACCAAATCCAGATCTCTATTTTTGGTCCATGTCTGTGATATACTGCTAAATTGTACAAGCAATTTTTTTTAAACTATATAATGAAATCTTAGCCATGTGAGATCTCATCGCTTTTCCTCTTCCTACTCAGAAGAATTAGCACATCAGATATCAAACCTATTCATAGTCATAGTAGATTTCAATATCTGCAAAGTTGATACTTCCAGAAGATCAGTTCTGGACTTCATTGTGACCACGACAGCAAAGTGTTATCCAAAGCAATTTCTATGCCTACCCACGCAACCAATGTTTCAAACTAGCCCTACACACCAGAACCAATGTCCATTTTGTAAATTGAATTGGAGGGTAAAGGGGACAAAGAAACATTTACCTACTATGGCCCAATTACCATTTCATCCAGAGCCCAAATCATTCTCTTCTCTCTCCCCTCAAAGTTGTTCTACACTTATAAGCCCAAATTCAGAAACACTGTATGAAAACACTTAAAAACAATGTGATTAAGCAGCCATATCAGACTACCGATGTATAGATAGCCCCATCCTTGCATCAACAAGGCTGTTACTCTGTTCAATGAAGGTAAAACAAGGGAGTGAGATGTTGGCAGAAAGTCCAAATTGAATGTAATTTGCTATGGAACAGAGGTTTCCTTTCTCTTACAGAACAAGTCTAAGAGAAGCAATTTTTTTTTCTCAACTTTCACAGGTTCCAAAAAGTCATGGCCATTAGAACCATTCTGTTTACAGAACTGACTTATTTAGCTGGGTAACATATGCCACAGTACAGGAAGTTTACATCTTTTTCTTTAACCACTCCAGAATAGGTTCAGCTTCATTATTGTCAAGTTACAATGAAGGGGAAAAGGTACACCACCTTCTGTAACTCAGTTGAACCAATCCTAAAAGAGAAAAATCACTAAAGCCCTAGTGTAATTCTGTGTCACTATTCCAAAAAGCTAGTGCCTCTGGAAAATATCTGAGCCTTCTCTTCTCAGACATTGTCAGTACCCACTTGAGAAAAGGCAAGGTAATGGCTACCATTACAAACACAATAGTTTGTTATCACTCACTTTACCTCGGATTAACTCAAATCCTTGCTTTTTCCCCTTAAAAAAAAACAAAAAACCTCCTATAGGTGCCATTCTATGTACTCCCAAATAAACTCAGCACTCACCTCTGCTTCTTTGTCTTTAAGCGTCTGTATGGATATGGACTCCTCCCTCTCGGCTTTCCATCATAAAAGTTATGTTTATTATTTGATACCTACATCACAAATAGCAACTTGTGGCTGTGCACGGACAGGCACCTCTCTGGAAGTCATGTAATTATACGTACATGTAATAATACATACTTCCATACGCTACTAGACTGTATCTAAATCACACTCTGTTAAGGTTTGCTATGACAGACATGGTCCATGCATGGATCAGTAAGGTAGTAAGAAGAGCAGATGTTCATAAAAGGTACAGTGGTGTTTAATAATGGAAGGTCTCAGTCCTAGGGTTTGTTCACCTAAGTCTCATTTACTTTTTTGGTCACCAAGTCTATATTGTCTGCTGAGTAAAAAGCTCTGCAATTATATCTTCCTTCCTCTTGGTTTCAGAAGTCTTCAACTGGAATCCATGAAGACTCTTTCCCCTCCTCTACCAAAATCACTGAGTTAGGTAGTCAGCTAACCTATTAATCAACCAGTCAAATAAGCATATACTTTTTAAAAAATTACAAGAAATACAAAAACTGAGACTAGTGAGATATACATGATTCTTTCCCATCTCCACATTTAAATAAGAAAAGACCTGGTAACTATGAAAGCACACATCTGAAAAATTTGGCTTCTAAGGTGACTCATATGTTCGATTATTTACATTGTTGAGGGCCTTGACTTTCTGTTCCATAAGAAGTCTTGACCAGTCACCTGCCCACAGTGGTATTTCAGTCCATTGTGTATCATTCTTTAGCACTGCCAGTCCTATTTGTTGCTTTTCTGTAACTGTTTTCCACACTTTTTCCTATTACTGTTGGTTATTACCAGTTGAGTGTCATGCCTAATCAGACACCTGTCTGACCATGATGCCACTTTTCTATTTATAGTGTCTGGGAGTCTGAAAATAATAAGCTAGCACTGGGATCTGCAACCAAAATAGTAAGAGCCACTTTTTCAAATTTGGTTACAAAATCAATACTTGAAGTGTTGCAATGCATGTGAATATGAGACAGTCCTTGATAAATAATGTCAAGCCATACTTTTTCTAATGCTTATTTGAAGAACAGCACACACATAATGATTTGTAATGCAATCCATGTAAATATTTACCCATTTTCTGAGTCCTAGTAAGCTCCAAGACGAGTCCTATGTAGTAGCAGTGAGTACCAGAAATGAATTGTGAATCTACAGGGGCATGACTTTAGGAGAATACAGTATGGTAATCTTATTTACAATGGGTGATCTTTGCATTTGTATAGAAATAACAGCTCATGATCTTACATTTCGATTTTATTATAAAATGTCTTTCTTTGAAACATGTTATTAATGTTCTCCTAGTCTCTAACTTCTTTATTGCATCCCATTACAGCATTTACCCATCTCTCCTTTATTTCCTGTTACTAAAACACATTGGCTACGTCTACACTAGTCCCAAACTTCGAGATGACCACGCAAATGGCCATTTAGAAGTTTACTAATGAAGCGCTGAAATGCATATTCAGCACTTCATTAGCATGCAGGTGGCCGCGGCACTTCGAAATTGATGCACATCGCCGCCGCACGGCTCGTCCTGACGGGGCTCCTTTTCGAAAGGACCCCAGCTACTTCGAAGTCCCCTTATTCCCATCAGCTCATGGGAATAAGCAGACTTCGAAGTAGGCGGGGTCCTTTCGAAAAGGAGCCCTGTCGGGACGAGCTGCGTGGCGGCGAGGTGCATCAATTTCGAAGTGCCATGGCCGCCCTCATGCTAATGAAGCGCTGAATATGCATTGCAGTACTTCGTTAGTAAACTTCGAAATGGCCATTTGCGTGGACATTTCGAAGTTTGGGGCTAATGTAGACACGGCCATTCAAAGTCGATTAAAATGCATTAAACACATTCGTAATAGTATTTTTTCCATGTAAGCAATTAATGACTTTGCAGAAGATAAGTTATCTTTTCACAAATGCAAGGGTAGGTGGCAGTTGACAAAAAAAATTCTCTTTTCAGATATGATCCAAAACCATTTGAGAATCCCCATTTTAACACTGCACCACACTCCACTGGAGCCCAGATGGGATCCAGACCCTGCAAGGACAGTTGTGCCTAAACACACAGGTGCAGCACTGGGGCCTGTGCATGATCTTCCCCCTGCTGCCCTGCCCAGAAATGAGAGGAGAAGGATGGTGAGTTGAGCACTGGCCAACCCTACCCACTGCTGCCCTGCTGACCCCAACGTGGCCAGACACGAGAGGAGGAAGAGGGAGAGTCCAGCGCTGGCTAGGCCGGAGATATGAGCTATTCTGATGGTGGCAGGGTAGGATCATTCCAGCATCCAGAGGCGCAGAGGAGTCAATGTCTGGAGCTGCAAATGGCTCCTTAAAAACCTGCATGTAGCTCCGGAGCTGCAGGTTGCTAAACCTTGACCTAGCACAATTAGCACAATTACCAATCCGATTAGCTTCTATGATGAGGTAACAAGCTCTGTGGACTTGGGGAAATCAGTGGATGTGATATACTTTGACTTCTGCAAAGCTTTTGATGCTGTCTCCCTCAACATTCTTGTCCATAAGTTAAGGAAATATGGATTGGATCCTTGGACTATAAGATGGATAGAAAGCTGGCTTGATGGTGGGGCCCAACAGGTAGTGGTCAATGGCTCAATATCTGGATGGCGGTCTGTTTCAAGCGGAGTCCCGCAAGGCTGGGTTCTGGGGCCGGTGTTATTCAACACCTTTATTAAAGACCTGGATGAGGGACTGGATTGTACCCTCAGCAAGTTTGCAGATGACACAAAACTAGGGGAAGAGGTAGATTCGTTCGAGGGTAGAGAGAGAACCCAGAGTGACCTGGATAAATTGGAGGACTGGGCCAAAAGAAATCCGATGCAGTTCAATAAGGAGAAGTGTTGAGTCCTGCACCTGGGGCAGAAGAATCCCAAGCATTGTTATAGGCTGGGGACCGACTGACTCAGCAGCAGTACAATGGAAAGGGACTTAGGGGTTATGGTGGATGAAAGGCTGGACATGAGTAAACAGTGTGCCCTCGTAGCCAGGAAAGCTAATGCCATACTACGGTGCATTAGGAGAAGCATTTTGAGCAGATCTAGAGAAGTAGTTATTCCTCTTTATTCGGCACTGGTGAAGCCACATCTGGAATATTGTGTCCAGTTTTGGGTCCCCCAGCATAAAAAGGATGTGGATTTGCTAGAGCAGGTTCAGCGAAGGGCAACAAAAATTTTAAGGGTCTGGAGCACAAGATGTAAGAGGATAGGCTGAGAGATTTGGGCTTGTTTAGTTTACAGAAGAGAAGACTTACAGGTGATTTAATAGCAGCCTTCAACTTCCTGAAAGGGAGCTCTGAAAAGGAGGGTGAGAAACTGTTCTCAGTGGTGTCAGATGGCAGAACAAGAAGTAATGGTCTAAGTTGAAGAGGGAGAGGTGTAGGTTACATATTAGGAAAAACTGCTTCACCAGGCAGGTGGTGAAACATTGGAATGCGTTGCCTAGAGATGTGGTGGATTCTTCATCCCTTGAGGTTTTTAAGTCCCGGCTGGACAAGGTACTGGCTGGGGTGACTTAGTGGAGGTTGATCCTGATTGAAGCAGGGGGCTGGACTAGATGACCTCCTGAGGTCCCTTCCAGCCCTGTGATTCTGTGATTCTGTATTAATGTATTCAACATATACACATCTCTCCACATTCTAATGGTCATGCCTAAATTTCAGGGATTTTTTTTTTAGATGGTGGCACGTGTCTGATGGGAAACTGTTTAATCTTGCAAGGCTGAAAGCTAAATCTAAGGTGAGGGAAGTCCTCATCAGAGACATGCTGTTCGCAGATGACACTGCTGTAGTGTCACACACGGAAGACCAGCTTCAGAAACTGCTGGATCAGTTCTCCAAAGCATGCAAGGACTTCGGGCTTTCCATCAGCCTGAAGAAGACAAATGTACTTGGTCAGGACGTTGCTGAACCTCCATCAATCAGCACTGACAACTATACGTTAGAGGTCGTCCACGAATTCGTTTACCTCGGGTCCACCATCACTGACACCCTGTCATTGGACACTGAGCTAAATAGGAGGATTGGAAAAGCAGCCACAACTCTGTCCAGACTCAGCAAGAGAGTGTGGAATAACAACAAGCTGCACACTCACACCAAAATGCAAGTCTACAGAGCCTGCATCCTCAGCACCCTCCTTTATGGCAGTGAGTCTTGGACCCTGTATGCCCACCAGGAAAAGAGGCTGACCGTCTTCCTCTTGCGCTGCCTCAGGCACAACCTTGGAATATTATGGAAGGACAGAGTGTCCAACACCGCCATCCTTGAGCAATCTGGAATCTCAACCATGCACACCCTCCTCAGGCAGCATCGGCTCCGCTGGCTTGGCCACGTCCACAGGATGAACAATGGAAAGATCCCAAAAGACATCCTGTATGGCGAGCTAGCCTCTGGCAAAAGACCTCCCGGACGCCCCCAATTATGCGACAAAGACGTTTGCAAGAGGGACCTCAGGGAGGTAGACATCGAGCCAGACAGCTGTGGGGAGCTGGCAGACGATCACAGAAGATGGATGCAGGAACTACACAAGGGCCTTCAGAAAGGTGAGATGAGGATCAGACAGCTAGCAGAGGAGAAGCGAGCCCACAGAAAGCACAGTACGGACCTGCCAGACACCCATTACACATGCAACAGATGCAGCAAGGACTGTCACTCTCGTGTGGGCCTTCACAGTCACAGTTGACGCTGCAAATGATGATCCCAAATGGAACTACGAAGGGAGCAATCCATAGTCTATGTAGACTGAAGGATGCCTACTACTACTAGTGGCACATGATGATTTTGATGTTGTTCATCACATCATAGTACAACCTGGTAAAGCAATATTTAAGCTCTTGCTACAATAGAGAAGAGAGAATAATTAATCATGAATAATTTATGAATAACTTATTCTGTGAATTTTGATTATTTTTCTGTCCATGACACTGTAAATTACAAATTGCAAAATTCTTAAGTTATTAATGATGGAAAATTATTTGCAATTTCTGTCACAAAAGATTTCCAATTTATGAACAAATTGAACAGTGCAGTATGAACTTATAAAATTTATAGGGTTTAGTTAGTTATTTTGTATGGGGTATGGTTTCCATTCATTCATTGTGTCACAAAACAGCAATGTGAGCTCAGGACATCTAATATCTCAGCAGAAGTAGGTATGATCAAAATAGAGATCAGTAAATTTGAACATGTTCACAAAAATGCCATTCTTTGTTATATAATATTTTATGGAAAATTAAATCAGCTACCATTAGAATAGGGGAAAATTTTTCAAGTGCACACTATCCAAATAATCCAAAATTTTCATTGGATTTTCAAAGTTTGAGTTTAGAAATTTTGATTTTAAAAGTTTAATTTTTAAAGACTATCAAAGTATTGAGATTTTCTGTTAAATTAATTTACTTTTTATATGGCAAAAATGCAGTCTTTTTGAAGAAAATTTCAATTTATGTATTATTGAATGGTTGGAGTCCCTTGCTTACTGTACTTGTTAGGCCTTTAGTATTCTGTATATTTTTTAGTCAAAGTGGTTATTTATCTTTTTCTTTATTTAGTTATTGTATGATTATATTTTGGTGCCTTTTATTAACATACTAAAACATGAAAATATATCTCTGACAAAAATACTAATTTATAAAAATAACATTAGGAACTAGAAACTATTGGGAGATTAATTTAAATTTTTATGATATATGAAGTGAGCATCATGCAAGTCAAATAAAGAATGTATTTGAACGACCATTACCTAACCTCTAACAACATATCAATAAATCTTATTCAGAAACTTATTTAATAGCTTTTAATTTTTCAGTCCACTAAATGAATAGTTGAAAAGTTGGCCAAAAGATGTTGCTGATTAAGGACTATATTCTAGATCATCTATCTTTCTCCATTTTGGTGTTTGCTTAAAGTTACACTAACAACATTCCTAACCCAGTGCAGCATGATTTCTTTGGCTAGCACTACAGCTGCAGGAAACTATTCCCCAGAGATTTTAGCTCTCCATCCTGCTTGCATTAGTTCATGACCTTGTAACCAGCCACCTTTTGGGATCAAATCAGTCAGACTGGGGGCTGGGATTTGTTGCTGTTGAGTGCTTTAGTCTGATGAGATCCCAGACTGGATTGTTCCTTTGGGACTGGCACAAGGAAAGCAGTCCCCTTGAAAAAGACTCAGATGTCAGAGGCTGGATTTATGAGTTACTTTCTCTCATGTATTCTTGTGACCTAGCATAGGGTGTTGGGATTATTTGTGGTTTTTCAGATGAACTTGGAATAGGATTGAAGGAAGGTCAAAGATTAATGTTCTTTATTTTTGTGGAAATAATATAACAAATTCAACTATATTGCTCCCCAAACCTCAGAGTATTACATGTTATACTCCTTAACTGTCACAACCATCAGATAAGATACAGTATACCTTTTTTAAAAATGAAAACAGAAATTCAATGTATTTTTTGCATAAGGCCTCATATTGCAATCAAAGGACAAGGTGAGACTAGACAGAGAGTAGCTATATGATCCTTTATTCTTAGTGTAAAATGTCCTCCAATGAATACTCCTTTTATGAAAGTGTTCTTACTGGGAATAATTGGATGAAACTTTCATGCAAATATTTCAGTCTTTCTATTGTTTGAGAACTGTTAGTTGTAACTATTATTTAAGATATTTATTGTTCATCTCCTGATTGGTCACCTAAATAGTCCATGCTTTCCATGAAAATTCTTCTGAACAAAAACTCCTAGGAACATTTATGGAAATGAATTTGAAAAGTTATTAATATAATGAAGGCAAACATACTTCTTATCATTCTCTGTTCCACATAGAAGTCTTAAATCCTGTCTATTATGCTACATGCTAGACACAACAGCTGTGTCTACACATGCACGCTACTTCGAAGTAGCGGCACTAACTTCGAAATAGCGCCCGTCACGCCTACACGCGTCGGGCGCTATTTCGAAGTTAACTTCGACGTTAGGCGGCGAGATGTCGAAGTCGCTAACCTCATGAGGGGATCGGAATAGCGCCCTACTTCGACGTTCAACGTCGAAGTAGGGACCGTGTAGACGATCCACGTCCCGCAACATCGAAATTGCCGGGTCCTCCATGGCGGCCATCAGCTGGGGGGTTGAGAGATGCTCTCTCTCCAGCCCCTACAGGGCTCTATGGTCACCGTGGGCAGCAGCCCTTAGCCCAGGGCTCCTGGCTGCTGCTGCGGCAGCTGGGGATCCATGCTGCAGGCACAGGGTCTGCAACCAGTTGTCGGCTCTGTGTATCTTGTGTTGTTTAGTGCAACTGTGTCTGGGAGGGGCCCTTTAAGGGAGTGGCTTGCCGTTGAGTCCGCCCTGTGACCCTGTCTGCAGCTGTTCCTGGCACCCTTATTTCGATGTGTGCTACTTTGGCGTGTAGACGTACTCTCGCAGCGCCTATTTCGATGTGGTGACGCGCAACGTCGAAGTTGAACATCTACGTTGCCAGCCCTGGAGGACGTGTAGACGTTATTCATCGAAATAGCCTATTTTGATGTTGGCTTCACGTGTAGACGTAGCCAACAAGTGTTGAGACAGTAGTGGAACTTAAAATTGTCATCCTGAAACATATATTCTGCTAGCCTAATGCAATATTTATGTATCAACAACTCAGACCCTCTTTAGGCTTGCCAGTTTGGACCGATTTTCAGAGACATAGGTGATTTTCATGTAGGCTATGTCTACACTATCCCAAAACTTCGAAATGACCATGCACATGGCCATTTCGAAGTTTACTAATGAAGCACTGAAATACATATTCAGTGCCTCATTAGAACGCCAGCGGCCGTGGCACTTCAAAATTGCTGCAGCTCACCACTGCGCAGCTCATCCAGATGGGGGTCCTTTTCAAAAGGACCCCAGCAACTTCAAAATCCCTTTATTCCTATCAGCAGAATAGGAATAAGGGGATTTTGAAGTTGCTGGGGTCCTTTCGAAAAGAAGCCCCGTCTGGACGATCCGCGGCAATTTTGAAGTGCCGCGGCCGCCGGCATTCTAATGAAGCACTGAATGTGCATTTCAGCGCTTCATTAGTAAACTTCAAAATGGCCATGTGCATGACCATTTCAAAGTTTTGGGATAGTGTAGACACGGCCATAAAGTCTTAAACCCACTTAATGGCAAAGAAAGAAACTACACCTCAGCCCTGCAATGGAATGTGATTGTAGCCGTGAGAGAGGTTAATTAAATGAACATGTGCAGAATAGGAGGGGAAAGGGAAAAATCAAGCCACAGGCTAACCTAATGGAAACCAACCCAAGAAATTGCCACTCAAGATAATCCAAAGTGGCCATTTTAACATCTGTGGATTATTTATTGCTGGGAATACAACAGAAAATCTTTTAAAGTGCTTCTGTGACCATTATATATTCATGCTGGTGTTGTATGTGTAGACCTACACCTCCAGGAGTTTCCACTCAGATTACATTTCATGCACTGTTTCAGCTTTATAGCTATCATTTTAGCCAAGTGGAAAAATCCTTTTATCAGGAACTTAAGCATCTTTGTATAACTGGCCAGAAATATCGGAGGAATTTTGTTAGAAAAACACTAACCATAGATATTTGTGTATTCCAGTGAACAGTTGTCAAAGAACTTTTATCCTTAGTAGTGCCTGTTGGGGCAGCCCAAGTACTCACTGCTGGTTTATTAACTTTATGCAGGCATAGAGGACTCTAGACCCACCTCACTTGTTTTCAGACTTTGACAGAGAGGGGAAGGAAGATGAGACTGAAATGGGCATGTGCAACACATCTCAAAGAACAACAATTAAAAGGAAGATTAGTACCATATTTTCTTCAAGCGATTGCACATATTCATTCCACTGTAGGTGATTCACAAGCAGAGCTAGAGGTGGGTTCAGAGTCTGTTTGAACAACGTCTGGAGGTCCACTCATGCAAATTTAGCATTGTCTCTAGAGTGTTGAGCGACTGTGAAACGAGAAGCAAATGTCTGTCATAATGACCAGGTAACTACTTTGCAAATATCTGACATGGCTACCAGAACCAGAAATGCCTCAGAAGCCTAGTCAAATGACACCAATAAAGTGTACAGAAGTTCCATATTCTCTAATGCCTGGGAAAGGATACAGCATGTTCTATCTACTCCCTGCAGTAAGAGACAGGGAAGCTGGAGTTTGCCAGAGGATCTTGTGTGGACGTCAAAGGCCATAGCTATCCTCCTCAACAACTCTTGATGGCTGCGTCTACACTACTAACTTACTTTGAAGTTAACTTCTAAATAATGGGCTATTTTGAAGTATCCTGCAGAGCATCTACACACACTTTCCCTTACTTTGAAGTTAACTTTGAAGTAAGGGAGGCTAAATTTGAAGTCACTACTCCATTCCTGGGAATGAAGTAGTGGCTTACTTTGAAGTTTAATGTAGAAGTTAAGGTCTGTAGACACTCTGCACTTCTTACTTCGAAGTAAGGGGTCCGTCAAGGAGGCAGCTGCCGCTGGATAATGGAGACTGTCTAGCCAGCCTAGGCAGGTCTCTACGGTCCCTGCCAACCACCTTAAAGGAAACAGCTCCCCGGCAACCCCAGGCAGGAAGCTGAGACTGTATCACAAACAGGGGAAGCATGAACTCTCATTTGCACTGCCCCTGCTTGAAGTACCAGCCCACTTCTGCACCCTCTGGCTACCATGACAGCACGTCAGGACCTCCCTGCCTTCCTGGGAGCCCCAGATGAGGAGACTGAGGGCTCAAATTGCCTGGGCAAGGGCCATGCCAGGAGGGACCCTTGTGGACTGAGGACAAACTGAAGGACCTCCTTGATCTGTGGGGAGAGGAGGAGGTCCTTTGCCAAACTGACACGCACCACAGAAATGCAGAAGTGTTTGACCAGCTGGCTAGTGGCCTTGCCGCCTGAGGCCACCCTGACCACACTGGCAGCAGCGTGCGGCTAAAAGTAAAAGAACTGAGGCAGGCTTACATTAAGGCCTGTGATGCTGCCAGCTGGCCAGGGGCACAGCCCGTCCACTCCTCCGTTACCAGGAACTGCGCAGGCTCCTGGGGTTGAGGTAGACAGCCACCCAGAGCATTGGGTGGACACCTCCAGTCCCCCCTCCACAGACAGAGAGGACAAGGAGGGCCCATCTGGCACCACCAGCCCCTGCGTGGGGAGCGGCCGACTGAGACTGAGGGGGATGACAAGGGGTCCAGAGATGGGACCCTTGTCAATGCCTTCCTCTCCAGGACACCCAGCAGAGCCTCGTTAAGCCATGCCTTGCCCGAATCCCAGGAGGTTGCAGCTGGCACATATGAGACGAGAGAGATATCACCAGGTATGGGGATGGGGCTCCCCAGAATAACCCCGCAGCTCACACACCTGGGGATGGCAGAGGGGCAGGTAATATGATCCAACCCCCACCAGGTGGGAACCTCCGGGTACCCAGGACCCCACGGGGCACACAGACTATCAGATGTCAGGGGAGTCGGGTGGGGGCAAGCAGAGTTGGGGCCCAGTACCCCTGGGGTTGGGACTCAGCACTAACAGGCCATCCCCCGTCCCCTTCTGTCTCCACAGGTCCATCGTCGGGAAGGTGCCACAGCACACCGAAGCAGACCACAGCTGCAGGGGGCTTGGAAGCCACCCCATCACCCCAGTCTGCATCCCGCCAATGGCTGTGGCAAGGCCTCCTGCAGAGGGTGCTGGAGGGTTGAGGAGGTGGCCACCAAGTGGACAGTCATGTTGAAGATAGCCGGGTTGCTCCAGGACTGACTGGCGATGGAGCAGGACGTGTGGATGTGGCTGGCCAGCAGCCTGGATCATGTGGCCCAGGCCTTGGCAGCCCACCTTGCCCAACCACCCACCCCTCGCCAGCCTGGCCCACTGCTGCCCACCCCCCCAGTGGACCTATCACCATCCGCCCTCCAGAGCTGGCTCAGTGGGTGCTGGCCAAGGTGGGTGCACCTGGCCCAGACCCAATACCCCCACCACATCCTGAAGAGATTGAGCCTGCGGCACCCCCACCCCAGCCATACCTCTCTGAGGTCCCAGCCCCATCACAGCCCCACAGAGGGCCCATACCCAGGGTGGTAGGGGCAGCTGTGCCCGATGTGGCTCCAAGCTCCCCATGCCCCTTGGTGACTGAGCCTTTCCCACCTGGCCTCCCTCCCAGTTCAGTCCCCCACCTAGCCCCCCTGCCTCCCTCCTGTGGACCGTTCCTCCCATGCACTGTAAATAGTTTCACACATTCTGTTTTGTTTTGCAAAAAAAGTTTATTCCCCCAATACTAAAGTTCAGTGTTCCCACCCTAATCCTGTGTTCCTGGTGCTTGGTGAGAGAGTGGTGACTGGGGGAGCATGAGGGATGGGGGACTATGGGGGGCATAGTGTGGAGTGTGGCTGGGAGGGTCTAAGCAGACCCTGGGCAAAGCACTAGCACAAGGCTTCCCAGACCTTGACCCCATCCCTTTGTGCCTCATGACACAGGGCAGTGGGCAGCTGTTCATATCTGGCCCCTGGATCTGCAGCCCAGCCCTGGATGAAGGGGTTCTGCAGCCCTCCACAGGGTTGTGGAGGGCACAGCGGGCAAAAATAACTGTGGGGATGTTTGGGAGGCTGACATCCAGCCTGGCGAGGAGGCTGTGAAACCTCCCCTTCAGCCTCCCAAATGCCTGCTTGACTGTTCCCTGGCAGGGTTGAGACAACTCTTAAAGGTGTTCTGGGCTGGTGTGGTTTTTCTGGCATAGGGCCACATGAGCCACAGATGCAGCATGTATGCAGCATCGGCCACAATACAGGGGGGCATCATGATGTCCCTGAGTGACAGCTCTCATGGGCATGACATACGTGTCCTCCTGCATCTGGTGCCCCTGCCACCAATTCTGGAACACCCAGGCATCATGGATCTGCCTGGCCACCCAATGCACATGTCTAGGAAATGGTCCCTCACGTCCACCAAGGCCTGGAGTACCATCGAGTGGTACCCCTTTGTGTTAACGTAGGCCATCCCCACTGTGGTCTGGAGCCTGGATTGCCATGCGTATCCCATACAGAGCACCAAAACCATTGGGGAAGCCGAGATCTGCAAACCTGGAAAGGGTGGCATCCAGGTCTCCCAGGGTCATGACTCATGGCAGGAGCACCCTGGTGATGGCTCGGATGACCTGTGTGTGGGGGCGGGGGGAGGAAGACATGTCTGTGACTGCCTAATCAGGAGACCCCCCCCACCTCCTCTCCACTGGGGGGGTCCTCTGCCACCTTCTCAGCAGGGGCCCCCTGCTCAGTAGCCTTCTCCCTAGGGTGGGTCCTTGGTGGAGGCCAAACTCACTTCAATCATCACTGCTCTGACAGTGGTCTTTCTGATGCCAAATTGGTGGCTGGTGGACTGGAGGCTGTCAGGGGTGGCCAATCTCTGCAGGTTGATGGCCACCCTCTTCCACATTGGGAACTCTGGCTGCATCCGTGTGTCCTGGTATTGGAGGACTGGGGTGAGCCAGTGGCAGAGGTCTTCAAATGTCTGGTGGGTCATTCTGAAATTCCTCAGGCACCGCTCCTCATCCCAGTCCTCCAGCAGCAGCCAATCCTACCACTCGCTGGTGATGGTGAAGGCCCACCGTTGCCGGATTGGCGGGGGGAAGCCTGGAGGAGGGGCAGCAGTGCTGTGGCCAGGGCCTGCAGGCTGAGTCCCATGTAGGTGACCTGGCCATGCCACTGAAAGAGCAGGGCAACCAGAATGGTGAGCAGGCTGGACAGGGTGGAGAGGACCTTGTCCTCGGGGAGGATGGGAGCAGGCATGTAGCTCAGCTCTTCTCTCCAGCATGTGCTCTGCTGCTGTCTGCAGCCTGGCAGACTTGAGCATGTGCAGGGTGAGGGTATTGGGAGGGGTTTTTTAAGGGGTCAGCTGGCGGCGAGCCCAGAAGAGCTTGTCATCTATGCAACCCCATGCCTTCATCATTTCCTGGCCCCTTACTTCGAGATACGGGCTAATTGTGTGCAGACACTTAACTTTGAAGTAAGAGAGGGTGCATTGTGTGTGTAGATGCTCTACTTTGAAGTTGCTTACTTCGAAGTATAACGTCAAAGTAAGCAAGTTCGAACTTATTTTGTAGTGTAGACACAGCCGACGAGTCTTAAAATTATCCAAGAGGAGAAATGTAGACTCATCACGACCACCTCATCAGAGGATGAGGAAGAGGATTATAACCGTATGGGGGGACAGTCCAGTACTTGCACCTGTTTCATGAGGTCAAAAGAGGGACCCCCATCTCTATTTGGTGACAGGCTCAGCACTGACACTACGGTGCATGCGGCAACAGTGCTCCTGATGCCAAGGAGATGGAACTGGGCTGAGATTGCTGTGGAGAATCTCTTGACTGTGGTGAAGAGGAAGAAAAAATCAAGGGTTCCTAAAGGGCCACTGATATGATCCAGACCCCAGCAATGAACAGTCACAGGTCACTCCTGTAACCTCTCTGCTATTACTGAGGTAGAAATCAGGGTGAGAGCATAAGCAACTTGTGGTAGCAGCCAGGAGGTGTACTGGCCCTACTGAAATTTTGATTACTTAATGGGGTGCTTCCTCATTCTTCTTCTTGTTTTTCTGGGTGACTCTCCATCCACCTCCTCTTCTTGCAGGCATAAGACACCTATGGGTGAAGGGAAGGTACATCTTTCCTGATGGAACTAGCTGGTAGGGATGCATAGCAGCCCACTTCAGAGATCAAGGAAGAAGCTTTTCCTTGAGGCCCATCGGTACTGTAAAAGACAGCTCAGGATCTGAAGAAAGGGGGGTCAGGATGTCATCTGTTTTTTTCCCTTGAATTGCCATGCATGCCATGTCAAGTGAAGCTGCTCAGCGCAAATGTGCAGGTGCTAGAGGCAGTTCCTCAGGCACCAGTGCTGGGTAGTTCTCTTGAACAGCTGGTGATGGCAGCACCAAAAGGTTCAAGAACTCTCACTCAGCCTCAAATGCCTCCAGAGTAGACATATGGGGAAGATGCACTGCAGCACCATGGCACGAAAAGATGCAGATGAATGTTCCTTGAAAACTGGTTGCAACAGGCCCACATTGTGCTCTGAGTTAATGAACCTTCCTGATAACAGTGCGCTCCATGGAGTATTTTCTCTTTTAACGCCCTCCTGAGTCTTTGGAAGAGCTTCAAGTCTTTTGACTATGTTGGCATCTCACTTGATTTCCGATTTCTCTTCTTTAGTCCTGGTGATACCAATCTGCCTCCCAATACCAGTGAACTAGACCTGCACTACTGACTGATGACAAGATGCTCTGAACCTGAGCAGTTGTTTTGCAGGGAGTGGGAGTCGGAAAGCATGTTTGGCAGTTTGGCAAGTTTGCAAGGTGTGAACTGGGAAAGTTTCCTTCCTTCCAGGTGGGCCTTCAAGTGTTGATTAGATTGGAGGCAAAGCCTTCCAGCCAGGCCTAACCAGCTAGCAGCTTTATAAGAAGGCAGCCACAGCAAACACTGGCTACATCTACACGTGAAGCCTACATCGAAGTAGCCTATTTCGATGTGGCGACATCGAAATAGGCTATTTTGATGAATAGCGTCTACACGTCCTCCAGGGCCGGCAACGTCGATGTTCAACTTCGATGTTGCGCAGCCCAACATCGAAATAGGCTCAGCGAGGGTACGTCTACACGCCCAAGTAGCACACATCGAAATAGGGATGCCAGGCACAGCTGCAGACAGGGTCACAGGGCGGACTAGCGCTTCCGGGGCAACAATTAGCTGCTCCCTTAAAGGGCCCCTCCCAGACACACTCAGCCTGCACAGCACGCGGTCTGAGGAGCCATAGGCACACAGACCCCAGGCGCCGCAGTCATGGACCCCCAGCAGCAGCAGCAGCAGCAGCAGCAGCAGCAGCAACAGCAGCAGCAGCTAGAGGTCCACCCAGCCCTCCCGGCAGGAGCAGGGCTTGCCCTGCTCCGTGCCATGCGGGAGGCAGCTGAGCACCTCCTTGCCCCAGGGGAGGAGATGCCCCCAGGGCAGCAGGGCTCAACCCCTACCCCTGCAGCACCCCGCCCCACCCCCCGCCTCACACGCCAGCGGCTGTGGAGCTACCCCACCAGCACCGACTGGTGGGAGCGGCTGATGCTTGGGGAGTGGGACGACGACCACTGGCTCAGGAACTTCAGGGTGACCAGGCAGACGTTCCTGGAGCTGTGCCAGTGGCTCACCCCAGCACTCAGGCACCAGGACACTGCCATGCAGCGTGCCCTCCCTGTGGAGAAACGGGTCGGCATCGCTGTCTGGAAGCTGGCCACTCCAGACAGCTACCGATCCGTGGGCCAGCAGTTTGGTGTTGGCAAGGCCACCATCGGGGCTGTCTTCATGGAGGTAAGCGAACCCACGGGGGGAGGGCAGGGCAGGGGAGGGGAGGCCAGGGCAGGGCAGGGCAGGGCAGGGCAGGGCAGGGCAGGGCCACGCACACCCTGCTCACCCCTCATTGGTGCTGTCCCATGTGCTTTCTCTGCAGGTTGTGCGTGCCATCAACGCCATGCTCCTGCACAGGCTCGTGAGGCTGGGGGACCCAGATGCCACCATCGCCGCCTTTGCCACCCTGGGCTTCCCCAACTGCTTCGGGGCTCTGGATGGGACTCACATCCCCATCCGCGCCCCGCATCACAGTGGAGGACAATACCTCAATCGAAAGGGCTACCATTCTGTCGTCCTCCAGGCCTTGGTGGACAGCCGGGGACGTTTCCAGGACATTTACGTGGGCTGGCCTGGCAGCACCCACGACGCCCGTGTTTTCCGGAACTCAGGCCTGTGATGCCGGCTGGAGGCGGGGACCTACATCCCCCAGCGGGAGATCCCTCTGGGGGACACCACCATGCCCTTCTGCGTCATCGCAGATGTGGCGTACCCCCTCCAGCCGTGGCTCATGCACCCCTACACGGGCCATCTCTCCGCTAGCCAGGAGCGCTTCACCGAGCGCCTGAACCACGCGCGCCAGGTGGTGGAGCACTCATTTGGCCGCCTGAAGGGACGCTGGAGATGTCTCCTGACCCGCCTGGATGCGGGCCCCAACAACATCCCCCAGATTGTGGCTGCTGCGCCCTGCACAATTTGGTCGAGAGCAAGGGGGAGACCTTTTTCCAGGGCTGGGCTGCGAAGGCCGTCAGGGCACACGTCCAGCCACCTGCTGCCCCCAGTCGGCAGGTGGACCCCGAGGGGACCCGGGTCCGGGAGGCCCTGCGGGCCCACTTCGATGAACAGGCCACGGAGTGAACTCTGCCCAGGCCCCCTACTGCCCGCCCCTTCCTCCCTCACACTCCTGCCCCAACGCCCACACCATGGAGCACCCCACCGCCCCCCCGCACTTGTCCTGGACAAATGACAGCACGTACTTGTGCCTGAACGTAAACTTTTGTTTTTCTTTCTGGAACTTTTTTTTTTTTTACGTAAATAAATATGTGAACCACAAACAGAAAACTCGGTACAAACGTTCAACAAAAGCAATATGTACAAAAATAAAACAATACAAAGAAACAACTATCTGCCATAATAAAAAGAAAACCAGGGAGGATACAGGGGAGAACTATTTACATGGGGGGGACGGGGCAAACGGGGGGCCGAAAAAAAAAGGGTCCAACTATATACAAGGGGGGGGGGGGGCACGTCCCGGGCCCTTCGCCCCTATAGCCCGGCACTGTGCGTGGCCGGCTGGGAGCCCCGCCGCGCTCGCAGCCTGGTCCGTGGCTGGGTGGGAGCGGGCTGGACCGGAAGGTATGGTGGCCGGCGAGTGTCAGGTGGCTCCAGGGGTCCCTCGGTGCGCCGGCCCTCGACAGTGGGTGGCGGGGTGACGGCGGACGGGACGGCGACGGGCGGAGCAGCTGGTGGTGGGGCTGCAGGAGCAGGCAGGACGGGCGATGTTTCAGCCGGTGCGGCATGGGGGGCCAGGTAGTCCACCAGGCGATTAAATGTGTCCATGTAGGCCCCCCATGCCTCCTGGCGCCAGGCCAGCGCCCTCTCCTGCAGCTGGAGGTGCTGCTCCGACACCTCCAGCTGCCGACGGTGGATGGCCAGCAGCTGGGGGTCCGTCGCCGTCGGCGGTTGGAGGCGCGGGGTCCGCCGTCTAGCCCGCCATGGGGCCGGTCGGTCCTCGGCCGAGGGGCTGCCCTGGAGCGATGGTCCCGGAGGGCTCTCCGGGACGACTGACGCCTCGCCGGCGCTCTCTTCCGGTCCTTCTGATGGTGCGGGTGCAGGACACAGGAGAGGAGGTGGGGAAGAAGAATGGAGACAGGCATTAGTGTGGGCCCCAAGCCGTGGCCTTTGTCCCCCCAGCCCTGTGCTGCAGGTTCCCCATCCCAGTCCCCGGGAGATTCTGCTGTGATGGATGGGGTTCAGGGGTCCCCCTGCCCTGCACCCCGTCCCCTGGTGGGAGAGACTCTCACTTCACCCCGCAGGGTCTGAGAGCAGGAGAGGTTTCTTAGGCCACAGATGGCCAGTTTCTGGCAGGAGTGACAGCACCAGCTGTCGGAAGAGACAGTCCTTCCAACCCGTCGTGGGGAGAAGACCCCAAGGGGTGCCCCTCGGGGATGCAGCTTTCCCCCTCCTCAGGCTGGCTGCCTTCCAGCTCTCCCTTCCCCTAGCCTCTACCTGTGGCCCCCGCCCTCGCCCCCCAATTACAAGCCAGCTCGGCTCCTCCCTCCTCTTTGTTCAGGGCAGAGGTGTCACCTGCCAGCTGTAGCCCCAGGATCCTCCTTTGCCCCTGGGAGCTATTCCGCTCTTGTGGCTCATATGTAGCCTGAGTCTCCCTTTGGCACTCCCCCCACTCCATCACATGCTGCTGCTGAGGGGTGTCCCACCCCCTCCTCCTGGGGAACCCTCGAGGTTCCGCTCCCCCCTGGCCCGGGGATGGGGCATGGCACTGTCATGCGGGGTGGGCGGGGGCAGGGGCTGATGGATGCAGTGCTGTGAGGGCCATGGCCCTGCTGTCCTTGGGGCCATGGCCATGTGAGCATGTGGGGGGCCCAGGACACATATCTCTTACCCCCGCCTCTCAAGCCCAGGGGTGTCCACCAGAGGGGGGGACCTACCTGTCGGTCCGCTCCCACGGTCCGGAGATCCCCGGGGGTCGAAGGCCCTGCTGCTGCTCCGGGATGACAGGAGGAGGATCTGAAGGCTGGATTCTGCGGAGGAGGAGCCCCCCTCCTCCTCCTCCTGCCGCGATGTCCCAGAGGTGGTCTCCCGGGGGAGCCCCCGGGGTGCGGGGCTTGCCTCCGGGGCGGACTCCGTCTGCAGGGCCTACTGGGGCTCGTCAGCCGAGGTGTCAAGGGTGGCCGGAGGGGAGGAGGTGTGCCGGGAGCCCAGGATGTCCCTGAGCTCCCTGTAAAAGGGGCAAGTGATGGGGGCCGCCCCAGATCGGCTGGCGCATCCTGGGCCCGGGAGTAACCCTGCCGCAGCTCCTTGACCTTACTCCTGACGTGGTCAGGAGTGCGGGCAGGGTGACCCCGGGCAGCCAGGCCGTCGGCCAGCCGAGCGAACGCATCCGCGTTCCGCCTCTTGCTCCCCATTACCTGGAGCACCTCCTCCTCGCTCCAGAGCCCCAGCAGGTCCCGCAGCTCGGCCTCCGTGCAGGAGGGGCCCCGCTGCCGCTTCCCAGCCTGGCTGCCCTTCTGGCTGGGCTGGCTGCCCTGGCTCCCCTTGGGGGGGGTCCCCTGGGGGCGCTGGGGGGGCTGCCGGGCAGCCATCGCAGCTCTGTGGAGCTCAGGGTGGTGCAGGCTGGCCGCGTGTGCAGGCTGCAGCCTGCACGTTCCCTCAGCTTCCTGCAGAGGAAGGGAGGGGGAGGGGACCTTTAAGGGGCCGCTCCACGCGGCCACCAGTGATCTGAGGGGCTGGAGAGAGCGTCTCTCAACCCCACAGCTGATGGCCGCCATGGAGGACCCGGCAATTTCGACGTTGCGGGACGCAGATCGTCTACACGGTCCCTACTTCGACGTTGAACGTCGAAGTAGGGCGCTATTCCTATCCCCTCATGAGGTTAGGGACTTCGACGTCTCGCCGCCTAACGTCGAAGTTAACTTCGAAATAGCGCCCGACGCATGTAGCTGCGACGGGCGCTATTTCGAAGTTAGTGCCGCTACTTCGAAGTAGCGTGCACGTGTAGACACAGCTACTGGGAGCAGCAAGCAGGAGCAGCTAACATGGAGTTTGCCTGGGAAAGCATCCAAGAGGAGCTCAGGTGAGTGTGGCATTTGAGGGGCTGCATTGTGAGCTGGTGGGCTGAATTTCTGCTTATGTGTCTGAGCATTTGTTTTATTTTGCATAGAGGGGCAGTTTGGATATCTGCTTGTGTGCCAGAGCATTTGTTTTGCACAGGGGGCAGTTGGAATGCATGTTTGGCAGTTTGGCAAGTTTGCAAGGTGTGAATTGGGAAAGCTTCCTTCCTTCCAGGTGGGCCCTCAAGGGCTGATTAGATTGGAGGCAAAGGCTTTGAAATGGGCTTAGCCAGCTAGCAGCTTTATAAAAAGGCAGCCACAGCGAACCCTGAGCATAGAACAGGAGCAGCTAACAGGGATTTTGCCTAGGAGTTAGCCTTAGGGGAGAACCCCAAATCTGTTTTTCCCTTTCTTATATGTTGTTTCTCTTGTGCCCTTCAAGGTGGCACTAGAAACATCTAAGGGATCTCTCTGAAAAGGGAAAAATGGACAGTGCCATGACCAGTGAGAAGTCTGCTGTTGTGACCTGCATGGCATGTGCCATGTTTCTCTTCCTCCCAGATGATAGAAAGCATTTTCTATGTACTAAGTGCCAGCTGGTAGCCATTTTGGAAGAGAAGGTTAGAAGACTTGAGGCGCAAATATCAACAGGGAGGGTGAAGGTTAGAGGCCTTGAAGTGCACATATCAACACAGAGAGTTCATTAGAGAGGGTGAAGACTTTCTGGATAAAAGGCACCATATAATACTGCCAGAACAGCAGCCTGCTCAAAACAAGGAGGAGAACTGGAAGCATGTTACCTCCAGGAGGAGAAAACCAGTTCAGGTCTCTCCAATTCCAGTGGAGTTAAGTAACTGCTTTCAGCCTCTCTCCACAGGTGATACAGTGGAGATAACTGGGGCTGATACCTCACAGGGATTGGATCAGAAGGAGTCACCACAGTTTCTAAGGCATGGGATGCACAGTCTTAGGGACGGGAGTTCTATGACCACCACCCCTAAGAGAAGAAGTTTGGTGGTGGTGGTCAGGGACTCCCTCCTAAGAGGGACAGAGTTATCCATGTCCCATCTGGAACTAGAATCTCAGCAAGTTTGCTGCTTGCCAGGAGACAGAAGCTGGGATATTACAGAGTTTCTGAAAAAATCGTTAAACCTGTAGAGTATTACCCCTTCCTATTTCTCCGTGGAGGAACCAATGATACAGCCAAGAGCAACTTTGATGAGATCACGGTGGATTACATAACCCTAGGAAGGAAGATAAAAGAATATGGGGCACAAGTGGTGTTCTCATCCATCCTCCCTGTGGAAGGAAGGGATCTGGGTAGGGATCATCAAATCACAAAGGTAAATGTGTGGTTGTGTAGGTGGTGTAGCAGAGAAGGATTTGATTTCTTTGACCGTGGGATTCTCTTTTGTGAACAGGGATTGCTGGGAAGAGGTGGGATCCAGCTAATAAAGAGAGGAAAGAGCATCTTTGTGAGCCAGCTTACAAACTTAGTGAGAAGGGCTTTAAACTAGGGTCATCAGGTGACGGTCACACAAGCCCTGTGGTGAGTGGGGAAGGAGGAAGGAAAAATCAAATGGGATTCCTGGGTGAAGAGGAGAAAATGAGCCAATCAGCCACTTCTCTAAGATGCTTGTACACAAATGCCAGAAGCCTAGGGAGCAAAGAGGAAGAATTAGAGGCCCTGGCACAGTCAAGGAAATATGAGGTGGTTGGAATAACGGAGACTTGGTGAGATTCGCATAACTGGAGCACGGTCATGGAAGGTTATAAACTGTTTAGGAAGGACAGATGGGAGAAAAGGAGGAGGAGTTGCGCTCTATGTGAGGGAGCAGTCTGATTGCTCAGAGCTCCAGTATAAAGAGGGAGAAAATCCAGTTAAGTGTCTTTGGGTTAAGCTTAGAGGCAGAAGTAACAGAGGTGATGTTGTAGTTGGTGTCTGTTATAGACTGCCAGATTAGAAAGATGAGGTAGATGAGGATTTCTTCAGATGACTAAGTGAAGCTTCCAAATACAGACCCTGGTTCTTATGGGAGACTTTTATCATCCAGACATTCTTTGGGAGACCAGTACAGCAGCACACAGACAATCCAGGAAGTTTTTGGAGAATGTTGGGGATAACTTTTTGGTACAAGTGCTGAAGGAACTGACCAGGGGCCATGCACAACCTGACCTGCTGTTTACAACCAGGGAAGAACTAGTAGGAGAAATAGAAGTGAGTGGACACCTAGGCTACAGAGACCATGAGACAGTAGATTTCAGGATCCAGACAAAAGGAAGAAGGGTGAGCAGTAACATACAGACCCCTGATTTCAAAAGAGCAGACTTCAAATTTCTGAGAGAACTAATGAACAGGATCTCTTGGGAAATGAAGAGGAAGGGGAAGAGTTCAGGAGAACTGGCGGTATTTTAAAGAAGTCTTACTGAAGAACAAACCATCCAGCTGTATAGTAAGAAGTGCAAACATGGTAGGCAACCAGCTTGGCTTAACAGGGAAATCCTTAGTCAGCTTAAACTCAAAAAGGATGTATACAAGAAATGGAAATGTGGATGGTTGACTAAGAGGAGTATAAACAGAAAGCTGGAGAATGACAGGGAGTAATCAGGAAAGCAAAAGCACAATTAGAACTGCAGCTGGCAAGGGATGTGAAGGGTAACAAGAAGGGTTTCTACAGGCATATTAACAATAAATGCATTATCAGAGAAGGCATGGGGCCGTTACTGGATAAGAGGGGTAACCTAGTGACAGATGATGTAAGAAAAGCTGAACTATTCAATGCTTTTTTGCCTCAGTCTTCAAGGACAAAGTCAACTCCCACACTATGGTGCTAGACAATGCAGTATGGGAAGGTGGAGGGCAGACATCTGTGGGGAAGGAACAAGTTCTGAGCTATCTAAAAAAACTAGATGTGCACAAATCCATGGGTCTGGGTTTAATGCACTCAAGGGTCCTGAGGAAATTGGCAGATGTCTTTGCTGAGACTTTGGCCATTATCTTTGAAGACTGTGGGAGATCGGGAGAGATTCCGGATGACTGGAAACAGGCAACTGTAGTGTCCATCTTTAAAAAAGGAAAGAAGGACAATCCAGGGATCTATAGACTGGCCAGCTTTACCTCAATCCCTGGGAAAATAATGGAAGGAATCCTTAAGGAATCCGTTTTGGAGCACTGGGAAGAGGGGAAAGTGATCAAAAGTAACCAACATGGATTCACCAAGGGCAAGTCCTGTCTCACCAATCTGATTAGCTTCTATGACAAGGTAACAGGCTTTGTGGACATGGAGAAGTCAGTGGATGTGATACACCTTGACTTCAGCAAAGCTTTTGATACCGTCTCACACAACATTCTTGTCCATAAGTTAAGGAAATAAGGATTGGATCCTTGGTCTATAAGACAGATAGAAAGCTGGCTTGATGGTTGGGCCCAATGGGTAGTGGTCAATGGCTCAGTATCTGGATGGTGGTCAGTTTCAAGTGGTGTGCCGCAAGGCTTGGTTCTAGGGTCGGTGTTGTTCAACATCTTTATTAATGACGTGGATGAGGGACTGGATTGCACCCTCATCCAGTTTGTGGATGACACAAAGCTAGGGGGAGAGGTAGATATGTTGGAGGGTAGAGAGAGAATCCAGAGTGACATGGATAAATTGGAGGATTGGGCCAAAAGATATCTGATGCTGTTCAACAAGGAGAAGAGTAGAGTCCTGCACCTGGGGTGGAAGAATTCCAAGCCTTGTTATAGGGTGGGGACCGACTGGCTAAGCAGCAGTACAGCAGGAAGGGACCTAGGTGTTATGGTAGATGAAAGGCTGAATATGAGTCAACAGTGTGCCATCATAGCCAAGGCCAATGGCATATTAGGGTGCATAAGGAGGAGCATTTTGAGCAGATCTAGAGGAGTGTTTGTTCCCCTCTATTTGTCACTGGTGAGGCCGCATCTGGAATATTGTATCCAGTTTTGGGCCCCCCACTACAAAAAGGATGTGGATGTGCTGGAGAAGGTTCAGCAGAGGGCAACAAAAATAATTAAGGGGCTGGAGCAAAAGACCTCTGAGGATAGGCTGAGGGATTTGGGCTTGTTTAGTTTACAGAAGAGAAGACTGAGGGGTGATTTAATAGCAGCCTTCAGCTTCATGAAGGGGAGCTCTAAAGAAGATGGAGAGTAACTGTTCTCTGTAGTGACTGGTGGCAGACCAAGGAGCAACAATATGAAGTTACCCAGGGAGAAGTGTATGTTGGATATTAGGAAAAAGTACCCAGGGGAGTGGTGAAGCACTGGAATGCATTGCCTAGAGAGGTGGTGTATTCTTGACCCCCAAGAGGTTTTTAAGTCCTGACTTGACAAGGTCCTGGCTGGGATGACTGAGTGGGGGTTGATCCTGCTTGAAGCCGGGGGTTGGGCTAGATGACCTCCTGAGGTCCCTTCCAGCTCTACGATTCTATGATTCTAACCTGGATCAAGATACTGGGCTCAGATAGAGTCTGCAGTGGGGATTCCATTACCAGATATTTTAACCCAGATGACCTGTTCTTATTTTCTTTTCCGAACGGGGCTTAAAGCGTGTACAAATGCCAGACTTAGAGTGTGCATGAGCCTCCACCACACACACCACCACAGTAGAGAGGAACTGTAGGATATTGGGCAGCTCAGCTCTCAATGCATGCAAGATACAAGCCACCCAGATCAATACTGCAAAGTGTTAAATCTCACTGTGAGCTCCAGGGTAGAGTTATCAAATGCCTACAGTGGAATGGACATGCGCAATCACTTGACTATTGTTTTTGCAGCATTACAACAGGGAATTTAGTTCATGGCAAATGTGCAGCATGTAACTGAGCTGAATTTAATTATTTAGTAAAAGCTTCTTGATGGGCTTTGGATTCCACTATCTGCCCTTTGTGCTCAGAGAGCTAGGTTCATTTCTGCCTTCAATCATTCATCACCAGTGAAAGCAGGGACCCCACATCAGCAAAAGCCATAAAACAAATTTCAGAAAGACCATCATTATTTATTTTAAGACAAAGACCACAGTGGTGTTGGTGAGTGACATGTCCGAAAGCTGGATGAAGGTATTTGTGGAGGTATAACTTGGGTACTTGAGGGGGAAAAGTTAAAAGTAGGGTAATATTTTCATTACATTTCAGTAACAGTAAGAAATAGCTGAATTCTTCATTTACATGAATGAAAAAATACCCAATTTAATTGATTCAGAGTCATCAAGTTTTGTACTTACAGCTCCTCAAAATAGGAAATAAACTTTTGGAAACAAATATTGGAGCTAAACCATCATCTGTTTTTTTAAATCAAAATTTGAAACATGCATAGAAGTATCAGCTAAATAAGATGTTACAAGAATTTCCAGCCCGTTCTATTGCATACTTTGTTGACATTCTGGGATCATATTGACTGTATCTACACTAGCAAGTTCTATTAAAAGATTTTTCAAAAGCGGGGCTCTCTTGCAAGATCCCATAGAATGTCCACATGCAAAAGTGTTCTTTCGAAAGTCAGTCGAAAGAATGTGGTGCCTTTTTTTGAAATTGCTCTTCCTTTCCCATTTCAGGAAGTGCGCCCCCTTTCAAAAGAAAACATGTGTAGATGCTCCACAGGCCCTTTTTTTCAAAAGAGCAGCCCTCATGGATGGAATCTCCATCGCTGGAGATATTTAAGAACAGGTTAGATAGATGTCTATCAGGGATGGTTTAGCTAGTACTTGGTCCTGCCATTGGGGCAGGGGGATGCACTCGATGGCCTCTCGAGGTCCCTTCCAGTCCTAGTATTCTATGATTCTATGATTCATGGGGCCTGATTATTCTATCCCTGGTCTGTTCTTCCAAAAGAGCGAGGACTGTGTGGATGCTCTCTTTTGAACAAGCAGATAGCTTTTTTGATCCACTTTTTTGTGTGTGAAGGGCTCTGTTTTGACAGAAGTTCTTTCAGAAGAGATCTTCCAGAAGAGCTTGTTATGAAAGATCTCTGTAGTGTAGACATAGCCATTAATATTTCTTTTGCCTGGTATTTGTAGTGTTCACTTGTGTCTTGTTTGAAATTAAAGTCAACGAGCTCTGAAGAGCTCTTGAATGTTTGTAAAGAGCTTCATACAATGAAGACAGATGCTAATTGAGGCCTTTGGATGATACTCTGGTATAAATAGTAAATAATAAGTGTACTCCTTAAGTCCATTTTATTGTTCAGAAAGCTCTGTGTACCTCTGTATTGTCTATTTCGTGCTTTTCTAGGCAACAGAGCAGAACTAACATTTGGTAACTGGTCAAATGTTACTACTTTAGTCAATGAGAATGAAACAGAATAAAAGTGCATTGTGAGATAGACAGATACATAATATAATAATTACGTATGGCTCTGTCTGGATCATGATGTTGAACTGCATCCTCCACTGACTTATGGTTGCTTCTTGGCTAAAGAACGGCTAAGGGATCTCACCACAACAGAAAAGGCGCTCTCACTGAAGCAGTAGGTTGTTAGCAGCTCAGTCTAGGTGGATCTCTAGCACAAAGTGCAGCCTCTATCCCTGAATGTTCAGGCTCACTCTGGACTTTGGATTATAGCTTTGGTCTAAAAGGACATACCAATGGCACCTTCTGCTTCTCCATGACTTTGACTGGGCATATACTCTGAAGGCCACGGGAAGATATTTGCAGGGATCCAAGAGAGGTATATGGGCCCTGGGGCAGCCTCCAAGATTTCTAAGCTGCTCTGTTTAGGGATGGCCTGCTTGTCTTTTGTGAGAGTTGCTCTAGAAAAGGTGGGTCAAACAGGCCCTGTATCATCATTTACATCCTGGGTCATTTGTTTTTGTAAACAGAATTGCTTGCAGGAATAGTCAGGCTTTGATCCCTTGATATGACTCTGGCCTGAATCGGGATGAGGAAAATGGCTGAGTTACGATCTTGCATGTTTCAGACTTTGCTCTCGCATACAGGATTCATAAGGGAGAAGGACGACACCATTTTTTGAGATGACAAACCTGAAGGAGTAAGGAGAGAAAATGGCTTAGGTTTTGCTATCAAAAATGAACTTGTGTCACCAGGTAGAGCTCTGATTGCAGGGTCCTTAAATATCATGACACCTGCAGTTAGTTTACAGAAGGGAGCCTTGCACTTGGTGGGTATCTATGCTCCAAATCTGTGGGTACTGAGGAGGAGAATGATAGCTATTACCAACATGGAAAATAATTGATCATTGATAATGGAAGGACCTTATTTTAGTACTTGGAGATGTCCATGTCCAATACTGAGGTCTGCTCTGGGTAGGAATGGCATTGGATATGTGAATGACAATAGTCTGAGAGTTCTCAAACTGTGTGCCAGTCAAAGCTTGTCTTTGACCAACACCTGGTAACATCAGAAGATTGTGAACACAGATGAGGTCCAAGCACTGGCACTAGCTGGACTTGATACTGACAAGATGATTCAAAGATATCTTACATACACGATTCTTTTAATGTCCAAGCTGTGACACAGATCATTCTCTTGTCTTCTGCACAGTGAAATTTCAAGTTTAAAAGATCCACATAAACTACCGTATAACCTCAAAGTCACTTGAGCTGAATCAATGTCCTTATCATTAAATGCCTTTTTTTAAATGAAGAAACAGTAAAGACAGAAAGAAAGAATGAAACTGCTTCCTGTGCACGGGAAGTCTGAAAGACAAATATATACAATATGGCACTCAGGAGTTTTGGAAAAAGGAGTATGAAAAGTATCAATGGTTCAGAGATACTGCTGTCACTTGTTGGTAGGAAAAGATCTGCCTGACCACCTACAAGTCCCACTACTGATTAGCTCAACAACCTGAGAGAAGCTCATTGAGAAAGGGGAGGAAATTATGAGTTTGCTCTGTGTAAATTTTTCATGTAGAGTTAGATGGATTTAGCTGGGGTTTTGATCCCATTGAAGCTGTACAAATAGGTGCTGTGTTGTAAAATCATAGAGGCATAGAATTGGAAAGGACCTCAAAAGGTCATCAAGTCCAGTACCCTGCCCTCTCAGCAGGACCAGGCATGATCTAGACCATCCCTGTCAAGGCCCTGTGATTGAATTTGCCCAGGTCAGAACTGTTCTCAGTGTCTGTGCTGCTCTTGTGTGTCTGTAACCCCAACTCAGTATTTGCTGGGGGAGGCCAGAGCTTCTGGCTTAGCAGCAGAAGGTGAAAACCAAGAGTCAGACCTATTTAATATCAACAGTAGAGTGATGCAAGGTTGCATACAGTCTCCCACACTGTTTAATGTAGGGAATGTGGCAGAAGGAATGCAGTGCTGCTGAAGGCTGGGAGGAATGAGTCTCCCAGAGGTCATCTGCATGAGAATGCAAAAGGTGTGCATGTGTGACACCTTTTCAGGCAAAGCCTAATGGGTAGCAAGTAAGCCATGAGATTTGGTCTATTGTAAACATGTGGTTGTAAAATCACAATTTAAGATGACATTTAAGGTGGGAGTTGTGAGATCTCACCAATGCTCTGGGTTGTTGTGGGGGACAGGGCAGTCGCCTTAGCTGTGTAAGACATTGATAACACAGGGCTCCCTGGTTTAAAGCATTGTGAGAGAGAAGGGGAGGGGTATGGGCTGAGCCAGCTTGCTGAGTGCCTTGGCCCTGCCTATGCCTTGGCCATATAGCTATAAGCCTGGCTTGACTAACCCTCCCCACCTGTTAAAAGATAGAGCTGGATACTAGGGTGTTTGTGAAACCCCACACTAGAGATACCAAGAGCTGAAATCACAGAGTGGCAGCTGAAGCCACACAGAGCTGAAATCACTGGATTCTGCCTTAGGGCAATCCCAAGCAGTGGCGTTAGGACCGGCGGTAGACGATGGCGACCGGCGGGCGGCCGGTAGGAGTGGCGGCGGCGGGCGACTGGCAGACGGCTGGTGACAGCAAGGGGAGGCTACAGACAAGTGGACAGCTAGTATTGCCCTGGTGATGTATCTGTGGGCTTGGAGTTTGGGACTGCACCGCAGAGGGTACACCCTGTAACTGTGTGTGTGTGGAAAAGGGCCAAGAGCCCCAGCAAGAGACTGGGTTCTACTGCGTATGGGGATGGTATCTGGGTAAAAGGGGTTTGGTCTCTTCTGTGCTGAGATATACTGCATCTGTCACTGTAACCTTGGGGTAGGTTACGGTCATTAAACAAGCCATTTCTATCTCAGACTCTGTGCTTGCGAGGAGGGGGAGAACCGCCTTACAGGCACCCAGCACGGGGGTGAAATTGTCCCAGGCCACTGGGTGGGGGCTCGAGCCGGTTGATTGTATCCTTGATAGGAAAACCCCACAAGAGTTGAACCCGGCCCTTCTGGCAGGCATCTGGCGTTAACAGAAGGGTTACATAAATATTTACTTTTCATTTTTGCTTTACATGGATTCTGAGATGCTTTGTCTAACACTGCAAGGTTCAGAGTTAAGGTGAAAGTGGAGATCATCAAAAGGGACGTGTTGTTCCGAGGTGATACAGACCTTGTGGCTCAGTGCTGATGCCCTACATCTAATTACCAAGTTTATTGTTTCATGCATAGTATCTAGGCTAGCAATAAGCTTGAAGAAGACGATTATGTATCCAGGCTGTTCAGAGCTGGTTTGTGATATTTCCTTAGATGGCATTCATTGAGGTGTTGTTGACCAGTTTTGCTACCTTTACTCTACTGTTACCAGCAATGTAGATCTTGATGAAGGAGCTCATTAAGTAGAATTCTGAAAGCAGCCAGGAACATCGGTTACCCGCAAAACTGAGCCTGGAACTACAACGACAACAATATATCACCAACTAAAGTGGAAATACATCTCTTTGAGACATGTCTATCCACTCATCTATACGCCTCAGAAGCATGGACAATTTACACCAAACATGCAACAACAACAACAACAACAACAAAACAGTTTTTAAATCAGTTGTCTGCACAATTTTTTTCAAATAAAGTCTCAATACAGGATGATGAATTGTGGAAGTGTCAAATTGTGCTGGTATGTCATTCATAGGAACAAGAATTAGTAAGAAAAGACTCAGATGGCTTAGATATGTCAGGCCCATGTTGGATCCCAAATTGTGTGCTGTACTCTGAAGCTCCCAAAGGCTGCATCTACACTATGAGATAAATTCAGTATTTAATAAATTTGAATATTTAACCTCAATATTATGATTTCAAATAAAATGCCCACAAAGCTTTTTGAAATTTGACCCACCTTTTTTCCATGTCAAATCTCCGCTTCCCCATTGCCCCATGAAAGTTCAACAGCATGAGCACTGCATATGTGAGTACTTTTCCCACAGTGCCTTAGCACCAGTTGCTTGTGGGTATTTCTTGTTGGAATCCCAGAATTCCAAGCACTGTCCCAGAATTCACTGCATCACTAACCATGCAAAAATAAACTGGAGACTGAGCCATTTCCTGCTTCAGCATTCCAGTGCAAGCGTGGATCCACGAATGTTCCAGCTCATAGTATGGATTGTTTTGGCAACCACAATGGTTGTCATGCAATTTGTCCTTCAATTCCAATGCTCAGTGATGCTTGGCTATCCTACTGCTGCTGCTGCTGCCGCCGATGATGATGATGATGACAAGGATGATTTGCAAGACCAAATCTCCCAACTGCAGTCCAAGAACTCAGAGCTTATGACTGCCATGACTGCATTGCTAACAGTGGAGCGACAGTTTTCTTCTCGAGAGAACAGCACACCCTGGTGGGATCACATCATTTTGGCGTCCTGGAACGACCAGCAAAGGGTGCAGAACTTTCGCGTGCTGGAAAAGAAATGCTGGGGGAAAGGGGCATGGGATTGGAAAAGCACAACAGAGTCTGGCATAGGGCGAGTCCTGAAAAATGAAAAGAAATGCTTGTTGGAAAGGGACTTGTGGGGGTAGTAGGATAGGGAGGAACCCCCACAGAGCCAGAAAACCATGTTGTGGGATGAGGAACAGAGTGACTGCCAGCTGCTGTAGGCAAATATAAGGGGCAGAAAGCATGTTAAAAAAAAACAGATGCAAATTCCCATGCTTCTGTAGGTTGCCAAAAAAGACATCACCCTTCTAAAACTAACAGATATGGAGAAAGAACAGCTACTCTTGCTGTGTGACCAAAAGCCTGGAAAATTTGCTAAAATGCTGTGTAGTGCCATGATGGAGTTCTTTAACCTTCACCAGGTGTTGCATAGAGTCCTGGGAGTAACCTTGGGCAGCCATCTTGCATGCCATCTGATCGTAGATTACCGTATTTCTCTTGGCCACCCAAAATATCTTCGCCAACAATCGGTCTCCCCAAATGGCAATGGGATCAAGAATCTCCTAGTGGGTCCAAGCTGCGGCTCTCTTGCAAGCCTGAGAAGTGCTAGTCAGATCACTACCCTGAGTGCTCATGATTGCAATACAGGGCTACTGAAAATTGTTGCCTATGTGGTGCGATGGCTACTGATGAAGTGCAATGAGATGGGCAAAGGCCCTTTTTCATAATGGGCACACTTTATATTAGCAGGGCTGGGCTGTTAAATTCCAATTCAAATTTTAATTCAAATTCAATCAAAACTTCACAGGCTCACTTTGACTTTCTTCCTGCATACCTGACAGCAGTGTACAACCAAGTGGCAATACTTGGAGGGTCACCGCGTAGCTTTGTGGGATACATATGGGACACTTCTGGAGGCTAATATATTCTAACTAAGGACATGGAGCTTCCACTCTAGCTTTGATTCCAGATTTTAAACTCAGATTTGATGCTATACCCATCCCATAACATTGATATTTTGTAATCAGTATTAAAGCTCAATAAATCAAGTTAACAGCATAAAGTGTGAAGACAGTCACATTTTAATATTGAACTAACGTCTTGACACGCAAATTTATCTCGGAGTGTAGATGCAGCCGAAGTGTCTAGAAAAAGAGGCAGACTGCTGTGCAGATTTCAGGATTCTTGTAAAGAAGGCATTATCCTGTGGAATCTCTGTGGATGATTGGGAAAGGCATGCAGGGTGCCACTCTGGTTGGCAAAATCAGCTTGTAGATGGAGTGAGGCATCATGAGGCAGACTGCATCAAGCTTTGTGATGATGGTGTCAGAGAAGAAAAATATCTGTGTATTCAGTGTATTACTAGTGCATGGGTGTACCCTATCTGTGGTTGGAATTTTCATTCTCGTATCAACTGAGCAGCCTTCGAAGAACTCAGTGGTGCATACAGCATGCTCTTTAAAGAGCAACAGAGACACAGAGAGAGAGAGAGAGAATGGAAGGAAGGAAGGAGTTAAAATATATACAGCCCTGCAAAACAGGGAGTTGGGATGACTGCTGTATGGCTATTACTGCTCTTCCCATCAGTTCCAGCAGTTAGGAATTATTTTGGTGGTTATGCTCTTACCCTTATGTATAGCAAAATGTTCTGCACAATCCTAAATATTGCTGTGTGACTCACACCCTACGCAACAAGTCATTTGAAATGAGCAGAATATTACTGTCAAAAGCAAAGGGCATGCGTCACACAGCTACAAGGCCAGATTCTGTTATCCTGACTCCTTTTGAGTAGTTCCTTACTCTACCGTTATTTTCAGCTGGACTAAAGGGAAAACTGTGAGGTATTACTCCGTATGAGTTAACATGATAAAATCTGAATAATCATCATCATCATCATCATCATCATCATCATAATAATAATAATAATAATAATAATACTTTGATCTTATCCAATCCAACACCATCTGAAGTCACTGACAAATCTTTTGTTGACTGTAATGATATTTCTATCAAGCCTAAAATGGTTCTCAACGTACATAAATTTCAGCAGATTTTATACAGAGTGAGGGGGTGAATAAGAATTATTAGAACAGGACCTCAGAGATAACACACCAAGTAGAACCAGAGGTAATCAGTCAGGCAGCAGTAGAAACAAATGTGCAACAAATTAACAAAAAGCAGCAAATACGGTATTGTGTCTGTCTTGCATCTTTAAGGTACCACACATCTAGGGTGCCTGTACTCACCCCAATCTCCCACTCAGCACACGGGGGCAGCCTCTTGCAGGTCAGAGGTGAGTTTCATGGGCACTGCGGTGAGCCCCAAACTGGCAGAACAGGAGCAGTGCTGGGATCTGCACTGCTTTCTAGTAAGCCTTGGGCGCAGTTTCCTTCCTCCTGCTCCTCCTGGCTGGGAGGGGGCAAGCTTGCATGCTTGCACTGAGGCCAGGAGAGAAATTTCCTGAGGTCCTTCTGGAACCTGGTCTGAAGCGTTTGATGCTGGAGCCAGAGCTCACACTCCTGCCAGCACTCTAGAAGACCAGCAGCCAACGGTCTAGAAACATCACCACTTTCTGGGCAGAGACTGAGGCTGCGTCTACATTATGAGATAAAATTAAATTTATTTATATTGATTTTATAATTCTGGAATTTATAAGTTCGATTTTGACCATTCTCACTTCCACCAGGCTCCCCACAAAGTCGAGTCACTGCTCCCACACATACGTTGGCTAACAATGACTGTTGCAGTAGTGCATCGTGGGAAGCTATCCCAGAGTTCCCTCATCCCTGTAGCATTCTGGATATGCTTGCTGGTCTTGATGTCATCTTCCCCCATTGCATTTTCCTCATTCTCCTCTCGATCCCTGGAGATATGTTGATAGCTGGAAACAATGCAGAGACCCTCAAAATTAGAAGAAAGAATTTTTGGCTTCGCCCCCGCACATCACAATGCCAACACGGGTGCAGCGAGTGTATTCTCAACTGTCCATCACTTGTCCCACTTCTCATCACTGCATGCATGTGATCCCTGAAATGAATTCAGGGGCCCAGACTGTTTTTTTAAATTGAGAAGGAAGAGGATAGGAAAGTGAAGAAAAAAGAATTTTTGGTTTTCCCCCTTCACTATATTGGTGTTGGGGAAAGTCTTTGGCTTTCCCGTGCATTGTAAGGCTTCCGTTCAACGTGTTCTTAAGTGGCCATCCACTGAGTGTCCCACCTCCCATCATTGCATGCATTTGATCCCTGTAAGTAATACAGGGTCCAGGACTGTATTTGAAAATGAGAAGAAAGCGGAGAGAAAAGTGTAGGAAAACAGAAATTTTGGTTTCCCATGCCATTACATTGCCCACACGGGTACAACAACTGTGTTCTGAACTGACCATCCACTGAGTGTCCCACCTCCCATCATTGCATGCATGTGATCCCTGAAAATAATACAGGGTCCTGGACTGTTTTTAGAAATAAAAAGAAAGAGGATAGAAAAATGCAGGGAAAAGAATTTTTGGTTTCCCCCAGCAGCAACAAGTACTGCTGTGGATGAAGCAGGGATGTAGTGGGGGGGCCAGTTGAAGTGGTCCTTCCTTGATGGCAGCAAGCCCCTTAGTGGCTGGGTGAGAACTATTACCCAACAGCAGCATCAAGCCCCTTAGCTGCCAGACTAGACATTTCCCTGGCAGCAGCAAGCCCTCTAGCCACCAGGAGAGACCTTTTCCCTGGCGTCAGCAAGCGCCGGTATGGGCCAAAGTGGGGAGTGCAGTGCGGGGGCCTGTTGAAGTGGTCCTTCCCCATGGCAGCAGCCAACCCCTGAATTTCTTAGCCTCTGGGGGAGACTTTCCCTTGTGTCAGCAAGGCCTGGTATGGCAAAGGGGGGCAGGGATCAGTAGTGGGGGGATTAGTTGAGGTGGTCCTTTCCCATGGTAACAGCAAAGCCCAGAATATCAGTCCCACCTAAACACACAACTGGCAGCATGGTCAGTCCCAAACGGCAACAACAACCTTTTCTTGAGTTGGGTTGGGGGCTACCGACATGATGTGGCTGAGCACGAGAAAGACCCAGACTGTGTGGTGCCTGTGGGTGAGGGAAGGAGGTTTGCACACAAATGTAAACCACTGAAAAGAAGTTTCTCGATGTGTTATGCAATCATGACACCCAGCACAGCCTTGTTGACACGTGATATGGCAGGTCAGTGGCTGGTGTCAGGCGGCACAAAAAAAATAGCAAGTGTACAGACAGAGCCATGAACTTCCTGCAAGGGCTGTTTAAATGGTAGACGCACTCACAGCGCTAATAGCATAGAAAGAAAGAAGCCATTTCTCAGGCTCTCATACTCACATGAGCCCACAGCTCACTGCTCCTGCTTGGAAATTCAGGCTCTTCCTGTTACTGGAGAACAGCAGCCCGAGTGGAGCACTGAGAGGGGCATTGTGGGTTACAACCGTCACTTTTGGGGGCTAATAAATTCACTTTTCAGATGTGGCACTTCCACAGTGGCCTTTAATCCAACTTCTGAAATTGAGCTTGATGCTACACCTGTCAGGTAACTGCGATTTTGTATCTTGAGATTAATACACCCAAAATCAAGCTAATGGTCTTTACAGTGAAGACAGTCACATGGTAAGATAGAGATGACTGAATTAAATTTGAATTTATCTCGTAGTGTAGATGCAGCCTGAGTGTCAGGAGGTGAAGACACTGAAGTTCACAAGTACAGCTGTGAGCCCCTGCTCTGAGAAGTCTGCCCTCAGGAACATCCCCTAATGTCTTGTTCACTGTAATGAACATTTCAGTTACCAGTAACCTTCATGACTCTGAGGTTCTGCTGCAGTGATAGACATTATTCTTTCTTTCATTTGTTCTTTTGGCTGATATAGAAAGATGTAAATTGCACCCTCTTTGCCATCAAAGGCAGCAGTTGTCTGTGAAAAATCCCCATCAAGCATCAGTGGAGGCCTGGTTCCACCTGAAACCTTGCTACAATTCATTAACAAAACAAAACAACCAAAAAAAGCCCCACAGCCAACCAAATCTACCGTGTCAGCAAACATTCCTGCCAGTAAAATTCCTCATCAGGATAGCCACAGACTGTGAAAACAAAAGGGGCACCACCCAGGTAAAGGGAAGACAGTTGCAGATGTTATCCCCAGTCCTAGCATTTGTAAGCAGAGGAGGTTAAGCACTTTCATTTCAAATACTAGTGATCACAACTGGGGAAGTTTTTAGATGAGGAATCTAGTCATACGGAAGGGTGAAATACTATGCTTTTGGCCCACAGATATCAGTATGGATTAGCTTTTGTTTACATTTTGATGGACTTTGGTGCCCATAGGACCCAGCTCCCAAACAGCTTTGAAACTAACAGGGTTTGCAGCTGAAAAATATCAATATTATTTTGTTCAGGGTATATCAAAGAGATCAGACTGAGTTAGAAGTTTTGCAATAATCTCACTCCGAGAATCATAAAATTCCTACAGCAAAGGTCTTGCACTCACTTACGTTTAGCAGAATAATGTTTGTTTCCAGTTTGAAGTCACATGCTAATATGTTAGGTGGATTATTTTATTTAGTAGCAAATTTGCCAAGTTTTTCAAATTATTGTTATTAATGGAACAGTTGTGCCCAAAAGAACCTAGCAGGCCAGGAACCTGCTAATACCAGGCCTTGAGTAAATACATTAAAAGACATAAATTCAGACCTAAATCTCTTATTTGAATACTGCAATAATAATGAGAACTGATTAAAGTGTTTGTAATAACATTAGCACCAGCAACCAAGATTTTAGAAGTGTTATCTCTAGAATGAGCATATCATAAACGATCGCACCTTTAATAACCATGGTCGTGGCTACACTAGCCCCTTCCTTTTAGAAGGGGAATGCTAATGAGCCAATTTGGCAGATGCTAATGAGGCACTGCCATAAATATGCAGCACCTCATTAGAATAATGGTGGCAGCACACATTTCGAAAGTGCCACTTCCAAAACACTTGCTGTTCATGTAGACAGGAGCCTTTTGAAAGGACCCCCCTGGACTTTGAAATCCCCTTTTTCCCAAAACCAAATAGTCTTTTTAGCTCTTGTTGTTTCACTGCTAGAAACACATGAACTAACTGGGGTGAATTCTGTGAGAAGTCATAATGATTATTAAAGAACTGGAGGGATTGATTTACAGAGAAAGCTTAAGAAGCTGATCTTCCTACAGCCGTGTTTTATCAGTGGTTTTACTGAAAGCAGACACTTACTTTTACTCCCTGGTCCTAAATGATGTCTAGACAGAATTATGGTAAATACATACACCAATAACATATTATGCATGTACATGTGGAGTGGGATGATACTTAGAAGGGATAGAATGATGTCAACCAAGTGAGCAGCTATGAACATCACAGAAAGATTCTTAACGGGATATTTCTAATGCCTGTCCATGCATTCATGATGCTGGTTATGCCACAGCCCTCCCATTGTCCATATCTAAACCTTGGAATCAGGTATCTGAATGTGAAAACAGGGTAACTAAGCTAGTATACTTCTGTGACCACTTGAGGTCTCTTCCAGACCTAGTATTCTATGAGTCTATGGAGACCCATGCTAATTTGAAGGCAGAGGACAATACCAACTGCATACAGCAAAGAGAACTTGTGATGCACAGAACCACAAAATGGCAGTGCTAAGAACAGCAGCGGAGTCAATGTGGGTAACCATGTCTCTTGCATAACACATGGGAACATTCATTGCCAGGGAGAGGACCAGGCACGTGGTTATACACAGTCCAGTACCTTAGTACACTCATCCCTTGTTTAACGAGTACTTGACTTATGAGTACTCGCTAAAACAAGGGACATAAACGCACACCTTTGTTTACTAAAAGAGTGAACCTACTCTGCTTCTACGAGCCAGCAGGAGGGTCCATGGTTGGGGCGCAGGGAGACCCGCAGCCCCGCGTCTGGAGCTGAGCCAGCCATGGGGTTTCTGGCCAGGGCACAGGGAGACCCTCAGCCCCACGGCTGGAGTTGAGCCAGACAAGGGTTCCCTGGACGGGGCATGGGGAAACCCCAGCCCTGATGACCCGCTTTGAATACCCCTGGCCTGCAACTCTTCATGAACCCCCCAGCCCCACCCACTCCCAACACCCACCCAGGCCCAGAACCCCTCAGCCCACCCCACACCCCACAGGTACTGCACCTGTTCCAATACCTCCGCCCCCCCGGGTTCACTTACCTTTCAAGCTGCATGCTGCCATTCCTTCCTGCAGTTAGGAGCATGAGGAACCAGTCAGAGACTTTCACATGTATTTAATGGTAATTTAGTGTCCCTCATCAGTTTTCGTCTATAAGCAGAAAGTTGGGAACCAATTGTGCTCGTATAGCGAGGGATGAGTGTACATGCACCAGTCCAGACATAGCCACAGAAAGCAGGAAAAAAACCCAAACTATAAATAAAGTCTCTTAAAGAGTGATGGAAGTCACAGTGCAAGGGACATTTAAAACTAACCTGGACAATTTACTATGATATAAGAAACAAGGCTGTCGTAGCAGAAAATGGACTAGCCCTTAGAGATCCTGTACAGGGTCTATGAAGCTGTGAGAATTCAGGTTTCCTTATACTGTGCTTCATCCAGCTTCAACTGAAATCAAAGAAAAGATTTTTGTGAGTTCAGTAAGAGTTCATTCTGACCCATTGTCCAATCAATGTGACTAAGCTTTAACTGGAGGCACCATTCTTTTGTATTAAAAATAAAGGAGAAACTATCACATAAAAAGAATAAAGAATATCTGCACAAAAAGAAAGAAGTCAAAGAACTACTTTTGTCTGTTCACAAAAAGGGCAGTGGGAACATGATTTTCAAATCTGTCTTCTTCCTGTTTTGCTCCTTTTTGCTATTTTTCTTTAAAAAATCATCACAATGGTGGGAGAACAGCAAGAAGTCCTGTGGCACCTTATAGACTAACATATTTTGGAGCATAAGGTTTCATGGGCAAAGACACGCTTCATCAGATGCATGAGTGGGAGGATGGTTTCAGAGGGCTATTTAAAGAGTGAGGTCCCAGTAAAAGGGAGGGCCATAGCTGACAACTCTGGCCCAGGGCTGACCACTCTGGCCCTCCCTTTTACTGGGACCACACTCTTTAAATACCCCCCTGAAACCATCCCCCTACTCATGCATCTGATGAAGTGGGTCTTTGCCCACGAAAGCTTATGTTCCAAAATATCTGTTAGTCTATAAGGTGCCACAGGACTTCTTGTTGTTTTCGAAGCTATGGACTAACATGGCTACCTCTCTGATACTCATCAAAATGGTGATTCTTGTTACTAAAATGAGAACTGTTTGAAGGATGAAAATTCCACTTCTCAAAGGATGTCAAAGTTTGCATTGGTTCTGACTGGGAACAGAATCTGGACATTTAAAAATTCTCTGCAAAAACAATTTTTTGTGGGGAAATTATTAGAATTATTGTTCTGATAAATCAAAATATTTTGACAAAATCAAATGTTTTGTTCAGATTTTGACCTTTTTTTTTTCTTGGGGAAAAAAAAGAAGAAAAAGAAAAAAGAAATTCAAAATGGAAATTTATTGAAAGGAAGAGCCAAAAGGCTTTACTTCCAGAATATCAATACAGTGTATTTTGGAGGTTGTCAGAATTCTTTCCCCCTTTGCTCCAAAATGAAATGTCACTAAATTTGACACAATATCACAAAGCATTTAGATTTCAAGTGAACTGCATTCTCCTGTCAAAAAAATATTTTCATCCAAGTTTTCCTCACCAGCAGTATTACAAAGAATATATTTTGACTGATGCTTAAAATTAATACTCAGAAATGTTTTGAGATTCTTGGAAAGTACAGAGATTCTTCATCTTGAATCTATAAAAGTACCTTTCTGGCATTGCTAGTTTCTTGGACAACCCACATATCCAGGAGCTTATTATACTTAAACTTGTAGGACATGAACAATATGAAAAGATTTTAAATTTAGACAAAATAAGGCATTTTACATGATTCAAGAATCATCCCCAGGCTGTGTTAGGGAAAGGAGGGTATGGTGGCTTTCCTACTTATAGTTGTCTACAGCAACTGCTTTAGGTTCATCATAAATAGCAATCAAATTTCATATCCCTGGACATTTCTTGTGCCTCCCTGGATGCATCCCATCTGACCCAAATTAAATTCTAACATTTTCCATTTACCATATCCTGGATAGTTGAACCCAAGCACAGTTAACAGTGGATTCAAAACAGGTTCCATATCTGCAAGACTAATATATTCATCTGTTCAGTGGACACGTTGCTGTGCCAAAGTCCCACCTTCACAATGGGACAGGTAGTAGACTCATAGATCTTTAGGATCAGATGAGACCACTGTGATCATTAAATGACCTTCTGCACACTGCATGCCACCAAACCTCACACACTTACTCCTGATCTTTGGATGAATTACTGAAATCCTCAAATTATACTTAAAAGACTTCATGTTACAGAGATTTCACTGTTTGCAGTAGTTTAAGACTGTAAGCAACCTGTGATGCAGAGGAAGGCAAGACAACCAAACAAACCAATAGGTCTGACCCAGGGGAAAATTTCTTCCCAATCAAAACAATCCATTATACCCTCAACATCTAGGCAAGAACTAGCAGGCAGACACATGTGAACTACTTATTTGTAGCAACTCACTTATCTGAAGAAGTGAGTCTTAGTCATGAAAGCTCATTGCCTAATAAATGAATTTGTTAGTCTTTAAGGTGCTATAGGACTGCTTGTTTTTTGTGAAGCTACAGACTAACATGGCTACCCCACTTTGTATATGGTGCCACCACCAGTTCACACTAAGGGTTCCTGGTACATTAGTGTGACTGGAATAAATATCTGTTCTCCACAGATAGCAGTTCTGCCCATCTGGACAATTCTAATGACCAGTTTCTGAACATTCTCAGGCCTTTACGCTATTAAGCAGCACTTAACACAAACTTTATTGAGCCACATTATCTGCTGATGTGCTGTCATTCTGGAATTAAAATCACCTAGTTCTAATCCCTAGCTGCAAATGATCGATAAATAATATCAAAATCAAGTCTGTATTAACCTATATGCGTTTTGTGTACTTGCACAGGCATCCCCCCATCTCAGTGGGAAGGAAGGGAGTTCTGACTGGAAGGGGTTGAACTTTACATATTACAGACCAGCTCGGGATATCAGGACTAGGAAGAGAACAAGGCTGAATATCACTGGCTTGGCGTATGATGGTGGGGAGGGGATGGGGGGTTGGACCCTGCCTTCATGTTGTGGAAAGATTCAACAGACTGGTGTGGGGAAGCAGGCCTGCTTTCTTGGGTGAGTGTGGCGTGAGCTCTCTACGGCTACGTCTACACGTGCACCCAACTTCGAAATAGCTTATTTCGATGTTGCGACATCGAAATAGGCTATTTCGATGAATAACGTCTACACGTCCTCCAGGGCTGGCAACGTCGATGTTCAACTTCGACGTTGCTCAGCCCAACATCGAAATAGGCACAGCGAGGGAACGTCTACACGCCAAAGTAGCACACATCGAAATAAGGGAGCCAGGCACAGCTGCAGACAGGGTCACGGGGCGGACTCAACAGCAAGTCACTCCCTTAAAGGGCCCCTCCCAGACACACTTTCATTAAACAGTGCAAGATACACAGAGCCAACAACTAGTTGCAGACCCTGTATATGCAGCACGGACCCCCAGCTGCAGCAGCAGCAGCCAGAAGCCCTGGGCTAAGGGCTGCTGCCCACGGTGACCACAGAGCCCCGCAAGGGCTGGAGAGAGAGTATCTCTCAACCCCCCAGCTGATGGCCGCCATGGAGGACCCCGCTATTTCGATGTTGCGGGACGCGGATCGTCTACACGTCCCTACTTCGATGTTGAACGTCGAAGTAGGGCGCTATTCCCATCCGCTCATGGGGTTAGCGACTTTGACGTCTCGCCGCCTAACGTCGATTTCAACTTCGAAATAGCGCCCAACACGTGTAGACGTGACGGGCGCTATTTCGAAGTTACTGCCGCTACTTCGAAGTAGCGTGCACGTGTAGACGCAGCCTAAAATTCCCCTCCATCCCTCCTGGGCCACCCAGCCCCTGGGGAAAGTGAAAGTGTATGTGCCCACCCAGCCCGCCTCAACTCCCATAGTGGACAGGGACCCACTCTTTTTTTCTCTGATAGTGTTCCAAATACACCAGGTGAGATCATCTGTTGGCATAAAGTATCAGAGCCCCCTTGAAGCCATAACTTTACATCAGTTTATACCAGCTGAGATATGGTCCAATATTCTGAAAAATAACCCATGCAGCTTTTCTTTACTCAGTTCTGAACTAACATTCCCCCATTAAGGTTAAAAAAAACCATACAGAACCCATGCAAAGCACAAATATAAAACAATCGGAGCTTAACCAAGTGCACTAAAGTGGGGTTTAGCTTTTTCTTGTTTTACCATTTGTCCTTGTATCATGGCAGATTGTGGCAAGGACACTTAAAATGGTAGACCTGGTAGAAGATTTTAATATTTTAAGACATAAAATCATTAATTTTGCAAAAAGTCAGAAGCTGAAGAGAAATTATCAGTTTAAAAACCATGTAGCACTGTCTATGCAAAAAAAACCTACCAGGCATTTGCTTTTCCACTCTGTCAGTTCGATTGTTCATCAGCTGTCTGAGAGTTTGCACTGATGCAGTGAAGGGACTCGGTAAAAGTCTGGAAAGAGAGAGTGAATAAGTGATGCTTGGGTTTTAGACCAGCTCTACAAATGCACAGTAAACCCAACCACTTAATAATAATAATAATAATAATAATAATAATAACAATAATAATAAAAAGTAAAGATATGATGTCCTATTTCAGGAAACTACAAGAACAATAATATATCCTTGACTAGTTCTTTAGCACTTCAAATTTCTGCAGTGAAAGTAACAGTCTTAGGGATGGCACTGAAAAGGATAGACATAGGAACACACATAGAAAATGAATAATCTGACACTAAAATTAACACAGCAGGATAGAGAACCTTCTGCTGTAAATTAATGGAACTTCTTGGGCTTTAATTCACTGATTTATACGACATGATGAGCTGGTTCATATGGTTTATTTTTTCTATTTTCTCCATTTTTACAATTTACATTGAATTTTCTGCTAGTCAATCTAGCTAAGAAAACCTTGATCTCCAGTAATCAGTTTGTCAACCTTAATATTATTTCTGAGCTCATTGTCCATCACACAAACCTAGCTAAAATATTGTTCAGTACTTTGAGATCATTTTGGGATATATTAAAGCTAAGAAAATCCTTCACTAGAGAAAATATGTCAATTACATTACTGTATCTTCTCTTTGCTGAGCAGCAACAGGTATCTGAGGCCTTACAAGTTAGTCTTGCAATGGAGGAGAAATCAGTGATATTCAGCTTGGGCATATTCCAAAAACTGGGGAAGACTAACACCATGCAGAATGTCATTTTAGGACTGAACATTTGCTCACACTATGAGAAAAATGTGTAAGAACACATGAAACAACATCATCTGGTAACACCTGCACTAAAATATTTTAGTAACATTTTACTAAATGGATTGTGAAGGAACACACATACAAGGAAAAAGATCCATAGAAAGAGACCTCTTCCAATAAATAATTTCCATGAAAGAAAGATATTCTAGACTAACTAGACGTAGAAGAGTCAGTAATAATGAGGGTGAAAAAAAATACATTATGTGCCAGTAAGTCTCAGTGTTTAATAAATGAAGGTTTCCAGCATAAATAGGAAAAGAGTGCAGGACACTTTTTTGTATTTAGTTTTTCCTTGATGTAGGTTTAACTGTGCTTCCCTCAAGTCAATTCTGATGTTCTTAGAATTCATTCACTGATTTGTAAAGATTAGATGAACAGTTTGGGTGAAAAATATTTGGAGTATGCTGCTATGCATAAGCTGCTTACTGTACCTGTTCACTATTCATGATCAGCTATGCTACTTATGTTCCTTTTTGTCTCCCTGTTAGATGATTGAAGAATTGTAAGATTTTGTTTTGGGCATGAACTTTCTGATTAATAATCCTTTGTGTTAAAATATTTGGAACTCTCAAGAAGCACAAACATATTTGCAAATACCTGGAAGTTGCACAAATTCTGATACATTATTAACAATAAACATTTATATTACAGCCATGCCCAAATGCCTCAAGAATCACAGCATCCCACAATACTCAGCTTTTATTTGCAAACACACTTGCAAAAGCACTTATAACACACCATTCTTTAAAATCAACTATATTGCAGCTGAATGGGAGCTGTTGATGTCGGAGAGGTTGGTACAGTTTTAGTGGAGAGTTTACTGATTGGCTATGTCTACATGAGAAGCTTCTTTCAACAGAAGTCACTGTCCAAAGGGATTTCTGGGCAAACTTTTGTCGACAGATTGAGTCTACACATAAAAGCAGATCTAAAGAGCAATCCGCTCGATCAACAACTGCTGACTGAAAGGTCTGAACACAGGGCTTCCTGGTGAACTGGAAACCCTGTCTGTTGACAAAAGGGTCCGAGAGCATCTACATGGCTATTTTATTGAAAGAACACTGTCAAGAGAGGAACTATACTTGAACGGGGAGAGGTGTAACACTGCTGACGAATGTGCTGGGTGTTGTTGACAAACTAGCAACAAAGCATATTTTGCATGTAGACACTCCATGGTTTATCCCCAACAAAAGCTCAGTTTTGCCAGAAGAAAGCCTCTCATGTAGATGTAGCCATTGCCAACTGGTATGGTAGGAATTAAAAGTGTATAATAATGTCCCTAGTAAACAATGCAGATGATAAAGAGAAATGCATTTCTGGGGCCATGTCTACACTAGCCCCAAACTTCGAAGTGGCCACGCAAATGGCCATTTCGAAGTTTACTAAAGAAGCACTGAAATGCATATTCAGCGCTTCATTAGCATGCGGGCAGCCACGGCACTTCGAAATTGACGCGCCTCGCCACCGCGTGTCTCTTCCCGACGGGGCTCCTTTTCAGCTGATGGGAATAAGGGGACTTCGAAGTAGGCGGGGTACTTTCGAAAAGGAGCCCCGTCAGGACGAGCCGCGCAGCGGCGAGGCGCATCAATTTCGAAGTGCCGCGGCCACCCGCATGCTAATGAAGCACTGAATATGCATTTCACCACTTCATTAGTAAACTTTGAAATGGCCATTTGAGTGGCCATTTCAAAGTTTGGGGCTAGTGTAGATGTAGCCTGGGTGTATCTTAGGGTATGTCTATATAGCAGTGTTCTTCCAAAATAAACTATTCCAGAAGAGCTGTTCCAGAATAGCTTATTTGAAAATAATGCTGTGACTCAAAAAATGCATTTTGAAATAGCACTTAGGTGTTTTGAAGTACAGCATCTACACACAATACAGCTATTTTGAAATAGAGCCATTGGATGCGCTAGGGCTTATTTTGACATAGGCTGTATTCCCTGTCTTAACAGACCCTACTTTGAAACAGCTATTTCAAAATAGGTGCTAGTCCTTGTGTAGTGAGGTTTACTTACTTTGAAATAAGCCAGACACTATTTCAATTTTTTTTTCAAAATAGTGGTTGGGTTGTGTAGATGCCAGGAATATTATGTCAAAATAATGGCTGTTATTTCAAAATCCCTTTGCTGTGTAGACATGCCCTTAGTGAAGGAAAATTTGGGTTTTGACTAAATTCATGTTTTAATTAACAGTACCTTACTGTGGAAAATTTTGATTATTTTGCTGAAAGCCCACTCTGGCCGTGTCCCAGGTGGCTGAGTAGCCTTGTGGCTAGATAACCAAGTAGACAGGCCAAAATGGGAGCAGGAAGAGGGGCTGTGGTCCTGGCCCAGAGACCCTGAACCACTCCCTTACTATTACTTAGCTTTGGGTGTGGCCCCCAATAATCTAAGTTCTCCCTTAGTGGGGTCTCTTAGGGATCCCCCCACTTTTACCAGAGAGATTGGGTGGGGGCTTATGTGTTCCTGTGGCAGCTAAACAGGTAAACTGTGGTTCCTCTTCTGAACCTCCTCCAGTCTCCTGGCAAGTCAGCCCCAAAATGGGTCAGGCTATTTACTTCACTTCTCTCTCCAGGCCCTTCTTCTGACTCTATCACACCCCCAATATCAGCTTCCAGCTGGAAATGAATATTTTATCTGAAAACAAAGACTTGGATGGGATATTCCACCGAGGTTCAGTGGGGTGTTCCATTTTTTATATCTGCATCTTCTGTCAGATAGGCTCCCCAGACAGGCTTTTTGTCCCAGGATGTACTGTGGCCACAATTCACCCCCTCCTCTCATTAGGTGGGAGGGTTTTGATGGCACCAGAGAAGATGTACTCCAGCCAGGCAGCCTGGCCAACAGAGAAGAAAGCTGGTGAAGAGTACCCCAACTGAAACTTCCATGAGGCACAGAACAGTGTGTTTTTTCCAAATGGAACTGCTTTTTTGTGGCCAAAATATATTTGAATTTTCCACTGAGTTAATATTTTCCAGAGGCAGGGGGATTTCAATCAGCTCTACCTTCTGCCTGTCCAGAGATAAAGTTTCTGAGGTCAAAATATCAAGTGTAGTGTATGGAACAGCATTCTTTGTCCTCACCCTGACTTGGGCATTCCTTTATCTATTTCTGTGGTCACCTGATAACAAGAAGGATGTCTTCTTGTTACCCTCCTATTTGTGAGTCAGTTGATGGCTGACCAGCGTGACTGTGGAGTTGCAGGTCTTATGGCTAAAGGGGCAGGTACAGGCACCTGTTGGAGGGGTGTGGGGCATTTTTTGCTGCTCTTGTCTCAATCTCTGCCTCTCCTTGTCTTTGCTGTGGTGGGACCTCTCTGATTGTGCCACCCACTCATGGATTACCATTCTCCACTGGGGATGGTCCTTGGCAAGGGTCTCCAAAGTGTTGACACTTAAACTGCACTTTTTTCATGTGTGAATTCAGCTTGTACTTAAATTGCTTCCTCTGGGATCAAAGGAGTTAATATCCACTGAGAAAGAACAGTATCAGCTACTGAGTCACTGGCTCCATTTCTTACAATGCCAAGCCATGCCTTAGATATCTTTTACACACTGACCTAGTCCAGCCTGTCTCAGCATAACAGTTTGAAGGACATCATAATACAAGAATGCGTGGCTGCAAGTTCAGGCAAGATAATATTTCTGCGAAGGCCCAGCTCCGAGCATGTTATATACAGCATGTGAGTTAATCAGCATGTCCTCAGACAGAGATTATTAGCTAGATCATAGTTAAAAGGACAGACAGATGATTTAAGAATCCTAGTTAGAATGAACAACAAAATGTTTCTTTTAAAATTTCACACACATCTAGTGTTTAATAAACCCCATCTTGAAGACCCAACATAGTGTGAATTGAATGCTGGAGCATCTGTATTGAATCAGAATTTGGCTCTGTGGAGGTATATGAAACCCTTCGACCATATTTAGCTAAAACTCCCATTGAAAACACAGGGAGAGCTAGTCTGAGTAAAAGGGCAACGATGGAGTAAAATTTCTCGATATTTGATAGCCATCACTTCCTTGTGTTTTGCAGAGAACTATGGCTGCATCTACACTATGAACTAAAACTGAGTTTATAAAAATCTATTTATTAATGCTGGGGTTTATCCATTATATTTTGAGCATTGTCGCCTTCCCACATGCCCCCCCCCCCATAAAATCAACTTATTACTGCCACACACAAGTACCTTAAATCAAGTGCTGCAACAGTGCATTGTGAGAACCTATCCCACAGTTCCCTGAGCCCTGTAGCATTCTGGCTATTTTCACTGGTGCAGCATGAGAAAAAGTGCCCCACAAGTAGATGTGGGTATCTGACTACTTCTTCCCACATTTCGTTCCTCTTTTTCCCCTGCTGTGTTGAACAAATGCCCCTTTTTTCAGACAGGGGCCTTTATAAGAGATGTGCTTTTTATAGTTAAGGGGAGGGAAGGGGTAGTAAACCTGTCCCACTTGATAGGATTTTGAAAACAGGAAGAAAAAGCACTGGATCTTTGCAGGCTTGGATCTAGATTTAGCCCTCCTGGCAAAAAAGACCCTCAGAAGAAGAATATGGTTCAGTAGACACAGGTGCTACACTGAAAATGCAATGAATCACCTGAAACAGTTATGGCTTGGGGCAGCTAACAGACCCTTGGCTACAGCCAGCCCCAAAAATCATGACTTCCCAGGGAGACCCACCACCTGCTCCTATTAATAGCATGCACAGGTTTGGATCTAGGTTTGGACCTCAGTCTGGATTTAGGCCTCCTGTAAAAGAAGACCCTCAGAAGAAGAATATGTTTAAGTAGACAGGGGTGCTACACTAAAACTGCAATGAATCATTGAAACAGTTACAGCTCGGAGAGGCTAAAAGACCCCAGAATATAGCCAGCCCTGACAATTGTGTCCTCTGAGAGAGAATTCCACTGGGCAGCTTAAAGACCCCAAACTACAGCCAGGTTTAGACCTGCCAAAACAGACCCTCAGAACAAGAATATTCCTCGCTGCAAGCCTTACTTCGAGAGGTAAATGTATGGCTACTACATTGCCTTCATTGAAACAGTTATGGCTTGGAGCATCTAAAAGACCCCTGGCTACAGCCAGCGCCCAAAAATCATAACTGCCAAGGAAGACTTCCCCTGGGTGTCTGAAAGACCCCCTACTACAGCTGGCACTGAAAATTGTGACTGCTGAGTGAGACTTCCCCTGGGTGGCTAAAAGACCCCTCAGCTACAGCCAGCTCCTTGGCCTTGGGCTAAAGTACATCCAAAAATTTCCTCTCAGAGAACAGCCACACTAGTGACAAAGTATTTTCCTCCATTGCCCAAAAATTGTGACTGATGAGGGTGACTTATCCTGGCCAGCTACAGGACCCTCACTGCACGCAAGCTGCCTGACACCTTGCGCAGCACATCCTTTTATGGATTTGGGGTCAAGCCACATGATGCGGCTGGGTGCAGGAAAATTCCAGACTGTGTGGTGCCTCCTGGGGGAGGGAAAGGAGGGGATGTGGGGTGAGGACAAAATGTAAATGAGTAAAGAGAAGTTTCTTGTCCAAGCAGGACCTCCACCTGCAGACTAGCTGCCACATGATGTGTGTGAGGGAAAGTTCCAGAATGCGTGGCACCTCTCGGGGGGGGGGAAGGGAGGGAATGTGGGGAGAGGGACAACATGTCAATGGATGAAAAGAAGTTTCTATCAGACAAGCACGACCATCACCCACAGCCTATCTGCCACATGGTGCAGGGGGGCAGCAGCTGGTACCAGGCAGTACACAAAAATAGGCAGGTACCAGAGGTAGACAGTGAACCACACACCCCACAGCTGTGCTACTAGCAAACAAAAAGAAAGAAGATTTTTCAGCCTCTCATGACCCTAGAGCCACGGGCTTCCAGGTGCCGAAATGAAACAGTCTTCCTGTTGCCTAATTCCTCCGCGTCTGAGAGCAGTGGAGATGGAAGAGACCAGAGAGGAGAACAGTGGGGCACATACAGGATATGTCTGGAGGCTAATGAATTTGATTTAAAGGCATGGCGCTGTCTGACTACCCTTCACTTGGAATTTTAAGTTCGAACTCAATGCTACACCGGTCGTGTTACTATTATATTGTGATATCAATATTATGTCGATTTTAGTGCTCCATAAATTGAGCTAACAGAATTTACAGTGAAGACAGGCACTTGGTAAAATCAGGCTACAAGACCTAAAATTGATATTATCTTGTAGCATATACATAGCCATTTTCATCAACTTAGGAATTCACTGAGGGGTCTAAGGACTGGATAAAGATATAGCAGTGTAAGAAAATCCCTTGAAGAAACAAAGGCAAGAGCGCTATCTAATTACACATTTCTAAAAGAGAAGAAAAAGAGACGACATTTAAATATTTTGTGCACAGTCCTGTGGTTATTATTTTTTGCCATGTTATTTGTGGTTCTATGCAGGCTCAGAGTAGTTTTGTGCTATAGACTTGTCAGATATTTCTGCCCCACAAATGCCAGATGAAAATAATAATAAAAAATGCTTAAAACTGTATCTAATCAGACTAAATTACAGAGTAACAACCTGAGCTGTGAAATGATAGTCCTACATCAAATCGTCAGTGACCCATTGGCTTGGAAGTTTATGCCAGAGAAAACAATGTACTGTAAGAGGAATTGACATTAAGCCAAGCACTCACTGCCCTGCTGGTGACTGACAGCTGGTAAGCAGCGAAAACTCAACTACCCTTTCAGTAATGGATTCTAAATTTCATGGAGTGGAGGACTCCATACAACCTAATCATTTTACCTGTCCCCACTGCCTCACTCAGTCCTCAAAAATGATACTAGATTCATTGGGTGAGTTTCATTCAGACTCTTACACATACAATATTTTATGTAGAAATGTTAGGTGCCATATACACGAGGGCTACGTTTACACTTGCCCCCTTTCTTTGAAGGGGGCATGGTAATTAGGGTGATGGGAGATTATTAATGAAGTGCTGCGATGCATATGCAGCACTTCATTAGGCAAATTCTCCCCTGCGGCAACTTCAAAGTGACAGACTTTGAAATGGCGGCATGCCATGTAACCACAGGCACTTCGAAGTGCCCGCACTACTTTGAAATGCATTTACTCCCCAAAAGGCATGGTATGCTGACATTTGAAGTTTGACACTTAGAAGTTGCCAGGAGGGAGAATTTGCCTAACGAAGTGCTGCATGTGCATCGCAGCACTTCATTAGTAATGTCCCATTGCCCTGATTACCATGCCCCTTTCGAAGAAGGGGGCAAATGTAGACATAGCCTAGGTGATAAGCCTCTCTTTATAACAGTTCGCTTCTTTGGAATTTCTAAATATTACTGGTAAGATTTTCCTAATTAGAAAAGTGTTGCATCCACCCTGGGGGAATTCTATAGTATACCTTGTCTTGACAGATAAAGAGGAACTGACTACAGAATGAAAATTAATGGGAAATGATCATATCTTAATTACATTTATAATGTGTAAACTGATTGAAGTCCAGACCGGTGATGTAGTGTTTGGTGCTTTTAAAAGCTTGGTTTCACAAAGCCATAAACAATTGTGAGCCATATGAGCTCGGAGGAAAAATTTCTTGAGAAAAATGCAAAGAATAACTGGAAATTGTTTAGTAACAGACAGGTAGCCGTGTTAGTGTGTATTCTGACAAAACAACCCAACAATCATGTAGCGCTTTAAAGACTGACAAAATAATTTGTTAGGTGACGAGCTTTCTTGGGGCAGATCCACCTGTTCAGATCTGGCCTGATACCTAAAAAACCAAAATGAATTAAAAAGACAGTATTGGTTAAAATAAAACCAAACAGTCCTGGATTATAGAGGAAAAGGTGGAATCAATATAGTATCACAGAGGCCATTTCTACACACGCTACTTGTTCCAAAAGCAGCATGCTAATAAGTGGCCTGGAAAATGCCAATGAGGCACAGATGTAAATTTACGGTGCCACATTAGCATACGGTCACTTGAAGAAGTTCTTCCAGACTCCAAAACAGCATGTAGAAGCATGGCCCCTGGGGGATCTCCCAGAAGGAAATCCTCCTTCTGGAAACCCCTTCTTCCTGAAAATTTCCTTCCAGGAGATCCCCCAGGGGCTGCGCTTCTACACACTGTTTTGGAGTCCGGAAGAAAAAGGAAATTAGTATTAATGAATACAAATCAGTATCTAGGAATTGTAGGAAACTGATAAGGAAATAGAAGGAACACTAGGGCTACGTCTACACTAGGCCAAAACTTTGAAATGGCCATGCAAATGGCCATTTCGAAGTTTACTAATGAAGCGCTGAAATACATATTCAGCACCTCATTAGCATGCGGGTGGCTGCGGCACTTCGAAATTGATGCGGCTCGCCACTGCATGGCTCATCCAGAAGGGGCTCCTTTTTGAAAGGACCCTGCCTACTCCGAAGTCCCCTTATTCCCATCTGCTCATAGGAACAAGGGGACTTCGAAGTAGGTGGGGTCAATTTCGAAGTGCCGCAGCCGTCCGCATGCTAATGAGGCGCTGAATATGTATTTCAGTGCTTCATTAGTAAACTTCAAAATGGCCATTTGCATAGCCATTTCAAAGTTTTTGGCTAGTGTAGACACGGCCTAGGAGGAGAGGAAGGTGATCAGGAACAGTTACCAGGGATTTGGCAAACATACGTCAGTCATGATTGCCTTTTATAATGAGATAACTGAATCTGTAGCTATGGAGAAGGTGATGGATGTGATATACCTTGACTTTAGCAAAGCTTTTAATACCATCTCCTATAGTATTTCTGCTGGCATATTAAGGAAGGTTGGCCTGGAAGAATGGACTATAAGGTGGATAGAAGCTGGCTAGATGGTCAGACTTTATTTAAAATCACCATGTCTGGATAACTCCCAAGAATTATAAAAGAGCTGGCTAAAGAGGTTGGCATTAATGGTGGATCATTAATGTTGATTTTTAATCAATCTTGGAACAATAGGAAAGTTCCAGAAAACTGGAAGAAAGAGAATATTAAGCCAATATTTAAAAAGGCTAACTGGGATGTGCTAGGTAATTACAGACTAGTTAGCCTGTCATTTAACCAGAGCAAGATAATTGAGGGGCTGATCTGTGACTTGAATAAAGAACTCAAGGACTGTAATATGATAAATAAAATAATTAACCCAATCGGGTTATGAAAAATCAGTTCTGTAAAGCTAACTTGATTTTTATGAGATAGAGTTGAAATAGAGTTGATGTCACATACTTAGACTTCTGGAAGGCATCTGACTTGGTACTTCATGACATTTGAATTAAAAACATAGAGTGGTATGAAAAGAACTTAACACACATGGATAACTGGTCTCAACCCAGCATTGTAAACAGACAATCATCCCTAAAATGGGTGTGTCTTCACAGAGACTCGCAATTCACTATTTTACAATTTTATTAATGACCTGCAAGAAAACAAAATAATCAGTGAATATTTACAAAGGACACAAAAACTGTGGAATTGTAAATAATGGAGAGAATTGGTCAACAATACAGAGTGATCAGGATCATTTGGTAAGCTTGGCACAAGCAGACGATATGCTTTTAAATGCACCTAAATGTAAAAGTATCATGCAAGAATAAAGAATATTGGCCATGCTTACAAGACAGGGAGTCTTTCCATGGAAGCAGTGACTCTGGAAAAGATCTGGGGATGGGGAGGCTAATCAACTGAACCATGAGGTCCCAGTGCGACACTATGGCCACAAGGGCTCATACGGTCCTTGGCTGCATAAACAGGAAAATCTCACGCAGGAGTGGAGAGGCTATTTTACCTCTATTTGGCACTGGAATTCTGTGTTAATTTCTAATATCCACAGTTCAGGATGGATAGGAATAAATTATCAGGTTTCAGAATGGAGAGAGGTAATGATGTCCTGCAAGGGCCTGTACTGGGACCAGGGTTGCTCAGCATATTCATAAATCCTTTAGAAAAAAGGGGGGGCATTTAGGGATTTGGGGTAAATAGATTAAATAAGAAGATGGTGCATGGCCCTACCAAAAAAGTGGGAAGGGGAGGGGTAGCTCAGTGAGTTGAGTACTGGCCTGCTAAACCAAGGGCTGTGAGCTCAGTCCTTAAAGAGACCATTTTGGGGGTCTGGGTCAAGTAGATATTTAAAAAAAACTGTCAGGGATGGTGTTTGGTCCTGCCATGAGGGCAGGGGATTGGACTCAATGACCTACCAATATCCCTGCCAGCACCATGAGATGTTAATCTCCATATATTATATAAACAGCGAGGGAACAAAAATTTGCAGGTGACAAAAAAACTAATCAAAATAGTTACGTTCCAGGCAGCCTGTAAAGAGCTACAAAAGGACATCTCAAAACCAGGTGGCTGGACAACAAAATGACAGATGAAACTCGGTGTTGATTAATTCAAAGTAAATCACATTGGAAAAACAAAATCCCAACTATACATATATAGTGATGGGTCAAATTTAGCTGTTACCACTCAAGAAAGAGACCTTGGAATCGCTGTGGATAGTTCTCTGAAAACATCCATTCAATGTGCAGTCGCAAAATATTGGGAATCATTAAGAAAGGGATAGAAAATAGGCCAGGAAACATCATCTTGCCTCTACATAAATGCACGGGATTTTGAAAATCGTGTGCAGAAGTAGTCATCCCATCTCCTCCCTCCGCACCCCTCCCCCCTAAAAAGAAAAAAAGATAAGTTGGAATTGGAAAAGGTTCAGAAAAGAGTAATACAAGTGATTATATGTATAGAATGGGTTCCATACAATGAGAGATTAATGAGACTGGAACTTTTCAGCTTGGAAAAGAGATGAAAGGGGGAATACAGTAGAAGTCTTTAAAATCATGACTGGTGTGGAGGCAGTAAATTACTCCTTCCCATAACACAAAAACTAGGGGTCACCAAATGAAATCAATAAGTAGCAGGTTCAAAACAAACAAAAAGAAGTATTTCTTGACACATTGCACAGTCAGCCCATGGAGCCCTTTGTGAGAGTATTTTGTGAAGGCCAGGACTATTACAGGGTTGAAAAAAAAGACTAGATAAATTCATGGATGCTAGGTTCATTGATGGCTATTAGCTAGGATGGTCAGGGATGGTGTCCCTAGCCTCTGTTTCTCAGAAGGAGGGAATGGGCAACAGGGATTGGATCATTTAATGATGATATGTTCTGTTCATTCCAGTATACTGAGTTAGATGGAGTTTTGTCTCATCCACTATAGCTGTTCTTATGTTCGGAGATGACTGGTGCAAGGATTCTAGGAGGGCACTGGCCACATGCCTGTGCACCTCCACATCCCAAACATGCCCCTCCTTCCTATCCCTGCTCCACCCATGCCCCTTCTCTTCCCCTCCCTTCTCTTGTCATGTCTTGCCACTTCTTGAGTAAGTGCCACACCGCTACCAGTGTGTGTGGTACAGTCTGTCTCCTCCCCTGGAGTGGTGCAGCATCAGAGTAGTATAAGGTAGGAAGCCCCCTGGGTATCTCCCATGCATTGCCTCTGATTATGTTGATAAATTGTAGAGGGTTCAGAGAAGACCCATGAGAATGATTAAAGCACTATAAAACTTTCTTTATTTTGACCGGCTCAAGGAGCTCAGTCTAATTAGTTTGCCAACGAGCAGATTAAAAATTACCTTGATTACAGGCCATAAGTAACTGCATAGAAAACAAATATTTACTACTGGACTATTCAATCTAGTAGAGAAAGTTGTAAAATGATCTAATGACTAGAATTTGAAACAAGACACATTCAGACTGGAAATAATCATGAGCGTAATTAACCATTAGAACAAATGACCAAAAGTCGAGGTGGATTCTCTATCACTGATGATTTTAAAATCCAGGCTACATTTTCTCCTAAAAGGTATTTCTAGAAATTATGTTGGGAAAGTTTTATGACTTTATGGCTATACAGAAGGTCAGACCAGTTGATCAGAGTGAGATCCCTTTTAGCCTTAGAATCTATTAATTGCTCCATCACAATCCACTCAGCGGGTATGGATAATTATTCAATTGTTAGTATAAGGTTGGTAAAAACCTGCTTGGAACCAGGCCCACTGAGTGAGCAGAGGTAAACAAAGGGAGCGGTTGTCCCTAGGCCCAGCATTTCAAGGAGGCCTGGACCACTGCTACTGACAAAGTAGCAGCAGCAGCTGGAGCTCCAGGCCCCTTTGAAACACCACGGAGCCCTGTGCTGCTGCCCCAAATGGCACAGAGAGAATATGGCAGGAGGCCCAAGGCTCACTTCCCTAAGCTCTGCCCCTTCCATCCATGGCATTGCCCCTTTTGGGGGCTGGAGCCAGGCCCTCATACCACTGTTCCCCAGGTCTATGGTGGCTGTCAGTGCTACTTCTTGGAACACAGTTTAACAATTGTCTGTGAGGATCCTGAATCATTTTACCCATCTTCAACTTCAAGGTTAGCTAAGGAGTACATGGAACAAGGCAATGGGTTATTTCCCAAGTGCATGTGAGGTTGCACTGTTCAATAACTTAGCAAAAGACCACATCTATGTTCAAGCTATATTCAGCATAGCTATCCTTTGAATATAACTAGAGTGACAGACTGTGATTAAAACTTAAGTGCAAAGGTAAAATCAATGGCCCTCTTGAAACTATTTGGAGGAAATAGGTCATTCAGGGATAGGACAAACACAGAGTAAAATAAGTCATAATTCTTTACAGCCTAGATCCAAAAGACAAACGAAAAAGGAACTCTTGACTTTGTCACTGGAAAGCAAAACATGTTGGTTGAGATTTTGCTAACCCAGAATGTTGCTGCTTGAGTTCATCTCATTAACGTTTGCTGATGGTGTTTCAAAGGGGCTCTGAGTTCTGGACGACGATGTCACTGCTGTGGTAGTGGCAGCAGCCAAAGCTCTGGGCCCCTTTGAACTGTCCAAGCAGCTGTGTTACATGCAGCTGTGAAGTGGGGACGGTGCCATGACTGGAATGGTGCTTAAGGCTACCTGTCCTAGACCCCACCCCTTCTGCCATTGCCTGTGTCCCTTTGGGAGGGGGAGAGCCAGGTCCCTTTCTTGCCTTTCCCCAGGGTCTGCAGTGGCTGTCAGCCCTGCTGCTCTCATCCAGTTATTCTAGTAACCTTTGTAGATTAATTTTTCCAGCAGCTTCCGTGCAGGATATTGAAAAGTTTTGCTTTGCCAACTTATTGATGCAGTGACCTTTTCCCATTGTCTGGCTTCTAAATTTATTACATTTAAGGGTTAACAGGTTCAAATATAGTATCATTAAAATTCATTGGCGAAATAAGATTACAGAAGAGGAACTGCTAAATTAAAAATGATTTGCTGCTACTGTAAGACATTTTAAATCCAGGTCATGCCAATCTCAAGGTAGAAAAGAGAGATGCTGAGGCAAGTATACTCCATCAACAGGGATGCTTGTCTTAAGGAAACATTTTCTTACAGAAATCATTATTGGAACATATCTTTATTTAACCAAATATCCTATCCTATGTTTTGCACAATAATGTTGAACATTGTGTTAGTGTGACTATGGAGCCAAAAAACAAACAAACAAATCCCTCTGCAAATTCATTTCTTGAGAAATAGCATGCAGGAGAATATGGAGCATTTATTTCCCCCATTAAAGCTTCCCATTCCCACCCCAGCTCATGGTTCATGGTGCTTCCTGGGGGTGGTGGAGGTGGGGAGGGTGTGAGGGGTGCAGGGTGGTGTGGTGTGTGGTGTGGTGTGTGGCTGGTGGTGGGGGGGGTCAGGGCTAGCCCTGTGTGAAGGCCTGGCACAGGATATCCTGGACCCTGACCCCATCCTGCTGTGTCTCACGGCACAGGAAAGCAGGAGGCTGCTCATACCTGGCACCCTGGTCCGCGGCCCAGCCCTGCATGAAGGGCTCCTGGCGGCCCTCCACAAAGTTGTGGAGGGCACAGCAGTCGGCAATGACAGCAGTGGCATTCGGGAGACTGATATCCAGCCTAGCGGGAGGCGCCTAAACCTCCCCTCCAGCCTCCTAAACTCCCACTTGACTGTGCCCCTGTCATGGTTGAGATGACCTTTAAAGATGCCCTGGGCTGGCGTGGTATGACTGGTATGCAGCCACATAAGCCACAGGTGCAGCAGGTACGCAGCATCAGCCACGATTCAGGGGGGCATGGTGATGTCCCCAAACCGGTGTTCCTGTGGGGGACATAGTGCCCTCCTGCATCCAGCTTTCCAGCCACGAATTCCAGAACACCCAGGCATCATGGGCCCTGCCCAGCCACCCACCCACATCCAGGAAACAGCCCCTTGCGTCCACCAGGGCCTGGATTACAACTGAGTGGTACCCCTTCCTGTTTATGTAGACGCCCCCACTGTGGTCCAGACCCCAGATCGCAATATGTGTCCCGCCCAGGGCTCCAAAAGAGTTGGGGAAGCCTCAGGTCCGCAAACCTGGCAAGGGTGGTGTCCAGATCCCCCAGTGTCATGACACATCACAGGGGCACTGTGTTGGTGGCTTGGACGACCTGTAGGGAGAAGGAGGGGACATCCATGACCACCGGACTGGGGGACCCACTCCCCCCCCACCGGGAGCTCCCTGCCCCCCACTGAGAGCCCCCTGCCCCCTCCCTGGTCGCCCCCTCCCCGGGGTGGGTCCATGGTAAGGGCTGACCATACCTCCTTCAGCACTGCTCCAACCGTGGCCTTGCCTACATTAAATTGGTGGCCGATGGATCTGTGGCCGCAGGAATTGGCCTGCTGCCATAGTGCGATGGCCACCCTCTTCTGCACCAGGAGCACTGGCCACATATGGATATCCTGGTGCTGGAGAACTGGGCCGAGCCAGTAGCAGAGGTCCTCGAATGTCTACTGGGTCATCCTGAAATTCCTGAGCCACCGCTCGTCATCCCAGTCCTCCAGCACCAGCCGGTCCCACCATTCAGTGCTGGTGGTATAGGACCACCAGCTCTGGATGGGGGGAAATGGGAGACAGGCAACATGAGGGTGGCAAGGGCCTCAAGGCTGGGTCCCATGGGAGCTAGCCACCCACACTGTTGGTGCTGCATGGTGAGCAGCACGGCCAGCAGGCTGAGCAGGACTGTGATGACATTGTCCTCGCCGAGGGGGGGAGCTGGTATGGTCTCCAGCTGTTCCCTTCTGTATGTGCTGCTGCGGTCTTCAGGCTGTCAACCTTGAGCACATGAGGGCTGTGGGTGCTGGGAGGGGCCCTTTAAGGTGCTGGCTGGCTAAGAGCCCAGAAGGGCTTGTCGGTCATGCAACCCCATGCCTTCATCATTTCCTGTCCCCTTACTTCAAAGTAAGGAGTAGTTGTGTGTGGACGTTTAACTTTGAAGTAGGGGAAAGCCTACTTTGAAATAAGGGAGTGTGCATTTTGCGTGTGGATGCTCTACTTCGAAGCAACTTTGAAGTTATTTTGTAGTGTAGACGCAGCCTATGTGTCCCTCATTTAAGTGAGTACTTGTAAATAAAGTACTTGTTTAACAAGGGATGAGTGTACTTCTTCTTAGCCACTTCTAGACCGCCCCTGATTGACAAGGCATTTTTCTCACAGTTGCTTTATGTTTGTCCATACACACTTGAAGGTACTGCATATGGAGCCACTGTACATGTGAGCCATAATAATTTCTTTAGGGGAACAGGTTTAAAGAGCATTCAAGGGGTCATTTGATAAGGAACATGATTGACCTTTCTAGGTCAGCTATGCTGTATCACTGTTTACATTGTATCTGACCAAGCAGGTCTTTGCCCACAAAAGCTTATGCTCCACAATGTCTGTTAATTCATAGGGTGGTCAAATCACTAGGCTATGGTTACACTACCGTGATCTGCTGACAGAAGTCACTGTCAGAAGAGATTTCCTGACAAAACTTCTGGTGACAGTGTGGCCACACACAAAAACCAATCAGAAGAGTGCTAGGCTCTGTTAACAGAGTGACCGGAATGCCAGGCTGTTCCCTCAACAAAACCGACACCCAGAAGCACAGCAGAAAGAGCTGCCCATTGTTCTGCATACCCCGTCTGTTGAGATAAGGCCCCGGCCCCGCCCCCACCCCAGTGTCCACACAGCTTTTTTGTCAAGAGAATCTGTCAACATCAGTGTTATGCCTTATGGCCAAGAGGCAAAATGCTGCCAGTGCAAGTGCTGAGTTTTGGCAACAAACTGTCATCAAAACACATTTTGTGTGTGGATACTCCACTAGTTTTGTTGACAAAGCCAGGGGGTTGCCAGCAAAACTCGCTAGTGTAATTGTAACCTAGCATGTTCTGTATAGCTTGATCTAATGTACCCATTTCACATGAGATTGGGTGTATGAAAAAGTCATGGTGAGCCAAGTTCTGATCTATTGCCCAGCCTTTGCTATCCTACTTTGGAACATGGCTAGGCAGATAAATAGATGAATGTAAGCAGTAATTATTTCAGATATATCTGACAAGACATATTTGTGGCATAAAATTATTCCTCAGCAATAAGAACTGTGCAAGTTAAACTTTAATGAATCTGACACAGTTTATCTATAGGTATCTACTGGAATCAGAACCATTGGTATATAGGTAGAGGAAAGGCCTTGGAGCTGTAGTTCATGTGTAAGTAGTATGGAAAGAGATCGGCTTTACATATCTCTTGCCCTTCTTTTAACCTGATTTGCTACTACCAGGCACTTGGATAAATGAGACCTTTTCCCCAAACCTTCTCTTTTTAAAAGATGTAATAAAATGCTTCAACATTTGCTTCACAGTGATGAAAAGCAAATATCTGTCAAAGTGAGAACTATATTTACACACATAGATAATAAGAGCTGCATTAAAAATGCTGAGCTCCAAATAGTTAAGTTATATAATTAGGAATGAGACGTGTTAGATGGTACCTAGTTTAATCCTTATCTCTCTATTCCAGATTGCACAGCTTTGAAGAAAGCATATTAGCAGAGTTACAGTGAAATGACTGTCTGGCCTCTCTGAAGCACTGACGTAGTTAGGTACCAAACTACTTAAATGTGACCAAAGGAGTGAACAGAACATGGGCGAGCCAAGGTTTTACCAGGAATACTATTTACATGAAACAATATCAGACAAAGGCCCTTTTTGATGGGAAGCTATATAGTCTACCTGAGCTGTTGAAAAGTGAAAGTGTTGTGTGTTGTGGGGGCTGAAAGGCAAAGGAATAGGGAGAAAAAAAGAGATAAATCCTACAACAACTGTGTATTATCCTCAGGCCTGCCAAAGGGGAATCCAGGGAGAGAGGGGCAACTGCCCTACAACCCGGTGATATCCACTGGGCAGCACTGCGGCTGCCTGGGGGAAGCTAGCTCCAGCCCCACTCTTCTGCATGAGGCCTGGTCCCTTTCAAGTTGTGGAGCCATCCCCTTCCCACCCATTGCCTAGGGGCCTGGCAAGACTATCAATCTCAATTACTATTTCCTGGGGACAACCCCCACAACAGTGGTACTACAGTTTCTAACATTTGGGGTATGCCCCACCCAGCAACCACAATTCTTATTTGAAGTTTAATGCCTTCTGTGCACAAGGTTGGAACTGCATTGACACCCTTCAGACCTGTCAAATACGTACGTACGTAAAACATTATATTCCAGCTGATACTCCAGTCCAGTTTCCTGAGCCAACTTTAAAGGAGTCATGGCCATCGTCCGCCCTTCCTAACACCTCTCCAGCATGTTCTGAATGATTTGCATCCCTGGGGGTAGCAAAAAATGCAGACCATACATAGGTCATGCATCAGGCAGTCTTCAAACCCGGTCTAAGATTTTTTTTTCCATTTACCTTTGCTCCTTGTCCCCTTCTCTTCCTCTCCACATTATCTCTAGGTAGCCTCATCCACAAATATGAATTAAACCACTCCCAAATCTACCTCTTCTCCAGACCAATCTCTGTCTAAATGAAAATATTAGCATTTTGACATTATCTTGTGATTGTCTATCTGTCAGCTCCACGTGACTAGAACTGAGATTTTAATCTCACCCAAACTCTCCTTGTTGCCTCTCTTCTTGAGCCGTATTGATACACCACCATTTCACCTGTCACTCAGGCCAGTCACATGGGTGTCAGCTTAGATTTGGACCCCTCGGCAGGTCTTTACAACCAAGCTGTGTCTCAGTCTTGCAAATTCATTCTGTATAACATCTCAGATAAACCAAAACAGTTCACAAATTTGGGTTCTTTTCAGCAAACAGGTTTGGCAAAATAAACAAAAATCCAGAAGTGCTGAAGACATTTGTTATAGCTTTTCTGAAACAGAAATGTTTCACTCAGTTTTGAAAAGATGTTTCATTTTGGAATCTGACTTTTTCATTAGTAAAACGCATTAAACATGTTTAAAATCTTTAAAATGTTTAGTTTTAGGCCAAGTAAATATTTATTTGAACAATTTTTTTGTTGTTGACTGAAAGAAATAAAATTTTATAATTTCAGGTTGCCATGAATCAATTTTTGTAGGTTTTTTTTGTTTGTTTTTTGTTTCATCCACTGAACAGAAATAGCAAGGAATAAAACTACGGTTATTCACACACAGGTCCAGTGACTAATGCAGCTGAGGAGCTAGTTGAATAACAGTATTTGCTAAAAGTTTGTTTAAAGACAAATCTAAAACATTCATGAGGTGCATACACCTAGCAGCAGTGTGGGATGCCTGTACCTATGGAAGTGTACCTAAGAAAAATAAACATAACTTTTTATTATAATTATTATTTATTTTATTATCATTATTATTATTAATAATAATAATAATAATAATAATATTATACTGGAGAAATAGTCTGAGGTAAATAAGATGAAGTTTAATAAGGACAAATGCAAAGTACTCCACTTAGGAAGGAACAATCCGTTTCACACATACAAAATAGGAAATGTCTGTCTGGAAAGGAGTACTGCAGAATAGGATCTAGAGTTCATGATGGACCACAAGCTAACTATGAGTCAACAGTTATGACATGGGCTACGTCTACACGTGCACCCAACTTCGAAATAGCTTATTTCGATGTTGCGACATCGAAATAGGCTATTTCGATGAATAACGTCTACACGTCCTCCAGGGCTGGCAACGTCGATGTTCAACTTCGACGTTGCTCAGCCCAACATCGAAATAGGCACAGCGAGGGAACGTCTACACGCCAAAGTAGCACACATCGAAATAAGGGAGCCAGGCACAGCTGCAGACAGGGTCACGGGGCGGACTCAATAGCAAGTCGCTCCCTTAAAGGGCCCCTCCCAGACACACTTTCATTAAACAGTGCAAGATACACAGAGCCAACAACTAGTTGCAGACCCTGTATATGCAGCACGGACCCCCAGCTGCAGCAGCAGCAGCCAGAAGCCCTGGGCTAAGGGCTGCTGCCCACGGTGACCACAGAGCCCCGCAAGGGCTGGAGAGAGAGTATCTCTCAACCCCCCAGCTGATGGCCGCCATGGAGCACCCCGCTATTTCGATGTTGCGGGACGCGGATCGTCTACACGTCCCTACTTCGATGTTGAACGTCGAAGTAGGGCGCTATTCCCATCCGCTCATGGGGTTAGCGACTTCGACGTCTCGCCGCCTAACGTCGATTTCAACTTCGAAATAGCGCCCAACACGTGTAGACGTGACGGGCGCTATTTCGAAGTTACTGCCGCTACTTCGAAGTAGCGTGCACGTGTAGACGCAGCCATGGTTGCACAAAAGCAAACATGATTCTGGGAGGCATTAACAGAAGGGTTGTGAGCGAGACACAAGTAATTCCTTTGCTCTACTCTGCACCTGGGGTACTGTGTCTAGTTCTGGGCACCACATTTCAAGAAAAATGAGGAGAAATTGGAGAGAGTCCAGAGAAGAGCAACAAAATAATTGAAGACCAAAAAAAATGGCCAATAAGGGAAGACTGAAAGAATTGGGTTTGTTTAGTGTGGAAAAGAGAAGATTGAGAGGAGACATGATAACAGCTTTCAAGTACCTAAAAGGTTGGTACAAGAAGGAGGAGGAAAATTATTCTCCCTAATCACTGATAGGATAAGAAGCAATAGGCTTAAACTTCAGTAAGGGAGTTTTAAGTGATTTAGTTGGACTTTAGGAAAGCTTCTTAGCTGTCAGGGTGGTTAAACTGTGGACACTCCAACATTGCAAATATTTAAAAGCAGGTTGGACAGACATCCGTCAGGGATGATCTCAGTGGCAGTTGGTCCTGCCATGAGGGCAGGGGACTGGACTTGATGACCTTTTGAGCTCCCTTCCAGTTCCAGTAATCTATGATTCTATGATTCTGTGATGACCTAGCCCACTCATAGCAGCCTTCAGAGGCATCAAGGATTGGTTCAGCTTGCACGTCTCTCCTACACACCAGAAAGCTCATTGCTGTCAGTGTTTTGATAGAGTAAACAATAAGCAGAAATGCTCACAAAAAGCAAATCTTTTATTGTTTCTAGGTAACAGATGTCAGTTACTTCTCTTAATCAGAATTCAAACAGAGCTTCCTTCCATTTCTAACGTCTCTTTCTCTCTTCAAATAAATATCAAGCTGTCTGTGATGGGGTGATGTTGCTAGGCAATATGGCTCTAGTGAGTGGTGTATCTCGCAATTAGTCATTCCTTTCTGACAGTGCTTACATTAAAACTATATTTTTGTTTGTACACACTTTCCATCTATTACTGCACATCTTCAGAGAATCAGAGATAGAAGAAGCCTATTAACAAATATACTGGAGGCTTGCAGATGCTCTCAGTGTTTAGACCAAATGTCTTTCCATTTCCTAGTTTCTGCAAAATATATATCTAGTTGTTGGGATGTGCTTCAGTATATTTTAGAATCTACCTTCATTTAAAAGCAGTGTCAAATGGCTATCCAAATCTTAACTTAATTACACATATTCAGTATTACATCTCTCATTTCCCCTCAGGAAAGGAAAGCACATAACATTCATAGTGTCTACACACAAGTAGAGCATCTACACACAAAATGCACCGTCCCTTACTTTGAAGTTGTGTCTACACACAAGTAACCCCTACTTTAAAGTAAGGGGCCTGGAAATGATGCTGATAAGGGGTCACCTGGCTGACAGGCTCTTCCAAGCTCAAAGCCAGCTGACCCCTAAAAGGGCCCCTCCAAACACCCACAGCCTGTGTGTGCTCAAGGCTGACAGGCTGCGGACATCAGCAGAGCATGTGCAGTGGGAACAGCCGGAGACCATGCCAGCTCACTCCATCCCCAAGGACGATGCCCTCTCCACCATGGTCAATCTGCTAGCCATGCTGCTCACCCTGTTATTCCAGCAGCATGACTGGGTCACCTGAATGGGACCCAGCCTCGAGACCCTGGCCATGACCCTGCTGCCCCTCCCTCTTCCTCCCCCAAACCAGTGCCAGTGGGCATACGCTATCAGCACCAAATGGTGGGACTGGATGGTGCTGGACGACTGGGACGATGAACCATGGCTGAGGAACTTCTGCATGACCCAGCAGACATTTGTCGACCTCTGCCACTGGCTCACCCCAGTCCTCCAGCCCTGGGACACTCGCATGAGGCCAGCACACCTGGTGTGGAAGAAGGTGGTCACTATGGCAGCTGGCCACACCCGACAGCCACAGATTCGTCAGCCACCAATTTGGAGTCATCAAGGCCACTGTGACAGCACTGCTGAGTGAGTTATGGTCAGCCCCCACCATGGACCCATTCTGGGGAGGGGGTGACTGGGAAAGGGGAAGGAGCCCCTGGTGGTGGAGGTGGAGGCAGGGGGACACCCAGTCAGGTGTTCATGGTCGTCTCCCCCACTACACACAAGTTGTCCAAGATATCAACACCATTCTCCTGCAACACATTGTGACTCTGGGGGACTTGGATGCTGCCCTTGCTGCGTTTGTGGGCCTGGGCTTCCCCAGTTGTTTCAGAGCCCTGGATGGGATGCATGTGGCTATCCCGGCTCTGGACCACAGCGGGGGCACTACATTAACAGGAAGGGATACCACTTGGTGGTACTCCAGGCCCTGGTGGACTTGAGGGGCCGTTTCCTGGGCAGATGTGTCAGGTGGCCAGGAAGGGCCCATGGTGCCCGGGTGTTCTGGAATTAATGGCTGGGATGCCAGATGCAGGAAGGCACATATGTCCCCCCAGGGGACTCCCACCTGGGGATATCACTATGCCTCCCTGAATTGTGGCTGACGCTGCCTACCCACTGCACCCATGGCTCATGCAGCCCTATACCAGACTTAACCACGCTGGTCCAGGACACCTTTAAAGGTTGCCTTATCCATGCCAGGGGCAAAGTAGACCAGGAATTTCGGAGGCTGAAGGAGAGATTTTGCAGCCTGCTCACCAGGCTGGATGTCAGCCTCCCAAATGTCTCCTCGGTGATCACCACCTGCTGTGCCCTCCACAACCTCATGGAGGGCCACCAGGAGCCCTTTATCCAGGCTGGGCCACAGACCCAGGGGCCTGCTATGAGCAGCTGCCTGCTGTTCCGTGCTGTGAGGCACAGAGGGATGGGGTCAGGGTCTGGGAGGCCCTGTTCCAGGCTTTCACACACAGCCTGCCCTGACACCCCTAGCCACACTCCACACCACACACCACCTTACCCCCCCACACCTCATTGTCCCCCCCCACCCCACTTTCTCATGATCACCAGGGACATGGGGTTAGGGTGGGAACAACAAATTTTAATGTGGGGAATAAAGTATGTCACAAAAGAGAACAGAATGTGGTAACTTATTTTGTGTGCATGGGTGGAATGGTTGGCAGTAGGGAGGTGGGGGCCTAGGTGGGGGGACTGAACTGGGACGGGGGCTGGGATGGGTCAGTTGCCTGGAGGCATGGGGGACTGGAAGCCACGTCGGCCATGGCTGTTCCTGCCATCCCAGGTCCGGGGCCTCCTGTGGGGACTACAATGGGGCTGGGACCATGGGGAGGTGGGGCTGGGGTGGGGGTGCCATGGGCTCTGCCTCTGCAGCGTGTATGGGGAGGGGCACTGGGGCTAGGCCAGGTGTGCCTGCCTCAGCCAGCAGCCACTGGGCCAGCTCAAGGTGCTTGGCTGGTACAAGGTCTGCCATGCATTGGGCAGCTGCTGGAGGGGTGGCTGCTGGAGGGGCAGCTGCCAGAGGAGAACATAAGAACATAAGAACGGCCATACTGGGTCAGACCAAAGGTCCATCTAGCCCAGTATCCTGTCTGCTGACAGTAGCCAATGCCTGGTGCCTCAGAGGAGGTGAACTGAAGACAATAATCAAGTGATTTGTCTCCTGCCATCCATCTCCCGCCTTCGACAAAAGGCTAGAGGCACCATACCTTACCCCTTCCTAATAGCCGTCTATGGACCTAACCTCCAAATATTTATCAAGCTCTTTTTTAAACTCTGTTAGAGTCCTGGCCTTCACAGAGTCCTCTGGTAAGGAGTTCCAGAGGTTGACTATGCGCTGTGTGAAGAAAAACTTTCTTTTATTAGTTTTGAACCTGCTGAGGAGGCAGGAGGCTGGGCAAGGCAGGCAGCCAAGGCCTGGACCAAGGTGTCCATCCTGCTGGACAGCCTCATCCACACAGCCCGCTCCATCTCCAGCCATTCCTGGAACACCCCAGTCATCTCCTGCCCAACTGCCTGATTGGCGGCCACCTCCTCATCTCTCCAGCATTGTCTCTGGGAGGTCTGGCTGTGGATGTGGGGAGATGAGGGCTGAGGCAATGGGGTGGCCTCCCAGCCCCCTGAGACCATGGCCTGCTCAGCTGTGCAGTGGTGGCTGACCAGCAAGAGACCTGTGGGGACAGAAGGAGACAGGGGGACTGCCCATGAGTAATGGCTCCCAACCCCGGTGGGGGCTGGGACCCTTGCTCCCTTGCCCCCCGCCCCACTCCCTTGCTGCTTGATGGCCTGTGAGATCCTAGAGGTTCGCGCTTGGGGAAGGTCAGGCTGTGTTCCTACCCCTCCCCTGTCCTCAGGCATGTGGGCTGTGGAGCTGTTCCAGGGGTGCTCCGTCCCCACCCCTTGAGACGTCCTGCTGGCCCCATACATACCGGCTGCGACCTCTGGGGCTGTGGCAAGGCTTGGCTCAACAATGCCCGGCTGGGTGTCCCAGAGGGGAGGGTGATGACAAGGGTCCTCGTCTTCACCCCCAGTCTCAATGGGTCTGTCCCACGCAGCTGTCCACGGGAGAGGGGAGTGGCAGTGTCCATGAGGTGCTTCAGGGTGGCCACCTTCCTCAGCCCCTGGAGCCTGTGCAGCTCACCGTAGCAAGGGCAGTGCACGTTCTCTGCCCCCGACTGGCTGGCAGTGTCGCAGGCCTTTATGTAGGTCTGGAGGAGCTTCTTGATCTTAATGTGGATGTGGCTGCTGGTGTGGTCGTGGTGGCCTCGGGCTGCAAGGCCTTTGGCCAGCCGCTCAAAGGCCTCTGAGTAACACTGGCGGTTGCCAGTTTGTTGTAGGACCTCCTCCTCCCCCCACAGAGCAAGAAGGTCCTTTAGCTCCTCCTCAGTCCAGGACGGTCCCCTAGTTAACTTCAATGTAAGTTTGTAGTGTAGACCCAGCCTCAGTGTTTCAATTCAAGCATTCAATGTTTTAATGTACCTTTGCAAGGAAAGATACATACTTGGAGACTTGTGGGTATTTGTTCTATGTCTTTAAAGAATAGTGTTATTCAAATATTATGAGCTTGATTATGTCTTGGACTACATACTCAAGACCCCCTATATTCCTATCTAGCCTGAATAAAATTCATACCATTAGCAGCCAATAATATTTGAATGCAGTTACTGGATAAAATGTGTAGTCACAACTTTCTACCTTTAAAAGTCAAACAAACACACAGAATTATAGAATTATAAGGTTAGAAATCATAAAGCCCAGCAACATGTGCTGAGTCAGGCCCACATCAACCTATACAATCCCTGACATGAGTTTGTCCAACCTCAAATGATGGGGTTCAAAACTGGGGATGGGGAGCCCACAGTCTCCCTTGGAAGCTTAGTCCAGAACTCAACCACCATTAGAGCTAGAAAGCTTTCCCTGATATCAAACCTAAATTTTCCTGGCTGAAGATCAAGTCACTGCGTCTTGTTTTGCCTTCAGTGGGATGAGAACAATTGTGAGAAATGGAGACCAGATGATCGCAGTCTTCTTTAAAAGAGTCATTAACATAGTAGAAGATATCTTATTCCCCACTAAGTCTTCTTTGATCAAGATTAAATATGCCCAATTTTTCAATTTTTCCTCATAAGCTACATTTTAAAAATCTTTTAACCATTTCATTTCTCTCCCCTGAACTGTCTCCAGTTTGCCCATGTTTTTCTTAAAGTGTGTTGCTCAAAACTGACACAAGACTCTAATTGCAGCCTCATTAGTGACAAACAGAGAAACACAATTACATCCTATGTCTTACATAAGACACTTCAGGTTGAAACTCTCTGATCCTGGACTCTCCTATCTGGCAGGACCATGGACGTTGCTGGACTAGAGAGCCCCTGGATCAGAGAGCCGCTAGGGCCAACAGAGAGTCCAGTAGTGGAGGGAGCAGCAGTCCAGAGCCCAGCCCATGGCTAAGGTGAGCGAGCTCAGCCACAGGCTGGGAAACTGGGAAACAGAGACAGCCCTGTGGCCAGGGAGCTGGCAACACAAAGCCTGGCTGGGGACAGGAGCAGAGCCATTCCCACGGCCAGGGGCCAGTGGCTTGGAGGGGAGCCAGGGGTAGAGAGCCTGGCCAGAGCCTGCAGCAGAACCAGTCCCATGGCCACGCAACCAGCAGCCTGGGTAGCCTGGGGGCTGGGATCAGAGCCAGTACCAGAGCTGAGGCACTGGGAGTAGCAGTGGGATAAGACCACAGGCAGGATGCCCAGCCAGGGCTTGCAGCAGAGCCTCGTGGCTGGAGCCAAAGGAAGCATTGGAGGATGTGAGGGGAGCCTTGTCAGAAAGATGGCAGCCCCCAGGGACAGCTGGGAAGCTGGCAGCAGGGGAGCCAGACTGACCATCCTTGGTCCAGCAAACTCTCTCAGTTGGGGCCAGTCAGGTCCCAAGGGTGCCAGTCCAGAGAGGTCCACCCTGCACTGAAAATAGAGCCCAGAATGATATCAGCATGCTCCACAACTGCATCACATTATTAACTCATTCAAATTCTGGTCGTCTTTATAAATCCCAGATTCTCTTCAGTAATATACCACTTAAGCAGTCATTCCCTATTTGGTAGGTGTGCATTTGAAATCTCCTTCTTAAATGAAGTTCTTTGCACTTCACTGATTTTCATCTTGTTGATTTTTGACCAGTTCTCCACGTTGTCAAGGTAGTTTTGAATTCTATCCTGTCCTCTAAAGTGTGTGTAACCATTCCCAGCTTTGTGTCATCCACAAATTTTTAGACGCATACCCTCCATTTCATCAACAAAGTCTTTAATGAAAATGTTGAATGTTAGCCAAACAAGGACTGCCCTAGCAACGAAGGGTCCTGTGGCACCTTATAGACTAACAGAAAAGTTTAGAGCATGAGTTTTCGTGAGTTAACTCACTTCTTCAGATGCTGGTCCTGGAAATCTGAAAGGCCAGGTATAAATAGGCCAGAGCAAGGCTGGGGATAACGAGGTTAGCTCAGGCAGGCAGGCTGAGTTGTATTGTCATCAGTAGATCTGGAGGTGTGAACTCCAAGAGAGGGGAAGCTGCTTTTGTATTTAGCCAGCCATTCACAGTCTTTGTTTAAGCCTGAGCTGAGGGTATTGAATTTGCAGATGAATTGTAGCTCAGCAATTTCTCTTTGGAGTCTGTTCTTGAAATTTCTTTGCTGCAGGATAGCTACTTTTAAATCTGCTACTGTGTGTCCTGGGAGATTGAAGTGCTCTCCTATGGGTTTTTGTATATTGCCATTTCTGATGTCTGATTTGTGTGCATTTATTCTTTTACGTAGGGACTGTCCAGTTTGTCCGATGTACATGGCAGAGGGGCATTGCTGGCACATGATGGCATAAATTACATTGGTAGATGTGCAGCTGAATGAGCCCACGATGGTGTGGCTGATCCGGTTAGGTCCTGCAATGATGTTGCTGGTGTGTATATGTGGGCAGAGCTGGCAACGAGGTTTGTTGCATGGATGGGTCCCTGAGATAGAGTGACTGTGGTGCGGTGTATAGTTGCTTGTTAGGATTTGTTTTAGGTTGGCAGGTTGTCTGTGAGCAATGATAGGTCTGCTTCCCAAGGCCTGTGAAAATGTGGGATCATTGTCCAGGATGGGTTGTAGATCCCTGATGGGACTGCCCTGTGAGACACCACTAAATATGTCTTCCCAATCTAACAACAAACAATTGATAACTACTCTTAGTGGACACTCTTTTAACCCAAACACCTCATACTAATTTTATGTTGACCACACATCTCAAGTTTGCCATGTTGGAATACAACAAAAGTCTTATTAAAAACAATTTATATCACCATTTCATATAAGGATATTACCTCACGAACCTTCTCTCTTTAGTATCCTGGACCAACACCGCTCCAACAGAACGAACAAGACATAGCACATCTGTTTCCCACTATCCACTAGGCTAATAAACTATTCCTCCATCTTTCTTCTATACCTAATGTATTTAAAGAATCTACCCTCCCTGTCTTTTGTGCCCATTGCTGGGTGTAATGTATTATAACACAATAAAAGTTAAGATGGTCTCGTTCATACAGAATGATTGAGAATGACTGCTTTACAGAAACAGGAATTGTGAAAGCTGAAGACAGTTTGATTCATCTTGTCTATCCTGAGAGGCTAGATTCAGTGTCCTTTACTTTGACTGAGTGCTGTAAATAGTCCCATCAGTTTCAACAGAATCAGAGTTAGGTGTTATTCACTGTAAATATCAAATGTGGCCTTTAGCATCAAGCCTGGGACATTACTGTTTCAAGTTCAATTCTCCAAAGGATGTACTAGGTAAAGAGGAATTGTTTTAGTGGTCATAAGCTATGGTATATTATGTTCATGGATCTAATGTTCATGCGTGTCTACATCCATTCAAGTCTATCTTCTCATTAGAGAAGATGAATCTCTGCTGCTGTCTATTGAATCATCAAACTTCTGCCCTTAAATATATGTGTCTACTGACGCTAACAGCAGCTGCAAAAATGCAGCAGCTGAAAAAATTTGCCATATCTTTAAAAATCCAGGTGTAATGAATATTCCAAGACCAAAATGAAATGGTTTGAGCTATCAGTGTAAAAGTCACATTCATGGAAATGGTATTTTTAGTTTTTATAATGTGAAATAGAAAAATAACCAGAAAAAATTGAAATATACTCCAGCAGTACAGGGTGAATGCCTCTAATCTGGCACTCTCTTGTCTGGCAACATCTGTAGTCTGGCATGGTTTTAGATTAGGTCCACACTGGGCTTTAAAGTTTATTTAAGAGACACAATTCCAGCTGCAGCAAGTATAATTGATGTATCATAGGGTAATTTTTCTGGCTGTCCACATATCAGAAGATTGATGGGAAAAACTCTCCTTTTGGGCTTTGACCTTTGACCTTCCTTAGTCCTTGTGGTAGTCAGCCAGGGCTGACTGTTCAGCTCTGATGGTCTGAGTTAGTGCATCACCTCTAAGCATGCTAAATTGAGCCCCAGAAGATCGACCTTGAATGAGTCGATCTTCCAGTACGTGTAGATGTACCTTGAGTAAGCCAGATATGCACTTATTATGACTGCGGCCAAGTTTTCCCTTGTCTCATAAAGTTTGTTTACAGTCACCAGTCCTGGCTCTCAGTGTTCTGTGCTCTTAGTTAGCTCTAATTTACCCCTAAATGTCTTCTAAGATCCCAGTAAGAAGTAAAAGTGCTGGTAACGTGCTGTATGGTATTGACCATTCATGGTGCTGGACTAAAGAGGTTCAATCTGTACATATATCTAGAGATGATCAGAAACTGGAATTTCTACCCTTTGGGAAATTTTAATACTTCCGAATTGGGATAAAGTTGAGAGGCCATGATTTTTGCAGAACAAAAGGTTTGAAGAAAGGATTTATTTAAAATACTCAAGAGGCAGAGAGTAACATAGTCATAGGGAGACAAAGTGGGAAATCAAGGGATGCAGTCCAGCCAGGCCAGGGAGCCTAAAGGGAGAATGGAAGCATGAGGAACCCAAACTTAACGTGTTCATGAGATAGCATGATTGTGCAGGCAGATGTAGAGACTAACTTCAACCCAGGCTGCCATAGTTGATTTTCCTCATGAAAAAAATCTGCAAAAGTTAAAGTCTTGTCCCCATTTTGACAATTTTTTTTTTCAAGAAGCCATACTTTTATCCAATTCTAAATGGTTGGCTACATGAACTGACCACATGTGAAAGACAAGTACCCTCCTTTCTCTGTGTTCAGCCTGGTTTAGAGGTAAGCGAATAGTAACAAAGTTTCGATGTTGAGTTAGAACATATACCTCAATACTCAGGGATCAGATCATCACCTGATGGAAATCAGCATTGCTTCATTTGCTGCAACTGTTTCATTTTCATTCATTCATTTTCATTTCTGAATTTGTATAGTTTGACATATAGATCACAATTCTAGTATATCACTACTCTAGCAAAAGCAAACATGAATTCCATCTCTATTCAAGATGATTCATAAAATATTCCCTTAGAAAAATGAATCCTTGTTAAGAAGCTCATTGTAGTAGTTGATATCTTTCTGCTTTGGGAAGAGAAAAAGGTGTTTTGTTTTTAGTTTAATTTTTTCAGTAGTAAAATGTCTTGTGCATATTACCATTTTTTTCTTGTGCAAAGCATGTGGATGCTGCTGAAAGGAATAAGGGTGTTAGCAGCTACACTGTCTTGATTTTTTTGTTTATTGTTCAAGATTTATTCATAATTAGATACATTTTTTAAACTAACTGAGCTTTGAAATATCCTACTTTGAAGTCTGAGGTACTTTTGGTAGCTGTAGAGTTTGGATTAAAGAAAGTAGTCACTTTTATGCATGAAGTGACACTTATTTTTCTAATCCAAGCTCTACCAGGTTTATAAAGTTTTGTTGTCATTCAGCACACAGGGGAAAAAGGAGTAAAGTGTTCACGAAAAAAAGGTGAGAGACAAATGAAGATAACCAACAGTAATAAAAGCATAGTTTATTTTCTATAACTGTAAGCTGCTAAAAATGGGAAAGATGGAATTTCCTAGGATTTCTAACAAGATTTTGAAACCTCAAATGTGGTAATATTTGATATGTAGTTAATGTAAATAATTGGGACAAGTCTATTATTCTAGTATTAATATTTGTCAGTTCCTAGAAAACATGTTTAGGTGAGAAAGCTGAGCAGAGGATAAAACTACAATACTATATTAAAAAAAGTTGAACTGAAACTTTTATATGCTAAGTAATGCCCAAGATCTCCTTGTACTTTGTTTATCTATATGGCTATGTCAGCATGGTGGGCACTATTTCAGGATATGGTCATATCCTGCAATACCTGCCCGCAGCTAAGAAACATGCTTGTTGTCTCAAAAGGGTTTTCAAGATAACAGGTGCACTGTTCCAGCATCCCTTGGGATACAGAAGGAGCACCTACAAAAACTGGTTCCAAAACCATGTATTAGGCAAAATACATTTGTATTAAGGCTATATTCCAAAATAAAAAACTAATCCTAGCTGCCTTGAGATTTTCTTGGGGTTTGCCAACAAGAACCCACATTCAGGGGAATTGGATCTCTATATGGTGTGTACCAAAACTATCTGTGGTCTACATGATGCAATTTAATAAAGAAGCAAACAAGCTAAAGGGAAGCAAAAAAGCAGGTCAAGCTTGGTAGTTCTAACAGTTTTGCTTTAATACAGTTATTACAGCAGCAAACTCATGGCTGTAAACCAGGGCAAAAGTCTTCTTTTTTTTCCAATTAACCATGTTAACTCATGACCTTCTGATACACTCATTAAAATTTTCGCTAAGAGATTTAAACGTACATTGAGGTTTGAATCAAACCAAATTTTCTCTCATTCAGCTTTGCACCAGCTCATTTGAATGATGATTGCAAATTAAATGATCTCTGGCTTCTAGTAGCTGCCCTCATTAGTGCAGGAAGTTTATGCAAGAAGAGTCTTGCACTATGCAGAGAACATGGCAAGAGGATAAGTTTCTCTTCATGGATTTAAAAAACAGAATAGAGGAAGAAAGGGTGTGTTCTTGATATCTTTATTGTGTCTTTCTTTCCTTCTGTGCTTAAAGTACCTTTTGATTATTTTTACTGATTTAATAAGAGAAGAATTTAGTAAAAGTGACTAAAACTTTTGCACTTGTTTTACGTTACAACAAATTAAAATGCATAAGAGCTCAATGGTGTTATGCAAACTTAGCCTTAGAGATATGCACACAGGACAGACATTTGCTCTCACTGCACTGAAAAAGGACTTTTGTTTGCAGAGCCAATAATGAAAACCTCGAATGAGGCAGTTATTCTTGGTGTCCCACACACCAGACATGAGCTAAGGGTTTATTTTAAATGAGAAAAATTGAAACTCTTGTAAACATCTGGACTTTTGTGGTGAGAAGGGTGATTTGGGTGGCAGTGAGGAGATTCATATGCAGGGAAATGCTGAGAAGGAACTTATTAGAAGGAGAGAAGAAGGATTAAAAGAAGTTGTGCGTCCACAGCATTTTCCAAACTTCTCTCAAATGTGTATGACTGGCACTACAGTATCCAATATATACTATAAAGTATATGCTCTAGCCTTCATTTTTCTAAATTGCTGTAATTTGACTCCTGTTGATATCAGGACCCAAAATCTCAAATGTATTTAGGCATTGCACCCAAATGCTTCAGAGGATCTGGGGCCCAGAGTAGGTAGGGTTACTATAAAAAACATAAGAATGCTCATACTGGGTCAGAACAATGGTTCATCTACCCTCACATCCTGCCTTCCATCAGAGATCTGAGCCAATTTCCACATAGGTAGTGTACTGAACAGGGCTCTTTATTGAGAGACCCATCCTGTCATCCAGTCCCAGCTTCTAACAGTCAGATGTTTAGGGACATGAGATCAAGTCCCTGACCATCTTGGTTAATAGCCACTGATGGACTTATTCTCCATGAATTTATCTCGTTCTTTTTGAAAGTAGTAATAATTTTGGTGTTCACAATACCTCTGAGCACTGAGTTCCATAGAATGATTATTTTGTGAAGAAGTACTTTGTAATATTTCTTTTAAACCTGCTACCTATTAATTTCATGGGGTGACCTCTGATTCATGAGTTATGGAAGGAGTTATTGTTCACTTTCTCCACACCCCTCAAGATTTTAAAGACTGCTATCACATCACCACCACTCCAGCTTTAGCCATCTCTTGTCTAAACTGACTAATACCAATGCTTTTAATTTCTCCTCATATGAAAGCTGTTCAATACACTGAATCATTTTTATTGGACTTCTCTGTACTTTTTCCAGTTCTAATGTATCTTTTCAACATGTGGTGACCAGAACTGAACACGGTATTAAAGACGTGGGCATGCTATGTTACAATCTTATTCTTTTCTAATAGTTCTAACATTTGGTTAGCTTTTTGACTATTTCACATTGAACAGATGTTTTCAGAGAACTGCCCATGATTACACCAAAACCTCTTTCTTGAGTGGGAACAGCTAATTTAGATATCATCATTTTGTATGTATAATTGAAATAATGTTTTCCAATGTCAACATTATCAACATTCTGTGTCTGCAGAAACATCAAGAAGTCCTGTGGCACCTTATAGACTAACAGATATATTGGAGCATAACCTTTTGTGGGCAAAGACAAACTTCATCAGATGCTTTGGCATAGAAATTCCAGAGGCAGGTATAAATATACAGACACATGAAAAGAAGTACTAATCTCTTGGTTCTTACATCTCCACATCAGCAGCTGGAAGTGAGCTATATACTCCCTGAGTGAAATTACCTCATTAACTCTGACCTTCCTGTTGATTGGTACTCCCTTCTTTTCATGGGCCTGTATATTTAGACCTGCCTCTGGAATCTCCACTTCATGCATCTGATGAAGTGTTTTTTTGCCCATGAAAGCTTATGCTCCAATATATCTGTTAGTACATAAAGTGCCACAGGACTTCTCGTTATTATCAACATTGAATTTCATTGGTCATCTTGTTGCACGGTCACCCAGTTCAATTAGATCCCTTTCTCTTTCTTCACGTACTCCTTTGGATTTATCTTGAGAAATTTTGTATCACCTGCAAATTTTGCCACCTCATCATTTACCTCTTGTAGTCCAGCAGATTTACTGCCATTGTGTCCTCATGAGACTTTGGCTCTGTTGATAACCAGAAGGCTGCTTTCATGTGTGTTCAATGATATGAGTCCAATAATCACAGCAGACCCCATGAGGTTCCCCCAAAACAACAGACCAGATAAAGATCAAAGGTGCCCGGCCAGGGATTATTGCCAAGCAAGGAACAAAAAATGGATGTCAAATATACGTTACTGATCCACTGCACAACTATATGTGCAGCAATGGACTGATACAATCAGTGGGAATTCCACTGCCACCCTAGGTCAGACAAAGATGATCCCCCTAAGACATCACGTTATATACAGATACAAACAAAGTACTATTGACATATCAGGTTGCCACCCTCTGACATTGTCAGGTTACCATCTATCACTTTGTATCTTGTGGTTTGGTTAGATCATCTCTTATCCATCATTCTGTCATTGTAGACCATTTCAGGAACCTGGATCTGTATCTGTGAGGAGTAGGTACCAAGATCTACTTTAATGAGCTGCTGGTACCTTGTAATTTCAACTAGTACCAACTATTGTTCTGCATGTGGGCCGATTACCAATTAGTGTTTTGTATTTTCAGCTCTGTCCGAGCCAAGTTCTGTTAGCAGAGGCCTGCCTCTTGCTCACAGTTCAGCTTTGCTTTTAGCCATGTTTTGTCCATTGTTGCTAGGCCTTAAGCCTCAAAGCAGGCCTGTGCTGTATAGGCTTAGGCCTTCACCTTACTACTCCTCTTTCTCTAGATCATATATGAATATGTTGAACTGCACAGGTCCTTGGGGACCCCACTCTTTACCTCTCTCCATTTTGATTTTTTCTTTGATCCTTACTCTTTATTTCCTATCTTTTAACTAGTTACTGACCCATAAGAAGACCTGCCCTCTTTATTATCCTTATTTTGCGCAAAGAACCTTTGGTGTTGGATATCATCAAGACTTTCTTAAAGTTCAGGTACACTACATCAGCTAGATCACGCCAGTCCATATGCTTGTTAACCTCCTCAAAGAAATATAATGTACAGGGGAGGCATGATTTCCCTTTACAAAAGCTATATTGTAAGCCTTCTCCAACAAATCTTGTTCATCTATGTGTCTGATAATTGCTCTTTACTGTAATTTTAACCAATGTGCATGGTAGTAAAATCAGATCTCAGGAGATTTAAACAAAACAAATGCATTACTTTAGCTATCTTCCAGTTATGTGGTTTGCAAGCCAATTTAAGCAACAGACTACATACTATAGTTGTTAGTTCTGAAATTTCATGTTGGAGTTTCTTGGATGAATACCAACTAATCTTGATTTATTACTGTTTAATTTATCATTTTTTTTCAATCCAAATGTCTCCTTTATTGATAATTCAATGTGGGACATTTCCTCAGATTTCTCACCTAAAAAGAATGGCTCAGATGGAGGAATCTCCGTCATATTCTTCTCAGTCACAATTAATGTGAAGAATTCATAGCATCTCCTCAATGGCCTTGTTTATCTAGAATGCTCCTTAGACCTCCATTGTCCAGTGGGTGCACTGACTGCTTGACAGTGTTTCTTCTTCTGGTGGACTTAAAAATACCTTTGCTGTAATCATGTTTCTTTTGCTATTTGTTCTTTACACTATTTTTGGTGCCCCTAACTATACTTTTACACTTTACTTTTCTGAGTTTATGCTCCTTTCTAGTTTCCTCAGTAGAATCTGACTTCCAGTTTTTGAAAGATGTATTTTCGTTTCTCACCATCTCTTTTACTGTGTTATTTATCATGGTAGCATTATTTAGTCCTCTTACTGGTTCTCTCTGTTTTAAATTGACTATAACCCTTACTATGTTTCTTGTCCAAGCAGAAAGAAATATTGCAAATCTCTCAAGGAGGATTGTTTCCTATGCGGTTTGCAATCCCATTCTTAGACCCCGCAAGGCTGCATCTACACTACAGTTCCCTTTCTAAAGGAGGATGTAAATGAGTCAAATAAAAAATGCAAATGAAGCTCTGATTTACAAATCTTGTACTTCATTTGCATAATCTCATACAATCATGCATCCGAAAGAGACTGTTTTTGAAACAAAAACAGCAGTGTAGATGGAGGTTCTTTTGAAAAAAAAATTTTTTTGAAAGCACCTTTTATTTCAAATATTTTTCAGGGAGAAGGGTTCTTTCAAAAATGGGATTTTTGTTAGAAAGAACTCTGTCGATACTGCTGTTTTTATTTCAAAAGCAGTCTCTTTTGCAAGCGAGATCACAAGAGATTAAACAAATGAAGCATGAGATTTGTAAATCAGCACTATATTTGCATTTTCAATTTGCCCCATTTGCATTCCCCTTTTGAAAGGGGACTGTGGTGTAAATGCATTCCAAGTATTTTGTAGATAAACATCCAAACATAATCACTTTTTTAAAAGTTTGTCATTCATTGATTATGATAAACAAGGTCCTGTTATTAGACTTTCAGCTAAAATTAATTTTTACACTAACATAAGAAAATATGATTTTTATTCAAGGTTCCTATACACTTTGCCAAAAGATGTCAGCAGCATTTGCCACTCACTAGTTAAAAAAGGATAATATTACTAGAGAAATGTCAACTGGGTGATAAAATAAGGGCATTATGAGGATAATGTTTTGTGCTCTATTAAGTGAACTGGGGACATCTAAGCTAGATATGCAGAAAATATTATGTGTGAAAAGCTTCTGAACAAGATCAATAGGGTTTTCATTATTATTCATATTTCTGCCCAGGTCTGGGTTCCACCTGTTTGCTTTTTGTTTTGTTTTGTTTTGTTTTATTTTAAACTTAAAACATGTTGTTAACATTGTTTAGCCAAGTCCTTGTAAAGTAAGAAGATATTGCAGATGGATGAAATATTTATACTGAAAGATGGCTTTTCCATTTAAATGTGTTCATTTTTGCAAACTTCTAATACATCTAAGATGATAGATAGATAGATAATAAAAGTAATGGAACCTTAACAAGAAAATTTGAGGTACTTCCCCCCTCCCTTTGCAATATGTTTTTGTTGAGATGGGTTCAAGCCACAGAGTTCTGAAAAGGAGCAATATCCTGAAAATCTCCCACTCCAAAGTTTAAATGTATTTTCATCCTGGAATTGGCTCACTCGAATGCTCTGGATAAGTCCTTGCTACCTGCTGGTGACAATACATTTGTTGATGTCTTTTGTCTCTTTTTTATAAAGCGAGTATTTCAGCTTATATTATTAAAGCTTTTATGGAAGGATCTTGTAACAACTTTTGAACAGATGTGTGATGTGCTGGATGGCCTTTCTAGGGTCGCACCTGATGTATTGAGGTTCCACAGAGCCCCCCTATCCTACCAGCCTGGATTCCCCTTTCTCTGTGCTGCTTTGACAGATTCTCAACCCCACCTTCAACACACACACACATGGGTAAGGACACTTCGAGATGTAGATTCATACAGAATCTAAAATCAGCTCTGGGGAATGACTCTTTTCAGGAATCACCCAACACTCCCATGCATGCACCCTCTGGACTGTAAACCCAAAATTATATCGTCTTGTATTGTATAGCGAGGTATACAGTGTAAACTTATTAAATATGCCCCCTCTCTGAATGTGGAGGAAGATATGCACAGCTCTTGCCCCCTCCTGTTATGAATTGCACAAAATGTGTTTTAGAATAAACAAAAAACAAAAAAATAATGACAAAGAGTAAATTTTAAGGGATTATAAGGGATAGCAAACAGCACAAAGCAGATGATGGAGCAAATGAAACAAAACATGCAAACTAGGCTGAATACATTAAAGAAATTGGCTATTGTGACAAAGCTCCTCCTCTATCTTGGGCCCATGATTTTTGATGAATTGCTGGCCTCAGAAGATCACAGCAGCCTCCACTTAGGTATTTCCTTTAGGACACCAGTTTTCTGTTTGTGGAGCTATTCTCATCCTTGGTCAACATGGAGAAAAGTGGGGAAATAAAATTCCATTGTCACTTTGACCCCTCCAAGTGGTACAGGGCAAGTACAAACCCCTTTAACAAAACAGGGCAGGACAAATGCCTTTACCAAAACCAGTCCTTTTCCCATGCTATCATGGGGAGAAGGTGGTGGCTAGAGCGCCCACTCTTCTCTGGGCTCCAGTCCAGGGACCCTGTGAAAGCAGCTACCTGCAAATGTCTCCAATGACAGCCACATGATATAAAATATATCTGAATTATGCCATATCAATCGCATAAGCATATCTCTATGAAAAGTATGGTGTATAGGATCACTATATGTAAAAAAAAAAAAAAAAAAAAAGTGCTCCTGCACTGATATTTTCTTCACTGATCCTCAGACAATTATACATGGGATTGAGGTTAGTGTGACCCCACACAATGTTTCAGAAGATCTTTAACACGTCCCTCATAACGCAAAAGCAGTCATGTATCACTTTAAAGACTAACAAAATGGTTTAATAGGTGATGAGCTTTTATGGGATAGCTTTTATCTCGCACATTTAATTTTGGAATGTGTTTTCTTTAGAAAGATTATTTTTGTCTGGCAGTCAGCTAATAAATGTTTTTGTCACCAGGATGTAAAATATCAGTGTTTCAGCATATATTGATCCAAAGATGCAATTCATTTTACCAACAGACGTATCAGTAATTCCATTTTCAGCTGGTTTGCTTTACGGTATCCATACCAGCTTTTCAGAGAAACAGGTTTGTCAGGAGCACAATCTGTCATCAATTTAATCTTCTATTCTATAAAAAAAACTATGCTGAGGGATTGTTAATGCTGCATAGTTAACCAATAAGAAGTTAAGGAAATGCCCAAGTGACAGTTCTATGCATAACCTTCTCTCTGAGCCCTGTGGCAAATATGCTAAGGTAGTCTTTAGTTACATAATTACACACTATTTTTCAAATAATGTGTCATGCAAACAACTGTTTTCTACAAATTAACATACACATGCTTATTAGCTTGTAGTATCCTGTATTATGCTGCGTATGATGGAGTATTTGTAAATTATTTATAACAGATAACAAAGCGATCACGTCATTAATGTTCTGGGGTTTTCTCCCTTAAAACAAGAAGTCAACATCTTTGTTTTGTATGAAAAGTACAGAAGAGCTCACATTTTTTTCAAAGTTAACCTTCCCCTCCTAACTCACTGTAAACTTAGCATGTGCACCTATAACAGCTTTGAATCTTTACTGGGGTTGTAATTACTGATACTACAAGGGAAATTAATGTTCTTTGTGTGTTTCCTTATCTGTTGAAGACAGCTTGAAGATTTTTGTGACAGTACATAGAAATTAACCCAACATATATTGGAGCTTAGATTTAAATTGCCTCCAGCTTTTCCCACTAAGAAGATGTTTGTCACAAACATTCTCCAAGTTTCAGGGTCAGATGTTAACATTTACGCAGAGCAGTAGCCTTCCAGAAATCTGTATTGTTCTGTTTGTAAAAGATTGCAAGCAAGCACTTGACAAGTGTGGAGTCTGACTAAGCCATATTTTACAGATGGCCTAACTGGATATACAAATTTGAAGCAATCTGTCTGTGAACCCCTTAGTGTAACAGATGGCACATGGGCCTTTACATCAGAATTCAGGAATCTATTCCCAGCTCTACCATAAGCTTTTTATGTGATACCAAACAAGATATTAAGGCTAAATTTTCAGCTGTGACAAGTGAATTTGAGTTGCTTCCATTTTGGTATTCCTTCCCCCTCCGTTTCTGATGGACCACAGAGCATCCATAAATCTACCCTACTGAGGCAGCTGATGATATTAAAAAAATCTATTGATATGTCTGTGTCCTATCTATTGCTATTCTCCTCCACTTGGCTTAGTAGGTGTGCTAAAATGAAAGTGGGCATGTAAAGGATCATTCTGGTGAACAAGTCTCACAGAATGGTCTTTAGGGACCAATGCCACCAAGCATCGTTCTTACACTGGATCAGTTTCCTATCCAACTCAAAGATTAGAGAAATGTTAAGGTAGCTTAGAAACACCTGTCTCCCCTCTTCTCTCAGATCCTCTGCTGAATGCAGCTTGACTGGAACCAAGGGCATGGCTCATAGGGTCTAATTTTTAGAAGTGGGGCAAGCACCCACAATGCCAATTCAGAACAATGGGATGTTTGAGCCATCAGCATCTCTGAAAAATCAAAGGTGTTTCTTAAGCAGGGCACCTGTAGCTTGAAACATCCACCCTTATCAGATGCTTCTGAAAATGTTGGCCTTCACTTTCCTCTCTCAGTTATCTCTGCTGGGAATTGAGGTACTATTTGTTTGCCTCCTTCTGAGGCGAATGGTATGGGCATTACTGTATACATCATGATTACTGTTATGGTATATGTCTGGGATTCTCAAGAGAGATTTATGGGATTAGGTACCCAAATCCAATTTAATGGGATTTGGGGCTCAGTGGGTGAAATTTTGACCCCACAGAAATCAATCACAAAACTGCACATTTCAGACAGATATTAAGTCTATGTTGGCTGGTTAGTAAATAAAGTGAAACCAGTGAAATCTCCTTACATGACCACAAGAAATAAAATGGAGAAAGTCTTTCAGTTTATATCATCACTCAGACACCAGTCTGGTTAATTACAAATAGAATTCAGCCCAGTGAAGTAAAACAAAGGCATCCTAAGTGCAGCCTGCAGATTAAATGTGGCCATGGAGTACTAACATGGGGCATGCAGTTGCCTTCCCACTCACTACACTTTAGGCAGAGAAGTGGAGCCTGTGATGGGCTGTAGAGCAAATCAATTCTATGCTAATGGCACTTCAAATGTTTGATTCCCACCACTGGAAAAAAAAGCAATTTCTTACATGGAGCTATACGAACAAGAAAATTATTGTGTAGTCGTTATCTGAAAATACATATATTTATATGCAAATTAAGCACCACTCTCAAGATTCTAGCAAACGGCCGATGCAACACATTGCTCTCAAAGAGCTTGCACCAGTGTGAAATTAAAATGACACAATATTAAATACCGTGAACCTCACACTCTCTGCTCTGTATTTTGCCTGGCTATTGAATGGCTGTATTTGACTAAGTATGGATCAAACCTTCAACCTACATTCATGGAAAAAACCCTGGAGATAGGACTGTGATTTAGAGAAGTAAACTAGGAATAAGGGAACCATGTGAATTTCTGTTCTGGGATTGGTTCTGAGCAAGGAGGCAGACAGGCTGATATCACGACTGTGAAGAAGTATCATCTACATTTCAGCTTGGGTGATCTATTGCTTCCTCTGACACCCTTCAACTGTAATTTTGGAAAGGCCTAAAGACGGGAAGCTGTTTTGTGTCTAACCCACTTACTTGTAGGAAAAAGATCCAAGCAAAGTCCTGGTAAGGAACAGAGAGTTTTCCTGACATATCATAAAGCAAAGCAATTGAAGCCAGATACCCTATTTCAGAATTCTTTTGGACTGATAAGGAATAATGAATTATGATCTGTTCTGTGGGATGCTACAGATAGTATGATATTAGTTATCTTCTTTTACGTCACCAGACGTATATTCCTCAAAGTCCAATTTGTGGATCTAATTATTCCTCTGGCAAACTAAATCTTAGCATAAAGCATTACCTGCAAAAGGCTACCAGTCATAAATTTACCCCTATCTAGAAGTAAAGAAATTTAATGAGGAGTTCAGGCAAAACAGATTAATTAACAATATGGTGTTGAAACTAATGAAACTGAAAATCACCAATGTCTTCTTTTTAACAAACTTGCGGTCAGTAAGTAGCCATTTCAAATACAATCCTGGATCTGCTGTTCTGAGCCAAAAGCAAATGACCACATAAAGGTTTTCCTTCAGATATCCCTGTATTGTCCCTAAGATTAAACAAAATAAATATATAAATAAACCATGCAAACAAAAAACATTTCTAGCTCTTCTGGTTGTTCTGATATCATTAGATATGTGTTTGCAGTGTTGTTTTAGCAATGTTGGTTCTGGGACATTAGAGAGACAAGGTAGGTGAAGTAATAGCTTTTATTGGACCAGCTTCTATTGGTGAAAGAAATAAGCTTTTGAGCAGCACAAAGTTCTCCCTTCCAGAAGAGAAGCAAAACCTGCAGACATATCTCTACTGCTACACTGATCAATACTACTGCTTGCATGATCAATTATATTATATAAATCATCCAGTGCCCTAAATATCCCTATAAACAGCAACGTGGGTGAAACCAGACAATCAGCATGCTCTCAATTGAATTCACAGAGAAAAATGATAAAAGACAAACCCACTGTCTCAGTACCTAACAAACACTTTTCACAAAATGATCACTTCATGTCTGGCCTCTCCTTGCCCTCAAAGGAAACAATCACAACACTTCCAAAAGTTGTCTGAAAACTTAAATTCATAATTTTGATAGGAACTGAAAATCCTGGGCTGAATAAAAACCCTGCATTTATGAATTATTATAACATCCTGCCTGACCCCAATTTTTGTGTTATGGTTGATATAAATGGGCTACTTCATACTGAATGGTACTTTACAATATATGTTAAGTATTTATGCTGAACAGTTGTATTCCACCTTGTGCTTAGCTGTGACAATCTAAGGCCATCTCTACAGTACAAAGTTGCCAATGCAAGTTACACTGGCTTACAACTACCACCATTAATACATTACTCTTGTATGTGGGGGCGGGGGTGGGTGTGTATGCATACTGTGCTCTCTCTGTCAGCACAGCACATACTTACCACAAGTGCTTGCAGTCCTGCACAGTGGTTAGAACATTGGCCTTGTAAGCCCAGGGTTGGGAGTCCAAACCCTGATGGAGTCTTTCAGGCATCTGGGGCAGGTTAGATTAAAACAAATTTGCCAGGGATGGTGATAGGTCCTGTTGTGAGGGCAGGGGGCTGGACTTGATGACCTCTCAAGGTCCCTTCCAGCTCTATGAGATAGCTGGGTCTACACGTAAGCACTCTTTCGAAAGGGCAAAAATTGATGTGCAGCCATCAAAATAGCAGCTGTCGAAAGGGAGCAACTGCGCGCCAATAACGGATCAACAGGTTGATGTGCCCTTTTGAAGGGCTGCCATGGCCTTTCGAAAGGGGGCATCCACATGGCTCCAAGCACTCCTTCAAAAGAAGGGAGGCAGGAAACACCACGGATGCGGTCCTATGGCCGACAAGCCCTTCCAGGACCACAGCCAGCCTGGAAGTTTCTCCCCCAAAGGTCCCCTCCCTCCACCCCACATGAGCTAAGTGCTGCACAGCTGCCCCCAGCCTGGCAGAGCCCACCCATTCTCCAGGATGGAGGCACAGCAGCAGCTCCTTCACGAGGACATGCTTGTCCTGAATACCCTGCTGTCAGTGCTCTGCACTGTCACCGCAGCTGCACCCAATCTATGTGGGTGGCTGGGCAGTTTCCCTGGGCCTGTGCCTCTAAACCCTGCCCAAGGCACTGCTGGGTTTCCCCCCTGGGTGCTCTGGAGCCTCTGGACCCTCCCCAGCAGCACCAACTGGTTGGAGCACCTGGTGCTGGGGGAGTGGGATGATGAAAAGTGTCTGTGGAACTTCTACATGTCAAGGCAGACGTTTCCAGATCTGCCACTGGCTCACCCCCGCACTCTGGCACCAGGACACCTGCATGTGGCCAGCCCTCACCCTGGAGAAATTGGTCGCAATTGCCATCTGGAAATTGGCCACCCTGGACTCCTACCACTCCGTGGGACATCAGTTCGGGGTGAGCAAGGCCACAGTCAGGGCCGTACTTATGGAGGTATGGCAGGGCTGGGACATGCACCCCCACCCGGGTGAGGAGAACCCCTGCTGCAGGGAGCAGGATGGGGCTAGGGGCCGGGGGGAGGGAGTAGGATGGGAGAGTCAGATAGCAGGATGGGGCTGGGGTGTGGGGTGACGGCCCGTCACACCCACACTAGAGCACATGTCCCCTTCTCCCCCATGGAGGTCGTCAGAACCATCAACGCGATGCTGCTGCACAGGGCCATCCACCTGGGGGATCCAGATACCACTGTAACAGGCTTCCGGGACCTTGGCTTCCTGAACTGCTTTGGCACTTTGGATGGCACACATATCCCCATCCACGCCCTGCCACACAGTGCCAGCCAGTAAGTCAACAGGAATGGCTACCATTCAGTAGTGCTCCAGGCCCTGGTGGATGATAAGGTCTGGTTCACGGACATCTACATGGGCTGGGCCGACTGCACCCACAATGCTCTGGTCTTTCAGAACTCTGGGCTCTGCCAGTGCATGGCAGCCAGCAGGTTCATTCCCCAGCGGGAGATCCCAGTGGGGGTGAACGTCACCATGCCACTCCGCATGGTGGCAGACGTGACGTACCCCCTCCAGCCGTGGCTAATGCAGCCATACACAGGAAACCTTGACCCCACCTGAGAGGCATTCAACCAGTGCCTCAACCACAACTACAATGTCATGGAGCCAGCTTTTGGGCACATTAAGGGGTGGTGGAGGTGCTCCGAGCCTCTGTGTGTGTGTGTGTGAGAGAGAGAGAGAGAGAGAGAGAGAGAGAGAGAGAATGAGAGAGACAGTGTCAGTGGCCATCAGGGTGCGTCAGAGGAATTCAGACCATCTCTGTTGACGGAAGGTCCCTCTGCCCCTAGTTCAGCACCTCCAAAGAGGGCTGCACATGACTGAGCTTAATAAGGCCCACAGCTGGTGGGAGAAAACACTGAAACACAGTTGGAGGTCAGGTCCTCAACATGCCCCAGATGGTGGGCACCTGTTGCGTCCTTCACAGTGTTGTGGAGGGAAAGGGGAACACCTATGTCTCCAGTGGGGGGTGCAGGCAAGCGGCTGTGTTGGCCATCCCTCCCCGAGGAGCACAGCAAGAGGAGGTATATAGGAAATAAGCATTTCTCAAGAATGGGACAGTATGTGGAACTATGTACAGGTCGGGGGGGTATGTGGTGTGGAGGTGGGTGGGGGGGTACATAACTTGGAGGAGGGCAGGGGGCACCTAACCTGGAGGGGGCAGGGGAGCTTATTCTGGGGCTGGGATGCTGGGCCGCGAGCCCCATCGACTCCTGGATTCCCTGCCTCCCCAAGTGCAGGGTCCCTGGCAGGAAAGGGGGGGCATGGGGAGCACTGGCAGGTAAGGCCAGGGGGTGGCTTGGTGGGGGCAGTGGAAGCAGGCTGTGCAGGAGCAGGCTCGAAGGGGTGGCGGGAGCAGGCTTGGTGGGGGGAGCTGCTGCGGGGGGCCAGGATGCAGGCGACATTGGCTGCATGCTCCTGGAGCACCTGGCCAATGGCCTCAGGGTGTGCAGCAGTCTCTCCCACACCACCCTCTGTCACTCCAGCTCAGCCTCTGCTCACCACAGGTGCTGCTCAGCCACTTTGGCCTCGCAGTGGCTGGCTGGGTCGTCCTTGGCCCAGTGGTGGTCCCTCCAGCTGCGGCTCCAACAAGCGCATGGAGTAGGGTAGTGTGTGGCTGCTCCAACATCCTCTGGGGGGAGGCTCTCGGGTACCAGCGATGGTGCTGGGCTATCCTGGACCATGGATGGGGCAGCTGTGTGGAGAAGGGGATGGCATGTTGCTAACATGCCACTGCCGGGGAGAGGTCTGGCCACAGTCCGCCCCGCCTCCTAGACCCTCCCCAACAGTTCTCTTGCCCCCCTCCCGAGGCACCCGCCCCCCCTGGGGTGCCCACCTCCCCCATGGGCTGGGCATCCTATCTGATGGCGATGCAGCTGGGGACCCCTCATGCACATGGGCCTTCCTAGCCCATGGTGCACAGTACCCAGGTACTGTCCAGGTGCTGTCCAGCACCAACTGGCCACCGCTCTGCATATGACTTGCAGTGCTGTCCACTGGGGGTGGGTGCTGGGCATCACTGGTGAGCCACTACAGGGTGCCATGTAACATGACAGGCTGGCATGTGTGCAGCCCGGGACCACTGGTCCTGTGTGTGGCCAGCTGGCCAGTGCATCGCCCCCACCCTACAGAGCAGGTGCGTGCCCCACCATGTAGGTACCAGAGTGTCCCTTGGTGACGTCTGGGGATGCCCAGCTCCCGGTCACCCAGCCGGATGAGTGAAAGAGGAAATAGATGGCAAGCCCCCCTCCTTGCTCGACCACTCTGTGGTGCCTTTGCCTTCCTGGGTCCTTTGTCCAGTTTTTCAAAAGGGGACAATCTTCCTGATGCTTGATCAGAGTTCAGATTTCGACATCTGCACTCTTTCTTTGATTAGCTTTCAAAAGACAGTGTTGCACATGTAAATGCTCTTCCCATTCTTTCAGAAGAGGGCCATTTATTTCGACATTTCGTGCATGTATAGACTTAGCTGACATGTATATTTTCCTGTTGAATGCTCTGAGGCTTGGGCAATTTTGGAACTGCAAGGTGGGCAGAAATGACTTGAGTGGGGATGCCTGGGAGCAAGAAGTCAGCTTTCCATAATGAATTGTTCTTCATCTCATAATATAACCTCTATTCTATAATTTTTGCACCCATTTTCAATTTCCTATAAACCTTCCTCCTCTTCCTTTTCCACCTTCTCCCTTTACTGTTCACATCAGAGGCCTGTGACTCAGGCTTCTTAGAGGTACACACAGAGATGTGCTCAGTCATGATGGGTGTCCTCCAAGTACATTATACAGCTCTTTGTAAAAGTGGCAACTCTGTGGCTCAGTACTAGATTGACTATTGGCTTCTCTGACCTTCTGGTTTGCTTGCTGCTGGCCCTGCATCCCTTGGGCAATCTATTTGCTGATGAATGAAGGTATTTCTCCTGGTGGTGCACAGCTGTTCCTGCACAGCCTCTTCTCCCCATAGGTCCAATAGACCAATATCTCCTGTCTACTCCAGACAGGAGAGTGTCGATGTGTGTAGCCAACATGGTTAGCTGAGCAATTGCACACAATGGAACAGAGATAGAGGAGAGTTCACCAAGCTGAACAACAAGGAAAAGGGATTTCAAAAACTCACACATGTTCAGGAAGGTGGTGATTTCCTGTCTACCTGGTCTATGGGCACTGGAGCTTACCACAGAGGCCAGGGTGAGTCACTGTGGGATACATGCTAGAAGATTGTTAAACTATATTTTCATGGCGAGTGCTATTTTGGGATCCACATCCAAGAAACATGCCCATGGTCTCAAAACAGTTTTTATAATAATGGGCATTCTATTCCAGCATCCCTGTATACCTCATCACAGGGGGAGTATAGGGATGCCTCAAAATAGCCCTTTATTTCAGAATGTGGCACATGCACATACAGTGCCACATGCTGAAGTAGGCTATTTTTAAATCTACTCATAGCACAAATTGCGTAGTTTGTTTCAAGGTTAGGCTGTCATGTAGACATAGCCTTAGGGTTCATAGTGTCTACACTCCCACTGTGTTGATTGCCAGACATCCATCATGGCTCTACACTACTCAAGGAAGTGTTATATACAGTAGTGCCTTGATTTCTGTGCAGTTGTGTTCCCAAACACCCTTGCATAACTCAAATTTCATGTAAGTTGGGGGCAACTTTATCCCTGGTGGAATGCATGTTCTATAGCCAGGGAAGCAGCAGGACCACCTAAAACTCCTTTTGAAAGGTAAGTTCTGGCGTTGGGGAGGGGGGCAGTCGAGGAGGGTTAAACCTGGCGGTAGGCTGGGGCTGCAGCAGAAGGGCAGGGAGGTTTAGCCTGGGGTATGTTAGGGCTGCAGGGAGGTGGGGGGTGGAGTTGAGCTGGAGCCACACCCAAGGGTGGTTAGCCAGAGCCGTGCTGGGGTGGTGAGCCAGGCTGCTGAGGGGTTGAACAGAGACATGGGGGCTGAGCCGGAGCCACACATGGGGGTGTTTGAAACAGACAGAAGGGTTGAGCCAGAGCTGCATGCAGAGGTAGGGGGTTGAGCCAGGGCTGTGAGTGGGGGTGGTGAGCTGGAGCTGTGTGCAGGTGGTGAGCTAGAGAAGGGTTTGAACTGGGGACGGGGGGAGGGGGGACGATGAGCCGGAGCCATGTGAGAGGAGTGAGGGGTGAGCAGGAGCTGTGCACAGGTAGTGAGTGGGGCTGGGTAGGGGGTTGAACTGTAGCCATGCAGGGCTGGGGGGGTTTAGATGGGGCCACGGGGGGGAGTGGGATTTTGAGTTGCACTTAACTTGCATTAATCCAAGTTAAGTGCAACTCAAAATCATGTATTTTGAGGGTTTACTCTACTGTTGGCATAATATGTCACTTACTTTGGGAGACAATTTAAGCATAGAGACATGCATAACTACATTGATGAAGAGTGGCTTAAATTAACCTAAATTTGTAGCAGACTACCTGGACTGAGGATATGTTTACGCGGCAATAAAACACCCATAGCTATCCTGTGTCATGAGACTCAGTCTCACAGAGCTATAAAATTTCAGTGTAGACTGTCAATCTGAGGCTGGAGCATAAACTGGGTGACCCTCCTCCTTCATGGGTTTTCAGAGCTTGGTATCAACCCTGAGCCCCACATGTTTGCACTGTAATTTGAATCCCCACAATTTGACATAGGATAATCTATTTGGGACAGTGAGGAGATCCCACAAGACTTGAAACATGGTTACCTTATCAAGCTTCCAAGGAAGGGCAACCTGAAGGAATGCAAGAACTGGAGGGGCATCACATTACTGTTCATGCTAGGAAAAGTGTTCAATAGGATTCTCTTGGAGAGAATGAAGACAGAAGTTGATAGACAGCTCAAGGAAGAACAGTCCGGCTCCCAAAGCGAGAGATCTTGAAGTGACAAAATAGCAACTCTCATCATAGAACAGTCACTTGAGTAGAACTCCACCCCCTGTACATAACCTTCATAGACTTCGAAAAAGCCTTCAGCAGCATTGATAAAGCCACTTTGTGGAAACTGCTGCAATACCATGGCAATAGACCCAAAATTATTCAATGTATGAACCCTCGATTTGCAAAGTTGTTCACAATGGTCTCTTGACAGAATCCTTCAGCATACTCTTAGGAGTGCAACAAGAGTGTCTATTGGCACCTTTCCTGTTCTTGATTATATGGACTGGATTATGAGCAGGACAACAGATGGCCATGAACAGGGCATTCAGTGGACACTTTTCAAACAGTTAGTCTGTGTCTACACTCTAAAAATAACTTTGAAGTTGATTACTTCGAAGCGCAACTACACACACCCTACTTCAAAGTTAAACTTTGAGGTCGGGCACTACATCATTCCTGGGAATGGAATAAGGACTTTGAAGATGGGCTTCCTGCTTTGAAGTTAACTTCGAAGTAAGGGAAAATGTGTGTAGACTCTTTGCTGGCTACTTTGATGTAGTGAATAATTTCAAAGTTAACTTTGAAGTTAGTTCCTAGTATAGATGCACCCTTAGAGGACATTGATTTTGCTGATGATGTCACCCTCCTTTCATACTGACATGAAAGCATAAAAGAAAAGGTCACAACACTAGATAAAACTGCCTTAATGACTGTACTGAGCTTTAACAAGGGAAAAACAAAACAGTGAGGATCATCAAGTCCAGCAACAACATAACCACACTGGGAGGAAATGTCCTGGAAGATGTGGAGCAATTTACCTACTTGGGGAATATTATGGGCAGAGATGGAGGAACAGACAAAGATATCAGTGCCACGATAGGGATAGCGACAGCTGCATTCATGACTCTTCATCCCCTATGGAGTTCACAGGTACTATCTGCAAAGACAAAGCTATGGATCTTCAACACAAATGTGGAGTGTGCTCTTTTATGAATGTGAGACCTGGCATACTAAAACATCTTCAAATCACAAGCTACAGACATTCATAAACAGATGACTGAGGTACATCCTTCACATCAAATGGCAAGACTTTGTCATAAATGAGGAGCTGTGGAACAGAGCAAGACTAGCAACTACTTGATATACAAACGGAGAAGAAAGTGAGGATGGCTAGGCCACACTCTGAGAAAACCATCTTCCAGCATAGTCTGGCAAGCTCTCACATGGAACCAGCACAGAAAACACAAAAGAGGAAGACCTCAGATAACACTGAGAAGATCCACCAAGGCTGCTTCTACACAATGAGATAAAATCGAATTTAATTCAGTTAGCTCAATTTTATCATGTGACTGTCTTCACTGTAAAGACCATTAGCTCTGTTGTGGGTGCACTGATCTCAAGATTACAAAATTGCAGTTACCTGATGGGTGTAGCATCAAGCTCGAATTCAGAAGTTTGATTAAAGGCAAGAGTGGAAGCGCCACATCTTAGAAGTGAATTTATTAGCCTCCAGAGGTGTCCCATATATAACCCATAGTGCCCCTCTCAGTGCTCCGCTCTGGCCACTGCTCTCTGGTAACAGGAAGAACCTGAATTTCCAAGCATGAGCAGCGAGTCTTTATCTGTGGGCTCATGTTAGTATGAGAGCCTGAGAAATGGCTTCTTTCTTTCTGTGCTATTGCTGCTGTGAGTGCATCTACCCATTCAAATAGCCCCTGCAGGGAGTTCACGGATTGGTCTGTACACTTGCTATTTTTTTCTGTGCTGCCTGGCACCAGCCTCTGCCCCACCACATCACATGGCAACAAGGCTGTGCTGGGGGTCATGCTTGTATAACACGCCGAGCAACTTCTTCTCAGTGGTTGACATTTGTGTGTGAACCCCCTTACCTCCCTCACAGGTGCCACACAGTCTGGGTCTTTCCCACACTCAGCCACATCATGTGGTAGCCCCCAACCCGACCCAACCCAGCCTAATAAAAGGATGTGCCTGCCATTCAGGGCTGACCATGCAGCCAGTCATGCGTTCAGGGCCCCAAGGGCAGGAAAGTTCTGGGCTTTGCCACTGCTGTGGGGAAGTCTCCCTCAGCTGTTAAGATACTGAGGGCCACCTCAACTAGCCCTCAACTACTGACCCTCCCCCTTCGCCCATACCAGGCCTCACTTCTGCCGGGGAAATGTCCCCTCCCCGTGGCTAAAGGGCTTGCTACCACTGGGGATGGAACACCTCAGATGGTCCTCCACTGAATACCTCCACCACCTCCCATACTGGGGCTTGCTGCCGCCAGAGAAAGGTCTCCCTCAGAAGCTAAAGGGTTTGCTGTTGCTGTCGGGGAAGGAACACCTCAACATTCCTTCCCCCGCCACTGCATCCCGCCTTTGCCCTTACCAGGGCTTACTGACACTGAAGGGTGGGGGAACCAAATATTCTTCTTTTACTGCACTTTCCTGTCCTTTTTTTCTAATTTTAAAAAACAGTCCTGGATCCCACATTAAGACCCTCCCCAACATCAATATAGTGTATGGAGAAACCAAAAATTCTTTCTTCCTACACTCTTCTCAATGTAAGAAACATTCCAGGCCCCTGCATTATTTTCAGGGATCAAATGCATGCAATCATGGGAGATGGGATACTCAGTGGATGGCCAGTTAGGCTGCTTTTTTGTTCCCTTAGAAGGAGTATATCTGTATCAATATGTACCAACTCATATTGTATCATTGTACTATATATACACTATAGTATCTTCATACGATGTGGGTTGGTAGATACTGATACAGATCCATTCCCTCTGAGAACTGTCCTCTTTTTTAAAACTTCAAATATAGTAACCTTAATCAGCAAGACTGAAACACTGTTTGCACCAAAAGAGGTGTGAATCTTCCATTCATCTGAATGAGGTCTTTTAACTTTGAAATCAAGGTGTAATCCTGTAGGCACCCATGGTTTTAACAATTTTACACTGCCTCACTACAATTCCTCCAGCTACTTCTAGAGTTAGAGGAAGGGTTAATTTATTGTTATTTCAACTAGGAGAATAGTCTCTTTTATCACATATGGTATAACTTAAAAAAACAGCTGAAAGGAATTTGCTTAAACTTTCTTAAAAATAAATCCACCTTTCAGAAAGATATCTAGCATAGAAACTTTCAGTCCAAAGGGTGAATGTTTTGAAAAGTTTATTAGAATGTAAAGTCGGAAGATTGCAATAGTAAATGTTTTACAATGTAAAGGTAAGATCTTGCAAAACTGTGAATAATCCTTACACACATAAATTGTCCCACTTGTACCCACTCTAATACTTTAAAGCTAAGACTTGACTAAAGGGATTTGTTCGTGGAAATTTTTGTCAGAAGATATCTTCCGACAAAACTTCTGTCAGGAGATCACAGCCAGACTGCCAAAGGCGATCGAAAAAACAATCTGTTCTGTTGACCAAGAGTGGGCAGAGAGTGACCAGACTGCCTGGCTGCTCTAGAGGGAAAAAGGCCATCCAGAAGCATAGCAGACAGGGTTTGTCAACAAAAGGGCCCCCAGGAATGTCTAAGATCAACTTTTTGTCAACAGACCTCTGTTAACAGAGGCTTTCTTCCTCATGGTGGGTGGGGTACAACTGTCAACAAAAGTGCTGCATTCTGTCGACTTACTGTTGACAGAACACCCTTGGGAATCTGGATACTCTGCATGTTTTGTAGACAAAATGGCTGTTTTGTCAACAAAATCCTCTAGTCTAGACATAGCTTAATTCTCTTAATGTATAGTATATTATTTCAATCTCTTTTAAATCTTATTTTAGCAAAGAATGGCTACGTCTACACGTGAAGCCAACATCGAAATAGCTTATTTCGATGTAGCAACTTTCGATGAATAACGTCTACACGTCCTCCAGGGCTGGCAACGTCGATGTTCAACTTCGACGTTGCGCGGCACCACATCGAAATAGGCGCTGCGAGGGTACGTCTACACGCCAAAGTAGCACACATCGAAATAAGGGTGCCAGGCACAGCTGCAGACAGGGTCACAGGGTGGACTCAACAGCAAGCCGCTCCCTTAAAGGGCCCCTCCCAGACACAGTTGCACTAAACAACACAAGATCCGCAGAGCCGACAACTGGTTGCAGACCCTGTGCCTGCAGCATGGATCCCCAGCTGCCGCAGCAGCAGCCAGAAGCCCTGGGCTAAGGGCTGCTGCCCATGGTGACCATAGAGCCCCGCAGGGGCTGGAGAGAGAGCATCTCTCAACCCCCCAGCTGATGGCCGCCATGGAGGACCCGGCAATTTCAACGTTGCGGGACGTGGATCGTCTACACGGTCCCTACTTTGACGTTGAACGTCGAAGTAGGGCGCTATTCCGATCCCCTCATGAGGTTAGCGACTTCGACGTCTCGCCGCCTAACGTCGAAGTTAACTTCGAAATAGCGCCCGACGCGTGTGGCTGCGATGGGCGCTATTTCGAAGTTAGTGCCGCTACTTCGAAGTAGCGTGCACGTGTAGACACAGCTAATAACTCCTGAAATTCTACTGGCCAAAAATGCACATTAAGGAGGGAATTTTTCTAAGTACTGATATTCTCATCACATTTCTATGGAAAAGGAAGAAGAAAATGCAGAAGGTCAAAAGATGAGCAGACATCAGGGTGCAATAAAAGGCAAATTCATAATTGCATTTGTGTTGAAGAAAAGAAAAGAGTCAGGGGCTTTGGCCACAGAGACCTGAGAAACAGCATCTTAAAAGTGAGAGAAAGAGAGAAATGTGCACAACCACAAAGGAGCAAAAACCGTAACAATTTCACACAAAACCTTTTCACCTGACCATCAGAGATAGTACAGATTCAAAAGTCATCGACTGTATCACGCACATTTCTTTTCACTCCACTACTAAGGCCTAATCTCAATTATTCAAGTGTCCCTGACTCTGGGTATTTAATCCTGTGTTTTGTGGTCTGTGACTTTCACAATCATTTCTCACAGACTATAAATTAGCCTCTGGTCTAAGCCATACAACCACTGCTGAATTTGATTGATATTGGTCCAATTAGGTATTTGTTTAATGAACTGAACTTTGAATGGGATGAATCATAATTGCTTCGGCAATGGCTTGACTGATATCTCCTTCCAACTTTTTCCTCAGCAGCTGTGTGCACAAGGCATTGCATACAAAAAACAATCCAGAGACAGGTTTAGTGTGCTTATTTAATGTTGCTCAGATCAGCTCATATTAGTCCTAGCACACCAGGCACCTTATCTAGGGTAATTTATATGTATACATTAAGAAGATTGGGTTTGTCCCATCCTTAGCTTTATATTTTGGTGACAAATACCCAATATGCAAACTCAGCCTGGTAATTACATAGTTACATTGCACTAACTTCATGCAGCTGGCTGAGGCTGAGATATGGACAGAGCTTGGACCCTGCTGCCCCCAACTCTCCCAGCACCAGCGTGACACCAGTGCTTCAAGGAGCATACGCTGAATTGAGTATGTACCTACCCATTGCAGTGTATGCTCTCCCCAAAGCAGTGGGGGGATTGGGAGAGAGCTTGTAACTCCTGGGCTGCTTCCAGAGGCAATTGCAACAATTTGCTTTGTAATGTACTAGCCTAGTGTTTCTCGACTGGTGGTTCATGGACCCACAGGGGATCACAAAAGATCACTGGGGGGATGGGTTTCTCACAAGGCATGCCATTTTTACTACAGTCTAAAGCAAAGAAAATCCTTCTCCTTTTTCAAGGGTAAATAGTAACAGTCAGTCTCTCAGATAGGAAATTATACAGGCTTCTCATTGATAGGCTTGTGTGAAAATAAGAATAAAAATTGTACCATGGTCAAGTCATGAAAACTTTTGTCTCTAGGTAGGTATTACCAACCTGAAAAGGTTAGAAACACTGATCAACCTCATAGTTAGCCATGTAGAGACTATTCAGGGAGACAAAGTCATAATACTGAACACTACCCAAAAACTGCAAAAAAACACAAACCAAAACAAACAAACAAAATAACCCAACAGCAGTGGGCTAGTTTCTCCAAAATATACCACGCTCATTGACTACAGTGGAAGGCATGTGCATGCTTAATGCAAGGTGTGGCCCCTAACCTAAACACAGGCCAAATTCAGCCCTGCATTAGGTCTCGCATCCCCAGGAATTAGAACCAAATAATGACCAAATATTTGGTCATTATTTACACTTTCCATCAAAACAAAGACATGGATTAGTCAAATCATTTATATCCATGCTGATTTCTGAGTGGACAAGCTCTTAATGGAATCACATTGAGCTTGAGTTAACCCCCATATTAGTTGGAAATACACACGCTACATTACAGCATTGTGTTAGTGCAATAGTGTGAAATATGAGTCATACTAAAAGATGTATTCATGTTTATTGTAAGATCCATTTAAAAAGTCGATTATTTTAGACTAATCTGTATGAGGTAGGGACTGTGATCATTTCTTAGAACAAAGGAGTCACAATCTGGACGAGGCCTTTGAGTGCTACTATAATTCAAAAAGTAAATAAAATGAAGAATAATTGCCTTGTTAAATAAGCATTGGTATCTTGTGTACAGGAGAATCAGAGTTGAAGAATTTAGATGAGACAGATTTCTGAAGTGTTTGGATCCAGGATGTAGGTCCCAATCTCCTTCCCCACAAAGATCTGTGGTTTTCAGGGTTTTGGTTCAAGTCACTCTAAAATGTAAATGTGAGTAAAAGCAAATTAAAAACATTAGGGGAGATTTTCAGAACATAAATTAAGAGCAGCTATGCTCCTAAACCCTAAGGCACATTTGAAAAGCTGTGTGCTGCACCTGTGACTGAAGTAGGTGAACTGGGCTGCAGGTTGTCCAATCTGACAACTTGCTAAATAACATTTCAGTGTCCTTGCTTGTGCATGACCTGATCCATATCTGTTATTCATCAGTTAGAGTTCCCATACAGCAAGTAGCCAGATGTAACAGGTGATACCAATCTTTACAGTTGGGATGTATGAAGGAAATGGCAACATTTGACTGATTTATTTTTTTTCCCCAACACATTGAATGCAAAATAAAGTGGATGAGTTGAATGAGGTAGTTTATGTTATGGGTACAACTTGTCTGAGAAAGAGAAAAGTTTTTCAGCTAACACCAAACTCTTTTGCAGGTCTGGGCAGAGGAAGATCTCTGTGTAAGCTCAAAAGCCAGTCTCCTTCACCAGCAGAAGTTGGTCCAATAAAAGACCTCAGTCAATTTGTGTCCCTAGTATCCTGAGATGAACACAGCTACAGCAATGCAAAATAAGGTAACTCTTCTGCCATATATCTATCTAAACTGCTGCATGAAAGTAGAAATGTGAATAGATTTTTTAATGGCAGTAGCTACCAGCAAGTTTATCTAGTCTGACCTACTGTATAACACAGAGTACAGAACCTCACCCATCAATTCCTGCTTTTTAATATGCTATTGATATGCTGTACCCTTTAATTTCTAGATGTGTCTTATCCTGTAATTCTTTCTGAAAAAAGTTAAATTACATGGATTTCAGTCTAAACATCAAATAGTGGGGAAAATTTGGCTATTTATCGAGTACACTGAAAAGGTTAACAATACCCTTTACCTTTTATATTGCGTTGGGGCTTGACATGATTCATAAGACATTTTGTCATTAATATCATTTGCATTTTAGTTCTCTAATGTATGTTTTTTGACAGATAGTGTGTTTTATGTTAAGAGGGATCACATTTGATTAGGTGCTGTATTGAAGATGGAAGACTTCTCTTTTCCACACGTGTGGCCACACGCTGCTTTAGGCTTTCAGTACTAAGGCCACCCTGAGCTACCTACTACACATATGACACCATAGTAATTTTGGGGAGTGTCTTGCTCATGCCAATGAGCACTAGCATTAGGGCTGACCAGAAAACAATTCTATTTTGTGAAAAAATGTCAGAGTTTCAAAAATTTGTTTTTGTTTTTTTAGGAAAAAAGCAGATGGAATGAGAATTAAGAAAGGGCTTGTCTACACTAGCCCTCTTCTTCGAAGGGGCCATGGTAATCAGCCCAAGCAGGGAACAGCAATGAGGTGCTGTGATGCATATTCAGCACCTCATTAGGCTAATTCTCGCTGTGGGAACTTGGAAGTTAGTAACTTCAGCGCACTAGCAAGCTGTGTAGCCGCAGGCACTTCGACATACCTGCACACCTTCAAAGCACCCTTACTTCCAGGCTAATGTAGATCCAGACAAAGAGAAAGAGAAAGAGAGAGCTATGCCCGCATAGCCAATCGCTGGACAATTAGGGGCCTCCCCTGGGTACAGGAAATGTCAGGGTAAGATCCCAGTTCCTAATCAGCAGACTACTTACTCTCTGTTTCATTTGGACCAGAAATTCCATCATGGACCTAAGAAATTTTCTCAATGAAAACAAAATAGTTTCACTAGAAAATTTTCAGCTACCTCTGACCCAAGGTGACTTTGCCAGCCATCTGGTTTACCAGGACCACGTCCATCACTGCTTTGAGGACAGAAGTTAGTTTTACTAACCTGAATCCATTCAAAAATCATGAGATTGGCATAACAGTCATAAAATGATAAGAAATTATGTATTTTGGATTCTTTTTATTTGCTTTCTGGAAAATTGTGACAGACAAAATTAGAACTGATTTATCCTAGATGGAATTTCTATCCTAGTACTTTTCAACAATACTTGCAGGTGTGGCTTCTCATCTGACTTTTGAGTGACTTGTAAGCCCAAGTGATATGTGAGGGTACATTTACCTGCACCAGCCAGTTTTTGTTCACTTTGCCATAATTTTTTTTTCTATATTTAAAATGTTTCCTCATATAAATACAAGTAGTTTACAGTTTCCCTTGCCTGTTTGTGACACCACAACTTCCCCAAAAGGGACAATTACTGCTCTGTGTCAAACAGGTGTAGATTTTTCTTTTAACTTTTATCAGCTCTCTGAGACCCATGTATAGTATCTATTTAAAAGGTCCCAGTGATTCTGTTGACCATCCCTGTGAATCTCCTTATAATGCAGTGGAGGCCTGGCCACTAATGTCTAAAACAAGTTAAATTTCACTTTTTGCTTCTTCTATGTCTTAAGAATTGTATCTGGTCCTCACATTCCAAGTTCTCATTAAACATGAAGCCAACTTGTTTGTCTCAGAACTACATGGCTCACCATGTGCTGTTTTGTTTCTTCCATGTATGAGAGCCTTGTCATGACAAAGGATGCTAGGCAAACCTGTCACGATCTGAGAGATTCTCTTGATAAATATTCTCACACTGAGCAGATGTGGAAAGAGAATCTGTTAACAGTGGTTAATGTGGTTAGCACAACAAACCTTTTTTTGCAAGATGGATTTCCCTGGAGCCTATAATGGCTCAGTAGTTAATTTGCCCTGAGATAATAGAACTAGTGTCCAGTCAATTTCAGAAAGTAGCTTTCTTTCTGTCTTCCAACATGATTTTCTAAGCAGTGTGGGGATCACACAAACCATGAACCTTTCAAAGGGGACTGTGTACTAAAACTGTATCTCCAAAGCATGGTGTAGAGAGAATACAGCTTCACAGTGTCCGAGCCGTGAGACTTCTATCTAGAAAAACATCCTTATGCCTTCTGTAGGTTGACCTCATGGCAGTAGATACCAGCTATGTAATCAAGTTAATATACTGATCAGTATGGTGATTTGTGTAATAACAAAATGGAGATGGTATAACAAAATGGAGTAAACAGGTCATGTGACCTTAGAACAGAAAGGACGGAGGCCTCCTCAAAGTGATAAACAAGAACCAGCTATGACTGGAATTTCCCACCTTTTCTAATGACCCATGAAAATCACCTCAGAACTTTCCCGCCCCTGAGGGTTTATGAGTCTAGACACTGCCTGAGAGGGTTGATGTCCATCGGAGTGGCAGCATGCGTGAGGGTTACCAGCTAGGAAAAGAACATCCCATCCACTACTTACCATCCTGCCTGCCATCTACCTGTGATCCTCTTCAGGGTTCCAGCACTTCCAACATGGGACTCCCCATTGTTCCTCTTGCAGGCTGTAAATCAGCCCAAAGGTAGAAGATCCTGTGCAACAACACTTTGACCTTGCCAGCTCCAGTACAGTGAAGTGGTGAAGAAACCATAAACGGGGGCATAATTTACCAGTTTATTTTCACGTGTAATCCAGTTGAGATTTTAAGGGTTTTTACTCTTTGCTTCCATAGATTAGTTAAGAGTTATTTGTCTGTGACGGGTTTTTCCCCACTTTTCCTACTTATTGTAATAATCCCTTAATACAATTCACATTGTTTATATCTTATCCTGAGTCTGTTTTCTTTCCTTTTTGGGCCTATACTCACAGGTGATAGGTACTAAGGGAAGGGTCAGATTTGTTCTTCTGATGGAGGTTTTACAAACTTTGTTATCCAAAACCCCAAGGGTAACCCTTCTACTCTCTGATTCCTTCTCTCTTTCACAATAGGAGTATGAGCTTTAGTGCATCAAACCAACTTTCCTTTCTCACTTAACTTATTATTCCTTGTTTGTTTATGATAACGTGCTTTCAACTTCTCCACAGGGCAAGACCCTTTCTTGTGGCAGGTCTGGCAAGGATGTTATCAGTCCTTACTTTTTATATCAATAAATCAAAAAAATCCATTGTAGAGTCACTGGATCCACCTCAGCCTCCCATTTGCTCTTTGCAGGTCTTCCTCTTTGGAGTGATAGTGCCTATTCTAAAGGGAACATTCTCATCAATATACAACCTGTGAAGGAAACTCCTCTAAAAGTTGCCCAAAGTATCACTAAGGATAATCAGGAAAATTAGCTAAAAAGCAGTCAAGTAGACTAACATGGCTATCTCTCTGTCACTATTCAGGAAAAGTAGGCGACATTCTTCTATCTTCTTGACTAGACTGGAAGCCAATCAGAAGCTTTCGCATCTTGGGTATCATAACCTCAGCTCACTAAGTTTTCACAACCAAAATTTTTGGCATTGGATTTAATTTTGGGAAATCTTTAAACTTTTACTAGTGGGGCTTTTTTAGTTGTTTGTGTCTTGTTTTGTTGTTTGATCCCATACAAAAAATATTTGATCTGCTTCTTTGAGGCAGTGGCTGCTTCTTTGTTCTGCATCATGTTAGTTCCTGTCTCTTCATTGCTGTAACTAGTTCTGCAGCTGTCTCTTATTTGTTATGGAGATAGGTTCCCTTTGTTCCTCTGTAATCGGGATGGAATGCAGCTGCATTTCCCTCTTGCTTTTCTAACTTTTGGCTGGATGGGTAAAGTTGTGTATTCATTTCTCTATTGAAAGCATTTGTTCAGGTTCCTTTTTCAGCCCCAGACCTGCATGCCTGATTTTCCTCTCTTCACCAGTTTGTCTCAGGTAGAAATTCCTTCTGCTTCATTTCCTTGGGCTGCATCAGCAGTTCCATCTCTACTTAACTCCAAACCTTCCCCACTGACTCAAAAGCAATGTCCTCTTGTGTGTGATGGACAGAGAGAGAGACACACAAAGAGCTACAATGGCTTCTGGAATCCAAGTTCCCAAGTTGTTGGGTAGCACACCATTACCCTGAGTATGTTCCTGTTTCATTTAACTCATGTAGTGGTGGCAAACATGATGAATAAAAGTATCTGGTTTATTCACTGAACAAGAATAGAAAGAGAACCAGGAATGTATAAGATTTCTCATACTTCTTCTCCACCAGCTTGACCTGAAAGAGATCACCCTTTGAGGTGAGAGTAGTTATGTCCCCATCCCATTCATTTTTTGCATTTTCTAATAAATGTACTAGTTACCACCAGTCACAAGGGGGCAGGGGCAGGGGCAGGGGCAACGGCAGGATAGAGGGCCATGTTTTCCAGCTCCAGCCTAACCTTCAGGAGATGGTGGGACCAGGAATCCTTGATCTTATTAAGCGCTCCATCTGCAGCTGGCCACTGTGTTCTGATACAACTGCCACCAGTGGTAACTCTGCAGTATTGCTCTTTGCTGTATTTGCTGCCCCCAGTCAGAAGTCTGAAGTAAGTTGTCCCTCCTCTCTGTGCCCCTCCCATTCCATGTTCTGGAAAAACATCTGATTCCAGTTACTTCCCGTTTTCCCTGACCTTGGTTTAAGTTAGGATAAGAGGAAGATGCATACCAAATTTGGAGGTCTTAGCTCTTACAGTTTAGGAATTCTTGAAGAAACAGACTCACAGACAGGCATACGCTCATATATATATATATATATATATATATATATATATGGAGAAAAGGCAGTCTGGTGCAAAGGGAAGATGAACCACATGAATTATGGCAAATATATGAGTTACTTGAGGATAGCCTGTATGTCTTCATATTATAAACAAACTGCATCATAATGATATGGCCAATCACCTCCTCATTGCTTTAATTGTACTTTGTAGTGCCCTCTGTTTGATTATTCTTTTTAGAGTCTGACCCTTTGAGGGAAGAGGTGCTGCCTTTCTGTGTGTTTCTTGCAAGGGAAAAAATACAATAAATAATGATGATCAAGATTGCCTGTGCTACCATTGTCCAAAAGGACACGAAGGAAAATCAGCTTAGGGCCCCCTGTGCATTAAGGTGCCAGTTGCTGCCAACATTCAAAAAATAAATATTTATACATATTTTTTAGCCCTAGTAAATTATTTGTAAACCACATTAAACGGACAGAATGTTTTAAGTAAGTGTTGTTTTGAGAAATTTTTCATCCTTCTCAAACTAATGAGAAACAATCAAAATGAATTGATGTACTTACAGCAGACTATTTACAGTATAGCACTATCCTGTATCTATTTTCTGCATATTCGGTATCAACTGATGTTCCCGTTTATTGAGCATATTGAATTTCTTCTGGCCTTACCTTCCATTATTAGAATTTACAGAGAGAATAGAAATAAATGTAGCTAGTAATGAAGTTTGTGAGTTACACGACTGTACATTAGATCAAACATTCCTTCGTTGTGATGAATGCCTTCCTTTCAGCTTTCAGCTTCTGAAACAACTATTTATTTCTTTTCAAGTTCACTTTAATCCATATTTGAAGGAGCCAAATCTGTATTCTAGATCATGTCTCATTTTGGTGTCAGATCATTTTCCTTATTTTCATGCTGAAGTTATTTGAAATACTTTGTTCAGGAAGTTGATCATTTGAATGTGTTAATAGCACATTCTGTCTGGACATTGTAAGACTAGCAAGACAGATGCTCTAGACACTAACACCCATGCTACCATTTATTTTGTTTATTCGCAGTTTATGTTCTATGGTTAAGGATGATTTGCATTATGTTAAGTGATAGTTTAGGCAGATAGGATAGGACCTAAGGTTTAGAGGACTAAGGTAAACGGTAGTGCATTTTAAGTCAGGTCTACACTACAGACCTCTGTTAGTACTGTCACAAAACTGTGAGTGCCTAACAGAGGAAACATCCCAAGCTACCAATGTGTTCTATAACTTGATTTCACCAAACCAGTGAGAAATCTGAACTCCTGGATCACTGGACCAGTCTATGACTCCCTGGAAAGAAATTCCCCTTAGAAGCATATATCTTGCCACCTAGACAAACTGGACTTTGTTATAAAATATACCTTACACCAAAAGCACAAATCAGGTTGCTCCCAGTGTCAGGCAACCAGTAAGTTACTCCAGAGCAATTGGTACACCACATTTTACACCAAGTACAACTGGTAACCTAACTAAAGGGTTATTAGCTATTGGGAGGTTAAAGCAAGTAAAATATACACACAGGTGAGTTACAATTTATAATTTCAAACAGTGGCAGCAAAGTAATAGATTGCCAGTTTCCCAAAAGTCTTTTCATGGTACTCAGCTCACCTCTGGTATGTTTCCATGTAAGAGACCAAACAGTCTGGAGACAAAGGATCTTTCTATGAACCCTTACTTATAGATTCTTCCAACAAAAAGAAAGTTGACACGGTCTCTATCCACGTGGTCTTTTTCCTTTAAGGACAGAGAGTTATGAATGCATTCAGAGCCTTTAACTCTGATTATCACACATAAGCCGTGTCTACATGTGCACGCTACTTCGAAGTAGCAGTACTAACTTCGAAATAGCGCCCGTCACGGCTACACGTGTTGGGCGCTATTTCGATGTTAACATCGACGTTAGGCAGCGAGACGTCGAAGCTGCTAACCCCATGAGGGGATGGGAATAGCGCCCTACTTTGAAGTTGAACGTTGAAGTAGGGCACGTGTAGATGATCCGCGTCCCGCAACATCGAAATAGCGGGGTCCGCCATGGTGGCCATCAGCTGAGGGGTTGAGAGACGCTCTCTCTCCAGCCCCGGCGGGGCTCTATGGTCACTGTGTGCAGCAGCCCTTAGCCCAGGGTTTCTGGCTGCTGCTGCTGCAGCTGGGGATCCATGCTGCAGGCACAGGGTCTGCAACCAGTTGTCGGCTCTGTGGATCTTGTGTTGTTTAGTGCAACTGTGTCTGGGAGGGGCCCTTTAAGGGAGCGGCTTGCTGTTGAGTCCGCCCTGTGACCCTGTCTGCAGCTGTTCCTGGCACCCTTATTTCGATGTGTGCTACTTTGACGTGTAGACGTTCCCTTGCAGCGCCTATTTCGATGTGTTGCGCAACGTCGATGTTGAACGTCGATGTTGCCAGCCCTGGAGGACGTGTAGACGTTATTCATCGAAATAGCCTATTTCGATGTCACTACATCGAAATAAGCTATTTGATGTAGGCTTCAAGTGTAGACATAGCTATAATGAGCACCTGCTTTGAAATTAGCCCTTTTCAATTTAAGTTTTTCATTGCATTCCACAAGGCCTATTTGGCTGTGGCTACACTAGCCACCCCCTTTCGAAAGGGGGATGCTAATAAGCCACTTTGGCAGATGCTAATGAGCTGCTGCTATGAATATGCAGAACCTCATTAGCATAATGGAAGCTGCGCGCATTTTGAAAGTGCTGCTTTCAAAATGCATGCCGCCGGTATAGACAGGGGCCTTTCAAAAGGACCCGCCCAGATTCTGAAAGCCCCTTCTTCCCAAAATGAAATGGGAAAAAGAGGCTTTCGAAATCCGTGGGGTCCTTCTGAAGGGCCCCTGTCTACCCTAGCGGCGTGCTTTTTGAAAGTAGCACTTTCAAAACGCATGCAGCTGCCATTATGCTAATGAGGCACTGCATATTCATTGCAGCAACTCATTAGCATCTGCCGAAGTGGCTCATCATCATCCCCCTTTCGAAAGGGGGTGGCTAGTGTAGACATGGCCTTCCTGTTTGATGGGCTATTTAGTTACAGAGTGTGAACAAGATGAACATTTGTTATTACGTAATAACAGGGTATAGGTAAGTGAAAACAATGCAACTAATGTCCCATTACTTTCCACGGCATTTAAACATCAAATATACTCTTATATGTTTAACAACTAAGTTGAATTATACTAACACACAAGGGAATTGACCTGGGTTTTCCCTCACTGCCACTTCCCTCAATAACATAGTTACACCAACCTAACCCCCCATGAAGGCAGCACTATGTTGATGGAAAACCTGAAGGAGAAGGAGAGTCTTCACAAAAGTGCTACCAGCTGTGCTGACCTGCTCCTGACTGTACCAAGTGTAGACCTGCCTTTACTGATGCTGTGTTCTGGGGCTGGGTGTGAAGATGCTGGTTGACTTTTGACATTCTTTTCCTTTACTTTTCCAAGTTAACTAACTGGCCTGTCCCACATATTCAGGGATGGCTATCTGGTTTGTCCCACCCCTCCTTTATCCTCAGAATAGCCACCAAGCATATAAATGCCTATACCTTAAAAATGGCATTGTCTTTGAGCAGTGACGTAGCAGCAGGAATTGGAAAGTTCCTGGTATTCTTTTGATAGAAGTCCTTTCATTCTGGGGTGAAACTGCCTGAAAATACACTTCACTAAAAGAAGCCCGCATTATCTTCATCTGACCCTCCTAAAGTTCGAGACCATCCCAATGCTAAATACTTTCTAAGTAGACATACATTGTAGAATTTCTGTTTTCCTTGGTTTATTTGTTCTACAAACATTGGATGAAAATTCCCAGGAATATCTGGTCCTGGAAGATGTTATTTTTCATAGCTTTGCAGCTAATCATAATATAAAAATCTCAGTCCTTTCCCATCTTATTCCCATCTACAAGCTAATCCAAAGAAGCTAAATAAAACAATACATTTAGCAGCAAGACCCAGATCCTAAATCATAGAATCATAGGGCTGGAAGGGACCTCAGGAGGTCATCAAGTCCAGCCCCCTGCTTCAATCAGGATCAACCCCCACTCAGTCATCGCAGTCAGGACTTTGTCAAGCTGGCACTTAAAAACCTGTAGGGATGGAGAATCCACCACCTCTCTAGCCAACACAGTCCAATGCTTCACCACCCTCCTGGTGAAGTAGTTTTTCCTAATATCTAACCTACACCTCTCCCTCTTCAACTTCTGGCCCTTAGTCCTTGTTCTGCCATCTGACACCAGTCAGAACAAAAAGCAGTCAAATAGCACTTTAAAGACTAGCAAAATAGTTTATTAGGTGAGCTTTCGTGGGACAGACCCACTTCTTGAGACCATAGCCAGACCAGGAGTCTGTTCTGGTCTGGCTATGGTCTGAAGAAGTGGGTCTGTCCCACGAAAGCTCACCTAATAAACTATTTTGCTAGTCTTTAAAGTGCTACTTGACTGCTTTTTGTTTTGATAGTGTATAGACTAGCACAGCTTCCTCTCTGTTACCACTCAGAACAGTTTCTCACTCTCCTCTTTAGAGCTCCCCTTCAGGAAGTTGAAGGCTGCTATTAAATCACCCCTAAGTCTCCTCTTCTGTAAACTAAACAAGCCAAAATCCTTCAGCCTATCCTCATAGGTCTTGTGCTCCAGACCCTTAATCATTTTTGTTGCCCTCTGCTGAACCTGCTCCAGTACATCCACATCCTCTTTATACTTGGGGGGGGGTGCAAAACTGGACACAATATTCGAGATGTGGCCTCACCAGTGCCGAATAGAGGGGAAAATTGTCCCTATGATCTGGCTGTCATCTGAACTTATTAGACACCTTTAAAGGATTTACATTTAACCTTTTTTAAAAAATCTGTCTTTTAAGCCTCTGAAAGGTAGCAACATTGTGAAACAAGCAGCAGGCCAATAGCCACTGGGGGCCCTGGGGCAAAGTGGGAGGGGGGCTGCACTCCATGCCCTCTGAAGAGGCAGGGCCAAAGACACAAGGGGTAGAGCCAAGGGCAGTCATCCCTTAGTGCTGCTGGAACTGTAGTGCTGGCCCCCCCTCAGCCACGTGTAATGGTGGAGCAGAGCTGCTGGCACTTCAAAAGAGCCTGGGGCAACTGTCCCTTTTGTCCCCCCTCCATTGGCAGGTCTGGAAACAGGGTAGATAATATGGTAATAGGCTTCACAAAAGTCAGCTAAACACAATATTTTACCCTCTCCTTACACCACCTATTAATGGTACTCACCATCAAAGCTTCTCCAGCTCTGCGGAGAGGAGTATGAAATATGCAAGCTAATTTTTAACCAAGGAATGTGTTCTGAGTTTTGTTTGTTTGATTATTTTTAGGAATTCACCTGTGATTGAACACAGGGGCTGTGTAAGACCACAGTGGCATTTTGTATTTCACTGAAAACAATTCAAAATAGCTGGGGATAATGAATAAAAGTTTTTCCACATGCAGTTAAACAACCAGAGAGTCATCATATGATAACTGCTCTACAGCTCACTGAGAACCACTTCCTTTCCCTTTGTCTGATATAGTGTTTATGATGTACTAAGCTTGCAAAGCATCTGTGACTATTCACTAGGTAGAATCAAATCTGAATTTGTCTCCAAGCATTTGCTAAGAAAACTTTTGATGGTCTTGGGGCTATGGTTCAAAAGAAATCTTTTTGTTATATTTCTTACAGGTCTGTCTTTGTTTTTCTATAGCATTCATCCTTTATATCACAAGGGCACTGAGGATGGGTTAGAAAATCCTTGGAGATGTGGATTTTTAGTCTTTATTTAATTTCTATATAGCATTAGGGATGTCATTCCCATTCAAGTCTATGAGACTTTTTGATAATGGATAGGGATCAAAAACCTGTAGACTTGATAGTGCTTCCCAGGGAATGTAATCCTTGGGGTGGAATGGTAATTTAGCCATATTGTCAAGTATGCCACATGCAAAATGTGTCCTGAAATGTTTTAACAACTCTTAGGAGACAGCCTAAGACATAGAAAATAAGTATTAAAAAAAATAATGTTTTGGGTGATGGGAAGTGTTTGAGCTAAGTCCATAAAATCTAACATGAACTTTTCAAAGCTGACCAATATATGTGGAGTGGTGCAGCAGTATAAACACAGTTTTAATCTAGTTTGGCCGCTAAACAAGTTAGCTCTTTAAAAAAAAAAGTTGACATTCTAATCCAGACAAATCAAATCACACCCTGTCATTGCATTGTCACTATTCTTATCATAGGTATCAGAGGAGTAGCACAGTTAGGCTACATCTACACGTGAAGCCTACATCGAAGTAGCTTATTTCGATGTAGCGACATCGAAATAGGCTATTTCGACGAATAACGTCTACACGTCCTCCAGGGCTGGCAACGTCGACGTTCAACATCGACGTTGCGCAGCACCACATCGAAATAGGCGCTGTGAGGGAACGTCTACATGCCAAAGTAGCACACATCGAAATAAGGGTGCCAGGCACAGCGGCAGACAGGGTCACAGGGCGGACTCAACAGCAAGCCACTCCCTTAAAGGGCCCCTCCCAGACACAGTTGCACTAAACAACACAAGATCCACAGAGCCGACAACTGGTTGCAGACCCTGTGCATGCAGCATGGATCCCCAGCTGCAGCAGCAGCAGCCAGAAGCCCTGGGCTAAGGGCTGCTGCACACGGTGACCATAGAGCCCCGCCGGGGCTGGAGAGAGAGCGTCTCTCAACCCCTCAGCTGATGGCCGCCATGGCGGACCCCGCTATTTCGACGTTGCGGGACGCGGATCGGCTACACGTGCCCTACTTCGATGTTCAACTTCGAAGTAGGGCGCTATTCCCATCCCCTCATGGGGTTAGCGGCTTCGACGTCTCGCCGCCTAACGTCGATGTTAACATCGAAATAGCGCCCAACACGTGTAGCCATGATGGGCGCTATTTCGAAGTTAGTGCCGCTACTTCGAAGTAGCGTGCACGTGTAGACACGGCTTTAGTCTGTATCTTTAGAAGCACACACACACACTAACAGATATTTTGGAGCATAAGCTTCTGTGGGCAAAGATTTTGCCAATGAAAGCTTATGCTCCAAAATATCTGTTAGTCTATCAGGTACCACAGAACTTCTTATTCTTATCACAGTCATGCTACTGTATCCCCAGTAGAGGTAGAGCACAATGATAGCAGTTCAGAACCACAGACTTTTACTGGCAATTCAACTTAATAAAATAGCATCTCCAGGAGTGAGGGTGATGTATATTATCCTCATGACTGGTGGGTGGTTTGATTGGCACTCCCCATCAGATCCCAAATAAGGATAACTTGTAATCATTATTGGTAATGGGAGCAAAGTGCACCTTTACTGGAATGGGACCAGAAGGTAGCCCTGTGGATAGCCCCTTGTAGAAGGCTTACACAATGCCTAAACCATTTTTAAGACTTACATAGCACACAACAGACATGTAGGAATGCAGCTAGACTATGGATAGGAGGGAGCTTGATCTGGCCTATGGTTTTTTTCACTGGCTGCAAACCTACAAACCCTTCTCTTGTTAGGCAGCCAAGACTATGGATAGGAGGTAGCAGTCTGGAGCACTTGCATTCCTGCCCACTGTAATAACCCCCTGAGGCTACATCTACACTACAAGATAAATTCAACTTAATATCAATTTTGTAATTCTGGAATTAATAATTCGAATTTGACCATCCTCACCTCCCCACATGTTCCTCACAAAGTCGACTCATTGTTGCTACACTCAAACTGGCAAACATTGACTGTTGTAGTAGTGTATTGTGCAGAACCTATCCTGGCATCATCTTCTGACATTGAATTTTCCCCATCTCCCCCCCACCCACCGCCCATGCTAAGCAAATATCTATTTTTCCCACTGAAAGGAAGGAGAAGTAGGGCATCCACACAGATGGCAAAAAAACGTTTACAGAAATATCTTTCTCCTGTAGAAGAATTCTCACCTGCCATCCACTGAGTGTTCCCCCTCCTGTGCTTGTATCCGATCCCTGAAAATAGTAAAGGGATCCTGACTGTACTCTCAAAGTTAGAAGAAAAAGGATAGAAAAGGCTGAGGAAAAAAGATTTTTGTCTTGATTGAAAATAATACAGGGACCCTAAAAAACATGAAGAAAGAGAAGATAGGAAAGTTTTTCAGAAAAGATTGTTGCTGAGGGGAGAGTCTTTGGCATTCCAGTGCACTATAAGGCTTCTATGCAATGATTGTGTTCTCAACTGGCCATCCACTGAGTGTCCCACCTCCCATCTTTGCATGTGATCCCTGAAAATAATACAGGGGCCTGGACTGTATTCTAAAGTTAGAAGAAAGAGAATAGAAGAGCCTAGGAAAAAAGAATTTTTGATTTTCCCCTTCACTACACAGACGTTGCCAACACGGGTGATGTCAGTGAACTATCACACACTGAACTGATAATGCAAACAGGAATGTCAACTAGAACCCCCTCCCCCACTGTGTTTCTGAGGGGGTCAGAGCATGAAGGCAGATGGGAGATATTAGCAAAAATATTTATAACTGAAATGTAAAACCGGCAGGTATCTGCAATGGACAGCAAGCTCCTGAAAATATTTTTGGTGGGGTGTGTGTGTGCCGGTGCTGTGCGGGGTGCTGTGGCCTGAAGCTGCAGAGTCACTTGGAATGTTGAAGTAGCTGAAGTAGTCCCCTGCAACTGTCTTAGCTGCTGGGGGAGACTCCTCTGACCCCAGCGGCTGCAAGCCCCAGAGTTTCCCTGCTATGTGCATGGGGTCAGGGTTTAGTGGGGAGCCAGCTCAGGTGGTCCTCCCTGAGTGTATTAGCCATTCGGGTGGACTTCTCCATGGCAGCAGCAAACCCCTGAATATCTTAGCTGCTGCGGGAGACTTCCCCCTGGCAGCTGCAAGGCCCCAAATATCTTTCCTGCCCTTGGAGCCCTAAACACGCACAATCTATGCCCTGGCAGCATGGTCAGCACCCAAAGGCAGGTACATCTTTTTATTGGGTTGGGGGCTACCCACGTGATGTGACTGAGCATAGGAAAGACCCAGACTGTGTAGCGCCTGTGGGGGAGGGATGGGGGTTCGCACACAAATGTAAACCATTGAGAAGAAGATTCTCAGCAACTCATGCAAGCACGACCCAAACAGCAGCCTTGTTATCAGTTGGTGCAGCAGGGAAGTGGCTGACGCCTGGCAGTGCAGAAAAAAATAACAAGTGTAGAGACAGAACCACAAACTCCCTCCAGAAGCTATTTGTAATGGGTAGATGTGCTCACAATGCTAATAGCAAAGAAAGAAAGACATTTCTCAGGCTCTCATATAAATGTGAGCCCACAGCCTCAGGCTTTCTGCTCCCGCTTTGAAATTCACAGTTTTCCTGTTACTTAATTAAATGGAGAGCAGCGGCCATAGTGGAGTACTGAGGGGCATTGTGGGTTACATACAGGGCACCTCTGTAGGCTAATAAACTTGATTTTAAGCCATGGTGCTTCCACATTGGCTTTTAATCAAACTTCTGACTTTGAGCTTGACGCTATACCCATGAGGTAACTACAATATTGTAATCATAAGAACATAAGGGCTACGTCTACACGTGCAGCCAACATCGAAATAGCTTATTTCGATGTTGCGACATCGAAATAGTCTATTTCGATGAATAACGTCTACACGTCCTCCAGGGCCGGCAACGTCGATGTTCAACTTCGACGTTGCTCAGCCCAACATCGAAATAGGCGCAGCGAGGGAACGTCTACACGTCAAAGTAGCTCACATCGAAATAGGGATGCCAGGCACAGCTGCAGACAGGGTCACAGGACGGACTCAACAGCCAGCCGCTCCCTTAAAGGGCCCCTCCCAGACACACTTGCACTAAACAACACAAGATACACAGAGCTGACAACTGGTTGCAGACCCTGTGCCTGCAGCATAGATCCCCAGCTGCCGCAGAAGCAGCCAGAAGCCCTGGGCTAAGAGCTGCTGCCCACGGTGACCATACAGCCCCGCAGGGGCTGGAGAGAGAGCATCTCTCAACCCCCCAGCTGATGGCCGCCATGGAGGACCCAGCAATTTCGACGTTGCAGGACGCGGATCGTCTACACGGTCCCTACTTCAACGTTGAACGTCGAAGTAGGGCGCTATTCCTATCTCCTCATGAGGTTAGCGACTTCGACGTCTCGCCGCCTAACGTCGAAGTTAACTTCGAAATAGCGCCCGACGCGTGTAGACGCGACGGGCGCTATTTCGAAGTTGGTGCCGCTACTTCGAAGTAGCGTGCACGTGTAGACACAGCTAAGAATGGCCATACTGGGTCAGACCAAAGGTCCATCCAGCCCAGCATCCCATCTGCCAACGGTGGCCAATGCCAGGTGCCCCAGAGAAGGAGAACAGAAGACAATGATCAAGTGATTTATCTCCTGCCATCCATCTCCTGCCCTTGTTCTGATGGCTAGGGCACCATACTTTATCCCTGGCTAATAGCCATTTATGGACCTAACCTGCAAAAATTTATCAAGCTCTTTTTTAAACCCTAATAGAGTCCTGGCCTTCACAGCCTCCTCGGACAAGGAGTTCCACAGGTTGACTGTGCGCTGTGTGAAGAAAAATTTCCTTTTATTAGTTTTGAACCTACTACCCATCAATTTCATTTGGTGTCCCCTAGTTCTTGTATTATGGGAAAAGGTAAATAATTTTTCTATATTCACTTTCTCCACACCATTCAAGATTTTATATACCTCTATCATATCGCCCCTCAATCGCCTCTTTTCCAAACTGAAAAGTCCCAGTCTCTCTAGCCTCTCCCCATATGGGACCCGTTCCAAGCCCCTAATCATCTTAGTCGCCCTTTTCTGAACCTTTTCTAATGCCAATATATCTTTTTTGAGGTGAGGAGACCACATCTGCACGCAGTACTCAAGATGTGGGCGTACCATAGTTTTATATAGGGGAAGTATGATATCTTTTGTCTTATTATCTATCCCTTTTTTAATAATTCCTAACATCCTATTTGCCTTACTAACTGCCGCTGCACACTGCGTGGATGTCTTCAGAGAACTATCCACTATAACTCCAAGATCCCTTTCCTGATCTGTCGTAGCTAAATTTGACCCCATCATGTAGTACGTGTAATTTGGGTTATTTTTTCCAACATGCATTACCTTACACTTACCCACATTAAATTTCATTTGCCATTTTGCTGCCCAATCACTCAGTTTGCTGAGATCTTTTTGTAGTTCTTCACAATCCCTTTTGCTTTTGACTGTCCTGAACAACTTGGTGTCATCTGCAAACTTTGCCACCTCACTGCTTACCTCATTTTCTAGATCATTGATGAACAAGTTAAACAGGATCGGTCCCAGGACTGAGCCCTGGGGAACACCACTAGTTACCCTCCTCCATTGTGAAAATTTACCATTTATTCCCACCCTTTGTTTTCTGTCTTTTAACCAATTCCCGATCCATGAAAGGATCTTTCCTCCTATCCCATGACCACCTAATTTACATAAAAGCCTTTGGTGTGGGACTGTGTCAAAGGCTTTCTGGAAATCTAGGTATATTATGTCCACTGGGTGCCCCTTGTCCGCATGTTTATTAACCCCTTCAAAGAATTCTAATAGATTAGTTAGACACGACTTCCCTCTGCAGAAACCATGCTGACTTTTGCCCAACAATTCGTGCTCTTCTACGTGTCTTGCAATTTTATTCTTTACTAGTGTTTCTACTAATTTGCCTGGTACTGATGTTAAACTTATCGGACTATAATTGCCAGGGTCTCCTCTAGAGCCTTTTTTAAATATTGGCGTTATATTGGCCGTCTTCCAGTCATTTGGTACCAAAGTGGATTTAAAGGATAGGTTACAAACCACTGTTAATAACTCCGCAGTTACAAACCACTGTTACAAACCACTGTTACAGTTACAAACCACTGTTAATAACTCCGTTAGTGCTCCCTAAATCAAGTTAACAGTGATTACAGTAAAGACAGTCACGTGGTAGTATCGAGCTAACTGTATTAAATTTGAATTTATCTCATAGTGTAGACACAGCCTCAGAGTCCCAGCATAGCAGATTGGCAGGGGAGGACGTGGGTGAGGCACTATCAGAGAACAGGGCTGAAGCCCAGATATCAGGGATTTTCATGGACAGTGGTGATGCTGGGCTGCATAGTACATCTCTCTGTACTCTCTGAGGCGTGTCCTTCCCTGCATCTCGCAATCGTAGTTCGGCAGGTCCCACTGCTACCTTCCCTGGCACACCCTAGCAGTTCCTGCCTGAGTAGCAGTCCCACAAACTCACCTTTTCCTTTCTGCCAGTTCACAGGTAAGAACAACATTTGGCTGGGGACCAAAAGGTTGTTGTAAATGTAAATTGAAATAATAACAAATTATTGTTCAAGAGTTTTCCTTGTGTAAATTAGCACAGTGAAATTTAACACCTTCAGGGGAAAATTCACCCCAAATCAGTGCCCATTTTCTTTTTGTGCACAAAGAGCTAGTCAGGTAGGAAGTTCAGGCTTCCCTAATTTGGGGTCCTCTATAGACAAAAATAGCCCCAGAAACAAGCTGTGAAGTTCAAAAATTCGGAAGCAAGAAGTATTTCATGGGAAACTAACAGGGAAAAAAGAAAGACCTAATGAAGCTGTCTGGCCTCATTTTGTGTATTAAATTTAACAGGCCTGAAAAGGGGGAAATGGCTTTTTAGTTCAATACCAATTCATCTGTCAGGATTCTCAACCACAGATTTTTTTTTCTGTCTTTCTCTGACCTTTGACAGAGTTTTGGTAAGAATGTTTAAATAAACACTTCAAACACTTTCTGAGTCTGGTAACTGAGAAAGGAAAGATTATGAGCATCTAGCCAAAATCTCACGGCCTGATAGATCAGCACACTCTCAATCTGGCCCTCCTTCACTTGGCAGTTAGGACAGCCAACAATGGTGACAACTCAGCTGGAAAAAATAGTGAAGGAGAAGTAGTTATATTAAATTTATTTAATAAGGGATGGGGCAGGACTTCTATGATTGAGCTAGACCAAACCTCTTGCCAGAAACCTGGCACAATGAATTAGATGGGAGACTGACCATGCACTTTGCAGATAGGACTGTATGCGCATGTACATACACACACACAAAAACACAGAGTCTGTGTGTGAATGTGATGAGAAAATTGCACATAAATTGTCTTTCGAGCTGTCACCAAGCTTTGCAGTAGACTTATGTATCTGGTAATAGCATCCCCTACTGATGCAGGAAGATAAAGCTTTTCAATCTCTAAAAATTGTTTAATTTTTCTTATCTGACACTCCCTAAAGTCCAAAGACTAAAGGTATCAACAGGTTCCTCAAGCTTTCTTGCTAATTACAAGACTTTCAGTCACCCAATCAAGGATCAGAAACAGCATCATATTACTTTTGTCACCAGTTAAAGAATGCTGCTTGAATTTTGCATACTGAATTCCCTCAGAAAACTGTTCACAATCAATACACAGAGTTAAAAAGAATCATTCAAAATTAGTTTGTTCAGTAGATATGAATAATAATCAAAGACAAAAGTTTAAGAACATTCTGAAGAAATGTTGGTCATGTACAAAGTATTCCTTCAGCTTCAGGCCATTTTTCTGAAGGGGCATGGGGAAGGCAACAAAAAGCAGATATGCTATCTGCTTAGAAATAAGCATACTATACTCATGGCCCAGTTGAAAAGAGCAATCGACGTCTTTCCAAGGGCCCTTTGGAACTCATGCATCAGTAAATCCCTTGGCATCATCTGAGCCCAATATTTCCTTGCCCTGTAAAGAATCATACGACATAACATCTCAGATAGTGTCAGATTGCACTGTAAATTTCAGACATGGAACTGAATTTTCCCAAAGCTGATGAACTTCAGCTGGGTTCAGGCTTCTACATATTTTTTTTTCTTTGCAAAGGCCTGCTAGTCCCTCATATATCTAATCAAGTCATTAGATAAACAAACCTGTGGGTCAATGTTGTCTGTTTAGAAGAAATTGTCTCCTCTCAGTGCTCCAGAATGCTGTTACTCGGTATATTGTTTATTGAAACGAACTTAAAATTATGCTAATGGCAAGAATGCCAGAAAGTATGATTTTTCAATATCCTGCTTATCTCTGATATAATCTGATTAGCGTTTAGAGTTTGAGGGGAAACGAAGAGTTCAGTCGGGCAAGAAATTAATGCACATTTAGAAATTGTACAGCATGCCTTGTCACTCACAGTATAAATAAGGCATAAATTGTATTCACACAATAGGTTATAACCATGAAAAAGGTTAATCTCAATGAGAAAAGTGGGAAAGCCAATATATTTGGACTCACAGCTTGCCTTCTGAGAAAACTGGTTCTAATGTTATATCTGCACAACACTACGTGGTGTGTTACATTTTCTGTCCATGAGCTGAAACAGTCATGAAAATGTCATAAATGCTTTTTTGCAGTAGTCACACCAAACAGATCATGTACAGAGATATGATGATTGCATCTCCTATGCTATAGTTAAAACTATATCAGCACTTTCATTACAATACCCTAATTTTAGAGCTGAAAACTCTGCTAAAAATGATCTCCAGAGCAGGCAACTTTTCAACAGCAGTTTGCAAAATGCTTTGAATAAAATTCACCCATCTCACAACCCTAAACTCTGCATCCATCCCTCAGATCAAATCAGAACCTCTTTGAAAATTTAAACCAGGGCAGTTAACTGTAAAAAATAGAATAAACTGAGTTTTGAAGGCACAGGCCTAGGAGAGGGTACTACAGAACCAAACCACAAAAGGACACCTGAGGAATGATTATGCTTTCATGTTCATGTGGCTGCTGCCTGCTGCCCTGAAGCAGAGGTGGGGCAGGATTTTAACCTCCCTCCACTGTTCAGTTTGGAATCTCATGTTTTCCTAAAAACACATGAAGGGTGCAACAAGTTGCCAAAAGCCTGTGCTAGTGTATAGGTGTGACAACTGAGCCAAACTACCATTCTCTGTGCCGTCTCCCTCATATTAGCAACATGATTGTTGCATGGAAATTAACTTTGGAGTAAGCAGTTGAGTTAAAATCTGATATCACTAATCTCTGCTATTCCAGTGGTATAGGACTATTGGCATGGCATAGATACATGTCTCACTTAAGTTATACACAACAGGTACATAAATTCAAAACAGCTGCAGACTTAAGAACTGGATAGTAACAGACCATGGGGGCCGACAGACTGGGCAAGGGGGAGGGAGCATGGTTCTGTGCTCCCGGAAGGGGCAGGTCTTCTGGCAAAAGGGGCAGAACTGGGGTAGTCAGCCATCACCAGCTGCTTGCAGTACACTGCACCCCCTCCCCAGGCAGCACTCAGAGCTGCCCAGAGCACACCATAGCTGTGTCTACACGTGCACGCTACTTCGAAATAGCGGCACTAACTTCGAAATAGCGGCACTAACTTCGAAATAGCGCCCGTCGCGGCTACACGTGTCGGGCGCTATTTCAAAGTTAACTTCGACGTTAGGCGGCGAGACGTCGAAGTCGCTAACCTCATGAGGGGATCGGAATAGCGCCCTACTTCGACGTTCAACGTCGAAGTAGGGACCGTGTAGACAATCCGCGTCCCACAACGTCGAAATTGCCGGGTCCTCCATGGCAGCCATCAGCTGGGGGGTTGAGAGATGCTCTCTCTCCAGCCCCTGCGGGGCTCTATGGTCACCGTGGGCAGCAGCCCTTAGCCCAGGGCTTCTGGCTGCTTCTGCGGCAGCTGGGGATCCATGCTGCAGGCACAGGGTCTGCAACCAGTTGTCGGCTCTGCGTATCTTGTGTTGTTTAGTGCAACTGTGTCTGGGAGGGGCCCTTTAAGGGAGCGGCTTGCTGTTGAGTCCGCCCTGTGACCCTGTCTGCAGCTGTGCCTGGCACCCTTATTTCGATGTGTGCTACTTTGGCGTGTAGACGTACCCTCGCAGCGCCTATTTCGATGTGGTGCCGCGCAACGTCGAAGTTGAACATCGACGTTGCCAGCCCTGGAGGACGTGTAGACGTTATTCATCGAAATAGCCTATTTCGATGTTGCTACATCGAAATAAGCTATTTCGATGTTGGCTTCACGTGTAGACGTAGCCCATGTGGCACTCCAATAGCAATTTAAAGATTCCATGGCTTTGGCCATCACCACTGTTGTGAGCCCCAGGAACCTTCTGAATCACCAGGTCCCAGGACAGTTGTCTCCTTTGTCCTCCTCTGTCAGTGGGCTTTCAGCAGACCTTGAATCCCAAGGAGGATCAATCCCAGTGATATTCTAAACAAAAAGAATTCTCAGACATGTTTTTACCTATTACCATTGCTTCAAAATGACTCAGACGATTTAGGTTGGGGAGCGACCCATAGAAAGACAATAGCAACATCTTCTTATATAGATCATTTGTATTTCAGTTGTTCCTAGATGCCCTGTCCCATTGAACTGTAGAAACACATAACAAGGAGACAGTCCTGTCCAAGGTTAATAGGAAGAACAATCTCTCTTGTGAAATTTTCAACATAACCAAAGCCTTGAGGTGTTTGACCTTGTTTGAAATCTTATTCAACAATAATTGACAAATTCAGGCCTCTGATAAGCCAAGGAACTTCCAGAGACTTCACTGAGATCTTCATCTGTCTTGAGAAAAGTGACTTAATATGTAAAAAAATGAGAAGCAAGTCCACATTAATGTTTTGTGTAATTTCTTTTACTATTATACAGTTACACTAGGATTACATTAGGCATCTGGTGTATCACAGTTTGATCTTGAATACACCTGCTGTTTGTCTATCTAGCTACCTTTATGCTGCACCTATCATTGTCGTAGCTGATCTAAATTATATCAATGAGAAAAATCTCAGTAGCTGTCTCTTTCTTTCCCACACATTTCATACACTTCCCCTGTTTCAAATTAAATGCCAAATTGATAAATTAGATTCCCTTTTCACGTCCCATGAATGGTTGATAGTTTTCTAATGTCAAAGCTATAACACTTAATTTCTTTGACCCCTATAAAACATTCAGGGTTAAACGTTTTGGGTGGGTCAGATAAGAAATTGAACTTCTGAGTCTTTATTCAGATTAGATGCAAAGGTTCTGAGATTCTCTCATCACTAATTTTCATGCTAGGATGGATTTTTCCCAGGCCTGATGGACAGAGAAGACCAGACCTATAAATACTCTCTCAGTCAGAATAGTTCTCCCTCCTCTGTAATGGACACAAAGAGGCACAAATAAAATAAAACACAAATGTCAAAATGTCACGATCAAATTATAACACTATGCGAAACTTCAGCCAATGTATCAGTCTATACACAAATCATTATTAACCTCCATAGCTATATGACATTATTAATTAGAAAGTGGAGAATAATGAAAAAAATGTTCAGCAAATATTTATTGAAATATAGAAGCCATTTCACATTTTCTTTTTTTTATGCCATTTCTGCTTTCTTTTCACAAATTTTTAAATGATCTAATTTTACTGGCACAAATCGTTGTGAAAAATAAATATCAAGCTGTTTACAGAACTAATCAGTATTAATAAAGTATAATAAATAAAAGAATAAATTGTATAAACTTTACATCTGTGTGTAGCAAAACTTATGCAATATGTTCCTACTCAGTCATCCAATCAAAACTAAAACATATGACTTAAGTGGCCAGTCAAAACTAAGTAACAAAGCACACAATTTGAATATTGATATACAAATCATGGTCCAGATGCTCATCTTGTATTGACTTTAATCAAGGTAAACAACTACTGCATTAGCTGAAGACCTATCCCCAATAATGAAAAACACACAAGTAATGACATTCTGCTCCAAGATATTTTGCAAGCAGTAAAGACGCTAATGTGCAGAATAAGACTTGAATTTTTAATTGTGAGCTCTTATTAATATATGCACGTGAAAATAATTTTTCTAACCTGATTGGGTTAACAGAAACTCTTCACTGAAACATAGTTTACCATTCACTACACAAAATAATAACAACCATGGGCTTCATTCCTGAATGCAGAGGAAAAATAACACAACCTGCTGTATTTAACTAACAAGTCTGAAAGTACTATAATTAAGAGCTAGGAGTTTAAAGCAACAACAACAACAAAAAGTCTGTGAAAGAAAAAACAATATTTCTACTTGCCTGGATTGGAATATGTTTGACATTATTTGGGTCAGCTGTAGTTTAGTGGGTGCTTTCAGTGATTCAGAAATAAATAATATTGTAACTATTGAACAATCATTCATGTAATGGTATCTATCCTTCTTTAATATTTCACTTTAAATGGGCATACCAGAGGCTACTTTAACTTGTGCCTGCTGGTAACCAGACAAAGGATGCATTTGAAATAGCCCGAAATCTAATGCATTGATTCAATTGTGATGATTATAGTAACAGCTCCTGAATTGCTCTCCTGAAGAAACACAGGAATAGAAACAATGACTTTGAAGAATTATACTACACACTACCACTAGTCAAGAACAGTAATGGAACAATCTGTAACCTAAAGGATTTGTTTACAGGAACCAAAAAAAAGAAAATTAGTACACTATAGTCATTTAAAAATTGTATATAGTTGCTTAAAATGTGCAAATAAATATTGTCAAAACCTCTGAACATGGCAGGTATTAAAAACTGGACAAAATCAAAATTAATTCTAATTTTTTTAAATTGAGAGATTTAGATATATGTCAGGAGCAATTCTATTCCTCAAACTATAATGGCACAAATATTAAAGAAAAAAGTTGCTAAATTTCTAGGGCCAGATTGTGATGGCTTGCCCAGGTATGAAATGTGTGGTCACAACATGAATTCCTTTTCTAAAGATCTGACAAAGTCTAAATTTCGGATGTCTCCAGTCTCCTTGCAGATAACTTGCATTCAATTGTTACATGATCTACAAATTCTTGCTATGTGAAGCTGTACATTTTTGTACATATCATCATAAAACCTATATGAGGGACTTCTCTTGGGCCACATCTATACTACAGTGAATTTTCGAAGATGATCTTCCAGAAGATTTCTTCCGAAAAATTTTCTTTTGAAAGAGCGCATGCACACACAAAAAAGTGTATTGAAAGATTGATCCACTCTCTTAATAGAGACCATCCACACAGACCTCACTTTTTCAAAAAATGGATCAGGGATCGAAAAATCCAGCACCATGAGAAATGCTTTCCTGAAAGCAGTCTACATAGGCTTTTTTTCGAAAGAAGTTTTCAAAAGGAGGCCCCCCCTCTTGATCCAGGAGTGAAAGAGGGCTTATGGAAGAAGAACTGCATCCTTTTCATTTTGGATCAAAAGAGAGCATTTCATGTGTGGATGCACCACATGAAAAAGGGCCTGATTTTCTGAATGAACTGGTATAGATGTGGCCTTAGTGAACTGGTTTGGTTTATAGTTAAACCCCTTTGATAGGAAAAAAAAATATTTATACTCAGATTTTTCAGTTCACTGCAATGTGAAAATCAAAATTTCATTTATAATAAACTTTCATTTACAGAGAAGTTGTCCTCTGAAAATATGAATTTCACTATAAAAGGGCATCTGTTTTTGCATTTTACAAAAGACATGGAGAAGAATGAGTGAAGCATACCACATATAAGCTACGTCTACACGTGAAGCCTACATCGAAGTAGCTTATTTCGATGTAGCGACATCGAAATAGGCTATTTCGATGAATAACGTCTACACATCCTCCAGGGCTGGCAACGTCGACGTTCAGCGTCGACGTTGGGCAGCACCACATCGAAATAGGCGCTGCGAGGGAACGTCTACACGCCAAAGTAGCACACATCGAAATAAGGGTGCCAGGAACAGCTGCAGACAGGGTCACAGGGCGGACTCAACAGCAAGCCGCTCCCTTAAAGGGCCCCTCCCAGACACAGTTGCACTAAACAACACAAGATCCACAGAGCCGACAGCTGGTTGCAGACCCTGTGCATGCAGCATGGATCCCCAGCTGCAGCAGCAGCAGCCAGAAGCCCTGGGCTAAGAGCTGCTGCATACGTTGACCATAGAGCCCCGCAGGGGCTGGAGAGCGAGCATCTCTCAACCCCTCAGCTGATGGCCACCATGGCGGACCCCGCTATTTCGATGTTGCGGGACGCGGATCGTCTACACGTGCCCTACTTCGACATTCAACTTCGAAGTAGGGCGCTATTCCCATCCCCTCATGGGGCTAGCGGCTTCGACGTCTCGCCACCTAACGTCGATTTCAACTTCGAAATAGCGCCCAACACGTGTAGCTGTGACGGGCGCTATTTCGAAGTTAGTGCCGCTACTTCGAAGTAGCATGCACGTGTAGACACGGCTATAGAGTTCTCCTTAACAATTCTACTTTTTACAAGATGTTGCTTTCAAAAGCAATTAAGTAACTAACATTCTGAATGCTTTGCTGAATGAACATATAATATTTTCTTTTGTTGAAAAGTATATAAGTATCAAATGTCTGACCAGAAGACAAGCAAAAAAAAGCAAAGCAGAATGTCACCAGGAAGAATCCAAGTAAGTGGATTACTTTGCTTCCTTCTCCTGTTTGTTTTTTTTAATATCAAGTAAAGTCTGAAACTGTGCTAAACAATATGTGGAGTAAATCTTCAAAAAGTTAGTTGGCCACTCATCTACTAAAAGAAAAACTACAAAAAGTTAGTAATTAAAAGCAGATTTTTAGTAGCCAGAAATTTAGAATTACAGAAAATATTTCAGTCCTACCAATCAAAGTCTATGCTTAGCAGAATGTAGATCAGAGATTCTCCAAAGTAGGTCTCACTATTATTCATAGGTTCTGTTTCTAAAATAACATTGTAGAGAATTTTTAATGTTACTGGGATGTTGACTATGCCCAACCAGATGTGCTGCTTCTTTATCAAACTTTTCCTTGTCAGCGAAAAATAGTAACATTTCTATGCAATTCACTTACATGTTATTGTCCATGAATGGCAGTAAGGCTTCTCCACCAAGTTAACACATTCTGCAGCCACTGAGACTATTCTGGGTGGGAAATTACCCAAACTATGCACTCCATGAATGCACATACACATGGGCAGAGGTGCTCACTGTACTCCATTGCCATTTATCCAGGAGGGCAAAAAAACCCAGGTACAATGACAATTACTTTACATGGGTCATTGAACTTTTTGGGTTTTAATTTTTATTAGACTTATGTTGCACTTTGATTTGTTCACACTTTCTTTGAATTGTGGCAGCTGGAATACCAGCATGATTTTTAATAAATTATTTTGCTATTCAGATCTGTGGGTGAATATATGGGATGCCAAAGAAGCAGGCACTTCAAAGCAAAAATTGTTATAAAGTCTCAGATTAGCAATACATAAAACTGATTACCTCACAGGTCAGTTGGTACAGTACACTACTACTGTGCTCAATTTATTCCTTCCTATTTCCTCAAAAACGTGAGCACATAAAGCATCATTTACTTCCCTTATTCTCTTAAATCCAGACACACTTATCAAAGGTGAATTTTCTTACTACCTGTACACCAGCAGAAGTATCAATCCACTACAGGAAAGAAGTATTTTCCCTTCTGGTCATAGATGATGTGCAGTGCACAGCCAGCCCTGATAACATGGATTACAACATACACATTCTCAGCCAGTTTTAAAGGAAGTGCCATCCCACCTTCAGTTTTCCAAATGCACATTCCATCACCAGTCTGCAACTACTTATTGTTTTAAATAAACCATTTTTCTGCCTGATGACCTCAGCAGAATGAGGATTCATGAGCCAGGGCAGTAGAGGATAGGTTGGGAGTCTCAACAGTGAACACTGGAACTCCTGACATCTGTGTTAATGGGTGAGAATGAAATCCCAACTTGTTCAAATATAAAAACACTAGATGTCTGGAATATTCTGGAACTCTTCTGGGGTATCCCATGTTATCTCCCACTACGGTCATCTAACGACTGCATAATGAGCAAGTAGCATCCTTTCTGGCTGATGTATGCATGCACACACGTGGATGGTGGTAGGAGGAGACAATAGACACATAGATGCTGTAAATGATCTCAGCAGTTTGTGAGACACCTTCCCATGAAATCTCCTATTTTGCGTCATCAACCATTGGTAAACTACAGTAACATTTGTCTTCAAACCTCCATCACCATAGCACTAGCAGTTGAATGGCCAACACCAAACTAACAGCAATTGAGGTGGCCAGCTTCAAGTTATTAATAGCATAGAATAATAGAACACTAGGACTGGAAGGGATCTCGAGAAGCCATCGAGTCCAGCCCCCTGCCCCAATCGCAGGACCAGGTACTATCTAAACCATCCCTGATAGACATCTATCTAACCTGTTCTTAAATATCTCCAGCGATGGAGATTCCACAACTTCCAAACCTGCTTCAAGACTGGTATGCTCTCTTATCTGTGTGTTCTGGGGTCAAAAGGCTGAAGCTAGCTCCTCACACAGTTCCTGGGAGGTGGCCTTTCTCATGGTGAAATTTTGGACCCTCTAATGATCATCACAGGTCTGCATAACGAGGTAGTCCCTCCGTGCTGTGTTTTTGGTCATGCTCCAGAGCTGTCAGTCAATACACAGGGATACCACGATGCTTAAAACCTGCATGAGCTGTCCCTACTCTGCCATGTCAGTAGGCAGCCTGTGTGATGTCCTGACCATATCACGCCACTATCTTCTCAAGATACGCAGCTGCTGCTGAAATATCTTCCATCATGTCTCGTGCTCTGCATTGACTAATTTGTTGCCAAAATGAGTTTTACTAATGTTAACAGTTTCAATAAGTCATAATCCAGAGTTGGATACAGGCCCTGTCCTGAAACAAAGGCTGCAGACATAAGGTAAGTGTCTTGTGTCACAACTTGTTTATTTTACTGTGGTTCTAAGGCCAAGACCACTTATATACAGGGGTCTGGACCAGCTCTCCAACAACATATCACGTAACAATTCATAGAGGATCACAGCCTAGTGCAGTGCAAAGAACCGTAGAACTCCTGGCACCTCACACAGGCAAGTATGACACTCAGTGAAGACATAATAACACAAGCACGGCTTTGCACTTTGGGTAGACCAACCGCAGAGGGCAGAACTGTAGTGTAGATTTGAGCCAGATGTTTCTAAACCCTATGGGGTGTTGATGAACTATAACAGCTAGTAATTCTAGCAGCTAGTCACTATTCAGACCAACAGAAAAGAAAGAGAAATATGGAATGCAGAAAATTAAAAGTCATATTATCTTTGGCTTTTTTCCTATCACTTTATTTAATAATATTGCAAATGAAAGGACAAAGGGCCCTGTATTCAATAAAGAAAAAAGAAAACATCTGCTTATAAAAGTCCAGCTGTAGAGCCTGGGTTATGCTTTCAGGCAGGTTTTGTGCAAAGTAAGTGAAACTGAAAGCTTATATAAAAAACTCAGTGATCTGCAATGTTTCATAGCATGTTTTGCAGTCCAGAGAGGCTTGCTAAGACCTCATTTGGCCCTGGCACAGATGAGAAACCAAAGTGAAAGCAGGGGGGAATTTGCTTACAGAGTACAGATTTCATTGTCTGAAGCAAAGCTGCCCTTGATTTGCTTCCATCATTGTAACAATCAGTCCAGCCAACTGTTTACATGCTCTCCATTGTGTTAGCGTTGGCTAGGAAATGGCAGACACAATGAGATTTTCTTTCTGTCTGCACTCTGGGGAACAGTGGCAGTTCACACACTTAGACAGACAGACAGGCAGACTGGACTTCTCTTTCCAAGAAACAAGAGGGTCGCTTGCTTGTCAAGCTTTTGCATTGTGGCTTAAACCATGGCATTCTGCACTGTTCAGATCCCAGACAAGAATGGAAAATTGGTAGGGAACTGAGGGAAGAGACTGTGCCAGGAATTTAGTGCATTGCAGATGCTAAAATATTTAGCCCATTGCTAACTACTTGTGTCTCAATGATCCCTAAGTAGCCTTTTCCTGACACTCAAACAGGGAGCCAATCAAAATATAAATGACAACTGAAAAGAATGTAAAAGAGGAAAAATCCAAAGCTTTTCTAAGTGTCATTTACATAATTGTTCCCGTCCTCTTAAAAAGGACTTCAGTGTTGCCAGTGTCATACCTACACTGTCACTGTTGTGAACATCACTCACCTGGGAGAACCCTTACATGTAAATATTGCCAGAATTAAATTATAGCCTAATGAAACTCAAAAAATCACTCTCGATGGCAATGTTAATGGATTAGGATTGGGAGATCTCCCCCACCCACCTTCTGCATTCCTTGGCTTTGTTGTAATTTGGCACGTTCAGACTCCTTTTAAAACTAGTTGCCTAACTTGGAATTTAACATCTCTTGAGTTACACAACTGTAATTTCAGTTCTGCTTATCAGGCTTGTAAGGTCTCAATGAAGTAATACATGGTTTAGAATGAACGCAAACTTGCAAATATATTTCTCAGGAGGTGAACTTTGACACTGTACATTCTTAATGACAAATTGGTTTGGACAGCATCTTTCAGTTTACTAATCTGCTCCACTTACACCACTTGTTTAGAATACAGAATGTCAGTTTAGCCCTTAGGAGCCTTCTTAGAGATTAATCAGGGAACAATAGTTTGTTTACTTGCTTCTTTAAGTTGAAGTCTTTAATTTTTGTTATGCAGGAAAAGCCAATACTTGTTGTCTGGGAAAACACGTTGACACTTACCTACAAAAAGAAACCAGCATGGGTCCATATTCCTGATACTCCTTTTCTCTAAGTTTCTCCTTCTAAATGCAGGTGAATTGCACTGGAAATATCCACTAATTACTAGTAAAGAAATATTAATTGGTAGCAGTCTTTCCAACTATTTCTACTCATGCTGCATGCTAGAATGATGTGCCATCTAACTCTCAAAGATACACACTGCTGTTCAAAGCAATCTGGTGAAACATGATGACTAACCTAGAGACTGCACTTTAGAGGGACTGAGTCCCCAGACAAACAAAACACCAAGAAATATATGGTTGAAAATAGAGAAGTAGGAACAGCACTATCAAAAGAATGAATCCTCCAGTGAAACAAAATACCAAAAATTAAAATTTAATAAGGTAGAAAGCAAGGTAAGCATTTTACACGTCAATTAAATTCTCCTTGTAGGCTTTCTTTGCAAATACTGAAAAGATGGGAATTCTGCCTCCTTTACACAGAGCGTTAAAGTTTTGTAGGTTGTGATTTATTTACACAGGTCTGACAAATGGCTTGAAATGAAATAGCTGAGGCAGGGAAATGATAAATTATCTAGAGTATAATGCACTTTAAAACCTAAACATGTGTTTAGAGTTGCTTTTTTTGACTTGGTGCCAAGGGGGCATTTAGTTTGCAAGTTATATCAGTATTTTTTATATAAAATGAAAGGCTCCAAAAATAATAAAGTCAGTATGGGAAGAATTCTCTTTTGCCATGTTGCTGGAACCTCCTAGGGACCAAGTTTTCGAAAGAATTTACATGCTGTAGTCAATGTCAGTTTTTAATACAAGTAAGGATAGTGTGTTCAGTAAAGCCAAGTTATGTAGCAAACAATCTTGTTGTCTAGCTTAGGTGCCATTTCTTCACACCTGCACTGACTGATGCTTAGAACAATTAGTTCAAGAGCACATTTGCAGAGATGGTGTAAACTTATTCCAAAGTAGCACACAAGAATTGATTCACGCAGAAAACAATTGTTGAGCCAGTAAGCAATAATGTTCATTTCAATATCCCTGAGGGGAGAAAAGTCACCTAAAATTAGCCTGATGACCCTATGGTGAGGACATCAACACAAATGATGAAGACTATCAAAAATGCCTTAAAATCATAAGGTAACAAAATGACCATACTTACATTCACTACAGATGCTAACAGAAACAGTAACGGTGCGTCTACACCAGGAACTAACTTTGAAGCTAACTTCAAAGTTAGGCACTACATCAAAGAAGCCAGCAGAGAGTCTACACACATTTTCCCTTACTTTGAAGTTTACTTTGAAGTAGGGATCCCAACTTCGAAGTCCTTACTCCATTCCTGGGAAAGAAGTAGTGCCCTACTTTGAAGTTTAACTTTGAAGTAGTATGTGTGTAGACACTCTACTTTGAAGTTGCTTACATTGAAGTTGTACTTCGAAGTAAGCAACTTCAAGATTATTTTTGTAATATAGACACAGCCAAATAGAGTATCAGATGGTGCACAATGCCTTTCAACATAAAGGTGATTAGGAAGACAAGAAACAAAACTGCTAAATGGCAAATATGAAAAGGCCGTTTGTATCAAACCCAAATTCTTCAGATTATAGAATTCAAACCCTAGTGAAGCTAGTGACACAGAGCATAGGCTACATAAATCAATAAAAGCAAATCAGGAAGGCTGAGATGAAAAGTGATATACAAACAACTGGTGGCATAGAAACAAACAACGTTTTTATGTGAAGCAGAGCAAGGAGTCTATGAAAGACTCAGATGGTTTGCTGGCCCACCACAGCTGAATGGGAACAACTGAAAAAGATAAAGTTGCTTTGCAAGTAAGGGCATGTCTATGCTACACAGCTTGTAGTGACATCGTTATGTTGATACTGTCCTGTTGCTAAAAGTCAGTCAGGCTACATGTACATGAGAGAGATTTTCTGACAACATTGGGCTTTAGTCAAAAAAAAAAAAACACAGAGCATCTATACACAAAATGCTCTTTGCCAACAGATTGTTGACAAAACCTGTCACATCTGCCAGAACCGTTGTGCCTCTCCACATTGAGGAATAACTCCTGTGTTGATAGTGTCCTGCCAACAAAAAAAGCTGTGTAGACACTCCAGGGTGGCTTCTGTGAACAGACAGGGCTTCTGGTTCACTAGGTAGTCCTATTTGCTGAGCTTCTAGTTAGCTGTTCTGTCAAGAGAAAGGCCAGACAGTCTGGCCACTGTCTGTTGGCAGAGTGGGTTTCTCTTTCGATCCACTTTTGTGTGTGGATGTGATCTGTTGACAGACTTTTTGCCAGAAGATCTCTTCTGGTAGCAACTTCTGTCAACAAATCGCTGTAGTGTAGACATAGACTAAGAGAGGCACTTGCTTTGTCAGTAGGACAGCACTATTGCTGACAAAGCAGTTTACACTGGTACTTGCTGCTTCAGTAGGTTGGTCATCTGTGATAAACAAAAGCTTTGGCACTCAATTGCCAGTGTAGACAAAGCCTACCTGATTTTTTTTTTATATTGGTATTCAACATAGAAGTTGTTGGTCATATATTTACCCTGGACCATCTCTTTCCCGGGATTAAAGAAGTACTATCAGAGACAGAGGGAAAGTCTACACTTAAGGAGAAAGTCAACTTCATATGCGCAACTCCAGCTGCAGAAATGGCATATCTGGAGTCAATGTTCCTCAAGCCGAATTTCTTTGGCATCCCCGCAGTGGGAGGCCAACGGGTGAAACTTTTCTCTCAACTTCTCTTACTCCTTGCAACCTTGTGGAGTACCGGGGTTGAAGGGAAAGCAATATACATGCTAGAACTGTTAGGCTGACCCCAAAGAGATCACTCTCAGAGTGTTGATCTCCTGTTAAGTGTAGATAAACCCTGAGCCATCAGAAGATATGCAGGGACAAACTGATAAATTCACAAGTAACCTATCAACAGCCCCAGTTGCTATGACCAATATTTCTGAAAGGGACTTAAAATATAACTTATGAACTGCTAGTGAGTGCAGTCACATGCTAAAATTAGTTACAACACCAGAGGATTATGGCTATATGGCAAATATCAAAATTTCAAAGAACGGGGACTACGGACAGCCCAATAGAATAACAAATATTGTACTATATTTAAAGAAACCAAACCTGACCAGAGGTAACCCTTCCTGAACTTGTCAATTAATCTTGAAAAGTCTACTTAGGTTGGTCACATGGCTCCAACTCATCAGGAAACAGAACAAAGCTGTAAGTGAGAGAGGCAAGCTGATTTTAAACCTTGTTTGTTATGTCTTCAAGTTGTTGCAATTTATCTATTACTTAGCAGTCAATGAACTTTCACAGTCCAAAAAGCAACGTGAAGTCCTGGGGCACCTTATAGACTAACAGATATTTTGGAGCATAAGCTTTCATGGGCAAGGACACGCTTTGTCAGATTCAATGTAGTAACAAAGCGTGTCTTTGCCCATGAATGCGTATGCTCCAAAATATCTGTTTGTCTTTGAGGTGCCACAGGACTTCTCATTGTTTTTGTGAATACAGATTAACATAGCTACCCCTCTGATACTTTTCACAGATCTAGTTTCTTAGCAGGAACTTCAATTTTCAACTACTAGTCAATTCTGCTGATCCATTCTCCTAGTAATATGATTTCCTAGTTTCACTAAGGTAGTCACAGTCTCATCAGGGTGTTGGGTGCACTCATGCTAATAACACTTTAAAAGCTGTGCATAGCTACAGCCAGGGCAAAATTTATGCACAGCAATGGTTTCCATTTTAAAAAAGTAAAATTACAACTGGGCTATTAAACACTTATAGCGACAGTAACATTTTGCATGAGTAGAAGGCAGCATTCAAGAATGCACATTTTTAATGTGGCCATGCATGAGAATCATACTCTGTATGACTCAACTACAACAAGCAGTCCTGCAGCACCTTAGAGACTAACAAATGTATTAGGTTACCAGCTTTTATGGGTAAAACTAACAGTATGACTCAGTGTGGACTCAGAGATCCATTTAGCCAGACAAATTTGTACAGGTTGAACCTTTCTAGTACAGCACCCTTGGGACCTGACCTGTGCCAGATGAAAGAATTTGCTGAACCACGTCAACATTGTCTAGTAGCATTACTAACATTTCCACTGCTTGCTGGGCTCTTAGAAGACATTTGGGGTAAATTACTGATAAATTACAACAGGTGCCTGGAAAAAAATGTATGGGACCCCAGGAAACTTGGCCCAAACATCATAAGTGGTCAACTGACTAACTAAAATCACCTCAGATTATGGATGTTGATGGATGAGAGAGTACCAGACTAGAGAGGTTCAGCCAGTACTTGCTTTCTCCTGTCTGCCTGAGAAAGGCTATTGGGAGAGGGCAGGGAGTATACTGACCTAATTCTGAAACACCTACAACCTCCCTAAAATGAGACATTGAATAGCGTAATGCTCTTGGTACTCTATTCCCTCAGTATTCCCCTTAACATTAGGAGGGAGGCAGACCCACCAACAGAAGGATGGCAAAGTGGGAAGCTGCCCTGGAACCCAGAAATTTAGAAGGGTCTGGGGCTCCCAGTTGCTACTGCTGCCACTAATGAAGTAGCATCCAGCGATCTGGGCTCTTACAAATTGCTACTAAAGCTCCTAGCCTTGTGGTTCAGGCAGCAAAGAAAGGCTGCTGGAGGAGCCTAGCCCTCGGCCTGCCCATCTGCCTGAGGGCCTGAAGCTGCCTTCCCACCTTTCCCAGGGGTTCAGCATTTCTGTCACAAGTCCTGCAGCATTTTTGTCATCAGTCCTCCAATGCCCCATTGGGCCTGTACCTCTTGTGACAATGCCTGAGACCCACATAGCTCATTTCCACTGTCTGCATCCACACAGAGGGAACATGGGGACCACAGACAACCCAGTAGCATAAAGCTGTTTATCTTCAGATCAGCCAAATTTTCATTGAAGGGAGAATATTGCTAAGTTCAAGCAACCCCCAAATATTCTGTTCCTCATGCCTTATCATTTGTTTTCAGGAAAGTAAGATGAGAGGCAGAGCAGGACAAGGAAGAAAGGGGGACACAGAAATAATGGAGAGAGTGGAAAAGTGGTATGTGAAGATGGGAAAGAGAAATGGGTGTTTACGTGCATCCAGAAAATCTCATGCTCCTCACAGGCCTAGATATGAGAGGGAATCCCCAATTTAAATTATATCAAGTCTTCTTGTCTATGTGAAGCACAAACATAAACTAGATAACGTGATTTTTTAAATAAATCAAATATCAGTGGCATTTGCAAAGTGATTGTTTTGACCAGGTGTGATTAAGGATCCTGTGAGTATCACAGGGAGTAACATGTGCTATGATAGAAAATGCTGTTATCTATTCCTATTTTGAATTCAGACATTCTGTTCCATTTACAGGTGTACACATAGAAATTCACCTTACACTTGGTTAAGCTAAACATCCAAAAATAGATAAAAAACAGGGCTCTTCTTACGGGTGCCCTGGATTCTAGCCATATTTGAAGCAACAGCCAGATGAATGATATAGTCAGATCTTTCTCATTCACACACACAAGTGTAAGTGTGAATTAAGTTACAACAGTACAAACCTGCTGCTAGTTTGGGCAGGTCTTTTAACATTTTAGAGACAGTTCAAGTGTAGCCAAAGGGTAGGAGGCCACCAGGTTTCCCTCCCTTCCCTCAATTCCCTGAAGATGATTTTTGTGACAGGCCCTCTCCTTTGAAATGCCCAACACTTTCTCTTTTTTTCGTCTCCCAATAACAAAAAAATACAGCTATAAGGCTATATCTCCTAGCTCTAACAGCCCAGGTTCTGCTGTGCTCTGCTCACCTGTTAAGACTGTCCCTGGTGCAAATATTTCATTTGTGGAAGTCTTAACCATGGGCTTTACAGTTTTAGAAACTAAGTGAGTAAAGATCTGGGAATGAGATTTTTTTTTTAAATTTGAGTTCTCTCTCTCTCTCGGTTCCTTTATGTACCCACCACATAAATCTGCTCCTACCATCATGTCTGTAAAGTGCTAACTCTTACCATTGGTGAGCTAACTTTCTCTTGCTTTAGACCTCTCATTTCTAGAAAGTAAAACAAAAATCTAACAAATAGTTAATTCTGAAGGTATGTAAGAGAGCTTTGTGCACTGCTTTTAAGCTTGTCTCTACAGTAAGTAATATTGCGATAAATGGACAAATTTGAAAAGTTCTGGAAGCCCCATTACAATAAACAGTGATATGGGGTCTTTTCTAAGTGTCATCCAAAACAACAAGACATATCCTTAACTCCCAAATTTGGGTCATTTTCTCGCATTACTCTAACTTTTTATGTCCTGCCTTTACCTGTTTCAGATCAGCAACATTACATTAATTTTATTTTTATTATTAATTTGGAATTTAGTAACAGCTTATTCCTTCCCTAGAACCAGCCACAAATAGACTATTGTGAGTCTATGTGGACTGACATCTTCCTCTATTATCCTAATAATGTTCTGAGCCAACTGACAATCATCTAGCCATCTTTATTCCTGATGGAGGAAAAGAAGGTTGCCTTAGTCCCAGTCTCTCCAAAAATCAATACGTACAGCATTGGCTGAACTCCCCTTTCCTACAAAATTAGTTTGTAGCAATGGATAAAAGTAGCATCTTTACTAAGAGGTAAGAGGTTTCTTGCCTGTTATGAAGTCTTCAGCTTGATAGAGCATCTTGATACTTAACTCCTCCTTCCATGAGGCTTGAAGAGTAACACAATGCATTGGCATGATGAGGTCAAGCTGAGGGAGAGACCAGCGTAGTTTTTGATGAGAGATCAAATACCTAAAATAATTCTAGCAGAGTATTTAGCTAGCTCACCAGTTATTAGATGACAGAAATGAAACAATGATCTACATTACTCTTTTTTCTCTTTAATGTGAACCACCAGCTCTGGAGGCCATTGTTTGCAATGGAAAGAATGGCTTCAGGAGAAGGGTGGTGAGTGGTATGGTATAACATGTAAAAATGGCAAGTGACATTGTTTTGGCCAAGAAAACAATATTGTTTACTGATGTATTTACACCTATTGTAGTTTCTACTTTAAAAAAAAAACCATGCACTGATTTGAAATTAATCATGTGACATGTGTTTAGGCCTGCACATGTAACTATGTAAATAATGACAAACACCATGTTGCAGAATGCAGTTATAAATAGAAGGCAGTGTACTCCAGTAGACCATGAATTTTGAGCTCCGAGTCAGAATCATTGGGTTCCATTTCTAATACAGCTACTCAGTATCTGTTTGAAAGAATTCATTTTGCGTCCCATTTTCCTCCTTACCCTTTCATTTACCCCAGTGGATGAAATTCTATGGCCTGACTTTTCCGGGAGCCTTTATGAATTTAAAATCTATGAATCTGTCTGATAAGTACCTGAGATATATCTGGATATTTTACACTCCTGTAGGTGGTGGAATAATAGCCACAAGTAATTCCCAATCAAGCACCTGGGGGCTCTGTGTGTTATGAAGTAAAAATGCTCGTGGATCCATAGAATCCACAGATATTTTGTGATTCAGGACTGACTACTAGATAGATGTATAGCCAAGTACTCTGGAGTGCATAAGAAAATTAGATATTTTTGTTTACAAGAATGACATCGGGTTTTTTCCTAACTATAGCCGATCATTTGATTTTACTTCAGATGGTTCCTGATACAAAACCTATGAAAGTTAATAGACAGGCACCCACTTACTTCAGCGAACTTTGGATTAGACCCCTATATGACCTCTCTGAAGCTCCTTATTGCTATGCAAAACTAGCAAAGAGAAAGGGCATTCATAGGAAGCATTTTTAAAAAAAATGTTTTGAAGTTGCCATTGTTCCATAAGGTTCAACTATGTTTTTTTAAATAATCTCCTGTAGTCAGCCACAGAGTGAAATAATATGAAGCAATTAGATATAAACCATGTATCAGCAAAACAGCACTAGAACTAAGAATCACAACAACAAACGCCAGAGCACAAAACCAGAGAAATGGTATGAATGGGAAAATTAAATGACTGATGAAAATGAAAGTGTGAGCAAGTGGTGATGGATAGAGAGATGAAAGAAGATGGTGTTAGGAAACAGTATCAAAAGGGCAAATAGAGATAATAGTGTTATCTCTTGTAGATAGATTAAGAAACTGGAATAGAGCCAGCAAAAGGAATAGAAGAATACCATTATAATCTTTTCTTGAGAGCTATGGTAATGAGCCATTAACCTGTTGGTTTTACTTTGGGTCATTGCCCAGGCTGGACAATTAAAAAGATACTTTTGTCACAGTGCCTGATCATTTTATCTCACTGCTGTTAACAAGGTGTCACTACCAACTGTGTACACTGATTTAATCTGTAGTTCTAGGATTAAGTGAAACAAAACCCTTTCAGGAAAACTCGGACAGCTCAGAAGAATCTCCTCAGTAATAGTGTTAAATCGGCTTTTAGTCTCTAGAAGTTTGCAGGTCAAATACAGGACTCTCAGTAAAGTAAATGGTTACAAATTCAGAACCAATTCAGCCTGTGAACAAGGCCTTCTTCAGTGCACACTAGCCTATTCTCTTCTCCCTTCTCTCCCACACTGGTGCCACCCACAGGAAACCAATGGTCTTTAAACAAAAAAATCTAAACATTAATATCCCAGGTTGCACATCCAAAGCCTAAGGATAAATGCTGATGAACCCACAGTGTTGCCACTGAGACCTGTTACCAATCCAGTTTCCGAGGTTCCTTCTGAGTGTTTGCCTGGTTTGATGGGTAAGTTATTTTAATTGTATTCCATCGCATTACTGGATCATATCATTGGATCACAGGAGGCTAAGATATATGTAATGCTGAGTCTTTACTATAAGTGGTTCTAAATGGTATGCAAAATTGCAAAAATGCTCTATTTCACTGACCCACAAACAGATTGTTGATAATATAGCAGCTTCCTGGGATTTTATTATTAAAAAAATATTGCAATGCTTGGAACCTCTTCTGTGTACTGTTTAGCTTTTAGAAAAAAAATAGGCAAGAATTCTCCATAGTCTAAAGCAAGTGATTATAATCTCATTCTCTACACAGTTTGAAGTAACCAACTAAGAAAAAAATATAAGCCACAATGTGTAGCATTCCAGCTGTCTATACCTAAGAATGGGTGGGCAAGCTGCTCTCCTTACTTCTTCAGCATTTGGTTTCAACTGGATCAAAACAAACCCCAGAAAATTAAGATTAGATCCAAGATCAACACATCCCTTTCAACCCTTCTACTTTTCAGTGCATATGCCCCAGAGATGTGTTAACAGACCAATCACAGGATTTCAAAAATGTTTTCAGTCATGAGAAAATGAAATGCAACATTTCCCACCCAAATAACTGTTTTATATGGAGTCTCTAGCCTCTACATTGTTTTGTTAACATCAGGGAGTATATTAGATGGCACAGGAAGGGTGGTCTACCATGCTGCTCAATTATCCTTTGATACTTTCTCAATGAATTGTCAGTGATCATAGTCCTCTATAGCTTCAATGGCTGAGATTAACCCAAGAGTGCACAGAATGTCAGTGTCCCAGTTAGTAATAAAATGGATAATCCCCATCCCAGGATCTCTTTACTGGGCCATGTACATGCACTACACATTGTTAGATGGTCTTTCCTTGATAAGACCCATTCCAAAACCATTGACATTAATGAAAGAAGTGAAGTTATAAAGTGCACAGCTGCAGAACAGGAATACCATTCTGAATATGTATGGCTAACTTAAATGCGCAGTGAAAAATGTAGTGACAGGCACCTACCAGCAGCCTTTCCATCACTTGTGTTTTAGTCCTTAAGGTAAGCACTGTGCCGCTACTCTGGTTGGCAGGAATATATTATTTTCCCATTGACTTACTGGGGTGTGCAATAAGAAGGTATCCCACCAGAGCACCCCATGATTAGAGCTGGTAATAGAAATTGAGTGATCTAAATGTTTTTGTCCAACTGCACTCTGGAAGTTACTTAGGCTAAAGAGGAAGAATGCACATGAATATTGAGGTAGTCTTTTGGCCTCCCATTTTATGTATTCTTTATGATTCAGGTACTAACTATATACCTCCCACGTGTGAGGATATTATGGTGATAGGACCCACTCAGTGAGGCTATGTCTACATGGCAAGATGTTTTTGAAATAATTTATGCAATTTAGTCTATTTTGAACTTACTTGTTGTGAACTTGGTCCAAATGACACCCAATTTTGGAATAAGCGGCTATTCCAAACATTCCATTACTACTTGTATCATGAGGGATACCGGATCCAGAACAGCGAGTCCAAAATAGCGTTGCTGTTTCAGGTGCTGGGAAAATCCATGGTGTTGCTATTTTGGGATACAAAGGTGTGTAGACCTAACGAGGCCTCGCATAACCCTCCTTTATACTATACATAATATTTTTCTCTTTGTTACATAGACCCTAGGAAAATTCTTTATCCAAAAATTATATCAGGAACCACACTATCAATATATAGGAAGATGTGTCATGCTAGGGAGGCTTCACTTAGGATTACAGGCGTAACCATTTTTCTTATTTGCCAAGAAGCAAACATTACTAGTGGCTTATTCAGAAACACAGTTAAAATATTGTAGTAATTGGTTACCATTAAACTCTACCTTCCACACATACATGCAATGAAATATTAATGCAAATGCAGAAAAGTGAGAAAGACAGAGAAAACCAGTCTTGTTTCTCAGAGTAACATACATAAAAGGAGCCTGTTATATTCCATTCCAACCCACCCAACCACAACAGATAATCATAAACACAGGAAAATCAAAGTGGAACTAAATCCCAGACTTGTTTTTGTTTTTGTTTTTGTTTTTTCCAGGCAAATACTCTGCTGACGATTTAAGAGGCAAATCTGCTAGCTCAAGCCAGAGAGTCATTCTTTACTCACAGTCTCTTCCAAGACAGTCACAGTATTGTAGCAAGCCTTATATGTTATAAAGACACTGACATTATAATGAACATATTGTAATGCAGTCTGTGGATGCGAACTACATCATTCTGACTGCAAGCAGTGTTTTCAATCACTAAGAACCAACTTCTGCCCTGGCATCTGCATGAACGATTCTCATTGTTGAGTTGTGCGCTCAGAGCTAAAAGTAGCTTTTGGCCTTCTGTTTGGCAAAGAGTGATCATAAATAGTCTCAAAAATTAAAGTCCTGGTTAGATGCCATGTCTTCTAGATGGGATTTTCTGCTTTCATGCTGGAAAGTTCTATTGATTCTTATTTTCACAAAGAAAGTTGTGGTCATCCTTATATTGCACTTGTAATAAAACTGAAGTACTTAAATAGAGGAACAACTCAAACCAAAAGATTGAGTATGGGACCTGGAGACAGAAACTCCAGACTTGGAGTTCCAGTCACAAAACAAACACAGAGCTGCTCCACCTGTTCTCCCTTGTTCCATATTTGGATTGCAAGCTCTTTGGAATGGGGGCCGCCTTCTGGTAATGGGCCTGTCCAGCGCTTGGCCCAACAGGGCCTGGATCGCTGATTGGAGTCTAATGGCATTACCATAATGTCAATGAATCAAGAAATAATAATTTGTCAGAAATCCATCAAAAATATCTATATTCTGTTTTTGAATACTAAAATATAGTCCCACCAACCCAGAAAATAATCCTACATTTATTCTACTAAATTATCCACATGCTGATGTAATGCATTATTCTTTACACTTGGGAATGCCACATACGTAAATTCAAGCAAAATTAAACACAAATCTCAACAGAACACTGATCTCTTCTCCATTTCATAACACATAGTTGATTAGCACAAAGGGAAAAAGACAGGTTGAACAGACACTTAACCAATTATTTGAATGTTTTTGTCAAATCAAGACAGCAGTTCTTTTTAAGTGTGAAATCACTGGCTTGACATTTTCCTGTTAAAATACTCCTACCCCTTCCCTATAATTGTATGTCTACACAGCTGCCTTATTTCTAAATAAGTTATTCCAGAAGAGTTGGGAGTAAGGGAATTTCGAAGTTGGGCATGTATTTCCAAGCACCCGCGTATAGACTGTCTGTCAGCACTTTGAGGTTAGCGCCTTTGAAATTCGCATGGCTGCCATCATGCTAATGAGATGCTGCATATGCATGACAGTGTCTCATTGATATTCCCCAGTCCATGTCATTTCCATGCCCACTTTGAAGATGGGGGTTAGTGTAGACACAGCCTAGGATAGCTATTTCAAATAATGGCTGTTATTTCGAAATAACTTTGCTGTGTAGAGCTATCCTACTTGGCCTGGAATGTGAAATCATATGGTAACAATGTCTCTCATTAGCTATATCAACTTTTTCTAAAGATCTTGAGAGGCACATTTGGAGATAATTCACTTTCAGCTATCTATGCTGAGATGCCATAGTTTTCATTTTTAAATCTGTTTTATATTAAACTGGAAGGGCAGATGTGATTTGGAAAAGAGGTTTAGAGCTTGAAATGTCACCAGAAAGAATCTTTTAATTTTTTTTCAGAAAACATCTTTTTCTGAGCCAAATTATTAAAAACCCAAAGCAGTAATTATCATACTGTAACCACAAGCCCCCAAAGGCCCCTAAAAGATATGGGACATGCTAGGATACTTCAGAAAAACCTATTATATTCTGGAACTAATTTCTTACCAGTAAATTAAATTTTCTGTAACTGGAGTGTCATGTTTAACCACTTTTTTACATCAGTGATATGATAGCACCCACCTGTGTAGGATAGAGGTAACTGGGAGTCTTAATGAAATGGAGTTGAATTTATATAATCGCTGAATAAAACTGCTGAGGCATGTGAGCTCTACTCGGCTGTCCTGTTAATAATAACTCCTAACCACTGGCGGCATGGAGACTTTTCCATTCATTACAGGCAGAGACAGCTTAAATTAATGAAAGAGAGCAGGCCAGTGGTATAATCTGATCTGCAGCAAAGCAGTCTCTTGTCTAGAAACAGCTGAATTTAACATGAATTAAAATCTGAAGGATTTTTTAAAAATTTTTGCTGTCTTTCTGCATTCTTTCAGCCATCAGGGCTTTCACATCTCAGAGCACGGTTGTCAGAAAGAATATTTTTGTCTTCAGGCTGCTTGGTTGTTAGGAAAATTGATCGTATGTGCACATCCCTGAGTGGATTTATGGCTCAGAATAAGAGGAAAAATTGATTCTGACTTAGCAATCAAGAATAAAATCACACTCATTGGTTTCAGTGAAAGAATCCTCTACCAGCTCAACAGGTGGCAGTTAAGATTAATGGCACCACCTCATTCCAACCAAATTAATCTTTTAAAGTAATTTTAAATAGCATTTAACCAGGGTCTCAAAATCTTTCTCCTGGGGATTTTAGTCTCTCTTCTAAAATGGTCAGCAGCAGTTACAGTGTGTTTTGAAGTTACAAACAAGACCAGTTTCACAGAGTGAATGATCTTCTGCAAGTAGAAAAGCTCTTATCTTCTTGATTTTTGTCACAGAAGTTCCCTCCCACTTTCCCAGTATTTCTTGTCTTATACGAACTGAAAAGAACTAAGAATGGTTTTCAAAGTATTCCTTCAAATTGCCACATGTCAGCTCAGAGAGTGTAGAAAAAACATATGGATTGTGTTTGCCTTTCCATGAGGTTTCAATTAGTGACAAAGGGTCCTTAAAGGTGCAGACTAGTTATGCTTATAGAAACCTATTTCAGATTTTTAAGGCATTTTTAACATCCTGCTCTGAAGTCTTTTACATTTACTTGAAACTTTCCTTTTCTCTGCAAGCATTCTGGGTTCTCTGAGTTCCATCGCCATATACTTCCAAAAGACCTCATTTTCCCATACTGTCCTTTACCTGATGTGGGCCTATGCATTGCCACATGCATTTTACTCTCGGGATCACAACATTGATATATCAAAGCTGGATCATAGCACAGAGAAAACAAGCCAGAATCTGTAAACCAGGGGTCAGCAACTTTTCCAAGGCAGAATGCCAAAATTTGACCTTCTGATCTATATGTACAGTCCATGTGCCAGGGATACTTTTTAAAGTCACTAATAGTCCCACTTACAACAGTTTCGCTAATAAATAAATTATGATGCAGAGCATTACGGTTTAGGTGGTGGTTGGTAGCATTAGCTGGTTTTTTGTTAATTCACAGGTGGCATGGCTTCGAGCAAGCTCCAGGCTGCGTGGGGGAGAAGGGGAGGAGAAGAGCTCCCACCTCACGTACCAATGAATATTGGCTTACATGCCACTCTTGGCACCAGTGCTGGGGGTTGCTGGTTGGAGTAGACATTATCTGTGTGTCTCCTTTAGTATTGTCAGCACTCAACAACAGCAATGAAGTTCAATTTGTTACAAAGGAAGTTGTAAGAATAATTCCATTTTCAGGATGTTTTTCATCCAAAGTTTTCAAAATACCGTACAAAAACAGCATTTTCATATCTGTCCTTTATATCAGTAGCACTGACCCTGCCACAGATTTGTAAACTGGGCACCAGAGATGTAAAGTGACCTAACTGTCATATACATATCGGCTGCGTCTACACGTGCACGCTACTTCGAAGTAGCGGCACCAACTTCGAAATAGCGCCCGTCACGTCTACACGCGTCGGGCGCTATTTCGAAGTTAACTTCGACGTCAGGCGGCGAGACGTCGAAGTCGCTAACCCCATGAGGGGATGGGAATAGCGCCCTACTTCGACGTTCAACATCGAAGTAGGGACGTGTAGACGATCCGCGTCCCGCAACATCGAAATAGCGGGGTCCTCCATGGCGGCCATCAGCTGGGGGGTTGAGAGATACTCTCTCTCCAGCCCTTGCGGGGCTCTGTGGTCACCGTGGGCAGCAGCCCTTAGCCCAGGGCTTCTGGCTGCTGCTGCTGCAGCTGGGGGTCCGTGCTGCATATACAGGGTCTGCAACTAGTTGTTGGCTCTGTGTATCTTGCACTGTTTAATGAAAGTGTGTCTGGGAGGGGCCCTTTAAGGGAGCGACTTGCTGTTGAGTCCGCCCCGTGACCCTGTCTGCAGCTGTGCCTGGCTCCCTTATTTCGATGTGTGCTACTTTGGCGTGTAGACGTTCCCTCGCTGTGCCTATTTCGATGTTGGGCTGAGCAACGTCGAAGTTGAACATCGACGTTGCCAGCCCTGGAGGACGTGTAGACGTTATTCATCGAAATAGCCTATTTCGATGTCGCAACATCGAAATAAGCTATTTCGAAGTTGGGTGCACGTGTAGACGTAGCCATCCAGTGATAAATACAGGAATCTTCAGACTGACAATTTTCTGTTTGAAGCATTGGACATTCAAAGCTTCTGAGCTTGCTTCAAACGTCCTTGTAGAAATGGGGCTGTAACATCAAGAATTTGCTTTTTCACTATATTTTAGGTGCTTCATTTTCTTCTCCAGACTGTAAATTGTCTAGGAACAACTTATTTCTTAGCTACAGTCTTTTGGTTCTCCGTTTCAGATCTCAGCTGACAGAAGAGCTATGTGATGTATTTTGAAAACCACATTTATCAATTTATCAAGAATATTCAGGTGAACTATTTGGTCACTTTTTATTTCATCCATACAAGCCAGTCCATCCTTGCTACAGGCTATGAAGCATACCAGGTACAGTTGAGAGTTATTTAACTTTTTTATTATGGGATGAACTCTGAGCCACAAAAAACACCCATTATTTTTTGGATTTCAGTAGCATCCTTTCCTTTGCTATTGAGAAGTATGATTGGTTTCTATGGTCACTCCTAAGCCTTTTCCTAGAGTGTATTTACATAAAGTTGTTTCGTATTTCTCCTTGCAAGTATTCACAATATGATAAGCATTTTGACATGTTGATGTGACATAATTTGTGAAGAAATGATGGGATTATTATAGCATTGAATGTGTGATGCTCCAGGTAGGGCTTCCATATTTTCTATTATAAAACACTATAGTTAACAGTTTATAAATCTGGAATGAACCATTGTACATCAGCTTAAAATACACTTTCTCAGATTGAGAAGCCATATATTTCACTTCAGTTTGAAAAAAACATGCATCAATTTAGTAGACTTTTGAGATAAGACCACAAACAAGTAAATGTCAGAAATATTTGTGTATTGTATTAATTTTAAGAGTATATTATCTTATTGAAAATAAAAGTTTACAGCTTATTGGTCTTTACTATGAAGGCAGAGCTTGTGAGATAAAAACTGTGCACATCTGTGGTAATCGTTTAAAAAACCTTTCTTTATGTGTGAATAATGAATGAATGCATTGACGTTGCTGGTGCTTTTAAATAAATGGCACTAACCACTTACAATGATCCATTAAAGTACTACTTATGCCACATGGAAAACTTTGAAAAACATTAGATTTCAACAGCATTCAACTTATGGATCTTATATTTTTCTTCCATTATTATTTTACAGTTAAGATCATATTCATACAGATGAGAATTGCTGCTTTTTAAACATGCATTTTTTCCTGCTTCTCCTTATCAATCTTAAAATATTTACCCCTGGAGGTTATATATCAAATGTTTTGGAGCATCTGTTTTGATAAGCTTCTTATCTAAAACATCACTAAACCTATTGAACTCTTTGAGATTTTTCATCCTTCCGTCTTCTAATTATGCATTGGTATGACTACCTGCCCTTTCCTGGCTACTCTTTACAGCCAATCTGGAGGCATATCCAGAAGAAAAATATAATTTAAAATAATAATAATCAAAATTGTTAAGTATTTATTAAATACATTAAATCCTGTATATATAAAAGAACAGGTGAAAATGTAGCCATAGATAGAGTGGTACTGACCACCAATAATCAATGATAAACAAAGAAAAAAACAAAGTTAATATATGGAGAATCATATATAAATATAATAGGATACTCGGATTGGAGCTCCAGAATCACTATTTGTCACTGAACATAGCCATCGTGTTGGTAGTGGCATACAACAAAAATCTATCAAACAAAGCAGGAGAAATGTAGCACTTTAAAGACTAACAAAATGATTCATTTGGTGAAGAGCTTTCACAGGACAGACCCACTGATGATGTCTGTCCCATGAAAGCTCATCACTAAATAAAACATTTTGTTAGTCTTTAAAGTGCTACATTTCTGCTGCTTTGTTTTGTTGGAGTACACACTAACACGGCTGCTTCTCTGCAACTATTCAACAAATATCTATGTAAGTTTTCCTTAAAATTGTTTCTTTCCTCAGTTCCAAAGAGTTTTAATAATTCATCATTGCTTTGGCTCCATCTCTCTTGATGTCCAGTTATGAGGCAAAAAAGTGGACATTTTTATTCCCAGTTAGTTCTTTAATGTCATCTTTTCCATGTGGGCCTTCTCCAAACTATCAGAATTGTCTTCCTATTCAATGATAATGTCCACCACCACTGCAGTTCTTCTTCTAGTGTCCCCATGGGTGCTCCACCTTAGGTGTCAGGCTTGCTTTAGCTCCGCAGATCGGAGATCTTGATAGCTGTTTCTGCCAGACCGTGCATGCGTGGCTCCTCTACTCCTCTTTGCACTCTTTTCATCACATGCTATGATTCTATGCGTGGTCCGGTTTGAGCCAGTTCCTGTCAAACGCCAATTGCTGGAGACCGAGCTTTCAACGGCTCTCTCCTTGGCTTCAATTCTTCACTATTTCTTCTCTATTTCTCCAGCAGTTTGTATAAAATTACTTTAGTCTGCATATTTTTATTGTGTAATTGACTGTTTAGCATTTAGCCATCGTTGGGCTGACGCTTAGTTCTTGTTAATTGTTTGAATCCGTTACCGGAGCAAGGACTCCTTATCTATTGACTTGCTAACTTATTTAACACTTGTTAACAAGCCTGGGTGTAAGAAGTGTGAGTCTTGCCAGGAGGCAATGCCTACTTCTGACGGCCACTCATGCTGTATCTGGTGCTTGGGAGAGGTGCACATACCTGCAAAATGCCCTCATTGTTCAAAGTTAACTGCAAGGGCCCACAGAGATAGGGAGATGCATCTTTGCATGCTCCTGTTTGAGAAGGCACTGCAGTTGACTCTGCTGGAGAGTGGTGAGCCCTCTCATGAAGGCCATCCTAAGCGTAGAGCATTGTCCACTGAGGATGTAGCGCATACACACCCGAGAGTCTCCCCTACTCGATTGCTACCCAGTCTGTCTGCGGGTGAGATGAGTGAAGTGGAAATGGGCTCAACGAAGTTCTCTGAGACTCATAAGAAGGCCAAGACCAAGAGAAAGCCTCCCTCTCTGACACGAGTGATAGAGCCCAGCACCACCAGAGCCCCTGACCACCCTGAAGCAGCACTGGAGGCTTCGGTCCTGGCAACGGCAATGGCAAAATCTAGATCACCGTTGGCACTGACAACATCTACAGCACCATCAACACTGACAGCATCCACACTGGCATCTTCCACCTCAAGACCGGCACCCACAACCCCGGCACTGAGAAACTCAGCATCAGCACCGACGGCCTTGGCACCAATAACCCTGGCATCGAGGACACCAGCACTGACAACCGCAGCACAGCAACATACCTCAATGGCACCAACGCTTCCGGCACTGACGCTTTCAGCACCGCATGCTACAGAACTGCTTCCTCCATTCGAGGCACTGAGTTCATCGGTGCCAATGCAATCAATGGAGCACGGGAAGGAGAGGAGTAAATCCTCCTGCAGCCATTGTAGGAATTCCCCACTTCAGTGTTATGTGTCACCTATTTCTGTCACCTCCCTTGTTTCTCTGGGACACTACTCTAGGTCTCTTTACAATGGCATGAGGTCACCATCCCCAGTGTTGGGGCTGCACTCCCTTCACTGACAAGAGGTCCAGATCAGAGGGCGACAGAGCAGTGACAGATCCAGATCACTGGCTCAGCACAGCAGATGCTCTTATTCCCGTTCATTTTATGAATGCGGCTGTGAGTGCTATTCACCTGGTCCTCAGTATTACCATTCTCCATGCAGCGCAAGGCTTCGAGATTATGAATGGCGTCAATCATCCAAATGTTATGTACAGGATCTGATGGACTACCCAATAGAGAGACTTTTGGTAGTGTCCTGGTCTCCTAGCCCTCTCTGGTGCCTTCTCCACTGCTAACTATCCAGCCATCATCTCCACCGTCGCTGTCCAGGGTGGAAGAGGCTCAGTTTTTGGAGAACAATTTTCCTCTGGGCCCTGCTTCACTGCACAACCCATCCTCATCTTCACCAGATGAGGCAATCATTCCGGGTGACATCTCTCCCCCGATGACCTCTGTGAATTCCCAGACTTGTTCCATAGGGTGGCAAAATCCCAGGGGATTCAGCTAGCAGAATTGCCTGAGAAGAGATAATGGCTGCTGAAGAATTTAAGGCCCCCTGTCTCCACTAAAATTGCCATCCCTTTGGGCAAAGCTATTGTAGAGGCAGCGGACAACATCTGGCGAACACCGGCCTCTATGCCGGCCACAAACAAGAGGGTCAACAAAAAAGGATTTTGTCCCTTCCGCGGGTTTGGAGTACTTGTTTATTCATCTGCAGCCTAACTCTTTGGTGGTGGAATCCTTGCTTCAGAGACTGAAGACCACCCGCCCCCGCATATAAGACCCTGGACAAGGACTCTAAATGGCTTGTAAGACTTTTGCACTTGTTTGGGCATAAAGTTTATGCGTCCTCCATGGTGTTGCTGCGCATGGCGAACTATGCTGAGCACTACCCTAATCATAACTTTGATAACTACTCTAAGCTTACATCATTTATGGAGTATTTGCCTGAGTCAAAGAAACCACTGTTAAAGGCCATAGTGCAAGAAAGCTATGCAGCTTCTAGGGCTAGTGTTCAGCCGTAGTCATGAGAAGGGCTTCCTGGTTCCAATCTTCATGCATCCCCAAGGAGCTCCAATCTAAGGTTGAGGACTTGCCCTTTGACAAGCAGAAGCTCTTTGCTGAAACTACAGATGCGGTGTTTCATTCGAGCAAAGACTCACATACTACCCTCTGGAGTTTGGGTATACACACACCGCGATTCAGAAGTAGGCAATATGGGCCTTACCAGAGAAGGTATTCCCAACCTTTCCAGAGGCAGTACCAGCGCAAACAATATGAACAGCCCAGGTCTTCTCAGAGACCACCCAGGCACAGACAAATACATCCTCACAGCCAGCGATAACAGCCACAACAGCCAAGGCAACAAGTTTGACAGCCTCATTGTCAATACCTGAACTTCCCCTGAACTGGTAGCTTCATCCTCCTCCCTGACACTGTTCCACCACTGTCTGTGACCATTTTTCAACCAATGGTCCAAAATTACGATGCACAGATGGGTGCTAGAGATAGTGTCTGCGCGTTACTTGATGCTGCTTCACAGCACCCCCCTCACCACTCCACCGAGCACGCCCCTCTTCCAGGACCCCTCACACAAAGTCATGTTATAGCAGGAGGTAGACCACTTTCTCACCATAGGGGTGATAGAGCTGGTGCTGCAGGAGGACAGAGGAAGAGGCTTCTACACCTGTTACTTCCTCATGCAAAAGAAATCTGGAGGGTGGAAACCCATTCTGGACCTCTATAATCTAAACTGCCATCTGCAAAAGCAACAGTTCAGAATGGTCACATTGGCCTCCATAATTCCTGCGCTCAAACAAGGGGGTTGGTTCACGGCTCTCAATCTACAAGACACTTAGTTTCATGTCACTATCCACCCCACACACAGAAGATTTCTTCAGTTTGTGGTAGGAGAGGACCACTTTCAGTACTGGGTGCTACCCTTTGGCCTAGCTACAGTTCCCAGGGTGTTCTCAAAAACCTTTGCAGTGGTGGCAGCTCATTTGCACCACCTGGACATCATCATCTTTCCATACCTAGACGATTGCCTCATAAAAGGACCCTGCTGAGAGGAGGTCTATACAATGGCCCTGGTCACCAGGGCCAGCTTTCTCGCAATGGGCCTACTGATAAACGAGCAAATGTCAACTCTGGAACTGACCCAGGACATAGAATTTATCAGGGCGAGGTTGAACTCTGCCACCGCCCACACATATGTGCCACCTCTCCCTTTTCAAGCCATCCAGGACCTCGTTCACACGGTTGATGGGTCCACAGGTGCAGATCATAACATGACGCCTCATGGGTCACATGGCTTCCACTACATATGTGGTACAGAATGCATGGTTGCATTTCCAATGTTTCCAACTCTTGATAGCAACCGTTTACAGACCAGTACACCAAAATCCACTCAAATGAGTGACAGTGCCAACTGATGTGTTCACCTCTCTACAATGGTGGAGTGCCAGACAATTTGTTGGCAGGAGTCCCCTTTCAAAGACCACAGCTCAAGGCTCTCATGACGACAGATGCCTCCTTGTTGGGCTGGGGAGTGCACCTCAATGAATGGTCCATGCAAGGTCAATGGTCTGCATTGGAGTTGACCCTGCATATAAACCTACTAGGAATCAGGGCACTACTCAGTGCCTGCAAGCATTTTCTACCGAGCAATCGTGGCATGCTAGTCAAAATACTCACGGACAACATTGCTACAATGTACTACATCAATCACCAAGGGGGAGCCCGTTCTTGGTCCCTCCGTGCGGAAGCCATCCTCCTATGGAACTGGTGCATCTGTAATGGGATAACGCTAACTGCATGCTATCTACCTGGGGTCAACAATATGGAAGTGGACGCACTAAGCAGACACTTTGTGCCGGATCATGAGTGGGAGATCTGCAGAGACATCCTCCTCACGGTGTTTCATCGGTGGTGGTTTCCAGCCGTAGACCTGTTTGCGATGCATGACAATCACCAGTGTGAGCTATATTGTTCCAGAGCGGGCCTGGGACCGCACTCCCTAGGTGATGCATTCCTGATCAGTTGGAGGAGTCCACTGCTCTATGCATTCCCACCGATGGTGTTGATCCCTAGAGTCTTACAGAAGGTCAACAGGGATGGAGCCAAGTTTATACTCTTAGCGCTGGTATGGGCGTGCCAGCATTGGTTCCTGATTCTACCCAGAATGTAGCTGCAAGAGCCTCATTTCCTACTTTGTCCTGTAGATCTACTGACTCAGAAGAAGGGAACAATCCTACATCCACAGCCACACATCTTACACCTCACGACCTGGTTGATCGCTGGTTCAATGCGGTGGAGGACCTTTGTTCAGACCAAGTGAAAGCTGTCCTTATTCAGAGTAGACGAGAAAACATATGAAAGATGTATTGTGCAAAATGGTGACAATTCGTCACATGGTGCTCAACCAGACAACTAATAGAGGATGAGACACAAATTCACTCGATACTTGACTACTTACTACATCTAAAAAGTCAAGGTTTAGCACTGGCATCCTTAAAGGTACATTTGGCTGCTATATTAGCCTTTAGACATATGGTAGATGGTACGTCGGTCTTTGCGCACCGAGTGACGGCATGATTCCTCAAAGCCTAGCGAACATGATTCCAACAAGGTGGCTGGTAGAACCCCCTTGGAGCATGGACATTGTCAAGAGGCCCATTTGAACCCTTGGCCACAACTTCATTCAAATTGCTGGGACAAAAACCGCCTTCCTTCTTGCAATCACGTCAGCCCAAGGGGTGAGTGAGCCATTGACCCTCATGGCAACCCCTCTGTATACAATCTTCAACAAGGACGAGGTAACACTCGGTTTGCATCCCTGCTTTATTCCTAAGGTCGTCTCTGAGTTTCATGCCAATGAGCCAATAGTGCTTCCAGCATTCTACCCTAAGTCACATGCCTCAGCACGGTAAGTGCAGTTGCATTCCTTGGATGTTAGAAGACCCTTGGCCTTCTACATTGACAGGACCAAGCCCTTTCGGAAGACCGAGAGGCTGATGGTGTCCCTAGCCCATTTCTCTAAAGGTCAGGCAATTTCCTTGCAAAGACTCTCCAACCTTATCACATCCTGCATCACAACCAGCTACTCTCTGAGGGGGCATGCCCTTGCCATGCCAACTGAGGGCACATTCAACGAGAGTGATGGCAGCATTGATGGCATTCTTCAGAGGAGTCCCCCTTAAGATATCTGCAGGGCAGCTACCCAGACATCTTATGACACGTTCGTGAAGCACTATGCCATCTACTGACAGATGACTGAGGATACCTCCTTGTCCACAGCAGTGCTGTCTGTTCTGGACAAGACCTGAATCTGGTACCCACCACCTAGTGTCTCGGGGGAGACTACTGACACTCAGTCACCTAAGGTGGAGCACCCACAGGGACACTCAAAGAAGAAAGAGAAGTTACTCACCTTCGTGCAGTAAAGATGGTTCTTCGAGGTGTGTCCCTGTGGGTGCTCCACCACCCACCCTTCCCCCCAACTTCGGATTCTTCTTTGTGCTTTATGTTTCAGATCTGGAGTGGTTTTGAGGAACTGGATCAAACTGGAACATGCAAGTGATGAAAAGAGCGCAAAGAGAAGCAGATGAGCCATGCATGCATGGTCCGGCAGAAACAGCTATAAAGATCTCTGATCTGTGGCACCAGGGTGAGCCTGACACCTAAGGTGAAGCATCCATGGGGACGAATCTCGAAGAACCATCATTACTGCACGAAGGTGAGTAACTTCTCTTTACCCCCAACAAAAACAATGCCAGGCTTACACAAGTAGCCATTTTCATTCCTTAAATATGGTTCCACTATTGCTTTCCATCCTAACTAAGCTATTTTATCAATAGCTGCAGCTACTGCCCTATTATGTCTTTTTATCTGACCATCTTTCATTTTAAAACGTTGCCCAAATACATGTGGTATTTTTTCCCTAACATTCCCACACCATCTACCCATAGCGTGCATTTCATTTCTCCCTATAGCTAGCATCTCTCTGGTAGGGAAAATGTTAATTTTTAATTGTAGTGCAGTAATAAAGGAAGAAGATTTAGCCATAAACACTCTAATAAAAATAATGACTAATTGGATTATTTTTAACATACTTCATCCCAACTCCCTAGCATTTTAAAGTGTACCATCTTTCAAATTGTACCTTTTTCTACTTTTTCAAATTCAGGCTAACTAAATAGTGCATTATAATTTTATCAACTAAATTATCCCCTGCACATATACATGATAAACCTCTCTAATCATTCTGTGATACAATATGCCTTCTCCACTTCTGAATTAGCATATTTAGGATTTGAATATTACATTTAATCAATGCAAGTCCCCCATCAGTAACATCTAGTTTGAAAAGCTTCTTATCTAAATATTAGCAAAATCTCTTCAGGTTTTTGAGAGTTTTTTCATCTCTCCCTCTCCTATCCTTTGCTCTCATAGACTTCCCCTTTCCATACCTGAACTTCTTCTACCATATATTTCTCTGTCATCTGGGCTATGTCTAGACTACAGCAAACTGTCAACTGAAGTTACTGTTGGCAGATATCTTCCGACAAGACTTCTGTCAACAGATTATGGCCAGACACGAAAGCAGATCACTCTGTCTATCTGCTCTGTTGACAGACAGAGGTCAGACTGCCTAGCCGCTCTCTTCACAGAATGGCCAACCGGAAGCACAGTTCCACAATAACCTGGAAGCTCTGTCTGCTGACAGAAGGCTCCCCCAGAATGTTCAGACTGCCTTTCTGTTGACAGATTCTGTTGAGAAAGTCTTTCTCTCTCACAAGGGAAAGGCAGAAGATTGTTGGCCAAAGTGCTGAGTTCTGTCAACAGTGTGTCAACAGAATGAATGTTTAGTGTGGACATGCTACAAGTTTCATAGACAAAATTCTCTCTCCATAGACATAGCTCTGGTGGTGGCATGATCTTTGCGTAGTGCTCTCCCATTCCATCTATGGTATGGAATCTAGGGAGTATCATCTTTGTACTATTGGTGCTGAAGTCCATGGCATTTTGCAGTCTTCCTAAGGGTTTACTATGTCAAGAATAGGATGGGGAAAGATTTCAGCCTGTTGAAAACATTGCAGGTTAGTGTTCTGCAGAGGAGCAGCAGGTGCCCATCACAAACCTCTATAATATCCGAGAAGAAGGATCAGAGCCAGCCACAGTGCAATTCTGATCAGTAGCACTAGCCTCAGCAGCACTTTAAAGATAATAAAAGACACACTGTGAAGAAGCAGTATGAACATGCACATTTATCCCTTATTCATAGCTAAAAGGATTCACTCAGCTGAGCAAATAGAACTCTCTCAGTACCCATTCCAGTGAAAAGTGAAAAGTGAAAGAGATGCATCTGCTATTGGGTCAGGAACTATAAGTTCACTAATCATGTTCAGGCATACTGGATATAGACACAGTAAAGCAGACACACCACATATAGCCAGAGAAATTCCATAATGATTAGGGAGGCTGGGGATTACCTGTTTTGTCTATTACACCATTTCTTCTACCAGAACATCACTTTGGTACACAGAAGTTAATATGCACAATAATGGGACAGTTTTAAAACTTAGTCTAAAAAAGTCTCCTTCTTCTAATGTGAGTGTGTAGATTAATATGCGTGGGTAGTGTCACATGAAGTCCAGGAAAGAAGAAAGATAGGGAGGTGTGACCTACCTAACCGTGTTGTAGAATTTCATGAGTGAGATCAGTTTTCTCACCTTAACTAACTAATCCTGGGGAGAAAAAAAGATTTGGTTTGGGAGTTAGGTGAATATTCAGACTCCTTTGTATGTGGCCTGAATTGGTTTCCTCACATCTATTTGCAACTCACATATCTCCTTTCAAGTCTACTGAATTCCTTCAACACCAAAAACAGAATTAAAATGAGGTATTTTGAATTTTATTACCATCACACATTTTCAAAGGAAAATCACTTGTCATACACTTTGAAAACTAGGGCTGGGATCAGCATAAATTATATTCATGTAGGTGCTGAAGCTATTTGTATAGGTAAGCTATTTTTGTCTCTAAACATATAAGCCATGTCTACACTAGCCGGCTATTTCGAAGTAGCCGTGCCAACTTCAAAATAGCGCCCGCTGTGTCCACACGTGCCGAGCGCTATTTCGAAGTTGAAATTGACATAAGGTGGCAAGACATCGAAGTCGCTATCCTCATGAGGAGATGGGAATAGCGCCCTACTTCGATGTTCAACGTCAAAGTGGGGCATGTGTAGACGATCCGCGTCCCACAACATCGAAATAGCGCGGTCCTCCATGGCGGCCATCAGCTGAGGGGTTGAGAGATGCTCTCTCCAGCCCCTGAGCTCTATGGTCGCTGCTTGCAGCAGCCCCTTAAAGCTCCCCGCCCCTTATTTCCTGTGCAGGAAGCTGAGAGCTCCTGCAGGCAGCAGCACCGCCACGTGCACAGCCTGCATGGACCTCAGCAGCCCCAATCCAGAACCCTGCACTCCATGGCATCCAGCCAGCCCCCAAGCGCCCACAGGGCACCCCCCCAAGGGGACCCAGGGATCCCAGCCTGCCAGCCAGCGGGGAAGAGGCAGCGGGGCCCCTCCTGGACAGAGGCCGAGATCCGGGACCTGCTGGGGCTCTGGAGCGAGGAGGAGGTGCTCCAGGTAATGGGTAGCAAGAGGCTGAACATGGATGCATTCTCTCGGCTGGCCAATGGCCTGGCTGCCCGGGATCACCCTGCCCACACTCCTGACCATGTCAGGAGTAAGGTGAAGGAGCTGCGGCATGGTTATGCCCGGGCCTGGGACGCGGCCAACCGATCTGGGGCTGCCCCCACCACTTGCCCCTTTTACAGGGAGCTCAGGTCCATCCTGGGCCCCCGGCACACCTCCTCCCCCCCCGGCCACTCCTGATACATCGGCTGAAGAGCCCCAGCAGGCCCCGGAGATGGAGTCTGCCCTGGAGGCAAGCCCTGCACCCCAGGGGACCCCCAGGAGCCCACCCCTGGGACGCCGGAGGAGGAGGAGGGGGAGTCCTCCAGCGACGGGGGACTCCACATCGCCCTACCGTCCCGCAGTTCCAGCAGGGCGTCCGCCCAATGGGTGTCCCCCGAACGTGGGAGCAGACCGTCAGGTATGTACCCCCCCAGTGCACACCCCCGGGGTTAAGGGGCGGGGACAAGAGACATGACCAGGGCCCTCCACACACCCAGATGACCATGGCCCCGAGGACAGCAGTGGCATGTCCCTCAGAAGAGTCCATCTGCCCCTGCCCCCCAGCTGGACAGCGCCATGCCCCATCCCTGGGGGTGGGGGGAGTGGAACCTAGGGTCCCCCGTGGGGGTGGGTTGGACACCCATCATGATCATCAGCATCTCCGGGGAACGGGGATGGGGAACCAGCAGCAGAGGGGTGGGGAGACAAGGGCCACGGTTCAGGGCCCAGACTAACGGCTGTCTCCACTCTTGTTCCCCCTGTGTTCTGCAGCTGCACCATTGGAGGGCCCGGAGAGTGCCGGCGAGGTGTCCGTGGTCCCGGAGAGCCCACCGGGGCCATCCCAGCAGGCCAGCCCCTTGGCAGAGCACAGAACAGCCCCAGGACGAGGCCAACAGAGGAGGAGCCATCAGCGGATGGCCACGGACCCCCAGCTGCTCGCGACCCTCTGCCATCAGCTGAAGGTGTCGGAGCGCTTCTGCGGGTGGAGGAGCGGCGGCTAGAGCTCCAGGAGCGAGCTCTGGCCTGGCGCCAGGAGGCTTGGGGGGCCTTCATGCACACATTCCAACAGATTGCACAGCACCTGGCCCCCCCTGCTGCTCCACCCACCGCACTGCCCACCGCGCCACCTGCCTCTCCGCCCGCCACTCCACCCGCTGCTCCACCTGCCGTCCCTCCACCATCTGCCACCCTGGAGCCAGCCGCCGAGGGGGACCATGGGTCTGTGGACGCTGGCCAGCCCTATTTGCTGGTTCTCCCGGCCCCCACCCAGCCTCGACCAGGGCTCCGGAGAAGACATGGGTCGTGCCCCCCAACACCAGGCGCTGGACAATAGGGTGTGGGGCCGAGGATGTTGCCCCCCCCCTTTGTACATATTTCCCCCATGTTTGTAAATAGTTTTTGTTCTGCCTCCCCTAAGTACATAGTCCCCTCCTTCCTTCTGTTTTTAATAATGTTGCACTGTTTTGTTTCAAAAACATTTCCATTTATTTCAAAGAAAAGTGTGTGGGGGATGTGCTCTTGGGTGCTCTGTGGTGTGGTCATGGGGGCAGGGAGTGTTGTGGAGCATGGGAGGGTGCAGTGGGTGGCTCACCAGCAGCTGGCCCTGCCAGCATTCACCCCGCAGCCTGGTCAAAATGGGCCCGCAGGGCCTCCCAGATCCGGATCCCCTCAGGGTCAACCTGGCAACTGGGGAGAGTGGGTGGCTGGATGTCGGCTCTGCCAGCCTCCACAGCCCAGCCCTGGAAGAAGGCCTCTCCCTTGCTCTCCACCAGGTTGTGGAGTGCGCTGCACACACCCACAACCTGGGGGATGTTGGTGAGGCCTGCATCCAGGTGGGTGAGGAGACACCTCCAGCACCCTTTGAGGCGGCCAAAAGTCCACTTGACCACCTGGTGTGCATGGTTCAAGCGTGTGTTGAACAGCTCCTGGCTGGCTGTGACGTGGCCCATGTAGGGGTGCATGAGCCAGGGCCGGAAGGGGTACGCCGCGTCTGCGATGACACAGAGGGGCAGGGTGGTGTCCTCCACAGGGATCTCCTGCTGGAGGATGTAGGTCCCCGCCTCCAGCCGGCGGCACAGGCCTGAATTTCTGAACACCTGGGCGTCATGGGTGCTGCCAGGCCAGCCAACATAAATGTCCAAGAGGCAGCCTCAGCTGTCCACCAAGGCCTGCAGGACCATGGAATGGTATCCCTTCCTATTAAGGAAGCATCCTCTGCTGTGCTCCGGCGCACGGACGGGGATATGGGTCCCATCCAGAGCCCCAAAGCAATTTGGGAAGCCTAGGCTGGCAAACCCCGCGATGGCAGCATCCGGGTCCCCAAGCCTCACAAGCCTATGGAGGAGCAGGGCACTGATTGCGCGGACGACCTGCAGGGGAAGGACATGAGAGAGCACCGGTGAGGGGTGTGCAGGGTGTGTCCGGCCCTCCACACAGGGCTACCCCCATCCCCACAGCGCTCCCCCCCTCACCACAGGGCTCCCCCCTACCTACAGGGCTCCCCCCCTCCCCCGGGTCCTCTTACCTCCATGAGGACAGTTCTGACGGTTGCCTTGCCCACGCCGAACTGCTGCCCTGCAGATCAGTAGCTGTCATGAGTGGCCAGCTTCCAGACAGTGATGCCGACCCGTTTTTCTACTGTCAGGGCACGTCGCATGGGGGTGTCCTGGTGCCGTAAGGCAGGAGTGAGCCACTGGCAGAGCTCCAGGAATGTCTGTCGGCTCATCCGAAAGTTCCGGAGCCAGCGGTCATTGTCCCACTCGCCGAGCACCAGCCGCTCCCACCAGTCCGTGCTCATGGGGTATCTCCACAGCCGACGGCGTGTGCGGCGGGGCAGGGCTGGGAGGGCAGCAAGGTCTGGGGCCGCTTCCTCATCCCCTGGGGGCAGCTCCTCTTCCACAAATAAAAGATGGTCAGCTGCCTCCTGCATAGCACTGAGTAGGGCAGCCACTGGTCCTGCAGGGGCAGGTGTGGGGGCCTTTGGCTGCTGCTGCTGCTGGGGGTCCATGCTGCTTACATGGGGTGTGCGGGCTTGTGGCTCTGCAGACCGCGTGCTGTGCAGGCTGAGTGTGTCTGGGAGGGGCTCTTTAAGGGAGTGGCTAGCTGTTGCCCCGGAAGTGCTAGTCCGCCCTGTGACCCTGTCTGCAGCTGTTCCTGGCACCCTTATTTCGATTTGGGCCACTTTGGTGTGTAGACACTCCTCTGCAGCGCCTACTTCGATGTAGTGCTGCCCAATGTCGATGTTGAATGTCAACGGCACCAGCCCTGGAGGATGTGTAGATGCTATTCATCGAAATAGCTTATTTTGATTTCGCTACATCGAAAAAAGCTATTTCGATGTAGCGTCCCAGTGTGGACGTAGCTATAGTGTTATTATTACCTCTTCATCCATATGTGAAGAGGCTCTTCAAAAGCATTGCAGAGTCAACATTCCTGAAGGGAACTCTCCATATTCAGGCATACTGCGCCTGCACGTTCTCCAGTAAATCTCAACTCCTTTCCACTGTGTTAGGATAGTACTGTACCCATTCTCACAAACAAGGTGAGTCAAGTATGTATGACAGTCAAAGATTCTGACGTTGCCTGAGAAGATTAATACTCAGAATGCTAATAGTAATATTTTAAGAAGGTCCTGGCACACCTCATATTTTTCCTACATTACAATTTACATTCATGTGTTCCACCTGCACAGCTCCTGTGGCAGGAGATTATAGCAAACGGCAGTGCCTCCAGACTTCATCAGTGTCATTGTGCTGTGTATAGTCAGAAGGGTCTTCACCTTAAAAAACAGTATTTAAGTTGTTGATTTCCTTTAGTAGGGGGATTCATAGTGGTGAAAAGTGCAGAACTGGCTAATTAAGTTTGCTGATTATTCACAGTACAGATAAGGGCAGAGCAAGGATCCCTACTCCAGCCTTTCAAAATGACTTACACTCTCACATGCAGAGAAGAATCTTTCATCCTTCATGTCTATTCAGTCATTGACTTCTCTGCTGTATCTTCCAACTAGGATACCACACAACATGGGTGCTTCTACACTTGCATTCCTCTTTCAAAAGAGGTATGCAAATGAGGTAAATGAAACATGCAAATGAGGCACAAGTTTGCATATTTGACACCACATTTGCATATTCTAATTTCAAAAGAGCCTCTTTTGAAAGAAGAAAGCCGGTGTAGACGCTGCTGTTTTGCAAGTAAACCACATCTTCGAAAGAATCCTTCGTCCCATTAAATAAAAGGAAGAAAGATTCTTTCGAAGATGGGTTTACTTTCAAAAAAGCAGCATCTACACTGGCTTTCTTCTTTCAAAAGAGGCTCTTTTGAAATCAGAATATGCAAATGAGGTGCCAAGTATGCAAATTTATACCTCATTTGCATGTTTGATTCACCTCATTTGCATACCTCTTTCTAAAGAGGAACACAAGTGTAGACGCACCCCATGGCTGGGGCCACACTTGACCAAAACTTCGAAATGGCCATGCAAATAGTCATTTCGAAGATTACTAATGAGGCACTGAATTGAATATTCAGCACCTCATTAGCATTAGGACACTTCTGGCTGCAGCACTTCAAAAGCACCGCTTTTGACCGCTCGTGGCTCAGGGCAGCTACACAGGAGTCCTTTTCGAAAGGATCGCGCACCTTTCAAAATCCCCTTATTCCTCTCAGCTGAAGGGAATAAGGGAATTTCGAAAGGTGAAGGGTCCTTTAGAAAAGGAGCCCCATGTAGCCGCGCTGAGCAGCAGGCGATTGAAAGCGGCGCTTTCACAGTGCTGCGGCTGGAAGCGTCCTAATGCTAATGAGGTGCTGAGTATTCAATTCAGCACTTCATTACTAATCTTTGAAAAGGCCATTTGCATGTCCATTTCGAAGTTTTGGCCAATTGTGGCCACAGCCCATGTGTCTGGATTTGTTTGTTTTTGTGATGTCAACAGCTGTCCACTACAAAATGGCCTGAGATCACCAATTCTTTCATATAGACCAGCCATCGGACTGAGTAGTAATGGATGGCAACACTGTTCAGTTATTACCAACCTACGCTGGATCTGCAGCACTAGAGGGGTAAGGCTTTGTCTGGCATAAGCAGTGATCACCCAATATCCTAAGCGTTCACACTGGTATAGAATCAGTGTGGTCCAATGTGATGTTTTTATTGTTACTAACAGCTCTGCTGACGTCCCAAAAATTGATTTGTTGAATTATTTAGTTGATGGAAAATGACAATCTTAAATGTACTTGATGATTAGTGTTTGATTAGTTCTAATCAACAAATAGTCACTATTAGGCTTTTTTTTTTTTTTTTTTTTGAGGCCCATGCCTCAGCTCTGTCTCCATTGTCAGTCTTGGATCCCTACAGGAGTCACTAAGTATCTGTCACATGGGAGCATAGCACTAAGGAGACAGAACTGTAAAGCTGTTCCTCCAGTCATGCTAGTCACTAGGGTGTTGGGTCTCATGTTCATGTGCTGTGATGAGTGCCATAGAAGCTGTTAAGGAGCTGATTTACTTGGACCAATCATGCTCCTGAGAGACAGATGAAGAAAAGGTTGCGCTCTGAAAATAAACACGACAAACTTTGGGGGACTGCACCTCATGGGCTGACTTCATCTCCCCTTTCCAACCGAGTGAGTGGAAAGAAAGTGATTTTTTGTTATATTCTTCTCTTCAGCTGGCTGGGAACATGACTTTGTCTGGGATGCCAAAAAAACAGCATTGCCTGAGAGAGGGCATGCATCATTCTGCATATTCACTGGTTCATTGTATCTGCTGCAGCTATTTGATGGTTACATTTCCCCCTTCACCAATTAGAGAGAGATTCTAAGTCAATTATATATTGAACCTGTGCTCATTCCCCAGCTGCCTCTACCTGCTACAACCCTAATAAGCATGCACTGTCAATCCCCACATCCTTCAGGGAATGCCAGAGGTTGAACTGTTTACTCTGAAGCTGGTGATTCAGGACCCAGGATATATTTCATTTTCTCAGACTCCCATATGACTCTGCAGTAGGGTTTAAAAGCCATGTACAGAACATGGAAGAAATAAAGTCTTTCCCCTTGCATGCAACCAAGCTGACCACACCCTAGCTTAGTTACCAGAACTGCCACTAATGGAGACATACTCCCTGAGGTGTCACACAAGCCCAGCAGTAAAGACAGCAGAGGCAGAAAGGCTTGGGATAAGACAGGGGCAATAGCCCCATGCCAGGCTGTCTGTATAGAACTAATAGGGAGACTGTAAGACTGGAGGTTAAGGGCTGATTGATCTGTTTTATGTAAAGTTGACAGACTGGGCTAATTTGAGTTAAACAGAGGAGGCTCAGTTTGGTGATAGTGAGCCTCCAAAAGGGTACGGCACAGGCCCATTGACAGACTCCCAAAAGGGAACGTATGGCACCATCCATAGGTTTAGGGTCTCATATTCAAGGACAACTGTTCACTGTGGCATAATTTTTTCTCCTTCCTTGGGATCACAGATGTTCCTCTTACGTTATTTCTCTGAAGGAAGGGATTTGCTGACCTCTCTCCTGGGCTATGGTCCAGCTGCAGCTGTAGAAAAGGCATACATAGAATAATACTGGGCTTTTCTTGTTCTCATTTCAGCTTGACATCATCTTGGCATTGATTATCAAGGTAGCAGCCATAAGGTTTTTCTGGATATCTCCTCCCACCAACACCCTTATATCTCCACGACCCTGCCCCTGCTCTGCTTTACTTACTTTTGACATAAATGATTTCAAATTATGAAAGATCTTATTGTGGTTTTCTTGTTTATAGCCTAATTTGCTCTGCTATAATCGCCCATTTATGGTGGAAATGCAGCTTTCTTGAAACATGGACATAGTAAATAAACAGGATTTAGTTCATAGAATCTTTCTAGCTCCATCAGATATAAAATGCTGAAATTAAGACATTTTGAATATCAATTCCTTCCTTCTTTTTGACAGTCAAATGAAATCAGATTAGCTGTTTTTAACTTTTTATATTTTATATGTGTAGCAGAATCTTACCAGTGATTGGAGAAGATCATGGTAATTTTTTTGAGCCCAACACGCAATTACAAAACATTCTCTAGATATTACTAATTTCAATGCTGAGTAATTATCACTTTCAGCACCTAAAACAGTAGATGCCTAAACTCTGTAGGCACTGAAAGTTGTGTATGGAAAGGCCCCTCAAAGCCTGAACAACTTTGCAGCGGATATGCCAACAGCAACCTAAATTCTCATGCCCAGCACTTGGCTTATGCTTAAATCCTCATGAGATCCTCAGGCCAGGCATTCCCCCATCTACCTCATGGGTTGAGCCTGATTTAATAGCTGTGCTCAGAAGCAACAAGGCTATAGATTGGATCCAAAATACTAAGGCTATGTCTACACTCCAGAAGTCTTTCAAAAGAAGACCTTCTGGAATATCTCTTCCGAAAGAACGTATCCACACATAAAAAAGCGGATCAAAAGAGTGGTCTGCTCTTTCGAAAGACAGTGCCCATGCAGCCCCTGTTCTTTCAAAAGAATGAGCCAGCAATCAAAAAATCAGGCCCCATGAGGACTGCTCTTTCAAAAACAAGGGCCTGCGGAGCATTTACACACATTTTCTTTCTAAAGAAGCTTTCAAAAGGTGGTATTCATCCTGAAATGAGAAAGAAAGAATGATTTTGAAAGGAGCACCACAATCTTTGGATTTACTTTTGAAAGAATGCTTTTTGTTTGTAGACACTCCACTGGATTTTTTGAAAGACCCCTCTTCTTTAGAAAAATCTTTCAAAAGAACTTGCTAGTGTAGATGCAGCCTGAGACATGATGGTAACCTGTCTTTGTCCAATTGCCTGGTGGTTAGTGCTCTCATCCTGTTTATAGGCTGTCAGGATTCAAATCCCCACATAGCCTGAGAGAAGCAGGGAAATGAACCTAATGCTCCCACGTGCTTAGAACTGCCCTCTGAGAAAGGCAACAGAATTATCCTTACATGCTCTTTGGAAGGTGAGGCCAATCTGTTTTTGGCCAATCCAAGCAGTTTTGCCACTGTAGCTGAGGTTGTTTCACAACTGGTGTTTAAAGCTCAGCCTTTTTCTCAACAATTAACATGCTTAGTCTGATCTCTTTAATACTTGGTCTACATTAGAGGCAGGTGTTCTGGAGCTATAAGTGAAGGAAAAAATTGTTTGTTTTGTTTTGTTTTGTTTTGTTTTGTTTTGTTTTTCTGTTCCACTAGAAGTAGGGATAAAATGACATGTTGTGGATCAAAGTGATCTTACTCTGTCAAATTTTACCCAGAGTAGTGCAATTCTAGTAGTTTGGGGGACCTGAACTGAGAACAGTATTTCAAAAAACACACTTTTTTTCACACTGCCAGCTCAGAAAAACAGTTAGTGGAGGTTCCATTCTATGTTATATGGTCTAAAGTTTGATTATTGTAAGCACTCTAAAATCTGAACAGTTAATCTTATTGCTTTAAAATCTGGTGTGTTTCATGGGGATATTGGATAATATTAGTGATCCAAATTTGGCATAATTTGACCAAAGTGTTCCTGAGTTAGATGCTCCCCTCAAAATGGAAATTAAATATGCTCTCTCTCACATAACGCCAAAAGTAGGGGGTTATCAAACAAAATTAATAGACTACAAGTGTAAAACAAACAAACACAAGGAAGCATTTTTCTACAAAATGTACTGTCAATCTGTGGAAATCTATGCCAGAGTTTGTTGTGAAGGCCAAGATTATAACAGAGTTCAAAAAAGCACTTAGTATATTCAGGGAGGATAGGTCTGTCACTAACTATTAGCCAAGGACTGTAAATCTATTCTCTGAAATATCACTAGCCACTGTTTGTCAGAAGATGGGAATGGGCAAAGATGCGTGACAGGGGCAGGATCAGTTGACAATCATCTGTTCTGTTCATTCCCTCTGAAGCACCTGGCATTGGCCACTGTCAGATGACAGGGTACTGGGGTAGATGGGCCATTGGTCTGACATAGTATAGCTATTCTTATGCTTTCATGGTGTCTTTCCACTGTACTAAGTATTAGAGGGGTAGCCATGTTAGTCTGGATTTGCAAAAGCAACGAGGGGTCCTGTGGCACCTTATAAACTAACAGAAATGTATGAGCATAAGCTTTCATGGGCAAAGACCCACTTCATCTGGCGAAGTGGGTCTTTGCCCATGACAGCCTATGCTCATACATTTCTGTTAATTTATAAGGTGCCACAGGACCCCTCGTTGCCTTTCCACTGTACTGTTAAACTGAGAGGTACTAATGCCTGAATCACAGACCTTTTGGTCTTGAACTCACCCTGCTCTTAACATTCCTAAGGGTACGTTAATCTCAACACCACCTACCAGCTCTGAAAGTAAAAGGAGCTTTGGACTGAGTGGTTGGAGTTTGCTGCAATTTACAAATTAAGAGTTAGAATTTTATTTTGGGCAGAGGGAATGTAATCAAAGTCTTGGAGGAAATATTAGACTACGGCTACGTCTACACGTGCAGCCAACATCGAAATAGTCTATGTAGATGTTCCCTCGCAGCACCTATTTCGATGTGGTGCTGCCCAACATCGAAGCTGAACGTCGACGTTGCCAGCCCTGGAGGACGTGTAGATGTTATTCATCGAAATAGACTATTTCGATGTTGCTACATCGAAATAAGCTATTTCAATGTAGCGTGCACGTGTAGACGTAGCCTAGGACTGGAAGGGACATCGAGAGGCAATCAAGTCCAGGCCCGTGCCCCAATGGCAGGACCAAGTACTATCTAAACCATCCCTGATAGACATCTATCTAACCTGCTCTTAAATATCTCCAGCGATGGAGATTCCACAACCTCCCTTGGCAATTTATTCCACTGTTTGACCGCCCTTACAGTTAGGAACTTTTTCCTAATGTCCAACCTAAACCTCCCTTGCTGCAGTTTAAGCCCATTCCCTCTTGTTCTATCCTCAGAGGCCAAGAAGAACAAGTTTTCTCATTTCTCCTTATGACTCCCTTTTAGATACCTGAAAACCGCTATCATGTCTCCCCTCAATCTTCTCTTTTCCAAGCTAAACAAGCCCAATTCTTTCAACCTTTTTTCATAGGTCACATTCTCTAGACCTTTAATCATTCTTGTCGCTCTTTTCTGGACCCTCTCTAGTTTCTCCACATCTTTTTTGAACTGCGGTGCCCAGAACTGGACACAATACTCCTGCTGAGGCCTGACCAGTGCAGAGTAGAGCGGAAGAATGACTTCTTGTGTCTTGTTCACAACACATCTGTTAATGCATCCCAGAATCATGTTTGCTTTTTTTGCAACAGCGTCACACTGTTGACTCATATTTAGCTTGTGGTCCACTATAACCCCTAAGTTTGAGCTTTGTTCAATTCAGATTCTGCAAGGGGATGACATACCACTAAGCAATTTTAATTCTATCTTAACATAGGTTTAACCCATTGAATATACAATAAATATATAATTTTGAGGAAGCTTGCCTCAAGGTGACACCTTCAAAAATTCTATGGACTCTTTTTCTAGACATGCTGTTTCACTCTTCTTTGAAAATACTTTGCCTGCTTCACTCTCCCTTGAAGATACTCATAAACTAAAAATCTCCATTTATGCATTTGTTTAGGATTGCAAAAACTTTCTTAATATGTGAGACCCTTTGGAAACTGTAGTCCATAACTTCTGCAAATTGTAGTTATAAGTCATACATGCAAACTTAAGCAAACTTGTTGCTTCAGTTACACTAGTTTTATAGACCTTGCATGGGTCTTGAAAATTGTTTAATTAAAATGGAATTACAAAAACCAAGGCCAATATAATGTTTTGAGATAAATTACAAAGAAAGAAAATACATAGCTCTGTGTGCCCCTCTTTGAAAATTAGTACATAGAAATATACATGAATCACAACAGCTATTTTTTTTAAGTGTCCTCATGAATGTGGGAAGAAGCAAAGCAAGAGGAGCTATAACTTTCCTGATTAGAAAGAAGTTGCCTATTTATTTTTCGGTCTGTACATTTGAATAATTTTCCTGGTAAGTTATAATTATACACAAAACAAGTGAAATAGTAGAAATCTCAAGAAAATGAACCTCATCCTCTTGTAAGATAATAGGGTATCCAGAACTATTACATTGGGAAGTATAGAAAGCATGAAAGCAGAGTGTGTGGCTACAATGTTTTATTCCACCTCCTACGTCCAGTATCTACAAGAATTATTTTATATAATGAGAAAGGATCCATAGTGGAGTGCGCTAACCAAACTTCCTTTCTCTTTATCCCTTCATTATTTCCATTGCTTCCTTTCTTCTGTTTCCCTGTACCTAAAAGACTCCTTATGAGAGCCATTTGCAGCTTGGCCAGCTCAGATCCAACAGCCTAACATAGCTTCCTTTTCTTTCTTACAGTTTCGTATAGGTTTGTTACATCTTCCAGCCTGTTTCCTATTTTCCTGATGAAGAGCACTTGACAAAAGCTGCCTGCAGACAGGAATAAGAAAAAAAGCTGAACAGAAGAAGTTTAGCCACCTAGGTGGATGACAAATGAAGATCAAACATTAAGAAATACACAAGGGAAAGGACAAGAGAGAAGGGTATTTAGCATTTCTGTGGTTTGCATTTTATTGTGACCATAGTTGAACCTATCTATTTACTGTAATGGAGAAAAAAAAAATACTTCCCTGACCACAGCTGAAGAGACAGAGACTCTGACAGAGTTTTCCTGCTCGCCATCTCCCATGTCATCAGAGTTTTCTGGGAGAAGAATTTGAGGTGGTTTTCCACCTAAGTGGTTACAGCTGTTTCCACACGATCAGTCAGATGGAGTTTCTGCCTATGTTTGTTTTGGCTCTGATTTTCGACTGGAGCCTGGCAGGATGACAGAGTTTGCTCTGGGTCTTGGGACTTTGGACAAACATTCCAGAATTTCTGACTTCTTAACATTAATGTTTGATGAATTCTGCTTTTAATTTCTTCAAGAAAAAAAGTCAAGCCCTCTGGGGATTTCTGTTACGCTTGCAACCATCTTTTGTTTTTATCCTTTCTTGCTTTCATTCAGTTGTTCTTTCTTTTGGGGTGTGAAGGAGAAGAAATCATTTGTCACCGTGTCAAAATGACACTGCTTAAAAAATTCAACAAAATATCAGGCCTCAGTTCTGCTGTATTTTTTCATTTTTGTTACACATGAAAGGACATGTCCGTTGTGATATCTGTAAAGATAAAACCTGTCTGAGAAAGTTTGAAACACAGTCAAAGAATCAGTTGCAAAGATCAGTTATTGTGCATGCAGGATAACAGAGCAGCACTTTCTAAAAGCTGCTATTTTTAACAAGCCTGAAATCAAGGATTTTTATTTTATATAAGTTGCCTCAGCGAAAGATGGCAAAGATCGGGGGTGGGGGGGGCGTAAAATTGAGAGAGGCGAAGAGAGTTCTACCATTAATTTCAATGGGGCCAGAATTTCATCTCAGCTGTATGGATGCTTGAAAAGACTGGAAAATGGAGGTAATAAAACCTGAAATCTGGGAACATTTCTTACTGCACAGAGCTGGAAGATGGATGGAAAATGTACTCACAGATTACTTGAAAAAGGATAGCAATTTCTCTGTATTTAACTTTTAAGTAAGTAGTGTTCTGACAGCTGCACTCCTGCAAAACGCTGCTGCGGATTTCTATACGTATTTGTCTTCCAACAAGGAAGGGACATTTAACTATACATCAGTTAGACATAATTGTCAGCTGGGTACAGATCCTCCTTTCACTGAAGTCGAGAGCTATGATTACACTAGAGAGTTTTATAGACAAAACATGCTTCTTGTTTACAAAGAAAGTGCCTTTTGTTGACAGCGTATGGATAAAACCCAGCACTTTCACTGACAGGGTTTTGCCTCTCCACCATGAGCCATAATGTCTTTGTTGACAGATTTCTTTTGACAAAACGGCTGTGTAAACACCCCGGCTGTGTCTATACTAGCAAGTTCTTTTGGAAGATTTTTCGAAAGAAGGGGGCTCTTTGAAAAGATCCCACGGAGCAGCTACATACAAAAAGTGTTCTTTCGAAAGTAAATTGAAAGAATGAGACACTCCTTTCGAAATCGCTCTTCCTTTCCCAGCTCAGGAAGAGCGCCACCTTTTGAAAGCTTCTTTTGAAAGAAAAAGGGTGCAGTCTCTCCGCAGGCCCTTTTTTAAAAAAAGAGCAGTCCTCCTGGGGCCTGATTCCTCGATCCCTGGTCCATTCTTTTGAAAGAGAGTGGGCTGCATGGATGCTCTCTGTCACAAGAACAGATCACTCTTTGGATCTGCTTTTTTGTGTATGGATGCCCTCTTTTGAAAGGGCTTCTATCTGTCTTTGGCCATTTTCTCGAGTGTGTCCCAGTTGTAGCTCATTCTCTTCATGTCTGCCTCAATAGCATGCTGCCATGTTGTCTTGGGCATCTCACATTTCTGTCTTCCTTCAGGCATCCAGTGAAGTGCTATCTTTACAATGGTGTCTGCCTCCTTTCTTAAACAAATTAAAGCCCCTCAAAAGAAACAACGTATCACACACCAGCGAAACAAAATCCAGTAGCAATTTGCTTTTTAAGTACTATCGCTTGAGCAAAAATACTCACGTTTCCATTTCAGTATGTAAAATGTTTTAAATTGTTTACTCTTTAAACCAATAAATTAAGTGATATCTGCCATGCTTAGTTTGGTAAGGTTTGCTCCAAACAGGTTAGAATGAGGAGAGGTTGGTGGCTTTGCAAATGTTCCTGGGGAGCTCTTTCCCTGCAGAGCAGAAGACTTAGGGGAAAGCGCACAGTTCCTTGTGAGCAACGGAGAGGAATGGACAACCAAGGCTCTCTTCAATGGTACAGCAAAGCAGAGGGTAAAAAAATAGTGACTGGGGTTGAGAGTTTGGAAGGGACTAGTTGATAGAGAATTCTGTGGATGAAGAGAAGAAGCACGTACATGATATGCTGGAGAATGGGTGAGGGGCTGCAAAGAGGAAGGGGACTAAGGTGGTCAAACCAACAGTCTATAAAAATGAAGCTAAGAACATCATTTGCAGTGGTTTGAAGGGGACAAGAAGGGAGTAATCTAGGCCAAAAGGAAGAAAATTACAGTAGTCAAAGCATAGAGCTTCAACACATACTTTTGGTAGTCTTTGCAAGAAGAAAAGGCTTGATCTTTGAGATGTTATATAGGAAGAGGCAGTGAGATTGTCAGCAGTGGATTGTCAACTGTTTTTGTATTGTTTTTAAGGGCTTAACTCTTACTTATTATGTTAACTTTTTATCAGGTTCTTTTTATGATACTTATAGAAGACAAAATACATTCTAAGAGTTCATGCAATATCTTATAACATTTCATGTTATGTGGGTTCAGGAAACTGGTCATGAGATATGGAGAATGTCACCTATGGATAATGAGCATACATCCAGTCCAGAGTAAGAACTAATGAACTACACTCATTCCTCATTTAACGAGTACTTTATTTATGAGTGCTCACTAAAACGAGGGACACATATGCTTACCATTGTTCACTATGGCTGTGTCTACACGTGCCCCAAACTTATTTCGAAGTTTACTAATGAAGCGCTGAAATGCATATTCAGCGCTTCATTAGCATGCGGGCGGCAGCCGCGCTTCGAAATTGACGCTCCTTGCTGCCTCGCGGCGCGTCCAGACGGGGCTCCTTTTCGAAAGGATGCCGCCTACTTCGAAGTCCCCTTATTCCCATGAGCTCATGGGAATAAGGGGACTTCGAAGTAGGCGGCATCCTTTCGAAAAGGACCCCCGTCTGGACGCGCCGCGCTGAGGCAAGGAGCGTCAATTTCGAAGCGCGGCTGCCGCCCGCATGCTAATGAAGCGCTGAATATGCATTTCAGCGCTTCATTAGTAAACTTCGAAATGGCCATTTGCATGGCCATTTCGAAGTTTGGGGCACGTGTAGACACAGCCTATGTGAGTGAACTTCCCCTGTTTATATGAGCCAGCCCCCGGCTCCCTGGCCGGGGCATGGGGACACCTGTAGTCCTATAGCTGGCTCAGCTCCAGCTTCAGGGTCCCTGGCCAGGGGGCGGGGTGCTCCGCAGCCCTGCCCAGCCCCTTCCCAACACTGCCTCTGTGGCAACTGCCTGCACACACTGCCTGGCCTGCCCTGCCCCGCCCTGCCCTGCCCCGCCCCTCCCAGTCCCAACATTCCCCCAGCCCACAGCTCCCCACACAACCCTCCCTCCAGCCTGCTCCCTACACCCACCCCATCCCATTCATAACCCCCTGGCCTGCCACACCCATTCCCCCAGGTACCTCTGCTGCAGCCCAGAGAAACAAGCCTCCACCTTCTCCCCCAGAGCCACCTTCAGGTTTTAACCCTCCCTCCCACTCATGGCCCCAAACCGCCCCCAGCCTTTAACCGCCCCCCAAACCCCAGGTTTACTTACCTTTCAAAAGCAGTGCCATGTGCTGCCACTCTGAGCACTTGGAACCAATTAGAGACTTTTACATGTATTTGAATGGTAATTTAATGTCCCTCATATGAGTTTTCACTTATGAGCGAAAGTAGGGAACCATTTGTGCTCGAACAGTGAGAGATGAGTAGAGTGATTACTGTCTGACAGCTGCTCAGTGGCTGATGTGAAATGAATTAGTAGTCTCTGTAGTCTCAAGAAGATATAAATGACCAGAAAAAATTTCACAAAGTTCTCAGACTGGACAATTAAAGTCTGGATGTTTGTTTGAGCAACCCAGCCATTCGGACAGGACTCTCCAGTTCTGTGTGTGACCCTCCCTCATAGTCTCAGCGCTTGAGGAGACTGCGAGTACACTTTCTACAAATGGCACCTGAGGTATGTATAGATTTGCAGGGCTTTGTTGACAATACTGGCGGAACGTCCAGACTGCAAAGTGCAATTTGTCAACAGCAAGTTGTCAGAAAGCAGCGCTTTTGTTGACAGCTGTACCCCACTCGCTATAAGGAAGAACACCTCTGTTGACAGATGTCTGTTGACAAAACACTCGTCTGGATGTTCCAGGGGACCTTCTGTTTATGGACAATGACTTCTGGACGTTGTGCAGGTGTCTTGGCAGACACTCTCTCCACAGAAATCAGCGCACCCTGATCTCTGCCTCTGGCCCTTCTTAATGCGACGGGGAGCCTAGGGAACCCTGTAGCAGAAAGCTGACAGCATACAAGCAGCAGAGCTATACACAGCTGTGTCCCACACCCTCACAGCCATAACTTCACAGGGAGCAGCAAGGGCAGAAGCCTCTCCTCCAGCCCCCCCTGCCCCCCCAAGATGTCCCTGATCCTGCAAGGGAGCAGCCTGAGGGGTCCCAAGGCCCACCCCAGGGGTCCAAACAGTGTATCCCCTCCTGGAGCAGGGTAGAAATACAGACCTTCCTCGACTTGTGGGTGGAGAAGGAAAGCCTCAAAGGCCCACTGCAGAAATGCTGAAATCTAAAGCACCACCTGGACAAATAAGGTCACCTCTGCTGCAACCTGGAGCAGGACATGGCAAAAGAAAAGGAGCTCTGCAAGGGGTATGTGTGGGCTCACATGGAGCTGCCTGATGCTCCGGGGCAGGACCACTAAAATGCCCTTACTACAGGGAGATGAACAGCATCTTGGGAGAAGGGGGACACATCACCCTTCATGTCTGAGCCTCAATATGGGGCTTGAGACCCCCCTCACCTCAGCAGAAGCTGCCATAGGAGGAGGAGGAGGAGGAGGCATCCAAGCCCAGCCCCTGCCAAAGCCAGATTTGGAGGCCAGCAGCCTAATCCTCATCAGGACCTAGTCCCCAGCTGCCAGGTCACCTCCCAGGCTTCATTGGAGCTGGGTGAGGGTCCCATCAGTTAGCACCCCAAACATCCCACACCCCAGGGCATGGGAGACAGGTGCAGACAAGGCTTGCTGCGAATGTTGCTTGGCCATGCTCTGTCAACAGAGCAGATGGCTCTTTTGATGTGCATGGGTGTCTGGAAGTGCTCTGTTGACAGGTTTTGTTGCAAGATCTCTTAAGACACAAATTTGGGCCAACAAAACCCTGAAATCTAGATGTAGCCTTGGATTTTCACTGTCTGTCACCATCAAAAGGAGCTTGTGTTTGGAGAAGAGTGGACAGCCCACTATCTACTACATCCATGGTTTTCAAGAACTCCAGTTCTGAACATCAGCCGAATTATTTTCTAGAAGATATCTGGCCAGCTGATTTCTGATTCTGGTACAGCATGCCTTCTCTGCTCAACCTCAATCTCCATAAAATTTATGAGGAACGCTGGAGTTCTCCACATACATCTTCTTGAGCACATAACAATGTTCATACTGGGTCAGAACAAAAGTTCATCTAAACCAGAATTCTGTTTTCTGGCTAATGCCAGGGCCTCAGAGAGAATGAACAGACATGGCAATGATAAGGAGATCTATCTGCTGCTCCCCTTTCCCATCTTCTGACAAGCAGAGGCTAGGGACACTGTGCCTCCCCTTCCTGACTAATAGCCATTAGTGGATTTGTCCTCCAAAAATTCATTAAGTCCTTTATGGAAACCTGACATAGTCTTAGCCTTCACAACATCCTCTTGACAGAATTCCAAAGGTTGACTGTGCATTGTGCAGAGAAATACTTCTTTTGTTTGTTTTAAACCTGCTGTCTACTAATTTGGTGGCCTCTAGTTCCTGCATTATGAGAAGTAGTAAAGAATTCTTCTTTATTCACTTTCTTCACTCCAGTCATAATTTTATAGACCTCTGTCACATCATCCCTTAATCATCTCTTTTCCAAATTGAAAAGTCCCCATTTTATTCATCTCTTCTTGTAAGGCATTCCACACCATTTCTATACCATAATCATTTTGGTTGCCCTTTTATGAACCTTTTTTAATGCCACACTACCTTTCTTGAGATAAGATAACCACATCTGCAAACAGTATTCACCATGTGGCTGTACTAAGAATTTTCATAGAAGCAATAAGATATTCTCTGCCTTTTTATGTAACCGTTTCTTAATGAGCCCCCACATTCTGTTTTGCTTTTTTTTTTCACTGCGGCTGCACACTGAATGAATGTTTCAACAAACTATCCACAATGGCCGCCACAATGTCTCTCTCTGGAGTGGTGACATCTAATTTAGTCCCCATCATTTTATACATACAGTTGGGATTATGTTTTCCAATATGCATTATTTTGTATTTATCCAAACTGAACTTCATCTGCCATTTTATTGCCCACTCACCCACTTTTGTGAGAATCTTCCGAAACTCTTCGCAGTCTGCTTTGGGCTTAACTATTCTGAGCAGTTTTTTATCATCAGCAAAGTTTGGCACCTCACTATACCCCTTTCTCCAGATCATTTCTGAATATGTTGAATAGGATTGGTCCCAGCATGGACCCTGATGGACACCACTAGTTACCTGTCTCCATTCTGAAAACTGACTATTTTGTCCCACCCGTTCTTGACACGAGGTATCAATCTTTGACAAAACCTTCCCTCTTATTCCATGACAACTTACTTTGCTTCAGAGCCTTTAGTGGGGAAATTTGTCAAAGACTTTCTGGAAACCTAAGTATACTATATCCACTGGATCCCCCTTTTCCACATGTTTGTTGACCCCTTCAAAGAATTCTAGTAGTTTGGTCTCATAGGATTTCCCTGTAAAAAAAACATGTTTATACTTCCCCAACAAATTATATTAATCTATGCGTCTGAAAATTCTGTTCATTACAATAGTTTCAACCAGTTTGCCCAGTACTGAAGTTAGATTTACCAGTTTGTGTCTGATAGAATCACCTCTGGAACCCTTTTTAAAAATTGGCCTCACATAAACTATGCTCTAATCTCTTGGTACAGAAGTTGATTTAAAAGATATATTACAAACCATAGTTAATAATTCTACAATTTCACATCTAAATTCTTTCAGAACTTTTGGGTAAATACCGTTTGGGCCTAGTGACTTATTACTGTTTAGTTGATCAATTTGTTCCAAAACCTCCACCTTATTTTGGAACAGTTACTATTCATCACCTAAAATAGAATGTCTCTAGTTTGGGAATCTCAGTGACATCCTCAGCCGTAAACACTAATACACAGAATTTAATTAATTTTTCCACAATGACCTTATCACCCTTGAGAGCTCCTTTAGCATTTCAATCTTCCAGTGGCCCACTGGTTATTGAGCAGACTTCCTGCTTCTACTGTACTTAAAAAAATATTATTACTTTTTGAGTTTTTGTCTAGCTGTTCTTCATATTCTTTTTTAGTGTTCCTAATTATAACCCTAACCAGGGCCTTTTTGTTTGTAAAAAAAGAGGTTCCAGTGCACAGATGCCCCCCCACCCCCACCCCCAACCAATCCCATGGCTGGGGCTGCCAAGGCACCAGTATTCAGTACTACCAAGTACTGTCACAATAAAAGCACTGACTCTTAACCTTCACTTGTAAGTGTTTATGCTTCTTTCTGTTTTCCTCACTAGTATTTAACTTCCACTTTCTTACCAATGCCTTTGTAATTTCTCACTGCTTCTTTTACTTGATTCTTAAGCCCCTGGGTCACTTTTTTGGTTCTCTTACTATATTTTTGTTTTAATTTGGAGTACACATTTAAGTTGAACCTCTATTATGGTGTCTTTAAAAAGTTTCCATGCAGCTTGCAGGGGTTTCACTTTTGGCACTATACCTTTTAATTTCTATTTCAATAACATCCTCATGTTTGCATAATTCCTCTGTCTAAAATAAAATGCCACAGGGATGTTAAATTTTATTATATTATAGTCTCTGTTTCCAAGCAGTCCACCTTAGACCCTTGGCCCCTTGCACCAGATTTCGTGCTTTACTAAGGACTAAATCAAGAATTGCCTCTCCTCTTGTTTCCATAACCAGCTGTTCCAAAAGCAGTCAAAGATGTCAAGAATTTTTTTCTCTGCATGCCATCCTGAGGTGACGTATCCAGTCAATATGGCGATAGTTGAAATTCCCCATTATTATTGAGGTTTTTTTAATTTTATACCCTCTGTAATTTCCCTTTGCATTTCACAATCACTGTCATCGGTCTGGTCAGGAAATTGGTAATATGTCCCGATAGCTATATTCTTATGATCAAAGAACAGAATTCCTATCCCTAGAGATTCTGTGGTACACTATGATCGTTTGAGATTTTTACTTGATTCTATGCTTTCTTTCACATATAGTAGCACTCCCTCACCAGCACTAGAGGTGCTTGCTATATAGTCTGAAATATCAGTTTGAAATTGGTTGAAATTTTCAGAATGATTCACAAACAGAAACAGAGATGCGCACTGTACCAGATGCATTCTAAAGCGTTCCCTGACATATCTCACAATTTGTGATAGAAATTGATCATAAACCTGTTGAAGTCCATTGACCCATTAGTAAAAAGCTTTTGAATAGCACAAAGTATGCCCCAATACAAAGATTACTTGTGAGCTTGAAGAGGAGCCAGTTTAATCCAAGCATCTAATTAAGCATGAGGCTTTAGTTGTGGCTTATACAATAGAGCATATGTATCAGAAGCTGAGGTTATCATGAAACCTGAGATAGAAGCACAAGTGCACATGCTTACTGAAGCCTACCAATCTCTGCTAAAATAGAATGATCTGCTGCTGTTGATACAAGAATTGTACTTTATGAGCAAGCAAATGTTCATGTCCTCAAAAAGTTGAGGCCTGAGGGACAGCCAACGATAAGGAGAAGTTTCATCCCTAGCACATGAATGCAGTTCTGATCATGAGATGAATGATTATTGGTCATGTAATTGTTAAAAGAGGAATGAATCATTCCTTGCACAATGAAATCTGAAATATGATATTCATGAACATCTGTACAAAAGGAGAGGCAGAGGAATTCTTTAGAAGCCTGGTTTTAGTAATGCACACAGATTGCCAGTGTGGTGTTTAAATGTTTGGTTTACGAACACATTGATATTAGCAGCCTAACATATCAGTCACCTGCAGCCCACACAAAGAAATAAGAAACTCCTTAGAAATATAAATTAACTGTCCTCTTTATATTCATGGCAAATATTATCCAAAGGTAATTGAATCAGTCTCACCAGCCTGATTCTAGCATTCTGTAAGTCTGAAATGGTGATTCTTAATCTGAAATCTATTTTTGCAAGTCATAGATTTCCTGATATTTCTTTACATATCATGGTGCAGAAGAAAAATTAATGTGCAATTGAACCAAATTCATACAAAGAGTCAAATAAGTTAGCAGAAAAAAAATTCAAATCATAAAAAAAATATACTGAAGAAAGCAAGAGGACAATCAGGATCCTTACTGTAATTTTGTAACAAGATATATCTTGAAAGACCTGTCTGGAATCACTTACCTGATTAGTAATGAATAGATATTTGGAAGGAAAAAACTGTCACTTGCAACTATTCTGAAGTAGAAAAAAGCACTAGACTGAGTCAAATGTGTAATGGGTTCTTCCCCATTTTTCAACTCTGTCTACAAGTAAATTGCTTAAAACAAAAATTAGCCACTCTGTTAAGAATCTTACTCTTCACCAGCAGATGCAGAAAAGCTATTGACACACAAAGGTAAAACCAGTATCCTCTTTGAAAACTACTGATCAGGTCACTGTGTATCAAGGAAATGAATGAGAACCTGCTTTAGAGTAGAACAAAGGTACTGCTCCCACATTTAATATGGTAAAACTCCAGAGTGGAGATGAATTCAGAAGGAATCAGGAGGATATCTGGACAGTTCCAGTGCACTCAGAAAGACATAGTTTGAGACATCCTAATCCTCAGTATGTTGTGAACACCACATCACATAAGAAAGCAAGCTGATTTGGAAGGAAATTAAAAAAAAAACAAAACAAAAAATAAAACACATAGGTAACCTCTAGAACACCTTTCATAGTTTCATAGCGTTCCAAGCTAGAAATACCATCTAGTCCAAACTCCTATATATGACAGACCATTACATTTTACGCAGTTACTCCTCTCTTTGCCCAGTAAATTGGGTTAGACTGAGGAATGTCAGTCCTCAGAAAATTAAAAAGTTGTGTGACACAGACAGAGATCACGTGAAACCAAGGTGCCACCAATGCCTGAAACCCTGGACTGGCAGGAAACTGATGACATGAAATATGTTCATGTGATCCATTCCCATAAATGCAAAAGTAGTCAAAAAAAACTTGCCTGTTTGACCTGGGAAAAATGTATGTCCCAACTTCAACTCTGACGATCACTTTGACTTGGAGAACATGAGTAAAACATACATGCCCGTGGCATGAAATAATATTTATGTTAGCATCTGAGCTCCCAGTTCTGGCTTAACTCACAGAATTTAAATGTTGTATAATAACCTGCGCTACGGCTGCTACTTGCTACTTCCTTGGTTAGGAAGATAGGGAAGAAGTTGTGACTCAACATCACAAAGCTCAAAGTTCGGCACAAGTTCAATTTTAGTCTAAAGGAAGGTTCTGGGGGCTGAGAGACTTTTAAAAATAATCTTTTTACTATCCTTCACTGAGACCTGTGAGCCCAGGTCAGCTGGATCGGGCCAGCCATAAGTGTTTAATTACAGGATACACACTTCCTTAGGGAAGGTCTGTAAAAATTTGAGACTTGTGCTGTAGGTGTATGTAAAAATGTCCATCCCTCTAGTGAAACTGGAACACATTGGGCTTTACATCTGTCTCATTTGATTTATTTAAAACTCAAAACTGCTTTCATTTTTTACACCCTTCACTTTTCATGCCTTACCAAATCTCTAACTCCCTATAAAAATCTGAAAGTAAAATTCTGTGGTGATTTACACATCTTTGATATAATCCCTTCACTCAAAATTTTGTGCTCCTGTAAAAATGTTCTGCTTCCTCCAGCAGTTTCTTTTCCAAGCTGCGTCTACACGTGCACGCTACTTCGAAGTAGCGGCAGTAACTTCGAAATAGCGCCCGTCACGTCTACACGTGTTGGGCGCTATTTCGAAGTTGAAATCGACGTTAGGCGGCGAGACGTCGAAGTCGCTAACCCCATGAGGGGATGGGAATAGCGCCCTACTTCGACGTTCAACATCGAAGTAGGGACGTGTAGACGATCCGCGTCCCGCAACATCGAAATAGCGGGGTCCTCCATGGCGGCCATCAGCTGGGAGGTTGAGAGATACTCTCTCTCCAGCCCTTGCGGGGCTCTGTGGTCACCGTGGGCAGCAGCCCTTAGCCCAGGGCTTCTGGCTGCTGCTGCTGCAGCTGGGGGTCCGTGCTGCATATACAGGGTCTGCAACTAGTTGTTGGCTCTGTGTATCTTGCACTGTTTAATGAAAGTGTGTCTGGGAGGGGCCCTTTAAGGGAGCGACTTGCTGTTGAGTCCGCCCCGTGACCCTGTCTGCAGCTGTGCCTGGCTCCCTTATTTCGATGTGTGCTACTTTGGCGTGTAGACGTTCCCTCGCTGCGCCTATTTCGATGTTGGGCTGAGCAACGTCGAAGTTGAACATCGACGTTGCTGGTCCTGGAGGACGTGTAGATGTTATTCATCGAAATAGCCTATTTCGATGTTGGCTGCACGTGTAGACGTAGCCCCACTGTATAGCTCTCTGACTTCCTTGCTAATTTAGAAGTGAATAGTTGACCCAGCAGACAACAGTTAGACTTTGCATAGCAACAAGTATTTTCAAAATTAAGTCCAGACTAGCTCTGCCACTCAAGACATTCTCATAATGAAATTCGTGCACCCCCCCCACCCCCGCTCTGCCAACTTTCTTTTTAAATGCTGCTTTAGAATTTGGCCCAGGTCAATAGTAAAGGGGAGGGGGAAAAGAGTCATCCTCATCATATGACTGTTTGGAGCTCTCAAGTACATGAAATGAAGATTTGGGCAGTTTGGGTTAATCTCTGCTGTACCATTGTGAGGCTGATACATTCTGTCACAATCATCATCACAACTAACTCCCTTGTTGGGGACATCAGAAGAGAAGTCAAATATTGAATTGGCAAGGAGACTTCCTTCTCACAATACAGAAAGTCCCTCCAGGTGAGAGTTTAATTACATCAGACTGTGACAGGAATCAGCATCACTGTTAAGGGTACCCGCATGGCCCGACAGTATACTGACATTTTTATGGCCAACTTAGATTAATGATTCCTCAGTTCTCGTCCCCTATGTCTCCTCCTTTACTTATGCTACATTGATGATATCTTTATCATTTGGACGCATGGTAAAGAGACTCTTGAAGAATTCCACAGAGATTCCAACAACCTGCACCCCACCATCAATCTCCTCCTTGAGCATTCCACACTAGATATATATTTGCTGGACACCACAATAGAAATCACCAATGGCCAAATCAACACCATTCTCTACCCGAAACCCAATGACTACTACACTTACCTGCATGACTCTAGCTTTCATCCAGGTCACTTAGCACAATCGATAGTTTATAGTTAAGCCTTTAGATACAATAGCATCTGCTCCAATCCTACTGACAGAGATAAAAAACTTCAAATTCTCTTCCAAGCATTTGTAAAACTTAATTACGCACTGGGAGAAATAAAAGAAAAACAGGCTGTCAACTCCAGACGAATACCCAGAAATCAGCTACTTCAGATAGGCACAAGGAAGTTAATAACAGAACATCACTTATAATCGCCTATATCCTCCAACTCAAACCCCTCCAGAGTATTATCGACAGTCTACACCCTATATTGGAACATGATGCTACACTCTAACCAGCCCTGGATAACAGACCTGTCCTTTCCTACAGACAACCACCTGATGTCAGGAAAATTCTCACTACCAACCACATACCACACCACAGAAATACTAATCGTTGAACTTTTCCCAGCAACAAACCCCATTGACAACTCTGTCCATATATTTACTCTGGAGACACCATCACTGGCCCTAACCACATCAGTTACACAATCAGGGCCTCATATTCCTGTACCTACACCAATGTGAGATATATGCCATCATGTGCCTGCAATGCCCCTTTGCTATGTATATTGGACAGACTGGGCAAGCACTTTGCCAAAGATTGAATGGACACAGATCAGACATTAGGAATCTGAATACACTTAAACCTATTACTGAGCATTTCAATGGAGCAGGCCATAGCATTCAAGACTTGAAAACCTGCATTCTAAAATAAAGGGACTTTAACACCAGATTACAAAGGGAGACATTTGAATTGGAGTTCATTCTTAAGTTTGATACTTTACACCCTTGTCTCAACAAAGATATCAATTACCTTTTGCATTATAAGGACAGTTTCCCCACCTTTGATATTCGTAGTGATCCTAGGCAGCCCACTTAACTTAATAGACACAGTAATTTTCTTCCCCCTTTCCCTGCATTCTATCCTACGTCGCTGATTTATCAGTTTTTATTTAATTTTTTTCTCTCTTTCTATTCAATTCTCTTCAGCTATGTCTACACTGGGACGCTACATCGAAATAGCTTATTTTGACGTAGTGAAATCGAAATAAGCTATTTCGACGTGTAGCGTCCACACATCCTCCAGGGCTGGTGCCGTCGATGTTCAACATCGGCGTAGGAAAGCATTAAATTGAAATAGGCTCCACAGGGGAGCGTCTACACACAAAAGCAGCCCCAATCGGAATAAAGGGGCTAGGAAAGCCTGCGGACAGGGTCACGGGGTGGACTAGCCCTTCCGAGGCAACAGCAATCCGCTCCCTTAAAGGGCCCCTCCCAGGCACACTTGGCCTGCACAGCAGAGGTCTGCAGAGCCCACAACCACTTGCAGACCCTGTGCATGCAGCATGGACCCCCAACAGCAGCAGCAGTCAGAAGCCCACACGGCCACCTCCGGGGCAGTGGTCACCCTGCTCGGTGCCATGGAGGAGGCTGCCCAGCATCTCCTAGAAGATAAGCTGTCCTCCTCGGGGGATGAAGGAGCCTCCCCAGACCACCACGTAGCCCTTCCAGCCTTCCCCCCATCAGGTGTGCCACTGGCTATGGAGGTACCCCACCAGCAGAGTGGTGGGAGCGGCTGGTGCTTGGGGAATGGGATGAAGACAGCTGGCTCAGGAGTTTTCAGATGAGCTGGCAGACGTTCCTCGAGCTCTGCCAGTGGCTCACCACTGCCCTGCGGCACCAGGACACCCCCGGCTGGATGGCTGGGAGCCCTGGATCCCCTTGGGGGGGTGTCCTGGGGGCACCTGGGGGGCTGGCTGGATGCCATGGGCACTGGGTGGGAGATCGGGGCATTTGGAGGGCATGCAAGGTGTGCACGTGTCTGTGTGCTGCGCTCTCAGCTTCCTGCCACGGGAAATCAGGGGGCATGGAGCTTTAAGGGGCTGCTGCATGCGGCGACCATAGAGATCAGGGGCTGAACAGAGTGTCTCTCAAAACCTCAGCTGACAGCTGCCATGGAGGACCCTGCTATTTTGATGTAGCAGGACGCGGATCGTCTACACATGCCCTACTTCGATGTTGGATATCGAAGTAGGGTGCTATTCCCATCTTCTGATGGGGATAGCGATTTTGACATCTCTCTGTCTTATGTCGATTTCAACTTCGAAATAATGTCCAGTGTGTGTAGACGTGCTGGGTGCTATTTTGAAGTTGGGCCGACTATTTTGAAATAGTCAGCTAGTGTAGATCCGGCTTTCATGTCAGTTTTTATTTATCAGAATTTTCCAGATCTGAAGAAGTGGGTCTGTCCCATGAAAGCTCATCACATAATAAATTATATCATCTTTAAATTATTCTTTAAAGTGCTACAGGACTGCTTTTTTTTTTTGTGGAAAAACATGCAGTGATGTCACCTTTTTTCAAGATAAACATAAGAGTTCTGTTCCAGTCTCCTTGGGACCAAATAAACCCAATTCAAGATTCAGGCACATCCTGAACAGGGGCCCCAGCCCTGTACTATAGTCCTGCCCATGATATGCCCGTGCCCCTTTTGGCAGCAGGTTTCTGTATTAAGCATAGAAATGCACACTCTTGGAGCTATTGTTTTAGATTGTCTGCTGCTCAAACCAAAATCAGATACTCATGGTTCACATTTAGTGAGAGGTATTGTATAACAGCAAAGTATTAATAGTAGTGTTTTTTCCAATTTTTACTTTGCATCCATGAATCCTAGAGCACTTTTTTCCTCAGAGAAACCTGGGCTTATTCTTACTCTTCCAGTGACTCCAAAGCTGGAGATGTAGATATAGGCCTGTAAATACTTGTGTCACAATCTGGCATTTTTCTGGCACCCTGTCAGCATAATAAAGAAGATGTGCTGATAGTAGACCCTGTAAAATAGCTTTGTTTTGTTTTGTTTTGTTTTTTGTAATTTCATTCAATCTTAATAATTTATTACATGGTTCACTTTAAGGATGCCACTTTTCTACATAAATGATAACCTGCTTTCAGTTTGGTTCACTGCTGTGAATTCATTTTATTGAATATATACTGTTTTAGCCAGATAGTAAAATGGGTTCTACAGAGAGAACTCTTTGCCTTCGGTATTCAGTTGTTTCATCATGACTCCCATGTACAGAACATTTTGGAAGAACATATTCTAAGACATATTGCTGTACAACAACTAAACCTGACAAATCACAGAGATTATATCTAGCCTGAAACACAACACACACACACACACACACACATATACCCCAAATAGGTCTTCCACCAAAATCATGTACAGCTGGCACAGACTGAAGCATATGGAATCTTACACAGAACCACAATTCAGAAAGTTAATAATAGTGTGCATTTGTATGCCATGTTTTTATCACGAAGGATCCAAATGCTTTAAAAAACTCTAGCTACTATCCATATCGCATCACACTATATATACAGCAAGCTCTCCTTTAGGAGATGTGATAGCATTTATTCACATCCACAGTGCTATATGCAATACTATATATTTATAAAGGCTCTGCTATGGTAAATTGGATACTTTCTGGTGATTTATATGGAGCTATGCTGATGTAATCAGTTGAAGATCTGCTCCAGCACCAGTAAAATAACAGTTTTCTATTCCCCTGGGTTCTGGAAGGTGGCCATCCAACAGACAACTACCCTATTTCACACTGGACAACAGTAGTAGAAAGAGACTTTTTGATGAAGGACACAGAAAAAAAATCTTACTCTTATGCAGAGTACTGTGGAACCTTCAGTGACCATAAGGAGGAGGCAAGACCTCAGCCCTAAGGTTTCATCCAAAGACCTTCATGCCATGCATTGAGGGAACTTAGTCCACCTGCCTGGACAGGGCACAAGCAGCTTTTCCTGGCAAAACTGGGCTTTTGTCAGAAAAAAAACATGGAGCGTCTACACGCAAAATGCACTTTGTAGACAAAACTTGGCACATCCGCCGGCAGTGTTATACCTCTCCCCATTTAGGTTTAATGCTTCTCTTGACAGTGTTCTGCCAACAAAACCACCATGTAGATACTCCAGGATCCTTTAGTTGACAGACAGGGTTTGCAGTTCCCCAGCAGCCCTATTTCAAGACTTCCGGTCAGCCGTTCTGTTGAGAGAGGGTTGGGCAATCTCGCTGCTCTCTATCAAAAGAGCAGATTGCTCTTTCAATTCGCTTTCGTGTGTAAATGCAGTCTGACAGAATTCCTGCCCAGAAAACTCTTCTGACAGGGACATCTCTCAACAGAGGCTTCCCGTGTAGATATGGCCCATTTAAGCATGTAGTTCCTGAGAAGTTAGTAGTTCCTGAGAGGTTAAGTATTTTCATCCTGGTGCTCACTGAGCCCCCTTGCTTCAGGATTTATAAAAAGCTGTGGTGAAGAGCTAGATAAAGAAGCTGGTGTTGCTTTGGAAAAAGCAAATTAACACAGTAGTGTAAACAATTTGTCACATCATAAAATGACAATGCATTGCTCAGTATCCATAGCAACTTCAGAAACCAATGCTCCTTAACAGTCTTGCCTGCAATCATATAAACTGCTTTGATAAAACATGAATCGCGGCAGATGGCTGTATGAAAATAGAAATCATTTTGTATCCAATTTATTGCTCAAGCAGGCCACCCTTGAAGTACATCACCAGTTTTACTACTCTTCCCGGAATTATTTTGTTTTATATAGATAATTTGCTTCCACATATTTCTACATCATGAGCACTTGCTAACAAAAATGCAAGAGCAACAATACTGCAATAGCTAAGGGCCCCCAGCCCACTACTCTGCTGCTACGGAGCAGAACGGTGTAAATCTGTGCAAGGACATGGGTTGGTTTTGTGTTCTGGGTGTTTCCTACAGGCTATAGAGCCTAGTGCCACACATTCTCCTTTCACAACAGAGTCCAGGGAGTATGTGGGAAGCAGGCACAGTTCAGCTAGGATGAGGTAGAGACCTGGACCAGAGGTCAGTTAAAGTGAGGTAGCTGCCAAGGAGCGTCACCAAAGCTGATCCACATATGAGGGAGTAGAATTCATCTCACCAGTCTTTACACAGCAAATACTTAGATTCAACCTAATAGGATGCCAAACTACAATAATTGACACTACCTGGAGAATATTGCAGGTCAGTAGATGAGCCCTGGATGAGTGGGCATCTTCAAAAAATCACAGGGTAGTGTTTTAATTTCTGATAAATCTAATGCTAAGAGAGGCATAATTTGCTGTGCATTTTTATATGTGTAATAGGAAATGTGACTAGGCTGTTAGTGACAGAATTCCACCACTGAGTGAGAAGGAGGAAGAGGATAATGTGTGCACAATAAGTTCTAATGAAGGAAGAAGATTGATAGTCTTGAAAAGAGAACTCTTCTCTTTTACTCAGAGATTAGTTTGTCTGAGTTGCAGTGGACACTTATCTACCCTGAACCATCCATGGACCTTAACCCCAAACTGGTAGGGGACACCCCTCTAGATGAACAGATTGTGAGGCCCCTTCAAAGGGTCTCTTCTGAGACTGATATTTAGGAAACCAATGCTAGTGGCACTGGAAACTAGACTGAAACCACCAAAGTCCTCTCACAGAATCACCAACCCACCATTAAATGGTGGCTACTTTTGATCACTTCAAACTTGTTTATATGTAGCCCAAATTATCAATATTTACACAAATATCTAACCTGAGGTTCAGTGGAGTTACTCCAGATTTACACCTCTGCCAGTCAGATCAGCACCTGAGCCAAGTATTTGTAGCTGAAAATCAATCTGATAATCAGGAGTGTGCATCTGTAGTCACTCTTTTTTCAATCCCAGTATCAGCCTCAGATACACTAAGTCAGTCCTTGTTTCAAAGTATTTCTATAGTTAGCCAATAAAATTTGTATATTTAAAATAGAACTACTCCCAGGACAAAATCTGCACAAAGTGCCTATTACCTTTCTCCAAGATGATTTATTCTCATTTTAGTTCTGTTCTGGAGAACATTCTTCGTCATCAAAAGACAAAAACTCTCAAAAAACCCTGGAAGAGCTAAACAAAATCATTTTTTGCAAATCAAAGAGGTGCTATTTAAAAACAAAAATATGGCTCTGTGCTATTGTTATAATAAGCTTATTTGCCAAATCAAGAATGGGTCATACATTTAAAAAAAAAAAACCTTAAATGCAAGATTGCATTTCACTGCAAGCCAGGATACGGAAGACTTCCTATCCATCTAAGGGACTATTTACCATGATTTCACTGGGCAAGATGCACCACTTAAAGGGAATGGTGGTTCACATCCACTTTTCACTCTGTACCCAACAGAAACCATCCATAAATTACCTTTGAAAGTTATTTCCCTGATGTGTATCTTGTCCTCTGGGTTAGTCCATTTAAAAAAGTGATGGCCACACATTAACATTCTCTGATTCTGATTCATAAAAATAGGGGTGCTAGAATTTGAGGTACTGCAGTATGCCCTGGCCCAAAGTAGTTATAACAACTAAAAACATGGATTTCATTTTCAGCACCTCCTCTATAAAAATCATCCCAATGGACTAACATAGGAACTTGTTTTTCTCCTATTTTTGACTTATCCTAAAGCTCACTGTGTTGGCTCTGAATTCTAGCAGTGATGGAAAATAGCCGCTTTGAAGACCATAGAGTTCCTCCTGATTCCCAGGTAAAATAATTGCTTCTCTACTCTGTAATTACACTATCACTCATACTTCTTCTCCCAAATAGTCTCTTTGGCTCCATCTTGTGATGTACTGGTATTAGAGCCAGGCCCAATGACGTCTCCACCTCCCACCTGATAGCTTTCAAAGCACTCCATTTCATAAGCAGAAAGTTTTGTTTATAGTAATAGGTCCCTGTTCTCCTTTTGTATACTAGGCTCCAAGACAGAAAAATTGGCATGGGGTACAGAAAGAAACTCTAGCAATGGAATTGCTTTTTTTTTTCCCCCAAAAAAAGCAACCACTTTAAGTGAGAACAGGATCTGGTGCTATAGTATTAAAGGATTGTGAATTTAACAGCACTGGGTACATGGTTTTAATAAAATCGTAACAACAATAAAAAATTAACTGTAGACCAGTGCTCTACAAAGTGATGAAGTCAAATAGTGAAATTTAAAACAAGTTAACAGGACTGACTAAAGTTTGCAAATAATTCCTTTTGAGAGATTAATATTTATATGTTATTTATATAAAATATGTCTCTGCAAACCATTTGCAAATGAAAGTGAAATAAAAATGAGGTAAGATTTTTAAGGTAATAAATATTATAATGCACGTATTAAGTAGTGTGTTTATTTTCCAGAAAATAGAATATGGGGATAGACTAATTCCACAATTACCATGCATGCTAGTAGCACTGGTAATACATTGAAAACAATAAATAAACCCAGGAACTGCTTTAATTTGAGCAGTGTACGGGAAATGTAGCACATTGCAAGATCCAGTCTACATTCTGGCAAAAATTAAGTTAGCCTCAGTAACACAGAATGAACCAGCTCCCGTATGCCAAGCAGTTTAAATTAGAAGTAGCAAAACTGAAGTCATTTCTGTGAGATCATAATCTGGCATTTTGTGTTCAGAATCTGGTCACAGAGGGATTTTGACAGTATGGAAGGGAAAGCTGAGGTTACCGTCTGGTTAAAAGGATCTTTTTGAAGCACTTACAGGCCTCATTATTCTTTGCACACTGCTGTAATGCACACTGCGTTCAAATGAACACAAGCCATTTACAATTTCCAAGGCTATTTCTCACAACCACTCTAAAACCTCCCAACTTAACTGAAAAGTCCCCTGCTGAATCAGCTTAGGAAACTCATATTGTTTGCTCAGTTAATGCAATTCTGTTGCTCCCATTGACACCCCCCTCAACCTTTTCCCAGGTCTTTTTTTGTTTTCTTTTTATTCAAATATTTTCCTGTTTTCCTGTATAAATCTGCGTGATAGATTTTCTTGCTTCCTGCTGGCATCACTTCCTGTGTATCATTCATATCCTGCCCATCACTGCCCCAGAGATGGCAACATCTTTACTCAAGAGCCTGCCTTTCTGGGTTGCAGAACTTCCTGTTTAAATCCCTATCTCTGTGGCTTCCAGAAGCATTTCCTTGGGAACATTCCTGCATTGAAGTGAATTGCTGTTGTCTTTCAGAATATAATAAATAATGCTTGTCTGCATGAGCTCACAGATAGGAAACAGAGGAACTTTTACAGTTTTGCAGTATGTGGTAATTTATGAGTGAGTAACATTTGAGGGCAAAAGTCACTGATGAGTTTAAAGGTTCATGAATAGCTGATCACAAGAGATTCAGATGTTGATACCTTTAGTCTTTTAGCTACAGAGAAGCTCACCAGAATCACTTTATAGGTGCTGAATGAGAAAAGAAGAAGAAGAAGAAGAAGAGTTGCATCTGATAGGGTAGCTAGAAAAATATGGCTTATTTAATTCATTTTTCTTTATTTTGATGAGTAACTGCATTCTCCTGTGGCCTGAAGACTTTGGAAAGAATAGAGATTGATATGAAAATGTCAGTGATACAACAAGTGAGCAACTCGTAATCAACCAAGAAAACAGCGAGAAAGAAAACTGTCAAAAACATGCTGCTTTCTCCAAGACAATCACAGATGTTGCTGGAGATGAAGCACTGTGAAAAAACCAGGCATTTGTTTAGCCTGAAATCTTGTACTCAAAACCAACTTTTGACTTTATACTGGTCTGTTTCTTGAGATTGCTCAACAAAGCTCTTGTTTTTACTATGTTGTTAATGTTTGGTCATGGAATGTACCGGTATGAGACTGTCCTTCCAGAATATTGCCCCCCTTCACGGTCTGTTATAGACATTTTTAACTTCACTTCAGAATTCATCAACCTTTATCCCTGTTGTCTCATATCTGAGTCAGAGCCAAACACTGCACAATTCAGAGAAGAAGAACAGTTGTGACAACTGGTCGCACAATTAATGTGAGCTCAACTATGTAAAAAAATGGAATGTTTATAAGACGTCACACCAATCCATAACAAAAAAGGTGCAAAAGGGAGACAGAATCAATGCAAACAAAAAGGCCTGCTGACATAAATCCAGAACTGTTAAAATCAGGCCTGATGAACAAGAGAAGTGTGGGGCCAGAAATCAGTGGACCAAAATTGATGTGTTGAAAATTTAGGGCTAATTGGTGGAAAAAATAATGAAGGGATTGGGTATTCCAACCATTATCCACATTTAACATCATTAAAAGAAAAGACTTTAGGGGAAAAATCAAGAATTCCAGCTGATTCAAAGTCAGCAGAACAGGAAGGAGTGAGTTTCAACATCCTGGCTTTCACCTCCCCCACCCCCACATCTCCAAACAACCTGAGATTCATGGCAACATCTTTGGGTCTTCACCATCCTGATCCTGAGAGATCTTCTGGCCAGAGCAGACAGAGAGAGACACCCAGATGACCTGATTTCCATCACCATCATTCGCTAAATTCTGAACACCTCCTGGGATGTAAGACTTTGTCAATCTCCCACATGGGGTGCGTCTACACTAGCCAGCTACTTCAAAGTAGCTGGAACAATGTCGAAATAGCATGCGTCGCGTCTACACGCGCCATGTGCTATTTTGATGTTGAAATTGACATTAGGCAGCGAGACGTTGAAATCGCTATTCTCATCCAAAGATGGGCATAGTGCCCTACTTCAACATTCAACATCGAAATAGGGTATGTGTAGACGATCCGCATCCTGCTACATCAAAATAGCGGGGTTCTCCATGGCGGCCATCAGCTGAGGGGTTGAGAGACGCTCTGTCCAGCCCCTGCGGGGCTCTATGGTTGCTGCGTGCAGCAGCCCTTAGCCCAGGGCTTCTGGTATCTGCTGCTGCTGTTGCTGCAGCTGGAGGTCCATGCTGCGTGCACGGGGTCTGCAACCGGTTGTCAGCTCTGTGGATCTCGTGCTGTGCAGAGCAAGTGTGTCTGCGAGAGGCCCTTTAAAGGAGCGGCTTGGGCTTTGCTGGCCCCTTATTTTGATGGGTAGCTCTTGTGTGTGTGGACACTCTGCATTTCCTTCTGGGGCGGCTCCTTTTGACATTCTCCATTGCTACTTCGACGTTGAACATCAATGGCACCAGCCCTGGAGGACGCGTAGATGATACGCATCTAAGTAGCCTATTTCAATGTTCTTACGTCAAAATAAGCTACTTGGACATAGTGTGGTAGTGTAGACATAGCCACGGATTGTTCTTTCCTTTCAATACCTTATTTCTTCCTTTTCCTGCCTGGCTTAACTTGTCTTCCCTTTAATAAAAGTCTTCCTTGCTGAGCCAAGACTGCATATTTGTCAATACTGCTTTGAGCCTGGGGTGAGGAAGAAAAAAAAAGTGCTCTAAATAGTCCTGTGATGGCCAGGTCTCAGAGTGGCAAATCTTTTCTGTCTTTGCTGTTCTTTTTTCTTCCCTCTGGTGTGTATTTGTCTTGTTTTGTCTTGTAGGAAATGGGATTGAACTTGCACAACAGCTACAGTCCATCACATCTAACAGTCTCTTTTCACCCAGAGGATGTTTATTACCATCTTTAATGCCAACTAATAGATTGTCAGACCTGCTTTTTTTTTTTTCCTGAAAACGTACTCCAGATAAAGGGAAAGGAAACAAGGTATGCTATTAAAATGGAAGCCTTATTTAATATTTTTATATTTCAAATGTTTTACCTGTTTTTCCTTCTTTTGCAGGACAGTATCAGAAAGCATGGTCAGACTAGAGCAGGCATCAGCAACCTTTGGCTTGGAGCCCATCTGGTAAGCCACTGGTGAGCTGTGAGACATTTTGTTTACTTTCAGCAGCCACAGGCACAGATCCCTGCAGCTCCCAGTGGCTGCCGGCCAATGGGAACTGTGGAAAGCAGTGCAAGCCACAGGGACAGGCTAACTGCCACTTCCCACAGCTCCCATGGCCAGGAAGAGAAAACTGTGTCCAGTGTGTCCAGTGGGATCTATGGGGAGGCCACGCCCACAGATGGTCAGTCTAAGCAAATGCTTGGCTGCCAGCCAAGAACCTTACGTTGATGAGCCACAATTGAAAGGTTATGAACTGCTGGGTTAGATTGATCCAAAATGGGGTGGGGATTGCAGGGTGTGTGGCAGAGCATCTGTGTGTCTAGCTAGGTCTAGGGTGACCACATGCTGTAGGCTATATCAGAGGCAAGGGAGATCGAGTAACTCCTACCACCGAACCTGACCTAGATTTATTCCTGCCTTTGCCTGCATTAGAGAAAAATGTTCTTTTGTCAAGTGTGGTGCTTGTTCCAGGTTTAACTCTCACAACAGTAGGTGTTTGTGCAGTAGTGCATGCTGAGAAATGCTCTCCAAACCCTGGGAATCTCCTAGCTGAGGTTTTGCTTGAAGGATGAAGTTCTTGTCCGTTTGCTACTGCCTAGCTCGCTAGGAAGCAGGAGTGGCAAGGCTGTGAAAGGACAGAAAGGAGACACACTTACTATTTTTGCAGAGGTTAAATCCTAAAATCCACCTCTCACTGCATGTACGTTACAGGAAGTCACCAGCCATATTTCAGGGAGATGCAGCAATGCAGGGCCCTGCACAATGGAGTCCTGCATGGACATTCTATGGATGCTTCTGTGTCACCTCACCCATCTCTGGCTTTTACCTTTTGTTGTTGGTTTTTATATTTTGCAGTTGCTCAACCTGGAGACCGTTTAGGTATTGCTTTAGCTTTGCGGGTTCCTATCTCACAGAATGAAAGAACCTGAGGAGCACCTGTTCGTCCACCTGCATGGAGAAGGCTGTTAGGTATCAGTGCACTGCACTGGACTGGGCATGAATCAGTGCTGGGGAGAGGGATTTCATTTCTACTTGCAAAGTCTGGCCATGGCTCTGCCTGTTTCTTCACACTGGCCAGAATATCTGCATGTATATAGAGGAGAGTGCCCAGAGAAATTCCGGCAATCTTGCTGCAGTATGGACCTTCTGCTTCTTCCCTCTGCAAGTTTTAGTGCACAAGGCCTTAAATAGCCTTCTTCCCAGAACCCTGAGAATGAGAGCCTGTTCTTTTCCTCTGCCATGGACCTCCTTGCTTTGTTAGATCTCTGACCAGATCTTTCACATTAAGTAAAAGCCAGAAGAGCATTTGTTCTGATACATGAAATACCATTGAATTATTTTGCTTCTGTATTGTTGGCTCTTTGAGTCAAACCCATTGGAAGTGTTTTGGGATTGGCAAGATGGGGTACACCAGACTGGCTACAGTAGATCACCAGCTAAACATTCTATGGAGGAGCCTGGCTAAATTCAGCTGCTTCTCTTAAAAAAATCAAATCATATTTGGCCAGCAGTAATTAATGTCCTCCTAGAAAGCATAGTTTTGAAATGACCAATATTTTATTACTGTATACTTAAAAACTACAGCAATGTAATGTGCTGCTTCATGAATAACCATGTAGAGATGTGCTGGACACTTCTTCAAATGGAGGTACCCTGTACACAGGTATCTGAAGTACGGCAGATATTTTTACTGTTAGCTACAACCCTGCCTCTCAGGTAGCTGGTTCCAAGAGCAGTTCCACTGGCAGTAAGTACAGTAGAATCACAGAGTAAAACCATCTCAGTACTGGAGGCTGGTTGTAACTCTGAAATGTTTACAATGTTGAACAAAACATTGTGGCTGTTCTTTCAAAAGTTTACAACTAAACATAGATTGATGCAGCTTGGAAACTTTATTATGCAGAAGGAAAATGCTCGTTTTAATCGTTAATTTAAATGGAACAAGCACAAAAACAGTTTTCTTGCCTTGTCAAATCTTTTTTTTAAATTTTCCTTTTATTTAATTAATGTATTTATTTATTATTAGTTTTGCACTGTATTTGCTTCTTTTCCCCTCTGTGCTGCTACCTGATTGCATACTTCCAATTCCAAATGAGGAGTGTGGTTAAATGGTCAGTTTGTAATTCTGGTGTTTGTAATGTTGAGGTTTTACTGTAAAAGATTAACCCTGTCTCAGGCTAAATCTACACTAGAAAATAAATTCAAATTTATTAAAATCGATTTCATAAGGTCGCCTTTTCTGAGTTGGATTTTGAGTATCCTCACTTCCCACAGCTCCCAACAAATGACACATTGCTTCCACACTGAAATCACCAAATATCAACTGTTGCGTCAGTGCATTGTGGAAACCTATCCCACAGTTCCCTCAGCCCCGCATTCTGAGCCAGGAACAGCAGCGCTGTCAGTTTCCCGGGTCCAGCAGCTTGGGGGACCCTGGAAACTGACGGTGCAGCAGCTCCGGTCAATTTCCCAGCTCCACTAGTACAGTAAACCCTCCATTTAACTGACTAATAAGGCTGTCCTTTCTTTTCCATAGTCCCTTAAATGTAAAGGTTTACTCGCCTTCCCCACAGGCTCCCACAACCCCAGTCCCACCCCAACTTCCCCCCAAAAAACAACCCCCCAAAACACCCCAAAACATTCCCACCCACACCTCAAAATAAACCTTCAGACAAAAACCAAACCCCTGCCACTCAGAGGCTCTGGTGGAAAAGCTGCTGAAGCCCACTGGCTGGGGGCACCTGGTCACGGTGGCCAAGGCCACATGCACCGTTGGTGCCTGCCCATGGGCATCTGGCCCTGCAGTGGCTTGAGCAGCCCGGATGTAGGGCTCCTTGCCCTATGACAGCTCGAGTCACCTGGTAGCAGGGGGCCTGGCCCCTGCCACAGGAGTGCAACAGCCTTGTCAGTTTCCCTGCTCCTGCTGGGAGTGGAGAGCCGGGAGCTGTGTGCAGCACACACAGTTTTGTAGGACAGATAGGGGACACCTATGGAGGCTAATAAATTCGATTTTAAGATGTGGCGCTTCCACACAGGCCTTTAATCAAACTTCTGAATTCGAGCTGGATGCGGTACCCGTCAGGTAACTGCGATTTTGTAATCTCGAGATTAGTGCTCCCGAAATCAAGCTAATGGCATTTTCAGTGAAGACAGTCACATGGTAAAATTGAGCTAACTGCCTTAAATTTGAATTATCTTGTAGTGTAGATGAAGCCTTAGAAACTGTGCTGTGTAGTTACCTCTGGTTACATTGTTTCTTGGCAAATGGTAAACATTTTCCCCTCCTTTTATGCTAATAAGGATTGGGTCACAGACCATGGCAAAGCTGCCCCTAAGCTGACACCTTCTGAGGCTTTGACCTACAGAATATCTTTGCGGGGAGCCAGTAACCATGACCTAGGCTAAAAGTGCCTTTTTAAGACAAGTCTAAGCCCTTAGAATCACAACCTGATGATTGGCCTCATCTTTTTCTCTTCCCCTCACAAGGACTTTTCCTGCCCTCCAACCATTTTAATTCTGAAACATAAGGAGACTATTATTATGTTTTCCAGACTGATCTTTACAAATTTGTTCCACTTTTTTGTGAACTTTTAGGGTTCCATTGCTTCCTGGCCTAACTCCAAAGGGGCAGGAGAGCTATTGCCAGATGTGCATTTGGCCCATGTTGCTCATATTTCTTTCTTTTTTTTTTTTTCTGTCCCTGGGTGCTCTAAATTGTTCACCATCCACATGGTCATAGGTCTCATGATATAGTATTTACTAAACAAGATTTTGTACATGTGACTTTACCTTTAGCCAGCGTTAATGGCATACTTGTATTTTTCAAACATTTTTTCACTGTTTCCCTTGTGAACAGATGCAATGCATATGTTGGAGCCAAATATTTATAGCTATCTCCACTCCCTCCTTCTGGCTTGTGTACACACCCCTGAGGAGGTTAGCAAAGCTCAAGTAAGCCATTAGTTTAGGCTTTCGAGAATTCAGAAAGCAAGAGATTTATACAACTTGTCAGCACAGTTCATTGTTCCATGCCAGACTGGATTGTTTTGGTTTTGTGCTCCAGTGGTTATAGTAGGTAACGGGGCATCAGCAGCCCTGGCTTTTTTTCTCTGAGTCCACCACGGTCATGTCACTGCTTTATGCCTCAGTTTACCATCTGTAAACTAATAACAGCAGTTTGCCTCTAGACAGCCCTTCTCATTCTGACCTCTAGACAGCCCTTCTCATTCTGAAGTGCTTTGCAAATGATGCATGCCATCACTGAAAGTTATGAAGTAGGGAGCAGCAGCCAGGCAACCCTGCCCACAGTGTACTGCAAAACTGGAAGGGAAGGGGAAATCCTGGGCCAAGACAATGCAGAAAAAAAGTGCTATAAGAACTTTTATGTCTGCATGGCTCCATATTTTATCCCAAAGAGCCACAGGGTGAACTTCAGGGAACTCAGTATGTTTACTTTAGGAGTGAGACAACTCTAGGAGGATTATGCATTTCTGCCTCTAGTATGCTGGTATTTCAAGGCTGACTTTTAGCCTGTTAACCTGAATCTGCCTTGCCACAGAATAACATAAAACTGAACTGAAAAGGAGGCTGTAAGGACTTAATTAATGTCTGAGATTCACTCCTGAAAGGCTCTATGTAATTTCAAGCATTATTATTGTTTATTGAGTCTATGTACAGAGGCTGTGCAGCATCTCTGCTTTCATAATTTAGAATAGGTGACAGTTTCTAGGGGGGATGGGCATCACACTCCATTTACTGCCTGCTGCTTAATGGGGAAAGCCTGTAGTTTTTTCACTCCCTGAGGCTGTGTCTACATGATAGCCTAACTCAAAATAAGCTACACAATTTGGCTACACAAATTACGCAGCTTATTTTCAGTCAATTTTGAAATGGGCTGTTTTGTCACATGGTGCTGTCTAACCACTGACACATGTTGAAATAAAGCATGATTTTGAGGCATCCCTTACTCCTCCTGCGATGAGGTGTACAGGGGTTGTCAAAATAGAATGCCTGTTATTTCAAAATGATGGGTGCACTGCATAGATGCAGGGCAGCTATTTCTGGCTACTGCAGTATCCCGAAATAGCACCCACTGTGTAGACATAGCCTGACTGTGTGCATGTGGAATGATGTTTTGTTCTGTACTTTCAGGCTGTACTGAGCACCTTTGAGAAAAATACAGTGTAGCTGCACTTGGGATGGCCTACGAGAGAGGAGGCATTTGCCAGAGTTCATCAAATAGAAATCACGCAGCTTTAAGGCTGCAATTAGATGCCTTAAACTGGATTTCCACATTTGTTTTTATGCTAAAATTACAGAAAAGATACACAAATATTTAATGAAATATCCGTGTTTACATCCCCCCAACTCTGTTCCTCCAGATGCGTAGAAGTTTATTTAGAACCTCAGTGATTTGCTGTCAAAGGAAAATATTCTTCAGCACAAGGACAGTGGGATGCAGTGAGAGCTACAATCTGCAGTTCAGTGCTGGCCTAGAATTCAAGCCAGTACCATGGCAACAGGCTTCAGGACCTGTCAGGAGTGTGTAAGTCACTATATTTGTACTGTATGTCATTGCTATGCACTGACACCACTGAAGTTAAGCCAGAGATGCAGATTTCACCAGAAAGCCATAATTCCTGTAAAAATCTCCTTTATGATGTAATTTAACATTGGAGGCTTTGGAAAACAAGTACATCCCTTTCCTTCCTCAAAAAACAAACGCAAAAAAAACCAGATTTATTTTAAATTGTGCCTATGTCAAGGACTAAAACTAAACACCACGGTTTCAGAGCTCTTTACCCCTAAAAATAACTAATTAAATTTCTCAAGTACTGGTAGTTACAGTAAACTCTTTCATATCCGGTATTCTATCATCCAAACCTCTCAAATAACCAGTATTTTAACCGTATGTAAATTTTAGTTGCCTTTTCCATAAGTACAGTATAGTGAAAGTAAATACAAATAACTACAGCAAATACAGTGTATGTTTACAGCATACAATATTACTGTTGTTGGTAAATAAAGGACACTGCGTACATTTTGGTTTGTTTCTTAATATCTAATGTTGTTTTTCTTCAGTGTTATGCCTTGCTAGGAATACCTTTCTATTATCCAGAATATTTGAACATCCTGCAGCCTCCTGGTCCCAGGGCTGCCAGATATGAAAGAGTTTACTGTAGTGCGCAGTGAAGGTTACACCACCACTTTTACAGAAGAAAAAGTTAAACAAAGATGATTTGTGAGCAAAATGACTTGATATTAGGGACCCAGTTAGAGAAGGAAGAGCAGAAAGTATAATGGTATAATGTCAGAGACTGGGTGACAGTCACAAAGCAGCAGTTGGGAGCAAAGATGAGCAATCAGCTTCCTTTGTAAAAAGCTGGGTTTTGTAATTGTTTTCATCACACTAGCAAGATTTTTGTATTTAAACTGGCACTAAAAAAGATCAAATGTTAAGCATGTTCCAAAATACAGGGGATTGACATTTGAAAACAGTGTCCCCTTTTAAAATAGACTATATTACATGTCATAATGAGTCCTCATGCAGAGGCAGCACATGAACAGGCAAGCAGGGTCACATGACCCTCCAAATTTGTTGTTTGGCTTGTACTGAGAACATTCAATAACACTGCTGAGGCCAGGTGCCCTCACTCTGTCCCTGACTCCTCAATATTGGCAATCATGTGGCATCTCTGGCATTGGGTTGTGCATTCTTTATTCATTCTGAACTCAGGTTGACTTCAGTGGATACAAATGCAAAATAAGGTTCATAATCTGGTATGCATCCAGAACAATTCCTCATCCAGTTGCACATACTCGTATGTGCATTTCAGAATGCACCTGTGTGAGCAAGCAGTTGTATTAAAGAGTAGAGTTGGAGATAGATATAATGAGCCATGAGAATGCTTAGTCTGCAAGTGACATCAATCCACAGAAATTTCGGAAAACAACCAATGTTGTCAGAAGTGTTATTTCAGAAAAAAATGAGTGGGCAGAGAGGAGGATGTGTCTTCATGTAGCACCTGGCAGGGTTAGGGTTAGGGTTATTATATACTGCAAAGTCTGAGAGGGTTTGAGGAAAGTGAAGACATACATCTACGAATATTGACATAGAGATAACTGTTTTAGTCTGTATTCTATCAAAACAAAAAAGCAGTCCAGTAGCAATTTAAAGACCAACAAAATAATTTATTAGGTGATGAGCTTTCATGGGACAAACCCACTTCTTCAGATCATAGCCATACCAAAACAGACTCAATATATAAAACGAAGATATCCAAAAATTGTTATCAATGTTGACAAATCAGAAACATTGTTATCAAGGCTCACATATCCAAAGAGCAGAGGAATGGTGGGGGCTGGAGGGGAAGTTAAGAGTTAGATAAAACATCAAAGTATGTAAAAGAGACCTTATAATGGGTCAGGTAGTTGCTGTCCTTGTTCAAACCACGTGTTAATGTGTCGAATTTAAATATGAATGTTAGTTCTGAGCATTCTCTCTGCAGACAGTTGTCAAAGTCCCTTTTGAGTAGAACACAGACTTTCAGGTATTTAACAGAATGACACACTCCGTTAAAGTGGTGGCTGACGTGTTTGTGTATTTAGAGTTTTTTAACGTCTGTTGTATGTCCATTCATCCTTTGTCGGAGAGTGTTGCAGTCTGTCCTATGTACATGGTGTGTGGGCATTGTTGGCACTTCGTGTCAGGTATGATGTTGATTGAGTAACAGGAGCATGTGCCTGTGGCTCTGTAATTAATGCAGTTAGGTCCAGAGATGCTAGCTCCTGAATAGATATTTGGACAAAGTTGGCAACAAGGTTTGTTGCAAGGAACATTTTCAGGATTAGTATCATTGTGGTATAGCCTATGGTTGCTAGAGAGAATCCTCATAAGGTTGGGAGGCTGTCTATAGGAAGGAACAGGCCTGTCATCTCAGTCCTTCTGGAGTGTGGCATCAGGATTTAGGACAGGTTGTAGGTCTTTAATGATGCATTGCAGTGGTTTGAATTGGGGGGTGTAGGTATTGACGAGAGGCGTTTTGTTATTGGCTTTTTTTGGGCTTACTTGGAGTATTGGGTTTCTGGGTATTTGTCTGGCCCTGTTGATTTGTTTTTTTACTTCTCCTGGTGGGTTATTCAGGTTTGTGAATGTTTGGTAGAGATCTTGCAGTTTTTGGTCTCTGTCAGTAGGATCAGAGCAGATGCGATTGTATCTCAGGGCTTGATGGTAAACAATAGCTCCTCTTGTGTGTGCGGATGAAAGCTAGGACCATGTAGGTAAGTGTAGCTGTTGGTGGGTTTCCAGTACAGAGTGGTATTGATCTGGCCATCATTGATTTGTACTGTAATATCCAGGAAATACATCTCTCATGTGGAGTGGTCAAGGCACAAGTTGATGGTGGGGTGCAGATTGTTAAAGTCTCTGTGGAATTCTTCTAGAGTCTCTTTACCATGGGTCCAAATAATAAAAATGTCATCAATGTATGATAAGTAAAGGAGGATCCATAGGGGACGAGAGCGGAGGAATCTTCCAAGTAAGCCATAAATATATTAACATATTGTGGTGCCATGCATCTACATCTATGAATAGTGCAGGAGCACAGCTGTCCCCACTTGCTTCATAGTAAATGATGCACCAAACTACTGTCTTAATGTTTTCAAATGTCAAAAAGGTTAAATTCGTCTGTGGTACAAACAACAGTGATGAGAAATATTCACTGTCAGTTGTGAATCACAGCTGATCATCTGGCATACAACAGCAGACTCCAAATGGAGGGTAGGATAAAAATCCTGTTCTGTGATTACAAAAAAACCTTGTAATTACCCAGAGGACTCAATCCTGCTGAGTTTCAAAGACCTGTCTTGATTCCTCTTCTGAATATATTTTTATTAGAGTATAAGAAAATGGTCACACTGGGTCAGACCAAAGGTCCATCAAGCGCAACATCCTATCTTTCAACAATGGCCAATGCCAGGTGTCCCTGAAACTGGGCTTTTAAAATTATGCTACACTCATCCCTCATTAAACAAGTGTTTCATTTACAAGTACTCACTTAAACGAGGGAGACACATACCTACCCTAGTTCACTCTAGGAGTGAACTTCCCTGCTCCTATGAGCCTTACTTCCCTCCCTGTGGTTCCAACCCCCCTAGTCTGACCCTCCTCCCACCAGCCCCGCAGCCCCAGCCCGCTGCAGCCTGACCCCCTGCTGGCCCCACAGCCTAACACCGCACTGCTGCCTGCACTCTCCATGGCCCCGCAGCCTGACCACCCCCCCACCCAGCCCCGCAGCCCCCACCTGCTGCATCCTGACCCCCTCTTGGCCCCGCAGCCTGACACCCTACTGCTGCCTGCACTCCCCATGGTCTCACAGCCCCAAACCGCAGCAGCTGGATGTCTCTGCTGGCCCTGCAGCTAGACCCCCGCCACCGCCTGTATCCCCAGCAGTCCCACAGCCTGACCCCGCGGCCACCTGTATGCCCCACAGCCCCACAGCCTGACACTCCTGCCAGCCCCATGGCCAGCCCCACCCCCGTCACTTGTACCCCCCCACGGCCAGACCTTCCCGCAGCCGCCAGACTCCCCCCTACGGCCACTTGTACTCCCCACCAGATTGCTCTGTGGCTGCCTGTACCCCTCGCAGCCAGACCCCCACCACCTGTAACCCACATGGCCAGATCCCTATGCAGCCACCTGTAAACCCCGTGGCCAGACCCCCCTGCAGCACTGGAGCCTGCCATCCCTGCCACCTGTAACTCCCATGGCCAGACCCCCCACGCCTGTAACCCCTGCGGCCAGAGACCCCGCCTGTAACCCCTGCAGCCCCACAGCCTGACCCCCATGACCCCAAACTACAGCAGCCAGACACCCTTACTGACCCACAGCCAGACCCCCCCCTCCGCAGCCCCAACCCCCTGCTCACCCCAAACCACGGCAGCCTGAATCCTCCCTACCACTCACAGCCCCAAACTACACCCAGCCTTTAACCCTCCCCAACCCAAGGTGCAGTCACCTTTCAAAAGCAACACCACCTGCTGCAACTCCTTCCCCAAGCTGGGAGCTGTAGGAACCAATCAGAGACTTTTACATGTAATTTAATAGGAATTTAGTGTCCCTCTTATGAGCTTCTGCCCATGAGCAGAAAGTTGGGAACCAATTGTGCTTGTAAAGCGAGGACTGAGTGTATTTCCTGTTTTAAATGTGGGATGTGTCCAATATCAACCTGGTCTAAGTCCTATTTGGAATTACCTCACTGCTCTGTGTCCACAGACTAACCCCAGAGAATGTTGTCCGTTTCCAAAGGTAGTGTTTGTTTAATCTGTAAATCCCTCTTTATTTCTCTGATGAACTCTTCCCAAATTGTTCATGAACTCTTAATTGATTGCAATAGAAAATGAAATGCTATATCTCTGTATGTGTAATTGCCCTGAGGGGGGAAAAAAAAGAAGAGTAAAGGGATAAAGGGTGGGGGTGGAAGGCTGGTGTGAAGAAGAAAAAGAAAAGAGAGAGGTAGTATAAACCTGAGATGGGGGACAGGATGTTCTGCAAACAGAGGCATAATTGGTATTAGAATATTTTGGTTGCATGCTGAGATGCAGGCACCAATGCCAGCTGCTGACTGTTTTACATGACACAGTTGGCACTGCTAATTTAAACAGATTGAAGAATGGGCTCCTCCCAATAAAATTGTTAATAATTATGCACTAGCTACAGTGGAGGCTAACACCAAGAACACTTCAAAGTAGGTGTTGGGATTGTTAAAGAAATTAATTGATTTCAAAAACACAAACTTGTTTGCTGCGGCAAATGCTGAAAATGTGTTCATAGTTAGTGACCTTGGCTCTACTTCTGCGCCTCCTTTTCCTTCCTAGGAGAAAGCGGAAAAAAAAAAACTTTCCAGTGGGTGTGAAAAGGATGAAAACCAAGGTGTGACAAGTCAGGAGACATTTGCCTCATTAAAATATTGTCCCTGCATTAGTCAATGCAAGGAGACAGAGAGACGGATGACTTATCAGAGAATCCTGCTCATAATCGTGTTTTGGAGCTTTTCCATATTTTAACTGCATGAAATTACCCTTTCATTTGTTGTTGCTGTTTGAGGGAATAATTTTTGCTTACCATTCAAACTTCATGAAGGGTTAACAGAGGAGAAAGAAATTTAAGACAGCAAGTCACCCTGTCACACATCTATACAATGACAGAGCAAAAATAATCTCATCCTATGTGCACTGGAAAAAAATGTCAGAGGAAATAAAGTATTTGCATGTCTTTAGAAACAATGACACTGTGAAGCAGTACACCTTGCAGACAATGTGCCATAAACTCTCTGCTAAAGCGCTGAAGTTACATAACCTTAGAGTTCTAAACACCTTGGCTACGTCTACACTAGCCCAAATCTTTGAAATGGCCATGCAAATGGCCACTTTGAAGATTACTAATGAGGCGCTGAAATACATACTCAGCAGCTATTAGCATGCTGGTGGCCGAAGCACTTCGGAATTGCTGTGCCTCACTGATGCATGGCTTGTCCAGACAGAGCTCCTTTTCAAAAGGATCCTGGGAACTTTGAAATCCCTTATTCCTACCTGCTGATTCGAAATCCCCTTATTCCTATCTCCTTTTCGAAAAGGAGCCCCGTCTGGATGAGCCACGCTGCAGCGAGCCGCAGCAATTTTGAAGTGCCATGGCAGCCGGCATGCTAATGGTCGCTGAATACGTATTTCAGTACCTCACTAGTAGTCTTCAGAATGGCTATTTGTGTGGCCATTTCGAAGATTTGGGCTCATGTAGACACGGCCCTGGAGAATGGAGAGTGTTCATAAAAGTGGTATGTTCAGAATTTTTTTCTCTCCTGCTGCCTGATTGTGTACTTTTGCTTTTGAATAATGTATGTGGTTCAGTAGTCAGTTCGGATTTCTGGTGTTCATAATTCTGAGCTTCTACTGTAATTTATATCAGAGGGGTAGCCGTGTTAGTCTGTATCTTTGAAAACAACGAGAAGCCCTGTGGCATCTTATAGACTAACAGATATTTTGGAGCATAAGCTTTCATGGGCAAAGCCATCAGAAGCCCACAAAAGCTTATGCTCCAAAATATATTTTAGTCTATAAGGTGCCACAGGACTTCTTGTTGTACTGTAATTTAGCTGTCCAGAGCAGGCCTGTACACAGGAATTTCTGCTGCAGGAGGTGTGCTTTTTTTTTGTAAATGTGGACCCCATTTTTTTAAATATAAAGGAGTTTGAAGTAATCACGTAATGAGTGTGCATAAGAGAGGTTAATGAAAAATTTGAGTGGAAATAGTATTGGTAAAGTGATTTTGATATAGTTACAATTTATACAGTAATAAAGGTTGTATAGAAATTACCTTGAGAGCTCACTGTAATATTGTAAGTGAAAAACTATATTCCAAAATATTTGTCCCGGCCCCTCTCTATTTGCTAGTGGCCAAGGTTATGCTGGGAAATGTAGTCCCTTCCCTGCTCCAGGCAGAGAGCTGGCGACGGAACTACAGCTTCCAGGTTGTCTTGGGTTCCCCTATCATGACCTGCATGTTCCTGCTGCACAGCAGAGCAGAGAGCAAGGGAGAGAAGTCAGACGAAGAGGTTTTGCACCCTTCACTCTTCCCCCAGCATATGAGCCTACAGAAGAACAGGCCCTACTGATACCATACATTTACCAGGTCAGTTACACGAACTGCATATATTATGTATTTATAAATAATTCTATTTTAGTGCTATTTATATCTGCTTAGTACTAAAAGTAGCAAAAGATAATTAAGTCATTATGGCTTACGGAACTATATGTTGTATTATAATTTTCACCCTGGAACTATATGTTGTTTTATTCACTAGCAGGACCAGCTCCTATGGATCATTAGAAACAATGACACTGTGAGGGATACTACACTCCTGAAGGGTCTATAACTGTGATTTCTATTGTACCTGTAAGGCTGCCACAGCTACTTTATGGCACATTTTCTGCAAGAAGTATCCTCACAGTGTCATTGTTTCTAATGATCCTTAGAAGATGGTCCTGCTGATGATAATGCAGTATATAGATTCAGGGTATAACGTAAGACTAATGACTTCATTATCATCTACTATGTTTAGTACTGTGCAGAGCTAAAGAACACTAAACCCGACAATCATCTATCTTTGACCTGTTGCTGGGGTATCTAAGGCCTGGTTCATCCAAGGTATTTAGTTGCTCAACTCCCAGTGATTTTCGTCAACCTGGATGTCAGTGGAAATTAAGCACCAAATAACTTTGAGGATCTGGATCTAGAAGATTTCAGGTTAATTATACCAGCACATTGAGGTTCCTAGCTAACTTCATGGTGTCCCCCTTTCTCCCCCTCCCCAGGTTTCAGAAAGTTCTCCTTTGGGTGTGATAAAGCTCTTTAGTTTGTGGAAAACATGATGCAAAAATGCAACCTCTCACCCACAAGATCTCATTCCCTCATTCAGTCTGCAAAAATTTACATACATTCCCCTCTGCCCCAAATAAGCAGAAATGTAATCACAAAAACATAAAGTGATTGGTTAACATACTAGCACAAAAGTAGTGTCTGAAAACAAGAATTGCTGTTTAACACTCATAACAGTATATGGAAAAGGAAACAAAAAAGTGGAAAATGAACAAGGAGCTATAATTTAATGAAGCACAACATCAGGTTATCAAATGAGATGATAAAACAATTGGGAAAGCCAACATATTGCTGTCCACCCAGATGTTCTTATTTTTGTGTTATAAGAAGAAATACAAAAGTGAAAAAAAGATCCAGGTCATGCAAGAATAAGATTACAACCTACCAGCATCCACTAATGAATAAATTAATTATTTGTTCTAGTTGGTTGTACAATCAAGTCAACCTGTTCATTGAACCAAATGGAATAGAATAACAAGTAAAACACTAACATTTCTGAAATGGAAAAAAAAAAAAAAGCCTGAGGGAACAAAGTTTTAAATTGTTTGTAATTTTCTTCAGCATTGATCATTTCCAGATGATATGACTGAAGAATCTCAACCAAATGTTAAATATCTAGTGCATTGATAACCAGAGTGACCAAAAGACTTTGCTGGTCTCTGGGCAATGAGGGGAGAGGGCTGGCTCCAGGCACCTGTATGAGGGTGGGGCATTTAGAGGAAGGGGCAGCGCTGCCTGGCACATGCCACCTGGGGCTCTGGCAGTGATTTAAAGAGCCCAGGACCTTGGCCACTGTTATTGCTGCTAGAGCGACAGCAGCGGCCTGGAGTGCCAGGCCCTTTTAAATTGCTAAGCCCTGAAGCAGCTGTCCATTTTGCCCTCCCCCCCGACCTCTGGTTGGTGGGCCTGTTGACTAGAATAACTATCTATCAGTGTGTCATAGAATTTTTTATAATGCCTGTCACTGTAGTTCCTAAGCATTTCTCACATGTAGTAGATGTGAAAAATGACACCCCAGTGGAATACATGGGCTAAATCCTCATCTGGTGTTAAATGGCAAGTCTCCACTGAACATCAGTGGAGCTAATAGAGGTTTCTGTTAGCCAATATTCTCACATGATTCCATTTTCTGCTCCTCAGTGTTCCCTGGTAGATGAGGTTCTGATCAGGATCTTTCATTCTATTTTTTTTCTTCCTCCCTTTCGAGGATGAGAAAGCTTTCCTAAAGTGTGAGGAGCATTCCAGTATCCCTTGAAAACTGATCAGAGTCCATCTTAAAATGATCTCTGGAAACTTCTCTAACCACAGCTGGACTTCGGCTGAAAACGTTTTCCATGTCCAGCTCTTATATGCTTTGACCTGAACATTTTGATTGATATTGTCCGAGAGGAGAAAACTATTTTACATAGGTTGTGGGTTGAGATATAGTCACTGATGCAGATGGATTCTGGCCTGTTGAGGCCCTTAAAGATAAGGTCTAAGACCTTGAACTAATAACTGAAGTAAACTAAAAAGGCCATAGAAGGAATACAGCACTGAGTAATGTATTCAGGGGGTGGGATGTCACAAGCTGAAGTGTATCCTCCAACTGTCTCAGTGACTCTGCCTAGGAATGAGAGGGCAAATGTGGGGCAGTAGTTGGATCAATGGTTTCTACTTGTGGTGCACGTCTGTGAATGCTGTGGTGCTATTCATCACTTTTGTCAAACTATTTTATCATGTGCTAGGTTAAGTTGTCCTCATACTGTTCTGGTGGAATGTGTTTACATGGTTCATATGTTTTATCAATGCTAGTAGTTCATGTCCCAGACACTGATCTGCAGTCAAACGTCTACTTTTGACAGGACCTGCCTGTTACTTATAGTATCACTCTTGCTTACTTTGGTTGAGGCCTCAGGCTTTACACCAGCTCTACAATCATCATCTGGGGCCATCATCCTACCTCTTTTCTCTTTGCTCTGTTGTGTTCATCTGTGTTAATTACTTTCTTTATCCTTAGTATGCTTAATCAGAAAACAAGATGTTCAGTTTCTGAAGAATTTGCTTTGGAATTAATGAAAAAAATGAGAGAGACTTGTCCCATAATAGCTAATACCCCAGTGGACAAGGACTCAGTTAAGAGGTGATGGAACAAGGTTTAAACCCCTGCTCTAGAGTAGACAGAGCAGGAAAATGATTCCATATTTATTGAACCTGTGATAGAATCAGACAGAGTAGGGTCTTCCACATCCCAAATGAGAGTCCTAAACACCTTGGCTGTTGGTTGCTTTGGAGGGAAAGTAGTCTCTCTCTCTCTCTCTCTCTCTCTCTCCCTCTCTCTCTCTCTCTCTCTCACACACACACACACACACACACACACACCCATACAGTTTTTCTGACCAAAAATAAAATTAGAAAAAAAAAAAAACACCTTGCAGCATTAATACACAGGGATCACCTTTGGGTGGCATGCAGGCATTTTGACTGATCGTCCTTTTTGTGTGACTTTTTACAAAAAAAGAAACATTTTACTTTTTAAAATTACTTTTTTGAAATTTTTTTAATCCAAAAATAAAATATTTCACAAAAATGAAAAACTGACCCACTTAAAATTCTAATAAAAACATGATGTCAGAAATTTTAATGTTTGTAATTTTTCTCCCACCGTCATATTTCTGATAACAGTAATATGCAGCTCTGTACAGCCAATTCTAGTTTCCCTTTACCCTTACTGTCACATGGCACAAGGTGAATTCAGATTTCTAAGATGAGGCATTTTCTGCTTTTCAGATTGGTAGAGAACAAAGCTGCTGTTCCACTTCTTCCTTTTCTTTGCCTTTTTCTAGAACCCATGTTTATTTGTTTAGTGTCAGCTAATCTGAGAACTAGTTGAGCTATATAGTGTTGATGATAACACGTGTTCTGAAATGGAAGTAAGGCCAGGTGCCTTTTTTCAAACTCAAAGTGCAAATGGTGCTGATTAATGGCTCACCTTGGTTTTAGCAGGAAGCTCTGGAGATGGAGGCTTTTTGATGAGCTGATTGTTAATTATATGGGTAGGAAAAAAAAATAATTAGTTCTGAAACTAAGAGCAAACCCCTACATGAAATCTGAATTCTAAATTCTATTTCAATATTTCACAATGACCATTTCATGAGCCAGTGCCAGTCCCTGAGATCTCGTGACACAGTTGAGGAAGGCAGCAAAAAAGTCCCTTGTATCAAAAAGTTTGAGAAACAATTAGCTCTTTCATATTTTGTGGATCTGCATCTACTTTACAGAGAAGATTTCACTTGGCATTTCCAAGGACAGAAGTTCAATTTGTCTCATTTCAAAGGTCAAATTACTATAAGAACTCTGTATTCCTCCTCCCCAAATGCTTTCTGATTCTTTTTATCTAAATTTTGAAAAATTGGATAAATCTACTGGTACTGTTCAGGTTGTCTTAAGTTTGAATACTTGGCTTACCTATTACCCTTAAAAGTTGCCAATAGCTACAGTGTTTACATGTATACTACAGAGTAACACAGCTACCCCTCTGTTATTATTCGTGTATGTTTCTGAACTGTACTCATAAACAGGTATTATTTAGGATACAATTTATTTTTAAAAGATTAAGAAAACTTGGGGGGTACTGAACTAGATAAATTATTTGTTAAATTAGCCGTTTCCAGAAGAGGTGGGCAGGAAGTGCTGGGGTGATCCCACTTCTCTCCCAGAGCAACATGGCGCTACAGAAGCACAATTCGGAGCTATTCTCAGGCTGCGCCACTGCAGGAGAGGGGCAGGACCACCCCTAGACTCACCAGAGGTGGTGCAGTGCTGTGCTGTCAGAGGAAGAAGTGAAGTCAGATTGGTTCTGCTTCCACCCCGGAGCAGCACAGCCCAAGAGTGAGAGCAAGGAGGCCGGAAGAAGAAAAAATGTGTGGCCATTAACAAAACTTTTACCTGCCCTCCATACTTTTCCCAAGACAGACAGGATTAATTTCATCTGAATTACATCTTAAATTAATCTTCTACAATTATAGAAAATTAGGGAAGTGAGAAACAAACAGCAATGTGCAGTGAAATAAACATAATTGTATGCATTTATTTTACAACACAATCATTCAAGGTCTTTAGAAAATCTTATCCTAGATACATTTATTGCAAAGCCTAATAAATGCTCAGATTCCCTTCTCCTGTGATTCAGTCATTTCAAGTGTATAAAATATTAAGCAGCCAAAGCCCTTATAAAGGACAGCAGAGTCTGTATTTTATGTATGATGAATATAATATTTAATATATATTTACAATCTTAAATCAGACGTTATGTTGAGAAAATAGTGATCTTTTTATGTCTTTCTTCATTGGGTGTATTCTTAAATATTTGGATTCTACATTAATTTGAGAGTACATGGAAGGAGGGGGTGGCCAGATGTGTGTTCTTGTCAGTTCAGGTGAACTTACTACAGATGGATTTAAATACTATTTAATATTTTCAGCAACACCTCAGGAACTGAACTGTATAATGCTTATAAAATTTGTATCAGAGGGGTAGCTGTACTAGTCTGTATCCACAAAAATGATGCAAAGTCCTCTGGCCCCTTATAGACTAACAGATTTTTGGAGCATAACCGTGCCCGGGCAAAGACCCACTTTGTCAGATGCATGTGATGAAGTGGGTCTTTGTCCACGAAAGCTTATGCTCCAAAAAAATCTGCTAGTTTATAAGTTGCCACAGGACATCTTGCAGATTTTATAACATTTGTGAATGCCACCAAGCTAGCAAGGGTTACAAGTTCTTTGAAGGACAGGATTAGAATTCATAGCGACCTTCATAAATTAGAGAATTGTTCTGAGATCAATGTGATAAAAAAGAAAGTCAAGTGAAAAGTACTTCACATAGGAAGGGACAGGTCAAAAGCACAAATACAAAATGGGGAAATACTTTCCAAGCAGTTGTACTGCTGAAAAAGATCTGGTGGGTAATAAATGACAACAAATTAAATTTGAGCCAACAATATGATATGTTATCTTACTATAGTTGTGGCCAGGTTTTCCACAGTCCCATAAACTTTATTTGCAGCCACGAGTCATGGCTCTTAGTGTTCTGTGCTGTTATTTAGCTGTAATTTATCTGTAAATGTCTTCTAAGAGCCAAGTAAGCAGTGGGAGTGTTGGTAAGTGTAGGTGTGTGTGAGGAGAGGGGAGTGATAGGTTAGTGGTTATAGCATAGAACTTGTGAACCCAGGGTTCTGAGCTCACTCCTTGAGGGAGCTTGTCTAGGGTGAGTTAGAATTTAGAGAGAGGGATGATAATAGGTCCTGCTGTCGGTGAAGGGGACTGGATTCAATGACCTCTCAAGGTCTCTTCCAGTTCCATGATATGAGTGTTACATGTAAAAAGTGCCTTTTTTTGGCAGGGGAGGGATAACTCAATGGTTAGAATATTGACCTTGTAAAACCAGGTTTGTGAGTTCAGCCCTGAAGGGGCCTTTCAAGGGTCTGGGGCAGGTTAAATTAAAAAAAAAAAAATCTGTCCGGGATGGTGATAGGCCCTGCTGTGGGTGCAGAGGACTGGACTCAATGACCTCTTGATGTCCCTTCCAGCTTTAGGAGATAGGCACATCTCCATGTAATGCTGCTTGACAATATTGATTTCCCATAGTCTGGCAAATTGTCTCCTGCACTAGTCAGGTCCTGAGGGAGCTGGACTAGACAGGTTCAACCTGTAGTGGAGCAAACTTCCAAGGAAGATTGTGGAATCCTCATCAGTGGAAAATTTTTAGGAACAGGTTAGACAAACACGTCTCAGGCATGGTCTAGGTATGTATGGTCCTGCTTCATCAAGTGGGAGATATACTAGATAACCACTTAAGGGGCATTCCAGTCTATATTTCAATGATTCTGAAATTCTTATTCCATGTTGTACTTATCCATCTAAAATCAGCCAAAGAGAAATGTAGTTATAAACACTTAATAGCTGGAACTGACAATTTCTTTGGACAATGCTGAGTGTAAAGGTGTGCCCAATAGTATACAGATTTCTAAAATGTACCTAGTGGGTTGACATTATACATACGGTTGGACTTTTCAGAATTATTTGAGAGAGAATTATGAGTTTAAATCCCATTGAAAGTTAACAGGGCTTGTACTTTCAACTCCCTTAAGTGTTCTTGAAAAACCCATTCTCTTCCTCAGTACTCGACTCCTGAAATCCTTGTATACATAACAATTCCATAGTAAAAATTGTTGGTTTGGAAAAAATGTGGAATAGGGCTCCAAGTGGTATGCAATCTGGTGTGACAAATCTTCCCACCTAGCCATGATTGTTTTATACCACTTATACCCTGGAAAGGACAATATGTTGAAAATTAAAGTCCCCTTATGTTCAATTTTTAAATACACATAAATCACACAGGAGGGTTTCTTTTAGGTAAAAAAGAAACAGCCATTGTGGGAGATGGTACATAGACACCACCTATTTTGAGTCATCCTCCAAAGTGGTCAGCAACCAACTGAAAATATGCTTACATGGAAATTCTTCCAGTTTCTAGTGACAGAAACCTGACTATATGCAATGATTCAATTTTACATTGGATCCTTTCCATTTTTGTTTCATAAAACTTCCACCTTTCTCCTGTAAAAAGACATTCTAGTAAGAGACCACTTTTTACTGGTCCCTTGAGTGACCACTTTATACATGTTTTCACTGGACTTCAGATGACAAGCATTGCACCATATGCAAAGGTTCACATGAGCTCTATCTTAAATACTAAAATATATCCTCTGGCAAAAGTTTTAAATGGGGTAGAGGAGACTCAAAACACCGTGCACTCAATCCTGCTGATGAAAAAATTGTGTTGGCTTCACTGGGAGCAGGATCAGATCCTCCAAGTATGTGTATACTGTAATGTTTGTCATATCTAATCCTTGATATGCATATTTCACATGGTAAAAAGTTATGAATAAGGATGAATACTTGGCTTTAAGGGCTAGACTCTACTTTTTGCCCATAACTCACAGTAAGGGTAGAAGAGCAGCTACTCCCAAGACTTCCTGGCTGTCCCCAGGAAATAATTTGAAACACTCCTTAGAGAGTGGAACATATTTCTTTTATGTGTCCAATCAGTTCCACTTAGCAGCTTGGGGGTTCGTGGCTCAGCCTGCTCCTTGTCTCTCCTTGTCTGTACATTCCAGTGGATGCCAACTGGCCCACAGCTTCTGTACTCTCTTGAACCTTGGACCCATGATCCAGATAATCCTAACATGGACTGCAGAAGGGTTGGGGGTGGCATCCTGACAGCTGCACTGACACACAACCTTGGCACAGTGTAGCCCTACATCTCCCAAGTGCTATGCAAATGTTAACTGTGTATAATCCTCCCATACTCAGAAGATATTGATAATCTGAAAATGCAGCTAATATACTCTGTTATCTTGTATTTCTCTCAAATATTCTTTCCACTTCTGAAGGTGAATAACTTTTAATGTCCATGAAACATGCCTTTTTCAGCTTAATAAAGCTGATCTGGTTGGCTGGCTGGCCCGAAGAGTGATTTACATTATCTCTGTTGACATTTACAACCTGCATGGTGAAACATGCCACATTTTGTTTCTAAGTTGTGTGTGATTTGACTAAAATTACAAAGCAAGCCATGTAACCACTCCCAGTAGTTACTATAGGCTGTCAAATGAAGTTAATTCTTCTTTTCCTCCAATGGAAATTTTCAAGAAAAAAAAATGTCTGTCTAATTGGCCTTGACAGTAAAACAGCAGACCCTTTATGCTAGCCTGAACAATATTTCATTAGACTTATGTCATTGGTAATTAAATTTGTCTTAGAAAATAGCTGTATATTAAATCATTACTGGGGGGGGTGCAGAAAAATAGCTTGCATCTCACAACATAGGAGCAGTGATGGGTTATGAATCATTAATATTTTAGGCATTCAGTGATTCATGAGTAAGGGAATAGAACTTCTTGAAACCCATCCTTTCCATTGTTTTATTGTTCTTTTTTTTCTGTGGTGGATCGATCATATACAATTATTTGTTATTGTTATTGGTAGGAATAGAGAGCAAACAGACACATTTGGGAGGTTAGGTTCAGGATATAAAGCATGGTAAAATCCATGTGACTTGCATCAGCCCATGTCTACAAAATTCAAAAGGACTTTGCCAATAAAATGTGAAATTGCTCGGAAGACTATTCTTTATTAATATTAGGGTACCTTCAGAAAGCCTCAACTGGGCCAGGGTTCCTTGGTGTTAGGTGTGGTGCAAACATTTAGAAAACAAAAGCCTTTGCCTCAAGCTCCTTATCAGCTAAAAGTTTGACTTTTCAGAGAGCATGAAGCCAGATCTGGATGAGGGAGGTAACCTAGTGACAGATGATGCAGAAAAAGCTGAAGTACTCAGTGCTTTTTTTGCCTCAGTCTTCACGGACAAAGTCAACTTCCCCATGACAGTCCTAGACAATTCCGTATGGGAAGGTGGAGGGCAGCCATCTGTGGGGAAGGAACAAGTTCTGAGCTATCTAGAAAAACTAGATGTGCACAAGTCCATAGGTCTGGATTTAATGCACCCCAGGGTACTGAGGGAATTGGCAGAGGTCATTGCTGAACCTTTGGCCATTATCCTTGAAGGCTCTTGGAGATCAGGGGAGATACCGGATGACTGGAAGAAGGCAAAGGTAGTGCCCATCTTTAAAAAAGGAAAGAAGGACAATCCAGGGAACTATAGACCAGTCAGCCTTACCTCAATCCCTGGGAAAATAATGGAGAGAATCCTCAAGGAATCCATTTTGGAGCACTTGGAAGAGGGGAAAGTGATCAAAAGTAGCCAACATGGATTCACCAGGGGCAAGTCCTGCCTGACTAATCTGATTAGCTTCTATGACAAGGTAACAAGCTCTGTGGACATGGGGAAGTCAGTGGATGTGATATACCCTGACTTCAGCAAGGCTTTTGATATGGTCTCCCACAATATTCTTGTCCCTAAGTTAATGAAATATGGATTGGATCCTTGGACTATAAGATGGCTAGAAAGCTGGCTTGATGGCCGGGCCCAACGGGTAGTGGTCAATAGCTCAATATCTGGATGGCGGTCCGGTTCAAGTGGAGTGCCACAAGGCTTGGTTCTGGGACTGGTGTTATTCAACATCTTTATTAATGACCTGGATGAGGGACTGGATTGCACCCTCAGCAAGTTTGCGGATGACACAAAACTAGGGGGAGAGGTAGTTTCATTGGAGGGTAGAGAGAGAATCCAGAGGGACCTGGATAAATTGGAGAGCTGGGCCAAAAGAAATCTGATGTGGTTCAATAAGGAGAAGTGTAGAGTCCTGCACCTGGGGTGGAAGAATCCCAAGCATTGTTACAGGCTGGGGACCGACTGACTCAGCAGCAGTACGATGGAAAGGGACCTAGGCGTTATGGTGGATGAAAGGCTGGATATGAGTAAACAGTGTGCCTTTGTAGCCAAGAAGGCTAACGGCATACTAGGGTGTATTAGGAGAAGCATTTTGAGCAGATCTAGAGAAGTAATTATTCCTCTTTATTCGGCACTGGTGAGGCCACATCTGGAATATTGCGTCCAGTTTTGGGCCCCCCAGTATAAAAGAGATGTGGATTTACTGGAGCAGGTTCAGCGAAGGGCAACAAAAAGGATTAAGGGTCTGGAGCACAAGACCGATGAGGATAGGCTGAGGGATTTGGGCTTGTTTAGTTTACGGAAGAGAAGACTTAGAGGTGATTTAATAGCAGCCTTCAACTTCCTGAAGGGGAGCTCTAAAAAGAAGGGTGAGAAACTGTTCTCAGTGGTGTCAGATGGCAGAACAAGGAGTAATGGTCTGAAGTTGAAGAGGGAGAGGTGTAGGTTAGATATTAGGAAAAACTGCTTCACCAGACAGGTGGTGAAGCATTGGAATGCATTTTCTAGAGAGGTGGTGGATTCTCCATCCCTTGAGGTTTCTAAGTTGCAGTTGGACAAGGTCCTGGCTGGGATGACTTAGTGGGGGTTGATCCTGCTTGAAGCAGGGGGCTGGACTAGATGACCTCCTGAGTTCCCTTCCAGCCCTGTGATTCTGTGACTCTGTGATTTAGATGATCAGTTCCACATAGACAACATACCTATACCATGTTTAATTGAGGGGATGCTGAATATATATGTAGATTCTAAGGTCCTGGTATCTGACGATTTTCAGTGGCATATCTCTCCAGTATCCTCTACATGGAGGTTGCTGTCAACCATGTGAAAGGGGAGTGGGAGGTGCTATCTCACTTCTTATGGCCTTCTGTTGCAGAAATATGCAGACTGGTTAGGGAAAAGGATGGTTGCATTACTCATGTTGTTTCTCCCCAAAGGGAAAAATGGACAATACCCACAAGAATGAATAGAGCATCAAGCCAGGGAGCAGGAAGAAAGAGAGATTTGGGGTTGGGGATGGAGGGGTTGAGAGAGAGGGACCAAGGGAGCATGAGGGAATGCATGGGTAAGGGAGAAAGAGCAAGTGAGTGGTAAAGAGAGGGTGATTTGGAAAGGATTAACATGTCAGTGATTGTAGATGGATGGAATCTGAGAGGGTGTGAGGAGAGTACAATTTTCTCCCACTCCACTATTTGCTATTATGTCTCTTATATGTTTACTTCAGAGAGGGGAGCAAGGCGATAATTTGGGGGAGATGGGGATGTAATCGATACTCTCTCTCTTTCTGTCTCTTTTTCCTGTCTAATCTTCACCACATTTATCTTACGACTGGCCCTTCTCCATTGCCTCGCTCCCCTAACAGTCATCCCATTTTTTCACTTTGAAAACTCAGATACCTGACAGGTGAAGTGTTAAGCATAGAAGGCAAGAGATCATGGTGACAGGAATGGCACAGGGAATGCCTGTATCTACTATCATGTACTTTTGGTACATAACCACAGTCAACCACCTATTTTAGGCACCAGCCTTTTCTGTGTAGCTTGCTCCATATTTGATAGAAGAACAAAGGTCTCCACAAGATGAAAACATAGAAAAGAAAAAGAGGCTAGCTTATAAAAGCAGTATTAATGCCAAACACACACAAACTTCACTTCATACTCTGTTGAAAATTTGAAAACTATGAATTATTTTATATAAATTGTTTCTTTGTGAATCCTATAAACTGGACATTTGAAATCCAAACCATTTTAAAATTGCTTTCTGATCATCAATATTTACTACTAACAATTTTTAAAATTATTAACTATGGCCAAAAAAAAAAAAGGACTGAATAGACACGATGTTTAAGACCTTCTCCTCTTGTGCTGTATTCTGTATTTTCAATGTGATGTATCCAATCTGTATTGCTGAGTTAGCACATATACACACTCCTGTGGAGATTTGGTATTGGTTGATATTGTACGTGACCTGTGTGCCACTCGGAGTATAAGGATGTAAGGGGAAGAAGATAGTGCACATCCAAGTTCCTCCAGATAATTTGATTAAAAAAGGTTCAGTACCTTCAGAAAGGAAATTGAAAACAAACTGTAGGTGAATATTTGATTTATTTACAAGTGTTGGGTTTTGACCAACCAAGTCAGCTCTGGTTTTGCTATACAGCTCTTATTTCGTTCATATTAAACACCACTTATTTGTAATGTCATGTTGTTGTATGCTTCATGGGGTTTGGAAAAAAATCCCTCCACAGATATCAGCAGAAGAGCAACTGTAGAGAATTGAATTAACACTTTTGAGTGAATGATTTTTGGTTACTTTGAATAGTATAACATAGACAAAAAGTTATTCAAGATCAACCTGGCATCCCCACATTGACTTTGTGTACACAGATGAATTGACTGTATGTGTTTAAGATGTGGGATTTCAACATACTTAATTCATACAGGCATCATCTGTACCCAGCTGGAAAGGGAGGGCTGTTAAGAGAAGATAAATGTCTCCTTGAAAATTGCATTGAACCAGAAAAAAATCTAGAGGGGTTTCTGAACTGCAGTGCTGTTCCCTGGCTTCATCAAGTGACCCTCTTTCCCTCATGCTTATCATCTGTTCCCAGGTGCGAGCAAAGTGATATTTGCTGCTTGCTAAAAACAGCTAAAAAAAAGGCACAACAGCCAAAGTGATCAGAGAAATAATCTTTGGATTTTTGCATGGCAAGAGAAGGACAGGGAGCCCCAGTCTTCAGGAGCAGAGTGATGATGGCAGGAAAGTGAGACTTAAACACAGTAAACTAAGTAGTTTTCCAGCAGTGCTACTCACAAGCTGATGCATATTTAACTATTAGGACAGGAGCAGCAACCAAACTGTCACACACAATACCTTTATTAATGAAGAAACTAAGTGACATAATTTTCCTTAATTAGATTTTTATTAATGACTCAATTATTAATAGCAATGCTGGAACTCAGCAAGGGCACATCTTGATTTCAGAGAGTAATGGTGAAGCAGTTTGTGAAATTGGACGTGCCATTTTTTGTCAATTTGTTTTGCTCTGTTTTCCTCTGAATGTGTGTAGAAGACATTTCTAGCTTGGAATTTCATATTCTCAGGTTTTATGCAGCTATACTTGGCAGTCATTTCTGGCAATTGTAGTTGTGGACAAAAGACAGGGAGAGACCACCCCCACACAAAATGTTTCACATCCACACTTATAATATATAACATACACACAAATAGACTCAAGAAGGATTAGCATCATAAATGACTCACAGAACTTCTAGTGTGCAGACTGAAAGATGTATTGTCCAACACCGAACAATATTTTACAATAAGGAAGCAATAAGAAAGGGTGATTTGTTGCTGAGAGCTCAGCATGAACCTAGGCAGAGATGGAATAGCACTAGAGAGGGAGAAAAGCTTGGTCTTCACAATGGAAGACATGAGTCCCATGACCTGTTCTGTCATTGACTTCATCTGCAACACTACGCGAGTCATTCACACTTCCCTACTACAGAGAAGTGTTGTGGAGGCATATTTTTAAAGATTGTGAAGTGCTCAGATGCTCTTGTAATGGGAACCACATAAGTTGTGCTGGGTGAATAATTTTTTCACTTTGCTGACAATCCTGAGAAAAATACAATCATTTCAGATCAAACTGAAACAGGAAATTTTCTGCAAATTAAAAAGTCAAAAAACATTTTCAAATCAAGTTAAAATAAAAGGGGAGAACCTCCCTTAAAGCCTTTGGAACAACATTTTCGCAGTCTTCTCTGTGCCTGATGTGAAGGAAGGTTTGGATCTTGGGTATTTGACATTGTCACTGACAGTCCTGGCTACTAAATTGTGGGGTAAGCTCATAGGTTTTTTTCACTGTTTCCTCTGGAAGCTGTTCCACTGTGTATAAATAAATATTTATTAGATGTGGACTTGAGTCCCCACAATCCACAGGAGCACGTTTGTACCACTAGGTTATAATATCCTCACTTGCTAGTCCTCATCCACTGACTAGTCACTGTCATTCATATTAGCAAATCATTATCATTCATGAAATTATTTTTAAATCTACTACATGAGTTGATAATGAATTCATGACTTGGTGTGAGAAAGAGAGTGTCACCACTGCTAGTGTTTCTAACCATCAGATGGGCCTTCCAGTCAGAGTTGTGGGGAGGCAGACAGCTTAATTAACTTTAGGAGAGAGAAAGACACATTTGTGAACACAATTACATGGTGCTTGTGATGACAAGGGATCTGGGGCTCCTTTCTGTTTTTTGTCTTATGTTCCTAAAGCTTGTGCATTAGGATTTCAGCTGGCCAGGATCAGGGGTCAGGATAGGATTATTTCCTCCCTAAGATATTCCAGGCATGCATTTTTACTGCTGTGCTTAAAAAGCACATGGGATCTTTTTCAAGGCGACAAAGCAACATGCCACATATATTGACAATATAACAAAATAGCATATTCTTTTACACACACACACACACACACTGCAGATGTTGTAATTACCAGTCTGTAGCTCACCCTGACTTATTGATCAGATAAGTAAGGTGCGAGGAGGAGGAGCAGGGGTCTTCCAGTCCAGAATGGCACTCTAAGGCTGTGTCTACACTACCTCCTGACTGCACTACCTCCTTACTTCGAAGGGAGGATGGTATGTAGGGTGTTGGGAGTCTATTAATGAGGTGCTGCGGTGCATATACAGCACTTCATTAAGCAAATTCCCCACCTACAGCAACTCCGACGTGTTAGACTTCAAAGTGCCAACTTGCGTCTAGCCGCAGCTCACCAGCTGGTACTTTGAAGTGCCTGGGCAACTTCAAAGTCCCTTTACTCCTCAAAACTTTGAGGAGTAAAGGGACTTCGAAGTGCCCTGGGCACTTTGAAGTACCGGCTGGTGAGCCACGGCTACACGCAAGCCGCACTTCGAAGTTTAAGACTTCAGAGTTGCCGTTGGTAGGAATTTGCTTAATAAAGTTCTGCATATGCAGCGCAGCACCTCATTAATAGACTCCCAACACCCTACATACCATCCTCCCTTCGAATTAGGGAGCTAGTGTAGACACAGCCAATGAGACCCAGAACTGATTCTTCACAGACTCCATTCATTATGCCCTTTCAACATTACTCAGAATCTCACATAATTAATTGCTGGGAAAAGTATTCTTATCAGTTTTGCAACTACTTTATCATAGCTCCAGTTATTTCCATACTTTGTATATGAGAAGATCGGGTAAGACAATGTCAAAATCCTAACTAAAGACAGCATATAAAACACCTACCACTTTCCCCCATCCACAAAGCTTGTTACTGTGCCAAGTAAAGCTATTAGGTTAGTTTGAAAACATTTGTTCGTGACAAATCCATGCCAGTTGTGAAGGTGTGCAAATTTAAGCTTGTACACAAAGTTTAACAATGGCTCCTTATGAATTGCTATTAAAGTTGGCCTATAAATGTTTGTTTCTTTGCTTGCTTGTTTTTTCTTTGTTTCCACCAGAAATGTCACCAAAACTGAAAGTTTATTAATTCTTCAAAAACCTTGTGATTTTTGATAAAATAATTAAAAACCTCAAAATCAAAAAATCAGACTAAATGTAAAATGGTTTTCACTTGTCCAGTTCTTCAATGAAAATTTTTTTATTTCATATATATTTTCTATGAAATATTTTTTTTCAAAATAGACATTTCCTATTACAATTTCTGCTACAATAAAAAAATCAGAACACGTTGAATGAAATATTTCTTACAGATCTAATTGCAAAAAAGTCATTGATTGTGCTATAACATCCTGGCCACAATTTACAAAGGTTAGTGGAGTTTTTGAGTGTTTCAATTTACAGCTATCCAACGTAAGACCCAATGGGGGCAATCCTTATTGTTTCATGATTTTGTACCAATATATTCCTCTCTATGAACTAATCATACAAATAAGAAAAAGGAGAGCCTTTTTTAAATACAAATTAGAAAAGACAAATTCATCTATAATAGTATATATGTATTTAAGCTGTTACCAAGAATCCTTTTGTGTGTAGCTTATGAACTGTGGAAATGAAACAATTATATAATTACTTCATTGATATGAAAAATTAGTCTTCTATTTCGCAGTTGCAAGATTTCCCTTTTTTGATTCCTTATGCAAAATGCAGTGAAACCAGTTATAAAGAATAGAAAGAAAAGTATTCTCTTTTCAGAATAAAACAAACAAAAGGACAATAATATAGCCCTGATATTATATAAGATACAAAAAGAAGCTCTGATATAATGCTATGAGATCCATGCCCTGCAGAATGCATAGTCAAGGAAAAATAGCTTCAAAAATCACAACATTTTCAATTATGTAAGGGTTCAATTACCTAATAGGTAGGGAACTTAATGGAAAATGATCCTTTGTAATTACTCACATGGAAGGCTAATATCCTTATTAACAACAGAGAAGGAAATCATTCAGAAGTGCCTTACACATGTTGCCTGCTGCTGAGCTTTTTGAACCAACACCCCACCTGCCGAATAAAGCAATTACAATGGATTAGGTAGGGCATCTGGGAATTTTAACATGGGCATGAAATCTGAGCTAGTACGCTGGCTTTACCAAGCACTGCAACGTCTTTTGGGTCTGCTCATGGCCCAGCCATACACACAAATCCCCACAGGCATCAAGGAGAGAAAGATCCCCTTGCACACACTCTCCTGGGTGGCTTCCCTGCACGCCTGCCTCAGAAGCAGGGGGAACAGAAGCTGAACACCCAATATTCCCATTCCCACTTTTTCCATTCAAGAGGAGTGAAGCCTGGGCAGAGTCTTGGCTCAACCCCTTTATTTGTGTGTCTGCCAATAAAAAAGGTTTAGCAATATGCAGCTGGGAGAAGCCAAGAGCAGACTACTGTTCCACAAAAGTAAGAGGGAGGCAGGGAAGAAACTGCACCTCTTAGGAATATTTGCTTATGCTTGCTGCTACATAAGCTATGGAGGTCTGGCTCTCCCTTTATGTTTAATTACATGTTAAAGCATAAATCCTTTCCCTTTTCCCACAGATCTGACTATCCTGACATTTCAAAACCATTTTGTTAAGTGTCATATTTATGCACAACTAAAATTCTTGCCTTACTTCATGTCCTCACATTAGTTAAATAAATAAAAAAAAACCCCAACCCTTGGTACATGAAGTTTGATTTTCATGAAATTTTGCAGCAGTGGACATTCTGATCATGGTATCAAAGAAGGAACACATCTGAACTGAGTTTAATAAGACTTACATTGGTCATTCTCTATTGATTTCAGTGGCATTAATGAATATTTATGGCTATTTAGTCAGTTTCTATTTTAGGGCCCAATCCTATTAACAGCTACTACTGGGTAGTATTTACTAAAGGAAGTAACTGAAACTGATATTTCCGAATAGTAAGTATTCTGCCCAATGGTAAGTTTCAGTGATAAAACACCATGTTAGGATGATAACTTAAAATAAAAAGTTCAAGGAGATTATGAAGGCTTTACAATGTTTCTGAAAGAAAGAAAGAAAGAAAGATGTGAGCTATAATATTTTCCTTGTAAAACAAGCTGAGTTAGAATAATCTTGCCAGATAAAGATGTAACTATAAAAAAGCCAGGTTAGAAAAATCTCAACTGTTTAAATAGTTGAGTTAAAAAAACAGCAGTTACAGCTAACTAGGTGCCTCTCTCTGGGCCTGACTTCTATATGTGGATTTATGATCCTCTGGAGAGGACCAGGTTAGACTTAATTGTTTCTTGTTTACATTAACCACTTCAAGATCTATCCCTTTTTTACTGTGGCTGTTTTATAGCTGTCATGTCTTTATATGGCTCTAGAGTTTTTCTTTCCTTTTCTGACTTGGCTTTTTAACATCTTTTTCATCAGGTCCAATGCGTAGAGTCTATGAGTTGGATCCTCCTGTGAATGAGAAGTTTTTATCTCAGAGTATGTGAAAAATGTAGTTTTGTTTGCTATCTGCGCTTTTTCCTTTCTGGGGCCACTTTCTGACTAATGCAAATTACAAACAGTGCAAAGGCTTTAGTAATTTGCACCAGCTGCTTATGACCAAGGGCAAAATTCAGCTATTGTAGATCACTGTTCATAGGTTGGAGGTCAGCAAATGAGAACCTTACAAATCCACAGATATCTACTTTATATCCTGTGTCTCATTTTTGTGGATTGAAGTGGATGCAGATCCAAATTTTCTATCTACATGGGGCTTTTATTAGTGTGAGACCCATTGTGGAGAAGATACACACTCCCACTGAGGAGATCCTCCAGTGAATGGCTGAACTTGTGTCAGGACAGCTTAGTGGCATACAGCACAGTTCAAAAATGTCTAGAGAACTTGCCCCAAACCCTGCAGTTCTTATCCACACCTTACCCAGTGGGAGTTTAACTTGAATAAGGAGTATGAATTGCAGGACTAGGAACATCTGAATCCTGAAAGGCCCAAAGAACCTTGATAGAATAATTTAGGAATAGCAAAGGCCTCTAAGTCAAAGGCCTATTTCAAACCTTCAAAAATGTGAATAGCCATGAGACAAATATTGCTAAAGCTCCTTACACAGTAGGAATCAGGTGCATAAAATGGGGCAGAGGAAAGATGTGGAGAAAGTTATAGGACACCTGGATTCAGGCTAAGATGATATTGTGTTTGGACCAGGTAGCCATTAAATTTTTATTTATCATTATTAATACCCGCAGAAAGGGGAAATGTTTATTAAAATCCTCCAATAGCCTAGACAGGGGGAAAGAATTAGTTGTGTTTTGTTCCAGGAATGACACCAAGCTGGTGAGGAAGAGCAGATACTGTGATGGGACATTGTAAAATGAGAGGAATGGCATAAAAAGGGGAGAGATGAGGGGGAAGGGATTAAAAATATCACATTGAGTAATCAGTGGCTAGTCTTTCTTCATGTTTAAATTATTTACTGCTTACGTTGTATAGGCACTCATACATGCAGTATGTTATAAATAAATCAGGTGGCAATTGTGTTGGTGATCAATGACTTATTCATTATTCTCTGTGGAAACGTCTCACAAATCATTGTGTTGTTGTCATGTTCTGACTGGTTGCAACACTTTCTTGTGGTGGCCAAAACTGTAAATCACTGGGTTACCTTATTGCTCAGCATAAAAGGGATCTGTAGGTGTTACAGAGGGTGAAAACTCCCTGGCATTCCAGTGTATTAGCCACCCCAGACATTTTTCGGGGCTCCACCCAATCTTAACTTTACCTTGCAGATTAACACTTTGTGTACTGTAGTTCTCCAACTCCCCAGAAGTGTCTTCCTGCTGCATCTAGCCACTGTTGTAGGACACGCACAGAAATTACCTTAGAGACAAAAATACAAACCAGCCTGTTTACACATTTGAGGGCTTATGTCTTTCTTTAATATAACAGTACTGAGATGGATATATATGCAATAACAGAACAAAGTATATTAATAAGGAACAAGAGATTCCAGTAGAGATAATAGAAACAGAAAATATTTATCAATAAAGCTAAACTATATCTGTGCTTCCTAGTGACCAAAACTTACAGACTACAGTCATAGACTAAGATAAATTTCTTAGCTAAATCAGCCTTTCACTGTCACCCACCCACAGGACAGGGGATCAAGGGCAGAAAAGTTAGGACTGGATAACACACTAGGGCTACGTCTACACATGCCCCAAACTTCGAAATGGCCACACAAATGGCCATTTCGAAGTTTACTAATGAAGCGCTGAAATGCATATTTAGCGCTTCATTAGCATGCGGGCGGCCGTGGCACTTCGAAATTGATGCGCCTCACCGCTGCGCGTCTTGTCCAGATGGGGCTCCTTTTCAAAAGGACCCTGCCTACTTTGAAGTCCCCTTATTCCCATGAGCTGATGGGAATAAGGGGACTTCGAAGTAGGCGGCGTCCTTTCAAAAAGGAGCCCCATCTGGACAAGACGCGCTGCAGCGAGGCGCGTCAATTTCGAAGTGCCGCGGCCACCCGCATGCTAATGAAGCGCTGAATGTGCATTTCAGCGCTTCATTAGTAAACTTCGAAATGGCCATTTGCATGGCCATTTCGAAGTTTGGGGCACGTGTAGACACGGCCTAGAGTGGCAAGCAGTTTTCACTTCACGTAACACCACCTGATCCCTTTTATGCTGAGCTATGAAGTAAAAGGGTGATTTAAAGTTCTGGCCAGCCCAAAAAAGAGTTGCAACCTGCCAGAGCATGACAATAACACAATGATTTGTGAGACATTTTGGGACATCAGAACAGAGGTGACAGAGAAATCCGGGGACCATGGCCCTATCACTTTGGAAGTAGGAAGACTGTACCCTCCCACTTTTTACTGGCCACAAGGTTGAGCAGCAGAGGGAAGGGGACAGAGACAATTGAGTGGGAGGCAGGGAGACAAGTGAGGGGAGAAGAGGTGGCACAAAGACAGGGACCTGGGGAGAATGAGTAGTGTGAAGGCAGGATGCTGGTTAAGTAAAGAAGTGTGGAGGTGAGGCCAGGGTTTAGCTGCCAGTAGCCCTCGCTGTTAGGGAGTTTCTGCTGCTCCTGCCCGACATTTGGATATGCAGAGAGTGCTGGCTTCTTTCCCCCCTTAAGGGATGGATCACCAAAATATCTTTTTGCTTCTTCTTACATTCCCCCAATGTTTATTATCTTTGTCACCAGAGTCAGGGTGAACCCCTGGAGTTCAGATCCCAATGTATCCTCCTTCCAGTGTGTGGCAACCTTGCTGTTTTCTCACCTTGGTGTTTACCTTAGATACAAAAGAACTGCTCATTGTCTCTAGTGTCATCATGTTGGAATTACATTAGAGACAAGAAGTCAACTTTCTTCCCTCTTGTTTAGAAGAAAGTATATTTTTTTTCCTATTTGGTTACAGACTCAAAAGCAAAAACCACTAAGTATCCGTAACTCTTCACAGCATTAATAAATGTATTTCACCATATTGATGACCAGTGTGTCATCAGCTTTCACTCAATATCTCACAAGACATTCTTTACATATTGTGACAACAATATAAGAGATATAGCAAGTTTGTGATGCTTAATGAGGTTACTTTCATATGATAATCAACTCTTTGCCAGTGAAGGTCTGAGGGCCTTCCCTCTTAAAACGATGCAGGAGGATGAGCCACTGGCTGACCTATAGACTGATCAAAAACCACTGTCCTAGAAAGTATTGGAGGGGTAGCCATCTTAGTCTGGATCTGTAACAGCAACAAAGGGTTCTGTGGCACCTTATAGACTAACAGAAAAGTTTTGAGCATGAGCTTTCGTGAGCACAGACTCACTTCATCGGATGCTGGTCTTGGAAATCTGCAGGGCCAGGTATAAATAAGCCAGAGCAAGGGTGGGGATAACAAGGTTAGCTCAGTCAGCAAGGGTGAGGCTTACTACCAGCAGTTGATCTGGAGGTGTGAACACCAAGGGAGGGGAAGCTGCTTCTGTATTTAGCCAGCCGTTCACAGTCTTTGTTTAAGCCTAAGCTGAGGGCATTGAATTTGCAGATGAATTGTAGCTCAGCAATTTCTCTTTGGAGTCTGGTCCTGAAATTTCTTTGCTGTAGGATAGCTACTTTTAAGTCTGATACTATGTGGCCTGGGAGATTGAAGTGCTCTCCTACGGGTTTTAGTATATTGCCATTTCTGATATCTGACTTGTGTGCGTTTATTCTTTTACGTAGAGACTGTCCAGTTTGTCCAATGTATATAGCAGAGGGGCATTGCTGGCACATGATGGCATAAATTATATTGGTAGCTGTGCAGCTGAATGAACCCACGATGGTGTGGCTGATCTGGTTAGGTCCTGTAATGGTGTTGCTGGTGTAGATACGTGGGCAGAGCTGGCAACGAGGTTTGTTGCATGGATGGGTCCCTGAGTTAGAGTGACTATGGTGCGGTGTATAGTTTTTTGCAAATCCTAACCAGCAGCTATACACCGCACCACAGTCACTGTAACTCAGGGACCCATCCATGCAACAAACCTCGTTGCTAGCTCTGCCCACATATCTACACCAGCAACACCATTACAGGACCTAACCAGATCATCCACACCATCGTGGGTTCATTCAGCTGCACATCTACCAATATAATTTATGCCATCATGTGCCAGCAATGCCCCTCTGCTATGTACATTGGACAAACTGGACAGTCTCTACGTAAAAGAATAAACGCACACAAATCAGGTATCAGAAATGGCAATATACAAAAACCCGTAGGAGACCACTTCAATCTCCCAGGTCACACAGTAGCAGACTTAAAAGTAGCTATCCTACAGCAAAGAAATTTCAGGACCAGACTCCAAAGAGGAATTTCTGAGCTCCAATTCATCTTCAAATTCAACGCCCTCAGCTCAGGCTTAAACAAAGACTGTGAACGGCTGGCTAAATACAGAAGCAGCTTCCCCTCCCTTGGTGTTCACACCTCCAGATCAACTGCTGGTAGTAAGCCTCACCCTTGCTTACTGAGCTAACCTTGTTATCCCCACCCTTGCTCTGGCTTATTTATACCTGGCCCTGCAGATTTCCAAGACCAGCATCTGATGAAGTGAGTCTTTGCTCACGAAAGCTCATGCTCAAAACTTTTCTGTTAGTCTATAAGGTGCCACAGGACCCCTTGTTGCTGTCCTAGAACGGGCATCTGCTACTATATTTTCTCTCACTTGAGGATGCACAGTCTCATGCCATGTTTTTTGGAGAATCATGCTCCTAATAGCCATTTGGAGCATGATTTGGTTTTGGTTCTGTATAACTTTGGTTCTGTATAACTAAATTAATACTTAAATTCTATTAGTACTCTGGCACCCCCTTGACTGGGACTCCCTCTTTTTCACAAGCTTATATTTTAACCCTCCTCTGGAACCCCTCCGACACATGCATCTGACGAAGTGGGTCTTTGCCCATGAAAGCTTATGCTACAAAACATCTGTTAATCTATAAGGTGCCACAGGACTTCTTGTTGTTTTTGTTAAATTAATAGTTAGAACCCTGAATTTTCTTTAAAAGCTGGAGGACCTTAAGGCCACCTCTAAACTGCAGTGATCTTTCAAAAGATGACCTTTGGGAAGATCTTCTTTCGAAAGAGCACATCCACACGCAAAAAAAGCAGATTGAAAGATCAATCCACTCTTTTGATAGAGAACTTCCACACAGCCCCAGCTCTTTTGAAAGAACGGGCCAGGGATCGAAAAATCCATTGACATGAGGACTGCTTTTTCAAAAAAAGGACTCATAGAGTGCCTACGCATCCTTTTTTTCAAAAGAAGCTTTCAAAAGGAGGCCCTCTTACTGATCTGGGAGCGGAAGAGGGCTTCTGGAAGAAGAGCCACAGTCTTTGGATTTTGGATCGAAAGAATGCATTTTGTGTGTGGACGCTCCCTGTGTTCTTTTGAAAAACAGCCTGATTTTCCAAAAGAACTTGCTAGTGTAGACACAGACTAACTGTTTGATCACCCACACAATAGCATAATCCTTCTTCTATGACAGAGTAATTCTGTTCATGGGGTGTTTTCTTTTTAACTTAAGAAAGCAAGGGTGTGCTTTTTGTTACTTTTTCTTGACTGCAACAGTATTGCACTACATCAATGTCTGAGCCATCAGTACATAGTTCAAACATTTTATCAAAATCTGGACTGGCCAGAACAGGGTTTTCTTGATAAGGGCTTCTTTACCTTATCAAAAACTTCTTGACAAGCTTTTGTACACAGGACTTTGACTTTGCCTTTTTGCAGGAGACAATGATTGTAGGTACAAGAATATTGGGTTTAGGCACAAATCAACAGTAATAGTTAACTGAACCTAGGAAAGACTGGACTGGCTTTTTGGTCAGGAGTTTAGGCCAATTAATAATAGCTTCCACTTTCAAAGGATCGGGAGACATTTGGCCATTGCCCCTTGTCCCTAACTGCTCCTATTTTGCATTTGTATACCCATATAGCAAGACCTGCATTGCTGAGTTTTAATACAATCCCCAGTTCTTGTGATATGACCATGAGTTGGTAAATATTTTTGCATAGTCAATATATGCTTTTGCAAAATCTTGTAATCTATTTATCATTTGATTTATGAACCTCTTAAATGTGGCTCCTGTACTAACCCACCCAAAAGATAATACCTTGAACTCAGAAAGTTCCATATTGTAATTAAAATGGATTTTTTCTATACATCTTTCTTAAAATAAATCTTCCAATCATCTTTAGCCAGGCATGTTGTGTTCAGATATACTGCTTTGCCCAAAGTGATATGTCATCAATTTCTGGGCATAGGATATGCATCAGGAACTGCGACAATGTTATGTAAATCTTACCATTTTATCTTTTTTGGGAACCAACACAACAGGTGAGGCCCAGGAGCTGTCAGTTTCTTTATTTAACCCTATATCCAGTATACTATGTATTTCTATGAGAATTTGTTCCTGTGCTTTGCCAGTGGTTCAGTGGTTTGTTCCTGTGCTCGGACAGCGAGCACAGACGCATTTTCAAAATCTTCCCAGTGCCAAGTTAAGGATGCTGAGTGAATGAGCAACCACTGAAAGCAGGCTTCCCTCCCCACCAGCCCACTGGAGCCAGGATATGGCATTTCAGCTGCGTCCCGGCTTCAACGGGCTTGTGCCTTCCCTCACTCTTGCTACAGCAAGAAGTGAAGGTGGGCTGCTGGACAGATTGTTTGGGCTGGGAAGTAGCATTTCAGCTGCCTACTATCATGACGGGGTCCGTCAGGGTCAGCATTTCCCCTCATGGTGGCTCTGCAAAGAGGTACTGTGGGGGACAGAGGGAACTGATGACCCCTGCTACAGCTGGGGCACAGGCAACCTTGCTGCTTGAGCTCCAGTTGGTGCAAGGTCATCAATTTTTTCCCCTCTGTGGTGGCTCTGCAAAGAGCCACAGTGAGGGGAAATTGACAAAATTTCAAAGCACACTTGGACAGTTCTCACAGCACACCTGTGTGCCACAACACACTGGTTAAAAATCACAGCCATGTGCCATGGTAGCTGCAGGATAAGATTCAGAGGTATATGTACCCTTGGGAGTACACCACGGTCTTCCATGTGGTACATTGACTCATCTAGATATTTGCCTAGTTTTACAGCAGGCTACATAAAAATCACCAGGAAAGTCTGTACAGTTGCAAAGTCCATTCAGACAATTACTTGTTTCTACTGGTTCATATGCTGTACACTGAAACGTAAGTGCAATATTTCTATTCCAATTCATTTACTTGATAAGACCGTAGAAAATCAGCAAGTTTTCAGCAGAAGTCTTCTGCAATATTTTTGCATGTTTTTGTAAGTAAGTAGTTTTTAAGTGAGGTATAACTAGGTATAACTTGTAACTGACCCCTGAAAATGGTGCAGTAATTGGGAAAGGATGCATGGCACTTTGTTCAAGACCTCAGATTACTTTAGGGCTATGTTTCTAAATTGGTGATATTCATATCCTTAGCCATATGTGAGAGAAGTCTTGGATACTTATCATTTTTTTAAAAAGGGGTCCTTTATACAAAAAGTTGAGAAAAACTGCTCTGGATTGTCTCATGAGCCATCCCTGACATGCTATTGAATATTGTATGTGGCTCTGCAGCTTAACCAGATATTCTGTCCTTTCAACTGGTATTAATGCTTTACATCTGTATAGCGAGTTTGTTAGGCTAGACAGGAGTTGCTATTACATGTCTGTGAACCCTTTGCCAATGGACAACGGAGGGCTTTTCTGGTCACAGTGATTACATTCTGTACATGCTTTCTTCAAAACAGCTCTTCATCCATGCTAGTCAAATCAATCATGACAATAAAACTCCTATCACTCTGTGAAAATACCACATGAAATACTTTGAATGACTAACCCGTCACCACCCAGTGCATGTAAGACAAAACACTGATACATTCTCACAGGACGAAGTTTCAGAGAGAGAGCACTGTTGATAAAGGAAAACTATTTTCTATAATGTCTCAATTGCCAAGAGATGCTTATATTAGGCTGTGAGAAGATGATGGATTGACTGGTGTCTGGTGTCTGAAATACTTGATCAGATGCATAACTAGTAATAAACAATCACCTTCTTTCTTCTTCAAATAACCCCAGGTCAGCAAGCTTCCAAAGCTGTCTAAATTAGTGAATATCCATGATTAATTGTACTATTTAGTTTTAACATGGTATGTTATTTCTAGGGTTTTTTGTTTGGTTTTTTTGTTTGGTTTTAATTTTGGCTTTCTATTTTGTTAATGCCCATTTTGTCTCCTCTAGAATCTTCACTCATTGATGAAAATGGAACTTCTCTGGGAGATTTGGTGGCCAGTCTCTTTTTGAAGAGAGCCATATGCTCCACCTCAAAAATTGGATCTAAATTTTGAACATGCAAGTTTTAGGCTGTTTGAATCAGCCCACTCTAAAGACAGAGGCCATTTGCAACAACTGAATCCAAATCTAAACTCCATATTTCAATACCTCCAAAGTTTGGAAAGTTCATCCTATCTTATTTGGATTACAACACATTTCAATTATACAATCTAGACATAAATCACTACCCCCACATACATATAATTTTATTTGTATAATACAGGGAACTTTCATATTGCAGTAAATATGAGAAAGATATTGGAGGCCGGAAACAACATTTTAGTTCAAACTTGGCTCTTGCATGTATACGAGAGACTACTGTTTGTCAGCAAAAATCAATAGAAGTGCAAGTTGCTTTTGACTTTATGAACTCATAGCAGGTTCACACAGGAGGAGAGGTCTGTGCTTATAAAAAGAGCACTTAGAAATTGCACTATACAGTGATAACCTGTGCATTTCAATCCTCATTCGCAGAAGAAAAGCTGTAGGAAGGGATTCATATACCAGCATGGATGCAAGGCCATGCTGAGTGTGCAATTTTGAATGGAAAATAGATGGAAAGATTAGAGTCTAAGCAGGTGGTATTCCCATTCTGCTCCAGTCAGAAGCCACATAGAGGCTGTCTACACTTGAGAAAAACGTACAGATAGCCATGCTAATGGCCAAATTGAAGAATACTAATGAGGCGCTGAAATGACTATAGGAATAAGGAATACAGGAGTAAGGGGATTTTGATGTTTGCTGGGTCACTTCGAAAAGGACCCCCTTGTAGAAGAGCCACGCGTGACCGAAACACAGCACTTCTGAAGTGCCACAGCTGGCAGCATGCTAAGGAGGTGTTGAATATTAATTTCAATACCTCATTAGTATTCTTCAATTTGGCCATTAGCATGGCCATTTGAAAGGTTTTCCTGAGTGTAGACATGGCCATAATGTATATTACGTAAATTTGCCTCCTTCCTGAGGTTAGCCTTGACAATATAAACAATAAAAAATAACAGAAATATCACCATTTTGCTTGAACTGGGCAGTTCTTGTTTTCCCTCCAGGACCCTCTATTTTGTCCCTTATCCCCATATATTAGACAAAAATATATGAACCCCTCTTTCCTAGTTTGGCAGTAATAGGACCTAATACCAAAGTGAGTGAGCTAAAATAACCATGTGTATCTGTGCAGGAGGTTTGCACATGACATCACAAGAAGACAATTAAAAAGGGCAAGTGGGAAAAAAAGAGCCCTACATTGAAAGAAGTGGAGGGGGGATAATGGAGAGAGAGAGAAAAAGGAAAACATAAGTTATATATTCTAAATTACAAGACATCTTTCAAGGATCCCATTTAAAGAAAATTGACCTGCGCCTTGTCTTCTATAAAAGCAGTCCCCCATGGGACACTTCACATTCCTTATTGCTGCCTGAAATGCTTAGATATGTATATTTCAGCACTTCCTGTCCTGGGCTGTGATTTGGCTCCCAATCAAAACTTTCACTAGAGAAAAGGCCAGGGAATGGAATTTTCGCTAGCAGCCAGCTGGGTTGCATGGCAAATGGAACAGGAAGTCATGGTCTATGTCTGGAGAAACAGTAAGGAGACAGGCTGCATGCTGCCTTCCTTCTCTCTGAAAGGAAGTTGGTTAGAATCAAGATGATATGAATGAGCACTGCTGCTTTCTGTCTACAATTCCTCATGCCTTTTTACAAATATGTCACCAACTGATTTGTGTGCTGAGAAAATACATAACCCTGGAATCTGCTTTTGTCCCATTGCTCTTTGACTGGCTTTGTCTTTCCGCAGCAGTTGGTAAAGCTCCAGGAATGAATGATGACGAAAATACAAAGTGCTGAACACTTTCAAGCTCTGTGCAGGAGTTTACAATAGACATTTTTTTTCTTTTAAAATGACACTATAATTTATGCCTGGTTTTACAAATACAGTTTCTTCTCTGCTTGACTTTCAGTCTGACTGAGGTAAAGGCCATGTTGGAAGTGCATGACCTGAAATGAGGAACCAGACCTCTTATGTTTGGGCACTTTGAGGCCATCTGTTCTTATTAGATACTGTCAGTGTCTTCATTCAGGAGGGCAAAGTACCCAGTGATTAATAAGGTCTTTCTCCAGGAAGATTTCTTAGCACTGGGAATTCTGTCAATTTCATACCCTCTATGATCTGTTGCAGAGTTCATACCCAACCACTTAGGCAATACCTGGAGCTTTCAGACTTCTTTAGTCTGTTTACAGTCAGGACAATCTCTTTCTCTTCATCAGTCATGATCAGGCATCCATGATGATTCTTTTAGATCCATCAGCAGTCAGTTGATGCAGCTGACTGGAGGGGAGGTAAGAACATTATCTGTACTAAACAGGTTCTTCACATGGTTCCATTCTGTAAACCTCCATGCTTCATGTCAGCTGATAGGTGTTAGAAAGCACTGAGCAGGAGGCGCATGCCCATTCCTGGAGCATCACGATGGCACACAGCAGTCACCCTGCCTCAGATTCCCTCTTCACTTTCTCTCAGCCTTTAGCACAGTTCAGTGACTGAGCTAATTTAGCTCTCTTGCCATGTCAATGATATCCATCCCTTCTGGGGTATCAAAGCCCAATCAAAACAGACCAGTCTTCTGTCTCAGGCTCATTATCCACAGCTCTTCATTTCCACAGGCCTGTCTTCTCTTCTTTTGTGATCAGCCCTTCTTCTGAACTCACCTTGCCAGTCCAGACTTCCCCATGTACAGCAGAGACCACTGCACCTCTTCACACGATAGCAGTACAGAGGGAATCAGATTCACTCTCTACTATGGATTTCCCATCAGGCCCCCTAAATAATTGAGCTCTCTGCTCACAGAGCCACAACCTGTTCTTCTTCTCCTTCCTAGGGCCTTTTCCTGTATCACGAGCCTCCCTGGCTGCCTTCCTGCTTTTTTTATAGAGTGCCTGTTTTGGCTCCTTCTTTCTGGAGTTCCTCTCTGATTGGCTTTCTCTTTCTGGAATCTTCCGTGTTTACTTCTCTCCATTGCCCTCAATCCTATAGTAAAACTTCTTCTTCCTGGGGACAGCGTGACCCTAATCCTCCTTCCTGGGACTGTGCTTCACATCTGGCTGTCTTCCCTGAGTTTCCCTTGAAACAGGATGACCACAATCCTTTTTCCTGGAAGTATAGTTGCATATGGACCCTGATGTCCTCTGAGAGTCCTTTCCCCAATCCTGTGCCTCAATTCCTTGTTCCCTTAGAACAGGGTAGTCACAGCCATCCTTCCTGGGGTGTAGTAAGCTTATCAGGCAAACTTGAAGCCAAGCATTCTCAAAGTGGACCGAGGGCCTCACTGGAAATATCTCCCCTCTAGCCCCTTCCCACTCCCAGTTCCTGGGCTCAAACCTCTCTTTATTTGGGATAGGGATTTCAAGGCCATCCTTCCTGGGTAGCATCAGGGCTCCAATCCCATTCCAGACAGCTAACTTACCCTAGATTTCTGCTTTCTCTCTACTAGTCCAGCCAGATGATTCACAAGCAGCCACCTTAGAGTGCATTTTTTCATCTTCACCTGACAAGATTGTCGTGACTTTTCCTCCCAAGTGCATACCACACCAAAGGTACCCTGCCTTTGTCACTTCAAGATTGTGTTCTTCATGAAACAGCTGTGAACACCACTTGGAAATTGCCAGCTTTTGCAATATATACTTGCCCATTTATGAACTGGTGCTTCTTGCACAGAATATGTGTTCTATTAATTCCATTCATTTCTAGCTCTTTTTCAGGTGTAATTCAAGGTCTCATTCATAGCCAGAGCCGCTCAGGCTTAAGGCCTGGTTATCTCAAAAGTTACTTTTCCCTTTAAGTTTTATCTTGATAAACTGTGATGTTTAGGCTGACAGCTCACAGATTCATACATCACAGCATGGGAGGCAGAGGGCTGTCAGGGAATGGTCCATGTCTTGTAGATTCTTCCTCTGTTACTTGAACGGTTACACTAGAGCTCTCCATTGACAGAAGTCACTGTTGGGAGAGTTTTCCTGACAAAAAGTCTGTTGACAGAGTGCGGCCACACAAAAAAGCCAATCGGGAGAGCGCTTTGCTCTGTTGACAGAGCATCCGGACTGCCCGGCTGCTCTCACAATGAAACAGGCACCCCAAAGTAGAGCAGAAAGGGCTGCCCATTGTTGTGGATGCCCTGCCTGTCAAGAGAAGGCCCCCGCAGAGCAGCCACACAGCTTTTTTGTCAACAGAATCTGTTGACCACAGCGTTCTGCCTCAAAACTTTGAGGCAGAATGCTGCCAGCAAAAGTGCTGAGTTTTATTCAGATACTGTCTACCAAATACATTTTGTGTGTGCATGCGCCACAAATTTTGTCAACAAAACTGGATTTTTGCTGGCAAAGCTTGCTAGTGTAACCATAGCCCATATGTTTGTTAAGGTTACATTGCAACTGTGAAAAGTCTATTTATTCAGCATACTCCCCCACCATCACAAAGGGAGTGATTTGGCTAAAGGAAAATCTGACATCAGTTTTTTATTTCCCCCCACCTCTTTGTTGTTGTTGTTTGTTTAAGTGAAACAACTGTGTTTGCTGTAGCTACAGGGATATTGCTGTTGATAAGATGCTTGTTCATTTATTTAAATTAGTTGACTTTTTCTTTATGTATGTATATAGAGATTCTTAATAGGTGCATTTTCTAAGGTTCCTAAAAACCCACAGTTTATCTCTGAGATGTTTATAGAGATGCAAATAATAATACTTGGCTTTTTGTGACACTTTTCATCTTTATAGCAATTTACAAATATTACAATGGCTACTAATTAAGAAATTTAATTACAGACTACAAATAGTAACTCATTGTCTCTCAAAACACCCTTGTGGTGTGCAAGATATAAAAAAATACTTAACTGAAAGCATTAATAAAATTTTCTCCAATGAAAATTCAAAAATTTGTCTGCATAGTATTTCACCCCTTCCTCAAGAAGTCACATGAAACGAAGGCTATATCTATACTACAACTTATATCAGTGTAACTTATATCACCTGGGAATGTGAACAATTCACCCCACATGAACGACCAAAATTACACTGGCATAAGCACCAGTGAACAACACTATGTACTTGTGATAGCTACTGTCACTTGCACGGGCTGGAGTAGTTAAGCTGAAGGAAGAGTTTTCTCCTGTTGCTACCTTACAGCATGCTTACCCTAGAGAGTTTGCAGCTGCACAGCTGTGCCAATGCAGCTGTGCCACTGTCAGATAGATCATGTAGTGACTCTAGGCCATTGGAAGAGAACTGCCCTATCAGCAAGAAAAAACACCTCCATTATTAGTGGTAGCCATGTTGGTGGGAGATGTTCTCCCTCTACCCACACCGGCACTGTCCTCACCAGCACGTCTGCTTGCCTAACTGATGTTGCTCAGGGATATGTTCTATCACACCTCTGAGCAACATAAGTTATGCCAACAAAAGTAATAGTGCAGATATAGCATTAGATTACAGTGGTGTAACTATAAACTCTCTAGTATAGTTGAGCCCTAAGGATCTCACATACGAGGGTTTATAGTAAAGTTATGCAAAATAGGCCTCTTTCCCCTTCTTAGACTGGTGGATTTTCAGAACAATCAGTGTGAGAAGAGTAATGGAACCTTTTCTTTGAGAAGAATATTTCAGAAGGTTATGAGCATTCAAAAGTACGCAATTACAGCAGAAACCTCGCCATAGCCCTGTCTGTTGCTTCCGTTAGGGGAGAAAGATATAATGTATCAAGGCAGCTACTGCCTACTCCCTGTGGCATTTCTTTACCCTCAGAAGGTCGTTGCGTATCAGCTGTAATGTATACTATGATAAGCATTAAATAGGCACGTGAATTTGCCTATTCTGTACACTGACTAGAACTGTCACTTTATGTAAAGTGTAATGCTAGCATATTTTGGGCAAGACACTGTCTTATATTTAATTTTGTAAATGAGCCCAGATTGTCACCTGCATTATGCTTTCCATACAGTTGAACTGAAATACTCTGGAGATAGTAATGTAATTGTAACCATAACAAGGCAATATTTGAATCCATTTGCAGATCAAAGCACCTGCTACAGCTATTAAAATGCTGAAATAGCCATTTTTTCTCGTACTAAGTGAGGTTTCTGTCTTGAAACATGCACATCACTTTTTGCTTCTGAGAAAATGTGCCTTGATTTTCCCTTCTTTTAATGTCCAGTCCAGGCCCATAAATAAACATACTTTGTAGAAACTAAGAAGGGGTGAAAATGAAATCCAAATTTCCTTCCCTAACTGATAGGACTCCCACACAGTAGTTCTTTGATTATTTCTTCTATCCATGGGCTAGAGTACTTGCTGATATGTCCCTATCCTGGGTGGGTGGATAAGAGCCCTAAATAGGGCTGATGCCAAGGACAACCCTTATGCAGACCTCTTACCATGCAGGTGAGACATGATCCCTTTGTGCTCATTGATTTCTCATTCCTCCCATCCATCAGCAGTCTCGCTGCAGGACTTTAGAGGTGAAAAGCACTTTGTGCAGACCCTTCACATCAGTTTACATTTCACTGAACATGAAATCAGTAAATTATTTTGTGTTTGGGGGATGTACAATTCCGTGTACATTCACGGGTGGCAGAGGGTATGTAGATAAATTGCATTTACACAGTGTGTGTATTTATGGTCTGGAAGCATAAAAGAAAATATGAGTTGTGATGCAGCTGTGCCACTGTTGTACTTATGTGAAGGTGCTCCTATACTCTCAGAACGTCTCCCATCCTTGGATTTAATCTGCCTCCCTGAGAGGAAGCAGCTACGTCAACAGGAGAAGGTCTCCCATTTACATAGCACTGTATATACAGGACATTTGGTCATGGACATGGATTTTTGGACATGGATTGGACATGGATTTTTAACACCCCTGAACAATATAGCTGTACTAATATAGGTCTGCAGTGTAGACCTGACCTTTGTAAGTCAGCTTCCCACACTCAAAGATGTCAGTGTAAACATGAAAGCTTTCCCCTCTCAGCAACAGAAGCTGGTCCAGTAACAGATGTTATGTCACTCATCTTCTCTTGCTGATCAACCTTCACAGTTTTCTTTTAACCTTGCTGTTTGTGAGTAACATATTAGATAATATAAGAGGAGTAGCCGAGTTAGCCTGTATCTTCAAAAATAACAAGAAGTCCTGTGGCACCTTATGCATCTGATGAAGCAGGTCTTTGCCCATGAAAGCTTATGCTCCAAAATATCTGTTAGTCCATAAGGTACCACAGGACTTCTTGTTATATTAGATAATAAAAACTAGGTACGGTCAGGTAAGAGAGTTCTTGAACCTTAGGCCACAGGAGGCAATAAATTCCAACCTGCCTAGGCTCTGCTAACAGTTCCCAAAACAGAGATTGAACCCTGAGAGGGGACTCCAGGCTGTGAATCCAGCTGACAGAATGCTGGGGGTCCTGACTGGTTCACAGCTTTATATAAAGCACAGGAACAGAAGTTGTTCATGCATTTGTTTTTGTCCTGCTTTTGACTGCTTTGCCTCTGGAATCTGCTCCTGGTAACTTGATCCTTTATGACACTTGCCTCCTGGTTTGCACTTTGGCATGTCTTTGACCTCCTAATATCTGATCTGACTTGACCTTCTCTGTCTTTTTCGCTGACCATTAAATCAAACCACCCCTATCCTCATTGTGCCTAATACCCAAGTGTAGGCTAACAGATGTATGGGAATAACACTATATCTGGGATAGGGCTTTAGATTTCCCTCTATAGGTTTTTAGGGTTGGCTTGATGATTCGAGAAGGAGGAAGGTATTCAAAATAGACTAAAAAGTAGTCAATTAATTACAATGGCAATTGGTTATATGGTAGCCGGTATTTTAATAAATATTTAAGGTACATATTATCTAAATGATATTCATTTTAAATATCTATGTATAAAACTAGTGATTAAAATTGAACAGTTGTCATATATTAAAATGTCACTCTGACTTTATAATTTTACAGTTATTTGCTTAAGATTGTTTTCCACTCATTTGCCTTATTTTAAGAATGTTTACAAATTCAGGAGTATGTGTGGATATTAAGCTTGATACATTTTTATTGAGCTCTTGACACAACCTTTATTTGTGTACACTAATTAACCAATTTCGTTTTGAATTGTGTGCAGAGTAATTATTTACAAATGCTGTTTTCTCATGTGGAACCCTTACAGTTTCCCTATATTCAGCCAATTGTTTTTCTGAGTTCAGATCTGTTTCCAGTTCCATGAAATCTAGAAAGGACATTTTACAGTGATATGTAAGGCAGGACTGCAGTTTACAAGATAAAGGTCTCTGCATAGTATGACCTGTATCAACTATAATGTCATTACTAGGCCTTGCAATGACACTTCTGCCACAGTTCACTGCTTGCCTTTTGTGGTAGGTATCACTGATTTCTATTCAGTTTTCCCCCTTTGCATAGTGCATAGTCAGACCCTTCAGCTTTTTCTCCCCATAGTATAAGTGGGCCAAAATCTGCATACCTCTCTCCTGCGTTAAGGCTCATTTCCATTGTCCGGATGAAAACCCAAGTTTTGCCTGCTGAACTCAGTAGCTGTCTGTACATGCTATGGTAGGCAAAGACTTTTTTAAAACAACTTTGGGATTTCTTGTATTTAATGTTTCCACAAGGAATGTACTGCCCATGAAAGATCCTGGATTGACAGCTCGTCAGAATAAAGCCCTGTCTATACACACAAAAGGAGGAGTAAAGGATTTTGCTGTACTGTCCCACAGCAATACCTTAATTTGGAGTAGGAAAGCCTCTCTTCCAGGACCGAGATGATAACTCCCTGTAATTATTCGTCTGCCATGGGTGTAACTATTGTGTTGGTGATGGTTTATTACTGACTCGCTAGTCTAGTAAGAGCTTGACAGGGAATAATTCATTTCCCACAGACATATAACAGGAATAACAATCAGCAGCTAACACTAACCAATTTAAATCATTCAGTGCCCGTCTGCATGGCTGCTCTGTAACAAGCTCTAAGGAGCCATTCTGCCTGGCTGGTGGTTGCTGGAGTTCAAATGTTTCCACTGTGCTCATAATGTGCGCCTCATGCCAGGGAACCCACAATTATCCTGCTAAGACAATTTTATGTCCCTTTTCCATACCCAAAAATGCACAAACAGATTATGTTTCAAGCCAGGCTCTGGCTCATTGGTCTAAAACTGAGCCTAGAGTCTCTTACAGCTTGGCACTGTATAAACTTGGCCTGAATCCAGGTTTGGAACCAAACTACGAATCAGGAGAACCTCAGTTAGTTTTATGAAGTTTCATTTGAAGCTCAAACTGCAACTTCCCTGGCACATAGTCCTGCAACTTGCTCAACCCTGAAGATGCAGACAAATATGTATACCTGCTGAATGCCCAAAATAATACAGTATACAAATCAATTAGCAGTTAATGCCAACCTTGGAAGGGTAGGACAAATCAACCCTGCTCTTTTCTTTCTTGTTCTTCTTCCTTTGCTGTGACTATGAGGATATGCTGATCTGCCACTGTTGGTAGGTCTCAGCTGGGTACACTGATACATCAAGCTGATAACACCTTGAAAAGCCCAGAGAACTGGCACTGAATGCACTAGCTATCCAACCTTTGGTACAGCTGCTTCTTGCAAGATTTTTACATTTTGAACTTGGTAGCTCAAGCTATGGACTACCAGAGTAGCTCACCTCCAGAACAAGAAACAGTACCTCCACTACACGTTAGCAAACTAAACATCTAAGGCTACGTCTACACGTGCACCCAACTTCGAAATAGCTTATTTCGATGTTGCGACATCGAAATAGGCTATTTCGATGAATAACGTCTACACGTCCTCCAGGGCTGGCAACGTCGATGTTCAACTTCGACGTTGCTCAGCCCAACATCGAAATAGGCACAGCGAGGGAACGTCTACACGCCAAAGTAGCACACATCGAAATAAGGGAGCCAGGCACAGCTGCAGACAGGGTCACGGGGCGGACTCAACAGCAAGTCGCTCCCTTAAAGGGCCCCTCCCAGACACACTTTCATTAAACAGTGCAAGATACACAGAGCCAACAACTAGTTGCAGACCCTGTATATGCAGCACGGACCCCCAGCTGCAGCAGCAGCAGCCAGAAGCCCTGGGCTAAGGGCTGCTGCCCACGGTGACCACAGAGCCCCGCAAGGGCTGGAGAGAGAGTATCTCTCAACCCCCCAGCTGATGGCCGCCATGGAGGACCCCGCTATTTCGATGTTGCGGGACGCGGATCGTCTACACGTCCCTACTTCAATGTTGAACGTCGAAGTAGGGCGCTATTCCCATCCCCTCATGGGGTTAGCGACTTCGACGTCTCGCCGCCTAACGTCGATTTCAACTTCGAAATAGCGCCCAACACGTGTAGACGTGACGGGCGCTATTTCGAAGTTACTGCCGCTACTTCGAAGTAGCGTGCACGTGTAGACGCAGCTTAAATGTGACAAATTCTTCATTGGTCCCAAAACAGCATGGGAACAAGAATAATACCTTTTCAGAACTACCCATCTCTTTTAGGCTGTGGCCACATTCGGGAGTGACATTGAAATGGCTTATCCCTCACCGTCATTTTGAAATAAGCTATTTCGAAATAAGTGCTATGGGAGTGACTACACATGAAACGCGGATCGACGTTGCCATCCGCAACATCACAAAGACTCCCAGTCGTTTCAAAATGGAGCAGCTACGCAGCCACAGCTTCATTTCAAAATAATGGGGCAGGAAATGACAAGGGTGGGTCGAATGGCCGACAAGCCCTTCCTGGAGCATGGGCCAGCCGATCCCTTAAAGGGCCTCTCCCAAACAAATCCCCCATGCACATGCTGAGGACCTTGGCTGCTTGCAGCACACGACCACCAGCACAGCACTTGGCAGAGCCTTGGTCAGCCACCACACCACTGCCTGCCATGGACCCACAGCACTTCACTGACGGGGACACCTTGGACATCATGGCCAGCCCGATGGCCATTCTGACAGCCTGCCATATGAGGCTACGTGCTGCTCGACACATGGCCAGCCTCCTGCAGGCTCCCCCCCCATGGTACATCCAGAGCACCCCCTGTTCCAGCCCTGCCATCGCCTCTGGCCGTATCCCACCTGCAGGGAATGGTAGAACATCGTCCTCGGGGAGTGGGATGATGACCAGTGGCTTCGCAACTTCAGGATGACTCAAGGCCACCTTCGTGGAGCTGTGCCCTTGGCTGGCACCAGCATTTTGCCACCAGGGCACCTGCATGCGGCCCATAGTCCCCCTGGAGAAATGAGTAGCCATTGTTGTGTGGAAGCTGGCCACCCCAGACAGCAACCACTCAGTCAGCCACCAATTTGCGGTGGGGAAGACCACCGTCAGGGTCGTACTCCTTGAGGTAAGGCACCCAGGGCCACATACCCATGGGAGGGTCCCTGGGAGGGCAGTTCCAGGGTGGGGGGCTCTGGGGAGTGGGGCCCCAGGGAGGGGAGTCCCCCATATGCTAACACACACTCATGGGCACCTGTGCCCTCTACCTCTACAGGGTGTCGCCACCATCAACAGGATCCTCCTTTGCCGCCTGACCTGCCTTGGAGATGTGGACATTGCCGTGGCCGGCTCCAAACAGCTGAGATTCCCCAACTGCATCAGTGTATTGGACAGCACCCACATTGCCATACAGACCCCACCACACATCCAGGGATGGTACATCAACCGAAAGGGCGACCACTCCATCGTCCTCCAGGCCCTCGTGGATGCCCGAGGACATTTCACGGACATCTGTATGGGATGGCTGGGCAGGACCCATGATGCCAGCATCCTGCGGAACTCATGGCTCAGCTGCAGGACGGCAGAGGGCACCCACATCCCCCCCACACGGGAGCTGCCAGTGGGGGATGTGACCATGTCCCCATGCATTGTCGCTGATACTGCCTACCCACTCCAGCCCTGGCTAATGCATCCCTACACGGGACACACCAATGAAAGCCAGGACCTCCTCAATGCCCACCTCAGCCAGGCCAGAAACACTGTGGAACGGGCATTCGGCCGTCTGAAAGTGCATTTCAGGTGCCTCCTGATGTGCCTGGAGGTAGGACTGCCCAGCGTGCCCACAGTCATGGGCGCATGCTGCGCACTCCACAACCTCATGGAGAGCAGGCAGGAGCTCTTTGTGGCACAATGGGCAGCCAAGGCTGTGCCGCACTATGAACAGCCAGGTGTGGTCCCATGTCGCCAGGTGCACTGGGATGGGGTGTGTGTGCGGGAGGCCCTCCAGGAGGCCTTTGCCTGGGGGTCCCCATGAGCTGGCCCGGCTGACTCCACGCAACTCGCACCCCCCATTCTCACCCCTGCAGTGAGATTGATGGTGGATGGGAGGAATGAGAAATCAATGAGCACAAAGGGATCATGTCTCACCCCTGCCCCACCAGCACCCCCCTCGCCATCCCCACCCGAGGCAGGACACATATCACTGTTAAATAAATTCAACTGCTATTTTTGGAACACAAAGAACATGTGACTACCTATGGGGGTGGGGGGCGTGAACTATATACTTGGGCAGGTGGGGGGCCTCAATCCTCCATTGGAGTGGCTGGTTGGGAGCCATAACAGCCCCTGGAGACACGACCACCCCACATCCGGGGACCATGGCAGGGCCGGGATGGGGCAGGTGGAGCAGGGAGCTAGGGCTGGACCGGGGCATCTCGAGGCTCAGACTCATGGATGGGGGAGCCGCAGAGGGGCAGGGCTTTCCTGGCCACAGCCTGTGCACCAGCTCCTGCCGCTCAGATGGGGTCATGTCAGCTGGGAGCAGAGCTGCAAGGGCCGGGGGGGCGGGCAGAAGGAGTGCGGGGGGGGCTGGGGAAGAGGGAGGGTGCTGAGGATGAGAGGGGTGGAGGGGACGAGGGGGAGGCTGGGCCAGAGGAAAGGGCCAGGGAAGAGGGGGAGGCTGGGGCAGAGGGAGGGACCGGGGGAAGAAGGGACCAGGGAGGAAGAGGTGGCTGGGGCAGAGGCGGGTGCTGCAGGACAGGCCATCCATGGGGCGGGTGGCTGGGCCAGGTGGTTGGCAATGGCCTTGGTCAGGGTATCAAGATACCCAGCCACCTGGTCCCAGGCCACCCGCTCCATGGAGAGCCATTCCCGCAGCAAGCAGTTCTGCTCCTGCCATGCAGCTATGTGGGCTGCCGCCAGATCATCTGCCCAGCTGTGGTGTTGGCTCCTCCCACCATGGCGCCTGGTCTGGGGAAGCGTCACCCCCTTGACCTCTTCTGCTGCTGCGGGGCTCCTGGGCATGTCTGGGGGGCTGGGGTGGCAGGCACATGTAGAGGCTGTGAAGACATAAAGTGAGAGGGTGGTGTTCCATTAGTCATGAGCCCAGGTACCGTGGGCCAGTGGCCTTGTCCCCACCGCCATCCCACCCTGCTTGTGGTGAGGGGCTCTGGGGTGGCCTGTCTGCCATGGGGTCCATCAATGTGGGGCCATTGGAGTGGCTGCTCCAGCCACCCTAGGCTTCTGACCCTCATGGCAGCCCATGGCCCCATGCAGGCCTCCCCCAGCAGCAATGATGGCCATACCTGGGTCCCTGGCCCGTGGCCATGTGCCTAGGCCCGTACCAGCTGTGTCGGGGACCACCCCTCCTCCCCGCATGACCAGGGCACCCCATGCCCAGTCCTACCTGAGGGTTCCTCAGGTGGTTCAGGGGAGGCCTGGGTGAAGATAGCCCAGCTAGGACCCTCGGAGGGCTCAGAAATGCAAAGCAGTCCCTCACTCCCACTGTCGCTGTTCCCGGTGCCAGCAGGTACTTCGGGGCCTGCGGCAGAGGGGTCCATCGAGAGTCCTGGCTGGAGTTCCTCACCCTGCCCCTCTGGCTTCGCCATGTCCAGGGTCTCCTCGGGTGCTGCAGCCTCCCTGGGTCCCAGCAGCTGGTGGAGCTCCCTGAAGTAGGGGCCAGTGGCTGGCGCTGCCCCTGACTCCTGGCTGAGTCCCTTGCTCGGGCATAGCCCTGCTGCAGCTCCTTCACTTCGGAGTGGACCTGGTCAGGGGTCCAGAGGGGGTGGCACCTTGCGGCGAGGTTGCTGGCGAGGCGGACGAAGGTGTCCATGTTTCTCTTCCGCCCCTCTGCCCTGAGCAGGATGTGCTCCCCCCTCACCAAAACCAGCAGGTCCTGGACTTCAGCTTCCAGCCAGAGGGTCCCCCTCTCTTTGGGAGCTGTCCAGAGCCCTGGGATCCCTACCACCTGGACCTCTTGGCTCCACGGGGATCCTGGGAGTCTTGGCTGCTGGCCACCTGTCCGGACACAGAGGGGTGTCGCTTTCTGGGGGTGCTAGGGAGTGTCGCCTGGCCACCTCGTGCTCCTATGGCTGCCAGCACACTCTCAGCTTCCTGCACGGGGTTTCTGTGTCCCTGCAGCTTTAAGGCACTCGCAGCTGACAGCCATAGAGCTCTGGCTGCTGGTGGGATGGGCCGGCTCTGTGGAGGACTTTTCATTTCGAAATGGCAGCCAGGGAGAGGCTCCACACATTTAATTTTGCAATTAACATTGAAAGGAGGCGTTATTCCCAACATGGGAGTGGAATAACGATTTCGAAAGGAACGCCTTTTAATTTCAAAATTAATTTCGAAACGAGCAACTGCTGCATAGTCGCTCTCCTGCTCATTTCAAAATTGCCCCTCATTTCGAAATAATTTTTGAAATGAGCTGCTAGTGTGGCCACCGCTTTAGTGAGGATGCTGATGTTGTAATACATGGAACAATATGGTATGTACTGAGTATATTCAGCATATGCAACTTAGTCTAAGCAACCTATGCCATCTAGTTGGTCAGTGCAGCTGGTAAACCACTTGGGAAGAGAGCAAGTTTGGGAAGAGAGCAAAGTTCATGAGAAAATCCACCTTTGATATAGGCCAGAGAGGACAACATTCAGGCTACTCACTTCCCACACAGAGGAGAACAGGGACGAGGAAGGACCTACTGAAGGAACAGAAAATTGAAGAGGGCCTGGGGAACTGAGGGGTAGGGACCTGAAGGCAAACAGTGACCTGGGCACTTGGGACTGAGATTAGATTGCTTCAAAGCAATGATGTGTGAGAGTGTAGGCTACAGAGGCAGACCGAAGACTGCAGCCCTTTCTGGACCATCTAACCAGATAGGACTGAGAACAAGAAGTCCTGTGGCACCTTATAGACTAACAGATATTTTGGAGCATAAACTTTTGTGGGAAAAGACCCACTTGCATCTGACAAAGCAGGTCTTTGCCCATGAAAGCTGATGTTCCAAAATATCTGTTAGTCTATAAGGTGCCACAAGACTTCTTGTTATTCTTAAAGCTACAGACTTACACGGCTACCTCTCTGATACTTGTCACCAGCTAGGACTGAGAATCTTTCCCCCCCCACACTTCAAAATGCAAGTTCTAAACTATGCTCTGTCCAAGTTACATCCTAACGCAGCTTAAGGCAGTGCTTTCCCCAGATTTGCAAAAGATTTCTGTTCTCAAAGCTTCTTTTTCCCCCAGGAGAAACAACAAAAGTGCTGCCATATAGGCTGCGTCTACACGTGCACGCTACTTCGAAGTAGCGGCAGTAACTTCGAAATAGCGCCCGTCACGTCTACACGTGTTGAGCGCTATTTCGAAGTTGAAATCGACGTTAGGCGGCGAGACGTCGAAGTCGCTAACCCCATGAGCGGATGGGAATAGCGCCCTACTTCGACGTTCAACATCGAAGTAGGGACGTGTAGACGATCCGCGTCCCGCAACATCGAAATAGCGGGGTCTTCCATGGCGGCCATCAGCTGGGGGGTTGAGAGATACTCTCTCTCCAGCCCTTGCGGGGCTCTGTGGTCACCGTGGGCAGCAGCCCTTAGCCCAGGGCTTCTGGCTGCTGCTGCTGCAGCTGGGGGTCCGTGCTGCATATACAGGGTCTGCAACTAGTTGTTGGCTCTGTGTATCTTGCACTGTTTAATGAAAGTGTGTCTGGGAGGGGCCCTTTAAGGGAGCGACTTGCTGTTGAGTCCGCCCCGTGACCCTGTCTGCAGCTGTGCCTGGCTCCCTTATTTCGATGTGTGCTACTTTGGCGTGTAGACGTTCCCCCGCTGTGCCTATTTCGATGTTGGGCTGAGCAACGTCGAAGTTGAACATCGACGTTGCCAGCCCTGGAGGACGTGTAGACGTTATTCATCGAAATAGCCTATTTCGATGTCGCAACATCGAAATAAGCTATTTCGAAGTTGGGTGCACGTGTAGACGTAGCCATACAGTGTATGCATGTGGCAAGGGCAAAGGTTGAGCAGAAACCCAATTCCTCTGATTTTCAAGAACAGAAACATTTACAACAATCATAAACACCAAAGCTGTTCCCTCAAGTGTTTTCAACAACTTGAAGCATGTTCATTAATGTAGCATATCTCCAGTTGTACAAGAGAGACAGGCTCCCTGTAGGACAGTTCTCTCACTTACCCAGAAGGAGTTTCTGACTGCTTTCCCACCGGTTTGCTCAGGAGTTAGGTTGGTCTCTGGTTACTCTTCTCTAGTTGCAGGCGAAACTGGTTTTCGCTAGCAATACTGCTTGACTGCAGTAAATAAGACAGCCCTGGGAAAGCAGATCCTAAAGCAGAATAAGATTATCAAGGGAAACCTTCCAGATTCAAAACAGGCTGGACATTTTGTATCTTTTCTTTCTGAATTTTATTTTCAGAATAACTCTTTATTCTTTATTCTTTATTCTTTTTAATAGGGAGAGAAATAATTTTATTTTCTCTTTTTCCTCTCGTGGGAATTATTATAAAATGTCAGTACAATTCAGTACCTGCATCTCCTGAGTTGCAGCCGGTGATGTAGTGACAAAACTGTGTTGTACATGTAGTTAGTTGGTATTGAATGAAGACTAAGGTTTGGACATATTTGAAATGTTTTTCTTTTGAAATAAAGTTATGGGAATTCAAAACTAATGAAGCTGGCATAAATTGTGTTTATTTTCACAACAGAAAAGAGCAACTAATCACAATCATTCTCACAGCTCCAAGTGATTTCATTTGGCTATTTTCTGCAAAGAGATTAGGGTTCTGCAGATATTGAAATTCAAGCTGATTTTCTTATTTAAGGGAAGAGTCCACTGATAAGGGCGCAGAATTGGAGTCAGGAGATACAATCTGTATGGCTTGCTCTTCCACTGTCACTCTATATCTTTGCGTCAGTCACTTAGGCTAGGTCTACACTAGCACAATACTTCGAAGTAGCCTATTTTGAAGTAAGAACATCGAAATATGCTACTTGGACGCGTATCGTCTACACATCCTCCGGGGCTGGTGCCATCGATATTCAATGTCAAAGTAGCGATGGAGAACATCAAAAGGAGCCGCCCCAGAAGGAAATGCGGAGCGTCCACACACACAAGTGCTCACCGTTGAAATAAGGGACCAGCAAAGCCCCAAGCCACTCCCTTAAAGGGCCCCGCCAGACACACTTGGCCTGCACAGTACGAGATCCACAGAGCCGACAACCGGTTGCAGACCCTGTGCACGCAGCATGGACCCTCAGCTGCAGCAGCAGCAGCAGCAGCAGCCGCCAGAATCCCTGGGCTAAGGGCTGCTGCACGCAGTGACCATAGAGCCCTGCAGGGGCTGGACAGAGCACCTCTCAACCCCTCAGCTGATGGCCGCCATGGAGGATCCCGCTATTTTGAAGTTTCAGGACGCCGATCATCTACACACGCCCTACTTCGACGTTGAACGTCAAAGTAGGGCGCTATTCCAATCTTCAGATGGGAATAGCGATTTCAACATCTCGCTGCCTAACATTGATTTCAATGTCAAAATAGCACACGGCGCGTGCAGACGTGACGCATGCTATTTCAACGTTGTGCTGGCTACTTCAAAGTAGCTGGCTAGTGTAGACGCACCCTTAGACTGGTATTTTGAATGAAGATGTACACCTAACTCCTCAAGCTCCTTTGAAAATCACATTCTGAATCTCTCTGTACTTGGGGTTTCCCCTGCCGTTCAATGAGGATGATCTTCCTACTTATTTCTCTTTGCAGAGTGGTATGGGAGCTGTTGATGAAAAGAGCTAAACAAAAGGTATTTCTATCATGTTTTTGGTGGTTCAAGTAAGTAACACAGTATTGTGTTTACCATGTCATGCAGATAACTTCACAAGCCTCAAGAGGGGCACCTCTTTGGAATTCACTTTTTAACACATATTTGTGCAACGACAATGAACCACAGTTGAAAACATGGGCAAAATAATTTTAAAATGTGAATAGACACAAGTGGTTAAAAAAGAAAAAACATTGTTTAACGCATTCTGTTGATTACTATTTTGTTGCCTCTTTCTTGTAAACAAGTTAATCACAGCTGTACAGAAAGGACTGGATTGATAGGAAATACAGTATTCATTTGAGAACAACTGTATCACATTTTAAAAAATGCACTTATAATATTTATCTGCAAATAATAAAACACGAAAGTAATGTGATTTGCCAGGGTGTGCTGCATATGTACCTGTCGTGAATGAGTGCAGGGAAGGGGTTAATTTTCTGAGGTAACTTGAATCCCAGGTGTGCCAGTGGACTAAAGTAATTCTGTTTAAACTGAGAACAATTGCATTTCCCTGGGCTTTTGTCTCTGCATGCAACAGGGAGAAAGACCCAGAAGGAAAAGTCTCCCAGGCAATTGGAATGAAAAATCAGAAATATCCTGACCATCACAAAATCAGCCAAAGAGGTGTCAGTACAAAAGAAATGTATAGTTAGACATGTTCAGATTATGTTTTATTTTAAATTTGGTTGGACTTATCTGCTCTGTATTTGCTTTTGTGTTGCTGTTTGACTTGATGTTTTCCCCGGTAACTTTTAAGCTGAATCCCAGGAAAATATTTTTTCTGCATGCAACCCCATGATTTATTTCCTCTTGATTTGTGAATGAATCTCTGTTTTTAAGCAACTATTCTTATTCCCATGTTTTAAGAAGAGTCTGTACCTTAGACTGAATAGTCAGCTATTGAATTACAGTTTTTTGTGTCTGAACTCTCTCTGGAGGCAAGGTTAAGAGCTTGGGGTACCACCACAGGAAGCTGTCTGAGTGTGTCTTCTTGGGGTTGAGTATTTTTTCTCACTAAGTGGTGGCAGCAAAACTACCCCCAGGGCAAGGAAACCTGTGACTCTGGGAAGGTTTCAGGTAAAGCCTGTTTACTGGCAATGTGTTTTTTAAAATCTCCACAGGGCCCAACTCCCTGCACTTAGAGTATAGAGTGGTGAGGAGCCCCTGACAAAACGAGACCACTCTTCCTTTCAAAGAACCCTCAGGTAATGTAAAGAACAAAGAACCACATAAAAAGATAGGCATTCGTGTATGGAGAAGTCACTTTATTAAGCCCTCCAGGCTTCCACTAAAAATTCTATCAGGCAAAATTTAGCCAATTTTTTAACATAAGTAGGATGTTAACAGGGTGACCTTTTAAAAATGATTTCAATAGCAGGATGAGCAGACAGGAACAAGACTAACACAGTACTGGCTTCTGTGCCCTAACAGCATTTCTCTGCCCCATCCATCACTCTCCGCAGAATTCAAGCTTTTTAACTTAATAGGTAGCAGGTTTAAAGCTGACAAAAGGAAGTATTTCTTCACACAATGCACAGTGCGCCTGTGGAACTCCCAGCCAGAGGATGTTGTGAAGACCAGAGTACAATAAAAGGACTAGATAAAAACATGGCAGTTTGGTCCATCAGTTGCTATTGGACAGGATGGGTTGTAATGATATCTCTAGCTCTGGGGTGGCCAACCTGCAGATCTTGAGCCACATGTGGCTCTTGGAGTGAAGAAATGCGGCTCCTGCACCAACCTGCACCATGGGGGTGCTTACTACTGCTCTGTGCACATTTTCCCCACATGCAGGCGGAAGCGTGTGGCACAGGTGGCTTCAGTGAGTCACTGGCATTGGGTTGGGGTGGGAGGGGGAGGACTCGGGTGTCTGGTTCTGGGCGAGATGAGGGGGATTGGATTAGAGCAGGAGGGCTGGGGGTGCCTGGCTCTGGGAGAGAGAGAGGACATTAAGTCACATATTTTATACTCATTTTTATCTATCTAGCTCTCTTTCTATATGTAAATCTATAGTTATATAATATATATCTATATCATATATAGATATATTACAAATATAGATAAATATGTGTAATATATATCTATAGCGAGATAGATAGATATATATGCATATGTGAAATGTGTCTCTTTACAATCTATCCACAGGTATTCTGTCTCTTAGACTCTAAGGCCATGTGTCCACAGCGCTGTACTCCCAGCAGCTCCATGCTAATGAGCAACCATTTGCAATTGCATATATTGAAAAAAAATCAGGGATAAGGGGTTGGTAACAGAGGAGGTTTTATCCAGCAGAGGCAAACTACATGGCTTGTTTACTGCTGACAGCTGCCTCTTCCGGCAGTGAGATCTTGTGCAGCTATGCTAATTAGCCGTGTGATTACGTTAATAAGCAGTCATTTACAATGGTGAGAATGCTCATTAGCATGGAGCTGCTGGGAGTACAGCTCTGTGTAGACATGCCCTAACTGTCTATGACCAGATGGTGCATGAGATGGCAGCCCAAGGTTAGTCCCAGGACACTATGCAGTGCCAGGTGAAGGGGAAAGAACTCCAGCAGGCCTATCAAAAAGTCCAGGGAGCCAACCAGCGGTCAGAGGCAGCTCCACAAACCTGCTATTATCAACAGCTGCACACGCTTATGGGGAACAACCACACCACAGAGCCCGAACTGACTTACAATACTTGTGGAGGCTTTAGTATGGATTCCAGACTGAGCACAGAGGAGCAGCATGGCCTGGAGGAAGAGGGCAGTGGAAAGAGGAAGGGAGCAATGAGCAGGGGACAGAGGAAGTTGTTCCAGACAGCCCTCAACTCTTCACCATAGACCTGAAACTGGGCCTATCCATGGCGAGCCCCTCCACACTGGTCCCCAAGCCCTCTGGAACAAGCAGGTTGGATGAGTCTTTATTCTGCATGCTAGAAGCAGCTTGGGCATGGGTATAGCTATAGTGTTTTGAATAGGTACAGGTTTGCTACCTGTGCTTCTGTGCCCCTCACAACAGCGTGTGAATGTTTGTTGGGATGGAGCACTGCTCCTTTTTGGAGATCTCCTTGAAGGCCTCATCCAGGTACTATTTTTTCATTTTTTCCACGAGATTTTTGGGCAGGCCTGACTTGCTGCAGCTTCCACGGTAGCACACTTTACCACCTTACCACACCAGGCAACCAGACAGCAATCTGGTGTCATGGCACCACACAGCATTTTAGCAAATTGTCCAGGCTTTTGGTCACACAGCAGGAGTAGCTGCTCTTTCTCCATATCTGTTACTTTTAGGAGGGTGATGTCTTCTTTGGCGACCTGCAGACATATGGGAATTTGCATTTTTCTTTTCACATGCTTCCTGCCCCTTTACTTTGGCCTACAGCATCCGGTGAGCACTGTGTTCCCCACCCCAAACCAGCAGGACATCAGCTGATACCCACTGGCTAGAGTCCCCTGAGGAGAGGGCATCCACCTCCTGTCCATGCAAAGAGTCCCTGAGGGGAGGTCACCCACCTGCCATCATTGGGGTCTCTGCATGTGGGGAGGGAGGGCAAGGCTACCTTGCCACTCCAGCCCAAAGTGCCATTGCAAAAGGCTATTCAAGCACCCTTGAGAAGGCGTCTTTGCCCGCCCACTTAAACGTCTCCTAACTCCAAAATAAAATCATTCCTTTGAGCTCAGTGTGATTTCTTGGCCTGCAGGAGTAGCCGGGGGGGGAACACAAATCAAAATGGGTGGTGGGGGGGAGAGTGAGTGCCACCGAAAGCACAGCTGGCCAGTGAAACTCCCGTGTACACAGCAGACACGTGGCTGAGGGAACCGGGAGGAGGGGGAGGAGAAGTGGAACTCCCTTGTCCCACCAAAAAAGAGCATTCATTCATTACAGCACTGTTGATTTATTGGCATTATGGCAGAGACATACATAAGTACCATGTGCATTACAGATCATTCATAAAGCTGTTTTTTAAAGCATCCCTCATTGCTGAATCCTGAGCATGGGTACTGATGGATGGCAGTGTAGATGGCTGTGAGTAAGCCCTGCCTATTGCCTTCACTTCAGAATGCCATATAGACAGGAAACTCTCTCACCTTGATTCACATATGTTGTGCAAAATAGCGCATGCTGTACTAAGGGTGGGGACATTAACATCAAAAACATACAAATGGGTCACTAAACATCTGTTTCACTTTCACATATCCAAATGCACATTCCACTACCATTCTGCACCTGCTCAGTCTGTAGTTAAAGTTTTCCTTGCTGGGCTCCAAAGCTCCTGTGTAGGGTTTCATCAGGTAGGGAAGCAGAGGATAAACAAGGTCACCCAATATAACAACGGAAATCTCCACTTCAACAATCTTGATTTTCTGATCAGGGAAAAAGGTCCCATCCAGGAACTTTCAGTACATTCCCGAATTTCAGAATACCCATGCATCGTGAACCCTCCCTGACCAGCCAGTGTTGATGTCTGTAAAATGATCTTTGTGACCTACCGACCCCTGCATGACCACGGAGAAGTGCCCCTTTTGACTAATATAGTCCGATGCCAGGTGTGCTGGGGCATGATGGGGATGTGAGTGCCATCTATTGCCCCACCTCAGTTAGGAAAGCCCGGGCAGCAAAACCATCCACTGTCTCCGAGAGTCACAGTCTTCCTGAGGAGATGCTGGCAGATTGCATGGGCCACCTCCATCACCACGGACCACACCGTAGATTTGCCCACGCAACCTGATTTGCCACTGACCAGTACCGGTTGGGAATTGCAAACTTCCACAGTGTAATTGTCACTCTCTTCTGCATCATTAAAGCCTGCCTCATCTTGGGATTGCTGCGCTTCAGGGTGGGCACCAGTAGATCACAAAGCTCCATACAGATGGACTTGCACATGTGAAAGTTCTGCACCCACTGCTGGTTGTTCCAGGACTCCAAAACGATATGATCCCACCAGTATGTGCTGGTCTCTCAAGTTTGAAAACGCCACTTCACTGTTATCAGTGCAGTCATGACAGCCACCAGCTCTGCATTCTTTGTCCACAGTTGGCACAGTTGCTGTTCCAAAACACCATCCTTGTCATCGTCATCATCATCATCAGCAGCAGCAGCAGCAGCACCATTAGGCTAAACAAGTGCCATCGAGCTTTGGAATTGAAGGACAAATTGTGTGACAGCCGCTGTGGTTGCCAAAACTATCCGTGCTATGAGTTGGAGCATTTGTGGTTCCATGCTTGCACTGGAATGCTGCAGCAGAAAATGGCGCAATCTCCAGTTCTTTTTTCTCATGGTTACTGATGCAGTGAATTATGGGATAGTGATTGGAATTCTGGGATTCCAACACGAAACATCCACAAGCAACCAGGGCTAAGGCATTGTGGGATAGGTACCCACAATGCAGTGCATATGCTGTCGAACTTGCACGGGGCAATGGGAATGCAGAAACTCGACACGGAGAAAAGATGGATCGAATTTCAAGAAGTTTTGTGGACACTGTATTCAAATTCATGATATCAGGATTAAATATTTGATTTTTATGATATATCAAATTTATCTTGTAGTGCAGACAGCCTCAGTGGTACAAACTTCTCCTGGCAGCGATTTGTCCTGAGGCCTAATAGTGACACACAAGATTCATGTACAGTTTCTCTGTTGATCAGTTTTCCAGACACATTTACTTATTATTAGAGAAGCTTGAGCACCCTCCCTCCAGCTTCAGTTTTAACCTCTGCCCTGTCTCCTCCTCAAAGAGGTTATAGGAAGGTTATAAGTTCATTCGGTTCATTTGGCCACTTCTGTTTGGTTTGAAATGTATAACTTCATAGCTCCTGACCTCTAATCTGCATTCTGAGCCAGGGGAGCTGACATAGTTATGACTAAGATATATATGGAGATGGCTCCACGATGCCAGAAGGGGTGTGGACTCAGACAGAAGTTGCATGTCTGGGTGCAGCCAGCCCTCAGTGCCACCCAGAGAGCACAGCATGATGTCTCCTACCCCCTGACGGCCCTAAGAGATGTCCAGAAGAAGCAGAGCAGCGTGCAAGCAGCAATTTAAAGGTTCTGGGCCTCTGGCAGCTGCTGCCTAACTCTTTTAAACAAACATCTTTCAGGTCTTCTTTACACACAAAGACTGTGTTTTCACTGGTGTTTTGTCAACAAATCCTGGGGAGTGTCCACATTAAAAATGCTTTCTGTCGATACTTTTGTTGACAGCCTTCTGCCTATCCAAGAACACCTTTCCCAACAGAATCCATCAACAAAAAATCCTTGTGGATTTTCCAGACGGCCTTCTGTTGACAGACAGGGCATCCTGGTTACTGGACAGCCCGGTCATCTGTGCTTCCAGCTGGCCATTCTGTCGAGTAACTTCTGTCGATGGATCATTATAATGTAGATATAGCCCATGAGTATGCCAAAAGGGCACTTTTTTTTATTTGTAGGACAGATTGGAAAATTATGCTTCTGATATTACTATAGTTAAGAGTTTTCCTTAGTAATACCAAGTAGCTGGGGAGTCAAGGTAGACAATGTTAAGTACAGTATTCAGCTAGCTTAACAGATTTGTACCCAGGTGTAATGGTATCCAAGTAACAAGTAAAACCATTACACATCATGCAGCATTTGGATCTTACATGGAAGCATACTCCTGTGCATTAAGCATACTCCTGTGCATTAAGACTGGTAAAAAGGGATAATATTTAGAATTTTTAAGGCATTAACCTTGCCTTGGGGCATGCAGGAGCAAGCAGTGGGGGCAGAGATGTAGGAAGATTGTCACAAATTCATTTTGGGGGTTTGGCAATCCCTGGAGCACCCTGTTCTGCTTCCCTGCTTTCACCCCACCTGGAAGAATAGTTTATTTGCACTCATTAGTCATTGCAAATGGGGAAAACATTGTCCCTCTTTGTGTATTTGTGGTGTATAAAGAAGACCTGAAAGATGTTTTAAAAAACAACAAAAGACCAGCTTATCTTTTTACAGTAGAAACCCAGGTCTTGTGTCCCCCACAGGACTCTGTAGCAGCTGGAAAACAGTGAAATTATTACATCACAAAAGATGAAGCTGAACACTAAGACATGTTTGTCAGTCAGTTTAAGTATTGATTTTGGTTTTCTGTGCTAAGACATATTTAACAAAGTTAACAGGCTCTCGTGGCTAGAGAACATTTGTGTGTTTAGGACTGTCAGGAACAGGAGTCATACTGATCTTCTCTAGGAACTTTATTGACCTCCTATAGATTTTGAGGCTAGTGAAAGGTGTTGACATTGGTTTATAAACTCCCATATGACCTGAATCCAGTCTACTTTTTATGAGGCTAGTGGGTATACTCTTGCTCCCATGGTTTAAACATGAGTTTTTGATTTCTTCCAAACAATAGTTTGAAAAAGTTCTAACTACTGACACTGAGGCAGCTGCCCTTCGTTTACTTAAAAACTGTTTTGGAGTAGGCGTTCTGGGCCAGATTCTGATAATTTTACCCATATTAAAATCAGTGAGGCTGTTCATGAAACAAGATACTAAGCCACAAAAGCAAAGGTACTAGAGTCTAGCCTGTAGATGTTCAATGGAATAAGAGTTTTTGCATGGTGACTGTTGATAAGTATGAGAAGTCTTTATTAAGATTATTAACAAGCAAAGTCTACAACTGAAAGACAAATACATGTAATCATAAACCTCAGAATAGAACATGTTCACAGAGTTGCATTCCAACCTTTTAATTAACATACACCTTGGCTGGGTCTACACGGCACGGCTTTCCTGGCAGATCCATGCTAATAAGCAGCCTCGAAATTGCAAACGGCTGCTCATAAGCATGGTCCATGTCTCATTAGCATAGCCGTGTGAGAGCTCTCTCTCGGCAGAGGGGAGTACGGGGAGTAAAGAGGTTGTGTGGATGTGCCCCTGCTGGCAAAAAACCCCTCTGTCGCCAGATCTTTATGCCTGAAAAAATTTAGGAATAAGGGTCTGGCGACAGAGGGGCTTTGTGCCAGCAGGGGCATGTCTACATGGCCTCTTTACTGCAGGCACCCCCCTCTGCTAAGAGAGAGCTCTCATGTGGCTGTGCTAATGAGCCATGGGAATATGCTAATAAGCAGCCATTTGCAATTTTGAGGCAGCTCATTAGCATGGATCTGCAGGGAAAGCCACACCGTGTAGACCCAGCCCATGTGTATTACTTTAAAGATTTTAAATGCCCTCAGATGCTCTGAAATTGGCTTCTTTTATAAACCAGTAAATAAAAATAAATCTAAGTATAAACGGTCAGATTCTGATCCTATTCACACAATATGAAGTAGTACCTCTGATATAAATGAAGTAACTTCACTTTTATATTGGTAGAAATGAGATCAGAATCTATGCAAAGAATTATATTTGAAGACCATTATATTTAAAGCTCATTCAGATCACTACATGCTAGTATTCATATTGTTTAAAAAGTTATGTCTCCTTTTTTAATTTATTTGAACGCCTAAGCCAGGGGTGGCCAACCAGTTAAGGACTAAGAGCTATGGATAGAGTTCAAAGAGCTTCATATTATCTATCTAGCTATCTATTGATAGCTAGATAGATAAAAATAAATAATAATACATGGCTCAGTGCCCTCCCACTCCCCCAGAGCCAGGCACCCCCAGTACCCCGCTATAACCCAATCCTCCTCCCCTCCTCCAGAACCAAGAACCCCCAACTCCCCTTTACAACCCAAGCCTCATCCTACCACTCCCCAACAACCAGGCATCCCAGCCCTTCCCGACTCAATGCCCTCCTCCTCCCCTCAGCCCCCACCCCACTCTCTCTCTCAGTGCCCTGCCTCTGCCTCTGCCGCAGAACCAGACACTCCCAGCCCTCCACCTCTCTAATTCAATTCCGGCCACTCACCAGCACCGCTGCTGCCATGCGCTTGTCCCACCAAACACTGTGGCACATGCACAGAGCAGTGGACAGCATTCCCCATGTGCTGCTCTGAGGAGGAGCTGCATTTAATGGCTTTACGGCCGTGTCTATGCTAGCCCACTTCTTCGAAGTACGTGCCCAACTTCGAAATTCCCTTACTTCCAAAACGAATTGGAATTTCGAAGTTGGGCGCATATGTCAAAGCACCTGCAGCTAGACTGCCTGTCAGCACTTCAAAGTTAACAGCTTTGAAATTCATGTGGCTGCCATCTGCTAAGACCCTGCATATGCCTGGCAGTGCCTCATTGATATTCCCTGCTCTGTGTCATTTCCGTGCCCACTTCAAAGAAGAGGGCTAGTGTAGACATGGCCAAAGAGATGCACACTGCTCAACAGTCGTGGGTTGGCCACCCCTCGCCTAACTCTTCTCAAAATACTACAGCATGTGACAGCAATAGTCTGAACTATTGAAGGTTACAATGATGTTACTATAGAAACAATATGTAAAATGTTGTTGTATATTTACCATTGACATATATAGTATATACAGAGTACCATAATGGCACAAAATGTATCCAGACTGTGTGAGCACATCATGTAAGAGCAGGAATATTCTGTTGAACTTTTCAGGTAAACTTTTAGGGCTAGATGCTGCTAGCTTGTCTCTCAAGGACTATTCAACTGATAAGGCACTTCTCCAGGTGAATAAAGAAAGCAGAATCTGGTCCGTGAGAATGTAATGATATAGTTATGGTAGAGAAATGAACCAAGATAATTTATAATGGAAGACTCAAGGTATGGGCTAACCACTAGCCAATCTATATCAACAGCTGTGGCAGTGGAAATCATCTGACAATCGCATTCTTACCTTTGAATGAAACCAATTACCAAGACCAGAAAGAAGTCCGTCAGTATGGTCAGGCTTGAAACCTGTATGATAGGAGCTTGAATATGTTGTGTTATTTGTAAACCATTACCATTTTATTCCTCCTCATTCCCTTTGGGGAAAAAAATGGATCTTCCATGGTTTCCTATTCCTCTACATGCTTGCGTGCAAAACCCTTGTCTTAACAAATGCAAAGCAACTGGATACAAAGTGATTATGTGATCTCAGACATTTCTGAATATGAACTAGGCTAGGCATTGATCGAAGGAAGAGGAGGTCACATGGACCTGTGAAAGCCAATTGGATTAGATGTGACTATTCAAGAAATGGGGCTGTTGGAAGTTTCATTTCCATTTTGTTTCTTTGGATTCAGATCTGAGACTCGCTGATGCTCTACAAAAACAACGAGAAGTCCTGTGGTACCTGAGAAACTAACAGATTTTTTGGAGCATAAGCTTTTGTGGGCACAGACCTGTTTCATCAGCTGCATGATTGATGTTCCAGCCTATTTCTACCTGAGGGTTGGCTTAGACAGAGATCTTTTCAAATGTGTTTTTTTTCTTTATGTTTAGTATTAAAAGCACATCAGGAGGCAGATCTGAGTCTAATCCTAGCTTCTGGGATTCCATTAGGGGCTTTATAATTCTTCATGAGAGAAGCATCAACTTTTCTTTCAGGGATCCCTCTGAGCACAAATATGACTGCTGTTGGCATAATAATGTCCTTTCTCTGGGAGGCTACTGCCTGCTCCACTTTCTGCAAGGCCGCACAATTGAGTTTTTCCTTTCATACAGAATCAAATATTTGTATTTGCCTAGAAGCTCTTTTTGAGTTGTTGATGTTAACACTCTGATTTGATGCTGACTAGCTAACTGTGAGGAAGTTAAGCAGGCACAATTCAATTCTGGTATTTGATGAAAAATACCTGGTTTTGCATTCTTCTCTGAACACATCTTTGCCCTGTTCTTGAGCAGGGATTGTTAGCATCTTCACATTTTTTGCCAGTATTTCCTGAAATATTTCTTGGAGAGACAGTGGGGAAAATATAAACTGTAATATTGTCACCTTTTTTACTCAAGTGTTTAGCAAACAGCTGGAGTCTTTCAGGTTCTTTAGGTTAGAAAAGGAATTTTAGCAGCTATTGGACAAAAGCTATAATACAGCCAAGTCTAGTTTTGTTACACGCTGTAGAAAAATGATCCAGCCCACTGCTAGATATTAGCTTACATTGGCTACTTTCCTGAAGGCTGGACTCAAAATGCCAGGATCTGGAACACGGAAGGATGACTAATCCATGCATTCGTGGTGGAACCAGGAGTTATGCAGTGGTTGAAGCAGTTTTCCTCCCGACCTGGCACAATGACCATGTTTTAAAAGGACAACTCTTCATTTGAACAATATGTAATGTGAACTGTAGAACGAAAAGTAGCAAGAGCAATTCACTCCTCGAATATTTAAAGCTGATAGATTCATGTAAGAGTAGTTAGCAAGATCCTTTGTGTATGATTATACTCACCAAATCAGTTCCACCTTGTACTTTAGCTATGTGTTTTTGACTTTGAGACAATGGTAGGAAACTTTTTCTTATGAGGCACTTCCTTTTCTTTTCAGAACTCAGTAAAATATTAGATAAATTCCTTACAATTTTCTCCCAGGACAATCCCCTCCCCATAACTTTAAGATTGAAAAATTCTGTTCAAATAGGAGCACATTCCCCATCCTTGCACTACATGACTATAAAGTCCCCTGAGAAAGTGTTTACACTATAATTCTTCCCAGCCTGCTAAATGCCTGGAAATGGCTCAAAATATTTGGCATACCTGTAAGATGAGAACAACATTCATCATAGAGCTGGAATGTGTGAAAAATGTAATAAAGAGCAAAGACCATATGGCAGTTCCGAGCGGAAAGCAGCAGGGTTAACTCATCTGTCTTCTGGTGGTTCATCCAAACTGCAACATGCAATGGGGCTGACAGACTTGAAGGGCCCCTGGGCAAGGTGAGGGAGCAGTTCCATGCTCCCAGAAGGGGCAGCACACCAGGTGGAAGAGGTGGGGCTGGGGACTGGACTCCCCTTGCCAGCCCTTCATCACGCCTGGAGCACACCATCCTGAGCACCAGCATCCCTTTAAAGGGCCTGGGGCTCTGGCTGCCACTGCAGTAGCACTGGCTGAGAGCCCTGTGCCCCAGGGCAGTTACAGCTACCCACCCACACACCCACACACACACACACACACACTTTGGCAGGCCTGCCAACACGCAAAGATTTGGAATTGCAAAAAGTCTGAATATTCATTGTTAAATTACTCAGAAAACCCCCGTCCTCAGCTACTCATTAAGAGAATGTTGATAAGATTTCATTGGCCTCTAGATCTTCAGAGGGGTCGGTCTCTCTGTTTTAGATTGTACAGTCTAAACAAACTGGAGAAATAAGGACGGGGAGGGGAAAAGATGGCACACAAGTCAAGTAAAGTATTGCTTAAGGACACACAATACATTAGTGGCAGAACTGGAAATAGACTCTGGATTACATTATTCTTAAACCCATCCAATAAACAACACTGCTTCTCAATATGCTGCCTAGGGCATAGTACAGAGGAATACCAATCCTGACTGAGGATTTTGGATGCTCAGACTGAGATCCAGTGATGAAATTCTGGTCCTATTTGAACTCTCATCGCCTTCACTCAAGCCAGGATTTCATATGAGATCCTCCGTCAGTTTCAGGGACAGATTCTGCCACAGTTAAGTAGCAGTTTACTGCAGAAATCAATGGAGTGAGTGCAGGTACTATTCACTGAAAGGGTGGCAGCATTCAGTCGGTGCCGTACATTATTACAAATGTTATAAAGGTATACAATATCCTGGAGGTAAATTCTTATTCACAGTGAATAATAATCATTGATTCTTCATAAATCTTTGACAAAAGAAGTTCAGTAGCACAATTGTACGAGTGTAAATCAACAAAAGCTCATTAATTTTTTTTTAACAATAAAGATTTTATAATAAAGTTCCAATTCTTGACAGGATTTTTCATTCCCTTAATTATTCTCAAGCTACAATGACACCAGTTCAAGTGATTATCCCCATTCAGTATTCACTGCTGATTTGTAGTGCTTCTCTTGAGTGTGTCAAGGACAGTTAAATGGGAATTTATGGGCAGAAAGCAAGTATGTGGTTACAAACCTAGTTGAAGTGACTATTTCTGTTTCAGCTTAGCAAGAATGCCCTATCTGATTTACATAACACACAGGAACAAAGATTAGGATGCCTGGATTGGGAACTTTATTTCATTCTATGCCAAGTTGCTGCTTTTGCACAGAACTTTGTCAAACACATTTAGTAACTTTTATATATGCAACTTACCTTCAACTTCCCTTTCCAGCAATGTGCTGTTAGTCACAGATTGAGTGTGGGGGACACTGCAAGACAGAATCCTGATGTCAGAAACCATTTCACGGCACTGTTAGTGATGAGTTCATTGAAGATTATGACGGTATTGTGATAAACTGAGAATTTCTGCACTGCCAGAGTTAGTCTGCTGTGGAAGCTTGTAGGCTGTAGAAAAGTTGACAGCAGCTCAGCTAGGAAAAGAGCATTAATAAAGTACCTCAGTGTGCATGTGCGTGTGTGTGTGTGTGTGTGTGTGCGCGTGCATGCGTGCACCTACATGTCACTACATGCCTCACTGCTTTTCACATATTCTGGCATTCCTGAGAGAGAGGTGTAGGCTGTTTTTACTACAGGTTGGACTGCCATGGTCCAGTACCCTCGGGACCTGACCAGTCCCAAATGAAGGAGTTTGCCAGACCAGCGTAGGTCAGTTCTGGCTCCTCTGTTGCAGACTTCTGGGCTCTCCCATGCACTGTCAGGCTCCTGGCCATAGGCCCCAGCTTCCAGGCTCCCCACCCCACTGCTGACCCTGGCCACTGAACTCTACTTCTGGCCAAGGCCGGGTTCCCTACCCCAAGGCTGCTGCCCTGGCTCCACCTCTGGATGTCCATACAGGCTCCAGAACAATTTTTCTACTCCCACCTCCCTGCCAGAGCTTCTGGCTGCCAGTCCTTGCCACCAGACTCCCAGCCAGCTCCCACTCCCAGCTTGTGGGGTCACTGGCCCAGCAACATCCTACTGGGCCATGGATGTTGCTGAACAGAGAGTTCCAGACCAGAGAGATTCAACCCCTAAGTATGGTGGTCAGAGAAACAGCACATTCAGAATTCTACGAGGGCCCTTTGGGTTTAAATTGCTACCAAGAGAAAAAATACTGTTGAATGAAATGAAGGGCTCACTTGCCTTTCATTATTCAAATCTACAGTAGTTCTTGCTAGCTAATGTATTAGATTAGAAACATTGCAAAAGTTACTATAGAAAACAATGTTGCTTTATCAGAGGTGTTGGATGAGATAACCTGGTAAGGCTTTTTCTTTAATTGTTTGAACAGTGTCTTCATCAGAAGTGAAAACGATATGAAACTTCACTGGGTTTTGCTTTAATTGAAACACAGATTTTTGGTGTATTTTACTCCAGCCCCTGCAAGCAGATGTATCTAAGTCAGTGGGAGAAATTCTTTTGCCAATACAATGCTGTTCAAACTGGTGCTTAGGATGGTGGAAATATATCACTTGGGTGGTGGCCTTTTCACACTCCTGAGCAACATAACTTACATAAAGGTATGTGGTAGTGTAGACATAGCCTTACAGTTGTCAAAACTTTTGATTATTTCATCATAAATCTCCCAATATGTGGCACTTTTTGTAAAGTCCCAGCTCCTGCAACCACACGTGAGGATCTCAGCTTTCATTTATGCTTTTAGAGAGAAGAGGGAAAAATGGACTCTGAGCACTCAAAAGTCCGAGGGTATATAAAGACCCAGCATTCTTTGTTGGCTTTTTATTAATCTCATGATTTTTTGGTGATGTGTGGTCTGCAATTCTACATATTAATTTTCCCAAAGCAGATGCTTCAGTTCTTTCCAGTTGCACAGAGCTTTTTCTCAAATACTTAGCACTGATTTTCTTCTCTAAAATCATGACAAAGTTAGCACACCAACTGCAATTGCCAATAAATAATTTATTTAATGTCACATGCTCTTAGAAGCAAGCTTGTACCTGATTTTGCTCTATCACTTGAAAGCTTTCAAATTAATCATAGTACTCCAGCACAAAGCTCAGTCTAATTCAGGTGGATTAGTTATAACCTACAGTCATCCTTTACAAGGTATTTTTTGTTTTGTAGATTATTCTCAAGGAATTTGTTGCAAGAATTGGAAATCTGAGAATTGTTTTGGCTTTGGCTGGACATAGAGATCACTCAGTATTGTCTTTTGTTCCTCAAGTGGATGAGCACAACTCTTGAAATCAATATATCATTGTAAAAGCTGGCATCAGAAAATTCAAATTTCATTTTCTACTAAATCCTAACTTCTAAGTAAGCGAGGATAACTTCGAAGTCACTGCTCCATTTGAAGTGTAACTTGGAAGTTTAGTGTTTGGAGATGCTCTGCACTCCTTACTTTGAAGTAAGGAGTCTGCCAAGCAGGCGGCCTCCCCGGAGGATGGAGACACCCTGGCCAGCCCAAGAAGGGCTCTATGGTACCTGCCACCTTAACGGAAACAGCCTCCCAACAACCATGCCAAAAGCAGGGCAGCATGAGCTCCCACTCAGATTGCCCCTGCCTAAAGCATCAGCCCACCTCCAAGCCCCCTGGCCACCATGGAAGCATAGCACAACCTCTCTACCCCTCCAGGAGCCCTGGACAAGGAGTCTGAGGGGCTGCAGTGCCCAGGCAAGGGCTGTGCCAGGAGGGGGCCCTCCTGGACTGAGGATGACCTGAAGGACCTCCTTGCTCAGCAAGCTGGCACCCAGAAGAGGAATGCAGAGACTTTCAACCGGCTGGCCAGTGGCCACACCACCCGAGTCCAGCCCAACTGCAGAGTGTGGATAAAAGTGAAAGAATTCTCCCAGACCTACATCAAGACCCACATTGCTGCCAGCCACTCGGAGGGGTGGGGGGGGCACAGCCCATTCACTGCCCCCGCTACCAGGAGCTGCTCAGGCTCCTGGGGCTGATAGAGGCAGCCACCCCAGAGCATGTGGTGGACACTGCCTCTCCCCACCCCTGCAGATAGCGAAGACAAGGCAGGCCCCTCTAGCACCACGAGCCCCCCACACGGGAAGCAGCTGACTGAGGCCGAGTGTGATTACAAGGGCTACGTCTACACATGAAGCCAACATTGAAATAGCTTATTTCGATGAATAACGTCTACACATCCTCCAGGGCTGGCAACGTCGATGTTCAACTTCGACGTTGCGCGGCACCACATCGAAATAGGCTCTGTGAGGGTACATCTACACGCCAAAGTAGCACACATCGAAATAAGGGTGCCAGGCACAGCTGCAGACAGGGTCACAGGGCGGACTCAACAGCAAGCCGCTCCCTTAAAGGGCCCCTCCCAGACACAGTTGCACTAAACAACACAAGATCCGCAGAGCCGACAACTGGTTGCAGACCCTGCGCCTGCAGCATGGATCCCCAGCTGCCGCAGCAGCAGCCAGAAGCCCTGGGCTAAGGGCTGCTGCCCACGGTGACCATAGAGCCCCGCAGGGGCTGGAGAGAGAGCATCTCTCAACCCCTCAGCTGATGGCCGCCATGGAGGACCCGGCAATTTCGACGTTGCGGGACGCGGATCGTCTACACGGTCCCTACTTCGACGTTGAACGTCGAAGTAGGGCGCTATTCCGATCCCCTCATGGGGTTAGCGACTTCGACATCTTGCCGCCTAACGTCGAAGTTAACTTCGAAATAGCGCCCGACGCGTGTAGCCGCGACGGGCGCTATTTCGAAGTTAGTGCCCCTACTTCGAAGTAGCGTGCACGTGTAGACACAGCTAAGGATTCCAGTGACAGGACCCTTGCCATTTCCCTGCCCTCCAGGACACCCAGATGAGCCTTCTAGAACTGAGCCTCACCCAAGCCCCAGGATGTTGCAGCCTGTACATATGGAATGAGTGGGATGTCACCAGGAATGAGGTCTACCCAGAACAGTCCCCCAGCCCATGCACCTGGGGATGGGGCAAGGGGAGGGAACATGCTGACTCTTGCCAGGCAGGAACCTCTGGGCACCTGGCATCCCACAGGGTTCAAGGGCCCCATCCAAAAGCTCACCCTGACCCCCCACATACCACTAGCTGAGAACCCTGTGGTAGTGGGCCACAGACAGAGAGGAACTCTAGTTGGCTGGAAACAGAAAAGCAGGGGAACAGGATGGGGGCCAGTGGAGGTGGGCCCCAGCTCCCCCAGTGCTCAGATGCAGCACTTACGGACTGCCTTCTGTGCCCTCCTGTCACCAAAGGTCCTTTACAGGAAGGCGCCACAGCCCACAGAAGCAGGCCACAGTTACAGGGGGCTGGGTGGCTACCCTTTGCTCCAGCCTGCATCTCCCTGCAGCCGCCACAGGGCCTCCCACAGACGGTGCTGGAGGGAGGAGGAGGCAGATGCCACCCGGGCAGTCAAGTGGGAGATGACCAGGGTACTCTGGGACTGGATGGCAATGGAGCAGTACGTGTGGGTGCAGCTGGCCAGCAGCCTGGACGTCGTGGCCCAGGCCTTGGCTGCCTGCCTTGCCCAACCACCCACCCCCTTGCCAGCCTGGCACACAGCTGTACGCCCCACAGCTGCCCCTCCAGCAACACCCCCACTACTCCCTCTCAGCCGCCTACCTCCTGGCAGACCTGTCACCATCCGTTCACCTGGACCTGGCTTGGTGGCTGCTGGCTGAGGCAGGTGTACCTGACCTAGCCCCAGTGGAACCCACCTCACACCCTGAGGAGGCCAAGCTTGTAGCACCCCCACCCCAGCCCTACCTCCCTGTGGTCCAGGCCCTGTTGTGGCCCCATTGCAGCCCCACAGGGAGCCCCAGAGCTGAAGCGGTAGGGGCAGCCATAGCCAGGGTGGCTCCTGCCCCCCCACATCCCTGGGTGATGGAGCCTTCCCCCCCACCTAGCCCCCCTCTCCCGGATCAGACACCTCACCTAGCCCCCCGCCTCCTTCCTATGGACCATTTCCCCTGTGCACTGTAAATAGTTTCACACGTTGTTCTATATGGTTTTGCAAAACAAGTTTATTCCTCAAATACTAAAGTTTGATGTTCCCACCCTAACGCCATGTCCCCAGTGCTTGGTGGGAGAGAGGTGGTGGGGGAGCATGAGAGATGGAGGCATGCAGGGGCCAGTGGTGCAGTTTGTGGCTGGGACGGTCAGGGCAGGCCCTGCATGAAGGCTTGGCACAAGGCCTCCCAGATCCTGACCCCATCCCTCTGTGCCTCATGACATGGGGCAGCAGGTGGCTGCTCATACCCGGCCCCCGGGTCCACAGCCCAGCCCTGGATGAAGAGCTCCCGCCAGATGTCCATGAGATCATGGAGGGTACAGTAGGTGGAGATGACCAAGGGGATGTGCAGGAGACTGACATCCAGCCTGCTGAGGAGGCAGTGAAACCTCCCCTTCAGCCTCCCAAACACCCACTCTACTATGCCCCTGATATGGTTGAGGTGACCATTAAAAGGGTCCTGGGCTGGTGTGATCCATCCAGTGTAGGGCCCCATGAGCCACAGGTGCAGCGGGGGGAGCTCGTGCAGGGGGACATACGTGCCCTCCTGCATCCAGTGTCCCACCCATGAATTCCGGAACACCCGGCCATCATGGGCCCTGCTTGGCCACCCCATGCACATGTCCAGAAAATGGCCCCTCACGTCCATCAGGGCCTGGACCACCACTGAGTGGTACCCCTTCCTATTAATATAGGCAACCCCGCTGTGTTCTGGAGCCCGTATTGGCACATGAATCCCATCCAGAGCTCTGAAACAATTGAGGAAGCCCAGGTCCGTGAATCTGGTGAGGGCAGCATCCAGGTCCCCCAGGGTCACAACTCGTGGCAAGAGCACCCTGTTGATGGCTCAGATGACCTGCAGAGGGGGAAGGAAGACATGTCCATGAATGCCAGACTGGGGCCGTGTCTACACGTGCAGGCTACTTCGAAGTAGCGCCCGTCACGGCTGCAAGTGTTGGGCGCTATTTCGAAGCTGAAATCGACGTTAGGTGGCGAGACGTCGAAGTCGCTAACCTCCTGAGGGGATGGGAATAGCGCCCTACTTCGAAGTTGAACGTCGAAGTAGGGCACATGTAGACGATCTGCGTCCCGCTCCATCGAAATAGTGGGGTCCGCCATGGCGGCCATCAGCTGAGGGGTTGAGAGATGCTCTCTCTCCAGCCCCTGAGGGGCTCTATGGTCATCATGTGCAGCAGCCCTTAGCCCAGGGCTTCTGGCTGCTGCTGCCGCAGCTGGGGATCCATGCTGCATGCACAGGGTCTGCAACCAGTTGTCGGCTTTGTGGATCTTGTGTTGTTTAGTGCAACTGTGTCTGGGAGGGGCCCTTTAAGGGAGTGGCTTGCTGTTGAGTCTGCCCTGTGACCCTGTCTGCAGCTGTTCCTGGCACCCTTATTTCGATATGTGCTACTTTGGCGTGTAGACATTCCCTCGCAGCGCCTATTTCGATGTGGTGCTGCCCAACATCGAAGTTGAACGTCGACGTTGCCAGCCCTGGAGGACATGTAGACATTATTCATCGAAATAGACTATTTCGATGTTGCTACATCGAAATAAGCTATTTTGATGTAGCGTGCACGTGTAGACGTAGCCTGGGAGGCCCCCTGCTCCTTGCCCATCAGGGCACCCCGTCCCCTGCCTGGTAGCCTTCTCCCCAGTGTGGGTCTGTGGTGGCGGCCAGACTTAACTCAATCATCATCGCTCTGACAGTGGCTTTACTGATGCCTAATTGGTGGCTGACTGACCGGAGGCTGTCGGGGGTGGCCAGCCTCCACAGTACAATGGCCACCCTCTTACACACCAGGAGCGCGGGCCACATCCATGTGTCAGTGCTGGAGGACTGGGGCGAGCCAGTGACAGAGGTCTTCAAATGTCTGGTGGCTCATTCTGATATTCCCCAGCTACTGCTCTTTGTCCCAGTCCTACAGCATCAGCCGGTCCCACTGCTTGCTGATGGTGGTGAAGGCCCACTGGCACCAGATTGCAGTGGCCTGGAGATGGGGGGCAGCAGTGCCATGGCCAGGGCCTGCAGCCTGGGTCCCAGGCAGGAGACCCGGCTGCTCCACTGGAAGATGAAGGCAAACAGTGTGGCCAACGGTCTGGCCAGGGTGGAGAGAACTTTATCATCAGACAGTGTGGGAGTGGGCATGTTGTTTGGCTGTTCTCTCCAGCATGTACGCTGTTGCTGTCTGCAGCCTGGCAGCCTTGAGAATGTGCAGGGTGGGGGAGTTGGGAGAAACCCCTTAAGGGGCTGGCTGGCTGCAAGCCTGGAAGGGCTTGCTGGCCATGAGATCCCATGCCTGTATAATTTCTTGGCCCCTTACTTTGAAGTAGAAGCTAATTGTGTGTAGATGCTTACTTGGAAGTAGGGGAAAGCCTACTTCGAAGTAAGGGGGTTGCATTTCATGTGTAGATGCTGTCCAACCCCCCTTCAAGTTTTGGTGCCCCCACCTCCTGTCCCAGGTGCCCTCAGTGTATATGGTTTCCCACTGTATATAGTTGTGATTATTTTTCTGGTTGCTAAAGTTTGTGTCAACACCCCCATGTCCCTTGTTATTGAAGGAGGAAGGGCCAGAGGGGTCATGGTGTATGGGCAGGAAGATTAGTGGGGAGGCAGGGCTGGCTGCAGGCTGGAGGAGGCTGCAGGAGGTGCCCAAGGAAGGATCATTGGGGGTGGCAGGCAAAAGACTGCTTGTGTGCCTCCCAGATTTGGAGCCCATCACATTGGGCCTGACATCTGGGGACCACAGTGGGCTGCTCATAACTAAGGCAAGCCTTGAATACCCACTCCTGGAGGCAGGTCTCCCACTTGGCCTCAACCAGGTTGTGAAGGGCACAGCATGCCCCCGTGACCTGGGGGATGTTCTGCACCCTGACATCAAGACACGTGAAGAGGCACCTGAGTCTTGCCTTCAAGCACCCAAAGGCGCACTCTACCAGGCAAGACAGCTGTTGAATAGATCCTGAGATATTGTGGGTGGCCTGTATATGGCCTCATGGGAGCCCGGGCTTCAGGGGGTAGGCCAGGTTGCTGACCATACACAGGGGTACGGTAAGATCCCTGAGTGCAAGCTCTCACTGCAGGGGATGTAGGTCCCTACCTCCATCCTCCGGCAGAAGCTAGTATTGCAGAAGACCCACGTGTCATGGGCCTGGCCTGACCAGCCCATGTATACATCTATGAACCAGCCCCTATGGTCCACCAAGGCCTATGGCACCACCAAATAGTAGCCCTTGCCGTTCACATATCGGCTGGCACTGCATTCCAGGGCTCAGATGGTGATGTGGGTGCCATCGATCATGCTAAGGCAATGGAGGAAGCCAAGGTCAGAAAACCCCATCACAGTTGGATCCAGCTCCCAGGCACACACAAGTCCCTGGAGCAGAACTTGGTTGATTGCCATCATGACCTGCAGGGGACAGAAAGGGAGCACACTAGTGAGTGTGAAGGGGTGCCCCTGCTAAAACAATGGAATGGTTTAGTGTGCGCCTAATCTTAGTCATGTAAATTGTCCCATTAAAGTCAACTAATGTGTCAACTTTCATTCATCCCTTGGCGCAATGTGAATGATGGAGAAAGAAAATAAATCATCACCACTGGGGCCAAGGGCCTACATTTGAATTAGATTAAGTTAATAAAATAGAGGTAAAATGTATAAATGCCTTCAAGGACATGTAGTCCAGCTCCCCTCCAGTGCAGGATGGTTCTGTACAGTATATACATGAATGTTTTGTCCAATTTAGTTTTCTGCATCCCTGTATGTCAACAGGAAATGTTCACAAGATATTCCAGCATTGTGATACAGCTGCAAGAACTATCTACAGATCTAAACTGCCTGAACTAGTGTCTGCACCACCCAGCAAGAAATTTATGAAACACTTTGATTTTGCTGCTTTCCTGTTGTTCGGGCATCAGGGAAACGTGAACCTATGTTAGCTGTATGCTGTAATTCTTCTTCTCCTGTTGACTCTGGCACATAAGAGCATACTTTTGGTCTGGAAAACTGAGATGTTCTCCCTGTGCACCCAAGCTGGTTAAATTTCGTAACAGAGAATCAACCAAGAAGGGAAAATGATTCTTTAAAGAAATTGTATGACTTTTACATGGATAATATTATAGAGTACACAGAGAGTAGATCGGGGAAAATAGTTAGCAGCAGACTGTATGGATGAGGGTCTGTGTTTGATCATATGCGTAATGTAAAAGTATATATTAAAAGAATAAATTTTCTGAGTTTGCAGCCTGTGAATGATTCATCTAGTGCATTATGTTTCATTATTGTGTGTATATAATAAATGAAGGTACCAAAATACAGAACCTGAATTCACACTATAATACGTCTTACTGAAATATGACGTTCATATGTATAACCTGGCCATGATTAAAATAAAAAACAGCTGACTATTTTCAGGTATTGTTCAAAGTAGGAAATGCCAATCAAAACATTATAGCGTAACTCCTAAAAATTGGATGCTGTCAAAACATAGCTATCTGACAGTAGACAGCTCCAGGGCAGCCAAATATTGTACTGTCCCAAAGCGTTATGTGCTTTAAAACCAACCAGGTCAACCTAAGTTTAGTCCATAACGCTGTAAGACACCTACACCTATGTAGATAATTTAGTTTGTCTGAAATGTGATCAGTCCTGCTCCATGCAGATGACATCTGTCCTGTTGCATTCCAGACTAGTTGGAAGCCACAGAGAAGGCATGCATGAGGTGATGGTGTGAGATAAAATTCTAGAGAGACTTTTTAATCTAAAATATTGGGATGGGGGAGACATTCTTAGCCCCTTCATCCCCCACTAGGCTGCTAGAAGCCTTGCAACGTATATCTGAAACTTATGTCCACTAAGGAATACATGGAAGGTCTGTCTATGTGTAACAATGTGTTTCATAAATGAGATCATAGAATCACGTATTTCTCCAACAAATGACAGAAGCACTGTGTTGTATTTCCCCACTCCATCCAAGAACTTCTGCAACCCCCCTGCATCATTCTCTAATCTGTGACACCTTGTTTACTCCCACATACCAGCTGTCATGAGGTATGGAAGAACATAGGGACCAGCTACAAGTTTTGCTTATAAACAGCAATTTTAATGCTCTGCCAGGTATGGGCTTAGGTTAGCTTTAAATAAGGTGTTTAATGTGTAGCGTCACCTAGCAGTAGAATAATATAATACATTCCACCATTTCATTTCTCCAAGTCCTCCTCAAGACCCTCTTGTAGCAGGAATTCCTGTCCCTCCATCCACCTCAATGATCGATTTTCTTTCCCTTCCAGACTTGCCTTTTCTGGCTTCCATCAAGGTGAATGTAGGGAACATATATCTCTCATGCACACTCTCCTGCTCCACTACCCAACATAGTGCATCTCCTTCAATGGCATCTCTTTGGCACAAGGAAGTTCTTTCCTGCAATCTGGAAATTAATGCTGACACCAACTGACACTATAGTACAAAGCTAATATTCCTGCTAAGCAGATATTAGGTGACGCTCAGGTTGGCAGGGCGTACATAGAACAACTGATGCTGTGCTGAAAGTTGGGGGGCAAGGAGAAAATACTACATTATTTTGTAATAAGTGAGCCTGCAAATTTACCCAAATTATGAGTGCAACTGTAAAGAGTGTAACTTCACAAGGTGTCACAATAGCCTAAAACAACAAATGTTGACCGAAATGAAAAGGAGATAGAAAACTGAATTAGTCCAGATAAAAGGATCTACTGATATAACTCAAGGGCCGTGTCTACACTAGCCAAAAACTTTGAAATGGCCATGCAAATGGCCATTTTGAAGTTTACTAATGAAGCGCTGACATACATATTCAGCGCCTCGTTAGCATGCGGGCGGCTGAGGCACTTCAAAATTGACATGGCTTGCCACTGCGCGGCTCGTTCAGAAGGGGCTCCTTGTCGAAAGGACCCCAGCTACTTCGCAGTCCCCTTATTCCTATGAGCAGATGGGAATAAGGGGACTTCGAAGCAGGCGGGGTCCTTTCGAAAAGGAGCCCTGTCTGGACGAGCCGCGCAGTGGCGAGCCGGGTCAATTTTGAAGTGCCGAGGCCGCCCGCATACAAATGAGGTGCTCAATATGTATGTCAGCACTTCATTAGCAAACTTCGAAATGGCCATTTGCACGGCCATTTCGAAGTTTTTGGCTAGTGTAGATGTAGCCAAGAGGACTGTGTAAGACCATGTTTGGTGAACGAGAAGAGTGTGAAACCAGCAATGAGTGAACCAAAATCTGTTGGAAACTGTGTGTAAATGGTGAGCAAAATAATGAGGGGATGGGTTTTTCCACTCATCATTTCCTTGCTGGGTCCTTGAAGATACTCTTTGGCTGTGTCTACATTACCCCTCCCTTTTGGAAGGGGTATGTAAATGCAGTGGATCAAAATGCTGATGAGGAGCTGATATGAATATTTAACACCTCATTTGCACAATAGTGGCTACTTGCTGAGTCAAAAGTCCTGCTTTCAAAATGTAAAATACCTATGTATACTGGGTTGCTTCAAAAGGAAGCCCTGTTTCTGAAAGCACCCTTCTTCCTAAAACAAATTGGGAAGAAGTGTGCTTTTGAAAATAGGGCTTGCTTTTGAAGGAACTCCGTCTACATGGCTATTTTTCATTTTGAAAGCTGTACTTTTGATTTGGCGAGTGGCCACTGTAATGCAAATGAGGCAATGAATATTCATGTCAGTGCCTAACTAGCATTTTCGATCCACTATATTTACATACTCCTTCCAAAAGAGGGGGCAGTGTAGGCATAGTCTTTGAGGGAGCAAAATGCTTACTGGGACACACTTCACCATTATGGCTGCTATCTCCAGGGACTTCAATCATTCTGTCATGAGAGATGTCCTGACCAGACTGGGCCAGGGAGAGGGTCCTAGATGACATCACCACATCTAGTGACTCCATTTGAATCCCAAACACCATCTGTATGAAACAGGATCAGACTTCAACAACAGCAACAATAACATTTCCAGCCCTTTTCAACTGTTTTCTCTTGTCTTTAAAACAGTTATTACCATATTTAATAACATCTAAAATATTGTCAAACAAGGTTGTTGGGTTTATTTTCTTGTAAAACTTTTTTCTTGCTTAAGGGAAAGGGGACAAAGAATGTTAAAATAAAACCCTTATTTAATACGTTATCTTTCAAATGATTTAACTGTTTTTCCTTTTTTTTTTAAAAAAAAATGGTTTGAGATTTTTCATTAGCATATTTGCCATGGTACCAAGAAGGCAGAACGTTCCTTATGCTGAATGTCAGGTCTTATTTAATACTGCTTAGATGCTAAGTAAGCTATGTTAATACCTTTAGCTATATATCCCACATACATTAATAGAACAGATCCACCAGAAGAAAGTGGGAGAAATGCGCCAGACTCCCAAAATAGTCTTAAGACTCTATAGCCGAGTCTACACGAGCCGGCTACTTCGAAGTAGCCATGCCAACTTCGAAATAGTGCCCACCATGTCTACACGTGGCGAGCGCTATTTCGAAGTTGAAATCGACGTAAGGCGGCGAGACGTCGAAGTCACTATCCCCAACAGGAGATTGAACGTCGAAGTAGGGCACGTGTAGACAATCCGCGTCCCGCAACATCGAAATAGCGGTGTCCGCCATGGCGGCCATCAGCTGAGGGGTTGAGAGATGCTGTCTCCAGCCCCTGCGGGGCTCTATGGTCACCGTGTGCAGCAGCCCTTAGCCCAGGGCTTCTGGCTGCTGCTGCTGCTGCTGCAGCTGGGGATCCATGCTGCATGCACAGGGTCTGCAACCAGTTGTCGGCTCTGTGGATCTTGTGCTGTTTAGTGCAAGTGTGTCTGGGAGGGGCCCTTTAAGGGAGCAGCTTGCTGTTGCCCCGGAAGTGCTAGTCCACCCTGTGACCCTGTCTGCAGCTGTTCCTGGCACCCTTATTTCGATGTGGGCTGCTTTGGTGTGTAGACGCTCCCCTGCAGCGCCTACTTCGATGTAGTGCTGCCCAACGTCGACATTGAACGTCGACGGCGCCAGCCCTGGAGAACATGTAGACGCTATTAATTGAAATAGCTTATTTCGATTTTGCTACATCGAAATAAGCTATTTCGATGTAGCATCCCCCTGTAGACGTAGCTTATATAATACACATAAAGGTATAACCCATGAAAATTTGCAGAAGCAAAAAAAAAATCATATCACATCCAATACATTTAGACTTAGTAGCATAACTGGAAGGTAGTGTATAGTATTAATTCACAGTGTTTTACAAATCTGTTTATAGATAAACTGATAAATTACCTTGGTGCACACCACTGTAAGGATATGTCTACACTGTAAAGTTACTTCATGATAGCAGCACCTTATTAGCATATTTTGAGCCCACTCATTAAAATGCCCCTTTTGAAGGGAAGGGGCACATGTAGACCCAGCCCTACACAATGCAGCCCCTATTTTAAAATAATTCCAAAATAGCAGATGACTTATTTCAAAATTGGTAAACCTCACTGTAAGCTGAATAATGTTTATTTCGAAATAGATATTTCAAAATAGGGACTGTGTAGAGAGGGAATAGAGTCTATTGCAATATACGTCATAGTGCGTTCAATAGCTCTATTTTGAAATATCTGAGCACTATTTCAAAATGCATTTTGCATATAGCTGCACTATTTGGCTGTTTCTACACAGGCCACTTCCTTTGGACGTGGCATGCTAATACACAGAGCGAAAGATGCTAATGAAGCACAGATACAAATTCCCCATGCCTCATTAATATAACGTCTCATGATTTGGAGTCCGGAAGACCATTCTTCCAGACTCCAATATGCCATGTAGAAGTGAAGCCCCGGAAGGAAGTCCTTCTTCCAGAGGCCCCTTCTTCCTGAAAATTTTTGGGAAGAAGGGGCCTCCGGAGGGAGGACTTCCTTCCAGAAGCATCCCTGGGGCCGTGCTTCTACACAATGTTTTGGAGTCTGGAAGAATGGTCTTCCGGACTTCAAATCACGTGACATTATGCTAATGAGGTGCGGGGAATTTACATCTGCGCCTCATTAGCATCTTTCGCTCCATGTATTAGCATGCCACTTCTGAAGGAAGTGGCCTGTGTAGAAATGGCTTTCCAGAATAAACTATTTTGGAATACCTATTCTGGAATATTTTATTCAGGAATAGTACAGTTGTGTACACATAGCCAAAGGCATCAGTGCAGATGGACAAATTTCGTTTTAATGATGAAGCATTTCACCCCTTAAAGAACAGAGCATATTGTGAGCAGATCTGTGAAAAGAAACTCCAAGCCAAGTAAAACATGCCTGGTTTTGCTCTTACAAACCTGATATTAAGACCAGATTAATCAAAATCCTTTCCAGGTCACTTTTAATCTCCGCGGAAAACTCAGGAAAGACAAACAAAGTTTCTCACTGTCTCAATTGCAAGCCAAACTTATGGTTATCTGTTCTATAATTTAAACAAGGAAGTAATATGCATATAATGAGCTATTCCTCATGGACCAGAAGAGAAATTGCATGTCTTCACTCTTTACTTCCACAACATGCAGAACAATTAGCTGGATAAATCCTAAATAACAGTCTTGGTTGGTGATCAATATACCCCACATCAGATTAAATCTTCATACCCTCATAGAATCATATAAGATGAGGAATGAGAGAGACCTCAGTATGTGATCTAGTCCAACCCACTGCTCAGAGCACAACTAAGACCAAGTAAATCGTCTCAGCTACAGCTTTGGCAGTCCTGGCCTTAAAAATCTCTAAGGATGGAACTTCCTTTATTTTTCTAGGTAATTCATTCCACTGCTTCACCATCCTCCTAGAGAATTTGAGATCATTGCTGCATGTTCTGTTATCTGCTGCCATTGAGAATACCCTAGATCCATCTTCTTTGGAACTCCCTGCAGATAGTTGCGGGTTTTTAATCAAATCCTGGCACTCATCTTCTGCTGACTAAATAAACCCATTTCCCTCAGCTTCTTCCCTTACACCAATGGTCTTGGCCACCTAATCATTTTTGTTGCCCTTTTCTGGACTGTCTCCAATTTGTCCACATACTTTCAGTAGCAGAGGTCCGAACGTTGGATACAATAATGAATGTGTACTCCTATATACCAACCAGTAGATAGCACAACCACTGAAATGATTAGATTGCTCATTCATTGTTTGCAAGCACCTATAGCAACTCTTTGTGATTGAATTAATGGGAGACAAATATCAAATGCTTCAGAGAACTTCATCATCTTTCTTTTGGTCCAATCCTCCAATCTTTCTAGGTCACTCTGGACCCTATCCCTACCCTCCAGCATATGTCTCCCCCCATCTTAGTGTCATCCATGAACTTTCTGGGGGTAAATTCCACCTCCATCCGTCAGATCATGAATGAAGCTGTTGAACGAAACTAGCCCCAGGATCATCCCCTGAAGTACTGCACTTCAGACTGGCTGCCAACTAGACATCAAGCCAGTGATCACAAGCTGTTGAATCCAACAATCTAGCCATCTTTCTATCCACCTCATAGTCCATTAATCTAATCCATATTTATTCAACTTTCTGGCAAGAACACTGCGGGAGATCATATCACAAACTTTGCGACAGTCACGGAAAATCAAATCCAACACTTTCTCCTATTCACAGAGCCAATTATCTCATCAGAGATGGCTATTAATTTGATCAAGCATGATTTGCCCTTGTTGAATCCATACTGACTCTCTCTGATCACCTGCTCTCCTCCAAGTGCTTGAAAATAGATTCCTTGAGAACCTGCTCTATGATTTTTCCAGTGACCGTGGTGAAGCTGAGCAGTATGTAGTTCCCTGGGTTCTCATTAATGTTTCTAAGATGGGTACTGCATTTGCTTTTTTCTAATCATTCTGGACCTCACCCAATTGGCAAAGTTTTCAAAGATAACAGCCAATGGTTCTGCAGACACATCAGTTAACATGCTCTGCACCTTCCAAAGCATTAGATCCAAACCCATGGGCCCCTGTCCAGCTTTAGTAATCAGTCCTTACCCAGTTCCCTCATCACAGAGGATTGCTCACCTCCTTGCCATATTGTACTGCACAGTGCAGCAGTCTGGGAACTGACCTTGTCTGAGAAGACCTCAGAAAAAAAAGCACTGAGTACTACAGCTTTTCCATCATCTGTTACTAGGTTGCCTTCGCCATTCAGGAAAATTAAGAGTGTTATTAGATATAAGATGAGCTCTGGAGCAAAATTTAAAACTATATCAATACGTGGTACTGCTAAGATAGAAGGGAAAAAATCACAGTATCCTAAAGCAAAATTCAGTTTTCTGGAAGACAAAATAGCATGGTAGAGTTGACGTATAAAATTTCTTCACAAAGATATTTTGATTTTTAGTTATTTTGTTCAGAATAGTAAACTCAGCTTTCTTTTCTCTAACCAAGGGCATTTCTTGGAGGATTAAACAGCGGGACAAGTTCATTGCTGAATTATTCAGTATACTTTCATTTGTTTAAATGTGGGATGTATTTGGCATAGTACAGCTGTTAAAAAAAAACAAGTTTCATAGACGTTAGAACGTTGTCAACTGAAGGAGAAAGAAAATTTCTTTTGGAAAGAGAAACAAACTAGAACTAGAAATTTCAGCTATCATATGTTGGAGGAACTCCTTCAAAGATAATAAAAAAGGCAAAAGCCAAGATTTTCAAATGGAGTCTTATTTTTAGATTCCAAAATAAGCAGGTTTATTTGCAGAAGTACTGAACTCTTAGCAGCGGTTGGTCAAGTCAATATGTGGTCAGCACTTTTGAAAATTAGACTACTTACATAGAAACTAACTATGGACCTGAAATTAACTTTCGGCTGCTATTTTTGAAAAATTAGCCCTTATTTGCACTATACATTTGATGCTGTTCCCTTTTCTCCCCCAAAGATGAGTCAAGGACCCCAGCAAATGTGGATGAGTTAACTGTCGTGTTTGGGAATGTTATTTTCTCAATGAAAGAAATGTCTGGAAAAGTAGTGAAATCCCTGGTCCAAATTGTACCTTCAGAGATACATGGTCAACTCCTGTTTGTTTCAGGGAAGGCTGCAGATATATGAGGACACAGTTTGGCCCAGTTGCTGATTGCTTAATGATTCTATTTCCAGTCTTAAAGGGAATTCTGTAATTTTACTATGGTTCCAAATGCAACAATCACAAATTTTTTTGGGTCATGGTAGAACCCAGAAGCACAGAGGAAGAGGGAGAAAACCTAACAACATCAACATTAACCAAACTCTTCTAATTTCATAAGGTTTACACTTATATTTGCTTTGCATTTTGGCAGATGTGTAATAAGGAATTGATTTCATCCCAATATCATCATCATCATCATCATCATCAATAACCGTGGGCTCAGTGCCCGTTGGTGTCTGATGCCTCTCTCACTATTTCCTTCCATCTTTCCCTGACCAGTGCAGAGTGGTTTAGTTTCTGTAGACTTGCTCTGCACCAATCTACTACATCATCTATCCATTCTCCGTGGGATCAGCCTCTCCTATTCGAACCATCCACTATGCCGAATACCAGGGTCTTGATTTTTCATTCGTCGCTCATTCGCAAATATGCCCAAATAGTTGAAGCTTACTTTTTATAACCTTCTGCAGCAGGTTCTCTTTCGGCTATATCTTTCTATATAATTCCTCTTTGGTGACCTTCTGCATCCATCCTATTCTCAGAATCTTTCTATAACAACTCCTTTTGAACGCCAATATTCTTCTTTTCGAATCTTTCATTATCACCCATGTCTCACATCCATACAACATGCTGCTGAATACATACGGTTTCAAGACACTCAGCTTTGTTCTTAAGCTAGTTGCTTTGCTTTTCCAGATCTTGTCCATCTCCTTCAAACTCGCACTTGCTTTCACTATTCTAGTCACTTTTTCCTTCTTACAGTCTAGATCATGTGTTATGTTGCTCCCCAGATATGTGAACTTCTCTACATTTTCTAGTTCAATTCCATTGACACTGATCTTCCTTCCTATTTGCTTATCTCCAGATACCATTGTTTTTGTTTTATTGATGTTCATAATCAGTCCATAGCACTCGCCTTCTTCAACACCTGCACCGTTTTCGTTAGCTTCTCCTCATCTTCCTCAATGATAACTATATCATCCACAAACCTCAAGTTGTTAATTCTTTTCTCATGCACAGATACCCCTTCTATGTCTTCCTTGATCTTCTCCATCACTCTCTCCAGATGTGCAATGAAGACACTCGGTGATATTGGATCTCCTTGTCTTATACCTCAACTTGTTTTAAATCAATGTCCCAACTCCCTACATGTTCTCACTGCTGCCTCTGCATTGTCATTGATATTCTTCAACAACCATATCAGTCTACTAACCACTCCATACGACTCCAACACCGCCCAAGTCACTTTCTGATCTATACTGTCAAATGCCTTTTGAAAATCTACAAGACAAGTATATATGTTCTTGTTTTTTCATTGAGCTTTTTCCATTATCAGTCTCAATGCCAACTTCTGCTGTATGGTACTTCTATCTTTTCTGAACCCTGCTTGCTTGTCTGCTATAGGTTCTTCCATCTTCAATCTTAGTCTCTCAGTCGGTATCATCATCAGCACCTGGCCTACACGACTCGCTAGGGCAATTGTTTTGTAGTTCTTGCACCCCAATATACTTCCTTTTTTGGGTATTGTCACTAGCACAGATCTTGTCTATTCCTCAGGCACCTTCCTTTCTTTCCATGTTATTTTACGTAGTCAGTGTATTTCCTGATCATGCTTTCTCCACTGTATTTAATCATCTTTCCTGTGATCTTATCATTTCCAGGGCTCTTGTTTTTCTTTAGTTGTTTCACTGGGGCCCTGCTGCCTCTTCCCCCACTCGCTGACAGGCTGGAAGCCCTGGGTCCCCTTGGGGGGCTGGCTGGCTGCCATGGGTGCAGGGTGCTGGGCTGGGGCTCTGGGAGGAGGTGTAGGCTGTGCACATGGTTGTGCTGCTGCCTGCACGCGCTCTCAGCTTCCTGCACAGGAAATAAGGGGGCGGGGAGCTTTAAGGGGCTGCTGCACACGGCGACCATAGAGCTCAGGGGCTGGAGAAGCGTCTGTCAACCCTTCAGCTGATGGCCGCCATGGAGGACCCCGCTATTTCGATGTTGCGGGACGTGGATCATCTACACACACCATACTTCGACGTTCAACGTCGAAGTAGGGTGCTATTCCCATCTCCTGATGAGGATAGCGACTTTGACGTCCCTCCGCCTTACGTTGATTTCAACTTCGAAATAGCGCTCGGCACATGTAGACGCGGCAGGCGCTATTTTGAAGTTGGCACAGCTATTTCGAAATAGCCTGCTAGCGTAGACGCGGCTCTACAGTCCTTTTGTTAGAATCTCGTGTTGCAGATCACCACCTCATGTGCTGTAGCAAACTCTAGTAGTTTCTCACCTTGTTTGTTTCTTTCTCCATATCCAAACCTTTCCATGACTCTGTCCCAACCTTCGTTATCTGTTACAATCTTCACATTCCAATCTCCTCCGATGATCAACACATCTTTCTTCAGTATCTCCTCCACCATCTTTGTCAAGTCTTTAATAGCCCAATCTCTTCCTCCATAGTGTACGATGTGGGTGCATACACCTGAATGACTGAGATGTTGAATGGTTTTGCTTCAAATTTTGCTACCATCATGCTTGCACTCACCAGTTTTTATCCTAATAATGCTCTTCTGGCTGTTTTGCTGAGAAAGAATTGAACTCCTGCTTTATGCTTCATTTCATTTCCTGACCAAATGATTTTGCAACCGCATATCTCTCCTGATGCCATCCAACACATCTCTGCCAATCCAAGTAATTGCATTGCTATTTCTCCACCTCCTTTCAAAGCAGTTCTAATTTTCGAGCTGCCCACAGTGTTCGGAAGTTCCATGTTCCAATCGATAGCATATGTGTTAGCTGTAATTTTCTTCCGGTAGCCAGCTTATCAACCCAACCCCAATTGCTCGATTGGTATCGAGTACCTTGTTTATCTGGGTGATGTCCAAGCTGGCATCTTTTATCATATAGTTGTAGTGGCATCAGATTTCATTCGTATTGTTGTTTGACAGTCAGCGCATCAACACACATCTGACCAACCCTCCTCCTTCATCCAGGCTTGGGACTGGCATGGAGCTCATAGAGGAAGAGTTTTCATCCCTATGATTGTAAATATCAGCTCAGTATTTAGTAGGAAAAAGTTAATATTAAATAACTGATCTGTAAATGAGAGATTTTTTAATTGTTATTCATTGGCAACTTTCATTTATTTTTCAAACCTTTCAGCATTACTTGATCTGCTTCCAGAATAGCAATGCACATTTGTAAACCTTTCATTTTTTTATAACAAAACAGTAAGGAAAGAAAGGCAAATAGACCATCTAGATCAAATGCAGAGCTCTGAAACACAAGTCTGAGAAATATGAGCCCAAAACTATGTTTTGACTGTAGCTCTGAATTGGATTTCAGATTCATATATTTAAATGGAAAAACTATGCCAACAAAAATAAATCTCCTGTGTTATTTTTTTGGTTTAATGTAATGACATATACTAAATTCTTGAGTAACAGGACCACATCACAGCCAGGGCAGAAATGGCCATGAAAAGGTTTTGGTTTTGGTTTTCAACTTCTCAATTCCCTTCAAACTGACCCAAGTAAAAAGTCTCATGTCTGTTTAAAATGGAATGAACAGGAGATATAATCACAGAATCTCAGGACTGGAAGTTAGTCCAGTCTCTTGCACTCATTGCAGGACTGTTTTATCTACACCATCCCTGGCAAGTGTTTGTTTAACCTAACATTAAAAAATCTCCCAATAATGGAGATTCTATTTTCTTACCTAGGCAATTTATTTCAGTGCTTAACTACCCTGACAATTAAGAAGTTTTTCCTAATGTCCAACCTGAACCTCCCTTGTTACAATTTGAGATAATTGAGGATAGGGCAAGAATCAGAGCTTAAGGAGAACAAAGTTTTCTCTCTTCCTTGAAACAGCCTATTATGTACTTGAAAACTGCTACACCCCCTTCAGTTTCCTCTTCTACAAGCTCAACAAATCAATTTATATAATCTTCCCCAAGAGGTCATGTTTACTATACTCTAATAATTTTTGTTGTGCTCCTCTGGACTTTCTCTAAATTGCCCACATCTTGCCTGAAATATGGTGTCCAGAACTGGACACAATACGCAGAGGCCTAAGCAACATGGAGTAGAGCAGAATTACTTCTTGTGTCCTGCTCACAACACTCCTGTTAATGCCCCTAGGAATGATGGGGGTTTTCTTTGTGGCCTTGGTTTTGGTTTGTTTTTTAAATACAGTGTTACACTGATGAGTCATATTTAGCTTGTGATCCACTGTGGCTCCCAGGCTCCCTTCTCCCTTATCCCCTCCTAAGCAATAAATTCCCATTTTGTACATGTGCATCTGATAGTTTCTTTGTAAATGAAGTACTGTGCATTTGTCCTTATTGAATTTCATCCTATTTATTTCAGACCATTTCTCAAGTTTTTCCAGATCATCTTGAATTTTAATCCTACAGTCCAAGCTACTTACAGCCCTTCCCAACTTTGTATCAACCACAAACCTGGGTAGTGGGTAAAAATGCTGCTATTTGTTGAGGCAAGCTCCTCAGCCTGTGGCCACACACATACCCACCCCTACTTTGCCCAGTCCTACCCCACTCTGTCTTGGCCCCTGTCCCCACTGTTTCCCTCTTCTCTTCCCTCCCATTCTCTGCTCACCCCTTCCAGCCAACATTTGAACCCAAATTTAGCAAATACTTGGAAAAAATCCCACTCTTCTAAAATTTCTTTCAGAAGAAAATGGAGCATGTTTTCTACTGCATGCCAGATTGTAAAGACCGGACAAGCACAAAGCACCTAATTAAAGCACTGTATTTGGGAGTAAAAAATGTCAGTACCAGGATTTTTTATATACTCTGAAGTTTGACAGAGATTTATTTGCAAAATCTTTGCAGTAAGGGAAAGTCAGTTATGCTGCTAAATACAACTTTACATATTAAGGAATACATGATGCACCTCTTCTCTGTTTACGTTTTCTTAATAATTATTTCTAAAGTGATTTTATATTGTAAATGTACTCGTAAGCCTTCATAAAGTAATTATTACAGATTTAACACACTGAAATAAAGACATTATTTTAAATTAATCAGAGCAGTTTAATGTGGTCATACAAAGTTCATTGCTTTTAGAAAAAGGGAACAATAATTGATTGCATGTGATCTCCATAACAATAGGTACATTTATGAAATTTCAGCATATGTTTACATAAAAATATGTTTCCAAGATTTTAGTCATAACAAAGGATTTTATGTCCTATTATTGATTTTGGTAGAGGATTTCCTTAAAAACTAGTTCATCAAATAGAAGTAAAGACAGGTAAACTCACTTTCCCAGCTATCTGGAAGAAAAAGAATGTTGCCCTTTTAATGGTTCTCCTTAACAGTGGGATGAAAGCACAGTAGGGATGGATAGAAAGAACAGGAAGACTTTGGAAGCAAGATTTTGCACTATAATTTAATTTAAAAGTATATTTTAAATAAAAGCGGTCCCAGCAAATTTTTCTTTGAGAGTGTTCCAGCCCTGAAGTTCCCTTGGAGTCATAGCCCATGCTATCTCCTCTGATGATTTGAGTTCGAGGCCTCCATTAATGCAAAGTAGAATTGCATTTGCTTTTTATTGCAACAGCATCACATGATTGCCTCATATGGAGCTTGTGATCTACCATAACTCCCAGATCCTTCTGAGCAGTGTAACAGATTCTGAAACAAACTGCTCCCCGACCCGCCCCCCCAAAAAAAATGAATAGAAACTATATATTCACAAACTCATGAAAATTCTTGTGGTTCTGGATCGTATATTCCACGCCGGTGCCAATGCATAATCACTTTCTTTGCTACTGTATATTTTCAAGTACTTCATCTAGTTACCCTTGAAATGACTAGTGAGATTTATTTTTGACTGTATCCCTACGGAGACTATACCACAGTTCCCACTGTTAGAAAAATATTCTGCTATTCATCTTAATTTTTGCAGTAAATTTGAAGCCATTTGCATTTTTAGCAATGACTAGAAAGTATGGCATGAATACGTTATTCTACAATCTCCACTATGTTTCACAGAACAGTTTATTTAACTAACAGCTTTTACTCTTTGGCCAGCTGAAGTAAGTACAGATCAATTTGAACAATTCTTTTATATTCATAAGCTATATCTAGGTAAGAGTGATCTGTCGACAGAAATTTTTGTCAGAAGAAATCTTCCAACAAAACTTCTCTTGACAGATCCCGTACAGACACCAAAGTGGATCGCAGGAGCGATCCACTCTGTTGACAGTGTCCAGACAGGCCACGCTGCCCAACTGCTCCATCAGCAAAATGGTCAAATGGAATCACCAGAGACAGGGCTGTTGAAAGAGGGCCCCCTAGAACGTCCAGAATATCTTTCTGTTGACAGAGGGCTTATGTCTTGTCAGGGATAAGACTGCATTCCTTTGATTTACTGTGAACAAAATGCCTTGGGAATCTGAAGATGTTAATTTTTGGGCTGAATACCGGGGCTTTGCCTAACTAAAAGTTCATTTGAATACAGTGGTTAGATTTGGTCAGAATTTGAAGCCTGAAAAATTTTCCCCTCAAGAAATGTTGCCTTCCAGTAAAATATGTTGGCTTTGGGGAATACATATACTTATTCTTACTGTTTCCAACCTGGGTTTTCCAGTGAATTCTAATTATGGGTCAAAAATTATAAACAAAATGTGAGCTGTTTTAGTTTTTTATTACACGTAGGCCAGGACAAGACACAAGTCCTAAGAGGCTACTGAGAGTGACTGACAATTAGATTTCGCTGACATTGTCTCTCATCGTTCCTACCGACCTTTATCTCCACCTCTCAGCAAAACTGTTCTGCTCTCACACTACATAGTTACCACCAAAATGTCAATGCTGAAGGACTGGGAGTTTCCCCAGGCAAAGGCTGAATAAATTCTCTTGGCTGGATTGCGTCTTCAAATTAAATAAATAAATAAATAATAAAAAAATTAACTCCTGGTACTTGTGGGAATACTCTTCACCAGAATTGTCAAGTCTAGCAGTAGGCAGTTAGCACAGAGGATAGGGACAAGATTGGGGGATGTCTATAGTCCCCCTTTCTGCTCCTGGAAAAGATATTGCAGCCTAATGCTATAAGACCCTTGCCTCTGTGGATCTATCATTCAGAGATTCATATTATCTAGTCAGGGGAATTCTTGGTTATCTAGTGCTATGGAAGACATGAAGTCAGGGACCAGGAGCCCTTTTCTCCACATTTGGGAGTGACCACAGCATCTCATTCCACAGATGCAGTGGGATTAACTTCACCACATTGATGTAATAATCAGATGGAAACTCTGTTACAGGATCCTGAGATTTCCTTTCTTTAGTTTCCTTATCAATTTTGCCATGAGTAAAGTCCTCAGAATTTTGTCCATAGTTTATTGCCTATTATATGTAAAGCAGTGCAGCTCCAGAAATATCCACATAATATCCATGGATATCTGCATCTACAGTTGTGGATGCAGTTATCTGCTGCTCATTTTGGGAGATATGGAGGTGGATGTAGATACAAATTTATCAACACAGGGCTCTAATTATCTTAACCAGTTATGAAGGACTTATATGAACAGGATAATTTTCATATAAAACATGTTTGCTTCTAATGAAAAATGCATTCTAATTTCCCCCAAATTGTGTATATTGTAATGATCTTATAATAAGTACTTTTTAGTTTAGTACAGTACTAGTACAGAAATGTGTTATTCAACTTAGAAGCTTCAGTTTCATGTTGACAGAGTACAAGTCCAAGGGTAATCTACAGAAAACACAAAAAGCCTATAGTTCTCATTCAGCCTCAACAAACATCTCATTTTCTGATGGTTTTAAGTGGCAGTTGGTCATTCCTACATCATACTTTCCTCTTTAAGAGAGTTACCGCCACCGCGTACTGAACTCTAGAAATCCAACAATAGCCTTAACTAGATTCTCCAAGGAGGCAGCATGACCATTTCTCATATGCTGAATGCAAAAATAATTTAGGCTATGTCTACACGTGCCCCAAACTTCGAAATGGCCATGCAAATGGCCATTTCGAAGTTTACTAATGAAGCGCTGAAATGCATATTCAGCGCTTCATTAGCATGCGGGCGGCAGCGGCGCTTCGAAATTGACGAGCCTTGCCGCCGTGCGGCGCGTCCAGACGGGGCTCCTTTTCGAAAGGGCCCCGCCTACTTCAAAGTCCCCTTATTCCTATGAGCTCATGGGAATAAGGGGACTTCGAAGAAGGTGGCGTCCTTTCGAAAAGGAGCCCCGTCTGGACGCGCCGCGCGGCGGCAAGGTTCGTCAATTTTGAAGCGCCGCTGCCGCCCGCATGCTAATGAAGTGCTGAATATGCATTTCAGCGCTTCATTAGTAAACTTCGAAATGGCCATTTGCATGGCCATTTCGAAGTTTGGGGCACGTGTAGACACAGCCTTAATGTCTCATTCCAAATCCCCAAATATATTGCATTAAATATTTAATTTATATTGGGTTTGGTTAACTAATACTTTAATAAAGCAACTGAGATTAGTTTGTTACAATTTATGGGTCCATTATATTTTTTTCACAAATATTCTGAAGATCATTGCTAAAGTGTTAATTATAAATGAACAACTCTTTAAGAACCTTATGATAAACCTAGAACACAAACTGTATGATGCAGGGATTATCTTTTAATTTGTTTGTATTGTGCTAGCATCGTAGAATTCATATAGCTGACCAGGGCCCTAGGCACTGACATAAATGATGATGATGTCTTCCTCTTTACTCTATCCATATGCATATGGTCTCTCTTCATACCTTTTAGACTATTGTAATAAATTATAAAAACTGTATATTTATACAATGTGTATTATTTTCATATGATACAATATCAAATGCAAACTAGAATTTCTTATATACCTTTACATGTTGAGTAAAATGATAATATATTTACTTCACTGGTTCTCAACATATTTCCATATCATGAACTCACTGAATTATAAAGATACAGGGTTGGGGGTGAACTTCACAAGACATTAAATCACCCCCACCTATCATGTTGAGGTAGGAACATCCCTAATAAATGTTTGTCCAACACTTTCCTAAAACCTCCAACTATGGGGATTCCACAACTTTCCTTGGAAACCTGGAAACCTGTCCCAGAACTTAACTCCTTTAAAGTTTTTTTTTTTTTCCCAATCACTTACTGCAGCTTAAGCCCATTACTTCTTGTTCTATCTTCAATGGACAAAGTCAGTGGACATAAGATCTTAAAAAGATCTTAACATATTTCAAGACTATTATGCCCTGCCTCACTCTTTTGTTTTTCTCTCAAAGCTAAACAGGCCCAGGTTTTTTTCATCTTTCTTCTTAAGCCACATTTTCTAAAACTTTTATAATTTTTATTGCTCTCCTCTGGCCTGTCTCCAATTTGTCCATATCATTTTGAAAGTGTGATGCCCACAACTGGTCACAGTATTCTACCAGAAGCCACACCAGGGCTAAAATACTAACTCCAAGTCTCATGATTACATTTTTAAAAGTGAGGAGCAAATATACCGTGCTCCAAGTCCTTAATAAGGGTGGAGGTGAGAGGTGGGTGAAGTGTTGAACTGGGAAAAGGAGGGCTGCTTCTTGGTGATGACCCGCACCACTGAGATTGATTCTGCTATTACAAAACTGGTGTAGTTATAACCATGGCTTACACCACACTACTAACAGGAGGAATAGGATTACGCCCAAAAGAAAGAGAAGCCCCCCAGGGGTTTTTCTAACTCCCAGTAGTTATCTAAAACAGCCCACAGGTTGGTGGAATTCATTGACTGTTATCTATCCCAATTTCTAAGAGCTGTTATCTATCCCCAAAAAGTGTGAGTTTCGAGTTTCAGGGGATGGGACTACTTAAGGGTTAATAGGAGGGTGTGACGTACAGACGCTAACAACACTCTGTCCTGTAGAATGCGAAGGCTCAGCGGATCATGCTTCCCAGCTGAGGCAGCTTTGCTTTCAGAACTTGCCGGTCATTGGGTCAAAGCCCTTTCGGGGGTTCTGGGGCATCTTTGCCTCAGCCTTACACGTGGCCCTTACAGGCTTGTGAAACTAAAACATAAACACATCAAACATATAGACAGACTTGTCACAGAACAGGATACAAACAGACAGAATACAGGCAGAGTTAATGAGAGCATTTACTTACATAGTTAAGCAGATACAGGAATAAGACACACACTCAGTTGCTTGTCATACCAGGTTATAGGCTGAATTATCTGTGGAGGGTTTGTAAGTAGGTTTCTTGTTGTTTTTTTTTTCGTGTTTTTTTTTTGTGTGTGTTTGGTTTGGTTTTAAAGAAAGCTATATTCTCCATATGCTTGCTTAGAAACTTATTAAAATACCACAGGAAGTGTACTAACAAAACCCAGGTGTCTAAAATAAGTTTCCTGAAGCTAAAATATTCAGACCCTGTAAATAGTCTTACTGCAGTAAACAGGACTATCCATATTGCTAATTTTTTTTGCACAACTGCAGGTATTTGTGGGCTTGGACACAACTTAGTTCTGGTGATTGTAACACCCCTGTGAAAAATATAAAACTGCATGATTATAATAAGAGCAGAATTTGCCTATGTTTTATAAAAATGGAATACAGCCCTTCAACATCTCAGGTAGTAAGATATGTGTCAGATTTTCCATTGGCATGCACTTTGTATAGTTATTTACCCCTGGATAGTATGGATGTAAAATGCTACTAAATAAGAATGGTGGTATTTAACCCTACTTTCCTTGCATTTTGCATAAGGGGGAGAAGTTCAAAGGCCTGAATAGGGGCTGAGTGAACAACTCTTCCTTTTGTGTCTCTTAGATGGCATCACAAGCTGAAAGGCAGAGGAGACTGTATCCCAGTGAATCCAGACTGTCTTCAATGGCAAGCAAAGCCTACTTAGCTCCCAGTTCATTTTACAGGGCTGAAGTCGGCATATAACAGTGGAGAAAAAAAATACAAGCTACGGACAAGATTAGAGCAAAGAAAAAATATATATACCCTATAACCCTCTTACCCTAGTGAGAAAAGGATAAATATTTATGGGGATACACATCTCATAGAGCTGGGAGGGTATGAAGTCCAGTTCCCCATCATTTTAGCAAGACCAAACACCATTACTTTTTTTCCCCTTAATCTAATTGCCTTGGGTTCCTACATAGCCTCCCTCAAGGATTGAGCTCACAACCCTGGATTTAGGGAGCAAATACTCAAACCACTGAGCTATCCCTCCCACAAATAACTGGCTGTGTCCCTGTGCCCTGGTTGGGCAGAGGAGAAATGATGGGTGAATAGAATGATGGAGAAAAGTTTTCAACCTGTGAAGTGCTGGTGATAGTGACCAAGAAAAATGCAGTCACCCAAGAAACCAATGCACTTGAAATCACTCCCAGCACTTGGTAACAACTCTTCCAAAAAGACTATGGGATACAATCTCATCTATTTTGGTGCTATACTTGGTGCAAGAATCACAAAAAGTGAATGTCCATCTTTGTAGTACTTAGCTTTCATTCTAAAGCCCTCTGGTTTGGCCTCAAGCATACTTAGACTAGATTAATGATAGCTCAGTGTTATGTCTGACCATATATACCCTCAAAGTGGCCAGTCCAACAGATAGGTATCAAGCCATCATAATATCTGGGCCACACCTCATTTCCTCCAATCATGCTCTGTACTCCCCGCCTCATTACATGGAGTTGTTCTAATGATGACTCTGATTTCCAGTCAGCTCTCACCCGGCAGGCATGCTCCCAGACACCTAATACAATGACAGCAGTAGGGTAGAATTCTGTCTGCTACCCATACTGAAAGGTCAGACAATCACCCTGCATATTCGGTATTTCAGATTGGATGTTTCCCTTAAGGCTATGTCTACACCAGAGGGTTTTGTCAGAAAAATGGCTGTTTTGTCAACAAAACTTGTGGAGCGTCCAGATTCCCAAGGTGTTCTGTTGGTAGTAAGTTCACAGAATGTAATATTTTTGTCAACAGCTGTACCTTGCTCCACACGAAGAAGAAAACCTTTGTTGAAAGAGAGCTGTCGAAAGAGACTGGACATTCTGTGGGATCTCTGTCAACAAACAGGGTTTCTGGGGGATACTGGACAGATCTATTTGCTGTGCTTCCAGTTGGCCATTTTGCAAATGTAGTGGCCAGGCAGTCTGGCTGCTCTCTGTTGACAGAGCAGCAGTTTGGCTGCGATCTGTCGAAAGAAGTTTCGTCAGAATATATCTTCTGACAAAAACTTCTGTTGACAAATCCCTGTATTCTAGAGATAGCCTGTGAGACAGGAGAATGAGAAAGTTAATCAATCAGAATTGGTCTCCCCACAGAGTATGGGTTTACTCTGCTGATGAGTTTAAAGAGCCTTTGAATAAAATGCATAAATTACATATGAAGACAAATTAACAGCAAGCACTATCAAATCCCATGGACAATACAGCTTCTCAGAGTCACGTCCGCATATTGTTCCCAGAAATCTGTACTATTGGGGTAATCCTCCAGTGCAATACACTGTGCCATAGGAAAATATTGACAAGCATACAAGACTTTTAGTCTTTTCTATTCTCATTTATTTCTACCATGATTATGAATTTTACCAGGCATCCAGGACCTTTTCAGAGACATGACCAATGAAGTCTCCCCTGCACTTTTAATCTCATGCTCTTTCAGGAACACATGCTGGTTTTCCAACATGGACAGTTTTGTGTGTAGGGAATGTGGCAGAAGGAATGCAGTGCTGCTGAAGGCTGGGAGGAATGAGTCTCCCAGAGGTCATCTGCATGAGAATGCAAAAGGTGTGCATGCGTGATACCTTTTCAGGCAAAGCCTAATGGGTAGCAAGTAAGCCATAAGATTTGGTCTATTGTAAACATGTGGTTGTAAAATCACAATTTAAGCTGACACTTAAGGTGGGAGTTGTGAGATCTCACCAATGCTCTGGGTTGTTGTGGGGGACAGGGCAGTCGCCTTAGCTGTGTAAGACATTGATAACACAGGGCTCCCTGGTTTAAAGCATTGTGAGAGAGCAAGGGGAGGGTATGGGTTGAGCCAGCTTGCTGAGTGCCTTGGCCCTGCCTATGCCTTGGCCATATAGCTATAAGCCTGGCTTGACTAACCCTCCCCACCTGTTAAAAGATAGAGCTGGATACTAGGGTGTTTGTGAAACCCCACACTAGAGATACCAAGAGCTGAAATCACAGAGTGGCAGCTGAAGCCACACAGAGCTGAAATCACTGGGTTCTGCCTTAGGGCAGTCCCAAGCAGTGGGGTTAGGACTGGCGGACAACAGCAGGACCAGCGGGCGGCCGGTAGGAGCGGCGGCGGCGGTAGACGACGGCGGCCGGTAGGAGCGGCGGCGGCGGCAGACGACGACGGCGGGTGGCCGGTAGGAGCGGCGGTGGCGGCGGATGACGGCGGTAGACGACGGTGACCGGCGGGCGGCTGGTGACAGCAAGGGGAGGCTACAGACACGTGGACAGCTAGTATTGCCCTGGTGATGTATCTGTGGGCTTTGAGTTTGGGACTGTACCGCAGAGGGTACACCCTGTAAATGTGTGTGTGTGGAAAAGGGCCAAGAGCCCCAGCAAGAGTTGAACCCGGCCCTTCTGGCAGGCATCTGGCGTTACCAGAAGGGTTACATAAGTGGGGGCTCGTGCTGCCATGTTTGGATGGTTGAGTGTCCCCGCTCTCACTGGTGGCCTGCCTTTCTTCCTCTTCTCGGATCTCTTTAATCAATCGCGAATAGCTGGGTGGGGCCGCCAGTTGTTCCCTTAACCGAAGGTGGAATAGGATTGGGTGCTGGTATTGCGCTCCCCTCACAATTTGGGACACTCGAGTTCGATCCATTTGCTCCGCTGTGATGGCTCCATGCAAGACAACTCTCTGCAGTAGTTTCTCCAACCTCTGAACATAGTTTGATAACTTTTCGCCTCTCTGTTGTCTGGTGCTCAAGAATTTGCAATAAACTTCCTCCGAATCTTCAGTCCTCCCAAAGGCATGATTGAGAGCTTCTAAGCAGTCATTTGCACTAGCCTCCGGATTACCCAGCTTCAACGTCCGAATGACATCCAGCGCGGGACCCCGGAGACTCTCTATCAGTTGCCTTCTCTTCTCAGCATCAGGTACTGCCCACTCTCGGAGCATTTCAGTGGTATGTTCTAACCAGGGTTCAAACGCTTCTTCCCCGGGTATTGGGACCGCACCACCCGAAAATAAGCATAACTTACGGAATGAACTAGATTCATGATGAGGTTGCAGGACCTTCTCCAATGCTTGTCCCAAAGCTTTGGCCCATACATCCATAGAAGGGCCAGGGGCCAACGGTTCAGCACGCAGTAGACTTGACACGTCAGCCATAGTCTTTCCTTCCTGTGCCAAAAAGGCTGTCATCTTCTCCTCAAATACAGCATGTGAAGCGGGGCCTGTTGCAAAGGCCTTGGCGATCACAACTTTCAAAGTGCCAGTGGGAATCTTTATCTCACTTGGGATCTGCAAAGAGCCCACAGATACATCACCAGGGCAATACTAGCTGTCCACGTGTCTGTAGCCTCCCCTTGCTGTCACCAGCCGCCCGCTGGTCACCATCGTCTACCGCCGTCGTCTGCCGCCGCCGCCGCCGTTCCTACCGGCCGCCCGCCGGTCGCCGTCGTCGTCTGCCGCTGCCGCCGCTCCTACCAGCCGCCCGCCGGTCGCCGTCGTCTGCCGGTCGCCGTCGTCTGCCACCGCCGCTCCTACCGGCCGCCGTCGTCTACCGCCGCCGCTCCTACCGGCCGCCCGTTGGTCCTGCTGTTGTCCGCCAGTCCTAACCCCACTGCTTGGGACTGCCCTAAGGCAGAACCCAGTGATTTCAGCTCTGTGTGGCTTCAGCTGCCACTCTGTGATTTCAGCTCTTGGTATCTCTAGTGTGGGGTTTCACAAACACCCTAGTATCCAGCTCTATCTTTTAACAGGTGGGGAGGGTTAGTCAAGCCAGGCTTATAGCTATATGGCCAAGGCATAGGCAGGGCCAAGGCACTCAGCAAGCTGGCTCAACCCATACCCCTCCCCTTGCTCTCTCACAATGCTTTAAACCAGGGAGCCCTGTGTTATCAATGTCTTACACAGCTAAGGCGACTGCCCTGTCCCCCCACAACAACCCAGAGCATTGGTGAGATCTCACAACTCCCACCTTAAGTGTCAGCTTAAATTGTGATTTTACAACTACATGTTTACAATAGACCAAATCTCATGGCTTACTTGCTACCCATTAGGCTTTGCCTGAAAAGGTATCACACATGCACACCTTTTGCATTCTCATGCAGATGACCTCTGGGAGACTCATTCCTCCCAGCCTTCAGCAGCACTGCATTCCTTCTGCCACATTCCCTACATGTGTATTTTAAAAACTATAATTTTAAAAGTCAGCATGATGCCATACATTTGTTTTCTCAGCTACTGACAATGTATAAAATGCTAAACATAATAAAGTATGAAATAAATGGAGAACATATAAACTTACACAATTCTCCAGAATAAATATATGGACAAAGTTGGCAATGGGAGTAGTTGCAAGGAAAAGTTCCAGGATTAGTATTAGTGTGGTATGGCCTATGGTTGCTAGTGCTAATTTTCCTGAGGTTAGGTGGTTGTCTGTAGGAGAGAACAGGCCTGTCACCCACAGCCTCTCCAAGTGCAGCATCATATTCCAGTATAGATTGTTGATTGCAGGGGTTGGAGCTGGGGTCTATAGGTAATGGCAAGTGGTGTTCTGTGATCGAACTTCTTGGGCCTATCTTGAAGTAGTTGGTTTCTGGGTATTCGTCTGGCCCTGTCAATCTAGTTAATTGGTTGGTTGGTTGGTTGGTTTTTTACTTCTCCCAGTGGGTAATTAAGTTTTTTGAACGCTTGGTAGAGATCTTGGAATTTTTGGTCTCTGTCAGTAGGATTGCAGCAGATGTGGTCGTATCTAAGGGCTTGACTATAAACAATGGATTGTATGGTGTGTGCTGGGTAGATGCTGAAGCCATGTAGGTAAGTGAACCAGTCAGTGGGTTTCTGATAGAGAGTGGTACTTTATTTGGCCATTGGTGGTTTGTACTGTTGTGTCCAGAAAATGGATCTATTGTGTGGCATGGTCAAAGCTGAGATTGATGGTGGGGTGCAAGTTGTTAAAATCTCTGTTGAATTCTTCCAGAGTCTCTTTACCATGGGTCCAAATGATAAAGATGTCATTGATGTAATGAAAGTAAAGGAAGGATAATAAGGGACGAGAGCTGAGGAATCGTCGTTTTAAGTCAGCCATAAAAATTTTAGCATACCGTGGGGCCATGTGGATGCCCATAGCAGCACCAATGACCAGGAGGTATACATCGTCCCCAGATTGGAAGTGATTGTGGGTGAGAACAAAGTTACAAAGGTCACCCACCAGATTTGCTATGGTGACATCAGGGATAGTGTTTTTAATCACCAGTAGTCCATCTTTGTGTGAAATATTCATGTAGGCTACGTCTACACGTGCACCCAACTTCGAAATAGCTTATTTCGATGTTGCGACATCGAAATAGGCTATTGCGATGAATAACGTCTACACGTCCTCCAGGGCTGGCAACATCGATGTTCAACTTCGACGTTGCTCAGCCCAACATCGAAATAGGCACAGCGAGGGAACGTCTACACGCCAAAGTAGCACACATCGAAATAAGGGAGCCAGGCACAGCTGCAGACAGGGTCACGGGGCGGACTCAACAGCAAGTCGCTCCCTTAAAGGGCCCCTCCCAGACACACTTTCATTAAACAGTGCAAGATACACAGAGCCAACAACTAGTTGCAGACCCTGTATATGCAGCACGGACCCCCAGCTGCAGCAGCAGCAGCCAGAAGCCCTGGGCTAAGGGCTGCTGCCCACGGTGACCACAGAGCCCCGCAAGGGCTGGAGAGAGAGTATCTCTCAACCCCCCAGCTGATGGCCGCCATGGAGGACCCCGCTATTTCGATGTTGCGGGACGCGGATCGTCTACACGTCCCTACTTCGATGTTGAACGTCGAAGTAGGGCGCTATTCCCATCCCCTCATGGGGTTAGCGACTTCGACGTCTCGCTGCCTAACGTCGATTTCAACTTCGAAATAGCGCCCAACACGTGTAGACGTGACGGGCGCTATTTCGAAGTTACTGCCGCTACTTCGAAGTAGCGTGCACGTGTAGACGCAGCCGTAGAGAGCTTCTACATCCATGGTGTTGTCAAGCAGGTTTCCAGTGTTTTGTAATTTCCTCAGGAAGTCAGTGGTATCTCAAACATGTCTAGGAATGCTGGTGGTGTAGGGTTTGAGGAGAGAGCGTACATACCTGGATAGTCTGGTACTAAGGGTGCCAATACACAAAATGATAGGGTGTCCAGGGTTTCCTGGTTTACAGATTTTGGGAAACAAATAGAATAATCCTGAACATGGCTCAGAAGGCCTGTCTGTGTGAATTTCATCCTGAGTAGAGGCAGAAAGTTTCTTAAGAAGATAGTGTAGTTTCTTTTGGTATTCTAAAGTGGAATCAGAAGAAAGAGGTCTGTAAGATGTGGTGCAGGAGAGCTGCCCAGATGCCTCCTGTTCATAATCCGATTTATTCATGATGATTACAACACCTCCTTTGTCAGATGGTTTGGTTATAATGTTAGAACTATTTTTGAGAGTCTGGATAGCATAGCATTCAGCTCCCCTGAGACTGTGTGTCACTTGGTGTTGTTTGTGCACAATGTCAATTTATGCATGGTTGCAGAAGCATTGAATATTGAAATCCAGACTGTCACCATAACCATCGGGGGGAGTCCACAAAGAATTTTTTTTCTCTTGGTGTTGGTGGGGGCAGGGAGCTGGGACAGTCTTGAGGATTGGTTATGAACTCTGGGTGTAGTATTTTCCCAAGCTTATGCTAAATGATCTTTCTGCCTGTTTTATTAAAAGTTCTTTTCTACACTCAGACTCTGTGCTTGCGAGCAGGGAAGCATTACCTCTCCGAGGCGCCCAGGGGTGTGTGAATTTCCCAGGCTACTGGGTGGGGACTTGAGCCAGTTCTGTATGGGAAGGATGAAGAGGAACCCCTAGATGTATAACCCAGCCCTGGTTGCTGCCAACTCCTTCCAGCTGAAGAGTTACACTTCACTGATGTTTAAAACCATCATTCAATTTGGCCTCTTCAGTAATGCTGGGAGTCACACAAGAACTACAGTCTGGCAAACGAATTTCAACTTTCCAGTTTGATTTTCTAAAGAGAGAGGGTCTCAAAACTCTTTTGGTTTCCCTGATGCCAAAGGCTTGAGCACTGTTCTTTCCACATGGCTTAAAGGAAGGAAAACAAGACTTTTGCTTTGGGGAGTGTCTGTTTTTCTTACATCACTTCCCTCCCTTTCCACATACCTTGCCCTTGCCTCTCAGCTTCCCCTCCTCTTCTCTCTCTCTTTCTTTTTGTGTCTGGAACTCTTCTTTCCTTTCATGGAAAGTCAAAACTCAGTGAATTACTGTACGATCCTGTCTCACAGCTGCATGCCTATTCACTCTGCCAGGCAATGTTGTGCCAACTGGATTATATCAGCACTGTTGCTTTCACCACAAGGAGAAGGTGAAGCAGCTTAGAGTATTTTAGAATAAAGATCAGCCAACCCTGCCGTACAGCAAATTAACTCAGGCCATTAAGCTTAATGGTCTTTGAGAGGCCAAAGAGGTCAGCTATTAATTCAAAATAAAGACCATCAACCCAGCTAGGGGGAAGTGTGCACACAGATGTCTGTAGCTGTATTCATTCCTTTTTTGAAAGACACTGCTTAGCTCCCCATTTTGTAACATTAAAAGGTTTAACATAGATTGGAAGGATCTGATTTTTAGAGTAAGACAACAGTTTGAAGTTAACCATGTGGAAGCTACTAAAATATACAGGCAGAATGATGTAATTTATTGATGAGGAAACTCATTTTGCTCAATGCAGAACCCACTCAGACACCAAAGTCTCCAAAGTTCCATTCAAATGTTACTAGGTTATATTGGTTTAAGGTATTATGGAAAGAATATTAAAAAGAAAGAAAGAAAAAAATTCTATAAAATAAACTTAGTAAGAACTAGGATCAGAGAGGTAGCCATGTTAGTCACAAAAACAACAAGTCCTGTGGCACCGAATAGACTAACAGATTTATCATTAATAACATGATATTTAGTCCTTACTAAAAAACAATGAGAAGTCCTGTGGCACCTTAAAGACTTTGTCAGATGCCCACAAAAGCTTATGCTCCAAAAAATCTGTAAGTCTATAAGGTGCCACAGGACTTCTCATTTTTTTAGTACAGACTAAATACCATGTTAAAATGAGCTGCCTAGGGAGGATCCTCGTGTACTTACAGCACTGGTGTGGGGTTTAGGAGAGCTGGTTTATATTCTTGGCTCTGCCACAAATTACCTGTGTGACTTAGTCATATTGATAGTGTTTAGTGGGGACGAGAGACTCCTCAGGCCCCTGGGCAAGGTGGTGGGTGGGGGCAGCTTCATGATCCCCGAAAGTGGCAGGGGTTCAGGTGGAAGTAGGAGGGCTGGGGGAAGCCAGAGCTCTGTGCTGCCCAGACCACACCACACAGCCGCCCTCCCTCCCCTGCCCTCCTCAGTGCCATCCAGAGTGTGCTGCTGAAGCTCAGGAGCACACCATGTGGCATTCCAGTGGCCATTTAAAGGGCCTGCAGCTCTGGCCACCTCCACTACCACAGTAGTGGCAACAGCTGGGAGCCCTGGGCCCCTTTGAATTGCCAGGCCTTAGGGCAGTTGTGCCTTTTGTCCCCACCCACCCCTTATCAGCAGTTCTGGATAGCTGTGGTTCAGCTTCCCAAGTGACCATTTGAGACCATAATACTTTCTCCCAATATTTTGTGCCTGCTCTATTGAGATTTAAACCTTTTAGGGTTTGACTTCATGTTATTACATGTATATACACACACGCATACACAAGACAGGCCCAGGACCTTTAGGCACTACTGTAAAACCAAATAGTCATAGACATAATTAAAATACTAATCTGGGACTCAGGAAACCTGGTTTTAGTTCCTGTGTAATTCTGTGCTTCTGTCTATCACCCATAAAATGCAGACATTTCCTTGTGGTATACTTTGCAATACACTGGGATTTGTGAATCATAGAGGGATCATAGCAATAAAGGGCCAGGGAAGTAGTTGGGGCTCATCTACATGGCATTGCAGTTCAGCCTGCTCTGATGTGATTTACAGAGACACACCACTGTTTTGTTCTATATCTGCCCCATATAGACCCTGCTGACATGACAGTCTGAGGCAGGAGGGTTTGAATTCTACTACCACTGTTGCTATGATTGGCCATAATATGTAACACAATGACAACCCTGAAGTTCTGACGCAGCACAGATAGTTTCTAGTGTATATGGCATCCAGGTGTGCCAGCTCAGCTTTTATGTCATGATCATCCATTCAAACCACAGAGCATCAGTTTCTGTTCAGTGTGAAAGAACATATTTTTTGGTTTGTTTCAACTGGAAACAAATACTTTCTTAAATCAGAGGGGTGGAAGTTTATGAACTCAAACTGTGTGAACCCACAAAGTAGTTGGAATGGTTTACAAAACCTTGAAGTACAATTGCTTTCACTTCTCCCTCGTTTTAAGGACAGACTAGTCTGCTTGAATGTATAACGCAAGAGTGACACTGTGTTTGTGGAAGTGTAACAGCTGAGGAGTATCATAAAAAAGAATTAAATCATCAAACTGTTTTCACATAAGGTTGAAAGGTCTGATATAAATCTTCAAAGGGGAGAAAGAAACTCTGTCCTTAATGCGCCCTGTTGTGCAGAGCTATTGCAGGCAGCACATATGGTACATAACATTACCTAGTGCTTGATAACTTACAAAAGCCCATGGGCAAAGAAAGCCAATAGGCTAATGATGAAGTTCCAGCCTTAATGTTGGATTTTTTTTTCCAGCTTGTGAGTGTAGACTTTGAACTTTAACTTTAGTTACTTAGCATGTGGTTTAAAACCAATATTAAATTTTATAAATTGGGAACATATTTTTAACCTGTTCAGCTTACTTGGAGGTTTATTGTATGTTTTAAGAAGAAATGGAGAGAATACTTTTTCATAACTGTAATGGTCTCTGACCCCAACTATACCAATTAATCAGACTTTAGCCTGGTGAATTGAATTTCATTCAATGAATTTCACGTCACTCCCAGTGTATAGCACACTATAATAAATGCTTATTATAAATATAGGTCTGAAATTTAAAATGTCTGCTGAGACTATGGCTACACAACAGCTCCATTTTGAAATAAACTATTCCAGATTAGCTATTACAAAATAATTTTTTCAGGTTAGGGCTGCTACACACAAAAATGTATTTGGAAATAGCACTTAGCTATTCTGACATACACAGTCTGCACACATAGAGCTTATTTTGAAATAGTGCCAATTTGAAATAATTATTTCTAAATTGACGCTGTTAAGACAGGGAATAGAGCTTATTTGGAAATATTTTCAAATAAGCACTATTCCCTGTCTTAAGAGCACCTATTTAGAAAATTATTTCAAAACAGGTGATATTCCTCTTGCAATGTTTACCGATTTCAAAATAACACACCCGATACTTTGAATTTATTTCAAAATAGAATGTGCCTAGCGCAGACAACAGCAAAGTTATTTTGAAATAACAGCTGTTATCTTGAACTAATTTGTCCGTGTGTCTGTAGCTTAAGGTGCTGTGCCTATAGTAGGTGAGTCTGTGAAGCAGTCAGTCATTCCTTAAAAATAAAGTCTTGGTAAGTATGTATGTAATATGGATTTGCAGTTTACAAACTGAAACTTTAAAAGAGCAAAACATATGCACAAAGTTAATTTGTACCTTGTGCACCTTACTTACAGGTAAAGGTACAGGTATTAACTACGACTATATATATTTATGTATTTATAAATTTGAGAAATGCCAAAATTTTAAAAAGTCCTTAAAGAAAATGTCTCTCTCAGGCTAAGGTTTATGCCAAGCATTTTTTGCCTGGCTTGCATTATTATGTTGGAATTATAATATAAATCCCCGAAAATTAGGATTTAGAGTAGAAACACTGACAGACTCTTAACTACAGCAGGCTACGTGTGCTTTTATAAACATGCTAGACCTGACAGTTTTGAGCCAAAAAAGTGCTGCTTAAAAATGTATTAAAAGAAATTTATTCCTTATGCCTTACTCTATGCTAAACCTTCTCAATATGTACTTTATTAATCCCTGTAAAGTTCTTCTCTATCCACTGAAGACGACAAAAATGTACACTATTCAAGATAAACTGTAGTGATTGAACCCACAACGGGATAAATGGTATGTTATACGAGTAGATGTTAACTACTTCACCCCCCAATTCCTGACAGTTGTACCTTCTACACACTGCATATAAGCTCAGAATATACCTAAAAAAAAAAACTACAGCACTAAGGAAATAGTTTTGCCTCAGATTCTGGCTTCATCAAATAGCTCAGTCGACCAGTCAGGATGCTGAAGTGTTCACCCAGGGTTCGGAAGGAGGGTATGTACAGTGAATCCACATAGTCTCATATCTACTCCTGCTGTTCCCAAATCCGTGTTGCACATGTATGCATAGGGAGTCCCTATGAACATAGATCCCACAGTGAACAGATGTTGTGTACCAATATGCATGTTTCCTTAAATATTCCCCTTTTATTGCCACCACTACAAAGCGAAAAGAAACGCACTAATTCTACTGCAAGAGGCAGCTCTAGAGGGCAGCCAGGGAGAGAGGGGTACTTGCTGCCAATGATCACTAACTTCCGTCCTTTAAAAAGAAACAAAACATAAAATATTAAAACTAGAGATGTGCCCAAACCAAAACCCCAGACACAAACACCATTGACTTTGAGTGATCTCAGAAATCCAAACACATAGCTGGACCCAAATGCTATAAATGATTCCTGTCATTTGGATATTTTGAAAAACCACTGAGATCCAGTCCTCCACCAAGCCCAACACTTTTGAGTGTCTGGAATCTTGAGGTGAATTTTGCAATCTTGACTCATGTCAGGCAAAACAGAGCTCTCCTGATGAGCATGCTCTCAACCTCAAATGGACAAGACTGAAGATAAGCCATGGGCAATGTGATCTTGAAGCTGCAACATTTCTCTAAGAAGGGCTGGGCTGAGGATTAATATATTCCTTACTAACACTGAAAACAGGATTAGAGGTAAAAAGTTAATGAAACTTTTTTGTCAGATTTGGAATTAATTTTCTTAATGACCCTGAATGGGCATGTTAGTCTTCTATCTGCATGTGTATCAGAACTAATTGATTCTGAAGTATGTATATTCTCTGTTGAACTAACACTATAAATTAGCAGAGTAATTTGCAGAGAAATTAATCAACTCAAAGACTCAAAGCTGGATCCAAAAACCTATTTTCTCAGATTCGGGATCACATTATAAATATCTGCACATAGATATGGTTTATAGAAGATCCCTTCATACCTCTTAGGGGAATTTATTTTCCATCTATCCTCCCCCAGTTCAGAAGACAGGATAACATAATATAAAATTTCTTTCTTAACAGTGACCTCTAATAAACTATTTCTTAGCTGTGACATTTGCTAAACAGTGACATCTATTGGGGAATAGTGACCCAAAGAAAGTAGAAGCATGAGTCATTTCATACAGGACTGGCCAAAGCACTGGAAAATATATATTGTAGGAAACAGTCCTGCATTGGCTACAAGATGGTTTGGATGACCGAATAGGTCTAGTTAGTCTCTAGAGCTGGATTACATTATTCAGAGACACCCCTGCAGAAAGGAAGTATGTGTTTGAAGAGTTCTGTGGCAGTGAGAGTCCAAGAAGGATTTCTGGCTTCCAGATAGAATTCATTCTGGGCCTCCACGGAATTGCAGCCTGCAGCAGGAACTCCATTGTATTTCGGCAAGCATGAGCTTTCCTCCATATGTGGCCAGTTCCCTTTGCCAGAGTGATGGGACCAGAGCCCCTGTATTAACTTCTTTTTCCTGTCCTATGGAAAAGCTGTCAGTGTTCCCTACACGCACTGTGCTGATCCCCTTACCCAGGCAATATGAAATATTTTTACAACCTCTTTCTACTCCTCCCTCCTGTCTGGCAGTTGCCCAATGTGGCCCTGCTTTTGTAGGTTTATGAAAACACAGTTCTACTAACCATGTTAACATCAGCATTCAAACTCATCTGACATTCAGCTTGTTGCAGAGTATTCACAGAAGTGAACTTTTTTCTTAAATATAAGAACATTTAAATATATTTCATTCTACATTTAAGAATTAATTGGACTCTAAGTACATTTCTCAGTGCAGCTCCAGCATGAGATGAACTCCTGCAGCGAGGCTGGCAAGTAGTGCGTGGGAGGAAGGCAGCATATTACACAACAGCCTGATTGTTGGAACTGTGATTTATATCAATATTTTGGAAGTTCCGTATCGAACAGAGTGGCGTGTGGTAATACAACTGTGGTTTTGAGAATGAAAATAAAGAAACATTGGACCCTACACACTTAATTTCTGAAATTAGATACATTTTAGCATTGATTAGAATTTTTCAGTGGAAAATGTTGGTTCATCAAAACCAGGTGCTCTTGCAAAACTATATTAGTTTTGATGAAATGTTCTCGGCTCCAGGAACAAATTTCTGGAGAAAGCTAAGGAGAAAGACAGAACCACCTCTGAATATCCAGTAGCCTGATGATTAGTGCACTCCCCTGGGATGTGAAATAACTATGCTCAAGTCCATCCCGCATCTGATTCACAGCAGGGAGTTATGCTTAGATGTTGCATATCCCAGGTGAGGTCAGTGGGTTATTGGTAATACTGGGGTGCATCTTTCTAAAGGGCTCGGTTTTGTCCAAATGTGTAACAAAAACAAAGGTCAAAACCTCAGATTTTTTTATGAAATTAAATTTTTGATTTCTGGCCAGCCCCACTTCATTTGCACATTTAGTAGAACAGAGCGTTATTAACTACTATTAATATATGTATTAGGTAAAGCCAGTAATATGTTAGATACTTTCTCAACAGAATAGACTAGAACAGAGTTTTCCTTCAGGAAACTTGCAATCTGAAAACAGATTAACGGTAGACAGAAGAGGTACAACATAGCTTAACAGAAGTTCAAAACGGTGCTCAGTCACGTCTGAGTAAAATTATACAAATGTATAATATTATAAATAGTATAAAATCATAAAGTCCTAGGGCTGGAAGGGACCTCAGGAGGTCATTGAATCCAGGCCCCTGCCTAAAGCAGGACCAATCTTAGTTTATAACTATTCTATTGTAGCTTCATGGGACATTAAGGATGAGTTTTTCCAAAGCCGTTAGCATTTGGATAGGAAGGATGGTCTAGACAGTAGGGCTGTGTCTACACTAGCATTCCTCTTTTGGAAGAGGCATGCAAATGAGGGAAATTGAAAATACAAATGAGGTGCAGATATACATATCTTGCACCTCATTTGCATATTTTTCTTTTGAAAGAAGAAAAGCTGTGTAGATGCAGCTCTTTCTAAAGTAAGCCCCATGTTCTAAAGACCCCTTCTTCCCTTAGGCTGTGGCTACACTAGCACCCCGTTTTGAAAGGGGGATGATAATCAGCCACTTCAGCAGATGCTAATGAGGTGTTGCCATGCATATGCAGCACCTCCTTAGCATAAAGGCAGCCGCACGCATTTTGAAAGTGCCGCTTTCAAAAAGCGTGCCACTGGTGTACACGGGGGCCTTTCGAAAGGACCCCCCGGATTTCGAAAGACCCTTCTTCCCAAAGCCAAATGGGAAGAAGGGGCTTTCGAAATCTCGGTGTCCTTTTGATAGGCCCCAGTCTACACCGGTGGTGCATGTTTAGAAAATGTCACTTTCGAAATGCGTGTGGCTGCCATTATGCTAAGGAGGTGCTACATATGCATGGTAGCGCCTCATTAGCATCTGCTGAAGTGGCTCATTAGCATCCCCCTTTTGAAAGGGGGAGCCTACTGTAGCCATGGCTACAGAAAAAGGGAAGAAGGGCTCTTTCAAGGATAGGGTTTACTTTTGAAAGAGCCACATCTACTCTGTTTTTCTTCTGTTCAAAGAATATATAAATGAGGTGCCAGATATGTAAAACTGCACCTTGTTTGCATTTTTTATTTCCCTCATTTGCACACCTCTTTTGAAAGAGGCATGCAAATGTAGACACAGCCAAGGGGTGTGAGACTGAGCCTGGGGAAGCACAGCTGCAGTTTGCTACCCTGGCTGTATGTCTCAGTCTCCTGTGCTTCAATCCTCTGTCTGTAAAATGGGACTAATAGTTTACAGGAGTGTTGTGAGATTAAATGCACTGAAAATTGTGACATTAATGGGAACTATGTACACACACACACGGCCCAATATATACCATTCATAGGCGTGGACTAGTTCGGACTGGACTAGCTCTGTCCACACGTAAGTCTGAGCAGTTTTTATAGAAGTCTCAGTATTCTGAGGCAGAATAGAAATTTGAATGGCCAGGTCAGTCTACAGCTGTGAATATCAAATGAAGTGGAAGACCTCCCCTGAGAATCACCCTCCTTTTCCCAAGGCACTTTCAAGCCTGTGGTCAGGGCCATCCCTAGGAGGACAAATCAGCCCTTGCCAGCTTGAGGGCTCTGCTCTGCAGCACAGTATGTGAGGTGGCTTCAGAGTCCCAGCACAGGACCAGTACCCAGGGATATGGGACGGCAGCCAGAATGCAAGCGTGCAAGATAGCAGCGGTATCCAGGGCACACAGAGCAGCAGCTCAGAGCCAAGGTGGCAGTCAAGACCCCAGACAACAGCAGAGCACCAAGTGTTTGGGGTGGCAGTCCGGAACTGTGGGGTGCTAGCAAATTGTACTGTCTCTGGAGCCCTCCCTCAAACCCCCAAAGTGGCATTAAGGATTTGACATTTGGCAGGGCGTGGCTTTTGTGGCAGGAACATGCTTTTGCTGTCCTGGTGAAAATCCAGATTCACTGCAAGCTTTTCAAGAATTCCCAGCAGGGTACCTCTTGGAAAATAGTATGTGCTCATGTAATTAAATACTGTATCATAGTGCAGACTCTCATGAAGAACAAATTAAGATTTCACAGTCAACCTTAATTCTGTCATTTCCTGACTTTTGTGTGCCTGACTCAGCAAGCATGATGTTCTTTTAACACAGGAGTTTGTGTATGGTATTGTTATGGTCCTTGGTCAGGAGGTGGTTAATAGGAAATTATCTCTTAGTGGTCAGCACTTAAGTCTGTGACTTGCAGGTGAGTTGTTGGTAGGAGAGTTCTGGCACTCCTACTCCATTGGGTTCTTACCTGGGGCCCTTTGAGGGCTGTCAGTGATCTGACAGCCAGGGAATGCTCAGAGCTGCCCTCCCTGGGACACTTCCCATTGCCCTCTACTCCCCATGATTGTCCCAAAGTTACCATCTGAGTTAAGACGATGTGAAGAGCGTGTGCTTACCACAAAGGCACCTTTTGGCAGCTGTGTGTAGCATGAAAGCTCTTTCTCTCTCCCTCTGCCCCTCTCATGCACCAACTGCCTGTTCTGACATGGCCCATCCCTCAGGCCTGATCAGTTCTAGGGCTTTCCCCTGCTCAGGCCGTCCAAGCAAAATAGGGGGAAATAAAGTCCAGAGTTCATCTGAGACGGGGAGAGGAATGCTTCTACCTCAGGCTGTCTCTCTGTGCGGCAGGTCCTCCCTTCCCTCACAGAAGGGCCTTTGGTTAGTTGTCTTAGAGAGCGATTCTGCTGTTGCCTTGTCTCTTCTTTGCTGGAGCTGCGGGTTGTATGTCTGCTCTCTTCACCAAACTATCACCAAGTATGGTGCTCCTGGGCTTTTTAACTCCTCCTCCTACAGCTGGTGCATTTTCTACTAGTGCAGTGGGTGAGGCTGGCTGTGTGCCCTGATCACTCTGAATCGCTAGTAGGACACCATACCGTTCACTGAGCTGGGTGAGTGCTGTGATCGTAGCAGCAGCGTCCGCATGTTTGCAGGGATGTACAAACAGCAGGCCAGTATAGGTGTCCACAGCGGTCAGCGCATACAGCCACGAGCGCGATGGAGGTAGCGGTCCGATGTAATCGATTTGCCACTCACTACAGGGCAGGTGCCTGCGGCGGATGCTTCCTGTGGCTAGCGCTAGCACTACTGGGGTTAGCTTGGAGCAGACAGTGCATTTCAGTCGGGCCGCCCGATACGCTACCAGGGGGAGGTTCTCACCCTTGGTTAAGCCATATTGGCGGGCTGCGTGAGTGCCTCGTTGCCCTGACTCCACATGTAAGGCCATGGCGTGTTCTGTGATCGTGTGTCCTGCCATCTGATCCATGGCTGCATTCAGTTGCGCCTCCCAAGTCGTCTGTTTGGTATGGGCATCAACATGCCGCACTGCCGGGGCTGCTGCCGAGCAAAAGCTAAGAGTTGTTGCCATAAGTTGGCGCCCCAGCGGGGGAGATCCTCTCTCTTCCACTCCTTGGCTTCCCACGTTGTTACTCAGGTGCGCAGACCCTTGTAGACTACCCAGCTGTCAGTATAGATAAAGGTCTCTGCTTGCCCAGCTTCCACCGCCAGCGTCGCTGCCTGCAACTCCGCCCATTGGCTCGAGTTACCTGTTCCCCAGGCAAAGGCGATTTCATCCCTGTAGGGGGCGTATGCGACTGCTCGCCACTGTCTCTGTCCCGTTGCGGTGTACGTAGCAGACCCATTGGTTACCCAGATGCTTTCTCTCCTCTCCTCAGGCAGGGTATCCAACGGAGGTGCCTCCGCCACCGGTGAGGGGGCTACTGGTGGGTCGACGGCAGGTAGCTCATCCGCTAGCTGCGGATCATGCTGAAAAGTAATGATTCCCAGGAGAAGGGCATGTGGAACAGTAAGTGTGGGGGCTCCCAAGCGCATGCGCTGCTGTAAGTAATGTTTCCACTTGAAGTGGGTAGCTGCTTGGGCCACTCCTGTATGTGCACGCTCAGAGGTAAGGGGATTGGGGTCCGCACAGTAACAGGGGAAACGCCTGTGACCCACTCAGTGTCCTGCAAAGCCCACACCACTGCCAGGATCTGCGTCTCCAGGGGGGTGTACCCACCTTCAACTCCGTGGAGGGTTCGTGACCAGAAGCCAATAGGTTCTTTTCGCTGGGTTCCTACCTGCTGCCACAGACCCCAGGATGCCACGTTGCCGACGGTTGTTACCTCCAGTTCAAACGGTTGGCCCTGCAGTGGTGCAGTGAGGCGGGCATGTGCTACCACCACCTCTTTGCAGAGACCAAAGGCTCGTTGGTGCTTCTCTGTCCAGTTCCACTGGGTGGCTTTGCACACAAGCTCCTGTAAAGGACGCATAAGAAAAGCAAGGTGCGGAAGAAAAGCACTCCAGAAACCGAGAAGGCCCAGAAAGGTTTGCAACTGCTGTTTAGACGAGGGTGTGGGGAATGTCTGGATGGTATGCTGCACTTTTGGCGGAATGCATTTGTCTGTATCCATCCACAGTACACCCAAATAGACCACACTGGTGGCTGGCCCTGCACTTTCTTGGTGTTAATAGCCCACCCCCATTCTTGCAAACCTGTTACAACGGTGTCTAGGGCAGCTTGAACAGTCGGTTCATCTGGTCCCGAGATCATAACGTCATTGATGTAGTGGTAGCAGGCCGTCTGGTCAGAGAGGTCCAGACGCTCCAGATCAGCCTGCACTGGCTGATGGAAGATCATCGGGGAGTGCTTAAAGCCCTGTGGTAACGCGGTAAATGTGTACTGCTTTGTTAGCCACGTGAAGGCAAACTGCTCCTGACTCTTGGAATGAATATCAATAGAGAAAAAGGCATTGGCCAGGTCTATGACAGCATGCCACGGCAAGGCCGCCACGGTGATGCGCTCCAGGATGGTAACCATGTCCAGAACTACGGCCGTTAACTCCGGGGTTACCTTATTGAGTTCTCAATAGTCCACTGTCATGCGCCACGATCCATACGGCTTGTTCACTGGCCAAATGGGGCTGTTGAAGGTGCTCAGCGTGGGGCAAATGATCTCCACCTGTAGCAATGCAGGCTACTGATCTCATGCTCTCCACCGGGAATGCGGCACTGCTTGACTGACACTGGGGTCTGGGGAACTGGCAGGTGCACTGGGTCCCATTTGGGATGTCCCCGCAGTAGGGGCTCCACAGTTCTGATTGCCCGAATGTATGGGGGGTGCCCAAAGGCAAACAGCCCATACTGTGTATCCACACACCGGCCACACAAGACGTCCATTCCAATGATGTATTCACCTAAAGGTGCAGCCAGCACAGTTGCCCAAAAGGAGGGACTTTCCCCAGCGTTAGGGTAACCTCCACCAAATAAGCAGTGGTCTCCGCTCCTCCGAGGCCCTGCACGACCACCGCGTGACCCGCAGTCTGGGTAGAATGCAGAATGGTCACTTCAGCTCCAGTGTCTAACAGAGCTAGCACATGCTGCTCCCCTCCCCGGGGCCACTTGATGGTTAACGGGACGAATGGGTGCTGGTCCCCTGCTACCTGTTGCACCGCCACAACCTGTACCGCAGGGGACCTGCCTCCCCGTCACTTCCTAGGGGGAGAAGTCCAGTCGACAGGGCGGCTGGGCTCGGTCCTCCCCCCAGCTCCTGTACCTTTCTGTGGTGCCTGAGTCTCACCAGCCCTCTTGGAGGCACCCACATCCTCACTCCGCTGGGTAGGCGGCAGTTGTAACCAACGCTTGTACAAGTCTGGTGTTGGCAAACCACTGATCTCCTCACGGGGCACTCCTGCTTTCAGGAAGTCCGTCCACATGGTTCTCTGGGTCACCCTAGCATGCCCTTTTTCCTGTCCAGGGGCTCCCGCCCAACCACCTTTTCCTTTTGTGGCATGGACCACTTTTGCGCCTATGACAGCCTCTAACTGCATCAACGTTCCCACCAAGTCACCTACATTCCTGCCTGCTGCCATGACCACAGCCATAAGGGAGGCCTTCAGATCGAGAGAGACAAGGCGTAACAGAGTGGTCTTGATGGATTTCTGGACCGCTACATCGTCCGGTCCCATGTCGATGAAAGCCACAGCCCATGCCATGCCCAGCTGCTGCAGCACACTCACCCCTTCTGGGATTGTACTCCAGGGCCTCACCAAGGCTCCCAGTTCCCCCGGGGAGGGGTAGACCTGGTCCACCGCCGCAGTCAACCAGCGGTACAGGGACGGCGCTTCCACGGCATGTCCCTGTGCATCATTCAGACCTTGCATAGTCTGCAGTGCCTGTCTGACCTGTGAATCCTGGGACAACATGCCCATCTGGTGGCGTTCCGCAAGCAGCAGCAACACAGTGTTGCCCACATTGTCCCATACACACACTAACCAGGCCAACAGGCCTTCCCCTGGCTCCTGCTTAAAACTCTTCACTAGCTCCTGCAACTCACTTGTCTTAAACTTTCGCCAGACCTCGGGTCGCAGTTGCCCCCCTTCCGACCTCAGCTCCCGAACGGGGCGTGCCTGTCTCGGGATGGTTTGCACAGCCTCCCCGTTCACCTCCTCCTCCCCCTCAGACAGTTAGAGCTCCAAATGTTCCCATCCCAGGTCTCAGGGTCCCAAGTGGCTAGCGCAAGGACCTCACACACTTGGGCCGTCGACACCAGTGCTTTCCCTAATTTCACACACCGCCGATTCGCAACTCTCGCTGCCAACACCTCACAACGATGGGTTAACTCTTGCGTCCTTTCGCACTGCGAGGTAACCACCTCCTGCACTATTGCCCACGCATCCGCCAAATCGCAACATTCCTGCTCCTTCCCTGCCAGCACCTTCTGCAGGTGGAGAAGGTCATCATCCAGGGCCCAGAGGGCAGTGAGGAAAAGCCATGCTACCTCTCCCACTGCCCTTTTTTCCATCCCTGGCTGGCAGCTCAGCCGCAGCCGATGCAAAGCCCCTTCTACCTGTACTGGCGTCACGCCTGCCACCTCCTGCAACTCCGGCCAGTCTGCCAGGGCTGCCCAACAGGCCACCATCCGCACTACTGGCCCCCATCGCTCTGTCGAGGGCCATCCTGGTATGCGCTGCAGGGATAGCACTGGCTTCCCTGCCTCCCCCGCTTTCGACCAAAAAGGCATCGTACCTGGAGAACCCTGCTCACTGCGCCAATTGTAGCCAACCAGGCTCGGGTTCCCCAGAGACGAGGCTGCACCCAGAAGGTAAGTGCTATATTTGGTTTATCGAAAGCGCATGACACCTGCGACAGGAGCCCCGGAGACGCCGCAGTCACCCGTGGGGGAAGACCCGAAGCACCAGAGCTTCGCTTGGGAAGAGGATCTGTAACAGGTCTCCTAACTCTAGCTGATAAAGCTGAACTCATTAACATAAGATTGCCTAAAATTGCCTGTGCATTTCTTATCACTATCTCTAGTGGCCTACTGCCAGCGTAGCCTTGGAGTCTTGGCACACAAGCCTTGCTTCGCAGGTGTTATGGGGCAGGATGAGTTGTTTTGCAGTGTGTAGCCTTGAAGTATTGGCAGCATGCTTCTGTATAGGATTCCTCCAAGGGGTTCACAGAGGGGTTGGACTGCTCTCATGAGACCGTCACAAACTCTTCTCGCACCCTACACTGGCTGAGCTCAGAGCAGTTCCCAAGCCCCTTGTTCCCTAATATGGTGTTGTATACCTGCTCACAAATATATGTCCCAATCTATCAACTTGATTATTTTTTGAACACTCTACAATTTTTTTTCCAAATCAAAGTAGACATCCTGTTGACTGGGTCCCTTAAAGTGATTAAAATTCACAGCTGGGTTAAGTCGTAGACACAAAAAGCACATAATTGATTAACAGTGACCCTTTTCATGAAAAATATATGAAATATAGATATATATATATTTTTACGTAAGAGCTTTTCAGTATAGTTTATAAAATAGATGTGAAGTGCATTTTATTTCCTGTAGTAAAGGCAACTATTATTCAGAACTACTATGAAATGAGACATTAATATAGTATCAGTTGCCATGCTCTGGAGCTACTCTATCAGGAAGGTCTCAGGAAGGAATAGAGAGCCTTCAGTGTATGCACATAAATATATTTGCTCCAACACAGAACTACAGCTTTACATCTGCCATTTTAAAAATCTGTGCAAAAGTCATGATCAACCAAATGATACATGAGTAGATGCTCTTCATGGGTGTCAGAGAAGCACTCAACAAAGTCTTTTGTCCATTCAGGTTTCACAACGGCCTTCCTGTTAGCTAGCTGCCTTCATCATCAGGGAGGGGAGAACACCTGTGTTTCCCACCTGGTAATGCCTATCCTCTGTCAGGGGAGGTTTCCAGTCTTAGGACATGTCTTGACATACAAGCTGTGTCTACACATGCACGCTACTTCGAAGTAGCGGCACTAACTTCGAAATAGCGCCCGTCGCGGCTACACGCATCGGGCGCTATTTCGAAGTTAACTTCGACGTTAGGCAGCGAGACGTCGAAGTCGCTAACCTCATGAGGGGATCGGAATAGCGCCCTACTTTGACGTTCAACATCGAAGTAGGGACCGTGTAGACGATCCGTGTCCCGCAACGTCGAAATTGTGCGGTCCTCCATGGCAGCCATCAGCTGGGGGGTTGAGAGACGCTGTCTCTCCAGCCCGTGCGGGGCTCTATGGTCACCGTGTGCAGCAGCCCTTAGCCCAGGGCTTCTGGCTGCTGCTACTGCAGCGGGGGATTCATGCTGCATGCACAAGGTCTGCAACTCGTTGTCGGCTCTGTGGATCTTGTGCTGTTTAGTGCAAGTGTGTCTGGGAGGGGCCCTTTAAGGGAGCAGCTGGCTGTTGAGTCCGCCCTGTGACCCTGTCTGCAGCTGTGCCTGGCACCCTTATTTCGATGTGTGCTACTGTGGCGTGTAGACGTTCCCTCGCTGCACCTGTTTCGATGTGGTGCTGCGCAACGTCGATGTTGAACATCGACGTTGCCAGCCCTGGAGGACGTGTAGACGTTATTCATCGAAGTAGCCTTTTCGATGTTGCCACATCGAAATAGGCTACTTCGATGTAGGCTTCACATGTAGACGTAGCCACAGTGTTACAATGGTGCAACTGCATCAATTCAGATACCCCGCTACAGCAAGCACAGTGAGTAGGCTCTGGGCTGACAGGAGAGCGCTCTCTAACCAGCATAATATAATCACCTCTATGAGTAGCAGAAGCTACACTGGCTGGAAAACTTATGCCAGCATGATTTATATCACTCGAGGAGATGGTTTATTCCCACCTCTAAACATAAATTATACTACCATATGCTTGTAGTATACACATAGCTTTAGCAAACTTTTTTATACTTTTTTATACAAACTCTTAAATATTCCCTAATGACATGAGATAAAGACATAAGGTAGACTTACACACATGGCATCCTGCAAGCATTTCATAATGTCTAAACCCCGTACACATTCTGATAACAATAATATCTGTTTAAATGCTCAAGTGAGCCCAGACTGGTATACAGCCATGTGTTGGTCACTCAGACCCAACACACCACAAAGCAGCAGAAATGTAGCACTTTAAAGACTAACAAAACAATTTATTTGGTGATGAGCTTTCATAGAACAGACCCACTTTATCAGCGGCTTTGGCATAAGCTGGCCCCTGGCCTGCCAGTATCACCAGGGTGATGTGTGAGTTGCTTCTCTGTTCACCGTGGTGATCTGCCCGTGGCTGGCAATACAAATTTTAGCATGACTTATGCTGACAATATGATGCAAAGTCCCCTCACAAAAAAACAAACTCTGGGTTTATATTTGTATCAGTCTATTTTTGCTAGGCCTCCACTGTATGTGAAAGGAGCTAATAAAATCAGAGGGGAGATTCTGGGACATTCATCATGTGTTGTTATGTTCTGCCACAGTATGAAACAGCTATATTAGGATTAGGAAAATGTGATTAGCCAAAAATATCTGAAGTATTTGAGAAAGGATTTGGTGACATTTTCCTTATAAAAATAATTGGTTCCTTCTGTGTTGACGAATGTGATGTGCGTAAGAGGCCATGGGCAGCAGTACAGAATTAGGTAAGTCAGCTATTGTTCATACAGATAGAGAACGCAGAGACATACAGATGTGATGCACATTAAAAATGTAAAACTCCAGGCTTTCACAACATTCATGATTCATAGATGGTCTGATATGATGAACAAAATACTGACATTCAGCTGGCATAGAGTTGTTCCCACCCTGTAAACAGAGGGGTTAGGCCTACACTGTGGCCATATCTCAAAATAACTTACACAGTTCACGCAATGCAAATTGCAGACATTATTTCAAGGTAACTTATTTCAAACTTGGTGCCATCCAATCGGCACCAAAGTTCAAAATAAGCTCCCATTTCAAACTTTCCACTAATCTTCTCATGCCAAGGAGTAGCAAGAATAAAATACTGTGCTTTAAATAGCCCTGCTATTTTGAGTGTGGTATTTAGCCGTGGGGTTTCTATTTCAGGCTACAAATGTATCCTGAAATAGAAATCATAGTGCAGACATAGCCCAGGAGTATAGTGTCTCTAAGCTAAGGAGTATATCCTGCTCTCTTCTGTGCACTAAGCACAAGAATCTAGAGTTGAGGAAAAGGAATCTTCTCTCGCCATGCTGCAGAATTGTACTATAATCCCTCCCTGAATTCTACTGCAATAGTCTGGACAGCCATGGGCCTGCTCTATGGGGAGCAATGGCCAGCTTTCTGCTGCTTAACACAGAAGTGTCTGAATTCCATGAAATTGGCTCCCTGCTCCAAAAAGAAATACAGTGGATCAGAAACCCTGGCCACTCAGGCCGGCAAGCTGTCGTCTCTTTTTCTGGTGCAGACCTGGAAGCCTCCTTCACCTCTTTCACTTCTGGGTCCATTACAGAAGAAGATATGGAAGCTCACATCTGCACATGACTTGAGCACTGGTGTATTTACTGGGGTAGTCCCACTTTCAGCACATACAGGTAACAGGGCAAATATTATCAGCATTCAAAGAAAAGAAAATGTAGTGAACTACTTTCCATATAAAATAGGTGGAAAACCTAAAACTGTATCCAATTACATTTCAGAAGAGTGATATTTACCCCAATATTATCCAGAAGACAGTGAAGTTAATTTTTGATCTATTTTCCTCCATTTTTAAGTTGTCCAGTACACATTGATATACTCCCAGGAAACTGCAAACAAAATAAAAAACAGAAAACAAAGGGGCCCTAATCACAGCCCACCTTGTGGTGCGGTGGTATCTCATCTGGACTCCTGAACATATTAAGGTTGTAGATCCGTTGCACAGATTACTCCAAAATTGACCTATTCCTTCCCATCCTTAGAATGGAGCCACACGATAGAATTACACTGTAGGCAAGGCCATCCAAATAAATGGAGAAGGAGGCAGGATTTGTTTTTAAGAATCCAGTTTGCAGAAAGGCAAGATAATGTGTACAGTATAGGAGTTTAATCCGAAATTTGCTTTTATGAATATTGTTTTTGATTTACTAAGGATTACACAGTGACAGTACAAACATGAAGCCAAATATTGCTCCAAATAACTTAAAAATCTCAAAGAGCAAAATCATGACATACCGAAGAACCAGAGATGGAATAGGCTTTGATTTGTGGGGTTTTTAACTTCCAGGTGAACTCTTCTGTCTTGGCATATAAGCTGGGGTGTGTATCTTTTGCACAGCCAGTTTTTAGGTAAAAAAAATGTTCCTTGCTATTCATTTATGCAGGGAATGGAAGTTCTAGTCAGAACCATGCCAGACTTTGCATAATAAATGGCAATGTCTTGCCAAACCAAATCACCTCCCTTTTTAACTCAACTTTATTTGAAGCACAGAGGAGTGAAAACCTTTATCTGAATCTTCTGACTTTGGAATATTTGAAAAAAATGGGATGCAAATCTGAACAACGGATCTTTTGCTGTTGGTTTGCTTTCCTTTGCTGTACAAAACTAAAACATTTTGCAAAACTGAAGCCACCTTTGGCTTGGCTCATCCTGAAAGAAAAACCTGATGACAGAAAACCCAGGTCAACTTACACATAGTCCTGTACTTTAACCAGATAGCCATTCTTGATCCTGATGGGAAGAGTGGTGCATAGGGGGAATGCAGGGCCTGATTCTGCAAGGTGCTGAACTCTTTGGCTACAGCTACATTAGTGAGTTTTGCTGACAAAACCCCAGTTTTGTCAACAAATCTGGTGGCTTGTCCACACGCACAAAATGCATTTTGTCAACAGTATGTCAACAAAACTCGGCATTTCTGCTGACAACCTTCTGCCTCTCCCAGATGAGGAAGAGCCCCTTTTGCCGACAGGTGCTGTTGACAAAAATGCTGTATGGATGCACTGCGGAGGGAGGGAGGGCTTCTCTCAACACACAGGGCATCCAGGACAATGGGCATCCATGGCTGTTGTGCTTCCTGGTGCCCATTTTGTCAAGAGAGCAGCCAGGCAGTCCAGCCACTCTGTCAACATAGCGAAGCACTATTGTGATTGGCTTTTGTGTGTGGCTGCACTCTGTTGACAGAACTTTTGTCAGGAAATCTTTTCCGATAGTGACTTCTCTGGACAGATCTCTGTAGTGTAACCGTAGCCTTTCCGTTTGTGTTGCAATTCCAAAGCAAACATACTGCTGAGTATCTCTCAGAGGGCACACAGCACCCAAGTATTGGAATTTGCTGAAAACATCAGGATAGACAAATGGAAATCACATATGCAGTTTATGTTGGGTTTATTAAGAACCGATATTTGAACAACAAACTCTTCCCCAAACCTACCACATTACAAAACTGAACGTTCTGAAAACTTAGGCCTACATAAGGCTTCAAATATAATCTGTTAATTTTCTTTTTGTTCACCCCAAACCAGCAAAGCCCATCTGCTCTGTCCAGTCTTGTTTCACTTATAGGCTATTTCTACACTAGAGAGCTTGAGGAGCGTCTGCACACAAAATGCATGTTATTGACAGAAACTGTAGATCAAAATGCTGCGTAGATGCTCCGGGGGCCATTTTGTTGACAGGGCAGATTGAAAGATCGATCTGCTTTTATGTGTAGATGTGATCGATCAACAGAAGTTTTGTCCGAACTTCTTTTCTAACAGACACTTCTGTTGGCAGGTGTTTCTAGTATAGACGTAGCCTGAGAGTTTAGGTTCTTCCTTAAATCAAAGCAAAACTTAAGCAAATCTCTGCATGATAGTGCAAATAAGTGGATCCATATATCTTGGTATACAGCAACACTAATACTCTGCTTCATCCTTGGGCATTTTATTTATCTCCATCAAAGACAGAGGGAATTAAAAGAGGATCATTCTGTAAGCTTTGCAGACATATAAATAGTATTGCAATTTTGTGTGTGATCGTGATGGTATTAGTCATATATTAGTGTTCTTCTGTTAAATGAAAGTGTTGGTATTTATTCCTAAGCAGAAATTGCTGTTTTTCATTTAAAATTGTGTTGAATAAAGCAGAACTCATTTACTTTCCTAGCAGTATTTCTCACTGTAGGTGGTTTACACAGAGTGCATGTAAATACACTGGTCTGAGTTGCCTCTGTTGGCAAGTTGAAAGAAACCTATGTATTAATTAAAATGAGGAAGCACATGAGGCTGAAGCTTTTAGGGCTTAGTAAGCAATTATGTTTACTCTATAAATACTAACTCTAAATTGGCCTCCAGTTATGGTTACTGACAGTAGCACAGCAAGAGTGCTGGGTCAAATGCAATTAGGCTGGAAGTAATTCTGAAGTAGAACTCAAACCTGTAACAGGACAAGAAACTGACAGCAAAAACCCATTTTCTCTCTCCAGTGAAGTCACAGCTGGTACAGAATACACTTACTGCATTATCTCTCTCCATCAGTGCAACTAAAACCAAATGAAAAATGTATTTCACATCTAGTATCCAGTTACAGCTCAAGTCTCTATGCCTAGATTTCATATGAATACTAACTCTTACCTGAAATCACTAGTTGATTGCTGGGAAGGTTTTTCCCATTGCAAAATTCTCTATAGTATATTTTATGGACCTCTAGAGTAATGGTTGAGAAAAGGAAAACAAAACCCTTATTATTCTAGTATTTTGGATTTTGCTTGAAGCTGTTGATGCATTCTGAAATCAATGGCTGTGTCTGAATCCCTATCACTGGAAAGAGAGAGAAAGAGAGGCAGAATTTAGCATGAGAAAACCTTGCTAGAATCCTTCAGAGTGCAAACAGGGCTGATTTTAAAAGCAGGGTCCCAAGCACCAATTTGGTTGGGGTTTAACTAGACAGGATTTGCTTGCTGTTTGAGTACTAGTCCTGGAGTGGGGCACCTATTTTGTCAGGAGGCCACTTAGCCCCAGAAAAATCAGTTATGGGGTCACACTGGAGTAGGAAGTAAAAGAAAAGCCACCCAAAACCTCACTGACCTGGTTCCCAATGAGCAAAAGCAAGCAAACAAACAACCAAAAATCTCATGGAATTACTGACTTGGCACCAAACAAACTTGGAGCTATTTAAAAAAAAAACAAAAAAAAAAACTCCAGCCCTCTGGGTTGCGGAGGAAGAGAACTCAGAAACATGCTGTGGGGCATGCTAGCAAGCAAGCAGTTGCTCTCTCTGCTGCAGGGGGAAGCTTGATTTCAGGCTGGATCCAAATAACCCTGGGTTGTAGGTTCTGAACCCTTTACTAGTAGATTATTAAAATATGTTTATTGAACTATATCAATTAGGTAGTCGACAACTCTTTAGTAGTGAATGAATATTTTAAAGACACTATTTAGTTTTAAAAGTACCTTGTGAATGTTTTCATTTCTTTGTATATTGAGTATATATGTTACACAGATTGATAATATACCAAATGATCATCTGCAAAAGATATTTACTGAGATTTTGTAAATTTCATAAATGGGATAAAAATTTGTACATTGGTCATTAAGCACATCAGTTATCCCCTGGCATACATTCAGAATGAAAACTATCCTAGGCTGTGTCTACACGTGCCCCAAACTTCGAAATGGCCATGCAAATGGCCATTTCGAAGTTTACTAATGAAGCGCTGAAATGCATATTCAGCGCTTCATTAGCATGCGGGCGGCAGCCACGCTTCGAAATTGACACGCCTTGCCGCCGCGCGGCGCGTCCAGACGGGGCTCCTTTTCGAAAGGACGCCGCCTACTTCAAAGTCCCCTTATTCCCATGAGCTCATGGGAATAAGGGGACTTCGAAGTAGGCAGCATCCTTTCAAAAAGGAGTCCCGTCTGGACGCGCCGCGCGGCGGCAAGGAGCGTCAATTTCGAAGCGCGGCTGCCGCCCACATGCTAATGAAGCGCTGAATATGCATTTCAGCGCTTCATTAGTAAACTTCGAAATGGCCATTTGCATGGCCATTTCGAAGTTTGGGGCACGTGTAGACACAGCCCTAGTGATTAAAAATTATTCACATAGTGCTGTTGTTTGATTTTTACCTCCATTATTTACTCCTCCACCAGTTTTCATTATATTGGGCTCTTTCTCACATGGCTGTGAAGGTGCAAGCTCATCTTAAGGCCTGTGCCCTTTGCAGGCATTCACAATATTTTAATGCAATGTACTCTAAGACTGTATCTACACTACATTCCCCTTTTGGAAGGAGAATGCAAATGTGGCTGATTAGAAATGCAAATGATGTTCTAATTAGCATATTGTCTGCCTCATGTGCATAATAGTAGCCACTCACTGTTCAGGAAGTGCTGTTTTCAATAAAAAAAACGGGCATTGTAGACAGAGGTCATTCAGAAGGAAACTCCATTTTCAAGAGCTCCCTTCTTCCTCATATTTTTCAGGAAGAAAGGTTTTTTTTTAAAAAACAGAGTATGTAATTGAAGTAATCCCATCTACACTACTTGTTTTTTTTTTCAAAATACAGCACTGCCAGAACAGCGAGTGGCCACCATTATGCCAATGAGGTGCACATTGTGTAAATTAACACTTCCAATTGGCTGCATTTGTATTCCCCTTCTGAAAAGTGAATGTAGTGTAGACACAATGTAGGAGTCTGCTGATTACTTGTTTCCATGGTCCAAAGATTAAAGACCCAACCTCTACAATGGAGTGACTCTCAGATTCATTCATGGGGGTGCTTGCTCTGAGCTGATAGCTATTATGAACCGTAACCACCAAAAAAACCTCTTGTTGGGGGTTTGAAGGACTGATCACTTGCCAGAGCCCTCATTGGGGTGATCTCTAGTAGGTTTACTACTCCGCATGTAGGTGCTTTTTATTAGTTTTTTCATAGTTTCACCTTAAGAATGTGCTTGCTTAGAAGGCTGTGTGCTAACTTAAGTTTGTGGGCAGTTACGCTGTGTATAGCCTCTGAGAAGAAATCAAAGCGGGCCTGTTGTAATAATTGGGCCTATGCATTTACTGTAGTTGCAGGCTCAATCATAAAAAGTATAAGAAAGTTCGTAAGCTGTTGCGATAACCTATAAAAACATATGTCAGTGGGAAAAACTATGAAAGGAAGGCATAAAAACTGAATTAGTCTAACCCTACTAATATAATTCAAGGACACTGTTACCTGGGGATGTGGGAGAGCCCCAAGTCTTTCCTCTTCTGAGGGGAAGAAGGCATTTGAACTGGGATGTGCCACCTCTGAAGTGAGTACTTCTACCATGGGCCTGCGGGATAGTTTGATGTAAGGGTCCCTCAGTTTCTCCTATTCTAGTTCTCTTACTGTGGATCAATAATTGTAAATAGTTGATGGAGCTGGGCGAGGTGACCCTGGTGTCCCACATACTAGGTAAGTGCTCTAACTGAGATTACTTGCTGAATGTAAATGCAATCCAGAACCTACCTCACACCCAAATACCATTGCCCTGCCTCCTTCCTCACCCCTTCTTTGAGGCATCACCATGCTCACTCCATCCCTATCCTCACTCATTTTCACCAGGATAGGGCAGGAGGCTGGGAGGCAGAGGGCTACAGGCTCTGGGCTTAGGGCATTTGGGCTGTGTCTACACGTGCCCCAAACTTCGAAATGGCCATGCAAATGGCCATTTCGAAGTTTACTAATGAAGCGCTGAAATGCATATTCAGCGCTTCATTAGCATGCGGGCGGCAGCCGCGCTTCGAAATTGACGCTCCTTGCCGCCGCGCGGCGCATACAGACGGGACTCCTTTTCGAAAGGATGCTGCCTACTTCAAAGTCCCCTTATTCCCATGAGCTCATGGGAATAAGGGGACTTCGAAGAAGGTGGCATCCTTTCGAAAAGGAGCCCCGTCTGGACGCGCCGCGTGGCGGCAAAGCTCGTCAATTTCGAAGCGCGGCTGCCGCCCGCATGCTAATGAAGCGCTGAATATGCATTTCAGCGCTTCATTAGTAAACTTCGAAATGGCCATTTGCATGGCCATTTCGAAGTTTGGGGCACGTGTAGACACAGCCTTTGAAAGAAGTAAAAGAAGTAGGAGTTGGGAGGTGAGTGTGAAATTCTCGTTGTCCTTTGTAAGTACGCTGAGCATGTTCAGCCACAAGAGCAGTTGCCAGCAAGCTCCCTCCATTAGCATGGCCATTTCAAACTTTTGGCCAAGTGTGGCCACAGCCTTACAGTATGACTTTTCACACTCTTTATGCAAGTATCTACTTCTTTGGTTGGCACAGTAGAGAGACAAAATCACCAGCGTGCTATGGAAGAGGTTCTCAGACTCACATGAGGCAGAACTACTAACTGTAGTTTGTAACCTGTCGTTTAAATCAGTGTCTGTTCTCGCCAGTCTTTAAAAGGGGTCGCAGAAGTGATCCTGGCAACTACTGGCCGGTCAATTGGACTTCAGTACCAGGCAAATTGGTTGAAACTCTAGTAAAGAAGAGAATTGTCAGACACATTGATGAACATAATTTGTTGGGGAAGAGTCAACACAACTTTTGTAAAGGGAAGATATGCCTCACCTATCTATTGGAATTTTTTGAAAAGGTCAACAAGCATGTGGACAGGGGGGATCCTGTGGATGTAGTGTACATAGATTTTCAGAACGCCTTTGAGAAGATGCCTCACCAGAGACTCTTAAGCAAAGTTAACTGTCCTGGGATAAGAGGGAAGGTCCTCTCTCAGATTGGTAACTGGTTAAAAGATCAGAAAAAACGTGTAGGAATAAATGGTCAGCTTTCAGAATGGAGAGAAGTAAATAGCGGTGTCCCCCAGGGGTCTGTGCTGGGACCAGTCCTATTCAACATATTTATAAATGACCTGGAAAAAGGGATAAACAGTGAGGTGGCAAAATTTGCAGATGACACAAAACTATTCCAAATAGTTAAGTCCGAAGCAGACTGTGAAGAGCTACAAAAGGATGTTAATAAATTGGGTGACTGGGCAACAAAATGGCAGATAAAATTCAATGTTGGTAAATGTAAAGTAATGCACTTTGGAAAACAGAATCCAAACTATACATATAAAATGATGGGGACTGACTTAGCTGTTACCACTCAAGAAAGAGATCTTTGAGTCATTGTGGATAGTTCTCTGAAGACATCCACTCAGTGTGCAGCAGCAGTCAAAAAAGCTAACAAAAAGTTGAGAATCATTAAGAAAGGAAGAGATAATAAGACAGAAAATGTCATAGTACTTTTATATAAATCCATGGTATGTCCACATCTGGAATACTGTGTCCAGATTTGGTCGTCCCATCTCAAAAAAAGATATATTGGAACTGGAAAAGTTTCAGAAAAGGGCAACAAAAATTATTAGGAATATGGAGCAGCTGCCATAAGAGGAGAGATTAATAAGACTGGGACATTTTAGCTTGGGAGGGATATGATAAAGGTATATAAAATCATGATTGGTGTGGAGAAAATAAATAAGGAATTGTTATTTACTCCTTCTCACAACACAAGAAGTAAGGGCCACCAAATGAAATTAATAGGCAGCAGGTTTAAAACAAACAATAGGAAAATTTTTTTCACACAAAACACACAGTTAACCTGGGGAACTCCTTGCTGGAGAATGTTGTGAAGACCAAGACTATAGTAAAATTTAACAAAGAACTAGATAAATTCATGGGGGATAAGTCCATCAATGGCTATTAGCCAGAGTGGGCATGGACGGTGTCCCTTGCCTCTGTTTGCAAGAGGCTAGAAAAGGGAGACAGGAAATTAATCACTTGATGATTACCTGTTGCGTTCCTTCCCTCTGGGCCACCTGGTATTGGCCACTATTGGAAGACAGGATACTGGACTTGATGGACCTATGGTCTGACCCAAATGCTGTTCTTATGTTCTTAAAGGTTGTCAATGTGAGTAACTCTTTAGAAGATAAAATAGAGAAACACTTTCAGAATATTGAGTCGCAACAAAAGCCACATGGGAGTGGGATCATTAAAAAAAGCCCCTTAAAAGAATGTATAATTAGGCTAGAGTGGAGAAAATTAAAATTGAGTTCTAATGGGTTTTCTCAAAAGATAAGAGGTTTTTTCCTCCCCTCTCTCTTTAACTGCCTCTATTATGAGTTCAGCAATAAGATCCATAAGTAGATATTGCTTTGGTATCCCAAACAAAGGAAAAACAGAGTAAAATGGTAGGTAAATGGCACACAGGGCTCATAAAGTTTTATTGAAGATGTTTCTGACATTGTTGTTCATATTCTGTCTTTGGACAACTGTTTTAAAATAGACAAGGGAGTTTTACATGATGAGATCAGCTCCAGAGACAGAAGTTATTCACTATAGGTAATGGAGATTGGAAAAAAGAAAACTAAATTAATTGAAAGTTTCCATTTATTCATATAATGTTTCCATTGTGTCACTAAACTTATGATTGACAAGGTATTATCTCTTTAATCTTGTGAATATGCTGGTATAAACCTATCTGAAAATTACACTGTCAGCTGAAGGTGTTATACATCCTTTTTAGTGCTTGAGTAACTCAACTCTGGAGTAGTTTTACAAATTCCAGCTTGGCACATGTAAACTTTGCTGACTTTAAAAAAGTGGTTGAGAAATAAAGTTGTAAACTAGAGAAAATTGCATACTAAGCATGCTTGCTCACTGCCAGTGAATTTTATATACACATATAAGACTAACAAATAATATGACTACACACAACAATTAAAATAGCACAGATATTGCAGGGATGCTGATGTAGAAGCAAGATCTCTAAATTTCATTTCTTTTCACTGTGGCCGCATCTACACTACAGCCCTCTTTCAAAAGGACGGCTTTCGAAACAGAACGTCAAAAGCCGTCCTTTCGAAAGGGAGCGTCCACACAGACAAACAGAGACCGAAGGTGCGACCCGCCCTTTTGAAAGTCCCTGAGTGCAATTTTGAAAATGAGTGACCACATTACACAGGGTGCTCTTTTGAAAGTACAGGGGCAGGAAGCCTCATAGGCAGGGTAGCATGGCAGATGAGCCCTTCTGGGGCCACGGTCTGCCATCCCCTTTAAGGGCCCCCCATCCCATACCTCGGCCTGCTCACACTGAAGGCCAGCCACCTGTCTCCAGGTTCTCACACCAAGGAGATCAGAGGAGGCACCCCAGGCCCCCATGGAACCTGAGCAGCCACCCCTCCCCATTGAGGCTGTGGCCGGCGCACTGGCCGTGGTCCTGGCTGCCACATAGCAGCAGCTATGGGCGGCCAGCCTACTAGCCACCCTCCTGGAAGCCATACTTCTGGGGGAGGGGCCCTGCGGGCTCCCTGGAGTCAGTGTGCGGGGCAGGGGGGATGGCCTCACCCTGGCCAGCCCTGGCCAGAAATATATGGGCCAGCTGTATCAGGGCGGCCAGGAGCAGGTGGATTGAGACCAGGGCAGAAAGGTCAGGCTCATGGGGGTGGGGTTCACTGCAGGGGGTGGGGTGCGTGGGGACACTGGGGGGGCAGGGAAGGTTGGAGGAGGGGAGGCTGACCAGTGGACCAGGGAGGCAGGGGAGGTCAGAGGCGGGGAGGCAGGGGGTGGCTGGGTGATGGTGGGTGAGGGATGGTGGGGTGGGGATGGGAGGGCAGGTGCAGGAGTGGCTTGCGATGGGGTGGCGGCTGGGTCTATGTGGCCCACCACAGACAGGGTCAGGGCATCCATGTTCACAGTGACTCAGTCCCAGACCTGCCGCTCCATGGCAAGCCACTCCTGCAGCACGCTAGTAAGGTCCCGCAGAGCTGCGGTATGAGTGGTGTCCCCCGCCTCCTCGTTGCTGCACTGGTGGTGCCAGCAGATGGCCCAGCGGCTGCCCCACACAGTCCCCACTCAGGATCCGGGCAGCTCCCCCTTGCCCTCCGTGGTGGGACTGGTCCGACTACTGGCCACAGGAGCTGTAGAGACAGAAGGGGAGGGGGGAATGGGCCACTACTCCTACGTGTAGGTCCCTGTGTCCCTGCCCACCCCACTCCCAGGGTCCATGTCCCTGGGTGCCCCGCAGGAGTACCGAGGGTGTGGGCCGCCCCCCACTGTTCCCTGCTCCCTCCAAGGCTGACCTGCCTGTGGTGCTGAGTGCCATGCATCGTCCCCCTGAGCCCAGGGAGTATAACTGTCCAGGGTCCACATGCACCTGGGCTGGCAGCCATGTGGGATGCCTGTGGCCACGTCAGGTGGGACCTGACACTCCCTTCCTGGGCACTAGGGAGGCTGGTGTGCACGCCACCTACCTATGGGTCCCTCTGGGAAGGCAGGCGAGGCACAGTCAGATGAGGCCTGGCTAGACGGCCTGGATGGGATGTTGATGACAATGGCCCCAGAAAGCGGTGGAGCTCCTTGTAGTAGGGGCAGCCCCAGTAGGGGCAGCTGGTAGGGGCTGCCTTTGACCACCTGGCTGCATCCCAGGCCCTGAAAGACCCCTGCTGCAATTCTTTGACCTTTGACAGGAGCTGGTCCAGTGTGCAGGTGGGGTGGCTCCAGCTGAGCAGCCCCTTTGCCAGCTGCTTGAAAGCCACGGCATTGCAGCGACAGACCCCCATTTGTTGGAGGATCTCCTCATCCTCCCATAGGGAGAGAAGGTCCTGGATCTCAGACTGTGTCCAGGAGGGGGCTTGGCACTTCGGGGCCTGGCCCGCCTCCTGGGATGACTCCCCACAGTCCTTGGAGGGCCTCTGAGGTGGGCGGGGGTCCAGGTGGTGTAGGGAACTGGCTGGCCGTCACCGTGGCTGATGAGCTGGAGAGCAGCGTGGCCTCACTGCTGCCTGCATGCTCTCAGCTTCCTGCCTGAGGTTTTGTGGGAGCCTGCATCCATAAGAGTGGCCAGATCCTGGAACCATAGAGCTCCATCTGTGCTGTGAGTGGCACCGCCACCTGCCAACTGATCGGTGCCATGGAGGACTCCCTCTTTCGACAGAGCGAGCCGCGGAGCTTCTACACTTGCTATCTTTCAAAATTATCTTTCGAAGGAAGGTGCTCTTCCCATCCTGCAAACGGAGGACCAACTTTGAAAGAATGCAGGCGTTCTTTCAAAGTTATTTTCGAAAGAGCACAGTGTGTGTGTAGATGGTCTGCAGGTTCTTTCAAAAGAGTTCGGTCTTCCGATCTGGATTTTGAATGTATTTGCTAGTGTAGACGCAGCCTGTCTGTACAAATAAACATTCCATTGCAATAACTTTTTATTTATTTACTTATTATTTAAAAAATTGCAATGGAGTGTGCTGACTTTGATCAAACTTATTTTGCAATTATGACGTTTACCAAAAAACTCCCCCTGCTTAATATTTATTCCAAAACTTTCAAAGTTAAAAAAAAATTATTTTACTCCCAATTCACGAAAATTCACGAGGTGCTAAGTAGCTTTGTATGTGTAGCTATTTACATATCTACATTCCACTGGCACTTGTCTAAGACCTATGGGCAAAAATCGTACTTGCACTTACATCAAGGTAATCCAAAATAAGCCAAAACACTTCAGTGATGTCACAGCAGTGGAAATAAAAATAAAACAAAGCAGAATGTAACCTTATGTGCAACTTATATGACCAGTCAAGCCACCCAGAATAAATATGGATCCATAAGCAGGATAAATGGATAATGGTTGGGTGCAGAGGTAAAAATGAGTGCATAAGCTTGAATATATCACATTCCATTTTAAAGTTTTGGATTATTACTTCTTTAACTTTGGAGGGATGTTTTTTGAGTTCCATGTTTCTTCATCTGAACATTCAACAGAGTTCAAGTTTATGCTGTATAACCATCTGAGCTGCCTTTGATTGTTGCAGGAGTAGAGAATTGTACTTAGAGTATGTGAGAACAGCCAGAAATGCTATTCTTGTAAGGTTAAATGATCTTTTCTATTGAACCTTTGAAATGGTTCTTCAAGCCATTGATCTCTGATGCCAGTCACTTTTTGTGTCATCATTTAAGAGAGAGGGGTTAAGGAATTACAGAAGTGTTTTTTTTTTCCAGTCCTGTGGGAGGTAACTGCAATATACTTTCAAATTTGAATGAAATTTCACATTTGTGATTTTTGGAGTTCCAAATTCAGGCTGGATTTTGGACATAACACACTTAAGTCAACACTTATCAAATGACTTACTAAAGTCTAGGTATACCACATCCACTGCTTCTCCCTTATCCACAAGGCTTATTATTCTATCAAAGAAAGCTATCAGATTGGTTTGACATGATTTGTTCTTTGCAAATCCATGCTGGTTGCTACCTATCAGCTTCCCACCCTCCAAGTGTTTGCAGATGATTTCCTTAATCACTTGTTCCATTTTCTTTCCTGGCACAGATTTCTTGACATACCAGCCCTTACATAATCTAACCTCTAAGAGTGTATATTTTATACACAGCCCCTCCGACAAGGTGGGGCAAAAGGTACAGTTGCCCCTGAGCCCAGCATGTCAAAGGGGCGTGAAACTCCAGCCGCCACTACTGTTACTTTGACAGATCACATGACTAGAGCTGTGGGCCTCTTCGAATTGCTGTGACAGTGCTGCTCTGCCTGCATGAGGCTGTGATAGCAGCCCTCCAGCCCAAGTGTTGCTAAGGGCCAAATACTGTAGCCTTTTCCGTACTTGGCCCCGCACATTCTGGAATATGGAGCCATGGCCCTCTCTTACCTTGCCCCAGGGCTTGAAGCGGCTGTCAGCACGGCTGTTTATACTCCTATTTTTCATAGGCTTCTATTTTATTAGAAATTGTACAAGGTGTGTTTAGTTTCTGGGAAAGTATACAAGTTTTAATGAAAACCAGCAGAAGGTTAAATAGGTTAATGACAAAGACTGTCTTGGAACAGATGAGTTGTCAGTCATCTTCAGGTAACTCTCCGTTAATAGAAACATGTTTTTTATGTTAATTGGCAACCTGCTTGAGCTTCAGAAGGGTAACACAAATCTTGAATTATCTATGATGATTGGCAAAATCACTGTTAATGAAAATAGCATTTTGTTCAAGATTTACAGTTGGAACTAAAGCCAGAAGTACCTTTGAGTCCAGCAAACTTTTCCTCTTGGCCTCTTTAGCCACTTATCTTTTAGGAAAGCAACTTCAGTTTCAGTTTTGATTAAGTAAAATCTTTGGCTGTTGCCCATCCCAATTGTCTGCTACCTTCAAAATGGGTTACTCCTAATATAGCCGTTGACACCAACGGATTTATATTTGCTGTGTAGGCAATTGTGGAAGCTACTACCTCAAATAATAGGCCTTGAGATGTGTAGATTTTTTTATAACTTTTTTCTAGGCTACTAAGTATACAGAACAATGAAAACATATTTGAGAGGTAGGCCTCATTCCTGCAAAAACACACACATCCTTAATTCTGAGAGCTCATGATTGTCTGAGCATGAACATCTACTCTGCAATTTGATTGCCTTGCAGCCTGCCACAGGTGTTTTTTGCAATGTAGACATATCCTCAGAGTCATATCCTTAGCTAATATAAATAGTGTCTTCACTGAAGTTAAGGTTGTGCTTATTTGTACTAGCTGAGGATCTCATTCTGTAAACTCCCAAGCTTACAAACACTCTTGCACGTGGATAAGTGAATGTGATAAGTCCTGCTGAAATCAGTAGAGTTCTCAGAACTTAGGAACCAACCGGAACCCAAAAGTCTACACTGCAATTTTACGACTCCACAGCCCAATCCTTGTGACCTCAAGTCAGGTGACACAGACCAATCACAGGTGTTTCACTGATGTGTAGACTTATCCCCTGTGTTAAATGAACTTTCCATGATCAGTGTCAGCAGAACTTGAAACAAAAGACTGCAAGAAGAGCCCTTTTCTCATTCTCTTTATCTATGTCTACACAAAGCCATGCTGTTGGCAGCATGATGCAAAGGAGGGGGTCTCAAAAATGCAAAATGACGCTCATTTGCATATTCATACAGCTAATTTGCATAGTCATGCAAGAGCACCCTGCGAGCAGAAAACGAGCCATGTAAACATAGTTCTGCTGGCAAAAACCCCTTTGTCAGCAGCCCCTTATGCCTGGAAAAAATCAAGCCTAAGGGGCTGCTGACAAAGGGCTTTTTACCAGTGATCTTGCAAAATTAGGCAAATTAGCTGCATGAATAGGCAAGCGAGCAGCCATTTGCATTTTCAGGTCCCCTCCTTTGCATCATGCTGCTGGCAGCACGGCTCTGTGTAGATGTAGCCTTTGTTCCTTTACTTTGCCAAAGTACTGAAGCAATATTAGGATTTATCTTCACTTATGATAACCCTACTATTACAATCTTGGCCCTTTCCTGACAAGAACCTGCTCAATTTGCAAACAGTATGGTAGCACTGTGATGTGAATCAGATGTGTCCATGCTCGTGTTTACTATCCAAGAAAGAGTTCAATATTCTTAATATAGTCACTGCTCTGAAGAGCTTCCAGTATAAAATCTCGTATGTTGTTTTACTTAATGTAACATACAACAAAACAGATTTCACGTCCATCCTATATTCTTTTTATACATAAAAGGAATTATGGACACATTGATATCAGTATGTGCATGACACACATGGGACTCATTATTGAGTGAATTTATAATCTGACCTGCTGCCTGGTATAGTGTCTGCAGTTAATGGGAGTCTTTCTACTAATTTTGGATGAAGACCTAAAAATACGTTCCTCTTTGGTCCTATTTCTTTACATACTGTATATCAAGTCCAGATTTCATAATGTCAACATTGATGGATGTAAACTGTGTATCTTCCTAAGCAATAAACTCTACAAAAAACAGACAAATGCTATTTAATAACCTCAGAAGTCTTTAGGATCTTAATCATTCAGGTTTAATTTGAACTGTGTGAAAAACAGAGGCTCATCATCTCTATGCAAGTAAGTCCATGCATGTGAGCTGGATATATTTCAATGGAAACTTCCAACTACATAATTTACTTGGTGCATTTGCATTCCAGTGAAAACAGAGAAATACCCATCAACCCTCATACAACTGTTACTGTTTTGTTCACTCCTATAAATTAAACTTTTTGTTAAAACACAACGACTGCATTTTATCTCTTACTGGCACTAATTTGTCATTTCTGAGATGGAAAACTAGTGATAACAAGCATATTTGTGTTTCCGTGGAGGTCAATGGATATTTTATTCCAGGTTTCTGTGGGATAAGGACTGAGTCCGATTATAGTGCTGATAATGACTGTTTGCATAGCACTTTGAAAAAGTAAATTATGGCAGTGGTATTAAGAATTACTACTTCTATTGTTATGTAATTTATTTTATTTTTATACTACAAGACTTACCTGACATTGCCCGGGAGCAGTGGAGTGGCCCAGGTATTGGCGAGGGGCCACACGTACCACCACTGTCCCTCCCTAGGGGTGGCCAAGGCAGCGGGGTCCACACTGATTGGCCAGCAGCTGTTCCCCAGGTCATGCAAGTGTGGTGGGGGTCATGCTGTCAGTCAGCAGCTGATCACTAGGGCACTTGCTGTCTCCCTGTGGTCATTCATAAGCATAACTGTTCTTAGGGGTGATTTAATAGCAGCCTTCAACTTCCTGAAGGGGAGCTCTAAAGAGGAGGGTGAGAAACTGTTCTCAGTGGTGTCAGATGACAGAACAAGGAGTAATGGTCTCAAGTTGAAGAGGGAGAGGTGTAGGTAAGATATTAGGAAAAACTACTTCACCAGGAGGCTGGGGAAGCATTGGAATGTGTTGCCTAGAGAGGTGGTGGATTCTCCATCTCTCAAGGTTTCTAAGTCCCGGCTTGACAAGGTCCTGGCTGGGATGACTTAGTGGGGGTTGATTCTGCTTGAAGCAGGGGGCTGGAGCTGGACTAGATGACCTCCTGAGGTCCCTTCCAGCCCTATGATTCTGTGATTCTGTGCTTACGACCATCCTGTGGTCATGCGTAAGTATGACTGAACCTGCTCTTACACCCCTCCCTTTCCACGTGATGCAAAACACGTGCCAGGCACATCCATCTCATTATCCTGGCACAACCAACCCCTGACCTCACTTTAACTTATGAAAAGAGGACGCTGAGTACCAAATGTGGTGGTCCCAGCTCTGACTATTTAGGAGGAGTTCTTGAACAAATGGACTCACAGGTGGACAGACAGACAGATGGACATTTCTAAAAGATATTGTGTGATTGCACCATTCCACTGTGCTTTCTGCGGATGCCTGTTTCAAACAGCTATCATGGTGCTAGAGAGGAGAGCAATAACGAGTAAAAATATAAACAACCAACCTATGGAAGTTATAAGAAAATAATGGATTTGGAGAGAAATTAATTTTTCAGTTTATAAAATAAACAGTCGTCTTTGCAAGGCTTCCAAAGTTCCTTACAGCGGCATAATGGGGAGCTGACAGAGACAGGGATGAACAGGGTCCAACCACCAGCCTCCAGCTCACTTGCCATTTCACATTAATTCCACATTCAACATTAAATATAGATTGTTGAGGGTTTTTTTAAATGTTTAGATTAACAATGTGACCCCCCACCCACTTTGGAGCCTCATTAAATGACTAAAAAGGATCATTAATCCTCAACTGCTTCCTATAAGGCGACTTTCCACCCAATTAAAGACATTATTTCTCCATGTATTAAGATTTGAGGGGGTCACTTTACAAATTTATATTTTATAATCAAAATCAGAGGGCACAAGAGGGTCGCAAAGCCTAGTGATGACACCTCTTAATGTTGAGCAGCTCTGTGCCATCAGTCTCACTCTCGCCAGCCACCAGGACATGTCAGGAGGAGACAATACTGCACAACCTCTCCTGTCTTCCTGCTTAATTAGGTCCTCTAGCCTACCCACCTCTGGAAGTGCAGGACTGTAATGGCTAAAGATATATTTCCTAACGTTTCATACAGCCTGGTTTTAAAAGTCTCAGGGGATTTTGCTTCCACCACTTGCCTTGAAGAATGATTACACATGCCAGCAGCTCTCACAGTAGGAAAACTGTAAAGCCATTCGGCCTAGCTTTGTCTTTAGACTATCCAGGCACTAGGTTTGCCTCATAATTGTGGGGATTTAATGACTTTCCAGAGCCTCTGAAGCATCCACTTTCCTTGAGACAGTTCCTCTTCAGGGCTGTTTTTACACATGCTGCTTGTTCCAGAAGACGATCCTCCAGAAGACGTCTTCCGAAGAATCATCTTCTGGAAGAGTGCATCTACATGCTAAACAGGCCCCGAAAATTGCTGCCCCTTCTTCCGGAAGAGCGTGTCCACACATGGGCCATTTCTACACATGCCACATTCTCCAAAAGTGGCATGCTAATAAATGGCCCACAAAATGTTAGAGGCATGCATGTAAATTCCTGGTGCCTCATTAGCATATGGTCACATGATTTGGAGTCTGGAAGAAGCTCTTCTGGACTCCAAAACAGCATGTAGAGGCGTGGCCCCTGAGGGGATTTCCCACAAGGAAATCCTCCTTCTGGCAGCCCCTTCCCATCCGGAAAATGGCCACCCTGGACAGCTACGAGTCCAGCAGTTCAGGGTGAGCACATCCACCATCGAGGCCATCATCCTACAGGCCCTGCCCCACCAGGGGGAAGGAGGGGGGTCTGCAGGCTCCAGGGACCCCAGGGGCTGATTGGGAGGGGAGTGGGACCAGGGGCAAGAAGGCCTAGCCTGGGGGGATACCATACATCTGCTGCTGGAGGGGTCCTCCAGCATGATGGGGCCCATTAGGGCAGGAGGGTGTGGAAGGGGAAGGGAGCAGGGACCCACCTGCATAAGCTCATGAGTGCACCCACACTTGTTCCCCTGCAGGTTGTGAAGGCTATCAACCACGTGCTGGTGCAGCAGCTGGTGCGCATCAGGGACCTGGACACACTTGTTGAGGGCTTCACCAATCTTGCATTCCCCCAGTGCTTCGGGGTGATCAACAGGCTGCACATCCCCATCAGTGCCCTGGACAACAGTGGTGGCCGATACATCGACCACAAGGGGTACCACTTGATCATGCTCCAGGTGATGGTGGACACCTGTGGGAGGTTCACGGTCATTTACATCGGCTGGTCGGGCAGGGCACACGCTGCATGGATACTGCAGAACTCTGCCCTGTTCCACAGGATGGAGGCTGGGATATTCGTGCCCCGGCAGGAGCGCATCATCGGGGAGGTCGCGATGCCCCTCTGCCTTGTGGGCAACCTGGCCTACCCACTCCAGCCCTGGTTGATGCACTTATACAGGGGCCACCTCACACCCTCCAAGGAGCTGTTCAATGCCTGGCTCACACGGGCCTGGTATCTGGTTAAGTGCATCTTCGGCTGTCTGAAGGCATGGTTCAGGTGTTTCCTCACGCACCTCGATGTGGGGGTGAAGAATGTTCCGCAGGTTGTGGCTTCCTGCTGTGCACTCCACAACCTCATCAAGGCACATGAGGAGACCCTGCCCCAGGGCTGGATGGCAGAGCTGGCCCCCCAGTACCAGCAGCCCACTGTGGCCCCTGACAGGCAGTTCAACCATGATAGGCTCCAGATCCATGAGGTGCTCTGGGAGACATTCACTTGAGGGGGACTACTAACCCCCATGCCCCACCTACACACACCAGACACCCCCACACCCCTACCGTTCCCCACAATAAACACCGGCACAGGGGGTACAAAATGTAAATATGTATTTAACCCACAATGTAGAACACTACAATACAATATTAACCCAAAACTGACTGAACTATATACTTGGGGGTAAGGGAGCAGGGGCATTTGAACCTGGACGGGGCCTGGGACAGGGATGGTGGGGGTCCTAGTCAAGGGATGGGGTGGAGGGCCACAAGGCCTGGTGCCCCTCCCACCATGGGTGCACGGTCCCCTGTGGGGCACTGATGAGGCCAAGAGCACTGGCAAGTAGGGCCAGTCTGCACCTGGCCCAGCCTCAGCAGAGGGGCCAGGGGGGGATGGGTCATGGCTTGGGAGGACCTTCTCATCCAGCTCCTCATCCAGCTCCCCTAGTCTACGGATGGTGCCGCTGTAAGAGAGGGAGGGTGGGGGGGAGAGGTGGAGTCAGTGCCACATCCAGACCCTGGGTGGCATGGCTCAGGTCTCCCTGAGTGGTTGCCCCCTCCCCAGACCATGGGACAGCTGTGTACCAGAGGATGCTGCCGTGCGGGCCTGTGTGCACTTGCCACACTGGCCCCTGGGGCATGGTGCGGGGCTGGGCCGCTGCACATGGTGGCCCACCCTGGCAACAGGCTTGTGAGCTGGGGGTTGCTCAGCTAAGGCGGGGTCTGAATGCAGTTGTGCTGCCTGAGGAACCCTCAGCATGATCAGGGGGTGCTCCACTGGGGAGGGAGCCAGACACTTCCCACAGGCATGGGTGTGCCCTGGGCCCTGATCAGGGATAGGGCATCAGGGCCTGGTGCTGAGGCCCAGGTGTGCCCCTCCCCCCTGAGGCTTTGCTATGGCATGCACTTAACCAGCGTGGCCTTGTACACATCGGGTGATCCCAACTGGGGGAGGTGTGGCTGCTGGAGGTGGAGGGCAGTGTGATCACCAGGGATCTGTCTGAGGACTCCTTGCCAGATGGGACATCGACGGTGGTGGGGCAGGGGACTCACCCAGGGTGGTGAGGTGTCGTCTGCTGCCAGAAGGTCACACAGCTCCCTGTAGAAGAGGCAGCTGGCTGGGGCATGGCTGGATCTGTGGATGCTGTCCTGCCGCAGCTCCTTCACCTTGCAGCAAACTTGGTCAGGTGTCCAGAAGGGGTGGGCAAGGACAGCCAGGCCCTGGGTGATGCAGGCAAAGGCTGGGGCATTCCTCCAGTGCCCGATGGTGTCCCAGAGGACATCCTCATTGCACCAGAGCCCCAGGAGGTCCTGGAGCTCTGGCTGGGTCCATGAGGGGGCCCTTCATCTGGGATCTTGGTTGGGGTCCTGGCTGCCCTCGTCCTGGTTCCTGGGGCTCCCCCGGGTGGTGCAGGGTGCCGGCCTACTCGCCATCTCTGTGGGACAGGGCTCGGTGGGTCGCACAGGGCCTTGCGGGAGTATGGTTGGTAGCCCTGCACATGCTGCCCATCTCAGACTCTCAGCTTCCTGTCACAGGGTCTCTGGGTCCTTGCAGCTTTAAAAGCCACAGGACTCGGCGACCACAGAGGCCCGCTGGGGTCGCCTACAGTGTCCCTGCTCTCCAGCGGGCCACCGCTATGGCAGACCACTTCTTCCGGAAGAAGCAGTCCGGGAGCATCTACACATGCCCTTTTCCGGAAGACTCTTCCAGAAGAAGGCCCTCTTCCTGATTCCCCAGTGGAGTACGGAATATGGAGGATGGGGCACCTTCTTCTGGATTCCTGCTGGAAGAGTGCCTTACTTGCGTAGACACTCTATGGATCTTCCAGAAGAAGTTGCCATTCTTCTGGAAGATCCTGCATGTGTAGAAATGGCCCAGGAGAAAAGTTTTAGATATGGTGGTTTGGCTCCTCTCTCTTCCTCCTATAGCACTGGAGATGGCTGAAAATGTTACCTGGTTTCTGCAAAAATTCAAAACAAAATGAAAAAAAATCAGTTTGTTCAACCTTTTAAAAAAAAATACACTAAGGGAACCCCTCCTTTTCCAGAAAACGTACCAAAAATTAAAAGATAAATCTTAGGTCATATGTGAATTCAGCCTATGAACCTCAATTCTATTAGAAGTGGAAAATATTTTCTCAAATTTGCAACAGATAAAATCACTTCCTTACTCTTTCTCCCTACCCCTTTGTTTCCCATAGCCCTTTTGCCCTCTACAGCTTAATTATATTAGGGTATGTTCCAGAGGTCCATCTCAGGAAGATTTTCAATTGCAAAAATGTGAATTAGGCAGCCAATTCCCATTGACTTTCAGTACAAAAGTGGCAACCAGGTGCCCTATGTGAAATTTGACTATTTCTCCCCATCTCCACAAGCTGTCTTGTCACTAGAGAAGGTTTTGGCTCTCGTTAGCCAAGGTTTAGGGCACTCTCTGTGGCTCTCATGCCTATAACTGTCACCACAAAAGCTGTGCAGTAGTTCCTGGAATGATACATTGATTACATTGAACATCTATCAGTTTAGAGATGAGTTGGGTAGTCAAAATGAACTTCCCTAGCTGATGGTTTCTCAATATCCCTGTGTTCTGTAGAGGTGTTTATATTTTCACTTCTGCCCAATTCTAGCTTTTTGTAATTGGTTAATTTATGATAAATGTTAGCAAAAGGCAAAGACAGATGGCCAGTCATGGTCCAATTGATAACATTTTTAGGAAACAAATCACAATCTCGAATACAATAAGAATCCTAGCTGACTAGGACTCTTGTTGTTTTTGAAGATACAGACTAACTTGGCTACCCCTCTGATACTCATGACCCCAGATGTTCTCCAGGACTTTTAACCAGTTTCTTACCTCAGCTAGAGGCCATAATCTAATATTTGTAGGGGGAAAACTGTTACTAAAATACATTGACAATAGGTATCATAGACAGGTTTTTGTATATTCACAGGTAGTTTCTCTCTCAGCAGACTCACTAAGTCCTAATTATCTTTTGCTTATATGTTTTTTTAGGGAAACGCTTCTTCTACCTGAAAACAAGAGAGATGGTGTACGTTCTGGTTATGGGCAGCGTGCCATTCACAATGCAAACTGTAATCTGAATTCCATTATTCTACATATGTACATACATAGTTATATGCCTTATACTATGTAATATTTAATTGTAAATAAACAATTCACATAAAAGTAAAATGACAACAAATATCCATAATGAGCTTCAAGCAGATTTTTAAAAGATATATGTGTAAATTATTCATTAGTGTTCACGAATCCCAAAATTATTTTAAACTGTTTTTGTTCTTTCACTAATCTCCCCTAGACATAATCCCCTCAAAATCAGAAACAAGGGAAGATAGCGCATTGGCTAAATGAATTTTCTGATCATGAACTTGAAGGAAGACAACTTTTATGGTTCAAGCAATTTATTGTAAACATAGCTTGGGTTTAATGGAAAAAAAACATAAGTGCAGTTTACTACAGATTCAGACTACACCGCTTTGAAATTTCTGAAACACAGATCTTATTATCAGAGGGGTAGCCGTGTTAGTCTGGATCTGTAACAGCAACGACAGGTCCTGTGGCACCTTATAGACTAACAGAAAAGTTTTGAGCATGAGCTTTCCTGAGCAAAAACTCACTTCATCAGATGCTGGTCACATCTGATGAAGTGAGTCTTTGCTCAGGAAAGCTCATGCTCAAAACTTTTCTGTTAGTCTATAAGGTGCCACAGGACCTGTCGTTGCTGTTACAGATTTTATTATATTTGGTTAATTTTCACAAAGTGTGTTTTGTGGACCAAATTTGATTTCATTTTGAATTTCTGAATGTTTTAAAGTGTCATTTGGTATTTTATTGCAGCTCTGTGTGCAGATGTGGTCACCCCATCTCAGAAGAGATATATTGGAATTGAAATGAGTTCAGAAAAAGGCTACAAAATGATTAGGGATATGGAACGGCTTCCATATGAGGAGAGAATTATAAGATTGAGACTTTTAAATATGGAAAAGAAACAAGTAAAGGGGTACATGACAGAGGTCCATAAAATCATAACTGGTTTGGGAAAAGTAAATAGGAAACAATTATTTACTCCTCACAACACAAGAACTGGGGATCACCAAAGGAAATTAACAGGCAGCAGGTTGTGAAGGACAAGACTATACCAGGGTTCAAATAAGAACTAGATAAATTCATGGAGGATAGGTCTGTCAATGGCTTTTAGAATGGGTAGGGATGTTTCTGTTTTCCACAAATGGAGAATGGGTCACTGGGGATGGATCATTTGATTTCCTGTTCTATTCATTCCCTCTGAGGAACCTAACATTGGCCACTGTCAGAAGACAGCATTATGCACTAGATGGGCATTTTATCTGAACCAATATGTCTGTTCTTATGGTCTGAAGCTATTTTACAACAATTCTCAAGCTATGTTTCCTAGATAGTGGTAATTTTGGTTTTAGGCTATCATTAGACCCAATATGGAACTAAAGACAACTAACATTTAGATTTTTATGCACATAGCACAGATTTTCTGTATTGCATTTTTTTCTCTCTTGGGCTACGTCTACACGTGAAGCCAACATCGAAATAGCTTATTTCGATGAATAACGTCTACACATCCTCCAGGGCTGGCAACGTCGATGTTCAACTTCGACGTTGCGCAGCACCACATCGAAATAGGCGCTGCGAGGGAACGTCTACACGCCAAAGTAGCACACATCGAAATAAGGGTGCCAGGCACAGCTGCAGACAGGGTCACAGGGCGGACTCAACAGCAAGCCGCTCCCTTATAGGGCCCCTCCCAGACACAGTTGCACTAAACAACACAAGAGCCACAGAGCCAACAACTGGTTGCAGACCCTGTGCATGCAGCATGGATCCCCAGCTGCCGCAGCAGCAGCCAGAAGCCCTGGGCTAAGGGCTGCTGCCCACGGTGACCATAGAGCCCCGCAGGGGCTGGAGAGAGAGCATCTCTCAACCCCTCAGCTGATGGCCGCCATGGAGGACCCGGCAATTTCGACGTTGCGGGACGCGGATCGTCTACACGGTCCCTACTTCGACGTTGAACGTCGAAGTAGGGCGCTATTCCGATCCCCTCATGAGGTTAGCGACTTCGACATCTCACCGCCTAAAGTCGAAGTTAACTTCGAAATAGCGCCCGACACGTGTAGCCGCGACGGGCGCTATTTCGAAGTTAGTGCCGCTACTTCGAAGTAGCGTGCACGTGTAGACACAGCTTTGGTCACTGATGTTGCTCCTCATGTTTCTATGTTAAGTCTTATAAATCCCCGCTTCATCCTTAATGGGCAAAAAAAAAAAAAAAAAACCACACCACCTGCAGCTGGCCTGGGCCAGCTGACTCTGACTTGAAGGGCTTTGGCTGAGAGTTATAAAATTGCAGGGTAAGCATTTGAGTTTGTTCTGAGACCCGAGCCCCAAGAGCCATGAGACAGGGAGTTGCGTCCTGAGAGTGGGGCTGGGCTCCATGTAAAACATGGAGTTGCTGCAGCACTCCTTACTCTTCTATATTCACAACTAATCTATTTCCTTTTCTGCACCACAAAATAGAATAAATGCTGATAAAATATTTTAACAATACATTCAACAGAACTGGCGCTGAGTATGGCTCTTCTGTAAGTGTTGAGTTGCATTTCAGCTAACTGTTGTTAGCCCTTGTTCCAATCTAAGTTTAACTGCAGTTAACTAAAACATTATTGAACATGATTTGTCTGTATCTACACACACAGGTTTATTTTGTCTAGCACTTCCTCACTGTGACCACTGTTATTGTTATCGTTAGCAATGTTTCTAGTCTGGAATGAAGAAAAGGCCTTGGATCTTGCCTTATGCATTATTATAGTCTAGTACGAACTACTGATGTAGAAATCGCATGTCTCTATAGCCAGAAAGGAGTCATAAGGCTTGTTTTTCATACAAGAGATCTTAAGAAAGGTAAATATTTATCACAGTAGCAAGAATTTAGTAGCAATGGCCAAGACAAAAAGATAAACATTGATTTTTTTTTCAAACTACATAGCATTAGTTGAAAGAAAAAGGGATTTTCAAGTTGCAATCTGAGATGGAGTATCCAATAGATCAGATGATGTCCTGATACAACTACAATGAATTCCAAAGTATATTTGCCAGATTGGCTGAATCTTCTGCAATGAGTATAGCAATCTCAATAATGCCAAGCCAAAGTTGTCATTAGTCTGAAAGTTAACAAAAAAAGTCAGATTGCCTAGATGTGTGCTTGAAAAAGAAGAAATCATTTTCGATTAGCACATGATAAAATGAGACTGTAAGGCTCTGTGGATGGACATTTTTCCAAGAGGGATTATCATTCCTATCCGCTACTCTGAAATTTTACTCAGGGCATGTATGCATTATCATCTATGTCACATCCCCTCACAGTCTTGTTTTTATTTTTGGTCACGCATTTGCTCTATTGATCTGCAGTCATTCGTTTTACTATAAGCGTGCTGTACAAGAGCCAGTGAAGTGTAATTATTCTTATGAACATAACTCATCTCAGTCTTCATCATTTATTTTCCAAAATGCCCTTTTCTGGCAAAGTGGCCCTAAATCTACTCCTCAGCCATCTCACACAAATTAATGAAATGTTGGAAAACACCTGCTATTGTTAGCAAGTGAATCCAAAAGCATAATACTCGCTGGCAAGTCCTAGTTTATTCCTTCAAAGTAATGAAGGAAAAAAAAGGTAAAATAAGACATATGGGCCATGTGGAAGAGAGTAGGAAGAGTAGGTCTCCATTTATCACCTCTGCTTTGCTCAGAAAACATGGCTGTGATCTGGCTTCCTGTTTCCCTGTGTAGAAAGGAAGGAAGTTTTCATCCCCTTCTCTTACTCTGAAATAGCTAACACATCCCTCCTCATACTGTGGATAGACTTTTCACAGGGTGCAAATGATGTTCCAATTAAATGTTGAGGTCATCTAAGGACAAAAGCACATTTTATGGGGCAATCTTACTGCCCTCAACAAGCAGTCATGCCAAATAATTTATGGTTTAGAAAAATAGAAAGAGTTATGTTTTATTCCTTTCCAGCCACAATGTGAACTGGATTTAGAGACATGTTCCAAATAGCACATACTTTTCTCTTTTCTATCTACAATTACTATACCACTGTATATTCAGAATAACTGCCAAGGTCACAGAGTAGAATACTCAGAAATTCTGGCTTCATTTACCCAGTGAAAACTGGGAGTTACTCAATTAGTTTAACTGGAATTAGTCTGGATTTACACCAATGTAACAGAGTAGTGACTTGACTTGACCTTAGCCTCCAGGTGGAGCATAGGTCATCTACGCATCTCCTCCACTTTGTCTCAGGACAAAACTTCTAGCTGACCCCAGGAGTACCCCAGTTGTTGTCCTTCATTCTCAGTAGATCTTCTCCACGTTGCCTGAGGTGGTCTTCTTTTACATTTTCCCTGCGGGTTCAATTTGAGAGCTTGATGGACTACACTAGATGATGGTTTTCTAAGAGTGTAGCTTAGCCATCCCCACTTTCTTCTCTTGATTTAAACATCCTGCTCTGTTCAAAAGCTCCTCATTTGTGGCAAAATCTTACCATTGGATGTGAAGTATGTACCCAAGGCATCTGTTTATGAATGTCTGCAGCTTGTGATTTGAAGATTTTTAGTACATCAGGTACAAGATCACACTCTTCACATTTGTGTTGAAGATCCACAGTTTTGTCTTCGCAGATATTTGGTCTCATTTTGTTAAGTTTGCTAACAGGTCTGACCAACCTGTACTAGGTTCCTGTATTAGTTTTTAGACAGGCGTGCTTTAATGTTTAATAATCTATAGGCAAAAGTAAAGCAAAATATTGAAGGGTCTGGATGGAGATTCAGGAATGCCCACTGATAGGGAGGGGTAACGGGGGCTCTTGTTCTGGGGTCCAGTGATGCAAAGGGGCCTGGGGTTCTCAGCTACCACCACTGGTACTGACACAGTAGCAGTGACTAGAGCCCCACGTCCTTTAAATTGTTACCAGAGGCCTGGGTAGCATACTCTGGATGGTGCAGGAGAGGGGAGTACTCTCCAGGCAGTGCTGAGGGCAGGCTGTTCAGGCCATGCCTCTTCCATTCAAGGCCCCACTCCTTCTGGAGTGCAGAGCTGTGCCTCCACCACCACTTTGCCTAGGGGTCTCCTAATGCTGTTGACTCATCCAGAGTCAGGAGATTGGATTTCATGCTCAGTTCTGCAACAGAGATCCTCATACTTCACAACAGTCCAAAGACAAATCTCAAAATGAGTTGGGGGAGGAGAGGTGACAGCCCCCAGCAGCAACAGAGTTGTTATCCATTCTTGAGAATTACTATCCTAACACCATAAGGTTTAGAAACTCCTCAGACTCTGGAGCCCTCACAGTTCCAACAGGCGTCAATTATCCTTTGTAGCCTAATGAATGAATGGAAATGCCATTTTCTCAGCCACAAATCAATATCTACCCTGTATTCTTCTTCTCTCTGGAGTAAGACTGGTGTATTTCAGGGGTGACAGAAGGTCTGTTTCCACTTCGGTAGCAGATACAATTATACAGAAGCTCCCTTTCCCTTTTCTTAGGAGGCAGGAGTAGTATAGGGTATCTCCTTTTGTTTTGTGTCCTGTGACCTCCTCTTTATCATAGGAGGAGGGAGACTATACACATTTCCCACATTTGTCACTTTGCTGGGACACAGAGAACTCTGAAAAAGACCTATGATCAACTCGCCTCCCCATTTCCCAGTGAACTATCATGGGCCTTTGACTGAGGGAGATATTAGATGTAGATGGCATGGTTCCTTCACCACTGGGACAGCAACTGTAGTAACAGGGACCCTTTCTGAAATAACTGTTATCTCACTCTTCTTCCTTCACTACTCAGTGAAGCCCCCACACACCCAAACCAGGACTTAAAGGAGCAATGGCAGTTGGGGACAGCATGGGAAATGTGCTCCTATGGCGGCCAAGGGCTGCACAGAAGCACGTGGCCTGTAGCTGATCAGCCAGACAGACTGCCTCCTACTTCTGGGGAGGCTAGTGGTGGTAAGTCCAACCCTGAAAGAACAAGCAAGCCAAGATCTTGGCTTGCTTAGAAAAGTCCCCCACCTACGTTTCCCGCATCCTCCCTACACTGTTCTGTTTTGTTATTACCCACTGCATTCCCACCACTCTTTTACTGCACTTTGCCTAGCATTATTCTGAAAGGACTTCAACTAAAAAGGTCATGATTCTTAATCCTAAATAAGAGTAACACTGTACACGTGCATGTTACGTACATCAAGTATGAGCTTTTACCTAAGACCATCAGGACAGAATATAAAATAGACTAAGATTAAATGTCATTACTAATTTAAAAATAACAAGAAGTCCTGTAGCACCTTATAGACCAACAGATATTTGGAGCATAAGCTTTCATGGGCTTTTCATGAAGCTTTCCACTTCATCAGATGCAATGTCAAGCGGGTCTTTGCCCATGAAACTTGTGGTCCAAAATATCTGTTAGTCTATAAGTTGCTACAGGACTTCTTGTTGTTTTTGTAGATACAGAGTAACACACCTACCTCTCTGATACTACTAATTTAAATCTGCAATAAATCAACAAACAAATAAATAATAAAATAAAGTAAATTAACAAATATAGGGTACAGTAATAAGTGGCACCATTTACACCCTGTGGATTTTGGACTCCCGGACACTGGTTGCATAGGTTCGCCTGAGGAGCTGCAGCTAGAGACAGCACTCTGTTGGTTCTCTGCATCAGTCCAGCAAAGGCAAAAAGCTGCACAACCCCTCTGACAACTGGAGCTGGTCCCACCAGCAGCCCTGGGTCCTGATTCAAAGGGAAAAAATCACTCTGTCACTCTTCAGACTCAACCTCCCTGCTGTGCCCCTCCCCTTGCAAGCACTTTCCAAACAAGGGTGAAGGTTACTCACAATTCTTTCACTACTGGCCCCCTCAGTCAGCTCAAGGGACAGCAGTCATCAGCTCTGCCTCCAGGGTAACCGTCAGCCATCTCTGAAGCTCCCTGATCATTCAAAGCTGCAGCAGGCTCTCTGCAGCAGCTCCAGTACTGAGCTCCACACCAGCACGCAGGCTCCTCTCCCAAAATGGAGCCCATATCCCTGAAAGAGCAAGTGTCTCACTCTTTCCCCAAAGCATCATGGGAGTTCTTTGCAGCACACAGGATCTTCCCAACTGGAACACTCCCAATGAAAGTCAGAGGTGCCTATTTTAAATACATAAATAAAAACTAGCGGTTCAGAGATCCGGAGGGTGCCGGTTTTGGTTGACTATGCCTGAAAGTTTCATCACATGACAATCTTTAGTTCCTGGAGGTTCCAGGGCAATCTTGGAGGGTTGGAAAGCCCAGCATGACCCCTTTAAAACCTTGTCTTGCGGCAGAGGAAGAGCTGGGTTTTCCAGGTGGAGTTGAGAGAGGGAGAGCAACATGGTAGGTGCCTGTAACTCCAGAGAAGACGACCTACAGCCAGCAGGTTCTCATATAATGAGGGAGCCAAGAACCTACCCAATGCATGGGAGGGACAGAGAGGCCAAACAGAGACACTTGAGGGCAGGAGCCAGGAGAAGCACCCAGACAGTGAGCAATCACCCAGGAACAAACCAGAGCTAGACCCAGTATCATGGCTTTCCAGCGCTCTGTGGGGCCATGAGAACTGGGGTTGTGACTTTGCACTGGAAATAAGGAAGGAGGTTGTAACTAGCTAGAGGTTGTCTCTCTGTGTGAGTTTTTAGAGACCGGCAGAAGAGAGCACTGGAGAGCTAGGTTGGGTAAAATTCACTGGTACAAAAGATGACTAGCAGCACAGAAGAGTCACTGTCAGATTGGAACTCTGCCCAGGATTCCTGAGTGCAGGCACAGTGCTTGGTGTCTGCCCTTTCATACTGATAGGGGCCTCATGTTGGCTGTAACCCTGTTTTACTGGAGATGGCCCAGGACAGGAGCCAGAAGGAGCACTGTACTGGGGAGAAATCACCCAAGAAAGATAAACAAGCAGAGTCATTCCATCACAAGGGGCAGGGGGGAATGGAAGGTGACCACTTGCTACTGCTGCAACTTGCCATACCCTCCCACGGGTAATCCCTGGCCTGCTTGATCAGGGAGGGAGTAAGAGGGCATGGAGGGGATGGAGAGTAGAAGCTGCCAGGACCCCACACCACTGGCCAGCTCTCCCCCGCCCCCACCCCGCGATGGCCCTGCATACCATACCCACATCTCCTCTCTTGTCCTCTGTCATTTTCCTCTATTAAATATGGGAAAGGGAAACACTTATTTACTGTATTAGTGTGATGAGGTTGTGTTGACTCCAGGGGGTAGAGGATGGGTGCCTCTGGGGTGGAAGGGAGCTTTCCTGCAACATTCCTGAGCATCCCTTTTCTTGCCCAGAACAGCCATCAGAGCTGACTCCATCGTGGCCACACACACATACAGTGAGACTGTGCGGCAATGGCCACTGCATACTGCAACTTTCCTTCAACCTTTTCAGAGCACAGAATTTCACTGGACTCTGGATCTTGGATTTATTTAACGTTTTGTTTTTGTTTTTTTTCAGAGCACTGCTATGATAATAATCATGAAAAAAGGGTGTTTTCTCCCTCTAAGTTCAAATAGCTTAGAGAGTCAGCACTAGAGATGTGGGCCATAAGGTAGTAAAAGGCACTTTCATTGTACATAATATTAAAACCTCAGGGACCAAAGGAAATGAAAGGCAGCTGCCTCTGATAATGATACAGATCTGTGGCTCTCTGATGACAAACTGGTTAGAAGTACAGCCTGTGCTTACAGGCAGTGCCTGCTGCTGCCAGACCATCTCTGTCATGTCCCCAGGAGACACCACTAAGCTGGAACAGTGGGAGTCATCCATCATTAAAAAGCAGAGCGGGATGCCTTGGCATGCCGTCTATAATGGCAGAGAAATAGGGAAGAGTAGCTTCAAATTTCACAAAAGCAGGCACTGTGTCAGAGGAGATTTGATCAGATGGCAAGCTTTCCTGATTATATATTCCAATGTCAGTTCTGAGGTGCAGACCACCCAATATTCCAGTCTGTCTCTGAGGTTAGACTGGAGTCACTAAAAACACAAAATATGTATACAGAAAGCTGGAATCTTTATTTGCCAGATCAGAAGCGTTTAAGATCACACACCATGTTGAGTTGCCTCTGTAACGAACTTCATGCCATCTATGCCTTGTTTTCATAGGAGATCCTGATTTCTGTATTTCTTTTTGACGCATATGTGATCGGACATATTTCTATGCTGGGATTCAACAAAATGTGATGCTTCCTGTGACCGTTTATAATAGTTAAGTAAATAAAAATGAGAAGGATAAATAAAATAGATGTGATAGAATGAATTAGAAAAGCATACTCTCTTCTGGAATCTGCAGGAGACTTACTATTAAACAAAATGGTACAGAGTGTGTGAAATAAACTAACCTCTCTGATTTGTGAAACAACTACTACATGGGATATCCTTCATCAACATGTATAAGGAGTACGAAATGGAACTCTGGTCTATTATGTGCCTCAGGCCCCAAATGTACCATTCTATACTGTACTGAGAAAGGGACAGTATGAAATAAAAGTTACAATGACAAAAATAAAACTAAGTGCAATAAAATTGTGGTTTCTGTCCCCTACCATTGAACTCTATGCTTTCTTGGGCCTGATTCTTACCTTGTTCTAAGGATGGAATTCACAAATTGGCTTAGATGTTGGATGCCATCAACAAGATGATAAAGAAACTATGCAGGTACCCAAGCCAAATGATTCTTAGAGCCTGAATTTTGACACCTATATCTGACAAAGTGTGGGTTGGGGGTTCAGAACTGCAACCTCTCCCATTGACTAACGTAAGTAATAAACCACATCACATTCTAGCTTCCGTTAATCACATTCTTGGGTGTTCACCTCTCCCTTATAATTGTACTGGGAGCCTAGATGCCTAACTTGGCTTTGTTGATAGTAATGCTGTTCCTGTGACTCTCTTTGGTTACCTAAAAATTCGGTGTTCTGATGCTCACTATTGCGACACCTTAGACTCTTAACAGATCCACCCTAGATTGAGTGATTGGGGTTGGGTTGATAAGTTGGCTACCGAAAGAAAATTACAACTAACACATATGCTATCAGTTGGAACATGGAATGTCTGAACACTGTGGGTGACTGGAAAATTAGAGCTGCTTTGGAAGGAGATGGAGAGATACCCTTGCAATATACTTGGACTGGCAGAGATGTGATGGACAGCATCGGGAGAGACATGTGGTTGTGAAGTCATTTGGTCAGGGAATGAAAGAAACCATGAGCCAGGAGTCAGATTCCTTCTTAGCAAAAGTGCTAGAGGAGCATTATTAGGATACAAACCGGTGAGTGCAAGAATGATGGTAGCGAGATTCGAAGCAAAAACCGTTCAATATCTCGGGCATTCAGGTGTATGCACCCACGTTGGACAGTACAGAGGAAGAGATTGAGCTATTCTATAAAGACTTGACAAAGATGCTGGAAGAGATACTGAAGAGAGATGTGTTGATCATTGGAGGAGACTGGAATAAGAAGGTTGGAACAGATAACAAGGGTTGGGAGAGAATCATGGGAAGGTTAGGTTATGGAACAAGAAACAAATGAGGTGAGAAACTACAAGAGTTTCCTTCGGATCATGAGATGGTGATCTGCAATACGAGATTCCAACAAAAGGACTGTGGGAAGTGGACATGGCGATGAAATGATGGGAAGTCCAAGAACATGATAGATATGATTTTGATAAGAAGAAGATGGGTAACATCAGTACTGCAATGCCGAACTTTCCATGGAGTGGATATGGATTTGAACCACATTCTAGTGGTCACAAACATCAAGATAAAACTCAAAAGAAAGTGTAAGACACAGTTTGAGACAAGAAGAGATGCAGCAAGGCTAGGTGAGGAAGAAATAGGGAATGCATACAGAGCAGCACTTGAAGAGAAGATTAGGTATGCTGGCACAGAGAATGACCTAGATAAGAGAGTGGAAGGGATAGCCACGGTGATAGAAGAGGCAACTGAGCAGACTCTTCTGGAAGAAGAGAAGATCAGTAAGAAGTGGATTACACAGGAGACACTGAAGCTGGTTCAAGAGAAGAGAGCACTGAAGATCAGAAGGGATGTTTCCAGGAGGACAGAACATCAATATAGGGTGGAATGCAATGAGGTAAAGAAAGCATCCAGAAAGGATACGGCAAAATGGTTAGAAGAGCAGTGTGAATCTATAGAGAGGTATTACAGTGAATATAAGACCAGGGAGATGTATAAGATTATTGGGAATATTAATATGATATGGCAGCCAAAGCTGATGGTGATCAAAGATGAGAATGAAGAGGTGCTCATGAACAAGGAGAAGATTGTGCAGTGATGGATAAGATATTGCACTGATTTGCAAAAAGCACTGTTGGACCCGAGTGTCTCAGAGAGACTGATTGAAGAACTGAAAGAGATATCTCCACTGAGCACTGAGAGTGAGACCAATACTTCACAGGAGGAAGTAGAAAGAGCAGTGAAATGCCTAAAAAACAACATAACCCCTGGCAATGACAAGATCACAGGAGAAATGATTAAATATGGCAGAGAAAGCATGATTCAGGAAATACACCAACTATGTAATATAGCATGGAAAAAAGGGAAGGCACCTAAGGAACAGACATGATCTGGGCTAGTAACAATACACAACAAAGGAAGTACATTGGAGTGCAAGAACTACAGAATGATTGCCCTAATGAGTCATCTAGGCAAGATGCTGATGATGATACTGACGAAGAGGCTAAGATCACAGACAGAAGAACATATAGCAGACGAGCAAGCAGGATTCAGAAGAGGTAGTAGTACTATACAGCAAATATTGGCACTAAGATTGATAGTGGAGAAAGCTCAACGAAAGAAAGAGGACATCTACACTTGCCTCATTGACTTTCAGAAGGAATTTGACAGTTTAGATCAGAAAGTGACTTGGGTGGTGTTGGAGTCGTACAGAGTAGGTAGCAGACTCATGTGGTTGTTGAAGGATATCAATGACAATGTGGAGGCAGTGGTGAGAACATGCAGGGAGTTGGGAAGTTGTTTTAAAACAAGTAGAGGTATGAGACAAGGAGATCTGATATTGCCAAGTATCTTCATCACACATCTAGAGAGAGCAATGGACAAGATCAAGGAAGAGGTAGAAGGGATATCTGTGCATGGGAAGGGAATTAACACCCTGAGGTTTGTGGATGATATAGTTATGATTTAGGAAGATGAGAAGAAGCTAGCGAAAATGGCGCAGGTGATAAAAGAGGAAAGGAAGCAGTACGAACTCTTTATGAACATTGATAAACACAATGGTATTTGGAGATAAGGAAATAGGAAGGAAGGTTAATATAGATGGGATTGAACTAGAGAACACAGAGAAGTTCACATATCTGGGGAGCAACACAAGGTATGAGCTAGAATGTAAAAAGGAAATAGTGACTAGAATAGAGCGAGTTTGAAGGTGATGGATAAGATCTGGAAAAGCAAAGCAATTAGTTGAGGAATGAAGCTGAGCATCTTGAAAATATGTATTCAGCGATATGTTGTATGGATGTGAGACTTGCGTGATAACAAAATATTCGAAGAGAAGAATATTGGCATTTGAGAGGAGTTGTTAAAGAAAGATCCTGAAAATAAGATGGATGCAGGTCACCAACAAGGAATTATATGGGAAGATACAGCCAAAAGAGAACCTACTGCAGAAGGTTATACAGCGGAAGTTACAGCTATTTGGGCATGTTTGCACAATGAATGATGAATGAAAACTCACGACTCTGGTATTTGGCATAATTGACAGTTTGAATAGAAGAGGCAGACCCCACAGAGAATGGGTAGATCAGGCGTGTCCAACCTGCGGCCCGCGGGCTGCATGCGGCCCTGGACAGCAAGTAATGCGGCCCCACATGATCGTAAACTTTTAACATTATTATGTGATTTATATACATTAACTATATTGTATATTTTGTACGTGGCCCAAGACTATCTTCACTCAATGCGGCCCAGGCAAGCCAAAAGGTTGGACACGCATGGGGTAGATGATACAGTAGAGTTGTGCGGAGCTAATCTACAGAAACTAACCCACTCTGCATTGGACAGGAAACATGGAAGGAAAATAGCGAGAGAGGCATCAGACACCAATGGGCTCGGAGCCCATGGTTGTTAATGATGATGATGATGATGATAATGGTGCAGACACAACTTCCAGGGGCTCTAATACGAATTAGGTTCTATTGTGTGTAGACACACTATTTTGGAATAAGTTTTGCTTATTCCAAAGCTTCTCTTTAGTGTAAATGCATTATTTTGGACTAATAACTCCAAAATAAGCTATTCCACAATAATTTTGCTGTGTAAACGTATCCCTAGAGTGGCTACTGTTTACCGCAACAGAAGTTGTCCTGAGGAAGTAACTAAGAAGTTACTCACCATGTGCAGTAACAATAGTTCTTCAAGGTGCATGTACAAATGAGTCCTGCACCCCTTCAAAAGCTACCAACACCTGCCCCCTTCTGTGATAAGATCTGCAGCTCCAGAATTAGGCTGATCAGACATCAATGGACTCACAAATAGGAGGGTGACAAAAAAAAACACTCTACTAATTATTATGGACCTCTGGGTGTTCCACTGTAGACGGGTGCTCCACTGTAGTAAGTGTTCTTGCACTGTTGATTGGAGAATTTTACTTATTGGCTACGTCTACACATGAAGCCAACATCGAAATAGCTTATTTCGATGTAGCAACATCGAAATAGGCTATTTCAATGAATAACGTCTACACGTCCTCCAGGGCTGGCAACGTCGATGTTCAACTTCGACGTTGCGCGGCACCACATCGAAATAGGCGCAGCGAGGGAACGTCTACACGCCAAAGTAGCACACATCGAAATAAGGGTGCCAGGCACAGCTGCAGACAGGGTCACAGGGTGGACTCAACAGCAAGCCGCTCCCTTAAAGGGCCCCTCCCAGACACAGTTGCACTAAACAACACAAGATACACAGAGCTGACAACTGGTTGCAGACCCTGTGCCTGCAGCATAGATCCCCAGCTGCCGCAGAAGCAGCCAGAAGCCCTGGGCTAAGGGCTGCTGCCCACGGTGACCATAGAGCCCCGCAGGGGCTGGAGAGAGAGCATCTCTCAACCCCCCAGCTGATGGCCGCCATGGAGGACCCAGCAATTTCGACGTTGCGGGACGCGGATCGTCTACACGGTCCCTACTTCGACGTTGAACGTCGAAGTAGGGCGCTATTCCGATCCCCTCATGAGGTTAGCGACTTCGACGTCTCGCCGCCTAACGTCGAAGTTAACTTCGAAATAGCGCCCGACGCATGTAGCCGCGACGGGCGCTATTTCGAAGTTGGTGCCGCTACTTCGAAGTAGCGTGCACGTGTAGACACAGCTATTGTGTCCATTCTGCTTGTGCATGCACCATCTCCTCCACCATGATGTGTCACAAAGCTAACCAGCATTGTGTGGGCAGACACTTCTCAGTTCCTTCTCTACCATAGAGTATATGAACAGACCTCTGAAATAGAGGGGAAGAAGGTGGGTCATGGAACATTCCTGCGGATACACAGCTCAAAGAGCAACGAAGGGTCCTGTGGCACCTTACAGACTAACAGAAAAGTTTTGAGCATGAGCTTTCGTAAGCACAGACTCACTTCATCAGATGCTGGTCCAGCATCTGATGAAGTGAGTCTGTGCTCATGAAAGCTCATGCTCAAAACTTTTCTGTTAGTCTATAAGGTACCACAGGACCCTTCGTTGCTGTTAGAGATCCAGACTAACACGGCTACCCCTTCGACAGCTCAAAGAACTATTGTTATTGCATAAGGCAAGTATCTTCTTCCTCCAATAGTGTCCTGTAGTGAGCCGCTGTGGCCTCCTGCCAACTCAGAGGCAGAGGAGGCTGTGCAGAGGCTCTGGTGGGCGGGCCCGGAGCCAGAACACCAGTGGCCCGCCCCTAAGAGGGCAAGGCCTACCACCAGAATGTCCAAGAGCAGAGCTCGGGACCCATTAAAGCCTGGGCCTCCAGGCTGGGAGGCAGCACCTTCACGGGCTCCTGGACACCAGGGGCAGAGAGCCAGCTGCCTGGCCGGTCGGGAGGAGCAAGCCCCCAGAGGTCCAGACCAGCCAGGACAGCTACAGATCCGGATGCCCCAGGGGATCTACCCGGACTTCCCAGATCTGCCAGGGCCCTCACGCCGGTGGAGGACCCCCTCCTTGGAGGAAATCCCAGGCCCAGCCAGCCAGGTGGGGGCTAGCAACCACAAGGCCCCAGGAGAGGCCTGCCCTGGAGTTCCAGTGGACCCCTGCAGCCCCCAGGCCCAGGATCGCCTCGGACCCACTGTGCTACCACCACCGAACTACCCCAATGATGTGGAGATGACCGACTGGCCAGAGCCTCCAAAGGTAGATGATTTGGATGGGGCCGACCCCTGGGGACCCCCTGACCAGGTCGACTGGGACCCTGCCCCGATGGAGGTGCAGGTAGGAAGTGGCCCAGGGAACACTGCACCAGAACCCATGACGCTGTGGAGCGACCTGGATCCCCACTTCCAGGGTCACATGTAAGTGACCCTTAGGGCTGCGGGCCAGGTCGCAGTGGTGTGGGAGGGCCTGAGACCCTCTACCCCCTCCCCCTTCTCGACGGGCTGCTGCCTCGCCCTGAAGTGAGGGCTGGGCTTGTGCTACAAACCTTGGGCTGCTGCCCCACCCTGAACTGAGGGCTGGGCTTCCCAGGACAGCCGGTGTGGCTGCGGTCCTGTCCAGAGCTACAGGCACTGCCATCGCCCAGGGCGCCTATACATGGTGGAGAATGTGGGCACTCGGTCCCAACCCCTGACATAAGCGGTGAGGCAGTGGGCCCACAGGCCCCAAGAGCAGAAGTAGCACCCAGAAGGTGTGAGTAACTATACACTGTTTTTTTGTTGTTGTTGTCCCCGCTCCAAATGATGGAGGTCGACAAGATGCTGAAACACTTGGTTGATAGTCAAGAAAGGCAGCGGACTGCCCAGCTACAGCAGCAACAGCAGTTGCTCCAGCAGCTGGGAGCGCAGCAGACACAGCTGCTGAATGAACTGATATCCCAGAACCAAGAGCACCAGAGACAATGCTTACAGCAACTGGCAGCCCTGGTGCCATTGCCGGCAGAGCCACAGCAGGGAGCCCGAGGGCATCAGTCCTGCCGGTACGACTAACAAGATGGAGCCAGCGGATGACCCGGAGGCCTTCCTAGTCACCTTTGAATGGGTAGCGGTGGTGGCCGGTTGGCTCCAGAACCAGTGGGCTACACTTCTGGCCCCTTATTTGACCAGGTAGCCCAGAGGGCCTATCGGACGTTATCTGCTGAAGACACCCAAGACTACGACCAGGTGAAAGCAACCATCCTTGACACCCTGGATGTTTGCCCTGAGACATTCTGCCGACGGTTCCGGACCTTGACGTATGCCCCGGGAGTCTGGCCGCAGTGCGTGACACAGGAATTAAGGGATGCGTGATGACGGTGGCTGCAACCGGAGGTGAGGACCCCCACAGAGCTCTTGGAGCAGATCGTTTTGAAGCAGTTCCTCTGCATCCTCCTGCCGAGAGGGTGGGCTTGGGTGCGGCGCCACTGACCTACCACTGGTCAGGCCACCATCAACCTCATGGAGGACTTCCTGTCCACGGAGGAGCTGGAGGCACCCACAGGCTTGGCCCAGTTGTCACGGCCCACTTGCCATGGAGTCGAGAAGCAAGGGGAGTCCCGCTCCGAACTACCTGGCCTGCTACGGGAACCAACCGGTCCCCGTCGGAGTCTATCGCGGAAGCCAGAAACCAGTAGCCCCCAGTGGGGACCCAAAGGGGCTGCCAACATGTGGCTACCACGTTCAGGAGGACGCTAGACCCGGGGGGGGACCCAACCAGCACCGGGCCCCTGCTTCATCTGTGGATAACGGGGACATCTCCAAAGGGCCTGTCCAGAACAGTTCTGCAGCTTTGGCTGGGTATGGGTGGCCGAAAGGGGGGCCCGACCCCCACAGGCGCCAACGATTACTGTCCCGGTCCTCGTTGGAACTGAGGCCACGGTCACCTTAGTGGATTCAGGATGCAGCCAGACCCTGACCCGCCAGCGAGCTGGCCTGGAAGCTGACCCTGCTCTAGGGACCATTCAACTGCAGTGCATCCATGGGGACGTGCGTCCATACCCCAGTGTGCAGGTGCCCCTGACCGTTGCAGGGGTAACCCATCACTTAGTGGTCGGTCTAGTGCCCCAACTGGTGTATCCAGTGGTCTTAGGCCGGGAATGGCCAGGCTTCGCCGGTATCTTCCACCCAGCCACCGGACTCAAGGCGGGGAACGACCCCTGTCCTGGGTGGGAATACGCCGGAGGATCCACCCAAGGAAAGGACGGGGCTAGACCTTGAACCACTGACTGAAGGACCAGCTGAGGGCTCAAGGGGGATCAGCCCCAACGTTGGGGTGACCTCTGACTTTTGCCGGGACCAGAGGGACGACCCCACACTAAGCCAGGCCTATGCCCAGGTCGCTGCAGTCGATGGGGTGGCAACGGACCCCCACCTAGTGGTACAGTGGCCCCACTTTGAGCTGTGCCAGGACCAGCTGTACCGGATGGACCAGGACCCCCACACCCGGGAGCAAAGAACGCAGCTACTGGTGCCAAAATGCCACCGACAGGCCGTAATGATGTTAGCCCATGATATCCCCGCCGCCGGCCACTTGGGCCAAGAAAAGACATTAGCCCAGATACTTTCCCAGTTCTTTTGGCCAGGGGTTTACCAGGAGATCAAGAACTACTGCAGCTCCTGCCCCACGTGCCAGCTCGCCGCCACCCCTCGGGTCCCTAAGGCCCCTCTAATCCCAATGCCAGTCGTTGGGACCCCATTTGAGCGGGTGGCCATGGATTTGGTGGGCCTGCTACCTAAAAGCATGGCAGGGTATCAGTTTGTGCTTGTCCTCGTAGACTATGCAACCCGTTTTCCAGAAGCCATCCCGCTGCACAATATTACAGCCCGCACCATCGCAGGAGAGCTAATGAAAATCTTCGCCCGAGTGGGGCTGCCACAGGAGCTACTCACGGATCAAGGAACCAATTTTACGTCCTGCCTGATGAAACAGGTCTGTACGCTCTTGGGAATTAAACAACTACATACCTCTGTGTACCACCCCCAGACGGACGGCCTGGTAGAGCGGTTTAATCACACTCTGAAAGACATGATGCAGAAATTTCCCACCAAGGACCTGCGCTGATGCAATCAACTGCTACCCCCCTTGCTCTTAGCCATCCGTGAGGTTCCCCAGTCTTCCACGTGTTTCTCCGCATTTGAATTACTATATGGATGCCGCCCATGGGGAGTGCTCGATCTTATGCGGGAAGTCTGGGAGCAAACTTCATCCCCCTCTAAGGGGCTACTGGAGCATGTTTTTCAGTTCCAGAAGCACCTGGAACAGGTGGGGGCCCTCGCTGAGGAAAACCTAAAAGCTGCACAGGCATCCCAAGCCCGAACCTACAACCAGGAAGCGCGGAGCTGCAATTTTGAGCCGGGTGACCGAGTCTTAGTCCTGCTCCCCTCCAGTGAATCTAAACTACTGGCTCGGTGGCAGGGGCCCTATGAAATCATTCAAGCCATGGGCCCAGTTACCTATGAAGTTCACCAGCCGGACTGGCGAAGGAAAAAACACAGCGATATCACGTCAACCTGCTGAAACCGTGGTGGGACCAAGAGGGCTTCATGATAAATCCCTGGCCCCGGACCCCAAATTGGGGCCCCAGGTGCCTCGCGGGGAGAAACCTGTGGAACCATCCCTTGGGGCAACGCTGACTAAAGAACAACGGAAGCAGGCTCAGTGCCTCCTTCAAGCATTCCAGGACAACTTCATCACCCTCCCTGGACACACCTCCCTGGTCTGCCATGTCATCTGCACAGAGCCCGGGAAGGTGGTTCGCGACGCCGCGTGCCCACTGCCCTTCCGGATGCGGGACGTGGTAGAAGAAGAGGTACGGGCGATTCTGGCCTTTGGAGTAATCGAACCATCCCAAAGTGAGTGGTGCACTCCCATAGTGCTAGTGCCTAAGCCTGACGGCACTCAGAGGTTCTGCTTTGACTTTAGACGAGTGAACGCCATCTCCAAATTTGACGCCTACCCAAGGCCATGGGTTGACGAACTGTTGGGACGTCTGGGAGCTGCCCGTTATTTCAGCACCCTTGACCTCAGTAAAGGATAATGGCAGATCCCCTTAGCATCTTCTTCATGGGAGAAGACGGCCTTTGCCACTCCATCAGGACTGTACCAGTTTACCCGAATGCCCTTTGGTCTCCACGGCACTCCGGCAACCTTCCAGCGGCTTATGGACCGTCTACTCCAGCCCCATCAGGACTATGCCGCGGCCTACCTTGATGACATCATGGTATATAGTTGCCACTGGGAGGAACACCTGGACCGGGTGGCCGCGGTCCTCAGGTCGCTGAGGACAGCCAGCCTGACGATGAACCCAAACAAATGATGCATTGGGTGGCAAGAGACAACCTATCTCGGGTACACTATCGTAGGGGGCCAGGTAAAGCCCCTCATGGACAAGGTGCAAGCCCTGGTGGCCTGTCCCCCCTCAATACCAAACGGCAGGTACGATGGTTCTTGGCTACTATCGAAGCTTTATCCCACAGTTTGCCTCAATTGCCGCCCCCCTGACGCAGCTGTTAACAAAGGCCCAGCCGCAAAGGGTGGTATGGACAGCGGCTATGGAGAAGGCGTTCCGAACCTTGAAACATTGCCTAATGCAGGAACCCGTCCTCTATAGCCCCAACTTTGCCTACCCATTCATCCTGCAAACTGATGCCTCGGGGGTAGGCCTAGGGGACGTCCTATCCCAGGAGATTAACGGAGAAGATCATCCGGTGGTCTATATTAGCTGGAAACTTTTCCCAAGGGAACAACACTATGCAGTAATAGAAAGGGAGGCCCTGGCTGTGAAGTGGGCCTGTGACGCCCTTAGATATTATCTGTTGGGAGCCCCCTTCACCCTAGTCACTGACCATGCTCCTTTACAGTGGCTGTCCCGGATGAAGAACAACAACTCCTGAATCATGTGCTGGTATTTAGCGTTACAGCCCTACGCCTTTGATGTATGTTGTCGGGCAGGTAAGGACCATACAAACTCTGACTTCCTTTCGCGCCTGGGGGAGATGGAGGAGTCCACCCCCATGGCATGGGAAACGGACTTAGGGGGGGGAAGTGTAGTGAGCCGCTGTGGCCTCCCACCGACTCAGAGGCAGAGGAGGCTGAGCAGAGGCCCTGGTGGGTGGGCCCAGAGCCAGAACACCAGTGACCCGCCCTTCAGAGGGCAGGGCATAGATCCAGAAGGGCCAAGGGCAGAGCTCGGGACCCATTAAAGCCTGGGCCTCCAGGCTGGGAGGGAGAGCCTTTGTGCGCTCCCGGACACCAGGGACAGACAGCCCGCTGCTGCCGCCGCTGCTGCCACCCACCTGGGAGAAGCAAGACCCCAGCAGCCTAGATCAGCCAGGACAGCTACAGATCCGGATGCCCCAGGGGACCTACCCAGACTTCCCAGATCTGCCAGGGCCCTCACGCCGGCGGAGGACCCCCTCCTTGGAGGAAATCCCAGGCCCAGCCAGCCAGGTGGAGGCAGACAATCACGAGGCCCCAGGAGTGGCCTGCCCTGGAGTTCCAGCGGACCCCTGCAGCCCCCAGGCCCAGGATTGCCTTGGACCCACAGTGCTACCGCCACCAAACTACCCCAACGATGTGGAGATGACCGACTGGCCAGAGCCTCCAAAGGTAGACGATTTGGAGGGGGCCGACCCCTGGGGACCCCCTGACCAGGTCGACTGGGACCCTGTCCCAATGGAGGTGCAGGTAGGAAGTGCCCCAGGGAACACAGCACCAGAACCCATGACGCTGTGGAGCGACCTGGATCCCCACTGCTGTGGTCACATGTAAGCGACCTGTAAGGCCCCGGGCCAGGTCGCAGTGGTGTGGGAGGGCCTGTGACCCCCTACCCTCTCCCCTCCTTGACGGGCTGCTGCCCCGCCCTGAAGTGAGGGCTGGGCTTGTGCTAGGAACCTTGAGCTGCTGCCCCGCCCTAAAGTGAGGGCTGGGCTTGTGCTACGAAACTTGAGCTGCTGCCCCGCCCTGAACTGAAGGCTGGGCTTATCCTGTAGAACCTTGTGTGGTGGCCCTGCCCTGAACGGGGGCTGGGCCTGTGCTGTAACCCTTGTGCTGCCGTCCTGCCCTGAACCAAGGGCTGGGCTTCCCAGGACAGCCGGTGTGGCTGCGGTCCCGTCTGGAGCTACGGGCACTGCCATAGCCCCAGGTGCCTACATGTCCCCTTGAGTGCTCCACTGTAGGTGACTCCCTAGCAGTACACCCTACTGGAGGCTGGGTCTTTGGATTCAAGTCTGTGGTGAATTATAGTACTGTGGTACTAAATCTTGTGTTTGCAATAGTCCCTCAAATGTAGCGATCATAAGTGCTCTCCAGCAGCAATTGCAGATGCCCAGGTAGCTGCTCTGCAGATTTTGGTTACAGGAAGACACTTGCAAAAGGCCACAGATAAATCAGTCTTGTAGCATGTGTGTAGATTGTAGATGGGTGTGTTAAACTGCACAACTGATAATAGAGTTTGATATAGTTCAAGACTCATTTAGAGAGTCTCTGAGCTGAAATTGCTGTGCTGTGCATTTAGACCTGTTCATGGTGGAGAGGAATATTTTCCAACAATTCTTGTTCAGTCCAGATAAAAGACTGGGGCTCACCTTACACTGAGTGCATGGAGTATGGCTTCTCTTTTATCCTGTTGATGTTTAGAATAAAAAGGTTGGAAGTGAATGAGTTGATTTATGTGAAATTAAAGTTATTTTGGTGTGAACTTTTGTCAGCTACAAACAATAAGGGAATACGCCATCAAGGCCATTATCTCCTTATCTTTTTTGAAGAGGTAGCGGAGATCAGCCCTGCCATCTTCTTGGAAAGATGAGTTAGAAAAACAAATAGTCATGGCTTCAAAGGGCCCTCTACTTCATCTTTTTAATGCTACATTGATAGCCTGGGTTGCGGAACAAGGTTTGCTATGCCCTCGAGAAACATTTTTGTAGCTGGGTAGTAAAAAAATTGAACAGCCTTCTATCGGATGGTGAAAGGGCACTACTTCTGCTAAGTGTACTGCCACTGAATTAAGAGTCCTGATTTCTTAAGATTCAGCAAATAATCTAGAGCTACAAGTAGAGTGGTTGTATCTGTGAGAATACTTTTGGACTGGCTCCAAATCCAGAATCTAGTCCACTGCTGTGGGTAAGTAAAATGTGTAATTACTTTTCTACTGCATAACACTTCCTGTACCCATTCAGAGCATGAATTGAATTTCTATGGACTGGAACCATGAAGGAGCCAGGCTTTGATCCAGGTTCTGTAGGTTGAGATGGAGAATGTGTGTCTCATTCTGCAAGGAGAGGTAAGGAGAGGTTGGAGAAGTCATCAGTGGATATGCCATCAGTTGTGACAGGGTCAGGTAGGAGTGACCAGTTTTTCTCTTTTTGTTATCAACAGGACTTTCAGCAGTAATGGGAATTGGGGAAAGACACAAATGAGCCCTTGCGCCATGAAAGGAGGAAAGCATCCTTCAAGGAATGCTGGCCTATGCTTACTCTGGAGCAGTACCATGGACGTTTCTTGTGCTGGTAAGTGGTGAACAAGTACATTATCCATGTTTCCTATGGTTGCAATACGTCACAGAATACCACTGAGTCTATCTCCCACTTGTCGTCATGTGGGAATTTGCAGATGACACTGTTATGTTGTCTAATCTTGCCATATGAGATGCTGATATTGTAACATTCTGAAAAATTCACCAATTCCATACTTTTAGTACTTCCATACAAACGGGTGGTGACCTGGCAGCTCTTAGACAATAGCATACATGTATTACATAAACTGTCAATTATAATCTTTCTGTGTCTGCATCTGATCAGTGGGGGGGGATAAAAACATATTCCTGACCACTCTGTTTTAAATTCTAAAACACTGCTAGGTGATATTTACACAGGGCCCCTCTAAAGCTCATACACTGCTTGTTAGCATTTACACTTACAGCAAGGAAACAGCCATTTCTGCTACAACAGCTACAAGAGCTTTTTGTAGACTACAGAATAAGTTTCACTGGTCCATGCAAATGAAAGGTATAACACATTATTTTGTTCTAATTTCAACTGTGCCCTGGTTGTTAGTCACAGATGTCCATTAATGATACTTCTTTGTTTACTAGGTTGACTTTTTCTCCCTGGAGAGAGCAGTAAGGAGCAATTCAGCTCAAGAAGGTCCATCTCTCAAATTCTTGTTTTCCTTAATGAGAAAAAAAAATCCTGAAATATGGAGTAGGCTAATTGAAACAGCTGCCTCTTTTTCAGTTAATAAGCTCTGAGGTCACCAATACATATCACCATTGTCACTGGAAATAATCACCTAAGGTGTAGGAGAGTTTGTGTTAGATAGCCAAGTCACAAATGAAGTTGTGCCTCCTGCAATTGAGCAAACGGTATTATTGTGATCAAAAATGCTTAAAAACAGGCTATTTAATAGAGTGAAACAGAGAGTCTGTGCATTTAAAAATAGAAGAACAAGAGAATGAAAAGCGAGAGGAGCTTGTAAGATAGGCACCTTAAAACTTAAATCAATATATGTAGGAAAAATTTAAACCTCTTTCTCAATAAAAAGTCTTATTTGGAATGAGATTTTATTTTAGACTGGACTGACTTTATGAAAGAATATTCTGTCTGACTCAGAATGCATTCTTATTGAGGCATCCATTACTAAATACAAAGGCTGCAATAACATAAAATCACTGCCTACTAAAAAATACCTACTAGCACAAACAGTCTATAAATATTTCACTACTTAACACGTACCAGAAATTAAAATTCAAAACACTTAGGAGTGTGCTTTTACAGCTCTAGTGCTGTTTCTATAACAGTAACACTCCTTGCAGATTCTGTTTCACATAGTCACATCATATTTTTCTGAGCATAAAATTTGATGACAAATAGCAATACTGGGACAGATGCTCAGCAAGGGGGAATCAGCTCAATTCATTGACTCATTTTTTTTTTCAGATGTCCTTTTTGATGTTTCATTCTCCAGCAAACAAAGGGTTTGATTCATCTCTGTGCTGCTCCAGTTTCCTACTAAAATCAGAGTTACACAGATGTAAATCTGAAATAACAAAGGTTGGTTTATCATGGCCTGCACTGTGTCTGTTCCAGAGAAGAGTTTGTCAGTTACAAATTTGCATGAGGCATTTGGATATCAACGCCCTACTCCTTGAAGCTTGTAGCTCTGGAGGTCTCTGGATCAGCCTGCAGTGTTGGTTAAGATGGCAGTAGTCACAAAATTATGTTATTAAAGGAAAGCTAAAAGGCTGATTTGTTTAAACAGATGCAACAGGGCAATAAGAACAGAAAACCAACCATGCAAGTCTCTTGAGCAATAAAATAAAGACAAAGATGGCTAATCTCTACAGACTATCCTTTACATTTAACAGCTTGTAATTAACTCTGCCTCCCCTCATAGTGGGGACCTTTACCATTTTCATGCAAAGGGAAGCTTAGCTAATGCAAGTAAACAGACAACAATCTAAAACAGTATGTTGTAAAATTTGCTGGGATCTAAAGAAAGTAAAAGCATTACAAAAGGATTTACACCACTGAGCCAGTGTATTCCATTGCATCACAATACAGAAACTATTCTGGCTAAGAGAAATGTAATAGTAGGAATAAAATAAAATAGAAATCCTCTATATCCTCAAGAACTAAACCAGGAAGACATTTTCTATAAACCAGTAAGCTTGGACCACTAACCTAAACTATTTATTTAAAGATATATCACTGTTAATTAAAAATCATGGTGACTTACAACCTAGGATGTCTGAAGCTAAATCCATTGATGCTGAGATCAAAGAAAAGCTGTTAAAAATGGTGTCATAGGCAGGTATCTGAAGCCTAGCTCTTTGTTTTTACAGTTTTTAAAAGTAGTTTGATCTTGGACGATGTGTCCCAAAAAGAAGTAGAGCTTGATGTTGCTGGTATCTTACCCATAACTTTCAGGGCTGCATGTCTGCCAACTCCACTTGTCTGTCTTTGTGACTTGGCTGACACCAGAAACGAAAATGTTTTATTGCCTCTCATTGATAATGTCAGATTTGTATCTGACACCTTTCAGAATGCAGTCTTTGCGATAGGATCTGATTTCTATTACTGATGTGGTGGCAGGGGAGAGAGAGAGAGAGAGTCTTATTAGCAGTGGAATTATTCCCTATTTATACCATGTAAGTGACAACTGATTCTGGATTCTAATATCTATAAAAGTGATACATACTGCAAAGATAACATAAACTAAGGCAAGTAGAATTTGGTGGGAATCAGAACTTTTTTTTTCCTTTTAATTATTGGAGGCCAATCTTCTTTCCCTTGGCTAAACTAACTGGGATATCAACTCAAACAATTTCATTCAAGGCTAGAACTTGCCCTTGCCTACTCAGTCCAAATATTCTTTTCCTGATCTGAATGAGCAAATCCTCCATTTGCCAGGTTAAGAGGATTGTTTACTATTCTATGTCATTGTTGAATCCACAGCTTTTTGTAAGACTTTTGAAGAACAAACCTATGAAAAATGGTTATAAAAATTAAAGACCAGATTCTCCACTCCATTGCACCAGTTTTATACTGGGCAAATCACGATTTGTTTCAGTGGAGTAACAACAGCATGAAGTATTGGAGGGGTAGCCGTGTTAGTCTGGATCTGTAACAGCAACAAAGGGTCCTGTGGCACCTTATAGACTAACAGAAAAGTTTTGAGCATGAGCTTTCGTGAGCACAGACTCACTTCATCAGATGCTGGTCTTGGAAATCTGCGGGGCCAGGTATAAATAAGCCAGAGCAAGGGTGGGGATAACAAGGTTAGCCAAGCTCAGTCAGCAAGGGTGAGGCTTACTAGCAGCAGTTGATCTGGAGGTGTGAACACCAAGGGAGGGGAAGCTGCTTTTGTATTTAGCCAGCCGTTCACAGTCTTTGTTTAGTTCTTCATTCTTTCTGATACAGACCCTAGATATCAACAGCTTCTAAAAGATGACAAATGGTAGCATGAATCATATTTACAATTTATTTGAAAAGTGCTAGATTAAAACAGAGGGGAAGCATGATTTAGAAATGAATAATAATTAGAAGTAATAGGATCAAATTGAATTAAAAAAAAACAAAAAAACAGATTGGAAGAAGATACCCTAGCTTCTCCTTGATCTCTGATATTATGGCTGTGTGTATTCATTCAACTGCTGTCATAAGTATTATCATAAATTATATATTCACTGGTGATGAAACTATATCTCAGAGAGACAGAAACTTTAGAAATACCTATAGCCTTTAAAACACACTTAATTCATACCGGGAATCTAGGGAAATCAGCTAATTATCTAAGAGGTCTGTACTTGAACATAAGAAGCCTTGGAAACAAGCAGGAAGCACAGGAAGTCCTGGTACAAAGAACTGTCATAAAATCCTAGACCTGGAAGAGACCTCAGCAAGCCATCGAGTCCAGCCCCACACCTAAAGGAGGATTAACTCTAACCAAATCATTACAGCCAGGATTTTGTCAAGCCAGAACTTAAAAGCCTCTAGGGATGGAGAGCAACGAAGGGTCCTGTGGCACCTTATAGACTAACAGAAAAGTTTTGAGCATGAGCTTTTGTGAGCACAGACTCACTTCATCAGATGCTGGTCCAGCATCAAAACTTTTCTGTTAGTCTATAAGGTGCCACAGGACCCTCCGTTGCTGTTACAGATCCAGACTAACACGGCTACCCCTCCATACTAGGGATGGAGATTCCACAATCACTCTAAGTAACACATTCCATTGCTTCACCACCCTCCTAGTGAAATAGTTTTTCCTTATATCCACCCTAGACCTCTCCCACTGTAACTTGAGACCATTGCTCCTTGTTCTGCCATTTGTCACTACCAAGAACAGCCGCTCTCTATGCTCTTTAAAACTTCCCTTCAGGAAGATGAAAGCTTCTATAGAATCGCTCCTCAGTCTCCTCTTCTGCAAACTAAACGAGCCCTAATGCCTCGGCCTCTCCTTTTAGGTCATGTGCTCTGGCCCCTTAATTGTTTTTGCTGCCCTCTGCTGGAACTTCTCCAAACTGTCCACATCCTTTCAATTCTGGGGGTGAAGAAGCAGAGCTGGATGCAATATGCCAGGTGTGGCCTCACCAGTACTCACCTATTCCATGTTCTTCAAAAGGGATTCTTTGAGGATCCCCTCCACCATTTGCCTTTAAGCTCACCAAAGATTTCACTGTCACGCCAAGCTTGTCACCTCCCATATTTGATTTTCTTACTGCAGCGAACAGGACAGCAGCCAACAGGGAGTTTGCCTGGGAAACATCCGAGAGGAGCTCAGGTAAAGCGTGGCTTTTGGGGGGGTGTGTTGTGAGCTGGTGTGCTGAGTATCCAGTGCCTGTCTGTAAGCATTTGTTTTGCAGTTAGAAAAGAGAGGCAGTTTGAAAGTGCGTTTGGCAGTTTGATAAGTTTGAAAAGTGTGAATCTGGGAGTGCCTTGTTCCAGGTGGGCCTTCAAGGGCTGATTGGATTGGAGGCCAGGCTTTGAGCCAGGTCTAGCCAGCAGCCTGATAAAAAAAGGCAGCCACAGCAGACACTGTGAGCAGCCAACAGGGCAGCAGCCAACAGGGAGTTTGCCTTGGGAGGAGCCCCATACTGATTAGTGTCTTTCTTACAGTTTTTTTCTCTTCTGCCCTTCAAGGTGGCACTAAAAACATCTGAGGGAACTCTCTTATGAAAGGGAAAAATGGGTCATGACAAGTCAGCTGTTGTGACCTGCACAGCATGTACCATGTGCCTTCTTCCCAGAAAACAGAAGAGATTTTGTCTGTACCAAGAGCAAGCTGGTCGCTGTCTTAGAAGAAAAGATTAGAGGACTTGAGGCCCAAATATAAACCCTTCAGTCCATCAGAGAAGGTAAAGACTTCCTCAACAGGAGGCAGCATTTAGTCCTGTAGGCACAACAGGATGAACAACCAGTGAGGGCAGTACAAAATGAGGAAGGAAATTGGAAGTATGTAATCTCCAGGAGAAGAAAGCCAATTCAGGTATCTCCAACTCCAGTGGAGGTAAACAACAGCTTTCAGGCTCTGTGCACAGGTACTACGGTGGAGAACGTTGTGGCAGAGACCTCTCAGGGAGGGAATCAGAAGAAGACCCCACTGACTAGAAGGCATGGGATCTGTAGTCCTGAGGATGAGTTCTACAACCACCACCCATAAGAGAAAATGATGGGTGGCAGTGGTTGAGGACTTCCTCCAGAGAGGGATGGAGTCATCCATCTGCCGTCCAGACCTGGAATCTCGGAAAGTTTGTGGCTTACCAGATGCTAGAATCCAGGACATAACAAAGATTTTTCCAACAATCATCAAACCTGCAGATTATTACCTCTTACTACTTCTCCATGTAGGAGCCAATGACACAGCAAAGAATGACCTTGAGCAGATCCCTGCAGATTATGTAACTCTGGGAAGAAAGATCAAGGAATATGGAGCAGAAGTGATGTTCTCATCCGTCCTGCCTGTTGAACAAAGGGGTCCAGGTAGAGATCGTCAAATCATGGAAGTAAATGTATGGTTGTGCAAGTGATGTCAGAGAGAGGGCTTTGGTTTCTTCAACCATCGGATTCTATTTCAGGGAAGAAGGATTGCTAGGAAGAGACAGGATCCATCTAACGAAGACAGGGAAGAGCATCTTTGCAGGCAGGCTTGCAAACATAGTAAGGAATGCTTTAAACTAGGTTAGTCAGTGGACAGTGACACAACCCCTGAGGTGAGTGGGGAAGAAGGAGGTTATAACAGAGGAGCCCTGATTCAAAAGGAGAAAGTAGGCCAATCAACTATTTAGCTAAGGTATTTGTACACTAATGCACGAAGCCTGGGAACAAACAGGAAGAATTAGAAGCCCTGGCACAGTCAAAGGAGTATGAGGTGATTGGAATAAGAGAAAGACTTGGTGGGATGACTCACATAAATGAAGCACTGTCATGGAAGGATATAAACTGTTCAGGAAGGACAGGCAGGGAAAAAAGGAGGTGGAGTGGTATTGTATATACGAGAGCAGTATGATTGCTCAGAGCTCCACTATATGAAGGAAGAAAAGCCAGTTAGAAGTCTTTGGGTTAAGCTTAGAGGCAGAAGCAACAGAGGTGATGTTGTGGTTGGTGTCTGCAATAGACTGCCAGGTCAGGTAGTTGAGATGGATGAACATTGCTTCAGACAACTAAGAGAAGCTTCCAAATCACAGGCATTGGTTCTCATGGGAGACTTTAATCACCTTGACATTTGTTGACATACTAATACAGCAGCACACAGACAATCCATAAAATTTTTGGGGAATGATGGGGATAACTTCTTGGTACAAGTGCTGAAGGAACTGACCATGGGCTGTGCGCAGCTCGACATGTTGGTCACAAACAGGGAAGAACTAGCAGGTGAAATAAAAGTGGGTGGAAACCTGGGCTGCAGCAATCATGAGATGATATATTTCAGGATTCTGACAAAAGGAAGAAAGGTGAGCAGTAAAATACAAACCCTTGATTTCAGAAGAGCAGGCTTTGACTCTCCGAGAGAACTGATGGGTAACATCCCCTGGGAAGCAAATATGAAGGGGAAAGTTGCTCAGGAGAACTGGCAGTATTTTAAAGAAATCTTACTGAAGGCACAGGAACAAAACATCCCAGTGCATAGTAAGAAAAGCAAATATGGTAGGCAAGCAGCTTGGCTTACCAGGGAAATCCGTGATGAGCTTAAACTCAGAAAGGATGTGTATAAGAAGTGCATAGTTGGACAGATGAGTAAGGAGGAGTGTAAATATGTTGTTGGGGAATGCAGGTGAGTAATCAGGAAGGCAAAAGCACAATTGGAACTGCAGTTGGCAAGGGATGGGAAGAGTAACAAGAAGGGTTTTTACAGACATGCTAACAATAAGAGGGTGGTGTGGGGCCATTACTGGATGCAGAAGGTATCTTTCTGACACATGATGTGGAAAAAGTTAAAGTACTCGATGTTTTTTTTTTTTTGCCTCTGTCTTCATGGATAAGGTCAGCTCCCAGACTAGACATCAGGCAATGCAGGATAGGAAAGTGGGGGCAGCTCTTGGTGGGAAAGAAGAGGTTATTGGCTATTTAGAAAAGCTAAACATACACAAATCCATGGGTCCAGATTTAATGCATCCAAGGGTACTGAGGGAATTGGCAAATGTCATTGAAGAACCTTTGGCCATTATCTTTGGCAACTTGTAGAGATCAGGAGAGATCTCAGATGACTGTAAAAAGGTAAATGTAGTGCACCATCTTTAAAAAAAGAAAGAAAAAACAGACCAGATCAGACCAGACCAGACTGGGAACTACAAACCAGTCAGCCTTACCTCAGTCCCAGGAAAAATCTTGGAGGGGATCCTCAATGAATCCATTTTGAATCACTTGGAAGAGGGGAAAGTGATTAAGAGTAGCCAACATATATTCACTAGGGGCAAGTCCTGCCTGACCACTCTGATTAGCTTCTATGGTGAGGTAACTGGCTCTGTGGACACAGGGAAGTCTATGGATGTGATATACCTTGACTTTAGCAAAGCTTTTGATACAGTTTCCCACAATTCTTGCCCATAAATTAAGGAAGTATGGACTGGATACATGGACTATGAGGTGGATAGAAAGCTGGCTAGACGATAAGGCCCAACAGGGAATGATCAATGACTCAATATATGGTTGGTGGTCAGTTTCAAGTAGAGTGCCCCAGGGATCAGTTCTGGGGCCAATACAATTCACCATCTCTATTAATGATCTGAATGAGGGGATGGATTGCACCCTCAGCAAATTTGCAGATGTCACTGAGATAGGGGGACAGGTAGATACATTTGAGGGTAGGGATAAGGTCCAGAGTGACCTAGATAAATTGGAGGATTGGGTCAAAAGTAATCCAATGAAGCTCAGAAAGGACAAGTACAGATTCCTGCACTAGGGACAGAAGAAACCCAAGCATTGTTACAGTCTGGAGACCAACAGGTTAAGTGGTAATACAGCAGAAAAGGACCTGGGGATTACACTGGATGAGAGTCTGGATATGAGTCAATAGTGTGCCCTTGTAGCCAAGAAAGCTAATGCAATACTGGAGAAGCATTTCCAGCAGATCTAGAGAAGTTATCCCCCCGGCTCTCTATTCGGCACTGTTGAAGCCATATCTGGAGCATTGCATCCAGTTTTGGGGACCCCAGTATAGAAAGGATGTGGATGCTTTGGAGCAGGTCCAGCAGAGGGCAACAAAAATTATTAGGTGGCTGGAGCATATGACCTATGAGGAGAGGCTGAGGGATCTAAGCTTACTTAGTTTACAGAAGAGTGAGGGGTGATTTGATAGCAGTCTTCAACTTCCAGAAGTGGGGCTCTAAAGCAGATGGAGAGAGGGTGCTTTCAGTAGTGAGAGAAGGCAGAACAAGGAGCAACGGTCCTAAGTTCCAGGGAGAGAGGTCTAGGTGGGATATTAGGAAAAACTGTTTCACCATGAGGGTGGTGAAGCACTGCAGTGTGTTACCTAGAGAGGTGGTGGAATCTCAATCCCTAGGTGTCTTAGAGTCCCAGCTTGACAAAGTCCTGGCCGGTATGATTTAATTAGGATTGATTCTGCTTTAGGCAGGGGGCTGGACTCGATGACTTCCTGAGATCCTTTCCAGCCCTAGGATTCTACGATTCTACTGCACATCAGGATGGTTTGAATAAATGGACTGTAAGGTGAATAGAAAGCCGGGCTAGATCAGTGTGCTCTACAGGTAGTGATCAATGTCTCGATGTCTGGTTGGCAGTCTGTATCAAGCAGAGTGTTCCAAGGTTTGGTTCTGCAGCCAGTTTTATTCAACATTTTTATTAATGACTTGGATGAGGGGATGGATCGCACCCTCAGCAAGTCTGCAGATGACACTAAGCTCATGGGAGAGGTAGGTACACTGGAGGGTAGGGATAGGTTCCAGAATGACTAGACAAATTGGAGGATTGGGCCAAAAGAAATCTGATGACAGATGGAAAAATCCCCCACACTACTACATGCTGGGGACCGACTGGCTAAGCAGCAGTTTGACTGCATTTCAAAACTGCTAAGCGCTATTTTGAAATGCACTTTGTGTGTAGCAGCGTTATTTTGAAATAAGCTTTTTAAAGTCTCTCTGCTGGAATAACTTACTTCAGAATAATGCTGTGGTGCAGACATACCCTAAATGTCCACATAGCCCTTGACCCTTTTGTCTGAGACTGCCAGCAAGAGTACAAATCCTATTGGTCTTGTACCATACGAAACTGTACTGAAACTACAATTAAACACAAACAAGAGCCTGTATAGTCCTTGAATTAAAGCTTAATATGATGATTCCAAAATATTTTCCCCCCAGAGGACCCTTTGTTATCTTGCTTAGTTTTCCAGGCTTCTTGCAGTGCCAGTACTGCTTGCATGCCTCTGCCAGTGTGAGAACACCCCCACCAGCATGCTCTGAGCAGAGGATGCTATTTTGGAGTTCAAAACTGTGTCCTCTAGGCAGCTGAAGTATACGACACATGGTCCAGCTCTGGATCAAAGGGTGGACCCCTGCATAACCCATAGCAGGCCTCCAGGATTCTAGGAAATGAGCTTTGAGAACCACTGCTTAATGATTAGAAGGATGTTCATTTGCAAAATATAACAAAAAGCATCATCTTCTGTGGTATATCTTAATTTATCATCACAGTGAGTGATATGAAAATGAATAGTGTCTTGAACTTCAGTACATTTGTTATATTCCCTATAATTAGAACTGAAAAGACTGTATTTTCTGTGGTATACATTATACAACAGCAGTAAATAATAACATACATGTCCAGTGTACAGTGTCAGTCATTAGGAATATTTGGACCCAGTTATGTTTTCAGTACCAATATTAATGCTGTAACATGATTAAACAACAGTCACATTCAATTGATGCTTTTTTAGACGTTGGGCTACTCATCCACATTTTCATTGGCTTTTGTTGGGTACAGGTGCTACTTTAACTGAAATGTGCAGAGTTCGATGTTATCACAACGTTTCTTTAGTACAAGTTACTGTCTAATGTATGTAAAATAGTCATGATTAAAACACCAATGGACAGTTAAATTATCTGCCAACAAAATTGTTTCCCCTATAAAAAGACAATTCACTTACAGATCATTGGCCATGTGTACTTAACATGCAGATTTTAATTTTGTTGGACAACATATTTCCTGACTGGACTGCTGTCATTCCAGGGACGTGGCTGCATTTTGCTGCATCAAGGGTGATTCAGTACTGGAGATTGCTTGCTGACAGCTCATGCCATTCATTCTAATTGGATAAGGTCTATTCGCACAAATTAAAATTCCTGGAAGCATACAAAGATCTTTGAATTTTTCACAGCTCTCACTCACATAAAGGGTAGAACAGCCTTTATCATGGGGATAACAAGTTGGTGAAGCCACTGGCCTGTGCACCCTCTGTTCATTTAATTACATGGGGAAAAGATACATGCCTATTAGCTGAGACATAACTGCTTTTTGTCTGGCTGAACTGTAAAGTTATAATCCCCAGTTCAGATTGTGAATGCATTACAGCTATTTCCTGACAGTCTTGCTATTAAAATGTGTGTATTACCAAAACAGGACTTTCAGTTGGAAGCCTCTGGTTATTATTTACAATAATGTGAACTGTACTAAGAGTCACACATGAAAGGCTCACTGTTCAATATTCGGGGTGTCTCCATGCTGCATTGCAAACCCATGTCTGTGGGAACTCAGGCTTCCAAGCCCATGTCTCAGCATCTGCAATGCATCGTACACCTAGGTTTACAGTTACTGGACCAAGGTGTCTCAGCCATACTAATGTAGCCACACTGGCAAGAACAGCAGGTTTACATCTGAGATTGTTGTAGAGAAATGTATTGAGAAATTGTGTCCATATCATGTGGTTATCTTTATTATTTGAAATACTCATTAAACAACATGAAGCAGTGTTAGAAATAAACTCTCATAATACAATCAAACCTTTATTTTGGATCATGGAAGAAAGAACTAGCAGTAACTGTGGACACCATCTAAATCTGAATTGGCATGTGGAGGGGACATTGTGGAGTCAGTTACACCCATCTGAATTGGGATCTGCCAGGCTCCAACATCTGTTAAATCAGCCTAAGGACTGCTATAATTTAAGTAACTGGTTTACAGTCCCTAAAGACCATACATCAACGGAAGCTCTGTCTAGCAGAGTTCTTCTTCACCATGCCCATACTAGCATGGCCTCTTAATCTAGGTTTATGCCAGCAGAGCATTCCCTGACACAAGGAGAAAATCCTCTGCTGTCTATTTATAACCAGGTATCAGTCTCTCCCTACTACTCAGGTGGCACAAAAGGTTGCACTGTACTGCAGTTTCTAGCCTGCCATCTTCAGTTCTGTCATACCATGGAGCAGACGAAAAAAAACCAGAAATACAGATGGCAGAATAAAAGCTTTCTATCTGGACTATAAATACTGTCACAATAAATAGACCAATGGATGGTGTAGTTTAGTATCCTGTAGTGACATGTGGTGATTGGTTCCAAGGAAAAGTATAGTAATGCACAGAACCAACTGTGAACTCCTGAGGTTGGGTAGGGAACCCATCGATGGCTATTTTAGCCCAGAAGCACGAGGACTGCTATCCCCAGTTGTTGCTACATAACTAATGTTTTGCGTCAGTGAGTTCAGTTTCATTCTGAATAGCTTAAAAGCATTTCCTTTTATTTCTTATCCTTTACATCACAAGAACTATCTTCACCCCTCCCCTTTGGTGATTTATACTAAAGGATATCTCCCCAGTTTATGACTAGCTTTATCACTGTCTTTCCATCTTAATTTCCTATGCATATTATGTCAAATAATTATGACAGTTCCCATATGAGATATTTTGCAGATAGATCACTAGCAACACATAGGAATATGTGCAAAAAAAATCTAACTATCCAGAAGCAGATGAATTTTTGCATGAACAAATGCCTACAGATTATCATCATCCTTTGTGATGCAAATTGGAGCGGGGGGGGAAGTACAAAATCAGATAATATATAGATTCTTTACTAAAAGAGTGGGAAAAAAAAGAAGAGTTCTCTTCTGACCAATAGCAGTGACAGCTTCTGCACTAAAGATGTGCTCCACAAACAAGAATGATCGTCAAGCCAGATAATGATTAGAATTGTTGCTTGAGCAGGCAAATATATATTTTCCATAGCGGTATCACCAAAAGCTTCAGCTGGATTGTGATCCCTTGTGCTGGATGTATGTGTGCGTTTATACCCAGATAAGCTGCTGGGAGCTCAAATGCCTTTGAAAGTTAAGCCATTTATCAAGGCACCAAATGAGGCACCATTTAAAAATGTCATGGCCATGTACCTTTGGATAGAGTGCATTCAGGTGGTTATTTCTTAAAGCTCTTCCTTCAGTCTCTCTTCTTGTCTGACTAGCGCTCACAGAACTCAAGGACCACCACCACAATATATTTCTTCTCAAGCAGCGTAAGTCATTTCGGCAAATTCTTCAGGCCTTTTGGCACTGCCATACTTACTAAGCTCTGATATGTGGTCTTGGGTCTGTTATTAAGTTGTTACATATTGATGACATACCTTGGGAAGTTTATATATTTCTAGTATCAGTTTCAATATCTATTTATCTACACAATAGAAACAAAACCCACAGGGTGGCTCCTCTGCCCAGATGTACTTCACTTCTTCATTCCAACTGTACCTGAAGCAATCCCCTTTTTTCAGAGGACAAGCCACTAAAGCCTTTTGGGCTAACAAGATTGCTTCAGTCACCATGATGTTTTTGTTTTCTGCATAAAACATTTTTAAACTATGAAATAAACACCCGAGAAAAAAAAAGTCAAATATACTTTCCATGAAGTACTCTGACAATTTTTCTTCATGGGAAGGCTGTGAGCCTTCTGATCCGTCAATAATGGTCTTATCCCAGAGACAGAGGACCAGATCTTCATCTACAATAAATTGGCAACAGCAACACTGATGTACCCATCCAGGAGTGAATAGAATTGCCTGTTTAGTAGTTTCCTTTAGATCAGACGGTTTGCTAGAAGAATCCCTTTTTCTTTTCCACTCGCAATGATTTGATGTATGTATTGAGGTCTCATTTTACTCTATTTCTGGTTGTAACTTATTCTGTATGTTTAAAGGTTGTTGAAATAAAAATTAAACTTTTAAAAAATATTTTGCTACATAACAAAACCAAAACTTAACCATAGCTCCTCTGTAGACCTTAAATGTTGCTCTTCCAAAAACTTTTCCTTTGGGCTTCTATTATCATTCTACTACGTTATATGCCAAAAGTGCTCAATCTTCTTCTGTATGCTGTGAGAAAGGCTAGTAAGAAAATTTTAGCCCTTGAGGTTTGAGAAATTATTGTGACTGAATAGAAAAGGGCAAAACAGCTTGGATAAAATACTGACCCCCATATAACTGCCAAAAGCTACATGGGATTGCAATTGTGTTTCACTCCACACAACTGCTGAGCAGGTCAGTGGGGGCCAGAAGGCCTGATTAACCTTCTGTTCTATAGCTGCAAGGGATCCAGGGCTAGACAAAGAATAATTGCAGACAAAGTCCAGCTGTGGGAGGAGCAGGAAGCATGTGAGACCAGGAGGGCTGCAGTGACTCAGCTCAGAGGCAAGAAGCGTATTCAGGGGGATACTACCAGTTGCCTGGAAAGAGCTCCAGAAGAATGAAGCCACAGGGATAACAGGAAGCTCCAGCGGTGGGGTATGAAGGACGCTGTCCCCTGTCTGCTTTACTTCTGCTTGGCCATTTTGAGACAGAAAGGGGAAACAGTGCAAGGAACCAATGACATTGGGCACCCCATGGGGTAAAAGCAATTCCCAGACCCAGCCACAAGAAGTGGGTACCTGAAGCTTTTATAACATTGGTCCTTCCTGTTATTTTGCTTCCTGGCTTCTATGCAAGTTTGCCACTGGGCCATCCCCTGGCTACTCCACCCATCCCTTAGTACAGGATCCCATATCTTATCCTCTCCCTGACCTTCGCAGTTGTTGTGGATCAACTCCCTTACCCTCTCTACAGCCCCCTGCTGATTGCACTGTCTGGTTTTATAATCCTAGCTCAGCTTCTTCCCCAGCTGGGGTTTGTTTGCCATTAGGCCTTACCCATACCTGCCTCATCTCCAGGGGCAGCAGAGAGGGTTTATGGTCTCCTTGGCCCACTTTAACCTGCTCAGATCTTGTAACTTATGCCCAGAAGTTGGGCCTTCAAGTTATTGCATACTTTCTCTTGGTCACATACTGAGAGAAACAAACAATCTGGCCATCTTTTCTGGGGCTTCCAAACTCTGCTGCTTCTGAAATCCATGGGCCCATACAGCTATTGGTACAGTCAGCAATGCAGCCACTAACATCATCTGTGCTCCTTTGACTAACTCCATGGAATCTCCCAGCAGCCATCCCCTCATGGTCTCAGTTCCAACAACCAACTGATTACTCTCACCATTTGTCCCTGCATTGGTCAGGTTTATCTTGGCAGATACCACTCCCCTTTCCAGCTCCTGCCCCCCTTTCCATCATTGTAGCCCTGCCCGCCTCTTCTACTGCTACTACTGTGCCCATTATGAGTGCCATAAGCTACCCTGTGTTCTTTACCTGGAACCCTGCCTGCCTGCCTTTCCCTGGCTACAGTTCACCTTTGTGAAAGCAAAGCCTCCCTACATCCTAATTTCCAGAGGAAAAATAAGCACCTTCCCCTCCAGCTCTCACAATAAAGACACCTTTGTGTTCTCCTGTGTTCCTCCCTCCAGGGCAAGGCTTTTTATCACCAGGTAAGTAAAGGTGCTCGTCAGATGTTTGCTCTGCCAACAGGCAGGACACATCCTACAGCTTCAAAACCCTCTTCCTCTTCCCCTTGCCCTTCCCTCAACTAGCAGAAAGGGTAGAGAGATTCCTTCAGAAGGGTCATGCATAAATACTGCTGCTCTGTAGCCAGCTTTACCAAATATCTCTGCAGGTAGAACAGTTCTTCCCCCTCTATTGCCTCTCCCTATAAAACTAGCACCTAGATCCCCTTGAATTATTTTTCTACTTCCTTAAACTGGAGCAGAAGTGCTGAGATTCAGTCAGAAAAGGTGTACCTGCTTTCAAGCTTCCACATATAACAATGCCATTTTCTTTCTCCCTTTCCTTTGACCTAATTGTACTCACTATCCCCTTTTATCAGGAGATATAGTCCTGGCTACCTTCTCCTCTACTGTTGTAAAGGGTTCTACTCACTGCTGGTACACTGTGTTAGGTAGGAATTAGCTTTTAGCACATACAATGCCCCCCTCTCTAAAATATCTCCAGACCCCATTCCTGGAACCCACTTTTATTTGCCTGGCCTGACTTTATAATTGTACCTCGCTTCCTTCTGAGCTAGGTTTGATGTGAAATTAGGCCTTATCAAGACCTGACTCCCCTCCATGTGCAGCATATGAGGTTAATTGGCTCCTTTTGGCCCTTGTTAATTGACTCAGGTTTTGAGTGAGGACAAACACCCCATCATGGGGGTAAATTAGGAATTGAGCACTGTATTCATTTAAAGGGATTAGGCTCACGCATGCTAATTAGCAGACTATTTCTCAAGGAGCTAGGTAGACTCAGGATTCAGAGATGGGGTGGTGTAGTTTAGCACAAAGCCATGCTTAGAGCTGTGACTAAAGTTACAATCTAGTCCAGTACTTCCCAGGTTCAGAAAATTTCTGTTACATTATTGTTTTGCTAGTTCTTGTCAGGACTACAAGTACATATAATTATAGGACAGTAAGAAAGCTGTTCTGAAAATACTGCATTTCTGTCCTGAATGGGAGTAGCAAATATTAGTAATTGTGTGAGACTTGTATGCCGGTAGGCTTAGATAACTACAATACCCACACTTTAGGGTGCCTGTTATAATCAAACCTGTTCTACTGGTATTTTTTACCTTCTGATTTTTTTTCTTTTAAGTCATCAGATGTAGTCCACTGATATGAGCATGCCTCATTTAAATTTCAGTACACATGAAGTATGGTAAGGGTGTGGATTATATGGGCCTCTGAATATCTGGGTTAGTTCAGATAAGTGTTGAGAAGACATTCACACTCCTGGGTACTCCTTAATCATTTGTTATTCTCAGTTGAGTGTGAAGGTCAGTTCTAGTTCCTACTAGACAAAAAGAATAGAAAATATTCCAGCTGTACAACTACAGAAAAGTGGTTGCTTCATATATGCCAGAAAATTCAGTGGGAGGATTACTTCTGATAAATTCTTTGCAATAGGGTAAATTGCTTCAGTCTAAAATTTCTGTCTGGGAAATTGGGGTTCAGAAAAAGTACCAGCAATTTGTTTCTTAACTAATTCAGCTAATCTGAGTACTTTAGAGTTATCATTCAAGGATGCCAGGTCTGTACATTTGTAACTGAAAAAAAAGTCATGACAAATATTTTGCACTTTTTTGGCATTGACTTACATGTTTTTTGGGTCAAAAACATAAGAAAAATGCAAGTATATTATTCATACATACTGCATGAACATCTAGAGGCTCCAACCATGATCGGAGCCCCATTTGCTAGGTATCATGCACAAAAGATGATCCATCTGAAAGCTTAGGTAGTACAGTCCCCTATATTAGCCATACTCACTTCAGACTGGAAGATTTGTAGTGCAGCACAATTCCAACCATAAGATTTCTAATTCCTGTAGAAGCAGCATGGTACTATTTAACCCATACCTACTAACTGTCTTGTTCTACACTGTTGCCTTATTCAATCACATTTTGTTAACTGCTTGTTGACCATAAGGGCTTTAGAAAACAAGCTGCTTAGTCAAAATTGGCTTGTAAAGTATCAGAGCCCCTAGGCAGCTATGTAGATAACGTAGGCCATATCTGTTGCTATGCTGAGCTCACATGGGCCAGGAGATGACATGGAATCTTAAAAGATCTAGTCCCTGAAAAACCCCAGCATGTCCCTTGTGGTGTTGGAGGGACAGGGAAATCCTGTACAGTAGCTTCATGCCTCCCAACTCTTATGCTTGGCTGTGTTGCCATGATCTGGGGAGTCTGACTCTGTCTCTGGTGTCTTGAAGCAGGCAATACTGTGTATGGACCTGATTCATCTCACACTGAAGACAGTAAAAGATCCTATAGTGGATGTTGAATCAGGGAATTATTGCAGAGAATGGAAAAATTACTCGTTTGGTTTTAATGGCCAGCAGACTTTTTCTTCTCTTTAGTGGGATCTGAAGTATCTTTAAAAACCTAGAATTTTATATTCTCAAAAAGTATATTAAATTTTCCATATGCAGAATGGCCAGAGCTCACTGAATGAAGACTGAGTCAGTACTTAGATTATCTTCGTTCTTAGCTGGATGGGCCCCATACTGTATTTGCTGATGGGACTTGCATTTCATGTATCTCTTGCTCTCATTCTGTCCTGAGGACTGCACTGCATCTCCCCAATGTAACTCAGTGTCTCCTTGGACTGACTCTCATGGTGCCTCATAGGAGACACATGGCTGCAGATGTATCATAATCCCACCTGGGAGTCTGGGCCATAGAGGAAAAACAGGTAGCTGGCACCTTATTGCAAGGTGGCCCTATAAGGAACTATATTTTAATGCTGACCTGATTTGAAACAAAACACCTGGCAATTTCCAAAAATTAAAAATGTTTGTTTCTGCCAAGAATATGATTTAAAATTCATCATGATTTAGGGGGGAAAAGTTGAATCCTAATATTCTGGTAATTACTTAGTTTTAAATTGAGAAAAGGGGGAAATCTTCCATTTGGCTGGCTCAGAACTGGATGAAAACAATCCAGGTCCTTCGATTCACTGCATCATGGGACCTCTGTAGTGCCTTGGAAAGGCAGTGAAATGGGTTCATCTCCCTTTCCAGACAGGCAGAGCCAATGGTATAAAGACTGCTCCTGCTAGCACGTGCAGGGATCCCCTCTTCCCTCCAGATATTTAGAAGTATCAGCACTCCCTCAGAACTCACCCCAGCTACTGTGGGCTATCTGCTTGAGCAAGCAGGTAGGCCATAATGCACTCGTCTCCTCATGGGCAAAGACCCAAAGACTGGAGTTGGACAGGTTTGAAGAAAATGATGTTTTGTTTTCCTGTTCTGGTGATAGATTTATGATTGTGTGTTTTTTGTAATCTTCAGGAATGTAACACTGAAGTCACAATTCTCACTCAGGGGAGAAAAGCTTTAATGAATATTAAAAATGTATAATTAAATTTTCTTCTGAGCTATTCCCAGGTAAGCTCGACAGAACATCCATGTAAATTATGCATAATAGTTTTATGAGCTGAACTTTCTGTCTGCCCAGCTTGTGAGTCTCTCATTTTAGCAACCTTTGGGAATTCGTGTGGCACTTCAGGGGAAGACAGGACATTCTGAAAACCTTTAATTTGTTCTTTCAAGTATCACCCCGAGCAAAGGGGAGATACTTTACTGAATGGCCTTGGACAGTTTCTGCCTGTATGCTTTCATTTTATGGTATTGACTTGTACAGTAACAGCCTCCATACAATTCACAGAGTTCAAAGTTTTGGCATGTTTTGTAGCTTTTGGATGGGCTGAGTTTATATCTCCAGGGCCTGAAATCCCAATTCCCATATCAAAGCACTCACAGACCCAGAATTTAGTCACACATGATTTTCAGCAAATATTGCACAGGGTCCTCCTCTCTGCCATCAAGTCTGACAGAAGAGTACCAACTTCATAAAATCTGACAATAAACATAATAAATCATGGCTACTTTACAAGCCACACATATTATGTTCACATAATACCTAAAGAAAATAAGTTAAATCTAAACAGGTCAGTTTATACAGAAACACAGTGGCTACAGTTACACTACAGCGCTCTGTTGAGAGAGGTCACCGTCAGAAGAGATTTCCCAACAAAACTTCTGTTAGCAGAGTGCGGCCACAAACAAAGGCCAATCAGAAGAGTGCTCTGCTCCATCCTCAGAGCAGCCTCATTGCCCAGCTGCTCTTTTGGTGAAACAGGCACCCAGAGCATAGCAGATAGGGCTGCCCATTGTTGTGGATGCACTGTCTGTCGAGAGAAGGACACCCCCCGCCCCCCCCAGAACATCCACACAGGTTTTTTGTTGACAGAATCTGTCAACAGCAGTATTATGCCTCATGGCTGAGAGGAAGAATGCTGCTGGCAAAAGTGCTGAGTTTTGTCCACAAACCTGTCAACAAAATATATTCTGTGCGTGGACATTGCACCAGTTTTTTCAACAAAACCAGGGTTTTGTCAGCAAAACTTGCTAGTGTAACTATAGCCAGTGACAGTAAACTCAAAGTTCCCAAAACCATAGACTAAATTCACCTGAGTTGTTAGTCTTTGGGTCACAAAATATATACAGCCTGCTGTATCTGAAACAACATCTTCCTTCTGCTTCCTTGTAGAAAATTTTGGCCAGAATCTTCGTCTACTCTTTTGAAATCACTCAGGGCTACATCTAGGCTGTGTCTACACGTGCCCCAAACTTCGAAATGGCCATGCAAATGGCCATTTCGAAGTTTACTAATGAAGCGCTGAAATGCATATTCAGCGCTTCATTAGCATGCGGGCGGCAGCAGCGCTTCGAAATTGACGTGGCTTGCCTCCGTGCGGCTCGTCCAGACGGGACTTCTTTTCGAAAGGAAGCCACCTACTTCGAAGTCCCCTTATTCCCATGAGCTCATGGGAATAAGGAGACTTTGAAACAGGCGGGGCCCTTTCGAAAAGGAGCCCCGTCTGGACGAGCCGCGCGGAGGCAAGCCACGTCAATTTCGAAGCGCTGCTGCCGCCCGCATGCTAATGAAGCGCTGAATATGCATTTCAGCGCTTCATTAGTAAACTTCGAAATGGCCATTTGCATGGCCATTTCGAAGTTTGGGGCACGTGTAGACGTAGCATAAGTGACAGCAAAGTTTATTTCAAAATAATAACAGCTGTTATCTCAAAATAACTTTGCTGTGTGGCCATAGCCTCACTTAGCTAGTCAGGTAAACAATTAACCACTCAGTTAAATATGTACATTTTAATAATGTCCCTGTTACAAAAATAAAAATAAAGAGTAGCAAAATAAATTATTTTCTCCAACATAACATTTAAAATAAGAAAAGAGTTGCTGAAACACATCAGTGGAGACAATTTAACTAAAGCAATTTGGCTAAAATCAAACATTGAAAGTATACAACTAAAATAAAAAAAAATAGTTTTCCTTCCCAATTTCCCCTTTGGCTTCCCCATTGAAGGATTCACTCTAACACTAACCTGATGCAAAATGCTCCAGTTAGAACAACAGCCTGCTTTTGCCTATGGGCTTCAGCTTCTCTAAACCCACACAGATCATATGACATTTTGAAAAGCAGCTGCTCTGACTCCTTGCCCTCATATGGAGTCAGAGTCCGGCAACAGGGAACCCATGGAGCACACCCAAAACTATCAGACTCAGTTCCAGAAAGATCTGGATGTGCGGTGCTGATTGTTCCTCTGCCTGGCAATAATGACCCAGAAACTCCTCATCCGTACTCCTCCCCCTACCTCCAACTCATCCGTACTCCTCCCACTACCCCAACAGGTCTCTTAAAAAGATCTCTTCCCATTAGACATGTGTTACACTGTGATCTCATTAATGTTCTGATTCCTTGGAATAATCCAAACATTACAATTGGTCTAAAGCCTGGTTTGCTGCCCTTATATTGCTTATGACAATATTGCTAAGACCTAATTTCAAATATGGGCACATGGTTGTAAAACAGGCAGATAATCACCATCAGGGAAGAGAAGTCTCCTTTTTATAGCTACCTCTTTTATTCTCTAATCCTGCTGGTGCTAAGGACAGGATCAACTTGAGATCCTTTGTTCACCCTGATTATAAAATTAACATCTCAGCTTTCGTCCTAAGAAATAATGGATTTCTTTTACAGCTATTAAATGTTAACATCACTCTGGGCTGTTTATACTTGCCCACATAAAGCATATTTATAGAAGATGCTATTCTGCCGTCAGCCCTTCAGAAAGTGCAAAGCTAATACATTGTAAATCCCCTTTGGGAACACTGGGTCTCGTCTGCCTGGCAGAATTGTATTAATGTTTTTTCTCCTTGGGAGTTTGAGGCAGACATATGGTGCATACAGGCGTATTGTGATGAAGAAACACAACCGCCTTTTCATCAAAGAGAGCAGGTCAAACTTGAGCGGAGCATACTTCCGGGAAAATGGGTTAAGCATAACAGAAGCTCATTTATCTCCCATTTGATCCTGAGTACAGCTGAGATCTGTATCTATTACCTCGATGCCTCAGTCACTTTGCAGCTCTGCTAATAGCCTAACTCCTGTCACATCCCAAATGACAACACATAGCTCTCCGAACAGTCCTGCTAATATACTGTCAGACCTTCAACTGTACTGAGGGCCAGAAATCTGACTGGTGCCTTCAGGAAATGCATCATTTTCTATTATTTGTTTCTAAGCCATAGCTCACTCTCTGTGTTCCAGTTCCTCTGTTTTTGACTTCATCTTCAGTCCTACCTATGTTCTTCTCCACATCTACTATGACAATATAATATGCCTTTGTAGCACAATAATACTGCATGGATAACTCTATCACTGTGTGGTTATCTGAAGTTGCTGCAGTTTTCTTCTAGCTTGTCATGTCAGTATCACAAATCTTAATTAGCTCCAGTTCATTTGCCTGGAGCAACAGTGTGTGTGTGTGAGAGAGAGAGAGAGAGAGAGAGAGAGAGAGAGAGAGAGAGAGAGAGAGAGAGAGAGAGAGAGAGAGAGAGCCCTCTGTAGAATGGCAGTATATTATATAATTTTGTATTCCATGCCTTTCCATTACAGAAATATAAATACATATAATTTTATATTGAAAAAGAAAAACAAAGATTTTACTCTGTCAATATATTGCATTTTAAAACTTGCCTATTCATGGCAAGTCTAACAAGAGGCCATAAGAAATGGTTTGGCCCATTCCCCTCAAAATTCCTGTGTGTGTCTTAGTTGGTAAGAAAGTGGGAGCTACGATAGGGCAGCTTGACCACTTCTTCAATCCTGACTCACATTGCTAGTGTCTGAAACTGATGGCCAGATCAGGGAAACATCCATCAATCACCAAAATAATATCATATTTTGGGACAGGAAGTGAAGAATACTGTTTCCAATAACAACAACAGAAATGAGAATTTAAACAGATAAAACGTAGTTACTTGTAGGTGTAACCTCAGACTTTTGTTCCTTTTTGGAACAGATCCTACCAATGCTCCTGATTACAGAACAAAAAACTGCTAGCATGAGACCAAGTCAGAAATTGGTTCTAAAACTCAGAATGGAACCAGAATCTTTGAGGAAGGCAAAAAACTCTATTCTGAGCTATCACTTTAACCTTCAGAGATTAGGAGGACTGATCTGCTGTGATCAGTGTCTGCTATCTAATGGTAGTTACTGCCATAAGTAAACTTCAATGGTATATGCAGTAATCCTTATAACTATTATTTGCATGGTATTTATCACAAATAACCTAAAGCCAGGAGTGCAACATTCAGGTTTCATTTCCTAGTTCCCCTGTACCTCATAAATCACACCCATAAATTAACATTTTACAAGTATCAGAGGAGTAGCCGTGTTAGTCTGGATCTGTAACAGCAACAAAGGGTCCTGTGGCACCTTATAGACTAACAGAAGTTTTGAGCGTGAGCTTTTGTGAGCACAGACTCACTTCATCAGATGCTGGTCTTGGAAATCTGCAGGGCCAGGTACAAATAAGCCAGAGCAAGGCTGGGAATAACAAGGTTAGCTCAGTCAGGAAGGGTGAGGCTTACTACCAGCAGTTGATCTGGAGGTGTGAACACCAAGAAAGGGGAAGCTGCTTTTGTATTTAGCCAGCCATTCGCAGTCTTTGTTTAAGCCTGAGCTGAGGGTGTCGAATTTGCAGATGAATTGTAGCTCAGAAATTTCTCTTTGGAGTCTGGTCCTGAGATTTTTTTGCTGTAGGATAGCTACTTTTAAGTCTGCTACTGTGTGGCCTGGGAGATTGAAGTGCTCTCCTACGGGTTTTTGTATATTGCCATTTCTGATATCTGATTTGTGTGAGTTTATTCTTTTACATAGAGACTGTCCAGTTTGTCCAATGTATATAGCAGAGGGGCATTGCTGGCACATGATGGCATAAATTATATTGGTAGATGTGCAGCTGAATGAACCCACGATGGTGTGGCTGATCTGGTTAGCTCCTGTAATGGTGTTGCTGGTGTAGATATGTGGGCAGAGCTGGTAACGAGGTTTGTTGCATGGATGGGTCCCTGAGTTAGAGTGACTGTGGTGCGGTGTATAGTTGCTGGTTAGGATTTGCTTCAGGTTGGCAGGTTGTCTGTGGGCAAGGACTGCTCTGCCTCCCAAGGCCTGTGAAAGTGGGGGATCATTGTCCAGGATGGGTTGTAAATCCCTGATGATGCGCTGTAGAGGTTTTAGCTGAGGACTGTAGGTGATGGCTAGTGGTGTTCTGTCGGTTTCTCTCTTGGGCTTGTCCTGTAGTAAGAGGCTTCATGGCACACGTCCAGCTTTGTTGATCTGTTTTATCACTTCCTCAGGTGGGTATTGCAGTTTCAAGAATGCTTGGTAGAGATCCTGTAGGTGTTTGTCTCTGTCAGAGGGGTTGGAGCAAATGCAGTTATATCTTAGTGCTTGGCTGTAGACAATGGATCGTGTGGTGTGTCTGGGATGGAAGCTGGAGGCATGAAGGTAGGCGTAGCGGTCAGTGGGTTTACGGTACAGGGTGGTATTGATGTGGCAATCGTGTATTAGCACCGTGGTGTCCAGGAAGTGGATCTCCTGTGTGGACTGTTCCAGGTTGATGTTGGGGTGAAAGTTGTTGAAGTCCTGGTGGAATTCCTCCAGAGTCTCCTTCCCATGGGTCCAGATGATGAAGATGTTATCAATGAAGTGTAAGTAAGAGGTGTTAGTGGACGAGAGCTAAGGAAGTTATATCTCTCCTGGAAAAAAATCATTTTTGAAAGAAAAAAGAAAAAAAAACCTTTTCCATCAAAAGAAGCTTGAACAGAAAACTGTATAATCAGGGCTAATTTTCCATGCTTTAGAGAAAATCCTTCAAAACTCTTGGAAACTTTTTGAAATACCAGAGGGCAAATCCTGCCAAAGGGCTGAATTTTATGTGAATTTTTGGAGTTGGTGCACACCCACGAATGCCTACTCAAGGGAAACTCAAAAAAAAATGCAAACACCCCAAACTGAAGGTAAGTTGTATCATTAAATTTCAGCAAGTCAGTAACAAATGTGAACTCCTGGATCACTGTAACTAACAGTCTTGCCATGGAGTCACAGACAGTCCAGCTTGGACTCTCCAGTCTATTTTGCCACATAAGCAAGCTGGAATTGGCATTTATATGGTCACTTACACTAAAACTCACATAATAGACTAGTTGCTTCCAGTCTCAAGAGGCAAATCACTTACTCCAGATCAGTTGGTACCCTAGATCCTCACTGAAGATAATGCCTGTAGTTTATAATTGGCTAGCTAATTGTTCATTATGTAGGAAAAATCTGAGTAATTTAAAGGTTAAAGAAAGCAAATACATATACACAAACTACTTGCAATCTAAATGCTAAGAGTGACAGAGTTGTAGTGATCTATTAATTCAAAATGTCTTTCAGGGCAGACCCAGGAGATAGTATCTGGGGTCTCTGGCTTCAGCTGGGTATGTCTGTCCCTATAAGAGTTTAAACAGCAAAGAGGTGGACAATTTTCCTGTGTCTTCATTTTAGTTCATTCATTCAGCTTCCCAGTCCACAGGACAAGCTTCCTTGCACATAGCGTTTCCAAGGTATGATAGGGCCATTAGCAGGTTCTTTGTATTGTGATGTTCCTGGATGGCCCATCTGCTTTTAAAAAAAAAAAAAGGCTATGATCTAAGAAGTGAGTCCATCCCAAGAAAGCTCCTCACCTAATAAATTATTTTATTAGTCTTTAAAGTGTTAGATGACTGTCTTTTTTTTTAATTTTTGTTTGTTTGTTTGTTTTTGGTAGAATATAGACTAACACAGCTATCTTTCTGTCACCCATCTGTTTTTGTTATTTCTCCTGGACTGGCGGGCTGGTGGAGTGAGGGAGACAACAGGCACAGTGGAGGGGAGGAACTCTTCCTATCTGCTGAGTTTACAAATTTAGAGCAACAATTGTCAAAAACGTGCATGCATATTTCCTAATAGCATGGCATGTGAACATTAAAAATAAGATTAATGCATGTGCATGTTCTATCAGTCTAAACGTTGCATATGTTCTTATAAGATTAATACCTAGGTTAAACATATGATCACATAGGTGGCTGGTCTCCAGCTGTGAGTGTGTCAGTGTTTAGCTAATGCCAGCAGAGTTGGTAAGATCTGGCACCTATCCTTTTGATGCTGTTTGAAACAGCACAAGACAGATCCATTCAATGCTGTGAATTCTATGTGTATTTTGGAGAGTAAGAATAGGTGGTAGAGCTGTCTATCTTTGGTATTTTATATGTCCAGTAATGGTCCTTGATTACACCAGAAAGTGCAGTAATATGAGAAATTAAAGGGAAAAGCACCTCTCTGATCACCCTTTCAGTATGCAACCAAGGTACAATATTAATCATTTGATGGCTGTTTGTCAGCTAACAACAAATGGGTTCTGTCCTGATCTTAGTGGCCATACAACAAAAATCATGTACATGTACTTTGTGAGGAAAGAATGTTTTATAAAATAAAGGAATAACTCGGATTAAGATTGCTAAAACTGACAGGAACAAGACTTCCATTACTAAATAAATTAACTAAAATGCACTAGAAACATTTAAAATTTTGCTATAGATTTTTTTTAAAAAATGATAAAATGCTGTTGTACAATTATGTAATGAAACAAAATAGAGCACTAAAAACAAATACTATAGTACCTCTTAAACTTGTCATCTACTGTGCAATGAGTAGATACTAGTCATTTGTGCTAGGTGATCGGGGTAAAAGTCACAGTCTGCTGATTTTATTGTATATACACGAAGGCGATCTGTTCCCTAAAATGGGTATGACCATGAAACTTAAGTTCTTTAGAATTTTAATCGAATTTTAGCCAAAGAAATTCACAAGCTGTGACTTTCACTGTTCAAATGTAACAGTAATACATATTTTATGAGAGCTTCTATATGCAGAATTCATGTGAAATGATTGAAAGTACAGGGTGTACACACAACTCTGCTTTCCTTAATATTAAAAATATGTCAACATAGTATACATTTTTAATTTCTTTCTTGATTCAAAAGAAGACAACTTTTGAGAGATTTGCAGAAGTCTTTCAGTATTGTAGGACATGAGTGTTTAACTAAAGGAACTGATCTAGCAAGTGAACCCAGAGAATCAGCCACAAGCTCTAGAAAAGCTCAGAAGCTGAAGGTGACTGATCAGTTTACAGTCTTCTTTCAATCAATTGTTTGTTTGTAAATCAGGAAAATCAGCAATCCATGCAAACTGCTGAGATTTAATCAGAGGTAGAAAAATTACCTTGTTACATATGCTATCTTTTTATTCTAATTCTAAAAAATAGATTAGCCAAGTTCTCAGAAAACATGAGCTTTTGAATATTAAGAACCACACTTGCATTCAAAATAATGAGATTGTGTCACAGTAATCACAAAGTAAGCAGCAAGCAGGACTTGAAAAGTGGCTTAAGCATCTAGGGGAGCCCTTTGAGTAACCAGACAGGTAAGTGTGTTTCTTTAATAGGGTCCCAGCTCATATTATGGTAATATAGCAAGGAACAGGATTTTCAAAAGTGAATGCCTAAAGTTAGGCTCCTGAATCCACTGATTTTTTTTTCTGAAGTTGTGAGCACCCAGAAGTCATCAATAGTTTTTGTGGGAGTTGGCATTTCTGGAAATCAGGCTGCTTATTTAGGTGTCTGAATATGGATTTAGATGTCCAGAATTAGGCCTTTGCTTTTAAGTACTAGTGCTGTTAAATATAAGTGCTATGAGCCTATCAAGGAAACATAAGATCAGTTGGATAATACTTGCATGAAGAGTTATCTAAGCAACAGTTGGTCATTATACAAAGTACTGCTGATTAGGCAGATTTTTTTTTCTTCTTAATGAGAAGTGAACAAAAGGCTTGATATTGTGCTAATGCAGTAGTCCATCCATACAGAATCAAACCTCATATTGGGCATTTTTTCTAAAAAAACATGCTCTGGCAATAATTTGTGGTATGTTCAGTGGCCTGGGTTAGACAGAAGATCTTCGGAGTAAATGGTTACAGTGGTCGCTGGTTACCTTGGAATCTATGAATCTGAATCTATGGGTATATCTTCCAGAGTTTGATTTCACACATCTAGTGGGGACATGTGAAATTGAGCTGTCGGGTTGATAGTCAACCCGTGTACTTCTCAATCTCCGGAGAAGTAAGGGAAGTCAAGGGAAGAGTTTCTCCCGTCAACATTTCTCGGAGAGGACAACCAGGCATATTGATTCGTAGATAAGTCAATTCTACCTACACAATTGTTATAGCTGGAATTTTGTATCTACAATTGACTCTAAGGGTCTAGTGTAGACCTGTCCTATGAAATGCACTAACAGAGAACTGGGGCATTGTGATCAAGATGCTAGTTGTATACTAACTACTTAGTCAATAAGGATACCATGAAGTTTGACACCTTTTGAAGAACTAGAGATGTTAATTCCTCTGTCCTAGCAGATTCCAATTTTGGAAATTATGTTTTGCCAACACAAATTGCTCCCGCAATTTCCATCAGAGGTAGCATTCTTCTAAACCCTTATATGTTGCAAAATGTTGTGTCTATGCTCTTAAGCAGTTCTTCAGTTCACCATAAAAGTGTTAAGATTCTGCTCACACTTGTTTTTTTAGCTACCTAAGTGGTATAATATAGGAAATTGTAGTAATTAATAATCTCTTGCCTATCTCTAAACAGATTTCCATGGCACAGCTAGAAAAAAAAAACCTGAAACATTTGTGTACATGCTATTTTTTGTACTGCAGATTTATCCTCTGTCTCAATTTCTCCATTAGTTTTAAAACAGCAAGATTTGCTGAAGAACTAAAGGGTATGTTGGAACTGCAATGTAAGCTCAGGATTAAGACAAACATTTAGGCTATGTTGAGACTGGTTGCTCTTTTGGGATTCCTTTGTGCAGTATTCCAGTTCTGCTACTACTTGTCATTAGAGGAGTACTGGACACCTTGAAATAGGCTCTTATTTCAAACTTCTAACCTGAGTTGTTGGCCCTAGGGTTAGAACCTACAAGCAGAGGAGTTAAAGCCCTGCACTTTACCACATGAGCTAAAGGCCTGTTACTGCTCAGCTAAGGCTGTAGAGCAGAGACTTCACTTACCATAGATGAGGGCTCAGTGCCTCTGGATACTGAACTTGAAATAAGGTAACTCAAAATAATTTATGCAATTTGTATTGTGCAAACTATTTCAAGCTAGACATGCAGTCTAGATATAGCCCTAGACACAAATTAACCCAGACCAGGGTTCCAGAACACTAGTGGACTGTCAGAGGAGCCTCACCTAATTCAAGCCCTATTGCTTGGCAGAGTAGCTGCTGGATTCATGCTATGGGAGTCTGTCAGAAGTTTCTCACTTTCCCATGGGCTAGCATGCTTTCTTCTCTACACAGTAAAGTTTGGTGGATAGTCAAGTCTCCCACATTTCACCACACACAAAGGGCTAAAACTCCCACATTTCATCAGCGCGCTTGGAAGTCTGAGTTATTGCATAGTTAGGATCAGGTCTGCAGGACATTGGAGACTGAGGATTGGGACCCAGTGTTCACCATTTCTTAATCTGGAGCAAAACAAATGAGTACAGATGTTTCAACCCCAGGTTAACAAATCCACTGTCTGCTAATCTGAGTTTTATGAACCCTAGTATTACATTGTATTGTAAACATGCCCAAAAGCTTGAAACAGAAAATAACCAATAAAAATTTGCACAGAAACAATGATACAGAAATGTACAGCCTTGGCTGGTATAAATCAGCACATACACACACACATACACACACGTGTATGTGTGTGTATATATATATATATTATATAAAAATAGGCATACATCCTTGGCTGATATAAATCAGTACATATATAAAGTAGGTATGCCATTTATCAAATGTTACCTATCCTAAATGTAGAATAAAAACAAGCCAGCATGAACTTCCATTTTTATATACAAAACCAGCCAGGCAAAAGTGACTAGACATGAGAAACCTTTTCAAATGTTGTCTCAGAGGGATAGCCATGTTAGTCTGTAGATTCACAAATTACAAGCAGTCCTGTAGCATCTTAAGGACTAATAAGATTTGTATGCCCTGGATTCTAAATGTCTACTTCAGTAATCTGAGGAAGAGGGTCTTACCCACGAAAGCTCATGGCCTAATAAATTTGTTACTCTTTAAAGTGCCACAGGACTGGTTGTTACTTTTTAAATGTAGGCAATACATCTGTTGTGGTTTAAAATCATTTGGAAGAGTGCACTCTGAATGCATACCATCTCATGGGAGTATGACCCATCTGCCCCAATAAGTAACAACCCCATATGTTCCTAAATACATAAATAATGCTCAAGCCAGAGTGTGAAAAATCAAGCTAAACTAGGGAACTGAAATGACATTTTCTGCTATGCCCACTCTACAAATGAGATGATGTTTTCCCCTTCATACAATATTTCTTTGTACATATGGGATTATTGAACCAGACAAGTGCTAGCTGTTATATCCCAGGAAGTGCTCCACGAAGTCTTTTATCTTTCCTGTAAGAAACGTGCCATTCTTGGTGTTTTATTCCAGAGGTGCACATGAAATGAGGAATTTACCCTCTCCTAATCAGTTAAATTAACACATGCACAGAATCTTTCATGCAGTAAATGCTTTGTCAAAAGGAAAAGAAACGTAAGAAAGCCTCACAATCTCAGCTCATTTTATTTTCTTTACTCCAGCCTGCTTTCCACATCCCTACAGATGATCTCATTTTTCTATACTTTAACCCCTGAATCTTGAGAAACCAGAGTCAAGGCCATCATCCATTTGACTAAGGAAAGCTTTTGGGAGCTTAAGTGCTTAATTAGCTGGGTCCTTGCTGAGTTATAAGCAATCCAGTCCCTCTCACCAGAAGCTAAGTGGCTTGTTTTCTCTTTGCAGCATTTCCAAATACTGCTGTTTAGGTAAAATATTCACCAGATCAAGGAATCAAACCCAAATTTCCCCAGCCTCAGTCTGAGTTTAAGCTGAAAAAGGTGGCTGAATTTCCCCCAATGTTTAAAAGTGAACATAGGTTGGTTGAAAAATGAAAATGAGGATCATGGACAAAGCTGAAATTTCAAAGAGTTTTTTTCTCCCTTTCATTTCAGCAGATTCATAAGTATGGTAGTGCCCCAATTTATGGGAAGGTTGTGTTCCCACGCTGTTTTGCATAACTCGAATTTTGCCTTAGATCAGGGAGCAGCTTTTTCCCAGGGAGAATGCATGTTCTGCGGCTGGGGAAGCAGCAGGAGCACCTGGATCTCCTTTTGAGGAGTAAGTCCTGGGGTTGGAGGGGGCAGCTGTGGACAGGTAAGCCTGGCGGTGGGTTGGTGCCACGGGAGGGGGGCAGGATGGCTAAGCCTGGGGTGGGTTAGGGCTGCAGGGGGTTGAGTTAAGCCAGAGCTGCGTGGGAGAGGGTGGTTGAACCAGGGAGGTGGGGCATGGAGCTAGAGCCATGTGCAGGGATGGTGAGCCAGAGCCATGCTCAGGTGATGAGCCAGCCCATGGGGAGTTTAAACCAGGGCTGGGGGTGGGGGTTGAACCCGGGCCACACATGGGGGGTTTGAGCCAAGGCAGGATGAGGTTGAGTTGGAGTCATGCATGGGGTTGGTGAGCCAGAGCAGTGCTTGGGTGGTGAGCTGGTGGCGGGGTTTGAACTGGGACTGGGACTGGAGCTGGTTGCTGGCGCGGGAGGTGAGTTGGAACTGTGCACGGGTGGTGAGCAGGGCTGGGGGTTGAGGGGGAAGTTTGAGTTCTCTTCCTGCAATGGGCGTGGAAGAGCTCTTTTGAAAGGAGTGCTGTATTCTTTCAATTTAATCTCAAAAGAATGCTTTTTGTGTGTTGAAGCTCGCTGGGTATTTCAAAAGAGCCCCTTCTTTTGAAAAATATTTTGAGAAAACTTACTATTGTAAACATGGCCTGGATATGGTATGCTATAGGCAAAAAAGGCCTGGGAGTAATCTGAAAAGAAGGTGGACTTGAGACATTTATTTTGAATATTTAATTTAATAAACCACATCCCAAGAAGAGGATTGAATAGGTTGGTGATTTATTGAAGAAGCCCCTTAACAGAGAAACTGAGACAGAAGATGTTGGTGGGGCTTCCTGGAGTCAAATCTGGGGAAGAAAGAAGTGACATATATGAAGCAGGGATCCGAGCAGAATTTAGAATGTTATAATTTCGGGTCTAGGCAGTTAGAGTTTAAATGGTTAAGACACTCTATTTTGCATACATTTTTCAATAAAGCACAAAAATAAGCATGGGGTTTGGGTTTTTCCTGTTTCTTTCACTATATTTTCTTTAATTTGTCTCTGCCTGGCATGTTCCTTCCTGGATTAGAAACCCATTCTACCACTCAGACCACATAGAATTTCTAAGAAACAATACATAACAGTCATTATTTTATCCAAGCAATATGTCTGTAGCAGGGATGAAACTATTGGACTAGGCTCCTACAATCATTTTCTGTTTTAAAATACTATTGTTAGCTGCTCTGCCATGTTAAAAATGTTTGCCTGGTTACATTTTCAGGAAATTACTTTTCAGACTTGATAAGAAATATCAGAAAATGACACCCTGTAATTAGGGGCAGTTAGGAGTCTCCATTATGCAGATAGACATTATGCCTGAGGCACCCCCAACTCCTTTGTGCTGCTATACCAAGCCACCTTTTGCAGCATATGGGTATCTGCAGAGCTTCTACCTCCTGTGCCACCTCTGCAGATGGCCATCAAGGGTCCAGAAGTGGGTGAAGCATTGCTTTGTTCCCACCCTCACCATGCACACTTAACGATAAAGCTATGCACATAAACTGAGGAGCCTCTGTTGTACTTGCTATAAATATAGCAGCAGAAATGGAGCACTTTAAAGACTAGCAAAATGATTTCTTTGGTGATGAGCTTTTTGTGGGACAGACCCACTTCTTCAGATCAATTTCATTTCCAATTGATCTGAAGAACTGGGTCTGTCCCACAAAAGCTCATCACGGAATAAATCATTTTGTTAGTCTTTAAAGTGCTCCATTTCTGCTGCTTTGTTTTGTTGGAGTACAGACTAACACAGCTACCTCTCTGTTGCTATAAATATGTCACAGCAGAGGGAGCCTGTCATTCTGAATCCAGTGGTAACATGGAAAATAATATGCAAGAGCACCATTCCTAGCCAAAGAAGCCAAGGTATTCTACAAACCACTGGCTATTTCAGCAGATTCAGCACAGTGGGCACAGTGAAGCCAGAATGGGCAGTAATCATTGCCTGCTATGGTTTGCTCCTTGATTTCCAGAAAGAGAATCTAGTGTTTGCATGGAAATCCTCATGGCCTGATGCAAAACTAATGAAGTGGATGGGTGTGGCTAGCAGGGACCTTCATGGGTATGACTAAGAAGCTGGAGAATTCAGTCAACCTTCTCACTAACTGCCACACTGATTTAGAGAAGACTCAATGCCCTTCCACAAGTGGAACTGTATGTTCCTTTAGGTTGGTATTGGAAAGTCTTGGGCTCCTGAATAGAAGGAAAGTTGAGGTTTTACTTCTCCCTACTCTCATTACATTTGTGAAGATCAGGTCACTGTTCAGCCTTCTGTAAGTGAAAGGTAGCAATCTGACTCCTTCTCCCTATTCCTATAAGAGACTTGTACCCTCCATCCTCTTACTCCTCAAAACCAGCTCTAACTTTCTCACCACAAGGAGAATAGAAACTGTACTCTGGAGTATGGAGCAAAAAGGCCAGTGCCAAGTGAAAGCCTTACTTGTGACCATAAAGATTTATTCCAAGGGGTAGGGATCCTTGCCAGTGGTGAGATCAGGAAAACGGTATGAGGAGATGGGGGTCTCCTACATCTTATTGCAACTTTCCTCATTCTCCTACTCCCAGCCATAAGCAGGGAATTGAATACCCATTCTGGTTTGGATGTTTGTAAAAATATCTGGGACAAAATAAGTGGGGCTTACACACAGTTTGGGCAACCATCTTCTCCCACTTCCTAAATCAGCACAAGTAACAAGGCACTTAATTCATTGACCAATTCACCCAGTCTTTCATGGAACCTTTTCAGATATTACCCACCAAAGAAATGGCTTGTTTTAGGGTCAGGTGACCAGAGTGACCAACTAATGAGCTGAACATTGGAGCAACAATTAAATACGAACATTATGCCTGATTTCTCTGTTTTGTGGAGATAGGATGGGGTCTGTTTTCTGGTCTCTCTAAGACAGAGCTTGACTGAAAGTAAAACATGCAAAAATAGTTCATGCATTATTCTAAGCATGTCTGCTTTGCCAGGTGACTGGTTGGATATTGAAAACTTATTTCTTCACAGGAAAGATTCATAAACTGGCACCACTGCAATACCGGCTGTAGCAGTGGTGATGTAGTCAGGCAAATCTTCTGTCTAACAGCCATACATGAAGCTGCCCAACAACAGCAATTCATTCCATGAGGCTGAAAGGCCGGTTTAAGACTGTCATGAGAAAATCAGGGATGCCGGTAATTTTATTTTGAAATACCAAGTAAGAATAATGGGGGGCATATTTAAGCAGCTCTGTACATCAGTTGAATTAAGTAAATAATTACCTGCCAAATTTACTATTCCAAGGTTACCCTGGAGCAGTCTTATCTGAGCAATGACTTCCAGAGTCAGCTGCTGATTCTACATTATGTAACGTGCTGTTAAAGTCTCCTACTCTCTTCATGAAGACATATTAGTTTAACTAATGAAAACACAAGGCTATCATATTCAGTGATGATCAAATGTAAATGTGACCAATAAATCGCAGACTTCTGTCCTACTCTGGCATTACCTAGTTAGAGCTAATATTAAGGACTACATGATATTGTTGCAAATCCTGTCTGGATAGAAAACTTCTTGATGTTCTTTACATTACCACAAGGATATCAGTGATGGCAGGACTAAAACTGGGATATCCCCCAAAGCACAGGCTTCTCCCATGGAGCAGGTGACTCTCAACAGTAAACAGCAGACACAGCTGAGTAGATGAGCCCTGTTTCCAGTCAATAAATGTTGGGCTTTGTGTATACTCACAGGCTGGCTGATTACAAAATGAATTGCTGACACATGGTGCTCTTTGGCGAGGGATTGCAAGAACATTCTTGGATATGTCTTCTTTTGAAATTACCTAACTGAAAAGATCAATGAAATTTTCCAGTATACAACCATTGCATATGCAAGAAGAGTGGGCAAACAAATGAGAGAGATATCCTTTCAACCAAAATCTCAAGTCAAACTTTTTTTTTAAATACAGAATAGCCATTTAAAAATCATATTTGTCTTTTCTTTGTACCAGCAGGTTGTAGCTGGAATCATACAAGAGACTGCTTTTGCTGTTTTTACTGCCTGCTTGCCTACAGGATGAACCAGAAATCTTACAAAAGAACCTGTCCTTTCATGGTTTCTATTATGGATATAAAAATTGTTCATGAATGAAGTGTCAGAGAAGCCCCTAACCTGTCATTGTTTCTGAAACTTTTGAAATGGCTAATACTAGTACATGGTCTTTTCATGTCTGTCCTGTTGTTATTCAATTACATTTCCTTGACAATATTTGGGGGAAGCTTCATAAAACCAGAGAATGTTCTTTGAATTAAACATTATTCTGAAAGCGATATGACCCAAACCCATATTTCTCAGTCGGGGGGTCATTGCTATGTTTGGAAAACATGCTTACAAAATCTGTTTGCAAAGGCAAGATGGTTTTCAATCTTTTGTCTTTCTGAGGCATCAAGACTTCTACAACGTGCTGTAAGATTTCCATGGCCTAGATGGGGCACAACTGTTTGTCTGCATAGTAAAGCCATGGCCACCAAGCAGGGCAATTGCCTACAGCCCCATACCAAAGGAGCCTCACAAAGCTATGTTTTTCAGGTTTCAGCCTCAGCCCTGTTACTGGTGCTCTGAGAATCAGGCTGAAGTCCGATATAGTGGGGCTTTGGCTTTCTTTCCTGGGCTATAGCGAGTCTAATGTCAGCCATGCTTAGAGGGCAGCCTAAAATCTGCTTAGGGCCCCACACAGGGCCCTGGATCACTAATTGAAAACCACTGGTCTAAAGCACAGTGCCCCTTGTAATGCTATAGTTAGAAGCACTCTGCCCTTTGGGGAGAGTCAAGGCCTAAACTCAAGAATTGTGAGACATCTATCTTTGTACATAAAGGAGTGTTCCTCTCAGAGGTCAAAGTCAAGCAAAGAATTCTAAACAGGAAAACGAACAAAATATAAATGTCTTCCCCTGTTAGAGGTCAACCTATTTCAGACTTTTCTTATTTGTAATAGATCCCAGACAAGTAAGCTACAGGGCTAACGTTCTTCTCAAAATTGTGTTGGAGATATTTTATTTCCTGTTTGACTAAAAAGCTGCACTTTGACTTGAGCAATTGGGCCATTATGAATGGCAGTGGGAGATTTTAAAAAATAAAATACAAAGTAAGAATTCATTTCTAAGGAACCATTATCTAATGCTCACGGTTTGTAGAAAATGAAGCATTTCAACCATGATCTCCAGTAAGAGCTACACAGCTAAATTAAAGCAGGTATTTTGGCATTTCAGAATAGGTTCTCAGAGCCAAGCATCAAAGCTTAATTGAATTGTAACTCTTGGAAGGGTGACTACACCAGGAAGGAAAAGGGTTTCATCAACATATGACAACACACCACGACATGAAATGCTGATAGAGACATATTGTCCACATCATAATACATGAAAAAACAATTATAACTTATGTTGTTTTAAAACAAATGTAAATGCCAATATACTACTTTGAATATTACAGACTGTCTACCTTAAAATTATAAGGATTAATGTAGTGCTTTCTCTAGCATAACCTAAAACATTTTTGGGGAAAAAATGGCTGCAAACCATATCCTAAACTATAGAATGAGGTGGCCAACCAGCTGACCAAGCCAGGTATAACAATCTTGAGAAAAGTGGGAGCAGGGGGCACACCTGCTGGGGCTTGGGGCTTCAGCCCTTTGGCATGCAGTTTCTGCTGAATCCCTGAACTCTAGCAGATGCACTTTTGGGGCAGAAACCCTGAAGCCCCCATGCCCATGAGGGAAAAAGACCTGAGAACAAGCCTTGACAAGAATGTTGTGTCTAGATCTCGGCACCACAGTTCAGGCATAATGTGGACAAATTGGAGAAGGGTTCAGAAAAGATAAACAAAAATCATTGAAGGTCTAGAAAACATGACCTATGAGGGAAGATTTGAAAGAAATGGATTTGTTTAGCCTGGAAAAGACAAGACTGAGGGGGGGACATGGTGATGGCTTTCAAGTACCTAAAGAGTTGCTACAAGGTAGCGGGAGAAAAAATATTCTACTTTAACCTCTGAAGATAGGCCAAAGACTAATTGGCTTAAATTGAAGCAAAGGAGGTTTAGGTTGGATATTAGGAAAAATTTCCTGTCAGGATGGTTAAGCACTAGAATAAATTGCCTTGGAAGGTTGTGGAATCTCCATCACTGGAGATTTTTCAGAGCAAGTTAGACAAATATCTGTCGGTGATGATCTAGATGGTGCTTTGTCCAACCATGAATACAGGGGACTGGACTAGACGACCTCTTGAGGGCACTTCCAGTGCTAGGATTCTATGCTCCTGTGAAGTCAAGTCCACTGTACTCCCATGATATCATAAGCAAAATTTCAAATAGTAAATTTTCTTATGTCATAAAATATAACACTTGGATTATTAAAAAGCAGGAGATTCTGTTTAGGCAATACATAGTGTTACCTGAAATTAGGTCAGCTTGCAGGCTCAGAGAGGACTAATGACCCACCAGCATTGGCAGAAAGCAGCACATTTATTTTCCTGATAACTAAGGTTCAGTGGGGAGCAGGGTGCACATTTATACTTGTGTACTCATGCTCCCAGGATGAGCATGGTATTGGAGGTACCAGGATTCTACAAGGTAAGTTGTCTGCAGCACAGCAATGCATGGCACAACAAAGGTGAGTCTTCCCATGGCATGGTGAAAGATGACACAACTGGCCACGTGGTCTGGGAAAAGGATCTTGATGGGAGGTTCAATCTTGTGAGAGCGCTCCTAGACAAAGGCTCCTTCCCCTTTTAGGGACCTGCTTTTCATGGCCTTTGACTGTAGATGGCTTGTCCACGTCTGGTTGTCTTGTTTACCTGAGAGCTCTTCTGATCTCCCGGCTGTTCAGACAGCCTATTCATAACCATAAACACATTCTGGGGAGTGGGGGAGGGCAGGGAGAAGCGAGAGAGAGCCATTTCATAGGCATTCAAGTATAGAGAGCAGCAGGGGAGGTGTAATATACAGATCACTGCTGCTCCTACAACTTCTAGCACCAGGGTTTTATTTTGTTAATTTATGTAAAGATCCTGTTCTGAATTTAACCTTTGCAATAAATCCTTCCACTCCTTTAGTCTTTTGCTAATGTTTCATTAAAAGATTACTTGCATTTACTTAAACATAAATATTTGCAGTTCTCTCTCCTTCCTAAACATACACATATGTACTTTTAGTTCATGGAGCTAGAGCTGAGAGAGCTTTTCCTCAAAAATAATTTTATATTGAAATTTGTCATTATAATTTCCATTCTAGGCATGAACTGAAATCTGTTTCTGGTAGGTAATTTTACAAACACCAAGGCTGTTTCTACACATGCCATTTTCTCCAAAAGTGGCATGCTAATAAACAGCCCAAAATATGCTAATGAGGCATGGATGCAAGTTCCCTGTGTCTCATTGGCAAAAAGTCATGTGATTTGGAGTCCGGAGGACACTCTTCCAGACTCCAAAACAGCGTGTAGAAGCGCAGCCCATGGGGGTCTTCCAGAAGGAAGTCCTTCTTCCAGAGGCCCCTTCTTCCCAAAAATGTTTGGGAAGACAGAGCCTCTGGAAGGAGGACCTCCTTCTGGAAGACACCCCCTCCCGGGGGCTGCGCTTCTACATGTTGTATTGGAGTCTGTAAGGGCGTCTTCTGGACTCCAAATCGTGTGACCTTATGCTAATGAGGCGCGGGGAATTTGCAGTCATGCCTCATTAGCATATTGTGGTCCGTTTATTAGCATGCCACTTTCAGAGAAAGTGGCGTATGTGTAGAAACGGCCAGAATGAGGGGCAGTCCCTGTCCAACAAGTTTACTATCAGAATATATCTATAAGGCAGGCATGGTGAAAGACATACAGAGGAGTTGTAATGAGGGGGAATGCTCTCGCTCTCTGAGGGACAGGGAGAGAACACAAAGCACCTCCTGGTGGGCAGAACTGGTATAACAGTGACCATGCCATAGGAAGCAAATGGGGGGGACAGGAACCAGACATAAGAGGCAATCCCTCCAGGTCAGTTAGAGAAAAGGGGAAAGAGGAGCAGGATTTCTCTCCTCCTTCCCGCGTGCTGCAGGAGCTTGGAGCCAATGGAAGCTATTATAATGCCAGAGGCATACAGGAGCTGCTAGGCACTAGGAATATTAAGGAGCTGTTGAGACTGCCAATATCAATATACTTCAGCAAGATGAATGACAATCCCAGAACCTACTATCCCTGGACTAGGGATGTAGGAAGGCGTCCAGAGAAGACAAATAGGGTTCCACCATGTTACTGACTACAAGCTGACCTACGTTTTATGGTGGGATTTACTCACTGGCCCACTTGCAGACCACTCCACCACTGTTAGGGCCCTGACCGGGACACAATGGAGTAGGTGGGCCTATGTCCCCTACCTTCTCACCAGCACTATTGAAAGTGTAAGTGTGTGGGGCACATGGGGGGGGGGAAGGGCGGAGAGACTCTAGTTTTTCCATGAACTCCATGTAGTGAAATACTGACCCAGAATTATTTAAAACTAGTGAGGAATGTCAGAGTGTACTGGTCTCTTTAACAGGAAACTGCTCCAGCTCACCTATGCTTCATCAACAGCCTTGAAGGAGCCTGATAGAGATCTTTCCCATAAAGAACCAGAGAGGAACAGGGAAAAGGGGGAGAAATGCTGAGGGTAGGAGCTGCAATGAGCAGGAGGCTTCTGCAGGAGGTCAGGATGGGTTGGTGCTTGGAAGTCAGAGCTAGAACGCTGAACTCCAGATTGGAAGGACTGGGGACAGGTCTACACTAAGAGGTAAAATCAATTTTAGGTATGCAGATCTAGCTATGAGACTTGCATAACTGGAGCTGGCTTATCTAAAACGGATTTTTTGCTGCTGCTCACACAACAGGAGTTCCAGGAGTACTGAGGTCAACTGTGGCACACTGACAGTTTGATTTAGCATATCCCCACTAGGCATGGTAAATCAAACCCCAGAAGATTGACCACCAGTGTGTCAATCTTCCCATGAGTGTAGACATGCCCTGGATGGCAGGGGAGAGTTGTGAAGAGCAAATTGGGCCATAAGAAGAACCCTAGGATTGATAGAAGATGCCAGAGTAGAGTCTGAATGTATGTGTTGTGATGATGGACTTGACTTTAGGATCTTGAGGATTGTTTTTGGACTGTTTCTGTTATTAACCAGCCCCAGGCAGGGGTGCTGAAAGAGAGAGAGAGAGAGACAGAGAAATTATGTAGAGGTCTTCAAAGAAATAGAAATGGGGTTCTGTAGAGCCACCCCAACCATTAAAGTGAACTTGAAAAGACTGATCTCATTACGAAGCTTAAATGTTCCATGATCATAGTCCTCAGCAAGGAAAGGAAAATTATCCAGTCTTGTGGGAAAGCTTTTGTGGATTGTTGTTTTTGTACTTAAACAACAGAACATGTTCCAACTTCTGGTACAATGTTTTCTATATGTACTTTAAGTCGCTTCCAGGCTGAGGGACATTGGTACACTCAGAATCACTTTATTACTGAAGTTCAATGCTAGCCAAGTTCAGGCCTTTCTGCTATACTGAATTTGCAACACTGCTGAATATGTGTTCATAAAACTGAAACAGTGCTCCTTTAAAGAGATCCTGCTGGTTAGTCCAAAATAAAAGAGATAATGAAGCATAACATCATTTTATAATTAAAGCTGTTATGAAAAATGGTATTGATATAAAACAAGCACTGAGGGTAAGGGGACAGGGATTAAAAAAACACTGACCTCACTTTTGCTATATAGGCCCTCTCCTGGAAGCGATCAGTTCATTCTCATAAACATACTAATCTAAACTGAATGCACTTGTTACTCCCAGAACTCCAGGACATCCCAACCAGTCTGTTAGGCTGGTTAAAAATGTGTCATCCTGCTCAGCAGTTTGCAAAATTTCCAGTGAATTTGATACACTTTACTGCATATCAAGGTGAGATTAGGAAGTTCTCTGTTCATCAAACAATTGCCTGTCTTATAGGAGAAAAAATGTAGACCTCCAATGGAGCAGTAAAGAAAAAATCTTTCTTCAGCTGCTTAAATCTTCAACAATGTACATAATAGGTATTGGAGTATCTGGAAATAAGCATAGCTTTTGGAAAGCCTTTGTAACCACCTTCAGCTTTCAGATAGACAGATTCCCTTTTGCAAGATTACTAAAAATAATTAGAACTGGCAAATTTCACATCTTATTCGATTCTGGTGAAACCTACTGCCCTCCACTCTATTAAGATGAACTCTAGAATTTAGTAATAAACAGCCATTCTTGATTGTCACCTCAGGGCTTAGCCTCCAAGCCTAATATTAACAAGAAAGCAAATCGAAGTTTGCATGTTTAAAACTGTTAACTCGGGCAGGTCTGTGATTGGCAAACCTATTTTTTCCCCTTCTCTCCCAAATTATTAACCAAGATTATTGTTTTGTTTTAGAGACAGTGAAAGAGATGGACATTTATTTCAACCAATATTTCATCACACCCAGAATATCCCCTAGAACGTGTCCATTGAGTTGAGAGATACTCTGAGATCTTTCAAGTGCAGCATACTTTCTCTCCACAATTACCAATAACTTGGCTTCATGTCAAGGCTGGATTTCTTAACCCCTCTGCTCTGTGTAACTGTTTATTTATAATACTTATCAGCCATGCTCAATAGCTGCACTCAAATAACCTCCGCTTGGGTTTGGTACTGTACCTGGCGTGCTTTCCACATAAATTAGCAAATTCCCCAGGTAGCGTTCAAGGATTCTAGTTCTTCTCCCTTTTAAGTTTCTCAAATTCTGTGTGAAAGAGTTCATTTGTTTGTTTGTTTGTTTTCAATAGAGGAAAGAGGGAGAAGTGGGCTGTGTGGTGAATGTCATCCTGGACAAGATGAGGAAACTTTTTCAACTAGCAAGGTTTTGCAATATTTTTTAAAGGTTGGCAGACTCCAACTTCTATTTTGTATCTATTTGACTTCACGATTCATTCTTGGCTGATCTGATCTCTGCAGGTCTCCAACACTTCCTCCTTGTATATCTCAGAGGACTGCCACCATTTTGCTGTTTCATGGATGGAAATAAGGCATCTAATAGGGCCTGAAGCAGTAAATGCTTTGATTAGGACCATGGTCCTAAACAGGCAATTCATGCTCAATTGCAGACAGTAGTAGAATGAGGGGATGGGACTGCAGGGAGATGTGCTCACAGCTACCCACAGCACAGAGGAGGCAGACAGCCTCACCTTGCACAAGGTCAAGCTTTTGCATTGTTCTCACAAACAACTTCAAATGAAGTGACTTGCAGTTGCTCAGTCTGGAGGTGACTTCCAGGAGGAAGGGCCACAGAGTCTTAGCAAATTGAAAGAGGTGGTATTTTTAGTCACTTAAGTGTTGGTCCTTTAGTTCACTAATGAATCAGCCTGGATGCAGATTTGTCACGTCTGTTTGACAAAAGGGGTCTATATTCCTTCCGTGGAAGGAGAAGTATGTTCGTCCATTTCTTTGATGTTGCGTGTGGTGAATTGGTGTCATTGACTCTTCGTCCAGGAACCGAGCTCACATTTTATTCTCATGTCTCAGTGCTGGTGGTTTCCACCAATGGAAATGATGCAATAGGTCATCACTGTGGCATTGCTGGCAGTGGAGCCCAGGGCATCTCTCTCCTATCTCTTCCCTCTGCCCCCACCTCCCACCCCTCCAGTGTGGTCTCATATTTTATTTTTAAACAGACATAAACAAATATAAAGAACTGCCATGTGGGGTCAGCTCAACGGTCCATTTAGCCCAATACCCTGTTTCTGATAGTGGCCAATGCCAGACATTTCAGAGGGAAGGAACAAGAATGGGGAAGGGGGAACGGGAGGGTGGGTTATTGAATGGTTTGTCTGAATTATGCAGTCCCAGGTTCTGGCAGTTGGTGGGTTAGGGGCACCTAGAATACGGATTTGCATCCCTGACCATCTTGGCTAATAGGATCTACTGACCTAGCCTTCATGAACTTAACTAATTGTCTTTTGAACCAGCTATATTTTTAGCCTTCAAAGCATGTACATTGTGTGAAGTACTCTCCTTTGTTTATTTTACACCATCTGCCTATTATGTCATTGGGTGGCCCGAGGTTCTTATGTGAAGGGGTAAATAACACCTCCTTAATCATTTTCTCCACACTATTCACACTTTTATAGACCACTAGGATATCTCTCTGCCACACTGAACAGTCCCAGTCTTTTAAATTTCTCTATGGCCGGTCTTCCACGTCTCTAATCATTTTTGTTGCCCTTCTGTGTGCCTTTTCTATATCTAGCATATGTCTTTTTAGTGTATTCAAAGTGTGGGTGTACCAGGGTTTTCTATACTGGCATTGTGATATTCTCTGTCTTGTTATCTCTCCTTTTCTAATGGTTCCTAACATTCCATTAGCATTTTTATTATTGCCACTGCACATAGAGGGAAGGGTTTGGGGGAGCTGAAGGAAGTCATTTGCAAAGGAAATCATTGAGTCTGACTCTTGTGTGGATTCATCCATGAGAAGCGTGTACTAGCTAACAAGTTAGAAAGGTCAAACACTGGTACTGGTATTCTTAAAATGAAGAGTATCTTCGCAGCTTTAAAGAGTATCTTCATTCATATCTATTTCTTGCAGTGGGCGTCGTATGTATTACCTCTGTGAAGTCTGTATGTCTACACACATAGAAACATGTCCAGAGTGGCATGTTCATTCCTGTAGTGAAACCTTCCACAGATCCCCTTCCACACAGATGTCTGAATCTGTTAGCATCAATTCACAACAGTCTCAGGCTTGTCCAATTTTTTTTTTCTAGCTGTCCTTCTTGCAACCAGTCTTTATATGCTACGTCTATACTACACTTCACTTGTGACAGCAGGAAGGGTTTGTGTCGCTTCACATGAAGCAGTGAAAAGCCAGCTCTCTAAACCCTACTAGTGTGCAGCAACACGTCAGTGAAAGAGTCTGGCAAGGGGAGATGGTGGGAAAAGTTTCTTGCAGCAAAGAGCTGCCAGAGGACTCCCCTTCTGTTTCTTGGCTAGGAGAGTCGTTCCCAACTGCAAGAGTCTGCCCCAGCAATGGGGAAAGACACCGGCAGCAGAGAGTACGGGGGCACTGCACTACCAGACACAACAGAGCAAAGAGAAGGCACTGCTTGGATGAGCAGAGAGATATGTATGGTGTATATGCACAGGGCTCAGATGTGCCTTTACCCACCTAAGAAGTATCTCACTCTCAACAAGGATATTAATACCAGTGGAAGGGGGATGCTTAGCATATGTATCCTGCATGCTGTTGAAATAAGTATGCGGTGTAGACCAGTGTTTCTTAAACTATGTTCCACAGAACACTGGGGTTCTGTGAACAACTGGGAGGTGTGCTGCGAGCATTTGGAAAAATAATTCAAAGTTTTACGATAAATAACCGTTTTACAATAATAACAGTAATGGAAAATACTGAAACATAATTTTATTCTGGAGATGGTGATATTAATTATGGCAAAAGACTGCCTTGGCTTAACCAGGAGATCTTGCAGGATCTCAAAATAAAAAAGGAATCATATAAAAATGGAAACAAGGACAAATTACAAAGGATGAATATAGGCAAACAACACAAGAATGCAGGAGCAAGATTAGAAAGTCTAAGGCACAAAATAAGCTCAAATTAGCTATAGGCACAAAGGGAAACAAGAAGGCTTTTTATAAATACATTAGAAACAAGAGGAAGACCAAGGACAGGGTAGGGCCATTGCTCAGTAAGGAGGGAGACACAGTAACAGGGAACTTGGAAATGGCAGAGATGTTTAATGACTTCTTTGTTTCGTTCTTCACTGAGAAGTCTGATGAGGGAATGCCTAACATAGTGAATGCTAGTGGGAAAGGGGTAGGGTTAGAAGCTGAAATAAAAAAAAAGAACAACTTAAAAATCACTTAGAAAAATTAGATGGCTGCGAATCACCAGGGCCTGATAAAATGCATCCTAGAATACTCAAGGAGCTGATAGAGGAGGTATCTGAGACTTTATCTATCATCTTTGGAAAATCATGGGAGATAGGAGAGATTCCAGAAGACTGGAAGAGGGCAAATATAGTACACATCTATAAAAATGGGAACAAGAATAACCCAGGAAACTACAGGCCAGTCAGCTTAACTTCTGTGCCAGGGTAGATAATGGAACAGGTAATTAAAAAAATCATCTGCAAGCACTTGGAAGAAGGTGAGGTGATAGGGAACAGCCAGCATAGATTTGTAAAGAACAAATCACGTCAAACCAATTGATAGCTTTCTTTGATAGGACAACGAGTCTTGTGGATAGGGGAGAAGTGGTAGATGTGGTATATGTAGACTTTAGTAAAGCATTTGATATGGTCCCACATGATATTATTATAAAAAAACTTGGCAAATACAATTTAGATGAGGCTACTGTAAGGTGGGTGAATAACTGGCTGGATAACCGTACTCAGAGAGTAGTTCTTAATGGTTCTCAATCCTGCTAGAAAAGTATAACAAGTGGGGTTCTTCAGGGGTCTGTTTCAGGACCTGTTCTGTTCAATATCTTCAACGATTTGGATATTGGCATAGAAAGTACACTTATTATGTTTGCAGATGATACCGACCTGGGAGGGGTTGTAACTGCTTTGGAGGATAGGGTCATAATTCAAAATGATCTGGATAAATTGGAGAAATGGTCTGAGGTAAATAGGATGAAGTTTAATAAGGACAAATGCAAAGTGCTCCACTTGGGAAGGAACAATCAGTTTTACACATACAGAATGGAAAGAGACTATCTAGCAATGTCTACAGCAGAAAGGGATCTAGGGGTTATAAGCTAAATATGAGTCAATAGTGTGATGCTGTTGCAAAAAAAGCAAACATGATTCTGGGATGCATTTACATGTATGTTTTGAACAAGACACGAAAAGTCGTTCTTCCACTCTACTCTGCGCTGGTTAGGCCTCAGCTGGAGTATTGTGCCCAGTTCTGGGCACCACAGTTCAAGAAGGATGTGGAGAAATTACAGCAGGTCCAGGAAAGTGCAACAAGAATGATTAAAGGTCTAGAGAATGTGACCTATGAAGAAAGGCTGAAAGAACTGGGCTTGTTTAGTTTGGAAAAGAGAAGATTGAGGGGAAATATGATTGCAGTTTTCAGGTATCTAAAAGGGTGTCATAAGGAGGAGGGAGAAAACTTGTTCTTTTTGGCCTCTGAGGATAGAACAAGAGGCAATGGACTTAAAATGCAGCAAGGGAGATTTAGGTTGGACATTAGGAAAAAGTTCTTAACTGTCAGGGCAGTCAAACAGTGGAATAAATTGTCAAGGGAGGTTGTGGAATCGCCTTTGCTGGAGATATTTAAGAACAGGTTAGATAGATGTCTATCAGGGATGGTTTAGACAGTACTTAGTCCTGCCATTAGGACAGGGGGCTGGACTTGATGGTTTCTCGAAGTCCCTTCCAGTCCTGCCATTCTATGATTCTATGATCTCACAAGAGCAGTAGTAGACTGGAGACACAGCAAGGTTGACTAACAGTGTGCTAGCCTCCCCTCTGCTCTGATTTTCCTCTCCTATATATATGGCAACCTAGCAATTAGCAACAAAGTGCAGCACATGCACTGTGCCAGCGTGGTGGCTATGCTGTCAGTCAGCTGCTTGAAGTAAGCCAAAGCATGTGTGGTGTGTTCATGGGTGTTCTGCATAAAATAATATTATTGTTTGGGGTTCCATGGTCTCAAAGTTTCAGAAATGCTGGTGTGGACAAACTGAAACTAGTTGTGTCTTTCTTTACTGAAGGCAGTTAATTGATGGCGAGAAATATATATATATATATGAAATGAAATAACTCCTCAGATGGGATCATTTATTTGCCTGCACACCTGCTGAGTCTTTTCATAGAAATCTATATCTACCCTGACCTGAAGCAGCCTTCGCAAGTGCACACACACAAATAGTTGCAAAGAAACTGATGTTAGTCACAGCTGGGGAAATCCATGGATCAAAGAAAATTGCCACCGGCATTCAATTCATCTACCCATTGAGCTCTGTGAGCGAGCAGCATTGCTTCTTAGAAGTGTAGCTTTTCCCGAGCTAGTCTAATAAGTTATTTGTAAAAGTGAAACTTCCATTTATTTTAATAATGAAGCTAAATATTTTACAATCAACCCCCTGGTAAAAGATATAAGCGGAACAGGTTCTGCTTAGAAACTGGGCTTAACTTTGAGGCTTCAGTCATGTCGTATGATTCAGGGTTACAAGGCCCCATGTGTCAGTGAACCCTGACAAATACAGAGCTGGAATCAGTATCATAAGAATATGTTTAGTGTTTAGACTTTATTACATGCATTAATCTCACTTAGAACATCTGATTCCTATATTGCAAAGTAATATTTAAGTGACATAGTCACAGAGGTTACAATAAAACCCAACATTAGAAAAGAGAAACTTTAACTAGTGTGAACGGATATATTCCCAACAGAGGGTGCTATGCCCTCCCCAATGAGAGATCTCCATTGATGACACATGGACTACTGTGATACAAGAAAGATGAAAAAAGATGGTGGTGGTTTGCCATCTCAACCCCAACCCCTGAATCCCTCATGAAGAGAGGTTATGCAAGTGAATTCCTTCCATCAGCTGAGCTTACAGAACACAAAAGAGAAAGGAGATTAAAAGACAAAAACCAAAACAAAACAAAACCCTCAAACAAGAAATGACTATATCTCTATGCTGCTTGGGCTCTGGGGAGCAAGGTTTACTAGGAATAAGCAAGAGATCCTTAGCACTTAGCCAGGGTTAAAGGACACAGAGAGCTTGATTAAATAAAGGGAACAAGGATTCTTTTGAAGGTGGGGTTTACTTTTGAAAGAGCAGCATCTACACTGGTTTTTGTCTTTCGAAAGAAGCTCTTTCGAAACAAGAACATGCAAATTAAGTGCCAAATATGCAAATATGCACCTTATTTGCATTTTCAGTTTTCCTCATTTGCTTACCTCTTTCGAAAGTGTAGTGCAAGTGTAGACCCACCCTGACTGTATAGATTGGCTACTTCTTATAACAGGCTTTCCCAATAAGCCAGTAGCTTTCTAGATGACCGCAAGAAACAGACCTACTGCTTTTTTCACTTTTGTATTAGATGTTTTACATTCCTCTTGTGGGAATGACCCAGGTGGCTAGGATTGAAGCCAGGGGAATTTTTTCTTGTTGTTGTTGTTGTTGTTGTTGTTGTTGTTAAAAATGAAATTTTGATTAAAAATTTAATTCAGGAGGAAAGCTGTTTGCTAATTGTTTAGTTTTTGACAAATCCCAAATAAATATTGACCAAAAAGAGAAAAAAGAAAGAGCTTACTCTTTCTGAATTCTATTGTTTTGAAATTAGGAGGGAAAATACATTCTCCATTTGTTACATTTTTCTACTAGCCATAGGGACAGATATAAAGAAAGTGAGAGAAAGTGGAGAAAAGGTGACTTTGAAAAGTTTTAATGGTTGCATCTAGCATGTTTTTGATGCTTCGGATCAGTCAAAGGCCTGGATAAAATGGATGTTCTAGCTACCCTTCATTCAGGCTAACCAGAAGAAGCAATTAAGCTGCTTTATGTTGTAAAATATCTTGAGACATGCACATAGCTCTAAGGCACATACAAGGCCAGTTAGAAGCTAAGCCATGTGGACTGAGGGGTTTCCCTGGTGTTGATCACAAATGTGGGGATGTGATTGTCTGTGGAGGTAAGCAGTGTTCAAGGCAGAAAAGGAACATAAAGGTAGGGCCTTGCATGGACACACCTGTGGGTGTAGATAAACCAAATAGAAATTGATACCCAAGAATCCACAGGGCACTGTTCCTAGATAGAGTTGGAAAAAATGCCCCAAAAGTTACTTGAGTAAAAGTACAGCTGCTAGGGAGTAGAGGGGGGAATGTACTTAAGTACAGGTCACCAGTGTCACTCTGGAAAACCAGTTGAGTAAAAGTGTACACACACACACACACACACACACACACACACACACACACACATCACATCTTGATTGTTGTCAAGTATCAAGAAGTGAAAGCAGCAGCACTTTTACTCAAGTAGCTGCTTTTGGGGTATTTTTCCACCTCTGTTCCCAGGAGATGCTGCAGCCAAAGGAGAGCAGTGGGTGCCACCACTCCTAGGAGCCAGTATCCCGCACAGCAGTTCCTTTTGGTTGTGTGGAGGTACCCCTCCATCCCTGCAGCTAGCAGGGATATAAGACCCCAGAGAGGACACATGGTGGGGGCAGTATAGCTTCATGGCCAGAAGGAGCTCATATCCTTTGTCTGCAGGCTGTCCTATAAACAGAGCCATGTAGATCAGCAGGTACCAATTTGTATTCATGGGAAAACAGCTGTATCCATGCAGGGCTTTACAGAAAGGGGAAAAAAATAAGAAACCACAGAAGCAGCGGTGAGTTGGGAGGAAGATGAACATCAGAGAGTCTTTTGGGCACAGGACTCAGAAAGGCAGACCAGGAGCTCTGGATAAGGAAGCTGTTTACTAATGTTTATTGCTGCCATTTTTCAGGTAGCAGGACTTCGCATATATTCTTTGTAAATCAACGGATTTGCACCAAAAAATATTTGAGAAGTATCATCAATTTCTCCTCCTAATGGAAATAAAATGGCAAGGCCCCAAACTTTGGCTAAAGGCTCAGGCTAAAAGGACATTTTTTTTTGTCTTTTCTGTCCTCTTCTGGTGGAAAAAGAAGAAAATTGTAGAAATGGGTTTTTTTTACTATCAAAATAAAATGAAAAATACTTTTTTTTAAATCAAAACTATGTAAAATGTTACTGAGAGAGAGAGAGAGTCTGCATCTGTGCAGAACACTTTCCTTTTGTATAACTAGCTTGGTAATGTAATTTTGGTGAAGATAGCATAGATACCACAGTGTCAGTTTGCTGGCCATTTTTCTGTTTGGAATCTAACATTCTCTTCTCTGAGCACTAACAGGATAACTCATGGCATTTTTGTTGTTGTATTTCTTCCATTCTAGCTTCCTCCTGCATTTTATCCAGTATCATCTTTAATTTAAGTTGCTTAAAAGCAGTAAAGTTTTTTCCCCTTTTCCCCACAAATCTCACTCGTGCACTTACTCACATGAACAAACTCCACGTGGTAGCTTTATATGTGGAACCTCTCCGACATGCCTATGAAAATTTATTTCATTCAGGGTGCATCTACGCTAGCCCCTTATTTTGAAAGGGGGGCTTTGATTTTTTTTCCCCAAAGGCTCATGGCACCCCTGTAAGTATCTTCAGTCCATAGCAGTACATTCTTAAAAGTATTTTTATCAAACTTGTCATAAATGTATGTTACATAAAGTGTTGTTATTGCAACTGACCACTGATCATATGGGTCCCAGTTCAGCAAAGGATTAAGCAGTGGTGAAGGTTAAAAGTTAGGCATGTGCTTAAATATGTTGCTGAACTGGGACTGTAATGAAAGAACTTTATAATAGAAGTTAACAACACCTTCTTTGAATTTCCTGATATTTATACAGCTAAAGCTGAACCTTAACCTTTCCCTGACAGGGATGGTTTATTTAATACCCTGTGGGGGTAAAAGACAGATAATAAGAAATGGACAGATGCTTTGTGAATAGATAGCTTCTACCCTGGAATGTGACTGACAGAAAAATGCTCCCATATGTTGAAGAAAGGCTTCATATCTGTTTTTTGTTTCTTTTAATAAGATCCAGACAACAAAACACAAGCCATGCCTCCTACCAGTGTGGCAGTTTAAATAGACATGCAACCTCTTAGTATTTTCTGGACATGGTGTAATGCCACCTTCCACCCCTTACTCTAATACAACCATCACTAAGCAGGAAATGTGAGCTCTATTACCCTTCCCTGCTGATATTATTATTACGATTCACCACATGTGAATATTCTTGGGTCTAGTATTCATTTCCAGTCCTGTCATGAACTTCAATTAGCCTCCAGCATCAATGCAGCATAGAAAATCTCTGCTGGCAAAAATACATCCAGGTTTGAACCAATAAGGCTGTTTAAACCGTCAGAGCTGATGAAATGTATACCATTAAGGATTAAATATATGCTGAACTGCAGAAGTTCAATGTTTAAAAATTAAAGACAATATTACATTCAGTTATGTAAAGTGAGATAATCTTTAAAACTCACTTGGAAGTTTGTACATTAGGACTGAATTATAAAAATGCCAAAGATTTGAATACATTATGTTTTTTCAATGACTAACTTTGTAAGGGTATGGACACAGTCTTATTAGAAAGAACAACAGACTTCATTACATTCAATTAGTACCAAGACTGAAGAATAGTGAGAGAACAATTATACACATAAAACCTTCTTTTCCTCAAGTGGAGCTCCACTGAAGTGATGGGGACATTCCCCATATCCACTAGCAAATTGAAAAAGGGAAAGAGTTGTCTGAGGTCTGACCACTGAGTTTAGAAGACATTGGCTACGTCTACACGTGAAGCCTACATCGAAGTAGCCTATTTCGATGTGGCGACATCGAAATAGGCTATTTCAATGAATAACGTCTACATGTCCTCCAGGGCTGGCAACGTCGATGTTCAACATCGACATTGCGCAGCACCACATCGAAATAGGCGCTGCGAGGGAACGTCTACACGCCAAAGTAGCACACATAGAAATAAGGGTGCCAGGAACAGCTGCAGACAGGGTCACAGGGCAGACTCAACAGCAAGCCGCTCCCTTAAAGGGCCCCTCCCAGACACAGTTGCACTAAACAACACAAGATCCACAGAGCCGACAACTGGTTGCAGACCCTGTGCATGCAGCATGGATCCCCAGCTGCCGCAGCAGCAGCCAAAAGCCCTGGGCTAAGAGCTGCTGCACACAGTGACCATAGAGCCCTGCAGGGGCTGGAGAGAGAGCGTCTCTCAACCCCTCAGCTGATGGCCGCCATGGCGGACCCTGCAATTTCGAAGTTGCGGGACACGCAACGACTAGACGGTCCCTACTTCGACGTTGAACATCGAAGTAGGGTGCTATTCCCATCCCCTCATGGGGTTAGCGTCTTTGACGTCTCGCCGCCTAACGTCGATGTTAACATCGAAATAGCGCCCAACACGTGTAACTGTGACGGGCGCCATTTCGAAGTTAGTGCCACTACTTCGAAGTAGCGTGCACGTGTAGACACAGCTATTGTGGCTAATAGATATTTGAAGGCTGCCACATGAGGGGTGTTTTAGAGGTTTAGTGTATGAACATACTTATGTTTCTACCCAGAAACACCAGGGCTCTGATTCACCTCTCACTTACAACCCACCATTGACTTTAGTGTCATCATTCTTCATGGCTACGTCTACACTGGAATGCTACCTCAAAGTAACTTATTTTGAAGTAGTGACATCGAAATAAGCTACTTCGATGCGTAGTATCCACATATCCTCCTGGGCTGGTGCTGTCAAAGTTCAACGACGATGTAGCGATGCGCAACATCGAAAGGGGCCCCTCGGGGAGCGTCTACACACAAAAGCTGCCCTGTTTGAAACAAGGGGCCAGGAAAGCCTGTGGATGGGGTCACAGGGTGTACTAGCCCTTCTGGGGCAAGACCAAGCTGCTCCCTTCAAGGGCCCCTCCCAGACACACACACCCTGCACAGCACAAGGTCTGCAGAGCTGATACCAGGATTGCAGACCCCATGCACGCAGCTATGGACTCCCAGCAGCAGCAGCAGCAGCAGCAGCCAGAAGCCCTCAGGGCTGTCACCGAGGCAGGGGTCACCCTGCTCAGTGCCGCGCAGGAGGCCGCCCAGCACCTCCTTGAAGGCAAGGGGATGAAGGGGCTGCCCCAGACCATCACGGGTCCCTCCTGTTCTCCCCCTCCCCCCACCGCTGGGTGCTCTGCTGGCTATGGAGATACCCCACCAGCATGGACTGGTGGGAGCGCCTGGTCCTGGAGGAGTGAGATGATGGAATTTTTGGATGAGCCAGCAGACGTTCTTTGAGCTCTGCCAGGGCTCATCCCTACCCTGAGGCATCACGACACCTGTATGCGGCGCACCCGCACTGTCGAGAAACAGGTTGGCATCGCTGTCTGGAAGCTGGCCACTCCAGACAGCTACCGATCCATACGATAGCAGTTCAGTGTGGCAAGGCCACTGTTGGGGACATGGTCATGGAGGTAAGGAGGCCCAGGAGGGGACCCGGGAGGGTAGGGGCCCAGGGGAGGGTGGAACCCGAGAGAGGGGCCAGGCACACCCTGCATACCCTTACGGGTGGCCATGTCCTCCCCTGGAATGTGGTCCATGTGCTGAATGCCCTGCTGCTCCACAGGCTCATGCGGCTCAGGGACCTGGACATGGCCATTGCTGGGTTTGCTCGCATGGGGTTCCCCACCTGCTTCGGGGCACTGGATGGGGCCCACATCCCCATCCGCACCCCAGAACACAGTGAAGGACATTTCATGAACAGGAAGGACTACCACTTTGTGGTCCTCCGGGCCATGATGGACAGCCGGGCTGCTTCCAGGACATATATGTTGGCTGGTCTGGCAGCACCCATGATGCCCGCGTTTTTAGGAACTCGAGCCTGTGCTGCCAGCTGGAGGTGGGGACCTACATCCCCCAGCGGGAGATCCCTCAAGGGAACACCACAGTGCCCCTCTGCCTCGTGGTGGATGCGGCCTACCCCCTCCAGCCCTGGCTTATGCACCCTTACACGGGCCACCTCACTTCCAGCCAGAAGTGGTTCAACACCCTCCTGAACCATGCGTGCCAGGTGGTCGAGCAGGCTTTTGGCTTCCTCAAAGGCCACTGGCACGGCCTCCTCGCTTGCCTGGACATGGGTCTCCCCATCATTCCTCAGTTTGTGGGTGCATGTTGCATGCTCCACAACCTGGTGAAGAGCAAGGGGGGAGGCCTTCGTACAGGGGTGGGCTGTGGAGGCCAGCACAGCCTACCCCCAGCCAGCATTTGCCCCGAGCTGCCAGGGCCACCACGAGGGGATCCAGGTCTGGGAGGACCTGCATGCCCATTTTGAACAGGCTGCAGGGTGAGCACTGTCACGTCCATCCCTCATAGGCATCTCTCACACTGCCCCCACCACCCACACACTGCCCCCACCACCCACACTAATGGTAGTCCATCGATCCGATGATGACAAATCTGTGCAGATCATCTGTTATTGGTCTTATGGTGTGCCCTCTGGTGACTGTATAAGCCAATTCTAGAGGTGCACATTTTGCCGCAGATGGTGCATGGGAAGTTTGTAATCTGCGGGTTGTGCATTGCTGATCCTCTGTGACGTCGTTCACATGCCTCTTGTAGATGCCGGCAGCGGTCTTCCTCAAAGGCAATGCAGGTATTTCTGACTGTTGCATGCCACTGTGTTTTGTCACTGGTGACATCCTCAAGGTCCCTAGGTTTGTTACTGCTGTACTGAAGATTGGCTTTGATGGTATCCTTGCAGTGTTTCCATAAACGACCTATACACCGGATGGCCTGGGAGAGTTCACCATACAAAAGCTGGCGAGGGATTCTGTTGGAATTCATGCGGCTGACATGACCGGTCCAAAGTAGTTGTGATTTCATAATCATCATTTCAATGCTTGTCATCTCTCTCTTGAGGACCTCAAGATTGGGCACTTTGTCCTGCCAGCGGATCTTCATGATGTTACGGAGGCAGCGCATATGGAATACTTCGAGCTGCTTGATGTGACGCCTATATAGCGTCCATGTTTCGCACCTGTACAGAAGAGATGGGAGAACAACAGCTGTGTACACAAGCAGTTTTGTTGACATCTGGATATTATGGTGGTTTAGAACTTTGACATGCAGACAGCCAAGTGCCTGGCTTGCTTTGGATATTCACACATTGATCTCATTATCCAGTGATCCATCACTGGATATGACACTACCCAATTATTTAAAGTTCTCCACTACTTTAAGCTGAGTGCCGTCGGTGGAGATACTCGGGACAGGAGCATTTGATCCAGGTGCAGGTTGATGGAGAACTTCTGTCTTTCTTAGGCTGATAGTTAGTCCGCAAAGTTGCAAGGCCTCAGCAAACTTGTTGATAATGTGCTGAAGATCGTTTTCAGTGTGAGCCATAAGGGCGCAGTAGTAGGCAAAGAGTGCCTCAGAAAGGAGTTTCTGCACTGTCTTAGTCTTTGCATTCAGGTGACAGAGGTCAAAAAGTGAACCATCATGCCAGTATTTCAAGTATATACCTCGGTCCAGATCTTTCATTGCATGGTTAAGGACGCATGTAAAGAACAGGTTAAATAAGACAGGAGTGAGACCACATCCTTGGTTCACGCCATTGGTGATGTTGAAGGGGCTGATGTGGCTCCATCAGACAGTACTTCGCCTGTCATGTCATCATGGAAAAGGCATATAATCTGGACAAATTTTCTTGGGCAGCCAAGTCGTATTAGAATGGTCCAAAGGGCTTCCCTGTTGATGGTATCAAATGCCTTTGTCAGATCTATGAAGACAGCATACAGGTGCACGTTCTGTTCAATGCACTTCTCTTGTATTTGTCTGACAGCAAACACCTTAGTGGCTGTGCTCGGGCCAGGTCGAAAACCGCATTGACTTTCAGGTAGATTTGCCTCGGAAATACTGGCTATTAGGTGGTTCAAGATGATGCGGGCAATGATCTTCCCTCCAACTGAGAGGAGGGATATGCCTCTGTAGTTTCCACATTCTGCTTTGCTGCCTTTATTCTTGAAAAGGGAGACAATAATGGCATCATGGAGGTCCTGTGGTATGTTTTCATCCTCCCAAATCCTGATGATCATGTTATGGAATGCTGCTAGTGCTGCTGGACTTGCCCCTTTATATATCTCTGCTGGTATCCCATTTTTTCCAGGAGCTTTTCCTGAACTCATCTGGCTAACAGCTTTCTTAATCTCATCTATAGTGGGGGGAAACTCAAGATCTGTCAGGGTGGGTTGTTGTGGAATTTCATTGAGGACGTTGTTATTCAAGGTTGATGGTCTGTTAAGGAGGTTGCTAAAGTGTTCTCACCATCTTTCTTTGATGCCCTCTTTGTCTTTGACCAGCGTTGTGTTGTCTGATGAGAGCAATGGGGTAGTCCTTGGTTTAGAAGGTCCATAGACAGTTTTAATAGCACTAAAGAACATCTTTGATTTGTGGGTCTCAGCATAGAGCTCAATTTCTTTGGCTTTGCTCTCCCACCAGCTGCCTTGTATCTGATGGAGGTCTTTCTGTGTTTTGCTCTGAAGGTGCTTGAAATGGTCTTGTTTGGAGGCTGAGGAGGGGTCATTCTGCCATTCAATAAAGACTTTTCTCTTTACTTCCAGTGCTGAACATATTTCTTCGCCCGCCACCCACACACTGGGCCCCTAAAGAGCATACAAACAAGTTCTGAAAAATAAACATGGAAATGATATTTAAGATCCCAAAACTGTAGACCAATTATTTACAGAAACAAACACCTATGGGCAAACTATTTACATGGGGGGACAGCTACCCAAAGGAGGGGTGGGACACAAGTATTTACAACAGAAGTGGGGGGAACTATGTACAGTGGGGGGGTACTGAGTGGCCCAGTCCTTGGCCCCTCACAGCCCCTCATCCAGCGTGGAGGGGCATGACCCACACCTGGTCTGGAATCCCCATTGGGGCCGGGTGGGGGTCGGGAGGATAGGCAAATACGGACAGGCCAGCTCCAGAGCCCCCAAAGTCCTCTTCTGTGGGCTCCAGTGCAGGGGGCAAATGGGAAGGACAGCAGCTGGAGCAGCGGGGGGCAGCAGCCAGTCTGTGATCCTCTCCAGGGTCCCCGCGATGCAGTCAAAAGTCCACATAAAGGACCCCCAGGCCTCCTGGTGCCAGGCCAGTGCTTGTTCCTCCACTTGGAGGCGGCACTCTGCCACCTCCACCTAGCGCCAGAGGGTGGCAAGTACCTGGGGGTAAGCAGCCTCCCGTAGCTGGCTCTGGCAGTGGCAGACTCATCCCAGTGGTGGTCCCTGGTCCAGCTGGCTGCCACAGTGTGATGTCCCTGGCCGAATATCTGGCACCACAGACATTGCAGCACTTTTGTGGCCCTTGGATGGTGTGGCTGTGAAAAGAGCGGGAAAGAGAGAGGACAGCTCTTAGCACTGGGCCCTGGCCCGTGGCCCACACCCCTCTCCCCTTCCCCTTAGTGCTGGGTCCACATCCCCTGTCCCCCAGCTATGGGCATGGTGTCCCTGTGGGCAGCCCACTTCAGGGGTTCAACCCCCCCACATCCCAGGGATGGGGTGTGGCACTGTCCATGGGGGTGAGTGCTGATGGGCCCTGGGGGCCGTGCCACTGTCCCAGGGCCTTGGTCTGGATGGGCCATGGTGGGCCAGGGTCAGCTGGGTGTTGGGGGGGGGCTGGTCATGTCCCTTGCCCCCACCCCATAACCTGGGGGTTCGCGCCCTCTGGTGTACATACCTGATGGTCCACTCCCATGGTCAGAGGACACCTGTCAAGTGGATGCCCTGCTGGAGCTGCAAGAGGGGAGGTTAATGAGGAGTTTCCCATTGCTGGACCCCCTCCTCCGCTGTCCCAGAGATGGGCTCTTCCGGGGGGCCCTGAGCTGCGTCTACACGTGCACGCTACTTCGAAGTAGCGGCACCAACTTCGAAATAGCGCCCGTCGCGTCTACACACGTCGGGCGCTATTTCGAAGTTAACTTCGACGTTAGGCGGCGAGACGTCGAAGTCGCTAACCTCATGAGGAGATAGGAATAGCGCCCTACTTCGACGTTCAACGTCGAAGTAGGGACCGTGTAGACGATCCGCGTCCCGCAACGTCGAAATTGCTGGGTCCTCCATGGCGGCCATCAGCTGGGGGGTTGAGAGATGCTCTCTCTCCAGCCCCTGCGGGGCTCTATGGTCACCGTGGGCAGCAGCCCTTAGCCCAGGGCTTCTGGCTGCTTCTGCGGCAGCTGGGGATCTATGCTGCAGGCACAGGGTCTGCAATCAGTTGTCAGCTCTGTGTATCTTGTGTTGTTTAGTGCAACTGTGTCTGGGAGGGGCCCTTTAAGGGAGCGGCTGGCTGTTGAGTCCGCCCTGTGACCCTGTCTGCAGCTGTGCCTGGCATCCCTATTTCGATGTGTGCTACTTTGACGTGTAGACGTTCCCTCGCTGCGCCTATTTCGATGTTGGGCTGAGCAACGTCGAAGTTGAACATCGACGTTGCTGGCCCTGGAGGACGTGTAGACGTTATTTATCGAAATAGACTATTTCGATGTCGCAACATCGAAATAAGCTATTTCGATGTTGGCTGCACGTGTAGACGTAGCCCTGGGGTGCAGGGCTGAACTCTGGGCCAGACTCCAGCTCCAAAAACTGATGAGGATCCTCAGTCATGGTGTTAAGGGTGGCCGAGTGGGGGAGGAGGTGTACTGGGGGCCCAGGATTTCCCTGAGCTCTCTGTAATAGGGGCAAGCAGCAGGGACGGCCCCAGACCAGCTGGCTGTGTGCCGGGCCTGGGCATAACCCTACTACAGCTCCTGGACTTTAGTCCTGACATGGTCAGGAGTGCAGGTTGGGTGATTCTGGCCAGCCAGGCCCTCGGCCAGCTGGGCAAATGCTTCTGCGTTCTGCCACTTGCCCCCCATTACCCGTAGCACCTCCTCCTCACCCCAGAGCCCCAGTAGGTCTCAGAGCTCGGCCTCCATCCAGGAAAAGCCCCACTGCCTCTTCCCTCCCCCCACTGGCTGGACAACTGTAAGCCCTGGGTCCCCTCAGGGAGGTGTGCCCTGGGGCACTCAGGGAGCTGGCAGGCTGCCAGGGGTGCTGAGTGGTGAATCGGGGCCTCTGGAGGGCATGCAGGGTGAGCACTTGTGGGTGCTGCTTCCTGCATGCTCTCAGCTTCCTGCCACAGGAAATCCAGGTCAGTGGTCCTTTAAGGGCTGCTGCATACGGCAACCATAGAGCCCCGCAGGGGCTGCACAGCACTTCTCAACCCCTCAGCTGATTGCCATCATGGAAGACCCCACTGTTATGAAATAGTGGGAAACAGATTGTCTACACACGCCCTACTTTGATGTTCAATGTCAAAGTAGGGCGCTATTCCCATCTTCTGATGGGGATAGCAAGTTCAGCATCTTGCTGCCTAATGTCGATTTCAACTTTGAAGTAGCGCATGGCATGTGTAGATATGACGTGCGCTATTTCAAAGTTGGTCCAGGTACTTCGAAATAGTCAGCTAATGTAGCTGTGGGTCATGTGGGAGAAAGGGTGGCCTTTGGCCTTGTTGCTAAAACATGAGACTGTGACTCAGCAAATCTAGGCTTCTGGCTTTGCTCTTGCCTTTTTATGTTATTTTAGTCAGGTTACTTAACTTCTCCATGCCTTATCTACCCATCTGTAAAATAGAGATATTACTTTCCTAACTCACAAAGGTGTTGCTTAACAAATAAATAACAATGATTTATAATATGCAGTGTAAATATTTAGAGGTCCCGCTTCTATTTCATAGCTAAACATGGTTATGTCTGACTTCTGTTGAAAAGTGTCAAGCCTTGTTTAGTGTTTTTTTGTTTGTTTGTTTGTTTTTGTTTTCCCTAGTGGAGTAATAAGATATGTAACAATTTAAGGCCATGTTTGATAGGTATATCTTATGGCACATGTTCAAAAGCCAAATAATATCCATGAGGACCATGTGCTGCTTTCATATTATTGTTATTCAAGGAAGTCTCCACAAAGTTATACTTTTTGGACTTATGCACTGGCACCATTGAGTTTCAAAAATTTTCTAGATACCAGTCCTATTCACTTAAAGACGGAAAAATCTATAGCTGATCATTTAGTGTACATACCTATCGCAATATAAGGGCTATTACCTACAATACCACATACTCCCTAGTCCTCTGTCCATACTGATCAGTCCAGTGGCAAAAGACACAACCAACAAGTATTATTATTTTTATTTTAGTGACTTCTACAGGCACTGAACAGAGCTAAAGCACTCATATGTTATAATAATCTGTCTCTGTCTCCAAGAGCTCCTAAGTGTAGCATATGAAGGGTGACACTATAGTTGGATAGGACAAAAAAGTTAAAAGGATGAGATCTTAATGAAAAGAATACTGGCGCCTCCACCACTTCCTTTGGGTGACCATGCCATGGATTTAGATTTGTGTCTTAGAAAGTTCGTCCTGATGGGTTTTTTTGTTTTTTGTTTTTCCATCTTCAATTTTTCTTTACTTAAATTAATTCCATCCCCACTAGTTAAGACACGGGGCTCCCAGGCAGCTGCAATGTAAAGGGAAGGGGTTTTGGCAATGATGGGGAAATCAACAGAGCCATCTGGGATATGGGGATGGTACACAGAGAGAAAAACCCATGAAGTTCTGATTGCAGTGGGAAGAGGTCAGGATACTGGGAATGCTTCATATCTTGTGTGCTGTGTTGCCCTGGAGTCCAGCCACAAAAGAGGGAACTCTTATTTTTGGATGATTGCAAGTGATTCAGTGATAGAAAGACAACTACAGCCTATATACCAATTGCAAAATAAATAGTGCCAATGAACCTCGGCAGCTCTCTTGTGATTTTTAGGCTGTCAGAATATTAAAACAAAAAAAGAAAACTGCTAAGTTAAAAGTTTCCCAATTTTCTATATTTTAATTAATTAATTCTCAGATAAAATTATAAGAACCATGTCACTATAAAATTACTCTAAATTAATTATGCAAATCAAATGAAGATAAAATATGTTAAAGTCAAATTAACCTAATTAGCAGGTTAAAGGCAAATGAATTAATACCAAAACCAATCAGCCAAAAGCTTTGACAAAAGGGAACTAATAAATGCTAGGGTAAAACCTGGTATATATTACAGTTTAAAAACCAGTAGTTGTCTAAATCGTGGAAGCTGATGGCCCACATTTTAGGGGAAAAATAACAATTATGCCTTCTTTGCTTATATATATATTAATTAATTTTTAAAAGAAGCCCAGATTGTTATATTTAACTGACAAAGAACTTCCTGTGAAAATATTATTTTGAGGAACCTGGCACAAACTCCCTTTAATCCTGGGTTTCACTGAGACATCACGTCAGACCAATTTATGGGAAAAATCAATTTAAAACTAAATTTAAAATGGAAAAAAAACGGAATATTATTTATCTGTACTCCAGACACTCCACCTTGTCAGGCAAACACAACTGTTCAGTAATTCACATCCAGATTGGACAGCTGTTGATTATTATTATAGTTTGTGTCCCTTTATTTCCCAGTAAGACTGCATTTTGCTTCGTTGGTATCAGACAATATTTAACTAAAATAGTTTGATTCTTTTCCAGCACCCCATACCATGACATTGGAATACTGTATCCAGTTCTGATGCGCCCAATTTTAAAAATACATTGAAAAACTTCAAAGAATATGCAGAAGAGCAACAAAAATGATGAAAGGGCTGGAAATGCTTTTCAGTGACATAGTGAAGGAGCTTAAGCTGATTAGTTTATCAAAAAGAAGATCATGAGGTAACTTATTTAGCGTGAATAAATATTTGCATGGGAAGCAAAAACCAGCTGCTAAAGTGCTCTCATTCTGCCACAAGAAAAGCATAACAAGAACAAATGGCTTGTAGCTAAAGCCTGACAGATTAAAATTAGAATTAAAGTTTTAACCATGATGATGAATTACCATTGGAACAAACTACCAAAGGAAATGATAGATTTTCCACTACTTGATGTCTTCACATCAAGACTGGGTACATCTCTGGGAATGATGCTTGAGCCAAGCACAAGTTATTGGGCTCAGAAGAAAGGTAACTGAATGAAATTCTATGGTCTGTCATATGCAGAAAGCCAAACTGGATAATCTACTAGCCCCATCTGGCTTTAAAGATCTAGCAATCCATGAGAAAATGAAACAATCTTACAGTGACTATTCAAACCCTCTGGTCAAAACTCCCGTGTCCCAAACATGGGCACATAGGTGCTGGTGCAAGTAAAATAAATCTCTTATGATATGATAAATCTGATATGGGAGGGCACACCAGCTAAGGGGGCCATGTGACCTTCCCTTGGTGACCTTCCATATGTCTCTTACTTGCCTCCAGCCTTGGGCCTCTACACTTTTCCACGCCCCTCCTCATGCTGTTACCTGGGGATGCAGGGCTGGGTGAGTTGGAATAGCCAGAGTAGCTGCTGGAGTTCTGCTCCTTTCCCTATTTTGTTCCTCCCAGAAGGTAAAGAACAAGAACCCTAAGCCCCACCCTTGCCCTTCCATGGAGATGTGTCTCCTCCAGCTCTGTGGGTACAGCAGCAGCCCTGCCAAAGAATGGGGGGGGCTCTGCACCTTTCTCCACTGTATTATAGTATTGCACCCAGCTCCCTCTCCCACCCTGTTCTATACAACTGCTCTGTGAGGCAGTTGGGTGGTGGCACAGTATCAACCTGGTATGCCACACCAGCAAGAAATATCTTGCTAATACTGCATCCTGCACTGGACCAGCCCACTTGCTCTGCTGCATACAGATACCACAGCTAGTGGGCCTGTTGCTGTGCATGTGTTGGGGATAATATGGATGAATTTAAACATTTCACCTAAGATCCAAACTTTTAGTGGTTTTCCGAGCATTCCTGTAACATTGCGCTGAACTCATCAAGCATTTGGAAAGTTAGGGAAAAAATAAATGAAGAGGTCATAATTACCATCTCCTTTCCAAGAATCCAGACAACTATGTCATTAACATAAAAAGAACTATATATTATGATTCATAAAGGCTGCTCCAAGCTGTGATGATAATATGTTCAATATTTAGTGACACATAGATAAGCTTAAAAATTCCCTTTCAGTTCTAGTCCAATGTGACTGAATTAAATTATGATGTTTTAATGTAAGATGTCATAAAAATTTATCAGGTATTATTATCTCTGTTCCAGGTATTTTGCATTTTGTTCACAATTACAAGTAATTTTGTCTGCATACTTTTCATACCTAATTCAATAAGATTTCTACAAATGATTATTACCCTGGTGGATAACAACTAGAGCACCAATGCTAAGTGGTGATCATAACCCCCTGTAAATAGGGGTTGTTGGCTTTAAAAGAAAATGAACTGGACTATGTATTGTAGGGATGTTTCCTGAAGAGTATAGAGCAAGTAGATTAATTTCTGCCAATCCTGTGTGCGTTGAGAAGATGAAAGTCAACATTTCTCAGACTAAAAGCACCCTTAACACATTTTGAAATAAATCTGTCTTGTCAGTTTTGGGTTGTAAGATGGCAGGGAAAGTTTTCTGAGATCAGTCCGTTTTACATTCTTTAACAGAAGTCCTCCACTTTGTATGATTACATGAACTCTGTGGCTAGTTCATCAGGAGAATGATTTACTTTTAGAGTTAATATATGAAATTTAGATTTGGTGTAGGATTTATTCCAAATGGGAATTTAGCCAAACATCTTTTTCACTTACTGAAATGATGAGATTTAATTAAGACACAACCGACATGAACTGAATATGTAGCTTCTTCCTCCTTAGTTAAGGTTTATTATTATTTGTATTTTCCATAGAGCACTGGAGCACTAGACATAGCCCTGGTCCCCATTGGCCTACATGCTGTAATGATACAAGAAAGGCTGCTGTTAGCCATTATTCAGAGATTAAACACACCAGTGTTTTAATTTATAGGCTGTGCAATGTTACAGCATAGTGCTACACAATGATGCAGGGGAGAGGTTTGATGAGGTCGGAGCTGAGCGAAGAACGAGTCAGTTCAGTGGGTGGGTAAATATCTAATTTTCTTTTTCCTGATTTATGTTTCTAATATGAAAGAGCAGCTGCCTTATAATTGTAGAAGCTTATAGAATTTCACACATCTCAGGACTACAGGCTTTTTGTTAGGCGTTTGTGGCCTGCTCCAAGGCCTATTACAGACAATATTATTATTCCCATTGACTGCATTGGACTTTGGAGCAAGCGCTACCTACATTCTTTTAGTCCAAAGATGATGAGTACCAGCACCTCGGCAGCCCCAGCCATGGGATTGGCTGGGCTCGGGGTGGGGAGCTCGCTGAGTAGAGTCTCCTCTTTTTTTTTTTTCCTCCTGTTATACCTTTTGCCAAAACAAACTTCAGATCTTATTTGACTTCATGGGTAGTTCGATCTGTTGTTCCAAAATGAAGTGTATTAAACATGCACGCTTGGGCTCAACTAGGGAGCTAAGTAGACTGTAGATATGCAATTCTAGCTACAGCAGTTACATAGCTAGAATTGACTTGTCTGCAATTTATATACCTGGCCACCCACACAGAGGGAAGCAACTTTCCCATTGACCTCCCTTACTCTTCACAATATTGAGGAGTACAGGGGTCAACTGGCAACCCCAGATAATTCGATTTCACGTGTCTCTACTAGGTGCACAAAATCGCACTCCAGAAGATCAACCCTGACTGGGTCAATCTTCCCAGTAGTGTAGACATACCAAAAGTTTCTGACTTTCAGAAGTATTTTACTCAATATTAAGCATGTTTTCATCTTTATGTGCAATTTGTGCTAATGGTTGAAGTCTTACCCTCTGTAGCATGAGAATACAACAAGTAAGGTTATCTTGAGAAAATGAAGTTGGGAACAACTTTCCATCACCAAGGCTGTGTCCACACTAAGACAAAACTTCAGAATGCCATATCGAAGATTACTAACGAGGCACTGAACTGAATATTCAGTGCTTCATTAGCACTAGGATGTTTCCAGACACGGCGCTTCGGAAGTGCTGCTTTTGAACCTGCGCGGCTCGGCGCGGCTACACAGGGGTCCTTTTCGAAAAGACCCCGCACATTTCGAAATCCATTTATTCTGCTCAGCTGAGAGGAATAAGGGGATTTCAAAATGTGCGGGATCCTTTTGGAAAGGATCCTTGTGCAGCTGCGCCGAGCCGCGTGGTTTCGAAAGCAGCACTTACAAAGCACTACAGCTGGAAGCATCCTAATGCTAATGAGGTGCTGAATATTCAATTCAGCACCTCATTAGTAATCTTTGATATGGCCTTTAGCATGGCCAGTTGGAAGTTTTGTCTTAGTGTAGACGCAGCCCAAGAAAATAAAAGGAGGGAAAGAAGAATGTCTACACTGTGCTCAAAAGAGCCCTAAGAGTTAGGCCCTCTTCCTGTGACATTTGAGTGCCTGCAAAACTTTTCTTCAAGGGCTTGTTATGAATATGTGATGCAAACCCAGACTTTGTTTGCATTTGTGCCTGTGTTTGAAATAGCCTCACATGTTTGGAAAAGTTCAGGTTCAGATCAGAAGTTTAAGCCTTTACATGTCTCTGTGTCGATCATGGCGTCCGCATAACTTGTATCACAAGTATACAATTTTGGTATCTGGAGTTTGTTTGGAATGGTCTCTCCATTAGGTACATATGTAGGACTCCTGCTGGGTAATGCACATGCTGTCAGCGGCAGCTTGTATAGGCAACAAGAGCAGCATTAGGCAAACTGAAAACATTACATTATAGAGGTAATAAACAACACCCAGTAGTACATTTTGCTGCCCCACTTTGAGCCAGCTTGAACTACAGTGATAGATGTGTGGCCTCCTACTATCTTCATTCCATGCACAGCTGTCCTAGATAAAGGCAGAATTTTGCTCTTTGAGGGCCAATTAGTTGCCATGAATTAAATCTATGCAACCCCACAAGAGCCAATCAGGTTGCATGAGTGTAACTGACCGCAAAATCATGCCTGCTGTGTATGCACAGTAAAGCATTTTAATATGGTTGTAGGACAACGGAGAAAACATATAACCCAAGGAAAAGCAATTTGCTTAACCTGGGTTAAGAGCTAATGTCTAACAGATTCTAGCCGTACAGACTACTGTCTCAGCACAGCCTTTTTGCTGGTTTCTGCCAAGGATGAATTCTCAGAGGCTGTGTCTAGAGTAGCTCCCAACTTCGAAGGGGTCATGGCAGTTAGGGTGTTGGGAGATCACTAATGAAGTGCTGCAGTGCATATACAGCACTTGATTAAGCTAATTCTGCCCCGCCACAACCTGGAAGTGTTAAACTTCAAAGTGTTGACTTGTGTGTAGCTGCAGCTAACCTGCTGGTACTTCAAGGTGCCTGGGCTGCTTCGAAGTCCCTTTACTTCTAAAAGGGACTTTGAAATACCCCAGGCACTTTGAAGTACCTGCAGCTACATGCAAACAGGAACTTTGAAGTTTTACACTTCGAAGTTGCCACGGGGGAGAATTAGCTTAATGAAGTGCTGCATATGCACCAACAATCTCCTGACACCCTACTTACCATGCTCCCTTCGAAGTTGGGAGCTAGTGTAGACAAAGACAGAGTTAAGTTCTCATGGGCTACAGGGACGAGAAGGCTTTGAATCAAGGTTTACTGGGAAAGGAGGAAGGAATGCCTGATCTCCATTTTGTTCAGTGCAAGAAAGGCTAGAACATAAGGAAAACCTATTGGGGTTATGGAACATAAGTTTTCATGGGTAAAGACCCGCTTCACCCATGAAAGCTTATGCTCCAAAATATCTATTAGACTATAAGGTGCCACAGGACTTCTTGTTGTTCTCAAAGCTACAGACTAACATGGCTACCTCTCTGATCCTATTGGGGTTTGACACTCAGACAAGAAAACTAATGGATGCTTTCAGTGCAGGGACATTGACAGCTGCCACGGACCCTGGATCAGAGTATGGGCAGTACTGGCTCCAAGCCGTGGAAGGGGTGAGGCCAGAGCAGTCATCTCTCAGTGCACCCTGCCTCACACACACACACACACTCACTCATAGCCATGCACAGGGGGGCAGTGTTGCCATGGTACTTGAAATGGGCCCAGAGTAAACTGCCCTCTTTGCCTCACCCCATCAGCAGGCCTGTATAGGGGTTACGTGGTTGGGGGTCAGGAAAGCCCATGAAGAGATATTCAAAGATGTGTCCAAGTAGCTGGGCAAGATACTTTGAGGATGAGGTGTTTATTCTGGCTAAGAGAGTCAGATGGAGCAAAATCCCAGGAGGAAAATTAGGGACTGTGGCAGAGCACTTGGGAGAGAAAAAGAGCAGGAGGAAGGCTTCATGATTAGATCTGATGTCACTTCATTGTTTAGGGCCCTCAGGCTAGAATTAGCAGAAGTGGGAGGGTGCAAATTCCAGACCAGTGAGTACTCTTGCACTGCAATAACTAAAAGCACAAAAAGCTAAAGGCAGGGTTTAACCTTTCCTATTTTATGTGGTTTTAAAATAGTCTTTAACCTATTAGGTTATGATTAAACCTTCAAGCTACTAAAAACATCACCTGATGTCCACGCACAACATTTGTTTGTCTGACAAAATGGGAATTATAACAGCTTAAATAGCCATATTGGTTTGAACCTGGGTGTGTTTTGGCCCGCAGCGATTTTTCAATGCTGTATTGATGCTGAAGTCTCACTGAAGTTCATAATGGGACTGGACATGAATCCTAGAAGGTGGTAAATTCACATGTGGTGAATTGGAATGAAAAATCAGCAGAGAATGGGTAACAGACCTCACAGTTCTTGCTTTCTGGAAGTTATGTTAGGGTTATGACCAGAGGGAAGCACTTCAGTACATCCAAAAAATATCAAGAGTTTCACAGCTACTTTAACTTTCACTCTGATATGAGGCCTGGTTTGTGTTTCCCACACTTAACATAATACAGCCAACTTGATCTCTTGTGACAGAGACCGTACTGAAATTATACTTCAGAGCTAGATAATTGTTCCTCGTCCAACAAACAGGTCAGTGATTCAGAAGGTCAGAAAGACTATGGGCCTAATGCTGACATCAGATTCACATATAATAATGTTCAAAATAATGGCACCCACTCATCATTTGTTTCTTTGATAATCCTATTATTGGCATGTTTCAGTGTTGTCAGGTCATCTCCACATGATGCACTGATGCGACACCTTTTCATGCAACATTCTGACAACTTAAGTCTGCTCTCCAGGAGCATAATGTAGAAATGCTCCCTTCCACTGACAAACTTTTGTATCTCTGTGTGTTCTTTGATCTAGTGCCTCCACTTGAGCACATACCAACACCTGGTCCTGGCAGGGGACTGGAGCAGAAATGATCAAAGCAGCCTTGTATGATTAGTGCTAAGAGCAAACAGCTTGATGATGGAAACACTCTCTTATTTGCCTTTAAAGGCTTAGGATGTGAATTACAGAAGACAGGATAAATCATCCAAGACGCAACATAAGCAGGGGGGAAAAGGACCTAAAGATGACAAATTCCCCCTCTCTCTCATTCATTCTGCGTAATGAAAGTATAAATAGAGAGCAGATCTGTGAGACTGCCACTTCACTGCGTTTATTGTTTTTGATTTAATAGACATTGGTTAGAGGTGACTATAATGGTAAATATCACTTAGCCTCAAAGTAATGAAAAATACACTCATGCTATTCTTAGAGAATGTCAGAATATCTTTGGATGAGCCCTCTCTGACACAATACTCTGCTTTACCCTTTACTTAGGTCTTGACCCTAGACTATTCAATTGTTCATGTGGATGTTATTGCTCACCATTGCACAAATATGCTTCTTCGAAAACCTGTCCTCTGGTTTTCTGCCCACTGACAAATTGATATAGTGAGCAAGCCTAGGCATGCAGTCCTTCCCACTTGTATGTCTTTGTAGGGTATTTCTGAATGATGAACTCTCTTTATATCTTTCATTTTCGTCCCTAGACTCTTAAAATCCATACCCTGCCTGGGTGTAATGAAGATGCCTCTTGCTGCTAAATTGTTTCCATGTGAATGAGCAGCAAAAAGTTGGTAGGTATGCTGTGACTGAATTGGGAGTTTTTAGTGAATTTTTCACTGAGGCCACCACGCATGATATAAATTAAGCACTGTTCACTCTTCTCATTCCCGTTCACAGAATCCATTAAGCAGAAATGGTTAGGTTCAGCTACAACTGCAAAACAATGTAATAACACATTGAAACATTCTGTGGGGTGCCCTCACCTGATTGTCTAGAATACTTTAAATAAGAAACCACAAAACAACCATGTGTCCTTTACTGGGGTGAGGGGGAAGGAGGGGAATAATTTGTTGCTCTTTTCACTAAGCCTTTCAACAGTTCTTCAAATGTGTCCTGACACTTCGGTAAACTTTCAGCATATACGAATGGACACAAGGGCAGACCTTCCATTAACAATGATTTAAGTTCCTTAATTCTCCTGCAAGCTGTGATGAAAATGAACCTTATTGTGTCATTCCACATCAGTTATGATGATACAGTGCATGACCTGAAGCAACATAGGTCTAAATGCAAGAACTCCTTGTGAGGCAGTTCCACATTGTAATACACTGAGGGACTGGAAAATTACTTTAGAGGACTTTTATTTAAGGGGATACCTTCACAATTCCTTTTTAAATTTTTGCATCTGCTGTTCCTAAAGGTAACTCCTAGAGTTATTATAATGGAACTATTTAAGGAAACTATGCTTTGTTTACTTTTTGTATTTAATAATGCTTTGTGTCTTTTTGGTTTTACCATTTTGATTTTTGTGCCCAGCCTTTCTGAAGCTTTGCAAGATGGAGGATGTCTGTCAAAGACAGCAACAAGGGGGAAACTGAAGCTGAAAAGGCAGAAGTCAGGAAGTGCTAAACCAGAGGGGAGATTGCACCTGTTACTGTTTGGTATGTTTGCTATCACACTGACTCACAAAAGCCCCTTATAGGAGCAAAAAATTCCAAACAAAGAGAGAAAAGATGTTTTAAAAAATCTATCACACACCATTTGAAGGAGGGTCTTACAGAAAGTGGATTTAAAAGAAAGTTGTTTCAAGGCACTTGAAGTTGACAGCATCACTATCATTTTTTAAAGAACTTGCAGCCTTTCTCTTTTCCCAAAAGACAGCCCTTTTAAGCTGTGTTTACATGCACCCTCCCTTTCAGAAGGGGCATGCAAATACGACTGATCAGAAATGTAAATGAGATGAGGATTTAAATATCTCATGCCTCATTTTCATATTCCCACATGATCTGGCTTCTGAAAGAGCCATTTCTGGAAGCCAAGGCAGCTGTGTGGATGGGGTTCCTTCAAAAGGAAATCTTGTTTTCAAAAACCCGCTTCTTCCTAATTTTTTTCAGGAAGAAGGGTACTTTCGAATGGGAGCTTCCTTTCTAAGGAACCCCCTCCACACAGCTGCTTTGGCTGCTGGAAATGGCTCTTCTGGAAGCCAGATCACACAGAAATATGTAAATGAAGTATGAAATATTTAAGTTCACATCTCATTTGCATTTATGATCTGCCTCTTTGCACGCCCCTGCCAAAAGGGAGGGACTGTGTAGATGCAGCTTTAGGATATGTCTACACAGCAGCCTTATTTCAAAATAAGCAATTCTGGAATAGAATATTTCAAAATAACACTGCAACACACACGTGCATTTCAAAATAGCACTTAGCTATTTCAAAATACAGCATCTGAACACATAGGTTATGTCTACACTGCAGCGATCTTTCGAAAGAATTCCCTCCAGAAGACATTTTCTGAAAGAATTTATTTCAAAAAGGTATGTCCATAGACAGAAAAGCTGCTCACAAGAGTGATCTGCTCTTTCGAAAGAGCGTGTCCACACAGCCCCAACTCTTTCGAAAGAAAGGGTCAGGGATCAAAAAAATCAGGTGCCATGAAGACTGCTCTTTTGAAAAAAATGACCTGCAGAGCATCTGCACGTTTTCTTTCAAAAGAAGTTTTCAGATGAAGGCACTGTTCCTGAAAAGGGAGGGGAAGAGCGATTTTGAAAGGAGCATCACATTCTTTCAATTTAATTTTGAAAGAACCCTTTTTGTGCGTAGGCACTTTGCTAGATATTTCAAAAAAGCCTCTTCTTTCTGAAATATTTTGAAAGAACTTGCTCATGTAGACTCAGCCATAGACTCTATTTCAAAGAACATACACTGGCTTATTTCAAAATAGGCTATATTCCCTGTCTTAACTATGCCTGTTATGAAATGTCTGTTTTGAAATAGGTACTATTCATCGTAGAATGAGATTTACCAATTTTGAAATAAGCCAACTGCTACTTCAAAATAATGACTGCATTGTATATATGCTAGGAATAGAAATAGAAAGAATGGATGTTATTTCAAAATGGCTGTGTCTACACTTGGCCAAAATTTTGAAAGGACCATGCTAATGGCCAAATCGGAGAATACTAATGACGTGCTGAAATGAATATTCAGTGCCTAATTAGCATGCTGCTGGCCACAGCACTTAGAAAGTGCCACATTTCAAACACACGTGGCTCATTTACACAGAGCCCTTTATGAAAGGACCCCGCATATGTCAAACTCAGCTGATAGAAATAAGGGGATTTCAACATTTGCAGGGTCCTTTCAAAAAGGGCCCCAGGTAGATGAGTCACGCACGATCGAAACACAGCAGTTTCAAAGTGCCGTGGCCAGCAGCATGCTAATGAGGCGCTGAATTTTCATTTCAACACCTCATTAGTATTCTCTGATTTGGCCTTTAGGATGGCGCTTGCAAAATTTTGGCTAAGTGTAAACACAGCCAACAAGTTTGCTCTGTAGCCCTACCCTTACACAGCAAAGCCCATAGGTACTGCAACTAGAGATGCAGGGGTTCTGCAGCATGACCCAACTTGAAGTGGTTTCCATTACATATGGGTTTACAGCTGGCTCAGTGGCTGTCAGCACCCCCACTATAAAAACTGTTCCAACACCCCACCACTACACTTTGTACACACAAAAATGTCATGGCAACAATATAACTCTTGATTTCCAAAATGTGTATGTACTTCCTTCTGTTCTCTCTGTCCCCTCAGAAGAGCGTATTTCTGTGTTCTGTTAACAAAATAGTAGAAATTTCACATTCAGTTCATCCTCTTATTTGGCTATTTTTCCCATCCCAGGACAGGCCAAAAGGTGGAAGTATTTGATATATCCAATTTTGTTTCCACAATAAAGAAGCTAAAGTATAACAGTTTTGACTGCATTGTCATTTTCCACATGACATGCTTAGGTAAATTTCCTATAGGTATATATCAAGGTACCTTTTTCAACTGCTGATTTGATAGCTCTCAAAGGACTGCACAGTTTTGCCTGACCATTTGGTATTTTGCTAGTATTAATAAGAAATGTTAATAAAGACAGAAGCAACCAGTACCAAAAGTTATCAGATGGAACTTTATGTTAACATTGCATACTCTCCCACTGGAAACCTACTATTGAGAAAGATTAAAATGCTAACCTAACACAGACAACTGAAATCTTAGAGGTCTTATTATATGGATCGTTTTTATTAGTCTTTCATACATATGAATGCTCCATCAATCAGGTTTGCATACTTGTTTATACTAGTGTCCAGCCCAAATCCACACATTTCAGAAAAATTTAATTATGAGACCCTTCTTTTATATTAGCTTCTTCCATTTGTTATCTGAAAATTCAGAGTAAACAACTAAAGCCCCAGTCCTACTAACACAACCTCTATGTTAACTTTACCCATGTGTACAAAAACTCCATCTAGTCTCATCATCTGATTCTGCCTGGAATACCAAGACGTGACCTATGAGGACATGACCTCATCCCAATGAAGTCAATGACATAGATGTCAGTGGTTTCCGTGAGGGCAGGATCAGGCACCATGATCCTCTCGTACCTAAATAAAACTGTCTGAGAAACTAAAGCAATTAATAATCTGAATTGTGTTTGGTGGGTTACTAAATTACTGGCAGAGATTTTTAGAGATGTTTAATACTCATCTCTTCCACAGAAACATATTTGGACTTCAGTAACTTCTCTGTGCCTTATTTCCTCATTTTTTAAATTAGGCTAGTAATTCCTATGTCTATTTGGACTGTAAACTTTTTGGGGCAAGAGCTGTCTGTTATTACACATAAAGCACAACTGAGGTTTCTCATTCTGATCTTAATTGGGGTTTTTTGGCTCGACTAAGAATAACAACAAAACCTTTCTCAGAAGAAGCCAACCTGTCATGCTTGGCCATCTGTTAACTCTTGTAATAAAAATATACAGTCACGTACATAACTGATTAATTTGTGAAGGCTGCAGTCTAACAATGAGAATTAGTACAGCTAGTCAAAACATTTCAAATGAAACATTTCCCAACTGGAAAATGGAGTTTCATGTAAACTGAAATTTTCTATGTGAAAAAAGAGATTTGAGAGGAATTTTACACTAGAAACAATTGTTTCAAGTCAGATTGATATTAATCTCTGCCTGACTGTTGCCACATGGGAGCTGTAGTTCTGGATCCCTCATGTCCCCTTTCATACGTATCAGTCCTGTTCCCTGGCAAGACTTTATCTCCTCTGTTGCAGTGTGGTTTCCCCCTGTGGGTCAGATGAGAGAGGAGAAGAAGAAAATTAAGAGGAGGAAGAGGAAGAAGAGCAGGAGGCTGCTGTATATTGCACTGATCCCACCTAAAAAGTCCACCTTTTTCACACCTGGAAGTCTCTTTACCGACCCACTGTGTTGTGTATTTGGCTGAACAAGCGTGCGAATAAATAAAATACATGAGTATTTCATAAAGCCAGATTATTTCAGTTGTAGATGCTCTGTATGCAGTAAAGACAAATAAACATTTAATTATAAAATGAGGAGACAAGAGTTAGTGTAAAGGAGTTGGCACCCCCCTCTCGTGACTGCCCTTCTCTGGTTGGATGTGTCTGTGTTCTTTAGTCCTGGTGACCCCGTTCACTGGTTCCCTGGACATTTTTCAGTGACACAGCCCTCTGGCTGAGTCGCACACTGTTTCCACGTTAACCAGGAGCGACCTCTTCCAGGATATATAGTTCACCTGGGCCTATTTCAGAACCCCTCTTGTGGTGCCTCTTTCCAGCCATCCCTGGGCTTTGGGCTTTAACTAGTCTGTCATCTATTGCCATCAAATGTTTGATTGCATGTGTGTGTTCTTTCTACATGCTGTACTGACTCTGTCCAGAAAGCATGTACCACAGGCTCCCAGTCAAACTTCCCAATACATCCACAGTCTCCATTATTGTCAGAGAAGCACAGTACTAATACCTGGGCTCAATGGGTACAGGTGCACGAACACATGTGTGCCCTTTGCAGTGGATTAGCTCAGTTAGCAGTGGGACGTTCCACTATCTACTGGGCCAGACAAAGACATTGCCTCTGAGAGACATATTTTGCACAGATACAAACAAGTTATGCTTCATTCCTGATGTACCTAGGTGTCATCCTCTGACCTATATGAGTTTCACTCATTGCCTTGTATATATTGGTTCCATCCTCTGTCCATCATGCTTCACCCTGACCTCATCTTTAAGATGGGTCAGCATGTTCCTGTTATCTGTGGGAAATGTGTTTGCTGTTGAGGAGTTCTGGTGCCACCTTTCTGGGTGTGCTTTTGTGAGTGATTTGGGACCAGCAATTCGCAGGAATATGTATTTTCGCAAGCCATAGTTAATCAAAGAATAGAACCGCCCCCCCAGTGTTATTCCCTGCCTCTACAAGAAATCCACTGATTACTGTATTATAAACTTCTTCTGTCCTGTACCCCTCATAACACATTTTTGTTACCTTAAGAGTTAAACAAAATTACTCCTGGTTAAGCAATTCTGTGAGGAAATCTTATCGTTACATCAGAGTTAGGGAATATAGCAATACATTGTTAAAAATAATCAAATTTCTATTAAATAAGGTTTTACTGAGAGAAGGAGGTAAGTTTCTAAAGTGGGCTCCCTTAAAAAGTTTGTTATGCTTTTAAATGTTGCAAAGGTTTCAGAAACATTCCTATACTTAAACTGGAAAACACTGTTTGCACCAATAATATTTTTAGAATGATATTTAACTTTTAGAATGTACTAACTCTACATGGAGAAAGTCTGATTACAGTATTTCTAGGAAAAAGGAAAGAAAAACTTAAAAGACAAGAGTATTTAATATATTTCAATTTACACTTGATTTTCATCCTCAGCCACCCTCCCTCCCGTACCATCATTTTTTGAGACTTCTGGACTTGATTGAGGTTTTCTGGTTATGGCTGTCATTCATCGCTGTGTGTACGGAATGGGAAGGTATCATAAAGCCATCATAAAGCACATTATACAATCACTGTGTAGTAGATATGGATTTTTTATTTCATACATCATTCACAAATTGTTGCTCACATCCCACAAAGAAAGAACATGAAATATGTCCTTTATGCTACGATCATTGTTTTGAAAGGAATAAACCGGGAACAGCTGCAATCATTTGCATTTTCCTTCCATAACCTCACCAGCTTCATTGATAGCAAAGCTGAAGATTTAGGTAGGTAGGTAGGCATCTTTCAGTCTGCATAGACTATGGATCGCGCCCTTTAAAGTTTCAATTGAGGACTTCATTTACAGCATCTATTGTGACTATGAAGACCCACACGAGAGTGACAGTCCTTGCTGCATCTCTTGCAGATGTAGTGGGTGTCTGGCAAGTCCTTATTGTGATTTCTGTGCGCTCGCTTCTCCTCTGCTAGCTGTCTGATCTTCATCTCGCCCTTCTGAAGGCCCTTGTGTAACCCCTGCCTCCATCTGCTGCGGTCGTCTGCTAGTTCTTCCCAGTTGTCCAGCTCGATGTCTACCTCTTTGAGGTCTCTCTTGCAGACATCTTTGTAGCACAACAAGGGGCGTCTGGGAGGTCATTTGCCAGAGGCTAGCTCACCATACAGGATGTCTTTTGGAATCCTTCCATCATTCATCCTGTGGACGTGGCCAAGCCAGCGGAGTCGACACTGCCTGAGGAGGGTGTGCATGGTTGGGATTCCAGCTTGCTCAAGGACCAGCAAGAGAGTGTGGAATAACAATAAGCTGTACACTCACACCAAAATGCAAGTCTACAGAGCCTGCATCCTCAGCACCCTCCTTTATGGCAGCGAGACTTGGACCCTGTATGCCCGCCAGGAAAAGAGGCTGAATGTCTTCCACTTGCGCTGCCTCAGGCGCATCCTTGGAATATCATGGAAGGACAGAGTGACCAACACCGCCGTCCTCGAGCAAGCTGGAATCCCAACCATGCACACCCTCCTCAGGCAGCGTCGACTCCACTGGCTTGGCCACGTCCACAGGATGAATGATGGAAGGATTCCAAAAGACATCCTGTATGGTGAGCTAGCCTCTGGCAAAAGACCTCCGAAGCTGAAGATTTATAAACTAAAAAATAAAGAACAAATTGTATGACCTCAGTAACAAGCTACACAAACATATCATTTAATTGATTTGGCCTCTATTTTTTGTTTTGTTCTACTATATTTCTCTAGCATTTAATCTTTGATCATAAACTACTAGTCTGCAACAAATCTAGGTCCCTGTCACAAATAATATGAGAGAGAGAAATTTGTTAAACTGAAGGCCAGTGACCACGGTGATACTCATGGGTGCCACTCTGACTAGAACTTCATGTTCTTCTGGTTCAGAAAGCCAACGAATTACTGGAGCATACTGCCGCTCCAGCTGTTATCATGCTTGAGTTCTGTATATTAAAAGGTTTCTCTCTTTTGCACACATGCATGAACAGAGCTACAAACCTAAAAAAAAATCAAATATCAATTCATATTATTTAAAAAGATGAAAAGGATTTCATTTTACAGAGCCTTCCTTTGCCTCCACTGAACAAATGCCCTGAGCCTGCAGTTAGGTTTTCAGGGGCAAACCCTTGGACACAGGCAGAGCCTAACTTCAAGCATATCCCTTCAAGCCAATGGTTCTCCACATCATTGCAAGGGTCTGCTGACACAGAATTGATTGCGAGAATGGAGCCCATTTCCATTAAGGCCCCTTTCCACAACTCTGGCCAGGTGAGGGCCATAAAATGGGCATAAATTATATTTACCCTCATTTTAAAGCACATTACATTTCCAGTGTAGTATTAAATGGTTATAGTATAAATTAAAATCAAGCTCAACATTATTGTAGAGTACAATATAGTTCTATGATCATAAACAGATATAATAACTGTACATTTTTATAGTAAGGTGGTGGAAAGGATATATTATCAATTATTTATTTTATTTCTCAGTCTTACAGTCCTATTTCACAGGTACACACCATGACTGAGGAATGTAAGTGCATTTTAGCTGTATGTTATAGCTTTGCAAACTTCAGTAATGCTTAAAAACTCAGAAGATGTTTTGTGTGGCTTTTATATGTCAGACAAGGAGGTAAATCATTTTGGTAGTAGTTCATGCAATGTGGTGTACAAGTGACAGAGCAAAGGCATACATGTGTCTGTGCTTTAAGAAATATGCCTAACCTCGGAATAGAGATTTAACCTCACAATAGAGGTTGAGAGATCCTGAATGGCCTTCTTATATGTATGACATCTCCATGATGTAAATTGCTGTTTGGTTAAAAATTGTAAGGCCATCTCTGAAGAGAGAAAGTTTTTATCTTCCAAGCATGGATTACAAAGTGCTCCATAAAATAGAAGCAGAATGGAATGCATCTGAGGAAGCTATGACACACTGCTGTACCACAATGAAGTACTCCTTTTCTGGAGACAGCACTTCTTGGAAGGCAGAGGCTAGTTTATTCTGCAAATCCATTCAGTCATAACCTCCATTGTAGAGCTTGTCAATAAATATCCAATGGATTTTGGCTGTGGTGATGATACCTGTTCTAGCGTGCGTATTAACTGGCCACTTATTCATTTCACATAAGTCATGGGAAAACCACTGAATGATCATAACTTTCAGTGATATTTAACCTCTTTCTGAGTCAAAACAAGCAACTCAGGGCTCTGTAGCTCATGTCTAATCCCTCCTAGACATCCAGTCCCTAAAATTGTATTGTTGTAAGCATTTGTATATTGTCCATTTTTAGTTATTCAAGGTTTAGGTTGAAAACTGAATGCGAATGACATACCCAGCACCATGACCGGTAAAGACTGGCCCATTATTGCACTGTTCCCACTTCACTGAACTTCTTCCTGTAGATTGATTCAATGTTATATTTATACATTTTGTAGGGCTAGGAAGAGGCAGAGTTAAATCAAAATGGACTCAGACAAACTTAGTAAAACCAACTGGGAGTTTTATATCCCAACATCTACATTGGAAAAGAAGGTTGTACTTGTTAGAGTTCCTCACCTGCTATTCGACTTATAGAAGCAGCTTGCAAATAATACAGATACAGTACATCTGCAGCTAAAGGATGAGATCCTGGTTTATGTTGATGTTATGTCTTACATTCAGTGTCAGATAGAAAGATGTAACCCTTAAAGTGCAGAATGCAAATTCTCTGAATTAAAGTAAGCCTTGACAGGAAGTGACAATTTCTTCTTTATTCTCTGCAGCAGTAAAAACAAAATGTATGTCAGTATCAGCTAATAAGTCTATTTATTAAAATTATTAGGATAACTCTGCCATATTTCATCTTGCATCAAATCAAAAAGTTCATTTTGCCTTTTGCACAACCTAGTATATAAATAAAATGTAAAGATATTTATATTGATTTGTTTCCATAGTGATATGAAAGCTTCCCTTGGGTTTCCAAGGCAATGTGCAGCAGAGTAGCAAATCAGGAAGGTACAGGAGATGTTAAGAAAGTAATAGGTTTAGGAAGCACCACTGTTATCCAAAGAGAAATATGCTGTTTCTATAATGCAACCTGAAATATTGTAGGCTGTGAAGTAACATAATAATTCTCCCCTGAACTGTAATTCCCTTTGTCATTAAGTATATTTATGAGGAATAGCAGAAATATGTTTTTGTTCATTTCACTAAATCAGCAAGTCTCACCATAGGGGATGATGCTCAGCTTTAGGTTTTAAAAATGTGTCAGCTCCCTAGAGTGATTTCTATGAGCTTGATGAAAAAAACCCTTAAAGTCAATGGGACTCAAGAGTCTTCCAATCAGTCCCTCAGAGTATCAGACAATGACAACCAGTATTTTGTGATCTGATGTTTTTGTTATTGTATAAGAACATATGGAATGATTTTGAAGAACCAGCAAGAGCTTTTATCCAGGCTTGATCTCACCTTTCTGAAGTACTTTGAGATGTCTATCTCACCTACCTTGCTAGTGGAGAGAATTAAACTGAGGGAACACCCTCTGACCATGTACGAAGACAGGAAGAGAGAATGTCATTGTTATTGCACCATTCTCGCTGTATTGGGGTTCATGGGAGCCGCTCCTCAGGTCTTCAGGAGTGAAATAGGTGCTTGAGACTATGACCTCCAAATCCCTATATCACTGTCCCCTGCTCAGGCTGGGTAACCAGAGGTTAATATCTCAGATCCTGGGCTGCGTTCATCGGAGCCCTGAGTGGGAAAATGATGTGAATGGTAGGACTGGTGGAGAATTTCTCCAGTGTCCTGCATGAAGACATGTAGCCTTTCAGGTGACACAGACTTTGAATTAACCCTTATTTTGGTCCTGGTGAGCATCAAACATTTGGATGCAAAATTATCTTCATCAACTTGTTGTTACTATTCAGTGAGAAATCTCACCAAATCCAATTTTCTTCCAAGAGTCCAGACTTTGATGGGGCCAAGAACACTGCAGTTATGACCCTCTATGTTATGGAATGTTAGTACTTGCAAAGAAAAAAACAACCAGGCAGCAAGTCTTTCATTTTAAGTGTAAATGATTTTTCCAGCCTAAAAAAGATCTGGTTCACCTTGGAATTTGTCTGAACCTGCTAAAACAGAAGCCTCACATGGATTGCTCCCCTGCCACAGACCTTCTGTCTCTGTGCTGAGGTAGCAGCTGCTTCCTCTGGCTTCAGGTAAGCCATCATTTATTTATAAATACCTACAGGGGAAAGCCAGTGCACACGCCTAAGAATTATATATTCAGGGTTATGTTTATTTTCCTGTCCTGTGCCTTCACTTTCATGCAATTTCCACTTGGGTAAGATATTTACAAGTCTTCCTCCTTTAAAATATGCAGGCTACATTAGGGGTTAGAGTATGTGATGCTTTTAATCTATACACATGTACTCCAGAAACTGCAATTTAGAAAAAAAAAAGTGCTGTTATTTTGCAAATGTGCATTCTTTACTTCTTCACAAAATGTGTTTGTAATTTGACAAGCAAGAAAAATACATTGTCCTCTTGAGGAGATATATACCTATTCATGTTCATTAATAAAACACAGTGTCATCTAGTGATTTCCTCTATAAACTGATTGAGAGTCCACTCCAAGTTGCAATGGGAGTGAAAGAGTTTGTCAATGAATATGTATACGTTTTTCAAGCAATTGGGGCTCATAAATTAGTACAGAACTTGATGTAAATTGCTAATTATCATAGGCAGAAACTTTATGTATGCTCATGAGTAAAGGCTTCTAATTATAATTCTACCATATCCTAATAGAAAGCTATGTAATAATCAAGTTCATGGTTTCCCAAACTGGGGGACGTACTGAAATTCCAGGGGGGACATGGAGCAACCCAGAGCTCCCCATCATTCCCTGTCACCCGACGAAAGAACCAGCCTTTGCTTCTGGATCTCAGACCCTGCCATTTTACCTGGGTGACCCAGTACAGCCACTATAAAAAGCCGAAAGCTGGCAAAGACCCATGTGCAATTGTGAGTGAGCATGGGTTGGGCGGGAAGGAGGAGGAGGAAGGGATTAGATGAGGGGGCTGGGGTGCCCAGCTCGGGTAAGCTGGATGGGGATGGGGTAAGAATGGGGGGCTGGTGGTGTCTGGCTTTGTGGGTGGGGAGGGGCTTGGATGGGTGGATCATGGGGCTTGCAGGTCTTGGGCGGCTCGTCAGCTTGCAGGACTCTTGGGGCGTGGGCGGCTGGCCATGGCATTTCAGGGCTCAAGCATCTTGGGCTGGCAGGTGGGTGACTGGCCCTGGTAGCATGGGACCCAAAAGGCTCAGGCTGGTGGCCAGCTGGCCAGCCCCAGTAGCACAGGCCTTGGGGGCAGCTCAAATTGGTGGGCAGTCAGCTGGCCCAGGCAGTGTGGGACTTGGGTGGTCATTTCGGATGGTTGGCCCACAGCTGGCACAGGTGACTGGTGGACGGGTGTGTGGCTGGTCCCAGCAGTGTGGGGCCTGGACAGGCGGCTCTGGCAGCGCAGGTCTCAGGTGGGTGGGCGGCTGGCATGGGCAGCTCTGGCAGCTGGCACAGGGCTTAGGCAGCTGGCCAGCTGTGGCTGCACCAGGCGCCCACAAGGGGCCAAGAGAAACTATTTGTGCTTATTTTTAATTGTAAATAACATTTTTATATCAAGGTTTTGTGTTTATTTTAACTTACAAATTGAATTTTTTGTTAAAAGGGGGCTTGGATAATGGTAAAGAAGGAGGGTCGCAAGGGTTTCTCGAAAATCAAAAGGGGGACATGATGCCAAAAAGTTTGGGAACCACTGATCTGGTTCTTATGGGTATATAGGTTGTATACAGCTATGTTTCCTTCAATTCTATGTACATTTTATCATTAGAGAATTGGGGGTTCCATAAATATTAGTTATTATATAGAGACCTGCTAACTTCAGATGTAAATGTCTATCAAGATCTACAGAAGCCAAACTCAATCCTGGACAGAATTCATGCAACCCTTACTTCCAGTGGGATTATTTGACCATAACTCAGAAGAGAATATGGTCTCTTTTTCTGTTTACTTTAGAGTAAGTTTTTTTGTTTATTCCCTCTAAGATTTAGAAATACTTTCAATTCTTCTTTTTATCACTACAAAATGGTACACACACTTGACTCTACCTACCCATTGCACAAGAAGCCTTGTGAAGTGATGTACAGTTGTATACGATCTTCAGTTTAATTTTTGCACAGTAAAACTGTTTCTTCATGGCAATCTTCCCCTTTCAGATAAAGGCTCAGTTTTGGCTTTTAACAACTGGAGCACACACTCTCCAAGGAGCACTCTGGAAAGTACACTCTCTTCTTCCCCAGGCAGGACTGACTGGTTCAAAGCTGGGTTGGGACTATGGCCCTAGCTCTTCTCTAATGTCTTTTAGGGTGGATTGAAACTGCAGTGGCTTGGTCACTGTAAAGGAGTATGTCTTCTTCCTTACCACCTCCATGTGTGCAAGAGTTTGTATACATTAGCTGTAGAAATGAAGGTATGCATCAAATCACTCAGGAGTGTGGAAAAGCCATCCCTTGAGCAACAGAATTTCCACTGCCCTCAGTATCAGCGTGAGCAATGTATGTGGGAGAAAGCTTCTCTCACTGACATAACTTCTGCCACTCAGTAAAATGGAGTAATTATGCTAGTGAGGGAGCTCTCTCCCATCAGCATGGGGCATCTGCGCTAACAACATTACAGCCGTGTAGTTATCACAGTAAAACTGTCACTGCTAGCAATTCTAGCTTAGATTAGCCCTAAGATACCAAAAAGCTTTGGTCCCAATTCAGCAAATTACTTAAGTACACTTTCAACTTCAAATATAAGATTAAGTCCCACTGACATCAATGGGACTGCTCAAGTACATGCAGTCATTTCTGAAGTGCGTTGCTGAAATCAGATGGAGGTAAACACATGCTCAGAGCTGCACGTGTTGAGTGTTTTGTTGGCTTCCAGCTGAAAGATAATTAAAATAATAATGGCAAACAGCTGTAATCCTCCATGGAACAATAGCTGAGCAACACACACGCAATAGCTGAGCAACACACACACTCTGCAGTTAATATAGAGCACCTCCACCAGCAGCTTTTACCCTTGGGAGAAACTTATGTCTGGATTGGCCAGTGCTGCGTTTTTGTACAACGTGAGTCTATTTCAAAGTCATGAAAATATCCTATGTTTACAAAGTCTTTGCTCCAAATGAGTCTTTCCATCTAGTCACAATATCCTTCAGCCTAAGTTTTTATTTCAGTAATCAGGGTACGCAAAGGAACTTTAAAGAGAACCATTCACAACATGAAACAGGATAAAACTCAGGTAATTATAATATCTCAAACACCCAGAAAAAATTCTAATGGATCAGCACCCTTTTAAGAATGAATTCAGTATTTTACTTATAGGGAGAGGGAAACTGAAAAGTGTGCAGTTTTCCTATGGTATAAACTTGATCCAGAGAAGGATGCCATTTCCACTTCAAATTGTTCACGTGGCAAGGCCCTGGAGTAGGAGACAAAAGATCTATATTCTAATTCCAGTTCTTTCACTCCCGATCTCTTGACTTTAGGCAACCTCCTTACCTTTGTTTTTCCTTTCTCCTTCCATCTGTCCTGTCTACTTAGATTGTAAAATCTTTGGGCAGGGATGTTTTTCTATCAACTCTTTGTACCGTGCCTACCATAATGGGCTCTGATATTGGGTGAAAATCTCCAAGAGCTATGGTCAAACAAATCATATTTCTCCTGATGCAGTCTTTAACTTCTTGATTGCCATTCACAAGCTTGTTGTCATTTGTGCTCTGCTCTGATCATCTAAGGTTTGCAGAAGTGCCACTTTCACTGAATAAAGACTGAGCATCTGTAGGAAATGGAAAAGATCATGCTGATATAAAACTTTATGGCTCCTTCTCTCCTATGAAAAGCTGAAGGAGCCGCTAAAACTGAGTCTCTTCTGTTTACTAGGACGGCACCTTGCTTCCAAAGCAAAACTGCAGTGTAGGAAGTTGGCATTTTAGTTCTAATGTTCTCATTTACCCTACATAAACACAAGAACCTGGAAAGAGGTTGTCAAATTAAATGCACATAAGGGCCACATCTACATAGCCCATTACCACAGTGCTGCTATTGGCAGCACTGTGCTAATGACAGTTCACGAACTTGCAAATGGGGGACCATTTGCAAACTCATGTAGCTAATTAGCACAGCCGCACGAGATTCTGCTCTTGACAGAGGGGGGTGCCAGCAGTACAGAGGCCATGTGGATGTGTCTCTGCTGGCTAAGCCCCATTCTGTTCCCAGTCCCTTGTGCCTGAGGGAGTGGTGACAGAGGGGGGCTTAGGCAGAAGAGGCAGGTCCACATATCCTCTGTACTGCCAGCACCCGCTCTGCCAAGAACAAAATCTTGCATGGCTATGCTAATTAGCCACTTGAGTTGGACCATTTCCAATTTCGTGAACTGTCATTATCATAGCACTGCCAGTAGCAGCTCTGTGCTAATGGGCCATGTAGATGTGGCCATGGTTTTTTGAATTTATTACATTCCCTTTAAAAGAACAATACATATAAGAATTGTATGTTTTAGGATAGCCAGGAAAAATGGAATATAGACACTAGATACATTTATGGTAAACATACCACATTTTTGCCAATATATGAGAAACTCATCAGAACTATTCTGTAATTTAGTGTTATATGCATCAGGTAACGTAATATCCAGACACGTTGAGTAAGTTCAAAAGTAGCTCACATAGTTATCTGTTTCAAGATATTTTAAAGTCAGAAAATGCCCTGTCTGAGCTCTACAAAAATGTGCAACTCTCTTCAATCTAATACCAACAGGGGGTTGGGAGGGAGGGAAAAGGGAATATTCCAGAATCCTTTTAAATACATACATGATGAAACCTAGCAAAACTGCAGTTCACCAATTCACGTGTTATCATTCGAGCAGAACAAAATATTAAACTAGCAGACCTGTAGCACCTAAAAGACTAACAAATTTATTTATTGGGTAATGAGGTTTCAGATTTTCAGAAGTGGGTCTTACCTAGGATATGTCATTACTTAATAGATAAATGTGTTAGGCATTGAAATGCTGCAGGATTGCTTGTTTTTGTGAAGTTACAGACTAACACAGCTACCCCTCTGAGGCAACAAAATGTTAATCTCTTCCCTTATCAGTAAAGATTTGCAAACAGAATTCCATATTGAAGTATGGCTGCTCCTACAAAATGTTGCATTTTGCCTTAACTGCTGTGCTCTGCAGTGTTCTGATAAACCATGCCTGTCAAAAACAGATGAACCAAGTATATTTTGTGACATATTACCCTGGATTTTTTAATTGTTTGTTTTCTTACTCATTTGCAAAATTCAATAATCGGCAATGGATGCAGGAGATTAGCTCTACTGTTTCAGCAGATATGAGTACTGGAAAAAATATGAGCAAAGCTTCATTTTAATTCTCCAGAATATTAATTTTATATGTATATTTAGATATATTTCAAAAAACATTTGGACTGAAACCAAGGTAAGTCAGAGTAGAGCAATCCATATATCTTTGGTTGATCACTGTAATGAGGTCTTATAATGAGTTTGATTCATGGAAAAATAAATTTTGGACAGTTTGACCGGGTATGTGTTATGTTAGCCTCAAAATTTTGAGGAGTAAAGGGACTTCAAAGGAGTGCGGGCACTTCGAAGTACTCGTGGCTACACACAAGCCGGCACTTCAAAGTTTCAGTGGGGGAGATTTAGCCTAATGAAGTGCTGCATATGCACCACAGCACTTCATTATTAATCTCCCAATACCCTGATTGCATGCCCCCTTTGAAGTTGGGGGCTAATCTAGACACAGCCTGAATTTGCAGGACCCTTGAAAGCAAGAAACCTATTTACTGGAAACATGAGCACAAGTATTATAAAAGCAGGTCCATTTTCATTCTTTCCCCCCAAAATCTTTCCCCAAATTGCTAGATCACTAACGAAATTCAGTTAGCACTTGTACTAGTGGTAAAGGTATAGTAATTTTAATCAACTGTTAATTAAAGATCTGCCTTACCATTCTGTAACGCCAAGTAACCCTGTTTTGTTCCCACACAGAAATAATTATTTTTAAACTTCCAAAATGCTTCAAGGCTCATGAAGAATATTCTCTCCAGTTATGCTAAGAATCACATACTATGGCTATGTCTTCACTTAGTAAAAACTTCGAAATGGCTACGCTAGTAACCAAATTAAAGAATACTAATAAGGTCCCAAAATGCATATTCAGCAGCTCATTAGCATGCCAGTAGCTGCGGCTCTTCAAAAGCGCCATGGTGTGCTCCTGCATGGCTTGTCCACCCTGGGGTCCTTTTTGAAAGGACCCCACCAACATCGAAGTCCCCCTATTCCTATGAGCTCAGATCTGGAATAGAGGGTGGTTGGTATAGAATCCTCACCCCCACCCCAAACCCGGAGGAGTGAAGGGACTTCAAAGTTGCCCCGGCACTTCACAGTACCGGCGGGTTGGCCGTGGCTACACACAAGCCAGCACTTCAAAGTTTAACACTTCGAAGCTGCTGCAGAGGAGAATTAGCTTAATGATGTTCTGCATATGCACCGCAGCACTTCATTAGTAATCTTCGGACACCCTACTTACCATGCTCCCTTTGAAGTAGGGAGGTAGTGTAGACAAGCCCTCTGTGTCCGAGTCTTCATTTTATTGCACACACAAAGCCTGAATGAGAAGCCTAGGTTCTCGATAGAATGAATGGAGAGACTGAAATCCACAAAACCCTCACCTGTGGATGCTTCAGACAGCTTCCTAACTGAGGCAATGGGAGAGGCTGAGAAGATATTAGGCCCTAAGTCCTGTCCTTTCAGGGAGGCAGGAGTCAAAGTCGAGCCTGCAGGGCAGCACCTATCTGTGCTGAGTGCTCCACATTTAAATGCTTGTCTCCTGGAGTCAGCCAGTTTCGGAGTCTAGGTTGTTTCCTGTTGGAATGAGTTAGGCACCTGCCTTCCTGAACATAAATTTGGAAGAATAAAAGGTGGTGCCTAATTTTAAACTTGAAGCCCAGGGGGTTAGAGCACTCACCCAGGCCATGGGAGGCTCAGCCTCAACTCTCCCCACTGCCTAAGGGGAAGGAAGTATTTCAGTGCAGATCTCTGATCTGTGACTGAATTTCCCCCTAAATCCCACATACCATTGTCAGAAGCTTTGTACAAAATAGGCCTTCTGAGGCTTCGTTTGAAAACTAATAACTCACTGGCCAATAATTATCAAAGGAAAATGGGTATAGCAACTTTATATAAGCCGTGTCTACACATGCACGCTACTTCAAAGTAGCAGCACTAACTTCGAAATAGCACCCGTCACGGCTACACGTGTTGGGCGCTATTTCGATGTTAACATCGCCGTTAGGCGGCGAGACGTCGAAGCCGCTAACCCCATGAGGGGATGGGAATAGCACCCTACTTCAAAGTTGAACATCGAAGTAGGGCACGTGTAGACTATCCGCGTCCCGCAACATCGAAATAGCGGGGTCCGCCATGGTGGCCATCAGCTGAGGGGTTGAGAGACGCTCTCTCTCCAGCCCCTGAGGGGCTCTATGGTCACTGTGTGCAGCAGCCCTTAGTCCAGGGCTTCTGGCTGCTGCTGCTGCAGCTGGGGATCCATGCTGCATGCACAGGGTCTGCAACCAGTTGTCGGCTCTGTGGATCTTGTGTTGTTTAGTGCAACTGTGTCTGGGAGGGGCCCTTTAAGGGAGCGGCTTGCTGTTGAGTCCGCCCTGTGACCCTGTCTACAGCTGTGCCTGGCACACTTATTTCGATGTGTGCTACTTTGGCATGTAGACGTTCCCTCTCAGCGCCTATTTCGATGTGGTGCTGCACAACGTCGATGTTGAACATCGACGTTGCCAGCCCTGGAGGACGTGTAGACGTTATTCCCTATTTCGATGTCGCTACATCGAAATAAGCTATTCGATGTAGGCTTCACGTGTAGACGTAGCTATAGAGAGTTGAAATTTTGACTGCAGTGTGTCTACCAGAGAAATATAGGGAGTGGGTAAACTGGACAAAGGTCAAGCTGGCAATTTATAGCCAAATGTCATCAAAGTTGATTGTTCAAGTGGATATTCTTTGGACATGAAGCAAGGCAGGAACAGATTGATTTGCATTTTAGCATGCAACAGTATGGGACTACTTTCACCATGAGATGAATGTCTGCCTCATCACAGCCAAAAAGAAATTTACCTTGAGGTAACCCTTGGAAAAATGCATTCAGAAGGTTACTGGACTATAAAAGTGAGGAGCACAAACAAGCACCCTGTTTATTCTCTCTCTCTCTCTCTCTCTCTCTCTCTCTCGTGCACTTGCTCACTCTCTTACCTAAGAAGACAAAAAAAACACCACTTTGAACTCTGAGGACAGAACCTGACTTGAAAATTTGTTCAGCTATGTTCCTGGAAACATCTAGTCTGTTAAGTTATAGTCACTAGAAAGTGTGTCTCTATTTCAAAACTAATCCAGTGTTGTGTTAATATTGAATTGTTTGGTGTCTCCAGTTGAAGTAGCAAATTGTACTTTGACCTCTTACATGGGCAGAACCCCTCTAGTACCTGAATTATCAGCAGAGAACAGGACAGTGCAGAACACATGTTTGGGGGGAATTTGGGAATGGATGTGGTGGGCTTCACCCTGCAAATAGGATCAAGACTGCTAGAAGCCAGAGTGTGGCAGGTGTGTATCTGGCAAGCTACAGATATCCACAGGCATTCAGTGTATGAATGATGCTTGTGTTTGTGAGCAGCCAAGGTATGAACTTACAGCAGTGAAGTATTCTGAGGAACCCCAGACTGCAAGAGGCTTGGTGTCTGTGATGAATTTTCACCCCCGGAGGTGACACCTGGAAGCTGTTGGAACCACTGTGCGCTCTGACTATTCAGCTAGGTTCACCTCCCACACTGCTCTGCTGAGCCGTGTCTACACGTGCACGCTACTTCGAAGTAGCAGCACTAACTTCGAAATAGTGCCCGTCACGGCTACAAGCGCCGGGCGCTATTTCGAAGTTAACTTCGACGTTAGGCGGCGAGACGTCGAAGTCGCTAACCCCATGAGGGGATAGGAATAGCGCCCTACTTCGACGTTCAACGTCGAAGTAGGGACCATGTAGTCGTTGCGCATCCCGCAACTTCGAAATAGCGGGGTCCGCCATGGCGGCCATCAGCTGAGGGGTTGAGAGATGCTCTCTCTCCAGCCCCTGCGGGGCTCTATGGTCACCGTGGGCAGCAGCCCTTAGCCCAGGGCTTCTGGCTGCTGCGGCGGCAGCTGGGGATCCATGCTGCAGGCACAGGGTCTGCAACCAGTTGTAGGCTCTATGTATCTTGTGTTGTTTAGTGCAACTGTGTCTGGGAGGGGCCCTTTAAGGGAGCGGCTTGCTGTAGAGTCCGCCCTGTGACCCTGTCTGCAGCTGTGCCTGGCACCCTTATTTCGATGTGTGCTACTTTGGCGTGTAGACATTCCCTCGCAGCGCCTATTTCGATGTGGTGCCGCGCAACGTCGAAGTTGAACATCGACGTTGCCAGCCCTGGAGGACGTGTAGACGTTACTCATCGAAATAGCCTATTTCGATGTTGGCTTCACGTGTAGACATAGCCCTGGTGACTCATAACCAGCCTCTCCAGGCGCTGTTATCATGCAACACAACAGCAGTCAGTGCCACACCCCAACCAAGTCAGCAGAGTGCTTTACCTGTGCCACTCATAGACCAGCACTAAAGGCACCAGCCAATTTCGCAGCTCCCCAGCCTTGCACGCCTACTGGAGTATAAATCCAGAATTAGAACAGCTTGCACAGACCAGCACTTTCCCCAGTTCAATGTCGGCTGATCGGTTTGTGGATCAGGAGTGTTTTATGTTGTTTTGTGCTCATTAACTCTTTGTCTAAGAGAGTTTGAAGTCTGTCCAATATACAAAGCATTTGGGCATTGTTGGCACATGATGGCATATATGATGTTAGCTGAGGAACATGAGCATGCGCCCGTGATTCTGTAACTAACCTGGTTAGGTCCAGTGATGGTATCCCCAGAACAGATATGTGGACAAAACTGGCAGCAGACTTTGTTGCAAGGAAAAGTCCCAGGACTGGTATTCCTGGGGTATAGACTGTGGCTGTTGGTGAGAATCCTCATAAGGTTGGGAGGTTGTCTGTAGGAGAGAACAGGCATGTCACCTAGGGCCTTCTGGAGTGTGGCATCCTGATTAAGGATGGGTTGTAGGTCTTTAATAATGCGTTGCAGTGGTTTGAGTTGGAGGCTGTAGGTAATGACCAGTGGTGTTCTGTTCTTGGGCACAAAACAGACATAAAAACACTCCTGATCCACAAACCAGTCAGCTGACATTTTAATGGAGTGGGCCTTTCTTTTAATGACTTAAGAGTTCATCTTACTGAAGAGGAATTTTCACGCTACTTTGGAAAGAGAGGCTGCTGAACTCTTTTATGTTCAAATTCGACACATTAACATGTGGTTTGAACCAGGATGTGAATTTTCTGGATCATTATAGGGGCTTTTTTGCATACTTGGCTTAATCTAATTCTTGACCCCCACCCCTACCCCTCTACTCTCTGATTTGCCCACCTTGATTTTTTTTTCTGATTTGTCAACGTTGACTACTATTTTTGGTTCTCTATGCCTTAAATATTGAGTCTGTTCTGGTGTGGCTATGGTCTGAAGAAGTGGATCTGTCCACGAAAGCTCACCTAATAAATTATTTTGTTAGTCTTTAAAGTGCGACTTTACTGCTTTTTCATTTTGGTAGTATATAAACTAGCACAGCTTTCTCTCTGTTACAGTTCAGTCTGTGTTCCTCAGGTGTTTCCAGGTGTTCTATTATCTGGGGGAATATCACTTCCCTTGTTATATTTTCTCTACATGGCAGGAATCCCTTTTTTGTAAACCAGGATCCAAGCCCAGTTTGTGCGAAAATGCAAGTACAAAAGTGGAATTTAGTATTATGTCATTTGACCACATGCCCTTGCATTCTCCTGATGAGAATTATGACCCTATCCTCCAAAGAAGTCGCAACCCCTCCCAGCTTGGTATCATCTGCAAACTTAATAAGTGTACTTTCTATGTCAATATCTAAATCGTTAATGAAGATATTGAACAGAACCGGTCCTAAAACAGACCCCTGTGGAACCCCACTAGTTATACTTTTCCAGCAGGATTGAAAACCATTAATAACTACTCTCTGGGTACGGTTATCCAGCCAGTTGTTCGCCCACCTTATAGTAGCCCCATCTAAGTTGTATTTGCATAGTTTATTAATAAGTATATTATGTGAGACCGTGTCAAATGCTTTACTGAAGTCTAGGTATATCACATCCACCGCTTCTCCCTTATCCACAAGACTCGTTATTCTATCAAAGAAAGCTATTAGATTGGTTTGACATGATCTGTTTTTAACAAAGCCATGCTGGCTGTTCCCTACCACCTTACCACCTTCCAAATGCTTGCAGATGATTTCTTTAATTACCTGCTCCATTATCTTTCCTGGCACAGAAGTTAAGCTGACTGGCCTGTAGTTTCCCGGGTTATTCTTGTTCCCCTTTTTATAAATGGGTACTATATTTGCCCTTTTCCAGTCTTCTGGAATCTCTCCCCTCTCCCACGATTTACCAAAAATGATTGCTAAAGGCTCAGATACCTCTTCTATCAGCTCCTTCAGGATTCTAGGATGCGTTTCATCAGGCCCTGGTGATTTGCAGACATCTAATTTTTCTAAGTAAATTTTAATTTGTTCTTTTCTTATTTCAACTTCTAAGCCTACCCCTTTTTCACTAGCATCCTCTATGTCAGGCATTCCTTCAGATTTCTCAGTGAAGACCGAAACAAAGAAATCATTAAACATTTCTGCCATTTCCAAATTCCCTGTTAAGGTTCCTCCCTCCTCACTGACCAATGGCCCTACCCTCTCCTTGGTCTTCTTCTTGTTACCAATGTATTTGTAAAAAGCCTTCTTGTTTCCCTTTATGCTTGTAGCTAGCTTGAGCTCATTTTGTGCCTTAGCCTTTCTAATCTTGCTCCTGCATGCTCGTGTTGTTTGCCTATATTCATCCTTTGTAATTTGTCCTAGTTTCCATTTCTTATAAGATTCCTTTTTTAGTTTGAGATCATGCAAGATCTCCTGGTTAAGCCAAGGCAGTCTTTTGCCATATTTTCTATCTTTCCTATGCAGCGGGATAGCTTGCTTTTGAGCCCTTAATAGTGTCCCTTTGAAAAACTGCCAACTGTCCTCAGCCGTTTTTCCCCTCAGTTTAGCTTCCCATGGGACCTTACCTACCAGCTGTCTGAGTTTACCAAAATCTGCCTTCCTGAAATCCATTATCTCTATTGTACTGTTTTCCCTTCTACCCTTCCTTAGAATTGTGAACTCTATGATTTCATGATCACTTTCACCCAAGCATCCTTCCACTTTCAAATTCTCAATAATTTCCTCCCTATTTGTTAAAATTAAATCTAGAACAGCTTCCCCCCGGTAGCTTTTTCAACCTTTTGGAATAAAAAGTTGTCTGCAATGCAATCCAAGAATTTATTGGACAGTCTGTCCCCTGCTGTATTAGTTTCCCAACTTATAGCTGGATAGTTGAAGTCCCCCATCACCACCAAATTCTGGGCCCTGGATGATTTTGTTAGCTGTTTAAAGAAAGCCTCATCCACCTCTTCCACCTGGCTAGGGGGCCTGTAGTAGACTCCTAGTAGGACCTCATCCTTGTTTTTTACTCCTCTGAGTCTAACTCAGAGACTTTAAACCCGTCCATCTCCACCTCTGTCCAAGTGTGTGCACTTTTAATATACAAGGCAACACCTCCTGCCTTCTTTCCCTGTCTGTCCTTCCTAAGCAGGCTGTACCCTTCAATACCAATATTCCAATCATGAGTATTATCCCACCAAGTTTCTGTGTTACCAATGGTATCATAGTTGTATTCATTTATTAGTTCTTCCAATTCTTCTTGCTTATTTCCCATACTTCTTGCATTTGTATATAGGCATCTCAGACATTGATTTGGTCTTGCCTCCCAGTTTTGCCCTGGCCCTCTTTTTACTCTCCCAGTGTAGCCCATACTCCCTCCCATTTCAAATTCATCTCCCATGTATTCATGCTGTCCACTTACCTGCAGGCTTTGCTCCCCTGCCCCTGTCGATCCTAGTTTAAAGCCCTCCTCACTAGGTTAGCCTAGGGTTGCATGCTGAATCCAAACCAACAAACAGGGGTCTGGTCAGAGCTTAGCTCTAATGAATGTTTCTCCTGAAATACTTAGTCTTTGGATTCTCTGTCATGCAAAATTCATAATCTCATGCAGCGTGATAACTAGGCCCCTTATTAACTTGCTTCTTAAACAGAAGCCACAGTAATGAATTGTAGAGTAGAAGATTAAAATTAAATATAAATATTAAATCATCATAAGAACATATTTTTGTCATGTGAAAATGTAGAGGGTGCAGCTTTCTGATGTGTTACCACAGATAATATCAAATGCTACTTGATACTTGCTATCTTGTAAACAGATGGGCATTGCAGTCAAAGACACCAGAAAATGAATCATAGAGCCTGAAAATTCATCCTGGCCCTCTGGAACACACATCCCAAACATCTATGGCATGGAAGTATGCATTATACTAGAAAAAAATGATAATGTGAAGGATATATGAAAGATGTTTAACACAAATTAAATTAATCTAAATTAATAAACATCATTGTAAGCGTAAGGCATAGAGGTTACCAATCTTTTATGTCTCAGTGGCACATTTTCACTGTCTTGTGCTTGTTTGGATACATTACTGTTTGTAAGACCCAATCAATTAACCAAATAGATTAGTCAAAGATTGCTAAAAACACCTGTAGCAAGAAAATCATCTTGGCTACATCTACATGGCATGCTGCTGCCGGTAGGGTCATGCAGATGAGGGCACTTGCAAATTCAAATGAGGCATTCATTTACTTACTCTCATGTGATCACTGTCCCTACAGAGGCTTCTGTCTCTACAAAACAAGCTGTGTAGACATGGTTCTGTTGACCAAACCCCCCCTTGTTGACAGCCCCTTATCCCTCATTTTTGCAGGGATAAGGGGCTGTGGACAAGGCAGGGTTTGTGATCGACAGAACCCTGTCTATACGGCTTGCTTTGTGGCAACAGAAGCCTGTGCCGGAACACACGAGGGTATGCAAATGAGGCAGTCGATTTGTAAACAAGCACCCCATGTGCATTGTCGAGTACCCTCATTTTGCATTACCCTGCCAGCAGCAGCACAATGTATAGACATACCCCTTGTGTTCAACAGTTTTCCACCTTCTTTATTTATTGAACAAATACAAAACTGCTACACCGCACCTGCAGGCAGTCATGTATTTGTCAATGAATTCATTGATTACAGGTGATCTTATTCTACATATGTGCCCATTCAGTAATAAAAAGCATCACTTGGTCGGTCTTAAAAATTCCCTTGTGTTTTTGCGTGATGAGATGATTCAAGGTAGATCCACATCAGGTAGCATATCACATGTTGGGGAGGGGGGAGGTTCACCCCTCAGCTAGCCCCTTTATTACGCTGTAGTGTCAGTAGACAATCAGTAAGCCCAAAGCTGGCCAGTGACTGGTGCGTGCTTTGTGCAAAGCAGTTCTCACTGCTGGCCCCTGCCACAGTCTCAGTTTTTGGAGACTTTCAGGGTGAGTCCATGGGAGGTGGAGGTGATGGGAAGATCATGTCAGAGGGAGAAGAGAGTACAGCTGCAAAGCAAAGCACTGTGGATATTGTAGGTGATGCTGCTACTGTCAGGAAGCTGGGATTGGCTGATGTAACTTAGCTTCTGGGAAACTCACTGGGTTATACTGCAGTCCAGAATTGGTACAGTGCAAAGTTATCGTTCTATAGTAAAAGTTGTGTAGGACTGCATGTATATGGGTGAGAATGTGCATGAAATTTTCAAAGATGGTGCCTGCAACTGAACATATATACGTGTCTACAGGTAAATTACACATAAGGGAGGAGAATTAAGGGTGGGGGCACAAATTTATGTTTACAAAAGGGCAAACCTTAGGGAGCTGTTTTTAAATCAAAGTGCCCCAAACCCCTGAGAGTTGTGTGACAAGTCTATGACAAAAAGCCTGAAAACATTGTATTTAAAGTACAGAGTAAATATCTCACCCTGGGGCTTCTTCTCCCCTTATGTTCCTGCTAGGGATCCAGACACTCTGCAGACATTGAAAATTCAACCCTAAAAGGCTACGTCTACACTACAAGCATTGGTCTACAGACGTTACTGTCGGAAGATATGTTCCGACAAAACTTCCGTTGACAGATCACGTCTACACATAAAAGCAGGTTGATCTTATGATCCACTCTGTCAATAAAAGGGCACCCTAGAGCATCTACACAGCATTTTTTATTGACAGGTTCTGCAGATAAAACACATTTTGAGTGTAGATGGTCCTAGAGTTTTGTTGACAAAACCCGTTTTGTCTACAAAACTCTCTAGAGTAGACGGAGCCAAAATGTTTCAACTTTTCATTTCTAATTAATTGCTAAATAATTAATTATGTTCTTTTCCAAGGAAGTATTAATTTTAATTGATAGGTAGGAGGAACTGATAACTGAGAGGGGAAAAAAAGTGAAAATGTTATTTTTAAATAAGATAACAAACATTATAAAAGGTAAAGACGTAGGAATCACTGCTCTTTTTTTCCTGATAGTGAAATTATAAGATATAATCTCAGTGTACTTCTGAATATAGTTGACTGTTTTGCCCATACATTAAATTCATTACTTACAAAACTGATCTGCATGGGAAATGGTTATCTCCTTCAAAGTAATTTAATTCAGTAAGTGATTTGTCTTGGAGAAATGTTCTGCAAGACAAAGAATCTTTAAATTACAGAAAGGCTTACCTCCTTGAACGTAAGCCAAACTATTCTTTGTTTTGTTGATTTATTTAATCTGAAATATATGAGTCATGAGTAATGTGTCTCTGTACAACATAAAGCCTAAATTATTGCATCAGCTATATCTTCACTGTATATCAAAAACAAGTAGTCATATAATATTCAAAGAAATATTAAAGTGGTCTGCCAGTTTGAATGTATAAGGACAAGGTGACTCCTTGCACTGTTAAAACTGAATGAAAATTCAGAGAGCTTGCAGCACTACTGTTCTGAATCTGAGGATCAATACTTTCACATCAGGACTGTCAACCAAATCCCTGGCATATATGTTGCATTCTTTCTCAAATTCATCAGAGCCATGGCAACTGCAACATAACCCATAATAATGCTTCTCTACTGATAACAGCAGAAAGTTCCTTCACCTACCACTGCCTTCCACCTCCCCAACAAAAAGATTGCCTTCTTCTTTCCACAGTAGATTAAAAAATTTAAGTAACTGTTGAATAATTCATCCTTCACTGAGATATACTGAAAACATGAAAGATACATGCTAATTGCATAGAGTTACATCACCTCTTCTCAAACTATGTTGATGTCCTTTTTGACCCAAGCAGCTAGTGAAAATTCAGATGTTCCACCTGGAAGTAAAAATTGTAACAGTCTGAACCTCTCTAGTAAAGAACTCTCTTGTTCAGCAACATCTGCAATCCAGCATGATATTAGTTAGCTTATAACTACCTAGCCTGGCTGTGGCCAAGTTTCCAGTGGTCCCATAAAGTTTGTTTATGGCCTCCAGTCCTGGATGTCAGTGTTCTGTGCTGTTATTTAGCTGTAATTTACCCCTATATGTCTTCTACGAGCCCAATAAGCAGTGGAAGTGTTGGTAATGCTGCTTGACAATATTGACCTCCCACAGTCCAGCAAATTCTCTTGTACAGCACCCATCAGGTCCGAAGGTTGCCAGACTAGAGAGGTTCAACCTTTATGCTAGTATTTTCTTTGATGAAATCTTGTTTATTTTCAGGGAATCTAAGAAGTCCTGGTTCTCTGATTGCAGGAGGAACCATAAACAAAAGGAGCAGTTCCTTAGCTTACCGTTCCAAATCTCTTTAGCCATCACATCCAAAAATTTTTCTCTTGCTTTTCCCAGGGTCAGACAATGTTCACTGGCTACTGTTTGGTTTTCTTGCTTTTTGCCTTCCCCTCTGTTCTTGTTTAGTCCCAGTTTCTGTCTTACCTGCCTCACCATACGTAAATATGCACAAATAAACCGCAAACAATAACTAGCCAAACTTCTTCACTTACTCCAAGCTCCTCACCCAGTTCATAACCACCTTCTCTCTTAGGTCAAGGAAGGGGAAAGGGATTCTAATTAACTCATCCTGACAATTATGTTAATTGAAGGGTACTTTCACACCCAGTCCCATAGTTTACATTTTTATAATTCTGATGCCTTAAATTAATGTTTATTTTAAGCATATTTTCATTGTTAATCTATTTAAACTTTTGCAACTATACAAAATTCTGTGTTTCAAGCTTTTTTTTCTTTTTTTTTTCATTGTGGGAAATTATAGTGGTCATATAATAATTATTTGATGGCAATAGATACTGAGATTAAAAAAGTTAAAGGTTTATATAATTTAATACACAAATTGTCAACATTGCTTGTAGACGTACATGAAGTAAATATCCTGAAGTCAAACACTAATCAGTTTTCTAGCAGCAATTTTCTTACCATTCCTATTTGTAAATTTCTGTTGTTATTGATGGAAGTATTTTTTCATTGGTTGGTGAGTATATAGGTAAATGAACTTCGCCGACATTTACTGATAAAATCTAAATCTTCGAAGCTTACCTATGCGTGATGTTTTGTTTCTATGAATATAATTCTTTTGGGTGGACTGTAGTTTTATGTAGAAAGATGATACATAGTAATAACATGAATGTATTATTTTTAATTTGCATTGGAGTTCTGCCTACAGTCCTGGTCATGGGCACACTATAAACAACTAGTAATGGCCTTTCCCTACCCCAAAAGCTTGAAGTATGTGAATCCTATTTTGCATGGCTTGGGGAAATCCATCCATAGAGTCTGCTTTGTGCACAGAAAACTGAGGGTCCATACTCAGGATAGGGCCAAAATGAGTGGGGTAAGACAAGGAACAAAAGTGAAGGAGAAGGAAAAAGAGGAGGCCAAGGGTCTAGTTGTTCCAAGGGTCAAAGGACGATGGGAGGAAAGGACCTTGAGATCCTGCATTTCAAATACCATTTTCTTTCAAGTGCCAGCCGGTGGTCCCTCTATTTTTTTTTCCATCCATGTGCACAATACATTTTTATGTGTGCCAAGGCATGTGTGAATGTGCATCACCAGTAGAAACAAAAAAAACCCAGATGTCGTCCTCTGCTAATCAAGTGGGCAGCATTTGAATATCTCTTGTGTGGCCTCACAAGTACACAACTTACAGGAAATGCTAGTGCCAATCTTCCAATCATCAGCTTGTTGTTAGTCTTGACAGACTTCTAACACAATGAAAATTCTTACCAGAAGATGATTCTTCTACAGGTCTATTTTCAGTGTTGGCAAAACAAATCCACCAACAAGGCATCTGATGCAAGATTTGTTCTACCACTTGATGAAAAAATGCTACCGTTTGTACAGTATATTACCACTGGATACACGGTTGCCACTATATAGAGGAAAAATAAATGCAAAATACACTTGTAAACAATTATTTTTATTTGTATTTATTTTAATCATGGGAATTGGGCATAATTGTACTCTGTGAAGAAATTATCACAAAAAATATCACACTAGCATGAATTTGGAAAGCTAAACGCAAGACTTTTATATTGACAGAACGCTGTAGTGAATAAAGATAAAATCTGCCTACCCTGCTAACTGTGAGTGGGCAGATGGATGGGAAGCTTAGCTGAGTTGTTTGATGGCCTCCTAGCATTCATTCTGGAAGACTTACTGGTGATAATAATGCAGAAAGTTATGTAAGTCCGGTCTGTGCTTTATCACATAAAAACTGCTCAAGGACGTATATCATAAATACACTATGCAGCCATATCTAAATGGATTTTATAAAAGAGGTGATGAAGGACATGTTATCTTTGTTCTTGTGAGATAACGTAACCACATCTGTGCTTAGTAATGTAGTCACATCTGGTCAAATTGCCACATAAGTAAAATCATATGTCATATCACAGCAGCTGAGAAAGTAATGCAGTGTATCACTGGAGTGCATTGTTTTGCCCAAATACTTCTGCAGTTGCATAGCTCTTTGGTGTCACAATGTAACATTTCACAATGGTGCTACACTGTGATTCTTTTATTTATGTATTTCAACCGACAATTAAATTTTGACTACTTTCCCATTTACCTACTACAATAAACAAGATGAGGGCAGGTGTTCCGAGTGTGGCGCTAGCTACATCTCAGAGCTATAGCTCCCTTTCTGTGCCATCTGTCTTCATCACTATCCGAGTTTCCTTCGCTGATCTTGCTTCCAGCCCATATGAAGCCAGAGTCAGATAGTGAGCAGCTGTGGTAACTGGTTCAGTTACCCACCTGAAAAACCACTGATGTTGAACATTTGTGAAGGGCCACATGACGTAGAAATACAAAAATGCCTACCCTAAAGAGGTCTACTGGAAGCAATGGCTAAGCTGCTATAGCCAATTGGTATATACATCATGGACACTATCACTGGCATTTACATCATGGACACTTAAGACACTATCAGCTGATTTCTTCTGTTGCTCATAATGATGCAAAGTGGTCCTTACCACACAGTCTTTTATAGTATATTTAATACCCATGTCAGCAATACGTATGTTAAGGAATATCAGCTAGATTCCATTTACTATTTCATTTTCCACTGCATCCATGCTGGAAGACGAGTATCAGAGGGGTAGCCAAGTTAGTCTGTATCTTCAAGAACAACAAGAAGTCCTGTGGCACCTTATAGACTAACAGATATTTTCTAGCATAAGCTTTTGGGGCAAAGACCTGCTTCGGCAGACACATAGTGGGGATTCCAGAGGAGGGTTGCAGAGACTCTCCTCTGGAACCCCCACTCATGCATCTGATGAAATGGGTCTTTGCCCACAAAAGCTTATGCTGAAAAATATCTGTTAATCTACAAGGTGCCACAGGACTCCTGTTCATGCTGGAAGTGGAGCTTCAAGAACTATTTAGTCAACAAATATAATACAAAATCTCAGCCCTGTGCTTTGTGGTAGCGAGGGTCCTACCAAATTCATGGTCCCATTCAGTTAATTTCTCAGTCATAGGACTTTTAAAATGGTAAATTTCAGGATTTCTTGTATTTAAATGTGAAATTTCATGGTGGTGTAATTGTAAGGTATTGGTACCCTTACTTCTGTGCAGCTGCTGGTAGCAACATTGCCATCAGAGTTGAGCTGCTGAAGAGTGGCGGCTGTTGGAATCCAGCTCTAAAGGCAGAGTTTGATCGTGACACTGTTACTTCTTCATTGGTGCTCTCTGGCCACCTAGCTCTGAAAGCAGCAGTAGAGAAGAAAGGGCAATATGGATGTGGTCAGCACAGAAGTAAGAGTGGCAAACCACCCCCTAAAATAACCTTGTGTCCTTCCTGCATCTCCCTTTTGGGTCTGGACATCCAACATGAGAAATGCTAGTATCCCCCATGAAAGCTATATAGGATAGAGTAAATGCACACAAAAGGCCAGATTTCATGAGAGGAAAGCAGACGTCACAGTCCGTGATGCGTTTTTGCATTTCTGTGAATGTGGTAGGGCCCTAGTAATAGCTACTAAACTCTCAGCAAGAGTGAAACTGGTGCTGTGTTGTGACGGCTGGTTATCACAAGAATCTAAATCATCTCACTGTTACCTCTAATTTTTTTTCCATTCATGGGTGGAATAAATTTTTATGTGCACCAAGACGTGGGGATGTGCACCATCTGTAGAAACACATGCTGCCACCGGTGAGTGCTCTGGGTGCTGTGCTAATTAGCAGGGTAGCATCTGGATCTCTCCTGGGCAGCCGCCCAAGTGCTCAGGTTACAGGGAACACGGGAAAGGACTACCCTTCTGTTGTAGCCTTGCACTTTGTCTAGTACCGTGGTTTCTGGGAGACTCAAGAAGCTGCCACAATCCAAACAGTAATAAAACAGTTAAACAATGATCTATGAGATTATTTTCAAATCTTTCCTGCTGGTATTGACCTAAGGAAAATAACCTTTCTCCCAATTTGAAAACTGATCAGTTCTTTTGACTATGAAATTATTTTGACCAGTTGAGTAGATGGTCAAAACACCATGAAAATATCAATAATTTGAGGTTATGGCAAGGGAGAGTAAACACCATCACCAAACCACTAGCTCTCTGAGCAATGTCCTGTGAATGTTAGACATGGAAGAGTCACTCATGGCTGAGGGCGCTTTAGGGGTGTTTACTCCGCAATGTTAGATCACAATAACTACTGTTAGTCCTACCTAGAGTCACAAAGGAGACTTAAGCTAAGCGCTACAGTGCCTATCTTCTAGGGATGCAGACACTAAAGGGAATGCACAACTCCATGTCAGGTGCCCAGGTTCCCTACCCAAAAAGAGGAAGAGAGAAGCACCTGAACGAGGGATTCACAGACACCAGCACGCTGAGCAATGAGCTGCCTAAACTAGTCAGGAGGAAATATTAAAGAGAGGGATGTGGCCTAAGCCCCTATCCCACAAAGGCAATCAGTTGTCTAATTCTGGGCAGGGTTCTCAGCCATGAATCCTCTCTTCGAGCTGAGCATCAGAACCAGTCAGTGTTTTTTCCTTGAAGAACTGAGGTGACAGCTGTAACAGCCCAGGGTGAGAGCGCTCATCCAGTACAGGTGAGTCCCAGATCTACATCATCCTTTGACAGATGCGCAGCTGCAGCATGAACCCAGGTCTACCACAGGAGTGCCCTCACCTTCGGGTTAGGGAAAAGTCTGATGCGAGGCTTTTAGGCTCCCCTGTTGAAGCTGTTCTACGTTGTATAATGTATTTAGTCAATGGAACAGGGACTTGAGCTAGGTTGTCCCACCTTGGTCTAGAGAGCCCATCTATCTTGAAGGTGTAGTGAATATTTATGTAGGTGGAAGTGAACCACATTTGTGAGGGTTTTTTTTTTTATTGAATCTAAAGTGGCTGTGGTGGATAGTGTCACAGAGAATATGGCAAGTACCCCCACAACGCTGATAGCTGCCCTGACTCCATGCATGGCTTGTGGTCCAAATAGGATTACAGTTACCGAGACAGCTAAGAACTGAATAATGAGGCCGGTGTGAACTGCCCATAAGACCCCATATGCAAACAGCTACACAGAAAACACTGTGGAACAGGGTACAGCCAGCACCCTGCCTGGAACCGCTTCAAAGGGAAGCCCTGCCTGTGAGCATTATGTCCTGGGTTACAATACCACTGCATAGGGTGATTTAAACTAGTGTTTTCCTGGAACAGGCTGTCCTGTGACATGTGTGGCTTAGTAGTCTCTCTCCACCTGCTTGGCATTTAACCACCTCCCAGGCAACATGCTGCATGTGGCATCCATGCCTGAGACTTAAAGCTGTGTATATTTATTCTCTGCAGTATTCAATTCCATAACCGCCTGCTGTCCTTTCTGCATCTGAACACCTCTCCACGTTGAGCTGCTTCCTGGTTTCTCTCCCTCCCCCTGCCAGCCACAGTCAACTTCCCCCACCCTGTGCACATTTGCTTAGGGTGTCAGCCCCAGGTGTCATTTTAAGAAGAAAGGGACTGCATGAAAGTCACCTTTATTGTAGCCACAGAAACAGAAAAATTTCAAAATCATTGGAGAGATATCTTGGCTCATAGTTTCATCAGGGTGTTCAGCTTTCACAGAAGTTTAGCATTCATAAAGCAAATGACCCAACTCAGTAGGTTGACCATCCATCCCACTTTTACCTGACAGGCATTCCAACTCTTTTCAGAAAATGGGCAAATTATCCCATCTTTTGCAAGGCTTGTGTTCCCCAGCACCTGGTGTCTCAGGACAGCAGCCAAGGCTGCCAGGGAGCTCCTCTGTGGTGTGGCTGCCCTGTTCCCCTGTGCCCTGCACCTCACAGCAGCAGCTCCTGCTGCAGGGGAACTCTTCAATGGCCATCTGCCCCGTTCCCCACTGCATCACGCGGCAGCAGCCTCCACTGCCAGTGAGCTCCACCATTGGGCAGCTGCCTTGTTCCTCAGCATTCTGCACCTTGGGGATGCACCTCCTGCTGCAGAGAAGCTCCTCTGCAGGGCAGTTGCTCTGTTCCCAGCCTCCCCTCCCCCATCCCCACCCCCCACCAGGAGGCTGCAAAATCACTATTTTCAGCACTCTCCTGCCAGGAGGTTGAGGACCCCCCATACTCCGCCCCCACTCATCAGAAGGCTGCAGAGACCTCATCCCCTGTACCTCACCATGTGACAGCAGTACCCACCCACCCTTGGAGGCTGGTGTCCCATATTTGTCATTGAGCAATGTGGTCACCTTACAATTCAGGCAACAAAGGCATTTCAAAATACCTAGATATTTTAAAGTAGTATAACACATTTGGATGTCGAATTTTATTAATTTTGTGGTGCACTATTGACAGAGAACTGAAGACAAAGATATTGCTCAGTCAGGGCACAAATATTACGTGGGAAAGCATCTCTCTCAATACTCTCCATTTAACATATACTTGCCTTCCACTTTTTCACCAGCTGGGATAATGGCACATATATATTTCCAGTTTGCACATTGCCTTTTTGAACAGGACTCTTCCCTGTTTTATGGTAATTCATCTAAGGGTTTTATCTTCAGTTCTAGGACAGCTTTCAGAGGCACACATCCAGTTAGTAACCTGCCTCTGCTTTCCCACCTCCATCCTAGTCAACCACATTAAAAAGAAAGAGGGGGTTGAATTCCCACTGAAATTACATTTACAAAAAAATTAAAGCATCCTTAAAGCTACAGATGCCCTATAGTATAGAGAATTATGTTAGCAAATGTGTTAGCATTGTGAAGGAATGTGTTACCTTCAGAGTGGGAAGAAAAGATGATAATGACACTTCAAAATTGTGGGAGAAGATACATTTTATCACTGTTGGCATGAAGACCAGGAGGAGTGGAACAGTAACTACTTGCACTTTTTCCTAATTTCCCCTAGCAGCTGTACCTGTGGAAAGTGAGGAGTTATCTCAACATGGAGGGTATCATATCTCAGGGGTAAAAACTAGAGAAGATATGTTCTCCAAAATGTTTATGTTATTTTAGTTAAGAACTAGGGGTCACCAAATGACATTAATGAGTAGCAGGCTTAAAACTAACACAAATAAGTTTTTCTTCAAGCAGCAGATTGTAGGTCTGTGGAACTCCTGGCCATGGGATGTTATGAGGACCAGGACTTTAACAGGGTTCAAAAAAGAACTAGATAAAGTCATGGAGGTTAGGTCCACCAATGGCTGTTAGCCAAGATGGGTAGGAATGGGTGTCCCTACCCTCTGTTTGTCAGAGGCTGGAAATGGATGATAGGAGAAGGTTCACTCAATGACCACCTGTTCTGTTCACTCCTTCCGGGGCATCTGGCATTGGCCACTGGTGGAAGACAGTATGCTGAGCTAGATGGACCTTTGGTCTGACCCAGTATGGCTGTTCTTATGTTCTTATCACAACAGAGAGCCTTCAAGTTGAGGATAAAGAGCATTTCCTGGAGCATTCTCAAAAGATCAAAATGGAGTCCCTGGCCTTTGCGGGGTAGGGGGATTATATTAACTAAGGGTCCAAAGTTATGCCTTTTTACCATTTACAAACTGTCTGGCCTTTTACAAAAGATAGAACAGAGGCCTAAGAGAATACATTATCTAGGATCTGTATTTTTTCTATAATCTGCAGAGTTGCCGCAGACTTTTGCAAGAGTACTTCTGCTTCAGTCTTTTTCCTTGTCTGTGAATAAGTAAATGAATTAAAATCACATTAAATTAATATCAAGCATAGGTATTATATGACATGCAGGACACAGCAGTAAAATGGGGGACTTAATGGAATGTAATATTATAATTAAAAAGTACACTATATAAAAGGGAGGTCAACTGCAAGTGATACAGCCTTGGTCAAAATAATTTAAACATTAATGACAGTAAGTGGGTCTTTGCCCACCAAAGCTTAAGCTCCAAAATATCTGGTAGTCTATAAGGTGACCCAGGACTTCTTGTTGTTTTTGAAGATACAGACTAACTCAGCCACCTCTCTGATATTAATGACAGTGTTTACCTCATGACCAATCTGATTAGGAAAAGAGATTGAGTTCTTACTGAATTCTTTTTGTTCAATGGTAAAGCAAAAGTAATGTTTGGAACTGAGCATGTTTATGCTCTCAAGTTACTGAAGTACACCTGTGCTGAAAGAGGCAACAGAGGGTTTCCAAATGAGTTTGAAGAGCATTTAAACAATCTGAACTTTAAATTGGACATTTCAGCAGTTAGCCTAGAGTGTGTGGAGATACTGAAAAGTGAGCAAGCATGACTGCAAAACTGGCTAAGAAGGGCACCAGAAAGGGAACCATAGAAAGCAACTTAGACCAGCAAGTTGCTTACTGCAGCAAATCAGCCACTGTTCAAGATGATTGTACTAACATGTCCATCCTTTGCTCCACCTGCGTCCACCACGTCAACTCCTGCTGTCAGCAACATCTGACCTGAAAGCTGACAGCTGATAAGTAACACAGAGATTTTTCTCCTGGGTGATGCCCCAGATTAGTCAATTGAGTGCATTCTGAAAGTAGGAACCTAATTAGTAAGGAAGCGGACATGCTGGTGTATGTTTTGTAAAAATTGTCAGTTACTGTGTGTGTCTTGGTTTTGTAACAGGTTTCAATCAAGATTGTTGTAAAGTAGGTTTAAAACTGAACAAGTTACTGTTTTTAACTAAAATATAGAACTCTATACACATGCCCATCACAATTAATGGCTTCACACTGCCTTTCAAATACTAGTTGAGACCAAGTGTACAAGGTTTTTGATCCACATGCTGTATATATAGGCTTTAATAAGTGTAAAACTTGAAGTAGTTAGATGTGTTAGTCAGATCAGGAGTGCACAAAGTGGGGGAAAGGACCCATTGGAACGGCATGAAATTTTGTAAGGGGGGTGCAGCACAATGGGCTGGTGGGTGTCAAGCTCATCCATCTCATTAAATATGTTGAAATATGTCACTGTTTTACATATGTGTATTCACATTTACATACTGGTTGGTAAAATTTTTACATTCTACTTGTCTGTTTTCATATATGTGCTGAAAGGGTTCTTTTCATATGAACATAACTGAAATTTCCATTGGTTTGGATTACATTAGATGCGTTGTGGGGGGAAGGGCTGGTAATTGCAGGGATGAAATGTGGGGCCTGACATAAAAAGTCTGCCACCCATGAGTCAGGATAGGTGGCTAATATAATTAATCAGGAAGTAGGTTGAAAGTTGGACTAATATAGATCCAAAGACCTTCCAGAGTTGGCCAATTGGCCCAAATTATGCCTTATTGCAAGGGAAACGTAGTCATAAAGTTCAACAAAATCATCTTCCCAAGATAATATTTGAGTACAAGGATTGTTCTCCATTGTGGTTGTGTGATTATACCAACCAATTTTCTAGTTTGTTATAGCCAAATCATAGTCCCATATCATCGTCTCCCTTCTTTTATTTTGTGCTATTAGTTGTTGTTGTTAAGGATACTTGAATTTAGTTTTATAAAGTTTTATTAACTGTCATCTCCTTTTCTTTAGATAAGCTATAAAAATTAAAGGTAAAATCTTTGAAAATAGTATGGGTAAATGAGCTGCTGCTTAACTAAGGTTTGTTTTATACCTCACAGAGTGCAGAGCCCTTTACGGAGTGCAGGTATAATGGGGCAAAGGTCAAGCACTGCACTCCCCCATTCCAATGTCCTGTAAAATGTGGAGTCTACACTATACTAGGAGCACCATTTCACTCAAAGTAATTACAGGGTCCTCTGGAAATGCCTGTATTCAGTGGCTCAGAAGCTGGAGAGGGTGAACCCTTTCAAGCACTTGACCTACAGAAGTTTGTGAGCACTCTTTAGTGTGGCCGCGCCTCAATGAATTTTCTCAAAAGGTGTCTGGAAAACAGGTATAATACATGCCATAAGTGGTGTAACACACATGCTATTATTGTACAACAAAACCAAACCCAAACACATTTTATCACTTACAAAGCCCTCCTTAACCATAGCTGCCATGGCAAATGCTCCCCTAACCTCTTTAAATGAGACAGGGCCATCTAAGCCATGATATTAATTAATTAATTTATTATTTATATATTATGCATGGTTTCTCACATTCTTGCATTTGATTCTCTACTTTGACAACCATGAAGTTCAAACCCAAGTTTGCCATTAACTGGCACCTCAGTGTTCATGCAGAGTTATCTTAAAGCATACTTCAGTAAACGATTCTGCCAGCTAATTAACCTGTAAATTAGGGCTTCCACTAGGAACAGCCATTGTAGAAGTTCTATCTCTTGTAACTCAGAAGGGAATACTGAGAAATGTATTTGCATATATTCCTTAAAATAAAAGTCAGAAAATTGCTTTAGCTGTTTTCATGATTCTTTTGCTCACTTTCCAGGTCCATTTTTCAAGTCTGAGAGTTAATGTTCACCAGAGTACTTGGGTACTTAATCTAAAAATAAAAACAAACAGTGTTTGAGATACTTGTGCAAATAAATGTTTACATGAGTATTTGCAAAAAGCAACATTTGCACTGCCATCTTGACAGCTCTTCAGAGTCAGCCTAAGTGGAAAGAGATCAACAGCACATGATTTAAGTGAGCAAGCACTATGTACAACTAACAAAATTTCAAAGGGCCATGGGCCAAATTTTCAAACCTAGCTATCTAAAAACAGCTGCCTCCTCAATCCACATCTTCATATATAAATAACTGCAAACTGACTTCAAAGATGTGAGACAGCCACAGCTTCAGCAGGATTTTTGTGTGTTTAAATATAGATTTTCTTTGAGTATTTTAAGCTTTTTGTCCCAATCCACTCTTTCATTTCTCCTGATCATGTTTAACATTTTCTATGGTGTCCTGCCATTTTTTAATATTTTAATTTCATAATGTTATGCACCAAAGCAAACATAATATTCCAAGTATGATTCTGTGGTCATATGATATTCATGACATCAACACCTTTTTTCAATATAATCCAAAACTGAATAGTCTTTTTGCAGTCATGTATTTCACATCTAGTTAATAGTTTATTCTATTATCATGGTCCATTTAAGCATTACTGCTTATTTCCATGGTTCTTCTTTCCTTGAAGCCCCGGTTTATCATTACTGTTTTACATGTGTCTTTCATATACAGAGAAAATGCATACCAAATTTTCATGGAAGTGTTTTAAAAATAGTGTTCCTAGAACTTCTCTTAGAGATTCTCAGATTGTTGTTTAATAAAGAATGAGGACTATATATATATATTTTTCTTTCATGTGGTCTTGCTTTGACCTTCCAAAAAAGGTACCTCTGGTTAGAAACCAAGAAGGAAAATGGGAAACCTAAAGTTGCAGTTTAGCAAAAGTTACAAGAACATTGGTGAGCAATTCCTAATCAATCATCCATCAGTTACTTTCAAGTCCTCTATTGGTGAATTGTCCACAAAGAAATCATGATTTTCTTAAATGTCCTTATTTTTCTGAAGATTTTCCTGAGGATATCTTGGAATTCAAAAATTTCTTTCCACGAATGCTGTTCAATATTTACTTTAAAAGCACCATTTCAATTCATGTTCCTGCTAGTGATCTCTTTCGCCAAAACATTTTTGGAAAGAAAATACACATGGGTTGTAAGCAGAGCCAAAATGAATTAACTTTAAAATCAGAATGAATATTAACAGAACAAATTTTATAGCCCCCTACCACCCCACAATTATAGTTACACATTTCTGAAACTATGGAAGACTCAAGTTTACTCCAACTATTTACTGTTTAATTTTCATTACTCTGTTGATGCTGTGATACTATTAATTATTTGAATAACTGGACTGATGAATACAAAACTACACTAAATGAATTCACATGAGTTTGGCAAAAGCTCACTAAAGTAAAAAAATATAATAAAAAGTCTTCAAGCATATGACAGTGAAGGCCAGTCAGCTCAGTACTGACTCAGATATATATTTTATTATAATATTAAATTCCAGCAGATGTTTTAATCTATTATATAGATGAAAACAAAAGTAGTCCTAAAGTATGTAATGATGTTCTATGATAAAGATGATTGAAAATCAATCTACCTGTCTTAATTCAAATATGTTTGAGCCAAGTAGTATGGAAAAACTGCCACTTCTGTTCTCATCACATTGGAATTTAACAGGAAGAATGAAAATGGATGGTATGAGTAATATAGTGCTTGAGAATGGGTTCTTCAAGGACACATTTTCCATTCATACAATACATGGAAAGTAGTGTCCATTATTCTAATGACATAAACATCACAAACATCCATGCCTTTATGTGTATAGTAAGATGGCTTTAAAAGAAGGAACGCTGTGGATTAAAACACATGAATATTGAAAGTGATTATACCTAGACTTTTAAGCTTTTGAATAAGGTTTGTAGAGTAGGAAGTAGCAGTGGATCATTAAATACAGAGCCATCTGAAATGTACAAAATTTGTTTTTAACTTATTTTGAATGATAAATGTGGATGAGCTCTTGGAAGCAAATGAAGCCATTCACACCACGATGACATTTCAAAGTATTGTAGCACATAATAGCGATTACTGGAACATTAAAAAACAAGTCTCTTTGTTCCTTGTCCTATAAGTGAGATTAGGTGATTTTGTCCCTCAGAGTTACTTATACATTGGATATAATTGTATTATAGCAGACTTGAAAAGACAGCCCAGTTAATTCTTCCAGGGCCTCCAAAGAAGATTCAGCTTTTCTGTCTGCTATTAAATATAATTGAACAGCAATAGGTAGTACAATTAAAGTTCTTTCAAATGAAAATTTTTGTTACAACCTTTGGAAAAGCTTAGGAAAATTAAATTGAATGATGTATTCACCTCCTAAAATTTGTCATACTGTATTATACAACTTTACTATCGTGCATAGTGTCTGCATCTCAAAATGTTCACTGTTATTCAAAGAAATCCTTAATGGATGAAGCCCAGGGGGTTTGCTTTGACTAAACTGTCAATAGTCAAGGTTTTAGAGAGACCAGGTAGGTGAGATAATATCTTTTATTGAACCAGTCTGTCTCTCTAATATCCAGGGAACAGCACTGCTACACCAATATTGCATGCAAAAGTCCAGATGCCAGTCACTACCTCTTGAGATGGTAATCCTCCTTCCCCCATTTTGCATGCTGGGCCTGATCCAAGGAAGTCTGTACACTGAATTCAGATGAATTTGGATCAGGCCTTCTCAGTGATTTCCATACTATTTTTCCAGCCAAGCCGACTTGATCCTTCCTCTGCCCCAGTATAGACTTCTTGCCCCTAGCTCTCCAAAATTGTTCTTGGATCTTCATCCTTCCACCACCTTATGTCTCTGGCAATAAATATTTTCCCTTATTGTTCTTTTATCTACTCCACTTACTTGCTGCTGTTGAAAATCTACTATTGGGGTCACCATAATCTCAACAGCTTCTGATAGTCCAGCTGATATATTAAAATTTATGCCCCGCTCTGATGCACTCCAGTATGCATTTCACACTTGCGGCTACAATGGAAGCCAGAGTAAACCTGATTCAGCTCCCAAAACAGCCATCTAAAAGACTCCTATGGAGTTTAATGGGAGCTGGATTGGCCCTAATTTGGAAAAGATAGGCCAGCTGCTGTTTTCACATGTGGCAGCAGAAAGGAGGAAATCAGGTGAAACCTTCAATGGAATAATAAGCAATATCCACAAAAGCTCATGACGTAATAAATAAATATGTTATTCTTTTAGGTGCTACAGGACTGCTTGTTATTTGTGATGCTACAGACTAACATAGCTACCTCTCCGAGTCTGTAACAGAATGTGCAGAGTATAACCAGAAGGAGAGAGATCTGTGTGGAAAAGGACGGGAAAAGGTACTAATTCCAGTTTCAGAGGTTCATGCTGGATCTCATTTCTTCCAACTTGGTTCACATATTCCTAATTAGAAGGGAAGTGATACAATTTAAAGGAAAGGGACCTGTGGACAATGGCTATTTTAAATGATATGTAACTGGTATTCTGTCAGAACTGGAGTCATTTCTTTTGACAGCTAGTAATTAAATTATAGGACAAATAATCCACTGGGATACCCGTGAGAGGACTAGGCTAGTTGGTTGAAATGAAAGCCTCAGACAAAGCAGTATCATTTCAAAAAATATAAAGCATTTATGTTATTATTGTCTTGAAAATAAGACAAAGGGGCAATTATAATTCTGTAAAATTAGAAAGGGGCAAAGTCAAAATCCTTAATACAAAGTCTCCTAGATATTGTTTTGGGTTGGAATCTGAAACATCCCCCCCGCCCCGCAACACACACACTCTTTTCTTCTGTTGACTAAATAAGCCCAGTTCTCTCAGTCTCTTCTAATAAAGCAAGTGCCCCAGCCACCTAATCATTTTAATTGCCCTCCACAGGACTCTACACTTTGTCCACATCCTTTCTGTAGCGAGTGGCACAAAATTGGACATAGTACTCCAGAGGTGGCCTCACCAATGCCGAACAGATGAGCATAATCATGTCACTTGACCTGCAGGCTATGCTCCTACTAATGCAGCCCAAAATTCGATTAGCCTTCTTGGCAACAAGGGCACAGTGTTGACTAATGTCTAGCTTCTCATCCACTGTAGTCCCGAGCCGCTGAGTTCTAACCCAAGCTCTGACATCAGTTCTCTTTGTGTGCCTTACTCTCAGATTCCCTGAGCACCCCCATGTCTCCAGGAAGTTAATGGGCCCTGTGAGTGCTCAGCATTTCACAGGATCTCTTCCTCTGGCCTAAGAAAAATTACTTATTACCTCTGCTTTGATTTTACTAACCTGTAAAATGGAGGATAATAATATCACCCTGTCAAAATCCAGGAGTGCTTGAATTACAGTTTCTTTTCATGTTCTAAGGAATAATTAATTAGTTAAAGTTTGTAAAGTGCTTTGCAAATGAAAAGTTTCCATGCTAAATATTTTGTTTATGTTATTCTCCAGCTTGAGTAGTGATACACATATAAAACCAGGTTGCTGCTAAATGACTGCAGTAAGTGTGTCAGGTCGCTGTTTTCTCTGTGATTTCTAAAGGAGGGAATGATTATGTATGAGCTGAGGTGTGCAATTTAACAGAAGCGGTTTGATTTCTACATGAACTGTTAGTGAGCATATGTTTCACAGCTGAATAGACAACACGCATAAAAATCAAATTGAGGCATGGACAAATATATTATTTGCCTGGAACAGATGGGATTGCTGGAATAACTACTGGCATTTATGAAATTTTGCATTAAAATGCACATGACTCTGAGTGGTGAGAGTGATTCAATTACTAATGGGTCAGTTCTGAAAGCCTTTATTCACATAAATAGGCCCGTTCACTCTACTTTCGCCATTCAGAGAAGCACTGCCTATGTGAGCAAAGATTTGCAAACAGGAATCTCTGTTTCTTCGGACCTTAATCAATAGTTCCTTTTTTGCTGTGCTGCACATGTTCTGCTCTCCAGAAGTAGTTTGGCTGTCACAATCCCCTTTACATACTTAGAACCCTATTGCATGTTTACACTGATAGTCCCACCAGTGGTAATGTTTTGCAGTACACTATGCTGACCTCCAAGTGTCTTTGGCTATGTCTAGATTACGGGGGTTTGTCAACAGAAGTTTTGTCAGTAGATATCTTCTGACAAATCTTCTGTTGACAGATTGTGGCCAAACTGCCTGGCTGCTCTATCGGCAAAATGGCCAACCAGAAGCATAGCAAACAGGTCTACCCAGCGTGAAGCTGGACCAGGAAAAGGCTGGGACTGCTTACTTCCTAAATGGAGCATGGAAGAAATCGACACCCACCCTCAAGGTTCTGTCTACACTGTAATCAATGAGTCTGATCACAGCTTATGTAGACAAACCCTAGCTCGTTGAGCCTAGTTGGTTCAGGTTCCAAAACCAGTAATGCCATGACAGCATTGTCTTCAGCATAACCTCTGCAGGACCATTCAAAACCGTGGATATTTACTCAGGTGGCTAATCTAGGGCATAAATGATGGATCTATGTGTAGTGGGAGGAACTGCTGCATCCTCAGCCTTGAAATAGTTTCCATTATCTTTACAGTTTGGTTCAATGGCTCTCAGCACCCCCACTATACACATTGTTCCAGCATCTCTTGTGTAGGATATGTCTACATAAGATGGAATCGCCCTTTGCAGTAGCAATAACAATTAAGTCCCTGCTTTGCTTCTGGAGGAGCATAACTGCATGCTGCCCTTCACCCAGAACACACTGGTGGGTTATGTTCAAGGTCTAGCCACAGTCAAATATTGACCACTCCAGTAGCCCTTTGTTCAAACAAATAAGAGCTGATGATGCAGACCCATTAGTTCCTGTCATGACAGTATTTTTTTTGTGGCTGTGGCAAAGATGAGCACAAGACAGAATATTTTTTTATTTGTTTTAGAAATTGTTGAACATGCAAAGGCCATGTGCTATGATTCTCTCCTGACCTGACCTATCATTAACCTGATCCAATATTAATGTGACTAATGGGCCACAGGCTTGTTAGTAGAACTCAGGAGAAAAAAATCATTCTAACGATGTTTACTTTGTACTGTCTAGGGATATTGAGTTCAGTTGTTGTTCCTGGGATTATTTTTTCAGTTATCTTTGTGGTACTGTATAATAAAAAATCAGTGCAGGCAGGGAGGGTTGCTATTAACTACTAATTTACTCACCTTGTTTAGAAAGTTAATGTTTTTTTCAATGATTTTACAAGCTGGTTTGTACATCAGAATTCTAGAAAACAAATAGTTTTGATTGAGAATATATTTTAATGACAGTTACCAAAGTAATCAAAAAGCAGCTCCCAGTTGCTTAGAGTCATTGTCATTCAGATTACATATTCCTTGCCAGTGTTATTCAGAAATGTTTCACACCAAAGGCTACATTATATTTTATTGCTAATTAGTAAAAATTCAGGGTTACAAACATATTAAGCATTTGTTTTATGTGGTAACAAGCCCATGTCAAAATGTGCAAAGTGAAATCATTATGAAGACTCTTACTGCTTTAACATCTGTGAAGTGGTTTATAATTATATTTTTTCAGCTATAAAGGGTTTTGGTTTTTTGACTATAAGTCTTAGAACATGGAATGCTGAAAGCTCACAAGATGTCGTATGCCAGCTGCCATCACATGTAAAAAATTTCCAAGGCAGAAGAGATGCCAATATGATAACCTGTACAGAAAAGCTAGAGCACAGGATGGTTTTAACACTGAACTGACCATTTTGCTGTTTCCTCCTGTTATGTTTGCAGTTTTAATTTAAACATTAAGTGTTAGAACTCCCTACACTCAACATCATGCTACTACACAGTGCTACGTGCAGAGATTCTGTTTCTATGGTAACTGCTGTAGACTTCTTCACAACCTGATGTCGCCCACATATCCAGTTTAATTGCAATACATATGAGCCATTAAACCATTAATTTTTTCCTAATATTAACAGCAATTATAATGCAAGGGTCTAACCAGAGTTGCTAGCTACCTCAGCAACCTTTTTTTCTATTTATCTATGACAACCGATAGAAAAACATTGAAGTTTATTAAAGCACTATAGTGTAGAAGAACACACTTTCTGGCTCTCACCAGTGGCAGACAATTATCTCTACTATTGAGTCCTCTTCTTGGTGACAGTATCATTTCACAGTGGTTCAGAAAGGACTTGAGCAGCTTGGGGTCTGCCTAAGCACAACAACCTGGTGTTTGCCTGCTTTGGGCCTAGGGATAAATGTTGCCACCTCTTCACGTGTAGTATTCTAAGGCATGTTGGAAAAGCAACAGTTCTGCTGGAGGAATCTACACAACACTCCACACTAATTATCCCACAAATGTAGAACATTGCTTGAGGCTTCTGTTCACCATTGTAGGGGAGGGACAGGTTGGGTCTGGACCCAATGGGTCCGTGACTATGCTGGTGCAGCTGCCGTTTCCCACCTCAGCCTAAGAGGAGCACAAGTGAACATGTAACTCACACATCTGCTGGGTGTGGCTCACTGTTCCAGGTACTGGCACTTAGACCACTTACAAAAAGAATGAATGAGATGCCCCCCTGCCACTTCACTGAGAGGAAGTTGGCTTTTAGCTCATGCAGTAGAGACTCATGGTTGGTTCCACCTGTTGGCATTACACACAGACATGAATGTGTCTTTAAGCTGTAGCAGCAACTTCAGAGCCTATCCTGCTGCTGCTCCTCAGCCTGTGGGGAAGTTACTATGGGGAATTTCGAGCACTGCTTGGATTCAGTACAGGGAGGAGGACTTGGCTGTAAACAGTCACTGGAACAACGTTGTTCTGTCACACTTAGCCACACACAGTTTTCTGGAAAACAGAGTGTGCACTATTAGAAACACACTGTGGAAGGGAAAAAGGAGAAGTAAGGGGATTTGGCCACCATAAGGATCCCAAAGGAAATTTTATACAGTAGTAGCAGTGCCGCATGTGACTCATCGGGGTTCTAGCTGTGGCCTGCTGGACATTTTGTTTACTGTTGCCCATGCAGAGGGTTACCAGATTCCACTGTCATCTGTACATTTTCTGCCTTTGATTAAGCACAATTAACAGATGACTTAATGTACAACAATGTGAACATTTAGCTCCAAAGTGCATGATTTTGTGAGCACTTGTGTGTTTAATTTGGGGTCTCTGTACAGTATGTTGGTAAAGGTTAGGAAAGATCTCTTTTGTGTGCAGAGGTCTGCCTTTATTAAGTATTTATTTTTATCTTAGAGTGGGACTGGAAGAAATCCAAGTCGATCCTTGCCAAAGGCAATACCAATTGGTTCAAAGTTAGCATCTGTCTTCTTTCTAAGGGTTATTTCTGTAGTGTAGTCTAGCATCAAAGATTTTGGCAGACCCTGAAAATATTTCCTTCACTGTCCATCAGCTATACTTTTTTTTGCACTGTTTAAAAACTTATCTACACTGATAACAAATCTATAATAAGGGATCCATTTTTAAACAAGATGTAAATATACTTTGTCTGTTGTTGACCAGGCATAACATTCAAAATTGTTTAAAATCCATGTGTGTGTGCAGATTACAAGAGAATATATTCCGAGCTTTCCATATTCTATAGGAGAGGTCCTTTTCTTCAGGATTGCAGCTGAAATTAGGTTTCGGCTACTGTTTCCAGTGGTCCTTCTTTTTAAAAAGTATCAATCATCCAATCCAAATGTAAACTCATACAAGAATTAAACAAAGAAAACTTTCATTCTCACAGGGCCAAAAATCAAGAGAGAAAAAATCGTGAAGTTCTTTCTAATTGACCCAATGTTTCAAAATGATCTTTAGATACTTTCATGCTATCTTACTGTAACTCTTGTTTTTACTGTATTAAAATACAGAAGCCAAAATTATCGTATGAATTAAAATAATATTCAAACACTGGTTTTAGATTATAGGTTGAACCTTTCTAATCCAGAACTCTCTCATCTGGCAGGAGCCATAATCTGGCATGATTTCAGTTAGCTGGACAACTGTTTATCACAAGTGTGGCCAAGTGTCCTGATATCCCATAAAATTTGTTTCCAGCCACTACTCCTGGTTCTCAGTGTTCTGTGCTGTAATTCATCTCTAAATTACTTCTAAATGTCTTCTAAGAAACCAGTGAACAGTGGAAGTATTGGTAATGTTGCAGACAATATTGACCTTCCATGTTTCGGCGAATTCTCTTGTTTAGCACTGGTCAGGTGCTGGATGAGAAAGATTCAACCTGTATTTTTCTCTTTCCTGTTATTACCAGAAATAATCAGCTGTTCTTTTTGGGGAGGCAGATATTACCATTTCAATTTTCTTTTCTCATTTCCTCTTGGTCAAAGTGAGAGGATCTCATGCAATATGGATGGAAATGCAGAGCTTGGACCACCTAATATCTGTGTTTATTCACAGTTGGTGTTTAGGGTCAAAGTCTACTCTTAGTTGCACTCCTCATGGGAAGAACTGATGACAGAACTCAGCTGAGAGAATTTTGCTCAGACTGAAACCAAGATCAGAGTCTAGAAATGTCAGGGCGACAGATGGGTGCCTACGTCCCCCTCAGAAGAGAATCTCCAAGCACCACTACTCTACGTTTCCTTCTTGCAGGGGTGGCAAGGCTGGGAAGTCTACTGACACCCCTGCAAGAAGGAAATGTAGAGTAGTGGTGGTTGGAGACTCTCTTCTGAGGGGGACGGAGGCGCCCATCTGTCGCCCTGATATTTCCTCTCGGGAGGTGTGCTGCCTGCCAGGGGCCCGTATCCGAGACATTACACAGGCATTGTGGAGGATTATCCGGCCCTCTGACTACTATCCCATGCTTCTCATCCATGTGGGCACTAATGATACTGCGAGGTGTGATGCTGAGCAGGTCAAGAGTGACTTCAGGGCTCTGGGGGCACGGGTCAGGGAGTTTGGGGTGCAGGTGGTATTCTCTTCAATCCTGCCTGTCAGAGGTAGGGGCTCAGGCAGAGACAGGTGTATCCTGGAGGTGAATGCTTGGTTGCGTAGATGGTGTCGCCAGGAAGGTTTTGGTTTCTTTGACCATGGGATCCTTTTCCGGGAAGGACTGCTAGGCAGAGATGGCGTTCTCCTTTCGAGGAGGGGGAAGACCATATTCGGACACAGGCTGGCTAACCTAGTGAGGAGGGCTTTAAACTAGGTTCAATGGGGACAGGGGAGCAAAGCCTGCAGGTAAGTGGAGAGCATGGATACGTGGGAGATGAACTTGAAATGGGAGGGAGTATGGGCTACACTGGGAGAGTAAAAAGAGGGCCAGGGCAAAACTGGGAGGCAAGACCAAATCAATGTCTGAGATGCCTATATACAAATGCAAAAAGTATGGGAAATAAGCAAGAAGAACTGGAAGTACTAATAAATGAATACAACTATGATATCGTTGGCATCACAGAAACTTGGTGGGATAATACTCATGATTGGAATGTTGGTATTGAAGGGTACAGCCTGCTTAGGAAGGACAGACAGGGAAAGAAGGCAGGAGCTGTTGCCTTGTATATTAAAAATGTACACACTTGGACAGAGGTGGAGATGGACATAGGAGATGGACGGGTTGAAAGTCTCTGAGTTAGACTCAGAGGAGTAAAAAAACAAGGATGAGGTCCTACTAGGCGTCTACTACAGGCCCCCTAGCCAGGTGGAAGAGGTGGATGAGGCTTTCTTTAAACAGCTAACAAAATCATCCAGGGCCCAGAATTTGGTGGTGATGGGGGACTTCAACTATCCAGCTATAAGTTGGGAAACTAATACAGCAGGGGACAGACTGTCCAATAAATTCTTGGATTGCATTGCAGACAACTTTTTATTCCAAAAGGTTGAAAAAGCTACCGGGGGGAAGCTGTTCTAGATTTAATTTTAACAAATAAGGAGGAAATTATTGAGAATTTGAAAGTGGAAGGATGCTTGGGTGAAAGTGATCATGAAATCAGAGAGTTCACAATTCTAAGGAAGGGTAGAAGGGAAAACAGTACAATAGAGATAATGGGTTTCAGGAAGGCAGATTTTGGTAAACTCAGACAGCTGGTAGGTAAGGTCCCATGGAAAGCTAAACCGAGGGGAAAAACGGCTGAGGACAGTTGGCAGTTTTTCAAAGGGACATTATTAAGGGCCCAAAAGCAAGCTATCCCGCTGCATAGGAAAGATAGAAAATATGGCAAAAGACTGCCTTGGCTTAACCAGGAGATCTTGCATGATCTCAAACTAAAAAAGGAATTTTATAAGAAATGGAAACTAGGACAAATTACAAAGGATGAATATAGGCAAACAACACGAGCGTGCAGGAGGAAGATTAGAAAGGCTAAGGCACAAAATGAGCTCAAGCTAGCTACAAGCATAAAGGGAAACAAGAAGGCTTTTTACAAATACATTGGTAACAAGAAGAAGACCAAGGAGAGGGTAGGGCCATTGGTCAGTGAGGAGGGAGGAACCTTAACAGGGAATTTGGAAATGGCAGAGATGTTTAATGATTTCTTTGTTTCGGTCTTCACTGAGAAATCTGAAGGAATGCCTGACAGAGAATGCTAGTGAAAAAGGGGTAGGCTTAGAAGTTGAAATAAGAAAAGAACAAATTAAAATTTACTTAGAAAAATTAGATGTCTGCAAATCACCAGGGCCTGATGAAATGCATCCTAGAATCCTGAAGGAGCTGATAGAAGAGGTATCTGAGCCTTTAGCAATCATTTTTGGTAAATCGTGGGAGAGGGGAGAGATTCCAGAAGACTGGAAAAGGGCAAATATAGTACCCATTTATAAAAAGGGGAACAAGAATAACCCGGGAAACTACAGGCCAGTCAGCTTAACTTCTGTGCCAGGAAAAATAATGGAGCAGGTGATTAAAGAAATCATCTGCAAGCAATTGGAAGGTGGTAAGGTGATAGGGAACAGCCAGCATGGTTTTGTTAAAAACAGATCATGTCAAACCAATCTAATAGCTTTCTTTGATAGAATAACAAGCCTTGTGGTTAATGGAGAAGTGGTGGATGTGATATACCTAGACTTCAGTAAAGCATTTGACACAGTCTCACATAATATACTTATCAATAAACTACTCAAATACAACTTAGATGGGGCTACGATAAGGTGGGTGAACAACTGGCTGGATAACCATACCCAGAGAGTAGTTATTAATGGTTCTCAATCCTGCTGGAAAAGTATAACTAGTGGGGTTCCGCAGGGGTCTGTTTTAGGAATGGTTCTGTTCAATATCTTCATTAACGATTTAGATATTAACATAGAAAGTACACTTATTAAGTTTGCAGATGATACCAAGCTGGGAGGGGTTGCAATTTCTTTGGAGGATAGGGTCATAATTCAAAAGGATGTGGATAAACTGGAGAAATGGGCTGAGGTAAACAGGATGAAGTTTAATAAGGACAAATGCAAAGTGCTCCACTTAGGAAGGAACAATCAGTGTCACACATACAGAATGGGAAAGGACTGCCTAGGAATGAGTACAGCAGAAAGGGATCTAGGGGTTATAGTGGACCACAAGCTAAATATGAGTCAACATTGTGATGCTGTTGCAAAAAAAGCAAACATGATTCTAGGATGCATTAACAGGTGTGTTGTGAACATAACACGAGAAGTCATTCTCCCGCACTACTCTGCGCTGGTTAGGCCTCAGCTGGAGTATTGTGTCCAGTTCTGGGCACTGCAGTTCAGAAAGGATGTGGAGAAATTGGAGAGGGTCCAGAGGAGAGCAACGAGAATGATCAAAGGTCTAGAGAACATGACCTATGAAGAAAGGCTGAAATAACTGGGCTTGTTTAGTTTGGAAAAGAGAAGATTGAGGGGGGACATGATAGCAGTTTTCAGGTTTCTAAAAGGGTGTCATAAGGCAGAGGGAGGGAACTTGTTCTTCCTTGCCTCTGAGGATAGAACAAGAGGCAATGGACTTAAATTGCAGCAGGGGAGGTTCAGGTTGGACATTAGGAAAAAGTTCCTAACTGTCAGGGTGATCAAACACTGGAATGAATTGCCAAGGGAGGTGGTAGAATCTCCATCACTGGAGATATTTAAGAAGAGGTTAGATAGCTGGCTTTCAGGGATGGTCTAGAAAGTGCTTGGTCCTGCCATGAGGGCAGGGGGCTGGACTCAATGGCCTCTCGAGGTCCCTTCCAGTCCTAATCTTCTATGATTCTTCTATGATTCTTCTTATGATTATATTTTGATGAGGGAAGGAACTGGTAAGGGCAATGGAAGGGGGTGTAAGTAGGACTAATGATGCGAAATCAAGGAAAAAAATATTTTTGTTGGATCAAATAGACATCCCATTTACCTTCATTGTAGGAGTTAAAGTCTGAGTGGTAGCTGAGAGCACATGGACAGGAGGGCACAAAGAGTTCAGACTTTGTGGGCCTTACAGGGCTAGCTAGTGTTACAATGGCTGTAGTCTCCAGAGTGCCAGGCATGCACCTGACTCGCTGTGCCATCCACTCCTGTGTTACTGGGTCTTGCCACTAAGGGCTGAGTGCTCCAGACAGAGAGTGAGTGGAGGTCTGTGAAGTTATTGTTGCCATTTGGAACCAGGCACAGAATAAAGCAAGGTCTTCCATGCATCTCAAGTACTGAGATCAAGAAATACCAGAACCCCAAGAGGGACAGGGAGGTGACAGAACCATACCTTACCCATGCACTTGCCAGCAGACCTGGGCAGCTAGTAATGGAGAGCAGCATATGATGCCTTCCTTCAAAGGCTGAGAATTTCTCCTCTGTTCCTGGCAGCTCCAGGATCTATTCTCAGCCCTTATTAAGGCACAATGCTACGAACCCCTTATGGAGGAGCAAGGCTCTACCCCAGCCCAACGTAGCTGCAAGAGTAGAATGCACCCTTGATTACTTGTTAAATGTTAGAGATATTGTAAAATCAATATTTATATTGAAAATACACGTGACATACGCAACTGCTCAAATTAACTTTTCATGATTTTGTTTCAGTTTTCTGTGCACATTATTTAGAGAAATGTAATAGCAGAGCAGATAAAAAAAAAGACTGAGTGCTGTATCTGGGTATGCCCTGTACATCTACACTAGTGATCAAGATAACGAAAGCGTGTATGACACAGGAGACTGAAACATATTGCATGAGACAGTGTCTGGAGATAGATTTGAATGCCAAAGAACTTCTATAGCAAGAAAGATTTTTTTTTCCTTAACCACATTCATTTTATATCTCTAACTGTGCTGCATTTAGCCACAAATTCTATTTTTAGGGAAATGCTTTTATAATTGAAACTCACATCATTCCTTGTACTTTTTTGTCAGATGACTATGCCTATTGCAGTGAATGAGATAGAATGGTATGTGTGCAGTTTTTATCGTGCAATAATGGGATATTTCATTAATAAAAGAATTACATTATTGGGACTGACTTCTGCAGTTGAAATGACAAGGCGGGTAATGAGATGCTGACAAGTTTGAACCATCATTTGGAGTAACAGTTGCTGCCATTTATTAGGAGAGCCACATGGAGATGAGGAAGTAGTTGCACAGACAGCCCATACGGGAAAGAACCTTTCAGAGACATGTTAACAATTTTATGGGCAAAGTAAAGGATTGTCTGCAGTGCTCAGCAAAGTACTCTGGAGAGGTCATGATTTCTAGAGCATGCTAATGTATTGGGCACTAACTGTTCTTTGCAGACTCTGCTGGTATGAATGAAAATATGCCTGGTTTGCATCACGTTATAAAAGCTAACTAGTTTTGTTAATGTCATGGACTACGTTAATACACCTTTTAGTGTGCACCAGCAGGGTCTATGCAGAACACTTCAAGTACAGCAGATTAGAGCTCTGTGCAAATCATACCCTTCTATAGCACTTTGCTGTGCCATAAAGACATTGATCTTCCACTCACCATGCACAGTATGGTGCCAAAATCCTTTCTTTCCCAGTTTGGAGACTCATTGTCCCAGGAGTATGTGAAGCTGTCCAAAAGAGAGTTCCATTTCATGACTTTGTGATTCAGCTGGGCTCACATAGCCCTGAAAAATACTCTCACCTGTCCTAATATAAAGTCATCTCTTCTCACGTAGTGCACAAGGCAGTTTATTAGTAAATTAGCGGATTGAGCACAGGTGCAAGAATTGAAACAATAAATAAAAACACAGTCCTTCTCCCTCTCCCCAAATTCATATTAATGTAGATCACCTGGGTGCTTCTACAGCAAAGGAATAGAAGCAATGAAGTGAGCCTAAAATTTTTATAGACAAGCCACTTTATAAGTGTTCCCAGAAAACACTACAACTAAGTTTCAGTGCTGTCTTGAAATACCCCTATAATTGCAGTCTTGGGCTTCACTTGTGAAAAATCCTTCTGTTATAACACGTATGTATCTCAGAGGTTAGAATCAGCTTATGTTCCATGCAATATGCCTCTCAGCCTCCTGGGATAACTGCTCATTTTTTTCACTATCAAACAGGATAAAATAAGACTAACGTTTGGGGACATAATTTGATGCTATTCCAAAGGCAGCTTTAATTTGCCCCATTTTGTTTCACTGACATTTGTGAATCTGGTTTTCCCTGGTGAATGCACATATAATACACTTTGGGGATTATTTATTAGTGTATGTAATACGGATTACACATTAGACTGTGTTTGCACTCCCAGCGTAAGTCACGGAGGCTTTTAGTGCATGGCTGAATGCTTAATCAAGGTGAAGCTTTAATATACTACCCACTGAATACAGTGATCCTCTTCCAATATTGCGCTTGCCTGGAATGCAAAATAAAAGAAGCTAACTTGTATCATGTGTGACATAAAGGTAATACTGCCACCCCACTGTTTTAAACTCATGTCTTTCTCGTGGATTAAGAAAAAATGGAGTAATTGATTTCCATGGTGATTATCAAAGAACCAGATGTGATTGAATGATTGAGGTTTCAGATATTCAAAGGATTTACTCAATGCAATGATATCACAAGACCTAAGCCTGTTCTAAATAAAGTTTGTGATAAAAGAGGTTCAATACATGAATATAGTCCTTTACTAAATTGTCTAAGCCTATATCCCATAAGATGCCTCAGGCTTTTCATAAGGTGCCAAACATGCCCAATTTGTGTGGGCTTCAGTGGCAGATGAAGATGGTCAGCATTCCCCAGAGGCGCTCAGCATCTGGCAGACCTCAAGAGCTCTGCCAACAGTTTTGCAAACCCTGAGTATTTAAAAGATCATAAGTCACCTAAAAAAAAAGGATATTATGGGGAAAAAAAAGCTATTCTGACTATGTCTACACTTGCCCCCTTCTTTGAAGGGAGAATGGTAATCAGCTTGATTGGAGAATACTAATGAAGTGCTGTGATGAATATGTAGCACTTAGGCTAATTCTCCCCACAGCAACTTCGAAGTGTCGGCATGCCGTGTAGCCCAGGGCACTTTGAAGTGCCTCTGAATTCTTTTTTTTTTTTTTTGCTTTCTGCTGTTGGAGCCTTTTGGGTTTACATTTGGAAGTTTTTCTTCACAATGAAGAAGGCTAAAACCTTACTTTTCAAAATCATTAGAACAATCACACTGTTTCAGGAGCCAGGACTTTAAGAAAAACAGCAAACATTACGAGAGTCATAGAAAAATCACAAAAGGTGGAAATACTGCATTTACCTCTCTAGAATGACCAATAACAGAGATGGTCTGACCCAGAATATTGAATCTGAGGGCATTGCACTTCACGGAAACTCAGATCTGCATCCAGATCTGTCTCTGAATCTGAATTTCAGAGGTAAGGCCTGTTTACGATCATTCCTACAAATGGATTTTTGTTCACACAAATGATTAGGGAATGGCTAAATTCACTGCTGTGCAAAGAGCCTCACTTACACACTATTTAATGTTCCCTTTTTTCCGTTTTCCCATTTTTGCCTTGGAGTTACAATGCAAAGGTCAGGTATAGCTTTCTACCCAGGAATGCATTTTCCTCTGTGGAGTTTCTTATGTTTATTTGTTTTGAATCATTGAAACAGTTATAACTTGGGCGAGCTAAAAAAAACTCTTGACTACAGCCCCTGAGATCATGACCGCTGAAGGAGACTTCCCCTGGGCAGCTAAAAGACCCCAGACTACAGACCCCACCTCAAAATCATGCCCGCCCAGGGAGACCCACCACCTGTCCCTATTAACAGTGTGCCTAGGCTTGGATCTAGGTTTGGACCTGGAAAAAGATGTAGACCTCCTGGAGAAGACGACCCTTAGAACAAGAATTTGTTTAAGTACACACAGGCGCTACACTGAAACTGCAAAGAATCATTGAAACAGTTACGTTTCGTGGCAGCTAAAAGATGCCCGACTACAGCCAGCCCCAAAAATCATGTCCACCAAGGGAGACTTCCCCTCGTGTGGTTGAAAGACCCCAGAATACAGCCAGTTTTGGAGCTGCCAGAGAAGATCCTAAGAATAAGCATATCCTCGCTGAAAGCCTTACTTCCAGAACTGTGGTAATTGTATACCTACTGTATTGCCTTCATTGAAACAGTTATGGCTCGGGGTGACTAAAACACCCCCAGCTACAGCCAGCACCAAAAAATCATGACCATTGAGGGACACTTCCCCTGGTGGCTAAAAGACCCCCAACTATAGCCAGATCCTTGGCCTTTGGATAAAACCCAGTACAAGAATTTCCTCTCAGAAGACAGTCACTCTAGTGACAAAGTATTTTCCAGTTGCCCAAACATAGTGACTGACCAGGGAGACTTCCCCAGGCCAGCTACAGGGCCCTCACCACACGCAAGCTGTCTGGCAGTTTGCACAGCACATCCTTTTATTGGTTGGGGGTCAAGCCACGTGATGCAGCTGGGTGCTGGAAATTTCCAGACTATGTGGTGCCTCTAGGGGAAGGGAAGGGAGGGGACGGGGGTCAGGACAAAATGCAAGCGGATGAAAAGAAGTTTCTTATCCAAGCACAACTCCCACCCACAGACTCGCTGCCACAGGAAGTGGGTGATGGAAAGTTCCAGACTGCGTGGTGCCTCTCAGGGAGGGAAAGGTGGGGATGTGGGGGTCAGGACAACATGTAAATGGCTGAAAAGAAGTTTCTCGTCCTATCATACAAGCATGACCCCCACCCACAGCCTAGCTGCCACGTGGTGCGAGGTACAGCAGCTGGCACCAGGCAGCACAGAAAACAAAAGACAGCTAGTTGAGGTATACAGAGAACCACAGACCCCACAGCCACAATAATAGCAAACAAAAAGAAAGAAGATTTTGCAGCCTCTCATGACTCTACAGCCACAGGCTTCCAGGTGCCGAGTTGAAATGGTCTTCCTGTAGCCTAATTCCTCCACACCTGAGAGTAGTGGAGATGGAAGAGGCCAGGGTGGAGAACTGTGGGGCATTGAGGGGCACAAATAGAACATCTCTGAAGGCTAATGGATTCAATTTAAAGACATGGTGCTTCCTCACTACCTTCATTCAGAATTTGAAATTGGAACTGAAAGATACACCCATGAGATTACTACAATACGATAGGGTTATTATGTCGATTTTAGTGCACCATAAATCGAGCTAATGGAATTTACAGTAAAGACAGGAACTTGGTAAAATCAGGCTCAATGATTTAAAATCAATATTATCTTGTAGCATAGACATAGCCTGAGTCACTTCTTTTTCCACCATCTCATCAGCAGTAAGGAGAAACTGTACCACATGATTTACATGACAAAACCTACACCATGATTAGCAAATAGCAAAACAGTCACAATGAAGAGCTCAGGAAAACCACAGAGACTGAAATATGTTCATAAAGCTATTTGGTGAGCACTTGCAAATAAGCAATGTATTTGTAGGAGACATGACTGGTTTGTGAATGCTGCATGAACAGAAAAAAAATCTTTGGATAACTTATTTGCTATGAATAATTCAGACAGCTCTACTTTTTTTGGTGGAGATTATTTAATAGGCATCAGCATTCAAAATTTTCTCTGTATGTGCATTCTACAGCACAGCCAACGTTTGATGTGCAAGATTAACATTAGCAAATGTATTTTCTTCCTTTAGTTGCTTATTGTGCTCCAGATTCTACCCCAGGATACAATCTTTTAGTTTTAACCCAGTTTTAGATTCTGGCACACATCTGCCTGCCACCTTGATGATCTCTCTAATGTAGTTAAGAATCTCATTCAATCAATCTTTTTAATGACAAGTAAGAGGGTGCTTCAGGCCAAATTTTAAAAGGTACTTAGTCCCGTAGAGGATTTTCAAAAGGGACTAGGCACCTAATTCAGTTTGATTTTAACTTAATTTATTTTAAAAACCCCACTACACATCCTTAGGCACCCAATTTAGCCCTTTATTCAAGCCTCCAATCTCAACAAGCAGTGGTGTATACTTTCACTAGCGGAAGGACTCCTTCAACATAACTTCAGAAGCAATGACGTCCAAATGTCTTAGCTGAAAGCAATCCAGGTTCACGCTTCTTTTCAATGAATGAGCTGAAAGGTCAAGAGAAGGAGAAGAAAACAGAATCAAAAACACACCTCACTATATCATCATTAAGGATAAAAGCACTGCATTCATCCAGACCCCAATTGTATAGTCCGTCCTTAATCAGCAGAACATTTATGTGCACATGCTGAACTTAAGTAACATAAATAAATCTTGCTGATTTCAATCAGTTTTAATAATTAGCATAAAGTTAAGCATGCACTTGAATACACTGCTAATTAACAATGGACACGTTCAAGTATCCATTTAAATGCATTGCCGAATTGGGGCCTCTGTATTTCTTCCCATATATTTCAACTAATCTTCACTTAGACTATTTGCATAGTTCCAAGTATCAGAGGGGTAGCCGTGTTAGTCTGGATCTGTAACAGCAACGAAGGGTCCTGTGGCACCTTATAGACTAACAGAAAAGTTTTGAGCATGAGCTTTCGTGAGCACAGACTCACTTCATCAGATGCTGGTCTTGGAAATCTGCAGGGCCAGGTATAAATAAGCCAGAGCAAGGCTGGGGATAACAAGGTTAGCTCAGTCAGGAGGGATAAGGCTTACTACCAGCAGTTGATCTGGAGGTGTGAACACCAAGGGAGGGCAAGCTGCTTTTGTATTTAGCCAGCCGTTCACAGTCTTTGTTTAAGCCTGAGCTGAGGGTGTCGAATTTGCAGTTGAATTGTAGCTCAGCAATTTCTCTTTGGAATCTGGTCCTGAGATTTTTTTGCTGTAGGATAGCTACTTTTAAGTCTGCTACTGTGTGGCCTGGGAGATTGAAGTGCTCTCCTATGGGTTTTTGTATATTGCCATTTCTGATATCTGATTTGTGTGCGTTTATTCTTTTACGTAGAGACTGTCTAGTTTGTCCGATGTATATAGCAGAGGGGCATTGCTGGCACATGATGGCATAAATTATATTGGTAGATGTGCAGCTGAATGAACCCATGATGGTGTGGCTGATCTGGTTAGGTCCTGTAATGGTGTTGCTGGTGTAGATATGTGGGCAGAGCTGGCAACGAGGTTTGTTGCATGGATGGGTCCCTGAGTTAGAGTGACTGTGGTCTGGTGTATAGTTGCTGGTTAGGTTTTGCTTCAGGTTGGCAGGTTGTCTGTGGGCAAGGACTGCTCTGCCTCCCAAGGCCTGTGAAAGTGGGGGATCATTGTCCAGGATGGGTTGTAAATCCCTGATGATGCGCTGTAGAGGTTTTAGCTGAGGACCATAGGTGATGGCTAGTGGTGTTCTGTTGGTTTCTCTCTTGGGCTTGTCCTGTAGTAAGAGGCTTCATGACACACATCTGGCTCTGTTGATCTGTTTTTTCACTTCCTCAGGTGGGTATTGCAGTTTCAAGAATGCTTGGTAGAGATCCTGTAGGTGTTTGTCTTTGTCAGAGGGGTTGGAGCAAATGCGGTTATATCTTAGTTCCAGTATCCGTACCAACCTCAGGTTTTTTCTCTAGACAGATACTTTTGTATTTAATAATTGTCTCTGGTAATTCATAACTAAAAATGTCATTAGTCTATTGTTTTCCACACAGGGCACAGTTATTACTTTATTCCTCTGCACCCTCTGTAGTCAAAGGGGTAAGTGGACCAACACTGCCCAGGCCATCAGAGCAGATGGGTATGTGGTTGCAGAAAATGGGCAGAACTTTGGCTCTGCCCCCACTGTGCCACCAACAGCAGCTGAGCCATCCCAAAGGCACTAATAATGTGCTGCTCATATAAGACAGAGAAAATTACTGGATGTGGAAAAAACAATCCTGGGCTGTTCCTGGGCTGTGATCTTATTCATTCTAGGCCATTAATTGCTACGTGCATTTTTAATTATATAATTTCACTTGTTTTAAACAAAGAGATGAAGTTCACCCTCCACCCTACTTGCTCTTTCACTGGTTCTGTCCTTTCTTGTGCTATGAAAGCTGCAAAGCCTGAACACGGACTGTATTTATTTACCATATGTCCTGTGCACAAAGTTAACGCAGAAGTATCATTCTGTCACAAACTGCTTTTTAAACTTTTGCCTGCATGTGGTAATTCTGCAAGTCGCCCACTACGAGAAGAGAACACTGACATAATTAGCTGCTACAAATGTATAGAATTTTGAAAGCAAAAAAGGGTGACATTTGGGAACAGTCAGTGTTTATGAACTGCTTTTTATTGGACATGTTTCTGTTCTCTCAGATGCGTGGACACCATTTATTGTAATAATAAAGAAGTTTCATTGACTGGCACTTAGCAATTTTTTTTCTTATTAAACTCATGGCATCACCTCAATTGGCTTCAATTTTACCAGTAGCACATCTCACTGTATTTGTGCTTCTTTTCCTTTTAACACCGTTGTCCTTATTTACATGGTTAATCTTAATGTTTAAAGTATTCAGTTACTTAGGGAAATTACATTCTCCCATACATTAATTTCCTTTGCTACTTTAGGTTTTAAGATGACACAGCAAAGGCATTAAATCTAGAACGCAATCCCGTTACCAGCTACATTCAGGGCTCTCCTGCAATGTACACCAAATCTTCCTTTCAGAAAGAACGCTGATGATGCAGCTACAGGACATGGAATACCCAGTCATCTGTGAGTAGATAACAAGAAGCTCTACAAATCTTAATGCAGGACCTGAAGGAAGAGAGAGAGAGAGAGAGAATTTTAGCTGGTTTGTTTTGATCACTGTGTGACTAATTATTGCAATATTGTTATGAATCTTGTGGTATTTGGTATTTCTAACACCTCAGTTCCTGGAAACATGATTGCATGAGAAACTTTGCTTTCATATTTTAAAATGAGTCTTTGGCCCTCATGTTTTCAGAGAAGAGCTTTAGATCAAAATTTCAGAAAGGTCTAAAAACCAGACAGCAAATACAAAGACCTGTAAATGTATTGTTTTTCAAACCCCAGGATTTTGGAGCCAATCTCATCATTTTTGGGACCTGACTAGTGATTTTTGTTCGTGGTATTGTGATAATGTAATTGTGATTCCTCTATTGCCTTTTTAGTAGAGACGTGAACTGTTTAAAGTCATGTAAGAACCAAACTGAACCTCAGCACAAAGTTTGAACCAGAATCAACTTAAATATTTTTATTTGTTCCAAAATGTTGGTATGATTTTTATGTGCAGAACTTCCCATCTGGGCATTTCTTGGTGATGTGTGTAAACTCCACACTGTTTAATAGCTAATAAAAGCCCAAAGCCTCTTAGGCCACTGGGTGGCTCTTGGAAGCACATTAACCATAGCTGGTAATCAAACCCAGACAGCAAGGAGATGAGTCTTCATGAAGAGTCTTCATGGAGAAACAACCACAGAGCAGTGGGGAAAAGAGCCAGGGAGGTGACCCAGGAGACAAACAGCTAGGAGTTTCCTTCTCCTGGCCTAAAGAAAGAGAAAAGCATGGGAGACCAGAAGCCAGAACCAGAAAGTCCTGAGCCACAAGGAAGCAAAGTCTAAGAGGTAGTGATGATAAACCTAAGGGGTGTTTGGACTGAAGTTTAAGGAGGAGAGGGAAGTGCTCTTGGCAGTTGAGAGTTAAGAGACGTGAGGGAAAAAGAAGACTCCTGTAGAGTGAGGAGGAAATCCAGGGGGACAGGATGACTGGAAAGTACATCATGGGACATTAACACAAGGGCAGGAACTGGACCTCTGTGAATGGAGAGAAACCCTAGGAAGTGCTGATCATTTAAAATGGATGCAGGAAGGAGCTGGTAGAAAGTCTGAAGTTAATGATAGGAGTCCAGGAAAGCAGCTTCAAAGACTACTTTCATGCTAAGGTCTGTGGACTGGAAGCTGGTGCAGAGCCTGTTCCTTGGCTGTCTTGCCAATATGACTCTCCCTGACGTACAGATGTACAGGTGATTTAAAACCATCCTAAATACAGGTGTGAGGACTATAGGGCTGTGAAGTGAGGCCAAAGACCAGAGGTAAGGATTGGGACTATTGTTATTTCTTGTTCCCCAGAAAAGATAGAACTAATATGTAACATGGGTGAAGGACAATATTATGAGAAAAGGCAGACCACAGCAGGACTGGAGTTATTGTCAAAAGGGAGAACCAAAGAGGAAAGAACTGATATGCCGCACTCAGCCAGCGGTGAGTCTACTTTTCGCCAGCATCTTTTGCGTTGCTGAGTTTTTAGTATTGCTGACAGAAGACAGAAACAATGGCTCTCTGAGGGCTGAACTCATCTTAAATGAGTGTTTAATTCTGAAGCCACATGACAATAGTTTAAGGTTGATATTGTTAATTATTTTACTGCTTATTGTGCCAGAAACATTGTTCTAATTAAAGAAATTAGTCTCTCATGGGAATAAATATTGTAGGTATAAGGCAGTGCATTTTAAGTATTGTTGTGCAGAACACATACGGGTAGTAAGGAGGTAGAGTTTCCTCATCCATAGCCTCCACTGATGCTCGTACCCTTGGAACAGTAGCTGTGGAGATACTGAGCATTTGGCTAAGTAAAAAGGAAGTAAAGCCCTCCGAATTGGGCTCTAATTTATTTTGGCTTCCATATGCATTATGAGGGAATTTTAAAAAATCCTGCAACATATTGCAAATGTTTATGCATAAATCAGGATCAAAGGGGAAGATTTTGACATTTCCTGCAGATTACGAGAGGCCTTTCTTATATTAGTCAGGTATCAATGCAGATAACAAGAAATGACAGATCATGGCTACAACACAGAGCTACAGGTGCATGTCATTCCATGATAGAACACTTTTCATGTTTAGCATTTAACTTACATAAAGAAAAATGGTTTAGTGTATGAATCTTTGTTTCTTATATTTATGGTTTTTGATGCACTCCCATAATTAAAAAAAATACCATATTTAAAACTCAGGGTCACAGCTCCTCAAACCACATTCCATAGTCATTCAGGTATAGTACTTCCATTCACACCAGAAAGGGTATGTTTACTTTTCGAACTAGGTTAGTGGTTCTCAGACTTTTGTACTGGTGATGCCTTGCAGATAGCAACCCTCTGAATGTGACCCCCACTTATAAATTAAAAATACCTTTTCATATATTTAACACCTGTGGCAGATCACAGTCTGCAACCTACAGGTGCCTGGGGGAAGGAGGACATTTTGGACATTGGAGGAACCCCTTTTTGTTCCCCTTGTAAGTTCCCAGAGAGTGCAGTCCTACAGGAGGCATAGGCAGCTGGGGTTCATCAAGGGTCAGCCAGAATAAGGCTGTAGTGAAAGCACCGGGGACCAAAAAAGTCCCTCAGGCTTTTCTATAAAAGGCTCTCCACAGGCAGCAGGAGGAGAGGGGTGTGGTGCCCAGAGAAAATGAGGCTGGAGGTGACCAGACCAGACCAGACCAGACCAGACCAGAGGCATGGTACTGGGGAAAGATCCAACAAGGTAGTGGTGGACAGAAAAGGCCCAGGGAAAGACAGCTGGCATGGGGAAGGGTCAAAAAGCTCCACTGCCGCCCTCCCTGCCTAGAGTCCCTGGGCTAGAGTCCAGGGCAGTGGATGGGACTGGACTCCTCTCCTCCCCGCACCCTGCAAGGGCTGACCAACTGGGGTAGGGCCAGAGCAGCTTGAGGGTAGAGGAGGAGGGAACCTCCTCCATCCCAAATTCAGATTTGCCTATGATGAACAGGAAGTCCCAGGGCAATGAGGGGGCATCCCTGAGTCTCTGAAGCCCACAAGGAGCTGCCTGGAAGCTCAGGACCATTTAGGGATGGTTGAGCGGTCTGTCACACACCATTATAAATGCTGGAGGCAAAGCGGGGATTAAGGTGGAAGCACAGGTGCAGGAACTATGGGTTCATGGGAGCAGGGGCTGCAGCACCTCCTGGCTTAAAGTGGTTTCCATTCTCTACAGGATTTACAGCTTGATTCAATGGCTCTCAGGACCCCCACTATACACATTGCTATATACATTTTTCCAGCACCCCTGGATAGAGGTTGACAGCTCACGACCCCTCTCTTAGAACCTCATTACCTTCCTGAGAGGGACTGACCCTCCAGTTTGTGAACCCCTGCATTAAGGGATGTGATTCCCTGCTTAAGGAGACCTACTCATGCTAGCTCTCATCAAACAAGCATGTAAAAATAGCACGAGGTGTGGGATGGGCTAGTCACCACGTCCATGAGGTCTCTGAGACACGTACTTAGGGTGGCTAGTCTTCATCATAGCTCTTGTTGCCATAGCAACCTTCTGTTTTTAGCATGCTAGCATATTGGATGAAGCTGGCAATCACTCTCAGTGTCTCAGTGCAGACATATGCTAAAATTTTTCAGGGTCTGACCCTCATATGTTATGTAGCCTTGTGATAGGGTGTACAAACCCAGCACTGGGAAATGATGTTAAGGAACTGATCATCCCTACTGTGCCACATCTTTAGAGGACCCATTAACTGGAGGAAGAATTAGAAGGCAGGGGGAAGACAGAAGACCTTCAACCTGCAGCAGAGGAGAGCTAAGGAAAAGGCAGAATCTCTCCCAATGACAACTGCCTAAAGGTACCTTCCTGAAGGAAGGGGGAACCTGCCACTGAGTCAGCCTGAGAGGCAAACACCCCCTTCTCTCTCTCATATGGGCTCTGAGTTTTGTTACCTTCCCTTTCCTTTGTCTGAATGACCTCGTCAGGGGAAAGCCCTAGTACAGCTCTTAGCGAGAACCACCACAACTCTAATATAAATTGATTTGCAGAATAATGATACTTGCCTTGAAACACGAGTCTTTATATGTGCCTGCCTTCTCATGTTTAACTAATACAATGCCCACCAGCCTGATAACAATTTCCATTTGGAAGGAACGTAGTAATGTAATATAATAGCAAAGATATAGGCTACAGAGACCGTTCCAGGGGGCACCATTAAAAATTCACCACCCCATATACCTATAGTAGTTACAATACCCATCTATATTTAGCGTAAATGACACCGAAACATCAGAAACTGTGGTTGCATAAGAAATGAGGATTTCTGAATGGCACTTATTCTGCACACAGATACCTTGGAGAAAGTGTTTTATTGACATAACTTGTCCTCTTGTAAACTGGTGATTGATGGAGAAAGTCAGTTCTTTCACTGAGCCTAAAATAATAGTATTCAGAGTATAACTTTTACTTACCTTTAGGACTCCCTGTTTCTTTCTAAAGCCGTGTGTACACTAGCAAGATCTTCTAAAAGATAAATCAAAAGCTGTGGCCCTTTTGAAAGAGCTGGTGGAGTGTCTATACTCAAAACACATTCTTTCAAAAGTGAATTGAAAGAATATAGTGCTCCTTTTGAAAGATCTCCAATCCCAGATCAGGAAGAGCGCCTTCTTCCAGAACATTATTTTGAAAGGAAACGTGAGTAGATGCTCTGCGGGGGCTATTCTTTCAAAAGAGAAGTCCTCCATGGCACCAGCCAGCTGGGACTCGGAGACACCCTGGCCAGTGTGACCGGAGCTCTATGCTTCCCATGTCCGGCTGCTTTTAAAGATGCAGCAACCCAGAAACTCCTTTGGCAGGAAGCTGAGAGTGTGCTGACAGCAAAGGCAAGAACTGATCAGCTGCATGCCCTTATAGCCACCCCCTGCAGCCAATCCACCTGATATGGACACCAACCAGCCCCCAGGGGCACCCCACAGAGCTCCCACAGGACCCCACCCAGCCATCCCAAAAAAGTCCCCCTCCTGGATGGAGCCAGAACTCCAGGACCTCCACGGCCTGTGGTGTGATGAGATCTTCCAGGAGACAGGTAGAAAATAGTGGAATGTGGCTGCCATCACCCATCTTGTCACCAAACTGGCTGGCTGGAGACACCCTGCCCAGACACAGGACCAGGTCCAGCAGGCATACGCTCAGGCCCAGGATGAAGCCAGCCAGTTAGAGGTAGGACCCGCCACCTGCCCCTATTACCAAGAGCTCCGGAGCCTCCTGGGGCCCCAGGACATCTCATCATCCCCTGCTATTCTAGACATTGTGGTGGACGAGCCACACATGGAGTAAGAGATGGAGGCAGAGCCACAACCCAATGGCTGCACCACCCTGCCAGGCACCAAGACACAGCCACCCTCTGACAGGTCCATTGATGATAGGGACCTCCTCATTAACTCCTGTCATGGTCATCCAGCCAGGCAACAACCAGCAGGGTTTTGCCAGACCTTGATGACAGACCCTTCAGTAAGTACCTGGTAGGGTGCATATCCCAGGTTGTGGGGCAGTGGCACCCACCCCTGGCACAGCTGGCAGCAGGCGACTCACATGGCCAGCAGCCCCAGCACAAACACAACCCCAACAGCCACAGTACCCAGCATGCCATAATGGCCACTGGCAACAGTCAGCATCCATTCCTGTGGACAGCACCATTAGCCACAAGCATGGGGTGGGGGCAGGCAGGGCCAGGGACCGCCTCACATGGGCAGGAACCCCCTTAGTGCCCATGATCCCCCACAGCTGCCATGCCACGGGGGCTGGGGAGCACAGCCCTCAGGGCAGTGGTGCAGGACTGGCTGTCTCTTCCCTTCTATCCATAGAGCTGTGCTGTCAGATGGCAAGGCGACCCCCATCCCATCCGTGGTGCAGGATACCCCACCAGAGGTGAAGGAAAGGGCCTGGGCACCCTCCTGACCGGCATCACAGCAGGCCCACATGCAGAGGACCTAGAGGCACGCAGTGGACAATGCCATCTAAACCACTCCCAGACACCACCAGATGAAGGTGGCCAAGTGGCACCTGCAGGTTGAGTAGGCAGAATTGGCCTGGCAGAGGGAGGCCTGGGCACAACTCATGGGGAACCTGAGGGATATAACAGCCATCCACTGGGGGCACCTGGCCCATCTCCCCCCATCACTGCCCCCATTGCTGCCCCACCTCCCACACCCCCAGCTGTTCCTGCTCCCCCACAACCAAACCTGAGCCTGAGCCCACCAAAGCCCTCTCACATCCCTACCTCCCTGTGCTTCCTGCCCCATCCCAGCCCTGCTGGGGACCCTGAACCCAGGGTGGGAGGCAATCCCAGGGCCAACAGGGCTCACAGCTCTCCACCCATACCCTGGACTAATAGCTGCCCCTCCCCTTCCAGGTTGAAGGCTCCCCTTTCCCTTCCCCAACCCTTCAAAGTCTATAGTTAGCCTCTGTTCCCCACTGTATATAGGTACACCCACTGTTAGCAATTTTCAGAGTTCATATTTTTTGTTAAACATTTTATTTTTCAACCCTCCGTGTGTCCTATGCTCATGATGGGGAGACGGTGAGGGATGTATGTGCAGGGGTGGCTGGGAGAGGGTCACAGGGGTCTGTGAGCAAAGCTCCTTTGGAGGGCCTCCCTAATGCATACTCTGTCCCAGTGGGCCTGACAACTCAAGGCAGTGGCTGTTCATAGCCAGGGCAGGGCTCAGCCACCCACCCCTGCACAAATTCCTCACCACATTGTGGAGGGTGCAGCAGGGACCCACCATCTGAGAGACATTCTGCAGGCCAACCCACAGGCACATTAGCAGGCACCTGAACATGCATTCCACTGCATTGTGGGCCTGGTTGAGCCTGGTATTAAACAGCTTCTAGGTGGTATCATGGTGGGCAATTTATGTCTGCATTAGCCAGAGCTGCAGGGGGTTAGCAGCATCTGCCACCATACACATAGTCATGGTGATGTTCCTGACTGGGAGCTCCCACTGGAGTATGTAGGTCCCTACCTCCATGTGCAGGCAGAGGCCGGACTTCCAGAACACACAAGCATCATGTGTCCAGCCCAACCATCCACGTATATGTCCATAAACTGTCCATGGGAGTCCACCAGGGCCTGGAGCACTACCGAGGGGTAGCCTTTTCAGTTGATGTAGTGGCCCATGCTGTGTTCCAGGGTGTGGACAGGGATATGTGTCCCATCTATTGTGCTGAAGCAATTTGGGAAGCTGACCATGGCAAATCCTGTGACAGCCACATCCAGATTCCCCACATGGATGACCCTCTGGAGCAGCATGTCGTTGGTGACCTGGATGGCCTACATGGGATGGAGAGCACATGCACCCACGAGAGTGTGATGGGGTGTGCCTGGCCTCCTCTCCCCTTGCCTCCCTCCCAAGCTCCTCCCCCATGTCCCCAGCCCCTGAGGATCCCCCTTGCCTGGGAGCCCCCTCCCACCACTCTGTGGTGGGTGCCTGAACAGAGCATGCCTTACCTCCATAAGGACAGCCCCAAAGATGGCACTTGCCACCTCAAACTCATGCCCCATGGAGAAGTAGCTGACTGAGGAGCCCAGCTTCCATGCCACGATGGCAGCCTGCTTCTCAAGAGGGAGAGTGGGCAGTATCCATGTGTCCTGATGTCTGAGGGCAGGGGCGAGCCAGTTGCAGAGCTCCCAGGTGGTCTGTCTGCTTATCCTGAAGCTCGGCAGCCATCTGGCATTGTCTGACTGCCCCATCACAAGGTGGTTCCACCAGTGAGAGCTTCTGGGAAGTCTCCAGAGGTGTTGGGACATCGGCAGGGTCCCAAGGAGAAGGGCTCCACAGTGTCAGCACCAGGGGCTCACCCACCAGAAGAGGTGGAGGGCAGCCATGGACACTGTGGCCAGCAGGCTGACCACAGCATCCATGATGTACAGCTCTGGGTGATGCTGGGGATCCATTCAGCTGTTTTATGGCTGTCTGGTCCCTGCACTGGCTCTGCTCCACTTTAGTCAGGTTGGCAGGCCTCAGCATGTGCAGGGAGAGGGTGTTTGCAGAAGAGAAGAGTGAGGGGCAATTTGATAGCAGTCTTCAACTTCTTGAAAGGGGCCCCTAAAGAAGATAGAGAGAGAGAGACAGTTCACAGTGGTGGCAGATGGCAGAGCAAGGAGCAGTGGTCTGAAGTTACAGAAGGAGAACAGCAGGTTGGATACTGGGAAAAATACACCAGGAGGGTGTTGAAGCACTGGAATGCGTTGCCTAGAGAGGTGGTGGAACCTCCATCCCTAGAGGTTTTTAAGTCCCAACTTGACAAAGTCCTGGCTGGGATGACTTAGTTGGGGTTGATCCTGCTTTGGGCAGGGGGCTGAACTAGATGATCTCCTGAGGTCCCTTCCAGCCCTAGAATTCTATGATTCTATGATTTTATGGTTTGGGAGGGGCCTTTAAAGGGAGTGGCTGGCCAGGACCCTGGAAGGGCTTGGTAGCCATGTAACCCCATTTGCAGCATTTCCTGCCCTGGTCATTTGAAAGGGCAGCCAGGGCTGTGTGGCTGCTCTCTTTTGAAGGACCAGATCAGTTTTTTGAAAGAGCTGATTGAAACATTCATCTGCTTTTTGTGCGTGGATGCACTCTTTTCAAAGACAACCTTCTGGGGGATATCTCCCAGAAGATCTTCCTTTGGAAGAGTGGTGTAGTGTAGATATAGCTTAATAAATATACTTTGTAACTATGTATAATTGTTTGATGGCTTTCTGAACCACTGTTTGCTAATAAAGTGGCTCTTCAAGTATTATAATAAGAGTTCAACTAGGGTTAGATAAATAGAAATCTCTCACTAATAACTTGCAGTATTCTACAATAATCTTGTTAACTACCAAATCTCTGAATGTGTATATTGTAAGTACAGGTCCATATAAGACATATTATTTTTACTTTTTATGTTTTTATTTGTTTATTTATTTATACGTTTCTTTATTTATTTATTTTGGCTTCCAGCAACACTGGCAAACTGCTCACAATGAAGGGTCTAAAAGGTTCAAAACCTCAAGACAAACTAGAACAGCCTAAAGGCTGCTCTAACTTGTACCAGGTATAAAGCCAATTTATGCTACCCCACTTGTGTGACCATTTAAACAACTGGAGATTACTGAAGCACAGGTATTCCTCATTAGTAGCACAGAAACTATTGCAATTCCATGCCATCCAAGGATCCCATATGCTGGGGTGTCCTCCGGCAGCCTGATAAGCTGCTTGGCATCCCTTACAGCATTTCATTCAGGTGTACCTGAACAGGTGGGCCAAGCCCCAGGAATGATCTGATAGGCTACTGTGTAACAGACTAACAATATAACTGCCACCAAAAAGAAAAGAAAAGATCTGAATCCATATGACAAAGTTAGTATTTAAGGAAACAAATCAGACCCCAGGATCCCTGGGTTCTGATTTCTGTTTCCTGAAATTATGTAGAGGCCAAACATCTGTCTGATGCCTAGAAGAAATTACTTTGATCAGCTGATTGAGTTAAAATTCTTACAAGATAATGTGTTATCTTTGTGGCTAGGCTTTTGTTTAATGACATTCATTATTAAACCTGCAATGTGAAACTCACAGGTGATGTTAGTTGCAAGTTAATTCAAGGGTATTGTTTCCAGTTTTCTGTAGACTACCTCATTGTAAAGCTGCATTGCATCAACTGCCACAAACTTTCTTTGTGTAAGCTGAAAAATGAACAAATATTCAGCATGTATAAAGAACGTTAACACTGGACAGGGTTCTCCCCACTTATAGTAAAACTCACCAGAAAGGCTTGGGACACGAAGATTCTGAGGATTGCCTTTCAGAGCCTCCCCTATGTCATTGCATCAAGAGGATGCAATGAAAGACAGGAAATGCATCTTCAAATCCCTCTTCACCAGGCAAAGAGGGAAATTTAACTAGTTTCCTTGCTCTCAGGAGACTTCCCTTACCATGGTGCTATATGTCACAAGGGAGGTATTCTCCCATGATCACCAGGCCATTTTGCACAAAGCTAAGTGTGCACTGCCAAAATTCTGTCAAGAAACAGTCTGGGCACCTGACTCTAGAAGAGGGCTCCCAGTGTGAATTACAAGCAGAGATAAGTGCCTCCTTCCAGCCTAGACTTAAGCACTACCTCTTTCAGAGAGGTGGGGCTTAGAATATATCCCTTTAATCTGTATCTGCTGGTGGTTAGTGGTAGGTCACACCATACCAGCATGCTGGCTTTTGGGTGTCCCATTCTCAGGCAACTAGTTGTCCCCACACAGGGATCCTTCACACCTTCACATCACAGGTGGTTGCGGATTGTACAATGGGTGAATGGACATTGCAGTGTTTAAATCCTTTTGCAAATCTGGGCTTTTCAGAAAATGTCTACTCATCCATTGGCTGCCCACCCCAACCCTACGCAGTTCTCTGTGCAGTTCTGGGATGTGGGGAATGATGCTGTAAAGGTGGCTGATTGACTTTCCACATTTGTAATCTAAAATGTGTATATATGTCAGGTGCAAAAACATACAACAGTATGAAGCATTTTGCTACGGTTTCCTGGCTAATCACAGCACACACATTCTGGAAAGGAAGGTTCTGGGCAAAAGAAGACTAATGCCTTTGTTATTTTCAGGAGTGTGGGTTAGCATGGCTACACCTCCTATTAGACCGGAACTGGTGAGTATCTGAAAGGTTATGAAACTATTAAAAGAGGAACTTTAGTAAAGCAAGATCCCAGTGTGTGGTACTGTTTGTTTTTCAGATAGGCAGGAAAGCATGTGGGTAGTAGGGGCTGTGTATGTAAAGTCAACAGGGAACGCCTCTCAGTTTTCATATGGGGCAAGTCAGAGCCATTTCTGAAATGAGTTAGAGTCTGTCAGTCATGTTCAGCAACACTGAGAGCTGTGCAAATCTCATGTTCTCAGGGGCTCCAGGGGCATGTTGTGATTCCTGAAGTAGAAGAACTGAGTAACCCGGAGGCTAGTGAAATCTCAAATAGGCAGTGACATCCTTACCCAAGACTTGTATTTATGCTGCCAAAAAAAAGTCACAGGCTACTCAGATTTGACCATTTCATCAAGAGAATCTGCTAAGGAAAACAATAATAAATAGGATGAAGCTGTAGAGCCGTGAAGCAACCGGGATTTCAATTCTGGAGCAAATTCCATTATTGTGATATTTGTCCTTCAGAGTGACAACTCAGGGTCATTCATGATGCCAACAGACAGAAAATGGACCAGGAAAAGCATGTGAAAAAAAATGTCCAGGCACTGTCCTTCAGAGTGACAACTCAGGGCCATTCATGATGCCAACAGATAGAAAATGGACCAGGAAAAGCATGTGAGAAAAATTGTCCAGGCACTCACCTGTGCTGCGGGAGACTAAACTTTAAGTCCTTTCTCTAATGAGTCTGCAATGGTTTATGCAAAGTGGAACTGCTTTAATAGGGCAGTGAAAGAGAGACACACAACACAGCAAATATCCCAGTGCTCTCCTACAAAGTGAAAGACCCAAATTCAGCTCCTTTCTCCACATTAGGTGGCAGGAGGGTAGGAAAGGAAGAGTATGATTCTGATGACTAGATGAGCAGTTTGTTGCTTAAATAGAGAAAAGTAATGTGACTTATGGAAATGGTTCCCAGAGCATAGGACATTTCTTCAACTGTGGCCCTTTTTCATAATCTAAAGAAAAATAAATAAATCTATCTCCCCTTCTTAACCCTTTTTACTTTTCAGCTCAGCTTGAAAACAAGGTAAAGCTGTTTCCATCATTGTGAAATCGCTCTGACTTTTGGTTACCTCATCAATTATTATATTATATTATATATTATATATATATTATATATCAGAAATTATATCAATGCAGAGATTAGAGACAACCCAGACAAACTACTGTCAACAGCCTGAAGAATTCTTGCAGAAATTTTCCAAATGATCTGTACAGCAACAGTGCCTTGAGATAGCAACTCTCAGAATGGTTTGGTCTTACACTCTAACTCCCTCTACAATCTGCTACTCTGGACCAGTAGAACATTCAAATCAGAACTAGAATGAGCTGGTTGAGAAATGGGCCAGAGGTGTTGTCCACCCTTGTCCATCTGCTTATGTGGGACATGTTCCTTGAAAGGACTATGGAGCATATGAACCCTACTAGAGTCACAGAGCTGGTATTTCACAGACAGTGCCTAAGATTGAAAAGAAACAAATACTCTTCAGTGCAGTCAACCCAGCTAATTCCAACAGGGTCCTAAAAAATTAAAACACAGCCCTTCCACAAAAGATATTTGTGCCCTTCGTTATGATTTACCCAACAATCAGTTTCTCATTCTGGCTATAGTGGTAAAAGCTTTTCTCCATCTGTAGATCATTCATCGTATCATCCGCTGAACACACCACCCCCACAAAAAAGCTGCAGTGATAGCTCAGTGCTAGACTGCACTAGCAACATTGTATACTTCTCTTTCTTTGTGCCTTGATTAAGAGAACAGAACCCTATCTCCAACACTTTGTGAAAAACCCAAACTTGGTTTCAAAAGTCAGGAACCACCCTTAATTACACCACTATGGATCCCACTAAAATGATAGGAACTTTGATAGGAACTTCACTCCATGAATAATGGGCATCCTGGAGACAGATGTGATGTTTCAGTAGCTGAACACGATACTGAAAGAATTATTCAAGTATTCTTCCCTAGAATTGGTAGGACATTTAGGTTTTTATTGGAGTATCACGTTTTGGTTGCAAGACAAACAATAACAATACAATGGGTCCAATTAATAGGAACAAAAAATCTAATAGCTTTATAATGGACTGTAATGGCCATAAAATATAAAGATTTAATTCACTATATAAAATATCATCAAGAGGGAATGTGACTGATTTTTTCCAAAAACTAAAATAGACAGTAACAGCAGGTTTAGATAAGCTGTTTGAACTACAGGTTGAACCTCTCTCATCTAGCAAAATCTGCAATCTGTCATGATTTCAGTTAGTGGGAGACCACCTATCATGGGTGTGGCCAAGTTTCCCATGGTCCCAGAACGGTTGTTTACAGCCACCAGTCCTGGCTGTCAGTGTTCTGTGCTGTTACTTAGATGTAATCTACCCCTATAAATGTGTTCTAAGAGCCCAGTAAGCAGTGGAAGGGTTAGTAATGTTCTATAAAATATTGACCTCTCATCATCCGGTAAATTCTCTCGTTCGGCACCAGTCAGGTCCTAAGGGTGCCCGATGAGATAGGTTCAACCTGTAATGTCAAGCCCTAGGACCTGTAAATGGCACAAGAGTAGAGACTTTAGGCAGGTGTCTCTCATGCAGCACATGAGTCTTGTAGGAATCAGCAGTTGCAGTAGCAGTAGCAACCGATACATCCAGAGTTTAACTCAAGTACTTTCTTAACAGTGGAGACTTTTATGAGTTATTAGTGGTAAAAACTGCTAATTAAGTAACTGTGCCAGACAACATTATTCCCAACCCTCTTTCTGCTTTGTAATGTTCATATGATGGTCCTTTACAGTTCTGCTTACAAACACTCTGTAAAGCAAAACAGATGCTATGAATGCTCAGTCTTTAATGAGCACTTCAAAACCTATTTTCCGGCTGCCCTTGTCTTCTGTTCAGCATTCTACAGTGACAACATTAACTTCCAGTGTTGTGGGTTATTGATACTCACGCTAATATGTTGATTATTAAGACACTTCAGTAATGAAAACCTATTGTTTTTGGTTCTCTGTGTCTTAAATATTGAGTCTGTTCTGGTCTGGATATGGTCTGAAGAAGTGGGTCTGTCCCAAGAAAGCTCACCTAATAAACTATTTTGCTAGTCTTTAAAGTGCTACTTGACTGCTTTTTGTTTTGATATCTGTATTCCTGTTGGACATTGTATCATTTTTCCTAGGGTTGCCACTCCATTGAAAATGTAATACAGGAGAGTTGGTTATAACTGGCTGTAAGCTAATGTATATGAAGACAATGTTAGTTACTGGAGGAGGGAGTAACTAAAGCATTTGTACATATGTGGATGGAAAGGTTGTAGAAAACATTGGATTCTATAGATGATGCTTGAGGTTTTGGTGAAATTAACTTTCACATGAGCAATTGCTCTGACAACAAAATGATACAACTGTCCTGGAGAGCACCAAACTAATTACTGAGTCTGCTCGTTCTCTTCCTTGCTTGCTTTCTGGCAAAATGACAAGAATTCAAAAAATAACTACTGTGAGAAATATGTATATAAACATAATGACCCTTCAAGCAAGGATGAGTGATGTGACCCACAAAACTACCATGTGGCACATTATGGACTAGAATGAGTACAACTACCAAGAGATTTTTCTGCAGTCAACATCAAAAACCAATGTACAAATTATTTTTATTATGCCATTGTTAAACTATACTATAATAGCTCCCATAACACCACTTGGGCTAGAGGCTATATAAGAGATACCCTGTGGTCACTCAATTAGGATACAAGAAATGGGATGGCCAATTCCCAGAGCTTTACTGCAAAGAGACAAAATAAAACAGTTAACACCTCCAGCACAAAAGAAAAAAAGCAGTCAAGCACTTTAAAAACTAATAAAATAATTTATTAGGTGATGCACTTTCATGGGACAGACCCACTTCTTTGGATCTGGAAATTCTCCAGCACAGGAACCAATAATACATTACTCCACTTAAAGACCCAAGCAACTTGGGTAATTCAGCTAGTAAGATATAAGTAAACACATCTGGGGTCTTGTCTACACTAGGAGATTGTCTAGTCTGTTTTTATTTTTCTTTAAAAAAAAAAAAAGCATTCACACAGCCAAGCAAGATAATTTAAGATCAGATAGCTTTTCACTTGAAATTGTTATTCCAGCTCTGTGAAAGGCTTTTGCCAGCAAACCCCCAACTTCCCCTTTCCAGGACCAAAAGGAATGTGTATGAACAAAGAACAGCTATTGTTGGCTCATCTGAAGGCTCCTTTTTCAATGCTGTGGCTGTGAACTGTGGCTGTAAATGAGAATGCACAATTTCACAATGCTGTGTTTATATGAATGCAATTTCCAGACATTACTTATTTAGACATTAGAATGTTGGATTTCAAAGATCTAGCCTAACTGGCATTGAATAGTCTTAATTATTACCATTCATATCCTTTTCTCGTGTGTCTTTATTGGTGACTCTTGGTAATTTGGCCTGAGACTGTTTAATCTTTTTTTGACCACGTGTCCTAATTGGCAGAAGGTGTTTTGTGTTTTTTGGTTTTTGGGGGGTTTTCTTCCCCTCCAGCTATGCAACAGTGGTTGGAGCCATGCTCTGTATGGCCATAGGTAATGTCACAGACCTCTTCTGCCATACAATATAACTGAAGACAATTCACACACATGTGAGATAAGCAAAAGAAGTGGAAGAGAAGGTGAGGATGATATTTCACAAACTCATGCAATCCCTCCAAATTACCTTAATTTTATTGTTTTATAAATAAAAATCAGTGTGATGCCATGGTCTACCACAGAATGTGAGAGCTGAGGTGGTTTATATGTGAAAGGGTTAAATAAATTAGCTGGTTTAAATCCTCATTGTGAGTCAGAAGGAAGGGGTGGATGGGCCAGAACTTATCAAGTGTGGGGACTAGGGGCCACAAAGCCAAAAGTATAGATGAGAAATCCACTCTTCTCTGGGAGCTGAGCATAGCAGAAGTTATATAAAGTCTCTCACATGCTTTTCCTAGGATTTACTCAGGGAACTCAGCCTAGCAGAATCCAGAAGTCTGAATGTAGCTTACAGGTATTGCTAAATGATTAGTGTACATTTTTATTATGATAAGCAATAAAAGTTGGAAATGCTCAATTTTTATGTAAGTACCTAAAAATGCATGTAGATGCCTGGCTTTAGGTATCCATATTTGAAAATATGAGACTAGGGGTCTGCAACCTGTGACTCCAGAGCTTCATGGCTGCTGTTTAAGGACGTCTTTGTGGCTCCCAATGCTTTAATTGCAAAGTTTTAAAAAAACAGCCCTCCTGATTATTTTCAAAAAGCAGTGAACATCTAAAAGCTCAACAATGAACAACTAATATCTAAACAACAAATGATATGTGATCTTTAAAGGTCAGATAACACCACCTTAAATATAAAACAAACCAGGAGAAATGTAGCACTTTAAAGATGAGCAAAATGATTTATTTGGCGATGAGCTTTTGTGGACCCCCTTAAATATGTGCAGTGCATTGTGGGATATGATACTGTATCTGTGATCATGTTGCTAATAAAGTTTTGATTTTGAAAAGGAAGCTTGTGGCTTTCCTGCTCTGAACGGTAACACACATTTTAAGACAGAAAACTGAAATTAAATATGGAGTTAAGTTGGCATAATTAAAGTAGGTTCACGAGTGAAAATCAGGAAGAGTGTGGTGCCAACACATGTATGTAAAGTGTGAGGAAACAGAATATGTAAAAAGTTTGTGAACATCCTGCAATAAACATGCATTGCATTACAAATCATTGTGTGCGCACTGTTCTTAAAATGGGTGTTACAAAAAGTATGGTTTGACTTTATTTATTAAGGACTGTCTTGTATTCACGTGTGTTGAAGCTCTTGAATTACTGAGTTTTTACTGAATTCGAAAAGAATGGCTTTTCTTGCTATTTTGGTTGCTGATGCCTGTGTTAGACTATTGTTTTCCATGGTGACTTAGCTACTGGCAAATAAACAAACACCCTGCGCTGGTTGTTGTTACTGTCAAGTAGTAATTCAGATGATAGATTTTCTCTGCATGCATTTTGAAACTTTACATTACTGTCTGAATATAAGCATTACAAGAGACATTTTATTATACACGTTTTATTTAGTACAAATGCCAACATTTTAGAAGACCTGAAATATTTTAGCTTAAAAAACCAAACCAGAGAATAGCAAAAGCTTACTCTTCAATTACACTGCATCTACATTACATTCCTCTTTCAGAGGAGAAATGTAAATGAGGGAAAGCAAAAATGCAAATAAAGCACTGATTTATAAATCTCACACTTCATTTGCATAATCTTGCATGATCACATTTCCAGAAGAGGCTGTTCCAAAAGCAAAAATAGCCATGTAGATGGGCTTCCTTCAGAGAAAAAAAATATTTTCCTGAAAAAAATGAGGAATACGGGCTCTTTTGGAAACAGGTTTTCTTTCCGAAGGAACCCTGTCTTTCGGGAAAAGTCTCTTCCAGAAATGCAATCACGTGAGATTATGCAAATGAAATGCAAGATTTGAAAGTCTGCACTTCGTTTGCATTTTTGCTCTCCCTCATTTGCATTCCCCCTCTGAAAAGGGAATGTGGTGTAGATACGGCCTTACTGAAAACAACAGAAAGTTAAGAGACCGATTTCAAGATTTCTTGTTTCAAAAAGCTGAGCAAAGATAAGATTCCATTGTTAGCAGCTCTTCCAACTTTATTTGAATACTCATTGCCCATTTCTCTATAATTAACTTCAATCTTTATTCATGTATATTGTTCTCCTACTATTTTGATTAACTGATTTTATAAAAACAAAAAGCAGTCACGTAGCACTTTAAAGACTAGCAAAATAGTTTATTAGGTGAGCTTTCTTGGGACAGACCCACTTCTTCAGACCATAGCCAGACCAGAACAGACTCAATATTTAAGACACAGAGAACCAAAAAACAGTAAGCAAGGAGGACAAATCAGAAAAAGATAATCAAGGTGAGCAAATCAGAGAGCGGAGGGGTGGGGGGGAAGGTCAAGATCAGATTAAGCCGAGTATGCAGAGGCGCCCCTATAGTGACTCAGAAAGTTCCCGTCCTGGTTTAAACCATGTGTTAATGTGCCGAATTTGAATATAAAAGCCAGCTCCCACCGTTCTTCAAAGGGAAGCAGTGGAGCTGGCTTTTATATTCAGATTCGGCACATTAACACATAGTTTAAACCAGGATGGGAACTTTCTGAGTCACTATAGGGGCTCGTCTGCATACTCGGCTTAATCTAATACTTCACCTCCCCCCCACCCCTCCACTCTCGGATTTGCTCATCTTGATTATCTTTTTCTGATTTGTCCTCCTTGCTTATTGTTTTTGGTTCTCTGTGCCTTAAATATTGAGTCTGTTCTGGTCTGGCTATGGTCTGAAGAAGTGGGTCTGTCCCACAAAAGCTCACCTAATGAACTATTTTGCTAGTCTTTAAAGTGCTACTTGACTGCTTTTTGTTTTGATAGTGTATAGACTACCACGGCTCCCTCTCTGATTTTATAAAGTTACTTGCTGTGTTGCAAACTTATGCAGACTATTCATAAAGGAACTGGATTTATCACTTCCTTCAGAGGGTTCCTTTCCAGTGAATGCTATCTTCATTTGATCATTTACCCAGGTCTTTATCATCATGGATAATATAATTTTGTCAGAACAAACTTTGTATTGTCAAATATTTCACTTAAAGCTGCAGTCACATCCCTTGGAAAGACTATTTCAACAACACACCTCTTTTTAGACTGGAGTGGGAATTGTTTACTCACTAATTTTTTATCCTGTTTTTTCATTCTGTAAGTCATGGAGTATTGCTTCTCTTCTTGACTGGATAATACTACTACAACTTATTTAATGTGTATTTGAATTGCACTAACATTGGGGCTTTAGTTTACTTGACACTGCAAAGACATAGGCTACGTCTACACGTGAACCCTACATCGAAGTAGCCTATTTCGATGTGGCGATATCGAAATAGGCTATTTCAATGAATAACGTCTACACGTCCTCCAGGGCTGGCAACGTCAATGTTCACCATTGACGTTGTGCAGCACTATATCGAAATAGGTGCCGCGAGGGAACGTCTATACGCCAAAGTACCACACATCGAAATAGGGATGCCAGGCACAGCTGCAGACAGGGTCACAGGGCGGACTAGCGCTTCCGGGGCAACAGCTAGCCGCTCCCTTAAAGGGCCCCTCCCAGACACACTCAGCCTGCACAGCACGCGGTCTGAAGAGCCATAGGCACGCAGACCTCGGGCGACGGAGTCATGGACCCCCAGCAGCAGCAGCAGCAGCAGCAGCAGCAGCAGCAGCCAGAGGTCCACCCAGCCCTCCCTGCAGGAGCAGGGCTCGCCCTGATCCATGCCATGCGGGAGGCAGCTGAGCACCTCCTTGCCACACCGGAGGAGGAGCGGCCTGCAGGAGAGCAGGACTCAACCCCCAATCGTGCAGCACCCTGACCCCACTCCCCGCCTCACACGCCGCCGTCTGTGAAGCTACCCCACCAGTACCGACTGGTGGGAGCAGCTGGTGCTTGAGGAGTGGGACGACGACCACTGGCTCAGGAACTTCAGGATGAGCCGGCAGACATTTATGGAGCTGTGCCAGTGGCTTACCCCCGCACTCAGGCACCAGGACACCGCCATGCAGCGTGCCCTCCCAGTGGAGAAACGGGTCGGCATCGCTGTCTGGAAGCTGGCCACTCCAGACAGCTACCGATCCATGGGACAGCAGTTTGGCATCGGCAAGGCCACCGTCGGGGCTGTCCTCGTGGAGGTAAGAGGACCCACGGGGGGAAGGGGAGGCAGCTCTGGGAGGGGAGGGGAGGGCAGGGGGCCCTGGCAGGGCAGGGCCACGTACCCTCTGCTCACCCCTCATTGGTGCTCTCCCATGTGCTTCCCCTGCAGGTCGTGTGCGCCATCAATGCCATGCTCCTTCACAGGCTCGTGAGGCTGGGGGACCCAGATGCCACCATCGCAGGCTTTGCCACACTGGGCTTCCCCAATTGCTTCGGGGCTCTGGATGGGACTCACATCCCTATCCGCGCCCCGCAACACAGTGGAGGACGCTACATCAACCGCAAGGGCTACCACTCAGTGGTCCTCCAGGCCTTGGTGGACAGCCGGGGCTGTTTCCAGGACGTTTATGTGGGCTGGCCTGGCAGCACCCACGACGCCCAGGTTTTCCGGAACTCGGGCCTGTGCTGCCGGCTGGAGGCGGGGACCTACATCCCCCAGTGGGAGATCCCTGTGGGGGACACCACCATGCCCCTCTGCGTCATCGCAGATGCCGCATACCCCCTCCGGCCTGGCTCATGCACCCGTACATGGGCCATCTCTCTGCCAGCCAGGAGCGCTTCAACCAGCACCTGAACCACGTGCGCCAGGTGGTGGAGCGCTCATTTGGCCACCTCAGGGGGTGCTGCAGATGTCTCCTGACCCGCTTGGATGCGGGCCCCACCAACATCCCCCAGATTGTGGGTGCCTGCTGCGCCCTACACAATCTGGTGGAGAGCAAGGGGGAGGCCTTTTTTCAGGGCTGGGCTGTGGAGGCCGGCAGGGCTGACGTGCAGCCACCCACTGCCCCCAGTCGCCAGGTGGACCCCAAAGGGACCCGGGTCCGGGAGGCCCTGCGGGCCCACTTCGATGAGGCCGCGGGGTGAACTCTGCCAGGTCCCCCACTGTGCCCCTCCCTTCCTCCACAACACTCCCTGCCTCTACGCCCACACCACGGAGCTCCCAACAGCACACCCCCCCACACTTTTCCTGGACAAATAAAAGCACGCACTTGTTTGTAAAATCAAACTGGCTTTCTTTTAACTGTTCTTTTAACTAATACCAAACTATATACAAGAATTTCTAACTATTATAAGTGAAAAATAAAAAAGTATGCATATATTTACAAAAAAAAACCAGCGATTGCAAGGAAGTGGAGAACTATTTACATGGGGGGGACGGGGAAAACGGGGGGCACAAATGAATAAGTCCAAACTATATACAAGGGGGGGGGCCACGTCCTGGGCCCCACCCTCCTATAGTCCAGCACTGGCGGTGGGCGTCCGGGAGCCCCGCCTCAGCCGCAGCCCTGTCTGAGGCTGGCTGGGGGCCGGGCGGACCGGCAGATATGTCCGGCGAGTCTCAGCTGGCCCCAGGTCTCCCTCGGTGGTCCGGCCCTCGGTGGTGGGTGGCGGGGTGACGGCAGACGGCGCGGCGACGAGCGGAGCAGCGGGTGGTGCGGCGGGTGGAGCACTCAGGGCGGGCGCAGCGGCGGCCGGCGCAGCATGGGGGGCCAGGTAGTCCACTAGGCAGTTGAACGTGTCCATGTAGGCCCCCCATGCCTCTTGGCACCAGGCCAGCGCCCGCTCCTGGAGATGGAGGTGGCGTTGCTCCACCCACAGGCGCTGCTCCGCGACCTCCAGCTGTCAGCGGTGGAGGGCCAGCAGCTGGGGGTCCGTCACGGTCGGGTGGTGGTGCTGGGTCCGCCGTCTTGCCCGCCGTGGGGCCAGTCGGTCCTCCGCCGAGGGGCTGGCCTGGAGCGATGGCCCCGGAGGGGATTCCGGGACCACTGAAGCCTCGCCGGCGCTCTCTTCCGGTCCTTCTGATGGTGCAGCTGTGGAACACAGAAGTGGGGGAAGAAGAGTGGAGACAGGCATTAGTGTGGGCCCCGAACCGTGGCCCTTGTCCCCTCACCCCTGTGCTGCAGGTTCCCCATCCCCGTCCCCGGGAGATGCTGCTGTGATGGGGTTCAAGGGTCCCCCTGCACTGCACCCTGTCCCCCGGCGGGAGTGACTCTCACTTCACTCAGCAGGGTCTGATAGGAGAGGTGTCTTAGGCAACAGATGCCCAGTTTCTCCCAGAAGTGACAGTACAGCAGTCAGAGACAGTCCTTCCAACCCATCCTGGGGAGAAGACCCCAAGGGGTGCCCCTCTGGGGTGTAGCTTTCCCCCTCCTCAGGCTGGCTGCCTTCCAGCTCTCCCTTCCCTAGCCTCTACCTGTAGCCCCCCCACCCCTATTCACAGCCAGCTCGTCTCCTCCTTCCTCTTTGTTCAGGGCAGAGGTGTAACCTGCCAGTTGTAGCCCCAGGATCATCCTTGGCCACTGGGAGCTATTCAGCTTGTTGCCCATATCTAGCCTGAGACTCGCATTTGCACTCCCCCCACTCCATCACATGCTGCTGCTGCTGCTGCTGCTGCTGCGGGGTGTCCCACCCCCTCCTCCCTGGGGACCCTAGAGGTTCCGCTTCCCCCAACCCCAGGGATGGGGCATGGCACTGTCGTGCTGGGGTGGGGGGCAGGGGCTGATGCACTCCTGTGAGAAACATGGCACCGCTGTCCTTGGGGCCATGGCCATCTGGGCATGTGGAGTGCCCTGGCCACATATCTATTACCCCCACCCCTCAACCCCGGGGTTGTACACCGGGGGGGTACATACCTGTAGGTCCACTCCAACGGTCGGGGGACAGCCGGTGGCAGATGCCTGGCTGCTGCTCTGGGATGGCAGGAGGAGGATCTGGAGCCCGGTGTCGGTGGAGGAGGAGTCCCCCTCCTCCTCCTCCTCCTCCTGCTCCGGTGCCCCGGGGGTGGGATCCAGGGGGGGCCCCCGGGGTGCGGGGCTTACCTCCGGGGCGGACTCCGGCCCCGGGGCCTGCTGGGGCTCCTCAGCCGAGGTATCAAGAGTGGCCAGAGGGGAGGAGGTGTGCCGGGGGCCCAGGATGGCCCTGAGCTCCCTGTAAAAGGGGCAAGTGACGGGGGCGGCCCCAGATCGGCCGGCCACATCCCGGGCCCGGGCGTAACCCTGCCACAGCTCTTTGACTTTACTCCGGACATAGTCCGGAGTGCGGGCAGGGTGACCCTGGGCGGCCAGGTCCTCGGCCAGCCGAGCGAACGCATCCACGTTCCGCCTCTTGCTCCCCATTACCTGGAGCACCTCCTCCTCACTCCAGAGCTCCAGCAGGTCCCGAAGCTCGGCCTCCGTCCAGGAGGGGCCCCGCTACCACTTGCTGCCCTGGCTGCCAGCCCGCGAGCCCTGGCTGCCCTGGCTCCCCTTCGGGGGGGCCCCTGGGGGCGCTGGGGGGGGCTGCCGGGCAGCCATCGCAGCTGGGGTGGCAGACAGTGGTGGCTCAGAGACGTGCAGGCTGGCCGCGTGTCTGGGCTGCCGCCTGCACGTTCTCTCAGCTTCCTGCACAGGAAAGGGAGGGGGAGGGGACCTTTAAGGGGCCGCTCCACATGGCCACCATTGAGCTCAGGGGCTGGAGAGAGCATCTCTCAACCCCTCAGCTGATGGCCGCCATGGAGGACCCTGCAATTTCAATGTTGCGGGACGCGCAACGACTACACAGTCCCAACTTCAACGTTGAACGTCAAAGTAGGGCGCTATTCCTATCCCCTCATGGGGTTAGCGGCTTCGACGTCTTGCCGGCTAACGTCGATGTTAACATCGAAATAGCGACCAACACGTGTAGCCGTGACAGGCGCTATTTCGAAGTTAGTGCCTCTACTTCGAAGTAGCGTGCACGTGTAGACACGGCTATAGTGTGAGTCAGTCTCTTTACAAGTGTTATGACTAAATCAGGCAAAGACTGTGAGGGGAAACACACATAAGAAAGAGAAGTGACTTGTCTGAGGTCACTCACCAGCTCAGTGGCAGAACCCGGGTTGTCTGACTCCATGTTTAGCTCCTTAACCACAAGACTATACTGTAACATGACTTTCACAACTAAGCAAACTATTGGAAGAATGGGAAGAAGAGCAAGGAGCATCCCAGTATGTAGGGCTGCTGTCTCTCCCTCCCAGGGCCCTTCCAAAATGGAGCCCTTGCCAAGGGGCCCAGGATCAGAACAGTGGAAAAGAGGCTAACAGGCAACTCCCTATCCTGGTCCCTTACCCCACTCCTTGTCCATACATACTCTGCTCTAGTGCATTGGGTACAAATGCAGCACAGATGAACATCTGAGCCAATATCTCCACATGGAGAATTCATCTGTCCCTTCTTCCCCACCAGTTGCTAATATGGCACTCTGTAGGACAAGCTTCTGAAGAGAAAGAGCCATACCCTTACCAAGCAGTTTATATTTGAGAGGTTCAGGAGCCCAGGACACAAACACTATTAAGGGGCTATTTACCCAGTGTTACCTAGAGCCAATGTCATTCTGTGCACCCAGCATAAAGTCCAGGATACAGTGACATCCAGAGTCTTCACACATCCACACTGTATAAATGTTCTCTCTGAGGGGGTTGTGATTCTTAGTAAGGTACAATGAATACTAATAGAGTGTTCCTTGTATTGGGGTGAGTATCTGGGAGAGACATGTATTCCTGCTGCACGGAGGCAGCAAGAGGTGTGGAAGGTTACGCTTCTAAGTTGTTGGCACTGCATCCTTTTGATAAGATATCCACTGAGAACCTTGTTATAACAAAACATTTTTCTCCACCCCTTTTAGTTGTTTGTGGTTCAAGGGCACGGGCAGAATCATCAGGGAGTTCCATTGCTAATATATTTGAAGCTGGTAAGAGATAATGCAGTTTCCTATTGACCTTTTGTAGTTCATTTGGACCAATTAGCCTGGTATGCCACTCCTGAGACTTTTCTGTTCATCAGCCTATCTGTGGTACTATTGATTTTTTAAGACAGCTCCTTGCCAGTATGTTTACTTTAAAACTAATTCCCAGCCATTTCATTTTTAGCAGTTCTCTGCAGTAACACAAGAAGCTATTTCACTCATACATAAAGGAATTAGTATGTGATTGCATTGCTTAGATCATCATTAATTACAAGTTAGGGAGAAGGTTGTGGAATAATGTAGCCAACGTAAGAACTGGCAAAGAAGAGTTTTTACATAACAGGAAATGCTGTTTCAAATTATGAAAATATCAGACAACCAATACAGGGCGATGGCAGATTCTGAGGCTCACAGTCACCCACTTCTATAAAGAGACAGCTTCTCTTATATCAGGTTTATAAAGGACAAATATAAGAACATATAACATAAGAATGGCCATACTGGGTCAGATCAAAGGTCTAACTCTCCCAGCATCCTGTCTTCCCACAATGGCCAATTCCATGTGCCCTGAAAGGAACAAACAGAACAGATAATCTTCCAGGGTGCGTTTACACTAGCACTCTATTGCAAAATTAATTTTGAAAGTGGCCCCAATTTCGCAAGAGGCTGTGGAGTGTCTACACGCTCAACAGCCTCTTTCGAAATTGTTTTTGTTGAAAACAGTCCAAATTTCGAAATCGCTCTTCCCATCCAGGATTGGGAGGAGGGGCCCCTTTTGAACTAAAATTTTGAAATAGTGCATGTGTAGACGCTCTGCGGCCCACAATTTTGAAATTATGGGTCTGGCAAGGCAGTGGATCCGGGGAGCGCGGGAGATGTGCTAGCAAGCCCCAGAGGGGTACTCTGGTCCCTGGGCCAGCCCCTTAAAGCTGCAAGGCTCCAGAAACCCTGTGCAGGAAGCTGAAAGCATGCCTAGGGCTCAGGAAGCATGAGCTCAGCCTTATACACGCTCCAGCAGCCACACAACCATGCCACCCAGCCCATCAGCGGGATGGCGAGCCCCCTGCACTCTGGGGCACCCCAGGAGGCCCCTCTTCCCCACCCGAGGGGTCTCTGGAGGAAAGCCAGGGCCACAGAAGGAGGGGCGCATCCTGGATGGAGGCCGAGGTAAAAGACCTCCTCGGCCTCTGAGCAAAGGAGGAGGTGCTGCTCCACAGCACAGGAAGGCCCTGCAATGCAGCTGCCTTTGAGTGGCTGTCCCTGGGGCTGCAGAAGTGGGAACACCCCGAGCACATGGCTGCTCAGGTCCGCTACAAAGTTAAGGAGCTCAGGCAGGCCTACATTCAGGCCAAGGATGCCTGCAGCCGATCGGGGGCCAGGGCTGGCACGAGGTGACCACACTACTGAGCACTGCAACAGCTCCTCAGCCCGAAGGACGTCCCAGAGCCATCAGTGCTGGTGGACACAGGCGACCCAGACCCCAACCAAGAGATGGACCTGCTGGAGCTGGTGGGACCCTCCAGCCAGACAACACCTGTGGGGGCCGGGAGCGACTCGGAGGAGGGGAGCCCATTACTCATTGCGGGGAGCTCTGGGACCTCCAGCCAGGTGCCCTAGAGGGTGGCATCCCTGGACCTGTTCTCCAGAGGCCCAGGTAGGTAACAGGTGGATCGGGTGGCCTGGGTGGGGGGGCATATCCCACGCTACCCTGCCGCATCCCAAACCCAAGCACAGAACCATCCAGCACCTGCACCCATGGACAGCACCCTAGCCTGCCCGACCGGGGAGGGATGTGGGGGCCAGGCTGCAGCCAGCACTTGCCCCACAGACGAGGTCCTGGTGGGCACATGGGAGCCCCAAAAGGGGTTGGCAGAGGAGGCACCACCTCAGGAGATGGCCCAGGGATGGCACAGGTGGAGACCCCGGTCCCGGGCAATAGCACTGATGGGTGGCCACTCTCCCCTTGTGTCTCCCCAGCATCGTCCTCTGAGGGCCGGACCACAACCGTGCCACACTCGGACAGAGCCAGAGAGCCCTCCTCCCCATTGCCCCAGGTGCTGCCTTCCGAGACCCAGACGGCCCGATGCTGGTGGTGCTATAACCCCCGGGAGGCAGCAGAGGCCTACACCGCAGCCATCCAGGAGCAGACCACTGTGCTCCGGGAGTGGCTGCTCATGGAGCGGGAGGACAGGGCCTGGCAGAGGGAGGTCTGATCCGAGGCGGTCGCAGCCCTCTGACGGCTGGCCCCACCAGCTGGCCCCCCCCAACTGCCCCCTTGCTGCCCCTGAACCCAACCCCCCTGCTGCCACTGAACACATCGCTCTCATCCCACCCCCCCTCAGCCCATCCGCCTGTCTTGCCCTGGCCAGCTGGCTGGTTGCCAGTGCCAGCCAGGAGGGGGATCCCCTCCCCGCCCACCCCAGGCCCCGCTCCCACCCTGCCTCACCCAGCCCCTGAACGACCCTACCTCCCCGTCCTTCCAGCCCCCTCCTGGCCCCAACAGGGCCCCTGCACCAGGGGCGGCAGGGATACCCGTATCCACCAGGGATCTCACCCCTCCACCTCTGTGGGGGACTAGGCCTTCCCATGCCTATGGCCCCAGCCATGGGGGCATGCCCCTGCCCCATTGTATATAGTTCTCCCTCTGTTCACCCCATATTTACCCCCAGTAGGAAGACCCCATGCCATCGTTTAACAGCCGTTTATTTACATAGTTAGTCCCCAATTAATAAACCCTTTCGTGCACCCCAGTGTCCCCTGTGCGGTGGGGGGGGTTCGTGCTGCAGGATGGGTATGAGCCATGTGCCAGGTGGAGGTCAGCGTGGCTCCCACTCGAAGGCCTCCTGGAGGGCTTCCTGGAACCTAACCCCTTCACACTGTGCCTGGAGGCATGGGGCCATGGGTGACTGCTCATAGCCAGGGCCTCTGTCCACAGCCCACGGGAGCATGTAGCACTCCTGCTTTCCCTCCACCACATTGTGCAGCATGCAACAGGCCGCAACCACGTTGGGCAGGCTGACATCCAGCCATGCACTGAGGCATCAGAAACGCCCCTTGAGGTGTTCAAAGGCCCGCTCAACAGCGTTGCGTGCCTGGTTCAAGCTGGCTTTAAAAACGTCCTGGCTGGCGGTGGTGTGCCCAGTGTAGGGGCACATCAGCCACGGCTTTAATGGGTATGCCCCATTGGCCACTATAGAGGGTGGCATAGTTGTGTCCCCCATGGGAACTCCCGGTCAGGGATGTAGGTGTCCTCCTCCACGCGCCGCCCCAGCCAGGAGTTGCGGAATACCCACGCATCATGGGGTCACCCGGACCAGCCAATGCATATGTCAAGTAAACTGGCCCCGGGCATCAATGAGCGCTTGGAGCACCACCAAGTGGTACCCCTTGCAGTTGATATAGCATCCTGCACTATGGTCTGGGGCGCAGATAGCAATGTGCATGCCATTGAGCGCGCCAAAGCAGTTTGGGAAACCGAGGGCTGTGAATCCCACCATGGCGTCATCCAGGTTGCTGAGGGGGACAACCCTCCGCAGAAGGAGGCAGTTGATGGCCTGGGCCACCTGTAAGGAGGCACCGACATGTGGGCCTGCGCATTGGGGCCCCCCCTGTCTCTACAGGCTCCCCACCCGGGGCCCCCCTACCCCTACAGGCCTCTCACCTGGGGGCACCCTGCCCCTTCCTGGGGAGGGTGTGGGGCCCTTGTCTGACTTACCTCCAGGAGGACGGCTCCCACAGTGACCTTGCCCACCCCGAATTGGTGCCCCACTGATCAATGGCTGTCCAGGGTGGCCAGATTCCACAGGGCGATCGCCACACACTTCTCGACTGGGAGCACGGGTCGCATGTGGGTGTCCACATGCTGCAGGGCGGGTGACAGCCGCTGACACAGCTCCATGAATATGTGCCTCATCATTCTAAAGTTGGCAAGCCACGTTTTGTCATCCCACTGGCCCAGGACCAGCCTGTCCCACCAGTCCCCACTACTGGGGTGGCTCCAGAGGCACCATGGGGGACGGGGGATGGGGAGCAGCGGTTGCCCTCTTGGCAGGGCCTGCAGAACACATGTGGGTGGGAAGGTGGGCTCCAGGGCATCCACCACACCCAGGATGGCGATGACTGCCTGAGTGCCGGTGACGGTGACAGCATCGGACTCTGACAGCTGCTGCTGCTCCATTCTACTTTTGGTTCTGGGTGCACAGTCCACACAGTGCTGTGTACTTCTCTGCTGGGCTCTGTGCGTGCAGGGTGGATGTGTTTGGGAGGGGCCTTTTAAGGGCGCTGCTGGCTGTGTGACCTGGAAGGGCTTATCAGCCATGTGACCCCGTGCATGTTTCCCAGCTGCATATTTTGAAGTAGCCTGTTTTCTTGTGTGGACGCTCTCTTTCGAAAAATGGAGGGTGTTCTTTCGAAATAGCGGCTCGGTACAACGATCAGTTTTGTGTGTGTAGCCGCGCTATTTTGAAATCCCTTATTTTGATTTTCTTTTTCGATGTTCCCCCTTTCGAAATTTCTTTGTAGTGTAGACACACCCCAAGTGATCTATCCCTTCTTGCCCATTCCAAGCTTCTGGCAAACAGGCTATGGACAATATCCCTGCCCATCCTGGCTAACAGCTATTGATCAACCTATCCTCTATGAATGTATCTAGTTTTTTCTTCTAAACCTGTTTTTGTATTGGCCTTCACCACACCCTCTGGCAAGGAGCTCTACAGGTGTGTGTGTTTTAAACCTGCTGCTTGTTAACTTCATTTAGTGACCCCTAGTTCTTGGGTATTCTTGAACAACATAGTGACATTCTCCCTAATACAGCCCAATGCAAGGCAAAATGTACACACATTTTCAAAAATAGCTTTTATTCTCATATACTGCGTATGCTTATGTAAACAAGTGTGTATATATTTATTTATGTATACAGCATTTGTTATAAGGCTATGTTTATCCTTCAGTCTGCATAGACTATAGACTGTGCCCTTTAAAGTTTCAATTGAGGACTTCATTTACAGCATCTACTGTGACTATAAAGACCCACACGAGAGTGACAGTCCTTGCTGCATCTCTTGCAGATGTAGTGGGTGTCTGGCAAGTCCTTGTTGTGCTTTCTGTGCACTCGCTTCTCCTCTGCTAGCTGTCTGATCTTCATCTCACCGTTCTGAAGGCCCTCGTGTAACCCCTGCCTCCATCTGCTGTGGTTGTCTGCTAGTTCTTCCCAGTTGTCCAGCTCGATGTCTACCTCTCTGAGGTCTCTCTTGCAGACATCTTTGTAACGCAACTGGGGGCGTCCGGGGGGTCTTTTGCCAGAGGCTAGCTCACCATACAGGATGTCTTTTGGAATCCTTCCATCATTCATCCTGTGGACATGGCCAAGCCAGCGGAGTCGACGCTGCCTGAGGAGGGTGTGCATGGTTGGGATTCCAGCTTGCTCGAGGACGGCGGTGTTGGTCACTCTGTCCTTCCATGATATTCCAAGGATGCGCCTGAGGCAGCGCAAGTGGAAGACATTCAGCCTCTTTTCCTGGCGGGCATACAGGGTCCAAGTCTCGCTGCCATAAAGGAGGGTGCTGAGGATGCAGGCTCTGTAGACTTGCATTTTGGTGTGAGTGTACAGCTTGTTGTTTATCAATGTATTGAAAATATTGCATTAAGCATATAGCTATTTATTTCAATAACAAATTTAAAACTAAGGAAGCATGGCAGTATATTTATATAAGCTTAGTAGTCCAACGTGTCCAACAAGGACATCTTAAGCTTGCACAGACTCATGAGTTGTGAACTCTTATGTGGCTGAGGAGTCCAAGCCTTGAACAGCATGGGCGTTCACAGTAGGGGCAAGGGAATTGTCCTGGCTCTGTCAGTGTGGCTGCTGCTGTTGCTTTCCTCCTCTCAGTAGCACCAATCAGGAGTATGCGTCTCTGCTCTTCGAAGTGGTCCCATGTGTGTCGTATGAGAGCACACCAGCCTGTTTGGTCTTCTGCATGCTGCTCTAGCTGCTTTGGCTTTAATCCAGAATGAGCAATGTTGGCTTTCACGCAGTCTTTATGCCTATCTTGATTCCTTTTACCCTGGGAGAGTTCACCACAGAGGAGTTGCTTAGGGATTCTTGACTCCTCTATTCGTATGACGTGCCCTCTCCAGTGAAGCTGGGCTTTCAGAATCATGGCTTCAATGCTTGTGGTTCCTGCTCTGTCAAGGACTTCTAGGTTCATGACTCTGTCCTGCCATCAAATGTGCAGTATTGCTAACAGGCTGCATGTGTGGAAGTGCTCCAAGAGTTTCACGTTTTCTGTTCAAGGTCCGGGTTTCACATCCATACAGGAGACTGATCAGGACAACAGCCTTGTATGCTTTCAGTTTAGTGGACTGTTGGGTATTGTGCTGATTCAACACTCACACTCTCAGACATTCTAGTGTCTGGTTGGCCTTGCAGATCCTGGCATTGACTTCTTTGTCAAGGGACCCATCATTGGCTCTCACGCTGCCGAAGTACTTGAACTTGTCCACTGTTTTAACTCTGTTCCTTTTGAAGTGGAAAGAACAGCAGATCCTGGAGCAGGCTGAAACAGTACCTTGGTCTTTCCTAGGCTGATGGTCAAACCAAAGAGGCGAGAGGCTTCAGCAAACTTGTTGACAATAAGCTGGAGATCAGATTCCTTCTGTGCCATAAGTGCACATTTATCAGCAAAAAGGGCTTCAAGGAAGAAGAAGGCCGGTACTTTATGTAGACTCCATGGTCCAGGTCCCAAACTGCATGGCTGAGGACTTCCATGAAAAAGAGGTTGAATAGCACTGGGGCCAGCACGTACCCTTGCTTCATGCCATTGGATATCTCAAATGGATCTGAGGACTCGCCATTTGAAAGAACAAAGCCAATCATGTCATCGTGGAACAGGAGTATGAGGTTAACATATCTTCTTGGGCAGCTGAATTTTGACAGGATAATCCACAAGGCTTCTCTGTTGATGATGTCAAACACCTTGTTCAGGTCTATAAAGATAGCGTATAGATCCAAGTTCTGCCCTATGCACTTTTCTTGGACCTGAAGAACAGCAAAGATCGTGTCAGTGAAGCTGTGGCCTGGGCAGAAACCACACTGTGCCTCTAGTAGGTTCTCCTCTGAGATGCTGGTGATCAGATGGTTGGGAACAACTCAAGCCAAGATCTTCCCAGCACTACGGAGAAGGGGGATTCACCAGTAAATTCCACAGTCAGCTTTGTTGCCCTTGTTCTTGAAAAGTGAGACAATTGTGGCATCCCTAAAGTCTTTGGGCATGTCTTCTTCTTCCCAGATGCTGGTCAAAATGCTGTGAAAGGCTTCAAGTGATGCTGGTCCTGCTGCCTTGAAAATTTCAGCAGGATATTTAAAACTAAGTAAGCATGACAGTATATCTATATAATAATAACAAATATATGCAAAGCCATAGAGCAGTGGTAAGCATACCTGATTATTCAATTGAGTGTTTATAGTGAGTGTCCTCAACTAATATCAGGGCTTCATCGTGTTATGTGCTTTACAAACATACACATAAAGAGAACTCCTTACTATCTAAACTGGCGAACAGACCATAGATGGACATGAGTCTAGTTCTGCGTTGTATCAGATAATAGCAGAATGTTTATGAGCATTTTAACAGCTGCCTTTGTACTTTGTTGGCTGTCTGTTTAGGACCTTTAGACAGTAGTATTCCAAGGAGAGTATACATTCATCATTAAACACAGCCATCACCTAACACAAGTATGGGAGGCCCCAAACTGTACTGCTACTCTGTCTTTTAGGGGATATAAAAAGTGACTCACTGTTCCCACAAGTATTCCCAAGCTGCTCACTTTATTCCCACAGTTGTATCTCTCACTTGCTCTGATGTAGCTGTAACATGCAAAAGCATTCTGGGTATTTGCAGAAGAGCACACCAAGCAAAATTAAACACAAAACTCTTTGCACCTATTTCTTGACTAATCCTCTAACAGGATTATATGTGGTTGGCAAACTTCCATCACCTTCTCACTACAAGCAGAAATACTCAGAAACTCACTTTTAACTCAAGCAGAAATGTGTTTTGATTCTCTATCATCACGTCATGAAACTAGGACACATAAACATAATTAAATATATTTTAAAATACTTGTAATTTCAGATATGTGATTGGATTTGCAATTGTTTTAACAAAGTGACTTTGTCAAAGAAGTGAGAAAATTAATTAGGCCTGAAGTTAAATGACTATATGGGATCAAATTCATCCTTGAGGTCAGTTCTATGGCCAGAGTGAAGTTACACCAGGGATGAATCTGGCCTTGAATATTAGTAGAGATGTATGTTATATGTGAAATTTTTACAGCTAGGTAACTGTATCCTCCACAAGTCAACAAGAGAAATGGGGCAGATATGTGAAATCTAATTTCACAGGGAGATTTTGCTATTTTTAGTAGTTTGCTGGCTAGAAAAACACACTAAACTTGCTGGAATATTCTGCTAGTGATACACAACACTGGACAAGAAAACCTAATTGCATTTCTAGACATTTTATTTTCTTGATTAATCTGCTCCCTTTCCAAACAGTTAGCCATACCTGCTGAGGCTCCTAGCAACTGATCCCTGCTCCTAAAGCCTCATGCAGCAAATACCACTACAAGAGAAAGGGCGGAAACCTTGGCAGTTACATTGGATTATGTCTCTGAAGAATTCAGAATACAATTATTCCCTGGAAGTGGTATTTCCACATATTAGAGTGTGGTTGTGTGTAGCTTTTTACCTTCTCCTTTGCCATTTTTACTTTTATTGCACAATTCTATTTTCTGTTTTTATTCAGATTAACATTAATATTGGTTCCAAGGGATATAGCTGGTACTGTACACAATATATCTGTTTTAACTAAAGGCTCTACCTATAGTAAAGGTTGCTCGGTGCTTTCTTTGATAAGGTACTTGTTTCAGTTGCTTATGACTTGCCAAATTATAACCATTCAGGCTAAAATTTTGCAGGCTGGGAGTCTGCCACAAGCTGACTTTACTTGGAAAATTTCAGTAAAAAGTTCAGTGACTTCTAAGAAATTTAGAAGGGAAAAAATGTTTGAAACACATTTAAAAAAAAATCATACTACCTTTTCACAGGCCAGATGTGGTCCACCACGGTTAGCCCCAGCAGGTGGCCAGACTCTTTACTAACCTGAGCATTTGCAAATACAGCAGCTTGCAGCTCCCATTGGCTATGGTTTGCCAATGGGAGCTGCAGGAAGCAGTGGTCCCAATTCAAGCTATACCGCACAGCCTCCTGGCACTTCAGAGCTTGGGGAGAGAAGCCTGTGGATCTTCAAGATTGGGGTTGTAGCCACCAACATCCTTAGGACTTATGGGGCTCTATCCAGTATAGTTGAACTGGTACCCTTATGCCTGATGGCAGCTCTGAGAGGAGGGGGAGCGTATGATGATTTTTAGAGGTGTGATTTTATAATCTTTGGCAACACACTAATTAAATACTTCAAAGCAAATTTTATACCAAGGTCCTGTAGAACAAACATAGTAAATGCAGGAACTGACTGTGTATACCTGGTGTTGGTAAATGCCTGTGAAATGGCTTCATTACCACTTGAATGGCACTTGTCACAGGTTTGATATTCTGCTAATCGGGCTGGCAGGCTTTTTCACTTTTACATTAACGAGACCCTCTCCAGAGGAAGCAGAGCCACAGCACAGGAATAGGAAGGGGTGGGCAGGTGGGTGGACATTAAGATTCAGTGATGCTCCATATTTTTGGATGCCCTGTGCAGCTGCTTATTCTGCCTATGGGTAAAGATGGCCCTGGATCTAGCCTTGAGCAGGGGCCGGTGGCTAGGAAGGGAGTGTGGGGTCTGGCAGGGGTGTGAAAGGGGCAGGACCTTGGGTAGAAAGGGCAGAGCTGCGGACTAGCATCTCCTAGCAAGCAATTTAGGTGCTGTGCATGAGTACCACAGTTTGGAGGCAATAGGATGGAGGAGTGGGACAGGAATATAAATCCCAATATTCTGAACTGTTGGTTAAGTTTTTAAAATAAATTTCCATTACTGAAAATGGAATTAGAGATATTTGAAACTAACCCTACAAACTGGGTTTAACAGCAATCATGGCTAATTGTATTGCCCTGGGATGCAAGTTGAGAAGAAGCCTTTCCTTTTGTGATTGTTTTGGCTACCACAATCTCTACTAGGTTCTACCTTGGGGAAACATTTTAGTGATGTCACCCATTGGGTCAAGCAATATGTACATAATACTCTCAGACAGACAAAGAGAAGATCTGGTCAACTAATACATTAATGGGTGGTTGTTGTTGCAATATTATTATTTGATTAATAACATTCGGCCATTTCTAATATGCACACGATGCATGCAGAATATATACCCACCTAACCCTAAAGCTTTGCTCATACAAGGTAATTTAAAAATAGCCTCCAAAAGAAAATACTGTTGATATGTCTCTAAGTATCTCAAATACTTCATTAAAAAGAAGCTAAGCATAAGAGATACAGAGCAATATAAACAAACACTTTTTTTTGTATATTGGAGAGAGAAATAGGTGAGATTATATCTTTTATAAGACTATCTTTTGCAGATGAGAAGCACAAGCTTTTGAATTGACACAGAGCTCTTCTTCAAGTCTGGGAAAGCTCCACAGAGAACCTCTATGTGATGGGGTATTCAACCCCCAAAAGGACTGAAGGGATTACTTGACTAGTGGATCAATTAACCACCTAGTGTGCACCTGGAGGATAAACCAGGGAGCAACCACTAATTGGAGAAGGTGCTCAGCTAGACAGGAACAGGAGTGGCTTGTAGAAAGCCCAGTAGTTAAGTAGCCAGGAGATGCAGAGAGAGAAACTGCAGTCACTGTTAAGGTGAGGAATCATAGAATCATAGAACACTAGAACTGGAAGAGACTTCAAGAGGTCATCAAGTCCAGTCCCCTGCCCCCACAGCAGAACCAAGCACCATCTAGACCATCCCTTATAGCTGTCTATCTAACCTGCTCTTAAATATCTCCAGTGATGGAGATTCCATGACCTCCCTAGGCAATTTATTCCAGTGTTTAACCACTCTGAGAGTTCTTGCTAGTGTTCAACCTAAGCCTCCCTTGCTGCAGTTTAAGCCCTTTACTTCTTGTCCTATCCTTAGAAGCCAAAGAGAGAGGCAGTGTAGGAAGTAGCACTGGCACTATAGCAGTAAGAGTTAGGACTGTGCAGACACTAGCTACCAGGCCTGGATTCCCCTTCCAGCCCCTGAGCCAGGAAATCATTAAGAGGGCAGTGAACAAGAAGCAGCCTGGGGCATGGGATCCCTAAAAGACTTTGGTGCTCATGATCTTGTGGAAGAGGGAACTACAGTGACCTGGCTGGAGGCCCAAGACACCAAGTGAGAAATCCTGCGTCCTGAAAGAGCAAGACAGAGAGTGACAGACTGATACTGTAAGAAGGTGCATCCACCAGGCAGAGCTAATCCCAGATGCATCCAGAAGGAAGCACTCCATTGTTGAGTAGAGTACTGTGTGTCACGCAGCTAAATGCAAGGTGGAACAGATTATTTAGCCTAAAGACAACTGATTTATGGCTTGTTACAAAAATCAGTAGCTCACTCACATCCCCCAAATCTTTGTCTAGGACTAAAGCAGTGTTTATGGACTGCTTGACCTTCACCTGTGAGGGCAGGGGACTGGACTCAATAACATCTGAAGGTCGCTTCCAGTTCTACAAGATAGGTATATCTTCTTCTTTTTTTTTTTTTGGTAATAAAAGGAACAAAATCAAAAATGCCATAGAATCCTGCCTAATCTTACCCCCACTACCCCAAAATCCTGAAAAGTTATACTGCCTCAACCAGTTTACACTGCCCTGTGCATACAGACTCTCCTAAACATCACCTTCATCCAAGCATTGTAAAACAGCTACAGGATTGCCAATCCAAATACTCAGAAATCATCATAATTAGGCCCAAAAGTCATGACACTGGCTTGTTAGTAAAGAGATTTCAAAATGTTAGTTTCTTTCCATTTGCCTTTTGTGGTTTTAGCCTTCATCATTTTATATTTTTGAACTAGGAGGATGATACACTTGCTGTTTTTGAAAATGAAAGCTGCATTTCTCAGACAACCTCATGAATCCAGGAGTGAGGGCTTTAAGAAGAATGCTAAATATCATGTAGTGGATGACAAAACTGCGTTAACTTACCATGAGCCAAGTGCTGAAGTATATGAGTACACTTATGGGGAGGTCAACACGCTGGGGACTGATCTTCTGGAGTTCAACTTAGCATGCCTAGTGGGGAACACACTAAATAGAACTGTTATGGTGCCACCATTGACCCTGGTACTCCTGGCAGGTGTAAGAGAAGTCAACAGGAGAATTTCTCCCTTCACCTTCTTACTGTTGGGATAGTGGCAAAAATCGATTGGAGATAAGTCAACTCCAGCTACACAATTCTGGTAGCTATATTTGCATACTGAAAATCAATTTTACCTCCTAGGGTAAACCGGGCCTAAGGAAAGAAGTGAGTTTCAGAGCCAAGGGCCCATCACTGAGAACATGCCTTAAGCAGCACTGTTAAACCAGACAACTCTTCGTTTGAGCACATCCGCAGATCTTCACCTCTACATTACCATACGGGAAGAGAGGTGGTTTTCAGAAATCACTTAGTAACCACTAGAATTAGAATATTTTCTTTGTAGCAAGAAGATAAATCACTAGAGTGCCTCAGAAAGAGGTTTCAAGGATCTATTCGGAGTCTTTTGCAATATATGTTCATTTTAGTGTATTTTACATATTATTTATTTCTATTGGAGCAGCATCTAGAAGCCCTGTTTGAGGATCAAGCCCTCTCATGTACCATACAAATGTAATGAAAAGTCAGTTTCCACCCCCAAAGAACATATAATCCAATGCCCTATGCATTTGCAGAAATAGTCCTGTAGTTTGCATTTTAATGTAAGATCAATGTGATTCTAATATTCTAACAGTAGTTTCCTTTTTATTTAGAATTCTGCCTTAAGCTCTTTGCTTTGGAACGTGCCACTTGCTTTGTCTACACTAGACCTTAAAGTCAATTGCAGAGATACAATTCTAGGTGTGGAAATTGCCAACTGCCAACCCCAGAGAGATTGATTTTGTGCATCTCTACCAGACGTGCGAAATTGAACTCCAGCAGACCATCTGAAAGTGTAGACATGGCCTTAGTGTAACAAATGTTTCCTTGTCACATTGTACTTTGAATCACAAATTCAAGAAAACTTTCCAATGTAGAATCATGCTTTAGCAAATATACCAATCAAAAGCTAATATTCTCTGAAAGTTATGATACAACTAATCGTAAATTGCAAGCATTCCCCTCTCTCCCACCTTTTTACACTTCAAACTTGCATAGAAAATTAGATATGGGATATCTGAGTTTTGTTCTCATTAATAAATAAATAATGAATTTGCAGTGTGAAGGACACAGAAATTTTTCAGAAAACCTCACTTAGCTGGCTAATGCACCCGCATGTAAATGAGGCCTCTTTTCTAGCCCCAGTTACTAGTAGGGCTTAAACATTCAGCTCTTTCATTTAGTTTATTCCTTTTTTCTGTTGCCATGGTAACCACCAGTACCATTCAACCAGCAGAAAAAGTTGCCATTGCAGGTGGTTTGCAGAACCTGGATTAAAACATACACGTAGAAACACACACACACACCAATTACACAACCAAATTTCTTCAGAGATGGCAATAAAATGCATAATTTTACATGTACAGTAATGGCTTATGTAATTTCCTTACTTAGGTGTTAGAAAGCACAATTTACTGTCCTAGAAAATAAGTATGGCTGTATTCTCATCCACAGCAAACCTTTTGTGTCCATGTACAGTTTTCTCTCTCACACTCAATAAACATTGTATCAGCTTGCACTGATTGGGCTGAAATTAAAGAGTCCTGAAGACTGTGAACTGTGGTTCATGCAGGGTGAGATTCCCAATTTGGCTGCTGTTGGTACAAGAATTCTGTTGTACAATTAATAGACCCTTGAGCCAAGAAGTTAGGTAAATAAGAGAATAAGCAAATAAAGTTTAGGGTTTTTTCAGTATGTCCCTCCAATATTATATAAATCAGACAAGTAATATTTCTAAAGGCTGGCCTCCGCAGAATCTACATTCTTTGTAGATGGAAGGAAACCAAGTGTTTCCCAGGCTCACAGTTGTCCTTCTAACCAACCTTAAAAAGTCATTTATACATAAACCTCAGTAAAAGGTAGCCAGGTATATTTGCTGATGGGAGAATGCAAGATATCCCCTTGTCCCAGCAGTGATCTTCCTCCATTTGGGGTTCTCCAAATCCCACTGGACAGTTATGCGTATGTCTAGGGTGGTAAGGTCAGTGTCATGGATGGGGTTGTCCCTTTCCATAAGGAAAATACAGACAAAAAATGAAGGATTCTCTCCATATACAAATCTGGGATAGTGGAGTGATGTGACTTCTAGAGTTCCCCCTGGTGTCCAAGGGATTTCCTTGAAACAGAGAAATCACAATCTTTCATGCTAGGCAGTCAGTACCCAAGCACTTCACAAATCATTCATGGATTTTACCTGCACAGCAACCTAGTGAGAGAGAACAATGAATCTTATTTTAGAGCTGGAGAACGGAGGCAATGGTTGACCCAGAAGGTCAATAGCTGAGCCAGAAATTTAATTCTAGTCTCTTGAATAGTACATAGTACAACACCCTGGCCATGTCTACACTAGCCCCAAACTTCGAAATGGCCACGCAAATGGCCATTTCAAAGTTTACTAATGAAGCGCTGAATTGCATATTCAGGGCTTCATTAGCATGCGGGCGGCCGCGGCACTTCGAAATTGACGTGCCATGCCACTGCGTGGCTCGTCCCAACGGGGCTCCTTTTCAGCTGATGGGAATAAGGGGACTTCAAAGTAGGTGGGGTCCTTTTGAAAAGGAGCCCTGTCGGGACGAGGCGCGTCGGTTTCGAAGTGCCACGGCCGCCCGCATGCTAATGAAGCGCTGAATATGCATTTCAGCGCTTCATTAGTAAACTTCAAGATAGCCATTAGTAAACTTCAAGTACAAGATAGCCCCTGCCCTAACGAACTGGGTCTAAGTACACAAGCCAAGCAAAGGCACCTCAATAACTTGTTAAATGATGAAGTTGAGCACCAGGTGTCTCGGTTTACAGGTGCCACAGACTTATGAGGACCACAGTATTGTCTGAGATACCCATAGGCATGCAGCATAATCAGTAACAAGGTGAATCTGACAGTTCAAGCCAATATTCAGTTATTAAAGCCTCATGTTTTCTGCAAACAGGCACAGGAAGGTAAAAATGGAGCAAAAGTGAACATAAATAATTTGATTTCCTGTCCCTGGCAATCTACTTTTACAGCCAATGTGTTTCCAGTGCCCTGCCTCACCACTTCACTTGTGTTGTGCTTTTAATATTATGTGACTCCAGTATTTCCTTGGTAACATACATTGCTCCTTACTGGGTATGACCACGGGCAATAGCTGACATATAATGAATTACCTAGGCCCTGATCCAAAGGTAAATGAGAGTTAACAGGAGTCTTACTATTACTTTCAGTGGGTTTTGTGTGAGACAATAGTAAGATATACCTTTTCACAACAAAGCACTGACATATACAAGATTGGCTGTGTGCAATTCAAGCACCCTTTATACAGATCAAGTTATAGACTGAACCAGTTTGCAGTCCCTAACTTTCAATAAAAAGGCAGGGGAAGCGCAGGATTCCTTCCTCTGCTTTCTCCATACGAGAACCACACGAGGGTGACCATTTGCAGCCATAACAAGGGAATTCTGGTTCTCTGGAGTAAGGGAAGTGAGTTGGCAGCTCAACTGTTGTGATTCTTCTTCTTAATAAATATATTATGGTGAGACAGCAGATGATCCAACAAGTTTCTGTTTTACTCATGACTGAATCTTATAACCTGCACACTTTATACAGATAATGAAAGGGGAGGAGTAGCTAACATGATAGTTTGGGCCCAGATAGCAGCAGCAGACTTGTACAAACACAGCATCCTGGTCCCGAGTAAGGTTGCTTTCTTACCATACTAAATGTGTAGCCAATGACTTACTATACCTGACCTATATTCATAGACAGCAATGTGTTGCACTGGATGCAGAGTATGAGTATGTGCAAGGACAATGGGCAGCTGAAATGCTTCAAACAGCTGCTTGTGTTTCTAGTGGCAACATTTTTTTGTAATTCATTTTTAATTGAAAACTGGAATAATAATCTACTTCCCCCTTTAAATAACATTTGTTCTGCTTCACTGGCTACAAGCAGAATAAAAAAAAGAAGTGGAATAAAAACAAGCCTCAGCATTACCATAATTCTAAGCTACATTCAAGACCATACCATAACCCAGTTTTGCCATAGCAAAAGTAGCCTAAAAACACATCATAAATCAGCATCACCAAAAGAGAACTGCACATAAGTACAGTGATGGGTGACCTCAAAAGTTTATGCACACAATAGGGCAGCCATCTTCTCCAAACCCCTGACTTGAACGCAGTTACATATATCCACTCATGGCTTAGGGAGAATTCTGCTCCTGGACGATCTTTTAATTGTAGGTTTGGTGACACAATGAGATCCCCCAGAGACACACTGCAGCACAGCAACATTCCTGTCTGTTGCCATTAACTCACAAGGATATAAAGCAACCACATGCCCCATAAATCCATGTGCCCAGATCCAGCTGCTACAGGTTGAATCTCACTAAGCTGGCACTTTCTCATCTGGCAACATCCATGCTCTGGCATTTTAGTTAGACAGAAGACCACTTAACATGAGCATGGCCAAGTTTGACAGGGTCCCATTAAGTTTGTTTCCAGCGAGCAGTCCCAGCTCTTAGTGTTCTGTGCTGTTATTTAGCTGTGTTTACCTCTAGATGTCTTCTGAGAGCTCAGTAAGAAGTGGAAGTGTTGGCAGTGCTGCTAGACAATGGTGACCTCCTTTGGTCTGGCAAATTCTCTTGTTCAGTGCCAGTCTGGTCCCAAGGGTGTCAGACTAGAGCAGGGATGCCCAACCTATGGGTCGGGACCCAAACCTGGGTCACCATTAGATTTTCTAAGGGCCACCAGCTGGGCAGCTCTGAGCCTGCATGTGAATCTTTAAAGAGCCATTTGCAGCTCCTGCTGCTGCCGCTGCTCACTCCTTTGGCTCCCAGTCCCTTGCCCTGCCATGCTGAAATGGAATTCAGTTTAATTGGTTTAACAGCCAGCAGGAGGGATCCAACCATCAAACCAATTAACTTGAATCCCATTTCAGCATGGCAGGGCAGGGAACTGCGCAAGTTGCAGGTGGGGGATGTGAATAGAGGGCTGGGAAGAGCTACATGAGGAGGGAACAACGGCCTGGCAAAATAGCAGCGGGAGCAGCAGCAACGCTTGTGTGAGGTTGGTGGGGGGCATTTTGGGGCTGAGAGGGGTTTAAGACTGGGGCGAGAGGGAGGGGCATCAAGATTTATAAAAAAAAATTCCCAGGGGAAAACCTTACTTACCTACCAGTTTTGAATCGCCTTGGGTCACAAAGTCTTCCTGAATTGCCAAAATGGGTTGCCGCCTCAAAAAGGTTGGGACCCGCTGGACTAGAGTGTTTGAACCTGTAGTAAATTCCAGTACTCGGCCAAGGTTGCTTTGTATCTTTTCTGATTGTCTGGGAGAGAGCAAACTGGATGCAGCTATATCCCTGGAGAAAATGAGTGAAAGTAGCATCTACAATCCTGTCCCTACACCACTCCTACTATTGGGGTTAGGTTCAGTTAACCAGTGATCAATAAGAAAGAGCATGCATCTGTGTGACCACTGACAGCCAAACGCAAAATATGAAAACAAAAAAGTTTTTAATCAAGTTTTACAATCCCTTATAGCCACAATAGCGATTGTGTAACATACACAAATGTTGATTGCATATAGATCACATTTTCTTGTGACGCTTCTGAGGTTGTTGTTTTTGCTTATGTGCTGCCTCAGACACACATTGAGGCTAGTCTTCCCTGCAGTATTTCAAAACCATAAACATGAAAATAAGAGCTAAAGCTAATCAATATTTTTAAACCGCAAAGAAGGGCTGGTTCAGGTCTTATTCTATTTAATGTAGCTGGCACATCCTTGTATGCTGTAATATAGATTTTTATACTATATGTATTGCTAACATGCAGTTACTATCAAATTGTTTTCATTATATTTGGCATTACACTAATAGTGCCAATATATACTTTAGTGCAGTTAACTGTGAGGCCTTGATTATAATGTGGTTGCTGGTCACAAGCACTTCAGTAAAAAATGTAACTCATCCAACTGTCACTTGAGAACACTGTCCTGTACATTGGAATTACCTGTTTTTGTGTCTCATAATAAAAATCACCACACAGAAATTTATTTCAGAAGATTGACAAAGCCATGTTTCTACCTTTCACTACTTACCGTAAATTGTTGGGGTTTTTTTGTATCTAAACAATACTTTCTGTGAAAGAATCTTGACTTTTATGTGTGTATGACTGCTGTGCATCATAGGTTGGGGTTATCCTTACCTGCACTACCAGAATTGTGCAAACAAGGTTTGCACTGCCAACACAAAGCTCCTATAAGACCCAGTCCAGCAAGATATGGGGCCCAGATTTAGATCTAACTCTATTGTTAAATACCTTTTGAAGACTTGTACCTGACTACCTTCACCTTGCCTTGCCCAGATCCTGCAAACATTAGCTTTGTGTGTAAATCTTTGCAGGATCAGAGCCATTTTCCTCAATGGGAGGTAAACCTGTTTCTAGGATAGCCCATTTTGTTTCTCCCTTACAGGAAAGATTTGTTTTTCTTCATTTCATCTCCTTCAAATGAAATCACCACCTTTTCTAACAATATATAATTGTTATGGCAGGCATTAGCAGGCAGAGCTAAGCCATACAGTATTTCAAGTTCTTTTTTTCTTGCCATGTGAGCAAGATTAGACATTGGGGAAGATATGCTGGGTGGTTGTTAGTTTTGGATTTCACAAGTTTTGTTTAGCTTTAGCAGAGCAGCAGGAGAGCCTGACCTCTGCCTTAGGCTCTGATTTATCAACTCTTGAGGAAAAGTTGGTCCCTAGGAGGGTAATGGGCTGAAATTCCTTAAAGAAAGGACTGTCTTGCCTGTTGTTGGACCATCTCATTTAGGAATGGTGTTTATTAAGCAAGTTACAATTAGCCTATAACCAGATAGTACATCACTGATCTCATCGCCTTTGTAAACTGACCTGCATGACTCCAGACATCTTGAGAGCTCAGCAGATGGGTGAGGCTGGTGTCAGAAATGGTGTCAGAAGGAGAGCTAACATTATTTATTTAATATCTATACAGCACCAGTTCTGTAAGGATTCAGTCTCCTAACATTGAAATATAGGTGCACATCTGAGGTAACCAGTCAGTGCATGACACTGCCTTTTCTGGCATGTTTTCAATCAAAGTTTTCATGGAAAGAAAATATAAATTTTATTCTCCTCTGTTCAAATTCTTATACAACCCTCCTCACTCCAGTCTCTGAGCCACATGACTAGAATGTGTCATATAAGCTGCGTCTACACGTGCATGCTACTTCGAAGTAGCGGCACCAACTTCGAAATAGCGCCCGTCGCGTCTACACGCATCGGGCGCTATTTCGAAGTTAACTTCGACGTTAGGCGGCGAGATGTCGAAGTCGCTAACCTCATGAGGAGATAGGAATAGCGCCCTACTTCGACGTTCAACGTCGAAGTAGGGACCGTGTAGACGATCCGCGTCCCGCAACGTCGAAATTGCTGGGTCCTCCATGGCGGCCATCAGCTGGGGGGTTGAGAGATGCTCTCTCTCCAGCCCCTGCGGGGCTCTATGGTCACCGTGGGCAGCAGCCCTTAGCCCAGGGCTTCTGGCTGCTTCTGCGGCAGCTGGGGATCTATGCTGCAGGCACAGGGTCTGCAACCAGTTGTCAGCTCTGTGTATCTTGTGTTGTTTAGTGCAACTGTGTCTGGGAGGGGCCCTTTAAGGGAGCGGCTTGCTGTTGAGTCCGCCCTGTGACCCTGTCTGCAGCTGTGCCTGGCATCCCTATTTCGATGTGTGCTACTTTGACGTGTAGACGTTCCCTCGCTGCGCCTATTTCGATGTTGGGCTGAGCAACGTCGAAGTTGAACATCGACGTTGCCAGCCCTGAAGGACGTGTAGACGTTATTCATCGAAATAGACTATTTCGATGTCGCTACATCGAAATAAGCTATTTCGATGTTGGCTGCACGTGTAGACGTAGCCATATTGTCCTTTACTCTTCTCTTTCTTTCTCCGGGGAAACACATTCAGTCATGTGTGAACAGCCCCATAGATCTACATATGAGAAACCATCTGAAAGAGAGAGAATAATATGTAATCCTCCAGTTTGAAGGGGATGGGGATGGGGATGGGGATGGGGATGGGGGTAGGCAGAGAAGTGGAGATTGGAGCACAATCATAAAGGATATTCCTCAAAATGTGTTTAATGTTGTATTTATTTAAATATGGTTTCTGCTCAATAAACACTTTTTCTCATTTTTGTCAGATTTGCATGAAAAATTCAGCTGCCCAGACTTCTTGTTAGTTCTACAAATTTATCAAACTGCCTGGTTTTGCCCAGATGGTTTTGCAAAGCAAAAACTGAAAGAAACATTTCTTGCCATATCATTCTGAGGCAGGCCCATGTTGCCTTCATCTCAGTGCTGTTTCTCTGCCTTCAGCACTAACAGCTTCTGCCATGTGCAGAAGATGAGCCTTTCAAGGCAAGCACTTTGGACTGAATTCTTCTCACACACTACTGTAAATATGAAGTAACTTCATTAGTTTTCTTATATTGGCCTGTAAAACACCTACACTTAAGAATTACAAATAGTAATAATTCCGCTGGCTGGGATACTGGGGCACTGAGTCATCTTTTTGGTATATTATCTATTCACTACAATGCCATCATACAATCTGATAGACTATATTTAAATGAGATCTACATTCAGTTCTACTCTTCCTGGATCAAAATAAGTGTTTGTATGTGTTGATGAGCTTTTCATATGCTGCATTTGGAACAGGCAGGCCAAAAAATTAAACCAGCAAAAGAAATAATTTTCACATGGAAAAAAGATAACCATTAAATTTACACTGGTAATGAAAAATGTCAGGAGGTCAGAGGGATGCCGAAGTTCAACTAAAGCACAATGCCTAAGCAATGCAAAGTCAGACCTTTAGTTAAAGGAACTTTCACATATTTTTGTTTGTAGAACAATGGACCTTTCAGACCCAAGAATCTGATGACCTCCTTTGGGGTCACTGAGAACCTGAGGCCAACTGTAACAGTTAGCCCTTCTCCTTAACAGCATTTCCATACAGCTCTACTGGAGACACTCAGTCTCTAGTAAATGTAGTCTAGGGAAACACAGATCTGGAACTGTCTACCACTTCATTATTAATACATCTGAATGATCTGCACCTATGACCCATTCACTAAAGCTTTTTTTCCCCTTTTTTTTTTTTTCTAAACAGGCTTTGTGTGTGTGTTTGCACTGCATGACTCCTCCTGTATTTTGTCTGCATAAAATCACCACTACAATATTTTACTTCAAAGTCTTCTGTTATGTGTCTCAGTGCCTCTTGCACCTTGTGACAGAGCAGCGGGTGTAAACGCAAACAGCTTGTGTGTGCTCGGCATTTAAATGCCTATCACTAATGGGATGGATGCAGTTTCATCCTGCAAAGCACACTGTATACATCTTGTTAACAAACCAAAAATGCCGGTAGCAGGGGCAGTGAAGGTGGGGGAAGTATTCTGTATTTACAGAGCCCAAGCAAGAGAGTGACGAGGCAAGTCCAGGGAATAAAACATTTGATGGAAAAGGAATGCCAGAAACAGATTAAATCTATAGGATTGCCAGTGCATGAAACTAGGGATTCGTTCCATTGTCTTTATGGGGTAGCCCCCAGATGCTTAGGAATCCATATATTTGGGGGATAAATATTTCAATAATGCCACTAACACTGGGGTATGTCAATAACCCAATGCATTAGTTATATGCAAATACTGCACAATAAGGTATAGAAAGAAAACTGTAATTGGGAATGCCAGAGCAAATGGGGCTCTATCTTTTGACTGAGCCCATTGTTGAACTCCAGGCGAACCTCCGACCCTCTACTTTGGAGGCACACAATAGGCTTTGATATGAGATGGTGGGAAACAGACTTAGCGTCTCATTTCACATTCAGCAGCAATTCAGCGGCTTGGCTGGGACTTCTCGCAGCTTTAATGACTGCTGCAATTGATGGTTAAATCAATTTGTGATGGTGACAGCATGGCTGGCCCTTAGACTGTAACAATCCAGGATTACAACAGGCAGAAAGGGCCCAATCACTCAGCTGTGTATGGTTTCTGCTCAGCTCTGAGTGGGAACAACAGTGGGGCAAAGTCTCACAAAGCGAGGCCTGGCGAATGTACTCATTCACTCCAGTTGAAGACACAATGCCACTGCTCCTTTGTAATGTGATGAAATGAGTTAAAAATGCATTGTTACAAATAAAAATATACAGTAGAGAATAAAGGGGCCTGATATTTGACTATATTCTTAGGGAGAGAGGCAACCCACAAAGAATTTCACCTTTGTTCTGCCAGGACTGAGTGGGTGGTCTGTTGCCCGCTTTATCCTGCACCCCCATCAAAATCCAGCAGTGTCTGAATTATGATAAGGCAGATTTGAATTTAGAAAGAGTGGCATACAAAGGGGTAAATGAAAAACAATTACCAATTGGACTTCCACTATGAGGAGGAAGAACTGCTCCCTCTTCTGTTTCCAATGAAAATATGCATTTGAAAAGCACACTGTGATTCCTTTTTCATTTTGTATGATTATTATTGGCTAGAATGGCTGACTGGCTAGAGGAAAAATAGCAGTAACATGAGCACAAAAGGGCAGTGTCACAAAATAATCTCACGTGATTTTTTTTCTTGTAAGGGTTTGCAAGGCAAGTGTTGATTCTTCACAAAGATGAAAATACACGGTTGAATCACATTAATCCCTTCTAGTCCGGGTATTGTATGTATCTATATATGAGGTATTTGCAGCCAAAAAAGGTAGATTGTTTTAAAAGAGAGAGAGAATGGATACAACATGAATATGACTCCACTCTCAGCTAGTTCTATATTTATGAATGAACAAATAGTGCAATCGTTGATGAAGAAGAATGTGGTATCCTATATCTGTATTGTACTGTACACGTGAGCTGGGAACATTTGATCCTCAAGGTACTTTGTTTTGACCCCAGATAATAAAAATATATTAAATGGTGTAGGGATAAGTTATATTCTCGACATCTTGTTAACAGAAATAAATTACTCACCTCAGATGGAGTATTTATCAAATAAACCTATAAATCTAAATGTGCATAGATTCATTTAGAAAATCAATATACTATGTAGTCAGAGTGAAAATACTGAAACATATATAAGTGGGAGTTGTTAATCTAAGCAATGCAAATGATTTTAATCAGTAACTTGTAAATTATACAGCAATTAATTACAGTTGCGGTTTGCAATTATCCACAATCAAAGACATTTCTGTGAAGATCGGGCAATGTTTTAAAAATGAATTCTAGGGAAATAAAAATATGGAGTAACAAACCATTGACCTGTTAAACCTAACACCTTAATTTACATTATTTGAAGCCTACGATTAATAAATACTGGCATATCCTCTGTTAAATGTCACAGAATAAAGGCTGCACCAGGAAGAATCGCTTAGCTCCTTTAAGCACGTAAATCAATTGTCTGGCATTATTACCTGAAAAATAGTAGCCTCAAAAAAATGCTGGTTCTTGAAAATGTAAACAGTGGGGTTAAAGCCTTTTAAAAGGCCTGTCTAAATATTGAACGAATATTACTACTTTCAGAAAAGAAGTCTGGCACTAGGTCCAAACCCTGCCAGGGGATGATGAGGGGAAAAATCAGTTGGTTTCTATGGTAACAGAGCTGGTAGGAATAGAAGTGTGAGCATACTGAACATGCAAAAAGCCTTCCCAAGGGAGATCAGAGAGTTTGAAGAGAGGAAGAAAAAAATAAAAAGATGGCAGCTTCTGGAGAAAAAGCTGAGGATTTTTTTGCTGAATAAGTGTGTTCACATTTGTTTGTGTTATAACCCAAGAGACAGAGTTACTTAAGAATATTCAGACACATCTGAACATCTAAATCAAAATAATGTGTGTGCATACATGTATTGACTATTTATATTTAATGCTTATTTATATAAACACATATATGCACACATCACATATATATGCATGTTTGTGGGTATATAAATGTATATAAACACACTTGTGCAAGTGTTTTGAGTATCCTTACGTATAAAGCTTTCCTTCAAATGAATTAAATAATGGATGCATAAAATATAAAATACAATACACCACAGAAACATGTCCTAAACACACATACACACATACGTTTGAGTGTCCATCAGAATAAAATGAATAGCTAATAAGGAGTGGTTCTGAAGCATAGTCAGTTATTTGTGGGTTAGTTTTCTAATATGGCCAATTGCAGCACTTTTATTAATGCTGATATAGTAGAAAAGAGTTGGTCATTGCCTATGGTACAACCAGCTAGGTGCACACACACTAATGGGTGCCTGTGGAATGCAGTCAGTTACAATCTAAGCTTTCAAGGTCAGATGTTTTGAGGTTGGGATTGTTCAGCAGCTGTTTATTTCCATTCGTTCAAGGATGTTCAGTGCATTGTCAGTTGCTACAATCTTGTCCACAGAGATTGGACAGGCATACCATTAACACCTGAAGGAGGATGGTGAACAGAGCAGGAAAGTCACATTAACATGTAAAATCCAAGATCAAAAAAGTTTAAAAAACCCTCTTTAGTAAAACTCAGGCTTTAAAATGTGACTAATGGAGGGGAAATGTGTTTCATTTTCAAAGGGTTTAGCCATCATACAAGAGGCTGAAGTTCCAAAGCTTGCAGCGGCTGTGTTTTAGACCTTAATGAGAGAAGATTTTTATTCAGGGAGGTGGCTGCTGTAGGTGGGGGTGATTTATATTGAGCCTTCAGCTTACATAGCCACCAGCCATCTACTACAACTCAAAAAAAAGGGGGGGGGGTATGGATGTTTGTGAATAAAAGCCTTGAGAACCAAAATGACACATAATCCTCCACACACCACCCATTAGAGGAGTACCTGAGAATAGAACACAGAACACCTGTTTTGGACACTTGGCCTTTCTCACTCTTTAACTTTTATTAATAATTATTACTGCTAATTTATCCAGACTTTACAATATGCTTGGTGTGGAACTTGTATGTAACAAGTTAAAGTTCCTTCCTGAAATCTCATAGTCTAATTTAGATGTCCACCATACACAGCATCCATACAAGACACTGGTGGCTGATGCTAATAGAAACTGAGAAACTCTTTTTAAAGCTTCTAAGCATTTTAAGAGCATTAGGATGGAATTTTCTGAAGTGCTTAACTGAGTTAGGCAAGAAGCTAAATCCCACTAATTTTCAATTTTCAAATTATTCTAGGTGATTTAGGAGCCTAGGCCTCTGAATGTCAACAAGATGTATGTACCTAAATCCCATAGGATGTGATTTTCAATAGCACCTAAGTGCCATTGAAAGGCATTGAGACTTAGGTATTTAAATCACTAAGATGCTGTTGAAAAATCTATATATCCATAAAGGCTTCACTGAAGAAGTATCTGAAGGAGGACAATTTCAAGTTCCCTAGTGTAAGGATAGCCCTGACCAGGGTCACAAAGAAGGCAACATTTAATAATATTTACCCTATCCATAAAGTTAGCCATTCTTAAGCACCTATGTCCTATTTTAGGTTACATTGGCCATGTCTACACTAGCCCCAAACTTCGAAATGGCCACGCAAATGGCCATTTCAAAGTTCACTAATGAAGCGCTGAAATGCGTATTCAGCGCTTCATTAGCATGCGCGCGGCTGCTGCACTTTGAAATTGACGTGCCTCACCGCCGCGCGGCTCGTCCCGACGGGGCTCCTTTTCAGCTGATGGGAATAAGGGGACTTCGAAGTAGGTGGGGTCCTTTCAAAAAGGAACCCCATCAGGACAAGCTGCGCGGCAGCGAGGTGCATCAATTTCAAAGTGCCGCGGCCGCCCGCATGCTAATGAAGCGCTGAATATGCATTTCAGCGCTTCATTATTAAACTTCTAAATGGCCATTTGTGTGGCCATTTGCGTGGCCATTTCGAAGTTTGGGGCTAGTGTAGACGTAGCCATTGTGATTCACAAAGCTCTCTATCAGTTTGCTGCCTAACCTAGTCGGTGCTTAAACTCACTCAGTGCCTACATTTTCACTGTTAAAATTTCCTGTGGCCCTAGGCCTAGCTTCACAGAGTTAGGTCAACATAAGTCAGTTCACACTGCCCTCAATCTGTATCTTCACTTCCATGTCTATTACACCAGTGTACATTTCCTGCCTTATCAGCTTAATTACTTCACCTCTACAAGAGGCATAGTGGTTAAACTGATGTTGTTAGGTCAACAGGGAGGTAGTACAGCCAGTACATTGATAATGTCCACTTTCCTGGCCTCAAGGAGGTATCCCACAATGCTTTGCCGTAACCATTTTAGTGAACTTTTTCTGCTGCTCAACAGTGAGGTGGGCAGGAAACAGCCCATCCACTCTTAAGGCATCAGAAACTTTTGAATTCTCATCTCCTGTTTGTTCAGCTTGAAGAGCTCACCAGCACAGCCGATGATGGCAGTTTAATATCCCAAATGAGTTCCACTGGAGGTGGTGGATCTCACTGATCTGTGGGAAGAAGAACCAGTGCAGACACATCTCCCATCCAGCCATAGAAAAACAGATGCAAAAATTCTTCTGGGGCATGGGTTGAAAAGGGCTTCACAGGGAAACACAGCACTGCTACATGAGCATCAAAGCCTTCTAGAAGACATACCAGAAGAAAAGGAAGATGAACTATCATTCTGGTTCTGCAGCAAAGACATGCTGCTTCTACAAAGTGTTGCATGAGATTCTCAGTGGTGTGGCTAGTCCCAGACAACACTAAGGAGGAGGTGTGGCCACATGATGAGAATGGGAGACATGAGTAGGAAATCCATTCTGCCAGAGAGCTGAGAGTTGTTTGAGACCCCAAAGCAGTCTAGCCAGTTGCAGAACAGCGTTGTGGCCAAAGGTGATGCTGGAGAAGGCAACTTGGGTGAAGATGCAATTTCAATTAATACTTTGGGGTCATGTGTTCTTATGCTCTGTATTTAATTAGTGAACAAATAAAAGGGCAAGGTACAGTGGCTACCTCCCTTTGGTCTCACCAGACTGGCAGAGGGAGCCCTGGAGAAAATACTGATTATGTGCAGAGGAATGGCCCAGGAATCCTTCACAGACACCTTCAGGAAACTATTGGAGGTACTCTGCAATCTCTTGCAAAAGCATTCTGAGGAGGGCTACCTAGCATAAGAGGAAATTTCCCCAAGCTGCTCCACTGTTAACTCTTCCGGCATCATTCTCTCTGCCCGCCACCCCCTCGATGAATGAACAAGATGTAAGTGCTAACTTGGGGTGAGTGAGTTGCTTTACTGTTTACTTTTTCTTCTCTTTCCAGTTGTTTCAGTTACTGCGTCAGTTGGGATTCTGTGTCTGGGGTCTATCTGAACCTTTGTTCCCTTGATCACCCTTGATCAGCCTCAGTCAGACTTGTGATCACCGTCCCTCTGTGTAGGTAACAAGAGGATAGGATTTCTTAGGAGAGAAGGCCTTAAAAGCCAGAGGCTAAGGTACCAGAGGACCACAAACAAGATTTGAGAGGTAGTTTGTAAGAGGCAGTCCTAGTGCAATCAATATGATTAGGAAGGGTTGCATCACCTTTGCCAAAACTGTCTCCTCCACCTGTGCCTGTAGCTGGACAGACAACCCAACAATGGACGCCTCTGCCCAGATCCTGATGCAGTTTTGCAGAGATTGTGACCTGCATTTCCCACTTACACAAATCCAGGCTGGGAGGGACTACCCAATGTGAAAGTTGCCTGCTTCTGGAATGTCTCAGGAATAAGGTGGGAAAACTGCAGGAGGAGGTGGCTAGGCTGAGGCACCTCTGTGCCCATGAGAATGTTCACGTGGAGACATCCAAGGCTGAGCAAGCTATCCAGCTAGAGGTTGCTGGCACACCATGGCAGGAGGAGGAAATGGCTCTGTCTCAGGGAGAACACTGGCAGAAGAGAGTGTTCCACCCCAGCTCCCAACCTGCTTACCACGGTTCTGCAGAACTGATGTTCTGCCCTGTCTATTAGAGATGAAGAATCACTCCCTACAGTGGAGCAGGAGAAACCATGTGTCCTCAAAGTCGGGAGGTCTGCAGCCACCACTCCCAGAAAGAAATGTAGAGTAATGGTGATTGGAGACTGTCTTCTGAAGGGCATGGAAGCACCTGTCTGCTGCCCTGACATGACATTTCGAGGGGTATTCTGCCTGCCAGGGAGTCATAGGTAAGGCCTTATGGAGGGACCATGAAGGATCATCCAGCCCTCTGCCTACTACTCCATACTACTCATCCATGTGAGCACTAATGACACTGTGAGATATCAACCTGACCAGATCAAAAGTGACTATGAGGCTCTGGGAGTACAGGTGATGGCATTTGGAGCCCAGTTGGTGTTCTCTTCAGTCCTTCCAATCAAAGGCCCAAGAAGAGAGAGTTAAATCCTGTAAGTGAATGCCTGGCTATGAAGATGGTGTTGTGAAGATGAAGGCTTTGCTTCCTTGACCATCAGATGCTGTTCCAGGAAGAAGAACTGCTAAGCAGAGACAGTGCCCACCTCTCGAGGAAGGGTAAGGAATTATCTGGACTCAGACTGGCTAAACTAGTGAGGAGAGCTTTAAACTAGGTTTGATAGGTGACCAAAGCCCATGTGTAAGTGAAGAACATGAAGACCTGCGAGATGGGTCAGAAATTGGTGGTCAGGGGGAAGAATTGTCTGCAATAGCGGAGATAAAGGAGGATGAAGACAAAAATGGAGGAGCTCTCATGGTCCTCTTCATACCTTTGGCTATGTCGAGAGAATTCCGTTGTTCTTCCTGTGTGGAAGCATGTCCGAGATGGAGCCCGTAACATGTGCAGGTCACCTGTCCAAGTCCTTTTTAGGCCATCAGGCGTTGCCTGTTTGCTAGATGGCATATTCACAGCTAAATTCCTCAGATGTTGGCTGCAGCCTGATCAGGCCCTTTCTCTGTCAAGTGCTGCTTCACTTGACTAGGAACCCTTTCACAATATGCTACCAAGCCTCCTGCTCAGGTCTCCCAGAAATTAAAATTTCAAATATAAGTACAGAGCCAATACTTATAACTTCACATATAAAACTGATACCTGTATGCGACCCATGTAAACAGAAACAGCAAATTAAAAGCTTTAAATAGACATCTCAGTTGGCTCACTTTGCGCAGGATTCGGTGCAAACATAGAATTGTGGTTGCAACAATGTTTTCCACCTTCACCTCAAAGTCCAATAATTTCACACAGTGTAAGCAAAATTGGACGTGGACATGACAAGCAGAAGAGGAACCCAAGAGCAAGAGTGTGGCAGCGGTAGGTGCTGGGAAATCTGAAGGTATAAACGCATATTGAGACATCTCCTTGACTCTGAGGAGAAATACTGAGTCTAGAGTTCCTTGGCAGCCCATGCAGAACAATGTTCCAACATCATCATATTCTATTTCCCTTTCTCCCCAGTGTTCAGGAGGTTGGGAGGGGAAGAAATTTATACTTTCCTCTCAACACTGGCAGAGGGTACTAGCAATAAAAGTTGCACATATGAGGCTCTCTGACCAAAAAAGCCACTGTATTTAGAAGACAGGATCACTATATTTTTCTTCCACAGATTTTATGCTAATAACTGTCCAAGGTCACATTCTTTTCCTAATCTTTCACTTCTAATGTGTTTGTACAGTAAAAGTTCAGTTCCTGAGAATGAAATAATCTTTGTTATTTCACATTATGGAGATAAGAGTGGAAAGGAGGAGGATGGGGAAACTGAGGAAACGGGTGATTTGCTAGGTATGAAAATCCAGCAGGCACAGCAAAGGGTCACAGTATAGGGAGCACAAATCAAGAAGCTCTGGGATGTGGCTGCTCAAAATTAGCAGACAATCTATCCACCGCCACACTCCACACCCATGGAAACGTCTCACATCTTTCCTCACTGATTGTGTCGAGCACACAGCAGGCAGTGATAACAATGGGGATGTTGCTTTCACTGAGATCTAACCCAGTAAGCAAACTGTCCTAGTAACCATTTAAATAGCCAAAGGCACATTTAACTGGCATTAAATACCCTTCCTGAGCTTACTATTGAACCATTCCTTGCTGCTGTCCAGGAGTCCAGTGTACAGCTTCATGACCCCTGGAAGAAAGAGGTAGCCTGGGTCTCCAAGAATAACTATTGGCATTTCAAAGGCACCCAGGGTTATTCTGCAGTTCACTGAACAGGCCCGTGATCTAAAAGATGCACCTTTTTCGACTGCCCCTGTTGACATTCATAGATTTCCCCCGGTGACCCACCAGAGCTTGCAACACCATTAAAAAGTAACCCTTCTGTTTCTGTACTCTTTGGCAAGGTGATCTGGTACCATGATAGCACTATGCATGCTATCTATCGATCCGCTGCAGCTAGAGAACCCCATTGTGTCAAAACCACTCACTATACCCTGCACATTGCCCAGAGTTGCAAGCCTTTTTAAACAAAAGGCAATTAATGATCCTGCATACTCGGATCATAACAGTGCCTGCGGTATATTCACCACCTCCAAATTGGTTCCCCACTGACTGATAGAGGTCTGGCACTGCAAGCTTCCTCACAGTGATCACCCCTCACTTCTCCACTGTCAGAGCCACTCTCCTTTTCGTGTCGCTATGTAGCAGAGTGGGGGTAAGCTCTGCACACAATTCCTGGCAAACGTCCTTCCTCATTTGAAAGTTCTGCAGCCACTTCTCCTCATCCCATAACGGCTTAATGATGGGATCTCACTAGTCAGGGCTTGGTTCCTGAGACCATGAATAGTGCTCCACAGTTTTCCACTGCTACATGACTGCCAGCAGCAACCTGGAATTGTTTCATTCTGCGGCTTCCAGGAGGATTGTTTGAAGGGCACGGCATCTCCTGCCATGGCTCTAGAAATGCCATGGGATAAGGTATATGGTGTTGGTAATGATCATAACAATCATGCACAACTGAGCAGCACCCCTGTTTCCCAGGAGATGGCACACTTGTGGCTATGCTAGTGTTTTGGGGAAAAAAAGGAGCAAAATATTATGGGCTGCAGTTAGGATCAGGGAAGGCAGGGAGAAAACTGCATTCAGGGGCTTTGAAGCCACATTCCCAGTTCCCATGTTTGCAGTTCCTTTTGCAAAAATATTTTAATCCCACAAGTCATTGCAAGCCCTTCCCAAAACCCCTTGCAACAGTTTGCACTGTGGGCGGGGGGCTGGTTCCCACAACGCACTGCTCTCAACTTTGACAGAAATGCTGCTACTGAGGACTTGCTCCACTGATAAAAGGAATGTGCTGGGGGTACACACTACTGACATAGTTACTGAAGCGGCTGGATGGCAACTTAATTTAAGCTAGTTTAAGTTTATAGCATAGACATGCCCTAAATTTCTGCCTCTGGCCTTATGTACTGTTGTCTCACTCTAGGCAACTGGACGCCTACCTCCCTACTGAGCTACAGGTGTCCATCTGCTTCTTTTTCCTGTTGGTGTCTGATCCTGATGGCATGCTAAGAAATTGCCTGCCAAACTGGTTCCCATTTAACATTTTGCTGGGGATGATGCCTATTTTATAACTATTAGCCAAGTAGTTAGACCACTCGTGTCTCAAGTGGAAGGCCCAATTTCAATTATCCCCTTGGGAAGAGGATGTGAGCTCATGCAAGTGCTCTAAGCAATGAGCTGTGGGAAGTTCTGCCTTGCCTATCTCTTGCTGAAGTTCCGCTGGGATCAATGTTCCCTGTAGGCAGATCAGTTGATTGCCCAGGGAAGATTTAGGTGTTGCCCAACTGATTAGCAGAGTGTCCCACAGCTGCCCACAGCTGGAAGCATGTGTTTCTCTTGTTGGTGCCCATCTGCCCATGCCTCAGTGCACATAACAAAGTTTACTCCACCCATGGATGGAAAAATTAGAGGGAATTTTGATTGTGCTGGGTAAATATTTGGAGAGTCATTAGAAAAGAGAGAGAGGGAACCATTCTGTAGCAGAGTGATTAGCATGCCTCCTTGGGAGACCTGCAAAACAGTCCCCCTGTATCAAAACCTCTTTACTTATTTATCCACAGTGGTATAGTTCCACAGAAGAAACTGAGAGCATGACACACGTCAGAATGGCCCATGGCTGTGTGGTTTGAGCACTCTCCTGAGAGGTGGCAGAATGTGTTTCCAATCTCTTTCTACTCCTCAGGCAAAGTGGGGAATTGGACCTGTGCCTCCTACATTCCATATGAATGCAGTAGTCTGGGTTAAATGTTGTAAGGTGGGGACCACCAACAGCCCATATATTGAATGTGTCTCATCTGGTAGGTGGTTTCTGAACATGTCTGCTGGACCAAGCCCCTCCCCCACACGACTGCCAGCAGCAACCAGGAGCTGCTTCCAGGAGGACTGTTTGAAGGACATGGCATCCCTTCTCCTGGCTCTAGAAATGCCATACGATAAGGTACATGTGTTAGTAATGATCATTGTCCCTGTTTATCTTGTCTGAAAAGCCCAGTTCTGGAGGAGTGCATTTTTAGTACCTATCTCCCTATTCATCAGAGGCTAGGTGCCTCAATCAGGTTTGGTTGTTCCAAATCATTTTCTAGATGCTTAAAATGGAGGCATTAAGACACTAAACATCACCGTGATGAAGTTACTCAACATATCTGGGCATCTATGATCATGTTCCACTCACAGTAGTTTACTGTCCCAGCACAGATGGATGTGTCTTTGCTAAGATGCTCAGTGGTGGAATAGTTCATCATCATTAAATCTCTGTTTTAATGGTCTAGTGAGATGGCAGGTCATGCTTCTCAGGTGTGTGGTTTCTATCCCTGTTTCCAAGGTCTCATTCAGGGAGTTCTGCACTGGCTCATATTAAGAATGCTTTCTCAGCAGCCCTGAATCTAGAAAACATCCTAATTTTTTAAACAAAAGTCTGATTCTGCCAAAATTGACAGTGCCAAACAATGTTCCTGATATTTTTTTTATCCATGTGAGGATTTTTTTCCATCCTCATGCAGAATAATTTTTTCATGTGCACTGGGGTGTGTGTGAATGCACACCACCAATAGAAACACAAACCAAGCTGTAGACTCTCTGCTAATCAGCAGGACAGGACTGCATTTTCTCCTGAGAGGCTGCACAAGTGCACATCTTACAGGGAACACTGGTGCCAGGTGATAATCCAGTCTAATTCCCAGGTACTGCATTACTGAGCTCTCCAGGCAAAAATAAGGTGTAAAAATATTAAATAGCAACACTGAAAATTCTGCTTATCTTGGTAATATACTACAAATCTTACTAGTGTGGTAGAATGGAGAGTTGTATTTCAGAGCAGACACATACTTACATGCTCTCTAGCCCTATCTATCCGAAGCTTAATTGTAAAGAAATCATTGTTCTTGTTGCTATTGTACCTAACAAGTTCATGCCACCACAGTCCTCAAGTTGAGTGAGTCATTGGTGTACTGCGCAGTTTACACTTTGGTCCATTTACACCACTTTCTTTTACGATCTGCTCCTCAGTCCAGAATCCCCAATGCTTCTGAGTTCATTTTATGTAATCTCACAAAACTCCTGGATCCAATTATCTAAATTCCTGCCTCATGTGCCATCTAGAGTTGGAAAGATCCCTATTTTTACAAATCCACATGGGCTTCAAACACTGATGCTAGATCCTGGCATATATTTTTGAACACTTATTTCCTAAGGCAAACCTGTCCTATTTGTTACATCATTTTAGTATTTTAACTTGTATTGCTGCCTTTGAACAGCAGAAAAAAAAAACTTGCTTTCCAAACTTCATGTAACTATAATAGCTAATGTCAAATCCCATCCCCAGCTACAGAAAGTTGTATGCTGTAATCTGTGATATGCTTTAACAGTATGAAATAAGTAGAATATTCAAAAAAAAGATAATATTGTGCCAACATACAAAAAAGGTAAACAGGATAACCAGAGTAATTATAGGACTGTCAGTCTGACATTGATTATGTGCAAGATAATAGAGTGGCTGACACAGGACTTGATTAATAACGAATTAGAAGAGTGCAATGTAATTAATGCCTGTCAACATGGGTTTATAGAAAACAGATCCTGTCAGACTAAACTGATATATTTTATATTGCACTTTTGGTCGATAAAGGTAATGGTGTTGATGAAACAGATTTCTGTAAGGCATTTGACATTTTGATTGAAAGACTAGAGTGATATAAAATTAATATGGTGCACACAAAAAGCTAACTGACATGCCAGAAAATGTAACTGTAAATGGTGAATCATCGTCAAACAGGTATGCTTCTAAGGGGCCCCACAGGGATCAGTTCTCAGCTCTATGCTATTCAACTCTTTTTGGTGACCCAGAAGAAAATTTGTTTTGACTCACCTGTGAGCTTTACTCACCTTCCCCCTTTGAACCTAGTTGACGCACCTTTACTCATCTTCCCCCTTTGAACCTAGTTTAAAGCCTCCTCACCTCTGCTCCTCCATTCAGACATTTCTGTGAACACATTGAATGACCCAATTAACATTTCAGATATGCCTCTAAATTCTGTTTGCTTTTCCCAGCCATCAGGAACATATTTCTTGTGGATATTGATGATATGGGCAATTACCTTAATTAGGGGAACTAAGTTTATTATAGTCTGTCTTTTCAGTTATGCCCCGATTCCCATTAACGCTAAGGCCACTTGGAAACATCTCACAGTATCCACATTGTTTGCTTTGTACCGGCAAATTTGTCTCCAGAGGCTTTCATGTAAACGAGAATCAGATCAAGTTAGATCTGAACTTTTTGAATGACATCTATCTTTGAACGTAGTGTGATTTAAAGTATAGCAGCAGCAATCTGAAAAAGTTTTATTTTATTATTCACAGTTATTATTTTAAGCATTTTCAGTGCAAACTTCAAAAGAATGTATCACCCATATGCAAGAAGCTTAGAATCAAAAGATTTGATTCCCACTTCTTATGCTGAGTAGCACTTACTCAGGCAAGTTTTCCTCCTGGTTTCAGTTAACAAATGCCACTCAATGTGAGGAAGAGTTGCAGAACCAGGCTGCAAAGAGACAGACGACAATCAACATGTAAAAGAATCCAGAAGGTAGAATAAATTGTGTCATTAGGGCCGTGGCTACAGTAGCCCTCCCCTTTTGAAACATATGCAACATCTCATTTGCATACTGGTGGCCAAGTTTATTTTGAAAATGCTGCTTTCGAAACGCATGCCACTGGTGTAGTCATGGGCCTTTCGAAAGGACCCCCAGACTTAGAAAGCTCCTTCTTCCCCTTTGATTTTGGGAAAAAGGAGCTTTCAAAATCTGTGGGGGGTCCTTCCGAAGGGCCCTTGACTACGCCAGTGGTGTGCATTTCAAAAGCAGCACTTTAGCATCTGCCGAAGTGGCTCATTAGCCTCCCCCTGTCAAAGGGAGGGACGCTAGTGTAGCCACAGCCTATTTTAGGGTAGGTTTTCAGTTTTTTGTTTTTGTTGATGCACTGCTTAATTTTAATAATAGGCTGTTAACTAAGGCTGGGTGGGAAAGAATTTTTCTGTCCTGCAAGAATTTTCAAGATTTGAACAAAAAAAAGTCTTCTCCCAAATCTGAACAAAAACCTTCTCAAGAAAGTTTTGCAAACTGATCAGACACAGTTTTGTGTTAATAATTCTGAAATGTTTCATTTCAATTTCAACATTTTTTTAAAATGTCTACATTTACTAAAAATTAAGCACAGTGCCATTTCTTTCAAATTCCTGAAGCTCTTTCCTATTGGCAATGTTAAAACAAAGATTTTTTTTTCAAAAATATTTGTGATGGAAGATTCATCAAAATGACTTTTTTCACACAATGTTTTCAATTAATCAGAATTTTGAAGAAAAAAAACAGTCAAATAAATAGTAACCAGCTGTACTGCTAGCAGCATATTTAGTCTCAGGAGGTTAGCCATGTTAGTCTGTAGCTTCATAAATAACAAGCAGTCCAGTAGCACCTTAAGACTAACAAATTTATTAGGTCCTGAGCTTTTGTGGATGAGACCCACTTCTTTAGTCTTATCCACAAATGGTTTGTTAGTCTTTAAGGTGCTTTCAGGACTGCTTGTTATTCTGGAAGCTTTTTAGTAGCATTGGGTGCATGTACACTGGGAACTAAAGTCGAAGTTAATTTCAAAGGTAGGCACTGCATCAAAGTAGCCAGCAGAGAGTCTACACGCATTTTTTTCCCTTACTTCAAAGTTTACACTACAAAAATAATTTCAAAGTTGCTTACTACGAAGTACAATTTCGATTTAAGCAAATTTGAAGCTGAATGTCTACACACACCCTACTTCAAAGTTAAACTTCAAAGTAGGGCACTACTGCCTTCCCTGGAAAGGAGCGAGGGCTTCGAAGTTGGGCTCCCTACTTCAAAGTTAACTTCAAAGTTATTTTTGTAGTGTAAATACAGCCACTGTTTTTCGTGACCCTTCTAGTCCTATGTATTACTTCTGAACCAGTAGTACGTTTTACTTCCACTTTGTCTCATTCCAAAAACTCTTCATATCACTTTATGGAAAGCCCCAATATTCTTTCTTGATGTCCCCCTTTTTTTAATATGAGCCAATCTAAGTGCCCTTCAAGAAGTTCACTAAGTGCCTCTCATAACCTTCAACATATGGTCTTGATGATCCGAGGAGACGTCCAACAATCTAACTTTTCTTTATGCATCAAATAAATTAGATGTAATTTGCCAAGGCTGGACATCCATTTTCTTATAACTGATGAAATACCGGTTCACAGAGGATGCAATTGCTCTTCATAAAGCTAATTTTTCACACAGTATCTGTAGTATTCTGCTGTAAAACTACAATAAACATTACATAATCCCAACTTGTCAGTCAACTAAGATAAGTAAATATAGTTTTTATTTTATGAGTGAAATTAAATACCATGGCTCAGTTTTAAATGAAAGAACCACTGTGTAAAAATGCATAGCAATTCTTGTCTGACCATTTTCATGACAGAAACCCCCAAATCTCTCACTGAATAAAGCCGTATGTTGGTATGAGACCATAGGAGGCCGAGGCATCTGGTCATCTTTATTTTATTTCATCATACATCTGTAACTGATTCCTGGACTACAACATTAACATCAAAGGCCATCAGAATTTTGTGTTAAAATGAATGAAAATTGTAGTTGAAGTCAAATAGTTCTTTAAGGCCTGTATGTAGAAAAGATTCCATAACCTTGGCACCTCCATGGCCAATAATAATAATAAGTCTTGTTCCCAGTTATTTATGTTGTAGAATAAAAGTTAGTTAAGAGTTTTTACACAAGGAAAGGAGGCAAGAGGGCCAATGATCTCTTCTGTATTAAACGACAAACCAAAACCATGCTTTCCTTAACACAGTCAAAGGTGAGTTTTTTGGAACTGACCCTTTTCTAAAGACAGACTTTCAAGGTGTTCATCCAACTGGGCTAGAACAAGGTGAACTGTCTGTATTGAATCTGCTTTAACAAAAAGGACAATTAATGTATCACTGCACAGAAATAACATCAGGAACATCATTCTATTTCCATAGCCTGAGCACCTCCCTAATTGCCTCATTGGGCTAGTACATTAAATCACTATATAATGCATGAAATAGATCCAGATTAAAAAAAGTAGCATGTTTCCAGACACATCCAATGAAAACGTTACATTCCCTGTCCTCTGCCCTATTCATATTTGAATGATTCTGTTACCTTAGTGTCCCTGTCCTATGCAATTTGTAGTTTGGAATTAAACCTTTCAGACATCTAAATAGGTGCACTATATACAGACTCTGACCATCACCAGCCATTCCACAAGTGACACTACTAATTGGACTGTGCCCCAGAGCCAACAGACTTGACTGGCAATCATTTCAATACCTCAGGAATTACTACTTGGGTCAAACTCAGTTGCCGTCAGATGCTGTATGATCTCCTTTAACACGTACACAATGGCAACATACATGACTCTTCAGCATCAGGCACAAGGCTGAGACCATAATGAGTGAGGGAGGAATGCTGTTGCCAGATGACTTCCAGCCTCATGGCTGTTAGCTGCTTGGTCCTCTTCGGCTGTACTTCTTAAACATCTGTGGCAAATCTGAGTTCTGAGGGACAGGCAATTATCTGGACAATCTCATGAGCAACTTCCATCTGGCTGCCTTATTTCATATGTGTTATGTGAGTATCAAGGCTCTTGGTCCCATTAACATCTGGTTCTGGTTATACACCTCCTGCAGGTTCTTACTTAACTGAGCCCATGTGAGCTCACAGTGTGTAAAGCTCTGTGGATGAAATGCTGGACCCATTAAAATCTATTGCAAAACTATTAGTGCAAAGGAATTACTTCTAGGTCCCATAAAGCTGATACTCAATAAGTTTGGAGTTTTGATTCATTTCTGAGCTGACTGGCAAAAGTTAAAGCACATTGGCAATGCACTAGCAATACTTAAAGAGCGAGAGCTTCAGCTAGGGAAAGTCAGCAAAGCTTCAATGGAACCGTACACACTTACCCTCACTGAGTGTCTGGTCCAAAGTGTGCAATATTCCTTGTTACCACTGTCTCATTCAGATCTGCAGTTTCCAACATTTCAGATACCCTTTTGCCCTGCACAAGTCATTCATATATAAGAAAAAACGTCATTAGTATCAAGAAAGGCATTAGTGGTTGTAGCACTGAGGTCAACAGCAGTAACTACCAAAATTATGGAAAAAGTCACAGGAGCATAGGCTGTGTCTACACTAGTCCCCTTCTTCGAAGGAGGCATGGTAATCAGCCTGAGTGGAGAATACTCATGAAGTGCTGTGATGAATATGCGTCTCTTCATTAGGCTAATTCTCCCCATGGCAACTTCAAAGTCGCAAACTTCGAAGGGCCAGCATGCCATGTAGCCACAGGCACTTCGAAGTGCCTACGCTACTCCAAAATGCCTTTACTCCCCAAAATTTTGGGAAGTAAAGGCACTTTGAAGTAGTGCAGACAGTTGGAAACCTTGTGGCTACACGGCATGCTGGCACTTCGAAATGTGACACTTCGAAGTTGCCGCGGAGAGAATTAGCCTAATGAAGTGATGCATATTCATTGCAGCACTTCATTAGTATTCTCCACTCTGGCTGATTACCATGCCCCCTTCAAAGAAGTGGGCTATTGTAGACACAACCATAGAGTGGTTTGTTTGATTTCAGCAGAGTCCAACAGATGTTATGTCTGTTCTCTTATTCCACTCCTTCAAGGTGGATCGTTCCAACCCCTGATATAACTAATGCAACTTCTTACGCATCAGAATTAGTATCAAAATCCAGGCAAAATACTACATGCTACCCTGACAACCTTCAAATGCTGCTGACTTCAAGATGATTCTAAGAGGTGATAGGCAGGGCATAATTTGGCTCAAACATTTTCAACGGGAATTTTTCCTGTGCTTTGTCTTTGGTGTTTACATGTGCTTTGGGCCAGATTCTAATCCCCTTAGTAAAAACAAGGAGAAGTCCTGTGTCACCTTATAGACTAATAGACATTTTGGAGCATAAGCTTTCTTGGGAAAAGATCCACTTCATCAGGTCTTTGTCTATGAAAGTTTATGCTTCAAAATATCTGTTAATCTATAAGGTGACACAAGACATTTTGTTGTTTTTGCAGACACAAACTAACATGGCTGCCCCCTGATACTAACTCCCTTAGTAGTATTTACTCTGAGTGATCAGATTGAAGTCAAGGTATCTGATCCTCAATTAGGTTGCGTCTACACTACGAGATATACTCAAATTTATTAATATTGATTTTGCAAGACTGGATTTTATAAATTCAAATTTAACTATCCTTACCTCCCCACGTGTTCCTCACAGAGTCGACTTATTGAGGCCACACTCAATCAGCAAACACTGACTGTTGCAGCAGTGCATTTTGAAGACCTATCCCACAGTTCTGTCAGCCCTGTGGCATTCTGGGTATGCTCGCTGGTATTTGACATCATCTTCCCAAATTGCATTGCCCTCATTTCCCTACCATGGTAAGCAAATGTCCATTTTTCCAGGTAGAGAGAAGGAAAGTAGGGCATCAACAAAAATCACCAAATTAACAGAAATTTCTTCCTTCCATAACTGAATTGCTTTTTTAAAACTGTAGCAGTAACTGAATTATCAAGGATTTTATAAAAATCAACAGGTGTGTGTCTTCTCAACTGGCCCTCCACCCAATCTTTCATGTGTGAAGGGGTGCAAAGTTATAAGAAAGAGGATAGAAAAGGCTAGGAAAAAAGATTTTTGGCTTGTTCTTCACTACACAGACAAGGGATGGAGGGTGGGGCACACTGAATTTCTTTGCCATTGTGGTGCAGTTTGGTATTTGGGAGGTTGAATGGCCAGCTCACATGGTCCCCAAAAATCTTTTTTGCTGGGGGGGTGCAGGATTCATGGCTTGAGAGCCGCTTGAACCATTGCCCTCAGGCAGCAGCTAGTCCCTGCAATTCGCAGCTGCTGGGCACTTGTTAGGACAAAGGCCGTTGGGGGCAGCATTCAGTGGGGAGCCAGTTGAGGTAATCCCCCTGGGTGGCTGCAAGCCCCTCTAACTCATAGCCGCCAGGGGAGACTTCCCCACTTTTGTAGAAAGGCCCCAAAAATATTTTTGGTGAGGAGTCAGCTGAAGCAATCCCCCTGGATGGCTATGAGCCCCGAAAATGTTTCCCACCCTCAGAGCCTTAACTGCACACAAGCCAGGACATGGTGCTGCCTGGCAGCATGATCAGCACCAAACAGCAGGCACGTCCTTTTATTGGGTCAGGGACTAGCCTCATGATGTGGTTGAGTGTGGGAAAGAACCCGACTATGTGGCACATGTGGGGGTGGAGGGCGCATGCACGCACAAATGTAAACTTCTAAGAAGTTGTTTCTCCACCTCTTATGCAAGCACGACCCCCACAACAGCCTTGCTACCACGTGCTGCTGCAGAGCAGTGGCTGGTGCCAGGCAGCACAGAAAAAAATACCAAGTGTGGAGACATTACCATGAACTCCATGCTGTGGTTATTTACAATGGGTAGATGCACTCACAGCGCTAATAGCAAAGAAAGACATTTCTCAGGTTCTCACACAAACATGACCCCACAGCCACAGGCTTGCTGCTCCCGATTTGAAGTTCACAGGCTTCCTGTTACCTAATTCCTGAGCACCTGGAGAGCAGCAGCCAGAGCGGAGCGCTGTGGGGCATTTTGGGACACATACAAGGCACCTCGGGAGGCTAATAAATTCAATTTTAAGATGTGGTTCTTCCACACTGGCCTTTATTCGAACTTTGGAATATGAACTTGATGCTACACGCAGCAGGTCCTGACAATATTATGATATCAATATTAAGGCTCCCTAAATCTTGCTAATGGTATTTACAGTGAAGACAGTCACATAGTAATATTGAGCTAACTGCCTCTAATATGAATTTATCTCATAGTATAGACATAGCCTAAAAATAAAGACTCCTTTGCAGTGCTCTGGTAGTCTAAGACCTTCATTATCTTTATGCCCACTGTCAGGCCCCTTTATGCTGGCAAAGAAGTGCAGAGTAACCTAGGGTACATGAAAATCAGGCCTGATAGGATGGCTTATAGAAGAAGGTACAACTAAAATCAGTAATGGTATCAAAATGTGGTACTTTGTATAAAGTCTAAACATGCTTAGGATGGAAGCTAGTCAATCTCTTTGCTGACAGAGTTAAGAAACAAATGTTGATTTTATTACTTGAATTTTTCATAATGGTTAGATTAATTAAATAAAAGGTTAGCATCATGTGTGGTCATTAAAAATGTAAATCTTAGTTCATAAAAGAAACCTTAACGTTTATATGTAGCCATGGGATGACATTTAATTAACCCTTAACCCATGGTAGAGCTGGGAACAAAGTAGAGGTCCTGAAGGCGTCTCCTATACACCAACTACCAGGACATGTGTAAGATTTAGCTGTACACAGGCTAGCACATGCTGAAATACTCTAGTATTGCCATTCAAATATTCACCATTCAAATATTGCAAAAGGTTGTGGTCGTGGCTCATGCCAGCCACTGAAAGATGATGGACATTATTTTAAAGTGAGGAAGTCTATTCATTTTTATATTTTCAAAATGATTTAATATGTTGAAATAATAATAGAGTCTTTAATAGAGCACAAATTTATTTGCTAATTCCTTGTGTATGGTTCTTGCAAAATTGTCAAAGCAAAGATATTGTTGTGTGAAGAAATTGCTAAAATGCTGATGAAAATAGAATTCTTTTTTCACTTAGCATTGCCTAGGGTTTGCTAAGTCCTTGCTCCATACTCCAGGCATGAAACAATTTTTTGCTATTCTGGATATACATGATGACATTTAAATAAAAACCTAAAATTGATTCTCTGGAATAAAATGTATGCTATTGAAACAAGCACATGTAACCCCAGAGGCACTGACACCAGTGACAAGGGAGAGTGAAGTCTCCGCTTTACAGCCTTGGCTGAGAGTCAGTTGGCTTTCAGCTCATGTGGTAGAGCACAGGACTTTAGCCCCTTAGGTCGTAGGTGCACTCCTGCCAACAACCAGGGTGCATTATCCTTACACATGCATTAAGGCCTGGCATGATATAGCAGTAAATCGCATTGCTCTAAAAATACCACGGCATTTGAAATTCATGCAAATTGTTGGACTAACATGTTGACCACATTTAGCTCATGAGATGTTGCCTGGTACTATACCTGATCAAGTGGAAGATCTGTAATTATTTTATGAACCAGTCTGGGCAGGAAGAGGAGAGATTCCTTTCTTATTTGAAGACAAAAGGCAATGAGAAATCTTCCTAAAGAATGAGATCTGCTCCCCACTCAGTGGAGTAATGATCCTGTATATGCCACATGCCATGATTACCACCTGTGGAACAGCTTCAGGGGTGGTAAGTAGGCTATTCATATGCTGCCTTTCAACACTCATTTTCTACCAAAGCTGCTGATATTAATAGGCCTGTTCTATGTAAAGAATAATTTTCTGTGCTATGTTTAGAAATGAAATACAGAAAATGTAACCTGAAAATAATAATAATGAACCTGATCCTCTGTAGTAAATGTCTGCTGTTCTGTCAAAGCGAATTGAATTATGCAAATTTACACCAGATCACAATCTGGCCCAATATATTTAATTCTTTTAGAGAACTTGACATTTCCTTTCCTTTACATTTTCCTTGTTAAGCAGGTCAAAATAATGTCATTGCTTAAGCTATTGTTTACACTTTGACATTATTCTACATTTTTCCTGTTATAGTAACAAAAGATTTTTGTCATCAAAAAGATTCTAAGTCTAGGACACAAACTGTCATAATACCACCCACCACCTCTTCAAAATCCACATGGGCACACAGTTTCATGCTTATTAAAGCCGTACATTATTTCTGTCTGATGAAAGTAGACTTTTTAAAAATACCCTGGTGCATTTCTTATAGAAGAAAATATAATCTTTACTATAATCACTTCCTAAATACCAAATTTCAATACATGAATCTTCAGCAAGATATTTTGCAATCCATATAAAACAATTCAAAGCTCACACTAAATATATACCTGCAGACAGGGAGAGGACACAAGGAAGATAATTAAACCCAAAGTGAAATGTGGTGGCTATGATACTGAGAAAACAATAGTCATAAGAGAGAGGCAGATTGGCTCCATCCAGGGAAATCAAACATATCCCTAGTCTCTTTATAATGAAATGATAGACATCAACAATAGCCAAGTTTAGTACTGTCTCTCATGTTATAATAAAAACCCATATGTCATGGTGCTCTGCTATTTGAGTTACTTGCAGTCATGCTTTATGGACGTGGTTTATATACTGGCTGAAACAATTTGTATTTACAGTCTATGACAAATCACCTCTAACTCTAGAGAATGTTTGCAGCAATCTACCCTCGGCCAGTGTTCTGGTCCAATACTATTTGATTCAGTACAGCTTAAAAAATACAGTTTAACAAGCCATGGTTTTATTTTTGTTTTATTTTTGCTTTTCCTAAGATGTGTGCCTCTTCTGCTTATTAAATATGAGAAAAACTCATATTTACATATTTTGGAAAACCTGCTGATTAAACAAAGGGTATGTCATGAGTTCCTATTCCCAGGTTGTGTGGCAGTGAATACTTCTCTCTCTTTTGTCTAGCAAGTTCGTAGCATTTTGGGTATGAAGGCAATCAGAATCCACAGTTCAGCACCCTGTCAGCTCCAGCTTCAAACTGTGATTATACACAGAGAAAACAAATAGACATTTTTAAGAACATAGAAGTACCAAGCCATGGACTTTTGTGGTTGTGTACAGCTAGATTCATTTTAAACCCCATGTTCTTAGCTTTAAAAAAAAAAATCCTATCCTGGACAGGGAAATGCTGGGCAGGGAAGAAAACACAGAATTATACTCCCAGTTCTGCAGCCTGTTCATGACCACTCAGGCCCCAGTCCCACAAATGCTTAGGCACCTATGGGAGCAGCCATGCAGAGTTGCATACAATTACTCACATGCCATTACTCATGTACATAAGGACTTTCAGGATTGAGGCCTTAGATTTGGACTGTCTTTGAATTATATGAATTCTGTCACCTTCTCCTGGTCAATACTCCTCTCATCAGTAATGCTGCATGTATTCTGTCCTCCATTCAGAAAACAAATATTGGAGATTAGTACACTTATCAAAACCAGATGTATGGCTTTCTGTGCCACTTACTTAGATACTGTCAGGCCCTGCACCTCTCGGCTTCAATTGGGTGCTTCTATTTAATAAAAATGAGTCAAAGAACTGATAGTGAAGTACTGGCCAAATTTTTGAAACCGTCTGTCTCATATGTCTTAATTATTGCCTGTGGAACAGCTTCAAAGGTCAGTAGAGAAAGAACTTTGGTGGGTTTTTTTTTCCATTTACATTTCTACAGTGTTGGTGTGCACTCACACATACAAATGCCAAGAAAACAAATCCAAAGACTGTAAAGCAAAGGAAGTAATGGGCCCAGAAGAATGGATCACGTCAACATACCTGGGAGTAAATGGTTAAATCCCCTTCCTTCTACACACAAATGATTTCATTCACTTCACAGGAGTAAAGCAAAATGATGTGGCCCTTGAAAAACCCAAGAGAAGATGAAAATGGGGAACAAAAAATGATTTGCTATTGAAATTCAAGCCTTTTTATGAAATCACTATTAATCATAATGATGATTGGAATGGAAAATGGAAAAAATAAATGAAGTTGCATGGTTTTTACATGACTAGATGCTTTTCTGTCAGGAATAGACTTTTTGACCAGACTTGCTATGTTGATACTTGTAAACAGAATATTAGTTTCCCTGATCTCACAAGTAAGAGGGTAAACTCCTCCACTGCTAACTACCCAAAATACAATCCATTCAGCTCACAAGTAAAATATATTAATCAAATCAGGGGATTTGTGTGTTGCTATAGATATTAAAAATGTGATTAAAAATGAAATGTCATGCAACCTGAATAAGTAGCTGATAGGGAATAACCACAGGTTGAACTTCTCTAACACAAAACCTCTCTAATCCAGAGCTCTCTTGTTCAGGGACTTCCATAATCCAGCATGATTTTAGTTAGCTGGATGACCATTTATCATGGGTCAAGTTTTCTGTGGTTCCATAAGTTTGTTTCCAGCCACCAGTCTTGGATATCAGTATTCTGTGCTGTTATTTAGCTGTAATTTACCCCTAAATGTCTTCTAAGAGCCCAGTAAGCAGAAGAAGTGTTGGCAATGTTGCTAGACAATATTGGCCTCCCATGGTCCAGCATATTCTCTCATTCAGCACCAGTCAGGTCCCAAGAGTGCCAGATTTGAGAAGTTCAATGTGTACAATACATTACATTTAAAATGTTTTATATACATGGTGATTTGTAGTTAGGTGCTATAACCTTTGCATGGCTCATGCTATATATACTTCAGGTGAATATAGCAGGATGTGAGAAATTCATGGCGTTCACAAGCCTTGGGCATGCTATGATTGTTTATCTGTTGAGAACAGATCTTCTATCTTGCGAATATATATAGAATCAGCTAAGAAAAAGTCTATAAGGTTTATATCATTAGCCAATGTATTATAACATATTATACATATTTCTTATAATTTATATAATTATGCATTTTATTCACATCAAGATTTGCAAAATGCTTTTAAACTATTTTAAACTAATTAATTAAGGGTAGATGTGAAGTAGTATAATCTCAGTGTCACATTCCAGAAAAAAGGACAAAGCAAATGACTTTGTTGATGGTTAGCTAACCTACCTTCTGTACCAAAGCATAACTGATGTGAGATGTCTCTAAAGTTCACTGATTTTGTAAAGCTTTCATCTAAATAAGATAATAAATTAGCTACAATCTCTATTACGTTTACTGGAAGGTGTGTGCTCATGTAGCAAAGTATACAAAAACGTTGCAAAGACAAAAGATAAGAATGATAGGTTTAAAGTAATGCAAAGAGATGGTGACTCCCTCATCTGTGGTAAACAATCATATACATATAACAGCAAAGTGAAGCAAAAGTTTTGACACAGTTCACAAATACACTGATGCCTCCCAAGAGAGTTGGTAATGTATTAGTCTTCCTTTCTTCATTATATTGCATTGACTTTGATTAATTAATTAGTGAAAATGATTAAGGGCTTGTCTTTACTAATGCTTTAGTTGATGAACGTTATGTCTCGCTCTGGGGTATGCAATAACTACCGCCAAATGAGGTAAGTTACATCAACTTAAGGGCAACGAAGGGTCCTGTGGCACCTTATAGACTAACAGAAAAGTTTAGAGCATGAGCTTTCGTGAGTTAACTCACTTCTTCAGATGCTGGTCCTGGAAATCTGCAAGGCCAGGTATAAATAGGCCAGAGTAAGGCTGGGGATAACGAGGTTAGCTCAGTCAGGCAGGCTGAGTTGTATTGTCATCAGTAGATCTGGAGGTGTGAACTCCCAGAGAGGGGAAGCTGCTTTTGTATTTAGCCAGCCATTCACAGTCTTTGTTTAATCCTGAGCTGAGGGTATTGAATTTGCAGATGAATTGTAGCTCAGCAATTTCTCTTTGGAGTCTGTTCTTGAAATTTCTTTGCTGCAGGATAGCTACTTTTAAATCTGCTACTGTGTGTCCTGGGAGATTGAAGTGCTCTCCTATGGGTTTTTGTATATTGCCATTTCTGATGTCTGATTTGTGTGCATTTATTCTTTTACGTAGGGACTGTCCAGTTTGTCCGATGTATATGGCAGAGGGGCATTGCTGGCACATGATGGCATAAATTACATTGGTAGATGTGCAGCTGAATGAGCCCACAATGGTGTGGCTGATCCTGTTAGGTCCTGTAATGATGTTGCTGGTGTGTATATGTGGGCAGAGCTGGCAACGAGGTTTGTTGCATGTATGGGTCCCAGAGATAGAGTTGCATCCATGCAACAAACCTCGTTGCCAGCTCTGCCCACATATACACACCAGCAACATCATTACAGGACCTAACAGGATCAGCCACACCATTGTGGGCTCATTCAGCTGCACATCTACCAATGTAATTTATGCCATCATGTGCCAGCAATGCCCCTCTGCCATATACATCGGACAAACTGGACAGTCCCTACGTAAAAGAATAAATGCACACAAATCAGACATCAGAAATGGCAATATACAAAAACCCATAGGAGAGCACTTCAATCTCCCAGGACACACAGTAGCAGATTTAAAAGTAGCTATCCTGCAGCAAAGAAATTTCAAGAACAGACTCCAAAGAGAAATTGCTGAGCTACAATTCATCTGCAAATTCAATACCCTCAGCTCAGGATTAAACAAAGACTGTGAATGGCTGGCTAAATACAAAAGCAGCTTCCCCTCTCTTGGAGTTCACACCTCCAGATCTACTGATGACAATACAACTCAGCCTGCCTGACTGAGCTAACCTCGTTATCCCCAGCCTTACTCTGGCCTATTTATACCTGGCCTTGCAGATTTCCAGGACCAGCATCTGAAGAAGTGAGTTAACTCACGAAAGCTCATGCTCTAAACTTTTCTGTTAGTCTATAAGGTGCCACAGGACCCTTCGTTGCTCTACAGATCCAAACTAACACGGCTACCCCTCTGATAATCAACTTAAGGAGGTGTCTACACCATGTTATCGCTATGTGAGATGGTCTCCTGCTGACACAGCTTCCACCTTTCATTGAGGTGGAGTAATAAAGTCAAAGGGAAAGTGCTCTCGCATTGCACGTCTTCACCAGACGTGCTACAGCACTGCATATGCATGAATGCGGCTGTGCTGATGTAGTGTGGTAGTGAAGCCAGGCCCTAAGACTAGCTATTTTATTACTGAATGAAATTGAACCTATAATAATAGGCAACACCTAACGTTAAGGGTTCCCCAATACTTTCCATTACACAAGTCTGTTTTCAGTTGCTTATAACTTTGCTAATCTTAAACCATTTGAATTTTAAACCACGTCTGCCTCAGGCTGAATTCTTTGGGAAGTTTCAGCTAAAATAGTTCCGCTACTTTTCAGATCAAGATTAAGGGAAAATAAGTAGCTTTGCCCATCTTAAAAAATTCCTTGCAGCCATTTCACTGAGAAGTTGTGCTCTTACACTGCCATGCTTTGGAGCACAGGCTAAATTTCACAGAGGGGTTGCCAGGGTAGGCATCAGATATGGGATTTTTGCAATCCCTGTGAAAATTAACACTCAAGTGGCCAAGTAAGAGGCTTCTGAAGAATCTCAGGTACTTCATGCTCAGTAGAGACTCCAGGTGCGTCTATACTTGCATTCTTCTTTCGAAAGAGGCATGCAAATGAGGTCAATCAAATATGTAAATGAGGCATAAATATGCATAATGGACACCTCGTTTGCATATTCTAATTATGAAAGAGTATCTTTCAAAGAATAAAGCCAGTGTAGATGCTGCTTTTTCAAAAGTAAACCCATCTTCGAAAGAATCCTTCTTCCCATTAAATAAAGGGAAGAAGGATTTTTTGAAGATGGGTTTACTTTCAAAAGAGCAGCGTCTACACTGGCTCTCTTCTTCCAAAAGAAGCTCTTTCGAAATTAGAATATGCAAATGAGGTGCCAACTATGCAAATATACGCCTCATTTGCATGCCTCTTTCAAAAGAGGAATGCAAGTGTAGACACACCCTTAGAGTTTGTCAGCTAGAGCATCTGAAGAGTCTATCATTACTGGCCATGCCACAGCAGAAGCCTGCGAGTGAAGTAGTACTTTCATGTGATTGCTCCTCCTGGTGCTGGGGGCCACTGTGACACAATGCACAAGAACTGAAAGCAGTAAGATTGTCTCTCCTTTGCTCTCAGTGCTCCCCGATGGGTGCTCAGGCTGTGTGTTGGGGAAGAAAGAAGCTTCCCACCTGGGATGCAGAGGGCTGCACAGTGGCTGTTGGTGACAGAGAAGAGATATAGGATGAGTGGATCAGCAGTCAGGAGTAAAAGAGATAGGAGCCCCCGGGGAGAGAAGAAGGGCAGAGAATTGAAAAGGACAAGAGCCGTGGAGGAGGAATAAGACAAGGAAAATGGGCTGTCCCGGGGACAAGGGAAGGAGCCTAACAGCATGGGGAAGGGGAACAGACAGGAGGGTTGTGAAGAATAATTTCTATTCATGCAAGTGAAGGAAAAACTTTTGTATTTTGTTCAAAAATTGCAGAAACCAACTCCAATATATATATATATAATTGTTTCATTTTTCATATATATTTTTCATATAGATGTATATTATCATTGTTTCATATATTATCATTGTTTCATTTTCCTAATGATAATCTTGGCTAGGGCCCACTTCTGTGGTTGTCTTGGCTCAGTTACCAGCCACCACAAGTCTAGACCTATTTTACAGCTGGGAAGCTGAATCACAAAGAGGCGAAGTGACTTGCTCAGTACTACACAGGAAGTCTGTGACAGAACATGGATGTAAATGTAGGTTTACCCACATGTCCTAGGCCAGATCCCTAGACCCATCTATTCTTCCTCTCACTCTCTCACCCACACACATACGCAGACACACACACACACACATCACCTTATAATATATATTTACCATTAATACAAACAATAATGATGGCATTTACTTTATTGTTTTATTATTAATGAACCCAAAAGTACTTATACTTTTTAAAGCCCCCTCTTGTTTGCCTCCATGTTTCACTCCAAGTCTCAAAAATGCTGACCCTTTAACTCCCACATATTTGTATAATCACTTGTTGCCCATCATCTGCTAACCAACTTACTCTGTATATTATGCTTCACTGCACTGTGCAATTTGTGTAGTAGTGAGAGAACAATCCTTATTTTTCAGTCTCCCATCTCATCCAGTAAAGCAGTAGAAACCTACGGATGGAATTATTTCATTTTCATTCATCCTGACATTTGTTGGTTTCTTGGCACTGACACTTCACTCAGAAACATGTATGGAAGTTTCACAGGACTTCAGTGAGAGACTTGATGAAAACGGCATGGACTTCCATGAGCAAGCTCATCCTTGAATGCTTCTGACAACAGTAAATGGAGAGACCTTCTGAGACACAGAAGAATTACCAGTTATTTATTGAAGAAACATGCACTATACATACTCATTTCAAATACATTTTAGTATAAACTGAAATGACCAGCTATGGGTAGATTTGAAAGAAGGCTAAAAACCTCTCTTTTCTCAGTGCTTTAAAGAAAATCTAGCCCATTAGTTTACAAACCATGGACTGTAGTGGAATTAATCAGATAGATGCTTTGTGCACAATATATGGTATCAGGTCACAGCATGAGGGGGACATCAGTAATAAAATGCAGTGATTACTTTTTAATATCACAAAATATGCTATTTTTGCTGCAATATGTGAATGCACCAATGAAAAAAGTGAGAAGAAAAAAAATATTGTCTGGCACTGGTTGCCATGGCAGCAAGCTGAAGTTCAAGGAGAAGTGGAGAATCTGAATTCTGTGGCATGGTAATGAATTTAGCATCTTCAGGAACAGAAATGGATTTTCTGTCACAGCCTGTAAATCAACTACAGGGAACTAACATACCACAGATATTTTGGAATGCTTTAAATCGCTTCTGATGTATGAAAAATGTATCAAAAATTATCTCTTGGGGCTCTGTCCTTCCTCTCTCCCCCTTCAAACCAGAACATTTTAAAAGATATTAATGAAGCAGGTACATGCTACTGATAGAAAAGTCTTTCCCAAACACAAACCAGATATCAAGAGGCACTGCCCCACTGTTAGGAAAATGAAAGAATAATATAGCCTTTTTACTGTTCACAAAGTTCTGCTTTCAGTTTGGGTGGGTATGCAGTTGTACATGTTTGCATGTACCTTATTTTTCAGGCCAATACCTCATGTGGGTAAATAAATCAAATAGCTATGAATGCGCATGACCAGTCAGACACCCAGCTCACTGTGAGAGCATACAAAGACCCAAATCACATGAGCATATTGGTTATGCATATGGGCAGTAAAGGTGCATCCAAAGGTAAGCACACTTTTGCAGGGAACTGATCTTGACTATCTGGGTCAATAGAATCTATCTGATAGGGAAGGGCATTTTGTGGGATCATTTATCTCATCTGTTCCTCAGAATAATTAGTGTTTCCCTGAAACTTCTGACCCAGATCACTAGATGCCAAAGTGTTGTGTGGGTGGATGGCTATAGGATTCCATCTCTTCTAGATGTTTCAGAGACCTGTCAGCTTCCAGAAACTGCCTGTTATAGATTAGAGTCTAGAAAATCCATGGTAAATTGCATTGGCAGTCCTGTGGGTCTGTGTTCTCTTTCTCCTGGCTATCAGCCTCTGGTTTTATGTGGGTTCCATAGATTTGCCACGGTGCTATGCTAAAACCACAGAGTTTGAGGCACTACTAATGCAAAGTGAACAAAGCAAATTCAGATAAATGGGAAATAGAATGAAAAGAATCTCAAAACAGTCTGGCCACACTAATGCACCACATAGTCTACATGTTATAAAAACTGCTTCTTCCATCTCTCGTTTGCTAGAGCAGAAGGGGCACAGTCTGGGTAGTGATATGTTAAGGAGGAAAGAAAAAAATCTCCATTTCATAAATAAAAATGAACTAGAGTATCTTTATCTGTTACTTATCTGAATACATAGTAGTGCAAGTAGATTTGCTTTTCAATTACACTCATGGAAAACAGATGTAACTCCATAGAAGTGAGAAGAGTTATAACAGTTTAAAACCAGCATGAGTAGAGTATGAGGCCATTGTGTTGTATATGACAGTAAATAAGAAAAGAAGAAATAATTAAGTGATCAGAAAATAGCTGCTTAACAATTTTAGCCTTCTAAATGGAGGCCTTCTAATATCACATGCGACTGCAAAGTAAGTGTGTGTGTGTGTGTGTGCGTGAACACACGTGTGTATGCAATAATTATAAATAACAGCACTGTGAGTTTGTTATTGCTTGCAGTCTCAGCTGAGTCAATAACTGCTTCTGCACCACCAAGAAGTCTGTGCACAAGTATTCAGAACATCATACTATATTTTAACCATTGCTCCTAGCTTCTTCACTATAAATAATTACCTATAATTCACCTGAGCTGGCAAGCAGATAACATTGCCAGGGCTCCAAGACTTGCTGCATCCTCCTTGTAACATTGTCGTTAGGAGCCAGGCACCAAAGAGAGACCTTTTTATAGTGAGAGTGATATCAGTGAAGTATAATTGTATGCAGGAAAATGTACCACAAAAATTACTTGAGTAAAAGTAGAACTGTCACTGGTGCCCCTGTACAAAATTACTTGAGTAAAAGTACACACGCACGTGCACTTCACATCTTTATTGTATTCAAGTATCTTGAAGTGGAAGCAGCTGCACTTTCACTCGAGTAACTTTTTGAGTACTTTTTCCACATCTAATGGTATAGTGCGTCAGTAATCATCAGCCAGGAAACCATTGCTCAGAATGAAGCATTGGCATTATGTAGCTTTGAAGGAAGCAAGACAGTAGAAAATAGTTTGTTTACTTACCTCTGTTAGACTACTACATTAGGGCTATGTCTACACTAGCCCCCGCCTTTTGAAAGGCGGTGCTAGTGAGACACTTTGGGACCTGCTAATGAGGCACTGCCATGAATATGCAGCATCTCATTAGCATAACGGTGGCCACGGCGATTTGAAGGTGCTGCTTTCGAATCGTGCACTGCCCATGTAGACAGGGCCCTTTTGAAAAGACCCCCAAGTCTTTGAAAGCCCCTTATTCCTAAAACCAAATGCAAATAAGGGGCTTTCAAAGACTTGGGGGGGCCTTTCGAAAGGTCCCTGTCTACATGGGTGGCGCATGATTCAAAAGTGGCACTTTCTAATCATCGTGGCCGCCACTATGCTAATGAGGCACTGCATATTCATGGCAGTGTCTCATTAGCATATCCTGAAGTGTCTCATTAGCATCTCCCTTTCAAAAGGCAGGGGCTCATATAGACATAGCCTAGGTGAGAAAAAAGGCAGCAGAATTCACTGTGTCTCAATGTTCCCTTACTCTCAACATGAAGGGCAAAAGAACAAAGATATGTCTCCCTATAGGAGTTCTGCTTGCCTATTGCTTTATAGACTAATGCGCTACAGATGTTACCATATTGTAGTAGAGTATTCTATGTAGATCAGAGAATATGTACATTCCCAGAAAGACAGAGGATTTGTGCAGTCAGTGGAAAATTCAGTTAAGCTGCCACTGCAAAAGTAATTAAAGTTCATTAGTTACAGTAAATGTACCCACCAAAGCTAGAGCGCTTAAAGAAAAAAATGACATTTCTCTTTTATTCACAGTGAGTACACAATAATCTTGAAAGGATTAGATTATCAGACAACTACCCCCTGAACTGGGATTATCAGGAGGAGGAGGAACTAATCATGAGCAATTACTAGAGTTATTTATAGCATCTACATATGTAAACTGAGAATATTAAACACAAGAGAGTAATGCTGATCAATGTGAAAAGAAAAGAGAGCAAAGATTGTGTACAATTAAATGGAACAGAGCATATATCCTAAATTGTATTAAACATATTGCCTTTGATGGCCCTGTGTATATAGCAATACTTTGAACAGAATCTGAGGTCATGTCTACACTAGAATTTAAGTCAGCTTTATGAAGGTCGAAATCGCGTCTCTGGTTTAAGTAAGTTGATCTTGCATGTCCACACTACGCTTATTGTGTTGTCAGAGTTCATCTTCATTAGCAGGGGCTTGCATTAATGCACAGAGCATTGCATTCTGGGTGGCTATCCCACAGTGTATGTAGCCAAGTGGAATTTTGGGTTGGATTTGCTATGCCTTATGAGCTTAAAACATCAGCATGAGTAGTTATGGGAACATGGTACTAGCCTCCCAAGGTGCACTTACTTCCCTCCTTCTCACCCTTCCTGAAATCAATGGCAAACAAACCAAGCCTTTTTTTTTTTTGCACCTTTTTCCATAAGCCTGGGTTACCCACATAGACACCATAGCATGAAAGAATGGACCTCAATCAGCTGTACAACGTTGTGGTGAGCATTACAAATACCTCAGCTATGTCTACACTAGCACACTACGTTGAAGTAGCCTATTATGGGCCGTGTCTACACAAGCCCCAAACTTCGAAATGGACATGCAAATGGCCATTTCGAAGTTTACTAATGAAGCACTGAAATGCATATTCAGCGCTTCATTAACATGCGGGCGGCCGCGGCACTTCGAAATTGACGTGGCTTGCCGCAGCGTGTCTCGTCCCGACGGGGCTCCTTTTCAAAAGGATCCCGGCTACTTCGAAGTCCCCTTATTCCCATGAGCAGATGGAAATAAGGGGACTTCGAAGTAGGCGGGGTCCTTTCGAAAAGGAGCCCTGTTGGGACGAGACGCGCGGCGGCGAGACGCGCGGCGGCGAGACGCGTCAATTTCGAAGTGCCGCGGCTGCCCGCATGCTAATGAAGCGCTGAAAATGCATTTCAGCGCTTCATTAGTAAACTTCGAAATGGCCATTTGCATGGCCATTTCGAAGTTTGGGGCTCGTGTAGACACAGCCATGATGTAAGAACATCGAAATAGGCTACTTTGATGCATATCATCTACACGTCCTTCAGGGCTGGTGCCATCGATGTTCAATGTCCAAGTAGCAACAGAGAACATCGAAAGGAGCCGCCCCAGAAGGAAATGAGGAGTGTCCACACACACAAGGGCTCACCGTTGAAATAAGGGGCCAGCAAAGCCCCAAGCTGCTCCCTTAAAGGGCCCCTCCCAGACACACTCACCCTGCACAGCACAAGATCCACAGAGCTGACAACTGGTTGCAGACCCCGTGCACGCAGCATGAACCCCCAGCTGCAGCAGCAGCAGCAGCCAGAAGCCCTGGGCTAAGGGCTGCTGCGCGCAGCGACCATAGAGCCCCGCAGGGACTGGACAGAGCATCTCTCAACCCCTCAGCTGATGGCCACCATGTAGGATCCCGCTATTTCGAAGTAGTGCAACGTGTATCATCTACACATGCCCTATTTCGATGTTGAACATTGAAGTAGGGTGTTATTCCCATCTTCGGTTAGGAATAGGGATTTCAACATCTCACCGCCTAATGTCGATTTCAACATCGAAATAGCTCACTGCACGTGTAGACGCAATGCGTACTATTTCAACGTTGTGCCAGCTACTTTGAAGTAGCCGGCTAGTGTAGACTCACCCCTCATGTCTTAGACGACAGTATTTACATTGCTGAGACAGGAGATGCCACACAGATCAATGCGATGCCACATGAGTAGTCCTGTGGGAAGACATAGGTCAGAGCAATTCACAGTTGCTTGCAACAGTCAGGCATCGCCTTGACATGGTTGAGCACCGTTTCTTGGTCCAGAAAACAAGAAATGACTGGTGAGACGACACTGTTCAGTAGCTATGGGATGACAAGCAGTGGCTACAGAACTTCCAAGTGTGCAAAAACACATTCCAAGATCTATGTGAAAAGCTTTTCCCAGCCCTTACGTGCAGCAATGCTAAAATGAGAGCCGTTCTGACTGAGACACAAGTGGGGATAGCCATGTGGAAGCTTGCAAAGCCAGACTGCCATCAGTCAACGGAGCATCACTTTGGAGTGGGTAAATCTACCAGTGGATCTGTTGGTCCTGCCAGGAGGGCAGGGGGCTGGACTTGATGACCTCTCAAGGTCCCTTCCAGTTCTAGTATTGTATGATTCTATGATTCAAGTTTACAATGTCATTAACAGACTTCTGCTAAGAAAAAGCAATGTGCAGGACATAGTGGATGGTTTTGCTGTGATGCAGATCACTAACTGCAATGGGGCAACAGACAGAATGCATATCGCTATCTTGGCACCACACTAAACCACTTGCCAAAGAGTACATCAACTGAAAAGGGCACTTCTCAATGATGATGCAAGAGCTGACGTATCACAGGGGCCATTTCACCAACATCAGTGTGGGATGGTTGAGAAAGGTGCATGACATGCACATGTTTAGGTACCTGGGTCTGTTCACAAGGGTGCAAGCAGGACATTTCTTTTTAGACTGCTGAATAACCATGAATGATGTTGGAATACCAATCATGATCCTGAGAGCCTTAAGCTACTCCTTGCTCCCATGGTTCATGAAGTGGAACAATGGCAGAATGAAGTAAAGACTGGTTTAGCTATAGGCAGAACAGAATGGTGGTGGAATGTGCTTTGGGGAATTTATGAAGTTGCTGGTGCTATTTGATTAATACCTTAGAGCTCAGTGAAAGCAATATCCTCATTGTTATTGCTGCCTTATGTGCTCTCCACAATATTTGTGAAACAAAAGGAGAAAAGTAAAAGAGAGAAAGCCGTGCTAGTCTATATACTATCAAAACAAAAAAGCAGTTAAGTAGCACTTTAAAGACTAACCAAATAATTTATTAGGTGAGCTTTTGTTGGACAGACCTACTTCTTCAGACCATAGCCAGACCAGAACAGTTCTTTTACTTTTCTCCCTTTGTTTCACAAATATTGTGGAGACCACATAAGGCAGCAATAACAATGAGGGTATTGCTTTCACTGAGGTCTAAGTTATTAATCAAACAGCACCAGCAACCTCGTAAATTCCCCAAAGCACATTCCACCACCATTCTGTTCTGTCTACAGCTACAGTTCTGGTATGGCTATGATCTGAAGAAGTGGGTCTGTCCCATGAAAGCTCACCTAATAAATTATTTTGTTAGTCTTTAAAGTGCTACTTTACTGCTTTTTTGTTTTTAAAGGGAGAAAAGTTTCTGCCAGGTTGTGAGGGGGCAGGTATTGAGGCAGATCACTTGTCAGCCAATTTTGAGCAACCAGACACTAGGGCAATAAGAAGACCATATTAGGGGTCTCTATTTCTTTATGAGACTTCAAAAACCAGTTTCATCAATGAGCTGCAGTAACATGACACATGTTCCTTGAGAACAGGCACCAGTGAAAGCCCCCCACATAATTTGTTTTGTACAAAAGCAGCACTGGTTTGCAGGAGGGGAAGGAAACAATCAGAAAGCTGACATACAGACACCTATTTCATCAGTGCTGCTTGCAATAAATGGTGATCTCTTCCAACCACAAGCACGGAATATTTGGGAAAGTGTGGTTGTGTGATCCAGATTTCACCAAATAAGGGACAAATTACTTATTGAATTGTTTGAGGTTTAAGGGCTAACATTGAAAACTTCCCCTTTCCCTATGTGACTATTTGTTGTCACTCTTCTAGGGGTAACAGAAGCAGCAAAGAAGCAGATGCTGCAAGTGTCTGAGTAGGAACCTTATTCTTTTGCTACTATGCTGTGTGCTGCAATGATGCCAGGAGAGTTAATATTGGAAAATGTCCTACAGTGGTGTACAGAATAAGGCAGTCTCTTGCAGAAAACTTCTGCGAAAATTGCAATGTATCCCTGTGAAAGCTTCATAGAGATCTTCACGGAGGATGCCTGGCCATTCCCATGCATATATACAGTCTTTTCCAGAGCCCGCCCTCTGCATAGCTGGAATAGGCACTAATACCCACTACACCTAGTGTTGTTTTCATATTAAATAAAAAGAGCACATAACCATATAGTTTGATTGGAATTAAGTAGTTACCAGAGGTGCTTTCCCTGGCACTACACTTGGCATCACTTGGTCCCCATTCCTGCAAAGGACTGGTCTCCAGGATTAAAAACAGTTGTTGCCTCTTGGGGAGAATGGACCCAGCACTTGCCTGTCTTGAATTCTCTTCCTCATCAAAAATGTTCTTGTCGTTGCACAAGTTCACCCCAGGCTCCTGGGAAGAATCTACAGAGCATTTTGAAGTAGTGGTGGGGTTGCCCCTGAGAACTGCACTCAGTTCCTCATAAAAGTGTCCTGTCTATGGGGCAAAACCAGAATGACTGTTTGCCTCCCTGGTCTTCCGGTATTGCCAAAGTTCTCTTATTTTTTTCAGAGGTGGAAAATGTACCCAAACCATTAGTTGAGAAAAAGTACGGCTGCTGGGTGGGGGGAGGAGGGCATACTTAAGTACAAGTCATCAGTGTCCCTCTGGAAATCTACTTGAGTAAAAGTACATGCGCACACGCACACACACGTCACATCTTTCTTGTACTCATGTATCCAAAAGTGAAAGCAGCTGCACTTTTACTCAAGTAACTTTTCAGGTACTTTTCCCACCTCTGATTTTTTTGCACAGCACTGCTGAATGCCGCTGATGTAGCTTTTCTCCCCTATGCCCCACACAATCTTGGCATAAATTCTTTCTTCTGGATCAGTGCTCTGCCTTCACTGACTCTTTTCCGTACCTACCAGCAGGATATGGAACCTTATGTGTACTCCAAGCTGGTGTGCCTTTGCAGGCTTGAGTCTCCATGATCAGCTGCTCTGACAAGCCCTCCACACCGAACAAATGAGAAATGAAATTTCAAAGGTTCCCAGGGCTTTAACAGGAGAGCAGCTGTTTCCTGTATAATTGGCTGACACACAGTGGAGTTGGAAGTGCTTTCCAGAGCAGTCACAGTGGAGCAAGCACTGTGGGACACCTCCTGGAAGCCAATTCATTCAAATTACACAACAGTTACATCATCCTCATGGTGGTTCATGGATATGAATTGAGTACTGCACCTCTCACAGAGGTGAAATAAAGAAGTTGACTCTAAATGCCACCTAGGTTGGTGGAAGGGACTTGGTAGTATAGGCACATACATTATCAGAGTAGATTAACACATATTTTATTGACTTAACTTTGTAATGTACACCAGACCTGTGAGGAGGAAGGCTGAACAGGATGCTAGATAATACCCAACTGTTCTCAAGGGCTACGTCTACACGTGCACCCAACTTCGAAATAGTTTATTTCGATGTTGCGACATCGAAATAGGCTATTTCGATGAATAACGTCTACACGTCCTCCAGGGCTGGCAACGTCGATGTTCAACTTCGACGTTGCTCAGCCCAACATCGAAATAGGCACAGCGAGGGAACGTCTACACGCCAAAGTAGCACACATCGAAATAAGGGAGCCAGGCACAGCTGCAGACAGGGTCACGGGGCGGACTCAACAGCAAGCCGCTCCCTTAAAGGGCCCCTCCCAGACACACTTTCATTAAACAGTGCAAGATACACAGAGCCAACAACTAGTTGCAGACCCTGTATATGCAGCACGGACCCCCAGCTGCAGCAGCAGCAGCCAGAAGCCCTGGGCTAAGGGCTGCTGCCCACGGTGACCACAGAGCCCCGCAAGGGCTGGAGAGAGAGTATCTCTCAACCCCCCAGCTGATGGCCGCCATGGAGGACCCCGCTATTTCGATGTTGCGGGACGCGGATCGTCTACACATCCCTACTTCGATGTTGAACGTCGAAGTAGGGCGCTATTCCCATCCGCTCATGGGGTTAGCGACTTCGACGTCTCGCCGCCTAACGTCGATTTCAACTTCGAAATAGCGCCCAACACGTGTAGACGTGACGGGCGCTATTTCGAAGTTACTGCCGCTACTTCGAAGTAGCGTGCACGTGTAGACGCAGCCAAGAAGAGATGGTAGAAAAGATGAGGCATATTTTTGGGTCACATTCAGTACTTTCCTGGCAGCTCACTTCAGCAGATGTAGGGTCTTTTTCCCACTAAAGGCCAAGGTTTCTAGGTACTTAACTCTCACCTCATTCTGACCTTTTGTCTCCCCATATCTGAATCCACTCTTATTGAGTCTCCCTTCTTCATTTCCAAAACTATTACTAACTGGAATGTATGCCACTCCCTCCTCTGTATAATTGTGAGTCAGCTTCGTTCCATGAGCTAAGTGGAGGGACTTTTAGACAATACCCCCCTGGACAGCACGGGTCTCTGCTGCTGGGCCCCCCACCACAGGGCTGCCAGGCTCCACTGCCTGGGCTGGGTTCCCCACTGCTGAGGAGCTGCCAGCAGAGTCCATGACCCAACCAGGTGTCTCATGGCTTGTGGGGCTGCCACCAAGGTTCATGCGCCAGCTGGCTCTGGCCACAGGGCTGCCAGGCTCCCCTGGTTCCAGCTGGATTCCCCACTGTTGTGGGGCTGCCAGTGGGGTCCATATTCCAGCAATTGTCCCTCAGTAGTAAGCGAAAGTCCCTGTGTGTCATGCAATAGGTATAGTTCCACACCACCTGCACAGTGTGGGAGATGTGTACACTCCTAATCCAGCTCCCTGGCAACACTCTGTACTCAGTCATGCAGGGGTAACAAGAGAAAATGGGATAAGTCTGATGACTCTATTGGCCATTGGCTGCTGCAGAGCAACAGGGCAAATGCTGCATGTGAAATAGCTATATTTGAGCTACAGCAAATGCTTCAAAGCAGTTCTGTTATCACTCACAGTCCCAATTTAGTTCATGCTCCTTTTCTGAAGTACATTCTTTCACCAAGCCCAGGAGCTGGGCAGGCTCTTCTGCAAAGGAAGAGTACTGGGGACCAAGGAAAGAACACGACAGAGAGAACACAAGTATGTGATTGACTGTAGCCCCATGGATACAGTCCAGCCTCTCTACGCCAAAGACTCTTTAATTGTTTATTTGGGGAGTGTTATCTTGAAAAAAGCAGACTGACTAAGCCCCTGCACCACATTATCCTGTAGCCGGGGGATTAGAGTGCAAGTTGAAACTCTCTCATTTAGCAACATCCCTTGTCCAGCAGGACCACAGATGTTGCTGGACTAGAAAGCACCTGGACGAGAGAGCTCCAGCTGCTTGGCTGCAGAGAAGCCCTGCTGGTGGCATGGAGCCACTCTGGCAGCCCACACTGGGGAGTCCCAGGGGCAGTTCCACGGCAGGGAACTGGGTCAGGGAGCACCACTATGGGGAGCCCATCTGGGCTTGGGGAGACCCACTGTGGGGAGCCCAGCCTGGGTCAGAAAGTTCCACCAGCAATGGGGAGCACAGTGGGGTTGGAGAGCCCCAAAACCTCATGGCTGGAGTATGGACCCCGCTAGCAGCCCCACAGCATTGGGGAATCCAGCTGGAACCAAGGGAGCCCAGCAGCCCGGTGGCCAGAGCCAGCTGGGGCATGGACCTTGATGGTAGCCTGCAGCCACAAGGAACCTGGCTGGGACATGGATCCTGCTGGCAGCTCCACAGCAGTGGGAACCTAGCCAAGGCAGTGGAGCCCAGCAGCCCTGTAGTGGGGAGCCCAGCAGCAGTGGAGTCCCACCGCATGCAGCCTCGGGGGCAGGGAGCCTGTGGCAGCCAGGAGGGGAGTCCAGCCAGCAGGGTCCCCTCCACGAGGGCAGCCAAGAGTCCTGACCTCCCCTCGTCCAGCAAATCCCCTCTTTCTTCCTATTCATACATGGAGAACCTAAATCGGGCTTTTTGAACAATGGAGATTTTCCAAGCACTTAGCGGATCGGCATTGTGAGGTTCAGAATCACAAAGCCTAACTCCTTTTGCAAATGCAGGGCAGGTCTAGGGTTTGTGAGGTATTTGGGTGCCTAACTCCCACTGATTGGACACCTTTAAAATCTGGCACTAAGAATATTGAAAAAGGAAAGGTATAGCCTCAAATAAGTCACACATAATTGGATGGGTGGTGAGTATTATAGGCAGGACAAGGCTGAACCTCCCCAAACAGCCTAGCATGGCCCCACACATGCTCCGCTCCCAGGAACACTGTGACTGAGTTAAGTTCCTGGGTCCTAGCAGGGCAGGCTTGGGCTGGGCTGGGGCTCAATGGCCTGCTGCCAGCCCTTGAGAAAGCTAGGGCTGGTGCTCTGCTTGTTACCTAACCCGTACTGTTTAGCCTGGAATATCGTCACTGGCCTATCTCTGCAACATGCCAAAAAACACAGGATGGTTGATTCTAATATCATGACACAAACTGATCACATGTTCTCAATCTAACAAACTTTATTTTACTTACGAAATTGCAACAAGAGTATAAAAGAAAACACAACTTTTGTTGAAGAAAAACCCCTAAAATGATCAACATTCTGTAAAATAACATGATTAGGAGACACATCCTGCACCTGCTAACAATTGACAATGGGAAATGCTAATGTCAGCACTGGAATAGCTATTGGAATATTGCCTGGATTTTCCTCAAGGATTAGAGTCAAGAGTTCAGTTCCACTCATGGATTAACAACAAGCAGATCTGTGCATGAGTCATAAAATTAACAAATGAGGGTGTTTATATTTACAGTTCTGTTGCTTGCCAGGCTTAGAGAAAACAATTAGCGATGAGCTAGTCCATTCAGAAAGAATCCAACCCAGCCCTAAACCTGCTGTAAGGAGAGATCTGTTTCTCTGGAAAGAAAAGATACAGTTTCACATCCCTAGGTTCCAAACCAGCTTCTCTCCAGGTCTTGGAATTCGTGAAAACCCTGATATCTGCAAGTTCGGGAAATCTTCCTCTGTAAATGAAAAAGGATATTCGTGGTGGAGATAAATTGGTTAAAACACTGAACCTCTTGAATGAATGAATAGCCAAGAAAAGATTAAATAAACGCATGAGTCATATATTATCTCTTTGTCAGATATTTCAGGTTTCTATAAAGGCATAGGCTCCTTATACCTCACTCTGCATTATTTTTGGAACTAATGCCTTTCTGGCTACGTCTACACTAGCACACTTCGTTGAAGTGGCCTATTTTGAAGTAAGAACATCAAAATAGGCTACTTCAATGCGTACCATCGACACATCTTCCAGGGCTGGTGCCATCAACATTCAATGTCGAAGTAGCGACGAAGAATGTCGAAAGGAGCCGCCCCGGCAGGAAATGCGGAGCATCCACACACACAAGTGCTCCCCTTCGAAATAAGGGGCCAGCAAAGCCCCAAGTCACTCCCTTAAAGGGCCCTTCCGAGACACACTCGGCCTGCACAGCACGAGATCCACAGAGCCAACAACCGGTTGCAGACCCTGTGCATGCAGCATGAACCCCCAGCTGCAGCAGCAGCAGCAGCCAGAAGCCCTGGGTTGAGGGCTGCTGCACACGGTGACCACAGAGCCCCGCAGGGGTGGGACAGAGCATCTCTCAACCTCTCAGCTGATGGCCGCCATGGAGGACCCCACTATTTTGAAGAAGCGGGACGCAGATCATCTGCACATGCCCTACTTAGACGTTGAACGTAGAAGTAGGGCGCTATTCCCATCTTCGGATAGGAATAGGGATTTCGACATCTCACCATCTAACATCGATTTCAACGTTGAAATAGCACACAGCGCGTGTAGATGCGACGCATGCTATTTTGACATTGTGCTGGCTACTTCGAAGTAGCCGGCTAGTGTAGACGCACCCTCTATGTTTGATATTGTGGTGACCAATTTGTGGTCTCTTGAGCACAAAGATACAGGGAATGATAATGCATTCAAGCTGGCTCTTCTACGATTTTTGAAGTAAAGAATTGCTGAGAAATACATGTTGTAGTAATTGAGTCCTATGTTTCTAATTGCGACACCTGCTTGTTGGAAAATGCTCTGAGTCAAAGGCATAGAGCACTATGGTGACAATGATAGAGGGGTAACACAAAACCTGTTTGTTCAGCATGGAAAACAGAATGGTGCAGAGGGTGATATTGGAGCTCTGTTTATAACCGAAGATTACCAGGGTTTTTGGCAGTAAGCCATTTAATACAAATACAAATATACTCTATGCAGCAACTAAGAATTAACACTGAGTGAAAACATACCCATTTAGAATCAATCAGATCATTTTTGGCTCTATACTCAGGGACATAGTGGTACTATAATAACTCAGTGGAACTGTACACGAGGACACTGAATGTTAGAAGGAAACTTTTATGTTAGTACTGAATCTGCAGAATGAAATACAGAGGGATGGGTGTCATTCCGTTTTGCTATTTTTTCAATCCAAGGGCTCTGCCCTGAGACTGCCAACTGCCACGTCCATTGTGGTGGTGTGTATTGTGACACAGACACTGAGATCAGCAAACATATTTCTCAAAGGCTACTAAAGAGCCCTTCAGCTGTCAACAGGTTTCAGATACTACTGCACTGGGCTGGATTGGAATCAGCAGTTAAAAGGTGGAAAACTCCACATCCTCAGCCAATTCCTTTCTCTGCTTTCTCAACACCCATGTAGAAGCCTGGAAACAAAAATGTCACTTTTAGTGTTTTACAAGCAATGAGCTCCCCCTCTGCCCCGCCCTCATACAAACTGGTGGATGAGGGATGAAAAGAACATACTGAGGTGGATTTTCTTTAACACCAACTTCAGCTCACACAGAGCCTCATCCTGACCAAAAAAATAATTTGTGATCTCAATAATATTATCACGTCCGGGAAAATGGCGTCGCACAGTTAAAAGATGCTCCAGAGTTTGCAAAAAAAGTGCAGGGCTGCCAGAGGTTCTGGACCAATTTTATAGTAAGGCACTGACAGCCATTGAACCAGACTCTGAATCCTGTATATGATGGGAATTACTTCAGGCCTGAGGAAGCAGCAGCATGCCCACATCCCTAGTTACCAGTCCTGTGAGGGCTGCAAAGAAGTCAGGAACATGGGTGCTCTGAGTGGAATACAGCACTAACTCCTGAAGTCACAGAATCGCTGCCCTGTACTCTATCCATCTGCACTTCCCTCTCAGCACCTGCAGGAGACACACGGCCATTGGCCAATCCCTTCTGCTGTTTCTGAAGGCGATACTGCTTCCTTTGACTTCCTCTTCACCCTGTGCGTGAGTATCTTTTGTGACAGCAGGAGACCAGCTCTGCCATTGCAGCGGCTCCCAATTTCTCCACTTGGCCCCAACCTGAAACTCCCATAGAGCCCCATCACTTGGAGTTGGTACGAAGTGGGCTCCATCAAACCTTAGGGAGAGGGAAACATGCAATGGGGCCAGCAGGTCTCTCTGTTTTCATGCTCCAGGAGACTTTAGCTGGAGTTTTCTCCCCTCATGACAATGGAGGGAAGCACAGGGCTTGTATATTTGTAGATTTCACAAAAACAGCCTTCACAGATGGATTACTTTCTTAGATCTGTGGCTGTACCAATGATTAGATAATATTAGGAATCCAGAGGATGTTCTATATGAGAATATAACAACCTTCGTATTCTGAAGTCCTAAGTGGGCATCAAATTCACTGAGCATAAGTGGCTTTGTTTGTTTGCTTGAATTTAATAATGAAAAGAAATCTCAGCTCTGAAAATCATTTCAATTTTTTTAAATACCCCCACAACTATTTTAGAAAAAAGGAAGGTGAGAGGTAGCAAAGGTAACGCATCTCTTAATTTTTCTCCAGTGGTTTTAATAATAATAGCAGCAATGTGTAGGTCACCTATGGAGCTTTTCCTCAATAGCTCTCCAAGCACTTTGTGAATTAGGCAAATATTACTATTCCAGCCTCCGCATAAAGTGAAATTAAGGCACACACTGTGGAAGTGGCCCCCCTAGTTCTCAATAATTAGGCTAGGATTCAGGTGATTCAAGTGGCCTACCCCCTGGGACTCAGCTCACCGAAGTTAAATGGGCATTAGCACCTGTAAAGACCTCTCTCTGCTTGTCATCTGGCCTTTGGGACTACAATAGAGGAGACTACCCTACAAAATCCATCCTAGGTTTTATACAAGATCTAATTCATGGTGGCACAAATCTTGGAGAGTTTTAGTTCCCCATCCCCTGACCAGGCTTTCCCCTCAAGGTGTACACCCTACAGTTTGGGGATCTCTGATTTACATACAGACAATTGCATTTTCAGGTTCATTTCTGTGGAGCAAAAATCACACCAAATGATGGAAGCAACACTTTGTGTGCATAGCTCATCAGGGTGCAGCTTTTATCTAACACTTCTCACTTTCAGCATTAACCCTCCAAGGCACAAATGGGGATAGATAAAGACTCACAGGGCAAACTTTAATCCTGCATAAGCAGATGTGAGTATAGGAATTTACATATAAATTTCTGAATGTCCAGCATCTTGCTTCTGGCAGTGGCCAATACTGATACTTCAGAGCAAGGTGCAAGAAACGCTGCAGAAGGAAGATGTGGAATAATCTGCTTCTCATTAACCTCCTATTATAACCCCTAATCATTAGTGTTTGACTTAAGACTCACTGTCTAACAGGGTTGTGTCTTCCTAGACAAAGATTGAATCTCAGCCATAAAGTTCAAAATAACTCCAGTTGTATAGTGGTGAACTTTCAGAGGTTTTTGCTATAATGGCAAATGGTATAATTTCAATACAAATGGTGACACTATGGCTGATTGAGGGAATGAACCAATATACTCCAACTCTACGAAACCTGATTTAGTTTAGGACTCCTCTGTATTCATGCCAGCTGGGTTTAGAACTATCACAAAAGCAATTTCCCTCATCTTCCAGAGAAAGTTGCTTACCTAGAGCTGCATTTTCTGTCCTGTCTGTAGCAACTAATCAAAAGTGGGTATAAGACTTTTGGCAGAAGCCTCTTGGTCTCCCATCTACAAACTCAGAGCAACATTCACAGTGGCTGTGAAAGAAGATATGTCATAGAAAAAAAGAATGAGTGAAAACTGAAGGTAGACATACATACAATTTAACTCTGAATCACTAACCTTCTTGGGTCCTGAAAAGATCTATATAACCATAGATGTAACTTTAGATTTATAACTTCAAACTTCTCATTGGAATTCATTGAATTGAGTCCTTTCCCATTTCTCATTTGATATTTGTTTTCTTTTAGTGTATTCAATGTAACAACCATCTATGTCACTTCAGCTTTGATAGGTTCATATTTTGGGGTTATAGATCCCAATTTCGTTCAGATAAAGTTGTCACTTTAAGTTTGACAGTGTAAGATACACAGGCCAACCAAGATATTCTGAGTGTCTAAAGAACTTCAACTTCAAGACATCAAGGCTACGTCTACACGTGCACCCAACTTCGAAATAGCTTATTTCGATGTTGCGACATCGAAATAGGCTATTTCGATGAATAACGTCTACACGTCCTCCAGGGCTGGCAACGTCGATGTTCAACTTCGACGTTGCTCAGCCCAACATCGAAATAGGCACAGCGAGGGAACGTCTACACGCCAAAGTAGCACACATCGAAATAAGGGAGCCAGGCACAGCTGCAGACAGGGTCACGGGGCGGACTCAACAGCAAGTCGCTCCCTTAAAGGGCCCCTCCCAGACACACTTTCATTAAACAGTGCAAGATACACAGAGCCAACAACTAGTTGCAGACCCTGTATATGCAGCACGGACCCCCAGCTGCAGCAGCAGCAGCCAGAAGCCCTGGGCTAAGGGCTGCTGCCCACGGTGACCACAGAGCCCCGCAAGGGCTGGAGAGAGAGTATCTCTCAACCCCCCAGCTGATGGCCGCCATGGAGGACCCCGCTATTTCGATGTTGCGGGACGCGGATCGTCTACACGTCCCTACTTCGATGTTGAACGTCGAAGTAGGGCGCTATTCCCATCCCCTCATGGGGTTAGCGACTTCGACGTCTCGCCGCCTAACGTCGATTTCAACTTCGAAATAGCGCCCAACACGTGTAGACGTGACGGGCGCTATTTCGAAGTTACTGCCGCTACTTCGAAGTAGCGTGCACGTGTAGACGCAGCTCAAGTGAGATAAGGTCTCCACAACCCAGCCAAATCATATGGCATCTGGAAGGTTTTTTTTTTTGTTGGCTATAATAGGAAATAAATGAATATGGTAATGTAACATCAAACTTGCTCAACATCTTTCTTAAAAATTAAGGAGTTAACTTTTTTCAATGTTCTGCCTTTGTTTTTTTATCTTAAAAATCAAGAGTATGGTGAGCAACATTATCAAGTGCCTCTAAACCAAGTACCTTCCCATAAACTGGCTAGAAGATAGGAAACACAAAATTTCCATATATAAACACATTTGCTGGTAGAAGAAACTAAATATTAAATGCAGACAACCCACACACCCCCTAGGTGTGCCTCACTGGATCAGGTAGCAGCACCTAGACCACTTAACAGAGAGAAAGAATGTCTCCTCTACAGCCTGAGCTGTGAAAAAAATGTGCTTTTTAGCTCCAGCTGTAGATGTGCAAGCACTAAATGCCAGGGGTCCTAGGTTCAAGTCCACCTGTGGCAGTTACACAGCCAGCCTTACAAACACTGAAGGTGGTTTCATTATAGCAGACACAAGTAGTAGAACCATCAAAATCATATGAAGCAAAGCGGTTCAGTACCAATCTCCACAGCTGAAGTCACAAACGTCTTTTCTTCGTATTAAAGGGAATTTATCATGTCACCTTTTTACAATGGAGTGCCTTATGTAGACCAGTGTAAGTGCCATAGTCTTCCTTCCAGGCCTCAATGCCAAATATTCAACCATGGAACAAAAACTGCTTGAGAGAGATGTAAAATTCATCTATTGATTTTACAGTGCAGCATTTTAATTCCTCCTTTATCTATGCAATCTCAGCTGATGTGCACCTTCAGGGCTTCCCAGCTAACTTAAAACCCCACTAAGATGAACTCTTGCCATAGTCATATCCTTGCACAATGGCATGATAGTTTATACAAGTTTACCATTCTTACAGTGCAATCAGCAATACGAATGCTGTAGCATAATGATCTCCTCTGGGAACAGGGTTGTCAAAGATTCATCCTTAGTGCACTTGCCTCAGATGAAGGTCTACGACTTCTGTAAAGCATAAAAAGAACTCAAGGTCTAATTTCCAGGCAGAGTGTGCTGTAAATACTGTCCTGCAATGAAAGTGTCATCAACTTCCATGAGTGCTAAATCCAGAGTCTGGGATGGAAACTCCAAGCTTCATGGTGTCTTCTGAGGGGATACATGCTAAGTAGTGTCCACTGCAGAACTCACTGTTTTGCCATCTCAGTTCCAACCCAGGCAGCACACTACTGTGGCAAAACTAACAGTAAGTGGATACAGAAGTGGTTAAACAACTAACTGCAACCAAAGAAAAAGTATTAATGGAATGATGTCATAATGGAGGGAAATCTCAAGCGGGATTCCACAGGGATCTGTTCTGAGACAGTTTTATTTAATATCTCTATTGGTGACCTGGAAACAGAGAGCATACTGTTCAAATTTACAAATGGTGCAACGCTGAGGGAAGGTGCACACACTCTTGGGGATACAGCTGAAATTCAGCGGGATCTTGATAAATTAGAGAACTGAGCTATAGGCAACAAAATGAAATTCAACAAACTAAATATAGGGTGCGACACTTAAGGAAGAAAAATCAAATACACAAATAAGGAATGCTAAGAAGGATCTGGGAGTTGTGATTGATCACAATCTCAAAATAAGTCAGCAATCTACTACGGATGGGAAAAAAAGCAAAATCAGTTTTAGGTTGCATTAATGGTAGCACAGCATGCAAGTCATAGGAGGTGGCAGCATTGCTCTACATGGTGCTCAGCTGGAGTGCTGTGTACAATTTTTGCCACCAACATGTAGAAATGATCTTGTGAAACTGGAAAGGATCCAGAGGCAAGCAATGAGGTTGATCAAAGGGATGGAATGCAAGCCATATGAGCAAAGCCTGAAGAAACTGGGTATGTTTAATTTAGAAAAAATAAGATTAAGGGAAGACATGTTGGTGGTATTCAAATATCTGAATGGCTGCCATAAATAATGTAGAAAACTTGTTCTCTCTTGTCACAGAGGGCAAGACAGAGGCAATGGATTCAGCTACAGCACAACAGATTTAAATTAGATCTCAGAAAAATTTCCTAATGGTAAGAACAGTAGGACAATGGAACAGACTGCATACAGAGACTGTGTAAGCTGTTTCACTTGAGGTTTCGAAAAGGCGGCTGGCTAGACAACTCTTTTGGGTGGTTTAGACACAACAAATCCTGCACCTTGGCAAGGCATTAGACTAGATTGTCCTGTTGAATCCCCTTTAGCTATATGGTTCTATGATTCTATGTAGTACTGTGCAAAGTATGGGTTATCTATGCAAGTAACCGATGTCTTGGGTTTGAACGTGTGACCTACAGAACTAAAAGTCTGACCCACAACAGTTTCATCTAAAGAACTTGGTCTCCTCACTGACAACTGTAGAAAATTCATCAACCTCCAACCATGTGAGAAGGACAATGACTCAATCTCTAGTACATTACACCTGCATGCATCATGCAGCTTTTCACTGTGTACTACCAAAAAGGTCATGCAGCTTACGTAAGAGCTTTACCTGTCTTGTGTTGTGCATGTTCCCCAGTTTCTCAGGACTCTCATGGAGATTTTAAAGCTGGCCACTCCATTTTCCACACCATTTTCTTCCCATTGCAGGGGGTAAGGAGTTTGCCATATAGTTTTGCATCCACAGCCACAATCACTGCTTCCCTCCTGCCTGCAGTTGACACAAACACACTAAACTAGTGATGCCAGCACACAGAGAGAGTGGTACCTACAAATTTGTGCAATTTACTGCTTTTAGAAGGGGTGGGAGAATGATGGCACATCTGTAAATATATAAAACCTTTTGCAGCTTGGACATACCATGTAAACAAAAGGATGCTTAGGCCAACAATATATGCATGGCTTCTAAATTACTCCGGGCACAAGAAAACATCAGCAATGCCCTAAGAGACCCACTGTATGCACCACATAGCAATTTTAGTCCAAAGTGATTTAATACGGAGGAGCCCACATTCCTTGCTCTGGAAATGAGAATCTGTTTTCTTTGTGGTCACTATAGTGTAAAGATCTGGAACAAATTACACAGAAATCTCCTAATGTGTTTGCTGTATAGGTGCTGCACAAGGCAGTAGAAGAGAGGGGAAATGACAAATCCACGTTAGAAAATCATCAGGCAGGTGCCTTACACATGCCTGGAAAAGAGACAGAATGAATTCCCCCTAAGGCAAACATAATGAAGTCCACATCCAGCCATTCACGTTTTGTTGTCTGCTATCATTAGCAGCACAGTTTCTGTTCACTAAATTACATTTTAACTTCTTTTGACTTTTTTACCCTGATCTTCACCTTCTTTTCCATCTGATGGTGAACTAGAATTCAAAATGGGGATAACCCCTTCCCCTCCCTTCCAAGATGAGAGAGAGAGAGAAAAGGAAGACATGAACGTTATGTCCACAGTGGGAGCAGAACTGATAGGTGTGAGATTGGTAGGAAAAAAATTGGCACAGTCATGACTGACAATAATTTCTGAACAATATTTAGAAAACATTTTTGTACAGGTTCGGTGACCTGAATGGACAGCAAATAAAATACATCTCTCTAGCAGGTTGTAGCACAGTTTCTGAATATGGTTTATGACCATGCTCAGGTGGGTATGACCACATTCATGGGGCCATATTTTAAAATTATGGCTACACAAGCCTCATATGGTCAGAATGATCAGCGAAGAGAAAGACAACTACACTTTGTATTGCTTTGCCACAGTTCATTTTTTTCCCAACACATACATGAATTTTTAGTGCCATTCACCAGTATGAACACAACCTATTTTGATCACTTTTTAAATATGCTAGATAGAAATCTCCCTTATTTCCCACTCCATGAGTAGAGTGAAAAAATATCCCTCTGAACAGTATGATTCCTGAAATGTTCTATTGCATATTTACAAAAACTAGCCGCAGACACAGAGATGTAAAATGTCATCTTTTTGGATCAAATGTAGATGTTTATCACCATAACACAAACTTCTGCTATTTCAGTTTAACAAGTAACTGAACTAGCCATATAAATAGTATCTATTCACGGTGCATATATTCAGAAAACTTTCTGCTCAGTATTTTAATATCAACATTTGAGTGGTTACCCAATCGTTTGAGTAAGTCTTAGTTTAACCCTAGGAGGAATACATACTAACTGTGGATGTGAACAGATAGTTGCCTTTTCAATCTGACCCAAACAAAGTCCACACATAGGCTGGGTCTACACTAGCTCCCAACTTCGAAGGGGGCATGTTAATCAGGGTGAGAGGAGATTATTACTGAAGTGCTGCAGTGAATGCATAGCACTTCATTAGGCTAATTCTCCCCCGCAGCAGTACCAGCATGCGTGTAGCCGCAGGGACTTCAAAGTGCCCACACTACTTTGAAGTGCCTTTACTCCCCAAAATTTTGAAGAGTAAAGTCAGTTTGAAGTAGTGCAGGCACTTTGAAGTGCCTGTGGCTACACGCATACCAGCACTTCCAAGTTTGACACTTCAAAGTTGCTTGGGGAGAGAATTAGCCTAATGAAGTGCTGCATATTAACCTCAGCACTTCATTAGTAATCTCCTGTCACCCTGATTAAAGTGCCCCTTCGAAGCTGGGGGCAAGTGTAGACAAGCCCATGTAGTCCAAAATCAAAAATTCAGTCCCTGCCTGGAGTATGGCTTTCTTAACCCATCATGTTTAGCACAAATATTCTTCTCACTCTTGATAACTCCTGGGGTTCCTAACTTAGTACTGCTCTGCCAACACCCTAGATCTCCATGTAACTCTTTCAACCCTACATTAGTAGAATCTATATCTGCTCTTAAAAATTCATCAAATTGTGCCTGTCATACAGTTAAAAATTCCCAGTGAGACCACAATATGACTGTCAATGTTTTGAGGGGAAAATATTTTGCAGTATGGAAAGTCTTGCCATCACTTTTTTTGCCTTAATCTGGGAGAGATTTTTGCATGTACTTTAATTCTGTTCTTTGGGGCAGGAAGTAATCTTAGGTGCTGGATACCAGGCAGAATTACCTTTTTCTAGAAGCTACTTTATTAGCCATAAGAATGTATGTATAGACGTGAGGCAGAGATTGAGGGTGCTGCAGGGGATTTCCCCAGGGTCTAGTAACACACTAGTAGACAGAAGAGTTTTCACTTTGCATAATGTGAGTACGAAGGAATGCTCTCTAGTTTGGTGATGGATTTCAACCTTATCAGACGGTACAGAAGTAGTTTGCTTTGGAACAGTGGGCATGGCTAGTATCTTAACTGAAAAAGAATCTCTTCAAATTGCTTCAGACCTCAAGACTGTAAAGTCCTGGACTGTATTTATGAACAGTTACCTTGTTCAAATAAGTTCATCACACTAGTTGGTGAGTTTTCTACAAGTGACCAAGGTGATGGGCAATTCAGTCAAGAAGCAATTCAGTGCAGTCAAATAACGACAGTAGATTTTACAAGGAATAAGTTAAGGCATTTTTAACCTATACATTAATGGTATTTCTCAGGTTCTTTCTATGATAGGGATATATAGCCCATATGTTTCTGAATTACCTTTACATAGAAGTAAAGAGAACAAAGATTAAATTAATTTTGGTGTAATGGCTCCATATATTAATTGCCAAATATATCTGACTTCTGGTTTTCTCTCCAAAATAAAATGACTTATGACTGAGTGGCTAGGTCTACACTAGCAAGTTTGGTTTTTTTGTTCAAAAAACCTGAGGATCTTTCAAAAAATCCCATGGAACATCTACATACAAAATGTGTTCTTTCAATATTAAATCAGACGAATGTGGCACTTTTTTCCAGCAGCCAGCAGCCCTCTTCTCTGTCCCAGATAAAGAAGAGTACCTGTTTCTGAAAGATTCTTTCAGAAAAAATAGTAACAGAGAGAAAGCCATGCTAGCCTGTATACTATCAAAACAAAAAAGCAGTCCAGCAGCACTTTAAAGACTAACAAAATAATTTATTAGGTGATGAGCTTTCATGGGACAGACCCACGTCTTCTTTTTCTGTTTTTCAGAAAAAAGTGTGTAGATGCCCTGGGGGGGGTGCTCTTTTCAAAAGAGCAGTCCTCTATGGCACTGGATTTTTTGTTTCGTGGTCCATTCTTTAGAATGCACAGCTGGGGTGTAGCTGCACTCTTTTGAAAGAGTGGACTGATTCTCAATCTGCTCTTTTTTGTGTGGTTGTGGTCTTTTGAAAGAAGTTTTTTTGGAAGAGATCTTCTGAAAGAACTTATTTCAAAAGACCGCTGTAGCATAGCCCTAGAAGTGAGTACAGACTGATTTTTTTTCTTTTCTCTTTTTTTGTTAAGTTCACTAATGAATAAGGGAACACAGATCTTTTTTGGAGAAATGTGGAAAAGGAAACATTGTTATTTTACTTGGTTGGCCCTTTTCTGTCTCTGATTTAAATTATATTCAGAAGTATGTAGATGATATTAGTTCTTTTGTATGCCTGAAGTAAGTCCACATCTGTGTAGTAAAGTTCATGATGAAATAAAATCTCAAGTTACTAATGTGCATACATTGTTGCATCTGACAAAGCGGGTCTTTGACCACAAAAGCTTATGCTCCAAAATATCTGTTCATCTATAAGGTGCCACAGGACTTCTTGTTATACTCAAAGATACAGACTAACACAGCTACCTCTCTGATACTTGGTACAATGATATGTATGGTAGAATTATGAGAAGTGGAATTTTAAAACTTATCAACTACGTCTACACGTGAACACTACATCGAAAGAGCTTATTTCGATGTAGCGACATCAAAATAAGCTATTTTGATGAATAATGTCTACACATCCTCCAGGGCTGGCACCATCGACGTTCAGCGTCGAAGTTGGGCAGCACCACATCGTAGTAGGCGCTGCAGGGGAATGTCTACATGCCAAAGTAGCACACATCGAAATGAGGGTGCCAGGAACAGCTGCAGACAGGGTCACAGGGCGGACTAGCACTTCGGGGGCAACAGCTAGCCGCTCCCTTAAAGGGCCCCTCCCAGACACACTCAGCCTGCACAACACGCGGTCTGCAGAGCCATAGGCACACACAACTCGGGCGACGCAGTCATGGACCTCCAGCAGCAGCAGCAGCAGCAGCAGCCAGAGGTCCACCCAGCCGCCCCTGCAGAAGCAGTGCTCGCCCTGCTCAATGCAATGCAGGAGGCAGCTGAGCACATCCTAGCCACAGAGGAGGAGCTGCCCGCAGGGGAGGAGGAAGCAACCCCAAACCCTGCAGCCCCGCGCGCCCCCCGCCTCCCGCCGCACACACCGCCGGCTGTGGAGCTACCCCACGAGCACCGACTGGTGGGAGCGACTGGTGCTCGGAGAGTGGGACGACGACCGCTGGCTCCAGAACTTTCACATGAGCCGGCAGACATTTCTGGACCTATGCCAGTGGCTCACCCCCACACTGAGGCACCAGGACACCTTCATGCGGCGTGCCCTCAATGTCGAGAAACGGGTCGGCATCGCTGTTTGGAAGCTGGCCACTCCAGACAGCTACCGATCCATGGGCCAGCAGTTTGGCGTCAGCAAGGCCACTGTCGGGGCTGTCCTCACGGAGGTAAGAGGACCCACGGGGGGAGGGGGAGGCAGCCCTGGCAGGGGAGGGGATCCCTGGCAGGGGAGGGCCACACACACCCTGCACACCCCTCATTGGTGGTCTCCCATGTGCTTCCGCTGCAGGTCGCCGATGCCATCAACTCCCTGCTCCTCCACAGGCTCGTGCGGCTTGGGGACCCGGATGCCGCCATCACGGGGTTTGCCACCCTGGGCTTCCCCAATTGCTTTGGGGCTCTGGATGGGACCCACATCCCCATCTGTGCCCCAGAGCACAGTGGAGGACGCTACTTAAACAGGAAGGGCTACCACTCAGTGGTCTTCCAGGCCTTGGTGGACAGCCAGGGCCGCTTCCTGGACATATATGTTGGCTGGCCTGGCAGCACCCACGACGCCCGGGTATTCCGGAATTTGGGCCTGTGCCGCCAGCTGGAGGCGGGGACCTTCATCCCCCAGAGGGAGATCCCTGTGGGGGACACCACCATGCCCCTCTGCATCATCGGAGATGCGGCATACCCCCTCCGGCCCTGGCTCATGCACCCATACACGGGCCATCTGTCTGCCAGCCAGGAGCGCTTCAACATGCGCCTGAACTACACGCGCCAGGTGGTGGAGCGCACATTTGGCCGCCTGAAAAGGCACTGGAGGTGTCTCCTCACCCGCCTTGATGCAGGCCCCACCAACATCCCCCAGATTGTGGACGTGTGCAGTGCCCTCCACAACCTCGTCGAGAGCAAGGCGGAGGCATTCTTTCAGGGCTGGGCTGTGGAGGCTGGCAGGGCCGATGTGCAACCACCAGCTGCCCCCAGTTGCCAGGTGGACCCCGAAGGGACCTGGGTCCGGGAGGCCCTGCGGGCCAAAGTTTGATGAGGCCGCGGGGTGAACGCTGGCAGGCCCCCCACTGCACGCCCCCCATCCTCCACAACACTCCCTGCCCCCACGCCCACACCACAGAGCACCCAAGAGCACACACACCCCTACTTTTCTTGTAAATAAAAACAGACATTTGTTCGTCAAACCAGATATATGTTGAACTCTTATTATTATTATCATAACTAACTATTTACAGGCAACATAAATAATATATATATATGTATTATAAATAAGATAAGATGAAAGAAAAAAGGGGAAGACAAGGAGGGGGAGAACTATTTACATGGGGGGGCAGGTATCAGCATAATAACATAACAACAGGGGTCTAATACAAACTATTTACAAAAGAAGATGATTACTGAAGGGGATAAATACAAAGGGGGGGCCACGTCCTGGGCCCCACACCCCCTAATGTCCATTACTGGGGGTGGGTGGCCGCGACCCACGCCTCAGCCTCAGCCCTGGCTGGGGCTGGCTGGGGGCCAGGCAGACCGGGAGGTAAGGTCGGCGGGTGTCAGCTGGCCCCAGGTCCCCCTCGGCGGAAGGGCCCTCGGTGGCGGATGGCAGTGCGACAGCAGATAGAGCAGCGGGTGGAGCAGGCAGGGAAAGCAGAGCAGCGGCTGGCGTGGCATGGGGGGCCAGGTAGTCCGTGATGCGCTCGAAGGTGCGCATAAAGGCCCCCCATGCCTCCTGGCACCAGGCCAGTGCCCACTCCTGGAGTTGGAGGCGCCGCTCCTCCACCCGCCGGCGCTGCTTGGAGACCTCCAGCTGCTGACGGAGGATTGCCAGCAGCTGAGGGGTCCATCGCCGTCCATGGGTGGTACTGGCTCCGCCGTCGTCCCTGCCCTGGGGCCAGTCGGTGCTCCGCCGAGGGGCTGGCCTGGACTGATGTCCCCGGTGGGCTCTCCGGGACCACTGACACCTCGCCAGCGGTCTCTGGTCCTACTGATTGTGCAGCTGCGGAACACGGGGGGGAAGAAGAGTGGAGACAGCCGTTAGTGTGGTCCCCAAGCCGTGGCCCTTGTCCCCCCACCCCTCTGCTGCTGGTTCCCCATCCCCGTCCCCGGGAGATGCTGCTGATGATGATGGGTGTCCCACCCCCTCCCCCCGCGGGACCCTAGGTTCGGCTCCCCCCATCCCCAGGGATGGGGCATGGCACTGTCGTGCTAGGGGGGGCAGGGGCTGATGCAGTCCTGTGAGGGACATGCCACTGCTGTCCTTGGGGCCATGGTCATCTGGGCATGTGGAGGGCCCTGGTCATGTCTGCTACCCCCGCCCCTCAACCCCGGGGGTGTGCACTGGGGGGGTACATACCTGATGGTCTGCTCCCACAGTCGGGGGACACCCAGTGGGTGGATGCCCTGCTGGAGCTCCGTGATGGCAGCGCGATCCGGAGACCTCTGTCGCTGGAGGAGGACTCCCCTCCTCCTCCTCCGGCGTCCCAGGGGTGGGCTCCTGGGGGGGCCCCTGGGGTGCGAGGCTTACCTCCGGGGCGGACTCCACCTCCAGGGCCTGCTGGGGCTCGTCAGCCGAGGTATCAAGAGTGGCAAGAGGGGAGGAGGTGTGCCAGGGGCCCAGGATGGCCCTGAGCTCCCTGTAAAAGGGGCAAGTGACAGGGACAGCCCCAGATCGGCCAGCCGCATCCCAGGCCTGGGCATAACCCTGCTGCAACTCCTTCACCTTACTCCTGACATGGTCAGGAGTGGGGGCAGGGTGACCCCGGGCGGCCAGGCCCTCGGCCAGCTGAGCAAATGCATCCACCTTCCACCTCTTGCTCCCCATTACCTGGAGCACCTCCTCCTTGCTCCAGAGCCCCAGCAGGTCCTGAAGCTTGGCCTCCATCCAGGAGGGGCCCCACTGCCACTTCCCAGCCTGGCTGCCGGGCTGGGAGCCCTGGCTCCCCTTGGGGGGGTGCCCTGGGGGCGCTTGGGGGGCTGGGGGCGGCCATTGCAGCAAGGGGCGGGTGGCTGCAGAGGGGCGTGCAGGCTGGCCACGTGGCTGGGCTGCCGCCTGCATGCTTTCTCAGCTTCCTGCACAGGAAGGCAGGGGGCGGGGACCTTTAAGGGGCCGCTGCACATGGCGACCATCAAGCTCAGGAGCTGGAGAGAGCGTCTCTCAACCCCTCAGCTGATGGCCGCCATGGCGGACCCCGCTATTTCAATGTTGCGGGACGTGCAACGGCTACACGTTCCCTACTTCGACGTTCAACATCGAAGTAGGGCGCTATTCCCATCTCCTGATGGGGATAGCAACTTCGACGTCTCGCCGCCTTACGTTGATGTCAACTCCAAAATAGCACCTGCCACATGTAGCCGTGGCGGGCGCTATTTCAAAGTTGGCGTGGCTACTTCGAAGTAGCCAGCACGTGTAGACGCGGCTATCATGTCCTATCAATACAGGATTTGTTTTTCCATATCTGTAAATAATATTCCCATAATTCCTTTGTTACAGAATAACAAAAGCAAAGACATTCAAAAACCAAGTAACCCTAAGATGCTGAGGACATTTTCCCAAGTTATTTGGCTGTTATTCAAGATATTCCCTAACCAGTGGAAAAGAAAGGCGTAGAACTAAATGAGAATTTTGAGACTGATAAAAATAGATCTTAACTCATGCTGAATGAAACAAAACATGTAAACACATGCTTAACTTCATCCCTCTTCAGAAAACTTCAGCACATGTTTAAAAATAGACATGCACTTAAGTGCTTTACTGAACAAGGACTAACTTAAGTCCCACTGAAGTTGATGAGACTTGAACACATGTTTCCTGTAAGGTATTTTCTAAAGTGTTTTGCTATATATGAATGGGCTCATCTACTGGAGCCTGAAATCAGTGCTTTTAGGACATGTTCCCAGGCATACAAGATGCAAAGAATTCAGATCCATGCACGTTGGATGTGACAGGAACATAAGAACATAAGAATGGCCATACTGGGTCAGACCAAAGGTCCATCCAGCCCAGTATCCCGTCTGCCGACAGTGGCCAATGCCAGGTGCCCCAGAGAAGGAGAACAGAACACAATGATCAAGTGATTTATCTCCTGCCATCCATCTCCTGCCCTTGTACTGAAGGCTAGGGCACCATACTTTACCCCTGGCTAATAGCCATTTATGGACCTAACCTGCAAAAATTTATCGAGCTCTTTTTTAAACCCTAATAGAGTCCTGGCCTTCACAGCCTCCTCCGGCAAGGAGTTCCACAGGTTGACTGTGCGCCATGTGAAGAAAAATTTCCTTTTATTAGTTTTGAACCTACTACCCATCAATTTCATTTGGTGTCCCCTAGTTCTTGTATTATGGGAAAAGGTAAATAATTTTTCTATATTCACTTTCTCCACACCATTCATGATTTTATATACCTCTATCATATCACCCCTCAATCGCCTCTTTTCCAGACTGAAAAGTCCCAGTCTCTCTAGCCTCTCCCCATATGGGACACATTCCAAACCCCTAATCATCTTAGTCGCCCTTTTCTGTACCTTTTCTAATGCCAATATATCCTTTTTGAGGTGAGGAGACCACATCTGCACGCAGTACTCAAGATGTGGGCGTACCATAGTTTTATATAGGGGAAGTATGATATCTTTTGTCTTATTATCTATCCCTTTTTTAATAATTCCTAACATCCTATTTGCTTTACTAACTGCCGCTGCACACCGCGTGGATGTCTTCAGAGAACTATCCACTATAACTCCAAGATCCCTTTCCTGATCTGTCGTAGCTAAATTTGACCCCATCATGTTGTACGTGTAATTTGGGTTATTTTTTCCAATGTGCATTACCTTACACTTACCCACATTAAATTTCATTTGCCATTTTGCTGCCCAATCACTCAGTTTGCTGAGATCTTTTTGAAGTTCTTCACAATCCCTTTTGGTTTTGACTGTCCTGAACAACTTGGTGTCATCTGCAAACTTTGCCACCTCACTGCTTACCTCATTTTCTAGATCATTGATGAACAAGTTGAACAAGATCGGTCCCAGGACTGACCCCTGGGGAACACCACTAGTTACCCCCCTCCATTGTGAAAATTTACCATTTATTCCAACCCTTTGTTTTCTGTCTTTTAACCAATTCCCGATCCATGAAAGGATCTTTCCTCCTATCCCATGACCGCCTAATTTACATAAAAGCCTTTGGTGTGGGACCGTGTCAAAGGCTTTCTGGAATTCTAGGTATATTATGTCCACTGGGTGCCCCTTGTCCGCACGTTTATTAACCCCTTCAAAGAATTCTAATAGATTAGTTAGACACGACTTCCCTCTGCAGAAACCATGCTGACTTTTGCCCAACAATTTGTGCTCTTCTACGTGCCTTGCAATTTTATTCTTTACTATTGTTTCTACTAATTTTCCTGGTACTGATGTTAGACTTATCAGTCTATAATTGCCAGGGTCTCCTCTAGAGCTTTTTTTAAATATTGGCGTTATATTGGCCGTCTTCCAGTCATTGGGTACCGAAGCGGATTTAAAGGATAGGTTACAAACCACTGTTAATAACTCCGCAATTTCACATTTGAGTTCTTTCAGAACCCTTGGGTGAATACCGTCTGGTCCTGGAGACTTGTTACTATTCAGCTTATCAATTAATTCCAAAGCCTCCTCTAATGTCACTTCAATCTGAGAGAGTTCCTCAGATTTGTCAGCTAAAAAGGCTGGCTCAGATTTAGGAACCTCTGTAACATCCTCAACCGTGAAGACTGAAGCAAAGAAATCATTTAATCGCTCCGCAATGGCACTGTCTTCCTTGATCGCTCCTTTTACATCTTTATCGTCCAAGGGCCCCACTGCTTTTTTAGCGGGCTTCCTGCTTCTAATGTATTTAAAAAACATTTTACTATCATTTTTTGAATTTTTGTCTAGCCGTTCCTCAAAATCTTTTTTGGCTTTTCTTACTATATTATGACAATGTTATCCAGTAAGCTTTCACAGTTCACAAGATTGGAAAAATCTCTAGGTATCTTTGTTTTTTTTTTATTTTTTAAATTTTTTTATTAACAAAAATCACTGATATAGTGGCACACATTTGTGACACTTTATAAAAACAGCTCGTGTTCAATGCCTTAAAGTGTGTATAGTTTAATGCTATAGGTGGGAACAACTATAGTCCAGCATATTTTAGCTATTATCTACCTTCAGAGCAAATTTTCATGTTAACTAGGCAAGTGGAACAGAAAATATCAGCAATTCTGACCCACCGTTTGTAGTTATTGCAGCTGGGTTACAAGAGATGTGGGAAGGTGCTGCTTCTCTCTTTCTTGACTCCTGTAACTCTCCATACATTGACCTGCAGATTAAAATGTGTGCTACATTTCTTACGAAGAGCGAAGGGGAGTTATCAAATGGGATGGTGTTGGTAAAATAGTTGTTATATTGGTACTGGCATATATATTTCCATTAATTAGATGAACCATGCAACATCACAGATATGATAAACACTTCAGTTAGGCTACATAGCTGTATAAATTTTAAGGAGATAAAATATATATGAAATAGAACTCATAAGTCAAACTAAAGTTGTTAACATAAAAGTACTCAGAAGGGGAAACATGATACTACTGCTGCTTCAACAGAAAGTTCAACAAATTTAAATATTTGTCAAGTCATTAGACATTCATTAACTATTCTTGATTTCTGCAAATGCATTCATCTGTGGTGCAATAAGTAATCACCAGTACTATGACTGAATGAAGTATGTTCACAAATACTTTTCATAATATGTGATTGATCCTATGATAGATCTTCTGCTTCCAAATGAATGACTAAAACTTTAACCAGGATAATGATGGATTACAAATAAACAGTGAATGATAAACTACATCCTCCAGCACTACTTTATGCAAATTTGCAAATGGTTTAATAAAAACCTATTCTCCCTGTCTCACAACACAAGAACAAGGGGATCTGATAATGATATTAATATCAATAACATCCAGTTATCGTAATTAATTTTAAGTTTTGGAATAGTTATTAAAATGTGTGCTTCAATTTAACAATTAGAGACCAGTGCAGGAGGTAAATTATCACACTTCTGGTTACTGCAAAATTCTGACACCTTGCCCTGGCCGCGATCCGAGTTGGCACACTGATCTATGGATCTAGGGTCTGGATCCATGACAGCTAGCCCTATGTTCCTAAGAATAGCATTGGAACAAATTCAGGACCTTTATTTATAAATATATTTCTGATAATTTTTCTCCTTATAAAACTAGTTCTAATGACAATGCAAAAAAAGGTCAAAGAGGTCAAAAAAAGCTAATAAAGTGAGAAAATAATACTTCATACTAAATTCCACCGGGGTAATACTACAAGGTATTCATAGGTAATAGGTACATTTCACTCTGCTTTAGAAAACCCTTCTGTCAGTGAAACTTCTGGACTAACAGAGTAGTTATGGAACAGTCACTAGGAAAGGTTTCTGGAAAGGTTACATATGTGTTTGGATATAGTGTTACAGGGCCCTTCTGAGTTAATATTAGAGGCAGGTTTAGATGACCCAGGAAGTACTTTGTTCTTTCCACTTGTGTCATCAATAATTCCATGTCTAAGACCATTTTTCTTCATAGAAACTGGGGGAGTTGAAAATGGAGAAAATGAAGGTCAGCTTTATAAACAGTGGGAGTAGACAGGACCAAACCGTTATTGTTCCATTATTGTCAAAGTAGCTTCCATGAGCTAGGAGATATTTATAATCTGGTACATTTTAGTGTAAGCGTGTTATCTCACAGAAAACAGCATGGCTGATAGAATTCTAGTGAGACACATGAAACAGATGTTTCATATGAATGGCTGAAATGGCAGGGGAAAGTCTGTGACAAGCAGCTGTTGATATGCTCAGGCTGTTCAGGAATACACAAGAGAAAAGGACTAAACCTCTGTCTTGATCGGATCACTCCCTACAACCAAATTGAATAAACAAACAAAACAGAGAACATTAATGCCATGAATTATATGAGCATAAGTGCATGTTTTTGCCATAGCAACACGGAGTGAGTGACTCCACTGCAGTGCAGTTGCTCTATTTAAGATTAATTTGGTTAAGGTCACGTAACAACTAGTCTTTTGGAGGAGAATGTAAAGAGTTCTTGGGAAAGCTTTTTTTTCCTGTAATATACAGACTTCTTTTTGGGTTTTGCATATAACCAGATCACAACCCTGCCATAGTTAAAATGTCACACTATGCACAGCAGAAAATAATCTGATAATTTCCAATGCAGTACATAGAAATACAGTCATTGCAGCAAAGGGAATATTTTCTCTATCTCTCACTCCCTTTTTCCCCCCCTGGCTTTTCCATGACATTATTTATGTGGAGGGCTTTTTGCTTTGAAAGCTATTTCTATATTTCCTCCAAATAAACAAATGTGAAATCATACCATGTTGCAGGAAACATTATAATTAGCTGCTCTACAATATGAGAGCCTGAGGTGATGTAGTAATAGACTAGGGCACACTCTTCAGTACCTCCCTGGGCACTTTTCAGCAATCATCTCAGGAAATCATGAGGTTCACAGTTGAATCAGATAAATAAAATAACCCTTCACAGATCTGTCATTGCAAATGGGACTCCATGTATTTCACTGTACAGCAATGTAGTATTTCATTGCTGTTACTGTAGAAATATATAGATCATTGATGCAGCATTTAAAAATTCCTGTTGTGTATTTTTCTGTTTAGTTAAAGCACTTCCACAGAGTCAAGTTGAAAAATAGCTAAAGCAGTGTGAAAAATTCGTATGTACCCTGGATCCACCACAGGGTCAAAAGTAAAGGATCTAAATCAATAAAAATTTCTCTATTGGTCAGCAAAGAAGAGATGAGATGAAGACAGTTAAGCAACAGACTCCAATGATATAATTAAAGCAGCCTTGAAGCACTAAACACAGAATATAAAGCTCAGTAATATGAAATATCTGATGCCAGAGGTGCTTCTTCAGTTAGCTTCTATAGGGTGAATAGCAGTAGCAGTTCTTTGGTGGTTTAATGGTCTGTTAACAATCAGTTTATTGGATACAGGCTAACTCTTTTTTTCTTCTTTGGTCTAAACAGTTCTCCCTTCTGACAAATCAGCATCTGCTCCAACAGAATATCCAGCAGTGATATGTGCTCAGCTTTGCCAGAGAGAAGATAGATGTTGGGTAGACTTTTGTCTAACAGAACTGAAGAGAACATTCCACAGGCTGGAGATTATAAGATTAAGGTAGTGAATTTCTTAGGTTTAAGACCACAGTGCCATTATAATAGCTTTATGCTGGCCACTTGAAGCCACTGAGGAGCTGTTTTCCTATTAAGCCTACTAGCACACGCAGAGAACTTCCTTAAATGAAAGCTGAGCCTGATAATGACAATCACAACAGTCAATGAAGTGCTATGTAGGAGAAACACAAGCTGCTGTTAATAGAGAGAAGCAAGGGGTTCACCAAATACAAATGGATTTTGCAGTATGTGGAAAGGATAAACTTCAAAACATTGTTCAGCTTCTAGGGCCAAATCCTGCCCCCTCCTCTATAGTTGCAGAGGGACCTAACCCAGTGGACCTAACCCAGTTACACCAGAGAGAAAAGGAACTGTGATCCCGGCAGCAGGATTCTTCCCCACTGTGGAGTTCTGCTATGTTGGGGTTCACTACACCACAGCAAGCCAAGGACTGGGGGCGGAGAAGAGAATAAATGAAGGATGAAGAACGGGGAGAAGGCTGAGACAGTCCAACAGCCAGACGGTATTCCTTCCTCCATGCATACTGTTTTCTCCCATGCAGGCCTGCCAAAGGTGTAGGGCAAAGAGGGCAGTTGTCTAGGGACCCAGTATTTCAAAGGGGCCCAGAGCTCTGGTCAACACTGCTGATGGAGTAGCAGTGGCAGCAGCCAGAGCTCCAGACACCTTTGAACCGCTGTAGCAACAGTGCTCCACGTGGCTCGGGGAGGGGGGGAGGGCAGTGCCACAATTCTGGTGGCACTAAGGGCTTGCCCTTTCCACCACTGGCCCCTCCCTTTCAGAGATTTGGACCTAGGCCCTGGCAGCTATGGTGGCTGTCGGCCCCACTGCTCCCATGAAGCACTTCCTGGAAGTAGAGTTGTCTAAGACTCTAAATGATCATAAAAACTATGAAGAAGACTTAGGGACTGTGGTGGATAATCAGCTGAACATAAACTCCCAGTGTGATGCTACGAAGACAAAGACGTAATGCAATCCTTAGAGGTGTAAACAGGAAAATCTCCAAAGGGGTAGGAAGACCATTTTACCTCTGTATTTTACTCTGGTATGACTGCTGCCAGAATACCATGTCCAGTTCTGCTGCCCATGATTCAAGAAGTTTGTTGGTGAATTGAGAGGGGTAAGAGAAGAGCCAGGAGAATGATTTAAGAATTTAAAAACAGGCCTAAAAGTGATCCCCTGTGAGTGCTTAATCTAATTAGTTTGACAAAGAGAAGCTTGAAGAGTGACTTGATCACAGTCAATAAGGGGGTATCAATATTTAATAATTAGCTCCTCAGCTGAGCAGAGAATGGTGTAACATGACCCAAAGGCTGGAAGTTGAAGCTAGAAAATTCAGACTGTGTGAATTTTTAATAGTGAAAATAATTAACCATTCAACAATTTACTAATACTCATGGTAAATTCTTCAGCACTATTAAATTTTAAACCAAGATTGGAAGTTTTTTTATCTGAAACTGCACCCCACCATCAACTTCAGCCTTGACCACCCCACATGAGGAATACATTTCCTAGACACTACAGTACAAATCACTGGTGGCCTGATCAGTACCACACTCTACCAGAAACCCACTGACCACTACACTTACCTACATGCTTCTAGGTTCCATCCTACACACACAACACAATCCATCGTTTACAGTCAAGCCCTGAGATACAATCGCATCTGCTCTGATCCTGCTAACACATACCGAAAACTACAAGATCTCTACCAAACATTAATAAACTTTAATAACCCACCAGGAGAAGTAAAAAAACAAATTGACAGGGCCAGATGAATACCCAGAAACCAACTACTCCAAGATAGGCCCAAAAAAGCCAAGAACAGAACACCACTCATTATTACCTACAGCCCCCAGTTCAAATCACTGCAATGCATTATTAAAGACCTACAACCTATCCTAAATCCTGATGCTACACTCCAGAAGGCCCTAGTTGACAGGCCTGTTCTCTCCTACAGACAACCTCCTAACCTTATGAGGATTCTCACTAGCAACCATAGGCTATACCACAATAATATTAATCCTGGAACTTTTCCTTGAAACAAGCCCTGTTGCCAACTTTGTCCACATATCTATTCTGGAGATACCATCACTGGCCCAAACCACATTAATTACAGAATCAGGGGCACATTTTCCTGTTCCTCAACTACCATCATATATGCCATCATGTGCCAGCAATGCCCACACACTATTTATTTTGGGCAAATTGCAAACACCCTTTGCCAAAGAATGAATGGACATAGAGCAGACATCGAAAATCTCCAAATACACAAAGTTGTCAGCCAACACTTTAGTGGACTGGTCCATTCCGTTAAAGACCTGAGAGTTTGTGTTCTGGAGAAAAGAGATTATTCATATTCAAATTCAACACTTTAACACATGGTCTGAACAGGGACAGCAGTTATCTGATCCATTACAAGGATTCTTTCACATACTTTGACCTTACCTACCCCCCCACACCCCTCTTTCTGCTCTTCTGTCTGATTTGCCAATCTTGATAACAATTTTTTCTGATTTGTCAAACTTGATAACAATTTTTGGATCTCTGTGCTTTATATATTGAGTCTGTTCTGGTATGGCTATAGGTCTGAAAAAGTGGTTCTGTCCCACGAAAGCTCATCACCTAATAAATTATTTTGTTGGACTTTAAATTGCTACATGACTGCTTTTCTGTTTTGATAGAATACAGACTAACATGGCTATCTCTCTGTTATTATGCCCAAGGAATTATTTTGGAGCAGTTCTATGGCCTACATTAAATGAGGGGTCAAACTACATGTTCGCAGAGGTCCCTTCTGGCTTGGGATCCATGCATATTTTAACACCCCCCATTCCAGAAGATCTCTTTCCAAAAAGTTTCAGGGGAAATCTGCCAGACAGACATTGTTCCCCAAGAAAAGGGAACACGGCAAAGATAGGGTGGATCTGGTAGTCCTAAAGCAAGAAAACAGCTAAGGAAAGGCTTTGCTGCACATCTAGGACCTAGGGTGGAGAGGGAGGATCTCTTCCCCCTGCCTGATGGAGATCTCCCTTTCGCAGACAAGCTGCTTTCCTATGTGTTTTTGTTCTCAAATCTGTCCCTTAGAAATACAGATTATGCAACTGAAACTCAGTTCCCAGATGTAAAGAACAAAAAATACATGCAATTCTTTTGTAAAATGAATGCACAAGAGTTAAAAGGACCTCAGCAAACCTATGGGAGCTTCAGGCCCAGAGCGCTTGCAAGGAGGAAGTGGTTAAATTACTGAGGTAGGAGTTAGATCTGGTTTCAATTCCAACATTAGCTACGGACTTCAGGCTTGATTTTCAAATTCAACTGAACTGCATTTGGTACAGGACTCATGGGGAAAGAAGGGCAAAGCTTTCTGCAGTTGCCCTATTCCTGAAAATAATAACAATATGAGGTGGCCATAGCACATTTTTTGCATTTTTAAGTAAATTGAAAACAGATTTTTCCACTCTTTGCCAGTAGAGAGAGTAATTTTCATGTGTTTATAGAGCCGTGTCTACACGTGCACACTACTTCGAAGTAGTGGCACTAACTTCGAAATAGCGCCCGTCACGGCTACACGCGTCGGGCGCTATTTCGAAGTTAACTTCGACATTAGGCGGTGAGACGTCGAAGCCGCTAACCCCATGAGGGGATAGGAATAGCGCCCTACTTCGACATTCAATGTCAAAGTAGGGACCGTGTAGTCGTTGCGCGTCCCGCAACGTCGAAATTGCGGAGTCCTCCATGGCGGCCATCAGCTGAGGGGTTGAGAGACGCTCTCTCCAGCCCCTCAGCTCAATGGTGGCCGCGTGGAGCGGCCCCTTAAAGGTCCCATCCCCCTCCTTTCCTGTGCAGGAAGCTGAGGGAACGTGCACGCAGCAGCCCAGACACGCGGCCAGCATGCATGTCCCTCAGCAGCCACAGGAGGCACAGGACCTTTAATGGCCGCCTGGCAGCCCCCCCAGGGAACCCCCCCCAAGGGGAGCCAGGGCAGCCAGCCCAGCCAGGCTGGCAGCCAGGCCGGCAAGCGGCAGCAGGGCCCCTCCTGGACGGAGGCCGAGCTACGGGACCTGCTGGGGCTCTGGAGTGAGGAGGAGGTGCTCCAGGTAATGGGGAGCAAGAGGCGGAATGCGGATGCATTCGCTCGGCTGGCCGAGGGCCTGGCCACCCGGGGTCACCCTGCCCGCACTCCTGATCACGTCAGGAGTAAGGTGAAGGAGCTGCGGCAGGGTTACTCCCGGGCCCGGGATGCGGCCGGCCGATCTGGGGCCGCCCCCGTCACTTGCCCCTTTTACAGGGAGCTCAGGGACATCCTGGGCCCCCGGCACACCTCCTCCCCTCCGGCCACCCTTGATACTTCGGCCAACGAGCCCCAGCAGGCCCTGCAGACGGAGTCCGCCCCGGAGGTAAGCCCCGCACCCAGGGGCCCCCCTGGAGCCCACCCCGGGCCATCGCGGCAGGAGGAGGAGGAGGAGGGGGGCTCCTCCTCCGCAGAATCCGGGCTGCAGATCCTCCTCCTGCCATCCCGGAGCAGCAGCCGGGCCTCCTCCTCCCGGGGATGTCCGGACCGTGGGAGTGGACCGACAGGTATGTACCCCCCTCTGGTGTACACCCCTGGGCTTGAGGGGCGGGGGTAATAGATATGTGTCCAGGGCCCCCCACATGCTCACATGGCCATGGCCCCAAAGACAGCAGGGCCATGTCCCCCACAGCAGTGCATCAGCCCCTGCCCCCCGCCACCCCGCACGACAGTGCCATGCCCCATCCCCGGGGCAGGGGGGAGCGGAACCTTGAGGGGCCCCCGGGAGGAGGGGGTGGGACACCCCGCAGCAGCAGCAGTAGCAGCAGCAGCAGCAGCAGCAGCATGTGATGGAGTGGGGGGAGTGCAAAAGGGAGACTCAGGCTAGATATGAGCAACAAGAGCTGAATAGCTCCCAGGGGCAAAGGATGATCCTGGGGCTACAGCTGGCAGGTGACACCTCTGCCCTGAACAAAGAGGAGGGAGGAGCCAAGCTGGCTTTGAATCTGCGGGGGGGGGCGGAGGAGCTGGGGCCGCAGGAAGAGTCTAGGGGAAGGGAGAGCTGGAAGGCAGCCAGCCTGAGGAGGGGGAAAGCTGCATCCCAGAGGGGCCCCCCTTGGGGTCTTCTCCCCAGGATGGGTTGGAAGGACTGTCTCTTTTGACAGCTGGTGCTGTCACTCCTGGGAGAAACTGGGCATCTGTGGCCTAAGAAACCTCTCCTGTCAGACCCTGCGGAGTGAAGTGAGAGTCGCTCCCACCAGGGGACGGGGTGCAGTGCAGGGGGACCCCTGAACCCCATCCATCACAGCAGCATCTCACGGGGATGGGGAACCTGCAGCACAGGGCTGGGGGCACAAAGGCCACGGCTCGGGGCCCACACTAACGCCTGTCTCCATTCTTCTTCCCCCCCTCCTCTCCTGTGTCCCACACCTGCACCATCAGAAGGACCGGAAGAGAGCGCCGGCGAGGCATCAGTGGTCCCGGAGACCCCTCCAGGGCCATCGCTCCAGGCAAGCCGCTCGGCCGAGGACCAACCGGCCCCACGGCGGGCTAGACGGCGGACCCCGCGCCACCACCAGCCGACAGCGATGGACCCCCAGCTGCTGGCCATCCACCGTCGGCAGCTGGAGGTCACGGAGCAGCACCTGCGGGTGGAGCAACGCCACCTGCAGCTGCAGGAGTGGGCACTGGCCTGGCGCCAAGAGGCATGGGGGGCCTACATGGAGACTTTCAACCGCCTGGTGGACTACCTGGCCCCCCATGCCGCGCCGGCCGCCGCAGCGCCCGCCCTGCCTGCTCCACCCGCCACATCACCAGCTGCCCCGCACGTCGCCATCCCGTCCGCCGTCGCCCCACCACCCACCACCGAGGGCTGGAGCACCGAGGGACCCCTGGAGCCAGCTGAGACTCGCCGGGCATATCTTCCAGTCCACCCCGCCCCCAGCCAGCCCCGGACAGGGCTGCGGCCGCGGTGGGGCTCCCGGCCACCCACGCCCAGTGCCGGACTTTAGGGGCGAGAGGCACGGGACGTGGCCCCCCCCTTGTATATAGTTGTGACATTAATTTGTGCCCCCCATTTGCCCCGTCCCCCCCATGTAAATAGTCCTCCCCTTTATCATCCCTGGTTTTCTTTTTATTAGTGAACAAACTTTTTTATTACTATTGTTTTATTTGTACACATTACTTTTGTTCCACACGTTGTATATAGTTTGTTCTTGTTTTATTTATAGTTAAAAAAAAAGTTCTAAAAGAAAAAGCAGTTTAAGTTCAGCCACAAGTGCGTGCTGTCATTTGTCCAGGAAAAGTGGGAGGGCGGGTGCGGTTGGGTGCTCCATGGTGTGGGCGTTGGGGCAGGGAGTGTTGTAGACGAAGGGGTGGGCAGTGGGGGGCCTGGCAGAGTACACCCCGCGGCCTCATCATCGAAGTGGGCCCGCAGGGCCTCCCGGACCCGGGTCCCTTCGGGGTCCACCTGCCGACTGGGGGCAGCGGGTGGATGCACGTCGGCCTTGCCGGCCTCCACAGCCCAGCCCTGGAAAAAGGCCTCCCCCTTGCTCTCCACCAAATTGTGCAGGGCGCAGCAGGCACCCACAATCAGGGGGATGTTGTTGGGGCCCACATCCAGGCAGGTCAGGAGACATCTCCAGCGTCCTTTCAGGCGGCCAAATGAGCGCTCCACCACCTGGCGCGCGTAGTTCAGGCGCTGGTTGAAGCACTCCTGGCTAGCGGAGAGATGGCCCGTGTACGGGTGCATGAGCCAGGGCCAGAGGGGGTATGCCGCATCTGCGATGACGCAGAGGGGCATGGTGGTGTCCCCCAGAGGGATCTCCCGCTGGGGGATGTAGGTCCCTGCCTCCAGCCGGCGGCACAGGCCCGAGTTCCGGAAAACCCGGGCGTCGTGGGTGCTGCCAGGCCAGCCCACATAAATGTCCTGGAAATGGCCCTGGCTGTCCAACAAGGCCTGGAGGACCACAGAATGGTAGCCCTTGCAATTGATGTAGCATCCTCCACTGTGATGCGGGGCGCGGATGGGGATGTGAGTCCCATCCAGAGCCCCGAAGCAATTGGGGAAGCCCAGGGTGGCAAAGGCCGCGATGGTGGCATCTGGGTCCCCCAGCCTCACGAGCCTGTGCAGGAGCATGGCATTGATGGCACGCACAACCTGCAGGGAAAGCACATGGGAGAGCACCAATGAGGGGTGAGCAGGGTGTGCGTGGCCCTGCCCTGCCCTCCCCTCCCCTCCCCTGCCCTGCCCTGCCCTCCCCCACCCTCCCCTTCCCTCCCCTGCCCTCCTCTGCCGGGGCCCCCCTCCCCTGCCCTGCCCTCCCCCCGTGGGTTCGCTTACCTCCATGAGGACAGCCCCGACGGTGGCCTTGCCAACACCAAACTGCTGTCCCACAGATCGGTAGCTGTCTGGAGTGGCCAGCTTCCAGACAGCGATGCCGACTCGTCTCTCCACAGGGAGGGCACGCCACATGGCAGTGTCCTGGTGCCTGAGTGCGGGGGTGAGCCACTGGCACAGCTTCATAAATGTCTGCTGGCTCATCCTGAAGTTTCTGAGCCAGCGGTCGTTGTCCCACTCCTCAAGCACCAGCCGCTCCCACCAGTCGGTGCTGGTGGGGTAGCTCCACAGCCGCTGGCGTGTGAGGCGGGGGGGGAGGGGGTGGGGTGCTGCAGGGTTGGGGGTTGAGCCCTGCTGCCCTGGGGGCAGCTCCTCCTCCGGTGTAGCAAGGAGGTGCTCAGCTGCCTCCTGCATGGCATGGAGCAGGGCAAGCCCTGCTTCTGCCGGGAGGGCTGGGTGGACCTCTGGCTGCTGCTGCTGCTGCTGCTGCTGGGGGTCCATGCCTGCGTCGCCCGGGGTCTGTGTGCCTATGGCTCCTCAGACCGCGTGTTGTGCAGGCTGAGTGTGTCTGGGAGGGGCCCTTTAAGGGAGCGGCTAGCTGTTGCCCCGGAAGCGCTAGTCCGCCCTGTGACCCTGTCTGCAGCTGTGCCTGGCATCCCTATTTCGATGTGTGCTACTTTGGCGTGTAGACGTTCCCTCACAGTGCCTATTTCGATGTTGTGCTGCGCAACATCGAAGTTGAACATCGATGTTGCCAGCCCTGGAGGACGTGTAGACGTTGTTACATCGAAATAAGCTATTTCGATGTAGGCTTCACGTGTAGATGTAGCCTAGATGTGTCAAGAGCTCATGTTAAAATACCTCTAGCAAATCATACCTCAGACTGAAAAACTCTTGCTCCAGGTAAGCTACAAACCACCTACCTATTTTGCTTCCTTTTTGTCTCCATTGTTGACCAAATCTCATTCCACTGTATGTGTGATTTCTTTTATAACATTGGCCAGTACAAGTGCAAGGGAGGGTCTGTATTCTTATTACTTATTGCTCGTTGCAAAGATTACTGACCAATCAAAATCATATCCTTACCAAGAATGTATGTGTCAGAAGTCAACCAAATCTGGCCATATATACAGCAGAAAAGCTACCCTCTAGATGCCCTGCAGGATGGTTCTGGGAAGGATAGAGGATCATAGAAGTGTAGGACTGTAAGGCTCCATCTACACTAGAGTTACTTTGAGATAGCTGTTATTTCAGAATAACTTTGCTAGCATCTACACTACACAAAAGCTATCTCAAAATACATTCAAAATAGCAGGAACGTTGTTTCATAATCAGGAACCCTCATTCAGTGAGAAATAACACTTATTTTAAAATAGGTGCTATTAAGACACTGGCCGTTTCTACACAGGCAGGCTTATATACGGAGCGAAAGATGTAGTGTAGAAGCACAGCCACCAGGGGGGCTTCCAGAAGGAAGTCCTTCTTCCAGAGGCCCCTTCTTCCCAGAAAATTTTTAGGGAGAAGGGGCCTCTGGAAGGAGGACTTCCATCCGCACCTCATTAGCATCTTTCACTCCGTGCATTAGCGTGCCACTTCCGAAGGATGTGGCCTGTGTAGAAATGGCCACTGTATGGCACTATTTCAAAATAACTCCTAATGGCATCAATGACACGGTTTCAAAATAGTGCTATGTGTGCAGAAATGCTATTTTGAAATACCTGGGTGCATTTTGCTTGTAGCTGTGTTATTTGAAATAAGATACGCCCATCCCTCATTTAAAGAGCACTTTACTTATGAATACTTGGTGAAATGAGGAACATATATACCCACCCTTATTCACTATAGCTATGTCTACACTAGGACACTCTGTCTAAGTAGCCTATTTCGAAGTTGCAACATTGAAATAGGCTACTTTGACGCGTATCGTCTACATGTCCTCCAGGGCTGGTGCTGTTGACATTCAACTTTGAAGTAGTGACGGAACATTGAAAGGAGCTGCCCTGGAAGGAAAAGCAGAGCATCCTCACACACAAGTGCTCCCCTTTCAAATAAGGGGCCAGGAAACCCCGTGGACCAGGTCACAGGCTGGACTAGCCCTGGGCAACAGCAACCTGCTCCTTTAAAGAATTTCTCCCAGACACACCCAGCCTGCACAGCATGAGGTCTGCAGAACGCTAGCCCCACTCTCACAGACCAATGCACAGCAGCCATGGACCCTCAGCAGCAGCAGCAGCACCTGCAAGCCTTTCAGTTTGTCACCCAGGGAGCAAGCACCCTGCTAGGTGCTGCACGGGAGGCGGCCCAGCAGTTCCTGCCAGAGAAGCCCTCCGCGGGGGCAGACAGGGACGCCCCTGACAATGGGCTCCCCTGTTCCTCCCCTGCCGGGTGCTCTGCCACTTCTGGAGCTACTCCACCAGCTCAGAGTGGGGGAAGTGGCTGGTCATGGGGGAATGGGACGATGACATCTGGCTGCGGAACTTCCGCATGCACTGGCAGACCGTCCTGGAGCTCTGGCTGTGGCTCACCTCTGCACTGAGGCACCAGCACACCCAGATGCGGCACATCCACCCCGTGGAGAAGAGGGTCACAATAGCTGTCTGGAAGCTGGCCACTCCAGACAGCTACCGCTCCGTGGGACACCAGTTTGGAGTGGGGAAGGCCACAGTCGGGGCGGTCATCAAGGAGGTAAGGAGGCCTGGGCATGCACCCACTGGGGCGGGTGGGGGGCCAGAGAGGGGGGCCTGGGTGTGGGGCTGGGGAGGGAGGGGGCCAAGTGGAGGCCTGGGGAGGGAGGGATGCCCTGGGAAGGAGGGGGTGGGGGGGTGCTTGGGAGGGTGCCTGGAAAGGGGGTTTGGGAGGGGAGTCTGGGGGGAGGGGCCTGGGGCACCCTGCACATCCTCGTGGGTGCTTGTGTCCCCTCCCCACAGGTGGTCCATGCACTTAATGCTTTGCTGCTCCAGAGGGCCATCAGAGTCAGGGACCTGGATGCAGCAGTTGCTGGATTTGCTGCCATGGGGTTCCCAAACTGCTTTGGGGCCCTAGATGGGACCCACATCCCCATCCACACCCCAGACCACAGCGGAGGAAGATACATAAACTGGAGGGGCTACCACTCCGTGGTCCTTCAGGCCATGGTGGATAGCTGAGGTCACTTCCAGGATGTGTACATGGGCTGGTCCAGCTGTACACACGACTCCCGCATCTTCCGGAACTCGGGTCTGTGCCACTGGCTGGAGGCAGGGACCTACATCCCCCAGAGGCAGATCCCTCTGTGGGACACCACCATGCCCCTCTGCTTCCTTGCCTAATTGGACATCAGCCTCCAGAACATCCCCCAGGCTGTGGGAGCACGCTGCACACTCCACAACACTGTCGAGAGCACAACACTGTTGAGAGCAAGAGAGAGGCCCTCATCTAGGGGTGGACAGCTGACGCCGGCACAGGCTTCCCCCAGCCAGCCACCGCACCCAGTCGCCAGGCCCACCGCGAGGCGGTACTGGTCCATGAGGGCCTGCGGGCCCATTTTGGACAGGGGGACCCCTGAGCACCTCCCTGGACATCCCCAGCGGGCCTCCCACACACCACCCCCACCACCTGCACACTATCTCCCCAACAACCACACATCTCAGGTTCTTTGAAAAATAAAACAGCGGATTACTGAATAGTGATAAAACTGACTGGTGGTACGTGCACAACAAAAACTGGAACTAATATACAATGGGGGGACAACTATATACAAATGATGGGGGGGCAACTATATGCAAATGGGGGGCCAGCGGATGGCTCAGCTGTCGGCCCATCAATCTGGGGTGAGGGTAGAGGGGGGTGACCCTCAGCAGGTTCGGGTCGCAGGCTCCCCCCTTGACTGCAGTCCCCAGTGCAGCAGGCTGGGAGCCAGGAGGACCAGCAGGTACAGCCAGGATGCCTCCACCAGCCAGTGGGCTCCAGTCTTGGGGGGCTGGCAGATGGGGCATCAGGCAAGGCGGGCGGGGTGGTAGGCAGGGCATGCGGGGCAGTGGGGGGCATCGGGTGGAGCAGCAGGGAGGGTGGCAGGTGCAGCAGCCTCCTGGAGTGACCCGACTATGTCCCAAAAGATGCCCATGAACTCTTGCCACGCCACCCAGCACCAGGTGGACTCCTCACGGTCGAACAGCAGCCTCTCCTCAGCCACCTCCACCTGCCCCTGGAGAGCTGGCAGGAGCTAGGAGTCCATGGGAGCCATCCCCTGGGTCCAGAGGTGGCGTGCCCATCCTGGCCTCGGTGGTGTCCCCAGGTGATGGTGGTACCTGACCTCCAGCAGGCTCTTGGGAACCACGGAGGGTGCCTGACTGCCTGAGGCCTCAGATGGTGCAGCTGCGGAGAGGGAGAGAGAGGGAGGGGAAGTCTGTTAGTACTGTACCCATGGCCCAAGGCCCATTCCTCACATCCCCCCTTGGGTGCTGGGTCTCCGTCCCCCCATCAGTGGGTATGGTATCCCTATTGGGTGGCCCCATTGCATGGTCCCCCTGCTCCCAGGGTTAGGGCACAGTGCTGTCCATGGGTGTGGGTGCTGATGGGCACTGATGGTCATGCCACGGTCCTGGGACCATGTTGTGGCTGGGCAGTTGTGGGTCAGGGTCCTCTGGGAGTGTGTGGGGCCCCTGGTCATTCCTGGTGCCCCCACCCTGTAGCCCAGGGGTGTGTGCCCTGTGAGGTATGTACCTAACCATCCACTGCCGTGGTCAGGGGGACTCCAGTGGGCAGACACCCAGCTGGTGCTCTGGGAGGGGAGATCTATGAGGAGCACCCCCCTCCTTACTGCGGGACCCCTCCTCCACCAGGGTGTGGGGCTGGCCTCCGGACAGGACTCCATCTCCGAGGCCTGCTGGGACTCCTCGGCTGTGGTGTCCAGTGTGGCCTGGGGGGAGGAGATGTCCCTGGGGCTCAAGAGGCCCTGAGCTCCCTGTAATAGGGGCAAGTGGCGGGGACAGTCCCAGACCGGCTAGCCAAGTTCTGGGCCCAGGCATAACCCTGCCGCAATTCCTTCACCTTGCTGCAGATGTGATCCGGAGTGCGGGCAGGGTGACCCCGGGTGGCCAGGCCCTCGGTCAGTCGGGTGAATGCTTCCATATTCCACCACTTGCTCCCATCATGTGGAGCACCTCCTTTTCACCCGAGAGCCCCAGCAAGTCTTGGAGGTCAGCCTCTGACCAGGAGGGGCCCTGCCGCTTTTCAGATCCCCATTTGGCTGCTGAGAGACCCTGGGTACCCTCGGGGTGGAGCCCTGGGGGCGCTCTGGGGGCTGGCTGGATGCCATGGTGCTGGTTGAATGAGTCAGGGTCTGTGGAGGGCATGCAGGGCTGCCACATGTGTGTGCTGCTGCCTGCATGCTCTCAGTTTCCTGCCACAGGAAATCTGGGTCCATGGTGCTTTAAGGACTGCTGCATGCAGTGACCATAGAGCCCTGCAGGGGCTGGACAGCACGTCTCAACCTCTCAACTGCTTGCCACCATGGAGGATCCTGCTATTTCGAAGTAACGGGACGTGGATTATATACATACACCCTACTTCGGCGTTTAACGTCAACGTAGGACACTATTCCCATCTTCAGATAGGAATAGCAATTTTGACATCTCGCCGCCTAATGTCAATTTCAACATTGAAGTAGCACATGGTGCATGTAGAGGCGATGCGCTATTTCAATGTTGTGCTGGCTACTTCGAAGTATCTGACTAGTGTAGACGCGGCCTATATGAGTGACCTTCCCCCACTCATATGAGTGGGGTCCCTGGCTGGTGGGGCAGGGAGACCTACAGCCCTGCAGCTGGCTCAGCTCCAGCTGTAGAGTCCCTAGCTGGGGGGCAGGGAGACTCGCAGCTGGAGCTTTCTCCATCCCTTCCCTCAGACATGCAGCTGTTTGACAGCCCTGCAGCTGGGGGGAGAGAGGGAGAAAGCTCTTAGCCTGGTTCTCACTCCTGCAATGGCGGGAATGTGAAACTGACCAGCCATGAGCCCTGAAAGCCATGGGGAGACTGGAACCATCCTGCCTCTGGTTCCGAGCTCCTGCCACTCTGGGATCCAGGAAACTGACCAGCCCTAGTGGTTCCTGGCTCCCCTCCCCTTGCAGGAAAATTCAAGTTATGCAGGGGTTGCAGGAAAACTCCTAGGTAACTCGAGGGTTTACTGTATTAGACCCCCACCATCCACCCCACAGACCTCACCCTTGGCCAGGTGTAAACTGCCCCCCATGGTCCCAAACTGCCTCCAGCCTTAAATCCACCCAGCAGCCCTAAACCTCCTCCAGCCTTAGACCCCCACCCCAGCAGCCACAAACCACCCCCTGCCTTACAGCCCCCCAGCGGCCCCAAGCTTCCCACAGTCTTAGATCCCCGCCCCAACATCCCTCAACAGCCCCAGCCATAGGCACTCCTCCTCTTCCCTCAGCCTCTTAACCAGGGCTGCTAGGCTGGGTGGCTCCCCCAGCCCTCCTGCTCCCAGCAATTAACTCAAGTGTTAAGGTTTCAGCACCTAGGCATAAGCTAATTGCTATCTCTAGTAACAGAGAGATAGCCATGCTAGTCTACAAAGTGCTACTGGACTGCTTTTTTGCTATCTCTAGTGACAGAGATAGCTGCCATCTCCAGCAGCTATCTCTAGTGATAGATATATGCCTGAGGCAGCAGTATTAAGAAACTGCAAATGGCTTCTTTAACAGCCACATGCAGCTGGGAACTGTCGAGCTGGCGACCTTTAACAGATCTAATGGAACCCATGTTTGGCTCCCAACCCATAGGCTGGAAATCCCTGATCTACATACATACACTACATACTATTTCTGGTGGCAAACTATTCAAATACATCAGTAAAGTACCTAAACTCAACTGGTTTATGTCAAGTTACAAGCCCTTGGAACAAACTGGAGATTTTTACATGTGTTTTAATGGGAATTTAGTGCCGATCTTATGAGTTTTCAGCTACGAGCAGAAATTTGGGAACCAATTGTGCTCATATAGCGAGGGATGAGTATATGTGGAAATAGCTGTTTTGAAATATCTTACTTTGAAATAACTATGTAGTGTAGCTGTAGCCTAAGGGGCACTGAGAGATCATCCAGCCTAGTCCATTGCACTCACAGCAGGACAAAATGATCACTAGACCATTTCTGACAGATGTTTATCTAACCTGCTTTTAAAAATCTCCAGTGATGGAGAACCCAAAACCTATTTAGGCAATTTTTTCCAGTGATTAACTCCCCTGACAGGAAGTTTTTCCTAATGTCCAACCTATACCCCCCTTGCTGCACTTTAAGGCCATGGTTTCTTACCTAATCCTCCAAAGTTAACAGGTGACAGTTGTGACCCTCCTCTTTTTAACAGCCTTTCACGTACTTAAAACTTATCCTATCCTTCCCCTCAGCCTTCTCCTCTCAGCTATGTCTACACTGCCCCTCCCTTTGGAAGGGGCATGTAAATACAGCAGATTGAAAATACTAATGAGGCACTGACATGAATATTCAGCACTTTATTTGCATAATGGCAGCCACTTGCCATGTCGAAAGTGCTGGTTTCAAAATGCAAATAGACATGTAGACAGGGTTCCTTTGCAGGAAGCCCCTCTTTCAAAAGCACTCTTCTTCCTGAAAAAAGATTAGGAAAATGGGTACAACAGCTGAGCCCTCTTCTTAGTGTTCTCCAGGACACAAAAGAAGACCATCCACACATTTTCCGTCTTCTCCCCCATGTCACCCATGCAGCATAAAGCAGGATTTTACCCTCTGGGTCTAGAGCAATGAGAAAAACTGTTTCTAGCAAGGGGATACTTCAGAGCTTCTGACCTTTCTTATATTGGAGGCTATACTGCATTGTAATAGGGAGTTTGTTGCATAACCCAGCTCCTCTCCTGTTTCCTGTTTATTGCCTACGACTTTGCCTTCCATTCTCAGTCACACCAGAAAATTTGCCAACCATTTGCAACTGTATTGACCATCTTCTTTCCCATAAGTGATCAAATAACATCTCTCTGGTAACTACAGCAATTACTTACGTGGAAAAGTAACATTAGGAAAATATTAACATATTTTAGCTTATAATTTAACAGCTGGAAACAATAAAAGGAGCCTGAACTGTGCTTGCAGCCAACAGCAAGTGCTCCACAAAGTGAAGTTCACGGACCACTGGAATATCTCAGCTGGCTAAGGCACTGGCCTGGGAAAAGATGACGTTCCCTGACTTTCCAAACAGCGAACAGTTTTAGTTGGTGCCAAAGAAAGACGAAACATAAGGAATAAGCACATGGGAAGGAACTGACTAAATCACATGCCTGGCTTAAATCTGAACCAAACATCTATAGAACAAGCCAAAAGGACAGGAGATCAGATTTGAAAAGGTTAAATTGTTTGATCATGTTCAAGAAGTTGTAATTCTTATCTATTGTACTCAAAAAGTTTTTGTTTCATTTTGATTCTAGAAGCCAGGCATTCAAAACATTTTTCTATAGGATCCCTATAAATAATAACAAATTGTGTATATAGATTTACAACTAGCAGAACTGGAATTAAAATGTACTAACATCATATCAGAGATACCTTATAGATACTACCAACATTAGCAACTGGAGACATAAATGAGAGGAGAGTCAATGTACCAGATGCTAAGTATTAGAAATAGCAAAATACTATTTCTACCTGGTTAAAAACCTGGCTTACATATATTTGTGGACCTATAAATATCTCTGTTATACAATACTATATGCCTATAAGTATGAAATTTAGAAGGTTTTTAATTTTTATTACTTTGTTTAGACTGACATCAAAATTGTACCCAAGAATGGGAAAGAAGATTTTGGTGAATAATTATTTTCTTCACCTAATCTTTTTTTAAGCAAAGGAGTACTGCAAGATACCCAGAGCCCATAACAGTAACATTGGCCAGATGTGTTTTCTCAGCAGGAAAAAAATGCTTTTAAAAGGAAATATATGCCCCTGTTGAGCCACTCATGGTACTGCAAAATTAAATGTATTTTTGTGAGATTTTAACTTCAGCTAGCCATGAGTGGATGATACTTGTAAAAGTGTCATCACTCATAATTGCTGTTTTCACTGCCTATGATGATGGATAATATATGCCAGCAATACTTTTCTGCTGATAGTTGCAAGAAGTAAAGGAGAAAGTCATTTCCTACAAGCATTGGTGCTTTCATTTCCTCAATGATAGATTGCCTACATTTCAATTCCAGCAGCTCCTACCAGTCATACCCTCGGAAAATCAGAATATGTATTTTTGACTCTCATAAATGACAAAGCAAGCATTGTTCATTTATCACGCAAAGATAGAACAAATATCTGATTGGAAGCAGAATGAGTTGCAATAACTTCTGAATATGTTCTATATTTTTAAACTCCAGTGTAGTCTGTGTTTTTCAATTTACATTTGCTATGCTGGAGGTGGAATTTATTAAGGTAAATTAAGGGCAAGGCAGGAATTCATATTTCAGATTTTTATGCGATTCTCCCATGTGAAAGCAGAAAACAAATGTTTCTTTGAAGCCGATTATTCCCACCACTACTGTCTGCAGGTTCACTGCTTTCCCAATCCAGCTGAGAAAATATTTTACTGTTACACATCTGGTGAAGGAATGTTGGGAGTCCAGAGAGTTCTGGTGCATCCTCTGAAGTGGACTTGTTTAAGCAGAGTAACGTGGAGTTTTAAACCATTCCAAGGGACTGAAAAATATTTAGTGAAAACCCACCAGAGACCATATAAGATCTTCTCAGTGTGTTGTCCTGGCACATGTAATTGAGATGATGCACATACTATGGGCTTTAAAATGCATCTCCTGTAGAAAAGTCATGTGGAAAAATACAGCAGAGGTAAGAAAGCACTGGAAAAAAAGAGCTGTGGAAAATGTTAAAACTAAATTAACTGGGTTTTGTCCAGTTTGTAGTTTTTCTTTTGTAAAGATTTCACTGAGAAGCTATTGGACTAACCATTTCTGCCACCTAACACAAAAGAAAGAACAGAAAATTGTCAGTGAAAGGTCAAATCTCCCAACCACTGCAACTCTAATTGTGCTCAGTTGGAAAAAAAGCAATAAAAAGTGGGGAAATGTCAGGCTACACATTGGTAAAGTTAGGCATGAGCTTCACAACCTTGCTGAGCCTTAGCCCTTCTGTGAGTTCTCATAGGTGGAATCCAACAAACCTGATCACATGACAGAGAATCTTCAGTCTTTCCTCAGACACAGCTCTCCTTAAATATGCACTAAGGAAGGACTGCAGGATTTGACCGTTCAAAAGCAGTATTAATCTGTGGCAGACAGGAAGCATCACAAAGAGAAGTAAAACCTGACACCTACTGCAGAACCAGAAGATAAGTTTCTCAGACAAAAGTGAGATTGTTGCAATAAGTTTTTTCAATCAGTTCAGACCTTATTTAAAACAAATTTTGTCCATTTGATGACTTTTCTGAGTGTTTGTTTTTTGTGATTCATTGTTATATATTGATGAGAATGCTGAACACCTCACCCCCACATGAGGAAATTTTCCATATTTTGGCAAGAGAAGACCAACTGCAACCCCAGAATGATAACTCTAGTAACCTTTTTGCTGTGGGAGCTATTAGATTGGCTTTGTTTATAGATTCAGTGGAGCAGTGTATTTGGTGTGGGTCATACAATATTTCATAGATAATGATGTGAGATTGTACCCCCTGCAAAAAACAGATACATATTTTACAGATCAGACCCATGTGTATCAAAGGTCATTTCCTTTTCTGTTGACAGAATACACAGTAGCATGTAGGGTGTGATGTTGTTTAACCACTGATATGACAAAGCATCACAGTGATGGCTAGTAAGTCCATTTCCTGTTTTGTTTCCTACTCTCACTCCTGAATCTAATTTTCCTTGGTGAAACCTAACATGTGGCATATGTGTTCACATTTTTTCACTGTGCATCACATTCAGTGAATGGGCATTCTTCTAGACCACTGGGCTTACAGCAAGATATGTGATCTACTGATGAAACGTTGCAGGAAACAACAAAACTCAGAAACTGGACGCACTGGAATTCCCACCAAGAGAAGCATAGAAAGTGGTAATATTATGAGGATGGGTTGTCATCTACTTTTAATATATGTTTTCCTTTCCTGAAGTAAGTCTTGACTACATAAATGCCTTTAGTGCTTATTACTCTTGTATACCAACTCATGGTAGGGTGTACAAAACCCCTAGTGTGCCAGGGCAGGAAGAGGCTAATGGTCTACCCTAGAGGACAGGATACATATTGGCTTCTTTCCATAACAGTTGCCAGGACTGACAAATTTGGGAATAGGCCCCTGGGATTACAGACTCTTACAGCAAACGGCAAGGAAGAACAGGGACTAAAGGGAAAGAGAAGAGACACCTAAGAATGAAAGAAGGAATTTCTCCAGTTTATGTTTGTTTTATAGAAAACTAGAAGATTACCTGGCATTGCCCAGCTCCTTCAGGGCAGGGGACTGCAGGTACGAGTGGTGCAGGAGTCAGGGCAGGTGTTGGGGGCTGAGGGCAGGAGATGGGGGTACAGGAGTCAGGGCAGAGTTGGGGGGCTTAAGGGAGGAGTGAGAGGTGGGGGGCACAGGGCAGAGGGGTGCAAGATTTAGGGAAGGAGGGTTCAGGCCAGGGGTTTGGGAGGTCGGGGGGAGGGGGGCTATCAGGGCTGTATGTGGCAGCAAGAATGGTGCTGCTCTGATGGTGGCTGTTCAGGGAGAGTCAGGACTGCACTGCCCTGGGAGATCCTCTTGTTGGGGAGCTGTCCAGCTCCCTCAGCCAGTGGCTTCTCATACGGGGCGGACTGGTCCCTCCCACAACTGATGACTACTCATGGGGTGGGCTGGGACTACTGACTGCTGAGAGTTCCCCCACCCATCTGACACAGCAGTTGAGGGCCAGGGGAGAGGGGTCTGGCAGCAGGGGGGCCACATACCTGGGCTGGTGATTGGCAATATGGAGAGCCCCAGCTAGGCACTCTCTACCTGATTTGGCCTCTCCACAGTGTGCTCACTGTCCCCGGTGGTTGTTGCAAAACAAAATATCAAACCCCTCCCTTTGCATGTTGGGAGAAACAGATTCCAGGCACATCCCATTTTCCTGTCATAACCAATCCCTGACCCTGCTTTAAGTTAGGATAAGAGGAAGCTGCATACCAAAGTTGGTGGCCCGAGCACTTGCTATGTTTAGGAGGTGTTCTTGAAAAAAGGGATTCACAGACTGATGAACAGACACACAGATAGAGAGACAGATGGGTAAACTCTCTAATATAGATATAAATATGTAAAAATATATACACTAGCTATGTTACCTATTATACTTATGTCATTAACTTGGTAGTACACTAATGGTAACACTGATCTGCAGTCCTTTATATAGCTTACTCTTTGTTAGTAGATCTTAGAAATGTTTTAGCTCATTCATTAGAAGGTTTTTATTGTAATAATTTTCTCTCCTTTGGAATCTCCTGCCCTGTGTATAGCAACTGTCTTCCTTCATCCAGTTTATTTCACTGGCAGACATTTATTAATATGGATCCTGATTCTCCATCAATTTAAGGAATTGCAACTACTACAACTGTCTCGATGAGAGCATACAAGTTCTTTGGCCCACATCCAAACACTCAAAGATGTTTGGATGACTAACTCCATTGGGGTATATGTACCTAAATTCCTTTGAGGGTTTGGGCCTTAGCACTTTGCTCAGCACCTTGTAAGATGGAGTTCTTAATGGATCTGTTTATAGATAGTATATATACTTTACAGTGGAGTCTAGAGAATTGCAACAGGAATTATTTGCTTATTTGTCCACTATTAATGCCTTATCAGGAAAAACATAAGGCAATAATTACACAGAATTCATACAATGCATCTTATGGACCAGTTTCAGTTTGCATCAGACATTCATTTCAGTAAAGTTTGAGTAAGAAAACAATCTTGAAGAAGGGCAAAAAGCACAAGAGAAGAGAAACATGCAGACCTTAAAAACAATTTACTGTACAGTGGTTTTCTTCCCCAAAGACTGAAAGAAATGAAAGAAGGTCCTTTTTATTCCATTAGATTATATTCCTGCTTCCTCTCATGGTCAAATTTGAGATGACTGGATCTAAGAAAGCACCTGAACGTCATCTGAGTTAATAATGAAAAAGAAAAATCAGATGGATTCACTTATGCACCAAAGAGCAGGAGGACTACACTCTGGGTAATGGTTACAGGTTTGGAATAGAGTTTGAACTTGAAACTATCAAATTTCACACAGCAAATATTCCCTTTTGAAATGTAAGGTTTTTTTCCCCCAAATAATGCTTTCAAGTCAACTTTGTTGAGGTGAAAGGTGCTAGACTGACATCAGAGGAAACTGAAATTCTATGCTTATTAGCAGTATGGGGAGCTGAATGCATTGCAAGAGCAGCAGTGTTCTAACAGTGCAATGTGTAGTGACACCCCTAGCTGCGTATTCAGCCTCTAGCTGCTTGGAGACTTAGAGAGGGCAGTTAGAAAATGCCTGTTTTTAAAGATTTCTCAGAGAAGTCACACTCAGATGAAGGAGAATACCAGCCTTTCTTCCAGATAGCACAATCTGTACAGAAAAAAACAAACAAACAAACTTGCGTCAAGTAATAATCCATTGCTCTTTCCTGTAAATTTCCATTTAATGGAAATTAGTGACAATAGCTTAATTAGGCAAACCCTCTTCACCAATATTCCCTCTTATTTCTTCCTCCCACGTGCGGATTTTTTCTGTCTATGTGAAAAATCAATTTTATGTGCACCAAGGCAAGTGCAAATATGCATCACTCATAGAAATAAACAACCTAGACCTGGGTACCCTGCTAATCAGCTCAGCAGTATTTTGAGTCTCTCCTGAGCAGCTGCACAAGCACACAGCTTACAGGGAATACTACTCTTCACCCTTTAGTGGCTCTCTCATGAACAAGAGTGTGGATTTTGTTGCTGCTGCTGTTACCATTTTCCCAACAGTTGCATCAGTAGTGACAAAATATCCCTACATGGGCGGGGCTCGATTCAAAAGCAGCAGTTTGGAATTGCCACGGCTGCCATTATCATCTTCTGACCTTGCTCATTACCATGCCCCTGCTGAAAGGAAGGGGCTAGTGTAGACGTAGCCGTGGGAATAGCATCTATCTTGAAATAGCTATTTTGAAATAGGTGCCATTAAGACAGGGAATAGAGACTATTTCAATATAAGCCATCATGTGTCCACTGGCTGTATTTTGAAATTGGCTCTATGGCCATTTCTACACATGCCACTTGATCCGAAAGCAGCATGCTAATGAACATCCTGGAAAAGACATGTAATGATTTTCCCACAGTGTTACAGGACATCTGCAGCGGAACGGAAAAAACGAAACCAGGACTGCTACATCCCCCTCCAACACCATTCACAAAGTATCAGCCCTCACAGCATTCTTTTAAAATACTAAACAAAAGAAAGAATAACATGCCAGAGATATCACTATGCAGGTTTTTCACTCCTCGGTTTTCATGCCATACTGTAATATTAACAAAACAAAAAAGCAGTAAAGTAGCACTTTAAAGACTAACAAAATAATTTATTCGGTGAGCTTTTGTGGGACTGACCCACTTCTTCAGACCATAGCCAGACCAGAACAGGACTCCTTCACTTTGAAGGCTTTATGAATCTGAGAAGAGGTAATGGGTTGTATAAAGACACAGGAAGACGAATCCTGCATTGAGAATCATAAAATATTCTGGTGATGTAAGAATTTAACACAATACTTCAAAGCCTTGTGCACCCTTACAGCACTGCTGCCACAGTAGCCAGGTCACAATTTTGGTACAAATCTGCGTTTGCTTTTAAACTGCCCTTCTTTAGGGCCTAGGAAAGAAACATTTTATGAGTCAAAATAAATCTCAACATTTAAAAATTCAGTAAACCATTAATATAGAGTATGCACACTACTGTGCTTATATTCTGATTTTTCTTAGTTTTCTAAATTTAATGTTCCAACAAAATACGGGTTGAACTTCATTAGTCTGACACTCTGTGGTTTAGCAACATCCGTAATCTGGCATGATTTTAGTTAGCCGGATGACCACGTATCATAGGTGTGGCCAATTTTCCTGTGGTCCCGAAGAGTTTGTTTACAGTCATTAGTCTCGGCTCTCCATGTTCTGTGTTTTTATTGAGCTGCAATTTACCCCAAATGCCTTCTAAGAGCCCAGTAAGCAGTGGAAATGTTGGTAATGCTGCTAGACAATATTTACCTCCCATGGTCCAGCAAATTGTCTGGTTCAACAGTGGTCAGGCCCCGAGGGTTCCAAACTAGAGAGGTTCAACCAGTAGTGACATTTTTACAAGAAGAACTTTTTCAGAAAGTAACTTACTATGTTGTGACTGAAGCTCTTGTTGTTAGGATTCTAAATTAGGAAGTCTCAAAGGATTATCCGTTTTAGTCTGTAGCTTTGCAAAAAACAGGTCCTGCAGCACCTTCAAGACTAACACATTTATTTATTAGGTAATGAGCTTTCATGGGTAAATTTCTTAGTCTTTAAGGTGCTACAGGACTGCTTGCTTTTTGTAAATTTGAAAGGTTAGTTATGTATTCATTTGTATGCTTTTGTCCCTTCTGTGTTGATGCCAACTTCCATCATTCTTTATTTACTCATTCTTATAATACAAGTAACTTTGTGTGCTCCTTTCATGTCACCTTTTATACATGGCACATGCACCCCAGAGAGTTTTTTGCCATAATGGCAATCAGAAGCTGCATCTGAAAATGACTAAGATGGCCAATGGAGACTTCTGAAGGACTTCAGTAAAGCCAGAATTTCACACTGGATATGTCTCTCATTTGGTCTATATAAATATATGTTCTCCTTAGTGTTTTCTTTGCCCTTTCTCCTACACTTTGATCATGTCACCCATGTCTGCATATTATCTTAAGACTAGAGCTGGCTAATTGATCTACTAGTGTGTGTGCCTGGGCCTGCACAGAGCCCTATTGAAATCAGGAATGCACCCAGACATACACATTCTCAGGATCTAATTCACATACTGTAATCTGTTCAGAACAGGAACCTTCATTCACAGATTGTTTGTACATCCCCTATACTGCAGAGGATGCCAGTTCTGAATGGGCAACTTGTCTCCATACTAATACAAATAACAATTAATGATGACTATAAATAATACACAATTCCATTCATTAATTTAATGAGCAACCCAAATATTTTCCACAGGTGCTCCTGTCATGAAAATACCCAGTTGGCTACAGAGGACCCCTTCCCATCCATGCAGTGAAGAGCATTTGGTCTCACAGCTGTAAAAAAGACAGTGACAACCCACTTCTGTATTTGCTTACAGTTTTTAATGAAAGCTAACTGTAACTTTAATGAGATCACAGTAGAGCAGATCCTTCAGGACTTGTGTGCAGACATGGAGTATTGCTTAGCTATAAGATGATTTGGCTTTAGACATTTAAGTTAGCCACCTGACTTGATATACATTAAGACTGAATAGGTGCTTTGCATGTACACAGACAACGGAAGAACTCTAGGTATTAAATTCTAGATCGGGGGTGGAAGCAGGGAGTTGACACATACATTTCTCTACTAAGCATTCCGTACTGCTTTTATGCTGCCCTAATCTGCTGCATCTGAAGGCTGAAATAAAATAACTTGAGATGTTTGTTTTTCAGCTCTTGGGCATGAGGTAATTGGTGGAACTAAGCCATTGCCAATAGAAGGTCAAGGCATTTTCAGTGAAATATCAAGGGAGCAGAGGATCACCACAGGGAAGGGGCAATCTATCTGGAAACTGTCAGAACAGAACATGGGAATACATACAAAACTGGCTTTGCACCTATGGTGCACTGATACAGGGCAATTTGCTGTGGATCCCTTTTGAAGGGGCTCCTAAATAATATCATGTCAGAGACCAACTAATGACCCAATTACCAAAAAGAAGACTTTCAGAAAGCATCTGGCTCCGTTTAGGGAAGCCATGATATATGCACCTGTATAAAGAGCTGTGTGTGTACCATTTAACTGCCTTTTAATGAGCTTCTGAAAAGCTGTATGGCACCACCCTGCCACATTGCCACACTGCTAGATAAACTCTTATCTCAGTTTCACAAACACATCAGACTTTTGGCTCACCATGTAATAGCGGGTGTTGTCGCCCTCAACTGTGGCAATGGCACAACCCTCCCCTCTGTGTCACAGCTGCTCAGCACTGCAATTGCACTGTCCATCTTCTCACTTATACCTCTTGACAAGATGTGGCCTCTGAGGGGACTGGAAAAGGTTCAAAAAACCCTACAGCCACTGAGTGAATTCGAAGTCTGGAACACCCACTTACTTGTCTCCCTCCATTGGTGTGTAGTTATTTGCTTGATGAAGTTATGGAGATGCCAGCTCTTCCCACCTCATGTGGCAAATACACAGTTTAGAAACTCTGCTCCAAAGAGGATGGCCATCAAGCAATTTTCTCCGTTCTGATTGAGTACCATTTCTGAACAGCAGCTTCCTCCTTTCTTGTTTCATGGACATCCCTCTTATCCCCATCCAATTCATACAAGACACAGCTGATAGTATCATTTTATGTCTCTCTCTACATATCCACTACACTTTGTTGGCAGCATTCATTCCATTTCACAATGCTGTCCTCTCAAAGCTCTTGGTTATCTCACAAGCATACCTGTGCTTGCTTTCATCCATGTTCTCCCCAGTGTGGAATACTCTTCCTGTATTAGAGCTGGTCAAAAATTTTCTCTTAACTTTTCTTTTTATCCTTCTTAGTCACAGCAAAATATTTTCACACACAAAGTTTTATTCTGGTTAAAGTGCTTCATCGTTCAATGAAAATGTTGACATTTATTTTTTGAATTGGAAAATGTAAATGAACATTTTCCCCTACTGAAATGAAACAACTCTTTTTGGGAAAAAAAAAGTGTGGTGGAGAGGTGTGGCTGACAGGGCAGAGAGACAGAGACAGATAAAAACATGAGATAAAGTCAGAAAGACTTTTTTTTTTGTTCCTCCACCTCCCCATTTTTTTCCCAGTGGGAAAAGACTTACCCAGCAAGGAGGTGTTTTCCCCCACCAAAGTGAAACATGAAATTTTCTAAAAAATGTGCTTTTGATATTTTTCACTGAATATCCAAAAAACATTTACTGACTATTTGAAATAACAAATGTTAATTTTTTTTCAACATTTTTCATGAAATGTTTTTGCTCTCAAACAGCCCTGCTTTGTGGTCATTCGTAAGGCACCTCCTTCCCTTTCAAATCTGTCCTGAAGACTCACTGCTCTATTGGAGGCCAATCTTCTTGTTATGGTAAAGTTGTGAGATATAAATAATAGTTTATCTTTCCAATAAAAATATTGGACATAGCCAATTGCCATCACACCATTTACTTGCACGCTTTGCTCCTATTTCCTCTACCCTCCACTTCAGTTGCTACTGTCTTATGAATGTATACTCTTTAGAACAGGCACTCTGTCTTTTGGCATTTGCAAAATGATTAGCACATTGAGTACATTATTGTTTTGTTACCAGAAACATGTGCTTACAATGTGTGTGATCCATGTATTTATAGCAGGTAGCTACTTAACTCCCAGTTTCTGCTAATGCAAATTTTACTTCATGGGTCACAGTCAACCTTCTCATCTTTCAAAAAATGTCTTTCATCCAAATCCCAAATCGTGTTAGACATGCACTGATATATAGGCTATGTCTACACTAGTCCCCCGCTTTCAGAAGGGGCATGGTAATGAGGGAGTTTGAAAGATGCTAATGAGGTGCTGACATGAATATGCAGCACCTCATTAGCATAACGGCAGCCACGCACAATATGGAAGTTCCACTTTTGGAGCTCATGCTGCCCATGTAGAGGGGGGCCTTTCTAAAGGACCGCTCCCCTGGACTTTGAAAGCCCCTTCTTCATAAAACCAAATAGGAAGAATGGTCTTTCAAAGCCTGGGGGTCCTTTCAAAAGGCCCCCCTCTACGCAGGCCACGTGCATTCAGAAAGCAGCATTTTCAAATTGCATGCAGCCACCATTATGCTACTGAAGCACTGCATATTTATGTCAGTACCTCATTAGCATCTTCCAAACTCCCTCATTACCACACCCCTTCTGAAAGGAGGGAGCTAGGGTAGACGCAGCCAAAATGCTTATCAAAATAGTGTTCAGCTATTTTGAAATAGATTGCCCACACCTATTGGATGCTGAATCACAGTTAAGGCACCCTGGGCAGGACCCTCATTTCAAAATAATCCCCATCTATACAGCCCCTATTCCAACATATTTATTTCAAAATAGAGGCTATTCCTTGTAGAATGAGGCTTACAGACATCAAAATAAGCTGTCAGCTATTTCAAAAATATTTCAAAATAGTGATTTTGCTGTGTAGATACTCCCAAAGTTATCTTGAAATCATGGCTGTTATTCCAAAATAACTTTGCTGTGTAGACACACCCAAAAAAGTTAGGTCCACCCATTTTGTCATTCAAGAGTGTGAAAAATCCACGCTCCTGAGTGGTGTAGTTAAACCAACGAAACTCACAGTGTAAACAGCACTGGGTCAACAGAAGAATTCTCCTATCGACCTAGTTACTATGTATCAAGGAGGTGGATTACCTAGACTACCTGATGGGAAAACCCAGCCTCTCAGCACAGTGTCTACACTAAAGCACTAGAACGGCATATTGGTAGCAGTGCAGTTTCATAGTAGTGTGTCAGGTGTAGATAAGCCCTAAGAAATATTACCTCCTGGTGACTAATTTGTACGCCAAGTCCATAAAGCATAACTTCAATATAAATACTTTATTCCCTAACTATTATCCATACATAAATCTTGACAAGTTACGAGCTTTCTGTAGATATCCTACATGTAACACCATATTTATAAATATCTGCTAAAGTGTGCTCAATGCAGTGCATTTGTGCAGTCTGAACTGATAGTTGTTCGCAAAGGACAAGGGGCCATTTGCCTAAGGAATCATTGTGTCAAAACAGCTGCACGGCAGCTGGGAGCATGCTTCTCAGTGCATGTAGACAGACACAAGCTAGCTCTGCTCACACTAGTCTAAAAATATCTGTGCAATTGTGGCAGGGGGAGGCTTGGACTAGTACTGGGTACTCCTGGTGTACAGGAAGGTGGCTAGTCCACATCACCACCCACACTGACATGGCCTTGCTACTCTTTTCAGTTCATAGCTCAAGCAGAACTAGCACATGTCTTCCAGTGCTGGGAAGCAAACTCACAGTTGATTCCACACCTCCTATGTTTAACTGAAGCCTTAGCTTTTAAGTCACTCCCAGTAGTTTTAATTTGCAATTTAATTACCTTCCCTTTATTCTTCATCCTAGTATCAGTGAACTCAGACACTCCAGCCTCTCTTGAATACTGGGCTAGACCCAAATGAGATGGCATAAAAGTGTAAAAAGGGACCCTTACACTCCATGGTCCTAGAACTAGCCCCTTTTCACACACTACCCCACCAGAATAATATCCAGCACTTGGGACACAGTTCCTGGTGGTGCCTTATTAACTTATTTGCTGAATGAGGGTATTTCATTTCCTATGGCAGTGAACCAGCCTATTTCTGCTTCCTCCTCCCCACCTCACTTCTAACTTTCAGGAAGTCAGGATGGTGCTCCAGCCTCCTCCCCAAAACCACAGGCCAATGGAATGAATGGGATTCCCACCAAGAGTCAATCCAACTGATCCCTTACCTGGGCCACATCTATACGAGCAGCCTCTGCTGACAGAGGTTACTGTCAGCAGAGAAACTTCAGCAGTATATCTGTTGACAGATTACATCTACTCACAAAAGCAGATCGAAAGAGCAAGCCATTCTGTCCACACGGAGCAGCCAGACTGCCCTGCCCTCTCTCAACAGAATGGCTGACTGGAAGCTGTGCAAACAGGGCTGCCCAGGGAAACAGAACCCCTCTCTGTCGACAAAAGCCTCTACACGGGAGCTCTGTCAACAAAACACTGTCAACAGTGGCATTATATCTGAACAGGAGCAGGGATAAAGCTGCTGACTGAACAGCTGAGTTTTGTTGACAAACTCTCGACAGAGCACTTTAGCCATGTAGCCGCTCGGTGGGTTTTGTTGACACAAACCCAGTTTTCACAACAAAAGCTGCCCTTGTAGACATGGCCCAGAAGGGGGATTATCCAAGGGACATGCCTGGACACAGATGACCTGAACAAATTCTTCTTTCTGAAGTTGATGAATTATTACAACACTCACCTGTCTACTATGCCTGACAGTGTCTCTTTCCACATGAGAAGCCCCTTGAGTGCACTGAACTATGTAACCTCAGGAAGACCAATAAGTATCTCCCTATACTTGTATGCTGTCAAATGCCAGAATGGCTGCAAATGCTCTGTCTGCAACAAGCAAAACCACAGAAGGGTATGATGGATCTTTCTAACAGCTTTAGATGAACATCCTTGTCCTTTTGGTTGATTTGATGGAGTTTCAAGATTGCTTCTTTTTACTCTGTGTTGGCTTTTGCAGGGATAGCATCAAAGTTTTTTCAAATAATATGTGCGAAACCCTTTCTTGCCCACATCCTCTGTCCTGGATAAGGCCACTCCCCTTCCTCATAAAAGGTCTTGAGCCTGTTGCTGAGTGAATTCTGTGGGCAGATCAGAGGAGACAAAAGCTGCTGGAAGTGAAGTTTGCAGGGAGCCCTGGAGCAGAATCCAACCACACAGCTGCAGCAAGAGGTGGCACTGGGCTATTCTATGCCCACTTCGGCTTGGCCCAGTGGCAATCCATTATGGCAGAATGGTGACAGAGCTAAAACTGAGTGAGCAGCATTGTGACTTGGTTCATGGGGGTACCCTTGTCATGACAGCAAATATCAAACAAAATAATCTTTAAAAGAGCTGTCTATCCCTAGGCATGGTCCTAGGAACTGCTACTGGGTTCTTTAACAACCTTTGAATTTCTGCTACTGCTCAAGAACTCTGATCCAGGATCACCTTCACTTTTGCCAGCCAATGACCAGTTGCATACCTACAACTGATCTTTTTCAGCTAAGCAATCTCCTTAATAAGCAGATTTTGCCCTTTGGGATCCATGAAGCCCACACCTGTGGCCTTCCTCTGAAATTAAATCAGAGTGATAATGTTTTACATCCACTTGGCACTGGGGAAAAGAAGAAGAGAATAACACACAGGAAGCCTTGTGCATATCTTCTGAAATTTAAGATGATTACCATCTTAAGCTGAGGACATCTGGAGTGCTTGTGGCTTATTTACTTTTAACAGAGTTAATGCACATCAGAACATCATGATTACATTAAATTATTCTGTCCTTTATCAGCAACTTCTGCACCCTAGCATCACTCTTAAATTCCCTCATGAACCAAATATTGATGCACAGATAACAAGAATTTCAAGCTCTGGCCCAGAAATAGTAAGCTCTGTTTGCCTCCCTCTTTTTCTCTGTGCACGCCATTTCCTCTGAAATTTACAGCTAATCATCCAGCTTCAACCTGAAAGTCTTATCAAGTTACAGATAAGAAACAAGGATCTCTACAACTGCATCATTACAGACAGATCCAATAATGTACACGCACTGTTCACAGAAACATCAGCAAAACACTGCCTGATTTATTAGGAGCGAGATCTTGCCAATATCAATCTCTCTCTTTTTAAAAAAATGTTCTGTGAACCTTAACAGATTGTTACTACTGCTAATGCATCCTAATTTTTCACTTTCTGTAACAGTACAGACTAAAAATATATACATAGCCATAGTGATGTATTCTAGTAAGTTCACCTTTGCATATATATATATATATATATATATATATACACACACACACACTAATAACTGGAATGCTATGAGTAAATTTATATACCCATCTCTCCAAAATCTATCTGCTTTCTTAAAATGAAAACATGTTTATGATCTTTTCCCTGAAGTTCTGTGCATGCCTTTCCCAACATTCAGTTTGGTGAAGGGAGGGCAGGAGAGCATCTTTTTCTTATAGATGTATGTTTTTTATAGAGGGATGGACATTAGTTTATGTCTCTTTTGGAAAACTTCAAGCAGAAACAATGAAGTATATCATATGTGTTCGAACGGGTGCTATATTGTATGTGCTACTTCTACACTCCACCCTTGTGCCATTCTCAGCTGGCTAGGAACAGGTCCCTGACATGGAGTGCAAGGATTGCAATCATTCCTAGCCACCACAAAGAGACTGAGTTGGGGATGGGAGTGTTACCTCTTTTTTTCCCCCATCTGCACCTACCAGAACACTTGGACACCATCTGCTCCTATTTTGGGGAGCTCAATTTCGGATACATTAAAGGTGCCTGATTCATAGCTGATGGGTGCCCAGTCATTTCTAAAAAGCGAAGAAGTTTTAAGGCAACACCCAAAATAAATAGTTTTGGAAGTCTTGGCTTCTGTACCTACTGGTGAACCTCTGTGAATTGTCCTGCAGAGCCAAGTGTTGAGAATATGAAACTGGGAGTTGTGCTTCTATTTACATATGATGCAGAGCTGGAAAGTTGAAATTTAGAGAATAGTCTTTTCTAAAGTTTGGGAGTAGAATGGAAGGCAAAATCTGAGCTTGTGGTTTGGCCCCATTGCAATAGTTGGATCAGAATCTAAATTTCCACCAAGTTCAAAGGTATCCGCTCCCAGGTTTTGGTTAGTGCTCATATCTGTTTATTATACATTTCTATTCACTACATTTGTATTCATAAGTTACCCTGTGATCTGAATACCATGAAAACCACACATAACAATCAAATGAATGCTGGTATGTTAAGAATGGTGAGTTACTTAACTTGTCATTGTGATTTCATCATTGCCACAGAATGGGACTTGATTCACCCCATGAGAATAGGGGAAGCTTCTTTCACAAGAGAGTGGCAGAACACTACTGCCTTTCCCTGGAGAGTCAGATGGCAATATTAGCCATTCGTGTCTCCCAGATGCTTCCCAAGGGTTGGTCAGCACATCAAAGGGTGGTGTGCCTGATGGGTCATGTGTTCTACACCTTATACTATTCCCTTGAGAGTGCGATGTAAGCCAACCCTATGGAATTGTTATATCTCTGTTACTTTAGTTTCAAAGAAGGGCTCAGTTGTGGTATTTTAGGCTCCATCCTGCAGTAGGGGCAGTCATTCCATCTGAAGGGGAACTCTGGGAAGAAATGTATCTTGAGGGGATAGATAGCACCCTCACAGAATTCCTCGGTGTGCAGGGGAAGCACTGCTACTTCTATACTCCATCCTTGTGCCATTCTCAGCTGGCTAGGAACAGGTCCCTGACATGGAGCGCAAGGATTGCAGTCATTCCTAGCCTCCACAAAGAGACTGAGTTGGGGATGAGAGTGTTACCTCTCTTTTTTTCCCCCTATCTGCACCTGCCAGAACACTTGGACACCATCTGCTCCTATTTTGGGGAGCTCAATTTCAGACACATTAAAGGCGCCTGATTCATAGCTGATGGGTGCCCAGTCATTTCTAAAAAGTGAAGAAGCTTTAAGGCAACACCCAAAATAAATAGTTTTGGAAGTCTTGGCTTCTGTACCTACTGGTACTTTCCAGTTTTTTCTCAAGGAGAGAGAATAAATTCAAGCAGTTCTTTGGCTAAAACAAACAATAAACCTTTAAAGAGGCATTGCTAAGTTTAAAATTCCACTTGCCAAATTTTGTCACTGGAGTTGAAAGAAATTCTTAATGAATAATTTGTATGACAAATTTTACTTCTCTTTCTCTGCACGTGGCATCTCTGAGCAATCATTATTTTCATAGATATATTCACATTATTTACCGTATGGCTTGCTGTTTGATACCTTAATTAACAATATGTGATGCACTATTAAAATTGTCCACAAAATCTTATTTCTGTTTGCTGGTACCATGAACATAATTTTTATAATTAAATTTCTGAAATGAAGATTTTCAAAAAGCAAATTAAAGATCTACTTTTTATGACTATTTGAGCTTGTGAACTTAAGAATTCTTTTCCCTGATTACTCATACTAGTAAAATGCAGTCCCACAAATGTTTGAAGGAAGCAAACATAAATAGAATAGGAACATGGCCATAGCAAACTTCTATGTAACTTCAAAGAAATGGTCATGGAATATTTTGTGTTGTTCACTCCCTCCTATTTACTTAAATTATATTAAGAATATTTTTAAAGTCTGGTTTCCTTTTGACCTTTAATGCTGCTTGTTTATTTTATTTTATTTTTTGGCTGGTTCAATGAAAATAATTTCACTGTCTGGTGGTTATGTGCTAGCACACCATTGCTGTGTTTGGCTACGTCTACACGTGAAGCCTACATCGAAGTAGCCTATTTCGATGTGGCGACATCGAAATAGGCTATTTTGATGAATAGCGTCTACACGTCCTCCAGGGCCGGCAACGTCGATGTTCAACTTCGACGTTGCGCAGCCCAACATCGAAATAGGCGCAGCGAGGGAACGTCTACACGCCCAAGTAGCACACATCTAAATAGGGATTCCAGGCACAGCTGCAGACAGGGTCACCGGGCGGACTAGCGCTTCCGGGGCAACAGCTAGCCGCTCCCTTAAAGGGCCCCTCCCAGACACACTCAGCCTGCACAGCACGCAGTCTGAGGAGCCATAGGCACACAGACCCCAGGCGCCGCAGTCATGGACCCCCAGCAGCAGCAGCAGCAGCAGCAGCAGCTAGAGGTCCATCCAGCCCTCCCGGCAGGAGCAGGGCTTGCCCTGCTCCATGCCATGCGGGAGGCAGCTGAGCACCTCCTTGCCCCAGAGGAGGAGCTGCCCCCAGGGCAGCAGGGCTCAACCCCTACCCCTGCAGCACCCCGCTCCCCCCCCCCGCCTCACACGTCGGCGGCTGTGGAGCTACCCCACCAGCACCGACTGGTAGGAGCGGCTGGTGCTTGAGGAGTGGTACGACGACCGCTGGCTCAGGAACTTCAGGATGAGCTGGCAGACATTCCTGGAGCTGTGCCAGTGGCTCATCCCCGCACTCAGGCACCAGGACACCGCCATGCGGCGTGCCCTCACAGTGCAGAAACGGGTCGGCATCGCTGTCTGGAAGCTGGCCACTCCAGACAGCTACCGATCCATGGGCCAGCAGTTTGGTGTCGGCAAGGCCACCGTCGGGGCTGTCTTCATGGAGGTAAGCGAACCCACGGGGGGAGGGCAGGGCAGGGGAGGGGAGGCCAGGGCAGGGCAGGGCATGGGGGCCACGGCAGGGGGGCCAGAGCAGGGCAGGGCAGGGCAGGGCAGGGCCACGCACACCCTGCTCACCCCTCATTGGTGCTGTCCCATGTGCTTTCTCTGCAGGTTGTGCGTGCCATCAACGCCATGCTCCTGCACAGGCTCGTGAGGCTGGGGGACCCAGATGCCACCATCGCCGCCTTTGCCACCCTGGGCTTCCCCAACTACTTCGTGGCTCTGGATGGGACTCACATCCCCATCCGCGCCCCGCATCACAGTGGAGGACGATACCTCAATCGAAAGGGCTACCATTCTGCCGTCCTCCAGGCCTTGGTGGACAGCCGGGGACGTTTCCAGGACATTTACGTGGGCTGGCCTGGCAGCACCCATGACGCCCGGGTTTTCTAGAACTCGGGCCTGTGCCGCCGGCTGGAGGCGGGGACCTACGTCCCCCAGCGGGAGGTCCCTCTGGGGGACACCACCATGCCCTTCTGCGTCATCGCAGATGCGGCCTACCCCCTCCGGCCGTGGCTCATGCACCCCTACATGGGCCATCTCTCCGCTAGCCAGGAGCGCTTCAACGAGCGCCTGAACCACGCGCGCCAGGTGGTGGAGCGCTCATTTGGCCGCCTGAAGGGACGCTGGAGATGTCTCCTGACCCGCCTGGATGCGGGCCCCAACAACATCCCCCAGATTGTGGGTGCCTGCTGCGCCCTGCACAATTTGGTCGAGAGCAAGGGGGAGACCTTTTTCCAGGGCTGGGCTGCGGAGGCCGGCAGGGCACAAGTCCAGCCACCTGCTGCCCCCAGTCGGCAGGTGGACCCCGAGGGGACCCGGGTCCGGGAGGCCCTGCGGGCCCACTTCGATGAACAGGCCGCGGGGTGAACTCTGCCAGGCCCCCCACTGCCCACCCCTTCCTCCCCCACACTCCTGCCCCAACGCCCACACCAGGGAGCACCCCACCGCCCCCCCCTACTTGTCCTGGACAAATGACAGCACGCACTTGTGGCTGAACATAAACTTTTTTTTTTCTTTCCGAAGCTTTTTTTTTTATGACTGTAAATAAATATGTGAACCACAAACCAAAAACTATGTACAAACGTAGAACAAAAGCAATATGTATAAAAATAAAACAATACAAAGACACAACTGTCTGCAATAATAAAAAGAAAACCAGGGAGGATAAAGGGGAGAACTATTTACATGGGGGGGACGGGGCAAACTGGGGGCTGAAAAAAACAGGGTCCAACTATATACAAGGGGGGGGGCCACGTCCCGGGCCTCTTGCCCCTATAGCCCAGCACTGGGCGTTGGTGGCCGGGAGCCCCGCTGCGCTCGCAGCCTGGTCCATGGCTGGGTGGGAGCAGGCTGAACCGGAAGGTATGGTGGCCGGCGAGTGTCAGGTGGCTCCAGGGGTCCCTCGGCACTCCGGCCCTCGCCGGTGGGTGGCGGGGCGACGGCGGACGGGACGGCGATGGGCGGAGCAGCTGGTGTTGGGGCTGCAGGAGCAGGCAGGGCGGGCGATGTTGCGGCCGGTGCAGCATGGGGGGCCAGGTAGTCCACTAGGCGGTTAAATGTGTCCATGTAGGCCCCCCATGCCTCCTGGCACCAGGCCAGCGCCCGCTTCTGCAGCTGGAGGTGCTGCTCCGCGACCTCCAGCTGCCGACGGTGGATGGCCAGCAGCTGGGGGTCCGTCGCCGTTGGCGGTTGGTGGTGCGGGGTCCACCGTCTAGCCCGCCGTGGGGCCGATCGGTCCTCGGCCGAGGGGCTGGCCTGGAGCGATGGTCCCGGAGGGCTCTCTGGGACCACTGAGGCCTCGCCGGTGCTCTCTTCCGGTCCTTCTGATGGTGCAGGTGCAGGACACAGGAGAGGAGTGGGGGAAGAAGAATGGAGACAGGCGTTAGTGTGGGCCCCGAGCCGTGGCCTTTGTCCCCCCAGCCCTGTGCTGCAGGTTCCCCATCCCCGTCCCCGGGAGATGCTGCTGTAATGGATGGGGTTCAGGGGTCCCCCTGCCCTGCACCCCGTCCCCTGGTGGCAGCGACTCTCACTTCACCCTACAGGGTCTAAGAGCAGGAGCAGGAGAGGTTTCTTAGGCCACAGATGCCCAGTTTCTGCCGGGAGTGACAGCACCAGCTGTCGGAAGAGACAGTCCTTCCAACCCGTCGTGGGGAGAAGACCCCAAGGGGTGCCCCTCGGGGATGCAGCTTTCCCCCTCCTCAGGCTGGCTGCCTTCCAGCTCTCCCTTCCCCTAGCCTCTACCTGTGGGCCCTGCCCTTGCCCCCAAGTCCAAGCCAGCTCGGCTCTTCCCTCCTGTTTGTTCAGGGCAGAGGTGTCACCTGCCAGCTGTAGCCCCAGGATCCTCCTTTGCCCCTGGGAGCTCTTCGGCTCTTGTGGCTCATATGTAGCCTGAGTCTCCCTTTGGCACTCCCCCCACTCCATCACATGCTGCTGCTGCGGGGTGTCACACCCCCTCCTCCCGGGGGCCCCTCGAGGTTCCGCTCCCCCCTGGCCCGGAGATGGGGCATGGCACTGTCATGCGGGGTGGCGGGGGGCAGGGGCTGATGGATGCAGTGCTGTGAGGGCCATGGCCCTGGTGTCCTTGGGGCCATGGCCATGTGAGCATGTGTGGGGCCCTGGACACATATCTCTTACCCCCGCCCCTCAAGCCCAGGGGTGTCCACCAGAGGGGGGTACCTACCTGTTGGTCCGCTCCCACGGTCCGGAGATCCCCGGGGGGGCGGAGGCCCGGCTGCTGCTCCGGGATGGCAGGAGGAGGATCTGCAGCCCGGATTCTGCGGAGGAGGAGCCCCCCTCCTCCTCCTCCTCCTCCTCCTGCCGCGATGTCCCGGGGGTGGCCTCCGGGGGGGCCCCTGGGGTGCGGGGCTTGCCTCCGGGGCGGACTCCGTCTGCAGGGCGTGCTGGGGCTCGTCAGCCAAGGTGTCAAGGGTGGCCGGAGGGGAGGAGGTGTGCCGGGAGCCCAGGATGTCCCTGAGCTCCCTGTAAAAGGGGCAAGTGACGGGGGCGGCCCCAGATCGGCTGGCCGCATCCCGGGCCCAGGAGTATCCCTGCCGCAGCTCCTTGACCTTACTGCTGACGTGGTCAGGAGTGCGGGCAGGGTGACCCCGGGCAGCCAGGCCATCGGCCAGCCGAGCGAACGCATCCGCGTTACGCCTCTTGCTCCCCATTACCTGGAGCACCTCCTCCTCGCTCCAGAGCCCCAGCAGGTCCCGCAGCTCGGCCTCCATCCAGGAGGGGCACCACTGCCGCTTGCCAGCCTGGCTGCCCTGGCTCCCCTTGGGGGGGGTCCCCTGTGGGCGCTGGGGGGGGCTGCCGGCCAGCCATCGCAGCTCTGTGGGGCTGAGTGTGGTACAGCCTGGCCGCGTGTGCAGGCTGCAGCCTGCACGTTCCCTCAGCTTCCTGCAGAGGAAGGGAGGGGGAGGGGACCTTTAAGGGGCCGCTCCACGTGGCCACCAGTGAGCTGAGGGGCTGGAGAGAGCGTCTCTCAACCCCCCAGCTGATGGCCGCCATGGAGGACCCAGCAATTTCGACGTTGCGGGACACGGATTGTCTACACGGTCCCTACTTCGACGTTGAACGTCGAAGTAGGGCGCTATTCTGGTCCCCTCATGAGGTTAGTGACTTCGACGTCTCGCCGCCTAACGTCGAAGTTAACTTCGAAATAGCGCCCGACGCGTGTAGCCGCGACGGGAGCTATTTCAAAGTTAGTGCCGCTACTTCGAAGTAGCGTGCACATGTAGACACAGCTTTTATGTTGCAAATGCTAGAGGGAAACCTTCATTAAAAAAATTGTACTTCTTGGAGTTAACAAAAACATCATGACAATATTTCTACTGATCATAAGTCTATATCTGAATTGACATGATCTTGTACTTTTAACAGAAGCAGAGGTGTTAATTCTCTGTTCCATATATCTTGGAAATTTCCTGTTGTTCTAAGGTCTGTTGCTGAATTGCTTTCTTTGGGGGTGGGGGAGAAGAAGTTTGGAACTGGTACAAAGAACTGCTAAAGTAAAACAAACACTTCACTTGTAAAACTATGGATTCTTTTTTGTCTTGGCTGGTTATTTACTAACCTGTATTCTGGCCCAACACCCAGGACACATTTGATGTACAATAAACCCTTGATTTTACAGACCCCAATTTAGCAGCCTTTGGGAACAATGAACGCCCGCCAGCCCCCTGATTTTTCCCCCAACTCCT